>NC_090928.1:915007949-917407949 GCF_040938575.1 Ambystoma mexicanum | reverse complement strand
CACTAAAGGTGCTGTGTGACACACAGTAAAAAGATGATGCCTATGAAGTAGGTGAGGCTCCACAGTCTATGAACACAAACATGTAAAACACACACAGCAAAACACATGTAAGAGTGGGAAAAAAAGGCTCACACTCTTACAAGATGAAAAAAGAAATCCTAGAAATCCAGCAAAGCTGCTGAGGGACTCAGTAGGTAAGGGAAATTAGCCATTCTGGAGAGTTCTCCCTAACAGCCAACACTGTCAGCCCAGGTCAGCGGTGGAAGTGCTAGTCAGACAACCTGTCTTTGTCAGCCAGTAGGACAAGAGACTGAAAGACTATGGGCCTCATTACGGGACCAGCAGTAACCCTGCGGTGCTACCAGCGAGTTGCCCCCGGACCTGTAATGAATTCCCGGCACCTGACTTCCCAGTGCCACCGGGCTACTCCAAGTCCGGTGGCCGGGAAGTCAGGCACCGGCAATTTCGTTAATCCCCATTCCCATATAGTCCGATAGGGCCAGACTTGTTGGGTACAGCGGCTCCAGCAGGCAAGCGCACAGGCACTGTGCCTCTTTTTGAACCTTTGTGAGGTCAGGTAATGTCTCTCAACCTGCAAGACAGCCCTTCAGCAGGAGCTGGCCTCAGAAACAGCATTCAAATGAACATCCTAAACAAAAGGACACTCCTCACACCAGGCTGTTGCATAACAACAGACCTTTGAATCAATGGGTCGGAGAAGGGGGCAGAACTAGTGTAGTCAGAGGGATCTCAGCACAGTCGGGGAAGGTTTCCACCATTGTGTTTCTCTTTTTACATCTCTTTCCTTCCTATCTAATTCACTTCGTTTAGCACAAAGCATTTCAGGTGAGATGCAAGAAGTCAAATACCACTTGGGACAGTGATTGGACCCCTTGATGCAAGCTTGCGTTTTTGTGGACTATAGAAACTTCCATCTATACAACTCCTTTTTAGTTACACCATCTACTCTAACGAGCCTCTTCCCCCTAGGAAGCTTCTACATCTTCCCTTTTAACTTACTATATCTCATGATCCATGCGTCCTTTAAAATTGCCTCTATATTATTTTTAGCCACACTCGATCGTAGTTAGAACTCTCTACTCGTATTCGAGTTACACCATATCTTTCTATGTTTCTCTGAATACATGTTACCAATTGTGTCACCTGTATTCCCCTAGAGTAGGGCCACTTATGATCCTTAACAAAATCTGTATTTTTAAACTAGCCACGAGATCCACCATTTCGGATGACTTTTTTTAGGCTTTGTTTAAGTTTTTCCCTCGCGTGCGAGTGACGTCACGGATACGTCCGGCGCCGCTGATGCATGCGCTGATGACGTCATAGCCCTTCATCAGATATATTAACAGTGGCGCAGAGGCTATGACATTCAGTAGCAGTCTCCGACTGCATCTGGACGTTATCCACCGTGCCGGCAGATCCTTCTCTAAAGTAAGTAATAGCACAACTGATCTTGTTGACATCTGATGCTTCCATCATGTTGAGCTCCTCATTGATGAGTACTCTAATTTATTGCAGATTGTGTGACCTTTACCTCACCAATATTATCCCTTGTGGTGACCGGCATCTCTCCAGCTGCCTCCATTTTGACTGACATCATCTAGCTGTGTTCAGCCCTTGCAATTTTCAAAAAATCTTAGGTAAACCATTACCTGAATTTCCCTTCCATTCGTTGCACTTTTTAGTATTTCGCTTTTTCTCGTTTCTAACACCCGCCTAAAACCCCTTATCCTTCTTTTTAGGCCCCATGAATTAGCTATTAGCTACCAATCTATGTTGATGTGCATAACTTATTCTTCTCATGAACATATCTACCGTTTTAGGTAAGACTCGTACCTTTGTGGAACATTCCACATATATATATATATATATATATATTTAGACTTTTTTCTTGACATTATGTGTTAGTCAGTTACATTTACATACCTCTCTCAACTTAAGGTGTTTGATCAAATTGGGCCAAATCCACAAACATGTAAACCAATTACAGCCCTACATTGTGTTGTACATGGTATTTCTTTTTTTTTTTTTATAAAGTATTTTATTGTTATTAACATAGTACAATGGTCATAATAACAAAGCAACAAGCAAACAAAAACAACTTCAGACTGTCATAGTCGTTCACAATCAGAAAAGGTACCCTGAGCATCAACAGTTGAGCGATCATCTCATCACATGCAATAATGTATAGTATGGTACAAGCACAAAACAAAACCCCCAGTGCACATTCCCCCGCCTGTACATGGGACACTCAGGCCACACCTTCCTCCCACCTGTCCCATATTTTCGACGCTTTGTTGGGACAGCCTCGCGCCGAGTAAATCCTACGCTCCATCATAGCGCATATGTCCATATCCAATTTCCATTGTTCCAGCGTTGGGGAGTCAGGGGCACCCCATTTCTGCGCGATATTGCGCTTAACCAGCCCCATCGCCGTGTGTAGGAGCAATCTTTCCCACTTATTAGCTTCTATCTCATCGGGCACGCCCAGAAGCAAAGCCCTTGGGTCCAGTGGTATGGTGCGAGTCAGAACTCGGGAGAGTTCCCTACAGCATGCGTTCCAAAAAGTTTGTATCTGGGGACACAGCCACAAAATGTGAATAAAGGTCCCCTCCCCATCCCCACACCGCAAACAGTTTGGGTCAGAAGCCCGTTTCCAGCCATATAGACGTGTCCTAGGGTAATAAACCCGGTGTAGTATTTTCAACTGCACTAATCAAAGCCTAGAGGAAATGGCGATTTCCCGGGGATGCATAAGGACTTGTATCCAATCCTCAGGATCTATCACCCCCACATCTACTTCCCATTTTGCCTTTAGTTCATTCAATTCGGGGGTAGCAAAGGAGGATATAGCATTGTAAAGGATGGAAGTGCATTTGGTAGGGATATGCGCCGGAAGGATGTTACGCTCTATGGGGGTATAGTCCGGTAACTGCGTATCTGCTGTCAGGTAGGGTCTCAAAGCATGGGCGAGGCGAATGTAGTGGTAATGTTCCGTATTCGGAATCTGGAATCGCAATTGTAGGTCATCAAATGAGGCCAAGCACCCCTGTGTAAGCATGTCCCCAATCCTGGCAATCCCCGCATTCACCCACCTAGGCCACGGCTCCAACTTCTGGGTCTCAGCTAGGTTGTTGTTCCGCCAGAGGGGTTGTGCTCTAGTAGCTTTATTTTCCCACCCAATGAATCGGTGTGCCTGTCTCCACACTGTGATCATATGCGTAGTGGTTGTGGGCGGAGAGGTTCTCGAAAGGGGCTGATAGAGGAGAAGCAGCGGGTCAGTGTTGCGCATAGTGGCTATCTCAGCCCGTATATGGGGCAGGTCTCGGTCCCCGTGGAGAAGGTCATTAACCACCACCAGTTGTGATGCCCAGTAATACGTTTGAAGGCGGGGAACTCCTATTCCTCCCTCCCAAATAGATCTTTGAAGTGTAGTTAACGCAATTCGTGACTGGCCTCCCCCCCATATGAGGTCTCTGAGAAGTGTCTCCACCTGGTGGAACTCCGAGTCGGGGACTTTAAGTGGGGCATTTTGAAGGACATAGAGGAATCTAGGAAGGGTCATCATTTTAAAAAGTGCCGCTCTTCCCATAAGTGTCAGGGGGAGGAGTTTCCAGTGCCGGACATCAACAATAAAGCGGTCTGTGATTGGTCGGAGATTGTTCCTTATATAGCTTGTTAAATCCCCGGATATCCATATTCCCAGGTAACGAAACCCCTGTCGTTCCACCCGGTACGGGCAGTCCTGGGGGATTGCCTGTTCCCCACCCTTCACCGGAAAGAGGACTGATTTCCCCCAGTTGATTCTGAGTCCGCTGAGTTCCCCAAAGCGGACTAACATTTGCGTTACAATGGCAGAGGATGTTAGTGGGTCACCCAGGTACACCAGGAGGTCATCCGCATACAGGGATGTACGATCCTCGTGTCCCTCCGGCCATCTGAATCCTCTCCAGGCGGTGTTTTGGCGAAGCCAAAGAGCTAATGGCTCGATAGCAAGGGCGAACAAAAGAGGGGACAAAGGGCATCCCTGTCGCGTACCACGGCCCAGGGGGAAGGACCCAGAGGACCAGCCATTCACTCTCACTTCCGCCTTGATGTTAACATAAAGTAGCTGCACCCAGCCTAAATAGGCCTCTCCGAACCCCATGCGGCGCATTATTTCCCAAAGGTAGTCCCATCGAATGGAGTCGAACGCCTTTTCAAAATCGATTGCCAACAAGGCCAAGGGTTCGTTTATAATCGGGGATCTCTCCAATGCTAAATGGAGGCGGCGCAGATTCATCCGAGTCGATTTGGCAGGCATAAAACCACACTGATCCGGATGGATCAAGGAGGATGTGACTAACTGCAACCGATTCGCTAATAGCTTAGCAAGGACCTTAGCTTCCCCGTTAATCAGCGATATAGGTCTATAAGAAGCACAATCATGTGGAGGTTTGCCAGGCTTGGGAATGACCACAATGGTGGCCTTGCAAAGATCTGGTGGGAGGGTACCCTGTTCCCGGGCAGCAAGAAACATCCTATGTAGAGGACCGGCCATTTTGTCTACTCCTAGCTTCTGCCAAGTTTCAACTGGGAATCCGTTCGGGCCCGGTGCCTTTCCCGACTGGAGCTGAGACAGTGCCTCTGCAATCTCAGCCTCTGATAAAGCAGAGTCCAGCTGGTCCCTCTGTTGCCCCGAAAGGATCGGCAGCGTCACCTCATCTAGGAGGCAGGGGTTTAGCGGTGAGGTCGGAGCCCGATACAAATCTGCGTAAAACTCTGTGAAGGCCTCGGCAATCCCAGAGTCCGAATGTTGGGTGTCGCCCTGTGCCGTGACAATTTCCCGGACATGGCGCTGCCCCTCGTCTCTCCTCTGCAACCAAGCGAGCAGTTTACCCGACTTATCCCCAAGTTCATACACCCTCGCCCTAGCCTGCCAATGGGCCTGCTTGGCGTCATCCATCGTTCTGTTACGGAGGCACTCCTGGGCGCGCTGGAGGGATCGGTGGGTCTCAGGCGTAGGATCGGATATATGCTCAATCTCCCTGTCTCTCACTTCCTCTTCGGCCTTTAATATTTCCCGGAACCGGATGTTTCTTTTATGTGTCGTCCAAGAAAGGATTTCACCCCTTAGCACTGTTTTATAGGCCTCCCATAATATCACGGGGCTGTCCACCGACTTCTCGTTAATTTCGAAATATTCACCAGAAACTTCCTCGAGGCGATCTATCAGTTCCGGGGACCCCAGATAATAATTGTTAAGTCTCCACGTTCTAGGGGGAAGGGGACCCTGCATACGCAATTCAACTAAGAGGGGGGAGTGGTCCGAAATGCCCCGGGGGAGTAAATCTGCGGACATTGCCCTATGGAGGTCGGTATGTGGCAAGAAGAAGTAGTCCAGTCTGGACATGGAGCCGTGAGCGCCGGAATGGAAGGAGTACTCCCTATCAGTCGGGTGTAACTCTCTCCATACATCTCGGAGCCCAAGGGCCGATGCAAAACTGGCCAATCTAGTCGAGGTGTCAGGGTTGCGATTTCGGAGATGGGAACGGTCAAAGTTATCATTCATGGTATCATTAAAATCACCCCCCAGAATGAACGTATCAGGATGGTGTTTCCCTATAAGGGTAGTAAGATCGTCCAGTAATTCCTGTCCCAACCCGGGTGGGGAATAAATTGCGGCAATGGCCATCGTCTGACCCCAGATGGTCCCCATGACGAACACGTATCGACCCCTTGGGTCGCGCTCAACCAATTGCTGAGTAAATGGAATGCGCTTGTGTATCAGGATGAGGGTGCCCCTGGAGCCCATTGTGTACCCCGCCTGAAGGGCAAGGTGGTAATTAGTCCTCTGAAAAAAGGCACAGTGTGATCCGGCCAGGTGGGTTTCTGTCAAAAGGGCCACATCAGGGGAGTGTCTATTTAGAAATTGCCTAAGCAGGCGCCGTTTAATCCCGGACCCCATCCCATTCACGTTCCAGGTGAGGAACTTCAGGGATTTGGTGTGGCGCATGGGTGTCCCGTGAGTCTGTGCACAGGATATCTATCACACATGATGGGGGTCTGTACGATTGTAGCAATCAGTGAGAGATGGTGAAGTGGTAACTTCGACCAAAGACAGTGGTTCGTGTCCGTTATAAACATATGACAGTCTTGAAGTAACAAACAAACTTCCAAACATTCCCAACTTACCCCCACCCTATACTCCACCCCAACACGAAGTACCTGTCGCCCAAACATAGCTGGACCTTCAACTTAAGGTAGCAGCTCAAAAACCCAGACCCTAGAGCCGGGTCTAGATAAACAAGAAAGAGGGGGGGGGAAAAGGGAGAAGGAGAAGGAGAAGGAAAGGAGGAAGTTCGGCTAGGGGGGGGGGGTTTTCAGAGGCTCCTCCAGAGTCCCCTCCCATGCGCCAGTGTCAACATCTTCCATGGTGGACTACCCATGCGTCCGGCTTAAGAATACAAACAAAGAAAGAATACTTCAAAGCGCCATTACTAGGCCAGAGGGGCGACAGTCCGGTCAATGTCCTCGCTGATCTGCATCGGGGTCCAGGACCCCCTATTCATTCCTCTCCGGGTTTCCTCTCGGGGAGGCGTGCCTGGGCCTCGGTCTTCCTCTCGGCCTCCTCGGTCTCGCAGTCCAATCACCTTCTATATGGGCCTCCGCCCATTTCCATGCCTCCTGCGGGTCGCTGAAATGAACCGTGGTTCCACCATGATATATCTTCAGTTGGGCCGGGAAGAGCAGGCCATATTTCACATTTAGTTGGGCCAGCTGTCTCTTGAGTGGCTCAAACGATTGTCGTGCCCGCTGCACTTCTCGGGTGTAGTCCGGGAAAAAGGCGATTCGGGAGCCGTTATGGGTAATCGAGCCTTGTGCCCGCGACAGTTGCAGGAGGGCATCCCTATCTCGGTAGTTGAGTAAGCGGGCGATGATAGTACGTGGCGGGGCACCCGGGGGTGGTCTACCCGCCGGCATTCTGTGAGCCCTCTCCACTGAGAAGAACTTTGAAAAGGATGTGGCCTCGAAGATGTCTACAAGCCACTGCTCCAAGAACAGCTCCATACACTGTCCCTCCTCCCCTTCTGGCAGACCCAGGATACGGACATTATTGCGACGGGATCGCCCCTCTCCATCCTCCACTCTTGATTCAAGGGTCTTAAGGCGGTTTAAGGCCTGGGACAGTTGGCGGTTAATCCCGCCTATATTGTCTTCCACTTCAGAAATACGTTGTTCCGCCTCTCCCGTTCTGGAGGTTAGTTTCTGTAGATCGTGGCGTAGGAAGGAGACGTCTGCCGCCATGCTATCTATTTTGGTCTCCATGGAGGATCGGGAATTAGCAATGGCCGCCATTACATCATGGAGAGAAAGAGGGCCCTCCCCATTGGGGGAGTTCGGTCGCGTTGCTGGGGCCGCCGGGGCCGGGGTGGTGGCGACGGCAAATTGGTCCATGCTGCTCTGTGTGGAGGGTTTCTTCTGCCTTTCTTTCCCCATAGTTCGGGGAGGCGTGGGGCGTCCGGCACGGCAGGTCGAACAGTGCTAATTACGCCCTTATGGATCTACCCCGGTGTACCGTGTCGCAGCCCCGCAACAGGCCAGGTGGAAGGCCTCGGGGTCCTCCAAACACCTTCCAACACGCAGGTTCCACGAATCCACCGTCTGTATGGAGCAGGGGGGGGGGGAGAGTTAATCCCACCTACCTCTAGCTCTGTCGGGCCAGGCCGCTGCCGTCCTCCACCACTCGGGGCTGGGTCGAAACAGCCCAAGAGCAGGAGCCGTTTGTCCGGGCGACCTCCGGTTGTAAGAAAAGTCAGTGTCCACTGCGTGTGCCGCACCACACCAGGCCGCTTCAAGCCCCAATCAGACAGGAGGTGGTCTGCCCTCAAGCTCCGGCGGCCATCTTGGTTTCGCAGTTCGGGGCCCCCGGCCTTCAGTAAATTGCAGATTATGGCCCTCCAAACGGGCAGACCACAGCCCGGATTTCCGCCGGTCGTAGCCCCCAGCTTCACGGGCACAATCGTGGCGTTGATGTCGCTCGATGTCCCCAGGAATCAGGATAAAGGTACAGGATTGTGTCGGCGCTTACGGGAGCTCACTCAGCTCACGTCCGCATCGCTCGCGCGCTAGCCACGCCCCCCATGGTATTTCTTAATGCTTTATATAGTAAGAGTTTTTTTCCTTTTGAGTTTACATTTGGTTCTAGTGAATATAAGTGACAGGATGCCAATTTTTGAATTTAGGAACTTTATAAATACTTTTGTTACTTTTGTCATTGTATAATATGTCTTCTTTATCTTGAAAAAAAGAGAAGAATTTTTGACTCTAAAATATTGCATTTAATTAATTTTTTCTTGTTCTAGTATATAATTGTTGAATATGCTGGCCCTGATGAAGAGTGTTCATAACTCGAAACGCGTTGGGCCAACCAAGAAACTAATAAAAAGAAAAGATTGTTTCTTTTAACACAAATGTATTATTGAATTCTTTGTTAATACACCCGTGCGGGGTACATGAACACTTTCATTTACACCAAAGCCAGCAGCTTCAATGTTGCAGAATGTAACGTTGAAGCTGCTCGCATTTGTTTAAATAAAAGTGTTCCTATACACCTGTGCGGTGTATATTAACACTTTCATTTAAAGCGAGAAGCTTCAACGTTGCATCTTGCAACGTTGAAACTGCTTGCTTTGGTGTAAATGAAAGTGTTCGTATACGCCCGTGCAGGATGCAACATTGAAGCTGCTCGGTTTGGTGTAAATGAAAGTGTTCATATACACCCGTGTGTTGTATATGAACATTTTCATGTACACCAAAGCAAACAGCTTCAACGTTGCAGCAACGTTGAAGCTGCTTGCTTTGGTGTACATAAAAGTGTCCATATACAACATGGGTGTATATGGACCCTTCCATTTACACCAAACAAGGCTTCTTGTGGCACTCCTCCAGTGTAACGGCACCAAAAGGGTACCGTATATTTGCGCTAGTGTAGAGCACATATTAAACTGGAGGAGTGCCACAAGAATAGGCTTCCAAAAAGCCACTTTACAAATGTGGCGGTTGCTAGGTTGCTAGGTTGGTTTCCAACCCATCCCAGCAACTGCCACATGTATTCCGAAAGTGGCGCATTGCTTCGGACTTCGGAAGAATACGCCACCTTCAGAATAGGTCTTAAGTACCAAAAAGGTCGTTAACCCTTTTAACGTCCTTTTCGGTACTTAACACCTTGATGAGAATCAGGGCCCTAGTACACAAAAGACAAAGGACCTATATCTCTTATTTGTACCCGTTTTACCTTTAAGAGTAGTATCACTCTTGTTTTGTAAAAGTGTGAGGTATAGCCACTACACATCCTTGTGCTCCTGCGGGGCTGAAGTCATTTTGTCACACAAGTGTCGAATGAATCACAATTTTCCGCCATGAATGTTACAGAAACTTTGGACACAAAAACAAATGCATGCGATCGCTTGCACAAAAGAAAGTATTTTCTTTTCTTTTAGACTTCGAGGCAGACAAAATGCATCCGTTTTAGAGAAAGATTACTGTTGTGTGCTCCTAAAAACCACCATTGAAAAAGAGATTGTCATGTATTGAATGCTCACCCTCACGGCATCCAAACTGTGTGGGTGGGAATGCATTCTCATGGGCCTAATTAAAATGTTCCTTTGAAAAGTAGACAATCATCACTTCACAGTACACCAGTGACTTGTAGAGTGTCATGTTTCAACTCAGAGGAGCTTAGTCTACATACAGTACCCTTCTATATGTAATACAGATGATGTGAAGGGCATAAAGCCAGGCACCCTGGAATAGGATCACGCAAGGTACAGTCTCTTCAGATACCAGACCTTTTTGCCTAAGACCTCTTTGGAAGGCTGTTCATCCAGTAAGCTGTTCCTCTGATGACTTGTGTATTCCTAGACTCTTCTCTCAATGTTTGCCTGGCACGTTCTGCTGCAATGTATTTGAAAAAAAGGTGTGTTAAAAACGGAATGTTTACAATTTAATCTTTTTTTAAAGTCTTTTTTAATTGTGATTATGATACACACCATACCTTACGCAAAAATATATCTTTAGAAAAATTAATGGAAAAATTAATGGAAAAATGAAAGAACCATTCAAATACAAATAAAAGAAAACACGATCTTCATAAAACCGTATAATTGAGAAATAACTAATTTATTTCTCCTACAGAAGCCCTAACATAATTAGTCCTTAAAGTAAAATATAACTATAAAAAGTAAAATATAAATATAAATATAATATTTAAGAATGATCAGAAGAACATTACAAATCGTTCATATCTCATTCTATTTCATAAAACACAGGAAAGTAAATAGAGTAGTATCAGAAAGAAACTACTCTACTATATTCATTGGGCATTCCCACATATTAGTTGTAACATTTCCTCCCCTTTACTGCCAACTAATTTCAATTTGATAAGAATAACCTTTATAAATCTCACTGATGCAGTTACTAAGGACAACAGTGTTCCATTCATTAATCTATTCCAGAAATCAGTTGCAATTACTCTGGAAGTGCAACTGACAAAGGGACCTAAGCGCTATATTCAAAAGTCTAAAATTGCATCACATTTCATTACAACATGGAAGAGAGTTTATGTGCAGCCTGTAGTACC
Source organism: Ambystoma mexicanum (assembly GCF_040938575.1). Taxonomy (NCBI): domain Eukaryota; kingdom Metazoa; phylum Chordata; class Amphibia; order Caudata; family Ambystomatidae; genus Ambystoma; species Ambystoma mexicanum. Next base: position 917,397,310 of record NC_090928.1, on the reverse strand, counting down.
GTGTCTGCAGGTTCTTAATTCACAAGGTATGTTCCATTGTTGACCCATGACCTCCAATGTTGGTAGGCAATTTAGCCGGAATTTTATAAACAATGCTCTGTATGTCTGGGATGGAAATTTCATTAGATATAGTTGAGTATTAGTCATGGTGATGTTCAAAAAGGATCTATTGCTGCATAATTTCAGTCTTAATAAGTATTCACTGTCAACAATTTTGTCCGACCTTCCTTTCTTTTTTTTCACAACCCAATGCAAATCATCTTCATTTCCATCTGTTATTTCCATAAACCTCTTATAACGTTTGATAAAATTCTGGAGATACAAGTTGGCACTCTTTCTCAACATTTCATCCTAATTGAAACCTAAACCAGGGCTTTCCATACTAAACACCTTCCTATATAGAATGATGCATTTTTTGACTTATTGTGACCAATGTGATTGTGGCCCAAGCTCTAATCAAATGGCACTAATTGGTACAGATTTTGCCAGACCAAGGACATGTCTCCTTATTAGACCTTCAATGATGTCAAAATGTGTTTTTTAAATGGCATCAACTCTGTCCCATATAATACCATATCTGATAACTTCCCTCCATAGAACTGAACTAAGGGAAGTAGAGAGAAAATGCACAGCCTGCGCTTCATTGATTTCATCAAGGATATACTAGCCCTTGCCTTATACTTCATTCTGCTCTTTTGTTTTGCTAGGGCATTTTTTCACCGAGAAAGTCAGACCTAAATAACACAAAGAATCCACCTCTTGGATTGGTTCATTATTAATTGTCCAAAAGTAGTGTTTCTTGCACCTTTTACCAGTTATAGTCATTTCAGGGATTTCAAAGGGATAATAACCAGACTATTACTGCTCAAATAGGAAGCAATCTCCTCAAAGGAGCTCTGTAAGCCAAAGAAAATGGACACACCATAGCACAGCTAAAATGCATCATCCTTGAGGTTATGCATCCCCTACCAAGGGCAGGTGCCTTGGCTAAAAGACTCTCACAGCATGAATTATTTTGGATTCACAGACTATACGCAATGACACCACTGGGGATAAATGAAGAGTACTACTTAGACCTTACCTCTAAGCTCCCTATTTAATTCTTACTACAAACATTATATATCCAGGTCAGATCTGCTAGCTAGAAGCCATTTGAGACCTGAGCAGAAAAAGACGTACCTTACTGAGAGTTTGGACAGAATGTGAACTCTCACATAGGCAGCAAAGCTCACCTTGAGTATATCAGGTTTACAAATTTAGTTACAATGAATGTGTGTCCCGTATCTGTCCTAAAAAGACAAGAATGTGAACTCAATTGAGACAGGTCTCTGAATAACATCTTTTTTTTAAATGTGTTTATTTATAACACAGCACATCGGAGAACCTGTACATTAACATTTGTGTGCAACCCCTTAAAATGCATATAGGGTGACATTACCCCTGTCCCTCCCCCATTATCCCAGGATGGGTCTTATCTCTCAGTCTCATTGGGTCAGGCCAGGCTCTGATTGTCCGCTGGTTAAGTGGAGGGTTCTCGCGATCAAGCGTGGCTTATGGCTCAGGGCCGGGTAGTTCTGGTCATAGTCTAACAACGGTGCCCAAATGTTCATAAAACGGTGGAGAAGGCCCGCTTTGGCCACAGTGGCCTTTTCGGCTATTAGGATGCCCCAAATTTTGATCCACCAATGGGTCGTCAAGGGGCCCTCCGCTGACTTCCAGGTGCGTGCTACCGTAATTTAGGCCGCCAGCAGGAGTTGGGTTATCAACGCTGCCTTCCGTCCTGTCCTTGGGTAGGAGTTTGGGATCAGGATCCACAGAAGGACCTGCTCTGGGGCCAGCGGTATTGTTGTTTTGGTAGTCTCCTTTATTGTAGCGAGGCATTGGCACCAGAATACCCTCACCTTGGGGCATGTCAACCACATATGAAAGTAGGACCCTGGAAGGCCGCAGCAGTGTAGGTCCAAGGCCTGCTGGAAGTGGTGAAGATGGAGGGGTGGAAGTACCAATGCAACAATAGTTTGTGGGCGCATTCCCGGTTAGTGATGCAGGGGGAGGCCGTGCGTGTCCTCGACCAGATGTCCATTCAGGTATGGTCTTCTTTGCCGTGAGCTAGGCCCGCCTCCCATTGGGTCATGTAGGAGGGTTTGGAGTGGAAAGGGTCCTCCTGTAGTAGTTTGTAGAGGGCCGAGATCTTCCCCCGGGCTGGCAGGTCGTTTACTGTGAGCTCCAGTGGGGCGGGAGTCCGGGTAACTGCCGCGCGAGTCTGGGGGTGGGAGCACCAGTGCCTCAGTTGGGCATAGGTAAACCCATCTGTTTCCCGCAGTTGGAAGGTTTGTTTGCATTGTTCGAAGTTGCAGGAGGCTCCCCCTTCGAATAACATCTTTTTATCACAAAGGTTTCCCTATTAAATATGTGGTTATCTATGGATCTAATATCTACACGAATAATACTCATCTACTAATATGATCTTTATAGCCTTACACCTAAATTTAGGTTGGCCAATGGGATTACGCTCTAGGAAGACACTACACCTGTGGTGCCCTTAGTCTACATTGTTACCAAATCCTTTCTACTTTTGTTTTAGAAATTTAGATCTAAGTGGTACACTGGAGGGGAGTTGCTGGAGAGTCCATCTTTTTTCCCTACTAATCGCAATTACCTTTGAAATGCAACATAACCCCACTTATGTGATGTTCGCCAAATAGTTGTGCTTTCGTAATCATCTGACTGTTAAAGAACTAGGGGATATCAACCAATTTGCTACCCCCGTTACCCCTACTTCTCATTTCTGGATTACACCTAGTAGTGAATAAACTCCCACGGGATGTCTTTACATGACACTAACTAACCTCAAGAAGCCTGACTACCTGCCTTAAAACCCCCTTTTTCTCGTAGCGTTATCAGGCTTCATGAAGACTGATATTATGAATTCCCAACCACCATCAGAGGTTGGATACCCCTTTCGCAGACCCCTTGTTTTCATGAAAGTAGTTCATTTTTTACTACGTTTGTTTTTTACATTCAGCTATTCTTGCACATACATGCCTAAAGCGCTACCATTTAAAAGGTAGAAAAGTCTGGATAATATCCATTAACTGGTGTCTAACAGTATTAACAGCCTTTTACAAGGCAATGCATATATTAAACACCAATCGCATCTTTGATGAACAAGTATCACTTATCAATACAGATCATGTAAAAAGAAAAAAAAGAAAAAAAACACCAGTGTTTACAGATGATGTCACACACGTTTTTACATTATGAGGTCACAATTAGATGCTGCTTTAATAACGGACATTTTGGATTCATTAAAGCATGCAGCACAGACACAGCTATACTTCTCCTTGCAGTCCCTTGTGCAGCTCGAATACACCAGCATGTAAGTTCCTGCTCAACCCTTTAAGAACGCTAAGCATCAGCTCAAGCGCTAATCCATTTGGGTCATCCTTACATTCCTTTGGAAGACCTTGATCTAAAACTTCCCTTTCATTGATTTTTTTCAGATCCACCCTGCACACCTGTCTTCATACATGAATTGAGTTTCCTAAACTTCTATTGGCCGTGACATCACGGACTACCAATATTGTGAGTAATTCCTGAATTTAGTTAGAATGCTCTTATAAACTCTAAATCTTTCAGAAACTCAGCACTTTCTATTTGGAATTAGGAGTCCTCTTATTTAGGATACCTTCCCTTATATTTTTATGTGGTGGGCACAACTGGACACATGTGGTAGCGGACATACCTCACAGCTCTCAAACCTGGACAAGGAAGCATTTCTCATGAGTTTTAATGGTAAGACTCTTCCTATGAATTAGGCTTCCTATCATTTTTAGTGCTGGTTATTTCATTTTAAATTCTCTCATACAGATTTATGTGAGAAGATTAAATATTGAATTCTGAATTCTGTTACGGAATCAGACTTCAGACAATGGAGCTTTGTGGAAACTTTTAAAGGTCAGAACATTTCCTCCCCTTACACATTTGGTAAATAGACGCTAAAAAGGTCATGAGCAACTTAGATAACTATTGGACTTAGAATCACTCTTAAAAACTTGGCTAGTCACTATCATCAGCACAATTTGTTTAAAGATACGTTAGTGAACCTACTACATTTTAAGGATTTATGAATATTGTGTATTAGGAAAAATAGGTCGTTTTTTGATGCTTTACTTGGGCTTACGACCATCAAGTGAAATTACATGGATTAAGAAATCTAGATTATTTGTTTGCTCAACCACGGAGTATTATTGATGAAATTGTATAATGATATATACAAAATAACATATTTATTTTTGTTTGAATTTCTTTGTAGAAAACTTGTGATTCCAGGCCCCTGATGAAGAGTTTACTCGAAACACCTTGGGCCATATGTATATTAAATGCATGAATTTATTAACAAGTGAATGGTTACTTGTATTATCTATTACAATCAAAATGTACATGAAAAAATAAGCAAACAAAAAATCTATATTAAAGGCGAGGTATCAAACCTGGTCCCTTTAGAGGAGCCACCTCTCATAAAAAGTTTGGCTTTTTCTGCCCATAGACAGTGTGCAGGGGATGGGAGTTCCCTAACGGGGAACCTTCTCGTTTCTTTGCTCTTCATACAATTTATATGCTGAGGTTGTTGTTTTCTCCTGCGCACCTAGAAACACATTTCCGATCTAGTTAAAATTGAATTTATTGCATTGAAAATCATTTCGTCAACTATAAAAGGAGTGCTTTGTGATAACAAATTTTGGTTTGTACATACGACATCCTCCGAGTCGCCTCACTGCCCTGAGCTAGACTGGAGGAAAGTGCCAACCTACTTATTACTGTCCCTACTCCGTTCCTATAACCTGTGTGCAAGTTACTCAATGTTTGTATGGTTTCTACCCATTTCATAAGATCTTTAAACCCTAAATAGGCAAAAATCTTTGAGAATGTGTCGATAAGTGCTATTGGTCGATAACTCGTAGGCAGCTTCCTTCCCCCTTTTTTATAAATTCTCTTGTCTTCACAAATCCCCCCTCAGACTTCATTTGCTCTTATTTTTCATGCACATTTAGACACTACTCAGCCAGCAATGTTGACTTTGGAGTGTATTGTTATCTTAAAATGTCATCAATTTTGTACAAGAAATGCTTAATCTTTCCAACTGTAGAAACCTGCAAAATGTAATCAAGAGATACACACGTTCACCACTGGACATGCCTTTCCTTTGCCAGGATTTTTATAATTCCTTAACCTTAACGCGTTTTGTTGCTGGTAGGACCTGTTAATGTTTCAATGTATTTGACTGGTGCGTGAGGTGCACTTCCATGTCTGTTTACCTTCACAATACCAATGACCTTTATGTGTGTGGACTCGGCTTGTTAAAGACAAATAACATCCTAATGGGTCATTATCCTGGGATCATACCCGCCCCAAATTTACCAACGGCAATATTTTGGGGAAAGAGCATTATTTCAAGTGATGACCCATCCCGAGGTTTATATGACTATTATCACATGTTAAGGGAAAAAAACATGGCATAGACACTTTGTAGTTATTTGAATAATCTTTGAATGCATGCAGGAGACATGAAAAACAGTAGTCAGTGTATTTTTTGTAAAAATGAGGACTACATTTTTTCTTTTCTTTTCTTTATTGTGCATTTAGTTAAGTTAACATTAAGCACATTTTAATACTTAAAGTACAATAAAAACACAGTACATTGAAAGTATAAACATTATAATGTAGTAATTAGGGAAAATCATACAAAACAAATAAAACCAAGAGAGGGGGAAGCAAACTTTTAAAAACAAAAATATGGCGAACACTAAAAAAGAAAAGCAATCAATGAGCATTTAGTAGGTGGAAAATCTACTCAGAAAATAGTCGAATTTAGTGTGAGTTTTTTTCGGTCTGTGCTTTGATGGAATGTGGAGGGAGAGTTAGAACATCAAGGCGGCAGCCTTCCAAATATGGTAGGCTGTGGATAGCTTTCGGTCAGTGCATTGATGGACTTGAGGAGGGAGAGTTTGAACATCGGGGCGGCAGTCTTCCAAATATTGTAGGCTGCAGATAGTAGTACCGTTGAAGTAGCTACATTAATGTTTTACCAAAATTGATCTGTTTCTATGGGATCTATATTTATTACAGCGTGGGAATACCCTCTCAGATAGTGAGATTTTAACTCTGGGCAAGAGGTCAGAACCTGTTGTTGGGTCTCTGTTGATTTCTGCATAGATGGCAAATCCGCTCCTCAAGTGGAATTCCTGACCATGCACCAGTTAGGTCTTTAGTGGGAAGTTAATTTAATCTGAGACTCAGAGTGAATCATTTCAATTCAGTACTGTGTCTCGTTAAATAGTAGCAAGGAATATTGGTTGGAAAACTCTGATATGAGTAATCCCTAAATAACAGGTCAAATTTAACTTATCAACATTATAGTTCTTATCATAGCCCTTTGCCTTATTTTTTATTAGAGTTTCGAAGTTAGGTGACTCCACTAGCATGGCCAAGTCTAGATTTAATACAGTAGCCATTTCAAAGGCGTCCTGGCAAGGTTCATTTAGATAGTTGTTTTTATGACCTGAAAGCATCTTTTTGCTTAACAAGTTCAAGATGAAATTTGTATTATAATGTGTGCGCATAAGTTTAATATAGAGAAATAAACTCTGAATCCCCCAAGTGATGATCAGTGAACATTGATCATATTCGAGTCTTAATGCCTCGATTGGGAGGGAAGAGTGAAGATTAATGATGGTTTGCAGGATATTAGCCACTATTTTGACTAGGCCTTTTACAAAGGGATATGGGAGGACAGATAGTCCATATGTGATGCTTAGAACTATACTGGAATGGTAGATCTCCAGTAGGGTTTGGACATTATGCCCTGCTCTGTTAACAATGAATTGTTTTGCCACCATCCATTTTTTCCATGCCTTGATCAGGATGGTGTCCATGGAATAGTTCTTCGTGGGATCAGATTTTATCGGAAAGCCTGTCATTGTTTCCAGTTTTTGGCTGCCAAGTCTCCAGGACATTGGGGGTTTCCTTTTAGTTTTATCCGCTAGGTGCATCATTTTTGTTTTCGTATGTTTTTTTGCATTTTGTTTTCCCTAGCATAATTGGAAAGAACGTTTATTGAACATTAGTGTCCTATCAGGGTCTTGTCAAAAAGGATTGTGTTGTCTGCATATATAATGCAGACAATATTCTCACCCTTTATATTTGGTGGAAAATGTCTAGCCGATGCTATCTGAGCTTGAATATCTGAAGTAAAGAGAGTGTACAGTATTGGGACTAGTGGACACTCTTGTTTTAGGCCCCTCATAGTCAGGATGAAACTGGAGTAAGATCCTGATTGGCTCAAATGAATTGACACAGTAGTGTCAGTATAGAGCTGTGGTATATGGTGAAGAAGCAATGGATCAATCTCCCATTTGGATAGTTTTTCCCCAAGCAAAAGGTCATATCAAAGGCCTTGCTAAAATCTACGTAACAAAAAGATAGTTATTATTTACTTTTTTTGTCTCTTCTATAAGATATTGGATAACGGATAGGTTAGTGATGGAGTTCTAACCTTTTTTGAAATCCCGTCTGAAGGGGGCTCACATTGTTTTTTTTTTGCATTGCACCAACTAGTCAGTTTTCGTCATAGGATGGTAAAGAAGAGTTTTTGGCTGGAGTCCATCATTGCCAGAAGCCGGTGATTTGATGGGTCCAGCCTGTCTCCCTTCTTATGTACTGGTACTAGGATAGACTTGTGCCAGCTATCTGGAATGATCCCACTTTATTCAATGTTTTCGAATAAGTTCAACGATATTTTGGACCAGACAGCAGGGTGTTCCTGAAAATTGCATTTGGTAAACCATCTGGCCCTGGGGCTGCAGTAGGTTTCAATTCTATTATGATGTTTGTGATATCGTCCTGGTCAATTCCCAATGGTTTGCCCTTGATCTGTGAGTATGTAGAGGATTTATTTGGGGGCATTCCCCATCTTCAGTATAGAGTTCTCCAATGTGGATTTTCCAAAGGGTCTCAGAGACCAGGTTTATTTCTGTTGATGTTCTGAGACTCAGAGTGAATCATTTCAATTCAGTTGTACTGTGTCTCGTTAAATAGTAGCAAGGAATATTGGTTGGAAAACTCTAATCCCTAAATCACAGGTCAAATTTAACTTATCAACATTATAGTTCTTATCATAGCCCTTTGCCTTATTTTTTATTAGAGTTTCGAAGTTAGGTGACTCCACTAGCATGGCCATGTCTAGATTTAATACAATAGCCATTTCAAAGGCGTCCTGGCAAGGTTCATTTAGATAGTTGTTTTTATGACCTGAAAGCATCTTTTTGCTTAACAAGTGCAAGATGAAATTTGTATTATAATGTGTGCGCATAAGTTTAATATAGAGAAATAAACGCTGAATCCCCCAAGTGATGATCAGTGAACATTGACCATATTCGAGTCTTAGTGCCTCGATTGGGAGGGAAGAGTGAAGATTAATGATGGTTTGCAGGATATTAGCCTCTATTTTGTCTAGGCCTTTTACAAAGGGATATGGGAGGACAGATAGTCCATATGTGATGCTTAGAACTATACTGGAATGGTAGATCTCCAGTAGGGTTTGGACATTATGCCCTCCTCTTTTAACAATGAATTGTTTTGCCACCATCCATTTTTTCCATGCCTTGATCAGGATGGCGTCCATGTAATAGTTCTTTGTGGGATCAGATTTTATCGGAAAGCCTGTCATTGTTTCCAGTTTTTGGCTGCCAAGTCTCCAGGACATTGGGGGTTTCCTTTTAGTTTTATCCGCTAGGTGCATCATTTTTGTTTTCCTATGTTTATTTGCATTTTGTTTTCCCTAGCATAATTGGAAAGAATGTTTATTGAACATTAGTGTCCTATCAGGGTCTTGTCAAAAAGGATTGTGTTGTCTGCATATATGATGCAGACAATATTCTCACCCTTTATTTTTGGTGGAAAATGTCTAGCCAATGCTATCTGAGCTTGAATATCTGAAGTAAAGAGAGTGTACAGTATTGGGACTAGTGGACACTCTTGTTTTAGGCCCCTCATAGTCAGGATGAAACTGGAGTAAGATCCTGATTGGCACAAATGAATTGACACAGTAGTGTCAGTATAGAGCTGTGGTATATGGTGAAGAAGCAATGGATCAATCTCCCATTTGGATAGTTTTTCCCCAAGCAAAAGATCATATCAAAGGCCTTGCTAAAATCTACGTAACAAAAAGATAGTTATTATTTACTTTTTTTGTCTCTTCTATAAGATATTGGATAACGGATAGGTTAGTGATGGAGTGCTAACCTTTTTTGAAATCCCGTCTGAAGGGGGCTCATATTGTTTTTTTTTTGCTTTGCACCAACTAGTCAGTTTTCGTCATAGGATGGTAAAGAAGAGTTTTTGGCTGGAGTCCATCATTGCCAGAAGCCGGTAATTTGATGGGTACAGCCTGTCTCCCTTCTTATGTACTGGTACTAGTAGAGACTTGTGCCAGCTATCTGGAATGATCCCACTTTATTCAATGTTTTCGAATAAGTTCAACAATATTTTGGACCAGACAGCAGGGTGTTCCTGAAAATTGCATTTGGTAAACCATCTGGCCCTGGGGCTGCAGTAGGTTTCAATTCTGTTATGATGTTTGTGATGTCGTCCTGGTCAATTCCCAATGGTTTGCCCTTGATCTGTGAGTATGTAGAGGATTTATTTGGGGGCATTCCCCATCTTGTGGATTTTCCAAAGGGTCTCAGAGACCAGGTTTATTTCTGTTGAAGTTCGGGTCGTTAAATTTGGACCAGAAGCGTTTGTTGTCATTGCCCCTTACCCAGCCTGCCTGTAGTTTCCAATTTGCATTGTTCAGAGAACATTTGTGCTGTCTCGTCCATCCGTAGTCAATCTGATGAGGCACTTCCTTTTCTCTAGTTCACCAAACTCTGGGTTTACTCTTAATTCATGTTTAGCTCGGTTAAGTTCCTTTTTTGTGGATAATTATATCAAAGGGCCCTTTTAATGTGGAGCATTTCTTTAAGGAGGGGAGGGTGTTTTCTGGCTGTGCCCTACTAAGCAGACACTTAATCATGGTTTCAAGGTCCCAATTGCTCATTTCGAGCCATTGCGTGGTCCTGTCCTGATTTTCCCGTAAGAGGCTACCAATTCCTTCATTTGGCCTGGACCTCCATTTTATGTGATTCCCTCTCATGTTTACCTCCAGATTCTGTCTTCTGTGGTTTTTTTTGCCCAAGTGACAGCATGGCCACCTTCCAAGAGAGAATCTGATTATGGCTAAGATCCGTAGGGAGGATCTCCACCAGTCCGCACCTACCCACCATATTACTGCTGGTAATTAAATGGCAATGTGAGATCTGGAATTGCCATTGCTCGAGGTGAATGAATGGATCCCCAATGGATTATCTCTATATTGCGTAAATACCAAGTTAAACATGCTCACAAAAGCTTTCCATCTGTTGGCATAATTTTTTGCCTGTGTCATTTTTAAGTGTACATTTCTGACATTAAAATCCAATCCAATTATGACAGCGCCACCCGGTTGGAGCTCTAGCCAAGTGATAATAGCCTCTCCCACAATTTTGCATGTTGTGAGAGTATACTTTTCACTTGGTGGGTCATATATGTTGATGATTAGGATATTGTCAGCAGTGATCTCATTGGTGTAAATGTTGCCCACATTATTTATGGGGTGGCACTTTTGTTGAAATTGGGAAGTAGTGTTTAGTTTGACCTTGCCCCTATTACTAGTCTACTGCTGTGTCAACCTATCACTGTGGGAGTGGCCAGGCTACAAAGAGTCTTGCATCCATCAATAATGAAGCTTTGGGTAGCCCAAGTCCCTTGCAATATAAAAACGTCCTGGTCAAGGAGAACAGCCACCCCCGTTGGTCGAGACAGGAGGGAACGCTGGCCCCTTGTGTTCCATGAAATCCATTTCATCTGACTCTGTAGTGCAGAATATCAAATTTTGTTTGACACAAGATGTTCGGAAACCCAACTTTCTGAACATTTCAGATTGTGGTTTGAAGGGGGGTTGCCTGCTGGAATGCACGCAAAGTACCAAGCTCCGGAGCCTCTATGGCTTCAAGACCTACAACTCTTTTTATTGAGAGTCTGCTCTCCTGTGGTAAAGTCTATACTCTCATTTTCCTGCAGATGATGAGTGAAAATCCCAGGGCGTTTAATGACCCAGCATTGTTTGTGGGACTTCCTACTGGTGGCAGTTCGATCCTCAATATATCCATGGAGTACAAGAGCTTTAGTTGAGGTACTTGTTTGAAAATCGTGCGGAAATGTGAACGGTTTAGGAAAGAGCTGTAGTTGGTAGGTTGTAATTCCTCCAAAACCGTCCACTTTCCCAGATCAGAGGTCTCCTCAAGTAGCTCTTTTGTGGTCGAATCTCTTTGGTTTGCAATTGTATTTTGGGAATCCCTTTGTCTATGCTCATGTTCAGTGGGAATGGATGATGGATTTTCAAGAGAGGCCGAGATGTTAGACTGTTCTAGAATTTCAACAGTGGAGGGTTTTTATAGATTGATTGTGTCCCCTCTTTGCCAGAAGATATGATCTTAATTAAGGGAGGCTGTGTTTTTCTAGGCTTCAGGCCCTGCGACCTGGCTGACTAATTGTGCTGTCTTATATGGTGTTCAAAGTTAGCCACTTTTCTAGAGTGTTAGATGTATGTTTTCATCATGGATCAGCTGTAGTTGATGGCAAGGGGAAGCATCCCCTTGACGCTTTACTGTCTTTGGCATGTTCCTTGTTCAGAGTAGCAGCTATATTTCTTTCGGTAACAGCTTTGTTTGGAAGCTGAACCTCTGGGGCACACATTAGGGTGGGCAGGTGGATTTCCTCGTAATCCCAATCCATTTCATAACTCAGCAAGCTGACATCGTCGATGTGTTTGTCTAATAGCGGGGGTCTGTAGGTAACTGTGTCAATCTAGCCGGTCTACTTTTGAAATGAGCACCCTGATTTCTCGTATTTGTCAGGGTTTTTCCCTTTGGAGCCTGGTGTGGGGCACTATTGGGCTTTTTCACGGCTAGTTTTAGCGTTGTTTGTCTTAGATCTTCATGGGAATTGTTCAAAGTTATTTCCAGTATCCCAGCCATAGTGTTTTTACTTCGATATGATCCTTCACCATTGGACCAAGCAGCATTGTTAATGTGTCAATTTTTTTCTTTAGCATGTTTGTTGTTTTATATAGGAGATTCTCAATGGCATTCAATGGGGGCCTTCCTTTTGGTTTTTCGTCCGTATCAATATCTGACTCTGTTTCGTCAGACGAGGCACCCACCGCCTCTAGGTCAGGTATATTGGGGAGCTTACTTTCCTCGAGATCCTTGTTTACTTGTGGTTGTCTGATCACCTGGTCGCCCCCTAATGGGGCTGTCCGAAAACTGATGCATAGGTTGAGGAGAGGGTTATTGTTATCTATCGAAGGGATACCATTTGATCAGAGTTCTCGTGGTGAGAATGTACAGTCTGAGTGTTTTGGATTTCCTCCTCCATCTGAGCAAGTTTTATTGCTGAGGGTTGTATGAAAGCCGTAATCGTTTGCTGTTTTGTCAAGGTTGATCTAGTGTTATCCTTTTTTTTGTGGATGCTGCGTCTTGCTCAAATCAGGTATTGCAGTGATCTTTAAGCCCAAATTCCTTGGTAGTGTTTTGCTACGTGTGGCATGTTTGGAGGCATTACCTCAAGTCATTTGGGTTAAATGTAAGGGCCTTACCTTCTTTGCCCTGACCAGTCACATGAGACATGAGACACAAGACACTCTGTCTCACTCCGTCCCACAAATGCACGCAAACTCGCATGCGCAGTTCTTCTATGTGGGAATGAGCTGTTGGAGCAGCTCGTCGAGCAGTAGGATTAGTACAGCCTCTGCTAGGAGATATCAAAGATGTAGTGCAGAAAGGCTGGAGAATTTCAAAGGGTTCCATCGAGGAAAATATGAAGCAATTTATTCTGCAACAAATCAGACACAGGACTTTGGCTGACTCCATCCCACAAATGATACAACAGTGTCCTTTTGTGAATTTGTTCTCGGTTTTGTAAAATAAGCTTGACTTTTCAAGTGCTTAGTTTGTGGTTTTACCGGGCATCACTTCTCTGCAACATGAAACATGTAGTGATCAATAGTGGTAATTTAGTATTCAATACTAAATGAAGACTAAAAGACTAGAAACAAGTATTTGTTTAGTATGCTATTAGTAATCGACGAGTATTCTGCACACTGAATAGTTTACATATAGTATGCTGCTTAAAACGAATACTATGGAATAATAAAAAAAGGCTAGCTATTGTCTTCGAGTACTATAAAAAGACTAGCTAAATACTAAATGTAGTATTCGACTTTGGTAAGATCATCATTCGTCAATAGCTGCAACGACCATCAATGTGTAGATGTGGGGAGGAAATGCCAACTGAACTCTGTTTTCGCATGCATGGCTCAAATATATTGATCAAGTTGTGAGATTGCTAGGTAGTAGTTATGATTGCATTTCAAACATTCTGAGTGGTCAAGGGACTACGATGGGCTGCATGTGCTAATCATTGATTTAAGCTGATCGCCATATGTAAATCATGTTGTGCAAAAATGGGTTAAGCAATGCATAACCTAACACTGTCAGTAGAGAACGTGCTCCTATTTTTCAGAGAGAACGCACAATACACACTGCTGAGCGCCATCTGCATCCTGCAAAGCGTGTTCTGTAATTGCATGTTGAAGAGATGTGATATGTTATTGGCGAGTATTGATTCAAACTATTTTTAACAATGATTGCAGTTTTTACATGTCCTGCTTCCTCTGAGAGGAAATTCTTTAATTAGTACATTATTCATATGAAACACATATTTATCAAAGCTAGGTAAGAAGACGTGGGACTTGAGATTCGTGAAGTAAAAAGAAATCGGGAGTGTTACCGAGTTACTTGAATTCCGTGGATCACAACTTTGAGAAGTGTTTCTAAGTTTCTGATTAAACATACTATTAAATGGAGAAATCATAAACATAAGAGTTAAATTAAATTACTCGATTCTAATGTGCACATTTAGCAAAAACAGGGGCAGGAGAAAACGTGGAAACATCTCTTAATTGATTGCTACACCACTCTTCAATGTCTTCGCCTTTTTCTAAGTACCTTTGCTAATCCAGACGATTTCTTAAAATCAGAGTTTTTTTGGTGCTGGTTATCTGCTAAAGTCATGCATGTGATTTTATCCAACTATGTATAATGCTTAATCAAGTATATAAGTTGTGTAATACTTTTGTTCTTTTTTCTTGTTTTCTTTTTTTTTTTATTTCTTTTATATATGTCTACAGTCTTTTTGTATTATATAATATTGTGAAAGTTCTTTGTAAAACGATAACAGAAAATACTTCAATAGATTCGAAAAGAAAATCTATGCTTTCATGGTGAACATCTCAGTTTGCTTCCTCTTACATGATACGGGTTAATGCATTTTCTAGACTACTTCATAAAACTAAAGTACATACAATTCATACTTTTTTAAGAGGGCTCACTGTGATCAGCCCTTCAGATGTAAATAACGAAATCGACAACTCATATTGCAGCATATTCTCTTCTCTATAGACTAACAGAAAGTGTATAATCCTGGCTATAACCACCAGAAATCAGCTGCATGCCATGCTTCTCCTTTGTTTCCAGCTCCTCAGCCAATCAACAAGCTTGTAACGGAGACTTCTATCCCGTTGGAATTGGGCAAGGAGAAATGGACTAGGTCTGTCAAGGAAGCTCAAGGTGAGGCTTTAACAAGGTATAATAGCATTAGAGGCTCTCTTGTTCGCCTGTTGAACTTTGACCTTATTAAAGACCCTTGTCTTTGGCTTGGGACCACTACCCAGGGCAGGGGCGACTTAACCCACAATAGGGCCCTCTGGTGAGGGCCCTAATGCTTCAATAATGAATGCACTCCAGGAAAGCTGGAAGTCTCTGTAAGAAATGTATGCATAAAATACAGTAACACTACAAACTCTCTTACACATATTTTACCCTCCAATGTATGGGATCTCAATATTCAATGGTACACAGCAATGCTTTACCTTTAAATGGCAAAGAATATTACACCAGTGTTGTGTGACCTCACAACTCTTGGCAATGCGTGCTGATGGAAGTAAATGCGATCTTTAGTTTTGGCATTTGAGAGTGATGCTAGCCACCTGTTGGAGAAAACAACTAGTGGCACAGAAGGATAGGTTGGCTTTGCACTTGTATTTTGGCATTCGGGAAGAATACATATACACCAGTAGCATGACTAGTGGGAAATGCTCCAGAATTTCTAAATCTACATTCATTCCTGCCTTTGTACACAGCGGTCTGAAAGGGGAAAGGCGATAAGCAGATATCAATCTGCGTGTTATATGAATTATATTGAATTTTCATGTGAATAGAAAAGGTAAGGAGTAGTGATAACCTGTTACCCATTTAGTAGGGGTGATTTGTTGAAAAATGTGATATATACAATTTGTGATGTTAAACATAGATGTTTAGGGGGGACGTGGCTGCCAATAGAAAAGTCAAAACAGTTGTCTTTGTTAGTGCTTGTTTAATATTTTGTTTCCTTTGCCCAGGTTAACAATTTGCAGTCACAGAGGAGGTAAAAAAAGAATGACACTTTTCTGAAGTTGACGTGGTCTTACTGTTTTTGCTGGACCGGCTCCATTTATGTGAGAGCGCAAGACTGACTTGCCTATGCCCTATCGCTCTCATTATGGAACAGTTGTTATGCAATATAATTGGCCTTTCAAGCACACCTTTGCCAATGTGATGGCCTCACTTTGCTTGGTGCTGCAGGGAAATGGGGAAGTGTTTGTTAATGGGATAGAAGTGGAGGCTGTTGTGAATCCTGTGGTGTTTTTGTTTGCAAGCTGGAACGGCACCGGATACTTGAGTGCCAGTGTGATTCTAGGTGGGTATTTGTAGACAGAACATTGAGTGTTCCATTCAGAAGGTATAGACTAATGTCTTTATTGGAATCAGCACTGCCATGACCTAGTTACCTGCTGTTGTGGGGGTTATAGTGCTATTGGAGTGAGCAGAGGAGCTGCTCAGGTAGTGTGCTTTGTTTTCAGCCAATTGCTACATTGTGTGAGGGTTGATTGTGTGAATGGTGTAAGATGGAGAAGGATAAATGTGAAATTTGGTTGGGGACATGGGGACTGTTGGTCCAGTGGTGTTGGGGTGTTTGCTCATTGTGTCGGTTTTTGAGGGTTCTTGATATTCGAGTTTGGTCTGAAGGATGAACAGAGATAAACCCAAATGAGTCTGATGTCCTGAGCGTATTGCTTAGTGCCGTGTGTGCTTGCCCATTGCACATTTGTTAGAAAGTCTCTCTGGCTCTATTTAGAGGTTTTGACAAGACCAGCCAGTTAGTATCTTTTCTAAAATAGTCCTGGGCCTAATTGGTTGTGGTGGATTTATGGCATGTACTTCTAATTTTTTAAGGGTGGAGGCTTTATCTGATCAAGAGGGGTCCCTTTGCTGATAGTTATGTGCTGTGCTTGTGCTGCGTTAGTGAAATTGCCAGGTTTGAGTGGTTTTCTGATGGTCAGGTGGGAGGTTTCTCTGTACATAGGTTTTTAGGTTTCTGATTGCAAACTTTGGTTTACAAGAAGGACACCGAGTATCCTCTTGTGTGTTTACAGTTACAACTTTCCACAGTTACAAGGGCAGCATTGCTGGATTGAGGCATTCTGAATGGTATGCAAGGACATTATTTTCTGTAGTGGATTGTGAGCCCGTGCAGTGAAAGTCACAGTGTGCAGTAGATAACGTTTTAAAGTAAGTACTCCATTTTAGTGTGTCCCAGCGAAGTTTTGAGAGGCCTAATTGGTTGTGGGTGATGTGTTTCTGTCTTTGAACTCTCAGAATAAGTTTGTCGCCCTTTCAGTTGGTAATCCAGGAGCCCCCCCAGGTAGTGGACATTGGTGTAGTGTACTCTTGGGAGTACCTGAAGGATCACTTGCATGATTCTGTGCATGAGGTGAAGCAAATGTATATTCATTCTAAAGGAAACAGATCCTTGTGATGGCTTTAGTCTGTGGTTCAAGTTTGTGGTCTCTTGTCTACCAAGATTTCGAGGTGTCTGATCACTGTTGTGGACATAGGCACAGGGCAAATCCAATTTCTTCCTTCCAGGGGATCTGTGTGGGGCTCTGTGGCATGTTGCTGCAACTCATAATCTGAGTTTTAGTTGGTTTAAATTTCACTTTATTTGGCAAGAGTCAACATGTGAAAGGCATGTTGTAAGATCCAGCTCATTTGACAAGTATTGTTTGTGACATTGTAGATTTGGTTTTCAGTAACACAATTGAAGCATTTGAGGACTGACTTATTAATATGTTCCAGGAACGTGGCCATGTAGATGTTAAAAAGATGAGGCACCAGACTCAATCGTTGGGATACTCCACATGTATGATTGCGGGAACAGGAACTGAATGGAATATGTGTGCTGTTTCTCTCCTAGAAACAAGGAATTCCTAGAGGTGCAAAAGTATTGATTCAAGCATTTCCTTTTTTGCTTTACCATATGCCATCATCCCCTTCTTCCTTCTGCCACAAGTTTCTTTATTTTAGGATGGCAAGCACTATCTTACAATCTTGAAGTAGGTTTGTTTTTTTATTTTGGATTTGGTGTGGGTGTAAATGTAGGTTGGTCTACAGCAGATTTTGCTGTGTATTGTTCCTCAAGGTTAGTGGTACCTGTTTAATTTGAGTGTGCATGTGTCTTCTGTGCTTGGAGAGAATCCCAATTCCTTTGGATTACTCCTACTCCCACAAACAATTGGTATCATTATTTTTCAAGGGCGTTGGCTTTTTAATATTTTATTTTTAATGTACTGTACTAGAACTCAGATTCCAGGGATATATTACATACTACAGATAAAATGTATGCAATAGTATATTCTGTCCTGAAAAGCTTCCTTCTTACTTTTTCAGTAATGTAACTTGCAATTTTAGTTAACAAGACACACATGTCACAGTTTCACCCACTAGTCATCACTGGGCATTGACAGAGTGACAGAGCAAAGCACTATGGGTATGAATCTATGAAATAAAAACATGTTGCCTTTATGGCCGCACACCCAGAGTGCAGCCCTTTATTGTGATATAGCCAAAATTTCGGATTTACACATAGAAAAATACAGACATTAAAAACGTTTAATTCCTAATACATTACGAAGAGTTTAGAAGGAGAAACAAAAGAAACAAGACACAGATAAAATTAAATCATAATCATCGAACAACATATACAATCTACCAATCATACAAATAAAACAAAAGAAAAAGAGGAACTATATATTCCAGTTATTTAAATGTAATAAAACCCAATGTTCGTAAAACCTTTAAAAGTTCAATAGTACGGTGTCTTTCATGGCTTGCTATTAACCTTTTCCAAAAGGACTTCATCGATAGCCAGTCCATATTAGGTATACAGTTGCCCAGTAATTTCGCTCTGATTTCTTTTGTGCCCCTACAGACAATGAGATGATAAAGAGTTTGAACATAATTTTCCCCACAGAGAGCACATCCCATTGTTCTCATCGCAGACTTATCTCGTATTGGCTGAATCTTCCATGTCTTAATCAGGTTCAGCCTTAGTCTTAGAAATTCAGACCTCATTGCTTCGTTCGGGACACAGGTCAAGTAATTTGCAAGAAAACCCCTTGATTTATCAAAAGCTGATAATGAGTTGGCAATCTTCAAAGCTCGCAGTTGCGCAGTAGTTAGTATCGTATCTGCACAAGCCAATGCCAGCTTTATCCCAACACGATCGTCCATCAGTTCCTGAATAGATCGATCACCAGTTTCTGTGAGTCTTTAGAAAAGGTGATGTTTGGGTCTGTATAGTTCACGCCTCTCTGTAGGGGTGATATTCAAACAGGAAGATCATCAGGCGCAAAAAGATAAGCCTTCAAGGGTTTAAAATCTGAAGTACAGTTGTCAACAAAATGTGCTCAGTTGTAATGACCACAAACACCTAAAAGTGTCACACATGTCTATGAACAGGATACCCAGAGGGCGAAAAGAAACTTGAAACGGTGTAATTCCAACCAAGCAGTGGCTCCCAACTTTTTCCAACATCCTTCTCCAAGAATGTCATTCAAGTTGTGCTTGGGTGGTAAAAGAGGAGGACAAAGATACCTAATGCAACAAATTCACAATATAAAAGGTCAGCAAATCAGGAGACCTAACCTTTACCTGAAGAACTATTAGCATTACCTTGAATGCAGCAGTGGAGGAGGTGTCAGAAATACAAAGAGGATATTTGGTCAACTCTACGCTTATTCCAATCCCAAAGAGGGATGGCAAATTCTAGGCCCTAAACCACTGAATAGATGGGTGCAAATGCTAATACACTATTGGAAGAAGCTTTGGAAGAAGCTTTGTGTATGGTAAGACATATCAATTTTTTGGTAGGTCTGGGAGGTCAAAAATATTATCTTTTCAAATGACTCCCTTTTTGAAAAGAAATCAGGAGGATGGGTGATTATAAAGAGTCTGAATCATTAGTCACAAACGCATCTCTAAAACGAGAGCATCCATTTCTTTAACTGTTGTCTAGTGACTGGGAATTATTTTCTCTAATGCAGGCAGGCAACAAAGAAGATAATTACAGTGTTACATTGAATGAGTTTCACAATCAATGTGGAGAGGTTTTCCAGCAAACCAAGCATGCCAGACAAAATGTGTGGAAGCAAAGAGAGATCCCAAAATGTGATTGCATAAGCTGCACTGGAGTGAGTGCTACATTTCAGATGGCAATTCCCCATTATCGTAGGAATGATGGTTTAATCCATTGATCTAGTAACCAATGAAAGGTTGCAAATGAGAACACTACGTTAGTGGCTATACAGTATGTTGTGAAAGGTTTTGAGAGAATTAAAGCACTTCGGTTTTTGGTGGTACAACTCATACAATTTAATTAGAAGCAGATGTTCAGGGATCCAAATTCCTATGTTACCATGATAACAAACACTTTAGTGAAATGATGGGGTGGCACATATTCAAGACATGTGTGATGGGCGAATGGACACAGCTGGTTGTTCTGTTTTCACTTGAGAACAATTGTTTGATAGACACTTATTTTTAATGAAAAATATTTGTGAGTGGGGCGCATACCCTATCATTAATGCCTCCGTGCTGTGCACAGAGCTAGGACTGAGAAAAGGGACCATGGCTTTCTAGCCTTCGGTGTGGGCTGCACTCCCTGAGAGCCACTTAGTTGTTTTGCTGAAAACTTTCGAACATCACCGAGTACTGTTTCAAGGTAGCAATGAGTTTTTCAACTAAATTCTCAATTTTACCAGTTACAAACAATGTTTGTATTTATTCAGTTATTAGCGTGCCAATGCATTTCAAACTTAAACATAGTCCTTACTCGGGGCAGAACTGATCATTACCGTGTCAACCATTGTTGTATCATGACCCACCAAATCAATCAAAAATTGTGCCAACAGCAAATCATTAAAGCAATAATGCTTATGCAAGGAAGGTGCATGTTATCAGTAATACATCTGTAATGGCATGAGATAATAACCAGGTGTGTGACAGTATTGTAATTTAGGTTACAGTATGCCATGTTAAGGATTGAAAAAGATATCACGTAAAATCTTTCTCAGTCCTAGCTCCTCTCCCATCAACAGTGGCACACGGTGCAAGGCCCTCCGATCCTCTAAGACCATCAGCAATGTCTAGAGGTAGTTCTTGGTGCAGCAGCAGATTCACCCCAATGCTCTCTGCGGATGGTAAAAGGACAGAGCTCACCTCCTCATTGGAAAGCCTGCCTTCACCTCACAACTGTGGAACTCTGGAAAGGACTACTCTCCAAGCAGGGCCCAAACTTCAAGGGCTGAGTAAAGAAAAAAGATGATTCAAAGATGATTCTAAGAAGTTTAAATGTAAAAGCCCAAAGTTGATTGGACTCAATCTAGCCTGCCTTATTGGTGAAATCCCTGCTCTTGAAATGAGTGAATTCTGCAATTCTGACATCACACCCAAAGAGATTTGCTACAAAGGAAATGGAGGGGACAGGAAGGAGAGAGAGAGGCAGGGAGACACAAGATAGTGCAAATCTTCCACCACTTTACAGATACTGTCTTCTCTAGCCCCGCCCCTTCCCTTCTCACTAGGAACAACAGCCTTTAAAAATGCAGCACCCTGGTGTGAAGCTCCTCCCTTGGAATAGGTGTGCTCCTTCGGTGACTGGGCCCAGCACAGCTGTCTGTGTAGTGGATGTTTCTGGGAAAGCTTGTTACCTAAAAATAGTGATGCAGTGTGCACACCTGTCTCTTGATGTAAACATGTACAGTAGTCAAGCATGTAAGACTCATAGTTTAATTTAGGCTGAGGGTGAGAAAAATGCAACTCTGGCACAGAAATGTGCTACTATAACAAAAACATTACAGTGTCCTTAAGTAGCAGACACTCCCCTCCCTGCACACCATTAATACTGATCAGAAGTGGACAGAAATTAATGTTATATTACATGTATTTCAAATACACATTCATTTTTGCAATCAACATCAAATAAACAGCCAAAGCATTTCAGGTGAACCCCTTCATCAGGAGCAAATTTCAATGGCCAATTTGTCTTCAAAGAGTAACTTAAAGAGTAAGTAAAGGATACTGACAGTATCACCTATTTGTTAATTCTCAAGCATAATTTACTGGAGCTGTGTTACCGTCCATTACAAAGGAACAACGAAGGGGCATGGCCATTCAGGTTCCTGTCCTGTCATTTGACAGGATCATCATGTCTGGCCAGAATACACATCACATTCCACAGCTGACCTTGCTCACAGGAACTGACACGTGTGTGATATCAAATTGAATGTGGCTGCAACGATCATGATTAAGCAGTGACATGCACCATGCCTTAACCCAGGCATAGTTTATATATTAGAGTTTATCCTGCCACCAACATGGCTGCTTATGATCATCATACTTTTGGTACAGAATTAAATATCTCAAATGCAGCCCCTGCACTGCAGAGACTTGGCTGTCACTGCAGCTGTCAAATGGGCATTTGCAACCTCTGAACCTGCTCTGGCCCCTCTGCACACCTCTGTGTAGGTTCTGTATATCAGGCTATTGAGGCAGCAAGGGCGAGTACACACTATGTTTATGAGATGGAGCTTATGAGAGGAGAATCTGATCAGCAGATTACTTTTTCAGACATCGAACTACCTGCATCGTTGTATTAAGAAAAATCAAAACAGCCAGGTCTTGCACACCGTTGCCAGATGGCAATTAATCACAATTACTGTTTATTTACATGTAATTGATAATATTTTAATGTACCTATGTATGTACATTTTATCAATTATTTTCTCTGAAATAAACTTTATTTTGTATTGAATGATACCAAACATGAATTCCACTTGAACTAGAATTTAACAAGTTCCCCAACCATATTTCAATGCTTTCCTGCATGGGACAGATAACATTTTGACAACATCTAAATCACTAATGTACATTACTTTTCATTCCTAAGTAGGATGAGCATCAGTTTAATAAAACACCTGCAAGGGGATGTTCAGATTGAATGCTGAGTGACTAACTCATATTTAAAATACAGTGACAAAAATGGCCTTCTCTTGTGTTTCAGAACTGCGAATACAACATTATATTTGTATGAGCTCTGCAACATTAGACACAAAAAGATGGCCCTTTTTTGCAGTCTCTGTACAGCGCCAGGAAGATGTCTGCGTTTAGATAGCAAACACTATGTTCCAACAGAAACCCTTCAGATATCAAGACGGACTTGTCAAAAAGAAGTTTCTTTACAATTCTGAAAAGTGCATTTTGGGAATTAAGACAAAGAAATCCACTCATTGTTTTAATCCCTTGCAAGATAGGCAGCTCTCTGGAAATGTCATTAGAAGATACATGAAAACTCGTTAATATTGTTGTACAGGAAAAATAAAGTTTTCATCAGTTACGTGAAGCAATTAAAAAGAACAAAGGAACCGAGATGCTGACTTCTGCCTGACTTTTTGTACTAAGCAAACTTCTGAACCTTGTCCATTGACTTTACTTTAATTATAGTAATGCATATCACAGATTCGGCTGAATGACCAGAGAAACTCTTGTTCAATTTAAAACGCGAGTACAACTTTGTAAGAAAAAGGTGGCCTGTTGACATTCTATAACTGTGTCCCTCCGTGCTTCAATAGATTCTTTTGAAGAGAACATTGTTCAAATGAAGAATGAGGCTTTCTTTCTTCCTTCAGTTGAGTGTGCGTGTGCACCTTGACCCTATTCAGTAGGACTCATCGTTGGGAACATAGTGCAAACGGCACATTTCTAAATTCCTCCTGAAGGCCGCTGGTGCGAACTTTGCCATGGTAAGACACATGGACGGTGAACAATTGGGTCTGGCACTCTCTGTTTACATAATACTTTTAAGTTCAAATGTTTTCAAGCAGACCTGAATGTAAGGTATGAAAGACAAAGTATGAGTCTAAAATCACCCATATCATTATATCACGAGCAAAAACAATGTTTTGGACAGTGGTACATACTCTAGACTAGATAGGCAGGGTTTTGAAGAGTTATAGGTTTTTGAATGCATTTAAACAACACAAAAGCAACTGGACATGATAAAAAATGATTGTACATCCTGGACCTGAATGTGTCTGTTATCAGAAGAAACATGTTAAGTGTGGCAATAATAAACTTCTAACTTTTGGTAGCTAAGAACGTATCCTGTCCAAGCAATAAGGAACTACAGGGGTTCATTCTGAGTTTGGTGGTGCAGTAAAAAAGTAGCGGTAATTCCAGTACTGCCACTTTTCATGCAGTAATGGAATTACCATCCTTTTTCTCCGCCCTGAGAAATTACAAGTTTTGGTGGAATTACCACTGGCTGAAATGCTGATTGGTAATTCCGCTGATTTTTGGAGCCAACAATCCCCAATAGAGTTCTAGGAACTACCACCACTTGTAACCTGTGGTAAACCCACGAGACCAAGTGGCGGTAACAGAGTCCGATTTTGGCCAGGATTTGACTGAATTACCAACAAATTGGGAATGACCCACAAGTCTCTTGTCAGGACTTTGCGCCACTGTTGTTCCTCCCTCTACAATTTCAACAAACAGACATCTCAGCATTACTTTTTCCAAATGAAGTAAGCAACAGGTTTATTGAAATGGGAGGGTTCCCACCTACCACGATATAGATAAACCACAGAGTTTACTGAGGTGCTATCCCTGCAAAGTCCCCTGTGGGCAGGTCATTAACCTAATGGAGCTAGATTGAGTCTGTGCCCTTTCATGGAACAGAGAACACATAATTATTTTTGTGGATCAAAGTAGGCTGTGGGTTTATAAAAATAAATGCGCCCAGACAGTACTGATAAAGCCCATACCAGTATGAATAAGTCAACACTGGGTAATTCTCTTAAGTGTCCGTTATTCCTGTTTCCGAAGGTAATCCTCTGGATATGAGCTCCACATTGCCGAACTACTCTGCTACTGTTCTTGTGCATTGCCGACTCATTCTTTCGAAGTTCTAGAAGATTCAGTTTGCTGGCTCTAGTGTAGTGCTGTGTAATGTTTCTTTGTAACTCAGAAACTCACCCAAAAAGGATATCCTGGGAGTTGATAACGATATTCATCAGAGCTAACACAACAACAGAGAAGCCCTCCTAAGGACAACAGTGAAAGACAAACAGATAGATTTTCTAGTTCATGCGACTATCTATTCCAACTTTTTTAACAAAATCAAAAACATCATTAAAAAGCAATGGGAAATGTTGAAGTAAGGTCTTTCACATCTTCCTAGAACCCTTTTTACTTTTCAAAGAAGCATAAACCTGCAGGAGAAATCAGTCCATACATATGCGAAACACAAAGCTTCATCTCACCAAACAACTATCATAGTTGGGGACTACCATCAGTGACAGGCCACCATCCGGGGGGCCATTGCTGTATCTGTACAGAGCATGGTCTTGGTCTGGAACTTTTATGGGTACAGCAAATGTTCCCCAAATGTAATTCCCCAAGAGTGGCCTATATAATCAGCTATCACCTTCCATTGTAAATATATTGGCATGATCACGAGGCCAATAAAGACACACATAATTGTGTATCACAGTGTAACAGGAATCAACAATTTACAGCTCGTCAACCATTTTCTGGACAAGAATCACACTGAAGGTGAAGTAAAATGGTCTGTTTTTGTGAGTTTCAATCCAGAGAAAATAACATATTTTAGAACACAGGTTGATTTTTGAATTTAAGAGCTTGAGAATATTTTCTTATGTCTGTAAAAATAAGAAGATTGACTTATAAGAACAGTTCAAACATTCCATGTAACTGCTCTACATATGCTACCATGTTGTAAATGCTATCTCCTTTAAATCATTGAATGTGATAGTTCTCTATTTTGTTGTCCAGGTTTAATCACTTTAAAGATGTGCATTGGTAGTCATGGCTCGTTCCAATTGGGGTTGAAAGGGTGTCCTCCACTTATGTCTATAGTGGCTAAATATATGGCCACTGCTAATCACCAGATTAACAACCAAGAACAAGCATTGTACTTTTTAAAAATGTTTTTACTTTTGTGTGGCTGTGTGTCTCGGCACAAGTAGACGATGTTTTGTATTTGGTAATCATAAGTTATTGCATTATGCATAAAGGAGTAAATTGTCACGTTGGGATGTTTGAACATAAAAAGGTGGTTTTCCACATGCTGTGAGACATCTTTCCCAAACATGCATCTTGTTATCAATAACATTTGAATAAAAGGAATGGTTGTGTAAACTGACTGGTTACAAAGATATGTAAATATATGTTACCTGCAAAACTGTAATAGACACACTTTTTTGGACTGTAGGGTTCCAATTGTTTATGTGTAACACTAGACTCTCTTTATCCTGCTCACATTCTTTTATCCCACTCGCAAACTTCAACAACCGTAGCTCAATCCAGGTCTCCTTTCTCTTCAATCTTCTCTGCGATGCACTGAAAAGCGTTGGAAAGAACCTGATTCGTTTACTGATCTTAATCTACTTTCCTTTTTACATTCTTCATATGACTCTACTCTATTAGCTGCAACAAACAATATTTTTCTGATCTCATTCTCTCTCATTCTCTGCATCCCCACCTAATCACATCTTATCTCCCCCCTCTTATCCCTCTCACACTCTTTTTCTCTCTCCTACTGATTTTGCTAGGTATTTTTCCAATAGGTTGATCGAGCTGCGCTCCTCTCTGTCATCTTTATATTTCCCTTCTGAGACTTCTGCCATTTTTTCTCCATCTGTTTCCTTTTCCTGTCTTCATTCCTACCTCTATCTGAATCAGATACAGCTTTTTACTTATTTCAAGGGCACATCCTACTGCTAACCCACACAAACCTTTACCATTGCCTCTTATTCTGCTATCACCCCATTTCCCTTCTTTCTATATTGGACACAAATCTTGAATGGGCCATTTGTAGCCAAGTTTCAACTTACTTCGATCATCATTCTCATCCTCCGCATTAGCAGTTTGGTTTTCACCCACTTCTCCCCACCAAATAGTATGCAGTGATAAAATTGCGGCAAAAATGCTGTGGGTTGACCTGGTAAAGGTGAACCCCGTTATACCATTTAAGGGACGCGGGGTTTGCGGGGGTGGCCCCTGCTCCCTTTAAATGGTATAATGGGTCCAGGGATTGCGGGGGTGTTCTCTGCATCCTTTACATGGATTACGGCAGCAAAACCACAGCATTTTTGCCACAATATTTTGTAACCAGAGCAATTTTTGCCACGATTTTAACACATGGAACCCACCAGATCTGCTTTCCTTAGCATAACCAATTTGCTTCTATCTGACGGTCAATCTACATGTTCTTCAATCTTAATTCTTTGTGATCTTCCAGCTGCATCAAGTTGAAGCATTGTGAATTCCATCAATATTCTAATGAGGAAGCGCTCTGGTCCCAAGTAATAGCTGGGTGTGATTCTCAAGGCTATCGGAAAAAGCTCTTGCAAAAACAGTGATCGCTGGATGAAATTCTTGCCCTGGCATGCATGGAAGCTCCAGTGGAACTCAACTGGACAGTTTTAAAAAAGTGACCATCGGAAGAAAACTGTTAACAAATTATTCTCCTCAGCTAACGCATTACCATTGTGCACCGAGGCCACTTGCTACAGGTGTTGATATGAGTATCCTCACATGGGGGAATGCCCTGCCCGAGAACAAAAATGTGCTGCATGTGGAGGATATGATCACTACAGGGCTATGTGCAAGAATGCCCCTCTCCAACACTATTTCCAGAGAAGTTTTAGAGAACCAAGAAAACATATGTCCTCAAATCCGCGAGAAGGAGGTACAGAAACAGTCTTACGATGGCAACGGCAAGAAGACAGTGACAACAGGATAGCATATACAAAAGAAATACACAGGCCTTCTGACAGTTCCCGATGCAGCAGACGCCGGAACTATGTCTGATACATTGAAATAAAGTCCTCGTCAAGAGAAGAACATCAGAAGAAAGGGTGTGTGGGTCTTGAATAATAGCACTGCAACCCAATATAGCCCTATCCTCAGCATTCAAGTGAATGACACACCATTTGATTTTCTTATTGATAGAGGGGCCACTGTCAATATAATGAGTGAAGAGGCCTATGACTCTCCCCAAAATGCTCCAAAACTCAAAAAGGCTACGGTTGACATTTATCCCTACGCTTTCACCACGCCTTTGCTCTGGACTGTATGTTATCTATCTAGGACACACCTTCATCAAATACATGGGGTTCGTTCACTGAAGAATAACACCACATTGGCCTCAAGCAGATGGGATCATTGAACGGTTCATGGCCAATGTCAAGAAAACCTTACAATTGGCCAACCTGATCAACAAACCCTTTGAACATGCACTATATCAACTTCTATGTGATTATCGTCACACTCCTCACAGCACCAACGGGTCAGCCCCTCTGACCTCATGTTCCGACGAGTCATAAGAACCAGATTACCGGAAGTACCGAATCAAGAGCAAATAACTCACCTCGAACAACAAGTCAAAAATCGTGATGGACAACAGAAGGAGAAAATGAAGAGAAGAACAGACACTCGAAGAGGAGCACAGGAGTGTGACGTGTCTATGTGTGAGGATACCATAGGATACCAGCTAGTGGTATGCCAGTGAAGAACTAGTAAGGACGACTCAACCTTTGCCCTAGAAATGCTGGTGGTGACTGCCAAGAAAGGCCACATGATAACAGCAACTGGAGATCACCCACGAGAAATAACACGAAACTCAAAATTCCAAATCGCATACTGGAAAAATGGGAGCTGTCAAATGACAGTGCTGAAGGATCCTTTTCAGATGACTCGTACCAAAGGGGCAGTGAACATTCTGAAGAGGAAGAACAGTGGCAGGAAGGATGCTCACTCGCCCAAGAACTCCCTTACCCCAGTAGGCCACAGTGACATTGTATAAAACCCATAAGACTGATTGAAGAAATGGGGTGAAGTGGAGTACTATGCGATACTCTAAAATGGGGGGAGATGTCACGTTGCAACTAGACTCATACAGCCCTCCCACATCGTTATGTGGGCAGCCTCTGTTTTGAGCCACAATAGTCAACATGGGACGTTGGGTTAGGGTTGGGGGCGGGAACTACAGGTGTCACGTGGGTTCAGGGCTTTGACAGTTGAACCGTAACTCAAGAGGAATAAAGAAGCATTATAACACTCTCTGTGTGTCTGTGTTTATGGCCTTATTGGGTTTTGCCTCCCCACCCTGTGTGATGAGCCCTGAGATATTGTTGCAGGAAGACTCTCACAATCTAAGTCTGTCAGTCCAAAACAAAATACTGCCTGTGTCGCAACCTATGCTTGCCCTCACTTCTATGGAAAAACAGGGTGTATGGGATTTGGTCAACTCAATAGTGTTCAAAGTAAAGTAAATGTAACAATGGAGCTCTTCTGTAGTCCTCTTCCCCAAGTTCAAGGCACTGATGTTTAGAAAGTTCCACAGGTTCTTAGGATTTACTTGGCCATTCAGATTGGCTTGTCAAAAGTTCACAGTACCATTTTCTCGCCCCAAGCCAGACTCTCTTGATCGCTCTGCAACTCATACATTCTCAACTGGTTCAATGTTGCCTCCTGTTAAATACCAAAAAGTTCAATGCAACTTTTGTTCAGATGGGGCTTCCCCAGTAATGGTGCAGTTGACAGACCGCACAGTCCACCCATTACAGGTCACACCACCAGGTGCCTTACATTTTACTTGTGTCCTCTTTTCCTTGTAGTGGGGTCTCTATGGCCCTCCTGGATCCTTTTCCCACCTGGTCTCCACCCCATTGCTTTGCCAATGCACTTTCTTTCATTTCACCTCCTTTTTTGAGCTTTAGGGATTAAATTGCACTTCTGTCCTTCTTGTGGGGTCTCTGCGGCCCCCCTGGATCAGCCTCCCGCATGGGGGCCACCCCAATGCTATTCAACACTCATGGTTTAGTGGAAAGTGTCTTTTCCTTTACTCTTGGGAATTTTGCACCCTCTTCGGTTTTCGCAAAGCTCCCCCTTTTTGGATCTCTCATGTCCTCCTTCTTTAATGCTGTGCACAGCTCCCCTTTACTCAGAGGAGCTTCCTATTCAGCTACAGAGTCTTTCGACAATGTGTACTCCTGCACGCAACACTCTATTACTTTGTATCAGCAGAATCCTTTTTGTCAGATTCACCCAATGCTTCTTTCACTAAACGCAGCTGAGCAATAAGATTGTATCTTGCTCAAACACATTGGCTTTTGCATCGCTTGCCTCTCCGGTTCTGTTTCCTTCCTTTTACTAACAGCATCCTAGTTATCTGAGGTCAGGGTCTTCCCACCTGCCCTTCAGACACTCCTGGGTCTCAGGGGAATGAGCACTACATTCATAGAAGAAGGGATTAGCACACCTCTGGCTTCCTTTTCCAGACCCGTTTTTGAAACTGGAGTGGCAGGCTTCTTGCCACAATGCTATAGGGTGCTCCCTCATGCAAGCCCTCTGCGTCTCAGCATCCTGGATTTCCCCAGCTGGTCCTGGGCAGCCACAGCTACACTTCTCACCTCCCAACTCGTTCTAACTGCTGTGTGCTTTTTATACTGTCCCGAGTACCTGACAGACTGCAGGTGTGCATGATTAATGTAAATTGCCTGACCGTGTTAGTGAAACATAGAAAATGAGGATGTTGGTGTGCCTGGATCTGCAACTTCTTCTTCTCAGTACTACAATGGTGTTGCTCATTGGAAGTCTGCATTCCTCTTGACTTCCTCTTCTTTGTGACAGTACTTACGTGATATTTGGGGGAAAGGGAGTGTGTGTTTTAATGCACCGATGAAGATGGAGGGGGTTTGGGTAGGTCACTATCAAGGAAGGGGGTACACCATGTCTCTGGTCTAGGGGTGTCCTTATGATAGAAAAGTGGTATTGTTGTTATCAATCTTTTCCCCTTCTCAGTGTTAGGATACGATGTGTCAAATCTTCTCCTATTCATCTTATCATGATAATGATAACAAAAGGCTGGTTGTTTTGGTTCATTCACTTTGGCACCCTCACTGGATGAGGTTTACAGAGAAGGAAAATATTGGGTGTCACAGTAGTTTATAAGATCAAAGGGGCAGGAGGATAAGTCAGCGTTATAGTTAAAAAAGGGGTTTGCTGCCATGGGGGTCTTATGTTCCCTTACTTTCCTCCGGGGGTGAATATTTGTTGGGAGGTCTTGGGGTAGGGCAGGAAATGCATGACAATACCCTATGACAGTAGAGGGGGATCGCAGCGGTCCGGACTAGAAAAGGGGGGGAAACCATGTCTCGCCCTTGGGCCCTCATACCCAATCCCTTAGGACCTTCTCACCAGGTGTTCCTCCCTCGCTTGTCCGCCCCCAGCTTTGGGATCCAAAAGGGATGGCCCGCCCCTGGCCACCTGCATAGAAGATCCCCGGGGAGTAATAAGGGGAAAGACACTTACGTTTTTCACAGCCCCTAGAATACCCAACTCCCTGTATGACTTGTCTTAATGTATGTTTTGCAGGGGTGCTCCCCTCTCATCCTCAAATCATGACTTGTCCTCTTAAAGAGAGGGAGCTACCTCTCACCACCTGGTGTGATGTGTATATCTGTAAGCTTTGCTGAATTCTATCTCACTATCACACCCTACTTACTCAATGAACGTGCATGCCCAGTAAGGAATAGAATTCCCAAGCTTGTGAATGGGATGGTTCAAGCCCACACTCAGGTAGGCGTACTAGAAATATGGCACATGTACGTCTGCAGGCCGGGAATATATAGATGTGCATTTGAAAAGCTGTGGCTATTTGACCACTTTGAATGTTAAGATGAAGGTACACAGAGAGAGATTTGTTTGGACCCAGTCCTGGAATAGCAGGGTTAAGTTCAGATCATGACAGAGATACATTGGCAAAGCTATTGCAGGCCCCCGTGCTTCAATGGTGGGTGGGCGTTTTTGCTACAGGATTGATCCGTGTTGTCATAGCTGTTTCTTAATAAAGGCACTGAAATAGTGGAGACTTTTAAAGATAAGAGGTCTTCTGACATACCTCTATGTGAGCACCAATACATAAGAATTACACGCATTGACAAAGTTGCATTTAAATGTCCCATTGGAACTAGCCTCGATTGAGGCACACTGGAATAACTATGTAGCCATCAACCCTCAGAATTAGAATAAGAATGCGAGGGAGGAAGACTGGTGTGCATTGATGGAACTGTGCATGGATTTAAGTTTTGGAATAAGGGTTATTGCATGTCAGGATTGTGTGTGAGCCTTGGACTAGATATACCAAGATTCACCCAGTAGTCCCATTGGTCAGGCCCTGACAGAGATTTGAACCTATTTTGGAATGCTAGGGTTATGCTAAGGCAGATGAGTGCCTTGGCAGCGTTGTTTGGCTCTGTCCTTCACCGGTATGGACCCCTTGGGATTAAATTGCACTGCCACAGTGAAATGTGGCTCACAGTATTGATATTGCAGAATGTGCTGTACATCAGGTGATAATTGGAAGAGTAGTGTGTGAGAAAGAAAAATAGGCACCTCCCTGTACTGAATAGCGTGAGGTTCTGCAGTTCACACTTGATGTGAATTTACAAAGCACTGCGCATGTTTGGAAACGGGAATATCATAATGTGAAGTTCGTCAGGTTTGAATTACTGAGGCAGAGTTGTGTTTGGGAACCATACATGAAATATCAAGGTAGGTGTGGTTTATGACAGAAGTGCATTGGAATAACTGATTTAATCAAACGTGCTTGGACAATAGGGGATGATTAGGAGTTAGGCAGTAAGAACAGAGGTGGGTGTGGTACCAGGACTGAATCAGATTGTTGTTAAAGCCATACGTACTGACATGCAATTGCACCCCAATCATTCCCCAGTACAACTCAGCCAATAGCCAGTCATTGATATACTCATAGAAGTTGTTTCATTTTAGAATAATAGGCTAGCATACTCCCAGTTGGCGAACTTATTGACAATTTTAGCTGCCTGTCAAAGTGAAAACTGGATGACATTCACTAGGTCGGGGCATGAAGACCGAATGTGAGGTGCTTGAGCACAGGACAAGTTAGCGTGTGGCTCCTCGGATGCAACTAGAACCTGCAAAGAGGTTGAGGGATTTGGGCAGACACGTAAAGCATAGTATCTGGGTGTATACTTCTGTGAGAAGCTTTGAAACATTGACTATAGAAAATGTGCTTTGAGTTGGGAAAATGGTTCTGCAAAATGCACCACTGGGCTCCATTTTCTTTTTAAGTGTTCTTCCAGTGAGGCCCCCAAACCTTTGAAAAGGTTAAAAGGGATACAATGTACCGGTAGTTACGCCCCACCTGTTTTAAACGTCACGAGCCGCCACTGTCTTCTTTACACCAAAGTTTAGGTTCTTTGCCCCCTGTTTCATTCTATACCTCTCCTCTCTACTCCATTGTCTCTTCATTTGGTCTATCCTGACACTTTCATGCTTTTGACTCCCAAATCTTTGTTACATTCTCATCTTTTTACGACTCACTCACTTCATGTCACTCTTACCGGCTTTTTTTGGCAATCCAATCCTGAATGCATGATCAATGTCTTCATATCAATGCCTTGAAAGCTGAGATTCTCGTTTTTCCTGCTTCTGTTGTTCCTGCTCATCTTCCCCCTTCTATCGCCCCTTGTCACTCTGCGCATGCAGCATAGGTGTCATTTTTGACTCCTCTCTTCGCTGCTCACAGCGCCAATATTTCCTGTCCACGTTGCTATCAACTCTAAAAAGTTGATACGACTTTCTCCCTTCTCCTTTCTCTATTAGCATGTTACTAAGCTACTTATCTCTATACTTGCCTCATCCTTTGTGGATTATTTTTCTGCTTTGCTAGTTGGTCTTCTAGATTACCAATTTCCTCCCGTACGCTCTGTCTTCACGTTGGCAGTTCATATACTCTTATTCTTTTCACCTCATACTTCAATGTCTTATTCACTCTGTTAACAATATTCTGCGTTTCCTTCAAACCCAGATTCTTCCACTTTCTATGGGTCATTTTCAAATGTATCCTTGGCCTTGACCCATAATAGTTTTCTGCTCTAGTTTCTATCTATGTACAGTTTCCCAGTCGCATTCATTCATCTGCTTGGAGGAGGCTCTTTTCCTAACGGGACAATCTTTAGAAAGGTTATCAGAGTGCTTGGGATGTCTTAGCCATGGGCCAGGATAACTGTTCAAGAAAGGTGAGGACGTGCTTTGTGGGTGTAGTGGGGACTTCTTTTGAGAAAGGAGGGACAGCTGGACCGTTTAACTGAGCCATACCTCAGAACATGTAAATAAGGTTCTTCAGCTTTTTAAAAATAATTTACAAGTGCATTTAATAGGTTTTCACGAGCATGTACAGTGACGATTCCTTTGTTGATAAAGCATATGGAATATTTTAAAGGGTCACAGTATGTTATGACTAGATCTATATGTATGCTTCTTGGGACTGTGCCACAATAAGATGGTCCATGAAAGTAGCCTTCTAAACCCACCATGTCAGGTATGTAAAATGGAAACCTTTTTTCTATTTGTCCTATTCTTTTTTTACACCCAACCCCTATTATTTTGTCTGCAGATTTTTAATGATTTTTTGGTGATGGCAGGATCAATTAATTCAAAGCTTTAGAAGACTGTAGCATGCTGGCTTCTTAATACTATAGATAAACTGCAATAGATTATTTCATAACAAGAAGCAGATATTTCTCTGGGCAAATACAAGTATGAATATCTTCAGAGTTCATGTTATAAGAGTTGACAATACTAAGAGGAAAGCAGATGAATTATTGTGCTGTGCAGTAATGATTACCACGGATCACAAATGTGTTGTAATCATTTCAGAAACGTGTGCAGTTGCTGGGCTGATCATTTCTCTGGAAAAGAACAAAGTTAACAAAAGCAACAAACTAGGCCATCATACGACTAAAATGGGAAACTTGATGAACAGTGAATTTAGAACAGCACTAAAATAGTGTTGACGTCATTATATGAAGAACTTCAAGGAAATTTGAAAACAGCCATTCAACTATTAAATGATTGCATTCTTCTCCTCCCTCTCATTGTATGCTGGTAAAATTGCTTCAGGATTCTAAATCAGTGTTTTACTTTGCTCTGTTAGGGAACACAATTAAAGACCATTAAAAAGGAGCGACAATGTGAACAAGTAAAACAATCTTTCATGCAAGTGAGTTCATTTTCAATGGGTCAAGTAGACCTTACTATTCTTAATGGTATTTCTGATGGGTAGAAATTGAACATTTTTGTGTAGAACATATTAGGTTCTTTAGCAACAAGAGGCATGATGACTTGCAATTGCATTCTATCATACTCTACGAAGCTACGAGAAAATAAAAGACAGCATTGAATGCCCAACATTTCATCAGAGCGGTCATTCCAACCTATGGTTCTACAGTGGTGCATTAGACAGTCAAAGTTTTGCCAGGCATTGCCCCACTTGTTCATTATGTCTTCAGGGACAGAGTTTGAAAAAGAGTCCCACTTTCTGGATAGCTTGTTATCTGAAATTGATATTTGGAAGAACCTACTTTGAATCTAATCCCTTTATTCACTTGTACTCCAGGAGTACTTTTCAGGGAATCATGAGTGCTCAGGATGGGGTTGTGGAAGGAAGATTGATGCTTTGGTTCTGAACATGTATTCGTGAACAAAACTAAGCGATCCTCTGTCCAGTCTTGCCTGCAGCACAATATGAATTTGCACCATCATATTCAGAGTTCCTGCGAGATTCTTTGCTTGACTCGTAAACCGGTCTCATTTCGGTGGACTAATCAGAAACACTGAATCACCCAGTGAAATTCGGTGTGCTCTGGGAAGTTCAGGAACCCTATGCAAAGACCATATCACATTCACTTTCTCTTTGTGGGTTTCATTTGGTTGCAGGAGCAAGACGTTACTGGGCAGCAAGGCCACATCTTGTGTTTTAGCAGGGCTGGTTCAAGCACTAGGCAAACTAGCCAGTTGCATAGGGTACTGTCTAGCAGAGAGCACCAACGAGCAGGAAAGAGCAGCTTTTTCCCTTTGCTTTCAGGAATTACAAAAGAGATACAAACCAATCTGTGTTAAAGTAGCTACATAAGCTCCTCCTCCAATTAGGGGGGGTGGCCTGCTGAAAATCATGGTGCTCACATTTCTAAGAGTTTCCAACATGACAGTATAAACAGGGCTATTGCCTAGTGACAAATGGTTTGAGCAGCACAGTGCATCGGCGGCCTCAAATAGAATCATGGAGGCCTATCAGAAAGAAATGTTGATGAAACTACATGGCCAGGACCAGGGAACTCACACCAAGTAAGTCAGGAGTCATGTTAGAACAGGAACTTTGGTGGCGGAGTATGGGCCAGGCACCTCACAGGTAGGAGCAGGCAGGAGATAGAGTTGGTGTAGGGTCCTCATGCAAGTCAAGCAAACAAGAGGTAACAAACCTTATCTACACAATACTGTAGTGTTTGCAGCACATTTACTCTGAAACATTTTTATTGGCATGACCAACCTTACAGATACAACTTTTAAGCAATGCTGGAAAGGCTGACTCAAAGCACTGCCCCCACACTTTGATTTGTTGCAGAAGTTGCCATCAAGTGTAAGTAATGAATCGTCTTTCAAGCAACTTTAAAACTACTTCATGAATAGGTAGACTTTACTTTGGTCTCACACTATATATATAAGTTCCGATTATTTGTATCTGTGTAAATCCACAGCTGCAAGTGTTATCTAGCAGTTCTTGGAAAGTTAACAAATAGAAGAAGCCAATTAATTTGCAATATTCTGTGCTAACTTTCAAAGCAATACTAAATCGAACGGGTCAAGCCTGGCTGTCTTTGCCAGTATATTTATATCCAGTACAGGTTATAAATTCAAGATAAGATACTCGTAGAGAACATGTACATGGTGTGGGTAAATGCATAGCACTCAACCAGTTAAAGATGCATGCGGGTCTTCTGATGTTAAAATGCTGGTCAAACATTAAACTTACAGTGAAAAAAAGAATTCAACAAATTGCACATTTTGGAAGGTCACACTAGCAATTTGATGATGGAAATAAAGGTCTGCCACTCCAAATTGATGTCACTTAAAAGCAGTGTCAGAGCATCCAATAAGGCACTTGGGGTTCAATTCAACAGAGAAGATCACTGATAATACGTTACCTGTAGCGCACTTGCACAACAAATAACCACGTAATGACCAGCCAAGCTGCGCTGCCCTTGCCTGCAGTCTTAGGACTTTCTCCCTAGCTGTCCCCTCCTTGGACAGCCTGAGATGGGTTAGTGGGCATAATCAGAAGACTTGGGTTTGTTACTCTCCGCAATGGGCAGTGCTTGTGTATGTGTGTTTCAGTGTTGTGCAGGTCGGCAACAGTTGCACTTACCACCCCATTTTCTTTACTTGGCCCTTGCACCCTCACACAAGTATGTCTAGTAATGAGCTATTGGTAAAACAGAGTGCAGAAAGCACTCGGGCTTACACCGTCCCCTCCCGCCCCCCTGTACCTGCCCCACTCCCCATTCAGCACATGGTCACTACTTAGAGCTGCTGGTTGGGGTGGAGGGTCATATGAAAGAAGAGCTCTCCACATGTATGGGAGCTAGCAGGCTGCATAGACCTAGACTGCATGCTGTATTGTTCTTTTCAAGTGAAACCTGTACTGTCACTACCACTACCTATGCTGTTCAAGTTGTCAAGTTGTCAGTTGAGGGAGCTTGTTCTGGCTCTAACCATGCTGCAACTGTACTTGTTTAGGAGGATAACCTGCACTGGCCTTGAACATGATATAACTGTACCATTGTGTGAGCGAAGCTTGCACTGATCCAGTTTGTTTTGCTATAAATGAACCAAACGTTTGCTGCAAAACAGTTGTTCGGCCAATGCTCTACTTGTGCATATTTGTGGGGGAAACTTACACTGGCCCTTTCATGCTATGCCAGTACCGTTTCAACTGAGTTCACACTGATCTTGCCAATATTGTATCTGTGGGGAATGTTAACCTGGCACTACCCATGCCGCCATGTACCAATTTGTTAGGGAAGCATATAATAGAGTGGTTCATGCTGTACGTGACCATGCTGAACTGCTTTTGAGAGAAGTTTCCTCTTGATATATCAATGCTTTATTTTTTTAGATGGAATAATGCACTAGCCTGGTCCATGCTGTATTTATACTTGGTTGTTAGAGAAGTTTGAAGTGACCCTGCCCATGATGTACCTGGTTGTGAAAAGCCCTGCCCATGCAGTACCTGAAGGATTATGAGAAGATCTTTCAATTGCCTGGTCCCTGTTGTCCTTTTTTGAAGAAAGCCTGTGCTGGCCCGGCCACCCTGTACCTGTTTGTTTTGTGAGGGAAGCATCAGCAGGCCCTATGAATGCAGTAACTGTATGTGCAGTATCCGTGAGAAAACGTGTAATTTTGGAAACCTTGCAGCACTGTTGGCTACACTGTGACCCATGGGTGTCTGTAAGGCAAGTTGGGCCTGCTGCTTCCCATTCCATGCTGTATCTGTTTGTTGTGCGATAGTGGCTTGCTGTGTTGCTGACCATGGTGTATCTGTCCAGTTTGCGATGAAAGCTTTCAATGCTGCATCCTATGCAGTTCCTCTTATTTGCTCTAACATGCATATTGTACCTTTCCTGTATGTCAGGGAAGTTTCACCTTCTGCATGCCTTGTGTTTTCGGTGTGTGAATAAGGTGTGCACTGTTTGTGACAGCAGTATACCTGTTTAGTACAATCATGAAAAACAATTAAGGACTTCAAATTGCAAACTGAGTGGTGCCAAGAGGACCTTAGTTTGGCAGTTTGAGAGTAATGGGACATATAAAACTTTGGGCCAGTAAAATTGGTTAGATCTCCTAGCTACACAGCACAATAAATCCAGTGTTTAAAAAACCTGGTGAAAGCAAAGCTTTCATCTCATCCCCACTTCCTCTCATGGCAGCCTGGGAGGGAGGCAGAGCCACAGCCCCATTTTTATATCCGGCTCTAATGGCAAAACATTGGCTGTAATTAGCCTGATCAGAGAATTTTCACCAGATGGATTACCTGAACCACCAGATAGTGCGTTGAGTAGTGGACCACCTGCTTGGGGACGGCATGTCCTGGCTCATTACCATTCTCCTTTCCCATTCTGAGACGACAAAGCAATTCACTCCACTCGCTTGAGAATGCCTTCAAGCAAAGAGTATTCCCCTGCCATCCACGATACCTGGAAAGGGGATGTGAGTGATAGCCTCCTTCCAGCAACCTTTAAATGGTCACCCACTGTATGTAATTAAAGTGGCACAAAATAGCCAGAAAACTGTCTCACGCATGGGTTGTTTGGGGAAGGGGGAGAAGTGTGTGAAGGAAATGTCTGAGGGTTATTATTTTCAATTATTCTAATACCATACGTTTCTCATGCTTCTGTTTGTATTGCTAATCCTTCATGATGTGGATATAGTTTCGAATCCTGCCTCTACTTTATACATTGTGTGTGTGGGAGAATTTTTTTATGTTACCTTGTTACGAAAAGCTGTAACACATAATGGAGAAAATGGAGCTTGTGAACAGGTGGTCAAGATGTGCATTTGAAGAGGTATGGACATATCTGGGATGTGGGGATTGTATAACAGGACACATGGGTTTAGCAGTTGGGCGGCAAAATTACTTTTCGCCTATTGTGTCAAAAATCCATGGACCGGCCCTGTGTTTTAGGGATGATTTAGCTAAATATTGGAGAAGTCTGGTGCTATTTCTTGACAGTGGATTCAATTTGAGAGCTTTGTGGTTATTTGCCCTCTGTTATCTGTAGGTGTGTTTATTGACCCTGTAAACCACAAAAAGAATAGTCTTAATTTCAGGAAGTGCTATGGGACAAATACGTTCACCCTTGTAACACACTAAACTAATATACTTTGCACAGCGAGACACTTTGCAACTCGATCCAACATGGCAGATAGACGTGTGGCGTCATGCGCAACACACATGACGCTGGGCACTTCTGCGTCATACTGACTCAATGTACTGTGTACCGGCGGCAGAACGCCCAAATTTGAACACTCCCACTGTTTTGTGGTTCTGCTTAAACAAGAGGTAAGCAGGCACACATCGCAATCGCTCTA
Source organism: Ambystoma mexicanum (assembly GCF_040938575.1). Lineage (NCBI taxonomy): Eukaryota > Metazoa > Chordata > Amphibia > Caudata > Ambystomatidae > Ambystoma > Ambystoma mexicanum. The sequence goes on along the minus strand of NC_090928.1, from coordinate 917,357,678 downwards.
TCTAACACAGCAACCTTTCGCATAGATGTAAAAGTCATGAAAATTGGCGTTAGAACAAGCATCCTGCTCTTGTCTAGTTTTTTAGCCACCAGTTATCATGAAGGGCGATCCAGAAGCTCATGTTAATTTTTGTCACTGGATAATCCCTATAACTTGAATTGGCAGAAGAAGGCGCCTATCGAATGCATTTCACTCAATAAGTTAACGATTTGCACAAATGTATAGCAATAATACAGGATGATAGAATGAGCACCGGCTCGTGTTTGTTTGAAGCAGACATAATGAAAGTTGCTCATGCTGACATTGTCACGGTGACAATACTTATAATCTGAACTGGCTAACTGTCTACATTGTTTTCACCCGTATACACTGACAGTATCTTAATCGCCTTTGTGTAACACAACTACCCGTTGCCGTGGTATACTACATCAATGGCAATCCCTTCTGATCCACAGCAGTTGTGTAGAGTATATTATTTAGCAACTTGCCAACTCGGTGCAATAGCATGCACCGCCACTATCGTTTACACTAGCTTAACATTTCTTTTAGAACTTCATGATTGTTTAGGACCGAGAGAACGAGCCTTTGCAAATACATAAGCTTGCATTTCATTGTGATTGTCACACACCATATCAGGTAAGCCATGACGTCAATATCATGATTTGGCTTAACATGTAAGCCATATCATCCTACATGTTACATACTTAACATGTAAAATGAGTGACATGTTTTACTGGTTACATGTTACATGTAACATGTAACACACGCTTAAGCTTGGCTTAACATGTAATCCATATCAGCTTACATGTACACCATATCACAACATGTAACGCCATATCAGGTAAACCATGACAGCAATATCATGCTTTGGCTTAACATGTAAGCCATATCATCTTACATGTTACATACTTACCATGTAACATGTGTGAAATTGTTTACTGGTTACATGTTACATGTAGCATGCAACATGTAACACAAGCTTAAACTTGGCTTAACATGCAATCCATATCAGTTTACATGTAAGCCATATCACAACATGTAATACCATATCAGGTAAACCATGACAGCAATATCATGCTTTGGCTTAGCATCGCTTTGGCTTAAAGCGCTATATAAAATGTAATAAATATAATAATAAATACAAAATATATACTAACAGCTCTAAGCAATGTTTGCTTATCCAATTAATTGGTTTCACATGAACCATGTACTCACAGGGAAGTGTTTTTCTCTCCTCCCTCGCTCCTTGCGATCCTTCCTTATCCCCATCAGTTTTCTCTCTGTCTACACATTGTTAAGGTAACGACTCAATTTCATGGTAATACGTTCAAATGCTCCATTTCTGTTCAAATTGTTACTCAATTCTATTTATGTTGGTATATTGACTTCTGTCTCTTATTTTACCTTAAGTTGTGCACTATTCTCACATGTGTAGCCCTGTATTTGAAAAGGGCCCAGGTGGGGGCCGAAACACGTGTCAAATAAATAAGGGCGTGTTTTTCCATCTTTGTGATCTGTATTTCTTTCAGTCCTTAACTGACTGTCCATCAGTTGGAGTTTATTATAGTTATTCTTGCAAGACAAATGCCCAGAATTCTAGCATCAACCCATTTATAACCCACTAACCCGCCCTGACCTCCAGGTGTGCTCCTTTAATACATTAGAGAAAGCTTGACCCCACATCATTGAAAGGCACTTACCAGGCATTCTGGTACATTATTCATGCATTCCCTAGAACAATGAAACCATTTGTCTCACGGGACTTTTCTACCCTTTATGTCCATTTCCATAAGGCATCACATTGTAGATCTTGTTCAGGTAAATCATGGCGGTGCACATGCATTTTCGGTCACATCCTCTTCAGGTGAGGGGCATAGGGCCTTCACCCTTCTGATGGCTCCCGTTGCAGAGGAACAGTGTATTGTTGGAGCTGACTTAGACCAAGGCGATCTGTTGACACAAAACCAGTGGCCTTGCCCCAGTCACCCAAGGCAGGCCAAAACATTGTTTTTTTTATATATGCAAAGCCAGATTATAACAACCAGCACTGCCTCATGCCAATAGGAGAACGGGGGAGCTCGAAAAAGAAATACTCTAGGATTGTTCATTTTCATCAAGGCAGTCTCTTCTGGACCCACCCCCTTCTTTCATAATCTTCCTCATCCCATGATCAACATACTATTTCATTTATTTATTTTTCAACTCACTCTGAGAGGGGTGAATTCTTACACCAACCCCTCTTTTGCCTTTTCTGTTTACCCTTATGTTTTCTCACCACAGAAAAAGGTCCATCTTAGTCCCATTTGGCTGCTTGTCCTATTTTGCCTTGTTTGACTTGTTCTGCGATTGCAGATCAACATTTCAATACGGAAAACTGAAGTTTGGTTACATCATTAACATTTTAGGCATACCTATTATAAGCTACTATAAGCGTTCACCTCTTTAAGACATCACATCCTGCATTCAAACTGTGTGTATTATTATCTTCAATTATCTTCAATTTCAGCATGATTCTAAAATTACATGAATACTTTTCCAAACTTACTGAGTCCCACTTTAACATGGATTGAGCCGAGTTTTGTGAATATATTATGTGCTACAGATTTGTATGAACAATGTGTGCCTTCTTAAAATGTAATTACCAGCACTGCTAGAATTATGAAACTTTTTCAATGAGTTCCATTGTGCCTCGCTTATTGTCACATGTTTGCCTCTGTAGATAAGTTGAAATTGATTTTCTTTTTATGAGCAAAAAATTGCCAGTCTGGGTTCTTTTATTATTGACTTCAGTCACTCTGTGACCACCGTCTGATTAAGAAGAGTAATAAGTAGGATTTGCTCAGGGCACGAAAAGATGGCCACTGACTATAATCTCCTCCTGCCTACCAATAATTATAAAATATTTCTCCGCAATTTAACAAGTATCATGTATGGCCACTAAAAAATGACAAACTCAGTGACAGAAACTGGATGATATCTCTTCCTGCCTACCAAGAATGATAAGACTTTTTCTCTGCAACTTGTATTTGTTTAGTACACCACTAAAATATATTACACTCAGTGATACACACTGAAAACAATCTAATTATGTTTCCCATCTAAAAAAGAGAATAACACATCTGCATCTACTAATAAGTAGTATTTTGTCTGCCCGCTAGAACATTGCATAGTCCCTTCCAGCCAAAGAATAAAGCCTCCTCCTGTCTACAAATAATTAAAATGTATTTTTCTCTGTATTTTGTATGGCTACTAAAGAGAGCACCCTCAGTTACATAGGGCCTCATTACGACTCAGGCGGTAAGGGTTTTACGGCGGCGTAAACAGCGCCGACCCTTACCGCCTGAGTACGAGGTCCCTTAGCGCCATGGCGGACTTAACACCTGCTTTTAGCAGGTGTTAAAATCCATGGCGCTAAGAGACCATGGAGTTAATTACGCCACCGTAATTTACGGTGGCGTAATTAACGCCTTCCCCACTCCCATTATGCCCCATTCCGAGGTTGGCGGGGCGGTAAATCCGCCAACCACCATGGCGTAAACCTAGTTTACGCCATGGTGGTAAAGTCACGGCCCAGGCGGTAACTTACCGCCTGGTTCGTAATGAGGCCCATACACTGATTACAATATGATCCTACCTACCAAGAATTATAAAACCTTTCCTTTGCAAATACAAAGCAGTATTGTGCATGGCTACCAAAAGAAAGCATGGCGCCTTTTAGTCACTGAACGCAATTTAAACTCTTGCGAGCCTCCAAGCAATTCTGTGGCGTTCTTGTGGGTTGTCCAGTGGCCGCCCTCTCCAAATCACCATATGGCCCGGTCACCCGTTTCCTGCAATGAGCATCAGCAGTAAGACTTTCCATCACCACCCCACATGAACAGTTACAGTGTCCCTAGAACTACTTTCTACTTGGTGCCCATTAAATTGATTTAAGTTCTTGCACTGAGAAAATACTGCTGCTCCTCCAGAAAGTCATAAATCCACACTGCACCTTTCCTGAACCACACAGTGTCATGCTTTAACCACCACCCCACCTCTCCATCAGCTCATGCATCAGGCAGGACCCCATTTGCATCTGTAGCCTGTTAGGGCCAACGCCTTCCTCCATCAAAGCAAAGGTTGCACGGTGGGTGTACTGCCACAGCCGCCAACTCTAAAAGAAAATAAATGTGCATCAGACTGGATCCACCATTATGTTTGAAGGACCATTCTACTACAACACAGATTACTCACCTTTGGTGAGTTAGGCCCATCACCAATTTAGCATACTGCAGGCTAGTTCCCCTGCTACAGAATTGCAGCCAAATGCCTGCACGCAACCGGTCCCTCAATGCCTTCCCACAAGTTAAACAACATTAACCACCAGTCTCATCTCTCCCTGACCCCGGCCTAGTCAAAACATCAACAGCGTTGGGCTGATTTGCAGATGAGTCAGCTTCCCATTTGTGTAAGCACCGGGCTGATACCACTATCTGATTAATACCTTTGGCAAATATCAGGTGAGAAATGGAATAACAACCTAATTTTAAAGGTCTGCTGACTCAACACCCCAGCGTGAAGGTGGGCAGTGCCTTGCAGACCGAGCTCTCCAAGTCCTAGCTTTTCCGCTGTTGTTCCACCCATTTGAGACTCACTCGCCCCTCAAATGGACAGATACAAACCCCTCCCATTCTATGAACTTTGGCCAAATTAACAACATCTGATGCCAATTACAAATCACAAAAGAACGATCTTATGCTGACCCTGCGAGAAGGTATGCAATGTCTGAATGCCACTCTCCAGCACACAGGGGTGTTGCTAGATCTGGAAGAGATCCGGGGCTACACCGATGTCCCTGAGCTTCTATCCGGGGCTACAACCAAAAGACCAGGGGCTATAGCCCCCTAACCCCCCCCTAACAACGCCTCTGCTAGCACACCCTGTAATTAGAATGACACATCCTTAAACAATAGCCCGGAAGGGCTTACCAGTACACCAGACTCTAATGAGAAAACCCAAGAAAATAAGGGAAATGGTAGCATGCATGGCATGGATTTGCCTTTCAAATAATAGCATTAATAAACAACAACCTAACCTCAAAGAAGTGGGGGACACAACATCCTCTTCTCCCAAATCCCAATTGTGTGGGATCAAGGGGGATAAGTTTCTAAAGTTTAAGCATAATCCTTCATGGCATATTCCTGGCTACGAACACCCGACACATAGCAAGGACCTGGAACTTATGAAACGCATCTGCCATCAAACAACTGGAGGAGACCCAAAGCTGTGTGCCCCAGCCAGCTGTTGATCATTTTATCTAATTTGCAAATAGATGTGAGGAGAAGACTCACATGATCTAAGACTCCCATGAAAATCCTATCCCAAAATTCTGGTGCAAGAAACAGGCTGTTTTTATATGAATATTGTGGTGATCTTCTAACTTTATGCTCGGGGAAATCACACACACTGTTCCTTACAAATATGTGCAGGCAGCTTGCCACACGAAAGGAAAAGGCAACCTTGCTGCTATTTACTCACTAACATTGTATACATGTTACACACAATCATCCATTCATATGAAAGAAGTCTGATTACAGACAAAACATATAGATATGTATGTAGAATCCTCTCCAGGATAAACATTCAAATAATTACTCTGGGTTGGCATTATGCTCTCCATTTTCTCATCAGAAATGCACAATACTTACTTACCATAACACTTGGCTTTATCTAACGTCATCAACAAGTGTTAGCATCAGAGAAAATAAATACATTGGATTTGCATAAAAAGATCTCAATCTCGAGGCAATTCTTCTCAAAATGTGGTGTCGTACTGGAGTATAATGTAGGGACATATGTAAAATACAGGGTGCGATATCTTGAACTATTTTGCCGAAATGCTACGGTTTGGGACAGAGGCTTTAATTTTTGGAGAAAACAGCATTTAGGTTCATTCAAATTGTCACATGAGCATGCAAATCTAACTTTAAGATAGGACAGGAGTCAATACTTAATTTCATCTTTGCATTAGAAGTCCGCTTAATGCAGAGTCATTACTTTTCCGCACAGTGGTATTTGAAAAAAATGACACAATGTAAAGGGGTAGATCGATCAGAAATGTGATTTGGCCAATCGATTTTAGAGTATACATCGATCGTTCTTAAAAATTATTCCAATGCAACTTACCCATGTTTTTCTCACTTTAACACATGTAAAAACGATGAGTCGGGTACCGCCATCTTGTGCTAATCTTATCCATTCATCCATCGCTCTAATTTCAAGTTCCCTCGCAGCACTAATTCAGATCACCAGCCCCTAACGCTGACATCACTAGAGGCTCACAATGAGATCCCGCTATTTTAATGACATTAGTGGGCAGCGTAGCCAAACGTACCCTGTCATCACTAACATCATAACATTATCTAGCACAGAAACAGGACCATAAACACACACATCCACAACAGACACAACACCTTTGTTTCTTTTCACAAAAATGATAAAGACAGTTTATTTTGAAGAAAACAGCAATCATCGGGTTCGTAACAAGTACGTTTAATGTTGACATAACGCTGAAAAGAGGTCAGTAAATCCAGGAAAACATGGGTAGTGTCATGATTTATTGGGCGGGCAGTCTACTCAGGGAGTTCCTTTCCCCCCCAATAAAGGTGGCGCTTATACAGATTAAACTTTAGTGAGGCCCCCAACCTATCTCGCACCACCCAACCAATACCCTCTTTACCCCAATGAGCCAAGAACCAGGCCAGTGTATAGTAAGAATATATATTTATCCAAGGTTTGACAAAGAATAATAGAATGGTCACACAAACATCTGCCACCAACACCGTGGCCCTACAAAATGTCTTAATTTCAAATTACTTGCACCAGTTGACTGACCTATATTTCTAATGGACTTTCAGCCACTACCATGAACACAGGTTGAATTTAAAGACTTTACATAAAAACAGACTGTGGATTTCTTGCACATTAACAATTAGGAAATTTGAAACAAACCCCAGTGATTGCTTGGGTAATCACAATGCTCTTCTCTCCCAGCAACCACCACCCCAGGGCATCCATTGTATATTAGCCCTTAATTTGAAGGCAAGGTACAGGGAGTGTGAATACAGTAGCAACACCGTTATGGATTTTTAGTAAAAAGCAGTGTTTGGGAAATAGACACAATGGAAAATAATCAGTTTGCGCTTTTGATTTAAAAGGCAGGGTTTGGGAAAGGAACTCAATGGGAAAATCACTTTGGGCTTTTTATTTGAAAGGAAAAGTTAGGAAAGAACCTTGATGGGAAAATCGTTTTGGTCTTTATATTTGAAAGGCAAAGTTTAGGAAAGGAACTTAATGGGAAAATCGTTTTGGGCTTTTTATTTGCATAAAATGCAAGACTTGAGATTCTGATTTGGGATGCAAGTAAATAAATGGGAAATTTCGTTTCTCACACTATACATGCACTTGAATGGCAGAGTTCTAGGGGTACTTATTTTGAGATTATGGACACCACCCTTCTGTTCGGAAGTCAGGTGTTTCAGAAAAATAGTCATCCAAGTACTTATTATCTATACCGGCTCTAACACACTGGGCATGACCTTTGTTAGTTTCAAACTCTAACTACACTCATCCCGTGATTTCTTATATGGGAATTAATTGTTTTAACTTTGATTCAGTGCGCTAAGGATATACACAGTTTACCCCTGCCCCACACACACACATTAATGGAAAGGATTAGGGCAGGCGCTTCCCAGCACAATTCAATTTAAATGGATAGGGTGATTTTTTCTGGTAGAATACATTTGAGTTAGAATTAATAAAATGTGCTAGGGGTCCACCGAGTTCCACCCTCCTACCCGCTCTGCGAGATGGAGATTTAGGTTGGCTGAATCCACCCCACACTTTTGTTGGTCTTGGTTATGGGGCATCCAGGGAAATAGCAGAGCCCCTCTGAGGACAGCACAGATCTGGCGAAATGCTTAGGTCAAGGGTAATGCCCAGCACCCAGACTTCATCTGGTCCTCAAATTGCACGCCTAGCTAGCTTCTAGATTTTCTAGTCTCTGTCTCTCATGCAATGTTTAAGGCCTTTGTAGCTCTCCTCGTCTCTCTGCTAGTTGTTACTTGCAAGAGTCTAGGAGTAGACTACTTGCAGCAATAGAGTGGAAAAGTCAAAAGTCTGAAGAAAGTAAAAAAGTCCTTCTCAGACTGAAAACTGATCTCCAAAAGGGCTGGTGACACTCCAATATTATCATACATCAACATAGCAGCTACCTTACCTTTTCAGATAACTGCAGGCACATATAAATATATATTTGAGTTCTATATTTTATAGCGGAAATACTAATCTTATCTCGGCACACCCTTCTTGGGAGGAGCTACCATTTTTTTCGATTTGCTCTTCAGCTGATATTGATATAGCCACAAATCTGACCCTTCAAGATTCAAACCATGCATGCATAACATATCACCACACCAACTTTCCATTTCCTCTGAATTATTAAAAGGCCAGAATGATCATTGTCATTGCCAATTGCTGTGTTTCAGGATTTTTTCTTATCCTCTGTATATGTATGATATGATGTCATTGTACCCTAAGGAAAGTATTTTAGGAACATATGAGAAGGGTTATAACTACAAATAACTACAAATATCGCACTTTTTACCTTTTTTCTGTCTGACTGATAGTAAAGAAAGGCACCTGCCTTAGATATGTCAGTGAATAAAAAATGAGGGAGCTAGACATGTGACGTCATCAGTGATGTCATCAATGACATTTGTGATGTCATCTTTGATGTCCTGGGTGTTAGTCGTAGCAATGCACGTAGATGGTGCGAGTTATGGTTGCTTAGCTTACCATAATTGGGGAATGTGCAGTATTTTTTGGTTTCACTGTGAAGTATGACATCCGTTTAACAAAGTTTTTTTACTGAATGTACATATATATATGTGGCAGGGAACGAAAACAAAGGGGCTAAACATGTGATGTCGTCAGTGGTGTCATCAATGACATTTGTGATGCCATCTTTCATGTTCTGGGTATTAGTGTTAGCAGTGCACAGTGGTGATGGCAGGTGTGGGGGCTTAGTTTACCATAACTGGCGAATTTCAGGGGTTTTTCGGTTTTCATTTGAACCATAATGGGTTGGTAGAATTTTTTTTTTATGAAGTACACAGGTTTTTGGTAGGGCAACTTGACCATAACGTCCCCTCAACAAAGTTTTTTTTGCAGTGAATTTTGCAGGTTTTTGGAAGGGGAACTTAATCATAACATTGTGTCAATGAAGTTGTTGTTCTGAATATACACTGCCATCATGTGATTGTGGGAGATATGTAGTATAATGTACATACTTGATATACATTTAACATAGAACATACAGAACCCCCTCCCTATTGATATTAGAAAGGGACGGACTGAGCGCCTGTTTGCAGACAGGGGCGGACGGGATCAACATTACTCAAAGATGCAGGGGGTATCTGAAAATGTATTGTTGTCTTAGACAAAAAATCTGCAATGTAGAAGAAGGACAAAAATATGGAAACCTAAAGGTGTGAAATGAAAATGACACATTTAATAACCATGTAGAATGAAATGGATGGTACCATAAATAAAAAAGGATGCCTCCATCGTAAGCACTTACCAGAAACTCTGCAGCCTGGATCGACAGTGGACGGACGCAGTAGGACGAAGGGAAATTACATCAAAACAGTGAGTGAAGGTCATTTTTTTGTATGTGTGTGTAATTTGTTTAGTATGTGGTGCAGAAATAATAATTTCTTTCTGTTGTTTTGACACAGAAATGGCTAGTACTTTGGAGTGGCTGGAGGAGAACTTTCCGCATGGGGAAATGTCTGAATACAGCGACAATAATGGTACACACTGCTCTGCGTAGGCAAAATACTGATCAGTATTTTATAGGCATTTAACATATGTATATTTTTTTTGTACAGACCAGGAAAGAAAAGAAGAAAGGCCAACAAACGAGACAGAAGAAGACAGGATGAAAAGGATTGAGCAGAAAATGGATGTACTGAATGACAATTTTAAAAGTTTAAGGGAGTTTGTGGAGGACTGTGTGAGAGGAAAAGTATGTTACCATTGTCCCACCTGTATCTGCTCAGCTTCTCCATTCCCTAGTGAACCATCCCAAAACATTCAAGAAGAAAATAGACGTTTTGATGAAATATCCATCCCTTCTTCCCCTCACAAATCTTCTCCTCATAACCAGCCTGTGTTGAATCCTAATTCCCCTATACTTGTGTCAGTATCTGCTTCCCCCGCTATTTCTTTGAATTGAAGTGTGTGTGTGTGTGTGTGTTTGGAATGTTTGTATATAGCAGTTGTAGCTATAGAGTTTTGGGGACTTTAAAAAAAAAAGACTTAAAATGTTCGCGAACAGCGCGCCTGTTCGACCGATCCGCAACGAATGGAATGTGGGTGTTGTAAAGGCAGTACACCTACCCTTACTAATGTCAAGTAAGATGGAGTTGATGTTTGACCGCAACATCTGTTCAAGTTGTGCGCACATAAACAGAAAGGGGCGTCCTAAGGACATTATACCTCGCCCTGCTGCTTACAAACGAGATGAAACATGTTCGTAGAACACACCATGTGTCAGGGATGGTTGTAGATGAGCAAAATGGGAGTGTGTTAAAGACATTATACCTGTCCGTATTGTCTGCAGCCAAAATGGTGGCATCCGTACAACAGGCGCTGTGGCCGGCAAGTTCGTAGTCAAACAAAATTGAGTTGTCCTAAGGACACTGGACCTGTCCGTACAGTGAGCATATCATGTATGCACATGCTCAGTACAACCGTAAGTATAGCGAACATCACGCCTGTCCCTAACTGTCCGTCTCACTTGTGTCGCACTTTGAATTAGTTTGAGAACCCGAACACTGTCCGTAGGAAACTTGCGCGATTGCACAACTTTGTAACTCTGCATTTGCTGTCTAGCAGACTCCCATTTCTGTCGTGGAGGTGGTCAGGATGTCATCATGTGACCGCACCCACGCTGAGCGTGTGGACTAATTTACACAGTTTGTTTGCTTCTGCAGCAGTACAAAAGAACTTGTAAAAATATAATTTCACATATCCCAGACAATAGCTTACCTGAGGGCTTGTTGTGTAGAATTTGTGTACCGCTTTGCAGGGATGAAGACGGTCACGAGGCACACCCCTCCACCCCTATAAATGGCCACACCCCCGAGCGCATCTTCATTGTCCTTCTAGCTATAGCAGATTGAGGTGTATTGCCTTTACTGCTGTAGTGACCAAAAGGAAAGTGATCGTTATGGCTTCTATGGCTGCTGTTGGTTCATTAGCCTCTGCACCACCCCCAAACCCGCCACCACCTCCCCAAGGGCCTGCAGAGAGATATACAGGTGAGGATGTAGAGAGCGAGGAAGAAGAGGAGGAAGAGAATGAAGTGGAGGAACTCTGCACTAGGAGCACTCGCCGGGAGTCGTGGGTGTGGCGGTTGTTTTCCGTTTACGGGAATGTACCAAAAGCACGTGCGAACCTGGTGAGGTGTAACCAGTGTGAGGTGGTGCTGAGTCGTGGGAGATTTGGTGCATACATCTTTGGTACGACAACCATGAAGCGACACCTCACTACGTTCCACACTGCGGACATTCGCAAGGTGGTGCCATGTGAAGAGCGTAGTTGATTGAGTTCCACCACACCATCCTCCGAGTCCGATCCTCCCACCACAAGAGACACTCCTGTGGGGGAGCGCCTCCCTCCAGCTGCCTCACAAGCCATTCACAATGCTGTTGACCCTTACCTTTCAAAGGTGACAATAGTGTGTATGTATTCTGATGTAGTACTCTGCAGGGGGGGAGAGTTTTCGAAGTGCTTTTGAGGCTACGGTCACGGAGCACCAGAAGATCTGCTCCTTACCTAAGTAAAGCTCACCCTATATTTTTCTCTGTCCACTTGCCCTTTCTTATCCCTGTGGCCTCCTCTCCTACTGTGTCATGTGCTGAGAAGCAATACATGTGAAAACAACAAAAATTACAGAAAAGGCTCTTTTCAGAGCCGCCTTTCTCTATTTAACAATAGAACTATGAAGTGACTGTTGTAGACCCCTGCGAAGTTGTGGAAAAGTTTGCGGACAGTCGTAGGGAAAAAAAAAGGAGGGTGCAAGCAGAGCAAACACAATGAAGTGTACGCTGGGAGTAAGTGGTGGCTCTGAAAAGAGCCTTTTGGTGGTGTGTTGTGTGGGTCAAAAACTGTGGATTGGAGAAAACGGATTGTCACATAGGTTATTGTGAATCCAAAAGAGGTTGCAATGCATTTTGTACATTGTGAAGTAAAATCTGATTGCCAGCGTATGTGAGATGGACTCCATATCTGCGGAAAATGAAAGAGCTGCGAAACAAAATGTTTTCATTGTGGAATGAGGACATGCCAACATCTCTTAAAAAGGCACAAACAGCCTTATTCACATTGCGTCTCGCTTTCTCCATTTGTGGACCAAAAGCAGAGGAACGCAGCCATATTTGTCTTTGTGCAATACGGGAAAAAAGTATTTGACAATTTGGAAACATGTCCATGAGCTTCGCAAGTCCTTCCTCCATTGCAAATTGCAAAGAAATTCCAGAGACATGGCCTAAACTGTTTCTTCTGCAATGAATGATAAGTATATCTGGAGGACGCTCTGTCAGTAAAGTAATGCAGAGAGGTACCAAGTCCAGCCACCTTATGCCACGCACGCCATGCCAGTGAACTTCCACATGAGGAAATCTGAGATCTGCAGATAAACTGCAGCTTTCTGCATGCACCTTCAACCAATGTATCCATGAGTCTCCCAAAATCCAGATAATCTGTTTGCGAGCACGCAAAGCCATGGCTGTGTGGTCTCCTGTTAGGGAGAAGACGGTCTTATTAAATCTCGCTGTTCAGAACACACCCACTGAACTTTATTGACCAATCCCTAGGTCCGCTCATTTTCATTTGCATGCGTCTCCACCCCAGAATCCCCGTTGGTGATATGCACTGGCTGCAAACTACCGCCATGTCCACGGACATGTATAGGCTCAGAGCGTGACGACGGTACATTCAAGTATTATTCCCTTTTATCCCCTTTAAGGTGGGCTCTGAAAAGAGCCGTGATTTCTTTTGTTTTTGAGCAGATACCTTACAGACATCTGTTATTTTGTTCATTTCTTTGTATTTTTTTGTCCTTACTTTACTCCTACAACCATTACAGAACATTCTCTAAAGTAAGGCTTACGTTCCAAAAGAACATCGCATTTCCCAAACAAGATAGCGCAACACCATCTGCTTCAAAATAATCCGCATTACTTGGAACAATGTTTTCGTGGCTGCAGAAAAAGATACCAGCGCGTAACATAAATGCACGCATTCTGCGATTGATGATACACCACCCAATACTTTGTTCTGGACAGAAAAAATAATTGTTGTCCCATTTTACTCTAGGGAGTAAATCAGAAAAAGTGACTTTCGCAGTTGGAAAGATGTTCATGAGTGCTTGAACCAACTGTCCCAAATCTGCCAACAAAGTACGTGTACGTAGCCCAAATGCCAAGCACCGTAGTGCAAAATTACCACATGAGGAGAGGTCATCGTACGTATGTGTCTGCAAACTTGCAGAATTGCCGCAACATTGGCATCAGTCTCAGCGTTCCACACCACCTCCACTCCTCTCACATCGAAATGGAGTACCACATGCCTACTCTCTGCATAATGTGGTAAGCCATGGACAAAAATGTCTCCAAGCACCTAAACCCTGACCCTCTCCACCTCTGCCATCTACAGTGTACGCACCGTCTTTCGACACAAAAGAGTAATGTGAACATCTGATTGGCTGATGCCTACAGTCCCCTTTCCATGCAGGATGTGCTGTTGAAACCCGTATGTGACACGCCCTACCCGCGGACAAGCGTTGCCTACGTGCGGCACGCAACTCTTACCCAGTCCTTTCACCCTTTCCACAGCGGTAGCAAATCGAGTCCCTCATTGGAGACAACTAAGCAGACACACAACCATCCACCAATCACATTGAAACTCGATAAATGTTACTCGATCATCAAGATTGCACACTTCAAAATTACTGTCGATAATTTTGAATGGAAGTCGCATATCATTGCAAAGCACCTACTTCAGAAGCTACTGTGCAAGTGTTGCGAATTTCTACGTACATCTCCATGCATGCACACATGCATGAGTACAGAATACAGGTATGTATATTTTAATCAGAGAACATGTGCAACCTTTATGATTTAATTTAAAACATATTAATGCTGCTAAAGGTGCATAGGCAATACTTACCAACGCTCCCCCTTGTAAGTGCAAGATGTCCAATTTATCATTGACAAACCGCACGACTTCTTAATGTCTTCCGCATAACCTATACAAACATTGCAAGCATGCCTATTTAGGGCAAAACTCGATTTTGTATTAGAAAATGTCGGAGTTGTATACTGTGTACGGCTTACAGTAATGCTGCTTGCAATGCAATCGTATGACAAAAGTAAGCACTCCCGATTGTATGGTGACATCTCCCTCTCAGGGTCTCCTGATTTTTCGGCATTGTGCTTTTAAATTGCATGTAGACATTTTTTTCCCATCTACTACTATGCCCTACCACTTACAAACCTCTCTCCTATAGATAGTACACCTTGTAAAAAACAAGGCATTTTCATAACCTTAAAAATGTTAGCAATTTTGAAGGACTTGCAAATAACATATTGCAAATAACATGCAAAGCCTACACAGAGTGAAGTGAAATGCGCACGTGCACTGTGTTCAAATATGAAAGGAGAATGCTCTGACGAATGATTCACAATTAATGTGTGCAGTATCAGTACTGCTGTAAACACACAAAGTAATTCATTTTGATTTTTGAATCGCAGTGAAGATTACTCTCCTGAGAATCAACAGCATCTACACTGCAGACGACATATCCAAAGAAACCTGGACATTTTGCAAAAAAAAATAGGTACAGGACTACCTTTATATTGTAACTACTCCTCAAAGAAGCTGCATGGGTTATTTATTTAATTTGGGCACTAAAGCAAACATTGATTTCTGAACCATTCTACCTACAAATATACATTTATTGAACAAAGAATAACAGGCAGAATGGCTCACAAATCCCTGTGTGTTTGGAACTCAAAAAACATACGTAATCCTTAGAAGGTTAGATTTAGAAAAGAAGTTGCTGTTGCAAGTTTATGGCATTTTGTTTATTAATAATGCTTCTCGTCACCACTAGTCCACTTTGTACTCTCATCTGAAGCACATTGTAGTAGTATACAAACAGTAAAATAGCCTTACCAAATAATTGCAAGAGTCCAATGCACATTCACACACCTTGACAAAGAGCTTTCCCATCAGACTCATGCATGCATGCACACAGCACACATACATTGTACAACAGACCAAAGTATGCCCTCTTTTTTTCAACAGACACCAAAGAATACCTACCAAAAAGCAACTCTGTAGAAAGGAACGCAGAAGTAGAGCAAATAAAAATAAAAGTGCCCAATCTAAGCATCCATCTGTTGTACAGTTTGTAGAGAATGTTGGAAGAACCCAGCTAATGCAGTCGGTTAGCAAAACAAAAGAAGCTTCAACTACCGAAACGTTACCTCCTCTATCAAAATGTGTCACAAAACACAGAAATGTTGGCAAAAAATCGGCTACCAGTACAGCTAACAATGCTCCTACTAATCCTGATAGTGTAACAAGAACCCATAGTATAAAAAGTATTTTATCAAAAATATATTGTCACAGAGTCCTTCAGAAACTGCTAAGAAGAGGACCAAAATCATCCTCACCCCTTAAAACCTACCTTAGAAAGTGAATCCTGCAAGCTCTCGTGGACAGTGCAATCCTTCTGAAAAGGAAGTTGTTTATATTAGTGTTAAATAGGATGACAGCACTAACAAAACTAAGGACCAAACTACAAAAGAAACTCAGCAATAAACGGAATGTGAACAAAAATAATTGTTTTAATGTTTGTGGTGGTGAATGGAGGTACACAACAACCACAGAACCATATTTTAATGAAGAAGCACACAAACAAAATCAAACAAACACAACTGCCATCCATAGCAGTGGACGAGGGTATGAGAAAATCAATGCTACCATCATGGAACAAGAAACACTGCTTACAAAAGTATCCTCTGAAAACTCAGAATTACCTCTCGATTCAGCAGAACTACACGGTCCAGTATACAAATGGCCGTGCACATCAATGAGTGCCATTCCAAACAAAGCTTTCAAATCTTTATGTCAGTTCCTCAATCAGTATGTAAAAGGTAAAGACAAAGGTAAAATGAAAGTGCTGCAAAATATGGATATTTGTCCAGTGCGCAAATACACAGGACTACAAGGACATTCATTAGCCTGCATTTCTGGGCCTATTTGCAAAAGGACCTTCCATGATATCAAAAGGATCTCAATACATCATTCAAATGTAAGAAATCGAGTGTATAAAATATACTATGCAAAAAGTCCAGCTTCAGAATTAGGCAATTTAAATAACACTCTTCTGCATGGTACACCCAAATACTTACAAGAAGTTATTGACCGTATTCAGAGAAAGTATTTTGGAAGTGAAAGCCACTTACAAAATGCAACTGTTTTAGAACATAGTAGCAACAATTCCGTACATAGCAACCTTCTATTACACACATACAGAAAAGAAATAGTAAAATTTAAAAGGTCATCGGCTGAAGTACCAAACCATATGTGTGTGTGTTGCCGCAGAACGTTTTACAAAAGGAACAAAAAAAATGTAGACATGGCATACAAAATAGAAGACAATGAAGACTCGAAATGGTTTGAATTAGCTCTCTACCTTTTAGCAGAAAACAAATATGAACTAACTAAACGCCTAATATGTTGCAGTTACTGTACTACAAAATTAGACAACAACCACACTCCTTCACGTGCTATTACAAATAATTTGGAATTGTTCCCACTACCAAAAATCCTGCAACAACTCAATTTGTAAGAGAGCATAATAATTCAAACAGTTCAACCATTTCAAGCAATTATACGCCTTAATCCAAAAACAGCAAAATTACCTTTCTCTGAATTGGTGAAAGGCATTTGTGGCAAAGTAGTTTTTTTGCCATTAGATCTAACGGAAAATGAACACACTCTAGGAGCGCAACGTTCAATAGAGCATTATTTAATAGACTTGGTAAATGGTGTACCAACAAAGGACAAAATTATTTGGCAACGACTGGTGGACTTACATAAAGTTAAACAAGCATTGCAATATCTAAAAGACAATAACGGGTAATACAAGGAAATAAATATTGATGAAAGCTTAAGGGAAACAACTGAAATAATTCAAGAGCCATCAGAAATGGAACAATTCAAACTTCTGGATGCTGCTACAGTATCCACTCTTTTGGACATTTACACAATTCATCCATTGCATTCCAATGAAAGATTAGATGATGCACTAGAAACTTACCAAATGCGACAAACCAAAGGGTCACCAATGAGTATATGGGAAAAAGTATAGAAGGACGTGCTTTTCCACTGTTATTTCCTACTGGCAAAGGTGGAAGATACGATGATAGACCCACTCAGATTGGGGCATCAGAATACCGCTCTTTACGAATGTATTCGCAAGATCCCAGATTTAGACAAAATGTGGAATACATATTCCACCTACTCTATGAAAGTGAATTAGCAACACTAAATTGCACACATTTTGAAATCTGGAACCCACTTTCAAAATATGTCAGCTATGCAGTTAATACAAAAAGTACAGGAAAAAGATGAGGTTTTACAATCAAGTATAACAAATGTGTGTGCAAACATGCGTGGTACAAAGGAATACTGGTTCCGACGGCACAGAGAAGTGCGTTGTATGATCAGAAACCTTGGACCACGGACTTGGTTTGTTATACTAACTTGTGCAGAATATGCATGGGAAGAGTTCCTAAGCATAGCAAACAGCAACAAATACAACATAGTTATATAAGCACCTGGAGAACTTAGTTCTCTAGATCCAGTTAATGTGTCAAGATATCTCCATCATTGTTTCATTGCCATGCTACACTTAATTTGCAATAAAACTGTTCCTCCCCTTGGAGAAGTGCAACACTTCTTTTGGAGAAAAGAATATCAAGCGAGAGGAGCACCACATATTCACATGGTGTTATGGATCAAAGGTGCACCGAAATTTGGTCACGACAGTGATAGCACTATTTTGAAGTTTATCCAATAATATGTCACTTGTAAAATCCCTTCACAACAGACACATAGTGAGCTGCATGAGTAGATTTTACAATTTCAAAGACACAAATGTGGCAAATATTGTCGGCACAAATAAAAAAACAAAGGTAAATACTACACCAAATGCCACTTTGGTTTCCCTAGACCAGTTACAGAAACAGGTGAAGTAAACAACTTCATGTCTTCAGTTCGACATAGTGTTAAAGGTGAATCACCTAAGAACACGTATTACATAAAACAAAGGGAAGAATCAAAATATATCAATGATTAAAATGCAATTGTTGCCCTCTTATAGAATGCAAACATAGATTTGCAGTACATTGCAGACAATTCAACTGCTGTTGCATGATATGTTACAGCCTACTTTACAAAAGCAAAAAGAAACAGAGATTCAAGACCTCTGGGATGACCTAGCATCAGACAAAACATTATCGCAGAAATTGTACAGCCTAGGCATCAAAATGCACTCTCATAGGGAATGTGGCACCTATGAAGCAAAAGATCGTTTAACCGGTACTGCTTTGTATGGAAAATCAGACAACATAGTATGGCTTCATCTTGGTCCTGCAAAATCTAGAAAAAGAGTGCTGAAATCATATGAGGACATTGAAACAATTGCCAGAAATGATCCCAACAGCCAAGACATTCTAAAAAACTATTTACTGGACACATACTATCCGAACAGGAGTAGCACTTTGGAAAGCATGTTCTATACCACATAGCCCAAAACTTTGCATACAAAAATAATGTAAAACCCGATGAAAGCAAACGTAGATATAGAGTGACCGATTGCGAAGGGAGTTTAGTGAAAAGTACTAAACAAAGCTTAATTAATCATGTCAAATTGTCATTAAAAACTCCTCAAAAGAAAGAACTATATTACATGTCTCTGTTACAACTTTTCAAACCATGGAGAAAAGAGGAAGACATACTAGAGAACTATGACTGCTATGAAGATGCTTTCAAAGCAAATGAAAGCGCTATCACCGATGTGAACTTTACGCAGTACAAAACAATGTTACACAATGAACAGCAACAGGATGAAGAACTTCAGGCCCAACTAGATGAGGACTCTTCCGACAGTAGTCAACCTTGTGAAACAAGAAGTCAAGAACCACTAGGACAACCACTAATACCAAATGAGGCTGAAGTAGCTATGGCAGAAGTAGAAAACACCATGTATAAGTATCAAGAAGATACAGAAGACTTAAATGTACAACAAGCAAAACTTAACAAAGATCAGCGCACCATTTTTGATGATGTAACAAACCAAATTGTACATGGTGTACAACACGAAAATAAAGAATGTACCTGCCAAAATTACAAACCTATACTGTTGTACGTGAATGGTGAAGCTGGATCAGAGAAAACATTCTTAATCAAAATCATCAGCAAGTTCCTTCAACAATTGATAAACAACAAACTGTCAGCTGTTGTAATGGCCCCCACAGGTTTAGCTGCCTACAACATAGGCGGTGTCACTTTACACTGATTACTACTGTTTCCAGTAGAGCATCAAAATAAAATAGACTATTAAAAACTTTCTGCAGAAGCTGCAATGGAATTATGCAGTGTATTAAAACAAATGAAAATGCTACTAATAGATGAAGTGAGCATGGTCTAAAACCTAATGTTGGCTTTGATTCGCCTCAGATTGCAAGAAGTACTTAAAAGTAACAACGAAGAACTCTTTGCAGGGAAACACATTATCGTTTTCAGAGATCTTCTACAATTGACACCAGTGAAAGGTGAACCTATTTTTAAAACCTTACGCCACAAACTCTGCCGGAAAACTGTTGGTAGCATAGGTAATGTCAACCTTTGGCAACATTTCCAATACAGAGAATTAACTGAGAACATGCGGCAATCTGCAGATCTCACTTATACCAACATCTTAAAAAGTATTAGAGTTGGTGTACTATCGCAAGAAGCACAAGTTGTATTGAAAAACCGGCACATTCATGCACTTTACGGCGATAATGCATGTGCAACTGATGTTATGTAACAAATAGCGCACAAAAATGTCAATTGTATGGCCTTAATGCCAACTCTTGCAAGCTGTTTCAAATTCAACAATGTTAAATAAAGAAATGCAACCAATAATGGAAATTAGCGCCACAGACAAACTAGACGTACATGGTATGACAGTACCCATGTGTGAGCAAGCCACATAAAGAGTAAATAGTTTAGAAAATTCAATCTCCAACACAGCTGAGTTGGAAAAAATATTATAATTATCCTTAAATTGTAGAGTAATGCTTAAACGTAACCTTGATGTCGAGCAATGGCTAGTTAATGGAGCACTAGGTACAGTTGTTGGCTTTCAATCATACCCACGTGACAGCAACATTCAGTTTGTCAATATTCGCTTTGATAAAGTTTCAGAAGTGAAAAGGATAGGGCGCTCAATCGCTCGTTTCCTTCTCTTCAAAGACATGTATGTACGTAGAGATCCATTTTCTCTAACTCTTGCATATGCAGTTACCATTCATAAATCCCAAGGTCTTACCCTAGACAAAGCATTGATAGATATAGGAAACACAGTCTTTAAGGAAGGCATGAGCTACGTAGCATTCTCACGCTTATGTACACTTGACGGTATATTGCTAATGAACTTTGATGCAAGTAAAGTCAAAGCTGATATTCGGTGCATTCTAGAATACAATAGACTGCGTTCACTGTACACCCCTCATCTGAAACAATATCCTGTTCCAGATAAAGTAAAACGTGGTGAAAGAAAACTAAATGAAACAGAAATGCAACAGAGCCCAACAGCAAATTCCTCAAAGAAAAGAAAAGAAGCTAAAGTTTCAGCAATTACCACAAACAAAAAAGAACCTATTAGGGAATGTAAACCAGGGACGTCGGCAAAGAAGGAACAGAAATTCCGAAAAATGCACTCAGATACAGAACTAGCTGGTCCATTTAAATTTGCAAATGAAAGTGGGGTAAGTTGCTCTGCAAATGTAGCAATGAATATTCTATTTCAATTGCTACCAATTGTTAATAATATTTACTTGCACAGTACAGACCAATTTTGTTTGCAAATGTTAGTGCTTCATAGAAATGCAACAAGCAATCCTGACGATACATACAGTGTTCATGGAATACGGCAAGAATTGGACAACTGTGCTGGAATGGTGAGATTCACTATGAACTCACAAGAAGATCAGACTAGTGGCCTAGTGGTGACGAGAACCATTTATAGAAAACGAAATGCCATAAACTTGCACCAGCAACTTCTTTTCTAGAATTAACCTTCTAATGATTCTGTATGTTATTTGAGTTCCAAACACACAGGGATTTGTGATCCATTCTGCCTGTTATTCTCTGTTTCATAAATGGGTATTTGTAGGTAGAATGGTTCAGAAATCAATGTTTGCTTTGGTGTACAAATTAAACAAATAACCCACGCAGCCTCTTTGAGGAATAGTTACAATATAAAGTGAGTACCTTGCTTACTTTTTTTTGAGAAATGACCATATTTCTTTGGATATGTTGTTTGCAGTGTAGATGCTGTTGATTCTCAGGAGAGTAGTCTTCACCGCGATTGAAAAAAAAACATTAATTACTTTGTGTGTTTGCAACAGTGATGATCCTGCACACATTAATTGTGCATCTTTCGTCAGAGCATTCTCCTTTCATATTTCAACCCAGTGCACGTGTGTATTTCACTTCACTCTGTGCTGCCGTTGTATGTTACTTGCAATATGTTACTTGCAAGTCATTCTGAATTGAGAACAATTTTAAGGTTATGGTAATGCCTTGTTTTTTAAAAGGTATACTATCTTTGGAGAGAGGTTTGTAAGCGATAGGGCATAACAGTAGATGGGAAAAATGGTTCTACTTGCAAATTATAAGCACGATGCCGACACATAGGAAGACCCTCAGAGGGAGATGTCACCACAGCAATCGGGAGCGCTTATTTTTCTCATATGATCACATTGCAAGTAGCATTACTGTAGGCTGTACACAGTACACAACTCCGACATTTTCTAATGCAAAATCGAGTTTCGCCCTAAATAGGCATGCTTGTGACATACGTATAGATTATGCGGAAGACAGTAAGAAGTTGTGTGGTTTGTCAATGATAAATCGGACACCTTGCACTTAAAAGGGGGAGTGTTGGTATGTATTGCCTATGCACATTTAGCGGTATTAATTTATTTAAATTACATCATAAGGGTTGCACATGTTCTCTGATTAACATATGCATACCTGTACTCTATGCTCATGCATGTGCTCATGCATGGAGCTGTACGTAGAAATCCGCAACACTTGCACAGTAGTTTGTGAAGTAGGTGCTTTGCAATGATATGCGACTTCCAGTCAGAGTCATCGACAGTACATTTGAAGTGCGCAATTTTGATGATGGAGTTACATTTAGCGATGTTCTATGTGTTTGGTGGATGGTTGTGTGACTGCTTAGTTGTGTCCAATGAGGGACTCCATTTGCTACCGATATGGAAAAGGTAAAAGGACTTGGTAAGAGCTACGTGCCGCACATAGGCAACGCTTGTCCGCGGGTAGGGCGTGTCACATACGGGTTTCTACAGCAAATCCTGCATGGAAAGGGGACTGTAAGCATCAGCCAATCAGATGTTCACAATACTCTTTTGTGTCGAATGACGGTGAGTATACTGAAGATGGCAGAGGTGGAGAGGGTCAGGGTTTTGGTGCTTGGAGATATTTTTGTCCATGGCTTACAACAGTATGCCGAGAGTAGGTATGTGGCACACCATTTTGAAGTGAGAGGAGTGGAAGTGGTGTGGAGCGCTGACACTGCTGCCAATGTTGTGGCAATTCTGCAAGTTTGCAGAGACATGCGTACGATGACCACTCCTCATGTGGTAATTTTGCACTACGGTGCTTGCCATTTGGGCTATGTGAGTTCACATACTTTGTTGGCATATTTGGGACAGTTGGGTGAAGCACTCATGAACATCTTCCCTACAACGAAAGTCATTTTTATATGGTTTACTCCCTAGAGTAAAATGGGACAAAAATTCTGTTTTCTGTCCAGATCAAAGTATTGGGAGGTGTATCATCAATCGTGGCATGGGTGCTTTCATGTTACGAGCTGGTATGTTTTTCTGCAGTCACGGTAACATTGTTCCAAGTAATGCAGATTATTTTGAAGCAGATGGTGTTGCGCTATCTTCTTTGGAAAATGCCATGTTCTTTTGGAATGTAAGGCTTGCTTTAGAGAAGGTTCTGCAATGGTTGTAGGAGTACAGTAAGGACAAAAAATACAAAAAAATAAACAAAATAACAGATGTCTGTAAGGCATCTGCCCAAAAAAAAACAAGAAACGGCTCATTTCCGAGCCCGCCTTAAAGGGGAAAAAGGGGAATAATACTTTAATGTACCGTCGTCACGCTCCGATCCTATACATGTCC
The DNA here is from genome assembly GCF_040938575.1 of Ambystoma mexicanum. NCBI lineage: Eukaryota > Metazoa > Chordata > Amphibia > Caudata > Ambystomatidae > Ambystoma > Ambystoma mexicanum. Next base: position 917,334,072 of record NC_090928.1, on the reverse strand, counting down.
GCGGACATGGCGGTAGTTTGCAGGCTGCGCATGTCACCAACGGGGATTCTGGGGTGGAGATGCATGCAAATGAGCATGAGCGGAGCTAGGGATTGGTCAATAAAGTTCAGTAGGTGTGTTCTGAACGGCGAGATTCAGTAAGACTGTCTTCTCCCTGACAGGAGACCACACAGCCATGGCTCTGCATGCTCGAAAATAGATTCTCTGGATTTTGGGAGACTCATGGATACATTGGTTGATGGTGCATGCAGAAACTTCTGTCCATCTGTAGATCTCGGATTTCCTCATGTGGAAGTGCACTGGCATGGTGTGCGTGGAATGGGGTGGCTGGACTTGTTACTTTACTGACAGAGCGTCCACCAGATATACTTATCATTCATTGCGGAGTCAACAGTTTAGGCCATGTCTCTGGAATTTCTTTGCAATTTGCAATGAAGGAAGGACTTGCGAAGGTCATGGACATGTGTCCAAATTGTGAAATACTATTTTCCCGTATTGCACAAAGACAAATATGGCTGCGCTCTTCTGCATTTGGACAACAAATGGAGAAAGCAAGACGCAATGTGAATAAAGCTGTTTGTGCCTTTCTAAGAGATGTTGGCAAGTCCTCATCCCACAATGAAAACACTTTGTTTCGCAGCTCTTTCATTTTCCGCAGAGATGGAGCCCATCCCACATATGCTGGCAATCAGATTTTTCTTTGCAATGTACAAAATGCATTGCAACCTCTTTTGCATTCTGAATAACCTATGTGACAATCCGTTTTCTCCAATCCACAGTTTTGGACCCACATAACACACCACACTGAAAGGCTCTTTTCAGAGTCACCACTTACTCCCAGCGTCCACTTCATTGGGTTTGCTCCGCTTGCATCCTCCTTTTTTGTGTGTTCTACGACTGTACGTGAACTTTTTCACGAACGCGCGGAGGCCTACATCGGTCACTTGATAGTTCTATTGTTCAACAGAGAAAGGCAGCACTGAAAAGAGCCATTTTTTTAAATGTTTTGTTGTTTTCCACTTTCCTGTTTTGGGCACACGACACTCTAGCAGAGGAGGACAAAGGAGGGTAAGGAAGGGACACCAACCACGGGGACAAGAAAGGGCAAGTGGACAGAGAAAGATATAGGGTGAGCTTTACTTAGGTAAGGAGCAGATCTTCTGGTGCTCCGTGACCGTAGCCTCAAAAGCACGTCGAAAACTCTCCCCCCTGCAGAGTACTGCATCACAATACATACACACTATTGTCAACTTTGAAAGGTAAGGGTCAACAGCATTGCGAATGGCTTGTGAGGCAGCTGGAGGGAGGCGCTCCCCCACAGGAGTGTCTTTTGTGGTGACAGGATCGGACACAAAGGATGCTGTGGAGGAACTCAATCGACTATGCTCTTCACATGGCACCACCTTGCCAATGTCCGCACTGTGGAACGAAGTGAGCTGTTGCTTCATGGTTGTCGTACCAAAGCTGTACGCACCAGATCTTCCACGACTCAGCACCACCTGGCACTTGTTACACCTCACCAGGTTTGCACATGCTTTTGGTACTTTCCCATAAACGGAAAACAACCGTGACTCCCGGCGAGTGCTTGTAGTGCAGAGTTCCTCCACCTCATTCTCTTCTTCCTCTTCTTCCTTGATCTCTACATCCTCACCCGTATATCTCTCTGCAGGCCCTTGGGGAGGTGGTGGTGGTGGCAGGTTTGGGGGTGGTGCAGAGGCTAATGAAGCAACAGCAGCCATGGATGCCATACCGATCACTTTCCTTTTGGTCACTACCTCAGTAAAGGCAGTACACCTCAATCGACTAGAGCTAGCAGGACAATGAAGATGCGCTCGGGGGTGTGGCCATTTGTAGGGGTGGAGGGGTGCGTCTCGTGACCATCTTCATGACTGAAAAGCATTCCAAAAATGTCATACAATATGTCCACAGATAAGCTATTGTCTGGAATATGTGAAATGATATTTTTACATTGTACAATATTTTGTCTTGTGTGCATAGGTTCCTTTTGTACTGCTGCGGAAGTACACAAACTGTGCAAATTAGTCCACACGCTCAGCGTGGGTGCGGTCACATGATGATGTCCTGAACACATCCATGACAGAAATGGGTGTCCGCTGCACGCAAGTGTCCTAAGGACAGTGTTCGGGTTCTCAAACTAATTCAAAGTGCAACACAAGTGAGACGGACAGTTAGGGTCAGGCGCAATGTTCCCTGTACTTATGGTTGTACTGCGCATGTGCGTACATAATATGCTCACTGTACGGACAGGTCCAGTGTCCTTAGGACAACTCCATTTTGTTTGCCTACAACTTTGCCAGCAACCGCGCCTGTTCTATGGACGGCACCATCTTGGCTGCGGACAATATGGACAGGTATACTGTCCTTAACACACTCCCATTTTGCTCATTTACTGCCATCCTGGACACCTGGTGTGTTCTACGAACATGTATCATCTTGTTTGTAAGCGGTACGCCGAGGCATAATGTCCTTAGGACACCCCTTTCTGTTTATGTACGCACAACTTGCACAGATGGTGTGGCCAAACATCAACTCCATCTTGCTTGACATTAGTAAGGGTAGGTGTACTGCCTTTACAACATCCACATTCCATTCCTTTCGGATAGGTCGAACAAGCGCGCTGTTCGCCAACATTGTAAGTCTTTTTTTAAAAAAAATGTTTCCCACAAACTCTTTAACTACAACTACCATACAAAAACATTCCAAACACACAAACTTTCATTTCTTGAAATCCAACCTTTGGTATGTACTAAATTAGACCTACCTCATAGTTGAATACCATAAGACTGTCCTGAAGAAAGCCACCACATTACACATGCTATTGCTGAAACCGGTAGACAGTAATTGCTACAATTTATAGATACAAATGTAATTTTCTATATATGAGCAATTTTTTACCTCACTCCACTAGATACAGTAAGAATAACATCTAGGGAAATGTATAGTGAAGTGAGGACCGCCTCTATGTTGGTCTGTAACACAACTTGTGAGTTTTTATAATTCGTGTTTGTGTCTTTTTTTTTTTTTTAAACTTCGGTGTGTGTGGTTGCTACACAATCCCTGGGTCATTAAAGATTTAATTTTACAACACCCAACCACTACATCACCGGATGTGAATCTGGCTATTTGTCTCTTCCAACACAGACACATAGTGGAAGAGAGTGGTTGAGGAGCATGACTACAACAAGGCTGAATGTTATTAACAATAACTAGAAGTTATTAGTTTGTTTTCTTTTCCTGTCTCCTGTTTGTAGGCGATACACCAGCGCGACACAGGGACAGATTTGGGTAGGAGGAAGGGATACTTAGAAATTCAACTCTATCCTGTTCTGTCCTCTCTCACAGCCTTGTTTTTCTGCGAGTGGCAAAACCCACAACACTCCCCTGTTGTCTCTTTTTTATAAACTCATTCTGCCCTCAACCTCAGTATTTTTATCCATAAAACAGGTGCTTTGCTGGTTTTTGTAGATCAGACGTGGTTTGGTTTTAACCAAATTACAATTACAGCTGGCATTTGCCCTACATATCGTGGTATCATGTTTATAGAGTAAGGGCATTTCCCTGTTAACCTACTCTTCTGGCCCCCACTTTTTCGTAAATAATTATTTCTGCCCCACATACCAAAAAAAAATACACACACATACAAAAAAATGACCTTCACTTACTATTTTGATGTTATTTCCCTTCGTCCTACTGCGTCCGTCCACTGTCGGTCCAGGCTGCATAGGTTCTGTGAAGTAATTACGATGGAGGCATCCTTTTTTTTATGGTACCATCCATTTCATTCTACATGGTTATTAAAAGCATCGTTTTCATTTCACACGTTTAGGTTTCTATATTTATTTATTAATACTTATAATATCTTTCTGTCTTTTTTCTAAGTTCATCATTTTTTGTGTAAACAAAATAGTACATTTTCAGATAACCCCTGCCTGTTTGGGTACTTTTGCCCTCATCCGCGCCCGTCCGCAAACAGGCGCTCAGTCCGCCCCTCTCTAATATCAGTAGGGACGGGGTTTTGTATGTTCTATGTTACATTTTTCCCAAAATCACATGACAACAGTGTATCTTCAGCACAGCACCTTCATTAACACAATCGTACGATTAAGTGCCCCTTCCAAAAACCTGTAAAATTCACTACAATAAAAACTTTGTTAAGGGGAGGTTGTGGTTAAGTTGCCCTACCAAAAACCTGTGCACTTCACTAAAAAAAACTTTCCCAGCTCCCCACTATGGTTCAAAGTAAAACCGAAAAACCCCTGAAATTCACCAGTTATGGTAGACTACACCACCATACCTGCCATCACCACTGTGCACTGCTAACACTAACACCCGGAACATGAAAGAGGGAATCACAAATTTCATTGATGACATCACTGACACCATCACGTGTTTTGCCCCTTTGTTGTCGTTCACTGCCATATATATATATATGTCCATTCAGTAAAACAACTTTGTTAATGGGATGTTACACTTCACAGTGAAACCAAAAAACACTACGCTTTCCCTAATTTTGGTAAACTAGGCAACCATAACTTGCACCACCTACGTTCATTGCTAAGACTAACACCCAGGACATCAAAGATGACGTCTCAAATGTCATTAATGACATAACACTTGGTTGTATCTAACAACATCAAGAGAAAATGCATACGTTGGATTTGCATGACAAGATCTTAATCTCTGGACAATTCTGCTCAAAATGTGGTGTCATACTGGATTCTAATGTAGGCACATATGTAAAATGCAGGGTGCGGTTTGTTGAACTATTTGGCCAATATGATTCGGTTTAGGACAGAGGCTTTAATTTTTGGAGAACACAACATTTAGGTTCATTCAAAGTGTCACATGAGCATGCAAATCTAACTTTAAGATAGGACAGGAGTAAATACTTACAGGCCGATTCATGGAATAATTAGCACGGCGCAAGTGGCCAAAAACGTGCGATTCGCAGTGGAATAGTGAAAATCGCAGTGCAAGTGCGAAAATCGCACGAAAAGCAGCGCACATTGATTCATGGAAGGGCATGCGCGAGAAAACCATCGGATGTGCGCTAAAAAAGTGCGCGGCGCACGTTGGCGCACAGGCCATCTAACGGCGTGCGCCAGGTCACAGCGAAAATCGCACAGGCCACAGCAAAAATCGCACATAGCGCGGCACACACAACAAAAGTAGGCGGAACACGGGGTGTAACACTCGGAATTGGGAACAACTTGCCAAAATGTGGGCGTCACGGGGGAAGTACAGGGTGCAAGTGCGCGGAACGCCCACACGCTCGCCTACAACACGTATTCATGGAATCGAATAGGGCAAAAAAACACACAGTCAAACCAGCGCACAGGCACAAACACGACCGCCACAAGAAAGCAGGAGGTAGCGTCTCTGCGCCTGTAATAAAAGTGCGCCAAAAGGTGCGCCAACAAATAGCACCTATATACAGCTATGATGAATGTCCTATACTGTGGCCCTCCTGGACAAATGACGTGCAAAGGGGTACCCACAAACACAGACACCCGCTGACTGAAAAATAACGTGTGCGTGTATTGCGGGGTGCGCGGGAACTTTCACACGCGATTTGGCAGGGTACGTGGATTTCAGGGGTGCGCGGGAAGTTCCACACGCGATTTGGCCGGGTACATGCGCGGGAATTTCCACACGCGACTTGGCTGGGTACGTGGATCTCAGGGGTGCGTGTGAAGTCTCACAAGCAATTTGGCAGGGTACGTGGATTTCAGGGGTACGCGGGAAGTTCCACACGCGATTTGGCCGTGTACGTGCGTGGGAATTTCCACACGCGACTTGGCTGGGTATGTGGATCTTAGGGGTGCGCGGGAAGTCTCACACGCGATTTGGCAGGGTACGTGGATTTCAGGGGTGCGCGGGAAGTTCCACACGCGATTTGGCCGGGTACGTGAGCGGGAATTTCCACACGTGATTTGGCTGGGTACGTGGATCTCAAGGGTTGCGCGGGAAGTCCCACACGCGATTTGCCAGGGTACGTGGATTTCAGGGGTGCGCGGGAAGTTGCACACGCGATTTGGCCGGGTGCGTGCGCGGGAATTTCCACACATGATTTGGCTGGGTACGAGGATCTCAGGGGTGCGCGGGAAGTCCCACACACAATTTGGCAGGGTATGTGGATTTCAGGGGTGCGCGGGAAGTTGCACACGCGATTTGGCCGGGTACATGGGCGGGAATTTCCACACGCGATTTGGCTGGGTACGTGGATCTCAAGGCTGCGCGGGAAGTCTCACACACGATTTGGAAGGGTACGTGGATTTCAGGGGTGCGCGGGAAGTTCCACACGCGATTTGGCCGGGTACGTGCGCAGGAATTTCCACACGCGACTTGGCTGGGTACGTGGATCTCAGGGGTGCGTGGGAAGTCCCACACGCGATTTGGCCGGGTACATGCGCAGGAATTTCCACGCGTGATTTGGCTGGGTACGTGTATTTCAGGGGTATGCGGGAAAATCTACACGCGATTTGGCTGTGTGCTCCCAGGTATTCCTTGTACACCCTCCACGGCCCCTGCAGGCAGCCGACACCACAGGGGACTACCCTGCACACCTGCTCATGTCACCCAGCACCCCCACCCCCCAGCAGTGTGGGGCACCCTCCACCAGGCCCCCACTCATGTCCCCTATCACCCCCACCCTCCAGCATCCAGGAGCACCCTCCACCAGGACCCCACTCATGGCCCCCTGCACCCCCACCCCCCAGCAGTGCAGGGCACCCTCCACCAGGCCCCCACTCATGTCCAACTGATGTCTCCCACCACCCCCACCCCTCAGCAGTGCAGGGGCACCCTCCACCAGGCCCCCACTCATGTCCCCCTGCACCCCCACCCCCCAGCCACCATGGGCATCCCCCACCAGGCCCCCACTCATGTCCCCCTGCACCCCCACCCCCCAGCATCCAGGGGCAGCCTCCACCAGGCCCCCACTCATGTCTCCCACCATCCCCACCCCCCCAGCAGTGTGGGGCACCCTCCACCAGGCCCCCACCCATGTCTCCCACCACCCCCACCCGCAGCCACCATGGGCAGCCCCCACCAGGCCCCCACTCATGTCTCCCACCCACCCCCACCCCCCAGCCACCATGGGCAGCCCCCACCAGGCCCCCACTCATGTCTCCCACCCACCCCCACCCCCCCAGCCACCATGGGCAGCCCCCAACAGGCCCCCACTCATGTCTACCAGGCCCACCCACCCCCAGCAACCATGGGCAGCCCCCACCAGGCCACCACTCATGTCCCCTATCACCCCCACCCCCCACCCACCATGGGCAGCCCCCACCAGGCTCCCACCCATGTCCCCTATCACCCCCACCCCCCAGCCACCATGGGCAGCCCCCACCAGGCCCCCACTCATGTCTCACACCCACCCCCACCCCCCAGCCACCATGGGCAGCCCCCAACAGGCCCCCACTCATGTCTCCCACCCACCCCCCCCAGCCACCATGGGCAGCCCCCACTCATGTCCCCTATCACCCCCACCCGCCAGCCACCATGGGCAGCCCCCACCAGGCCCCCACTCATGTCTCCCAATCACCCTCCCACCCCTGCCACCATGGGCAGCCCCCACCAGGCTCCCACCCATGTCCCCTATCACCCCCACCCCCCAGCCACCATGGGCAGCCCCCAACAGGCCCCCACTCATGTCTCCCACCCGACCCAGCCACCATGGGCAGCCCCCACCAGGCCCCCACTCATGTCTCCCACCCCCCCAGCCACCATGGGCAGCCCCCACCAGGCCCCCACTCATGTCCTCTATCACCCCCACCCCCCAGCCACCATGGGCAGCCCCCACTAGGCCCCCACTCATGTCTCCCACCACCCCCACCCACCAGCCACCATGGGCAGGCCCCCACTCATGTCTCCCACCCACCCCCGCCACCATGGGCAGCCCCCACCAGGCCCCCACTCATGTCCCCTATCACCCCCACCCCCCTGCCACCATGGGCAGCCTCCACCAGGCCCCCATTCATGTCTCCCACCACCCCCACCCCCCAGCCACCATGGGCAGCCTCCACCAGGCCCCCACTCATGTCTCCCACCCACCCCCACCCCCCGGCCACCATGGGCAGCCCCCACCAGGCTCCCACTCATGTTTCCAACCCACCCCCACCCCCCAGCCACCATGGGCAGCCCCCAACAGGCCCCCACTCATGTCTCCCACCCACCCCCCAGCCACCATGGGCAGCCCCCACCAGGCCCCCACTCATGTCCCCTATCACCCCCACCCCCCAGCCACCATGGGCATCCCTCTCCAGGCCCCGACTCATGTCTCCCACCCACCCACACCCCCCAGCAGTGCAGGGGCACCCTCCACCAGGCCCCCACTCATGTCCCCCTGCACCCAGGTCCTCACAATCCCCACTCATGTGCGTTATGGTCAGCCTCCACAGCCAAAAGGCCCTACCAAGTAACCCATTCACCCACATGGAAATGGAAATTACATGTTACACCCACAATGTTCATAAAGCAAATGAACCCATGTCCGTCACACACAATGGTTGCAATTGAATGGGAAAACACCCAACATGACATGCATGAAACCAATGAGATGATACCACACAGTGAAGTATGAAAACAAAATTGTATTAAAAAAAATTGAATGCAAATGAAATGAAACAAACTACAATGGCAATGAAAAAAAGATAAGCTGCATGTCCGTCCAAAAAAATCAAAACTACAAATCCAAATCCAAAAAAATGTTGTCCAAAGTCACATTAAAAATAAAATCAATCCGAGAGAGAAAAATAAATGCAAAGACCATTGCTCCATGGTGAATAAATAAAAAAATAAAATAATAAAACAATCCAATGAAGAACTATGTACAAAACATCCAAGGGTCCATGAGCCCAACTGAACAAAGGAAACCTACAAAAAACCCTAACTAAAATGCAACTATATACAAAGAGTGGAGCAGTGTCCGTCGACTCCAAATCATAAGAAGAAACAAAGGAAACCTAAAACTAAAGAACTATATACTCCGTGGTGTTCCGGGCCAGGGCATCATCAAACTCCTCGTCTATGTCCCGGAGGCGGTCCTGTTCCCTGGCCCGGAGGGTCCGCAGGGACGACGCCATCTGCTCCTCCAACCCCCTGCGGATTGCCTCGAGGCACTCGGCCCGCCTCAGGGCCCTCCGCATGGAGTTCTCCGACCTGACCATCGTGAGCCGCGCCTCTTCCGCCCGCCGCCGCTCCGCACCTATCTGCTGGCCCAACCGCAGCCACACGGAAGACACTTCCTGTCCTGGGTCCTCCTGCCATCCGGCCGATGCCTGCCCCTCCGATATTGATGGCCCCGAGCCATGATGCCTCCCACGTTGACTCTGCTGCTGCCTCCGACGCAACTGCCTCTGCCAGCACGACGGCATCCAGGCTGATGGAATCCACCGACGCCGTCGTGCACGTGCCCTGCCTGATGATGCCGGCACATCCTCCATCTGCTGGGGTACAGTTGCTGTGGTGTCCACCCCTGCTGGACCTCCGACTCCCGACGGTGGCAGGGATGGGATCCCCACCAAGTTGGGTGCATTGGTCAGGGCAGGTCCACAGGGGGCCCTGGTGGCATCTGGGCCGGAAGACGGCAAGGAGAACGACCGGCTTATAGCCTCCACAGAGGAGGAGAGGGCCGCCAGATTGGCCGACACATGCAGGAAACCCCCAAACATGGAAGATCCCAATTGGGCCACGTCGGCACGGTGCTCTTCGTGATGACGTGCGTGCTCCTCCCGGGAAGCACGCACGTCATCATGAATTGCACCCACGCGCATCGCGACCCCAATCAGGGCCTTCTCCATACGGCCTCGGGTCTCCTCGTCCACAGGTGGAGGGGAGTCAGGTGACATGGACAGCCCCTCTACCTGCGGACAGGCCTGGGACGGGGCATCCCTGCTGGTGCATGGTGGTGCACCAGCAGGGATGCTCACAGGGGCAGGGGCAGGGACAGCGACATGCACAGGCCCCTCCACGGTGACCTGTGCTGCCTCCTGCCCCTGCCCCTGGACTGCACCACTTGCACCAGCAGGGATGCCCCCACCAGGCCCCATGTGTGCCTCAGTGGCGGCCTCCTCCTCCTCTGTGGAAACCACCAACCTGGATGGCTCCTCACCCTCTTCCGCCATAGCAGGCCCCTGTGGGGGCTCACCCACCCCTTCCGCTGCAGCTGTGGGGGCATCCCCGCCACCTTGCTCCACAGCCCCCTCTCCGCCCTCTTCTTCACTAGCCGCTGCGTAGAGGGAGACATAGAACACAAGCATCAGGGTACCGTACAATGGTCCCCTAGACAGGAAGCAATAGCAGATGAGTACCACTGTCAAAGTACACTTCCATCATGTCCCTCCACAACACATGGGTCAGTCCAGGCAAAACGCACACAGTAACAGGCATGGTGCATGCCATGGACATTTCCATACATGTCCAATGGACTCTTGAAACATACAATGATATGGAACTCACATGCATCATGGGTCATGCCTATCACATGGACACACTTCACCTCAGTCACATCCATCTGGCCTCATACACCCCAAACACAGCGGTTACAAGGATAACTAGGCTGCATCAGTGAATCTGTGCTTTGTCACATACATGTGGCATGCATCCATGGCATTCACAAGTCACAGACACACGCAGGTCAGGCACACAGACATGGCTACCATATATGTACCTGGCATCAGCACCCATCCCTCACCCCCACCCATGTCCAGGAACAGAGACTGGCATGCTCTCATGTGTAAAATCTGCATAGGGCTCCCCATGTCGCATTTAAACACATACAACAACCATGTGGTTCACACATCACTGGTTGCACATGCATTACCATGATGTCCCTGCACACATACATGCATACATGGCCTATGTCACACATAAAGGCAAGTATCAGACAACCAGCACACCGCAACATGCCCTGTCTCACCCAGCAATGCTTGGCCACTTACCGCTCAACTCCAGACGGGTCTCCCTCTCAAGGATCTGGGTGTGGAGCACTGGGCGTACGCGTTCCAGGACCCTCATCTGGATGGAACTCATGCGGCCCCGGCCCCCCTCCATGAGGCGCCGGGCCTTCACGAGGGTCCTGGACCTCAAGTCCTCCCAGCGCTTCTTGATCTTCTGGACGTCGCGTTGATGGCAACCACACAGTCAGCCCAGATCCTCTCCCGTCCTTCCTTGCTGGTGCGGGATGATCCAAAGAGGGCATCATACTGCCCCAGGACATGCTCCACCAGGACACCAACTTCGGTGGCCGTGAAGCTGGTGCCCCTCTGGCCTGGGGTTGCCACTGGTGTCAGATGTTGAAGTGCCCAACATGGCAACCCCAGAGGCAGGAGTGGGTGGGCAACTGGGTCCTGGGGCTGGGCTGTGGAGCGATGTTATCCCAGTCGGGAGTCTTCTGTTCCAGCAGGGGTGGACACTGCAACTGGACCCCTGCAGATGGCTGATGTGCAGGAACCAAATGGCAGGGCACGGTGGCAGCAGGCAGGCAGGCAGGCAGCAGCAGAGGGCACGTGGGAGGCTGCTCGGGGCACTGGGGGGCAGTAATTCGGCCTTCTGGGCAGGAGCGTGGTCTTCCGTGTGTTTTCGCGTGGCCAGCTTGATACGGAGTGATTTGGCACGTGAAAATCCTGCACGTCAGCGTGAAATTCGAGGAAAGGCCCTTAGCGCGTAAGCGCGTCAGCACGCATACGCGATTCTATTGGACCAAAGGCCCTCAGCGCGTAAGCGCGTCAGCACGCATACGCGATTCTATTGGACCAAAGGCCCTCAGCGCGTAAGCGCGTCTTTGACGTGACCCGCACGGGTGTTTCCCTCATAGCACGTGATGCTGGAGCACACGTGGAAAGACTGCACGTCAGAGTGTCATCGCGTGTAATTGGACAAAAGTGCGCGTACACGCGATTGGCCTATGTACGTGTATTTCAGGGGTGCGCGGGCACTTACACACGCGAGTACATCAGCGCACGTGTATTCCGGGGTGCGCGGAAATTTCCACACGCTATTGGCCTGGATTTCAGGGTGCGTGGGAAGTTTCACACGCTCGCCTACAACACGCGCAAAGAAACACGTACGCCAGTAGGGAGCAGGCATACGTCGACCCGCAACGCATACATTTGCGCGCAAAAAACTAACAAGCTCAGACGCCAGGATGAATATACCGTTCCTAGCAGCAGTGGCCGTGGGCTACCAAAGGAGGAGGAGGAGGAAAGTCAGGGCCAGAATTTTCACACCCAGAACCAGCCTTTTCGGGATTCCTGATGACCAGGTGTATGGGAGGTACAGGTTTCCACCACACATAATACTGGACCTGGTGAGTGAGTGGGAGCATGACCTCACATCACCCACCCTGTGCTCCCAAGCCCCCTGGAGAAGGTCCTCAATGTACTGCACTTCTTAGCCACTGGATCATTTCAGCAGACAAGTGCCATAGTGGGTGGGGTGTCACAGGCCACGCAGTCACGCTGCCTACACCAGGTCTTGAACATCATCACTGCACGCCCAGTAGTCCGCAGGCACATATACCTGCCCAGAACACCTGCAGAAAGGCATGCTGCCGCCCTGGATTTTTACGGTGTGGCACGATTCCCCACCCCAAAGTGCTAGGTGCCATCGACTGCACCCATGTGGCTCTACGTCCCCCCAGGGCATCTGAGCACATCTATAGGAACCGCAAGCACTGGCATTCCATCAACGTGCAAGTAGTATGTAATGCCAAGGGAATCATCACCTCAGTATATGCCAACTATCCCGGGTCCACCCACGACAGCTTCATTTACCGAATGTCCACCCTAAGCCGGGACCTAGAAGCTGGGCGGCATGGCGATACATGGCTGCTTGGTGAGTATGAATGCCACTGCACATGCATGCATGTCAGATACTGAGCAAGGTCACAACCCCACCAATGATACCCATCACCACCTCCACAGGGGACAGTGCCTACCCTCTCAGCCCCCACATGATGATGCCAATTCGGAACCCCACCACACCACCCGAGGTAAGATATAACACAGCCCACATTGCAACCCGGGGCATAGTTGAGTGCACATTCGGAGTGCTTAAGTCACGCTTTTGCTCCCTTGACCGTTCTGGCGGGCAGCTGTTATACGCTCCCCCAGTAGTGTGCAGGATCATAGTGGCAGCATGTGTCCTGCACAACGTTGCAACACGCCGGGGCCTGGCCGTGGACATGGTGGTGCCCCCACATCCCCAACCACATGCACGCCCACTGCGCATGGGAGGGGAAAGGGCACGGGGGAGGCAGCCCGTACACAGCTAGTGGCTAATTACTTCACATAGAGCCCTGGCACATACCATCTTACAATCAATGATGACTCAACCTGACACTGATCCTGAATGTCTGGAGAATCAACCGTCAAAACCATATCAGCCTGAGATTGTTCACCTGGAAGTGTTACAATGTGTGCATCCCTACCTACACAGACTCCACCAATGCAGTTTCGTGAAAAAACACATTCATGCAGCTAAAATGAATACCCACTTGCAAAATGCAACATGAGGACAGTTCCATGTCACCCAACCCATCCCCAGCACCGCCACATGACACACCGTGCCATGTCATGCTATGTGCAGGTAAACAAAGTAATCCCCACAACATGACACAACTGTCACAAAGTACAGTGTCCCTAAATGAAACTCGCTACACCTGAAATGCTCACAGTAATGCAGGACCAACAACACACTTGAGCAGGTATTTAGCAATAACACGTATCAGCTACTGACCCTCAGAACTACCATTAACATGACATTACGAATGTAAGGATCAGTAGTCTCACCACCTGGAAATGCCTGCACTCCCACCACTTCCAACTGTACAGTGTTGCCGCCATGTAGAGTTGTCGGTGCACTGCTGCCAACATGGACCCCATCTCCAAAGTAGAGGGCCTTGTGTAGACATGAGGAAAGGACCTGCAAATTAGGAGGTAGACATGGATGATGAGTTACACATCAATGCAACATGCAGTGTACAACACAACAGCAATATGCACTAGGAATGTATACACAGTATTGACTAGACTACCCACACATGTAGTGGGAGTCCAATGTCACCATGTACGTCAATGTCACTTGGGCACACCCTTTGCAAGCCCATGGAAACGGGAAGCAGGAGGGGTGTGTGTGATAAAAACCCAAGCATCTGAACCAAATACATGACAAGCCTGCATGTGACCAGCCACAATGCAGCGTATGCCCACGGGAGCCACACAAGGCAACACACTGTCCCAAAATAAGTAAATAAATAAATAAATAAAAAAAATTTAAAAAAATCAAAAATGGCCATTAATGGGCCCGGGGGGTTGGGGAGGCCACCCAGGAGGTCCGAGGACAGGGTGTACACCAAAACCCACCTGTGTGGATCTTGCAAAAAAAAAACACCTCCATGGGCTCATGGCCCACACGGCTACCCTATTGTGGGAGTATCACTGCTGTCGCTATTATCACCCTGTGCAGCTGCATCCGGAGTTGGTGGCACCATGGGAGGCAGCCCACGCAAGGCCCTAGTCTGTTCCTCCATGGCTGCAAGCATGCGGGTGTGGTAGGTCTCATTCTGGAGGATGAGTGTGCGGAGGTCCCCATGCAACAACTCACGGGATGCCCGGACCTCCGCCCTAGTTGCCTGCATCTCAGCTGAGAGCGTACGGGAGAGACGCTCCAGCTGCTGTTCTGTCCTTCGGTTTGTTGAAGCCTCAAGCTCAACAAGAGTCGTCCTGAGGTGAAGGAGTTCCAGCCTCAGAGCTTCCCTGTGGCCCTGGGACTCTATGGAGATGGCTTCCTGCAGAGTCGCCAGTGCCGCCCGCCTGTCCCTGTTGGACGCAAACATGTCCTCCCTGTGTGACTGGCAGATGGAGTCAGTTGCCTGCTGTAGTCGCTCCATCAGCCTTTCAGGGGGGACAATGGAAGTGGCCACCCTATCCATGGCCTGAGCCATCATCTCTGATGATGCTGCCTGTTAGGTTGCCATACCGTAAATGGATTGCTCCAATGCGGTATTGCCAGGTGGCGTACGGCCACCACGTCGGCGGGCACCACACCTGTCTGGGGCAAGGCGAACTGCGCCTTGCTGTGCCGGCAATGCCTGAGGCTGCAGGACTGCATTCCCCCTCTGATCTGCTGGCACAGGAACAGGATCAGATGTCTCGGAGTGTGACCCTGCATCCGTAACCACCAAAGGCGTAGCTGCCAACACTGACATCCCCATTGAGGGTTCTGACCCTGGTGCAGGTGGGTGGGACAGAACAGAATCCCTCCCAGGAACACTCACCTGCGACGGCACGTAGGTCTCATCATCCGAATCAACACCTGAGTACAGCTCGGGGGAGGTGCAGCCAGAGACACCCCTTGAGAGCACGACCTGCAGCAGTTGTGGGTTCTCACCCACCACCACACCACGTCCCTCACTGGTGGTCGGTCGGCCCTCAGACCCCTCCTGGGTCTGCACCATCTCCACAACCCCAGCAGTATCAGGTGCGTCTTCCCCTGCAAAGACATAAAAGCAAACAAATGGAAACAGGCATTAGCACCATGGCACACAATGAGGGCTGAGAAGCAACAGAACCAGAACTTGATTGACACATGTCCCACATGACTAAAACCCTCCCATGCATGCACCCTCACTGCGTATGAAGGGTAGGCAAATGGCACACACTGATGACACCAAGATGGAAGATGAACAAATTTTCTGCATGCTGCCTGGCAGTGGCATCACACATTGGCCTGTGATTGCCAGGTGAAATACACATGCCATCACACAGATGGCATGTACCATTGCTATTGAGTGAAGATGGAGAGGAGGGCAGCACTTATTCATTCAGTCCAGTTCCCTCATGTAATAGCTTTTCTAATTCAAACAGGTCTGATTTTTCACCTGGAGCTGCCAGTCCAAAATGGTCCGATTGCACAGGGACATGTCTAAGCAAATGATATCTAGGTAACAAAGTCACTCCACTTAACCATAGCCATGTCAGACATGTGACTAGAGGACTGAGAAATGCCTAGTAAAAGTGGTGGAATGCAAACAATCTGCCTGAATGAACAGAGAAAAATAAGCAACAATGTTGTGACAAGGTGACACTTCAAGGGCAACTGGCGTGCTGTTGGGCTAGATGTCTACTGTTGCCAGATGGGATACTGCTATGGCCAAATGCTGCTGCGCAGAATGTATTGCATGAAGCACATGGGTGACCCAAACGACTCAGGCGCACACACCCTCACCTGGCACACAAACAGAAGCCCTCACACACACACCATGCACATGGATGACACACACATGCATGTGCACTCACCGGACAATGCCTCATAATCAGGCAGATCTCCCACGCCTTGGATCTGTTCCTCCGTGATGTAGGTCCCAGCGACTGACTCATGTGGAGTGAGTTCCATGTCTTCTACTGGAGACCCACCTCCAGTCACGAGAGTTGCGGTATGACTTGAGGCCAGCTTATCCTTTGCCCTGCGCTTTAGGTCATTCCAGCGCTTATAGCAATCATTGGCTGTGCGCCTCATGATTCCAAGGGCACTTACGATGTCCGCAACGGTCTGCCAGTGTGCCTGGCGTTGTGCAGGTGTGGTCTTGGATCCTGCAACAATGACCATTTCGTTATCATGTGCGGACACATACTCGACAAGTGCATTCAGTTCGGCGTCCGTGAAACTGGGCTTCCTCGATGGGCCGGACTGTGTAGCCATGTCTGGGGCATCAGCCTGTGCCGGACGAGCACACTTCCTCTTCCGCTTGGAAGGTGGTGGTGATCCTGAGTGTCCTACGCCGCTCTGGACACTAGGGGCAGGAGCCCTGGTGTACTCTGTATCAGGAGTATGGGATTGCACAATCAATATGGGAGTTGGTGCAGGCATTGGCTCAAGTGTAATGGTGTCAGGGGGAATGTCAGCAGGATGGACTAGGACCGACACTGTCCTGGCTGGGTGTGTGAGAGCTGGGGTGGATGGAGCCGCAGCTGCCCCTGCAGCCTCTCCACCCTGCCTACTTGGGGCAGCAGATGACCTTGCTGCCCCTGATCCACGTGGCCTGATGACATCAACGTGCACCAGCGCACGTGTCATAGGCCTGCTGACCTGGAAGTCAGCCATGGAGTCAGCCAGATCTGGTGCCACAATGGGCTGGTCCAACAAGGGCTGAGCATGGATGGTGTCAGCCACATCAGCCTCAACCAGGGGGGTTGGGGGGGATTATGGGTGTCCTTGACTGGTCCTCCACACATGGGGGGACAGGGTCACCCTGCAAGTAACGACCACGTCCCCTACCGGATCCACCACGGCCA
Organism: Ambystoma mexicanum; assembly: GCF_040938575.1. Taxonomy (NCBI): domain Eukaryota; kingdom Metazoa; phylum Chordata; class Amphibia; order Caudata; family Ambystomatidae; genus Ambystoma; species Ambystoma mexicanum. The sequence continues at coordinate 917,316,751 of NC_090928.1, read as the reverse complement.
CCACTTGTGGCTCGTCCACCTTTGCCACGCTTACGGATTCCTCGCCTCCCAACCATGGCACTGATGTTAATGTGCATATGGGAGTGGCTGTAAACTATTGTCCCGGGCAATTGGGGGTCAAAGGGGTTGGGTACCAGATGGTAATTGTACCCTAGTGCTCTAGCAAGGCTGAATGTCACCCCTGGGGAAAGATGACGGGTCACGCACAGGAAGCCCAAAAGAGGGAGATGACGTGCACGCAACCCCTCCTAGACCACGTGTGTGGAAAAAAAAACCTGCACTACGCTGTGGCACCCAGTAACACAAGAATGAACTTATGCTTGTCACACGCAGCCTAGATTGACCTCTGAAGGGGTAGGCTACACACGGGGCAAGCACAGATGTTACATACCTGCGTGACTCACCGTCTGCCAGGAAAAAGAGCGTGAAAAAGAAGCGCGTGTGCGCGTTGGCAACACCCCCGCCAAAAGAAGAATTGTACTCAGTCCTTGTCTGAGGAGACAGGACAACAGTAGAAGGGAACGCTGTTTGAGGGAACAGGCCCAGGAAAACCAGAAAAAGAGAAGAAAGAGAAAAAGCTGTCAGAGGTAACAGGGAGTACGAACTTGAAACGCCGTGAAGTAAATCGCGTGTGAAACGACAAGAAGTACGGATTTCACCCACTCGCTCTCCACGAAAAGCACGTACAAGGAAATGGTGTTCTACACGTACCTTTTATGCAGGCCCAAACGTCCAGCGTCACTTCCGCGTGTACGCGCTAGGGCCATTTCCACCAATTACACGCTTTGTCACTTCCGCGTGTACGCGCTAAGGCCATTTCCACCAATTACACGCTTTGACAGTCGGACGTGTCTTTCATTTTTTTTACACGCAACATTTCTAACGTGTGCCATATTCAACGTGCACGTGACTTCATAGACGCGCATACGCTGACGGCCTTTGGGCCAATGAATGTTCAGACGTGTGCTGACGCGCTTATACGCTAAGGGCCTTTCCTCGAATTACACGCAGACATGCTGGATTTTCACGTGTAAAATCACTCCGTATCAAGCTGGCCACGCGTTCACACACGGAAGACCACGCTCCTGCCCAGAAGGCCGAATTACTGCCCCCAGAGCCCTGAGCACGCTCCCACCTGCCATCTGCTGCTGCCTGACTGCCTGCTGCCCACGTGCCCTGCCATTATCTGCCTGCACATCAGCCAGGGGTGCTGTTGCTGTGACCACCCCTGCTGGAACCGAAGACTGCCCACTGCTTTTCCATCGCCCCACAGCCCAGCCCCAGGACCCAGTTGCCCACCCACTCCTGCCTCTGGGGTTGCCATGTCGGGCACTGCAACATCTGGCACCAGTGGCAACCCTCGGCCAAGGAGGCAGAGGGGCACCAGCTTCATTGCCACCGAAGTTGGTGTCCTGGTGGAGCATGTCCTGGCGCAGTATGATGCCCTCTTCGGAAGGTTGCGCGCCGACAAGGAAGGACGGACTCAGATCTGGATGGACATCGTGACTGCCATCAACGCGGAGGAGGTGGCAGTCCGCGACTACGAACGTGTCAGGAAGCGCTGGGAGGACTTCAGGTCCAGGACCCTCAACAAGGCCCGGTGCCTCCTGAAGGCAGCGGATGCTAAGGGGCGCCGGGGCCACTTGTCGGAAGATCAGATGAGTGTCCTGGAACGCATATCCCCAGCGCTCCACGTCCAGGTCCTTGAGAGGCAGACCCGTCTGGAGTCGAGCGGTAAGTGTACATGTATACTGATTGTAAGCTGTGCGTGTGGTGTGCCAGGAGTGTGCAGGTTGAACATGTATTTTTATGTGGGCAAGTAGGGGGGGTGTACAGGGCCATGGGGGTGACACATGCGAGGGGTCTCATGTGTGACACATGGATGGTGCTTGTGTGTGTGGGCTTGCATGGCACAGGATGTGGAGGAATGATTGTCAGGTGTGACATGGATGTCGATCGGAACACTGCGAAAGTTGGCGGAGGTGTACACATGCATGCAAGTTTGGTGGTGTGTGTTCATGTGTAGTGTACTCCCTATGTTGCATGTGATGTGTGGATGACCTTTGGGTGCTCATGCTGTTGTATGTGAATGGATGGTGCTGGCTGTTGCAATATGGCTGTGGTATGGCTCATGTGTGCAAGTTGAAATGACATGTGTGTTGGGGATTGTGATGCCATGTCTGAGGTTTACCAATGCCACTCATGTATGACTGTCATGAGTCCATTGGACAGTGCCCTGATGCCTGTGTTTTCTTTCTCCCTGTCTGCAGCATCAACTGATGAAGAGGGCGGAGAAGGTGCTGTGGAGCACAGCGGCAGGGGTCGCACCACCAGCCGGAGACGCAAGGCCCGGATCCCCTCCCAGGTTCTGATCTCGTCGGGGAGTGAGGAGTCCGGTGCCGTGTCCCAGGCCGCAGCTGCCGAGGGGAGGTCCAAGAGGCGCAGGTTGGAGTTGGACTCCTCGGCAGCAGAAGGGGCAGCTGGGACCCCACAGGGCCCAATGGAGGAAGATGGCACGGAGTCATCCAGGTTGGTGGGGGGTTTGGAGGAGGAGGAGGCCGTGCAAGCGACAGAGGCGGGGTCTGGAGGTGGGGATTCCACTGGTGCTAGTGGTGCAGTGCAGGATCTGGGACAAGAGGCAGCACAGGCCGCCGCGGAGGTGCCTGTGTGCAATCCTGTCCATGCTCCTGTCACTGCATCATCTTGCACCAGCAGGGATGCCTACCTCCAGACCCGTTCTCAGGGAGGGGATTGGCTTACAACACCTGGCCTTCCTCTCCCTGCGGATGTGGCTATCCTGCACCAGGTTGAGCCTGTCCAGGGTGGGGTGGCGTTGCGTCAACGGGCCATGCGAGCTGACCTGCAGTCTTTTCATGATGAGTCTGCACGTCTTCTCGCATGGCTCGTTGACTGAGTTGACCCACTTGGACAGCTCACCAGGGCTGGATTCCTCCGTTTCCTGGACCTTGTTCCGACCCCCTCCTCCACGGAACCCCCTATACCCCAGTCGTCCTCCATGCCATCTTCCCACCCATGTGTCACCTGGGTGCCCTGTGGAGCTGCCTCCGACCGTGCGGCCAGGCTGGTGGACAACAGATCCCTTCCACAGTCGGGAGTCGGACGTCCAGCAGGGGTGGCCACATCAATGACTGCACCCCAGCTGGAGGAGGATGTGCAGGCACCATCGGACAGGGCACATGGACAGCAGCAGCTGCAGCAGCAGGAGGCTGTAGGTGGGACCCACGATAGCTCGGGGCCTTCAACATCGGAGGGGCAGGCATCGGCCGGTGGGCAGGAGGACCGTGGACGGGAAGTGTCTTCCGTGTGGCAGCGGTTGGGCCACGCCATAGATGCGGAGCGGCGGCGGGCGGAAGAAGCGCGGCTCACGATGGTCAGGGCGGAGAACTCCATGCGGAGGGCCCTGAGGCGGGCCGAGTGCCTCGAGGCAATCCGCAGGGAGTTGGAGGTGGACATGTCGGCGTCCCTGCGGACCCTCGGGGCCATGGAACAGGACCGCCTCCGGGACATAGACAAGGAGTTTGATGATGCCCTGGCCAGGAACACCACTAAGTGAGCCGCTGGACTGGCCCGCCGCCATTGTATATAGTTATTTAGTGATAGGTTTCCTTTATAGTTTATTTTTATTCGGAGTCGACGGACACTGCTCCACCTTTTGTATATAGTCCCATTTTTGGTAGGTTTCATTTCGTTTCTTCTGTTGGGATGATGGACCCTGAATACTTTGTACATAGTTGGACTTTGGATTTGGAATTTTTTTTTACTATGAATATTTTTTCCCATGGAGCAATGGTTTTCTATTTCTTTTTTCCCTTCATTTCCTTTTTATGGAGTTGAACTTTGGAATACATTTTTTTGGATTGCCATTTATTGATTTTAATTTGAAAAGGGACAGCCAGCTTAATTTTGTTTTTTTTTTACTTGTGTATTTTGTTTAATTTTGTTTGCCATTACTGTTGTTATTAATACATTATTTGGATTTTTTAATTCTTCGATGTGTGGTTTCATCTCATTGTTTTCATGCATGTCATGATATGGGTTTTCAGGTTCTCTTGCAACCTGTGTGTGTGTGTGTGACACATGTGTTGATTTACATTGTTTACATTGGAGTAGTATCATGGGCGCATGTAATACTTGGTTGTGTCTTTGGGCTGTGGTGGCTGGCCATGAGGCCCATGCTTGAGGATTGTCAGGGCCTGTGGGCAGGGGGACACGAGTGGGGGCCTGGTGGAGGCTGCCCATGGTGGCTGTGGGGTGGGGGTGGGTGGGAGACATGAGTGGGGGCCTGGTGGAGGCTGCCCCTGCACTGCTGGGGGGTGGGGGTGGGTGGGAGACATGAGTGGGGGCCTGGTGGGGGTTGCCCATGGTGGCTGGGGGGTGGGGGTGATAGGGGACATGAGTGGGGGCCCGGTGGGGGATGCCCATGGTGGCTGGGGGGTGGGGGTGGTGGGAGACATGGGTGGGGGCCTGGTGGAGGGTGCCCCACACTGCTGGGGGGGTGGGGGTGGTGGGATACATATGTGGGGGCCTGGTGGAGGCTGCCCCTGCACTGCTGGGGGATGGGGTGGTAGGGGACATGGGTGGGAGCCTGGTGGGGGCTGCCCATGGTGGCTGGGGGGTGGGGTGATAGGGGACATGAGTGGGGGCCTGGTGGGGGCTGCCCATGGTGGCTGGGGGGTGGGGGTGGGTGGGAGACATGAGTGGGGGCCTGGTGGAGGCTGCCCCTGCACTGCTGGGGGTGGGGGTGATAAGGGATATGGGTGGGAGCCATGAGTGGGGGCCTGGTGGAGGCTGCCCCTGCACTGCTGGGGGTGGGGGTGATAGGGGACATGGGTGGGAGCCTGGTGGGGGCTGCCCATGGTGGCCGGGGGGTGGGGGTGATAGGGGACATGAGTGGGGGCCTGGTGGGGGCTGCCCATGGTGGCTGGTGGGTGGAGGTGGTGGGAGACATGAGTGGGGGCCTGGTGGAGGCTGACCATGGTGGCTGGGTGGTGGGGGCGGGCAGGAGACATGAGTGGGGGCCTGGTGGAGGCTGCCCATGGTGGCTGGGGGGTGGGGTGGTGGGAGACATGAGTGGGGGCCTAGTGGAGGCTGCTCATGGTGGCTGGGGGGTGAGGGTGGGTGGGAGACATGAGTGGGGGCCTGGTGGAGGCTGCCCATGGTGGCTGGGGGGTCGGGGTGGTGGGAGACATGAGTCGGGGCCTGGTGGAGGCTGCCCCTGCACTGCTGGGGGTGATAGGGGACATGAGTGGGGGCCTGGTGGGGGCTGCCCATGGTGGCTGAGGGGTGGGGGTGATAGGGGACATGAGTGGGTGCCTGGTGGAGGCTGCCCATGGTGGCTGGGGGGTGGGGGTGGGAGGAGACATGAGTGGGGGCCTGGTGGGGGTCTGGTGGAGGCTGCCCCTGCACTGCTGTGGGGTGGGGGTGATAGGGGACATGTGTGGGAGCCTGGTGGGGGCTGCCCATGGTGGCTGGGGGGTGGGGGTGGGAGGAGACATGAGTGGGGGCCTGGTGGGGGTCTGGTGGAGGCTGCCCCTGCACTGCTGTGGGGTGGGGGTGATAGGGGACATGTGTGGGAGCCTGGTGGGGGCTGCCCATGGTAGCTGGGGGGTGGGGGTGGGTGGGAGACATGAGTGGGGGCCTGGTGGAGGCTGCACCTGGTGGCTGAGGGGTGGGGGTGCTGGGAGACATGAGTGGGGGCCTGGTGGAGGCTGCCCCTGCACTGCTGGGGGGTGGGGATGATAGGGGACATGAGTGGGGGCCTGGTGGGGGATGCCCATGGTGGCTGGGGGATGGGGGTGGTGGGAGACATGGGTGGGGGCCTGGTGGAGGGTGCCCCACACTGCTGGGGGGGTGGGGGTGGTGGGAGACATGAGTGGGGGTCTAGTGGAGGCTGCCCCTGCACTGCTGGGGGGTGGGGGTGATAGGGGACATGGGTGGGAGCCTGGTGGGGGCTGCTCATGGTGGCTGGGGGCTGGGGGTGATAGGGGACATGAGTGGGAGCCTGGTTGGGGCTGCCCATGTTCGCTGGGGGGTGGGGGTGGGTGGGAGACATGAGTGGGGGCCTGGTGGAGGCTGCCCCTGCACTGCTGGGGGGTGGGGGTGATAGGGGACATGGGTGGGAGCCTGGTGGGGGCTGCCCATGGTGGCGGGGGGGGTGATGGGAGACATGAGTGGGGGCCTGGTGGGGGCTGCCCATGGTGGCTGGGGGGTGGGGGTGATAGGGGTCATGGGTGGGGACCTGGTGGAGCATGCCCCACACTGCTGGCGGGTGGGGGTGGTGGGAGACATGAGTGGGGGCCTGGTGGAGGCTGCCCCTGCACTGCTGGGGGGTGGGGGCGATAGGGGACATGGGTGGGAGCCTGGTGGGGGCTGCCCATGGTGGCTGGGGGGTGGGGGTGATAGGGAACATGAGTGGGGGCCTGGTGGGGGCTGCCCATGGTGGCTGGGGGGGTGGGGGTGGGTGTGAGACATGAGTGGGGGCCTGTTGGAGGCTGCCCCTGCACTGCTGGGGGTGGGGGTGATAGGGGACATGGGTGTGAGCCTGGTGGGGGCTGCCCATGGTGGCTGGGGGGGGTGGGTGGGAGACATGAGTGGGGGCCTGGTGGGGGCTGCCCATGGTGGCTGGGGGTGGGGGTGATAGGGGACATGAGTGGGGGCCTGGTGGGGGCTGCCCATGGTGGCTGGTGGGTGGGGGTGATAGGGGACATGAGTGGGGGCCTGGTGGGGGCTGCCCATGGTGGCTGGGGGGTGGGGGTGGGTGGGAGACATGAGTGGGGGCCTGGTGGAGGCTGCCCCTGCACTGCTGGGGTGTGGGGGTGTTAGGGGAAATGGGTGGGAGCCTGGTGGGGGCTGCCCATGGTGGCGGGGGGGTGGGTGCAAGACATGAGTGGGGGCCTGGTGGGGGCTGCCCATGGTGGCTGGGGGGTGGGGGTGATAGGGGACATGAGTGGGGGCCTGGTGGGGGCTGCTCATGGTGGTTGTGGGTGCGGCTGGGTGGGAGACATGAGTGGGGGCCTGGTGGGGGATGCCCATGGTGGCTGGGGGGTGGGGGTGGTGGGAGACATGGGTGGGGGCCTGGTGGAGGGTGCCCCTGCACTGCTGGGGGGTGGGGGTGATAGGGGACATGGGTGGGAGCCTGGTGGAGGCTGCCCCTGCACTGCTGGGGGCTGGGGGTGATAGAGGACATGAGTGGGGGCCTGGTGGGGGATGCCCATGGTGGCTGGGGGGTGGGGGTGGTGGGAGACATGGGTGGGGGCCTGGTGGAGGGTGCCCCACACTGCTGGGGGGGGTGGGGGTGGTGGGAGACATGAGTGGGGGCCTGGTGGAGGCTGCCCCTGCACTGTTGGGGGGTGGGGGTGATAGGGGACATGGGTGGGAGCCTGGTGGGGGCTGCCCATGATGGCGGGGGGGTGGATGATAGACATGAGTGGGGGCCTGGTGGGGCCTGCCCATGGTGGCTGGGGGGTGGGGGTGATAGGGGACATGAGTGGGGGCCTGGTGGGGGCTGCCCATGGTGGTTGGGGGGTGGGGGTGGGTGGGAGAAATGAGTGGGGGCCTGGTGGGGGCTGCCCATGGTGGCTGGGGGGTGGGGGTGGGTGGGAGACATGAGTGGGGGCCTGGTGGAGGCTGCCCCTGCACTGCTGGGGGTGGGGGTGATAGGGGACATGGGTGGGAGCCTGGTGGGGGCTGCCCATGATGGCGGGGGGTGGATGGTAGACATGAGTGGGGGCCTAGTGGGGGCTGCCCATGGTGGCTGGGGGGTGGGGATGATAGGGGACATGAGTGGGGGTCTGGTGGGGGCTTCCCATGGTGGGGGTGGGTGGGAGACATGAGTGGGGGCCTGGTGGGGGATGCCCATGGTGGCTGGGGGGTGGGGGTGGTGGGAGACATGGGTGGGGGCCTGATGGAGGGTGCCCCTGCACTGCTGGGGGGTAGGGGTGATAGGGGACATGGGTGGGAGACTGGTGGGGGCTGCCCATGGTGGCTGGGGGGGTGGGTGGGAGACATGAGTGGGGGCCTGGTGGGGGCTGCCCATGGTGGCTGGGGGGTGGGTGTGATAGGGGACATGAGTGGGGGCCTGGTGGGGGTGTCCATGGTGACTGGGGGGTGGGGTGATAGGGGACATGAGTGGGGGCCTGGTGGGGGCTGCCCATGGTGGCTGGGGGGTGGGGGTGGGTGGGAGACATGAGTGGGGGCCTGGTGGGGGATGCACATGGTGGCTGGGGGGTGGGGGTGGTGGGAGACATGGGTGGGGGCCTGGTGGAGGGTGCCCCACACTGCTGGGGGGATGGGGTGGTGGGAGACATGAGTGGGGGCCTGGTGGAGGCTGCCCCTGCACTGCTGGGGGGTGGGGGTGATAGGGGACATGGGTGGGAGCCCGGTGGGGGCTGCCCATGGTGGCTGGGGGGTGGGGGTGATAGGGAACATGAGTGGGGGCCTGGTGGGGGCTGCCCATTGTGGCTGGGGGTGGGGGTGGGTGGGAGACATGAGTGGGGGCCTGGCGGAGGCTGCCCCTGCACTGCTGGGGGGTGGGGGTGATAGGGGACATGGGTGGGTGCCTGGTGGGGGCTGCCCATGGTGGCTGGGGGGGGTGGGTGATAGGGGACATGAGTGGGGGCCTGGTGGGGGCTGCCTATGGTGGCTGGTGAGTGGGGGTGGTGGGAGACATGAGTGGGGGCCTGGTGGAGGCTGCCCATGGTGGCTGGGGGTGGGGGTGGGTGGGAGACATGAGTGGGGGCCTGGTGGAGGCTGCCCATGGTGGCTGGGGGGTGCAGGTGGTGGGGGACATGAGTGTGGGCCTGGTGGAGGCTGCCCATGGTGGCTGGGGGGTGCGGGTGGGTGGGAGACATGAGTGGGGGCCTGGTGGAGGCTGCCCATGGTGGCTGCGGGGTGGGGGTGGTGGGAGACATGAGTGGGGGCCTGGTGGAGGCTGCCCCTGCACTGCTGGGGGGTGGGGGTGATAGGGGACATGAGTGGGGGCCTGGTGGGGGCTGCCCATGGTGGCTGAGGGGTGGGGGTGATAGGGGACATGAGTGGGGGCCTGGTGGAGGCTGCCCATGGTGGCTGGGGGGTCGGGGTGGTGGGAGACATGAGTCGGGGCCTGGTGGAGGCTGCCCCTGCACTGCTGGGGGGTGGGGGTGATAGGGGACATGGGTGGGAGCCTGGTGGGGGCTGCCCATGGTGGCTGGGGGGTGGGGGTGGGTGGGAGACATGAGTGGGGGCCTGGTGGAGGCTGCCCCTGGTGGCTGGGGGGTGGGGGTGGTGGGAGACATGAGTGGGGGCCTGGTGGAGGCTGCCCATGGTGGCTGGGGGGTGCAGGTGGTGGGGGACATGAGTGTGGGCCTGGTGGAGGCTGCCCATGGTGGCTGGGGGGTGCGGGTGGGTGGGAGACATGAGTGGGGGCCTGGTGGAGGCTGCCCATGGTGGCTGCGGGGTGGGGGTGGTGGGAGACATGAGTGGGGGCCTGGTGGAGGCTGCCCCTGCACTGCTGGGGGGTGGGGGTGATAGGGGACATGAGTGGGGGCCTGGTGGGGGCTGCCCATGGTGGCTGGGGGGTGCGGGTGGGTGGGAGACATGAGTGGGGGCCTGGTGGAGGCTGCCCATGGTGGCTGCGGGGTGGGGGTGGTGGGAGACATGAGTGGGGGCCTGGTGGAGGCTGCCCCTGCACTGCTGGGGGGTGGGGGTGATAGGGGACATGAGTGGGGGCCTGGTGGGGGCTGCCCATGGTGGCTGAGGGGTGGGGGTGATAGGGGACATGAGTGGGGGCCTGGTGGAGGCTGCCCATGGTGGCTGGGGGGTGGGGGTGGTGGGAGACATGAGTCGGGGCCTGGTGGAGGCTGCCCCTGCACTGCTGGGGGGTGGGGGTGATAGGGGACATGGGTGGGAGCCTGGTGGGGGCTGCCCATGGTGGCTGGGGGGTGGGGGTGGGTGGGAGACATGAGTGGGGGCCTGGTGGAGGCTGCCCCTGGTGGCTGGGGGGTGGGGGTGGTGGGAGACATGAGTGGGGGCCTGCTGGAGGATGCCCCTGCACTGCTGGGGGTGGGGTGATAGGGGACATAAGTGGGGGCCTGGTGGGGGCTGCCCATGGTGGCTGGGGGGTGGGGGTGGTGGGAGACATGGGTGGGGGCCTGGTGGAGGATGCCCCACACTGCTGGGGGGGGTGGGGGTGGGAGACATGAGCAGGTGTGCAGGGTAGTCCCCTGTTTTGTGGGCTGCCTGCAGGGGCCGTGGAGGGTGTACAGGGAACACCTGTGAGGACCCACCCAGCCTAATCGCGTGTGATTATTCCCGCGCACCCCTGTAATACACGTACCCAGCCAAATCGCGTGTGATAATTCCCGCGCACCCCTGTAATACATGTACCCTGCCAAATCGCGTGTGATTATTCCCGCGCACCCCTGTAATACACGTACCCTGGCTAATCGCGTGTAAAACTTCACGCGTACCCCTGTCATACACGTACCCAGCCAAATTGCGTGTGAAAATTCCTGCGTACCCCTGTAATACACGTACCCTGGCTAATTGCGTGTTTAACTTCACGCGCACCCCTGTCATAGGCTAATCGCATGTAAAACTTCCCGCGTACCCCTGATATGTATGTTACCCGCTTTGCGTTCCTTGTTTGGCAGCCCTGTAAACTGGTCCAGAGTTAGCGCTGCCCTTTGCGATGATTTAACGATTTTGATGGCTTTTCTTTTCGCGAGGGCGTTCTTGGGGGCGTTACTGGCGCTGCTATGAATTACCCTGTTAATTTCATCTTTGCGTTAGAAGTCCGCTTAATGGCATTACTTTTCCGCACAATAGTATTTAAAAAAAAATTACACAATGTAAAGGGGTAGATCGGTCAGAAATTTGATTTGGCAAATCGAGCGGGCATATATTTTAGAGCATACGTCGATCATTCTTAAAAATAATTCCAATGCAATTTACCCACATTTTTCTCACTTAAACACATGTGAAAACGATGTTTCCGGTACCGCCATCTTATGCTAATCTTATTCATTGATCCTTCGCCCTAAGTTCAAGTGCCCTCGCAGCACTAATTCAGATCACCAGCCCTAACGCTGACATCACTAGAGGCTCACAATGAGATCCCGCTATTTTAATGACATAAGTGGGCAGCATTGCCAAACGTACACTGTCATCACCAACATTATAACGTTATCTAGCACAGAAACAAGACCAAAAAAATACAGACACATCAACAACAGATGCAAAACTTTTGTTTCTTTTCACAAAAATGATAAAGACAGTTTATTTTGAAGAAAACAGCAATCGTCCGGTTCGTAACAAGTACTTTTTAATTTTGACATAACGCTGAAAAGAGGTAATTAAGTCCAGGGAAACATGGGTATCTTTTTTCCAATAGAGGTTATAGTGTCACGATATATTGGGCGGGCACTCTACTCAGGGAGTTCCCTTTCCCCCCCGAATAAAGGTGGCGCTTATACAGATTCAACTTTAGTGAGGCCCACAACCTATCTCGCACCATCCAACCAATACCCTCTTTACCCTAATGAGCCAAGAACCAGGCCAGTGTATAGTAAGAATATATATTTATTTAAGGTTTGACAAAGAGTAAAGAATAGTCACACAAACATCTGCCACCAACAGTGTGGCCCTACAAAATGTCTTATTCTCAAATTACTTGCACCAGTTCACTGACCTATATTTCTAATGAGCTTTCAGTCATTACCATGAACACAGGTTGAATTTATAGACTTTAAATAAAAACAGACTGAGGATTTCTTGCACATTAACAATTAGGAAATTTGAAACAAACCCCAGTGATTGCTTGGGTTATCACAATGCTCTTCTCTCCCAGCAGCCCCCATCCCGAGGCATCCATTGTATATTACCCCTTAATTTGAAGGCACGGTACAGGGAGTGGGAATACAGTAGCAACATCGTTATAGATTTTTAGTAAAAAGCAGTGTTTGGGAAATAGACACAATGGAAATTATAAGTTTGGGTTTTTGATTTAAAAGGCAAGGTTTGAGGAAGGAACTCAATGGGAAAATCATTTCAGGCTTTTTATTTAAAAGGCAAAGATAGGAAAAGGACTCAATGGGAAAGTCGCTTTGGGCTTTTTATTTGAAAGGCAAAGTTAGGAACGGGACTTGATGGGAAAATCGTTTTGGTCTTTATATTTGAAAGTCAGCCATTAGGAAAGGAACTCAATGGGAAAATCGTTTTGGGCTTTTTATTTGCATAAAATGCAAGGCTTAGGATTCTGATTTGGGATGCAAGTAAATAATTGTGAAATTTCGTTTCTCACACTCTACATGCATTTGAATGGGCAGAGTTCTAGGAGTACTTATTTTGGGATTATGGACAACCCCCTTCTGTTCGGAAGTCAGGTGTTTCAGAAAAATAGTCACCCAAGTACTTACTATCTATAACGGCTCTAGCACACTCGGCATGAACTTTGTTAGTTTCAAACTCCCAGTTCCCAGCACAAATCAATTTAAATGGATAGGGTGATTTTCTATGGTAGAATACATTTGAGTTAGATTTAATAAAATGTGCTAGGGGCTCAACCAGATCCACCCCCCACCTGCTCTGCGAGATGGAGATTAAGGTTGGCTGATTCCACCCTGCACTTTTGTTGGCCTTGGTTATGGGGCATCCAGGGAAATAGCATGCTCCTCTGAGGACAGCACAGACCTGGCCAAATGCTTAGGTCAAGGGTAGTGCCCAGAACCCAGACTTCCTCTGGATCCTCAAATTGCACGCTTAGCTAGCCTCCGGATTTCCCAGTCTCTGTCTCCTATGCAATGTTTAAGGCCTTGGTAGCTCTCCTCGTCTCTCTGCTGGTTGTTACTTGCAGGAGTCTAGAAGTAGACTACTTGTAGCAATGGAGTGGAAAAGTCAAGGGAAAAGTCAAAAGTCTGAAGAAAGTCAAAAAGTCCTTCTCAGACTGAAAAGTGATCTCCAAAAGGGCTAGTGACACTCCAATATTATCCTAACTCCCACACCACGGATTGGCCAGCTCTCTCCCTCCCGCGCCCCAATACGACCACCGTCTGCTGATAGGACAAGGATTTTGGAAGTGTGGATGATGGAGGCTGAGGGAGGAGAAAGATTCATCATCCCAAAATTACAAGTGGGTTTAACCTTTTCAGTGTCTTTGAAAACTCACAACATAGCAGCTACCTTACCTTTTCAGATAAATGCAGGCACATATAAATATATATTTCAGTTCTAGATTTTATAGCAGAAAATACTAATCTTATCTCGGCACACCCTTCCTGGGAGGAGCTACCATTTTTCTCAATTTGCTCCTAAGCTGAAATAGTCACAAATCTGACCCTTCAAGGTTCAAACCATGCATGCATAACCTATCACCACACCAACTCTCCATTTCCTGTGAATTATTAGAAGGCCGGAATGATCATTGTCTTCATGACTCAAATTGTATACATCACACAGGATTCATATTTACATCGTACCAACGGGCTTCTTATGCCCATTAATATGAGTCTTGGATGAGCTCACTGGGGCACCCGTTTGTCTTTTAATTAAAGAAAAGGGGGCCCAATGTTAATCATATGGCAGTGCATTACACGTGCCCCTCAGCTTCACAGTAGTGCCCATAGTTTTTTTAAAGATTAATTTCTGCTCTTATGACCTGACATCAACATCTGCTTATCAGCAGGGTCTGCTTCGTACACGATGTTTGAAGATCCATTAGTGGCTCTGAAGCCATTTATTATCGTTTTGTCAGCCCTAAAAAGGTAATTTCTGTTGGCCACAAATGCTCAGCTAATGGGGAGACCTGACCTTAATGGTCATTTCTGCTGGCCGTGCTATCTGCAACTCCCACAATTCTGATCTAATTCTCTGTTATTTCTTTGTATTTAACCACGCCTGCTTTTCCCGGTGGTCCCAGCGCACAGGTCTTGAGTTCAAAACTTCAAAGGCACTGACCTTTCAGTTCAGTGGGGAAAACATAAAGTGCACATATACTTCAGAAAAAACAGCTTTAAATCAACAAGATGTGCTTACATGTAACATTTATCATTATATCTGGGCATGTTATTAACATACAGTTTGGACAGATATAAGTTCACTTTTGGTATTATTCACACATAGGCCACAGTTACATAGAAAAATCTTGTTCACTTCTCCAACAAGTAAGCCTTTCCATTTAAATGTCAATTTATTTGTGAAAGTAAGTGTCTTTCTCCGAAATATGTCACTTGGCTTCATGTTTTCCTTCGTATTTTTCACATGCCTAGCATTTCAAAGTATCTTTTCCCATGTGTACTGCTGTAGTTTTGAATCTGTCAAAAAGTGCCTTTTCCCAGTTTCCATAAAGTCAGCATCTGCAACACCAACTGTAATTTCCCATTCATTGGGCATATACAGCAGTTTTACAATCTAAGGTAGATTCCCTTTCACTTGCATACCTGTCAGGTTTAGTAGAATTGAGGTAGACTCATTTCTTTTCATTTGACTACGCCTTATGTTGGAAATCACTGTTTTGTACTGACTTTTATATTTCCATGGGAATTTGCCTCAGCCAGCTTCACTCTCACAATAGGGGCCTAACTTGGTTTCTCCATCTCTGTCACTCTGGGGTTGTATTTCCAACCCTCAATAGCTAGCAAACATCGCATGGTTCTCATTTTCTGTTTAACTATGAATGGTGTTCTTGTAATGCTGATTACATTCATCGATCTATTAATCCCAGTCTTTGCATTCTTCACAAAAAGTTTTATCTTCCTTTACCGGTTTCTGATATATGCACATGGCGTTCCATTACAGAGCAGAAATGAGTGCTTTAAAATTCAAATGCAACACTTTGCCATCCGCATGTTTTCAGAACCTGTAGTCTGTTATGGTGCTCCTTATTACCACAACCGCGAAAGGACAGATTGGTCTCTGACGATCATCCCAGATAATAGTCATCACAGATGCGTTGTTGATGATTATTGTCAAAATACATTTGAAGACGCCATCGACTGGTAAACTGTACCCATGACAGGCACACTTCGGAGTAATATAACTATGTACAATCGAGAATGCAAAAATATATTTCAGTACCCAATTTATAATTGTGTAGGCACAGTACATATTTATGTTAACTATCAATTTAAGTTATAATTAACACGTACAATGTCTATAATGTGTGTCAAATTGAACATTTACCCGACACACCGTTAATCATGTAGCATACAGCACACTTGCTATTACCACTTGCATGAAAATTATTTAAAACTCTGCTTACATTAAGTCATGTGTTTTCATTCTCCCTATGTGATGGATGACCAACCGCTTCAAAAGACAGAGTTCAGTAATATAAACGTAACTTTCCCACGTAAGCTTTCAATATAGTGTATCTTACCACTTCTGTGTGGATATTCAACACACTTTCGCCTTCAAATTGTTAGTGCAATGGATTCAAGGACATATGACAATGCAACCCTCTATCCAGCGTTCACAGCATGTCAGAGAGAGTTTTGTTTTGGGAACACATGCCACAAAAATGAGCAATATTAATGTCACAGATTTCCAGTGAAAAACAACAACATATTTCAAGTATCCCACATATGAAAATATGTACTTCCATGTTTTTTCATTTATTTATTGTGCATTCAGTTTTAAAAACCAAGATAAAACCTTACACAAATTCATCAATATCTAATTACAATTAATTTCTTCATTAAAACACATTCAAACACAACTTTTTATAAAAGATGAAAATAAATAAATTATGTAAAATAGAACATACACCATCAAACCTTCATCAGAGTTGTTTCCCTACTCCGGATCTACCAACTTGATCATAGACAGATATTGAAACAAGGACTTACTCAACTGGTAAGGCAACCTAGACCAGCACAAGTCCCAAATAACGTTTCCTGTTTTATGACCGTAAAGATTGGTAAACTTTCTGAAGCAGGCTATACGTTTACTTGTTAACACTTCACAATACAAAAGCAGATGTTGAAGGGATTCGCTATCTGCCAAACAGAATCTACACCTATCATCCTGGCATTCGTTATCCTTCCATTTGAGGTGATTTACCCTAGTTGGCAGAATGTCAATCCTGAACCTCAGTAAAGTATGACCAATTTTCCAGGAAGGGAATTTACAAAGATATTGTGCGCAAACTCCCATTTTTTTGTGACCCAGTGTCGAGTTCTGATACCTCTCATATCCACTCACTTTATCTCGAGCTCTACACCAGTCAGTACGCCATAACTTTTGTTTGTATGTGCCTGGTATTTGCTTGAGAAGGTCCCCATCCAAAAACCATTGAAACAGTTTTTCTGCAGTTTTAACTATTAAAGTGTTATCTAAGTGATCCAATTCTTCTTTGAAGTTCACAAGCAACGTATTTGTGGGAGAGACATTGAATTTGTGACACAATAACATTCTCTTCCATAAAATATGGACTTCAAGTGATAGTAGCCACAATTCAAATGTGATAACACTAATGGAGATGCCCTGAGCTAATTTTAATGCTCTCTTCCATAGAAATACTTCAAGATGACAAAATTCCTCATCCAAAAAGCGATGAATTTCAAGGCCATTGATCAATATCGGCACAATTTTGGCTTTATAGAATTTTATAAGCCGGATCATTTATAACTTTCAATATTTACAATTACAATTTTTCATTTGAGCACTTGCCTTCAAAGCTTTGCTAGATAGACCTTCCATGATCGTTTTCTTCCCCGGGGTGCTAGATATATCCAAGCCCAGATAGTTCATATTGTCCACTTGGGTAATTTTTTCAACCCCAAGACATAGGTAATCCCTCTTTTTACATTTACCCACTGTATACTTTAGTAGGTTATTTTTCCCAATATTCAGCACAAGATCATTATTTGTGGAATACAAAAAAGAACGCCCAGCAGTCTTTGAATTCCAACCTTTGTGCAGTCCAAAAAAATAATGTCATCTTCATAAGTTATCCAGAAAATGGGGATCCCAAAACTTTAGGTGGAACAAACGAGTCCTTCTGGAGGTGCTCCCCCAAATCTGACATGTATGCATTAAATAAAAATTGAGCCAATATGCATCCTTGACGGAGACCATTACTATTAGGAATACTTGTTCACAATGCTCTCTCTAGATTCAGTCTAATCATTAATTCTAAATGTTTGTGTTCTTCCCTATAGACTACTTCCCAAGATAACTTTTGCATGTGATTTATAACCCAACCTGCAACATTGGTGCCTATACCTACCCTGAATCCTAATTAATTAGGTTTAAGGATACCCTGTTTAGTGGCCCATCCATTCAGGTGGGAGAGCAATAGTGTTGCAAATATTTTGGAGTCTGCATTGAGTAACGCAATTAGTCTGTAATGTTTAGGGAGCGTCCCACGCTCCTTTGTTAAAAATAGTAACAATGTGTGCCTCCTTCCATGTCTTTGGGATGTGCTTCAGATGAACAATGGATAGAAAAAGATTATGCAGGACCTTAGCCCACAAAGCCGGTTCCTCTTTGAACACCAAGTTACAAAGCCCATTTATAATTACTACTCGATTGGATGATAGATTTAATTTGCATAGGAGAAGAATTCTAAATTTCAGTATTCATACTTAAGGCTATTTACTTCCATTTGAACGGTATCAAGGCTCCTGGTCCCACAACATGCATACATGCTTTCAAAGATGACTCTACGCGAGGTGCAGAGAAACTCAGATTTCCCTATATTTCAATAGCGCAATGCCAGAAAAAAAAGAAGAAATGAATAGTGTGGGCAGTTTTTTGGGCCAAAGTGGGCCACTTCTTTTCTGAAATAAACAGACTTCGAATACAAAAGAGGTTGGTTAGTCTATATATTTTGCACCAGGCTGGGTTGACTGTTGCAGGAAGGGCAACACTTGCAATGAGCAACAATAAAAAGAAAAGAAAGTTTACATCACTAAAATTCTAGCAAGCCTCGAATGAGTGCAGTTTTGAAAGGCATATTAGCTTCTGCGTTTATCTATTCCAGCAATCATATTGATTTCTGCATTAATGCATGCGCGCCTAGTTGTCCTACATATGTGGGCCTCCACAGTAAGATGTAAATGTGCAAAGGCCACAGGTGCATGTTCATAGTGCACATTGGCCAGACATATTCCTTCACTTGTTATTTCAAAGTTCTCTAAGTCTGTGGGACATAAACCTTTGGTGTATTGTTATCTGCAGCCACGTATCATGGCTCCTACTTTCCAGCAAATTTAGACTTCATTTATTTTATTTATTTATTGGTTATTTGTAAAGCACCTATATAAAGAAATGTGTTTCAAGGCACCACTAGACAATTATGGGTGGGCAGGGAAGAAAATATCAGTAACAGTCCTACTAGGCCTTATGTCATTCGGATCATGCAAGAGGAGTAACAAGAAGTGAAGGTGGGAAGGAGAGAGGAGGGGGAGTTGTAGGTTGGGCAGGAGGGAAAATGCTAGGTTGGGAGGGAGGTGCTGAGCAAGAGGAGGTATACAGGTGCAAGGGGGATGAGGAGGGGAATAAGAGGGCCAATGGAGATATGCAAGTGCTAAGGGGAGGCCAGATGGGTAGGTGCCAGGGGAAGCAGGGAGTGAGGACCACATGCGAAGCGCAATGACGAGGGTTGACCAAGCTGGGTAGACACTCCAGAAGGCTTGTCAGGGGAAAAGGGCCCAGAAAGGTAAGTGCAGGTTGTGGGGGGTTCAAGAAGACAGGGTGCTGGGATAGACTGGGTGAGGAGGGCCTAGTGCCCGGTGGAGCTCAGAAGGGACCAGGCAGCAGTCAATGCAACAGAGGGGGGCATTAGCAATGGGGGGATGAAGAAAAGAAAAGTTGGGTCTTGAGAATCTTCTGGAACTTGAGGAGATCAAGCAGAAGCCTGAGAGGGGCAGGGAGGCCATTACAGTGGGATGCTCCTGCCGAGGAAAGAGATCTACCCCACACACTCTGCTTGGAATAGTGTCTGATCTGCAGAGAAATGCAGCAAGGTGACCAGAGGTCTCTAAGAGGGAGTTATTTAGGGAAAGAGTCGGATGAAGTGGGGTAACTGGCCCCAGAAAACCTTTTGGATGATGCAGAGGGTCTTAAAACTTGATTCTTGCAGCCACTGAGAGCCAGTAGAGATAATTTTGGGCTTAAGAGTTGCGGTCCCTGGGCTTGAGAGCAAGGATACGTCTTGCAGTCCTATTCTGGATTAGTTGAAGAGGGCAAGGTGGATTTAGGCAGATTGAGGAAGAGTCAGTTGCAGTAGTCCAGCCTGGAGAGCACCACGGCTCTGGAGACATTGAGGGTCTGATTCGTATATGCATTTTATAATGGAGCAATCCCATAGGAAAACGCTCTGCTCCTAAATTAGATTCTTCAACTATTGTCTGTTCTTACAAACAGGGCTTGAAATTAGGATTGGGTAAACAGGAATTACAAGCAGTCCGTGGGTATACAGCAGTAACCCGCCACCAGGAGCTACAACTAGGGAACAAGGAGCTAGTTTATAACATTCCATTAGTTGGCCCCGGGAGCCAAAAGTAGCTCCTGGTAACTGTTGGTTTCAAGATCACCAGTCTCTTCTACACTTGACTTGATTTGAGTCACATACTTAAACTAATTAAACTGACACTTATTGTTGTATTATTGTTGTATTATAAATCAATTATATTGATGGTAATGAATACAAAAATCAAAGAAAAACAGAAATGTTAAGCCCTATCTAGTGACACACAGTAAGTAGTACAAAATAAATTGTTTTACAATTACATCTCAAGTGACATACTATTCAATTTATTGTACAATGAAAACAGTTTCCAATCACTGTGTAAAAAGCTTGAAACTGGCTTTGTTAAACATTCTGAAGAGAGAAAAACAGCATTTAAGTTTCAAAGTCAACATTTCAACAAGTTCAAGTTTGGGAGGGCAACGTTCTGCAGCATAGACTGGGCTCTGGAAACATTATCTGGATCAATTCCATGTGTTTGCATGGCCAGCACATTCAATGTCAGATCTTTCACAAATTCAAAATCCATCTGTTGGAAGAATGGCTTTGCCACCCACCATTTGCTTTTTTGGTAAACTCCTTGTTGTAAGAAGGAATCCTGAAAATTCCTGCAGTTTTGGCTTGTTCCCTTCCAATGTTCTTGTTGTGTGCAACTACAGCCAGTCTTGCTCTGGCCTCCATACTGTCTATGCCAAAATTCTAACTTTTGGGCCTGTACTTTAGGCACATATTATGGCACACCTCCAATTCTCCAGTGTGGCAGAACCCAGAGAGGCCCCTCATGTCTCTTGAAAGCATTTTGTCATACACAATCAAGTGCTGTGTGAGGAGGCGAGCCTGGAACCAATCACCTTTTCTTATGCTCCTGCTCCTTGCTCAATGGTCCATGTGCACATTCGTGGAAATGTTTGTTTTCTTTCTAAGAGTTTATGTTAGAACAATGGTGCATCAATGAATGCCATTTTTCAAGCAGAATACAGATCCATCACACGTTTTATGTCTCCACCAAAGATGGCTGCTTATAGACTGTGACCAATTTACAATGTTTTTAGTAGCCTTTTTTCCCAGCAGCTGTAAATATTTTTGAAATTGATTTTGCGACATGCCATACATCATATTGATGCTTTGTGACTGGGAACTGCTCTCCCATGGCCTTGGCTATTGAAACATGGCTGTCAGTGGCTATCAAATCTATTTGCATTGCTCTGGATTGCAGAAGTTGAATTGATTTAATAAAATTATATTTTTTGGTTTCCATGTCTTGGAAGTGCAGTATTTAGTAGAAAAACCTGAAATGTCACACTGTCCATCACCAGCAATCAATTCCTTTTGCCAGCAAGATCACTGTCCATTGATATCTGTTTGAGTGTCCGTGCTCGACTAATAGCAGAGAACAAGAAATCCTTCTGACATGCATTGTACTGGGTTTTTGAAAGAAACTGAAGTCCCACAAAGTTAGAAAAACTTAAAATTGTACTGTTTGTTGACCTGCTAAATTACAAAGCAGATGGACAAAGCATTTCCAGCAGGCAATTTTCCAAGTATAGGTTAAGCAGACCATGAAAATGAGTTATGCTGGCGTACACAGCTACCCTTGATCTTCAGGTTGGTGCCTTTGACTACACAAGTAAACTTCACCAATGACTCACCACAAATCCTCCTATGCAATGTATGATCACATTTAATAATTTTCATAATCTCAATCAGACAGCAGTCAAATACGACAGGCCTCATTACGAGTTTGGCGGTAGCCGTGCCTGTAACAAAGGCATGGGTGCCGCCAAACCCATGATTTTACCGGCACTCATGAATGGGCAATTACCGAGTCATGCCGAGTTCAGTGGACTTGGTAATTGCCCATTTGCGGGTTCTGGGAATAAGGGACTGCAGATCCCCATTCCGCCCCATAGGGCTGAATGGGAATGGGGATCTCGGATGCACCAGCACTGTTCATAAAGGTGCTTGTGCAACCACGAGTTGTGCTCGCGGGTGTCGCACTGACCGCCAGGTCAGACCTGGTAGGCAGAGCGAGACCCGCAAGCACAACCCGTAGTATGGCGGTACGCTGACAACGATGCCAGTAAGCTTACCAGCACCATTGTCACTGTACAGCCAGGGTCTTAATGAGGCCAAATGTGTTTTGTTTCCTTTAATAAACAATCATGCAGAAGTATAGTGGTTTGCGATTCAATGGTGGTAGTGGTGGATATGTCCACAACATTAGGTAGAGTGAAGTCCACATCACAAGCACAATCGTCAATCAGTAGCGAAGATGTTTTGGTTATTTTTGTGTGTGATATTTCTGATTTGTCCACTTGCATTGGGAACATTGTCTCTTTCCTAGATAGCATTTTTTAGAGGATTTTGTTATCAGTTCTGCAAGCAATTCTGAAACATCTTCTGTGTTGTCTGTTTCTTCAGGGTGACATTGTACGCTGTAGCAATGATCCAGGGTTACCTTTGATGGGTCACTGCTGATATTCAATTCAGATTCCGGCCATTAGAAATCTGCATCACAACACTGAATCTTGAAAGGACACTGCTGAGCCTCAAAATATAGTTGCTCCCAAGAGACAACGGTTTGGCAAGCGACATCATTAGTTTGTGTAGTTGTCTGAGTCTTTACTCTCCTCTTCTTTCTAGGCCTCTATTAGAAGAAAAACCAAAATTCTTAATTTATAGCACACATACAGAATATATGAATTACAACATGAAAATGTAATTTCAATGAAACAACTGATAAACAAACTATTTTATAAAAAAAAATGTTCTGCTATGTACCCTTTTTTCCACATTTTCCTTGAAACAGTCAAGTTGGATTTGCCGACCACTAGACCAAGCTGAGAAACAGCATTTTGAAATTGTATAAACCTTGACATGTGCTCTTCCACTTAAATAATCATATATACATATACAGATGTATAACAAAATGTCAAACCATTAAAACATATTAAATAATATTATATCACAGTTAAAATGGATGATACCTGATATTTTATAATATCTTATGTACACCTCTTGTCCATGTGTCTCTTCAATTTTGACTGCTTCAGTAGTACCTTTCTTGTACATGTACATAACAAATTAAAATAACATTGATTCACGTGTTAAACAATTTAATGTTAAAATCTTTGATCACACAAAGTACATCTTGAGAAAGTGGATTTAATGACTGTCGACATTACAATATCAGTTAAACTATGTAAAAAGATACAATTAATCATCTGATTTTTTTTGTAAATTAGTATTGACATAAAGGCAAACACTGTGTACATGTAACATTTAAAAAAAAAACATGTTTGAAAACTGAACCTGATAACCTTCAGAGATGTCACAGGGAGTTGGTGCGAGATCATCCTGTTATGTTATGTTAAATGTATTTGTAGAGCGCTCGTACGTCGAGAGGCATCATGGCGCTGAGGGAGCAGAGAGGTGGCGGCAAAAAGTAGAAGAGTGTTCAGGGACCGGCGGAAGATAAGGTGGTCATCGGTGGCTCGCAGCACCAGTAGGAGGCCATTCCACACTTTCGCAGCTAACACAAAGAAAGCATGGCCACCTATGTGTGAAAGTCTGGCGCGGGGGACAGATACCCAGATAACAGGAAGGCGGATTGGGATCGAAGGGGGCGGGCAGGGACATAGCGTGAAAACTTTTCTTGGAGGTATTCTGCTCCCATTTTATAGAAAGCCCTGTGAACGATACACCTGGACTTAAAGTGAATGTGCTTTTCAATGGGAAGCCAGTGAAGTTGTCAGAGAAGCGGGGACATGTGAGCTTGGAAAGGGGGATGCAGGACTGCTCTAGCAGCAGCATTTTGGAGCACCTGAAGCTGATTGGTAAGATAGCATGGCTGCTCAAAGTACAACGAATTACAGTAGTCAGTTATACCGAGAATCAGGGGGGCCACCACCGGCGCATAGAGCATGTCTGGAACAAAAGGGAGCACTTTCAGTAAGATGCGTAGGTTGTAGTGTCCCGATTCAAGTTGGACATAAGTCAGCCATCAAGAAGTAAAGAGGACTGGAGTACCAACTACAAGCACCTCCATTTTGTTGCTATTGAGTTTTAGCCAATTTGCCGTTAACCAGGCACCCAAGTCCTCCAGACACCTCCTAAACCAAGCCGCAGTGTTGGGACATGTAAGATCCAAATGGACCAGAATCTGCGTGTCATCAGCATAGGAATACTACCTAAATCCACATGATAGTATGAGGAGGAGCAGTGGTATAACATACATATTAAAGAAAATTGGAGTTATTTTGGATTCCTGGGGAACCCCGCATGACAGCAGCAATGATTTGGAGCAGAAAGGAGGAAGCAAACTGACTGGGAGCGATCTGCTAAAAAAGCAGCAAACCAGTCAAAAACTTGGCCAGAAATACCAATATCCAGCAACCGAGAGACCAGGGTGGGGTGATCAACCGTATCGAAAGCAGCAGACAGATCTAGCAGTAACACTGCTCCCATCCTACCCTGGTCAACTAGGCGGGTCAGATCGTCCATTACCGAGTTAAGGACAGACTCAGTGCCCTTCCCAGGCCAGAAACCTGATAGAAAGGTATCGAAGAAACCAGAAGATTCCAAGAAGGACGAAAAAAGGGGAGACACCAGAACCTCAAGAACCTTCATAGAAAAAGACAGGAGAGAAATAGGGTGAAACATGTTGATTACATTTTGACCCCTTTAATGCCTTGTAATGTTGTTTTGTTTCACCAATTCCATTTTTCGCTAATCAGCAAAGGTTTATAAACAAAAACATACACCATTCATATAATGAAAGGGTCTATGTTATTCAGTGTCAAAGTACATTTTTCTGAAGGTTTACTTTCATTTTTGCATGCGTTTCTGCGATCAATACATCAAGGTTGTTGATCTAATGCTTTGGAATTTGATGACAGTATTGCAAATTATCAAGAATGTTAGTTATCTTAAATGTAAAAAACATAGTTAATCAATACCTTTTTGTATAAATCAATAAATTATCACTTCTCATACCTCATCCTCCAGGTCGGTTGCAGTAGAAGAATAGAATATTGTTGAAGTTCCAGGCTCCGACTATATAACCAGAATTGTAATAATAAAGAAGTAACATCAACAAAACAAATTGCATGTAAAAGATGGTCTATAATGACAAAGAAGTAATGGTTTTTCTCCTTTGCTGCACTCAACACACTCCTGATCAATGTGATGTGATAAAGAAATATTGACAAATGATTTGCTTATGGTCAGTGCTAAATTTATTTGGTAGCATTTAATGCAGCATTTCTCTATCTCTGAAATTCAAATCTTGTGATAACAAAGATACACTCAGACAAAATGTTATAACATAAATACAAGGATTGGAGATCCAATTGAGACATTAATCTCTTATTTCCTTGGATTGCAATGTTTCACATTGATTCCTTATTGCCTGTTTTACACAATAACCTCTTGTGCTAACAATCAGCAAGTTCAATGATATATTCATCAAAAACATACATTAAACCCTTGTTTACTTAAATTAAAATGTTTCACATTAGATCCCTTATTGCCTGCTGACACGTGTTTCGACCCATTGGGGTCATCATCAGGGCTTATATTGATACACAACTTTTAGTACATACAGTCCTATGTTGAGCCCAAATAACTATGAATAGAATATCCCTGTGAGGAGAGAGGAAAGGGTGAACAAAACAACAGTTGTTTAGAATATTGAGTTGTCTCCAACTGCATGGTTTATGTAAAAATACATCTCTTACTAACTTATATTTTCAAAATAAGGCAACTGTCTGGTGAACTTTGATACTAAATGAAAATACTTCACTCAAATCTAAACATAACTATACATCTCCTGTTTGCATGCAAAATAAATAGTCAAAGGAGCCTCCAAAACATCATGATTATGTGATATTTCCACAATAAACCTGTCTTACTGCATAATTGAAATGTCCATTTATTTGGAATTACCCGTTGGGTTGTTTGCAAGGGCTATAGGGACGTCCTATTTTGTTTGGGATAATTATTCAGGTAATATTCCAATCAAATATTGTTGCCAGTAAAAATCTTGATTCTGCGTTGTAAACTTCACTACCTGTTCAATAAAGGGATTCCCATTTAGATACTAGTTTCTGATCTCTTGATATATTTTACTGGTTGTTTAACTCTACATGCATGTCAAGTTTATGTATTAGCAATGTATTTATATATAATTTATATATCATTTCTATTCAGCTAGACAAGAGAGCATGTGGGACTAGCACATTAGAGGAGTGATAGCACGGTACTCAGCATTCCAAATTGCAGTTCTGCAGCTATTTTGGATTCTCTCAAATTGTTCTCATCATGTTAATTATGCCGCTAATATTTGGTAAAAAAGAAGGGGCCACCAATATGCCGGCAAATTATATTCTGATAATGATCACTGCACATGTTGTAAATTGCAATACTCATTTACTGCTTACCTGCGTGGCAGCAGGTGATGCATGAACACGTCTGCGCTCAAATGCGCTTGTCCTGTTATTATTATTGATTGCTGCAAATAAATGCACAAACAAGGTTTTGGTGCCTGTGCGTGTTAACACATATATCTCACACTTTATAGTATTTTCTTAAAGATTTAGCACGATAGCAGCTTGAGCGGTTACATTATTCTTACCTTTCACGAGCACATTGCTAGGAAGGAAATCGAAGTTTGCATCTATGCGGTAGCACTGGTACTTCGGCGGCAAAAGCCAGACTAAACTGCTGTACCTGCTTATCACCATTTTGGTTGGGGCTGTATTTATGTTTATAACATTTTGTTTGATTATATCGTTGTTATCACAAGAGGTGAATTTCAGAGATAGAGAAATGCTACATTAAATGCTACCAAATAAATTTAGCACTGATCATAGGCAAATCATTTGTCAATATTTCTTTATCACATCACATTGATCAGGAGTGTGTTGAGCGCGGCAGAGGAGAAAAACCATTACTTCTCATTATTAGCCAGGTAAGAAGGGGTTAAGCCACCTATCTCCCTCCACCAAAGCACAACAACAATACTTCGAGTATTATATCTATTTAAATAAGTATTGAGCACTAGTGCACGCCACACTAGGTACCCCGCCTACCTTGTATCTGTTAATGACAAAGAAGCCTACAAGCCAGTTTGTATCAATGCTAATATTATACATAACAATAATCAATATGTTTTAAGTTGAACTTGAACAAATATATATTTTGTATTGTCGCATCTGAAGGAATATTCTAAAACAATTACTTCCTTTAATCGATGTACGTATTCATACCATTGTTCAATAGAAAATGGACATTAGTATTATAATTTAGACCACATCAAAAATGTTTGTGTGCAAGTTGCTTGGCTTCACCATTAGGATGTTGGACGTGTCTGTGGTTTCCTCCATGGCAACGGTCTGTAATTCCATCAGTGCAGTCTACGTAAAGACAGAGGTGGTCATTTTAAAAAATGACCTATTTTTAAAGGGCGCAATGTGAGTGGGTTTTTGGAAAGGTTCCCATTGCACTGAACTAGTCGAGTATCTCTAAGGTTGGGATACACAAAGTGATCTAAAGTTCAAAATGTACAAACCACAGTACATCGTGTCACGAAATAAACTTGTGTAGTAAATTATCAATGGAAATGTGCCCCAGAAACTGAAAACCATTCATGTTACCTGTTCACAGACCATTTTAATATATTGAGTGGTCATTTATAAGACATATTATAAAGGCAAATTTAGAAAATGGTAAAATACATTTAAAAATTCAGCGTCCAACTGCTCACCTCGGTCAGTGTGTGCTGCAATTCATTGGGAAGTAATTTGTAAAGGTGCCTGGGGCAATGCTTTCTATGGTACTGTGATATTTCGCACCTATCTTCTGAGAAGTGCATGCTGCAGATGCGGAATTGATTGCCCCTCACATCATCCGATAAGTCTTTGGCTCTGCTTTCAATTTCGGACACTGGATATCCGCAGCTCAAGAGCGAGCCATTTTCTTATTAAATTTAAATCCTTTGGAAATACAAGCAGGCCTGTACTCTGACTTTTAGCATGGCTGTTATTAGTGTGCCACCCAAAACAATACAAGAAAGCATTGTTGGATTGTCCCTATGATCTCTTAAAGAAATATAAATAAATATTACTATTAAAAATGTATCACAGTGAGTAAATCAAACATTTTCCTTTGATAATAAAAAAAATACTTTACTTTTGTAAACTAGCATTGAAAACATGCACTATGAAAGATTACATTTGGAAACATCTACTCTGTAAGGTTATGTACTAATTAAAGAGGTAACAATGCATAGGATGGTTAATAAAGGTTTAGACTTTTTGAATATAATAAAATGAGAATAGGGTGTACATTGAGTATAAAGCAATAGAAAGTGGCCTAGCAGAGAACGTTGACACTACAGAAAATAGTAAAAGTTGGCTAACCGTTACTTAGAAGAACAGATGAGCCAACTCAGCAAGCGAGGTAAAAAGTGGTGAGCTGGTGGTATCTGTTGTCGATCTTACAGATGTGTTCTTGTTAACTCTCACAGTGTTTATAAAGGATATCCAGAAGTGGGTGTCTATGTGAATGTCTGACATGTTGGTTCACAACCACCAGGCCCCTATGACAATGTATGACCTCCTCAATTCAGCCAGTGCAGCCCCCTTGCGATCACACGCCCACAGGTGCGAACTGTCATTGATAGAGAGGGAGATGGATATGGATGAGGTGACAACAGGCCCGGAACACAGTCAAAGGACACAGACATATTTTGGTTGCAGGGACGGGGTCTTCAAAGGAGAGTCTGGAGACACTGGGTCTGGGGTGGCCATGTGGATAAGGGTGCCCAGGCGAAAGAACCCTTTGTGGTGTACATGGTATTCAGCACCTTGAGCATTCCCATCCTCCCAATCCCCTTGCGCGTGCACGCACACAGGTGCAACCTGTCATTGATAGCGGAAGGGGATGGATGTGGATGAGGCAAGTGCAATAGGCCAGGATGAGGCAAGTGCAATAGGCTAGGAACACAGTCAAAGGACACAGACATAGGTGGTTTGCAGGGATGTGGTCTTCAAAGGGTAGTCTGGAGACACCTATTCGGGGGTGCCATTGTGGATAACAGTGCCCATGCAAAAGAACCCTTTGTGGTGTACATGGTATTTGTCACCTTGAGCATTCTCATCCTCCCATCCCTTGCGAGCTCACGCCCACAGTTGCGAACAGCCATTGCTATCGGAGGGGGCATGGATGTGGATGAGGGGAGTGTGATAGGGCATTAAACTTGTTAAAGCACACCAATCTTTTATGATCCTCTTAGGTGTTTGGATGTGTTGAGGACTTACAAAACATTTCTAACAACTGTTCAGATTAACTCATTTTTTATTTGTTTTATTTAATTTGGTAAAGTGGATGGCAATGACACTGCAAATTATACTGCTGCATTTGAGGTACTGTCTGTATAAATACACTGTAGTTTACATGGTCAATGGGGAATTCATCACGAATGGCTTGAACCACACAGGCAGGTGTTAAATGTGAAATCTCAGTCTTCCATGAATCCATCATGTAAAGGCACAATATGCCACAAGTCTGTCCCACCTGTGTAAGAGATACAGAAATGGTTTACTTGAATGAACCCAATAATTGAATTTCTTTAGTTTGCACTCCCTTGTAAAATGTTAACCATTGCTATGCTTTAAAAAGTACCTTTTTGTACAAAGTACTGAAACATTGAACACAGTTTGAGGTGTTGAATATGAATATTATGATCGACTGTCTGAAACGCTTCCCTCACATACAGTACTGTTGTCTCTGTACTGTGAAGGGGACGAAGGACAGATTGTATTTGGCAAGAACTGATCCCTTTTCAAGGTAAACATGCAAAGGGATACTTATGTTCTCTTTTGATTTGTCTTTAAAAGGAACGGGACAGGTAGGATAATCTACAGCTCTAGGCAATCTCTGCCAGAAAAGCTCATGTCTGAGTCTGTCCCCTGCTTTCAAAATCCCTCTGAGTCAATCTAGTTCTGTCTTGGGCAAGGATTCTGCATCGGGATCCCACTGGAGAAAGGCCTTCTTAAGGGGAATTCCCATAAACTGCTTACAAAGTAGAATTCCATTCAGCGCCTCTCTGGTCAGATATGCCCCCTCATCTGAGGATTTTTCAAGAAGTTCCTCTATTTTATTTGGGTTTGAGTTTAAAAAAAGATACACCATGCAAAAAATGTGAAGGGAGATCCCACAAGGGCTGGCGTGAGGGCGGAGTTTGGCAGAGGGGTGGTGTTCCACAGAGCCAGAGTTCAGAGGGGGCAGGGATGGCAGTTGAACCCTGATCAAAGGATGTTCAATATAGTTTAAAAATGGAGCAATTTCTTTCATGGCTTTAAAAATACACAAACCATAGTAAGGTACGCACACAAATATATAAATATAAGGATGTATATATTTGTGAGCGTATCTTACTATGATTTGTATACTTTTCAAGCCATCTTCGACTATAAATACCAGAATCTTTTTGGAAAATGCAATGATCACTAAGCAACTAGCTTTGCGGGCTAGATAAAGTAGTGCTCTGTGTGCACAGTGTGCTCACACAGAGCAGTTTACATTACCGAGCCCGTGAAGTGTGTTTTCCTAATGGACTCTGCTCTGTGTGCACAGTGTGCTTTTTGCTCTGTCACAAGGTCTTTAACCCTCTGCAAACCTGGGGGCTGTCCTCGGCAGAGGAGTATATAGCATTGCAAGAGTGGTGGTGGGGGGGAGATACGAAAAACCTCCTGTTACCTTTCCCCCCAAATGCAGTGAGTGCAATTCTATATGGTCTCATTCGTGCCCCCAAAACGGGCACCCCCAACCCCAATGTACTTTTTCTGGTAACATTAGTGGCAGATGGCATTTTAACACAACAATAAAAACAGCATCAGCATTACAGATGCAGGAAACTCATTTATAGAGGGTTCTGTTCAGGCGATCTGGGCAAAATGCACACAAACCTCCTCATTTGCATATGGATTGCACTGTGACTTCCCAGAACATGACAATGCGAGGAGCATCATCTTTGGTACTTGGAAGCACCATGGAAATGACTTTAGAATAAGTTGCCATAAGTAAACCAAGTGGCAAATAGCTCTGTGGTGCAACATATCTAAATTGCACTATTATTATATATGGAGCAACTGTATAGGCACTGGGCTTTTTTTCTTTTTAATAATAGCATGATATATTAATATAAGCTATGAAGTGAATCCAAATTAATTACAGAGCTGCAAATAATATACAGTGAGATTAAATGATTTGCCCAGGACCACATACTTTTATTTAAATGGTGAAACCAGGATGTGCTCAATTTAAGCAACTGAGGACATATTCCCAGGTTTATCTGACATACAGATTTATTAAGGTTTTGCTTCACATTTCATGTGCTTAAATAATATTTTATTTTTAACAACGCCTTGGAAGGAAACCACATTACAAACTAAACTAGCCTTTCATAGTAAACTAACTATATGCTACATACATTGTCGTAGCAAAATGTTGAGCAATGCGAGTTATGTTATATTATTTTATTTGTATAGCGCGAAAGCCCGAGGGTGTCCAGGTGCTGAACAGATAGAAAGGAAAAGAGAAGGCACTGAAGTGGATCTGGACATTTCCATGAATAAACTTGATTTGAAGAGTTTCCTGAAGGCAATGTAGTTTTCCTCTTTTTGTAGTGATTCGGGCAATTCGTTCCAAGCTTGTGCCACCAAGACCGGAAAGGACCGGCCTCTTCCCTGGGCTCTTTTTATACGTTCAACTCTGAGGAGGTGTGCTTTGGCTGATCGTAAATCTTTAGTAGGTTGGTAAATGACCAACCTATCTTTAGGGTACTGGGTACACAAGAGTAAGGCTTAAATTGTATTCCCCCATCCTGCCTTTAAAGTGTGCCTAAAAGAAAGCGTTCAACATTATTTAAACGTATCACTCCCTCCCATTCACATTTCTAAAGGGACAAAAGTCCCTGCTAATAGTCCCCTGTCCCTCCCATCAGTGTTCAATTGCCCACATTCTAATGCTATGTTTACACAGAGCAACGTGAGAGCCCCTCTGCTGCCCAGAGCTGCTTGGGGCATTGTCCTGGCAGCCGGACACCTTTCACATTCAGAAAAGGTAATGTGAAGGAGCGTACCTAGCACCAATTGGTCACCATACATTGTCCTGCCAGCAGGACACCTTTCCCCCTGGGAACCCTCTTTGAGGTGCCGAACTCAGAGGTGTCCGACTGATAAATGTCCTGCAGCTGCTCCTATCCCCCGCTCGATATGCCTCTGTGCCTCCATGATATAATGTGATCTGTGCACAGAGGTGTGCACAGTGCACTCGCACAGAGCACATTAGATGAAGTGTGAGCACACTGTGCACTGTTTGACGAGTCTGGGGCAGAGGAAAGCTAGATCTCGAGATTCGGCTAGACAATTGATGCTGAATCTCAGATCTGGTGTGACCCGCCACATTGGCCAGCGTTACACCCCACCTACGCATCATCATTGTGTGCAACATTTTCTCACTGGACGGGGCTATGATTAGCTCTCTTCAGATATGAACACTCCCAATGTTCCTCCCTTTTATTTTGATTGGTCAACTATATATCAAAATGTAACAATGGGAGTGGTTTCTCTGGAGTTCTGATCAGATTTAGATTCAAATCCATCTTTCTCTTATAACTTCTGGTAAGAACATCTC
The DNA here is from genome assembly GCF_040938575.1 of Ambystoma mexicanum. Taxonomy (NCBI): domain Eukaryota; kingdom Metazoa; phylum Chordata; class Amphibia; order Caudata; family Ambystomatidae; genus Ambystoma; species Ambystoma mexicanum. The sequence continues at coordinate 917,284,587 of NC_090928.1, read as the reverse complement.
CCATTATTGAATCAGACATATTTGAAATCACAGGAGAATGTTCAATCCAGAGACCTGTTTCATGTTCCAAGGACTTGTAATATCAAAAAGATATTGAAATATGTAAAAGTCTTAATAGTTCATATATATGAATATAGCATGTTTGGATTTATGTTATGGGCAATGCTTCATTGAATAAAAATCTGTTTTTGATATGATAGGTTATTTATAACACTCTTAATACCCAGAGGTTTCTAAGCACGGACCCATGGATCGAACCTTTGTTCCTCCATGTTGTCTTGCTTCCAAGGCGAGCACTTTGCTGCTGAGCTATCCTTCCTAGATTATTTTGGTTATTAAATCAAGAAAAGCATACCCAAATGATGGCCCAAAATGTGATTTCATTTTGGTGCAGTAAATCTATCCCCTTGTTGTAATTTATGTTTTCATTTCTGTGCATTGCACTAAAAGATGGCGTAGGTCTTTCGGATCCATGCAATCAAACAGACATGCACATATACAGGGTAATTCATAGAAATTCGCACAAAAATGGCTCACGCGGATGACGCACAGTGTCCCCGTGCGATACACTGCACCAGCTGCGTGCGAAAAAATCCTTTTCATCGCACAGCGTATTTAGCCTCCGAAAACCAGCCGTGGTGCAGAGTCGCACAAATCATCGCAAAGGGCTGCGCTAACCCTGGACCAGTTCACAGGGCTGGCAAACAGCAAACGCCAAGCGGGGAACGTGTATTTCAGTGGTTTGCTGGAAGTCCCACACGCGATTGTCCTGGGTACGTGTACATCAGGGGTGCGTGGGAAGTAACACACGCAATTCCATCAGGGCACGTGTATTCCAGGGGTGCGCGGGAAGTATCACACGCAAAAGCAGCAGGGTACGTGTATTTCAGGGGTGCGCAGGAAGTATCACACGCGATTCCATCAGGGTACGTGTATTCCAGGGATGCGTGGGGAGCACCACACGTGAATTGCACGTGTGGGTCCTCCCAGGTGTTCCCTCAATACCCTCCACGGCCCCTGCAGGTGGCCCACACCACAGGGGCCTACCCTGCACATGTCCCGCAGGCACCTCATCCACAATGGCCATGCCCCCCAGCCAACCCACATGTCACCTTGCACTACTGCCCACCAACGCATGTCTCCTGCACCCCCACCCCCTAGCAGTGCAGGGGCAGCCTCCACCAGGCCCCCACTCATGTCTCCCATCACCCCCACCCCCCAGCAGTGCAGGGGCAGCCCCCACCAGGCCCCCACTCATGTCTCCCACCACCCCCACCCCCCAGCCACCAGGGGCAGCCTCCACCAGACCCCCACTCATGTCCAACTCATGTCTCCCACCACCCCCACACCCCAGCAGTGCAGGGGCAGCCTCCACCAGGCCCCCACTCATGTCTCCCATCACCCCCACCCCCCAGCAGTGCAGTGGCAACCTCCACCAGGCCCCCACTCATGTCTCCCACCACCCCCACCCCCCAGCCACCAGGGGCAGCCTCCACCAGGCCCCCACTCATGTCTCCCATCACCCCCACCCCCCAGCAGTGCAGGGGCAGCCTCCACCGGGCCCCCACTCATGTCTACAACCACCCCCACCCCCCAGCCACCAGGGGCACCTTCCACCAGGCCCCCACTCATGTCTCCCATCACCCCCACCCCCAGGCCCCCACTCATGTCTCCCACCACCCCCACCCCCCAGCCACCAGGGGCACCCTCCACCAGGCCCCCACTCATGTCTACCATCACCCTCACCCCCCAGCAGTGCAGGGGCAGCCTCCACCAGGCCCCCACTCATATCTCCCATCACCCCCACCCCCAGCAGTGCAGGGGCAGCCTCCACCAGGCCCTCACTCATGTCCCCTATCACCCCCACCGCCCAGCAGTGCAGGGGCAGCCTCCACCAGGCCCCCACTCATGTCTCCCACCACCCCCACCCCCCAGCCACCAGGGGGGGCAGCCTCCACCAGGCCCCCACTCATGTCCAACTCATGTCTCCCTGCACCCCCACCCCCCAGCAGTGCAGGGGCACCCTCCACCAGGACCCCACTCGTGTCTCCCACCACCCCCACCCCCCAGCAGTGCAGGGACAGCCTCCACCAGGCCCCCACTCATGTCTCCCATCACCCCCACCCCCCAGCAGTGCAGGGGCAGCCTCCACCAGGCCCCCACTCATGTCTCCCACCACCCCCACCCCCCAGCCACCAGGGGCAGCCTCCACCAGGCCCCCAGTCATGTCTCCCATCACCCCCACCCCCCAGCATCCAGGGGCAGCCTCCACCAGGCCCCCACTCATGGCTCCCACCACCCCACCCCCCAGCCACCAGGGGCAGCTTCCACCAGGCCCCCACTCATGTCTCCCACCACCCCCTCCCCCAGCCACCGGGGGCAGCCTCCGCCAGGCCCCCACTCATGTCCAACTCATGTCTCCCCGCACCCCCACCCCCCAGCAGTGCAGGGGCACCCTCCACCAGGGCCCCACTCGTGTCTCCCACCACCCCCACCCCCCAGCAGTGCAGGGGCAGCCTCCACCAGGCCCCCACTCATGTCTCCCACCACCCCCACGCCCCAGCCACCAGGGGCAGCCTCCACGAGGCCCCCAGTCATGTCTCCCATCACCCCCACCCCCCAGCATCCAGGGGCAGCCTCCACCAGGCCCCCACTCATGTCTCCCACCACCCCCACCCCCCCAGCCACCATGGGCAGCCTCCACCAGGCCCCCACTCATGTCTCCCATCACCCCCACCCCCAGCAGTGCAGGGGCAGCCTCCACCAGGCCCCCACTCATGTCTACCACCACCCCTACCCCCCAGAAACCAGGGGCACCCTCCACCAGTCCCCCACTCATGTCTCCCACCACCCCCACCCCCAGCAGTGCAGGGGCAGCCTCCACCAGGCACCCACTCATGTCTTCAACCACCCCCACCCCCCAGCCACCAGGGGCACCCTCCACCAGGCCCCCACTCATGTCTACCATCACTCCCACCCCCCAGCAGTGCAGGGGCAGCCTCCACCAGGCCCCCACTCATGTCTCCCATCACCCCCACCCCCCAGCAGTGCAGGGGCAGCCTCCACCAGGCCCCCACTCATGTCCAACTCATGTCTCCCACCACCCCCACCCCCCAGCAGTGCAGGGGCAGCCTCCACCAGGCCCCCACTCATGTCTCCCACCACCCCCACCCCCCAGCAGAGCAGGGGCAGCTTTCACCAGGCCCCACTCATGTCTCCCATCACCCCCACCCCCCAGCAGTGCAGGGGCAGCCTCCACCAGGCCCCCACTCATGTCTCCCACCACCCCCACCCCCCAGACACCAGGGGCAGCCTCCACCAGGCCCCCACTCATGTCTCCCATCACCCCCAACCCCCAGCAGTGCAGGGGCAGCCTCCACCAGGCCCCCACTCATGTCTACCACCACCCCCACCCCCAGCCACCAGGGGCACCCTCCACCAGGCCCCCACTCATGTCTCCCACCACCCCCACCCCCCAGCAGTGCAGGGGCAGCCTCCACCAGGCCCCCACTCATGTCTCCCACCACCCCCACCCACCAGCCTCTAGGGGCACCCTCCACCAGGCCCCCACTTATGTCTACCATCACCCCGACCCCCCAGCAGTGCAGGGGCAGCCTCCACCAGGCCCCCACTCATGTCTCCCATCACCCCCACCCCCCAGCAGTGCAGGGGCAGCCTCCACCAGGCCCCCACTCATGTCTCCCACCACCCTCACTCCCCAGCAGTGCAGGGGCAGCCTCCACCAGGCCCCCACTCATGTCTCCCACCACCCCCACTCCCCAGCAGTGCAGGGGCAGCCTCCACCAAGCCCCCACTTATGTCTACCATCACCCCGACCCCCTAGCAGTGCAGGGGCAGCCTCCACCAGGCCCCCACTCATGTCTCCCATCACCCCCACCTCCCAGCAATGCAGGGGCAGCCTCCACCAGGCCCCCACTCATGTCTCCAATTACCCCCACCCCCCAGCAGTGCAGGGGCAGCCTCCACCAGGCCCCCACTCATGTCCAGCTCATGTCTCCCTGCAACCCCACCCCCAGCAGTGCAGGGGCACCCTCCACCAGGCCCCCACTCATGTTTCCGACAACCCCCACCCCCCAGCAGTGCAGGGGCAGCCTCCACCAGGCCCCCACTCATGTCTCCCATCACCCCCACCCCCCAGCAGTGCAGGGGCAGCCTCCACCAGGCCCCCACTCATGTCTCCCACCACCCCCACCCCCCAGCCACCAGGGGCAGCCTCCACCAGGCCCCCAGTCATGTCTCCCATCACCCCCACCCCCCAGCATCCGGGGGCAGCCTCCACCAGGCCCCACTCATGTCTACCACCACCCCCACCCCCAGCAGTGCAGGGGCAGCCTCCACCAGGCCCCCACTCATGTCTACCACCACCCCCACCCCCCAGCAGTGCAGGGGCACCCTCCACCAGGCCCCCACTCATGTCTACCATCACCCTCACCCCCCAGCAGTGCAGGGGCAGCCTCCAGCAGGCCCCCACTCATATCTCCCACCACCCCCACCCCCAGCAGTGCAGGGGCATCCTCCAGCAGGCACCCACTCATGTCTCCCACCACCCCCACCCACCAGCCACCAGGGGCACCCTCCACCAGGCCCCCACTCATGTCTACCATCACCCCCACCCCCCAGCAGTCCAGGGGCAGCCTCCACCAGGCCCCCACTCATGTCTCCCACCACCCCCACCCCCCAGCCACCAGGGGCAGCCTCCAGCAGGCCCCCATCCATGTCCAACTCATGTCTCCCACCACCCCCACCCCCCAGCAGTGCAGGGGCAGCCTCCACCAGGCCCCCACTCATGTCTCCCACCACCCCCACCCCCCAGCAGTGCAGGGGCAGCCTCCACCAGGCCCCCACTCATGTCTCCCATCACCCCCACCACCAGCAGTGCAGGGGCAGCCTCCACCAGGCCCCCACTCATGTCTCCCACCACCCCCACCCCCCAGCCACCAGGGGCAGCCTCCACCAGGCCCCCACTCATGTCTCCCATCTTCCCAACCCCCCAGCAGTGCAGGGGCAGCCTCTACCAGGCCCCCACTCATGTCTACCACCACCCCCACCCCCAGCCACCAGGGGAACCCTCCACCAGGCCCCCACTCATGTCTCCCACCACCCCCAGTCCCCAGCAGTGCAGGGGCAGCCTCCACCAGGCCCCCACTCATGTCTCCCACCACCCCCACTCCCCAGCAGTGCAGGGGCAGCCTCCACCAAGCCCCCACTTATGTCTACCATCACCCCCACCCCCTAGCAGTGCAGGGGCAGCCTCCACCAGGCCCCCACTCATGTCTCCCATCACCCCCACCTCCCAGCAATGCAGGGGCAGCCTCCACCAGGCCCCCACTCATGTCTCCCACGACCCCCACCCCCCAGCCACCAGGGGCAGCCTCCACCAGGCCCCCACTCATGTCCAACTCATGTCTCCCTGCACCCCCACCCCCCAGCAGTGCAGGGGCACCCTCCACCAGTCCCCCACTCATGTTTCCCACCACCCCCGACTCCCAGCAGTGCAAGGGCAGCCTCCACCAGGCCCCCACTCATGTCTCCCATCACCCCCAGCAGTGCAGGGGCAGCCTCCACCAGGCCCCCACTCATGTCTCCCACCACCCCCACCCCCCAGCCACCAGGGGCAGCCTCCACCAGGCCCCCAGTCATGTCTCCCATCACCCCCACCCCCCAGCATCCGGGGGCAGCCTCGACCAGGCCCCCACTCATGTCTCCCACCACCCCCAGCCAACATGGGCAGCCTCCACCAGGCCCCCACTCATGTCTCCCATCACCCCCACCCCCCAGCTGTGCAGGGGCAGCCTCCACCAGGCCCCCACTCATGTCTACCACCACCCCCACCCCCCAGCAGTGCAGGGGCAGCCTCCACCAGGCCCCCACTCATGTCTCCCACCACCCTCACCTCCCAGCCACCAGGGGCACCCTCCACCAGGCCCCAACTCATGTCTACCATCGCCCTCACCCCCCAGCAGTGCAGGGGCAGCCTCCACCAGGCCCCCACTCATGTCTCCCATCACCCCCACCCCCCAGCAGTGCAGGGGCAGCCTCCACCAGGCCCCCACTCATGTCTCCCACCACCCCCACCCCCCAGCCACCAGGGGCAGCCTCCACCAGGCCCCCACTCATGTCCAACTCATGTCTCCCACCACCCCCACACCCCAGCAGTGCAGGGGCAGCCTCCACCAGGCCCCCACTCATGTCTCCCATCACCCCCACCCCCCAGCAGTGCAGTGGCAACCTCCACCAGGCCCCCACTCATGTCTCCCACCACCCCCACCCCCCAGCCACCAGGGGCAGCCTCCACCAGGCCCCCACTCATGTCTCCCATCACCCCCACCCCCCAGCAGTGCAGGGGCAGCCTCCACCGGGCCCCCACTCATGTCTACAACCGCCCCCACCCCCCAGCCACCAGGGGCACCTTCCACCAGGCCTCCTCTCATGTCTCCCATCACCCCCACCCCCAGGCCCCCACTCATGTCTCCCACCACCCCCACCCCCCAGCCACCAGGGGCACCCTCCACCAGGCCCCCACTCATGTCTACCATCACCCTCACCCCCCAGCAGTGCAGGGGCAGCCTCCACCAGGCCCCCACTCATATCTCCCATCACCCCCACCCCCCAGCAGTGCAGGGGCAGCCTCCACCAGGCCCTCACTCATGTCCCCTATCACCCCCACCGCCCAGCAGTGCAGGGGCAGCCTCCACCAGGCCCCCACTCATGTCTCCCACCACCCCCACCCCCCAGCCACCAGGGGGGGCAGCCTCCACCAGGCGCCCACTCATGTCCAACTCATGTCTCCCTGCACCCCCACCCCCCAGCAGTGCAGGGGCACCCTCCACCAGGACCCCACTCGTGTCTCCCACCACCCCCACCCCCCAGCAGTGCAGGGACAGCCTCCACCAGGCCCCCACTCATGTCTCCCATCACCCCCACCCCCCAGCAGTGCAGGGGCAGCCTCCACCAGGCCCCCACTCATGTCTCCCACCACCCCCACCCCCCAGCCACCAGGGGCAGCCTCCACCAGGCCCCCACTCATGTCTCCCACCACCCCCACCCCCCAGCCACCAGGGGGGGCAGCCTCCACCAGGCCCCCACTCATGTCCAACTCATGTCTCCCTGCACCCCCACCCCCCAGCAGTGCAGGGGCACCCTCCACCAGGACCCCACTCGTGTCTCCCACCACCCCCACCCCCCAGCAGTGCAGGGGCAGCCTCCACCAGGCCCCCACTCATGTCTCCCACCACCCCCACCCCCCAGCCACCAGGGGCAGCCTCCACCAGGCCCCCACTCATGTCCAACTCATGTCTCCCACCACCCCCACACCCCAGCAGTGCAGGGGCAGCCTCCACCAGGCCCCCACTCATGTCTCCCATCACCCCCACCCCCCAGCAGTGCAGTGGCAACCTCCACCAGGCCCCCACTCATGTCTCCCACCACCCCCACCCCCCAGCCACCAGGGGCAGCCTCCACCAGGCCCCCACTCATGTCTCCCATCACCCCCACCCCCCAGCAGTGCAGGGGCAGCCTCCACCGGGCCCCCACTCATGTCTACAACCAGCCCCCACCCCCCAGCCACCAGGGGCACCTTCCACCAGGCCCCCACTCATGTCTCCCATCACCCCCACCCCAGGCCCCCACTCATGTCTTCAACCACCCCCACCCCCCAGCCACCAGGGGCACCCTCCACCAGGCCCCCACTCATGTCTACCATCACCCTCACCCCCCAGCAGTGCAGGGGCAGCCTCCACCAGGCCCCCACTCATATCTCCCATCACCCCCACCCCCCAGCAGTGCAGGGGCAGCCTCCACCAGGCCCCCACTCATGTCTCCCACCACCCCCACCCCCCAGCCACCAGGGGCAGCCTCCACCAGGCCCCCAGTCATGTCTCCCATCACCCCCACCCCCCAGCATCCAGGGGCAGCCTCCACCAGGCCCCCACTCATGTCTCCCACCACCCCACCCCCCAGCCACCAGGGGCAGCTTCCACCAGGCCCCCACTCATGTCTCCCACCACCCCCACCCCCAGCCACCGGGGGCAGCCTCCGCCAGGCCCCCACTCATGTCCAACTCATGTCTCCCCGCACCCCCACCCCCCAGCAGTGCAGGGGCACCCTCCACCAGGGCCCCACTCGTGTCTCCCACCACCCCCACCCCCCAGCAGTGCAGGGGCAGCCTCCACCAGGCCCCCACTCATGTCTCCCACCACCCCCATGCCCCAGCCACCAGGGGCAGCCTCCACGAGGCCCCCAGTCATGTCTCCCATCACCCCCACCCCCCAGCATCCAGGGGCAGCCTCCACCAGGCCCCCACTCATGTCTCCCACCACCCCCACCCCCCCAGCCACCATGGGCAGCCTCCACCAGGCCCCCACTCATGTCTCCCATCACCCCCACCCCCAGCAGTGCAGGGGCAGCCTCCACCAGGCCCCCACTCATGTCTACCACCACCCCTACCCCCCAGAAACCAGGGGCACCCTCCACCAGGCCCCCACTCATGTCTCCCAACACCCCCACCACCAGCAGTGCAGGGGCAGCCTCCACCAGGCACCCACTCATGTCTTCAACCACCCCCACCCCCCAGCCACCAGGGGCACCCTCCACCAGGCCCCCACTCATGTCTACCATCACTCCCACCCCCCAGCAGTGCAGGGGCAGCCTCCACCAGGCCCCCACTCATGTCTCCCATCACCCCCACCCCCCAGCAGTGCAGGGGCAGCCTCCACCGGGCCCCCACTCATGTCTACAACCAGCCCCCACCCCCCAGCCACCAGGGGCACCTTCCACCAGGCCCCCACTCATGTCTCCCATCACCCCCACCCCCAGGCCCCCACTCATGTCTCCCACCACCCCCACCCCCCAGCCACCAGGGGCACCCTCCACCAGGCCCCCACTCATGTCTACCATCACCCTCACCCCCCAGCAGTGCAGGGGCAGCCTCCACCAGGCCCCCACTCATATCTCCCATCACCCCCACCCCCCAGCAGTGCAGGGGCAGCCTCCACCAGGCCCTCACTCATGTCCCCTATCACCCCCACCGCCCAGCAGTGCAGGGGCAGCCTCCACCAGGCCCCCACTCATGTCTCCCACCACCCCCACCCCCCAGCCACCAGGGGGGGCAGCCTCCACCAGGCCCCCATTCATGTCCAACTCATGTCTCCCTGCACCCCCACCCCCCAGCAGTGCAGGGGCACCCTCCACCAGGACCCCACTCGTGTCTCCCACCACCCCCACCCCCCAGCAGTGCAGGGACAGCCTCCACCAGGCCCCCACTCATGTCTCCCATCACCCCCACCCCCCAGCAGTGCAGGGGCAGCCTCCACCAGGCCCCCACTCATGTCTCCCACCACCCCCACCCCCCAGCCACCAGGGGCAGCCTCCACCAGGCCCCCAGTCATGTCTCCCATCACCCCCACCCCACAGCATCCAGGGGCAGCCTCCACCAGGCCCCCACTCATGTCTCCCACCACCCCACCCCCCAGCCACCAGGGGCAGCTTCCACCAGGCCCCCACTCATGTCTCCCACCACCCCCACCCCCAGCCACCGGGGGCAGCCTCCGCCAGGCCCCCACTCATGTCCAACTCATGTCTCCCCGCACCCCCACCCCCCAGCAGTGCAGGGGCACCCTCCACCAGGGCCCCACTCGTGTCTCCCACCACCCCCACCCCCCAGCAGTGCAGGGGCAGCCTCCACCAGGCCCCCACTCATGTCTCCCACCACCCCCACGCCCCAGCCACCAGGGGCAGCCTCCACGAGGCCCCCAGTCATGTCTCCCATCACCCCCACCCCCCAGCATCCAGGGGCAGCCTCCACCAGGCCCCCACTCATGTCTCCCACCACCCCCACACCCCCAGCCACCATGGGCAGCCTCCACCAGGCCCCCACTCATGTCTCCCATCACCCCCACCCCCAGCAGTGCAGGGGCAGCCTCCACCAGGCCCCCACTCATGTCTACCACCACCCCTACCCCCCAGAAACCAGGGGCACCCTCCACCAGGCCCCCACTCATGTCTCCCACCACCCCCACCACCAGCAGTGCAGGGGCAGCCTCCACCAGGCACCCACTCATGTCTTCAACCACCCCCACCCCCCAGCCACCAGGGGCACCCTCCACCAGGCCCCCACTCATGTCTACCATCACTCCCACCCCCCAGCAGTGCAGGGGCAGCCTCCACCAGGCCCCCACTCATGTCTCCCATCACCCCCACCCCCCAGCAGTGCAGGGGCAGCCTCCACCAGGCCCCCACTCATGTCCAACTCATGTCTCCCACCACCCCCACCCCCCAGCAGTGCAGGGGCAGCCTCCACCAGGCCCCCACTCATGTCTCCCACCACCCCCACCCCCCAGCAGTGCAGGGGCAGCCTCCACCAGGCCCCACTCATGTCTCCCATCACCCCCACCCCCCAGCAGTGCAGGGGCAGCCTCCACCAGGCCCCCACTCATGTCTCCCACCACCCCCACCCCCCAGACACCAGGGGCAGCCTCCACCAGGCCCCCACTCATGTCTCCCATCACCCCCAACCCCCAGCAGTGCAGGGGCAGCCTCCACCAGGCCCCCACTCATGTCTACCACCACCCCCACCCCCAGCCACCACGGGCACCCTCCACCAGGCCCCCACTCATGTCTCCCACCACCCCCACCCCCCAGCAGTGCAGGGGCAGCCTCCACCAGGCCCCCACTCATGTCTCCCACCACCCCCACCCACCAGCCTCTAGGGGCACCCTCCACCAGGCCCCCACTTATGTCTACCATCACCCCGACCCCCCAGCAGTGCAGGGGCAGCCTCCACCAGGCCCCCACTCATGTCTCCCATCACCCCCACCCCCCAGCAGTGCAGGGGCAGCCTCCACAAGGCCCCCACTCATGTCTCCCACCACCCCCACTCCCCAGCAGTGCAGGGGCAGCCTCCACCAGGCCCCCACTCATGTCTCCCACCACCCCCACTCCCCAGCAGTGCAGGGGCAGCCTCCACCAAGCCCCCACTCATGTCTCCCATCACCCCCACCTCCCAGCAATGCAGGGGCAGCCTCCACCAGGCCCCCACTCATGTCTCCCATCACCCCCACCCCCCAGCAGTGCAGGGGCAGCCTCCACCAGGCCCCCACTCATGTCTCCCACCACCCCCACCCCCTAGCAGTGCAGGGGCAGCCTCCACCAGGCCCCCACTCATGTCTCCCATCACCCCCACCTCCCAGCAATGCAGGGGCAGCCTCCACCAGGCCCCCACTCATGTCTCCCATCACCCCCACCCCCCAGCAGTGCAGGGGCAGCCTCCACCAAGCCCCCACTCATGTCCAGCTCATGTCTCCCTGCACCCCCACCCCCCAGCAGTGCAGGGGCACCCTCCACCAGGCCCCCACTCATGTTTCCGACAACCCCCACCCCCCAGCAGTGCAGGGGCAGCCTCCACCAGGCCCCCACTCATGTCTCCCATCACCCCCACCCCCCAGCAGTGCAGGGGCAGCCTCCACCAGGCCCCCACTCATGTCTCCCACCACCCCCACCCCCCAGCCACCAGGGGCAGCCTCCACCAGGCCCCCAGTCATGTCTCCCATCACCCCCACCCCTCAGCATCCGGGGGCAGCCTCCACCAGGCCCCACTCATGTCTACCACCACCCCCACCCCCAGCAGTGCAGGGGCAGCCTCCACCAGGCCCCCACTCATGTCTACCACCACCCCCACCCCCCAGCAGTGCAGGGGCACCCTCCACCAGGCCCCCACTCATGTCTACCATCACCCTTACCCCCCAGCAGTGCAGGGGCAGCCTCCACCAGGCCCCCACTCATATCTCCCACCACCCCCACCCCCAGCAGTGCAGGGGCATCCTCCAGCAGGCACCCACTCATGTCTCCCACCACCCCCACCCACCAGCCACCATGGGCACCCTCCACCAGGCCCCCACTCATGTCTACCATCACCCCCACCCCCCAGCAGTCCAGGGGCAGCCTCCACCAGGCCCCCACTCATGTCTCCCACCACCCCCACCCCCCAGCCACCAGGGGCAGCCTCCAGCAGGCCCCCATCCATGTCCAACTCATGTCTCCCACCACCCCCACCCCCCAGCAGTGCAGGGGCAGCCTCCACCAGGCCCCCACTCATGTCTCCCACCACCCCCACCCCCCAGCAGTGCAGGGGCAGCCTCCACCAGGCCCCCACTCATGTCTCCCATCACCCCCACCCCCAGCAGTGCAGGGGCAGCCTCCACCAGGCCCCCACTCATGTCTCCCACCACCCCCACCCCCCAGCCACCAGGGGCAGCCTCCACCAGGCCCCCACTCATGTCTCCCATCTCCCCAACCCCCCAGCAGTGCAGGGGCAGCCTCTACCAGGCCCCCACTCATGTCTACCACCACCCCCACCCCCAGCCACCAGTGGAACCTTCCACCAGGCCCCCACTCATGTCTCCCACCACCCCCAGTCCCCAGCAGTGCAGGGGCAGCCTCCACCAGGCCCCCACTCATGTCTCCCACCACCCCCACTCCCCAGCAGTGCAGGGGCAGCCTCCACCAAGCCCCCACTTATGTCTACCATCACCCCCACCCCCTAGCAGTGCAGGGGCAGCCTCCACCAGGCCCCCACTCATGTCTCCCATCACCCCCACCTCCCAGCAATGCAGGGGCAGCCTCCACCAGGCCCCCACTCATGTCTCCCACGACCCCCACCCCCCAGCCACCAGGGGCAGCCTCCACCAGGCCCCCACTCATGTCCAACTCATGTCTCTCTGCACCACCACCACCCAGCAGTGCAGGGGCACCCTCCACCAGGCCCCCACTCATGTTTCCCACCACCCCCGACCCCCAGCAGTGCAAGGGCAGCCTCCACCAGGCCCCCACTCATGTCTCCCATCACCCCCAGCAGTGCAGGGGCAGCCTCCACCAGGCCCCCACTCATGTCTCCCACCACCCCCACCCCCCAGCCACCAGGGGCAGCCTCCACCAGGCCCCCAGTCATGTCTCCCATCACCCCCACCCCCCAGCATCCGGGGGCAGCCTCGACCAGGCCCCCATCCATGTCTCCCACCACCCCCACCCCCCAGCCAACATGGGCAGCCTCCACCAGGCCCCCACTCATGTCTCCCATCACCCCCACCCCCAGCTGTGCAGGGGCAGCCTCCACCAGGCCCCCACTCATGTCTACCACCACCCCCACCCCCCAGCAGTGCAGGGGCAGCCTCCACCAGGCCCCCACTCATGTCTCCCACCACCCTCACCTCCCAGCCACCAGGGGCACCCTCCACCAGGCCCCCACTCATGTCTACCATCGCCCTCACCCCCCAGCAGTGCAGGGGCAGCCTCCACCAGGCCCCCACTCATATCTCCCATCACCCCCACCCCCCAGCAGTGCAGGGGCAGCCTCCACCAGCCCCCCACTCATGTCCCTTATCACCCCCACCCCCCAGCAGTGCAGGGGCAGCCTCCACCAGGCCCCACTCATGTCTCCCACCACCCCCACCCCCAGCCACCAGGGGGGGCAGCCTCCACCAGGCCCCCACTCATGTCCAACTCATGTCTCCCACCACCCCCACCCGCCAGTCACCAGGGGCAGCCTCCACCAGGCCCCCAGTCATGTCTCCCATCACCCCCACCCCCCAACATCCAGGGGCAGCCTCCACCAGGCCCCCACTCATGTCTCCCACCACCCCCACCCCCCAGCCACCAGGGGCAGCCTCCACCAGGCCCCCACTCATGTCTCCCATCACCCCCACCCCCCAGCAGTGCAAGGGAAGCCTCCACCGGCCCCCACTCATGTCTACCACCACCCCCACCCCCCAGCAACCAGGGGCACCCTCCACCAGGCCCCCACTCATGTCTCCCACCACCCCCACCCCCCAGCAGTGCAGGGGCAGCCTCCACCAGGCCCCCACTCATGTCTCCCACCACCCCCACACCCCAGCCACCAGGGGCTCCCTCCAGCAGGCCCCCACTCATGTCTATCATCACCCCCACCCCCTAGCAGTGCAGGGGCAGCCTCCACCAGGCCCCCACTCATGTCCCCTATCACCCTCACCCCCCAGCAGTGCAGGGGCAGCCTCCACCAGGCCCCCACTCATGTCTCCCACCACCCCCACCCCCACCCCCCAGGGGCAGCCTCCACCAGGCCCCCACTCATGTCCAACTCATGTCTCCCTGCACCCCCACCTCCCAGCAGTGCAGGGGCACCCTCCACCAGGCCCCCACTCGTGTCTCCCACCACACCCACCCCCCAGGAGTGCAGGGGCAGCCTCCACCAGGCCCCCACTCATGTCTCCCATCACCCCCACCCCCCAGCAGTGCAGGGGCAGCCTCCACCAGGCCCCCACTCATGTCTCCCACCACCCCCACCCCCCAGCCACCAGGGGCAGCCTCCACCAGGCCCCCAGTCATGTCTCCCATCACCCCCACCCCCCAGCATCCAGGGGCAGCCTCCACCAGGCCCCCACTCATGTTTCCCACCACCCCCACCCCCCCCAGCCACCAGGGGCAGCCTCCACCAGGGCCCCACTCATGTCTCCCATCACCCCCACCCCCAGCAGTGCAGGGGCAGCCTCCACCAGGCCCCCACTCATGTCTACCACCACCCCTACCCCACAGCCACCAGGGGCACCCTCCACCAGGCCCCCACTCATGTCTCCCACCACCCCCACCCCCAGCAGTGCAGGGGCAGCCTCCACCAGGCACCCACTCATGTCTCCAACCACCCCCACCCCCCACCCACCAGGGGCACCCTCCACCAGGCCCCCATTCATGTCTACCATCACCCCCACCCCCCAGCAGTGCAGGGGCAGCCTCCACCAGGCCCCCACTCAGGTCTCCCACCACCCCCACCCCCAGCCACCAGGGGCATCCTCCACCAGGCCCCCACTCATGTCCAACTCATGTCTCCCACCACCCCCACCCCCCAGCAGTGCAGGGGCAGCCTCCACCAGGCCCCCACTCATGTCTCCCACCACCCCCACCCCCCAGCAGTGCGGGGCCGCCTCCACCAGGCCCCCACTCATGTCTCCCATCACCCCCACCCCCCAGCAGTGCAGGGGCAGCCTCCACCAGGCCCCCACTCATGTCTCCCACCACCCCCACCCCCCAGCCACCAGGGGCAGCCTCCACCAAGCCCCCACTTATGTCTACCATCACCCCCACCCCCCAGCAGTGCAGGGGCAGCCTCCACCAGGCCCCCACTCATGTCTCCCATCACCCCCACCCCCCAGCAGTGCAGGGGCAGCCTCCACCAGGCCCCCACTCATGTCTCCCACCACCCCCACCCCCAGCCACCAGGGGCAGCCTCCACCAGGCCCCCACTCATGTCCAGCTCATGTCTCCCTGCACCCCCACCCCCAGCAGTGCAGGGGCACCCTCCTCCAGGCCCCCACTCATGTTTCCCACCACCCCACCCCCCAGCAGTGCAGGGGCAGCCTCCACCAGGCCCCCACTCATGTCTCCCATCACCCCCACCCCCCAGCAGTGCAGGGGCAGCCTCCACCAGGCCCCCACTCATGTCTCCCACCACCCCCACCCCCCAGCCACCAGGGGCAGCCTCCACCAGGCCCCCAGTCATGTCTCCCATCACCCCAACCCCCAGCATCCGGGGGCAGCCTCCACCAGGCACCCACTCATGTCTCCAACCACCCCCACCCCCCAGCCACCAAGGGCACCCTCCACCAGGCTCCCATTCATGTCTACCATCACCCCCACCCCCCAGCAGTGCAGAGGCAGCCTCCACCAGGCCCCCACTCATGTCTCCCATCACCCCCACCCCCCAGCAGTGCAGGGGCAGCCTCCACCAGGCCCCCACTCAGGTCTCCCACCACCCCCACCCCCAGCCACCAGGGGCATCCTCCACCAGGCCCCCACTCATGTCCAACTCATGTCTCCCACCACCCCCACCCCCCAACAGTGCAGGGGCAGCCTCGACCAGGCCCCCACTCATGTCTCCCACCACCCCCACCCCCCAGCAGTGCAGGGGCAGCCTCCACCAGGCCCCCACTCATGTCTCCCATCACCCCCACCCCCCAGCAGTGCAGGGGCAGCCTCCACCAGGCCCCCACTCATGTCTCCCACCACCCCCACCCCCCAGCCACCAGGGGCAGCCTCCACCAGGCCCCCACTCATGTCTCCCATCACCCCCACCCCCAGCAGTGCAGGGGCAGCCTCCACCAGGCCCCCACTCATGTCTACCACCACCCCACCCCCCAGCCACCAGGGGCTCCCTCCACCAGGCCCCACCTCATGTCTCCCACCACCCCCACCCCCCAGCAGTGCAGGGGCAGCCTCCACCAGGCCCCCACTCATGTCTCCCACCACCCCCACCCACCAGCCTCCAGGGGCACCCTCCAGCAGGCCCCCACTTATGTCTACCATCACCCCCACCCCCAGCAGTGCAGGGGCAGCCTCCACCAGGCCCCCACTCATATCTCCCACCACCCCCACCCCCAGCAGTGCAGGGGCAGCCTCCACCAGGCACCCACTCATGTCTCCCACCACCCCCACCCCCCAGCCACCAGGGGCACCCTCCACCAGGCCCCCACTCATGTCTACCATCACCCCCACCCCCCAGCAGTGCAGGGGCAGCCTCCACCAGGCCCCCACTCATGTCTCCCTTCACCCCCACCCCCCAGCAGTGCAGGGGCAGCCTCCACCAGGCCCCCACTCATGTCCAACTCATGTCTCCCTGCACCCCCACCCCTCAGCAGTGCAGGGGCACCCTCCACCAGGCCCCCACTCATGTTTCCCACCACCCCCGCCCCCCAGCAGTGCAAGGGCAGCCTCCACCAGGCCCCCACTCATGTCTCCCATCACCTCCAGCCATGCAGGGGCAGCCTCCACCAGGCCCCCACTCATGTCTCCCACCACCCCCACCCCCCAGCCACCAGGGGCAGCCTCCACCAGGCCCCCAGTCATGTCTCCCATCACCCCAACCCCCCAGCATCCGGGGGCAGCCTCCACCAGGCCCCCACTCATGTCTCCCACCACCCCCACCCCCCAGCCACCAGGGGCAGCCTCCACCAGGCCCCCACTCATGTCTCCCATCACCCCCACCCCCCAGCTGTGCAGGGGCAGCCTCCACCAGGCCCCCACTCATGTCTACCACCACCCCCACTCCCCAGCAGTGCAGGGGCAGCCTCCACCAGGCCCCCACTCATGTCTCCCACCACCCTCACCTCCCAGCCACCAGGGGCACCCTCCACCAGGCCCCCACTCATGTCTACCATCACCCTCACCCCCCAGCAGTGCAGCGGCAGCCTCCACCAGGCCCCCACTCATATCTCCCATCACCCCCACCCCCCAGCAGTGCAGGGGCAGCCTCCACCAGGCTCCCACTCATGTCCCCTATCACCCCCACCCCCCAGCAGTGCAGGGGCAGCCTCCACCAGGCCCCCACTCATGTCCCCTATCACCCCCACCCCCCAGCAGTGCAGGGGCAGCCTCCACCAGGCCCCACTCATGTCTCCCTCCACCCCCACCCCCCAGCCACCAGGGGGGGCAGCCTACACCAGGCCCCCACTCATGTCCAACTCATGTCTCCCACCACCCCCACCCGCCAGCCACCAGGGGCAGCCTCCACCAGGCCCCCAGTCATGTCTCCCATCACCCCCACCCCCCAACATCCAGGGGCAGCCTCCACCAGGCCCCCACTCATGTCTCCCACCACCCCCACCCCCCAGCCACCAGGGGCAGCCTCCACCAGGCCCCCACTCATGTCTCCCATCACCCCCACCCCCCAGCAGTGCAAGGGCAGCCTCCACCAGGCCCCCACTCATGTCTACCACCACCCCCACCCCCCAGCAACCAGGGGCACCCTCCACCAGTCCCCCACTCATGTCTCCCACCACCCCCACCCCCCAGCAGTGCAGGGGCAGCCTCCACCAGCCCCCCCACTCATGTCTCCCACCACCCCGGCACCCAAGCCACCAGGGGCACCCTCCACCAGGCCCCCACTCATGTCTATCATCACCCCCACCCCCCCAGCAGTGCAGGGGCAGCCTCCACCAGGCCCCACTCATGTCCCCTATCACCCTCACCCCCCAGCAGTGCAGGGGCAGCCTCCACCAGGCCCCCACTCATGTCTCCCACCACCCCCACCCCCAGCCACCAGGGGCAGCCTCCACCAGGCCCCCACTCATGTCCAACTCATGTCTCCCTGCACCCCCACCTCCCAGCAGTGCAGGGGCACCCTCCACCAGGCCCCCACTCGTGTCTCCCACCACACCCACCCCCCAGCAGTGCAGGGGCAGCCTCCACCAGGCCCCCACTCATGTCTCCCATCACCCCCACCCCCCAGCAGTGCAGGGGCAGCCTCCACCAGGCCCCCACTCATGTCTCCCACCGCCCCCACCCCCCAGCCACCAGGGGCAGCCTCCACCAGGCCCCCAGTCATGTCTCCCATCACCCCCACCCCCCAGCATCCAGGGGCAGCCTCCACCAGGCCCCCACTCATGTCTCCCACCACCCCCACCCCCCAGCCACCAGGGGCAGCCTCCACCAGGCCCCCACTCATGTCTCCCATCACCCCCATCCCCAGCAGTGCAGGGGCAGCCTCCACCAGGCCCCCACTCATGTCTACCACCACCCCTACCCCCCAGCCACCAGGGGCACCCTCCGACAGGCCCCCACTCATGTCTCCCACCACCCCCACCCCCAGCAGTGCAGGGGCAGCCTCCACCAGGCACCCACTCATGTCTCCCACCACCCCCACCCCCCAGCCACCAGGGGCACCCTCCACCAGGCCCCCACTCATGTCTACCATCACCCCCACCCCCCAGCAGTGCAGGGGCAGCCTACACCAGGCCCCACTCATGTCTCCCATCACCATCACCCCCCAGCAGTGCAGGGGCAGCCTCCACCAGGCCCCCACTCATGTCTCCCATCACCCCCACCCCCCAGCCACCAGGGGCAGCCTCCACCAGGCCCCCACTCAGGTCCCACTCATGTCTCCCTGCACCCCCAACCCCCAGCAGTGCAGGGGCACCCTCCACCAGGCCCCCACTCATGTCTCCCACCACCCCCACCCCCCAGCAGTGCAGGGGCAGCCTCCACCAGGCCCCCACTCATGTCCCCTATCACCCCCACCCCCCAGCAGTGTAGGGGCAGCCTCCACCAGGCCCCCAGTCATGTCTCCCATCACCCCCACCCCCCAGCATCCAGGGGCAGCCTCCACCAGGCGCCCACACATGTCTCCGACCACCCCCACCCCCCAGCCACCAGGGGCAGCCTCCACTCTTAGGGGGAATTCTCTCTTTAGGCTGAATTTCCTAACCTAGTGAGTCCCCCAGCAGCTTTGCTGGATTTCTGGAGTTTGTTTTTCCATCCTGCCAAGAATGAGACTCTTTTCCTCCCACTCTTGGACATGTATGTGTGTAATTCCTTTGAATGTCAATGTGTTCGATGGGCTATTGGGTTGTTTACTCCATAGGGTCGCATATGTTTTTCTATGTGTGTTACACCGCACCCTACGTGCCGTAGCACTGGGGCGTCCTAGCGGACCCCCACCTTAGACTCCATACCCGGGGACTGACTACTGTCTCCCCGGGCATGTAAAGTCACCATTGGCTTTACTAGACCTAAATTTACTAACAGAACTAGTACCAACCATCTTATTGTGGACGTACTAGTAAGGGTAATTCGGTTACTCCTGGATCTGTTATTCGAGGGGGCACTGTCCCGTCCCCCCTCGCCGAGTTTTGGCTGGTGGCAGTGGAAACTACTTGTTATGTTCGACCCCGAACCTAACCCTATGGGATTCATCCCATTGTTGGAGATTGATACTTTTCTCGTTAATCTCTAACGTACCACCGGTCTACTTATCTTAACTACGTTTATCGGATGGTATTTTCTGCCAGAACTCGGTTTGTAAAATGGCGTCTGTGTTCGTCTCTGTGACTCCTAAACCAAAGGTTGAGCCCTATGTTCCACTTTTGGCGGGCTTCTGTACAGAGACCCTCCAAAGTGGTCCCATTCTGTCTGGGTTATCACAGGTGTGTGGGAGGGGGTTTAGGCACCCTGGAACGAGTTGCCTTGCCAACTCTGGTCGCACTCTGGAGTGATTGGCCCAAGTGGTGAGCCTCCCCGCTCACCACTTAGCATGTGTTGATTGACATAGTTCTGTAGTTAGTGTTAGGTTTCCTTTGGTTTAGCATTTTTTCTGGACCTTTTGGACAATGGGTCACATTCTTGTATATAGTTTTTTTTTTAGGTAGTGTTATTAGATAGGTTTCATTTCTTCGGTTGGGATCATGGACCCTGTATTGTTTATCTGTACATAGTTGACTTTTTGATTTTCAATTTTTTTGATGATTTCCCCATGGAGCAATGGTTTTCAATTTTAATTTTCCATTGGATTTACTTTTGTGGACTTTGACTTTGGACACCTTTCCTTTGCATTATGATTTGTGGTTTTGCCTTATTTCACGGAGCTGCTGGGTTTTTGTTTTTAAATTTCTATTATTGTTTGTTTATTTTTGATTCAATTTATATTGCTTTTAATACATATTTTTTCTTCAAAGTTCAATGTGTAGTATCATCTCATTGGTTTCATGCATATCATGATATGGGTTTTGACATTCACTGACACCCATTGGGTGTATGTGAGGTACATGTGTTCATTTCCAAACTTGCAATTGGGGTTCTATCATGTTTTTGCCATTTCTAAGTGGGTGGATGCAATACTCGGGTGGGTGTTTGGCATTTGGAGGCTGACCATAAGGGCCAGGGATCTACATTGTGGTGACATGTTGGCTGGGGGACATGAATGGGCGCCTGGTGGAGGCTGCCCCTGGATGCTGGGGGGTGGGGGTGCAGGGAGACATGAGTTGGACATGAGTGGGGGCCTGGTGGAGGCTGCCCCTGGTGGCTGGGGGGTGGGGGTGGTGGGAAACATGAGTGGGGGCCTGGTGGAGGCGGCCCCTGCACTGCTGGGGGGTGGGGGTGATGGGAGACATGAGTGGGGTCCTGGTGGAGGCTGCCCCTGCACTGCTGGGGGGTGGGGGTGCCGGGAGATATGAGTTGGACATGAGTGGGGGCCTGGTGGAGGGTGTCCCTGCACTGCTGGGCGGTGGGGGTGATAGGGGACATGAGTGGGGACCTGGTGGAGGCTGCCCCTGGTGGCTGGGGTTGGGGGTGGTGGTAGACATGAGTGGGGGCCTGGTGGAGGTTGCCCCTGGTGGCTAGGGGGTGGGGGTGCATGGAGACATGAGTTGGACATGAGTGGGGGCCTGGTGGAGGCTGCCCCTGCACTGCTGGGGAGTGGGGGTGATGGTAGACATGAGTGGGGGCCTGGTGGAGGGTGCCCCTGGTGGCTGGGGCGTGGGGGTGGTGGGAGACATGAGTGGGGGCCTGGTGGAGGCTGCCCCTGGTGGCTGGGGGGTGGGGGTGGTGGGAGACATGAGTGGGGGCCTGGTGGAGGCTGCCCCTGCACTGCTGGGGGGTGGAGGTGATGGGAGACATGAGTGGGGGCCTGGTGGAGGCTGCCCCTGCACTGCTGGAGGGTGGGGTGATGGTAGACATGAGTGGGGGCCTGGTGGAGGGTGCCCCTGGTGGGTGGGGGGTGGGGTGGTGGGAGACATGAGTGGGGGCCTGGTGGAGGCTGCCCCTGCACTGCTGGGGGGTGGGGGTGGTGGGAGACATGAGTGGGGGCCTGGTGGAGGGTGCCCCTGGTGGCTGGGGGGTGGGAGGGGTGGTAGACATGAGTGGGGGCCTGGTGGAGGCTGCCCCTGCACTGCTGGGGGGTGGGGGTGATGGGAGACATGAGTGGGGCCTGGTGGAGGCTGCCCCTGGTGGCTGGGGGGGTGCGGGTGGTGGGTGTTAGGCGGAAACCTGTGCAGTTCCCTCTGGGACCACTGCAAAAGATTTAGGACTACAGGTGTTTGGCAGTAAACCCACTTGGTAGCAGTCTGTACCACACAGATTCACTTGGTAGCTGTGGCTGAGCAGTCAGACTTCCCTCAAGAAGAGTTAGGCAGTATGTGGAGTATACAATATAGGGCAATCTACGCAGTAGAACAAGCAAACACGGAACAAGGCTTCGGTGTAAAGATATAAAGGTATTTATTTATAACAACACATCTATAGAAAACACTCTGGCACTAATACGGCAAACAACTTCAATCACAATTACTATACGAAGAAAAAGATCAATCCCCCTAACAATAGTTCGACAAGTCTAGGTTCACCGGCATCACTTATTTGCAGACAGGGGTGTATGCTTTAACCTAGATGGCACTCTAGTATTCGTTAGGACGGGAGAGAAAAATAAGGCAGGTTATGAAATCAACTCGGTACCAATACTTTACGGACAAATGCAAGGCAAGTAAGGCAGGGTCTACTGCAGATCACAAAGTTCAGAGGCCAGGCCCACTCGGAGAGAGGCAAGGCGATATGTCCCAAAAAGTGTCTCAGTGGAAATGCGCTTCGAGTCTTTATGGCAAATTGTTATGGAAAGATTGGACCAGTTCAGAACAACACGTTAAAGCAAACTTGGAGGCGACCCAATGGAAAGGCGAGGATTAAGACACCTCACTCTATCCGGCAGAAAGGGAAGCCAGGCGGACACGGTACCTTTTTTGTGGAGAGACAGCTCCGGCGGGGGCAGTTGTTCCTGGTTGTGGATGCACGTCGGGTCTTTGTCAAGAGTAGAGATGATCTCGTCGTCGAAGAAAAGTGAAGTCGGGTGCACCACCAGGGAAGAGATCAGCCGCGGAGTGCTCCGTCACAAGGCACCACCTTTTGGTCGCAGTACAGGGGTAGTGGCTATCCGGTTGCCGAGGTGGTCTGCACGGGCAATTCGACCACTGCGTCCTGGAGCGAAGAAAAAGCAAAGGGGACTGGTTGTTCCCACCAGTCAGGGGAAGAGACTCTCCGGCAGGGAGATCTCCTATGTCGTCGGGAAGTGGTGAGTCGGTTCCGCAGGGCTCCACCGGAGGTGTCGTCGTTGCAGGTCAGCTCAGCTTTACCCTCGTCGGATTCTTAGGTCCTGTGGCGACCTCTGAAGATCCAGTCCCAAAAGCCCTGCTTTTATGCAGGAAACCCCCATTCATTCAGCCTAGCTGTCAATCAAAACACGCTAAGTGGTGAGCGGGGTGGCTCACCACTTGGGCCAATCACACCAGAGTGCGACCGGAGATGGCAAGGCAACTCAGTCCAGGGTGCCTAAACCCCCTCCCACACCCCCTGTGGTAACCCAGACAGAATGGCACCACTTTGGAGGGTCTCTGTACAGAAGCCCGCCAAAAGTGGAACAAAGGGCTCAACCTTTGGTTTAGGAGTCACAGAGACGAACACAGACGCCATTTTAAAAACTGAGTTCTGGCAGAAAATACCATCCGATAGACTTATTTAAGATAAGTAAACCGGTGGTATGTTAGAGATTAACGAGGAAAAGTATTAACCTCCAACAATGGGAAGAATCCCATAGGGTTATATTCGGGGTCGAATATAACAAGTAGTTTCCACTGCCACCAGCCAAAACTCGACGAGGGGGGATGGGACAGTGCCCCCTCGAATAACAGACCCAGGAGTAATCGAATTACCCCCACTAGTATGTCCACAATAGGATGGTTTGTACTAGTTCTGTTAGTAAATTTAGGTCTAGTAAAGCCAATGGTGACTTTACATGCCCGGGGAGACAGTTGTCAGTCCCCGGGTATGGAGTCTATGATGGAGGTCCGCTAGGACGCCTCAGTGCTACTGCACGGAGGGTGCGTTGTAACACACATAGTAAAACATATGAGACCCTATGGAGTAAAAGACCCCATAGCCCATAGAACACATTGACATTCAAAGGAATTACACACATTCATGTCCAAGAGTGGGAGAAAAAGAGTCTCACTCTTGGCAGGATGGAAAAAACAAACTCCAGAAATCCAGCAAAGCTGCTGGGGACTCACTAGGTTAGGAAATACAGCTTAAACAGAGAATTCTCCCTAACACTCGCCCCCCCAGACTAAGGGACAGGAGGATTTAATCCACTCCTGGATGAATCTCATACCTCTAGTCGATGACATACATCCTAGAGAGACCATCAGCATTTTGGTGGTGACACCCTGACCTGTGCTCAATGGTGAAATCAAACCCTTGCAGGCAGATCGACCATCTCAATAGTTTCGGGTTTCCCCTTTCATTTGCATTAACCATCTCAAGGGTTGGTGGTCAGTCTGAATGACAAAAGTAGAACCATACAAGTACGGCCTAAACTTCTTCAGAGCCCACACGATAGCAAAGCACTCTCTTTCGATTGTTGCCCACCTTGTTTCAGGATCTTTCAGCTTGCTGCTGATGAAGCAAACGGGGTGCTCCCTACCTTTCCCATCCAGTTGACTGAGTACGGCACCTATTCCTACATTTGAAGCATCTGTCTGCACAATGAAGTGTTGGCGGTAATCAGGAGCTCTGAGTACTGGGGCTTGGCAAAGAACCTTTTCAGGTTTTCAAAAGCCTGATTGCACTCCTCGTTCCATCTAACCTTTTTAGGAAATTTGGGCGAGGCAATGACATTCAATGGAGAAGCTATGGTCCCATAGTTCTTGATGAAATTCCTGTTATACCCAGCGAGGCCTAGGAAGGCTCTCACTTGGGTTTGAGTGGTAGGTGTTGCCCAATTTTGCACAGCTTCAATCTTACTGAGCAATGGCCTTATTTCTCCACCTCCTACCTCATGCCCAAGATAGACTACCTTACTCTGTCCAATTTGGCATTTACTCGCCTTTATGGTCAGATTGGCTCGTCCAAGAGCCTGCAAAACATCTCTCAGGTGGGTTACATGTTCTTCCCAGGAATTGCTGAACACTGCTATGTCATCCAAGTATGCCATGCAGAAGTCCTCCATCCCATTCAGAACCTGGTTTACCATCCGTTGAAATGTAGCAGGTGCATTCTTCAATCCAAAAGGCATTACCTTAAACTGGTATAAGCCAACGGGGGTAGAAAAGGCAGTTTTCTCCTTGGCATGGTCTGTCAGGGCTATTTGCCAATAGCCTGACGTCAATTCAAATGTGCTGAGGAACTTGGTTGCACCAAGATTGTCCACCAACTCATCTGTTCTTGGCAAAGGGTGGGCATCAGTCTTGGTGACTGCATTAAGAGGTCTATAATCCACGCAGCATCTAAGCTCTTTAGATCCAGCCTTTGGTACTAACACAACTGGGCTAGACCATGGACTAGTAGAGGGCTCTATTACCCCGAGATCAAGCATCTTGCTGACCTCACCTTTGATGTGGGTTCGTACGTTTTCTGACATTCGGTATCCTCTGCTTTTGACTGGCAGACAGTCACCAGTGAGTATGTCATGCTGGCCCCAAGGGGTCAAGCCTGGCGAAAGCGAGAACAGAGAGGCAAACTGATTCAACATGGATTTGCACTCTTCTTGTTGCTCGGGTGTCAGATTTGAAGAGAGATTTACTCCTTCAATTTTTTTGTCTAAAGGTAAGCCTCTGAGGAGATCCGGAAGAGCTTCACTCTCTTCTTCTTCCTCGGATGATGCTAGAAGCAACGCTCCTAGATCAGGTCTTGAGACATACGCTTTTAGTTGGTTGGTGTGGAAGACGGTCGGAGCCTCCTTGGGATTGCCCAAGTCCACCAGATAGTTGACCTCTCCGAGTTTACCCACAACTCTGAAGGGTCCCATCCATTTGTCTTGCAAGGCCCTCTGCCTTGTTGGGATCATAACGAGAACGAGCTGGTCTTGAGCGAACTCAACCATGTTAGCCTTTTGATCGTACCAGTACTTGACCAATGCTTGTCCAGCTTTCAAGTTATCGTTTGCTTCTGTCATCATGTGCAACATTCTTCTCCGGAGACCTATCACGTAGTCAGTCACTCTGACTGGCTTGGGGAAGGAGCACTCTCCAACCCCTCCTTAATCAGGGCCAATGGACCTCTGGCGGGATGACCATAGAGAAGCTCGAAGGGAGAATAACCTACTCCCTCCTGAGGGACTCCCTCCTGAGGGACTTCTCTATAAGCAAATAGAAGGCATGGCAGTAGAAGGTGCCACTTACGCTTAAAGCACCTATCATGCTCTTCATGGTTTGGTTGAACCTTCTACCAACCCATTTGTTTGTGGGTGATAAGCTGTTGAGAACGTGTAAGTAACTCCACAGATTTTCCACATGGCTTTCATGTAGTGGGACATAAAGTTTGACCCCCTGTCAGAGATTACTTCCTTAGGAAACCCGACCCTCGTAAAAATACCAAGGAGGGCCTTAGCCACAGCCGGAGCTGTAACAGTCCTCATAGGAATTGCCTCAGGATACCTAGTAGCATGGTCTACTACAACAAGTATAAACCTGTTGCCTGAGGAGGTTGGAGGATCAAGGGGACCAACAATGTCAATCCCTACTCTCTCAAACGGGACTCCCACAACTGGGAGAGGCACTAAAGGTGCCACATTCTTGGAGCCAATCTTACCAGAGGTCTGGCAGGTGTGGCAGCTCCTGCAGTGTTTTTCTACTTCGGCCCCCATCTTTGGCCAATAGAAGTAGAGGGAGAGCCTTTCCTTAGTCTTCTTGAAATTCAAGTGACCAGCCAAAGGAATCTCGTGGGCTAACTGCAAGAACTGTGGTCTGTTCTCTTGGGGTACTACAAGCCGCTTGTAGTCTCCAGGTGCAGACTCAGTCGGTTCACTGTAGAAGAGGCCATCTTCCCAGTGCAACCTGTATTTCCTTCAGCCTGAGCTTCTGCCTGGTGGCGAAGACCTTCCAGAGTTGGACATTCTCTCTGTCCCTTACTGAAGTCTGCCCTGCTGGGTCCACCTTCTGCCAGTAAAGACTGCAGCTCAGGATGGTCAACAGGATCCAGATCTCCAATGAGTTCCTGGCCTTCCATTAGCTTTTCCCCAGAGTCTAATTCTACCACACAGGGTTGTACCTCCCTCTCAGCCTCAGCTGGAGGTGGAGTTATGGGTGTATTTTTGGACAACCGCGGGGAAGTCCTTGTTGGCTGCACTGAAATGCTGGCTGCTGGTTTCGGGGTAGAAGTCTTAGGTTTCCCTTTCGCTCTGGTTTCTTCGAGACAGCGGCCGACAATTCCAGTGGAGCAGGAGTGATTTCTTTCTTCATCATCTCCTGGAGAGTACCGCGCATGGTCCTCTCTCTTGCAGGTCTGGTTAGCTCCTGTAACCGTTTACTAGGAGGTCTGGGAGTATGCAATACAACTCCGAGAGTTTTCAAATCGTTACCCAACAGCACGCGTTCTGGTAACTCACTCTGTATGCTGACAGGGATCTTCACAGTCATGTTGTTACACTGGATGAGAACTGGTAATTGGGGAAGCATCTGCACAGGCCCTCCAGCTAACTTGGTGAGGCGTTTGGGTGCCTTAGCAACATCCTCAGCCTGAATAAACAATTTATCCCCCACAGTTATGCTTGCCCCAGTGTCCCTAATGGCAGGAGTCTCCTGACCATTCACCTGGACACTGTCCTTATAATACTCTTTAGTATTATCGGGGATAGAATTATAGACGTCTAAATTCTGTTGTTTCCCACAACCCCAGAGATACTAAAGAAACGCTGGCTGAGACTCCAATGGGTTCATCAGCTAGCAGTAGAAAGTTTCCACTTGCCATTTGGGCTTCCTCCTCTGGAGCGAAGGCTAAGGAGACAAGCTGGACCCCTGAAGGTTTACCCTTACATCTAGGATCTCCTTTCACGTGGTCAGTCGAGCCACAAACAAAGCATTTACCGAATGCTTTTTGGAATGGTGGCTTGTTCTGGCCTCCTTCCGGTTTGGCACCAGAAGACACACTATTCTGCTGTGGTTTTCCTTGTGGCTTACCCTTCTGGTTTTGTTTGGGGCCCTCTTTAGAATTTGAGTTATTCGAATTCTCTTTTGAGTCTTTTTTAGGCTGTTTTCCCTCATCCTTCTTCTGAGTTGCCCCAGAATCCTTATGAGTAGCCCTGTTGGCAACCCATAAGTCAGCAGCCTTAGCCAGCTTCCGGGAATCCAATTCCTTCGAGTCAGCCAAGTGTTGTCTGAGCTCAGGAGAACAGGCATCATAAATTGACTCCAACATAAAAAGATTCTTCATACCCTCATAAGTGTTCACTTTGTAATCCATCCCTCTAAGTTTTTCAACCCTTCACTCTCCCAGGTAGCCCAAGGGGTACCATCATGCTTTTTGAGGGTTCTAAACCTCTTAAGATACTGGGAAGGGGTCTTCCTAAATCTAGCTATCAAAGCTAGTTTCACACTTTCGTAATCCGTCTTATCCGCCTCCCCCAACTCCATTACCACATCAGTCGCAACAGGGGGGAGCCTATAGAACAACCAGGGAAGTAAATCATTCCCGGTGATGTCCTGGAGCCCATGATTGTACTCAAACAGTTTTAACCAATCCAACACATCCAATCTTGGTTCATACATACCCACTAATTCCTTCGGCATCCGGGGTCTTTTGGGACTGGAGCTCCTAGAGGAACCAGAGGAGAGAGAAGCATTTTCCACAGACAACTTTTTCATCTCTAATTCGTGATTAAGTTCCATTTCCCTGAGCCTTAACTCAGCTTGCTTCTGTTCAGCCTGGGCATTCATCCGTCTGAACTCGAGCTCTTGGTTTCTTTCAGATTGAGCCAAGAACCGTTTGTATTCTAATTCGAGCTTCATTTTGTCAAGTTCAAAATAAGCAGGGTTACATGTGGGACGTGGTATGGGCCCCGTAGGTACAGCTGGTAAGGCAGGTAGAGGAGCAGGGGAGACAGTTTCGTTAGCCTCTGCTTCCACTTCAGCCTCTTCATCACTATCGTCAGAATTACGATTTAGATCAACACCATCACTGTTATCTACATATGCTGGAGAAGTTGGTTCCTCTGAACCAGTACCCAGACTTTGGTTTTCCAGCAATCTCGCTATCAGTTATAACTTCTTGCCTCTTACAGAAAGATTCTCTTGCCTACAGAGAGCTCGTAAACTCTCAGTATTTTCACCTGACAAGGATTCTCGATTGTAAGCTTCCATAGTAGACATGTTTTTGAAAGTTGCTTTTTAGTGCTAAGCTTTGTGGTTAGTTATCCTAAAGTGTCGAAAAGCACTCTAAACTGTATACTCGATACAAATCCCACCGCTGTACACCAGTGTTAGGCGGAAACCTGCGCAGTTCCCTCTGGGACCACTGCAAAAGATTTAGGACTAAAGGTGTTGGGCAGTAAACCCACTTGGTAGCAGTCTGTACCACACAGATGCACTTGGTAGCTGTGGCTGAGCAGTCAGACTTCCCTCAAGAAGAGTTAGGCAGTATGTGGAGTATACAATATAGGGCAATCTTCATAGTAGAACAAGCAAAAACAGAACAAGGCTTCGGTGTAAAGATATAAAGGTATTTATTTATAACAACACATCTATAGAAAACACTCTGGCACTAATACGGCAAACAACTTCAATCGCAATTACTATACGAAGAAAAAGATCAATACCCCTAACAATAGTTCGACAAGTCTAGGTTCACCGGCATCACTTATTTGCAGACAGGGGTGTATGCTTTAACCTAGATGGCACTCTAGTATTCGTTAGGACGGGAGAGAAAAATAAGGCAGGTTATGAAATCAACTCGGTACCAATACTTTACGGACAAATGCAAGGCAAGTAAGGCAGGGTCTACTGCAGATCACAAAGTTCAGAGGCCAGTCCCACTCAGAGAGAGGCAAGGCGATATGTCCCAAAAGTGTCTCAGTGGAAATGCGCTTCGAGTCTTTATCGCAAATTGTTATGGAAAGATTGGACCAGTTCAGAACAACACGTTAAAGAAAACTTGGAGGCGACCCAATGGAAAAGCGAGGATTAAGACACCTCACTCTATCCGGCAGAAAGGCAAGCCAGGCGGACACGGTACCTTGTTTGTGGAGAGACAGCTCCGTCGGGGGCAGTTGTTCCTGGTGGTGGATGCACGTCGGGTCTTTGCCAAGAGTAGAGATGATCTCATCATCGAAGAAAAGTGAAGTCCGGAGCACCACCAGGGAAGAGACCAGCCGCGGAGTGCTCCGTCGCAAGGCACCACCTTTTGGTCGCGGTACAGGGGTAGTGGCTATCTGGTTGCCGAGGTGCTCTGCACGGGCAATTCGACCACTGCGTCCTGGAGCGAAGAAAAAGCAAAGGGGATTGGTTGTTCCCACCAGTCAGGGGAAGAGACTCTCCGGCAGGGAGATCTCCTCTGTCGTCGGGAAGTGGTGAGTCGGTTCCGCAGGGCTCCACCGGAGGTGTCGTCGTTGCAGGTCGGCTGAGCTTTACCCTCGTCGGAATCGTAGGTCCTGTGGCGACTTCTGAAGATCCAGTCCCAAAAGCCCTGCTTTTATGCAGGAAACCCCCATTCATTCAGCCTAGCTGTCAATCAAAACACGCTAAGTGGTGAGCGGGGTGGCTCACCACTTGGGCCAATCACACCAGAGTGCGACCGGAGTTGGCAAGGCAACTCAGTCCAGGGTGCCTAAACCCCCTCCCACACCCCATGTGGTAACCCAGACAGAATGGCACCCCTTTGGAGGGTCTCTGTACAGAAGCCCGCCAAAAGTGGAACAAAGGGCTCAACCTTTGGTTGAGGAGTCACAGAGACGAACACAGACGCCATTTTAAAAACCGAGTTCTGGCAGAAAATACCATCCGATAGACTTATTTAAGATAAGTAAACCGGTGGTATGTTAGAGATTAACGAAGAAAAGTATTAACCTCCAACAATGGGAAGAATCCCATAGGGTTATATTCGGGGTCGAATATAACAAGTAGTTTCCACTGCCACCAGCCAAAACTCGACGAGGGGGGACGGGACAGTGCCTCCTCGAATAACAGACCCAGGAGTAATCGAATTACCCCCACTAGTACGTCCACAATAGGATGGTTTGTACTAGTTCTGTTAGTAAATTTAGGTCTAGTAAAGCCAATGGTGACTTTACATGCCTGGGGAGACAGTAGTGAGTCCCCGGGTATGGAGTCTATGATGGAGGTCCGCTAGGACGCCCCAGTGCTACGGCACGGAGGGTGCGTTGTAACACACATAGTAAAACATATGAGACCCTATGGAGTAAAAGACCCCATAGCCCATAGAACACATTGACATTCAAAGGAATTGCACACATTCATGTCCAATAGTGGGAGAAAAAGAGTCTCACTCTTGGCAGGATGGAAAAAACAAACTCCAGAAATCCAGCAAAGCTGCTGGGGGACTCACTAGGTTAGGAAATTTCGCCTAAACAGAGAATTCTCCCTAACAGTGGGAGACATGAGTGGGGGCCTGGTGGAGGCTGCCCCTGCACTGCTGGGGGGTGGGGGTGCAGGGAGACATGAGTTGGACATGAGTGGGGGCCTGGTGGAGGGTGCCCCTGGATGCTGGGGGGTGGGGGTGATGGGAGACATGACTGGGGGCCTGGTGGAGGGTGCCCCTGGTGGCTGGGGGGTGGGGGTGGTGGGAGACATGAGTGGGGGCCTGGTGAAGGCTGCCCCTGCACTGCTGGGGGGTGGGGGTGGTGGGAGACATGAGTGGGGGCCTGGTGGAGGCTGCCCCTGCACTGCTCGGGGGTGGGGGTGATGGGAGACATGAGTGGGGGCCTGGTAGAGGGGGCCCCCTGCACTGCTGGGGGGTGGAGGTGATAGGGGGCATGAGTGGCGGCCTGGTGGAGGGTGCCCCTAGTGGCTGGGGGGTGGGGGTGGTGGGAGACATGAGTGGGGGCCTGGTGGAGGCTGCCCCTGGATGCTGGGGGGTGGGGCTGGTGGGAGACATGAGTGGGGGCCTGGTGGAGGGTGCCCCTGGTGGCTGGGGGGTGGGGGTGGTGGTAGACATGAGTGGGGGCCTGGTGGAGGCTGCCCCTGGTTGCTTGGGGGTGGGGGTGGTGGGAGACATGAGTGGGGGCCTGGTGGAGGCTGCCCCTGGATGCTGGGGGGTGGGGGTGATGGTAGACATGACTGGGGGCCTGATGGAGGCTGCCCCTGCACTGCTGGGGGGTGGGGGTGATAGGCGACATGAGTGGGGGCCTGGTGGAGGCTGTCCCTGCACTGCTGGGGGGTGGGGGTGCAGGGAGACATGAGTTGGACATGAGTGGGGGCCTGGTGGAGGGTGCCCCTGGATGCTGGGGTGTGGGGGTGATGGGAGACATGAGTGGGGCCTGGTGGAGGGTGCCCCTGGTGGCTGGGGGGTGGGGGTGGTGGGAGACATGAGATGGACATGAGTGGGGGCCTGGTGAAGGGTGCCCCCGGATGCTAGGGGGTGGGGGTGATGGGAGACATGAGTGGGGGCCTGGTGGAGGGTGCCCCTGGTGGCTGGGGGATGGGGGTGATAGGGGACTGGTGGAGGCTTCCCCTGCACTGTTGGGGGGTGGGGGTGATAGGGGACATGAGTGGGGGCCTGGTGGAGGGTGCCCCTGGTGGCTGGGGGGTGGGGGTGGTGGTAGATATGAGTGGGGGCCTGGTGGAGGCTGCCCCTGCACTGCTGGGGGGTGGGGGTGGGGGTGGTGGGAGACTTGAGTGGGGGCCTGGTGGAGGCTGCCCCTGCACTGCTGGGGGGTGGGGGTGGTGGGAGACATGAGTTGGACATGAGTGGGGGCCTGGTGGAGGCTGCCCCTGGATGCTGGGGGGTGGGGGTGGTTGGAGACATGAGTGGGGGCCTGGTGGAGGGTGCCCCTGGTGGCTGGGTGGTGGGGGTGATGGGAGACATGACTGGGGGCCTGGTGGAGGCTGCCCCTGCACTGCTGGGGGGTGGGGGTGATAGGGGACATGAGTGGGGGCCTGGTGGAGGCTGTCCCTGCACTGCTGGGTGGTGGGGTGCAGGGAGACATGAGTTGGACATGAGTGGGGGCCTGGTGGAGGGCGCCCCTGGATGCTGGGGGGTGGGGGTGATGGGAGACATGAGTGGGGGCCTGGTGGAGGGTGCCCCTGGTGGCTGTGGGGTGGGGGTGGTGGGAGACATGAGTGGGGGCCTGGTGGAGGCTGCCCCTGTACTGCTGGGGGGTGGGGGTGGTGGGAGACATGAGTGGGGGCCTGGTGGAGGCTGCCCCTGCAATGCTGTGGGGTGGGGGTGATGGGAGACATGAGTGGGGGCCTGGTGGAGGCTGCCCCTGCACTGCTGGGGGTGGGGGTAATGGTAGACATGAGTTGGACATGAGTGGGGGCCTGGTGGAGGCTTCCCCTGCACTACTGGGGGGTGGGGGTGATAGGGGACATGAGTGGGGGCCTGGTGGAGGCTGCCCCTGCACTGCTGGGAGGTGGGGGTGATAGGAGACATGAGTGGGGGCCTGGTGGAGGGTGCCCCTGGTGGCTGGGGGGCGGGGGTGGTGGGAGACATGAGTGGGGGCCTGGTGGAGGCTGCCCCTGCACTGCTGGGGGGTGGAGGTGGTGGGAGACTTGAATGGGGGCCTGGTGGAGGCTGCCCCTGCAATGCTGGGGGGTGGGGGTGATGGGAGACATGGGTGGGGGCCTGGTGGAGGCTGCCCCTGCACTGCTGGGGGTGGGGGTGATGGTAGACATGAATTGGACATGAGTGGGGGCCTGGTGGAGGCTGCCCCTGCACTGCTGGGGGGTGGGGGTGATAGGGGACATGAGTGGGGGCCTGGTGGAGGCTGCCCCTGCACTGCTGGGGGGTGGGGGTGATAGGGGACATGAGTGGGGGCCTGGTGAAGGGTGCCCCTGGTGGCTGGGGGTGGGGGTGGTGGTAGACATGAGTGGGGGCCTGGTGGAGGCTGCCCCTGTGTTAGGGAGAATTCTCTGTTTAGGCTGAATTTCCTAACCTAGTGAGTCCCCCAGCAGCTTTGCTGGATTTCTGGAGTTTGTTTTTTTCCATCCTGCCAGGAGTGAGACTCTTTTTCTCCCACTCCTGGACATATATGTGTGTAATTCCTTTGAATGCCAATGTGTTCTATGGGCTATGGGGTCTTTTATTCCATAGGGTCTCATATGTTTTTCTATGTGTGTTACACCGCAACCTACGTGCCGTAACACTGGGGCGTCCTAGCGGACCTCCACCATAGACTCCATACCCGGGGACTGACAACTGTCTCCCCGGGCATGTAAAGTCACCATTGGCTTTACTAGACCTAAATGTACTAACAGAACTAGTACAAACCATCTTATTGTGGACGTACTAGTAGGGGTAATTCGATTACTCCTCGATCTGTTACTCGAGGGGGCACTGTCCCGTCCCCCCTCGTCGAGTTTTGGCTGGTGGAAGTGGAAACTACTTGTTATGTCCGACCCCGAACATAACCCTATGGGATTCGTCCCATTGTTGGAGATTGATACTTTTTCCTCGTTAATCTCTAACGTACCACCGGCCTACTTATCTTAAATAAGTTTATCGGATGGTATTTTCTGCCAGAACTCAGTTTTTAAAATGGCGTCTGTGTTCGTCTCTGTGACTCCTAAACCAAAGGTTGAGCCCTTTGTTCCACTTTTGGAGGGCCTCTGTACAGAGACCCTCCAAAGTGGTGCCATTCTGTCTGGGTTACCACAGGGGTGTGGGAGGGGGTTTAGGCACCCTGGACTGAGTTGCCTTGCCAACTCCGGTCGCACTCTGGAGTGATTGGCCCAAGTGGTGAGCCTTCCCGCTCACCACTTAGCATGTGTTGATTGACAGCTAGGCTGAATGAATGGGGGTTTTCTGCATAAAAGCAGGGCTTTTGGGACTGGATCTTCAGAAGTCGCCACAGGACCTAAGAATCCGACGAGGGTACCGCTGAGCCGACCTGCACGACGACACCTCCGTTGGAGCCCTGCAGAACCGACTCACCACTTCCCGACGACAGAGGAGATCTCCCTGCCGGAGAGCCTCTTCCCCTGACTGGTGGGAACAACCAGTCCCCTTTGCTTTTTATTCGCCTCAGGACGCAGTGGTCGAATTGCCCGTGCAGAGCACCTCGGCAACCGGATAGCCACTACCCCTGTACCGCGACCAAAAGGTGGTGCCTTGTGACGGAGCACTCCGCGGCTGGTCTCTTCCCTGGTGGTGCACCGGACTTCACTTTTCTTCGACAACGAGATCATCTCTACTCTTGGCAAAGACCCGACGTGCATCCACCACCAGGAACAACTTCCCCCGCCGGAGCTGCCCTCCACAACAAGGTATCGTGTCCGCCTGGCTTCCCTTTCGATCGGTTCGAGTGAGGTGTCTTAATCCTCTCCGTTCCATTGGGTCGCCTCCAAGCTTTTCTCATTTATTGTTCTGAACTGGTTCAATCTGCCGATAACAATTTGCTACAAAGACTTGATTGCATCTCCACTAGAGACTTTTTGGGACATCGCGCCTTGCCTCTCTCCGAGTGGGCCTGGCCTCTGAACTTTACGCTCTATTGTGATTGATGCCTTCCTGTCTTGTATTTTTGCCCGAGAAGTATTGAACTGTGTTGATTTCGTAACCTGCCTATCTTTTTCTCTCCCTTCCTAACTAATATTAGAGTGTCATCTAGGTTGAGGTATACACCTCTGTCTGAAAATAAGTGGTACCGGTAGAACCTAGACTTGTCGAAATATTACTAGGAGGATTGATTGTTTATTCTTCGTAGAGTAATTGTGTTTGATTTGTTTGCCGTGAATTTGCATAGTGTTTTCCATAGATGTTTCGTTATACATAAATACCTTAATATCTTTACACTAAACCTCGTTGCGTGTTTGCTTGTCTTGCTGTGAAGAATTGCCCTATTTTGTATACTCCACATAATGCTCAACTCTTCTTGAGGGAAGTCTGACTGCTCAGCCACAGCTACCAAGTGAATCTGTGTGGTGCAGACTGCTACCAAGTGGGTTCACCACCAAACACCTGTAGTCCTAAATCTTTTGCAGTGGTCCCAGAGGGAACTGCACAGGTTTCCGCCTAACACCCTGCACTGCTGGGGGGTGGGGGTGATGGGAGACATGACTGGGGGCCTGGTGGAGGCTGCCCCTGCACTGCTGGGGGGTGGAGGTGATAGGGGACATGAGTGGGGGCCTGGTGGAGGGTGCCCCTGGTGGCTGGGGTGTGGGGGCGGTGGGAGACATGAGTGGGGGCCTGGTGGAGGCTGCTCCTGCACTGCTGGGGGGTGGGGGTGGTGGGAGACATGAGTGGGGGCCTGGTGGAGGGTGCCCCTGGTGGCTGGGGGGTGGGAGTGGTGTTAGACATGAGTGGGGGCCTGGTGGAGGCTGCCCCTGCACTGCTGGGGGGTGGGGGTGATGGGAGACATGAGTGGGGGCCTGGTGGAGGCTGCCCCTGGTGGCTGGGGGGTGGGGGTGGTGGGAGACATGAGTGGGGGCCTGGTGGAGGCTGCCCCTGGATGCTGGGGGTGGGGGTGATGGGAGACATGAGTGGGGGCCTGGTGGAGGCTGCCCCTGCACTTCTGGGGATGGGGGTGCAGGGAGACATGAGTTGGACATGAGTGGGGGCCTGGTGGAGGGTGCCCCTAGATGCTGGGGGGTGGGGGTGATGGGAGACATGAGTGGGGGCCTGGTGGAGGGTGCCCCTGGTGGCTGGGGGGTGGGGGTGGTGGGAGACATGAGTGGGGGCCTGGTGGAGGCAGCCCCTGCACTGCTGGGGAGTGGGGGTGGTGGGAGACATGAGTGGGGGCCTGGTGGAGGGTGCCCCTGGTGGCTGGGGGGTGGGGGTGGTGGTAGACATGAGTGGGTGCCTGATGGAGGCTGCCCCTGCACTGCTGGGGAGTGGGGGTGATGGGAGACATGAGTGGGGGCCTGTTGGAGGCTGCTCCTGGTGGCTGGGGGGTGGGGGTGGTGGGAGACATGAGTGGGGGCCTGGTGGAGGCTGCCCCTGGATGCTGGGGGTGGGGGTGATGGGAGACATGAGTGGGGGCCTGGTGGAGGCTGCCCCTGCACTTCTGGGGATGGGGGTGCAGGGAGACATGAGTTGGACATGAGTGGGGGCCTGGTGGAGGGTGCCCCTAGATGCTGGGGGGTGGGGGTGATGGGAGACATGAGTGGGGGCCTGGTGTAGGGTGCCCCTGGTGGCTGGGGGGTGGGGGTGGTGGGAGACATGAGTGGGGGCCTGGTGGAGGCAGCCCCTGCACTGCTGGGGAATGGGGGTGGTGGGAGACATGAGTGGGGA
Source organism: Ambystoma mexicanum (assembly GCF_040938575.1). Taxonomy (NCBI): domain Eukaryota; kingdom Metazoa; phylum Chordata; class Amphibia; order Caudata; family Ambystomatidae; genus Ambystoma; species Ambystoma mexicanum. Next base: position 917,247,612 of record NC_090928.1, on the reverse strand, counting down.
CCTGGTGGAGGGTGCCCCTGGTGGCTGGGGGGTGGGGGTGGTGGTAGACATGAGTGGGGGCCTGGTGGAGGCTGCCCCTGCACTGCTGGGGAGTGGGGGTGATGGGAGACATGAGTGGGGGCCTGTTGGAGGCTGCTCCTGGTGGCTGGGGGTGGGGGTGGTGGGAGACATGAGTGGGGGCCTGGTGGAGGGTGCCCCTGGTGGCTGGGGGGTGGGGGTGGTGGTAGACATGAGTGGGGGCCTGGTGGAGGCTGCCCCTTCACTGCTGGGGAGTGGGGGTGATGGGAGACATGACTGGGGGCCTGGTGGAGGCTGCCCCTGCACTGCGGGGGGGTGGCGGTGATAGGGGACATGAGTGGGGGCCTGGTGGAGGGTGCCCCTGGTGGCTGGGGGTGGGGGAAGACATGAGTGGGGGCCTGCTGGAGGCTGCCCCTGCACTGCTGGGGGGTGGGGGTGGTGGGAGACATGAGTGGGGGCCTGGTGGAGGGTGCCCCTGGTGGCTGGGGGGTGGGGGTGGTGGTAGACATGAGTTGGACATGAGTGGGGGCCTGGTGGCGACTGCCCCTGCACTGCTGGGGGGTGGGGGTGATAGGGGACATGAGTCGGGGCCTGGTGGAGGCTGCCCCTGCACTGCTGGGGGGTGGGGGTGATAGGGGACATGAGTGGGGGCCTGGTGGAGGGTGCCCCTGGTGGCTGGGGGGTGGGAGTGGTGGTAGATATGAGTGGGGGCCTGGTGGAGGCTGCCCCTGCACTGCTGGGGGGTGGGGGTGATGGGAGACATGACTGGGGGCCTGGTGGAGGCTGCCCCTGCACTGCTGGGGTGTGGGGGTGATAGGGGACATGAGTGGGGGCCTGGTGGAGGGTGCCCCTGGTGGCTGGGGGATGGCGTGGTGGGAGACATGTGTGGGGGACTGGTGGAGGCTGCCCCTGCACTGCTGGGGGGTGGGGGTGGTGGGAGACATGAGACGGGGCCTGGTGGAGGGTGCCTCTGGTGGCTGGGGGGTGGGGGTGGTGGTAGACATGAGTGGGGGCCTGGTGGAGGCTGCCCCTGCACTGCTGGGGGGTGGGGGTGATGGGAGACATGAGTGGGGGCCTGGTGGAGGCTGCCCCTGGTGGCTGGGGGGTGGGGGTGATGGGAGACATGAGTGGGGCCTGGTGGAGGCTGCCCCTGCACTGCTGCGGGGTGGGGTGCAGGGAGACATGAGTTGGACATGAGTGGGGGCCTGGTGGAGGGTGCCCCTGGATGCTGGGGGGTGGGGGTGATGGGAGACATGAGTGGGGGCCTGGTGGATGGTGCCCCTGGTGGCTGGGGGGTGGGGGTGGTGGGAGACATGAGTGGGGGCCTGGTGGAGGCTGCCCCTGCACTGCTGGGGGTGGGGGGGGCTGGGAGACATGAGTGGGGGCCTGTTGGAGGGTGCCCCTTGTGGCTGGGGGGTGGGGGTGGTGGTAGACATGAGTGGGGGCCTGGTGGAGGCTGCCCCTGCACTGCTGGGGGGTGGGGGTGATGGGAGACATGAGTGGGGGCCTGGTGCAGGCTGCTCCTGGTGGCTTGGGGGTGGTGGGAGACATGAGTGGGGGCCTGGTGGAGGCTGCCCCTGGATGCTGGGGGGTGGGGGTGATGGGAGACATGACTGGGGGCCTGGTGGAGGGTGCCCCTGCACTGCTGGGGGGTGATGGGAGACATGAGTGGGGACTGGTGCAGGCTGCTCCTGGTGGCTGGGGGCTGGGGGTGGTGGGAGACATGAGTGGGGGCCTGGTGGAGGCTGCCCTGGATGCTGGGGGGTGGGGGTGATGGGAGACATGACTGGGGGCCTGGTGGAGGGTGCCCCTGCACTGCTGGGGGGTGGGGGTGATGGTAGACATGAGTGGGGGCCTGGTGGAGGGTGCCCCTGGTTGCTGGGGGGTGGGGGTGATGGAAGACATGAGTGGGGGCCTGGTGGAGGCTGCCCCTGCACTGCTGGGGGGTGGGGGTGCAGGGAGACATGAGTTGGACATGAGTGGGGGCCTGGTGGAGGGTGCCCCCGCACTGCTGGGTGGTGGGGGTGATAGGGGACATGAGTGGGGGCCTGGTGGAGGCTGCCCCTGCACTGCTGGGAGGTGGGGGTGATAGGGGACATGAGTGGGGGCCTGGTGGAGGCTGCCCCTGGATGCTGGGGGGTGGGGGTGATGGGAGACATGAGTGGGGGACTGGTGGATGGTGCCCCTGCACTGCTGGGGGGTGGGGGGGTGGGAGACATGAGTGGGGGCCTGTTCGAGGGTTCCCCTTGTGGCTGGGGGGTGGGGGTGGTGGTAGACATGAGTGGGGGCCTGGTGGAGGCTGCCCCTGCACTGCTGGGGGGTGGGGGTGATGGGAGACATGAGTGGGGGCCTGGTGCAGGCTGCTCCTGGTGGCTGGGGGGTGGGGGTGGTGGGAGACATGAGTGGGGGCCTGGTGGAGGCTGCCCCTGGATGCTGGGGGGTGGGGGTGATGGGAGACATGACTGGTGGCCTGGTGGAGGGTGCCCCTGCACTGCTGGGGGTGGGGGTGATGGGAGACATGAGTGGGGGCCTGGTGGAGGCTGCCCCTGCACTGCTGGGAGGTGGGGGTGATAGGGGACATGAGTGGGGGCCTGGTGGAGGCTGCCCCTGGATGCTGGGGGGTGGGGGTGATGGGAGACATGAGTGGGGGCCTGGTGGATGGTGCCCCTGGTGGCTGGGGGGTGGGGGTAGTGGGAGACATGAGTGGGGGCCTGGTGGAGGCTGCCCCTGCACTACTGGGGGGTGGGGGGGTGGGAGACATGAGTGGGGGCCTGTTGGAGGGTGCCCCTTGTGGCTGGGGGGTGGGGGTGGTGGTAGACATGAGTGGGGGCCTGGTGGAGGCTGCCTCTGCACTGCTGGGGGGTGGGGGTGATGGGAGACATGAGTGGGGGCCTGGTGCAGGCTGCTCCTGGTGGCTGGGGGGTGGGGGTGGTGGGAGACATGAGTGGGGGCCTGGTGGAGGCTGCCCCTGGATGCTGGGGGGTGGGGGTGATGGGAGACATGACTGGGGGCCTGGTGGAGGGTGCCCCTGCACTGCTGGGGGGTGGGGGTGATGGGAGACATGAGTGGGGGCCTGGTGCAGGCTGCTCCTGGTGGCTGGGGGCTGGGGGTGGTGGGAGACATGGTGGGGGCCTGGTGGAGGCTGCCCCTGGATGCTGGGGTGTGGGGGTAATGGGAGACATGAGTGGGGGCCTGGTGCAGGCTGCTCCTGGTGGCTTGGGGGTGGTGGGAGACATGAGTGGGGGCCTGGTGGAGGCTGCCCCTGGATGCTGGGGGGTGGGGGTGATGGGAGACATGACTGGGGGCCTGGTGGAGGGTGCCCCTGCACTGCTGGGGGGTGGGGGTGATGGGAGACATGAGTGGGGACTGGTGCAGGCTGCTCCTGGTGGCTGGGGGCTGGGGGTGGTGGGAGACATGAGTGGGGGCCTGGTGGAGGCTGCCCTGGATGCTGGGGGGTGGGGGTGATGGGAGACATGACTGGGGGCCTGGTGGAGGGTGCCCCTGAACTGCTGGGGGGTGGGGGTGATGGTAGACATGAGTGGGGGCCTGGTGGAGGGTGCCCCTGGTTGCTGGGGGGTGGGGGTGATGGAAGACATGAGTGGGGGCCTGGTGGAGGCTGCCCCTGCACTGCTGGGGGGTGGGGGTGCAGGGAGACATGAGTTGGACATGAGTGGGGGCCTGGTGGAGGGTGCCCCCGCACTGCTGGGTGGTGGGGGTGATAGGGGACATGAGTGGGGGCCTGGTGGAGGCTGCCCCTGCACTGCTGGGAGGTGGGGGTGATAGGGGACATGAGTGGGGGCCTGGTGGAGGCTGCCCCTGGATGCTGGGGGGTGGGGGTGATGGGAAACATGAGTGGGGGACTGGTGGATGGTGCCCCTGCACTGCTGGGGGGTGGGGGGGTGGGAGACATGAGTGGGGGCCTGTTCGAGGGTTCCCCTTGTGGCTGGGGGGTGGGGGTGGTGGTAGACATGAGTGGGGGCCTGGTGGAGGCTGCCCCTGCACTGCTGGGGGGTGGGGGTGATGGGAGACATGAGTGGGGGCCTGGTGCAGGCTGCTCCTGGTGGCTGGGGGGTGGGGGTGGTGGGAGACATGAGTGGGGGCCTGGTGGAGGCTGCCCCTGGATGCTGGGGGGTGGGGGTGATGGGAGACATGACTGGTGGCCTGGTGGAGGGTGCCCCTGCACTGCTGGGGGGTGGGGGTGATGGGAGACATGAGTGGGGGCCTGGTGGAGGCTGCCCCTGCACTGCTGGGAGGTGGGGGTGATAGGGGACATGAGTGGGGGCCTGGTGGAGGCTGCCCCTGGATGCTGGGGGGTGGGGGTGATGGGAGACATGAGTGGGGGCCTGGTGGATGGTGCCCCTGGTGGCTGGGGGGTGGGGGTAGTGGGAGACATGAGTGGGGGCCTGGTGGAGGCTGCCCCTGCACTACTGGGGGGTGGGGGGGTGGGAGACATGAGTGGGGGCCTGTTGGAGGGTGCCCCTTGTGGCTGGGGGGTGGGGGTGGTGGTAGACATGAGTGGGGGCCTGGTGGAGGCTGCCTCTGCACTGCTGGGGGGTGGGGGTGATGGGAGACATGAGTGGGGGCCTGGTGCAGGCTGCTCCTGGTGGCTGGGGGGTGGGGGTGGTGGGAGACATGAGTGGGGGCCTGGTGGAGGCTGCCCCTGGATGCTGGGGGGTGGGGGTGATGGGAGACATGACTGGGGGCCTGGTGGAGGGTGCCCCTGCACTGCTGGGGGGTGGGGGTGATGGGAGACATGAGTGGGGGCCTGGTGCAGGCTGCTCCTGGTGGCTGGGGGCTGGGGGTGGTGGGAGACATGGTGGGGGCCTGGTGGAGGCTGCCCCTGGATGCTGGGGTGTGGGGGTAATGGGAGACATGACTGGGGGCCTCGTGGAGGGTGCCCCTGCACTGCTGGGGGGTGGGGGTGATGGTAGACATGAGTGGGGGCCTGGTGGAGGGTGCCCCTGGTGGCTGGCGGTGGGGGTGATGGGAGACATGAGTGGGGGCCTGGTGGAGGCTGCCCCTGCACTGCTGGGGGGTGGGGGTGCAGGGAGACATGAGTTGGACATGAGTGGGGGCCTGGTGGAGGGTGCCCCGCACTGCTGGGTGGTGGGGGTGATAGGGGACATGAGTGGGGGCCTGGTGGAGGCTGCCCCTGCACTGCTGGGAGGTGGGGGTGATAGGGGACATGAGTGGGGGCCTGGTGGAGGCTGCCCCTGCACTGCTGGGGGGTGGGGGTGGTGGGAGACATGAGTGGGGGCCTGGTGGAGGGTGCCCCTGCATTGCTGTGGGGTGGGGGTGGTGGGAGACATAAGTGGAGGCCTGGTGGAGGTTGCCCCTGCACTGCTGGGGGGTGGGGGTGATAGGGGACATGAGTGGGGGCCTGGTGGAGGCTGCCCCTGCACTGCTGGGGGGTGGGGGTCGTGGGAGACATGAGTGGGGGCCTGGTGGAGGGTGCCCCTGCACTGCTGGGGGGTGGGGGTGGTGGGAGACATGAGTAGGAGCCTGGTGGAGGGTGCCCCTGGTGGCTGGGGGATGGGGGTGGTGGTAGACATTAGTGGGGGCCTGGTGGAGGCTGCCCCTGCACTGCTGGGGGGTGGGGGTGATGGGAGACATGAGTGGGGGCCTGGTGGAGGCTGCCCCTGGTGGCTGGGGGGTGGGGGTGGTGGGAGACATGAGTGGGGGCCTGGTGGAGGGTGCCCCTGCACTGCTGGGGGGTGGGGGTGATGGGAGACATGAGTGGGGACTGGTGCAGGCTGCTCCTGGTGGCTGGGGGCTGGGGGTGGTGGGAGACATGAGTGGGGGCCTGGTGGAGGCTGCCCTGGATGCTGGGGGGTGGGGGTGATGGGAGACATGACTGGGGGCCTGGTGGAGGGTGCCCCTGCACTGCTGGGGGGTGGGGGTGATGGTAGACATGAGTGGGGGCCTGGTGGAGGGTGCCCCTGCACTGCTGGGAGGTGGGGGTGATAGGGGACATGAGTGGGGGCCTGGTGGAGGCTGCCCCTGGATGCTGGGGGGTGGGGGTGATGGGAGACATGAGTGGGGGCCTGGTGGATGGTGCCCCTGGTGGCTGGGGGGTGGGGGTAGTGGGAGACATGAGTGGGGGCCTGGTGGAGGCTGCCCCTGCACTACTGGGGGGTGGGGGGGGTGGGAGACATGAGTGGGGGCCTGTTGGAGGGTGCCCCTTGTGGCTGGGGGGTGGGGGTGGTGGTAGACATGAGTGGGGGCCTGGTGGAGGCTGCCTCTGCACTGCTGGGGGGTGGGGGTGATGGGAGACATGAGTGGGGGCCTGGTGCAGGCTGCTCCTGGTGGCTGGGGGGTGGGGGTGGTGGGAGACATGAGTGGGGGCCTGGTGGAGGCTGCCCCTGGATGCTGGGGGGTGGGGGTGATGGGAGACATGACTGGGGGCCTGGTGGAGGGTGCCCCTGCACTGCTGGGGGGTGGGGGTGATGGGAGACATGAGTGGGGGCCTGGTGCAGGCTGCTCCTGGTGGCTGGGGGCTGGGGGTGGTGGGAGACATGGTGGGGGCCTGGTGGAGGCTGCCCCTGGATGCTGGGGTGTGGGGGTAATGGGAGACATGAGTGGGGGCCTGGTGCAGGCTGCTCCTGGTGGCTTGGGGGTGGTGGGAGACATGAGTGGGGGCCTGGTGGAGGCTGCCCCTGGATGCTGGGGGGTGGGGGTGATGGGAGACATGACTGGGGGCCTGGTGGAGGGTGCCCCTGCACTGCTGGGGGGTGGGGGTGATGGGAGACATGAGTGGGGACTGGTGCAGGCTGCTCCTGGTGGCTGGGGGCTGGGGGTGGTGGGAGACATGAGTGGGGGCCTGGTGGAGGCTGCCCTGGATGCTGGGGGGTGGGGGTGATGGGAGACATGACTGGGGGCCTGGTGGAGGGTGCCCCTGCACTGCTGGGGGGTGGGGGTGATGGTAGACATGAGTGGGGGCCTGGTGGAGGGTGCCCCTGGTTGCTGGGGGGTGGGGGTGATGGAAGACATGAGTGGGGGCCTGGTGGAGGCTGCCCCTGCACTGCTGGGGGGTGGGGGTGCAGGGAGACATGAGTTGGACATGAGTGGGGGCCTGGTGGAGGGTGCCCCCGCACTGCTGGGTGGTGGGGGTGATAGGGGACATGAGTGGGGGCCTGGTGGAGGCTGCCCCTGCACTGCTGGGAGGTGGGGGTGATAGGGGACATGAGTGGGGGCCTGGTGGAGGCTGCCCCTGGATGCTGGGGGGTGGGGGTGATGGGAAACATGAGTGGGGGACTGGTGGATGGTGCCCCTGCACTGCTGGGGGGTGGGGGGGTGGGAGACATGAGTGGGGGCCTGTTCGAGGGTTCCCCTTGTGGCTGGGGGGTGGGGGTGGTGGTAGACATGAGTGGGGGCCTGGTGGAGGCTGCCCCTGCACTGCTGGGGGGTGGGGGTGATGGGAGACATGAGTGGGGGCCTGGTGCAGGCTGCTCCTGGTGGCTGGGGGGTGGGGGTGGTGGGAGACATGAGTGGGGGCCTGGTGGAGGCTGCCCCTGGATGCTGGGGGGTGGGGGTGATGGGAGACATGACTGGTGGCCTGGTGGAGGGTGCCCCTGCACTGCTGGGGGGTGGGGGTGATGGGAGACATGAGTGGGGGCCTGGTGGAGGCTGCCCCTGCACTGCTGGGAGGTGGGGGTGATAGGGGACATGAGTGGGGGCCTGGTGGAGGCTGCCCCTGGATGCTGGGGGGTGGGGGTGATGGGAGACATGAGTGGGGGCCTGGTGGATGGTGCCCCTGGTGGCTGGGGGGTGGGGGTAGTGGGAGACATGAGTGGGGGCCTGGTGGAGGCTGCCCCTGCACTACTGGGGGGTGGGGGGGTGGGAGACATGAGTGGGTGCCTGTTGGAGGGTGCCCCTTGTGGCTGGGGGGTGGGGGTGGTGGTAGACATGAGTGGGGGCCTGGTGGAGGCTGCCTCTGCACTGCTGGGGGTGGGGGTGATGGGAGACATGAGTGGGGGCCTGGTGCAGGCTGCTCCTGGTGGCTGGGGGGTGGGGGTGGTGGGAGACATGAGTGGGGGCCTGGTGGAGGCTGCCCCTGGATGCTGGGGGGTGGGGGTGATGGGAGACATGACTGGGGGCCTGGTGGAGGGTGCCCCTGCACTGCTGGGGGGTGGGGGTGATGGGAGACATGAGTGGGGGCCTGGTGCAGGCTGCTCCTGGTGGCTGGGGGCTGGGGGTGGTGGGAGACATGGTGGGGGCCTGGTGGAGGCTGCCCCTGGATGCTGCGGTGTGGGGGTAATGGGAGACATGACTGGGGGCCTCGTGGAGGGTGCCCCTGCACTGCTGGGGGGTGGGGGTGATGGTAGACATGAGTGGGGGCCTGGTGGAGGGTGCCCCTGGTGGCTGGGGGGTGGGGGTGATGGGAGACATGAGTGGGGGCCTGGTGGAGGCTGCCCCTGCACTGCTGGGGGGTGGGGGTGCAGGGAGACATGAGTTGGACATGAGTGGGGGCCTGGTGGAGGGTGCCCCGCACTGCTGGGTGGTGGGGGTGATAGGGGACATGAGTGGGGGCCTGGTGGAGGCTGCCCCTGCACTGCTGGGAGGTGGGGGTGATAGGGGACATGAGTGGGGGCCTGGTGGAGGCTGCCCCTGCACTGCTGGGGGGTGGGGGTGGTGGGAGACATGAGTGGGGGCCTGGTGGAGGGTGCCCCTGCATTGCTGTGGGGTGGGGGTGGTGGGAGACATAAGTGGAGGCCTGGTGGAGGTTGCCCCTGCACTGCTGGGGGGTGGGGGTGATAGGGGACATGAGTGGGGGCCTGGTGGAGGCTGCTCCTGCACTGCTGGGGGGTGGGGGTCGTGGGAGACATGAGTGGGGGCCTGGTGGAGGGTGCCCCTGCACTGCTGGGGGGTGGGGGTGGTGGGAGACATGAGTAGGAGCCTGGTGGAGGGTGCCCCTGGTGGCTGGGGGATGGGGGTGGTGGTAGACATTAGTGGGGGCCTGGTGGAGGCTGCCCCTGCACTGCTGGGGGGTGGGGGTGATGGGAGACATGAGTGGGGGCCTGGTGGAGGCTGCCCCTGGTGGCTGGGGGGTGGGGGTGGTGGGAGACATGAGTGGGGGCCTGGTGGAGGCTGCCCCTGTATGCTGGGGGGTGGGGGTGATGGGAGACATGACTGGGAGCCTGGTGGAGGCTGCCCCTGCACTGCTGGGGGGTGGGGGTGATAGGGGACATGAGTGGGGGCCTGGTGGAGGCTGCCCCTGCACTGCTGGGGGGTGGGGGGATAGGGGACATGAGTGGGGGCCTGGTGGAGGCTGCCCCTGCACTGCTGGGGTGTGGGGGTGGTGGGAGACATGAGTGGGGGCCTGGTGGAGGGTGTCCTGCACTGCTGGGGGGTGGGGATGCAGGGAGACATGAGTTGGACATGAGTGGGGGCCTGGTGGAGGCTGCCCCTGGTGGCTGGGGGGTGATGGGAGACATGAGTGGGGGCCTGGTGGAGGCTGACCATGCACTGCTGGGGGTGATGGGAGACATGAGTGGGGGCCTGGTGGAGGCTGCCTCTGCACTGCTGGGGGGTGGGGGTGATGGTAGACATGAGTGGGGGCCTGGTGGAGGCTGCCCCTGCACTGATGGGAGGTGGGGTGATGGGAGACATGAGTGGGGGCCTGGTGGAGGCTGCCCCTGGTGGCTGGGGGGTGGGGGTGGTGGGTGACATGAGTGGAGGCCTGGTGGAGGCTTCCCCTGCACTGCTGGGGGGTGGGGGTGATGGGAGACATGAGTGGGGGCCTGGTGGAGGCTGCCCCTGGTGGCTGGGGGGTGGGGGTGGTGGTAGACATGAGTGGGGGCCTGGTGGAGGCTGCCCCTGCACTGATGGGGGGTGGGGGTGATGGGAGACATGAGTGTGGGCCTGGTGGAGGCTGCCCCTGGTGGCTGGGGGGTGGGGGTGGTGGGTGACATGAGTGGAGGCCTGGTGGAGGCTTCCCCTGAACTTCTGGGGGGTGGGGGTGATGGGAGACATGAGTGGGGCCTGGTGGAGGCTGCCCCTGCACTGCTGGGGGGTGGGGGTGGTGGGAGACATGAGTGGGGGCCTGGTGGAGGGTGCCCCTGCACTGCTGGGGGGTGGGGGTGCAGGGAGACATGAGTTGGACATGAGTGGGGGCCTGGTGGAGGCTGCCCCTGGTGGCTGGGGGGTGGGGGTGGTGGGAGACATGAGTGGGGGCCTGGTGGAGGCTGCCCCTGCACTGCTGGGGGGTGGGGGTGATGGGAGACATGAGTGGGGGCCTGGTGGAGGCTGCCCCTGCACTGCTGGGGGGTGGGGGTGATGGTAGACATGAGTGGGGGCCTGGTGGAGGCTGCCCCTGGTGGCTGGGGGGTGGGGGTGATGGGAGACATGAGTGGGGGCCTGGTGGAGGCTGCCCCTGCACTGCTGGGGGGTGGGGGTGGTGGGAGACATAAGTGGGGGCCTGGTGGAGGGTGCCCCTGGTGGCTGGGGGGTGGGGGTGGTGGTAGACATGAGTGGGGGCCTGGTGGAGGCTGCCCCTGCACTGTTGGGGGGTGGTGGTGATGTGAGACATGAGTGGGGGCCTGGTGGAGGCTGCCCCTGGTGGCTGGGGGGTGGGGGTGGTGGGAGACATGAGTGGGGGCCTGATGGAGGCTTCCCCTTCACTGCTGAGGGGTGGGGGTGGTGGGAGACTTGAGTGGGGGCCTGGTGGAGGCTGCCCCTGCACTGCTGGGGGGTGGGGGTGGTGGGAGACATGAGTTGGACATGAGTGGGGGCCTGGTGGAGGCTGCCCCTGGTGGCTGGGGGGTGGGGGTGGTGGGAGACATGAATGGGGGCCTGGTGGAGGCTGCCCCTGCACTGCTGGGGGGTGGGGGTGCAGAGGGACATGCGTTGGTGGGCAGTAGTGCAAAGTGACATGTGGGTTGGCTGGGGGGCATGGCCATGGTGGATGAGGTGCCTGCGGGACATGAGCAGGGTAGGCCCCTGTGGTGTGGGCCACCTGCAGGGGCCGTGGAGGGTGTAGAGGGAACACCTGGGAGGACCCACACGTGCAATTCATGTGTGGTGCTCCCCGCGCACCCCTGGAATACACGTACCCTGATGGAATTGCGTGTGATACTTCCTGCGCACCCCTGAAATACACGTACCCTGCTGCTTTTGCGTGTGATACTTCCCGCGCACCACTGGAATACACGTACCCTGATGGAATCGCGTGTGATACTTCCCGCGCACCCCTGAAATACACATACCCTGCTGCTTTTGCGTGTGATACTTCCCGCGCTCCCCTGAAATACACGTACCCTGCTGCTTTTGCGTGTGATACTTCCCACGCACCCTTGGAATACACTTACCCTGCTGTTTTTGCGTGTGATACTTCCCGCGCACCCCTGGAATACACGTGCCCTGATGGAATCGCATGTGTTACTTCCCACGCACCCCTGATGTACACGAACCCAGGACAATCGCGTGTGGGACTTCCCGCGAACCACTGAAATACACGTTCCACGCTTGGCGTTTGCTGTTTGCCAGCCCTGTGAACTGGTCCAGGGTTAGCGAAGCCCTTTGCAATGATTTGGGGATTTTTAAGGCTTTTCCTTGCGCAAGGGCGTTCTTGGGGGCATAACTGGCGCTGCGCTGCGCCACTCTATGCCACGGCTGGTTTCGGAGGCTAAAAACCATGAATACGCTGTGCGATGAAAAGGATTTTTTCACACGCGGCTGGCGCAGTGTATCACGGACACTGTGCGCCAGTCGCGTGCGCCATTTTTGTGCGAATTTCTATGAATTACCCTGCTAGTCTTTTAATCCAAACCGTATGATCCAGCTCTTCCACAAACCTGTGAGACACTGCAAAAAATATGATTTATTTGACATAAAATGTCCTATTTGGTTGTATTTGTCAGCTCATCATACACTTTGAATACCCTTCTGTCTCTGTTCTGTTAGGTTAATGCATTGTTTACTGATTGATAATGTGTCTGTTATTCTGCCGCAAAACTGAAATCTGAATTCTGGGCTTTGGATCTCCTTTAAAGAACACAACCCAGATCCAGCCGCATTTGATTTATTTTTGTATATGACATGAAAAAGATCAAACAAGGCTATGGTGTATTTTTCTTAATTCAGCAAGTGGTATGGTAGTTTAATTCAATGCGTATACTGTCTATTGCTTTTCAAAATACAGTCATGAATTTCTTGCACACTTACATTATTTCTTTTAGTTGTTGTGCAACATGGGCGCAGAAAGGAACACTCTTTGATGTATACATTTAGCTTCAGCACACATTTGTGAGGTGTACATTTTAGAGATGTAAAAGCTATGCATAAAACATTTTCTTTAACAATTTATGTTTCAGTTACATTAAAAAACCTGGCACAGCACCACCACAGAAAAGTAGGGATTTGGAATCTCAGCTTACGTTGAAAGGCTATTCTTGGCAAACAAAAATAAAGAGATCTAAAAGATAATAAAAAAAGCAGATCCAGGGCCCTTTCACAGAAGAATTACTGTCTGCCTCAGCAGGTGTTCATTCTTCCTGTTGGACAGTATAGCTTTGGCAGAGATGGATTACATGATGTATTCCCATTCCACCTGATCAGACAGGAAGATGGGCAGAGCGGCCTATTTTACAGCCCATATCCTGGCAATGTTCCACCATGAATCATTGGACAAGGACAGAAATGCCTTTGCAGGGAGGAGGACATCTTTGTGGAGCCCCCTGTTGGAGAATGTTTGGTTGTGTCTCCCAATGTGCAAGGGGGCGCAGTCCCTCTAAATCAACCCACAAGACACTAGTTTCATAGATACACAGACGTTCTGTCTTTGAAATCTGCCATATTTGAGGCTAGTTTCGAGTTGCTATCAAATTGCTCTGACTTCCTCCCTGCACCACCAACGCTGTAATATCAGTTAAGCCTATTGATCTGGTGGTGCAGTGGGGTGAGGAACTATTAGCATGGGCCTGCCACCATCCTGGGGTCTCCCCAGCTCACCTTGCTTTGGTGGTACCATGTTGTGTCTCTCGCTGGCAAGCTATTACCTGCCACCTTCAGTCGACACCCAGTACCTCTGTGTCACCTACCACAAGGGAGAGCAATAATGCTTAGTCTGTCAAATGGCTCACAATATGTATATTCCCATGGCATGGCGAAGGGCAGAAAATGAATGGTAAGTTGGAAGGGTGTTAGGGAGAATTCTCTGTTTAGGCTGAATTTCCTAACCTAGTGATTCCCCCAGCAGCTTTGCTGGATTTCGGGAGTTTGTTTTTTTCCATCCTGCCAAGAGTGAGACTCTTTTCTCCCACTCTTGGACATGTATGTGTGTAATTCCTTTGAATGTCAATGTGTTCTATGGGCTATGGGGTCTTTTACTCCATAGGGTCTCATATGTTTTGCTATGTGTGTTACACCGCACCCTACGTGCCGTAGCACTGGGACGTCCTAGCGGACCCCCACCATAGACTCCATACCCGGGGACTGACTACTGTCTCCCCGGGCATGTAAAGTTACCATTGGCTTTACTAGACCTAAATTTACTAACAGAACTAGTACAAACCATCTTATTGTGGACATACTAGTAGGGGTAATTCGATTACTCCTGGATCTGTTACTCGAGGGGGCACTGTCCCGTCCCCCCTCGTCGAGTTTTGGCTGGTGGCAGTGGAAACTACTTGTTATGTTCGACTCCGAACCTAACCCTATGGGATTCGTCCCATTGTTGGAGATTGATACTTTTCCTCGTTAATCTCTAACGTACCACCGGTCTACTTATCTTAAATAAGTTTATCGGATGGTATTTTCTGCCATAACTCGGTTTTTAAAATGGCGTCTGTGTTCATCTCTGTGACTCCTAAACCAAAGGTCGAGCCCTTTGTCCCACTTTTAGCAGGCTCTGTACAGAGACCCTCCAAAGTGGTGCCATTCTGTCTGGGTTACCACAGGGGTGTGGGAGGGGGTTTAGGCACCCTGGACCGAGTAGCTTTGCCAACTCCGGTCGCACTCTGGAGTGATTGGCCCAATTGGTGAGCCTCCGCGCTCACCACTTAGCATGTGTTGATTGACAGCTAGGTTGAATGAATGGGGGTTTTCTGCATAAAAGCAGGGCTTTTGGGACTGGACTGGACCTTCAGAAGTCGCCACAGGACCTAAGAATCCGACGAGGGTAACGCTGAGCCGACCTGCACGACGACACCTCTGGTGGAGCCCTGCGGAACCGACTCACCACTTCCCGACGACAGAGGAGATCTCCCCGCCGGAGAGTCTCTTCCCCTGACTGGTGGGAACAACCAGTCCCCTTTGCTTTTTATTCACCTCAGGACGCAGTGGTCGAATTGCCCGTGCAGAGCAACTCGGCAACCGGATAGCCACTAGCCCTGTACCGCGACCAAAAGGTGGTGCCTGGTGACGGAGCACTCCGCAGCTGGTCTCTTCCCTGGTGGTGCACCGGACTTCACTTTTCTTCGACGACGAGATCATCTCTACTCTACCCGACGTGCATCCACCACCAGGAACAACTGCCCCCGCCGGAGCTGCTCTCCACAACAAGGTACCGTGTCCGCCTGGCTTCCCTTTCGATCGGTTCGAGTGAGGTGTCTTAATCCTCTCCGTTCCGTTGGGTCGCCTCCAAGCTTTTCTCGTTCATTGTTCTGAACTGGTTCAATCTGCCAATAACAATTTGCTACAAAGACTTGAATGCATCTCCACTAGAGACTTTTTGGGACATCGCGCCTTGCCCCTCTCCGAGAGGGCCTGGCCTCTGAACTTTACGATCTATTGTGATTCTTGCCTTCCTGCCTTGCATTTTATCCGCGTAGGATTGAACTGTGTTGATTTCATAACCTGCCTATCTTTTTCTCTCCCGTCCTAACAAATATTAGAGTGTCATCTAGGTTGAGGTATACACCTCTGTCTGAAAATAAGTGGTACCGGTAGAACCTAGACTTGTCGAAATATTGCTAGGGGGATTGATCGTTTTCTTTCTCGTAGAGTAATTGTGTTTGATTTGTTTGCCGTGAACTTGCCATAGTGTTTTTCATAGATGTTCTGTTATAAATGAATACCTTAATATCTTTACACTAAGCCTTGTCGCGTGTTTGCTTGTCTTGCTGGGAAGAATTGCCCTATATTGTATACTCCACATACTGCCTAACTCTTCTTGAGGGAAGTCTGACTGCTCAGCCACAGCTACCAAGTGAATCTGTGTGGTACAGACTGCTACCAAGTGGGTTCACCGCCAAACACCTGTAGTCCTAAACCTTTTGCAGTGGTCCCAGAGGGAACTGCACAGGTTTCCGCCTAACACTGGTGCACAGCGATGGGATTTGTATCAAGTATACAGTTTAGAGTGCTTTTCGACACTGTAGGATAACTAACCACAAAACTTTGCACAAAAAGCAACTTTCGAAAAACATGTCTACGATGGAAACTTACATTCAAGAGTCTTTGTCAGGTGAAAATACTGAGAGTTTGCAAGCTCTCTGTAGACAAGAAATTAGAACTAATAGAGAGATTGCTGGCGAACCAAAGTCTGGGTACTGGTTCAGGGGAACCAATCTCTCCAGCAAATGTAGATGACAGTGATGGTGTTGATCTGAATCGTAATTCTGATGAGAGCGATGAAGAGGCTGACGAGGACGGCGAGTCTAACATAACTGTCTCCCCTGCTCCTCTACCTGCCTTACCAGTTGTGCCTACGGGGCCCATACCAGGTCCCACAAGTAACCCTGCTTATTTTGAACTTAAAAAAATGAAGCTCGAACTAGAATACAAACGGTTCTTGGCTCAATCCGAACGAAACCAAGAGCTCGAGTTCAGACGGATGAATGCCCAGGCTGGGCAGAAGCAAGCTGAGTTAAGACTCAGAGAAGTAGAACTTAATCACGAGTTAGAGATGAAAAAGTTGTCTATGGAAAATGCTTCTCTCTCCTCTGGTTCCTCTAGGAGCTCCAGTCCCAAAAGACCCCGGATGCCGAAGGAATTAGTGGGTATGTATGAACCGAGATTGGATGTGTTGGATTGGTTGAAAATGTTTGAATACAATCATGGGCTCCAGGACATCACCGGGAATGCTTTACTTCCTTGGTTGTTCTCTAGGCTCCCTCCTGTTGCGACTGATGTGGTAATGGAGTTGGGGGAGGCGGATAAGACGGATTACGAAAGTGTGAAACTAGCTTTAATAGCTAGAATCGGGAAGACCCCTTCCCAGTATCTTAAGAGGTTTAGAACCCTCAAAAAGCATGATGGTACCCCTTGGGCTACCTGGGTGAGTGAAGGGTTGAAAAACTTAGAGGGATGGATTAAGGGTTACAAGGTGAACACTTACGAGGGTATGAGAAATCTTTTTATGTTGGAGTCTATTTATGATGCCTGTTCTCCTGAGCTCAGACAGCACTTGGCTGATTCGAAGGAATTGGATTCCAGTGAGCTAGCTAAAGCTGCTGACTTGTGGGTCGCCAACAGGGCTACTCATAAGGATTCTGGGGCAACTCAGAAAAAGGATGAGGGAAAACAGCCTAAAAAAGACTCAAAAGAGAATTCTAATAACTCACATTCCAAAGAGGGCCCCAAACAAAACCAGAAGGGTAAGCCACAAGGAAAACCACAGCAGAATAGTGTGTCTTCTGATGCCAAACCGGAAGGAGGTCAGAACAAGCCACCATTCCAGAAAGCATTCGGTAAATGCTTTGTTTGTGGCTCGACTGACCACGTGAAAGGAGATCCCAGATGTAAGGGTAAACCTTCAGGGGTCCAGCTCGTCTCCTTAGCCTTCGCTCCAGAGGAGGAAGTCCAAATGGCGAGTGGAAACTTTCTACTGCTAGCTGACAAACCCATTGGAGTCTCAGCCAGCGTTTCTTTAGTATCTCTGGGGTTGTGGGAACAACAGAATTTAAATGTCTATAATTCTATCCCCGATAATACTAAAGAGTATTATAAGGACAGTGTCCAGGTGAATGGTCAGGAGACTCCTGCCATTAGGTACACTGGGGCCAGCATAACTGTGGTGGATAAATCGTTTTTTTCAGGCTGAGGATGTTGCTAAGGCAACCACACGCCTCACCAAGTTAGCTGGAGGGCCTGTGCAGATGCTTCCCCAATTACCAGTTCTCATCCAGTGTAACGACATGACTGTGAAGATACCTGTCAGCATACAGAGTGAGGTACCAGGACGCGTACTGTTGGGTAACGATTTAAAAACTCTCGGAGTTGTATCGCATACTCCCAGACCTCCTAGTAAACGGTTACAGGAGCTAACCAGACCTGCAAGAGAGAGGACCATGCGCGGTACTCTTGGGGAGATGATGAAGAATGAAATCACTCCTGCTCCACTGGAATTGTCGGCCGCTGTCTCCAAGACATCAGAAGCAAAAGGGAAACCTAAAACTTCTATCCCGAAACCAGCAGCCAGCATTCCAGTGCAGCCAACATGGACTTCCCAGAGGTTGTCCAAAGTTACACCCGTAATCCACCTCCAGCCGAGGCTGAGAGGGAGGTACAACCCTGCGTGGTAGAATTAGACTCTGAGGAAGAGCTAATGGAAGGCCAGGTACTCATTGGAGATCTGGATCCTGTTGACCATCCTGAGCTGCAGTCTTTACTGGCAGAAGGTGGACCCAGCAGGGCAGACTTCAGTAAGGGACAGAGAGAATGTCCAACTCTGGAAGGTCTTCGCCACCAGGCAGAAGCTCAGGCTGAAGGGCAAGAGCCTGGGAAATACAGGATGCACTGGGAAGATGGCCTCTTCTACAGTGAACCGACCGAGTCTGCACCTGGAGACTACAAACGACTTGTAGTACCCCAAGGGAACAGACCACAGTTCTTGCAGTTAGCCCACGAGATTCCTTTGGCTGCACTTGAGTTTCAAGAAGACTAAGGAAAGGCTCTCTCTCTACTTCTATTGGCCGAGGATGGGGGCTGAAGTAGAAAAACACTGCAGGAGCTGCCACACCTGCCAGATCTCTGGTAAGGTTGGCTCCAAGAATGTGGCACCTTTAGTGCCTCTCCCGCTTGTGGGCGTCCCATTTGAGAGAGTAGGGATTGACATTGTTGGTCCCCTTGATCCTCCAACATCCTCAGGCAACAGGTTTATCCTTGTTGTAGTAGACCATGCTACTAGGTATCCTGAGGCAATTCCTATGAGGACTGTTACAGCCCCGGCTGTGGCTAAGGCCCTCCTTGGTATTTTTACTAGGGTCGGGTTTCCTAAGGAAGTAATCTCTGACAGGGGGTCAAACTTTATGTCCAACTACATGAAAACCATGTGGAAAACCTGTGGAGTTACTTACAAGTTCTCAACAGCTTACCACCCACAAACCAATGGATTGGTAGAACGGTTCAACCGAACCATGAAGAGCATGATAGGTGCTTTAGAGGAACCCCTTAAGCGTAAGTGGGACCTTCTACTGCCATGCCTTCTCTTTGCTTATAGAGAAGTCCCTCAGGAGGGAGTAGGTTACTCTCCCTTCGAACTACTCTATGGTCATCCCGTCAGAGGTCCATTGGCCCTGATTAAGGAGGGGTTGGAGAGTGCTCCTTCTCCCAAGCCAGTCAGAGTGACTGACTACGTGATAGGTCTCCGGAGGAGAATGTCACACATGATGACGGAAGCAAGCGATAACTTGAAAGCTGGACAAGCATTGGTCAAGCACTGGCACGATCAAAAGGCTAACATGGTTGAGTTCACTCAAGACCAGCTCGTTCTCGTTATGATCCCAACAAGGCAGAGGGCCTTGCAAGATAAGTGGATGGGACCCTTCCGAGTAGTGGGTAAACTCGGAGAGATTAACTATCTGGTGGACTTGGGCAATCCCAAGGAGGCTCCGACAGTCTTTCACACCAACTGACTTAAAGCGTATGTCTCACGACCTGATGTAGGAGCGTTGCTTCTAGCATCATCCGAGGAAGAAGAAGAGAGTGAAGCTCTTCCGGACCTCCTCAGAGGCTTACCTTTAGATGAAAAAATTGAAGGAGTAAATCTCTCCTCCAATCTGACACCCGAGCAACAAGAAGAGTGCAAATCTATCTTGAATCAGTTTGCCTCTCTGTTCTCGCTTTTACCAGGCTTGACCCCTTGGGGCCAGCACGACATACTCACTGGTGACTGTCTGCCAGTCAAAAGCAGAGGATACCGCATGTCAGAAAACGTACGAACCCAAATCAAAGGTGAGGTCAGCAAGATGCTCGAACTCGGGGTAATAGAGCCCTCTACTAGTCCATGGTCTAGCCCAGTCGTGTTAGTACCAAAGGCCGGATCTAAAGAACTTAGATTCTGCATGGATTATAGAGCTCTTAATGCAGTCACCAAGACTGATGCCCACCCTTTGCCAAGAACAGATGAGTTGGTGGATAAACTTGGCGCCGCCAAGTTCCTCAGCACATTTGACTTGACATCAGGCTATTGGCAAATAGCCCTGACAGACCATGCCTAGGGGAAAACTGCATTTTCTACCCCCGTTGGCTTATACCAGTTTAAGGTAATGCCTTTCGGACTGAAGAATGCACCTGCTACGTTTCAACGGATGGTAAACCAGGTTCTGAATGAGATGGAGGACTTCTGCATGGCATACTTGGATGACATCGCAGTGTTCAGCAATTCCTGGGAAGAACATGTAACCCACCTGAGAGATGTTTTGCAGGCTCTTGGACGAGCCAATCTGACCATAAAGGTGAGCAAATGCCAAATTGGACAGAGTAAGGTAGTCTATCTTGGGCATGGGGTAGGCGGTGGAGAAATAAGGCCTTTGTGCAGTAAAATTGAAGCTGTGCAAAATTGGACAACACCGACTACTCAAACCCAGGTGAGAGCCTTCCTAGGCCTCACTGGGTATTACAGGAATTTCATAGAGAACTATGGGACCATAGCCTCTCCACTGAATGTCATCTCCTCGCCCAAATTTACTAAAAAGGTTAAATGGAACGAGGAGTGCAATCAGGCTTTTGAAAACCTGAAAAAGGCTCTTTGCCAAGCCCCAGTACTCAGAGCTCCTGATTACCGCCAACACTTCATTGTGCAGACAGATGCTTCAAATGTAGGAATAGGTGCAGTATTCAGTCAACTGGATGGGAAAGGTAGGGAGCACCCCGTTTGCTTTATCAGCCGCAAGCTGAAGGATCCTGAAACAAGGTGGGCAACAATCGAAAGAGAGTGCTTTGCTATCGTGTGGGCTCTGAAGAAGTTTAGGCCGTACTTGTATGGTTCTACTTTTGTCATTCAGACTGACCACCAACCCTTGAGATGGTTAATGCAAATGAAAGGAGAAAACCCAAAACTATTGAGATGGTCGATCTGCCTGCAAGGGTTTGATTTCACCATTGAGCACAGGTCAGGATGTCACCACCAAAATGCTGATGGTCTCTCTAGGATGTATGTCATCGACTAGAGGTATGAGATTCATCCAGGAGTGGATTAAATCCTCCTGTCCCTTAGTCTGGGGGGGGCGAGTGTTAGGGAGAATTCTCTGTTTAGGCTGAATTTCCTAACCTAGTGAGTCCCCCAGCAGCTTTGCTGGATTTCGGGAGTTTGTTTTTTTCCATCCTGCCAAGAGTGAGACTCTTTTCTCCCACTCTTGGACATGTATGTGTGTAATTCCTTTGAATGTCAATGTGTTCTATGGGCTATGGGGTCTTTTACTCCATAGGGTCTCATATGTTTTGCTATGTGTGTTACACCGCACCCTACGTGCCGTAGCACTGGGGCGTCCTAGCGGACCCCACCATAGACTCCATACCCGGGGACTGACTACTGTCTCCCCGGGCATGTAAAGTCACCATTGGCTTTACTAGACCTAAATTTACTAACAGAACTAGTACAAACCATCTTATTGTGGACGTACTAGTAGGTGTAATTCGATTACTCCTGGATCTGTTACTCGAGGGGGCACTGTCCCGTCCCCCCTTCGTCGAGTTTTGGCTGGTGGCAGTGGAAACTACTTGTTATGTTCGACCCCGAACCTAACCCTATGGAATTCGTCCCATTGTTGGAGATTGATACTTTTCCTCGTTAATCTCTAACGTACCACCGGTCTACTTATCTTAAATAAGTTTATCGGATGGTATTTTCTGCCAGAACTCGGTTTTTAAAATGGCGTCTGTGTTCGTCTCTGTGACTCCTAAACCAAAGGTCGAGCCCTTTTTCCCACTTTTGGCGGGCTCTGTACAGAGACCCTCCAAAGTGGTGCCATTCTGTCTGGGTTACCACAGGGGTGTGGGAGGGGGTTTAGGCACCCTGGACCGAGTTGCCTTGCCAACTCCGGTCGCACTCTGGAGTGATTGGCCCAAGTGGTGAGCCTCCCCGCTCACCACTTAGCATGTGTTGATTGACAGCTAGGCTGAATGAATGGGGGTTTTCTGCATAAAAGCAGGGCTTTTGGGACTGGATCTTCAGAAGTCGCCACAGGACCTAAGAATCCGACGAGGGTAACGCTGAGCCGACCTGCACGACGACACCTCCGGTGGAGCCCTTCGGAACCGACTCACCACTTCCCGACGACAGAGGAGATCTCCCTGCCGGAGAGTCTCTTCCCCTGACTGGTGGGAACAACCAGTCCACTTTGCTTTTTATTCGCCTCAGGACGCAGTGGTCGAATTGCCCGTGAAGAGCACCTCGGCAACCGGATAGCCACTACCCCTGTACCGCGACCAAAAGGTGGTGCCTTGTGATGGAGCACTCCGCGGCTGGTCTCTTCCCTGGTAGTGCACCGGACTTCACTTTTCTTCGACGACGAGATCATCTCTACTCTTGGCAAAGACCCGACGTGCATCCACCACCAGGAACAACTGGCCCCGCCGGAGCTGCCCTCCACAACAAGGTACCGTGTCCGCCTGGCTTCCCTTTCGATCGGTTCGAGTGAGGTGTCTTAATCCTCTCCGTTCCGTTGGGTTGCCTCCAAGCTTTTCTCATTCATTGTTCTGAACTGGTTCAATCTGCCGATAACAATTTGCTACAAAGACTTGAATGCATTTCCACTAGAGACTTTTTGGGACATCGCGTCTTGCCCCTCTCCGAGTGGGCCTGGCCTCTGAACTTTACGATCTATTGTGATTCTTGCCTTCCTGCCTTGCATTTTATCCGCGTAGGATTGAACTGTGTTGATTTCATAACCTGCCTATCTTTTTCTCTCCCGCCCTAACAAATATTAGAGTGTCATCTAGGTTGAGGTATACACCTCTGTCTGAAAATAAGTGGTACCGGTAGAACCTAGACTTGTCGAAATATTGCTAGGGGGATTGATCGTTTTCTTTCTCGTAGAGTAATTGTGTTTGATTTGTTTGCCGTGAACTTGCCATAGTGTTTTTCATAGATGTTCTGTTATAAATACCTTAATATCTTTACACTAAGCCTTGTCGCGTGTTTGCTTGTCTTGTTGGGAAGAATTGCCCTATCTTGTATACTCCACATACTGCTCAACTCTTCTTGAAGGAAGTCTAACTGCTCAGCCACAGCTACCAAGTGAATCTGTGTGGTACAGACTGCTACCAAGTGGGTTCACCGCCAAACACCTGTAGTCCTAAACCTTTTGCAGTGGTCCCAGAGGGAACTGCACAGGTTTCCGCCTAACAAAGGGAAAGAATCTTTCCTGTTTCCTGACATAGACGTGCCCTCATGATGTGAGGACTGAAATAAGTTAGAAGTACAAAGAGGTCACCTGCAATGTCATACCTTGTACATGTTACTAATTTACCAACTTGAGGAATAATGAGGCCTGTTCTGTGTTCATTGTACGCAAACATGTTTAATTGCTTTGCTCTATCAAGTTTTGATTTAATATCCTTGAACTAGATCTTCTCAACTTCAGGCTCGCTCATTTGTGCAGCATTACACTTTCTGGTAACAGGATCAAATCTCTCTTAAACAAAACAATACAACATTTAGAACAATATCCCAGTATCATTTTAACTCTGGAAGAAGTGGTTAAAACCCAATCTTGTGCAATTGACCCATTTATTGTTCCTTCCAAAGAGCTAAATATTTTCCTAGAGTACTTATAAGCATCTAAAATCATCTTTCCAATTGTATTTTGGTTTTGCAGGCATTGGACAGGGTCATTCACTATTACATGTATGTATATTCTGTAGTAATGCGTGCTTGGAATCCTAGCAAACAAGCTTTCAGCTTCATATCGTATGGAATGTTCCTTTCGGAAACCTACTATTTACATATTTGCTTCAGGCTCCTCATAGTAATGTCTTAAATACAAATCTGAGACCACAGTGCATTAGTAAGAATTATTATCTATTCACAACCTTAGCAAACGTTTGCCATTTAACACCAACCGAACTGGTTTTATTTTTAATTTTTAGTAGCAATTCATGCATGTAAATCTGTGCCTACAATGGGTTGAAGTCAGAGAGCCCCCATTTAACGGTTGAGTTCCCTGATCATATTTAATGGGGTGTTTCCCTCAATTTAGTGGCCCCTTTGAAGATTAACGTATTTCTTTTATAGTGTTGCCCAGGTCACAGGATTCCATGGAAGACATAGGAGGTCACGGCAGTAAGCCACAATGCAGAATGGATTATAACGTGGCAGGGGGTGGCACTGAGCTCCTTAGTGCCAACATGATCAATGATCTTGAAGGAGAGTTAGACAAAGCAGTGCCATGACGACAGATGACGGCTTACTTGGGCCATCGTAGGGCTGCGAAAACTGCCCACTGCACTGGCAGTCCCACATCTCGAGGTCCAGCTACATCCGCCCTGTACAGTCTCCCCGTTCTACATAAGTCCCCCCCCACCCTCGAGCCCCCCCCCCCCAATCAGGCTAGTGGCTCTACTGCACGCTTTCCTCCCTTTATAGCTCTGATAGTTCTGCACGTCCACATATTAAATGGCAAAAATGTGTTCAGTGCAAATCAAGTGGGTATACGTGTTAGAGGTGAGCGTGTGGCGAAGGAATGCTTTCGTGGGCTGCAGAGCAAAGGCAGGCCTAAAAACTCACAGCAGCAGCAGCAGTAGCACCTTTCAAGTGGATCAAAGACATGCCATGAAAGACTGGCCGAGAGGACAGGTGCAAAGAATGCGCCACAGGGGACGAGTGAAGAAGAAGTGGCTTTGATGATCAAATGCTGTACATTGCCGTCATAGGTGGTGTTTATAAATCCCGTCAGAGCCGGAAATGGCAAGGGGCACGGGCCCGGCTGTGTAGCAATGCCTTCATTTTTCGAGGACAGGCAGGAACCAATGTAGCAATTCCGCTCACACTTCGGCATAGAATGTATTTGTGTATGGATTTTTATATTCGAGCATTGACGGGAACGTTCGAGGATGCTTTGGAAAGGTGAAGGAAGGAATATGTTGAAAAGGGTGCCTTAAGAAACTTTCTCATTTTTTTAAATAAAAAAAGGTGTTATGATTTTTGTGTATCAAAAAAGGTATGGTAAATGTTTTTCATTTCCAGGCACTTAAAGACTCTTACGAACTACTTGCAAGTGGTCTTGTGGTGATACAAGCCATTTACATGTATTTGTATGTATCAGATTAAGCTATGCTCTTCATACTCAGAATCTTTTCACAGCATATGATTCGTTCCTTCGGGTCTTTTACAGTTAATTAACTTGAGGTGTACTTGGGTCACCTAATGTTATTTGGCACAGAAATTCATGCGCCAAAACCCTGTGGGACCGATTAATGGAATTTAGTGCAGATATCTCGCAATGGCCCTGCACCGAGAAGGACACTGCTCCAGCCTGCGCGCAGAAAGAAAAATGTGTGCAATGCGTATTTATGGAATTGGTTGCACAAAGTAACAGTATTGGCCGGTCACGGATGGAACGCCCAAGACACGCCCGCAAGCAAAGCAGGAATCTGCCAGATCAGCTACCTTTGCGCGCTCCCCGGGTGCGAATACATGGACCCTTCAAACAGTGTGTGGGGTCCCCCGTAACTGTATCCGGTACCCTGACAACATGCGTATGAAAATTCGTAACTCAGCAATAACTCAGGAAATGTGCATGCGGACCTACGTAAAATGTCCCTGCACCCTGTTACACAGCTTACGTGCACTCCTACTTTACGTCGGAATCCTGATTGAGTACACGCACCCCAAAATCCAGCATGCAAGCCCACCTGCATGCAGAAAGTCCTACACGCAACTGTACTTACGCCAGCCTTCGGGTGGTGTATCCTATGAAGGACTTGCGTGGGCATTTCCAAGCTGAGACGTTGCGCAATCGATTCCATGAATACGTCACTTACCGGAACAATAGTGGGCTTGCGTAGGGCTGCCTACAGGCCGTCCCTCGGAAGACCCACTTCTTAGCAAGTTAGTCCCCATTTCTGGTGTTCTGCCCCGTCGTAGCACTTTGTGCAGGTCACAGCCACCCTCTGCTCAGAGTCTCGTGCAAGGCCCTTGACGGCTCACACAGGAGTGACAGGCCAGTGTGAAATCCACACAAGTCCAGGAAAAGTGCAGCGCATTCAATTCCATGAATCAAGTTGCGCGTGCAGATTGGGCACAGATTAGGTACAAGTAGCCTATTTTCTGCACAATAAATTCCATGAATCAGCCCCTATGTGTTCTTTGTCATACATCCCTGGGCACTGCAAAATGGGCAGCAGAACTAGCAGTAGTATCCGTCAAAAAGTTCCTAATTGTTCCTAAGGGTAACTGTCTTGCATTCATGTCCCAACCACCACATAAGGGGACATTTCATTATTTTAACAGTTCCACTAGACTACCAACTGTGAACTGCATGGGGAGGCGTCAGGGCAAATCCAGGGAATTCACATAGGTGTTTGCAAAAATCCCATATGAATGCAAAAACCATGCTTTGTGATGTGTGCCCTTAAATCATTTAAGATCACACACTTCTTCACGTGCTAGCCCGAGCAACAATATAGAAATATATATAACACATATGCATTATTTGCCTTTGACGGGTCTCGCAGAGCTCAGATCACCCAAAGATGTTATGAGCTTTGGAACGCCCCTTCACATTGAGTCATGCTCATCTATGACAGTAGGTAAGCCAGATTTTCTTACATTTTCTTAAACTTGCTTGGAAGCTGCACAAAATCAAGAAAAGCCCTCATACTGAAATTGTGGATTACACCAACACTATGTGATATGATATGATATGGCATTTATAACGCGTCTATACACAAGTGTTTCAAGGCGCGACGAGGCAAGGGGGGAAACAAAGGGAGGACAGACAACGATCCTACTAGGCCAGGTGTCATTCAGATCATGCAAGTGCATGGGAAGGGGGAAAGGAAAAGTGCGCGGGGGGAAGGGAGAGGGGAAAGTGCAGTACATGGGAAAGTTGAATAAATAAGATGAATAAAACAAATAAAACAGCCACCTAGTGGCAAGTGCAAGGAAGTGCAGACATAAGTGCTGGTAGGGGGACTGTAGGGATACAGAAAACGGTCCCCTGGTGCAGGGGTTGCCAGGGAGGCTGTGCAGGTGGGCAATTGATGGGGCCTGGGCCAGAGAGCAGAAAGGGTGGCCAGGTAACCAGTGCAATTTCAGTCAGGAATTCAACAGGGGAGGGGAGGAGATAAAGCAGAAGCAAAGAGGAAGGTTTTGAGCTGCTTCCGGAACCGGAGATGGTTCTCCTCGAGTTTCAGGGAGGCAGGAAGGCTGTTCCAGAGAGAGGCCCCTGCCGAAGAGAGTGATCTGCCACCAACTCGTTGCTTGGAGAAGCGACTGACCCTGAGGGAGTTGGAGGCAGATGAGCGAAGAGCTCGAGAAGGAAGATATTTAGGAAGAGAAAGTTGGAGGTATTGCGGCCCCAGACCCCAGAAGGCCTTGTGTACAATGCAGAGGGTTTTGAACTTAATCCTCACAGCCACTTGGAGCCACTGCAGAGATTTCAGTCCTGGAGAGATATGATCCCTGGGTTTGAGGCCAAGGACAAGTCTCGCAGTCTTGTTCTGGATAGGTTGCAGAGGGTGGAGAGTGGAGGCAGGCAGATTTAGATAGAGGCTGTTACAATAGTCCAGCTTAGAGAGGACCAGGGCTCTGGAGACAGTGAGATTCTGGGGGAAGGAGAGGAAAGGAAGAATACCTCTAACGAGGTGCAGCTGGTAGTGTGACTTCTTAGAGACGTCAGAGATGTGAGGGGAGAAGGAGAGTGCAGAGTCGAAGATGACCCCAAGGTTTTTAGCCTTGCAGGTGGGAGTGGCAGGAGCCATGGAGTCGATGTGGTCCTTGATAGTTTTGGAGGAACAGGGGTGAACCCGTTTCGACGAGACTTTCATAGATCAGACTTGTCTAGAAACCTTGTCAGGGAAAAGGCAGAGAAGGAGGGAGGAGGGGTGGCTGCAGAAGGGCCAGAGGAAGAGCAGGCAATAGCGGGAGGGGCGCGAGAGGAGGAGAGTGAGGACAGGATGTCCTGAGTTTTAGAATTGAAGTGAGAAGCAAGTGCCGTGTAGAGGGCCTGGGAAGGGACAGCAGAGGTAGAGACTGCGGCAGGATTGGCCAGTTCCTTCCAGATTTTAAAGAGTTCAGCCGAGTTGTTAGATGCCGCAGAGACGCGGGCTTGGATATGATGTCTCTTCTTTGTTAGGACAGAGAGCCGGTATTGCCTTTGCAGCAGGTGGCAGGCTAGTTTGTCAGAGGATGAACTTGAAACACGCCATTTCCTCTCGGCCACCCTACACTTGCGTTTTAGGGTGACGAGGACAGAATCATACCACGGGTTACACTTGACTTTGGGCTTCAGGTGGATTCTCATGGCAGGGGCAAGGATTTCAAGAGTATCAGAGATAGAAGAGTGGGGTGTTAGGGAGAATTCTCTGTTTAGGCTGAATTTCCTAACCTAGTGAGTCCCCCAGCAGCTTTGCTGGATTTCTGGAGTTGTTTTTCCCATCCTGCCAAGAGTGAGACTCTTTTTCCTCCCACTCTTGGACACAAATGTGTGTAATTCCTTTGAATATCAATGTGTTCTATGGGCTATGGGGTCTTTTACTCCATAGGGTCTCATATGTTTTTCTATGTGTGTTACACCGCACCCTACGTGCCGTAACACTGGGGCGTCCTAGCGGACCTCCACCATAGACTCCATACCCGGGGTCTGACTACTGTCTCCCCAGGCATGTAAAGTCACCATTGGCTTTACTAGACCTAAATTTACTAACAGAACTAGTACAAACCATCTTATTGTGGATGTACTAGTAGGGGTAATTCGATTACTCCTGGATCTGTTACTTGAGGGGGCACTGTCCCCTCCCCCCTCGTCGAGATTTGGCTGGTGGCAGTGGAAACTACTTGTTATGTTCGACCCCGAACATAACCCTATGGGATTCGTCCCATTGTTAGAGATTGATACTGTCTCTCGTTAATCTCTAACGTACCACCGGCCTACTTATCTTAAATAAGTTATCGGATGGTATTTTCTGCCAGAACTCGGTTTTTAAAATGGCGTCTGTGTTCGTCTCTGTGACTCCTAAACCAAAGGTTGAGCCCTTTGTTCCACTTTTGGCGGGCCTCTGTACAGAGACCCTCCAAAGTGGTGCCGTTCTGTCTGGGTTACCACAGGGGTGGGGGAGGGGGTTTAGGCACCCTGGACCGAGTTGCCTTGCCAACTCCGGTCGCACTCTGGAGTGATTGGCGCAAGTGTTGAGCCTCCCCGCTCACCACTTAGCATGTGTTGATTGACAGCTAGGCTGAATGAATGGGGGTTTTCTGCATAAAAGCAGGGCTTTTGGGACTGGATCTTCAAAAGTCGCCACATGATCTAAGAATCCGACGAGGGTAACGCTGAGCCGACCTGCACGACGACACCTCCGGTGGAGCCCTGTGGAACCGACTCACCACTTCCCGACGACAGAGGAGATCTCCCTGCCAGAGATTCTCTTCCCCTGACTGGTGGGAACAACCAGTACCCTTTGCTTTTTATTCGCCTCAGGACGCAGTGGTCGAATTGCCCGTGCAGAGCACCTCGGCAACCGGATAGCCACTACCCCTGTACCGCGACCAAAAGATGGTGCCTTGTGACGGAGCACTCCGCGGCTGGTCTCTTCCCTGGTAGTGCACCGGACTTCACTTTTCTTCGACGACGAGATCATCTCTACTCTTGGCAAAGACCCGACGTGCATCCACCACCAGGAACAACTGGCCCCGCCGGAGCTGCCCTCCACAACAAGGTACCGTGTCCGCCTGGCTTCCCTTTCGATCGGTTCGAGTGAGGTGTCTTAATCCTCTCCTTTCCGTTGGGCCGCCTCCAAGCTTTCTCACGTATTGTTCTGAACTGGTTCAATCTGCCGATAACAATTTGCTACGAAGACTCGAACGCATTTCCACTAGAGACTTTTTGGGACATATCGCCTTGCCTCTCTCCGAGTGGGCCTGGCCTCTGAACTTTATGATCTATTGTGGTTCTTGCCTTCTTGCCTTGCATTTTTCCTGAGAAGTATTGAACTGTGTTGATTTCGTAACCTGCTTATTTTTGTCTCCCGTCCTAACTAATATTAGAGTGCCATCGAGGTTGAGGCATACACCGCTGTCTGCAAATAAGTAATGCTGGTAGAACCTAGACTTGTCAAAATATTGTTAGAGGGATTGATCGTTTCTTCTTCGTAGAGTAATTGTGATTGAAGTGTTTGCCGTGGTAGTGCAATAGTGTTTTCCATAGATGTTCCGTTATAAATAAATACCTTAATATCTTTACACTGAGTCTCGTTGCGTGTTTGCTTGTCTTACTGTGAAGAATTGCCCTATATTGTATACTCCACATACTGCTTAACTCTTCTTGAGAGAAGTCTGACTGCTCAGCCACAGCTACCAAGTGAATCTGTGTGGTACAGACTGCTACCAAGTGGGTTTACTGCCAAAAAACTGTAGTCCTAAATCTTTTGCAGTGGTCCCAGAGGGAACTGCACAGGTTTCCGCCTAACATGGGGCGTGGAAAGGGTTGTGTCAGGGTGAGAGTCAGCCAGGGGGTGAGGAGGGGGTGAGAAGGTGGCGGCAAAAGCCTCAACTGACACGCGCTTTATTGGTCGGATGACTGAGACGGTGGGTGGCAGTGACGGAGTTGGCTTGGCCTGCGGGGTAGGGAGGGTGAGGTGGGAGGATAGGAGAAAGTCGTCACTCCAGGAGAGAGCAGTGGAGAGAGGGACAGAGAGGGGAAGGTCTGAAGAGATCAGAACATTGAGAGTGTGCCCTGCAGAATGAGTCGGGCCAGAGGGGAGAATGGTGAGTGAGAGAGAGTCGCAGAGGTCTCAAAAGAGTCCAGAGGGGGGACAGGAGGCATCCAGGTGGATGTTGAAGTCTCCAAGAAGGAGGAGTTGAGTGGTCGAGGCCAGGAGTGAGGAGGAGAGGTCAGCCGACTCAGACAGGAAGGAAGTAATCGGACCAGGTGGCCGATTGATAGTAGCCACAGTAAGGGAATGGCTAGGGGAGAGAGAGAGCCTGCAGACCAGGCATTCAAAAGAGGAGTAAGCTTGCGTAGGAGTGACAGAGACAGGAATCCACTCAGGGAAGATAAGGGCTATGCCCCCACCAGAGCGGTTGGGCCTGGGCGCAAAGAGGATCTTGTAGCCATCAGGTAGTAACGAGTCAAAGCTGGTGACAGAGCTGGCCGTGAACCATGTCTCAGTGAGTCCGAGGACATCGAGGTCAAGTACTTCAAGAAGGTGGCAGATATCAGAGGAGTGTTTGACAGCGGAGCAGGAGTTAAGAGTGGCACTGTGGATAAGGTTGCCCTCCTTGAAGGACTTCCAGGGAGGGGTACAGAGGTATGCCCTGTGGAAGTGTAGAAAGCGCCTGAGAGGGAGCAGAGAGGGAGGGGGAAGGCAAGGTAGCCAAGGAAAGGGGAGAGGGGACAGCAGGAGAAGAAAGGAAGTTGATGAGGTGCGGAAAGCGCCCATCAAAGAGATGAAGGTTGACCTGAGGGCCTTGGACCAAGACGGTCCCATTAGAGTAGACATTAATGGTTACCTTAGAGGATAGGAAGGAGGCCAGGAGGGCGTCCCAATGGGTGCCACCATTAATGGGAGAAGAGGAGAAAGAGAGAGTACAGAGACCATATGAGGAGTCCATAGATCTGGTGAAGGAATGTCAAAGAGGATGTCGGTGAGAGTTTCCTTGGAGGAAGCACTGATGTAGGTGTCAGCGTTAGGGAGGCCTGGGTTGGAGACCAGGATGTCCTTTTTAAACTTCTTCTTACCAGACTTAGTGAGGAGAGCAGGATAGACAATAGAGAAGCAGTTAGAAAAGATAGGGGACACAGAGAGCACCATAGAGTAGGTGGGAGAGGAGAGGGGGATACCAGGGGTAGACAGACAAGACAGCAAGAGGCAAGTGAGTAGAGCTATGGGACAAGATGACGGCACTCAGGATGCGAGCGCAGAAAAACACAGGACATTCTAAGAAAAGAGAGAAGAAATACCTAAATTTGAGAATCCTAAAGAGGGAAAAAAGGCCTAGGCTTCACAATGCAATTTTAGTGGGGCAGATACAAGCAAATTAAAACAACACAATTTAGGTGGGGCAGATGCAGGCAAATTATAACAATGCAATTTTAGTGGGGCAGATACAAGCAAATTAAAACAATGCAATTTTGGTGGGGCAGATACAAGCACATTTAAAACCAGTGGAAAGCCACCTAACTTTGAGAATCCTAAAGAGGGAGAAAAGGCCTAGGTTTCACAATGCAATTTTAGTGGGGCAGATGCAAGCAAATTAAAACAATGCAGTTTTGGTGGGGCAGATACAAGCACATTTAAAACCAGTGGAAAGCCACCTAACTTTGAGAATCCTAAAGAGGGATAAAAGGCCTGGGTTTCACAGTGCAGAAGTAAAGGCGGCCGGTTTAAGCAAGTAGAATCCCTTCATTTGTTTTAGGCACACATGACGCTGCTTCTCTGATTGGGTCAAGCCCTTACTAAATTACATGCAGGCAGAAGCTTGCCAACTGCACTGGTGAGTTCTCTTTTCTTTACAATCTGACATTCTTACATTGGCAAATTCTAGATATACTGCTACGCACAGGTGGTGAAAGTCCCCCAAACAGGTTTGCTTAAGAGCACATTTGTTGTCTTTTTTATGTCTCCCTCCAGATAAGTACCCAGTGCCGGGGGGTAGACGAATCCTAGAGGGTCGGCAATGACCAGTGACCCTCTGTCCTGATGAAGGTGGTATAAAACTGAACAATTCTAGTGAAACCAGTAGACGACAGAAGGGGACGTATTTATAGTACTTACCTGATTGGTTGCCCCCGTTGGGCCGGGGAACATTATTCCAAGCCATTTCATATTTATACTCGGGAGTGGGTATAAGCGGTAGATGGTCACTAAACTCACTCCTTTGGTTTAACATGTTCATGGGTAACAAGCAGGAAAAATAAAGCTATAGCAAACCAAACTTGAACCACCTTTTTTTAGTCAAAATATTTTCTTTCTTTTGTTCATTTCAAAACCATATACAAATACTGGATGCACTCAGATCAGAACAGGGAAAGAGTCTCTCCCTGTCCTTCCTTAGATAGGCAGCACATCACCTCTGCCTAGAGAGATATATAATCAAGACCACGTATATCCCCGTTCCTGGACACACACAGGGATAGCTGATACCTTTGTAGTGGCATTTATTCTAGGTTTCCCAGTACACAGAGTAGGTGGTTTTTCCTCTCTTTTGTTTGGCCGTATTCGGATTGGCTATCAGAGAAGATCGTATAGCCCAAATAGACCCCCCTTTTGTATTTCAGACTTCCGTATAGAAGTCAAATCCTTCATTGTCTCTTAGTTTTTTCTCTGTTCATTCAGACTCATTTAAAATCTCTGGTTGCAATCAACTAGTGGTGGCACCTGCACAGCTTCTAGATTTTTAATTCTAGGTGATTTTAACTACTGGTTGGGAGTAGATACGGATCACCATGCCATAGAAATGAAACAACCGCTACACGACCTGGGCTTCTCCCAACTTATGACAATGCCCACCCATGCATCCGGTCATACCTTGGACTGGCTCAGTATTCTTAATATAAACTGCAGCAACGTTGATACCAGTCCATGTCCTTGGTCTGATCATTTGTTTGTGCATTTTACATTGCATGTGGCCTTTCCTTTAAAATCTCTGAGCAAGCAACCTAAAGTAATGCTAAGGAATCGTAAACGCATCATGATGGATAATATTGATCCACTGCTTAATAATAAACTTCTCAATCTTCTCAATCTTCTCAATCTTCACACAGAAATGTCTTCTCAGGATATGGTGACAATTCTGATATATAACCTATCTTGTATATCATAGAAGTTAGCGGCGCTCAAGCAAAAAAAGATTAAGCCCCCTGAACATAAAAACAAGGCTTGGTTTTCAAAGGAGTTTTGAGCCAAAAAAACAGAGGTTAGTAAAGCATTCTTTGCGTGGAAAAGGAATGTAACCCCGCTTGTCTAGTAAAGTATAAGAACCTAGTATGCAAGTACAAAAAATCGATATTTGAAGCTAAAAGAAAATTTCATAACAACCGGATTAATACAGCTAAATCAAACACAAGGGAAATATTTAAGATTCTGAAGGAGCAAGTAAGTACTCCTGCCCCTCTACACTCCCTAGCAAAAGATGGCGCAAACTGGTGTCAATTAATACAAGATGGCCTATTTAACAAGCTACATAACATTTGGTCAACAATGTTAGAGAAAAAGAACTCCTCTATTCTAGTAAGCAAGTTTTCTAACAATGGGTTCTGTCATGATCCCTTAGTTCCCCAATTTGTCTTCCAACCCATAACAATGAGTGAGCTAAATCATCAAGCATATGAAACCCTCACAATGTAGAGGAGATGGTTGTTCTTCGATGATCATAAAGACTTGTCCCCCACAGCTCCTAGACGCTGTGTGCACATTTATATATACTTCCTTGAAGGAAAGTAATGTCCCAGATGAGATTAAATCTACCATGGTTACCCCCATTCTTAAGAAACCGGGCCTGCCAATGGACAACCCACTCAATTTTCCTCCCATATCCAACACTCCCTTTCTACTGAAAATTCTGGACAGGGTTGCATATGGCCAATTGGCGGAAAATCTGGAGCAATATCCTATTCTCCACCCTAATCAGTCAGGCTTTAGAAAAAAAATTGGAACTGAAATAGCTCTTCTGGAGCTAAAAACTAAACTCCTGGGAGAAATGGATAGAAGGGGCTTGTCGTTAATTATCTCATTAGATCAATCAGCAGCCTTCGATCTCATTGAACATTCCATTCTCATTACTTGATTACAAGAAGTT
Source organism: Ambystoma mexicanum (assembly GCF_040938575.1). Taxonomy (NCBI): domain Eukaryota; kingdom Metazoa; phylum Chordata; class Amphibia; order Caudata; family Ambystomatidae; genus Ambystoma; species Ambystoma mexicanum. Next base: position 917,213,477 of record NC_090928.1, on the reverse strand, counting down.
GCAAATCTCTCTGCCTCGGCAGCTCAGTGGGTTGCTTCTTTCCTGGAGCATAGAAGCAGCAGAGTCTGCTCGGCCTCAGCTGAAGCCACACCTATATCGGTGCTATACGTGGTTCCCAAGGGGCGAGTATGTCACCCTGCCTTTATAATTTGTTTATGGCCCCCTTCTTCTTCATGCTTGAGGAGGAGGGGGTCGTATTCTCAAATTATGCAGATGACACTCAATGTGTCATCTCACTAACAGGACACCATGAGAGTGACGAGTTGGAGGTAATAAGAATCTTCACAATGATAGAAAGGTGGATGTTGGAAAACTTCCTTGCTCTGAAACGAAGCAAGACTGAGTTATTGATTGTTGGCAGCTCTAAGGCTCTAAAAAATCTCAATCAAGCATATAGCTCCTTCAAACAAGGGAATGATGTCATCACTCCTCTACCGAAAACAAAACATTTTAGGGGTAACATTCGACTCGACCTTGAGTATGAAGGCTCATGTCTCTACTGTAGTGGCGGGGGTAATGTACTATGTTAAGCTACTCTCTCACCTGAGGCCCATGATCTCTCAGGAAAGCGCTGAGACAATTGCAAGGGCAATAATTGGAGCAAAGCTTGACTATTGCTGCAATCTCCTGCTAGATATTAGTCAACTTGAACTGCGTAGACTGCAGGTCAGTCAGAATTGGGCGTTCACAGTAGTTCTCAAACTGCCTAAGTACAGTCATATAACAGATGCTAGGAGATCTCTTCACTGGCTTCCTATAGAAGCCTGGATATCTTTCAGAGTGTTGGTGATCACATTCAAATGTAGGTTACAAGTTATGCCCATATACTTACAAAGTCATACAAAACAGAATTGTAACCAACGTACCCTTAGATCTGGAACTCAAAATCTGATTGTGCAGCCTATAAGCAGGACTGCAAAGGCTGAAAACGGAGCGTTCAATGTAAGGGCTCCTTTTCTGTGGAACAATCTTCCAGCCAGACTAAGGAGTCTGAACTCTCTTCATGCCTTTAAGAAAGCACTCAAAACCCTCTTTGCCTGATACTTCAAAATGTGAGTTTTAATGGGATTCTTGGAATAACACCTCTCCATCTCCTAGCACATTAATCCTAAAAGTAATTTCCGAATATGATATTTGGGGTTGACCCAGCCTAATACTCTTTTGGGGTCCCCCTCTTCTTCCGCCTTATGAGTGAAAGATGTGTCTTTTCATGTTTCTGTATTCTCTTTGTCCCTGTCTTTGTCTGCGCCTTTATGCCTGAGGGCCAATAGTGTGCATTAAAAATGTAATGTAATACTCCACATTGAGGGCTTGGAGGGTGTAGGATCAGCAGAGGATGGAGCCAGAAGCCAGGAAGACCCTGGTTAGTACACAAGTGACCTATGGGCTCATTTCACACCAACCCCAATAGAATGTCATCCTATGCACTTGCAGTCACCCTGCAGAGCATTCAGCAGCCAATGCACAAGCAACACATCAAACACCTTAGGACTGTACATCAGGAGACATAACAAGTGTCAACCCACAAAAGATCCACCACTAGAGAAGGAGGAGGCCCTTCATGTAGGACATACATCGCACATATCCAACAGCACATAGCATGGACTGACAATAATCACATAGTACATCTCCAAGCTCTCTATGGCAGTATGCAACATACACATGCATCCACACTGCATGTAAGCTAAAGAGCTGCACCCACTAAAGGCATGGAACACATCCAAAATCTGCTATTGTTCAGGCCCCACAAGCAACAAGTGTAACTAATAATAATTTATTTAATATGATCTAGTTTACATAATAAACTTTACACATACTACATAAAATATAACATATTATCCATATAACATCAAAGAACAATAATACTAAAAACATAACAAATTTACCATAAATTCACAATAAAATACATTAACCCATCACACCTGCATTCCACAATGCACCTTTGTAGCACACATAGACAATTCACCTCTGACCCATTTCAATCTAACACAATTAAACATTCAAGGATTGCCTTTCACTTCCTATAATGATATAAAACAATCTTTCTATAATTCCAAACCCTTTACTGTTCTAATATTTATGGTGACCAATGGGCTTACTTATGAAGGTTGTTTTAAGGAAACTTCTATACAGCAAATCAATAACACTTATTGTTAATGACAATCCCTATTGCTTACAATGTAATGCCCCACTTGGCTTCAGTCTTTAACTAGATGTTATACAGGGCAGTCAGCAAATGCATACTATGGACATCTCCCCAATAGTTTCCCAATTATGCACATACATACCAATATAATACTTGATTATACTGGCCATTGCATAGCATTCGGTCAGGAGATGTTTGGCTGTCTCCAGGATTTCCTGGTCTTTAAACACCCGACAGAAACGTTGTTCAGTGGGTATCTTATCTTTGATACCCGTCACCATCCTCGTTGGAAGTTGCTCCATTCTAAATAATAGGATGAAGCGTCAGAGCCTTTTAGATGGATATGAATTCAAGTAGCTATGTGGCTTCTTAAAGGAATACAGTCTTTTTTGTACAAACTTATAACTTTTTAACCTATAAAGGTGGTCAAAATTATCTAACCAATCCCATAGGTCAATGCGCTTCCCTAGCACATTCTACATTTCCTCTGAGTAGCCCCCACCTCTACAAGTCCAACCTATCTCTGCAAGGTATTTTATCATAGCACCTTTCAGCAAACAAGTGGTATGCCTTTTGGTTATTTCCTCAATGACCTGGAGCCATTTCAAATCAGAATGTACAAGAGCTTCAAGGCCATAAGTCATCATAGGGGAAAATACTTGCATATATAATTGGCGAGTTCCCCATAATGTAAAGCCTCCCTGTTTAGTAGTAAAACTATGTATCAAAGCTGTCACCTGTGCTGCTCTAATGGTGCAATACGTACCATGTTTGCATGTAACATAGTCCCCACTGGGGTCGAACTCAATTCCCAGATAACGATAGTGTGGAGCATACAAGATTTTAACTTCTCCCACCATGAGGTTAACTCGTACTGCTCTTTTGCTAGTATTTCTCATAACCTTAGTCTTCTCCAAATTGATCGTAAGACTATTCCTTTCCGCATATTCCCACAAGGCTATAGCGGATCGTCGTATTCCACTGATGGTACAATCAAATATGACCAGGTCATCTGCATATGCTAGAACAGGGCAGGAAGCCTCACCGATTTTAGGGGGGGCAATTTTTAGTTGCAGCTATTGCTACTGGTAGGTCATACATATATAAGTTATAGCTAAGTGGGGCAGTGACACACCCCTGCTTTACCCCCAAGTTTAACAGATTAGTAGCAGCAAGGCCCCTTTGAAAAGTGCATACCACCAAATGTTGCACTTACACCATGACCGGTAGCAGGGCGGCTCTCAGGTTATAGGATTACACATTCCAAATACAAAATGTGCCCTGCACTACATGGGCACACATGACCTTGCACGGACGGGGCATCCATAAAACCACAGACCAGCCAAGGTTGACATTCCTAACAGTTCAGTTAAGTATTTAGACCAATCATCAAGCCAGTTACCTGTGATACTGGATGCCATGTGATTGTAGCACCTTGCCCACCCAATGTTCACAGTACCTCAGTGCTACACTGCATGAATTCATGCCCAAAAGCAGTTCAACATGGGTCATAGTGCCATGTTTCAGGTCTCCCAATAGGCACACAAGATAGCCAGGAGGCTGTGACAGGCCCAAGCACATCTGACACTCATGCAATCGGAAGTGGCAATAAGGAATTGGCACATGCAGCACAGTCCAATGTTCTAGCCTCCAGGAAGGCAGTTGGGCACAAGGACACCTGCAGGAGCTCTCAGTCCAAGGGCACACCTGGAGTCACCTCTGGGGGCATAAGCACACCTGATACAGTTGTGGCATGAATTCCGGCCATTGGAGAGCCAGCGGAGGACCACTCACACAGCCATCTTAGTCAGGCCACTGCACAGGACACATACAAACTACCTGCCACCACTGCCACTACAACTGCAGCTTCCCCAGTGAGCCAGATGTCCATGGGATCCTCTCCCCTGCCCAGTATCACACCTATGGGCACCAGTCTCTTCTCCTTACCATTTCCCTGTGCCCTCCATTGGAACTATTCAGAGGACACAGAATCCCCTCCTGAGGTTGAAGATGAAGATGGAGCAGAGGCTACTGGCTCTGAGGAGAGGCACATGCATTCCACTCACAGCCCAGCACATGCTCAATGCCATCTGGAATAGGCTCTCACAGATTAAACAGCAACCAGGAGAGAATGCAAAGAATTGCCCAGTAACAACTAGCCCACTCACAGTCAAAGCAAGACATGGTGCAGGGTGCCTTACTGCAGATTTAAAGGCCGATTCATGGAATAATTAGCGCGGCGCAAGTGGACAAAAACGTGCGATTCGCAGTGCAATTGCGAAAATCGCACGAAAAGCAGCGCACGTCGATTCATGGAAGGCCGTGCGCGAGAAAACCAGCGGATGTGCGATAAAAAGTGCGCGGCGCACGTTGGCGCACAGGCCATCTAACAGCGTGCGCCAGGTCACTGCGAAAATCGCACAGGCCACAGCGAAAATCGCACATAGCGCGGCGCACGCAACAAAAGTAGGCGGAACACGGGCGTAACACTCGGAATGGGGAACAACTTGCCAAAACGTGGGCGTCACGGGGGAAGTACAGGGCACAAGTGCGCGGAACGCCCACACGCTCGCCTACAACACGTATTCATGGAATAGAATAGGGGAAAAAAGCGCACGCTCAAACCAGCGCACAGGCACAAACACGACCGCCACAAGAAAGCAGGCGGTAGCGTCTCTGCGGCTGTAAGAAATGTGCGCCAAAAGGTGCGCCAACAAATCGCACCTATATACTGCCATGATGAATGTCCCATACTGTGGCCCTCCAGGAAAAATGACGTGCAAAGGGGTACCCAAAAACACGGACACCCGCTGACAAAAAATACGTGTGCGTGTATACCGGGGTGCGCGGGAAGTCTAACACGCGATTTCAGCAGGGTACGTGCATCACAGGGGTTCGCGTGAAGTTTCACACGCGATCGGGTCTGGGGGAGCAGGCTACGTGTATATCAGGGGTTCGCGTGAAGTTCCACACGCGAACAGCCTGGGCGCGTGTATTTCAGGGGTGCGCGGGAAGTTCCACACGCGAATAGCCTGGGCGCGTGTATTTCAGGGGTGCGGGGGAAGTTCCACACGCGAACAGCCTGGGCGCGTGTATTTCAGGGGTGCGCGGGAAGTTCCACACGCGAATAGCCTGGGCGCGTGTATTTCAGGGGTGCGCGGGAAGTTCCACACGCGAATAGCCTAGGCGCGTGTATTTCAGGGGTGCAGGGGAAGTTCCACACACGAACAGCCTGGGCGCGTGTATTTCAGGGGTGCGCGGGAAGTTCCACACGCGAACAGCCTGGGCGCGTGTATTTCAGGGGTGCGCGGGAAGTTCCACACTCGAATAGCCTGGGCGCGTGTATTTCAGGGGTGCGGGGGAAGTTCCACACGCGAATAGCCTGGGCGCGTGTATTTCAGGGGTGCGGGGGAAGTTCCACACGCGAACAGCCTGGGCGCGTGTATTTCAGGGGTGCGCGGGAAGTTCCAGACGCGAACAGCCTGGGCGCGTGTATTTCAGGGGTGCGCGGGAAGTTCCAGACGCGAACAGCCTGGGCGCGTGTATTTCAGGGGTGCGCGGGAAGTTCCACACGCGAATAGCCTAGGCGCGTGTATTTCAGGGGTGCGGGGGAAGTTCCACACGCGAACAGCCTGGGCGCGTGTATTTCAGGGGTGCGCGGGAAGTTCCACACGCGAACAGCCTGGGCGCGTATATTCCAGGGGTGCGCGGGAAGTTCCACACGCGAATAGCCTGGGCACGTGTATATCAGGGGTGCGCGTGAAGTTCCACATGTGATTTGACAGTGTGGGTCCTCCCAGGTGTACCCTGTACACCCTCCACGGCCCCTGCAGGCAGCCCACACCACAGGGGACTACCCTGCATCCCTGGTCATGTCCCGCAGGCAGCCCACCCACCATGGGCATGCCCCCCAGCAAAGGCACATGTCTCCTTGAACTAATGAACACCAACTCATGTCCCCTTGCACCCCCACCCCCCAGCACTGTGGGGCACCTGCCAGCAGGCCCCCACCCATGTCCAACTCATGTCTCCCACCACCCCCACCCCCCAGCCACCAGGGTCAGCCTCCACCAGGCCCCCACTCATGTCTCCCACCACCCCCACACCCCAGCAGTGCAGGGTCACCCTCCACCAGGCCCCCACTCATGTCACCCACCACCCCCACACCCCAGCAGTGCAGGGTCACCCTCCACCAGGCCCCCACTCATGTCTCCCACCACCACCACCCCCCAGCACTGTGGGGCACCTGCCAGCAGGCCCCCACCCATGTCCAACTCATGTCCCCCACCCCCCCCACCCCCCAGCACTGTGGGGCACCTGCCAGCAGGCCCCCACCCATGTCCAACTCATGTCTCCCACCACCCCCACCCCCCAGCACTGTGGGGCACCTGCCAGCAGGCCCCCACCCATGTCCAACTCATGTCTCCCACCACCCCCACCCCCCAGCACTGTGGGGCACCTGCCAGCAGGCCCCCACCCATGTCCAACTCATGTCCCCCACCCCCCCACCCCCCAGCACTGTGGGGCACCTGCCAGCAGGCCCCCACCCATGTCCAACTCATGTCTCCCACCACCCCCACCCCCCAGCACTGTGGGGCACCTGCCAGCAGGCCCCCACCCATGTCCAACTCATGTCTCCCACCACCCCCACCCCCCAGCACTGTGGGGCACCTGCCAGCAGGCCCCCACCCATGTCCAACTCATGTCCCCCACCCCCCCCACCCCCCAGCACTGTGGGGCACCTGCCAGCAGGCCCCCACCCATGTCCAACTCATGTCCCCCACCCCCCCACCCCCAGCACTGTGGGGCACCTGCCAGCAGGCCCCCACCCATGTCCAACTCATGTGTCCCACCCCCCCACCCCCCAGCACTGTGGGGCACCTGCCAGCAGGCCCCCACCCATGTCCAACTCATGTCCCCCACCCCCCCACCCCCCAGCACTGTGGGGCACCTGCCAGCAGGCCCCCACCCATGTCCAATCCATGCCCCCCTGCACCTGGGTCCCAACATTCCCCAATCATGTCCGTAATGCCCATCCTCCCCTGCCAAAAGGGCCAACCAACTATCACACCCACCCACATATCAAAGGCAATTACATGTTACACCCCCAATTTAAATAATGCAATTTAACACATGTCTGTCACACACAATGGCTGCAAGTGAATGACAAAACACCCAACATGACATGCCTGAAAGCAATGAGATGATACGACACATTGAAGATTAAAAAAATGATATGTATTTAACAGCAAGTAGAATGGAAATGAAATAAGAAAAAACACAAAGCAAATCAAACAAAACAAGATGAATGTCCAAGAAAAAATTATGAAAAATTAAAATAAGCCAATGAAGAAGATCATCCTGGGTCCATGAGCCCTACCAAAGTAAACCTAACTGACTACTAACTAAAAAGTGAACTATATACAAAAAAGTGGTGCATTGTCCAATCGCAACCAAAAAAAAATCAAAAAAACAAAGGAAACCTAACCCTAACTATACAACTATATACAAAGGCAGCGGGCTATTCGGACGGCTCACTGGTTGTTGTCATGGGCCAGGGCATCATCGAACTCCTGGTCAATGGCTTGGAGGCGGGCATGTTCCCTGGCCCCGAGGTCCCGCAGGGATAACGCAGTGTCAAGCTCAAACTCCCTGCGAAGACCCTCGAGGCACTCAGCCCGCCTCAGCGCCCTCCGCATGGAGTCCTCCGCCCTGACCATCGTGAGCCGTTCCTCCTCTGCCCGCTGCCGCTCCGCACCTATCCGCTGGCACAACCTCTCCCACACGGAAGCCACTCCCATTCCAGGGTTCTCCTGCCCTCCGGCCGATGCCTGCACCCCTGATGTTGATGGCCCCGAGCCATGATGCCTCCCACGTTGAGCCTGCTGCTGCCTCCGACGCAACTGCCTGTGCCAGCACGACGGCATCCAGGCTGATGGAAACCACCGACGCCGTCGTGCACGTGCCCTGCCCGATGATGCCGTCACATCCTCCATCTGCTGGGGTCCAGTTGCTCTGGTGTCCACCCCTGCTGGATCTCTGACTCCCGACTGTGGCAGGGATGGGATCCCCACCGAGCTGGCTGCATTGGTCGGGGAAGGTCCACAGGGGGCCCTGGTGGCATCTGGGCTGGAAGACGGCAAGGAGAACGACTGGTGGATAGCCTGCACAGAGGAGGAGAGGGCCGCCACATTGGCCAACACATGCAGAAAACCCCCGAACATGGCCGATCCCAATTGGGCCACGTCGGCACGGTGCACTTCGTGATGACGTGCGTGCTCCTCCCGGGAAGCACGCACGGCATCACGAATCACAGCCGTGCGCATCGCGACCCCAATCAGGACCTTCTCCGCACGGCCAGGGGTTCCCACGTCCGCAGGTGGAGGGGAGTCAGGTGACATGGACATCCCCTCTACCTGCGGACAGGCCTGGGACGGGGCATCCCTGCTGGTGCATGGTGGTGCACTCACAGGGTCAGGGACAGCGACATGCACAGGCCCCTCCACGGTGACCTGTGCTGCCTCCTGCCCCTGGCCCTGGACTGCACCACTTGCACCAGCAGGGATGCCCCCACCAGGCCCCATGTGTGCCCCAGTGGCGGCCTCCTCCTCCTCTGTGCAAACCACCAACCTGGATGGCTCCTCACCGTCTCCCACCGTAGCAGGCCCCTGTGGGGGCTCACCCACCCCTTCCGCTGCAGCCGTGGGGGCATCCCCGCCGCCTTGCTCCACAGTGCCGTCTCCGCCCTCTTCTTCACTAGCCGCTGCGTAGAGGGAGACAAAGAACACAAGCATCAGGGCACTGTACAATGGTCCCCTAGACAGGAAGCAATAGCAGATGAGCACCACTGTCAAAGTACACTTCCATCATGTCCCTCCACAACACATGGGTCAGTCCAGGCAAAACACACACAGTAACAGGCATGGTGCATGCCATGGACATTTCCATGCATGTCCAATGGACTCTTGAAACATTCAATGATATGTAACTCACATGCATCATGCCTCATGCCCATCACATGCACACACTTCACCTCAGTCACATCCATCTGGCCCCATACACACCAAACACAGCGGATACAAGGGTAATTTGGCTGCTTTACTGAATCTGTGCATTGTCACACACATGTGTCATGCATCCATGGCATGCACAAGTCACAGACACGCAGGTCAGGCACACAGACATGGCTACCATATATGTACCTGGCATCAGCACCCATCCCTCACCCCCACCCATGTCCAGGTACAGAGACTGGCATGCTCTCATGTTCAAAATCTGAATAGGGCTCCCCATGCGGCATTTCAACACATGCAACAACCATGTGCATCACACATCACTGGTCGCACATGCATCACCATGATGTCCCTGCACACATACATGCATACATGGCCTATGGCACACATACAGGCAAGTATCATAGAACCAGCACACCGCAACATGCCCTGTCTCACACAGTAATGCATGGACACTTACCGCTCAACTCCAGACGGGCCTCCCTCTCAAGGATCTGGGCGTGGAGCGCTGGGCGTACGCGTTCCAGGACCCTCATCTGGATGGAACTCATGTGGCCCCGGCCCCCCTCCACGAGGCGCCGGGCCTTCACAAGGGTCCTGGACCTCAAGTCCTCCCAGCGCTTCTTGATCTTCAGGACGTCGCGGGTTGCCACCCCCTCCGCGTTGATGGCAACCACACAGTCGGCCCAGATCCTCTGCCGTCCTTCCTTGCTGGCGCGGGACGATCCAAAGAGGGCATCATACTGCCCCAGGACATGCTCCACCAGGACACCAACTTCGGTGACAGTGAAGCTGGTGCCCCTCTGTCCCTCTGGCCTGGGGTTGCCACTGGTGCCAGATGTGGAAGTGCCCGACATGGCAACCCCAGAGGCAGGTGTGGGTGGGCAACTGGGTCCTGGGGCTGGGCTGTGGAGCGATGTAATACCAGTCGGGAGTCTTCAGTTCCAGCAGGGGTGGACACAGCAACTGGACCCCTGCAGATGGCTGATGTGCAGGCACCAAATGGCAGGGCACGGTGGCAGCAGGCAGGCAGGCAGGCAGGCAGCAGCAGATGGCACGTGGGAGGCTGCTCGGGGCACTGGGGGGCAGTAACTCGGCCTTCTGGGCAGGAGCGTGGGCTTCCGTGTGTTTTCGCGTGGCCAGCTTGATACGGAGTGATTTGGCACGTGAAAATCCTGCACGTCAGCGTGAAATCCGAGGAAAGGCCCTTAGCGCGTAAGCGCGTCAGCACGCATACGCGATTCTATTGGACCAGAGTCCCTCAGCGCGTAAGCGCGTCTGTGACGTGACCCGCACGGGTGTTCCCCACTCAGCACGTGATGACGGGGCACACGTGGAGATACTGCACGTCAGAGTGTCATCGCGTGTAATTGGACAAAAGTGCGCGTACACGCGATTGGCCTATGTACGTGTATTTAATGGGTGCGCGGCCACTTACACACGCAAGTACGTCAGCGAACCTGTATCACGTGGTGCGTGTGAATTTCCGCACGCTATTGGACTGGAAACTGGATTCCAGGGGTGCGCGGGTCACACGCTGTATCCCGTGGTGCGTGTGAATTTCCGCACGCTATTGGACTGGGAACAGGATTCCAGGGGTGCGCGGGTCACACGCTGTATCCCGTGGTGCATGTGAATTTCCGCACGCTATTGGACTGGGAACAGGATTCCAGGGGTGCGCGGGTCACACGCTGTATCCCGTGGTGCGTGTGAATTTCCACACGCTATTGGACTGGGAACAGGATTCCAGGGGTGCGCGGGTCACACGCTGTATCCCGTGGTGCGTGTGAATTTCCGCACGCTATTGGACTGGGAACAGGATTCCAGGGGTGCGCGGGTCATACGCTGTATCCCGTGGTGCGTGTGAATTTCCGCACGCTATTGGACTGGGAACAGGATTCCAGGGGTGCGCGGGTCACACGCTGTATCCCGTGGTGCGTGTGAATTTCCACACGCTATTGGACTGGGAACAGGATTCCAGGGGTGCGCGGGTCACACGCTCGCCTAGAACACGCGCTAAGCATAAATTGCAGACTTTAACAATTACAAGCTCAGACGCCAGGATGAACATACCGTTCCTAGCAGCAGTGGCAGTGGGCTACCAAAGGAGGAGGAGGAGGATAGTCAGGGCCAGAATATTCACACCCAGAACCAGCCTTTTCGGGATGCCTGATGACCAGGTGTATGGGAGGTACAGGTTTCCACCACACATCATACTGGACCTGGTGAGTGAGTGGGAGGATGACCTCACATCACCCACCCTGTGCTCCCAAGCACTCAGCCCCCTGGAGAAGGTCCTCAATGTACTGCACTTCTTAGCCACTGGATCATTTCAGCGGACAAGTGCCATAGTGGGTGGGGTGTCACAGGCCACCCAGTCACGCTGCCTACACCAGGTCTTGAACATCATGACTGCACGCCCATCAGTCCGCAGGCACATATACCTGCCCAGAACACCTGCAGAAAGGCATGCTGCCGCCCTGGATTTTTACGCAGTGGCACGATTCCCCAAAGTGCTAGGTGCCATCGACTGCACCCATGTGGCTCTACGTCCCCCCAGGGCATCTGAGCACATCTATAGGAACCGCAAGCACTGGCATTCCATCAACGTGCAGGTAGCATGTAATGCCAAGGGAATCATCACCTCAGTATATGCCAACTATCCCGGCTCCACCCACGACAGCTTCATTTACCGAATGTCCACCCTAAGCCGGGACCTAGAAGCTGGGCGGCATGGCGATACATGGCTGCTTGGTGAGTATGTATGCCACTGCACATGCATGCATGTTGGATACTGAGCAAGGTCACAACATCACCAATGATACCAATCCCCACCTCCACAGGGGACAGTGCCTACCCTCTCAGCCCCCACATGATGACGCCAATTCGGAACCCCACCACGCCACCCCAGGTAAGATTTAACACAGCCCACATTACAACCAGGGGCATAGTGGAGCGCACATTCGGAGTGCTAAAGTCACGCTTTCGCTGCCTTGACCGTTCTGGCGGGCAGCTGTTATACGCTCCCCCAGTAGTGTGCAGGATCATAGTGGCAGCATGTGTCCTGCACAACGTTGCAACACGCCGGGGCCTGGCCGTGGACATGGTGGTGGCCCCACATCCCCAACCACATGCACAGCCGCTGCGCATGGGAGGGGAAAGGGCACGGGGGGAGGCAGCCCGTACACAGCTAGTGGCTAATTACTTCACATAGAAATCACACCCCTGTGGAGTGCACACTGCCCTGGCACATTCCATCTGACAATCAATGATGACTCAACCTGACACTGATCCTGAATGTCTGGAGAATGAACTGGGAATTCCATGTCAGCCTGAGATTGTTCACCTGGAAGTGTCACAATGTGTGCATCCCTACCCACACAGACACCACCAATGCAGTTTTGTGAAGTTACACATTGAAGCAGCTAAAATGAATACCCACTTGCAAAATGCAACAAGAGGACAGTGCCATGTCAGCCAACCCAACCCCAGCACTGCCACACGACACACCGTGCCATGTCATGCTAATTGCAGGTAAACTAAGTAATCCCCACAACATGACATCACTCTCACTATGTACAGTGGCACTATTAGAAACCTGCAACACCTGAAATGCTCACAGCAATGCCGGACCAACAACATACTTGAGCACGTAGTACCATTAACATGACATCAAAAATGTTACATATTAGTAGTCTCACCACCTGGAAATGCCTGCACTCCCACCACTACCAACTGTGCAGTGTTGGCGCCATGTAGAGTTGTAGGTGCACTGCTGCCAACAAGGTCCCCATCGCCAGACTAGAGGTCCTTGTGTGGACTTGAGGAAGGGACCTGCAAATTGGGAGGTAGACACAGAAGAAGAGTTACACATCAATGCAACATGCAGTGTACAACACAACAGCAATATGCACTATGAATGTATACACAGTATTGACTACAGACTGGCCACACAGCTCATGGGAGTCCAACGTCACTGTGTAATTCACTGTCACTTGGGCACACCCTTTGCAAGCCCATGGAAACGGGAAGCAGGAGGGGTGTGTGTGACTCAAACCCAAGCATCTGAACCAAATACATTACAAGCCTGCATGTGCCCAGCCACAATGCAGCGTATGCCCACAGGAACCACGGAAGCCAACAGATCGAAGCCAACAGATCGAAGCCAACACATCGAAGCCAACAGATCGAAGCCAACACATCGAAGCCAACAGATCGAAGCCAACAGATCGAAGCCAACAGATCGTCCCAAAAAAATTGGGAATAAAAGAAATCAAAATAAAAATAAAAATAATAAACAATCAAAAATGGCCATTGATGGGCCCGGGGGGGTTGGGGAGGCCACCCAGGAGGTCCGAGGACAGGATGCACACCAGAACCCACCTGCGTGGATCCTGGGAAGATAAAACACCTCCATGGGCTCATGGCCCACACGGCTACCCTATTGTGGGAGTATCACTGCTGTCGCTATTATCACCCTGTGCAGCTGCATCCGGAGGTGGTTGCACTATGGGAGGCAGCCCACGCAAGGCCCTAGTCTGCTCCTCCATGGCTGCAAGCATGCGGGTGTGGTAGGTCTGGTTCTGGAGGATGAGTGTGCGGAGGTCCCCATGCAACAACTCACGGGATGCCCGGACCTCCGCCCTCGTTGCCTGCATCTCAGCTGAGAGCGTACGGGTGAGACGCTCCAGCTGCTGTTCTGTCCTTTGGTGTGTTGAAGCCTCAAGCTCAACAAGAGTCGTCCTGAGGTGTAGGAGCTCCTGCCTCAGGGCTTCCCTGTGGCCCTGGGACTCAATGGAGATGGCCTCCTGCAGAGTCGCCAGTGCCGCCCGCCTGTCCCTGTTGGACCCCAACATGTCCTCCCTGTGTGACTGGCAGATGGAGTCGGTTGCCTGCTCTAGTCGCTCCATCAGCCTTTCTGGGGGGACAATGGAAGTGGCCACCCTATCCATGGCCTGAGCCATCATCTCGGATGATGCAGCCTGTTGGGTAGCCATACCGTAAATGGATTGCTCCCATGCGGTATTGCCGGGTGGCATACGGCCACCACGTCGGCGGGCACCACACCTGTCTGGGGCAAGGCGAACTGCGCCTTGCTGTGCCGGCACTGCCTGAGGCTGCAGGACTGCATTCCCCCTCTGATCTGCTGGCCCAGGAACAGGATCAGATGTCGCGGAGTGTGACCCTGAATCCGTAACCACCGAAGGCGTAGCTGCCAACACTGACATCCCCATGGAGGGTACTGACCCTGGTGCAGGTGGGTGAGACAGAACAGAATCCCTCCCTGGAACACTCACCTGCGATGGCACGTAGGTCTCATCCGAATCAACACCTGAGTACAGCTCGGGGGAGGTGCAGCCAGAGACACCCCTTGAGAGCACGACCTGCAGCACTTGTGGGTTCTCCCCCACCACCACACCACGTCCCTCACTGGTGGTTGGTCGGCCCTGGGACACCTCCTGGGTCTGCACCATCTCCACAACCCCAGCATTATCAGGTGCGTCTTCCCCTGCAAAGACATGAAAACAAAGTAATGGAAACAGGCATTAGCACCATGGCACACATTGAGGGCTGAGAAGCAAGAGAACCAGTACTTGATTGACACATGTCCCACATGACTAAAACCCTCCCATGCATGCACCCTCACTGCGTATGAAGTGCAGGCAAATGGCACACACTGATGACACCAAGATGGAAGATGAACACATTTTCTGCATGCTGCCTGGCAGTGGCATCACACATTGGCCTGTGATTGGCAGGTGAAACACACATGCCATCACACAGATGGCATGCACCATTGCTATTGAGTGAAGAGGGAGAGGAGGGCAGCACCTATTCATTCAGTCCAGTTCCCGCATGTAATAGCTTTTCTGATTCTAACAGGTCAGATTTTTCACCTGGAGCTGCCAGTCTGAAATGGTCAAATTGCACAGGGACATGTGTGTACAAATGATCCAGGTAACAAAGTCACTCCACTTTACCATACCCATGTCAGACATGTGACTAGTGGACAGCGACATGCCTAGTGAAAGTGGTGGAATGCAAACAAACTGACTGAATGAACAGTGAAAAAGAAGCAAATATGTTGTGTCAAGGTGACACTTCAAGGGCAACTGGCGTGCAGTTGTGCTAGATGTCTACTGTTGGCAGAAGGGATACTGCTATGGCCAAATGCAGCTGCGCAGGAAGTATTGCATGAAGCACATGGCTGACCCATATGACTGAGGCGCACACACTCTCACCTGGCACCCAAACAGAAGCCCTCACACACACACCATGCACATGGATGACACACACATGCATGTGCACTCACCGGACAATGCCTCGTAATCAGCCAGATCTCCCACGCCTTGGATCTGTTCCTCCGTGACGTAGGTCCTAGCGACTGACTCATGTGGAGTGAGTTCCATGTCTACTACTGGAGACCCACCTCCAGTCACTAGAGTTGCGGCATGACTTGAGGCCAGCTTACTCTTTGCCCTGCGCTTTAGGTCATTCCAGCGCTTATAGCAATCATTGGCTGTGCGCCTCACGATTCCAAGGGCACTTACGATGTCCGCAACGGTCTGCCAGTGTGCCTGGCGTTGTGCAGGTGTGGTCTTGGATCCTGCAACAATGACCATCTCGTTGTCATGTCCGGACACATACTCGACAAGTGCATTCAGTTCGTCATCTGTGAAGCTGGGCTTCCTGGAGGGGCCGGACTGTGTAGCCGTGTCTGGGGCATCAGCCTGTGCCGGACGAGCACTCTTCCTCTTCCGCTTGGAAGGTGGTGGTGATCCTGAGTGTCCTGCGCCGCTCTGGACACTAGGGGCAGGAGCCCTGGTGGACTCTGTATCAGGAGTGTGGGATTGCACACTCAGCATGGGAGTTGGTGCAGGCATTGGCTCTAGTGTGATGGTGTCAGGGGGAATGTCAGCAGCATGGACTAGGACCGACACTGTCCTGGCTGGGTGTGTGAGGGCTGGGGTGGATGGAGCCGCAGCTGCCCCTGCAGCCACTCCGCCCTGCCTCCTTGGTGCAGCAGATGACCTTGCTGCCCCAGATCCACGTGGCATGATGGCATCAACGTGCACCAGCGCACGTGTCGTAGCCCTGCTGACCTGGAAGTCAGCCATGGAGTCAGCCAGGTCTGGTGCCACAATGGGCTGGTCCAACAAGGGCTGAGCATGGATGGTGTCAGCCACTTCAGCCTCAACGGGAGGGGGGGAGGGGGGGAGGGATGATGGGTGCCCTTGACTGGTCCTCCACACATGGGGGGACAGGCTCACCCTGCAAGTTACGACCACGTCCCCTACCGGATCCACCACGGCCACCACTTGTGGCTCTTCCACCTTTGCCACCCTTACGGAATCCTCGCCTCCCAGCCATGGCACTGATATTAATGTGCGTATGGGAGTGGCTGTAGACAATTGTCCTGGGCAATTGGGGGTCAAAGGGGTTGGGTACCAGATGGTAATTGTACCCTAGTGCTCTAGCACGGCTGATTGTAACCCCTGGGGAAAGATGACGGGTCACGCAACGCACAGGAGGCCCAAAAAAGGGAGATGACGTGCACGCAACCCCTCCTAGACCACGTGTGCAGAATGAAAAACCTGCACTACGCTGTGGCACCCAGTAACACAAGAATGAACGTATGCGTGTCACACGCAGCCTAGAATGACCTCTGAAGGGGTAGGCTACACACGGGGCAAGCACAGAAGTTGGATACGTGCGTGACTCACCGTCTGCCAGGTAAAAGAGCGTGAAGAATGAGCGCGTTTGGCTGGCTAAACCCCCGCCAAAAGAAGATGTGTACGCTGTCTGAGAAGACAGGACAACAGTAGAAGGGGACACTGTTTGAGGGAACAGGCCCAGGTAAACCAGTAAAAGAGAAAAAAGAGAAAAAGCTGTCAGAGGTAACAGGGAATACGAACTGGAAACGCCGTGAAGTAAATCGCGTGTGAAACGACAAGAAGTACAGAATTCACCCACTCGCTCTCCACGAAAAGCACGTACAAGGAAATGGTGTTCTACATGTACCTTATATACAGGCCCACACGTACAGCGTCACTTACGCGGCGTGTACGTTCACCAATCACACGCTTTGTCACTCCTGCGTGTAGATCCATTTTCACCAATCACACGCTTTGTCACTTCTGCGTGTAGATCCATTTTCACCATTCACACGCTTTGTCACTTCTGCGTGTAGATCCATTTTCACCAATCACACGCTTTGTCACTTCTGCGTATAGATCCATTTTCACCAATCACACGCTTTGACACTGGGACGTGTCACGCAACAATTTCCTGCACGTGCAGGTGACTATAGGCGCGCATATGCTGTTGACGGGTTTACGCGCTAAGGGCCTTTGCTGACGTGTGGGATTTCACTCCCTATCAGGCTGTCCACGCGTTCACACACGAGAGACCACGCTCCTGGCCAGGAGGCCAAATTACTGCCCCCCAGAGCCCTGAGCACGCTCCCACCTGCCATCTGCTGCTGCCTGACTGCCTGCTGGCCACGTGCCCCACAGTGCTGGTGGGTGGGGGTGTTGGGAGACATGGGTGGGGGCCTGGTGGAGGGTGCCCCTGCACTGGTGGGGGTGGTGGGAGACATGGGTGGGGGCTTGGTGGAGAGTGCCCCTGGTGGCGGGGGGGTGGGGGTGGTGGGAGACATGGGTGGGGGCCTGGTGGAGGGCGCCCATGCACTGCTGGGGGGTGGGGGTGCAGGGGGACATGAGTGGGGGCCTGGTGGAGGCTGCCCCTGGTGGCGGGAGGGTGGGGGTGGTGGGAGACATGAGTGGGGGCCTGGTGGAGGCTGCCCCTGCACTGCTGGGGGGTGGGGGTGCAGGGGGACATGAGCAGGTGTGCAGGGTAGTCCCCTGTTTTGTAGGCCGCCTGCAGGGGGCGTGGAGGGTGTACAGGGAACACCTGTGAGGACCCACCCAGCCTAATCGCGTGTGATGATTCCCACGCACCCCTGTAATACACGTACCCTGGCCAATCGCGTGTTAAACTTCCCGCATACCCCTGTAATACACTTACCCTGGCTAATCGCGTGTTAAACTTCCCGCGTACCCCTGTAATACACGTACCCTGGCCAATCGCGTGTTAAACTTCCCGAATACCCCTGTAATACACGTACCCTGGCCAATCGCGTGTTAAACTTCCCGCGTACCCCTGTAATACACGTACCCTGGCTAATCGCGTGTTAAACTTCCCGCATACCCCTGTAATACACGTACCCTGGCCAATCGCGTGTTAAACTTCCCGCGTACCCCTGTAATACACGTACCCTGGCTAATCGCGTGTTAAACTTCCCGCGTACCCCTGTAATACACGTACGCTGGCCAATCGCGTGTTAAACTTCCCGCGTACCCCTGTAATACACGTACCCTGGCTAATCGCGTGTATAACTTCACGCGTACCCCTGTAATACACGTACCCTGGCCAATCGCGTGTTAAACTTCCCGCGTACCCCTGTAATACACGTACCCTGGCTAATCGCGTGTATAACTTCACGCGTACCCCTGATATGCACGTTACCCGCTTTGCGTTCCTTGTTTGGCAGCCCTGTAAACTGGTCCAGGGTTAGCGCAGCCCTTTGCGATGATTTAGCGATTTTGATGGCTTTTCCTTGCGCGAGGGCGTTCTTGGGGGCGTTACTGGCGCTGCTGCAGGGTCGCTGCGATACTCTGCGCCACGGCTGGTTTGGGAGCATGAAATCCATGAATACGCTGTGCGCGGAAATCGGTTTTAGCGCACGTGCCTGGCGCAGTCAATCGCACGCGGACACTCTGCGCCAGCCGCTTGCGACACTTTTCTGCGAAATTCTATGAATTACCCTGTTAGTGTTTTTGTCTATGGACAAAAAAAAAACGTGGAATTAGCTCCACTGATAATTCCACCAGGGCTAATTCAACTGCAGGAATTAGCGTGCATTTTCTTAAAGGCCTGATCCAGTGGGCTCGAAAAAGTGGCAGTAATCCCATTACTTCCAATTTTCCACTTATCGCCACACTCATAATGAGGCCACAGTGTAATTCTCTGTGTCCTCCTTTTTAATTTTCACCTTCTTCTTCTTCTTCTTCATATTCCTCTAAATATTCCTTTTCTTTTCCTAATTGTATTCACATATTCTTCTTCTCATTCCTATTTGTCTTCTTATACCGAGTTGTTTCCTTAGTCCTCTTCTTCATATTCTTGTTCTTATTCCTCTCATTCTTATTCCAATTAGTATTTGTAGTCATCTTCCTGTATTCTCCTTCTAATTCTCATTCATATTCTTATTCCATTTCTTCTTATTGCTCGTCTTCTAATCTTATTCACATTCCTATTTTTCTCATTTCTATTTCTATTCTTATTCCTCTTCTTATATGCATGTTTCCACTCTCATTGCTGTTCTTCTTCCTTTTCCTACCCTTGTCACTATTCTTCTTCCCATTTCTCTTTGTCCAATTCCTATTTCTCTTCTTCTTCCTCCTATTCTTATTTTTCTTCTTTCTATTCCTATTTCTCTTCTTTGTATTCCTATTCATATTCCACATCTTATCATTGCCATTAATAATCCTTTTCTTATCATCATCCTTCTTCTCCTTATTCCTATAGTTAGCCAGTCCCTCTAGCTTTAAGGGAGATGCCATTTGAGTCCTTCAAATTAAATAATTGATCAAGACTTGAGATATAATTAGGATCTAAACATTTTGAATTGTATTTTTGTTTTTGAGAATAAAATGAATGTTCTGATATGAGGCAACATGCACTATGCAGATTTGAATCCTTGCGCACAGCTGTTTCTTACTTGCCTGAGTGATAAAATGAGTACCATTAAAGTGAATGCTGATAACACCCGGAGTTACTCTAAGCACTATATAAAATGCAAATTATTATAGGAGATTGTATTACCCTGTATCCTGGACATGTGTATACCTGATAAAAAGGTGAGCAATGTATTGAATGTTTAGCAAACAATAAGTTCCAAAATTCAGAAGTACCTGGGAATGGTCAGGTCATTTTGGTCATGAAGCTTTATATAATTTCAGGCAACATCACCCACAATGGTGACTACACATGTTCCAAATTCCCCTACGCCCAATCCAAGACAAAGAGCCTCCTACATGGTTCCACTTTCAATTCAATGCCACCCTTGCACAAAAAGCAAGCCCTCAGTTTCTTCACTTCCTAGTCAATATTTCATTTGTTCTCCTTGTATATTGTCTACAACAAGAAACACACACAGGGAGATTTACAGTGGTTGGACAAGCCCTGTACCTAGGTGCCACACAATAAAAATGTGATCAGTGGATAATGTATTGGGTGATAATAAGTGAAGGGTAGGACTTACATTGGGGCCAGAGAACAGCCAAACAGTGGAATTTAGAGGTCTGCTCGCATGGAGACGCCAGTGAGTAAACTGTAAAGGTCAGTGAGAAGGGTTGCTTACCGTGGTTTCAGCAGTACTGCACACGGATGTCATGCAATAACATTTTGAATAATGCCCAATGTATCGGAAGTGACAGTAAGTACACAGTGCAGGCCAGGAAGACAGCATAAGGGGTTAATAATGTGTTTCAACAGGGTGCAGACCTGTCTAGGTATATAACTCCAGTTGCTGTGCGTGCATTAAAGAGAGCTAGAGAGTACATTGGACTGTGCTGATAGACAGCCCTATTAGTCTTGATATGTGGCTAGGGAATGGAATCACACATGGGCAATATTACAGACAGTTTGCACAGTGCAAGTTCAATTTTGCACAGTAGTAACACTGGAGCAAAATTCCACCTACTTTTTCAAGGCATTTTTGCAGCACAGAAAGGTTTCTGTAATCTTGACCCAGTAC
Source organism: Ambystoma mexicanum (assembly GCF_040938575.1). Lineage (NCBI taxonomy): Eukaryota > Metazoa > Chordata > Amphibia > Caudata > Ambystomatidae > Ambystoma > Ambystoma mexicanum. Next base: position 917,192,497 of record NC_090928.1, on the reverse strand, counting down.
CTATTTAAAAATTGGTGTTACTGTATCCATTTTCACTAAATGTGTCACAAAAGGTCAGACAGTAATACATTTACTAAATCCGTATAAGGGGGAAAACCACAGCTTCAGTGGGAAATAGAATTGAAAAGTGGAAGGTTGGGGAGTTTTATCACTTTATCCGTTCCCCTATGAACGGACACCTACAGTAAACCAGGAATGAGACACATTATGTGCCGTTCAATTGGCCAGTGGTTTGTTCATTTCAGACAGTTAGATAGCTTGAGCCACAGCTCAGTTTTAGGGCTTTCAATGCACACAGAAAGGAGGTGTGAAAACCTACAAATTGGAAACACACAATTACACCACCTACCAACATCAAAAGGTAAATGGAGTATTCAGGGGAATCTTTATTTTTATTTTTATCTCATCCTTAACAATTGGCCAGCCTGATTACTTGTCAGTAATCTTCATTATTCCCAGGCCATGTCTTCTTTGTCTCAGTGCTCACCTATATATGGAATCTGCCATCAGACAGACTCTACCAACTACCCTTTCAAACCAATCCTAGAAGACATCCTAAAGAAACTAGATTCTACCCACTCTTCTATCATTATTAAAAAAGTTGGCCCTAGTCTCTTCTGATATCAGAGAATAGAATGTTAGGAAAACACTGGAAATATTTTAAAATTAAATCAAACCATGGTGCTCCAGCAGATTATCCTCTGCTGACCTTAATCTGTATGTTTTTATTACAGAACCTCTGTGAGAAATTCCTCCAGATACGGTGTTCACCTTTAGAGCCTACCTTGCATTAGCAAGCCATCTTTAAGTGAATGCAGTCAGAACAAAGGGAAAGGTCATAGGACCCACATTAATCATTGGCTGAGAGACCTAGTAGCATCATGAGTTTCACAGAAAGAAAAACAAGGCTAGGAATCCACCATTTGTAATTGACATGACACTTACATATCAAAACAATTTTAGCTTATAACTTTGAAACCATTCCAGTTATGAACATGAGGCTACGTCCATTTCGAAGCTATGTGTCTCTTATTGGATTGGAGATCAAATTGAATCCTCTGCACATTTTTATAAGATAATAAAAATAAAAATATTCATAAAATTATTCAAATGTACATGACAACTACATGACTCGTGCCTATGTATGCGTCTAGGAGAGGGGAGGACAGCAATCCATATACTATTAAAGTAGAAGGTTGCTACCAGAAAAGTGTGTTACTTCCGGGCAGGAGAGGCCAATTCACATATTGTGATATAATCATGACATAAGCATGGGAATATTGGAATCTTTAATTAATGTGAGCACAAAGGGGATAGCATTCTGACATTGTAAAAGCTGCAGGAAAGAACAGCACATGGGATTATGAATATGGATGGATGAATCCAAGAGAGGCCAATTTATGGGTTGTGGAAAGTAAAATTCCTCTTCCAATGGATGCATTCTGTTCCAAGGGAACTTGCAATCAGGCAATCTGAGGCAGTCTTAACTTTATGGAAGCAGATCTGCAAGAAGACTGCTTACGGGGAGATTCTCAATATAAATGGACCAGGCCGCTCCTAAAACTTAAAATATCATCTCAAAAGTGAGTATGCTCTCTACAGCTATTGTTGTCAGGACTTTCTCCACTTCATGGTCCCGGTGGCAATGCTGGAGATGCAGGCATCCACATGGAGTCTTTCCCTCTACAAGATGGCACTCTGTATATTCCATGTATAAATTGAGCAAAGTGTTCCACTCTTTTCCAACACAGACCCTCTGAGCTGCGTTCTCTCATGGGAAGGGCTGAACCGAATGGCTCTATTTAATGAAGACAGATGGTAGGTTTGCTTTGTTGCTTTGCTTTCCTTAGCACTGATGCTCTCGTAGTTCATTTGCTTGTCTTTTTGCACGTTTTATTGTTGACATCGTGGAGCGGTCTTCACCCGCACACTGCTGACATCTCTAATTTCCCTGTCGGTTTCGCTGAGCGCGGTTCTGTCCCCGCTCGCTGCTGGCGTCTTTGTTCTGCTTCCTGTTTGTGTTTTCTTGCGCTTTCCTCGTTGTGGCATCTGCCTCTCTCAAGCCCTGGTGTCTGCTTCTTGAGTATTAATTTTCAGTATTATCGGCTCTCCACTCTCCACTCAACCGGTTCATCCTTCCAGCAGCCACATTCTGAAGTTATCGTTCTTTCTCCACCTGCTGATTCCTCCTCTACATTTCAACTAGTGGTCAGCTATCAACTTACATCCACCTGCTGAAACACAGGGTTCTCCCCACAAATTGGTTTTTCCCTTTGGGCTTTGCCCATTAGGCACACATATCTGACAGTCTATCTGAGGCTATTGAATGCTGTTTCAAATACTCCTAAAAGACGATACCACAATCAGGTCAGTACTGTGCTTTTATCATCCTTACAATTGTCCAGCTAAGTCCCAGAAAGGGACAAGTTTGGGAAGGTTTTATTAAAATAACTTTTACTTGAATGGGAATTAAACAATTCAATCTCATTCCATATAAAGTTAAGTGAGATGCCAATCTAATACAATTTAAAATACATTTTTGAGATGAGTGGGCAATGCTATAAATAGCACTAGTGTGCATTCAACGCGGCATTCTTCAAAAATGAAAAGCTTATTAAATTGTACCCAAAGGGCCTCATCACGAGTTTGGCACTATCCCAGTGGTAATACCGCTGGGATACCGCTGGTTCTATTAGCATTACTGCCAAAACCCTGCCGCTATTAGCGCTGGATCACAGGTTTGGTGGAAAGGTAATTCCCCATTAGGCCCATTCGGGAATTCCCAATTCCCCATTGCGCCTAATGGGTAATTTTGGGGGCTACCACTGCCGGCGGTATTAGCATGCATTAATAGCACCGAAAATTGGCAAATTCACGCCCAATTTACCCGTAGCTTAGAGTTGGGGGTAAATCCTGTCAAACCCATGTTTTGGCGGACCCTTAAATGCAGCGGTAATAGCATTAGCGCCGCATTTAAGGGTTACCGCCAATCTCGTGATGAGGCAGAAAGTGTTTTCACAGAAACAGGTAACAGTGGGCTATGATATAAAGATGTCAGTAGCAGGGCTTAATAAAAATTGTATTGATAATGTGTGGTCTGTGAAAACCATGGCGAGTTAAGAAGGAATGGGAAATGAGACCATGTTTAATTGTGTCAATTCTACTCCCATAAAAATGATGCATATATATATCCCATGCAATCCCCTCACTTTTAAGGACATGTTACAGAAAAAGAATCTCGAGCCAGTGGGACTTAATCGGCAAAATAAAATGGGATGGACATTTGTAGGTGTACAATAAAATCCTAAACCATTCTCCAAGTTTGGGTGGGTGAAACAGAAATATGTGCATTCTGAATCATTAACACAGATTCCCTAACCCAAAACCTGCAGAATTGTAATGCAAGTTAATGTACGCATATTGTAAAAACTGCACACACATTTTAGCAGCCAACCACACATATTTGCAAGGGTAGTATGAGGCATGCAACAGTTCCTTTATAACAGCATTTGTAGAAAAATAGTCTGGGAAAGCAAACGTCCTGTATATTGTGTACAAGTGTGACTTATGTGCAGTATAAAGATATTAGCATATTAGAGAATTTCAAATGTTTGCAGAATCCTGTTACTGTTGTGACACATCTATTGTCTTGATTGCTATATGGCAGATCTAAACCCAATACCCGGTAAGCAGCAGAGTTACAATTATAATGTTTTTAGCTAATTAAACATCAAATTTTATTGGATGAATCTGATGATGTCATCACTCCTTTCCCGGGGATAACCTCTCCTCCGTTGGCCAGGGGACAGCAGTCGCTACCTGATCCTGACCCTGGGAGCAGCTACATGAGGGAGGACCACATGGGGGGATGCGACCCTCCAGGGGGTGAACTGACATCAACGGATGTGACATGGTATACCTCTTTTCCTTCTAGGGATAACCCTTTCATTCCACAGGCCTTTATGGCATATTGTGCTGATTCCCTTCAGCCATCCATAAGACTATTGGTAATATCTTCCAATACCCTATACTAAAGACACAAAAAACTGCCTACAACTCCCATACATCTAAAAATACTCAGACGAGGAGGCTGAATGGAGCAATGCAGATCACCAGGGACGAGAAGCACCAGAGACCCTCTAGTGTTCGTAAGCATGTCATGGGTGCTGGGACATTTAAAAATGTTACATGGCATGGCACGAGAAAACGCTTCCTGGGGAAGTCGAGCCCTCTAAGTGTTGCCCAAAGGACTGTGAGGATGTCAAGACAATCGTGGAGCCAGCAGGCTCAGGAGGAAGTCAAGAGACAGAGAACTACAGAGGCCGGTTCTCTTTGTGGTAAGTATAAGAAGAAACTTCCTGGTGGCCAGGGGATCCTGAACACAGCTTCACCACCCCCCGGACATGGTGCAAGAGCCCAGAGTAAAACGGGAGCCACGAAGGACATGGAATCTGTACGCTCAAGCCGTGAGGCTTGCGAACTGGCAGCGGGACGCCGGTGTGTGGCCTCCTGTCTACAGCGAAGGAACCGAAGGAACTGACAAGACACTTGTGAGTTGTAGAGAGAGAGAATGGGACACCGGGGCACTTCGGCAATGTTGTCAGAGAAAGACAAACATGTATGAAGTGAATGAGAAGGAATATGAAAGCCAATATTACCCGAAAAGGGTTTACTGAATAAACGTGAGAGAAAAGTACATTTTACAATTATATAAAGTAAATCAGATGAATGTGACAGAAAAGTAAGTTCTTAATTGTATAAAGTAAATCAATAAAAAGCCCTGCAGGAGAGTAAACCAGTCAAAAGTATGTTTTCAATTGTATAAAGTAAATCAGATCATATGTCCTGGCAGGACTGTAAACCAGGCAAAAGCAAGTCTGCAATAGTACGAAGTAAATCTGATGGAAATCCCTGGAAGGAGAGTGAACCAGCCAAAGGCAAGTCTGCAATTGTAAAACATATGATATGATATGATATGGCATTTATAATGCACCTATACACAAGTGTTTCAAAGCGTGACAAGGCAAGGGAGGGGCAACAGAGTGAGGACAGAGACAATGGGCCTCATTACGACCCTGGCGGCCGCGGTATGAACGGTGCCGGTAAGGTACCGGCACCGTTCATACCGGGCCGCCACATTACGAGTTTGCTCACGGGTGGCGGTATGCATCTCTGGTCTGGCCAGATGTGCATACTGCCACCCGCGAGCTTACCAGGATGCTAACACCGGATCCATCATTAACGGGTCAGTTGTTAGCATCCTCCCCATTCCCATTGAGCCCTATGGGAATGGGGACGTACCGGTCTCAAAAATGGGATACCGGGCCCGCAAAAGTCGGAATGGCCCGGTAATTCCCTTTTTTTGGGACCCGGACACGAGTTTGGAGGTAGCCATGCCGCTAATGGCTACCTCCAAACTCGTAATGAGGCCCAATGATTTTACTAGGCCTTGTGACATTCAGATCACACAAATGCAGGGGAGAGGGGAGGGGAGAGGTGCCGGGGGTGTGTGGGAGGATGGACAAGTGCAACACAAGGAAAACAGGAAAAACAACAAGTAGTTCTGCCAACGGGTGGCAAGTGCGAGTGTTAAGAGTGCAGACAAGTATCAGGAAAGTGCAGGAGAGGGAACTGTAGGGTTACAGATACAGACCACAAGTGCAAAGGGTGCCGTGAGGCAGTGCGGGTGTGAAGCTGGACAGGCAGGGACCTGGGCCCGGGTTCAGAGAGTTGCCAGGTGATCAGTGCATGTAACAGGCAGGAGATCAGCAGGGGAGAGGAAGAGAGAAGGCAGAAGCAAAGCGGAAGGTCTCGAGGTGCTTCCAGAATAGGAGATGGTTCTGCTCAAGTTTCAGAGAGGTAGGGAGGTTGTTCCAGATGGAGGCACCAGCCAAAAAAAGAGATCTGCCCCCAACTCGTTGCTTGGAGAAGCGACTGACCCTCGATGAGTTGGAGGTGGAGGAGCAAAGAGCTCGAGTAGGAAGCTATTTCAGTAGAGAGAGTTTGAGGAATTGCAGTCCCAGGCCCCAGAAAGAATGGTGGACGATGCAGAGGGTCTTGAACTTAATCCTTGCTGATTTCAGTGCTGGCGAGAAACGATCCCTGGGCTTGAGACGAAACACATGTCTCACAGTCCTGTTCTGGATGGGTGGTAGAGGACAGAGAGTAGAGGTAGGTAGATTTAAAAAATCGCTGTTGCAGTAGTCCAGCCTGGAGAGAACCAGAGCTCTGGAGACAATGAGCTGTCACTGCTCAAGGCTCCTTTCCCAGGGATCACCTCACCTGGATCTTCACTGTGGCTCAGTACCTTCTGCCTCCTTCTCCTGTCCTTTGGCGTTTTTTCCTCTTCCCCTTCCTTCTTTAGGGATCCTTTACCCTTCTTACGTTCAAAGAGATAGGGACGGTCTCCTCCCGAGGCCACTTTGACCGTTAATAGAACAAACAGTCAAGTGAACCCTGGGGAGCCCGCTCCTTAAAACAGGGAAAAAGCCGGATTGGCAGAAAAAACCCTGTGTAGCTGCAGATGACGATGGTCGAGAAACCTTGAAAGTCCAGAGGCAGGTGAGGACCTTCAACCTTGATCTTGTTTGTAAATCCAAAGGATAGTGGGGCTCTACAGGAGGAAGGAGCCCGGGAAGGAAAGGTAAGGAAGAGTCGCTGTAGAGGGCCTCCGCAACACACACGGACGCGGCAAGAAGAGTTAGCAAGGGAAAAGTATCCCGGAGAAACAGGTAAGATCAGAGAGAACGAGAAGTCAGAACGAGAGAGAGAGCACAAGAGAGAATGAGTGAGAGAGAATGAGTGAGAGAGAATGAGAGAGCGCGAGTGAGTCTGAGTGAGAGAATGAGAGAGCGCGAGTGAGTCTGAGTGAGAGAATGAGAGAGCGCGAGTGAGTCTGAGTGGGAGAGTGAGAGAGAACGAGTGAGTTTGAGTGCGAGTGGGTGAGATAGTGAGAGCACGGAAATGTAGTGAAAGTAACCCCGAGCGGGTGGGAGCCGACAAGTCGGAACCCCGCCGCCGGGGAAGGCAGGTCTGCGGCAGCTCGAAGCAGATAGTTGAAACAGACCTAGACAAAGTCGGAATACGTTACCAGCGTGATATGCTAGGATAGCAAGGAAGAGAACCGCATACAGGCGAGAGGGATAGGGCAGCAGAGAAAATACAAGCAGCAAGGGAAAAATGCTGAAACGGGAGGAATACAAGGAAGGGACTGGTACGGATCAAAACGAAAGTCAGCGAAAGCGAGTTGCAACGCGACTCGCACGGGGCGTGGCTTCCATATATGCCCATAGCAACAAAAAGGCTAGACCGCTAACAGACAAGCCGTAGAGTCCTAATAGCGCCTCCATCTTGCCCATAGCTTCCATGGACGCATCGGTGTGACATGAGCTTCTGGGGGAAAGTGAGTTAGGGAAGGATACCTCTGCGGCGGTGCAGCTGGTAGTTTTTACTTCTTAGAGATGTCAGAGATGTGAGGAAAGAAGGAGAGTGCAGAGTTGAAGAAGACCCCAAGATTCTTAGCCTCAAAGGAAAAGGGCCCAGGGTGGGCAGCCAGAAAGTGAGAGGAAAGGAAGGTGATGGTGAGCCGATGAGGAGGATCTCCATCTTACTGGCATTAAGTCAGAGATTATTGGCGACACACCACTCCTGGATTGCAGACAGAAAATCCAGGATGAGAGAGGGAGAAGAGGCGGCTGGGGGAGCCAGAAAGCGAACTGAGTGTCATCCACATAGCACTGAAAGTTGGAGCAGAGAGCAGCTATGTGGTGGGTGAAAGGTGCGAGGTATTGGTTGTACAGCCAAGGAGAAAGATTAGACCCCTGGGAGATACCACAGGTAGAGAGAGATAGAGAAGAGGTTGACCCAAGTTGGACCTGGGATGGTTGGTCAGAGAGAAAGGAGGTCAGCCAGGCCAGGGCCTGATCAGTGATACCCAGGTTATCACAAAGAAGGTTTAACAGGATGGCATGGTTGACAGTATCAAAAGCAGAAGAGAGATCAAGGACAATGAGGACAGAGGGGTGGTTAGTGTTAAGGTTTGAGAGCAGGTCTTCACAGATGTGCAGAAGAGCTGTTTCCATGCTTCTGGCTGCTCTGAAGACAGGCTGATGGTCATGGAGACAACCAACAGATTCAGTGTGACGGTTAAGCTTGGAGATGGCCAACTTTTACCAAGAATTTGCCCAAAAAAGGAGTACTGGAGATTGGGCGATAGTTAGCCGGACAGGAGGGGTTGGCTGAGGGTTTCTTAAGAAGAGGGCTCACAAGCGAGTGCTTCTGGGGGAGGGGAAGGTTCGATTGGCAAACAAATGATTGCAGAAATTGACCAAGGCTGGAGCGAGGGTGTCAATATGGTCCTTGATGGTGTTAGATGAACAGGGAAGGTTTTGAGGAGACTTTCATAGATCGGACCTGTCTAAAAGCCTCGTCAGGGACGAATAAAGGAAAGGAAGAGAAGGAAGGGGGCGAGGTGGTCATAGGAAGGCCAGTGGTATAGCAAAGAGCAGAGGAAGAAGGAGGAGAGGAAGGGAGGGAGGACAGGATGTCCTGGGTCTTAGAGATGAAATGTGAAGCCAAGGCCATGCAGAGGGCCTGAGAAGGGAACATGAGAGGCAGAGACTGCAGCAGGATTAGCCAGCTCCTTGCAGATTTGAAAGAGTTCAGCCGAGATGTTATATGCTGCAGTGACGCGGGCTTGGAGGTGAGCTCTCTTCTTAGTGTGGGCAGAGAGTCGGTACTGCCTTTGGAGCAGGTGGCAGGCCAGCTTGTCAGAGGGTGCCCGTATATGAAAAGTCCTGGCAGGAACGTAGACAAGTCCAAAGTCAAGTTTGCAAGTGTGCCAAACAAATCACATTAAGAAGTTCAGGCAGGAGAATACACCAGGCTAAATCAAGACTGAAAGCAAAGTTAAACAAAATGGAAAATAACCTGGCAGGGGAGTTCACCAGGTATCCTACGAAGTTGAATCTTACATCCAAGTTGTTTTTTGTATGCAAGTAGTTTGTTGTACAATAGCCCTAAGCAAGACTCATGACCTTGGAGATTTGAAGTGTATTGAAGAGAAACCTGGGGAAATGAGTTGTCCCCTGGAACTGTGAGCTTTATCTATTGGGAACCATTGAGTAGGAGTTATACATTTCATTTGAACTTCAACATTTGGGCACTTACCAAGCCAAATACATGACCCTTCACAAATCAGAGTTGTTGTATAGAATGTGAGGGAAAGGATAGGATTTCAGACACAGGACATTTTTTTGGCCACTTTGACACTGTGAAAGACCTTTAGTTTTGGTTGAGGTAGGGAAATACCCCTTAGAGTAGGGATATTGAGGGCTTTTCCAACCCACTTTTATTTTGAATACATGTTTATAGCATAAACTATGAGATCAATGTGCCTGCATCTCATTCCTGGCTCCTCACAGCGTATTGAATTGATTATGGAAATTAATACTTGTGCGTCAGAAACAGTGAGCAAACATAGCCTGGAAAAGCTTGATTTCCTATGTGGCCAGCCTTCACTTAAAAAAAATAGTGAAAGAAGTGACGCAATATTGTGTGAAGAAGCCCTAATAACCAACCTCCCATACAAGTGCTACAGAGTGATCATGCAATGATTCCTTTCACAGTCAACACATCCGTGTGTCAACTTCTAACTCACAAAGGACAAACAACCACTGCCAGGAGAAGCCGGAAATCTCCAAACCTGTAAGATCCTGAAAATCTTATGAAAGAGACCAAACCAATCCCATACAAATTCGCATTCTTACAACCAGAAAGAATCTCAACAATGCTAGAAAACTGGATAAACAAAGCATAAAACACCCTCTCCCCACTAAAGAGCATCACCCTCTCAGAAAAAAGACTTCAGCAAAGTGGGTCACAGGCCATCTATGAACACTGAAAAAAAAGAAATCAAATTCTCGAAAAAACATGGAAGAAACACTACAACCCTTAAAACAAGGTTGCCTACTAATGACAGGTCCACTAAAACAAGGCACAAAACCTTAAAGCAAGGAAAATGTACTATTCTGAATTAATTAATAATACAACTCATTCAGAGAAAGTACTGAGGGTACCAAGTGTTTTGTGGAAGCTGGGAGCAACGTAAGTCTGTCTACCCTTGCATTGCCTGGAGGCGGACCTTACTTGACTTATTCTGAACTCCCTAGCGGAGCGGTGCAGAGTGTAGCAAGTGTTTGTGGGAGCTGGGAGAAACGTGAGTCTGTTTACCCTTGAATTGCCTGGAGGTGGACCATACTTTACTTATACTGAACTCTCTAGCAGAGCGGTGCTGAGTGTACTAAGTGCTTTGTGGAAGCTGAGAGCAACATGAATCCATCTACCCTTTCATTGCCTAGATACAGACCTTACTTTACTTATTCTGAGCTTGGTAGCGGAGCAGTGCAGAGTGTACCAAGTGTTTTGTGTTCTGTGATTGTGCCTTGTGGTTTGTGGCACAGCACGCTGCCTCCCACTGCCTCCCAAGAAAGAAACAAAAGGGAAATATTCCAGTAAGCTGAGGAATCTTGTTAGAAATGTTGGAAGTTGAAAGTCAGTATTCACTGATTGCCCAAGTTGGAAACGTTGAAATTCCTCGCTTGTCACATAACACGTCAGCAAGAAAGTACCAGCTGAAGAGTTACTGCGGGCTGATGCCTTTGAACTCTTCGATCTAACGTGTTTATTTTGGATTTGCTTTGCCATGAAAAAACATTGTCACGTTCTCAATGTCGTACTAAATTATTTGAGTGTAGTGTGGCGCTGGAATTGCCTTTTATTAAGTGGAGCGACTGTGGCCGGATGTGGGCCGAAGCCTTTGAGCTCCACTAATCAGTGCTGTTACTCGCATTGGAAGCTCTGCTAAGAACTTTCGTGTGTGATTTATAGAGCCAACCTATGATATGCAAACTCTGTACTATGGTTGTGTATTATTGTGAGCATGGGAGCAACTGTGGGCTGATTGCCTTTGAGCTCCTTTTGAACTGCCAGAAAGTGTCCATCCAGTTTTCAAGATGTTTGAATACCTCGATTTATTCCCATTGGTCTTTTCCCCTCTATGTACTTTCTGCATAGTGGGAAAGGTTTGCCTCAGCCCACTGTAACTGATTCCGTCCAAATTTCCGACCATGACATTCTTCAAGCGCTCCGTTTATCTCTGCCCCATCTCTGATTGTAAACTGTTGTTAAGTTTCAGCTGGAATTGCACCCTCCCGCCCCCCTCAGTTCAGGTTGAGGAGAGTCTTCAACTGGACGTTACGTGGGGATCAGACTGTGTGATGGAGTGTCACAGCCAAAGCTACAAAAACCACCATTATTGCCTGGTAAAAGTACTGACTACTTTTTGGTATCTTCGTGTGCGGCACCATCAGTCACAGCTTCAGTTTCCACACTGACTGCTCCTTCCAGTGAGGTTGGCCAGGATTTGTTGGCCATTCCTGAATCCATCTTGGTTCCAGTGGAGGTCTACACACAAAATGAGGAGAGCTTTATGCTGGATTCTCCCCCTAATCTTCCTTTCAACAAATTTCGAATGAAGTGTCCTCCTCCTCTTCATTTTCATCGACCTCTGAGCAAAGACAGTCAATTAGAATGCCAGCTTTACACACGGCCCTGAATAACAAAATGGACGGTTCGCACTCAGAAATATTGACATAAACAAATCAAGTTCTCTCTGTAGTAGTATCCTTATGCGATGGCTTGAAAAATGAAGTCAATAACACTCTATAATGTTGGAATCCATCTTTTTTAAATTCGAAAACTTGAATGTGCAAGCAAACCTAAAAACATTTTAGTTTAATCACAGGGAACACTTATTAAAGCTTGGGGTATCAACTAAGGACATGTCAGAAAAAACTCTAGCACCATTGTGGGAGTGTGTTACCGTTGTAAGAGGGGTGCTGGGTGAAGTGGAAAACTTAGCACCTACGATGAACGATGGTGGGTACACTGTTGGCACTACTTCCTCAGTACCTACTTGTCTAATGACGGGCAGAAATATATTTACAGAGTGACTAACTTTGCCCGATGTGGTTCTTAAGCAAGTAATCTCAGGCTCACTGAGTGAGGAGGGGGTTTGAGGCAGAGTACGCTCTGGAAAATCATCCTCCAAATAACGGCTCACAAACGGTTTTTCTTAAGTTGAGTGGCAAACGAGTTAGGAAAACCAAAAATATGCCACTCAACAGGGTGAACAAGCAAGCCACTATGACATTTCTCCACTGTTTTTTAAAATAGTCCACTTTTGATAGAGAACCCGATGCTAGCGTGATTGTTACAGGAGAGGCAACTAAGAATGACGGCAGTAAGGGGGTTCTTAATGAAAGTGAGAATGTTTGTTTGAATTTCTTGTTGTAACAGTAATCCTGCACCACAGCCTGTGGGGTTGTCTTTAACCCTCCAAACTCGGAACAGGCTTTGGGTTGTCAAACTTAGTGGAGTGTGTTCATCTGATTCTGTGCGGGTTGGGGATCTGCAGACCTCTGGTACTCCTGCTGCCTGGGTGCTTGGTCAGTGAGGCAGTGGTCTACTAGGCTTAGTACAGCTCCCACTCAGTGTACCAATCCTTTTGCTTCCTGCCCAGAGAAAGCTTCATATAGTAAGAATACGGCTTTTCAAACATCTGCTGTGGTGAATAATTGACAATCTATTTCCCTAGCAGGGTCAAATGTGTTAAACAACAAGGGAAACAAGTCATTTGTGAAACCTTAATTTGTGACATACAGTGGTTTGAAGGGATCAAAGGTTAGAGACACTGCTAATGTCAAAGATAAGCATTTCCCACGAGCACCAGTAAGAACTCGTGAACAAGGGTCTCAAAAATGGCTTCGGTCATTGGGGGAAATGCCACCAGATGTTGATCTCAAAGTGCGCTTAGAGAGTGTGCTACATGAAAATAAACACATAATCCTGAATCATACAAACATCCTTCGATTAATACATGCCATACACTCTCTCAGTACTATTTCAACCTGGGATATTAAAAGAATATTATTTTTCGATTATTTCTGTACTGGCAGACTGGAGGTTGTACTGAGATCAAGAATGGTCTTTGACGCTGTGATGAATGAACTTAACGCCATCGCACATTTGGCTTCGACCTTACACCGTATAACGATAAGGGTAATTGTTGGAGTGGACAGGGGATGGTGTTGATTTCACATTTCCTCCGAAAGAAGTTGTGGTTGTCCTGGCTTTAGATCATGGCCAGGACCATCAGGTGCAGGCGTATGCAACTAGTGGGATGAATGAAGCTCAACAGAGTGACTGGCCATGGCTTTAGTGCCTAAATAGGAAAGAAAGGGACTCTGATTCGCATTCCTCCTGACATAAGCACAAATTCCATACTTTTTATGTCATGGAACACCCGTGGTAATGTCCACCTCTTCACTAACCCGGTAGTAGGCGTCTTTTTAAAGTCCAAAATGTTCATACATTTACAAGCAACCAATCAACCTTGTTAATTGAACTCCCCGTTATTGACAGCTATAATTGTAATTTTCAGACATAAAAAAGGGCCTTTTGGGTGGCCGTCCGTCAGGTGGGCTACTGACCCTAGTGAAATCAAGTCAGTCATTCAAAATCATAGAGATAAATGGGTATGTGGTTTGATTCTCCTTTCGGGAGATTTGAATGCGGCCTGCTCTGAAGTAAACACCACTAGAACTACAATTACTGGTCTTAAAGGAAAGTACTATTTTGGTTACGTATGGTTAAAGGCCCTTGTTGGAGTGGGTTGGTGATGTTGAATGGGGCTGTTACGGATAATGTACCAAGTCACTTTACATGATTTAGTGCTTCCCTCACGTCAACACTTGATTACATGTTCACATGCCCAGATCTGTCTACTGAATTCAGTGATCATTGGGCCCCATTATGAGTCTGCCGGTCTGGAAATAAGGGTACAGCTAGCAATGTACTGGCACCCTTAGACCGTCAGACTACAACTCTGCCTGCCAGGGCCAATGTGCCCGGCAGGTCTGACCTGCCGGGCACATTGGTCCCTGTAGGCAAGGTTGCTATGGAAGCACCGGCAACGCTGACAACAGTGGCAGTGTTTCCATGCACCCATTGAAACCACCTAAAATCCCGGGCCGCTGGAACTTTTAATGTCCCGGTGGCACCGGGATCGAAGGCGGCGGAAACATTGATTCAGTCCAGCAGCAACCCGCCGGTAGCACGGGGGGTTACCACCGGACTTATAATGAGGCCCATTGTTTGCTGAATGCGTAGTTTGAACTGGAGGGGAGTAATAAAGGAGAGGTGGATCACATGGATACTAGTACCTACCTAAATGTCTTGGGGAATAGGATTTGCTGGAATCCTTCTAATGTATGCCGTGTAAATTTGAGTCTTGCAAGATATGCATGTACTATTTCTGATGAAGAACTTTGAATATTCTGTTTGAGACTTAATAGACAACTGTTTGTTTTGACCTGGTAATAATACGAGAGTGGCATTGCAAAATCATATGCATCTCTAAAATCTCTAAGATGTTGAGGTGGCAACTAGGAAACGACTTATGTGAGCTCACATAGGAACTATTAACAGAATCTCCAAATTATCAGAGAAATTATGAAGGGCTTTTATTAATACAGTTAGGCAGTCTTACAAGAATTGGTTGAAGTCCCATTGCATTATTAGGTGTCAATGGGAAGCTGAAAAAATGCTTTAAGCTCTTGCCAATAAGAATACCAAAACCTTTTGGTGTTTGCTTAATGAATCAGGGAATCTTTAACCAGTATAGGAGACCACTCCTATCCCCAAAGAGCTATAGGTATCATATTACTCATGTGTATTTCCAAATACTGGGGAGGGTGACTCTAGTGGTAAGTGCGATTTGTCCTTGACCGATAGATCCTGGAAGCTTTATGTTTCCAATGAGCAGATAGAAGAAATTATACATTGAATAAGTACCTCTTGAAGGCCATGGCCCAATAAGATATGTAACCTCCTATTTAAGGGTGATCTCCATATGTGGGCCAGAATTTTGTCTACTGTTTTTGAGCAGATTTCCAATTCATTTAGCTTCCCAACTAGTTGGTCAACCCCTTATATAGTGCCAGTTTTTAGAAAGGGGAGTAGAACTGACCCCAGGAACTACCAACCAATTACAATCCTGCATGCCCACAGCAAGGTCTTTGCGGCCTTGGTGATGGAGTATCGGGAGGATTGTCAAACATTGGTCGGTAGAATTTCTAAATGGCAGACAGCCTTTCAAAAATCTATGGGCACTTCATTGAATGGGTTTGTAGTGAATTGTACTATGAGTCAGGTGTGGTTGGCTAAATATGATTCAATTCATCGTGCGAGTATTCCAAGATAAATGATCTGTCGGCAGCATCTTACACTGTTGACAGATCACTTCTTTTGGCTAAACTACTTGGGCGGGTATTCCCGAGGGTCTATTACAGCTAATTCCTGGCCTTTACGAAGGGTCAAATGTGCGTATCCATTTGAACCATCAAGGTCTTCTCCCGCAGTCCATAGATACCTAGTGAGGCATGAGGCAGGGTTGCGTGTTGGCACACTGCCCCTTTAACTTGTCTATTTCCAATGCGGAGAGTGTTTCTTGTTGTCAGCATTTGCAAGCTCTACGATTGGAAATATTAAAGTGATGTGGCTTGCTTCCTCCTATTTGATTGCATGCAGAAAGGCTTATAGAGCTTGCTCAATGCCATCTTTAATTTCACTGGGGTACTCTTTTTGAAATTCAATCCATGAAACACTAAGGTTGTACACTGTATCATATGGAAATGTGACCGTAGGTTTAGCAGGAATTTGGATTCAGAGCCGGTTGACCATTCTACTTACTTGGGCTTTCTCATCCAGAACAAAACCTCAAAAGCAACTCATTAAAGACCAGTTTAGGATACGTACGGGTGTGTTATTAAATCAGCTGCTTCATATTGATTTTAAATATGGCAAATACTCACTGAATCCTGTATTAATGTTTTTCAAAGGGAAATCTACCCGTCCTTCGGGTTCCTAAGAGTGTGCCTAACATGGCTATTAGGTATGACCTCTGAATGTCATCCTTGAGAGCTAGGGCATGTTGGAGCTATCTCTGTCTCTACAGAATAATTATCTGTCCCAGTAAGAACTGCTTGTTCCTTGATTTGAAAATTATCCTGGAAACTTTGGGGGACAGGTTTATTAAAATGTTTTCATCTCTTTGACTTTCACAATATTGATGGTGGGATCCTCAGCAGCAGATCTAATTGGTAATCCATGTGATGTTAACAATATGCTATACCTTCATGACTGGACCAACACAGTAGATACCATGCACTTGTACCGATCACTGATTCATTTGAGATGGGATCACAAACCATTGGGAATCTTAGCCCTGTATCTTTCAATCTACCCAGAAAGGGACGTAAGAAGAGATCTCTTTCTGCTGGAACTTCATTTCTAAAAAAGAAATTACTAAAGAAATTATGATTCGATATGGGCTATTGTCCTGAGACCAAGATCACTGCCGTTTTTGTGGGGGACAAAAGCATAAGGAGACATTAAGGCACCTTTTAACAGCATGTGTTGCGATTCAGGGGAAAAGGTGGAACTGCTTTTGAAAGTATGCTGAGTTGTTCTCGGTGGGCGAGGGAGAAATGATGTGGCAATATTGCCTCTCAGGAAGAACTATGGCAATAGTACTAGCAGTCACTGTTTTTTTTCACTCTCTCAAATTGGAAGAGACCTAGTTCCATCATGTTACATTTTAGCCATGTTGCACTTTAACTTTGGTTTGTTTCTTTTTCTTTTAAAAGTGGAAGAGATCTAGTTGCATTATATTGCACTTTACTCATGCTGCACTTTAACTTTGGCTCTTTAAGAGGGTGATTGCTATGTCATCATAAATGAGATCTAATTGTTGTAAGAGATCTAGTTGCATTATACTGCACTTTAGTCATGTTGCATTTTAACTTCGGCTCTTTGAGAGGGTGATCATTAAGATATATGTATCCCTCTTGTTAGTGGTGGAAATTATCAAACTCGGTTTGTTTCGAGTCTTTTGTTAAGTAGTGATGAAACCTACCATGATATTAGTTTGAATTGTTTTTAAATTGTTGTTGTAACAACTCTGTGTTTTAACCTTGTGGATGAATTCAGTGTGTTTATATTCTTGAATGAAATGTGTGTTTATTTCTTGTTAAATGTGGATGTTAAAGGTTATTATTTTAACAGAATAACATTAAATAAAAAAATAAAAACGTTGTTAAACAATGAGAGTAGAAATCCTGCTTCCTGCAGCACAGTATATTCACCTCCCACAAACTATGTGATGATATCACCAACCATTTCAGAAGCAATGCGATAAACATACAGCAAGCCATCAACTCTGCAATAGGGAACAGAATTGGAAGTAACATTCAACAACTGGTCAATGACTTTCTGCCTACAACCCCATCAATAAACAGCTTTCAAGAAATTCCTGATCCAGACTTTAAAAAACGTGGTGAAACGTAGCAACAGTGCAAGCTCTCAGATTTACCTCTGCCCCTCCCGAACATCTACAAAGAGATACTTGACAAGGAAACAATGGCTTTCTACTTTTGCAAAGTATTGAACTGCTCTCGCGAATCAGGAATTGTACTAAAAGCTTTCAAGACTACTTACATCAGAGCACTTTTAAAAAACACAGCTGGAGACCCAGAAATTCCCTCCAACTTTCGTCCTGTCTCAAACACACCTTACTCAGCCTGAATACTAGAGAGCAATGTATACAATGAAATCTTGAAGAATGTAAAGTCTAATTACTTTTTAGATCACTCACAGGTAGGTATCATTGCTATGAGAGGTATTCAATTGGCATTCATTTTCCAATTGGGATGGCCTCAATAGAACTGCAGATGGCCAATTTACCACTGTATTGGTACTCCTTGACATCTCCCTGGTCATCAACACTGTTCACCACAGTACACCCATTTAAAGGCTTGAAGAATAGAGACTCCATTAGACAGTTCTACAATGACAATGGATAAGATCTTTCCTAATGGACAGAACAGAAATGACCTGCCTGCCCCCCTTTCAGTTCAAACCCACAACTCATTACCTGTGGATTGCCCCAGTGATCAAGTCTCTCTCTGCTCCTTTTGAAGATCTGTATGACCCAGTTGATCAAGATCTTAAAATCGTATTGTGCTCTAACTATGCAGATGACACACAAATCATATACAAAAAGACTGATCATGGAAATCATAGCAGCACCCTCAGCAACTGCCTTACGTGGATACGCAAATGGATGATGGCCAAATATCTGAAACTCAAACCAGTAAAAAGGGAAATCTCACCTCATGCTGCACCTGAAAAACCTGTACCATGGCCTTTGGAAATAGGCAACTGGGAAACCCCAAGTAAACACAATAGTCAAGACATTCTTATACCACCTGCGGTCTATCCGAAGGATCATGCCCTGCCCTTCCTTCAGACACAGAGTGCTGGCCACCATCTCCCTGATTCTTTAAGAAATGGCTACGCAAACAGCATTTGGAGGCAATTGCAGACTAGACTGCCAGGCATGTCAGACTCCCTTACAAAAAACTTACAATGGATCCAAAATACAGCAGCTAGCTAGCCCAATACTCAGACTCAACTCGAGGGAGTATATAACACTGGCTCTCAGAGCACTCCACTGGCTGCCAATACAAACAAAGGATCTAGTTCAAGGCCCTCTGCATCTCCCTCAGAGCCTTTGAATGTCATGGAGCAGAATCCCTCCAAAACAAAATCTCACACTACCAACCAATCAGAGACCTAAAATCAAAAAACAACAAACTATTCCTTCCGATCAACCCCCAGTGAATGAATGTTAATCCCCGAATTTTTAAGAAGATGAGAAACCTAATAAATATTACCCCAGAGGAATTTGCGGCTATTACTAAACCCATTATACAAATCGTGTTTCAACCTCTGATGTAAAAGAACTGGTGGATCAATTTCAGCACATTACAACTCTGGCCGTTAATACTCTGGTACAGAGAGGTTAAAGTGAACAAAAACTGAGATAAAAAAACAGCTGGTGTTCTGATGAGATTATCAAATGTAGGAAGGCTAAGAGGACTTGTGAACGGAACTGGTGCTGTAATCACTGTGGTGCTGTAATCACTGCTCTGAAAATAATTCTATCTATTAAGTTGCAGCTGCCCAGTATAAACAAGCCATTGTTTTGCCTAAACAGTTACACTATAAATCCAGGATCTGAAATGGTAAATCTAGCTCGAGGGAACTTTTTTATTTCTAAGAGAGCTAGACGGGGACAGGGTGCTGAAATCAGACAAAATACAAAATACAAAATGCAAAACAAAATGTTTTGTATTTGTGTAATATTCAATTTGAACTAATCACAATGAAGATTATTATTATTATTATCATTCAAATGCACTGATAGGCAATATTGAAAATCATCAACAATCCATAAAAAAACAACAACAATGTGTTGTGTCTACTACACCTTCCATTAAAATCAGTTTTAGCATCTCTAATTATGTTTCTCCAAGTTTCTCCTTTAGGCAAGTCTCTAAAGTTGAGGTTTTTATTATTGTTAAAAACATGAAACCAAATTCATGTAAGGGTGATGTCTGCCTCACAAATATTTGGAAATCCTTAGACTTCTTAACTCCACTGATTTAAAAAATTGTGAATTCCTCTTTCATAGCATCCTCTGTGCCTATTGTCTTGAAACAGGCAGGGATTACACCACAGTTACAAAAAGACTCTTTAGATCCTGCTGTTGCAAGTAATATTGTCCAATTACAAATGTTCCCTTCTTGATCCCACTTCAGGAATTTCGTGAAGCAAACAATTTACTTGGTCATCCCCTATCCGGCTTTCATGCAAGCATGGAACAAAGATGGAAGTTTTAGATCCTAAGAATAATATCTGCCAAAGTACTCTGAATGGCTAGTAATGCCTCGGCCTGGATTGAGTCTTTACTCAGTAATCATACTGCCTGGGTTTTTGTAGATTACTTTAAAGCTACTCCAGTTCCGTTGCCTTGTGTTGTGCCATATGGCTCTTGCCTTTCCCCAACACTGTATATTATCTACACCTGTCCTTTGTTCAATCTCCTGGATTGCCTTTGTGTCTATTATACTAACTATGCTGATGACACCCAGGTCATCATCAAAACAGTGGGTGATTATGTCAGGGATTCTGAGGCCATTAATAAGATCCATATTACTTAGGCAATATGATCCAAGGAGGGGGGTCATTACTGGTCTGGTAATGGCTCCCCTCAGAGGGTCATATTGCCATTAGTACCCCTGCACGTCATACCAGGGTACTAATCAGTGATGTCATTAATTACATTTGTGATGTCATCTTTGATGTCCTGGGTGTTAGTCTTAGCAGTGCATGGTGGTGGCGCGAGTTATGGTTGCTGGCGAATTTCAGGGGTTTTTCGGTTTTACTTGGAACCATAACGTCCTTTTAACAAAAAATTTTTCACTAGATTTCATAGGTTTTTAGTAGCGCAACTTAACCATAACATCCCTTTAACAATGTTTTTTTTACTGATTTTCATAGGTTTCTAGTAGCGCAACTTAACCATAACATCCCTTTAACAACGTTTTTTCACTGAATATATAGATAATTTAAATTTTATAAATGTTTACTAGGATGCCCTTAGTTTATATACAAATAACATAGAACATACTGAACCCTCTACCTGCGCTAGTGGGTCTGATATCTGCAGACCATGCGCCTGTTCGCGGACGGATACGGACAACATGAACACTATCCAAAAACTCAGGGGGTAATTTACATTGTTATATCATCCACAAAAAAAAACACTAAACATGTTCAAAAAGCAGCACATAAATACATTACATTCAATAATAAATAAGAAGTTAAACTGTGTATGTAAGACATTAACAGTCCAATTAGAGAGAAAACATTTTATATCACTGTCCCACATATACCTGTACCCCCTCTCCATGTCCCAGCCAACTATCCCCAAAACTCCCCCGCAAGTAAAACGTTATGATGAGACTTCAATCCCTTCCTCCCCTACCATCCATCATGTCCAAACCCCTAATTCTCCTCTCAGTTTCTGCTTCCCCCACTCTTTCATAATTATTATACATTTATACAATAATAAAATATGAAGTGGGTTGTTAGTATATTCCTCGGTGTCTTATTTTTTTAAAAAGGCAGTTAGGGTATCCGTGGACAGCACGGCTGTCTGGGATGTCCTCAATTAACCATAATGGGGGTGTCCTAAGGACACTATACCTGTTCGCACTGTCCTCAATAAAGATGGAAGTGTCCTTAGGACACAGAAAATGTCCGCCTGTCCGTAATTAACCAAAATGGGGGTGTCCTAAGGACACTATACCTGTTTGAATTGGCCATAGTCAAAATGGGGATGTCCGCAGAACACTACAGACATCTGCATGTGCGTAGCTATGCAAAATATAGTGTCCTAAGAACATTCCTCTGTTCGCATTGTCCGTAACCAGAATGAATATGTCTGTAGAACAGATAGCCCGTCTGCCTGTCCGCAAAGTTGTGACGTACATTTATTTTGGTCGGGGACCTAAACACTGTCCGTAGAACACCCACGTGCATGCCTAGCACACCATTGCCCCTACGAACATTGTGCCTGTCCACAACTGTCCGCCGCACGCATGTTGCACTTTTAATTAGTTTGGCGACTGGAACACTGTCCGTAGAACATCTGTACGCATGCGTAGACCGGACCCAGTGCATTTGGTGTCCTACGGACAGCCGTCACATTAGCCAACGTGTCCTCAACGTCATCATGTGACCGCACCGGCGCTAAGAGTAATGAACACTGTCCGGGCCCCCAGACACCTAAAAGGTGTGGTTTTTTTCAGCAATCCAAGGTATTTTCCTGGGAAAGTTCACCCTTGCACATGTCCCACATCCTGTCCCTGGAGATCTGCATACATTTTGGAACCTTTTGAGCGCTTTCTTGGTGTTCAAGGTGTTCGGGGACAGCGTGGGTGTCCGCAAAGCGCACCACAGCACCCCTATAAAAGGTCACACCCCAGAGCTGCTCCTTATTCTGTTTTTGGGCTTCCAGCTCCTTGTTGCATTGGATTGCTCTTGCTCTTTGAAACAGCTGTCCTGATGGTATCCATGGCTGCTGCTGGTGCTACTTCTGTCTCAGCACCACCGCCAACCCCTCCACCCCCCAACACCTCCCCGAGGGCCTGCAGACGGGAACAGGCATGAGGATAGAGAGGAGAGTGATGAAGAGGATGAAGAGCATGAGGTAGTGGAAGTCCCTACTACTAGTTCTCACCATGAATCTTGGGTGTGGAGGTTATTTACCACTCTTGATGGAGTACCAAAAGCACGCGCAAACAGGGTGACCTGCAAACTGTGCAAGATGGTGCTGAGTCGTGGGAAACCAGGTTTTTACAGCTATGGTACTACCTCAATAAAGTGACACCTAAAAACGCTCCACGGTGGGGCTATTCGTAAGGTTGTACCTTGCGATAAATGTAGTAGGTTGAGTTCCCCTGCAGCATCCTCCGTTTACGCTCCTGCCACCACAAGAGATACTCCTGTGGGGCAGTGCATCCCTCCAGCTGCCTCGCAGGCCATACGTGATGCTGTTGATCCTTACCTTTCGAGGGTCACAATATTGTGCATGTACTGCGACACAGTACTCTGCAGGTGGGAGAACCTTCAAAGTGCTTTCGAGACTGTGGTCAAGGAGCATGAGAAGAACTGCTACCTACCTGAATAAGGACCACCCTACATCTGCCTCTCTCCACCTGCCCTTTCTTATCCCTGTGGTTGGTGTCTCTTCCTTACACTCCTGTCCCTTCCTTTCCTTGTGTGTCGTGTTTAAAAAAACAAAAAAAAAATAAAACAACAGAGCCACATTTCACAGTTCAGAAAGAGAAGTGTCAATGAAATGCGCAGGGTCCTGTGAATTTTTTAGAAGTCAGCGGACAGTCCAGCAACATCTAAAATCTGTGCATTGCTGTCCTGTCACAACTATTGCACTTTTCTTTGGGAGGAAGCGGTGGCTCTGAAAAGAACCTTTTTGTGGTGTTTTTTGTGTTTTGAAAATTTCAAATGGTCATCACCTATTGCAAAATTTAATTGCTGTAATTCCAAAAAAGGTTGCATTTTGTATATTTTGCAGAAAAATCGGATTGCCAGCTTAAGTAAGATTTACTCCACCTCTACGAAAAATGTGTGTACTACGAAACATAATGTTTTCATTGTGAAAAGGGGACATACCAACATCTCTCAAAAATGCAGAGACTGCCTTGTTAACATTCCGCCTTGCTTTCTCCATTTGTGGACCAAATGAAGAAGAACGCAGCCACATTTGTCTCTGCGCAATACAGGAAAGAATTACTCTGGAGTTTGGATACATGCCCATGACTTCCCAAGTCCTTCTTTCATTGCAAATTGCAAAGAAATTCCAGACACATGTCCTAAACTGTTCCCTCCACAATGAATAATAATAATGTCTGGATGACACTGTGTCACCAACGTAGCACAAAGAGGTACCAAATCTAGCCACATGATTCCATACACTTTATGCCAGTGCACTTCCACATGAGGGAATCCAAGATGTACACCCTCCAACCAATTTATCCACGAATCTCCCAAAACCAGACAATCTGCTTTCTGAAACACCCAGCCATCTGCTGTCCTCTAAGGAAAAAAGTCTCTGCTCACACATCACACCCAGTAAACCCTATTTACCAATCGCTTGCTCTGCTAAGTCTCATTTGCATGCCTCTCAACCTCAAAAATCCTTTATGTAATACGCGCTGCACGGGGACTACTGCAGTGTCCACGGACAAATTGAAAAATCTGAGCGGGGGAATTAAAATTTAGATAGTGTGCCCCATTTCCCCCTTGAGGTTGGCCGTGAAAAGAGCCTTTTTTAGTTTTTTAGCAGATGCTAAGAAACACCTTTTATTTTGTATTTTGTTTGTTTTTTTCCTTATTTTCCTCCAGAAATCTTCACATTAGCTTCACCAAAGCAACCCTTATGTTCCAAAACAACATGGCATTTCCCTTAAAAGATAAAGACATGCCATCTTCTTTTAAGTAATCAACATTACCAGAGTCAATGTTCTCATTCTTGAAAAAGAACATTCCAGCTCTATTCATAAAAGCAAATATTCCTCGGTTGATGAAGCACCTACCAACATTTTGTTGAGGACAAAAAACAGAACTTTTGTCCCATATTCGCCTAAGCACCAAAGCAGAAAAAATAACCTTGGCATTTGAAAGTACTTTCATGACTGCCTGAACCAAGTTTTCCAGATCTTGCAACAAAGTAGGGGCACTGACAGAGCCCAAATGCAAAGCACCACAGTGTAGAACAACTACATGTAGACTATTAAACCTAGCCATATCCTGACAAGCGTCTAGCATTGCCTGCAAATTGAAACCAGGCACACTGCTCCACACCACCTCCACTCCTTTTATGTCAACATTGTTAGCCACATTCCTAGATTTAGCATACTGATCCAAACCATTCACAAACATGTCTCCAACCACCAACACCCTGACTTTCTCCACCTCTGCCATCTTCACTACACACAGCCTCTCTCACTACGAAGCAGAACCTCCACACCTGATTGGCTAATCCTCAAAATACACTCCTGTTTCATGTTCAAAAGCCTAGGATGTGGCATGTCCTGTCTGCGAACAGCCGCACTGTCCGTGGAGCGCGTAAGTAACACTGGGGCAGCCCTCTACCCTTTCCACTTCACTTTCTGCACCATTCCCTCATTGGC
Organism: Ambystoma mexicanum; assembly: GCF_040938575.1. Lineage (NCBI taxonomy): Eukaryota > Metazoa > Chordata > Amphibia > Caudata > Ambystomatidae > Ambystoma > Ambystoma mexicanum. Next base: position 917,167,757 of record NC_090928.1, on the reverse strand, counting down.
TACTGTTAAGCAGTCACACAACCATCCACCAATCACATGCAAGACCTCTACATCTAACTCCTTCATCACAATTCAGCACTTTAGATGTACTGTTGACCACTCCGAGTACAATTGCGCTGTGACTGCAAAGCACCTACAGCAACTACTAGTAAACTCTCCAACATTTCTACCTGCAGATTCATGCACATCCACATGCATGAACACAAAATACAGGTTTGAATATTTTTTGCAAAGTACATCATACATGCCAACATTCCGACCCACCTGAGAGGGCCATTTCCTCCGAGAAATCGGGAGACAACATTTGTGTCATAAGAATGCATTGGGCAAAGATGTATTTTCAGTGGTAGAACATGAAAAATAAGAATATTTTTCACTGAAAAATTGTGAGTCTCCCACCGAAGTTGGGACGATTGACATGTATGGTACATGTACATCTCTTGTATAAATGCATGTAAACAGAGTAACTGCCACGTACGCTGTGTAACCTGTAAAACAAGCTTACTGTCATTTCTCTCATCTACTATTATCAAGTGTCACTTGCAAAGTTGTCTGCTCTCCAAATTTTGTTTACCCATATTATTAACTGCAATGTGCAAACTGTTATTTTCTTCATTCATTCTATCATTTCTATAACCACTGCCACGTATTTACAACATTTCAACCATGATAGCATTTAATGCATTATAGTGCACAAGATGTATATACAATGTCCTTTGTATACATTCTGCATATTTCACATACATTCTATCATGTCCACTTTTCAACTTCCTTTACAAATGACTATATTAGTAATCAGACACAATACACACAGCTATCTAATAAAGTGTAATTTCATGTTAAAAGATGGGAGAAATAACAGTCTAATTATGGAAAAAGGCTTTCTAGTGTGTTATAAAATTACACGCAGCCAGGATGAGTACATGCATCTTCATTTATGCACACAGATAGCCAATATCATTTGAAAGGCTCCCAGCTGAAACAACACCCTCCCTCTACAACTGTTCTTCCAATCTACACAGCTCTCGCATTCCAGTTGGTTGCCCATTCAGTTCTAGATTTCACAACAGCATTCAACTATGCACATGTGCAGTCATATCTATCACATCATCTTCAACTATGTACAGTGTTGTAAAGCAAGACATACAACATCTCCCCCCTTCCCTTCAGTCTGCAACACAAGCACCAGGTCCTTCCTTGCAACCCTTACTTTATTTCAGACTCTCCCATCTCCAAGCACCACAGAATCACCCAGTACTTTAGTAATCACCTACTGAGTAGTAAGCTGCTGACCCCATCAAATCCATCTGATTTATTTCCCACACCTTCACAAATACATACATTACATATTTTTCCATACAGTTACTGCCATTTACCCTGTAAAAATAGCAAACAAAGCATACAATTATTTCTTCTATCTCCTAACATCCAATAACACTGCCTTACGGAGCCAAGTGTGCTCTTTTTGCTTACTACTGTACTCATATCTAAAGCACATTCAACTAACAGATTCTAAATAAAATATACAGAATGCACATAGGCAAAGAAAAGTGCATGTACATGCTATGCACATTTATCAGAAAGCACTACTACTGGAATAACACCACTAAATGAAACAAGAAATAAACAGTTAGAATACACCAACAGGTATATAACTGCCCCAAAAATCTGCAACAAGCCAACAGATAGAGGAATACCACTAAAATGGAAAAAGAAATAAACAAATAGAATACACCAACTGTTATCTAATTGCAACAGTACTACCACCACAACCAAATCAAAAACCATACACCTATTCAATTCGTCCAATTGAAATCAATGAAAGAAATATATTGTACCACAACGTAGAAAGGAATTTTTTCCCACAGACCCAATGATTTAATGAACAAACACAGGAACTGAGCAAATTGCACAATACACTGGTTTGAACAATAGTACTTCTAAAGTACTAACTATGAGGGTCGACAAAATACAGAAATGTCTACTCTGTAATGCAATACTCATTATAAACTACCTACACTAACGTGATTTTTTCTTATATCACAGTGATTGAAAATGAATGTCTGCTCCAACTACCCATGACATGAAAAAACATCACAGCATAACACACCCATTCAAGCCAACACCTGACCATAAACCACATTCCAAAATGTTTGCTTCCAGTGGTATCTTATGCTGCAGCGCTTGTTGCCAAACCCTACAATCTTGACTGCATGGCCTGGCCAAAACTCTTCATACAACCTCAATAAAGGAAACAGTAAATATGTAATAATTAAACTCACAAACTTCGCAACATAACACAGCCATGCAAACAAACACCTCATCAATAAATGAAACCCAAAATGCCTAGAGTCTTCAATACCAACAATCTGAACACAATCCAACAAACAAACAAACACACATCATCTTACTATCCTATAAACACTATTACACTACTACCAATCAGTACACACATTTTGGAAAACATATCCCCTAAGCAGCCCACATACCACAATCAAAATGTTTGGTAACATGGATGTGTAATGCTCCGGTGGTTGTGGCCAGGGCCTAGAGTCTTGGGTGCATGGCTGAAGGCCTATGGCACTTCGACCATGCACCCAAGACTCTAGACCCTGTCTACAACCACCGCAGCATAACACACCCATAGAAACAAACACCTACCAAATGACCACAACCCAAAAACATAATACATCCATCTCAAAACCTATTCACTTCAATTAACATTCTAAAAAATAATTACAACTAACATACAAACTCTTCAATACATACCCTCTTCACCCAATGCTCTTCTAACGACCCAAAACCAACATCATACTAAATTAACATAGCCAGTAGTGCGTCCAGTTTTTAGTATGTTCGTGGACAACCGTGGTGTCCGCGGACACCGCAAAGACATCACAGCCTTCTCCCACCTAAACAAATACAGCATTTGACCCATCTCTTACTCCCCCACCCTCTCCAAGCACTCATACACACCAACACACTGCCCAAAATTGGATTTATGCTCACTTCCAGCGCATGTCCGCGCATCCAATATGGCGGGCGCATCAAAACCATTTGACGCACCTCACGCCTCATCCCAGCCAATCAGAGAACACGTTGCGTTTCCACGGACATGACGCAAGCCGATTATCCAATCGATTGACCTTACCTTTTTGGTCGAGCATCCTGTCTATATAGAGAAGCCTCTCAGCACCAAGGGACACCCTTATGAGAATCTGAGATAAAGTATTCCAGTGTTTATGAAAGTACTCTGAGTGATATTACTCTGGCCACTGGCATCACGGGACCCCTAGGAACAGTCCAGCTCCTTAGGATCTTCAAGTGCAAAGTATGCTTAAATAGGAATCGGAAGAGTCCAAAAGAATGAGTACCTCAGGGAATAGGTACGGGACCATTAAAGGGATCCTTTTGTTGTTGAGGACAAATACGGGCGGGACAGCCCCTGAAGCCAAATCTGAAGTGTGAATAAGCTGCAGAAGCCATATAGAGATAGTGAGCCTCCCTCGCTGAAGCCTGTGTGATAGGAGATGTGTTTTAATGCATAGGTAAAGGTAAGTCAAGAATACCTGTAAGCCTAGGCCTTAAACCTAAAGTCCAATTGACAGGAGCCTTACCACTGGGCCACAAATTGAAGAAGGAGAAAAGGCCCAATCTTGGAGACAAACGGGGAGGGGGTTGACTCAGCCACTCTATTTGTGTAAATCTCACCTCTGCTAAATTCCTGCAGATAGGTCAAAGGGGTCCCTGCACATACTGATGCTAACTTGTCAGGGTATGATATCTGTTTCCCCTAATCAATGCAAGGAGGAAATTGCATTCCTGTGTCAAGTAGTAGCAAAGCTGTTTGAAAGTACATCCACATATGTTGGGAAGTAGCATCAGAAAAAATATGCCACATATTTTTGATCAAGTACAAGAACCTGCTAATTTACCAAAAATTGGAGTGATAGAAGAAATGTAATCTGAAAAAATATCTCTGCCCAGGGGTACATTGTGTGGTGACCTCTTTGAAGGATGTAATCCAGAAAACGGTTTCCTGTATCTGAGCTTGATGGATTTGCAAGGCACCTGAAGACCACCTAAATGTCACAATAGCTCTACATAGCCCTGAAAACATCATTTCTCAGGGGGAACCACGAAGAAAACAATCAAAGACAAAGATGGTAGTGTTCCCTTGTCATAGAACACAATTGCAAAATCTGCATATCCACCAATGGAGTTTAATTTAAAATTGAACTGGTTCACCCACAGTGCAGAACAAATGAATAGTGGAGATTTTTCTGCTGCTTGACTTGGGGTTTGCCCCCAATACCATGCATGTAGTAGTCCAAGGCCCAATTGACTGAGAAAAAGGGTCTTCCACCTCAGCTCTACCGCTGGCAACCCAGATTGGAAACTACGCCTTCCTGTTGATGAGAATTGGAATACAAACCCCCACTGCCCCAGATTGTGTGGGACTTATTCTGTCCAGCCCTTTCCTTCATAGAGTAGACTGAAAGGGGCATGTGCTGTCACCAATGCACCTACGCCGTTTTCTAGGCAGTCACCATGTAGACAGTGGTGCACAGAAAGGGCCAATTATTTATTTGTTTATTTATTTATGTTTGCATTTGTTGCAGCACACTGAACCCTGGGGTATCGAGGCGCAAGTTACATTATGAGACAAGAAATACAAAATACGGAAAATACAAGAAACAAACGAAAGTCCAAGGAGCGCGGGAGGGGCGTCATGATGTCTTAAAGTCTTGGTATGGGGAGCTTTACATGCAGAGGTAACGGGGGGGGGGGCAAACAAGTATCCGATTGTCATAGTGCCTTAGCTCTGGAGCTTTAGGCAAAGAGCAAAGTTTTTAGGTTTTTTCTGAAGGTCCAATAAGAGGGTTCCTTTCTCAGGGTGATGGGAAGATTGTTCCATAACTTTCTGGCTATGACAGGAAAGCTCACTCCTCCTACTGTCTTTCGGGCGTAGCTGGGCACTCTGAGGAGAGGGCTGTTCATGTATCTTAAAGGGTCGATAGGCTGGGGAAGTGTTTGGGGTGCACCTGTGTGCGATGAAGAGGGTTTCGAATTTAATCAGTTCATGGACCGGGAGCCAGTGGGCATTACTTGGCCTTTGTGATATGGTCAAACCAGTTGAATATGGTTACGGATCGAACTCGGATGGAGATGTTCTAGTCCACTCCACTCACCATACAGCCATTCCCTTGACACTGTGAGGATAGACTACTGGACCTTTTAACCTGTCAGTGAAATTGAACACCGGTTGGCATTCCAGCGAGAAGAATCTGTAATAAGATCTATCTCAACCTTTATGGGCTGGTCCTGCCACTGAGGTGGCACAGAATGGAACGTGTGCATGGTACTACTGTAAATTGGACATTCCATGTTACTGCCAAATGAACTGTGTTCACCATAATAGTCTATCCATCCAGGTGGCAAAGTACTGCAAGAATAGAGCAAATGGGGAGTTGAAGGGGCCAGGTGGACTCGCCTGTCTGACCATGTAGTTAATGAGTCGTATAATCACATACTCTTTAACATTCCAAATGGCTGCTGGCAAGTGTAAACCTTACAACCTGATGTGGGATTACTATCAATGGCTATTTATCAATGTGTTATGGGTGGGTGGCAATGGGATGTGAAAGATACTTTGATTAGTGTTGTGACAACACGTAACATCTGAATGTGTGCAATCTGCAGAACAGATTCATTTTTGGCAAGACTTTTCCTCCTGGCAAGCCATTAGCCTGCTTACTTAATCGGGCCGCAGGAGCTATATGCAGGGAAGACTAACACGTGAACCGTCCTACATAAATCCGGTTTAGGCATGTCTTAATTCTTGGGCTGAACAAACTTGCTTAGAAGTGTCATGAAGAACATGTCCCGCAGAGATCACGGACAATGCTGTGCCCCTTTCAGACTAGTGTCATTGAAGAGGACATGTCAATTCTCCAGTGCCTTATTGGCAGGATAGCGTCTTCCCGTCGGTTGGGGCTGTTAGTTGCCGAGTTGCAGGGACTTAAATCCATGACCACGAGGACTCTGGCACAGGCACACCCTCCACTGAGCTACTGTAAATAAAGCGCATTGCTATGGACTGCCCCGGACGTATTTCCCTCTTCCTTCAGCTGTTTTTGCATTCTCTCTTTTTTCTCGTATGAAAACATGCACATGAGACTCTGCTCATTCGTGTGTTTAGCATCATTATTTGCGTCGTAGAGGTTGGCAAAACTTGCCTGATGTGTTGGCAGACCTTAATTGACTTCATGAGGAGCACAAAGCATACCCCCGTGGCCCCCCCCTTCTTCAAGCCTGACTGTGAGTGCTTAGCAGATGGGACCACGTGAAGTGTTTACCAGATGGTGTGTCTGACCCAAAGTGCGAACGAGACCCTCACTGCTCAAGTACAAAAAGAAAAATAGCAAAACACGATTTTATCAGGACGTGGCCCATATGTCCCATGCTACAAGCCTCTGCGAGTGGCTTTGGGGTTGATAATATATTACGTTTTGTTTGGGTATACTGTGGCTTATGAGGGCACTGTCTCTGTTCTGCACGTACTGCCATGAAGCTTTCTGCCCTGACCAGCAATGCTTTGCTATGTCTCACGCTGGATGGCCACGCAGAAGTCCTGCAGGCTGCAATGAGAAGTCTAGCGTGATTCTCCTGCCCTTACAGAGATCCAAGGATCTGAAAGCTTGGAGGTGTACCTGCCACCTAGTGTATACACCTCCTAGGAAGGCGTCACCATATTATCATGACTGCCCAGAATTATCCTGCTTAATTCATATTATCTTAAAGTCGACAGCTTAGCCTTAGCCACTGCTGCAAGGACATCAACACAGTGTGGGCTTTGATATGATATGATCGTTTATTTATGTAGGGCCTATACACAATGTGTTTCAAAGCGCTTCAAGGCAGGGGAGGGAACAAGGGAAAATACAACCACATTCTTACAGGCCATGAATAGTAAGGATGTGAAATTAACTATCGTACTCGGCCGGACGACATTTCAGGTAGTGCAAGAGCTAAGACATAGATAAGGAAGGGAGGGGGAGAGTGGGAAGGAAATGGAAACAGACAGGGGACTACCGTACTAGGCCTGATGACATTTCTGGTAGAGCTGGAGAAAAACAAAAGGTGAGGGAGAGGGGTGCAGAAAGGGAGGGGAGGAACAAAACAAGCGACTATCATACTAGGCCTGACGACATTTCAGATAGTCCTGGAGGGATGGTGGGGAGGAAAAAAAACAGTAATGGGAGGGTGGAAGAAACAGACGAGGTTGATATCATATTAGGTCCAGGGACAATTCTAAGTGCATAGAAGAAAGAAAGTAAGGAGAGGAGATAGGAAAAGGGAGAAGGGAAAGGAGGAGAGAAAATAGAGTAAACAGTCAAAAAGAGTGGAGAAGCAAGAGTGGAGAGCGAATACAATTGCAGAAGTCAGTAGTAACACATAATGTTGCAAGCCAGGATACAAGATGAAGATGGGAACAGCATGATTCAGGGCCACCATGAGTACAAGATGCAAAGGAAGTCCAGCATGAGAGTTGAGAAAGAGTGACACACCATGAATGAAGTCCATAAAAGTCAAATCCAGCATTGGCCACAAGACAGGGATGGTGAAGGAGGGCACCAGGTGGGCGGGGCTTGCTAAGTGGTGAAAAAGAGCATCAGGCAGGAAGGTACCAGGTGGGCGGGGCTTAGGCCAGGTGACCTAGATCCACTTGCACCTGCTCCCCATATGCAAAGGAAAAGAGGCTGGAGGGCTCCTTAGGTAGGGAAACAGAGCGGCAAGCAGGAAGGCACCAGGTGTGTGGGGCTTGCTAAGTGGTGAAAAAGAGCGGTAAGCAGGAAGGCACCAGGTGGGCGGGGCTTGCTAAGTGGTGAAAAGAGTGGCAAGCAGGAAGGATTGGACCTAGATCCACTTGCACCTGCTCCCCATCTCCATGGGGAGCAGGTGCAAGTGGATCTAGGTCACCTGGGAAAAAAAGGAAAAAAAGCTGGAGGGCTCCTTATGTAGGGAAACAGAGTGGCAAGCAGGAAGGCACCAGGTAGGCGTGGCTTGCAAAGTGGTGAAAAAGAGCGGGAAGCAGGAAGGCACCAGGTGGGTGGGGCTTGCTAAGTGGTGAAAAAGAGCGGGAAGCAGGAAGGCACCAGGTGGGTGGGGCTTGCTAAGTGGTGAAAAAGAGCAGGAAGCAGGAAGGCACCAGGTGGGCAGGGCTTGTTAAGTGGTGAAAAAGAGCGGCAAGCAAGAAAGCAGCAGGTGGGCAGGGCTTGCTAAGTGGTGAAAAAGAGCGGGAAGCAGGAAGGCACCAGGTGGGTGGGGCTTGCTAAGTGGTGAAAAAGAGCGGCAAGCAGGAAGGCACCAATTGGGTGGGGCTTGCTAAGTGGTGAAAAAGAGTGGCAGGCAGGAAGGAACCAGGTGGGCGGGACTTAGGCCAGGTGACCTAGATCCACTTGCACCTGCTCCCCATCTGCAAAGGAAAAGAAGCTGGAGGGCTCCTTAAGTAGGGAAACAAAGCGGCAAGCAGGAAGGCACCAAGTGGGAGTGGCTTGCTACGTGGTGAAAAGAGCAGAGAGCAGGAAGGCACCAGGTGGGCAGGGCTTGCTAAGTGGTGAAAAAGAGTGGGAAGCAGGAAGGCACCAGGTGGGCGGGGCTTTTTTAAGTGGTGAAAAAGAGCGGCAACTAACACATTGGAGCTCATGCTGCTCCTTGCCATAATTTGGCGATGTGGAGCTGTTACATGTAGACATGCATGTAGGTGGTTCCCTGCTGCCAAATTGTGGTAACTAGCATGGTGGTTTATGGTGTACGTCGCCTTTCGATCTGCACATTTTTATTCCGTCGTGCAAATGAGTAAATGCTGCCTACCATGGTTGTTTGGCAGGCAGTCTTTACCATTACAATTAAAAGTTGCCTGGCTTGTGCGCATGATATTCAGCATTTAAGTGTACACTCAAGCAGGTGCAGCAGAAGGAGTGCCTCAATAAGGTATGTATTGTAACAGGTAACTCACTAGTGTCCTGTTGGAAATGTTGTTGAGCGGAGATTGAAGCGTGGAGAAGCCATTAGAGAAGCCATTAGAGCGCTGCTGCCAGTGACAACATAAACATAGCTCATCAGTAGCTCTGCTGTGGATGTCACAGTGATCTGTGATGGCATTGCACTGCTCATGAAGTTAGTACACCATATGCAAATTATAATTCCAACTGGTGGCCACTGAGATCTTCAGGTTGCACAATAGCTACTTGCATTTTTGCATTTTTGGCATAGAAAGTCCGGCTGAAACGTGAGCTGACCTTCTGGGCCACAACAGCCTTTTCTCTTATAGGCTCACAAGTGATGATGCATCCACGAGTTTACTGATATGTGCAAAGCAAGAGATATACATTTTCTTGCCAATTTGTAAGGCAGCAAGGACATATGATCCATTGTTGCAAAAAGCACACATGCATATAATGAGGCCTTTGACACTGTGCTGCCATCAATTCACTGTGTGCAAAATGCCAGCACCATTGGGACTTCTTCCCTTAATCCCTTACAAGCACAATACTGCCTGTTGCCAAACCGCATACACCTTCTGCCCCTTATCATTACTCTGTGACCCTGCTTAGTAGGTAGTGCAAGGATAGGCAACTCGGTGTGCTGTAATGGCCATGCAGTCAATGATCTGGCCACTGGCCCACATGCCCATAGTGAAGGGAATTCTTTGTTGAATGGACTGCAGTAGGGCCCATCCCACTGTGGCAAGACCTCATCATACAATTCCTGTAGTACCTTGCAAGGGAAGAAACAGCAGCCCGGGACATTCCCAGTGGTGATCAGCCTTTTCTGTTCACAGCTGTAGTCCAGGGCTTTACACAAAAGAGTACAAGAAGAGGTGACTAGTGACATTTTTGTTAACACACGTAATTCTGAAACACTGGCTTGATGGAATGGGGGATCACTGCTTTGCATCACTGGTGTGCTAGGGTGACACTTGTCCCACATAAACGTACTGACTAAGCTGCAGTTCCTTTAGCCGTAATGGTGCAGACTGGTTAAGGTAGGCTGCTTCTCTGATGGTATGGGCAGGGATGCACATAAGACTTCTTCCAATGTGTGTGCATGGTGCCCCCACATAATTGTGATATACAGTTTTGTTTCAGCATTCCCTTGGCATACCATTTTCCAGCAGTGCGCAATTGGTGCTATCCAGTTGCTGTTTATTCAGTGTTGGCACACTGTTTAACTTGTGTTATGGGCTAATAACACACAGGTTGAGCTCACCTGGGAGTGGTGGTGCTGGCAGAGGAGGTGCTGGTGGTATTCTGGAAGCCATTGAGGGATTTGATGTGCTTCATCATCTATGACAGGAAGGCTGTTTCTCAAAGAGACTAACACATGTGGTGAGGTTAGATTATATTATTACTACAGCCTCTGTATCCTTGGTGCTTTCCACTTCTCAACCTTAGTGTTGCTGCTCACCAACCACAATTTATATTCCTGTCTGGACTCTGATGGATCATAATCTTAGTGTTAGTCATTACTCTCTGATTTATTAGTGGATGGGGTGACAGAGATAGAGACCCCCACAGTGTTCTACTACACCATGTGTTATTCTTCACTGATCTTAGGTATGTAAGATCTGCATGCCCCTCCTTCTGTCCCTAAGATAGTGGTAGGAAGTGAGAGTGCAACCTCCTCTGTAGGTCTCAGTGGATGTTCATCTCCATTAAATACTACCAGTACCTTTACTTGCATCGGAAATCACATGCTCATTCCACACAACCTACACTCAGATATACCAAAGACACTATTGCAGAACACCTCTGCCATAAGAATGAAGCTACCTTTAACAATACAAATTCGAGTTGTAGCTTCCTACATAAGTCTCTATCTTCTTAAACCCAATCCACCCCTGTTTAGTTCATATATATATACATATATATATATATATGTTTTTATTTTCATAACTAGCTTAATAAAAACACTTTTGAGCAAAACACGCCAGCATATCAACATCATAAGTGGGCAAAAATGTTCCATCCATCCATTTAAGAGAAATGGCACATTTCCCTTTTAGGAGAGCAAGACCTGGACAATCCATTAGAAATGTTACTGCTGCAATAGTTAATGAGGTTCTTTCCCCACTCAATGATTGAGACCACCACTCGGCTGCCGACAAAGTAGAACATCATCCACAAAGTTTAAGAAATATCTTGTTTTCTGCAAGTTAGTGCCAGACATTGAGTAAATAGGTGGGATAAGTCTTCCAATACATCATCACCCTCGAAGAATCTACAAGTCGCTCCCTTGCACGCCCATACCAGCCCTTACTGATAGGATTCCCATTGTATTGCAGAGGTTCAGTCTAATCCTCATAAATTGAGACTGATAATGAGGCTCAGGAATTTCTTTAAATAGACAGGAATGTGACCATTAGCTCTTATCTCGTTTGCTAAGCCCTGGAAACAATTTATATGTATTGGCCTCTCCACAGGTTGACATCCAATCTTTTTCCTACAGGTTCTTTTTCACCTTAGACGGATTGGACAACAGTTCTTCATGTGTGCAGCCAACATCTTCCAACAAGGATTTGCAGTCAGATCCCCAAAGCCGCCCCACCACACTAGCTGCGGTCTCCATCTCTGCTTTTATAAGAGCCAGAATCAGGGAAGGGCATTCATTTGAATATTTCCCAATAAAGGTCAAAACTTTCCAGTGCGCAGATGCTTTCAATGAGATAAGACCCAGTTCTCCTCTGATAATCTGAATAGGGACAGCATTAGGGAGGGCCGGCACTCTTTTCCAGAATACCCCCTCTAGGCTGGCCCAGCGTTTTTTTGGAAGCCCTAACAAAGTGTCTGTACCATATGTCACAGTTGAGACTACTTTAGCTCTGTAAAAATCTAATAGCTGTGGTAGTGAAAACCGACAAAGCCTTTACTACAGTATTAAGTCTTGATTAGCCAAGGCTGTCGTTTTCATTTCAAAGTCTCCACACTACCTTTAAAGATCTGTATCCCAAGGTATTTAAAAGAATCAACAATTTCGATCACCATTGGTCCCAGACGCCATGTAAACCTCTTCTTCTGTTTTCCTAGACCTTTTTGTAGAATTAAGATCTTTGTTTACCTGCGTTAATCTGCAGATCACAAGGTGTATTACTCCAGTTGCTTCAGTTGTCTTTGGAAACCTATAGGAGTAATATCTAGCAAAAGTAGGTCATCTGCATGCAGAAGGCGAGCCACTTTTACACCTCCAATTATCTGGCCAAATCAGAAATATATAGGAGCTAAGGGTCAACGTTGTTTAACCACCCGACCCGTCGGGATGTTTTCAATTAATAGTCCATTAGCATTTAAACATACTCTGGTTGAGGTCTCTGAATGCAGAGTCTTTAGTTGGTCCCCCATATCAACAGGACAGTTCCAAGAGAACAATTTACTCCATTGTCGCGGCCTATTCATACTGTCAAATGCTTTTGAGAGGTCGGCGGAGGCTAAGACAATTTTACAGTTTGTTCTTAGGGCTTTATCCTTCAGAAGAGAAAGCAGAAATATAGGGTGGATGTCACCAACCCCCTAACAAACCCAGACTGGAAGATGTCTTTATGCCCTTCTCTCAGTGACCACGCCACCAACCTTTTCAACAGTATTGTTGCATAAAGTTTACCCACCACGTCCAAGAGGATGATAGGGTGATAGTTATTTGGATCATCCCTATCACCACCTTTAAATATTGGGATTACGTTGGCTGATTTCCACGTCGAAGGTATGTTTCGGGCTGCCAAAACGTTTTCCAGAACCATCCCCAAACCTTTATCCCATTACTCAGGGTTTTCTTTGAGTACCACATTGGATAGACCATTTGGCCCAGGAGCCCAAGAAGCCTTGGAATGCTTTATTGGGTTAATAAGATCTTTGTGATCATAAGTCAAACTCCAAGTTAGTGGTTTAGGCACAGAGTGGATCGTCATACAAGAATTTTTTTAAAATACCTTACCGAAGCAGCCTCTCCCACTCCATTAATTTGGGTTGCTTTTCCATGGTTTCCTGTTGATTTAATAATGGACCAGGTTTCCTGCGTGTTCTTTTTGTCGATAGCCTTCAACATTTTCTCGGCGCCCTTCTAGAACATTTCTCTCTTATGGCTGATGAGCCAATTCTTATAATTATTTCTTAGCCTCTTAATCTCTGTCACATTAGGTGAGGCTGTGGACCCTTTTAGGTGACTAATGGCCTTCCTCAAGTCCCGCCTTTTCGCAACCACCTGCTTGTCGTAAACATGGTGGTGTCTCAAAGAGGTTCCTTTATCAGTGGAGTTTTGTACCAGAAATGTAGCCAGTTTGTTGCTAGGACACTTGCTGAATACACAGCTCCCATTTATTCCAAGCCACGCTTGGCCATTTTGAGTCTACAGCCATTATTTACAACTTTCACAGGCGTTGGCATGTTGTATAGCCGTCTGTCTCTTCCAGCTAACCACAACAATGTTAGCAGGTTGTGGTCACTTGCTTTACTTGGTACTACTTTGAAAGTGACAATAGCCTCTATCTAGTCTCTCATTACAAATATAAAGTCAATAACAGATGTTTGACAGCTTGACCTCCAGGCAGGATGACAGAACGTATTCTTTTCAAAGTAGCAGTTCAAAATCTGCAGTTCTCGTGATTCCATTAGTTCATTCAAAACTAGACCTCTCTGCTTCTGAGAATTCCACACACTGCAGATCGCTCTAATCAAGCCTCCTTTATCCATCATACAAGTCAAGTTTAGATCGTCACATACAATTATTGATGGATCCTCCAAACTATAAGCCTCGTAAATCTCCTCAGCAATGTTATCTGTCATCTCCTTTGTCTCGGTTCCTAATGGGTTCCAATACACATCAATGATTGTCAGGTCTTTGATAGAACGCTTCTTCAAGTTCTTTAGATGGACTCTAGTGATGAGTGTAGTTTCCTGGATGTATATCTCTCGATTGATAGATCCGGTCACTTCTTTATTAGTGTCAAAAGTCCCGCGGTAGGACAACATGTGCCACCTATCAGCGCCGGGTTCAGAAATGCTGTGAAACCATCCATTACATGTTTTTTACTTAGTCAAACTTTGTGGAAACATATAGTATCTATATCGTTCTAGCTTATCTCCCCCTCTGATAACAAGTGGGAGAATCCTTGCATGTTCCAAGAAGCTAAGGTCATATATTTCCTTTTTGGATTTTTGGGTGCTCAGCTATTCGTTTTGCCCACTCGTTAGGGCTGCAGTTAGCCAAGACCATGATTCATCCTACAGGAGCTCTGAAGGATTTTGAGTTTTCAATTCAATCTTTCTCTCCTGTCAAATTCCACCTTGGTGAAATATTGTCAGCGTTAAATTCGACCTTAATTGTGGGTGGATGGCTCCTTCACTTACCAACCCTTGAGGCCCTCCCAGTGGCAGTTTGGAGTCCCATCTCCTGAGACCCTTGTTACACCTAAAGCTTTTGCAAATGTAAACATTGCCGACTCCCTATTCATGAAGTTTGTCTGTGAGGAATTATTTGTGGAAAGCAGTCTTCCACCACCCTGTCGTCCAGGTCTGTCAGATCGAATCCCAGCAGGAGAAAGCTTGTCACTGAGGATAGCATCAGTTTCCTAACCACAATTGAGTGCAAGTGAAGATACACCAAGTTCATACAGTCTTCTTGTGTAAACTTGATTATGGAAAAGTCATGTGTTCATTTGTCGAAGAGAAGACACACAATGGCAGAGGCTGCACACATTGTATCTGTTTAAGATGCAATCATCCCCTCTGTCGACCACTCTTTGAAACCTAAGACATTGGGCATAGTCTCTAACCAGAGTCTTGAGGTCAAAATTAATTTCCTCTGTGGTTTGATCCTGTCTTGCGTCTTGGGCCCGGAAGACATCTGTTTTTTTTTTGTCAGGGAATTTCCGCAGGATTTTTGGTTTTTTTGTCAGGGAATTTCCGCAGGATTTTTGGTTGTACTCTCGATTTTAAAGTATTTTAAGGCCTAAAAGATGCTTTGTCAAATACACTGTGGTTCCCCTCTTTAAAATGTTCTGTTTGTTTTTGCAATCCAACACCTTGGATGCAGTTATCCTCATTACCCATGTTTTGTTGCTCTATATGGTTTGGCTTCTGCTAACCTTCTTTTTTCTGCTAATGTCACAAATGGTTTTATCGATGTCAGCCCACTAGGTGATTCTAGTCGAACCTGAGGCTGAGATGCTAATTTGCTCTGCACTCCAGTCATCCTCTTCCTCGTCCATTGAGTAAATAGATATAGTTAGAAGAGGATCCACATTTTCATCAGTTGAATGAGTTTCTCCACAGGCTTAATATAAGATTTTAATTTGTCCGTTTGCAATGGTGGACTACAAGATTTTTTTTTCCTATTTCAGTGAGTGTGTCAGCTTTCTTAAAACAACTCCTGGAATCTTTAGCTTTAGCCACTGAGGTTGATTTCTGTTCTTTGAAGCCTGCCACTACAGAGGTAGCAATTTTCTCTTCCCCACTTACTTTCGTCAGTTGAGTTGTCGAACCCAAGTCAACAGACTCAGGTGTGTGTTGTTGTTGGTTTTCAGACTCAGGTGTGTGTTGTTGTTGGTTTTCAGACTCATGGATCCTGCTGATTAAATGTGTTTTATAACTTCCCAAACTACTCAGGACAAACACACCACCACTTCCTCCTAGAGGGTTCCACGCTGCAATAAAACCCTCTAAGTAAATCATCTTCATGCGCATCATAGCCAACAGGGTTGTTTGATCTTTTAAAGTATCTTTCATGGCTTCATAAAGCTTCATAAATGGAGCCATCGCAATAGCTACTACTAACATCTGACTGAAGGGATCATTATGTCCAGATTGCCTTGGTTGCTTGCTCTCCTTTTTTTTTAATTCTTGGGGTTCCTTGCTCCTGGTTAGGTGTGCTTGTGTTTACTGCTGATCTGTAAGTGATTTCAACCCGGCACTCCACCTAAGTCAATGCCTAGCTTGTGATGCACAGCTGGAACCCTTAATTATTTATTTATGACTATAAGTTCTTTTATTTCTGAATGATATACCCTTATATCACTCCCCTCTCTTTGAATCAACCCGGTCACACTGAACCAGGAAGCAGGCTGTTTTGCAAAGTTAAAAGGATTTATTTTATGTATTTCACAATATATATAGATCACACTATTTTAATGGTTATACACTGATCACCAATGGAGTGATGTTGCCATAAATCTCTTTAATCACTCGGAGTAATGATAGAAAAAATAATGCAGCATAGAATAAAACTTTGTCTGGGTTCAATCAAAATGCAATGTGATCACTCTTTCCCCCTGCACACTACTCAATCCCCCCAATATGCAATATAAAGAGATGGAAGGAGAGAAAACAGGTTTCAGGAATAGAGAATTCAACAAAATAGTATCAATCCCAATTTCCTCCAGCAACACAGAAAAAAACAGGGATGATTGCAAACTTGTCAAATGGTTATGAATTTCGCTTTGACTGGAATGGTAAAAACACTGAAAATGGATTTAATTCACTAAAATTGTTTTAATACTAGTGGGAGCCATTTTGTATGGTATGAAACAAACACTAGCAATGATTATTGAGTAACTAGCAGGTTGAAAACTTAATTCTGAGGTCAGATGCAATGAACAGCTATTTCATACGTGATAGATTTGATCCAAACGAAAAATTTGGGGCAAACGTTTCCGTGCGCAGTAAGCGTGATTGCGGAAAACCTATAAGGTGTTGGGATGCGGTTTTGGATTCGTTGGAAAGCTGAGGATGTTAGCTTCAAGTTTATAGCATACACGGTGAGCAAGTTATGAAGGTTTTTGTGGAGCTGGTTTTTCTCAGAAAGAGTCAAAATTTGGAAAACAAAGTTGCGCTTTTTAAAATTACAAACAAGGAGACTATGAAGATACAAACTACACAATAGCACAGCCACCAGCCCAGCGACGCCTCTGTATGGTTTTTGCCCGCCAAGACGCTTGCCTTTCTTCAGAAAATATATTAGCGCAAACATGATTTTAACACTACTATTACCAAAGGACTATAGGGATGAGAGAAAGATTCAGGTAAGACAAAAGAAGTTGTACAATGCAGTTCTGGATATAATAAAATGGGTTCGGATAGGATTGCTTATGGATAAGATATTTGCTAGGGACAATCCTATGCTATGGATACTCACTACCACAGTTTGGAATGGACCCGTCAGGGATCTGGTCATGGAGACTTTCTGGAGAGGAATTCAGCTAGCACACCGGACTGGACTCAAGGCGCTCTGGTTCTGCACTCAGCACGGCACTCTGGACACTGCACGGCAGGACTGGACTGGATATGACGGGTTGGTTCTGGTTCGCAGCTATCTGGTCACAGCTCTGCTCTACTGGGTTGGATCCCTGGATTCTGGCAAGAATTCTTAGCAAGAAAGCAGCAACAACACAGCCAGGCTGTTCTTTTGGTTCCCCTTGGAGGTCTGGGGTACAATCTGGTTTCTGGATTTTTAAAGGCCAAGCTGGGAAGGGTTCAGCTTTGGAAGTGGGCCTTTCTGCTTTCAAAGTTCCGGAGTCTGGAATCTGGAATATGGATTTCTCTTGCAAAGTGCTCCGCCAGCAATCGGATGGTGGGTGAATGTCTGTGTCCTTCTAGGTCATAAACTGTCTCTATTTATGTATTTTCTAATGGGGTGGGTATGCTGAATTATGCTAGGCACAACCCTATGCTAGGTACAACCCTAGGTATTCTATTGGTTAGGGTCTTTCCTCTCTCCTGATTTGAGAAGAAAACAGAGTGTCTTGATGACGCTGTATTTTATGATCCAGGGAGAACCTCCCCCTGGTTTCTGCACATGCAATCTATTTTTCATACAAGACATGTTTACAATTTTACCAACTTGCTAGCAATAGCATATTGATATCACAGATTTGGTGGAGCAAGTTTCATCCCAGCCCCGTCTCGGTGAGAGCTTGGATCTAGATTAAGCAATGTTTTGCACTTTTGGTCTGGTACCCAATGTCAGATTTGTCCACATTTTTACACATATGTGCGCATGATATCTGGGCATAATCATGTGAAGTTTCATGGTTCTGGCATCACCACAATTGCTACAAAACCGCAACTTCTGTAGTCTTGTCCCTGAACATAGCACAGAGTTCTGAGTAGTTTTAAAATGTGACCAGAATTTTCATATTAACAATACTGTATTTTACACATTTTTACAATTTTGAACAGTCCTCTGTCAGTCCTTTTCAAAAATATACTTTCTTTTGCTTTAAGAATACACATAACTGTATGTCCCTCCCCAAAGTTTTGGTGGGTCAAGAGCAATCCCCACCCCTATCCTCTAGCAGGGGTTTCTGTTGACACTTGCATCTGCATATTCTTTTCAGCCAAGGGAGTCCTTTGTCGCTCCCAGGAGCAGCAGAGCAAAATCCCCTCTCCTCTTCTTTAACACCTGACTGGGAGTTCCTGGCCTTTGATGAGAAGCAGGAGAGATGCCTTTTGTTGGAGCAAACTGTGGAATTCGCTTTGAAGTTATTTGGCATGCATCAGATTTACTTTAAAGTCAATTGTTACATTTTCTTAGCTGAAAATAAACTTACAATTTCACAACAGGCAAACAAATCTCTAGTTCCAGTCTTTTTAAACATAGAGATTAAATAGTTGCAACCTATATTGCTTTTGATGGCAAGTCACTTAATTTCAACCATGTGATTTTAACTGCACAAGTTAAGCTTCCAATGTAATTAACTGACAGCTGTCACACAAGTGGCCAGCGGTACTGCGCCCATT
Organism: Ambystoma mexicanum; assembly: GCF_040938575.1. NCBI lineage: Eukaryota > Metazoa > Chordata > Amphibia > Caudata > Ambystomatidae > Ambystoma > Ambystoma mexicanum. The sequence goes on along the minus strand of NC_090928.1, from coordinate 917,148,966 downwards.
TCTGACAAATTTAACAGACCAGCACACTTTTTAATGTGGACATTCTTGTGATGGAATCGGCTTTTCCTGACATTGTGTGCTTATGTGGATTCTTTAAAGTGACGGGTAACACCAAGCAAGGAGGTTGGATATTTTCTGATGCTTGGAATCATTATTTTGTAATTTCAGCACCCAAGGAAAAACAGATTTCAGAGCACTTCTGGGTTTCCTTGCAATGAAGCACTGCCTTTCATGTAGTTTCCATTTTCCCTCTGTGGGCAGCCCAATGACAGGTTTTAGCAGTGTGGTCTCCTGTTCCACCACTGACACAGGCAATGTAGATTGGCAACCAACTTTCTGGTTTCACAGCGCAATTTTCAGAGGTTTGGCGCGCATAGGGCTTTTTGCGGCCATTTCGCTGGTTCTGGTGCCACCAGCACACAGTGATGTCGCAGGGCAGAGCCTAGTGGGTCAATGCATCCCACAGATGAAGTGGCAGAACTTCAACACAGAGTTCCTGCCAATGGACCACGATCCACCCTATGTGGGTTCACCCATGTTGATGGTAGTACATTTGAACACCCATCCATCCTCATAGGGGATGTAGCCCCCAGACGGGTGTTGACATCCACCTCATAAACTTCTATATGGTTAAGCATGTTGTTACCCATATTGATGGTCATGGGTGAATTAACACATTTTGTTAGCAAGCCGTTCGAATTCAGCAGGTCTATGCTTTCTCTCGGATGGTCAATGTCATGCTGTAAAGCTCTGCCGATTGAACCACTAACTAAAGGGTTTAGTGCTTCCCAACGCTGGTTGGTGATCTAGTGAAGATCAGCAGTTAGTTCATCTTCGAAGATTTTTTGTGGAGACTCAGTCACAAAATCCCCTTCACTTAATAGCGAACTTGAAGTTAGCCAGGCTCTTTTTTTGCACTGGAATTCATCCCGATATGGATGAATCAATGTGCGACGAGCACGCGCAAGTTGAATCAGGTGCATCCATTTCCATTGAGCCCTCCAGTAGCTCTCCATTGGTTAACTCCTCAGCCCGGGGCTGTCTGGTAGCCCATCATTGCACTGAAATGTTTACAAGCAATCAGTTTGTGGTTAGGTTTTTTGCCAACCGATGTCAATAACCAGGGTTTTGCTTGCAACCCTCCCTTCTCCCTCTATTTCACCACCGGAGGTTTGCTCACAATTTTAGTATGAGACAAGCCGAAGGATGCCCCAGCTATTTTATGGTCTGTGAAGGCTGCTGACTCCAAGGGCAGACAGTGGCCCACTTCAGCCAGCCCAGTAGCCAAATGAAGTGTTTTTTTTTTATAATTGAAGAACTTGCCATGAGTGGGTTCTGGACCCAAGTTCGTTGACTCCGAATAGAAGATTTTTTCAGGACCAGAGGACCCACTGCCCTCTTCCAAACCCCCAATAGCAAAAACATAGAGGAGTTTCCTACAGCAGTTAGCAAGGTGATCGAGGATATCGGGTGAAGTTGCCTGCAAGTCAAAGCTAGGGGGCTTTTCCCTCCTTCATTTCCAGAGTGGTCTGCGGAGGCCACTGTGATGCCGGAGTCTTCACGCTGAGCTTTCCTTGAGCAGCGAGCAAAGCTACACCAGAGTCAACCTGCCTGATGCACAGGGGCCGGCGCAAGGCACACTATTCTTTAGGCAAAGTAGGTACATTTGAGAAGTGATTGATAGCATTAAAGTCTGTTGACTCATCCCATTTACTCGCCCTGTCAAGACTCCTCTCGACCATTATCTGTATTAAGACGGTGGCATTTTCATATATACTCTTTGAATCCACCTAGCCACCCAAGACTGCAACAGGTGAAAGTAAATTTAGAGATGGGAGAAGGAGCACGGGTAATAGAGTGTCTACTAACACCACAGGACTCTTACCCCCTAAGCCAGTTGCCGACTCAATCTCTCCCATCTCTGAACCTGCAGTCAACAGGCAGGCCTCGATCGGTGAGCGAGCACTACAAAGACTTTGCTATACAAACGACAAAATGAATGAATGAATGAATGAATGAATGAATGAATGAATGAATGAATGAATGAATGAATGGATGTACTCGCGCATTTACCCCATAGTGTCCTGTGACAAAGGGTGTTGAATATGTATTGGATGTACCTTCAACTGACAATGTGCTATTCTGGCATATGTAATACACACAGCAAATGCTGCTGTAGAAAGCAAAAGACCACACACCTCACGTCACCTCCTATCTCTAACTTATTGGGGTGCCCAAATGCCTCAAATATGTTTTTTAATCACTGACTGGTGTGGCACCCATTTCCCTGAATACATACGCTGCCTTCAGAGACATTGGGTACCTCTTGCTGCCCCTCCAAATTGTCAGCCGGTAGCTTTTCAAAAAAACAGTGTCTGAAGGTCACCCTTCTCCATGAATCTCTGCTGCTTTCTCCAACAGAAATTGGGTGATCGTCACGCTCTCACCAGCTGCCCCAGAGAAATCAAGAGTCACGTGTCTGTGTGTGCATGTGTATGTGCACAGCATGGCTATGGCAAAGTCACCCATGCTGCACTCCCTCTAATGGATTACCTCTCTCAAAACTCACACTAGAGGCACTTGTTTGTTTTCCCACTGCAAATAACTGAATGTGCCACACAGATCTGCATAAACCACCCCTAACCCGAGTCTAACTCTATGAGTCCCCAGTCACTCACTCACTATCTCTCCTCACTCTTCTCTCTACTCTAGAATTCACTTTAGTTCCCCTCTTCCCTAACTTTCCTAAGCCTGCCACCAGAAATGACTTCTCTAAAATCTGCCCAGGACTGAAAAAGGGCTTCATCCATGTGCTCCCCTTTAAGCCATGTGGTAGAACCTTGGCCAAACCTTTTAAGTTTGTCCGAAGTTCGACCTGGACATATCACCTGAAATTCGGGTCATATGAGGTTCTAGTAATAAGTTCGTCTATGACTACTACTACTCATATAGAACTTCAAGAGTGATTCCTCCTGCATCTAATCTGTGTGGTAATAGTTGTTCTTAATTATAGCTGTAAACAACTTAACATCGATTGTATTGAACAAACATTTTTGAATTAAGAACCTTTATTCTGAGTCGCTTAGGACATGTACACACCTTGAACAATGTCAGACAAAAGTCAGTGGCAATGGACGCTCTGCCATCAATGCCGGATTGAACCCTGTGGAGGCCCCGACGCAGTCAAAATGTGCCCCACCCGCCTCGCAAATGATCTCCTAATACATTTTTAATTTTCTACATCGCTTTATTTTGATCCATTGTCACGGGGCCCCTAAAAGGAGAGGGGCCCATGGGCCGGTGCCTACTTGGCCTAATGGATAATCTGACACTGTCTGGCATTAAGGGTGTCTGCATGCAGTGTTTTTGGTAGTGTGAAGGCCAGGGCGCAAATGTCACCGCAGCCTGGCAGCGGCAGTGTTAAAATGGCAAAGAAAGAAATCACTTCCGTCTCGCTGCGGAATTGGAAGGTAACGCAATGTTCAAAGCAAATGCAGAAGCTAAAAAGGGACACGTTATTAAATCCGAGATTCATTCTCTTTGATCCTCTTACTCAAATCCTTCGATGAAGGACTTTCACCATGATGGCCAGGACCTTAATATTCCGATCCTTTCTGCCATTATGTGAACATAAATCTGCCTCGTGAAACATCTCAAATCTTCGCAATCATTCTGCTGTACAATGGCTAACAGGGATTTAGACAAAGATTACTGAGCTCCAGAAAGAAGCAGCACACAATGCAGATTGGGATTTAACAGCTGCCCTCAGAAAAAATATAGGGCAGGCGCCTGCAGTGTAGAAATCAAGCACAGGCTGTGGCCCAAGGTTAAATCCTAAGTAATAATGCATTCATATTTTAAATGTCAATGCATGTGTGGTCCTTTATTATAGAGTAAATATGTCCTCTAGGCAGGTGTATGATAATGTGCATTGTGTTGTGTTGCAGAGAGTGACCTAGATCGAAGAAACAGTGGGGCTCTTTGCAAGGCACCCGTGTGATAGGCATCTCGAGCACAGAGCACTGTATGTAGGGGGCCATGTTTACACTGGATTACATAAACCAATCTGTTGTAGGGAGACTCATGGGAATCTTATGTTTATTAGTATTTCTATAGGTCCTATCTGCAACTGGTAGGCACTTGTAGTGGTGTGGGGTTCTCCGGGACCATTGTCAGATGGATCTAGGTTCAATGGCGCAAGTAGGGAATGGTTGGAGGGTTTCTTACCAAATGCCGGGTATGAGAATGTGCTTTGATGGTGCTGCTGAATTCTTGTTGGTGGATCTAAGGCATGCCACTGTAGCAGTGAAAGGTGTTACAACCCTGATAGTTTGTGCATACTGGTAATTGTGAGCACGCATTGCATCTCCATTGGCAAGGCATTTACTGTCGTTGTAGAATGTCGCTGGCTACTTCCCCATGATAGCTTATGCGTATCGGTAATTGATATTATATGATATGATATGGCATTTGTAGCGCGCCTATACACAAGTGTTTCACAGCACCCACTGCCACATTAGTTGGCAAAACATGTTCTGTTGTTGCAGAATGTCTTTGGCTGGTTCCCCCATGATACTTTACGTATACTAATAATTGTGAGCACCCCATGCCATATCCGTTGGTAAGACATTTCCTGCAGTTGGATAATGACACTGGCTGCTTCCCATATGAAAGTTAATGCATATCGGTAATTGTCAGCACCATCTGTCATACTAGTTTATAAGAAATGTTGTGTTGTTGCAGAACGTCTCTGACTGGTTCCCCCAGGATACTTTATGCATACTGAGAATTGTGAGCACCCCATGCCATATGCTTCAGCAAGAGATTTCTAGTAGCTGCAGAATGTCGCAGGCTTGGTCGCCCCATGAAAGCTTTTGCATATTGGTAATTGTGAGCACCCAATTCATATCCTTTGTCAAGGCATTTCTTTTATTTGCAGAATGTTGCTGGCAGGGTCGCCTCATGATAGCTTATGCATACTGGTAATTGTGAACACCCATTGCATCTCCATTGACAAGGCATTTCCTGCAGTTGCAGAATGTTGCTGGCTGGGTCGCCCCGATGATAGCTTGTGCATACTGGTAATTGTGAACACCCATTGCATCTCCATTGACAAGGCATTTCCTGCAGTTGCAGAATGTTGCTGGCAAGGTCGCCCCGATGATAACTTATGCATACTGGTAATTGTGAGCACCCATTGCATCTCCATTGGCAAGGCATTTCCTGCAGTTGCAGAATGTCGCTGGCTGGGTCGCCCCATGATAGCTTATGCATACTGGTAATTGTGACCACCCATTGCACCTCCATTGACAAGGCATTTCCTGCAGTTGCAGAATGCCGCTGGCTGGGTCGCCCCATGACTGGGAACATTGATTAGCTGATGATAGCCTTTCGTGCCTGTAGGCACAATAGCTTATTGTGAAGGTCTATCTGGAAAGCCAGAGTGTCCTGTCGGTTTCTGATGTGAAAGGAAGGAGAGTGCTAAAGCTTCACAGTGAGGGCTGTAAAGAATCAGTGCAGAAGTTAGAGAATTTGGGGGTTTTGATTAGAAGTTGGGTTTTCTAACAGCAACTGTGCTTGGTTCAGCAACAGCGTAGCTTGGACTGTGATAAGTTTAGGACCATTCCCTGGAGTGCCTAGTGAGTGCTATAGCGTGCCTTCAAGGAGATGCAATGGTCAACTGGTAACTTGATAAACACATCTAGGGGTTGTTTTCATCATTAAATGGAGGCGCAAAAGCAAAGTGTAGCAGACAGCGATCACTCTGGGTCCAGAAGAAAATCCCAACAGGGAATGATATAATCAGCCAAAGACAGGAAAACCTCAACCAAGATTGGCATAAGCCGGAAGATGGATTGCATACAGCTGCAGCCATCTCATCAATAAACCACGACACCAGAAGAGTGAATTCATCACTCAACATCAAGAACCACGGAAGTCTGTTCATTCAAGAACTACAAGAAACAAAAGGATTGAGATATATACATTTATTGTATGAACAAATAGAAATTGCATGTATTATACGAAACAAAGATTGATAACAATGGGCCTCATTACGAGTTTGGAGGTAGCCATGCCTTTTTTAGCGGCATGGCTACCCCCAAACTTGGGTCCGGGTCCCGAAAAATGGGAATTACCAGGCCATTCCGACATTTGCGGGCCTGGTAATTCCCATTCGCGGGACCCGGACCTGGTACATCACCATGTGAGCCCCATAGGGCTCAATGGGAATGGGGAGGATGCTAACAACGGTCCCGTTAATGACAGGACCGTTGTTAGCATCCTGTTCTGCTAGCAGGTGCCGATCTGGTCTGACCAGGCCTACAGGGCGGCCCCGTGAGCAGAACTCGTAATGAGGCGCTGAGGCAACAACGGCGTTGTTGCCTTACCACCAGGGTCGTAATGAGGCCCAATGCATCTTATGAATCATTTATGACAAACCAAACAAATGTATTAAGTGCCTTGACAAAGCCCAAGTTAGGGCAAAGCAATAGCACGTGCCTCCTAGCGGAGAAATGTTGGCACTAGTTTACCTATAAATGGCACAATTTCACGAAACATGTCATTATGAGCACAAGTTCACTAAAAAATGATACTATGTGAAGAATTTTACTGTATGTTGAATGTGAAATAATTAAATTAAAACACACTCATTAATAATTACCAATACGTGTGTACCTAGCAATTAATACGCAAATGGGAACTTGCAAGGATTGTCTATTTGAATGTGCATAGGCTTACATAGAATACCCCCTTTTTCTATTATTGCATGTATGCCTCCATTTAACGATTGACCCATTGTCCCACTGCTCCAAGGTTTAGGAGAGCGTCAAAGCAGAGTTTGGATCTCTGCTTTTCTTTCCTTTCCCATCTTGAAAGAGCACATGGTTTTACGCCTGCATGAGATTTTCATCCAGGAGTAAAAGCAGCAGATTCCATTGGAATCTATTATACAAAACGCCACTTGTACATTCTAATTTGCCGGGAGCATTTTATTTCTCACAAAGCGGAGTGTATGCGCAAAGTTCAAAGGCAATTTCGCCTTGAATCACTCTTCACATTTTGAATCCGCTTTATAAGGCTTGTAAATTTCATGCACGGGAGCCAACAGCACATATATGGTAACGTTGACGATCCCCTCCATACAATTAGCACTTGTTATAAAATGACACTCTTAGGGTTGAAGGGATTTAATACGAGCGGTCAGGATGGAGGGGGAGTCTTTGGAAAAACTGGAGTTTGCATAGACAATACTATCAAACTATACTGGTTCTTCTTTATGGGTTTCTGATACAGTAGTATATTTACAATTTCAGATAAAGGGAGATAATGGGGGTCATTTCGAAGTTATAAACATTTGTGTTTCAGCCATTATTTTTCCACCAGGTGGTTAGGGGTTATCACCAGACATGTAACACATTACATTAACCTTTCCTACAGTACCTCTATCACCTGGTATCTGCCAGCACTGGCACATGCCAAATAATTAAGATAACAGACGAATGTGTGATGAAGCCGTGATCACTGGTGCTTGGCTCAGACATGACACCACGTGTGGCCAGTATGGCAGGTACAGTTTCTAAACTATTGAGTTCTGCTCCCATTAGCCAATCCACGGGCCCAGAGAAGTCAATTACAGGGTTCTTGGTGGCTCAGCATCCAGATCACCACAATAGTTTCCCTCTGTCACTTGTGCCTGGTTTCCTCAGCTTTCAGTGACTCTGTACCATATAACAGAACTAGCTAAGCTCTGTAAGCAAGCTGCCAACACCTCCTACATATTTTAGAATCCCATGAAGGTCCAACTTTCCCGAGAGGAAATCATTGCGAGTAAAGCATCCTCTGAAAGGGGAAAGCCCATGCCCGGAAGAAGGTCACACTTTCCCTTGAGGACATCGTTGCAGCTATCCGGGAGGAAATCATTGTGGCTATAAACATCCTCTAAAAGGAGAAAGCCTGTGGCCGGATGAAGTCCCCACTTTCCTGAGAGGAAATAATTGCGTCTATAAACATCCTTGAAAGGGGAAATCCTTTGCCCGGATGAAGGCCCCACTTTCCTGTGAGGAAATCATTGAGGCTGTAAGCATCCTCTGAAAGGGGAAAGCCTATGCCCGGATGAAGGCCCCACTACCTGTGAAGAAATCATTGCAGATTTAAGCATCCTCTGAAAGGGGAAATCCTTTGCCTGGATGAAGGTCCCACTTTCCCGTGAGGAAATCATTGAGGCTGTAAGCATCCTCTGAAAGTGGAAAGCCTGTTCCCGGATGAAGGCCCCACCTTTCTGTGAAGAAATCATTGAGGCTGTAAGCAGCCTCTGAAAGTGGAAAGCCTGTGCCCGGATGAAGGCCCCACTTTTCTGTGAAGAAATCATTGAGGCTGTAAGCATCCTCTGAAAGTGGAAAGCCTATGCCCGGATGAAGGCCCCACTTTTCTGTGAAGAAATCATTGAGGCTGTAAGCATCCTCTGAAAGGGGAAATCCTTTGCCTGGATGAAGGCCCCACTTTCCCGTGAGGAAATCATTGAGGCTGTAAGCATCCTCTGAAAGTGGAAAGCCTATGCCCGGATGAAGGCCCCACTTTTCTGTGAAGAAATCATTGAGGCTGTAAGCATCCTCTGAAAGTGGAAAGCCTGTGCCCAGATGAAGGCCCCACTTTTCTGTGAAGAAATCATTCAGGCTGTAAGCATCCTCTGAAAGTGGAAAGCCTGTGCCCAGATGAAGGCCCCACTTTTCTGTGAAGAAATCATTCAGGCTGTAAGCATCCTCTGAAAGGTGAAAGCCTGTGCGTGGATGAAGACCCCACTTTCCTGAGAGGAAATCATTGAGGTTATAAGCTTCCTCTGAAAGGGGGTTTTTGTTTGGCTGCACAGAGTATGCAGAAATAAAAAACAGTTTAAAAACCTCATTTAAGCAGCAATCTTCCATGGGATTTTGGATTCTTGAGTGCCTCCCCCATACCGCCCTCTCTCTGCCTTCCCCATACCCCCATCTCTCTGCACCACAGTAGAGACCTTCTGATCTTCTCTGAAAGCGCTCTACTGGTAATTGAGACACAAGGAAGTCAGAGAAATATGTTTTTTTCATAAACTGTCTGGGTAACTGGTTAACTACCATATAATCAACAGAAAATAAAAGACTATAACGCTTATTAAAAGTATTAAAAGGTCGGGAAGGTGAAGGTGAACCTTGGGAGTGCAGCCAAAATTGGATAAAAAGCATTTAACTTTATTTCAAAAATGATAAAACGGCTTGTTGAGTGCAGCAGAACTCTCAGAGGATTCAGTGACTTCTAAGTGAAGGGCATTGCCACCCCAGACACATGGGGGCAGTAGTGGAGACTGAACCGCAGTACGGAAGTGAGAAGATGGGAGAAGGCTGTTAATTCTGTTGAGCTGTGGCATCACTTAGAGAGGTGTGACTGTACAGACAACTGAGGGACTGGCTTAGATGAGGTGGAGAAATGGCGCAATCGGTGGTGGCAACTGTCTCACTGTATGCGTGATATTTACTAATGTCACAAAATGGTCCAAAAATGTTTTGAGCTGCTTTGAGCTGCTTTTTCAGCGAATCATGGAAGTATCGTTAGGCCCACGATAAATATTATAATCAGGTTTTACACGCAATTCCGGAGATGACTTGTGAATAAACGTGCATCAGTATTTCTGCAAGCGCTCAGTGGCCTACAGCACTATCTTATTAGCAGGACATGATGGACATTGAGTTTCTGTGGATGTTTTTGGAGCCGTGTTTATTTTCAATGCATCTAAATGGAAACATGATGTACTATAAAAATATGAATTTGTGGTCTAGCTTGTCGTTCAATTGACATCTGGCATGTTCCGCTGATCATAAGTAAATTGACCTCTTGCGAAACATCAGTACTGGGCTGGAAGGACATGCTTCAAATTTGTACACAGTCACATGATGTACACTGTAATGCCTTCATTACTAACCAGATATTCTCATTACACCGAGTCAGTCACTTCATCATCACAGCCCTTCTCTTTTGAGAGGTGTCCTGCCCCTTAGACAGACCTCCTAGGGTGCATTCGTTAGTACAAATCCTACATTCCTTTTGTGTTCGAAACCAAAACAGTTATCATCTATGCAAATATTGCAACGCTAGGGAGGGTGATTGGCTAGTTGGAAGTGGACGGGGAAGAGCAGTAGTGCGGTTGAGTAATCTAGAAATTACCACATTGTCCCTCTTCCTCAGCCCAGCCCTTATCCTTTGAGGATATACCGAGCAGTAGAAATATTTCAATATCCCTTCTGATGATCACATTTTGCAGCTCAACATTCTCTAGTCTCCCAGCTCCCCTCCACACATTGGTGCTGTTATATGTTCCCCACTCATTGTAAATATTAACAATTTTCTGGTATCCTTAATTGTATGCTGGCAAAACATGCTGATTTGAAAGGAATGTCCCACCTCCTTAACCATCTAGTGTTTGCCTGTAACGCCTAGGGATGTACAGCGCTAAAAACAATAATTATAAGCTACACAGAGTTAAGGTAACAGCAACACTTAATGACATTTTAATTAACGTAAATCCGTGCACACATTTCATGTCAACAGAACAGTACAGCCTTCCCAAACAAAATCTTCGAGTCTCAAAATAGAGCATGTAGTGGGATCTGAAAGTATTCAGGGTTGCCCATTTTGCAGCTTTGCATGTAACTGCCATGAGAACCTCCTTCCACTACGCCGGAAATGCTGTCATAACTCGCTGGTCACAAGTGCACTGGGGTGATAGTGCCTCTAAGTCACAAACCATAACGTGAGGAGTGCCCCAGGGGGCGTGCCTCTCCCTTGTTGTTTAACATTTCCATTTTTCCTCTCTGTCTCTGTAACGAGTTAGATCTATTACAGATCTTTTTCTGTAACTACGCTGATGATTTTCAGCTGGTTCTCGACATCACAGGTGATCTTGACACGGACCAACGCATGCTGGATGCGGTGTATCAAATGATAAAACAGTGGATGTCCACAAATTGCCTCTGCCAAAATGCTACAAAGACTGAACTCATGCTATTTGGCCCCAGGCAGGCACACATTAAGCTGGGTCAGGAGTACACTGGCTTCAGTATAGATGGTAGCCATATTAACGTTGTGCAGAAAGTAAAGACCTTGAGCACATATATGGAAAACAGCTTAGTCTGTGAAGCCCATGTTGCAGCCATCACTATAAGTACCAACTATCACTTCAAAGTACTTAGGCAGGTTGCACCACTGGTTTCAGTTGAAAATCGTACCAAACTCATGAGAGCGCTCATTCTGCCACGAGTGGACTACTGCAATGCACTCCTAAGTGGTGCAAATAAAGCTGATGTCCAAGAATCACAAAAAATTCAGAACAAAGCTATTCGCATCATCTTTCAGATGAAGCGTTCAGAACCTACATCTGCAGCCAGGAAAAACTACATTGGCTGCCCGTGGAAGCCAGAATTCAGTTCAAACTGCTAACCATATGCCATAAATGCATCTTTGGCAATGCACCCGTCTAGGACTTAGTTAGCATTTACCAGCCAAAAAGAAATCTGAGGTCAGCAGAAGACTCCTTATTGGTACTGCATCGGGTAAAACAAGCTAGTGGAATCGGACAGGCTTTTCACACCCAAGGAGCCAAGGCATGAAATGCCTTGCCAGTATCACTGCATAAAACAGACAACCTTCTCGCCTTCCGGAAACAATTGAAAACACATCTTTTCAATTAGCATGAATGTAGCTTTCTCTGTCACTGTATCTGTCTCTCTGCGCCTGGATGCCTATGGGCTTTGGCGCGGTATAAGCATAATAACATAACATAAGGCAAGCTTACACCAGTGGAAGGAGGGCAATCTGGGCTTCCTTAAACACAGAGGAGATTGCCATCCTAATTCATATGCTGTGGGTGGGAGTAAAATGATTAATTTCATTATGGCAAACACCAAAGGTTATGAAATCTGACCCTCAAATCTGTGAAGGGAGATTTGCAAGTTAATACATTCTAACAACTCTCCCTTTGTACATCCAGTGTGAAAATGTCGATATCTTTCTCACTTTCTAAAGCCGAGACAAGGCAGAGAAGTAGAATACTTTGGTTTCAATAGAAGTCTTTCAGGATCTTGGGTACGAAGGAAGGACAGGTTTGGAGAACCAGCCTCTCTAGGAGAAAGAGAATGAAGGACATTTTGCAAAGAATGGCCTCGCAATTCTCTAGACCTCTAGCAGAAGTGATGATGACTAGAAACTGAATTTTGGCTGAAAGGTGTGTTAAGATAGGCCCAGATATCAATAATCAATGACAACTCAATAACCAGAGTAACTGTAAGAGCACAAAGAAACCCAGCTTTTTTCCAATACCGTCAGGCCCTGGGAAAGCGTACAGAGCACAATCTCAAAATGAAGTTAGAAACAACAATCTCTTCACCAGAAAATTCATCATGCTGACGTCATGTTAGTAATCATCATAAAAAATCTCTACTCTCTAACTTGATAGGGCATTATGGACAGTATGGAACCTATATTTCTCTACAGATGGGCCTGTTTACTAATTGTCCTTTGACAGCTACAAACTCCTCCTAGGTACATCGTTCTACAAATGATACAATTCATCCTAGTTGGCTAGCACTCTACTGCAATAATTGGTAGAAGAACATCATTTGATTGGCCAGTCCTTTGTTCATCCAGCTGTGCTGTGCCAAGTAGCACGATGATGAAGGAGAAATGGGTATGATCTCATGAAAGTAATACTCCCAACCTGTTCCCATGCTTGAGGTCCATCTACCATCCTGTTCTTGTCATTGGGGTCTGGATGTGCTAGGGATATGGCAGATGAACTATCTAATTGGGCCTTGAATGAATGACCATTGTTTCGATCACGTGGTGACGTACCACTGTCCCAAAATCATTTCAACAGTTTATTGTGATTTACCTACTGTTCTACATGTGTGCACTTTCCTCCAGTGGCCTCTTAGGCACTGTATGTTCATTTGTTATGGAATCAATTGGCACAGTATCTACCTGCACATGCTAGTCAAGGATGTGTGCGTGTGTGTGTGTTTCTCACTGCTATCACCAAAGCTAATGTATTTATTTATTTACTTGGTCATTTGTAGAGCGCACCAAATTCGGGGGCAACTAGGAGCTGGTTACAGAAATCTCAATTGAATTATTCTTGATCACAGTTGATGTTGGTTCATTTACAGTAGCAAATTCATGAGTGCAGGCAACTAGGTGCTGGTTACAGGGGCAAAGTTGATTGAAATAATTTTGAATTTAAGAGCAGTGTTAGTACAGACACATTATCAATTTCTTAAAGGAAAAGCATTGCCTAGGCTCACAGCACTGGCTGGCTGAAAAGAGGCTGGCAAGAGGTTATGCATCGCGAGAGAAAAGCCACGTTTTTACGCCTTTGCGGAAGGACCAGATTGATGTTTCAGCTCTTAGGTGAGATGGTCGGGCATTCCAATATTTGCCCACCACCACGTGGAAACTGCGCCCTCCGGATTTTTGAATCTTGGTATAGATAAGCAATGGGAGTAGGATGCTCCAGTGGGTCTGTTAGATTGAGATTTAATGATTATGTTGGATAGGTATTTTGGGGCAGTGTGGGACAGATATTTATGTGTAGGCGTAAAAGTTTTGAATTGAATTTGATCCCTGATGGGGAGCCAGTGGGCATTTTTTCTGGTTGAGGAAATAGGATCTCTTTTTGGAATGTTCAGTGCTACTCTAAGGGCATTGTTTTGAATGACTTGTAATTTTTTTATATTGCTTATAGTGGTTCCAGCAAAGAGTGAATTGCAATAGTCTAATCTAGAGACAATGAGGACCCCGCCTAGAGTGAGGCAACTATTAGTGGAGAGGAAGGGCCTGCCACCATTGATGAGCCTGGTTGGTAGGCCGCGGCTGAGGCTATTGCATTGACCTGCCGGGTTAGCATGAGGGGAGAGTTGAGATAGACTCCCAGTGTTTTGACCTCTTTAGAGACTTTGATGCTGTTGATAGTGAAAGATGAGTAGGCACTGTCAAGTTTGTTTGGAAGCTTGTGTGAACCAATGAGCAGCAGCTCAGTTTTTTCATCATTCAGACATAATGAGTGCATGGCCATCCATGCTTGAATGCTCTGATAGACAATATTCAGTAGGTTAGTGTCAGTGTCATCGTTACCTGATAAGGGCAAGAGGATCTGGGTGTCATCTGCGTAGTTAGTGTACGAGAGACCCTTTGAGTCTAGGAGGTTGAATAGTGGCTTTGTAAAGATATTATAAAGTGTAGGTGAAACACAGGAGCCTTGGGGGACTCTGCATGTGACTGGGACAGGTGGGGCTGAGGCCGTATAAGAGAAGACCCTCATGGTTCTATTAGCAAGGAAGGATTCAACCCAAGATATAGCTTTTGGGGAGAAATGGGCTGCCACTGCAAGTTGATGACAAAGGATTTTGTGGTTCACCAGGTGAAAGGCTGCCGAGACATCAAGCAACAAGAGGAGGGCTAATTTACCAAGGTCTTTGGTTTCGTCCATCTGTATTTTTAGGTTGTGGAGGGCAGATTCAGTTTTGTGGCCCGGTCGGAAGCCGATTGGTGCAATACCAGGAGATTGTAAGTTTCTAGATTGTTTTGAATTTGTAAGTATGCTGCTCTATCCAGGATTTTAAGGAAAAAAGGGACAGTAGGAATAGGGCGATAGTTGGTCGGTGTGCACGGGTTGATTGTTGGTTTATTAAGGAGCGGGTGGACCCGAGCATCTTTATGGTTGGTAGGTACTGTCCCAGGGGAGAATGATGTGTTGATCAATGATGCGATGAAGGGGGAAAGTTCGTTGGCACAGTCTTTAATTACGGTGGCTGGACAGATGTCGCCTTGGCACCTGGAGGGTTTTAGACCTTTGATGATTTTAGATATTTCTGAATTGGAGACTTTTGAGAATTTGAATGAGGGGGTGGTGTGGTCATATGGCACTGGTGTTAGTTCTAAGGGTTTTCCATTTAAGGCGATTATTTTTTGTTGCTAGTATCTTTCTTTGGAGTATCACAGTTTATTACAAAGCACACGCCAGCCAGGGAACTCCTTCCCCGACACTGAATGTGGCGCAAAATAAATCACTTTTTATGGTATGGATTCTTTTTGAGAAGGCCTCCAACCCGTCTCTCACGCATCCTCCACTAGCACCCCATGTCACAATGGACTAGGAACCAGGCTGGTGTGTATTAATAAGATATTTTATTAATGTATTATTCAGTTTAAAGGAGGATAATCAAAAAACCAAAACCAAAATTGTGGCAACACAAATGCAATATACTATCTAGAGTGACCAGGATGAAATAGACTGTTGCACTCACTTTTGTTTTAATGACAAAATTACACACAAAGTGATAGCACCTACAGTTAGGCACTCCTCCCAGCAACACTCACCCCCAAACATCAATTGGACTTGTTTATTTTGAATGGAAGGCAGTGGCAAGGAGTAGGAATATAGGGGGAGAATAATTTTCGGGCTGAAGCACACCACAATATGGGAATCCAGCAAAGAAAGGGAAAATCCGCTTTTCGAGAAAAATGGAAGAACAGGGTTTTGATTATTTCTCACAACTGCTAGGGGACAGAATAGAAGAACATTTGTACTGCTTACACTTAGGAGACCGGCATAGGTTTAGAGAATACTAATCAGCACACCAGGGAAAATAGAAATAGAGTAGGAAAATCGTTTTTTGGGAGATAGCAAATGCAAAGGGAAAGTGCAGTGGCAAATGGAAATTCATTTACACTGAGGCTATAATGAGAGGTATGCTCTGGGAAAGGGGGTTAGCTCACAAAAATAAAATTGGTTTTGTTCAGGCTGACAAATGCAAAGAGGAATAACACTGGCAAATGAAAATTCGCTTAGCTGGGCATAATTTAAACACAGGGATACATTTGTTTTTCAGCTCACAAGGGGATTGTTTATTTCGGGCAACACTTTAATGACTATAACAATGAACTATAACAATGAACAAAAACACTGGGAAAAAATGTTATAGCAGAAATTACATAACTAATTTTACAATCTAGTCGAAGTACCCTGCCATAATCCCTGCTGCTGCTCTCCACCCCTGGTCAGGTTTGGTTTAGGGGTTGGGAACAACATCTGTTTTTTTTCCATTTGTCACTCTCCTTTGTTCTCTTTTCAACTTTTTGGCACAAACTAGTTATGTATCACAACTTCCTAATTGTACTAGCAACTGCAATACGAAACATATTTTCTGTTTTAGTTGATCACAAGGAATTAGACATGCTGACTGGCAAATCTGCACAATGTAGCATGGTCATGTGTCACATTTTTGTTGTTTTCATAAAATGTACAAAGGTTATGGATATGTGAGTAATGAAGCATATTCCTGATTTAATTTTCCACCTTTTCACCCATTCTCACATTTGTAACATGTTCAGATAAGCCAGAAACCTAGTCTAACTGGCCATTGCAGTTCCCAGAGTCACGGGTAGATGCATTTTATACCCCCAAAACCGCCTTGAAATTACATGAAAAATGGCATAAAAATGAAATTAATCCTCAGTCTGATTGCTCCGCAAAATGCCTAAAAATGAAATAGTATTCTGAATTAATGATGATTGTTTCTGTCAGCAAATGGGAAGGCTGCTTCATCCCCCACAGCCACCTGATCCCCTGGGTCAGCCTGTGACCAGAGATTTTTATGAGTCTCTTTGAAGTTAGTGTGTGCTCTTTGGAGTGGATGCAACAACGATCCACACCTTTTAGTCATGCTTCAGCCAAGGATGGCCTTTTCTTGAAATCCCTGCTTTCCTGCTAGCGAGCAGAATAGTGAACTTTGACACTTTCAGCAGCATCAAATATTATTGCAGGGTTATTAGATAGGAGGTGTGACATTCTGCTAGAGTGGGGCTTTTCATTGTGAAGTTTTGCACCCAACCAGAACAGGATTTTCCTGAAGTAAGTGTCTCTTCAGCTGTCACTGGAGTTCTGGGGGTGAACCATAATATATATATTGTTTTGGTCAAACCACACATCCTGTTTTGCTTTACTCACATTTTTCTGTGAGCCGTAATATCTTTTCCACGGTGGCTTTTTAAAGCTGTTTTAAATAGAGACTTTTGCCATAGCAGAGGTGGGCCCTCGGCCCTATGCCTTGGAATTTATGCTTTTCAGCAGCAGCAAGGGATAATGGTATTCTCTTTCTAAACAAAGATGTCTCTGGGAAGATGGTGTTAAAAATGTCATGAGAAATGTTGAAGTTCATCTAGAGGGAGATGCCCTGTTCAGTTTGCCAACCTGAACATTTTCCACCCTGTGAAATAGGAGGAGGAGGCATTCTGTTGTCGAGTCTAGATACTGCCATGTTGTTGGTCCTTACAAGCACAGCCTTTTCTTAGAGCTAAGTTCTGATCTGCCCTCAGGATTGGAAAGATGTCCCTTATGTTTCATAGAGGATGTTTCTAGGGGTCATCAGAGACCCTGAACTTCTGTGCATCTCACCGTAGTTCTCCTTCCATTGTCATGCATTGTGTAAGGGAGGCACTGACACAATAGGTACAATTTGTAAAATCTTTATTCAAGTCTCAGGGTTTGGAAAAACTCCTACTTTGTCCTATAGCTAAGATGGCAGTAGTCTCTACCATCAAATAATAAAGAAAATGCAGTCCTAGTTAGTCTCTGTCAAATCAAAATGGCCTATACTAACACAACCTAATGCTGCCCTATCTCTTGTAAAAAAAAGTATGTAAAGGGGAATATGTATGCAAAGGTAAATCAGTGTTCGAATATAAAGAATCAAAGTGGCTGAGCCAGCTCTCCTTCCCACGTTTGGACAGCACAGAGTAATTCGGTCCCCGTAGACAGGATGGCACACTCTGGCTGGCTCAGGTTCTCAAAACAAAGCAGTTCAAAACATGGATTGAGGCCCGCCTGTCTTTCCACGTTAAAGTCACTTTTTTAACGTTCCAAAAGTTTTTTTCACAGTTCAACAAAAGGTTCACAGTTCAACAAAAGTTCACATAGTCCTCCATGGTTCAGGCTTGGACCTCTCAAAGTAAAATGTTCACGTAGGCCTCCATCGGTCAGGCTCGGGCCTCTCACTCAAAGCACTTGTAGGGGTTCCCTTCCCCAAGCTTTATTCACCTTTGTTAAGGGTTCCCTTCCCCTAACTTATCACACTTCACTTCCGGTCTCCCTCAGTCGGGCTCAGACCTTTTTTTGGATGTCAAAAACTTTCGAATGTGTGAGGCTTTTACTATAGACCTCTGGAGGACCACTTCAACTTTCCCTTAAACTCGTTCCCTTGTGTTATTTGCCCCAGTGTTTCTTGGTCTATGTAGTTCAATCGCATGAGCACAAGAGTTCAATATTCACACTTTACTTCCCCTTTCACCAGGGTCAATCATGATTTTCACGCTCTTTAAAGTTCATTCACTCCTTTGCTTTATAATAAAACATTCCACCTTTTGCAGAGACTTTTGAGTGGTCTGCTTCCTTTTGCCGGGCCACTCTTCTACTCTGTATCATTCGCTTCACAGTTATCGGTTATATTTAAAGTTCACCACAGGTCTGCCTTTCTTCACGTCTCATCCACATGCGTGCAGCCTTCAATTGTGTGATATACTTTTGCAACTTCAATCTTCCCTTAACCCACACTGGTCTTTCATGCCGTTTGCCAACTCACCTGCTGTGTGCATTCCTTTCTTGTCTTTTGTCTTTAATTCATGAGTGAAGGTTAATACCACAGGCTTGGCCTCACCTCCCCAACTCTGTCATTCACCTGAGAGGGTCACAGGCGCCTTTGAAACAAAATGCAGTGTTTTTGTCTGGAATTTGGCCTTCTCCATGTATCTCTTACGATTCTTTAGTGGCAACGCCCTCCTGCAGGGAACTCCTGGGTTCTGTTCCAGTAGGTTCTGCTGCTTCTCATGTTCCACCTTGCTTAGAGTGCGTCTCTATGTTCCGCCTTGTATCCATGTAGGGAGAGCGAATGGGTATCAGATGTAGGTGATTAAAGTCAAGTGCCTGACTTTGCCTGACCTGATTAGCGGGACATGTCCAATGGGATGTCTAAGGGTTAGCCTTATTACTCTCAGTCCCCCTCTTCCTCTGCCCAGTGTTTGTGTGGAAAATGAGGGGGCATCAGAGTATCCTATGAAACAGGAGGGGTTATGGGTACGGGAAGGGGGGGAATACCACACCTCGCCATCGTTCATCTCACCCTCACACCCCGAAAACCTCTCACTCAGGTGATCCTCTCACACTGGTCCACCCCCAAAGTCTGGATCCAAAGGTGATGGCTGTGCCCTGGCCACCCGAGAGAGACATCCCAGGGGACTAATAGGTGATCCACCCTTTGGTTTCTAACAATTGTCACCACTAGGTTGAGAGGGGACCTAGATCTACTCCTTTACACAGTTTGACACACATTAACTACCACTGAAGTGCAAGAGTGAGCTTCCATGAGTGGGGAATAAGGCTTATGGGGAGCAAATCTTCTTTGTGCTATGACCAAACCGGTACCACAACTCAGAGAAGCAGTGTTTCAGTTAGAAAGCTAAAACAGATTAACATAGACAGTATGCCTCTTTCTCCCCAATAGTAATAGCCTGGGAAGAGCTCAGGCTGAACACCTAGAGATGTGGATTGGCAATGAAGCTTCAAAATAAGAACAATGCAGTATGTACTAAAACAAATGTGATGTTCAACACCATGTAAAACAAGTATTTTGGGCTCAATGTAATGCCATGGGGTCAAGGTTCTAGGCCACATATTTTGTACCTTAGTCACTTTAGAAGTGGGGAGCATTGTACAGGCCTTGTAGGTGCATCCTGTGGGTTATAATTGTAGTTCATGGTACGGGTAAGTGGTTCGGTCAAGATCTCTCTAAGTTGCAAGTCACTTGAAGATGCGTGGTTGCTATATGGACAGCTTTGAACATGGTAACTCGAAAGGCTTTTTTAGACATCTATGTCAGGTGTGGCCATAGCTCAGTGCTCATAAGGCTGCCAGGTGCATGAAGATGTTGCACAGCTCAACCCAGGGATGGACTGGGAACCAAAAGAGGCCCTGGTAAATGATGTTCAATGTGGCCCCATATCAAACATTTTCAGCAAGCCCAAGCCTTTTCCTATAGGAAAATTTGGAAATACCACACAAAAGAGGCACCGGGTGCAGAGGCCTACTGGACAATCTCCAGAGTTCCCTATAGGCCAGTCCACCCCTGGCCAACAATTGTTCAATTTGACTCACCGTATTACAAAGGCTGAAAGCCTTTATTAGGACTGCTTAGCAACAGCAAGGTAATGTCTCTGTGCTGAAAATGTGGTGGGGTTCTACCTGAAACACTCCCCAAAGGTTACAGTAAGCTGAGACCATCCAAGCACACTGTCTCCTAACTAGGTATTAAGATGCCCGGGTCTCTGGGCCTCACTGCAGGCAAACAACAATGTTTTTCGAGCATGGTCCTTTATGTTGAAGGTTACTCACACTCTTTTTATATGAAGCACAATGGAAAAGAACATGTGGAATACAAAATACAATACAACACGCTGTTGGGCACTGACCTTTTCAGTATTGGTTGTAAGACTGTAACAACAAAGCACCTTCGATGATGGCAACAACCTGCTCGCCACTAACAAATGGCCTTAATGCTGGTGTGGCCAGTGCCAGACAACTGTATAGTTGTGGATGTTCATGAAGAAGTGTAATAATGTGAAGCCCCAGGGGCATTCGATGATATTTACCACATTGGTAGTTTTGCAGTTAGAAAAGTATCTGATCCACTCCTTGCCTTCTGTTTGAAATGATGTTGTTTTTCTCGTGAATTTACAGACATTGCATGTACCACATGGGTGGTGGCCCACTATTTCCCTCATGTTCCAAAGTCTGGTCCTTTGGGATTTTTTGTTGAGCCTAGCAAGGGTTAGCATCCCTCTTTTTAGATGAACTCTTCAGCAAGTTTGCCCCCCCATTTTTACTCAAAACCCTTTTTTACTTCCTCTCTCTCTTCTACACACAGGGGAGACCAAGTCGAGGCCCAAGAAGAAGGCTCATTGCCGAAACGTCACGGGTTTACATAACCTTGAGGGCTCCATTCCCACAATCCCGTTCCATTACCTGATCTGATTCCTGACGTTGACCAACGACTAGGTCCCTGTCTCTTTTAGAGCTCACAGACACCATGATGTCTTGCATATATGATCCACTCAAGACATAAAAAACATTATTGATGGTGACTCTGTGTACTACATGTGTTAGATATTTTGTATTTGCTGAACTTTTGTCACAATTATGTTTATCACTCACTCTTTCTTTTCTAATACATTTCCAAACCAAGATGAATGTATTTTGATTTAAGATGGATATTATGAAATAGCATTATTTCTTGAAAAATTCTAATGCATAAAATATGTTGTGCACCTACTAGCACTAGCAAAATAATAAAAGCATGCTATGATGCACTCTCAAAGGGCTTTTCTTGCTCATCTTTTTAGAATACCTATGACAGTTAGCCAAATAACAAAGCCACTGCCATACCTAGCATGCGAAAGAATTTAGCCTTTACCAAAACATATAGGTAAACGGTTCCAAAGTAAGTGGCAGGATGCCTTCCCACTTGTTTCAAGTCACCAGGAAACCTCAGCAAATCTTTGTCGAGATCATCCTTTAAGTTTTGTTACATAGGATGAAGTCAGACTTATCTATGTCACATGACAACTGACAGTCAATCCTGGTCTCTTTGGTATAATGGTAAAATTGTGTGTTTACTGTCAGTGAAGAAGGCATGCATAAACGTGGTGTTTACATTTGCCCAATGCATCACACATAAGCGTAGTGGGCAGATTCTCGAAAATAAAAAAGTTGTCAAATCTGACATGCACCACAAATGTGCCAGAAATAGATGTGCCTAATTCACATAAGTGCACTTCTAACAGATGGGCCACTTTTGAAAAGGTGTGCAAAATGGGCACAAAAGATGCACAGAGTGGGGGGAAAGCATGCACATGCACCAACTTAAGCTTGCAAAGGAGGAGAGACCACCAGAAGTGAGCACAAAGATGCACACAAAAACGAATTCACAAAACCAGACCACAGAATCTGCTCCAAAAATGACCTCCAACATTTGCCCCATTTAATAATAATGGAGCAAGTGGCGGAGAAAAGAGTGCAACTGATCGATTTAACCAAATAAGCACCCAGTGCACAACAATCACAGCCAACAACACAAAATAAAAGCACAGCACAGAGAGACCAGAACACATTCTCAAAATAACCAATCCAGCAGGCATCATGCTACTGCACTGCCTGATGAGGAGGGAAATGATATATGGGAGGATCACCTTATTTCAAATGTCTGATGAAGTGGTCACCCAGAGGTACAGCTTCACATCCTATATCATACTGGATATGGTGAGTAAGTGAGATGGGGGCCTTACCACACCAATGACAGCCCATGCCATTCAATAACTAGTCAATGGGATTTACATTAAAAAAACAAGTCCCAAAATCTTGAGTTACAAAATAGCAAAGCCGATTTGTTTGCATTTTGAAACTAGAACTTTGGGGATTTTCTTCATTTGTCTGACGCGTTACATTTAATGTATGCAGGGGATACCCTGCAGCCCCCATTTCCATTATACCGCACAATGGGAGCGGGGAACGCCCCTGCAATCCCTGCTCCCATTGTACGATATAATGAAAATGCATCATTTTCGTTTACTGCCCAATGCGCAGTAAAGATGCATTTGTTTTTTTCTACATTATTTTGTTACGATGCCCAGTTGAAACTCTGCTTGCATAAACAACTACTTTTACTTTCATTTGCACTGTTAAGGGTGGCATCAGGTGGTTTGGGGGTTCATGGGGCAGTGCTGAAGGCACTTCTCTGATCAATGAATCCACAGGGATTGACCTGCAGCAATTGTGCTTATCTGGTGGCTCGGGGGATCCTACGGAAAGGGCCAAAGGCCCTGCCCCAGTAAAAGTAGGGTACACAGGGTTGGACCTTTATTTTTAGCTGCCCCATTTTCCCTACTTTTTATGATATTATTTTTGTATTGTGCTTATGGGACATGCTGCTCACGTCAAGGTGCCCACTATATTGTATATCATTAAAAGAAAACACTGAAATTCATTGGAAAGACTTTGGTGAAAAGGGCATTATGGTTAGGTTTTGTGGAGAATCCTGTGGATCCCTGCTAAAACCCTGCCTAGACTCTCCTCCCAGGTGGCCAGGAGAGGCCCGACGCTTCCTTATCCCAATTCTGCGGGTGATGTATTGCGGGAGGATCACCTGGGTGGAAGCAGGGCCCAGGGTAGTAGGGTGATTGTACAGGGTGAGACATGGTATTGTTCCTCAGATGATGGTAAAATCATTCCAAGAGTGGTTATAACATCTTGCCATGCTGATGCTTGTCAATGTATGGTTCAAACTAAGTCAGTAAAACCTAGGATTAAAATGTCCAAAGATACCACCTCTTCAGAACTACTATTCTTTTAATCTCCTAAATCCTCATATCCTCCACAATGCCAGAGTTATGCCAATGTGACTTTTCCTGCCCCATCTGTCTCTCAAAAGATTACACCTAATAACACCTCTTTTAATAATATCAAGGGAGGAAAACCTATTCTTAAACCTTTTAAAGAAGTAAAGAAATTGAATGTTCCTAAAGTGGATTGCATGTTCCAGAATCTATCAGGGACTGTGAAGAAGAAGAGGGCTGAAGAGGCATGCAGGAGCCAAGGTCAGGCAGGCAAGCCTAATAGATTTTGGCAAGGTTAGGCAATTAGGTCTAAGGGCCTGTACTTGAAACCAATTAACCCACCCGAGGGGCATAAAAGGCTGCAGTAGGGAGGAGCAGTAAAAAGAAGCAGGAGCTGGAAGGTCAGCAGTAGCAGAAGCATAAGAAACAGAGCACGAGGCTGGCAGTTCACAAGGAGGTGTGACTGCAGAATGTACGCCAGAGCAGAGGACGAGTAGATTTCACCTGCAGGCTCTGAGTTAGTCCTGTGTTCACAAACCCTGTTTGGCTGTGGCAACATTGGAAGAGACTGCAAGAAACAGCCAGTCTTTCCAGGTGAGCCTAATTGCTGTGAATGCATAGCTGAAGTTGTGCATCCACCCAAGGCCCTTGTGCAGAAGCAAGCCAAGGGAAACTGGAGAGTGTAAGACTGTCCCTTAATGAGGCCGTATTGGAGACACAATTGTGCAATAAAGGGGTGTCGGTCACAAGAGTGCCTGTAGCAGCAGCAGTAGCAGAACCCAAGCTGGAAACAGAAGCAGCCCACAGTCGTCGTGATTATGGAGTCGGAAAAGGGAAGCAAATCAACAGAAATACCTTGAGGAAAACTGTAGTCAGCTTTATTCGTACTCACGTACACATCAAAGTGAGTAAA
Organism: Ambystoma mexicanum; assembly: GCF_040938575.1. Taxonomy (NCBI): domain Eukaryota; kingdom Metazoa; phylum Chordata; class Amphibia; order Caudata; family Ambystomatidae; genus Ambystoma; species Ambystoma mexicanum. The sequence continues at coordinate 917,124,593 of NC_090928.1, read as the reverse complement.
AGTTGTTTGCATAAGTGGCAAGTATTTCTAATAAGGGAAATGTAAGACACACTTATGTTGTTAACGCTGAAGTACTCACGTGTACTTCATTTGTCTGACGCGTTACATTTAATGTATGCAGGGGATACCCTGCAGCCCCCATTTCCATTATACCGCACAATGGGAGCGGGGAACGCCCCTGCAATCCCTGCTCCCATTGTACGATATAATGAAAATGCATCATTTTCGTTTACTGCCCAATGCGCAGTAAAGATGCATTCGTTTTTTTCTACATTATTTTGTTACGATGCCCAGTTGAAACTCTGCTTGCATAAACAACTACTTTTACTTTCATTTGCACTGTTAAGGGTGGCATCAGGTGGTTTGGGGGTTCATGGGGCAGTGCTGAAGGCACTTCTCTGATCAATGAATCCACAGGGATTGACCTGCAGCAATTGTGCTTATCTGGTGGCTCGGGGGATCCTACGGAAAGGGCCAAAGGCCCTGCCCCAGTAAAAGTAGGGTACACAGGGTTGGACCTTTATTTTTAGCTGCCCCATTTTCCCTACTTTTTATGATATTATTTTTGTATTGTGCTTATGGGACATGCTGCTCACGTCAAGGTGCCCACTATATTGTATATCATTAAAAGAAAACACTGAAATTCATTGAAAAGACTTTGGTGAAAAGGGCATTATGGTTAGGTTTTGTGGAGAATCCTGTGGATCTCTGCTAAAACCCTGCCTAGACTCTCCTCCCAGGTGGCCAGGAGAGGCCCGACGCTTCCTTATCCCAATTCTGCGGGTGATGTATTGCGGGAGGATCACCTGGGTGGAAGCAGGGCCCAGGGTAGTAGGGTGATTGTACAGGGTGAGACATGGTATTGTTCCTCAGATGATGGTAAAATCATTCCAAGAGTGGTTATAACATCTTGCCATGCTGATGCTTGTCAGTGTATGGTTCAAACTAAGTCAGTAAAACCTAGGATTAAAATGTCCAAAGATACCACCTCTTCAGAACTACTATTCTTTTAATCTCCCAAATCCTCATATCCTCCACAATGCCAGAGTTATGCCAATGTGACTTTTCCTGCCCCATCTGTCTCTCAAAAGATTACATCTAATAACACCTCTTTTAATAATATCAAGGGAGGAAAACCTATTCTTAAACCTTTTAAAGAAGTAACGAAATGGAATGTTCCTAAAGTGGATTGCATGTTCCAGAATCTATCAGGGACTGTGAAGAAGAAGAGGGCTGAAGAGGCATGCAGGAGCCAAGGTCAGGCAGGCAAGCCTAATAGCTTTTGGCAAGGTTAGGCAATTAGGTCTAAGGGCCTGTACTTGAAACCAATTAACCCACCCGAGGGGCATAAAAGGCTGCAGTAGGGAGGAGCAGTAAAAAGAAGCAGGAGCTGGAAGGTCAGCAGTAGCAGAAGCATAAGAAAACAGAGCACGAGGCTGGCAGTTCACAAGGAGGTGTGACTGCAGAATGTACGCCAGAGCAGAGGACGAGTAGATTTCACCTGCAGGCTCTGAGTTAGTCCTGTGTTCACAAACCCTGTTTGGCTGTGGCAACATTGGAAGAGACTGCAAGAAACAGCCAGTCTTTCCAGGTGAGCCTAATTGCTGTGAATGCATAGCTGAAGTTGTGCATCCACCCAAGGCCCTTGTGCAGAAGCAAGCCAAGGGAAACTGGAGAGTGTAAGACTGTCCCTTAATGAGGCCGTATTGGAGACACAATTGTGCAATAAAGGGGTGTCGGTCACAAGAGTGCCTGTAGCAGCAGCAGTAGCAGAACCCAAGCTGGAAACAGAAGCAGCCCACAGTCGTTGTGATTATGGAGTCGGAAAAGGGAAGCAAATCAACAGAAATACCTTGCGGAAAACTGTAGTCAGCTTTATTCGTACTCACGTACACATCAAAGTGAGTAAAAGTTGTTTGCATAAGTGGCAAGTATTTCTAATAAGGGAAATGTAAGACACACTTATGTTGTTAACGCTGAAGTACTCACGTGTAGTAAAAGCATTGCTTTTCCCCATTGTTAGAAGTAACTAATTGCTGAGCGGTCATGTGGCTCCTAATAATAAGAAGACTGTTGCTGGTAAACCTATTGAAGCAGAACTGACTTTCCCGAAATGTTACAAGCACAGTTTAACGTTTGAAGAAGTCGCACATGAAGCAGTGTTTCCCCAATACCTTGGAAGCTCAATGAGGACCGAAAGGTGGGAAAGCGCATCTTTTGAAGCTCAGTTCAAGATCAGAATGAAATCGCGTGTGCCTAAGTTTGTTTCCATTAAAAGACTTGTTTCTTGTAACATTCTGAACACTGAAGTAGAAGTTGTAGAAGTCACTGAAGCTGAACAAAGAACAAGTATTACCCAAGCCAGTAGACCAAACCCTGTTAAAGTAAATCCAGCTCATTTAGGAATGACACACCATTATTTTATGTCTATGAAACTGTTGTTAATCCAGAGTCCTCTAGTATAAGGATGACAAGGTTTTCTAAAGCTAAAAGAGTGGCGGTACAGCTTTACTCTAACTGCTGGAGGAAAAGGTGTATATGAAGCTGAGGAAGGGAGCTGGTTACTTGTTACGAATACTACATTTAGATCTGTAGAGCTGAGACTGTTCAAGGTGGGAAGAAATAGTCTGGTAGCTAAAAACAGATGTTGTGGTAGCTGCAAAACAGAAGGAAATGCAAACAGGCAGCCCTTACTTGACATTCAAGAGAGAAGAGTGCCTTGCCAACCTATCGAGGTCGAAGAAGTCTTGTTGAAGTTGCCTAAAACTTTAAGTTGCAGTAGCAGCAGTAGAACTGTGGTCCTCAACATTCTTGTCAGAACTGTAGTAGTTGAATGTAGTAGCGGTCAACGGTGGGGCAAGGGAGCCTGCTCGCACAGTATCATTAGTCGTAGGGAGTTGCTGAAGAGAGGGCAAACACTAAGCAGAAGTATCCTGACAAACTGTAAGTAAAATGCACTGCAGATGTTGTATGCAGAAGAGTTGTGATTAAACAGAAGTGGTACTTTTGTCATCAACTTTACCGATTCTTTCCTGGAAGGAGGTTATCCAGGAACCCTGTTGGTGCTATTTTTTATATGTGGAACTTGGAAAGGGAATCTTTTCATCAAGCAAAGAAGGAACTGTTACTAGTGGATTTTTATTTGTGTGAACTTTGTTTCTTTGTAACTTTTCAAGACTTTATATAAGACGTTCTTTTTCCGTGGAAGAAATTGACTTTGGGACATTCCTGGGGGAGCAAGATCTGCCCAGGATGAGTAGAAGTCATCCAAGACACTGGTTGTTTGGTAAACTTGTATTTATGTTGTTTTCATGTCGCTTTGAATGTTTATGTTGTTTAGTGTGAGGGTTAGTTTGTGTATGCTAGGAGGTTTTCCCTTAGATCCTAGACTAGGTAGGGAATCCAGTGGTAGAGTAGGTTTAGTTAGGGATTATTTTATAATTTTGTTGAAAATAAAATGTTGAACTTTGAGAAAACTAAACACAGTTGTGAGTCTCACATTACTGACCCCTCACAGGGTCATCTTTATAAGTAGGGTGTTTCTGCCCATGATTGCTCCCCTAACATTTCCAACTGGGTTTTGTGTTAACTTAAATGCAACCAAACTAAAAATCAACTTTATTATCAGCTAGCACTTTTCTTACCTAGACGCATCCCAATAAAAACTTGTAGTTGTAACAAAATGAGCCATACCTTGAGCCTGTGGGACATTTGGTAGTAGAAGGCAGATTAGTAATATGAACGTGGGAGCAAAACATGTGTCCATTTTCCCTCTAAGGAGACCTTTCAACACCAGTGTGTTTGGCAACCATGACAAGGGAAGTGGGGTTCTTTGGCCTGTGGCTGCATGTACTCAAGTTGACTGAGGGCAACCTATTTTGAGTCTAGATAACATTATATGCATGTTATGCACCTTGAGTCAATTATCTCAGACCTACTGAACATAGCATCTTAAACTAACTGCGAAGAGGCAAATGGCTGTGGTGTAGCCCCTACTCCCAAGCATTTTATGAACACCTGCCAAAGGCTGGTGGGCAAATACCAAAGTGCCCTTACTGGGCCCAGCACATGTGCAAATGGGTCTGAGGCATCAGAGTTCTCTCTGCTGCCCTTAGAACACTAGGAAAGGAGAGCTATAAACATGTGGACCCACACTCCCATGCTCTGTCATCCCACATTCAATGTTTTGTTTCACTATGGCAGGTGATGCTTTATTGTATTGCGTCATCCAATGCTTGCACCTTTATGCAATGTTTGCAAAATGTTCTGATGCTTGCGACGTCTAGTTACATCTGTGAGTTTTCGTGATATTTGAAACTCTATTATTTGACAAGCACATTACTTTCATCCTGTTGGAGAAAACCAGGCTCACACTACAATTTAGGTTCATGGAAAACAGAGGTGATGTATTAATTGGCTTGCAAGTCAAGGAACACAGCATCATGCCCAGACCGAAACCCATTTAGCTAACAGAGACCACCTTCCAGACCCATTGCCTTTACAGCCCTATGAGGACATGACGGTTCAAGAAACCCTCTGCTTAGGCCTTGTAGCACGTTTATCCCGCCTACCACTGACCTATTGACACATTCATAGGTGATAGAATTCCTAACACAATGTTCATGAATGGAAGTGAGGTTAAGCACTGTTCTTCTGGTGGTGTGTGACCTGACGGAGGATGGGCATCCCTTTCAGAGGAATCCGTCTGATCCTGCCTTATCAGCCAAGAGGCATAGGTTCTCTACCCTGTGACACATTCTGATGAGTCACTATCCATTGTTCACTCCAGTTTAGACTAGTCAGTTCCACTGGGCTCTGGGATGCGGGCCTAATGTCCTTATTGAGGACATGACGTCATAGGGCGGGGCATCTTTATCGCAGCTGTTCATATGGCATGATCCTCAATCCCTCCTGCAACAGAAAACTCACTTTCTCATCATTTTCCCTCATATTTTTGGTCATTCATTAATTTATTGAACACATTTGTTTTTCAACGATTGTCGTTCCATAACTGAAACAAATGTGCCTTTACACATATCAGGGAGTTCGTTTTGTAGCAAACTCACTAGGGGGTCACTTTGATGAGCAGCTAGAAGATTCTCAAATGACTGAAAGGAAGACTGCACAAGTCTGCGTAGCACAATATTTTAATGCATATCAAAGGACTTGCAGGAAAACACATTAAATTGAGTGAACACACAGTCATTTGCTTAGAAACTGCACATAATAACTATGTTACGTCGTTTCCATTTCTGGGCACGCATACAGCGAAAGGAAAGCCAGACAGCATGAGGATCTCAATAGTTTATGAAAGCATTTTAATTGCAAGCCAAAACCCAGAAAAATACCTTCAACCTACTACTAACCCATGCACCAGCCCTCCCTTGAAATCTATTAATTTATTTTCCTTCCCCTGCATAAAACAAACATTCCAATACCTGATGCCTAGACCCGCCCTTGTGTCTCCTCCCTGATTGCAGGGCCCACACTCTAAATGCTGTGCCCTCCTCTGTCACTGCATAATTGTGTCCCTCCCTTCTGCATCATCTTCCTCACTCCAGAAACCCATCTCTTTCTCACCCACTGATCTTGTGGCCCATCAGCACCTGGAACCGCAATCTGACCCCCAATGCCTTCAACCACCCTTGCTTGCCCCAAGTCCCCTCATCAGACTCCTCCAAGGACCCCAGTAAGCTAACAACATGCTCCTGTGGCAGAATATGTACCTCTCTCCCTGACTGACCGCTTGCCTCATTATTTGCTCTATGTCCCCAGCCAGGCACCAGGACTATTTTGACAGGGTGATCCCCAAACTTCACAATGTGTTCCAGGTCATAGCAGATGGCTTTGTGAAGGAGGCACCATGCCTCATTGCTCCACTCTGCAGGAGCAATAAAAATTGGAAGGCCATACTGGCCAATGTCATTGCCTTGGAGACCACCCCATGCAGATTTAGCCATATCCAGTAGTGCTGACAGGGACTGAGGAAGCCTGTGCAAAAACTAGTTGCTGACCACCTCAAGAAGAGCATACACAATAAGTTGTCTCCTTGGTCCACCTATGGATCTGCAGCCGTGGTAAACTGAAGCCATGATTGTCACCAACCTGAGCATTACAGACTGAGTTGGTGTGAATACTCGGGTGAAAGGTGAGCACAATGTTAACCTGCATGGCAATAAATGATTATGTGAGCTGACAATTATGTGGTTGGGCAATACTTGTTTCCCCCAAACCACATCGTGTAGAGGCTGGGATTACCATGTACAAATTGGGTGCACATCTGCATGCAAGGAAGATGTGTACTCCCCATAAGCATCATGTAATGTGTCTACATGTCTGAACACTCACCAGGCACCAATTGTGTGTATGCACAGTCAGAGGTGAATAGTGATGTGCAATGTGAGGATGCCATTTAGTGAAGTCATAAATAAAAGTGTAATTATGTAAGTATGTTTCAATATGTGTCCTTTGATAATCTCTATGGTTGGTACACCACACTATGTAAAACTATATTTTGGCTATTTTTCTGGTCTCAAATTCCAATGTTACAGTAGCATATGTACATATCTATGTACAGTTAATCTATCCTATACTTAATTATTATAGTTCAAATGAATCCTAAAGTTCCAGGGCTCTATACTCAGGATGAACATCTTTCATGAACTGTGAAAGAGTTTGAGCTAAGAAATCTGGGTAAGGCTCTTGTAACCAGGACTAATGTCTGCAAGAGAGACTCCCAGGACCCCCGCCCCCTTGTTAATTTGAACATTGACAGCCTTGAAGACCCCACTGAACAGGATGGCTTCACCTAACTGTACAATCAGATTGACACTTCAGAGTTTGGTGGGAAAGCGGATGCAGGAGTGAAATATGTGTCCAACATCCATCGGCTACCATGCTTGCTGAACATCACCTCCATGTACAGGGCTTGCACAGCTCAGCAGCTGCCATGTTATGTGCCCAAGTCACCCCAGAGTGTCTCTGCTTTGTGACATGCAGCTCATCAATCATTTCCGAAAATCGAATTCCATGTATATCAATAAAGGACCAGAACACAGACTCTAATGCTGCCATGCGTGGGTGTCAGTATGGCATTATGCCAAGGCAGCTATGAAATTACATCAAACCATCCAACCAATGATATCAAAAGACCAACAATGGTATGATGGCATCTGCTTGGAAGGTGGGCAATGACCATGGAATCCCAAAGTGGGATGGTGAAATAAAGAATGCCATAATCAAATGGGCATGTGTGTCTGCAAGAGCAATGTGATCCACCTGTTTGGCAATGGAAAGGCCATAGGACAATAACTCAAGAAGTTGTCAAGACATTTATGTATGATCTACTCTCCAACGTCTGCCACAAACCCCTTTCATGTATGCTACCACTGGGTTCATAGGAGAATATGCATGCACCTACTTTCCTCTCCATATTCAGCATAGTCAATTATTCCCAGTGGGCACACTATTAAATCACCATTCCTAAGGAGAATAGTTAGTCCCTTAAGGTATCACTAGTGGAACATTGTAGTACAGACAGGTGTGACACTGATCTAACTGATGAACATGTATTTCAATCAATGTATCATGTCCACTAACTTTGTATTCTCACACAGCCAGGATCACGATGAAAGTCATTATGAGGATAATTGAGAGGATGATGGTGAGGATGAAGACCCAATTGAGGTAAGCAAGCATGGCCCACACCTTTGGGAAGAGACACCCCACCCACCACCCACCATCTCATCGCTTGTAACCACCATTCAGTCCCTGCACTTCTGCAGTACTGCTATTCAGCTGCAGGGCTATGGTAAATAAATGTACATCTCACCTTGGATATCACCAATGTGGTCACACCCAACCTCCAGCAGGTGATGGTAGGGAACATTTTCCAGGTGATGGATTTGTGGAGGGCACTAACACCACCATGAAGCTGTCTCTTTCCTTGCCAGGTATAGAGGATGCCACTCGTATAGCGTGACTGGGTTCCATCTTACTCCTTGCACGACCATCCACTATCACCCTCCCATGTCTTGTATCACTCACTTCTACCCCCACGGCTGATAGCATAGTTTGTTGGACGGGAATCCATTACCTCACTTCACTCCACTGTACTGCCAGTATGCCCTCTGCCAATCGTCTGCTCAGCAGTCCCCCATCCTTCATCTCTTCTGCAGACTCCTCTGCCATCAGCTGCTTGAATAACCCTCTCCCACAGAACTTCCCAGAGTAAAGAGGCCACAGAGGGATACATGATCCACCTTCCCTTTTCATGACCTGACATTTTTTAGCCCCTTCCAGGCTACAACATTTATTGATGTTTTGTTCAGATTTTGCCCTGGATTTTCTTTGGCCCCCTATTATATACTGCAGTTTCTTTGGACCCCCGCAAAACACTGGATTTTCCTTGGAACCTCCTTGAACACATGATTTTCCTTTGGACCCCTCTCATTTGGACACCCCTTGGATTCTGAATTCCTTTAATTGTACCCCACCCCATTGGAGCTGCACCAATAACCCCCCCACACACGTTTGAATACATTATTTATTTAGATTTACATGTGTCATGTGATGTTACATGAACCGTGCAAAGTGTATTTTTGCAGTGCAAAGTCCAAGCAAAGTCAGTGCATAGTCATTTTTGCAATACAAAATGACTTTGCTCTGACTTTGCACAGCAAAAATACACTTTGCACAGTTGCATGAATCAGGGTTTGTGTTGGCAGTTCAAAGTCACTTTTCAACAGTACAAATTCACTTTGAACCGGTCAAATATTCCATGAATCGGGACCTTTGTGTCTGGTTTCTTATTAGCAACTGTAAATGGGTCAGTCAAGAGCATCTCTTAAAATTTACTTTTTTCTTTTATATTTTCATTTTATAAATAGCACGAAGTACAAAACATAATAACTTTTGTATAGAAACACTATTTGAACGATTGGGTATAATTTTCAGTAAAGTGCATAACGTTTTCCTCGATTAAAAGACCATGAAAGCACCACCTGTCCTTTGACGGCACCAGAAGCAAGCAGTTCTTTAGGATATCAAATGCCACTTGATTGGGTTGCGTGTCTGGGAGTTGGCAGCATTTTAATGCTGCTACTGACATTTACTGTCTAGCATGATAGGGTCATATGTCAAGTCTTCATTGGGCATCCAAAGTCACCGGAGCAGGAGAGCGGAAGATGGAGATCATCATTATTGTATTTTTGAGATTGTAATGGCTAATTCAACTATTTTCTGCATTTTTGCAGTGGGCATACCTTTCAGTTATTGTAGGAATTTAGTGTGAATGTGCACATTATTTTCTGCAGTGCGCAGATGCGTGGAACCTGTGTGTTTGGCAGGAAGAGGACCTTTCCATTACTCTTTAGCTCAAAAGAACGTTCATACTGATGTTTACCGAAGTACAGTGATGGACTGTGAGGTGTCATGTGTCCCTCAACGACATTCCCAGACAATATGTACGTAGTTTGTCAAGGTGTCCCTATGCATGGCTCACAATTTTTCCCATGCCTCTGTGGGTCATTAAGTCCTGCGGTTTTGATGCATTATGCATGTGTTGTTCTATATTTAAAATGGGTAAAGACAACTACAAGCCCCACAATGGAAGGAATCAAACCAGGCCTAATTGATCTACACTGTTAGGATCTCTCCCTCATTCACTCATCCGCATTCTCACTAATGATGCGTGAAGCCACTGCTGGTGTCAACCTCCTTTATTCAAAAACCTAGTTTAACTGCCTAACGTTCCCTCTGTCCCTCCCCTCCAGCCTTCAGTCGCCTCTGACGGCTCTTGATCATCGAGGTACAGTCTTTTGAAGAAAGACACGTTCCGGGTTATCTCCCCCGGTTCGCCTGTTGCAGTTATCATGGGTCCCTTCATGGCTGTGATGATTCGAGGTTCAGGGTCATAGCGGGTATCCGTTTTCCTCCTCTGGTTTTGTCGTACTAAGACTGTCTGTCCTACTTCTAGCTGGGGGTCTTTTGCATTCCTCTTTTTGTCGGCCCACTCTTTGGCTTTCCTCTTCTTTTCAGTGTCTCGTTCCCTTATGACTGCGTCTTCTTCCTGTCAGGGTGCAGGGTGTTGTTAGGAGGGATCAGGGCTCTGTAAGGGACCCCAGGCGCAGAGAAACAGAACCCAAAACAAGACAAACCCAAATGGACAGGCTCTAGCCTTATAGGAGGCTTCTCTGTCCCTTTTGCAGGCAGAAAAGTCTACGGACCATGATTCCCAGCAGCCTCCAGGCCAGGAACTACTTTCTCACTCCCAGTTTGGGAGGGGCTCGCGCACACGCGTGCGCAAAAGACAAAGGCACAGGGTTTGTGCTTAAGCTCTGGACCGGAACAGACGCATCTTCCAGAGCTCCTGCCGACGGGGACCACGCAGGGGGTCACGTCCCAAGGAATCTGCATTCCGGCCCCTCGCCCAAAACAGATAATTGCAGCAAAGCTCCAGTGATTGAACCCATGTTAGACGCGTAGCCATGGGGGAGAGCGCAGAAGCAAAGAGAAAGCATTGGGGCTCCCAATCCTCTGAGTGGCACGCGCAGGGGGCACCGCCCAGTCACATCACGTCCCCTGCTGAGGGCAAAGCTAAGTGCCTAACCGCATTTCGTTGTATCTAACCAACACCGATTTCGGCCCGTATGCAGCACTAAGACTAACGCGCACAGCGCTTGTTTATAAAAATACTTTCAGCCATGTGCGGCAAACTTTGGCAGCACGGAGAGCCCTTCTAATCACAGCCACGTGCGGCAAACTTTGGCAGCACGTAGTGCTTTGGATTGTTAAAGCCACGTGCGGCAAAGCTTTGGCAGCACGATGGGTCTATTTTCCTTTTAAGTCACGTGCGGCGAACTTGGGCCGTACATTCTGAACCTCCAGTTATAGTCGAGTACTACGATCCCCGTTGCACGATTACTGTGGGGCACAACAAGGCTCAGTGAGCAGATTAACCATTAACGTGCATGTGCCCGCATTAACCAAACCCAGGGCAGAAGTGCCACACTGTTGTATGTATGTGGTTGTATTGTGCCTATGTGAGGTAATACAGGTCACTAATGCTAACACTATTTTGCAGCATTTGAACTGCTCCGAGCTCCGGACCTGAGAGTGCGCAGGCAGGAGGCCAGCACTCACCCACAGAGCTAAGTGCCTCTTTTGTATCAAAAATTATTGTAAAGCACAGTTTGTAAGTGTGGGGGCAATAGTGTGTATATTATCGTTGTTTGTTTCCCATATGTTCCCTTACCTGTCCTCTTCCCCTTTCCTAACCCTCAATCTTGTTACCCTATGTTCAAGACCTATCCAACCAACGATATCCTAACCCTCTTTCCCTGCTGGGGTCTCGGAGGCCTGTGTAAGCATTGCCTTGCAGGTGCCCAGACCGTAGTGGGGGTAGTTGGTTTGCGCCACTCCTGCACCTGGTATTTGGAGCCGTGACAGAAGCACAAGCCCAAGTATATTGGGTGCCTGAGTGGCACGACCCAGCTAGGCTATGGAGGAATTAACCAAGGTCCAGCAGGACTTACAAGCCGAGCTCACTGCCACCAGACAAGACTATGCTACCCTGGCCACCCAAGTACACTCCTTACCAGCGCAAACTGCTCCCATTCCGGGAGGTGCCACCGCGCCCACTCCTGTCCAAGTGACTGTTTCCCCAGAGTCCATAGTCCCCCTGGCGCCCCCAGAAAGATATTCAGGTGACCCGCAGAAATATCAAACCTTCCTGACTCAATGTCAGCTCCATTTCCTTCAACCCAGGCCAGGACAGCCTTTGTCATTTGTTACCTCACAGGGGATGCAGCGGCTTGGGCAAATCCTTTAGTGCAAAGAGATGATGCAGTATTGTATAGTTGGAATGAATTCCAAAATGAGTTTGGTAAGATCTTTAATCGCCGAGCTGCCGCTATCTGAAAAGATAGGGAGCTACTTACTTTACGCCAAGGAAATAAGGAGTTAGTCACATATGTGACACAATTTAATAGGCTGTTGGCAGAGACGGAGTGGCCCCGAGATAAAAGTATGTCACTCTTTAATCAAGGCTTACGTGACGAGCTAAAGGACCTGATTGCACAGGTCGACCCTCAACCCCGAGGTTGCCCAGCAATGATAGACCTAGCACTACGCCTTTGTCATCGTCGAGCGGAAAGACGGCGGATAAGAAATGAGCGGACTTTCGTCCAATAGCCAGGCTAGACCAAACCCATGTGACTCCGGTCCCGGAAAAATCAGGTGGGGACGAGCCGATGCAGATTGGGTCAGTCCGGGTCCACTCACCAAGGACGAAAAAGAACGGCGGCGTAAGGAGGGCCTGTGTTTGTACTGTGGAGCCACAGGGCATTTTGTCAAAGAGTGCCCAACAAAACCCAAAGCACAGGGAAACGCCTCGGCGGTTGTAGGGGTACTACAGCCAAGCCCAGGGAAAGAAGTTACCCCAGTCTCAGATTTTGTGAATTATGTCCCCCACGTCACTCTGCCTGGATTCTTGCAATTCATGGGGTGGGAGGATAGGGTGGCCTTACTCTTAGACACCGGTGCCACGGGTAACTTTATGGACGTTTCATATGCTGCTAAATTGGGAGTGCCCTTGTGTAGGAAAAAAGCACCAGAACCAGTAAGGGCGGTGGACGAACCCCCATAACTCATTGTACTCAAACCTTGACACTATGTTGTCAACAGAATCATAAAGAAGAAATCAGGTTTGATCTTATAGCAGCACCATAGTTTGGCGTTATCTTGGGTTTACCATGGTTTTCTAAACACAATCCCCTCGTGGATTGGTCCAAAGGTACAATATCCATGTCCTCTCCACATTGTCGTTCACACTCTACAGCAGTAGTCCAGCCCATGTCCTTGGTCCAGGAGCCTACTGTCACAACCATAGAGGCATCAGATCTCAGTAACTTGACGCGAGAGTACCAAGGGTTCAAGGATGTATTCAGCAAAAAATCAGCTGAAACGTTACCACCCCATCGGCCATTTGATTGCCGCATAGGTTTAGAGCCGGGCGCGGTATTACCTTGCAGTCGTGTGTATGCCCTAACTGAGGCCGAGACAGAACATCTTAGAGAATATATGGATACAAACCTGAAAAGCGGCTTCATCCGACACTCCAACTCCCCTGTCTCGTCGCCACTTTTCTTCGTACCGAAGAAAATGGGTAACTTAAGAACATGCATAGACTATAGAGGGATTAATCGTATTACGATTAAAAACCGGTATCCCTTACCTTTGATCCCAGTCTTGCTGGATCAAGTGCCAAACGCAACTGTGTATACAAAATTATACCTTCGAGGGGCTTATCACCTGGTACAAGTGCGGGCTGTAGATAAATGGAAAACCACATTCAGAACCAAATTTGGCCTGTACGAGTACCAGCTGATGCCATTTGGCTTATGTAATGCACCAGCAGCGTTTCAGCACTTTCTTGATGAAGTGCTACACGAATACCTAGATGTTTTTGCTGTGGTCTATATCGATGATATATTGATATATTCTACCAGCATGCAGGAACATGTTAAACACGTCAGAGCAGGGTTACCACGACTTCGAGAACACAATCTATTCGGCAAGCTTGAAAAATGCGAATTTCACTGTACCACGGTAGAGTTCTTGGGATACTTCCGCACTCCATCCGGGGTGCAGATGGACCAGAAAAAGGTACAGGCGGTGGTAGATTTGCCAGCTCCTACATCCGTGAAGGAAGTACAGTCCTTTTTAGGTTTCGGCAATTTTTACTGGCGTTTCATTAAGGACTTCTCTGAATTGGTGACACCCATTACAACGTTGCTCAAAAAAGGGAAGGCGTTTGTATGGGACGAAGCTGCTGAACAAGGTTTTCAGCGATTGAAATCAGCTTTTACGTCTGCACCAGTGTTATGACATTCTGACATGAGCCAGCCATTTTTGGTTGAAACTGAGGCCTCGAGCTATGCCTTAGGGGTGGTTTTATCCCAGCGAGACCCCAAAACAGGGTTACTGCATCCTCTGGCATACTACTACCGAAAACTACTACCTGCAGAGATTAACTACACCATAGCCGACCGAGAAATATTGGCGGTGCAGGCAGAATTTGACGAATCGCGACACTACCTGTTGGGAGCGTGTCATACGGTCACTGTCATGACAGACCATCGGAACTTACAATTCATTAAAACCGCGAAAACACTAAGTCCCCATCAATTACGGTGGGCAATGTTCTTTTCAAGTTTTGACTTTTTGATTACGTATCACCCAGGAACCAATAACATGAAGGCTGATATCTTGTCTCGATACACAGAGCCAGAGGATAAGGGCATAGGCGAGGCTTGTCCAATAGTTCCAGCTATCCGGATAATTGGACTAGTGGGTAGACCTAACATCTTTGATGATGTATTAAAAGCCATGTCTGGCCAAGAATTGCAGAAGTGGTGCTGTAGAGGCCCACAACATACTTTGGTAGACGGTATCCCGTACTACGCTAAGGCTTTATACTTACCTACACAAACATTGAGAAAGGAAGTGATGCATTGGTGCCATGACACCACTTTAGCCGGACATCCCGGTATTACAAAGACTCAGCAGAACGTGGCCAGACATTTCTGGTGGCCCACATTGCTTCGTGACGTGCGGGTCTATGTGTTGGAATGTAGCACTTGCAGTAGACAAAAAGCTAGTCACCAGAAACCGGTAGGTTTACTCCAGCCATTACCAACTCCACCTACTCCATGGCATACAATCACAATGGATTTGATTGTGGACTTACCACCAGTGCAAAAGTACACCTCAATCCTAGTTGTTGTAGATTCCCTCATGAAAATGAGCCACTTCATTCCATGTATTGGAGTTCCCACTGCGGGTGAACTGGCAGACTTGTTCCTACACCATGTGGTCCGTCTACACGGTTTGCCCACACGTGTTATCACAGACAGGGCCCTCAATTCACCTCACGATTTTGACGAGCATTTTGTCAATTAATCGGAATGGAGGTCAGCTTATCATCCGGTTATCATCCGGAAACGGATGGCCAAACCAAACAGGTGAATCAGGGTTTGGAACAGTACCTGCGCTGTTACACAGCAAATACTGAGACATCATGGGTCCAGTACGTTTGGTTGGCTGAAGTGGCATACAACAACACGGTGCATAATTCCACCAAGCATACACCCTTCTTTGGTGCTTATGGATACCATCCTCGAGTATTACCCACAAGACCTAGCGATCATTCAACAAACCTTCCCACCCTATTGGGGCATCAGGTTTATGCACAACAAGTCTGGGGGGATATCCAGGTGAATCTAAATGCCGCAAAAAAATCATATAAGCATTATGCAGATAAAAGAAGAGGTGCAAGTCCCCAGTACAAACAGGGTGACAGAGTCTGGTTGTCTACCCGAAATATTAAGCTATCTGGACCTCGCAAATTACAGCCGAGGTTCTTAGGTCCCTTTACTATTTCGGATGTGACTAATCCAGTGGCAGTGAGGCTGGCATTACCCCACCAAATGAAAATCCACCCCACTTTCCATGTATCCCTATTGAAACCAGCCCGATCTTCCATTCGCACTGAAAAACCACCACCTATCATAGTACAAGGGCTTCCTGAATATGAGGTGCAAGCCATTCTGAATTCACAGCTTCGCCCTGATGGTGGACTGGTTTGGATATGGTCCCGAGGAACGTTCCTCGGAGCCGGCACACCATGTGCATGCTCCTAGATTGGTGAAAAAATTCCATGAAAATCATCCTGGAAAACCCAAACCCGGGTCTTTCCGTGCGGGGGGGAGTACTGTCAGGGTGCAGGGTGTTGTTAGGGGGAATCAGGGCTCTGTAAGGGACCCCAGGCGCAGAGAATCAGAACCCAAAACAAGACAAACCCAAAGGAACAGGCTCCAGCCTTATAGGAGGCTTCTCTTTCCCTTTTGCAGAAAAGTCTACGGAGCACGATTCTCAGCAGCATCCAGGCCAGGAACTACTTTCTCACTCCCAGGTTGGGGCGGGGCTCGCGCACACGCGTGCGCAAAAGACAAAGGCACGGGGCTTGTGCTTAAGCTCCAGAGCGTAACGGACGCATCTTCCAGAGCTCCTGCCGACGGGGACCACGTGAGGGGCCACGTCCCAAGGAATCCAGATTCTGGCCCCTCGCCCAAAACAGATAAGTGCAGCAAAACTCCAGCGATTGAACCCACGTTAGACGCGCAGCCACAGGGGGAGAGCGCGGAAGAAAAGCGAAAGCATTGGGGCTCTCAATCCTCTGAGGGGCACGTGCAGGGGGCACCGCCCAGTCACATCACGTCCCCTGCTGAGGGCAAAGCTAAGTGCCTAACCGCGTTTCGTTGTGTCTAACCTATGCCGATTTCGGCAGGCATGCATCACTAAGACTAACACGTGCAGCGCTTGTTTACAAAAATACTTTCAGCCACGTGCGGCAAACTTTGGTAGCACGGAGAGCCATTCTAATCACAGCCACATGTGGCAAACTTTAGCAGCACGTAGTGCTTTGGATTTTAAAGCCACGTGTGGCAAAACTTTGGCAGCACGGTGGGTCCATTTTCCTTTTAAGCCACATGCGGCGAACTTGGGCCGTACGTTCTGAATCTTCAGTTATAGTCGGGTACTACGATCTCCGTTGCACGATTACTGTGGGGCACAACAAGGCTCAGTGAGCAGATTAACCCTTAACGTGCATGTGCCCGCATTAACCAAACCCAGGGCAGAAGTGCCACACTGTTGTATGTATGTGGTTGTATTGTGCCTATGTGAGGTAATACAGATCACTAATGCTAACACTCTTTTGCAGCATTTGAACTGCTCCGAGCTCCGGACCTGAGAGTGCGCAGGCAGGAGGCCAGCACTCACCCACAGAGCTAAGTGCCTCTTTTGTATCAAAGGTTATTGTAAAGCACAGTGTGTATGTGTGGGGGCAATGGTGTGTATATTATTGTTGTTTTTTCCCATATGTTCCCTTACCTGTCCACTTCCCCTTTCCTAACCCTCAATCCAGTTACCCTCTGTTCGAGACCTATCCAACCAACGAGATCCTAACCCTCTTTCCCTGCTGCGGTGTCGGAGGCCTGTGTAAGCATTGTCTTGCAGGTGCCCAGACCGTAGTGGGGGTAGTTGGTTCGCGCCACTCCTGCACCTGGAATTTGGAGCCGTGACACTCCGGGTGTGTAGTCGTCCCACTGTGGGAGGCGTGTCCGGTGTCGGTACCTCACCATTAGTTCTGCTGGCGTTTTCCCTGTCGCACTGTGTTGCGTATTCCAGTAGCTTCGGAGCATGCCACACATAGCCTGGGTTTGAGGTACTTGTTCGGCTACGGCTTTCTGTCTGGTTAATTTTATAGTGGCCATGAATCGTTCCACCATTCCATTGGCTTGGGGCCAGAGTGGGGTAGCCTTTTGATGGTGAAAGCCAAGATGGTCTGCGAGTTTGGCGAATTTGCGTCCTTGGAATGGGGACCGATTGTCCGTCTTGACGATGTTGGGGATGTCCCATTCACTGAATAGTTCATCTATGATGGGTGCCGTATCAGAGAATGATGTCGAGGGAGTTTGTTTGATGAAGGAATCCTTGAGTATTCATCGATGATTACAAGTAGGTATCCGCCTTCCTCTAGTGGTCCGTAGAAGGCCATTGCAACCTTTTTCCAGAGTCTCTCTGGAAGTGTCGTCGGCTGTAGGGGGCTTGGGTTTGACTTCTTTGCTGCTAGTTGGCAGGGTCTGCAGTGTGCCAGCATGTCTTCCACTACCGTATCCATGTACGGGAACCAGATGTGGTTTCTTAGGCTCTTTTTTGTATTGTCAATTCCCCTGTTGCCCTAATGTCATCCGTAGGTCTTTTGGGGCCACTAGCCTATTCCCTCATAGTAGTATGTCTTGATCGGTGGCCACCAGCTCCATGTGTATTTTGGCTAGGCGGTCTAAGTCTTTCTTGTCTTCCCCCTCCCCCCTGTTTCCTCTTTTTTAACATTCTCTCCTTTTGTTGGAGTGGGTGAGGTGTATGGCGGCTTTGATTGTCGGGTCGGCCTTACTTCGTTCTGCGAATATTGCTGTTGAGATTGTTGGTGGCATGGCGTTGGAGGACAGGTATGAGACGTATTCTTCAGCCTCATGGGCTAGGGTGTCATCATTTCCCATCAGTGGGTGTCTTGACAGGTAGTCTGTCGGGTGGCTTCTCCTACGGGCGGGTGGATGATCACATAGTCATACTCTTGTAACGTTATGCCCCAGCACTCTATTCGGGGAGGCATTTTCGTCTTGGGGTTTCCAAATATTGAGAGGAGCGCTTGATGATCTGTGAAAAGGGTGAACTTTCGGCCAATTACGAAGTGTTGGAACTTTTCGCAGGCCCATACAGCTGCAAGGCTTTCTCATTCAGCTTGGGAGTAAGCTTTTTCGGTGGGAGAGAGCGCGGCTGTATTAGGCTACGACTGCATGTCGTGTGTTGTCCTTGGTGTCTGTTTGGGCCAGGATGGCACCGAGGCCAACGGGACTGGCATCAACTGTGATGATGGTGTGCCACTACAGGTGGAAGTATGCTAGCTGGCATTGGTTGGCGAGGTTCTCTCTGATGATTGAGAATGCCTTCTGGCAGTGTCCATCCCAGGTGAATGGCTGGTCCTTTTTGAGGAGGACACAGAGTGGGTCAGTGATCGTGGCATAGTTTGGAAGGTAGAGCGCACAGTACCCTGCCATCCCTAGGAATAAGCGTAGTTCTGCAGTTTTCGTGGGAGCTTGGAGGTCAGTTATTGCTGTTATCTTGTCCGGGTCGGCCTGTATGCCTTTGTCTGAGAATATGTGTCCAAAGAATTTGAGGCTGATCTTGTTGATGTCACACTTGGGCCCGTTCAGCGTTAAGCCTGCCTCTTGGAGGATTTTGAAGACAGCCGCGAGTGCCCTGTCGTGTTGTTCTTGATCCTCCCCGAAGATGAGGATGTCATCACTGTAATTTAGGGCGTTCACTTCGGCTGATATTAGGCATCTAATTGTCTCTTGGAAAATTTCTGCGGTGGACGATATGACGAAATTGAGCAGTTTATATCTAAACAGCCCTTCCTGTGTCGCAAAGGTGGTGATTGCTCTTGAGGCAGGGTCTATGATGAACTGGTGATAGCCCTGATTGAGGTCTAGCTTTGAAAAATGCGTTGCTTGGTTCAGCCTGATGAGCATGTCCTCTAGGCTTGGGCCTGGGTGTCTCTCCCTTTGAATGGCGGGGTTGGGGATGCGCATATCGACGCATATGCGTAGGCGTCCATTCTCCTTGGGCACTATTAATATGGGGGATAACCAGGGTGTTGGTCCTTCTGCTTTTTCAATGATGTCGTTGAGGAGGAGGAGTTGGATTTCTTTTCATACTTGTTCCTGGAGGTGGAATCCCACCTTGCGGGGGTGTTGTGGTACCGTTGTGATCTTGGGGTCGATGTGTAATTTGACAACAAAGTCTTTGAGCATGCCTACTCCTTCAAACAATTTGGGTAATTGAGCATTGTGAGGAGTCGGCATGTTACTGACATAATGGCGTCGCGTTCTGACGGGTGTCCCTTTATTACTTTCGATTGATTGTATTGTATGTCAATGAGTGCGAGGGCTCTGGCTGTTTGGCAGCTGAGAAGGCAGCGACCTACAGAGGGGCTCCTTATGACGTGGATTGTGGTGGTTGTCGTGAGGTCTCGATGTGTCAGGTCACATTGAAATTGTCCTTTGGACGTCATGGGTAGGGCCGCTCCCCACTGGAAGATGTGTGTTTTGGACTTCCGCAGAGGGTAGAGGGCAGCAATGTCCTGGTATAGTTCTTTGTTCATGACGTTTACCGTCGCTCCGGTGTCAACAACGAATCGGTTCCTGGTGTTTCCGTCGTGACTCTGGGGGCTGGCGTGTCCTCGATGTCAACTCTGAGGAGTCAGACATGTTCCCTGTCTTATCTGTCCTGCAGGTATTGGAATTGTTGCATTTCCTCTTGATGATATCTTGTCGGGGAGTTAGCATATGGGTCGGTGTTCAGTGGAAAGGGTAGGTCATGACTGTCTTGTTCGTGAGGTGGCAGGTGGTCTCTGGTATATGTTCTCTCTTGCACAGGCACGTGCACTGGGTTACGGTGGCGGAGATCATAGAGCTTGTGATCTTTCCTGTCGGGTTCAATTTGTAGTCCTTCTAGCGCTCTCACTGTGTTTGGGCATTGGTAGATGTTCGCGGGGTAGGTCACCCCTCTTTCAACGGGGCACTACTCATGTTGTTCTCTTAGTGTCTCCCATGTGTGACTGGCGGTCTGTTGGCAGATTTGGTTCGCTTCAGGCAGTTGTTCCTTACACATAGCTTGAAAGTGGTTTTCTTTTCCACATTGCATGCAACGCTGGCCGATTGCAGGGCATGGTCCTCTGTGTGGGTACTCAAACCCGCAGAGGTAGCATTGTCGATCACTTTGTGTGCGTTGCAAGGAGTACCTGGGAGTTGGCCTGGTCTGAGCATTCAGGTATCGGGTGTAGTGGGTTACGGCTGCGATGACGTCACCCTTTTTAGGGTTTTCTATGGCTGCGGCTTGGACGTCAATCCTTTCGTACACCCTGGCCAAATCCAGTACTTCTTTGAAGGATAGGGGCATTTTCAAAAGATGTTTCCTGAACATTGAGGATATGCATCCTTCTATTATGTGCAGCCTGATTGCTTCATCGTCTTTGAAGTTGGCGAAGTCGCACTTAATGATCTTCCTTTGGAGGCAGATGACAAATTCCCCTATCGATTCATGGGGGAGTTGAGCACATTGGTTGAAGGTATAACGTTCTTAGTCACGATTGGGTGTTATGACAAGTTTTTCATTAATAGCTTCCAGAAGGTGCAGATAAGTGGCGCGGTCTTGTGGGGGAATTGTGCGCATTATGTTTTTGATTTCTCTTCCTGCGACATTGGTGAAGATGCTAATTTTGTTTGGGGGGGTCTTGTGTGCCAATGGCAACTACAAAGTCCTCAAATTCCTCAACCCATTCCTCCCAACGTTGACCTTGGTCGTGATGCAGGTTGAGCGTTAATGGGTTTGGTCTCCGCATGAGGCTGGTATGCAAAGTGAGGCTGGCATTGGCAACTGGGGCTGTCCCTGCGTCTGCAGCTGCTTGCACTGGATCTGTCATGGTGGCATTCTGGTGGTAGGCAGATAGTTATGTTGTGAGCTCGAGTGAGATGAGCTCTTTCCCTGTTTTCCAAACTGGTGGTTTTGCATTGGGGTCTCGTGGTGAGCATGGCTGCGTGGGCAGGGTGCAGGTGATTGCACTGGTGGGGTGAGGTGCCACTAGTTCATTCAGTGTTTCATTCACCTTGTCTTGTTGTTGGCGAGCTCCTCCGTCATGTGGCAGTGCTGGATTATTGTGGTAATGTTTCTCTTTTAATGACTTCTCCTTTGTGGGCTTCCCACCCGAATTTGGGTGTTTCTTATGATGCAGATGTTAATTGGGGTAGCTAAGGGTGTTGTTGTCGGCCTGCTGGCCGTTCACCACTTTCGTGGGCTTCCCGCACAAATATCCGGTTGTTTTTCCTCTTTCAGTCCCCGTACTAGTTGGGCAGCCATGGGGTGCTGTCATGGTCCTACGGGCCATTAAGGGTATCTTCGCCCTGACCTCTGTTCAATCGGGGTTGGGCATGTGGGGGTCGCTTACCCACTCTTCACTCCGGGGTCAGGCGTGTAGGGTCCGCTTACCAGCTCTTCACTGCAGCTCCGTCGAAGTCCGTCTTCCACAGCTCCGTCGTGTAAGCGATATTCAATCAACACTACAGCCAAGTCAATGCCTAGTCTGGGATGCTGAGGAAAACCCTCATTAATGTATTTTTATGTCTAGTTCAGTACTCTGGATGACCACCCTTGTATAACACCCCCCTCTTAGAATCCCCCTGACCCCACTGAGCCAAGAAGTAGGTTTAAACAATATATATATATATCACACTTTATAATAAATTAATATCTGATAGTACACTTAGACATATGATGTTGATCAACAATGGGTAATCTGGCACTAGTACACTTCTTTACAATCAATGAGGAGTTAGTATAGGATGGATAAAGTAGCAAAAATACTTTTATGATTTCAAGGGAAAAGCAATGAGGAATAAAATGCAGTACAGAAATACTTGATATGATTTTAGCAAAAGATAAGATAATCACTTTTTCTCTGGCAATTCACCCCCCTCCCCTATGCAATGTAAGACATGGAAGGAGATGGAAAGAGGAGCACACAGTTCTCAGGAATGCAATCAAATACAATACGAAATTCAATTCCCACCCCATCAAGCTTAGAGAAAACAGGTATGAGTTTTAAAACACAGGCCCAAGTGCTTTGAATGTGGTAGCAGTGAAGTGAGAAATATGCTGAAAATGCTTTTAATTCCCTTTAGAGGGTTCAGGGTGAGTGAGAGATACTTGGGATGAGCTCAGACTCACTTTAGCAATGATTCAGGGATGGTTATTAAGAGGCAAACGAATTTTTAGCCAAGGAAAGCAAAAAGCTGCTATCTTTTTACAGGTAAAGAAATCAGGCCAAATCGCAAATCACGGCAAAATTCGCGAGTGTGTGAATCGTGATTGCGGAAAAAGTATAAGGAGTAGGAAGTCAGTTCTAGGCTTGTTACGGACGATTAAATACAGGTAGTTTTTCGGATTTAAAGTAAACTCAAAATGACAGGTGACAGCTTGCAGCTGCAGAATTGACAGGTGACAGTTGTGCAGCTTTAAAAATGACAGATGACACGATTTCCAGGAGGCAGTTCTACTTAGGTTAAAATAGTTTGGATTAGATTATTTTAACTAAGAGATTGGTTCTGCACAGTTCTGCTAGGTACTCACAATATAAATTTGAAATAGGCCTCGCCACGGATCTGGTCAGGTTTTGGACTGGACTCCGGTTCTGGTCTCGGCACTTCACAGTGATCTGGGTCAGCTCTCTGGTTCTGCTCACAGCGGTCTGGGTCACTCTGGATCTCTGGTCTGGTCTCTGGCAATTGTTCTTGCCAAAAGAATTCAAACAGCTCGCCCGGCTGTGGAATAGTTGCAAATGATTTTAAGGATGCTGAGGCCTGCTGAGAAGAGTTCTCAGTTTGTGGGTTTAGGCCCTTGCTTTAAGTTCTGAAGTAAAGTTCTGGTCTTTGGAGATTGATGGATTTGAAGTCTGGATCTCTGGATGTCAAGTCGTCGGTCAGCATGCTCCGCAGCAAATGGAATTGAAGGTCTCTACCTGTCCCAGCAGTCTCTTTTTATGTGTTTTGAAAATGGGTGTGTGCCTGGTCATAACTAAACCTGCCCCTCTCACTTATCATTGGCCAATTCCTCCTCTCTCCCTTGATTGGGGGAAGGAAATGTGAGTCAGAGTGATGCTGTAGGTTTTATGGTCAGAGGAACCTCCCCTTGTCAGATTGCACACAAATCTATTTCTGACCCAAATACATATTTATCTATGCACCATTTTTCTAATATTACAGGTCCAGTTAACATATTTTCTGTAGCACCAAACCATCCGATCCCTGTCATTGTACGATGTTGTGTCCACTGATGACAGAATTATCCCCTTTTCATCCAGATAACAACCTCTAAACCTTTCCAGATTTTACACAAATGTGCACCAGGGATATGGGTTACAGATGATAAAGTGTCAGATTTTTAACATGCAGACATTTGGAGTGAGACCCTATTTTCCGCTAGCAACCCCCCAGAATACACCACAGGGTCCTAACGCCTCTCAAAATGTTCACAGAAAAATCACAAAAATAATGATATTACTTATATAATTCTGACAAGTTTGCACTATGAGTTATCTATCTTTTTAAAATTATGCCCTGGTCAAAAAGGAGTGTGGCTTCCCACATCACAGGGTGGAATAACTGGTTTATCCACTTCCCCAAGCTCAGCTGCTAGCAGAGGCACTGCCCCTCCCAGTTTCCCCTAAGAGGAAGCCACTTTTACGATGCCCTCAATATAAAATTTGCCTGAGTCCAGGACAGGCCTTTGTTCAACTCCCTGTAGTCCCCAGCTGCTCCACCCCTAATCTAATCAGAGAGGTGACAACTCCTTTTGGCCAGGGGAAGCAGGATGCAGCTAGGCCTGGGAAGAGTGGCTGAACAGGTTTCTCCTGTCGGGGGTAGTTGTCAGGCAGAATCCAGTTTCACTAAGCAAGGTTTCAGCTAAATGTCACTTTTTGTTCCCAGTTTAAATCACTTACAATTTTTACATATACATTAAATAATTACTTCCGTCAAGTCATTTCAGAATATAGTTTTACATTCTTCCACCTCTTAGCAAGTCTTTCCTTGGTCTGGTTTTGTTTCATTTGTTCAGTTTTACACAAAAGTCTGGTGGTTTTAAAACGCCGGCTTTCTGATAGTGGTGAGTACTGGTAATGCAACCATTTTTGGGATTAAGAAAATGAATTCCCCATAGTTCTGGGTTGCTTTTGGCAATCAGCATTGCCATTCCCAATGGTTTCAGGCTACTGTGTGTGTAGTCCAATGGTGGTTTTAGGCAGTCCCCTCCTGTGCTCACAACAGAGGCAACAATGGGTGGCAGCCTATTCTTCATGTTTTCCCTGTGCACTCTCTGGGGAGTTCTGACCATCATGATGTTTTCCATGCCAGTACTGCACAGTTTTATTGTAGGGCTTGGATGCACGGGTAAAAACATCCCACTGTCGTGCAGGTCAGTCTGCGTCGCTGTCTCCCGTGTTGCTGTGTCAGTGTTGGGCACCTCCACTGCGGGCTCACAGGCCTTCCTCCTGGGCTCCTCTGCTTCAGGGCTCCCGGGACCTCCTCCTGGCTCCACTTCTTCGGGGCTCACGGGCTCACCTCCTGGGCTCCTCCGCTGGGCTCCACTACATCAGGGCTTACAGGTCCTTCTCCTGGCTTCTGTCGCTGCTGGGCACACGGGCCCACCATTCCTCCTTTTCTGCAGGGCGTGCAAGCCCTCCATTCCTGCAGGGCACACAGGCCCACCGATACTGCTGGGCACACCGGCCAGCCATCACTGCCAGGCACACAGGCCCACCGTTACTGCTGGGCACACGGGCCCTACTGGGCGCAGAGTACTAGGTGCTGAGCATGAGCTCTCGTACTTTCGTCGCCAGTTGTTTGGATCTCTCCCTCATTCACTCATCTGCATTCTCACTAATGATGTGCGGAGCCACTGCTGGTGTCAACCTTCTTTATTCAAAAACCTAGTTTAATTGCCTAATGTTCCCCTCTGTCCCTCCCCTTCCGCCCTCTTCCCAACCCGTGGGGTGGCGGCGGGGGTTTGGGGCGGGGAGAAAGGGTGTGTGTGTGTGTGTGCTCTTGAAGGGGCTGCATCACTTTCTATTCAGATACAACATACACAAACATGGCATGCGGACATTTGAGAGGTCAGCCTCCGTGATTGTATATGTGTGAATGACCCAACACAGTATATGTTCAATCACCTTTGCATGCTCTCACGCAGATGTGTGCAGTGTGGTATTGGACTACTGCAACAGCCTCTTTCTCAATCTTTCTAACTCTACTCTATGCCCTCTTCAAATAATGCAGAACAGGACTGCAAGACTTATCTTTGGCCTCAAGGCCACGGACCACATCTCTCCAGCTCTAAAATCTCTCCACTGGCTCCCGGTCAAGTTAAGGACCCTCTGCATCATCCACAAGGCTTTCTGGGCCGTGGTCTTCTCTATATACAACACTCTCTTCCTAAATACCTTCCTTCTCAAGCCCTCTGCTCAGCTACCCCAAACTCTCTGCGGGTCAGACGCTTTTCCAAACAGAGAGCGGGGATGGATCTCTCTCCTCTGCAGGTGCCTCCCTTTGGAACCGCCTCCCTGGCCTTCTCAGACTTTAGCCGGATCACCTGAAGATCTGGAAGCTGCTCAAGAACTTCCTCTTCTCTTCTTACTTCTCTCTCCTTCTCCCCTGCTAATCTACCTGTCTTTTCATCCTGACTGGTAGCATGGTTGCCCTCAGAGTCACACAGGGTACCCCCCCCTTTAACCAGTCACCTTGCACTGCCTTCTGGCCTTCCTAGCACTCCGGTCTGGGACTGCACCCATGCTGTCCTCCCACTTTCTCAGAACACTGCTGACCTGACTGCACTTCCTCTCACACCACTACCCTTCACTTCTTCCCTCACCCTCTCCCCCTAGTAAGATCATTTATCTGACATTCTTCGGTCTCCCCTCCTTGTCTTGTGGCTCCAAGAAACACTTGTGGAAAGGCTCATAAATACCAAATCATATCATATCATATCATATTTGGTAGTGAAACATGTAGGGTAAGTGATTATCTGCATTTGTGAGGAGAGATGACTTAATGAACATACCCAGTTGCCATACCCAGCATTGTTATAATCCTTCCATGGTGGGAAATTGCTTTGAATCAATCTGGAGTATATGCAGTGAATGGAGAGCAGGTCAGGTTCACAGTGCAACAGACCCACTCAGTCCCTCTGCACGGTGACTTAGTGCTTAATATGCCTGTTTCTGAAGACTTGGCCTCTTGCTGTGTGCGTTACAAAGGCCATGTGTGTCTAGTCCAGTGCCCTCAACATTTTTCTGATGCCCACTATGGCAGAACAGCGTGAGATTGATTGCCACAAGTCACCGGGGAAGGCTATGTGGTGGTGCATCTGTCTCATCATTGTGGTTAGTACCTGGGAGAAGATACAGAAGAAGCCTGGCTGGGTGATACCATATACCAAGATCAGATTGTGCTGCAATGTTCCTTTGGAACAGAAGTGGAGCACTCTAAGCAGCTCCAATGTGGGAAATAGATATTATGATTTCCTTGTGAGGTTCGAGTTCACTCACAATTTCTGCCAAGAATGTCCAGATGCTGGGTAGTCCAGGTGGTACGTGGTAAGAATGGAATGTTTTTATTTAACTTTGGCAGCACAATAAAAGGATAACTGGCAAGGAGGGGCTGGTCTGTGAGGCCTAGGTGGGAGGTTCCTGGGCCTTTTACAACTTAGGTATGTGCAACGTTCATGTTCTCCTCCGTTTCTCTTGGCATGGTGCATCTGCTGGAGGTCTGCAGGGTAGTCTGTTGTCTTATCTTCTGGGGGCAGGAAGATTGAATGCCTGATGTGGGGCTGCAGGGCAGAATGATGAGGAATGCATTTGAAGAGGGACGGAGAAGCCTACCCCCCCACCTCCTGCGAAATTCATGACACGGAAGAAGGCCAGGAAACACTGCAATCACCCATTGTATTTTGGACTAATTCCCAGTGGACCAATGATTGACAAGTATGTCGAGAGATAACCCCTAAGCCAGCAATACGCCCTGAACCAGTCCTACAGACCAGGTGCAGTATGAATTTCCCACAGCGTGGACGAGGAGCCCCAGGACTTAAACAAAGACACCTCAATTCACAGTCTCGATTAAAGCACCAAGAAGCTATGTTGCTGACGTTGTCTGAGACAACACTACATAGCTGCGTAAGACGTGAAGCACACATGCCATCCGCACCTCAGGACACAAACATGCACTTGGATACATGAAGAACATGAGCATACAGTTCTGTAGGTAGTGGACATGCACATGCACATACCGTCATTGCTTTTATTATTTTTGTTGCTAGCCAAATGCAGCAACACAGAAACTGCAAGAAGCAAGAGATCCTGAGCAAAGCTTGCAGATGCTTAAATGCAAATAACATTGTGGAACTGCAGGAGCACCTAGGGGACCTGCCAGAACAAAGTGTGACTAACCTATGGAGAATGTAGTTTAGCATGGATACTGTAGAAACCACATTTTAAGGGTTTAGGAAAATTACAGCTGGACAGCAAGCAAGTTGTATGGGACAGGACCCGCAGCGAAGGCCACAGGATACGGATGACATTCCATTCCCTGGACGACAAGGGCACCCGCCACAGTAAATACAAATAAGTCCTCATAATTCAGAGCCGCACAGCTCAAATTCCTTTTCTCTGAACATGTGACCCAGCCGAATTAAACAATGGACAGCGACAAGCACTGGAAAAGAGAGCCGATCTCAGGCTACCAGACAGAAGACTGCAACAAATAAGCTACAATATGAGACAAGTGTTGCAGAGAGCAAAGGAGCACTCGCATAGACTAAGGTGGTACACACAAGTTGCAATGCAGACACATCGTCATTCTTATTACCTTCGAGAGGTACACTGAGAGCTGAGAATCTTTGCAGATCCCAGTCCTGGGGGCCTCAGCACTAGCCAACCACAGTTCAGTATCCTAGGGGTGGGTAGCAATGGACAAGAACCAATGGTAAGACCCCCACACTGCAACATTGTTATAGACAGTGACTTGGGGATGGACAAGGCCAGCCACCTGACATGCATGGGCCAGTAGAATAACATGTATAGTGTCTACTATCGGTAGTAAAATACTCAATATTCAATTAGGAGGGGCGATAGGTTTTCTGGAGAAGGGCCCAAGTTGTGACGTGGCGCTGATGCCACACTAGAGTAAAAGCGGACTGTAAGCCGGGAACGAATGAGACGTGAATGGATTCCTCCTGTTCCTGTGCTGATCCCTGTTGGTTTTGTCTGTAATAAACTGCAGTTTGAACTTGCCATTGATTGAGGCCTCTGTTTATCCTGGGGAGGGTGTTGGGCCTTCCAAGAGTCTGCGGACTTCCAGTGTCCCTCTGGTATACCTCGGAGGTCTTCCCATCCCATTTCAAGCTGATGGGCTGCCTGCTGGGGGAAGCTGCAGAAAAGGCTAGTGTGGTAAGCCCTTATGCACTGTAGTTGCCTCATGATGAGCATAACGTGTGCTGCTCCATCCATGGTGCTGCGATTTAAACACTGTGGTGAATCTGCGTGTTATATGCTGTACAGACTCCTCTAATTGCCTCTGGAACGTGTGTTAATAGTGTTAAGCTCCCATTTCAAGGGCTGGGACGGGTGTTAACATCCCGGGGCCCTTGTTAAGTGTAGTGCTACAGACTTTGGAATTATTGAACTGAAACAATCATCCTTCTGGGAACAATGCTGTCTTATTCAGAAAGGATGTGGAAGGGGAGCTCTCCTTCTGTTAATTATGGTGCTTGCTGGCATAGTGAAAGGTGGAGGTTTTTGAACAGCTGCCAGTGGAAATGATGCTTTACTTGGCTGTGCCAACTCTTCAAATCCACAAATGCCAATTGTTTTTATTTTTGTGAGCGGGCAAATTGTAAAGTAGTATTTAGCATATTTAAATGATGAGTGAATTGTGAGAAAAAAGTAGTAAAACCTCACCCGATAGCTAAGATAATATCATTGGTCTATCTCTGCCAAATATTGAGATTGGTAGAGAAAGGATTATTTTTTCTTTTCTTTTTTCTTTTTTTTAAACTTTACTGTGCATTTAGTTAACAAAACCTTAAGCACATTAAAAAATGAATAAGATAAGAATTATTAAGATGCAAGGATACAAAGCAGTTCTTAAGCAATACATGTCAAGAGTTATTCATTTCATATGAACACAAAACAATACAATTAACAGATTTTTTATTCTTTTTATTTCTTTTAAACGTCAGTAAAAAATGAATATGTTCTGTGGAGGAGACACTCTTTAGATAATAACCTGGCTCAAGTTGACTTCATGTTAATCATCCGCTTTTGTATATAAGTTCAAGAACAGATTCCATACATAGTATGCTGCTGCAGTGATTGCTATTGATTCAGCACAGTAAATAGTGCTCCACAATTGATCTGTTTCTATATGCTCGATGCACTCAATATATTTCCCATATGTCTTAAGCTAATTGGCCCACATCCCACAGCAGCTTGTTAATTCATGTCGTCAGTTTCAATCTCCTGCTTGAATTTTCAATTTTTTCTGTGTATATAGTGAGTATTCTGCCAGGAACCATGGTATTCAGCAGTGGGAAGTATGTTCAAGTGTCGGAATATAATACATTTTTTTAAGGCTGGGCTAGAAGTTTTGGTAAGGTAAGTGCGAGGCGAGTTGAGCAGAAAACTTTGGGTAGCAAAGGTCCTGTATCTTTTCTTTTGTACAAACCTGTCCAAGTAATTGCTCCTGTCCCAGTCCCTAGTCTTGAGTTTTAGAACCTAGTCTCTGTTGGAAATATCCACTATGTGATCACGTGTTGTACCAAAGGCAATTAGCAACAAATCCTATGTTTGTTCCAGTACTGTCAGGAATGTGTTGTTTCGTTTTCCCAGAACGTTTTTGGTTATAATGCTTAATAATCTATTTATACTAGTTATAGGGTGCTTCAGTTTAAATAGTAATATAGTTTGCTGTACCATCCAGGTGGTAGAGAGTGAGCAGAGACGAAATTCCAACCTCAATGCCTCCACTGGGACTGCACTAGGTAAATTAATGATTGACAGCAGGACATTAGCTTCAGATCTTTCCAACCATTCAATATGTTTCCAAGAAAGAGCCTGCAACCCATACTACACTGGAGACACAGTACTCATACAGTATATAGCCCTCAATGCTTTTTCCTCCTCTGCAGCTCATATATCTTTTGATGACCATTCATTTTTGCCAATTCTTAGTTTGAACGATCTCCTTGTAAAAGAGGTTTGTGGGATTTGCTTTAATCGGAAACCCAGGCAAATATAGCAGTCCACTACCTCAAGTGTATTCTTGCCCAGCCTCCATCTAAATAGAGTTTTACTAGGCAATTTTCCGGCTATACACATCATTTTGGGATGGTGTCATCCATGTACCCTAGCCTCAAAATTGGTTTCCCATTTTGCCTCAGAGGGAAATTTTGCACTTTCTCAAGATGTTCCACCATATCGCAAGTATATAGATTGTAAAAGAGGGGTACTAATACAGACCCCTGTTTCAATCCATGATTCATAGGGATATAGCTAGTTAGTTCACCCTCTCGGGTAATGCAGATGGTGACCACTGTGTCAGTGTGAAGGAGTTTTCAAAAATAGAGTGGTTGGGGATTCATTCCCCAAGCACTTAATTTGTCCCATAATCTCTACCTTGACACCAAGTCGAAAGCCTTGCTATAGTCAACAAAGCCCCGATAGACGTTGGGAATCAGGCAATTTTATGCTTCTGCCATTAGATACTGGATTGTACATATATTGTCAAGTGTTCCATGAGCCTTCCTGAAGCCTGTCTGATAGGGCTTCGATAATTCCCTTTGCTCTGCCCATGTGCTAAGCTGTTTAAGTAGAACACTTGAGAATATTTATTTACTTGTATCAAGCGTGGCCAATAGGCGGTAATTCATTGGATCACGTCTGTCACCACTTTTGTGGATGGGTATCAATATTGACTTGATCCAGCTTTCGGGCACCCTGCCTCCTTTTTCTATCTGCTTAAACAAATTAAACAGTGCTTAGCCCAGAATACTGGGTAAATCCTCAGGATTATGTTTGCAAGCTCATCTGGACCCAGGGCACAAGAGGATTTGAACTTTGTTATGATGTTAGAGTTTCAATGTCCAAATCTTTGTCAAAGAGTTTAGAGGTGTATGTGTATTCTTCCATTGTTGGCTTGATAGCTTCATCATTATCATTATAATACACATTTGTGACATTTCCTACCCAGACACTCTGCGATACCCCTTGTAGTTCAACTGCCTTGTTACCTGCCAGATGTTTCCTGTATATGGGCCAGAATTTTCGATTGTTATTGCTCCTTAAAGTTTGATAGAGCATTAAACAATTGGCACTATTTAACGACTGCTTATGATTTCTCACCCAGTTTTTGTATTTTGTGGATAACAGGGTAAGCTGGAGGGCTTTCCCCTCCGTTGTTAAAAAAAGATTTTTGTAGTGATTTGATGTATCTGAGTGTGTGCACGAGCCATCTGTGATATCACCGTTACAATGTTAAGGGGCAAGATGAGCCTGGTGATTTGAAGAGTGACGGTTGGGGCCAGCTTGCCGCCGGGGCTGGTGGATGTTTTCATTCTCATGCACTTAATCATATGTCTACATATGTTCTTTCATAATAAATCAATTTAAGAACATACAGAACGCTTACGATTTTGTGTAACACACACAACTTTACATTGGCGACGAGGGTTTTAGAAGCATCTCGGTACTGGGAAAAAGAAGAAGGTTGATGAGGCTGCGCACAATGTTGAAGTAAAATGAGCTGTTCTTGGTGCTGACAGGGCACGGGGAGGAGCAGCAGCAAAGTGTAGCGGCAGTGAGCATCGACAGTGAGCTGTGAAGTAAGCTTTACCAGAGGATTTATGCTGTCTGATTTAAGGCAGCGTTTTTAGGTTGAATATAGGTGATTGTGTTCTGTCTGTTTCTAGGGTTTTGCATGATGGTTAGTAGGTAGTGGCTGGTTCCCTTTTAGACGGAGTTAGCAGTTTGGCCAACAGTTGGTGATATGGTCTGGGAAGTTGGAGTGCAGTATGTGGCACATTTGTGTGGTGTGGAAAAGGTATTTTCTACTTTAGGTGGTATTGATTTGGGGTCTCTATCTTCTTTTAAGTGATTGTCTTTTAGTTGGTTGGTTCTTTGTGTTGTCACAGTTATAGGGGGAAAGATATGTAGTGATTTGATGTATCTGAGTGGGTGCACGAGCCAGCTTGCCTGTGATGTCACCGTTAGAATGTTAAGGGGCAAGCTGAGCCTGGTGATTTGAAGAGTGATGGTTGGGGCCAGCTTGCCACTGGGGCTGGTGGAGGTTTTCATTCTCTTGCACTTAATCATATGTCTTCATATGTTCTTTCATAATAAATCAATTTAAGAACATACAGAACGCTTCCGATTTTGTGTAAAACACACAACTTTACACTTGTCTACGTAGAAGAGCCATGGATCTGCGATATTTGATCTTAGCTTCTAAGATTAGTGGATCAAATAAAGCTTTATTTGGCTTGCGAGAGTCATTGATGTTTTATGAACAATTGGATGGGTATGTTCTATTACCCGGGACATCATCGCCTCTATATCCCAATAATGGCTTTCTAGCCAAATATGTAGAGATCTTTGTTTTCCCCCAAAAATTCATTAAATAATCTTGAGACTCCTTCCATCCTTATTATACCGTTACCAGAAGCACTCACAACTACTTTAGTGACAAGGCCCAGCTTCTTGAATACACTAGCAAGCCTAGTTATCCAAGTCAATGTAGTGTGATCACTTTTCAGTTTTGTGCGCTAGATTAACTGACTCACTGTTACAATGCATTGCAACATTGATTAACCCAGAATCCAACGTTGACCTAGCCTGACCATTGGACCAGGTATAGGTATAGTCGGGTTTACTAACGTTAGTGCTTGATAGACAAATTAGCTCATTGGCCATCAGAAAGCTCGCCCATCCCTGATCACTTGTGTAATGAACCCGTAATGGGCCTGTTTCTCGTAATTCTTTGCCTAAGTTATTCTGCATGGTGAGAAGAAGGTTGTTTACATTAAAGTCCCCTGCCATTAGTACTTTGGCAGTGGGGTTTCTGACGTACCATTCTAAGAGTATGGCCCAACCAAATTCTGAATATTGTATTACTCTTGCCCGTTGGGTGGATCGTAAATATTAATAATTAGTATTCGTTCATTGGTCTGGTGGACAAACAAGGAGGCAGCCAAAACTTGCGGGAGAGTATAATCAACGTTAAAGTGCTATAAAAGCAATCTACTACAGGCACCAATGGCTAAACCACCAGATGGGCAGCCCCTACCTGAGCTCACTGCTTGTCTACAAAGAATGCTCTAACCCTCTATACCAAAATCTGCAGTGAGCCAGGTTTCCTATAGCAAGAAAACATCAGATTTTGTGATATAGTCAAAATCCTTACGTCGTTTTAAAAAGATGCACAGCCACGTGTAATCCAACAAAGGTTTTGTGAGCTTAGAAGCAACACTTCGCTGTCAGATTGAAGTGTTTGGGACTATCTCACAGAGCCATTTATCTGCAGTGGCATTAACATGTGCATGTTGGTGTTATGGGAAGTCACTGCCAGCAGCAAAGCTCGCTCAGAGTAATGGTTGATGTTGTGAGAAAGCAAATGCAGTATGGTTCTCAATTGGGCATTCAACAGATGCATGCCCTGCTTCCTGCAGACAATCTAAATCCAAGTGCCTCCAGTTCAGCAGAGCATGCTTTTATCATTGCAACAATACATGGAGAGCCAGTTTCAAGTACCAGCCAGTTAGTTACACTGTCAAACTTTGGAAATTTAATGCGGGTAATGTCAGTAGGACTAATTGCTGACAGATCACCAATTTGTGAAAATATTTATTTATATAAATTTCCTATTTAGAAATGGACTGAGGTTCGTGGGACGGATCTCCTCGATCTTGACCCATTTTCCCAATGATTGCACATCTTCAGCCGTGATGGTAAGAGCACAGGAGGCCTTTTCTCCTGGCCTTCTCTCGTCGGCTTTGCCTCTCGGCCCACTCCCCCTCCATTTAAAGCAGGAGGGGAGGGGCGGGCGGGCCGACGTAGCAAATCAGGACCTTGGGCTGCGGCGGTGAACTTCGTGGCTCCAGCTGATCCTATTGTTGTAGCTGGAGTCATGGAGATGCAGGCATCCATCTTAGATGGAACTGAGTCGGCTGAACACGCGGCCGTGGGCGGGCTGGAGCAGCAGCCTGCTCCGAAAGAAAAGTAAACAGCTGATCTGGATTCCAGCTGGTGGGGTGGAGAAGTGCTCGCAGCGGAGCTGCAAAGAGCACAGGAGGCCTTTTCTCCTGGCCTTCTCTCGTCGGCTTCGCCTCTCGGCCCACTCCCCCTCCATTTAAAGCAGGAGGGGAGGGGCGGGCGGGCCGACGTAGCAAATCAGGACCTTGGGCTGCGGCGGTGAACTTCGTGGATCCAGCTGATCCTATTGTTGTAGCTGGAGTCATGGAGATGCAGGCATCCATCTTAGGTGGAACTGAGTTGGCTGAACACGCGGCCGTGGGCGGGCTGGAGCAGCAGCCTGCTCTGAAAGAAAAGTAAACAGCTGATCTGGATTCCAGCTGGTGGGGGCGGAGAAGTGCTCGCAGCGGAGCTGCAAAGAGCACAGGAGGCCTTTTCTCCTGGCCTTCTCTCGTCGGCTTCGCAGCCTACCTGCAGGTCCAGCACTTCATTGAAGAGAACAAACTCCTTGGACTCCGCCAATCTGGCTTCCGCCCCAGACACGGGACCGAAACCGCCCTACTTGACCTGAAAAACCAGATGGACGATGCTAGAGACTTGGGTAAACCAGCACTTCTCCTACTCCTTGACCTATCCGCGGCCTTCGACCTCGTGGATCATAGTGTCTTATGCCACCACCTTTCCTCCACTGCCAAATTCTCCCCAGAGGCCACAGCCTGGATCACCTCTTTCTTACAAGACAGAACCATGCAAGTATTCTCTGACCTAGCCGCCGCATCACCAACCATTATACTTTGTGGTGTACCCCAAAGCTCCTGTCTCTCCCCCACCTTATACAACATCTTCACACGACCCCTCTTCCTCATCCTCGACGCTATGGGCATATCCTACACCAACTACGCCGACGACACACAGATCCTCCTCACTCTCACAGGGAACTATGACACTGACTCCCTGACCCTCAACAACCTCTACAACACCATCCAAGCCTGGATGGCAGACAACGGTCTTTGCCTCAACTCTGACAAGACAGAACTCCTCCTGGTAGGTTCCCCCGACACACTAAAAAATCTAGATGCCAAATTCAGCCACTTCACCATTGATTCCATTAAAATTCCGGTCTCCGACTCTGGGAGTCTACCTGGACTCCAGCCTATCCATGGATAGACAAGTCAGCGCAATAGCCTCAGCAGCTGCATATCATGCCAAACTTATCAACGCAGTCAGACCCTTTCTCTCCAAAGAGAACTGCACCAACATAGCCAGAGCCATCACCGGCTCTAGGCTAGACTACTGCAACGTACTCTTTCTAGGAACCTCCAACAAAAACTTAGAGAGACTACAAGTAATACAGAACAATGCTCTCTGGGCAGCCCAAGGCATTGCTAAAAGAGAACACATCTCTGAAGCCAGAAAACTAGCCCACTGGCTCCCAATAAAGGAAAGGATCGTATTCAAAGTCCTGACACTGACCCACAAGTGCATTCACCTCACTGCTCCAGCATACCTCTCTCAAAGGATCCACCCCGTCTCCACTACCAGGCCAACCAGATCACCATACACCAACATGCTCTCGGTGCCACTAGTAAAAAGAGTAAAAGCGGGCGGATCCAGCTTCCCCTATCTAGCACCCACTCACTGGAATGCCCTACCTTCCACTATCCGAGGGGAGGCCTCCCTCACCACCTTCCGCAAAACTCTGAAAACTACCCTCTCCACATAAGACCCGACACACCAGCACGAATACTTATCATATATGTTGTAATATACGTCCCAATGCAATATCTGTAACAACAGTATGATATTTTGTAGTATTCATAATGTGTTATCAATCGCTTTCATGCCTGTACCATGTAACTAAGTTATTGCAAGTAACAGCGCCTCAATGCCCCTGGGCTTCTTGCGCGCTATATAAATATAAATAAATAAATAAATAAATGGTGTCTTTGCAAGACCTTTTTGCTACTACAAAATGTTCCCTCAGAGTACAATGGGGCAGGGTCTGAGGATGTGCAAAACGCAAGGAGTGCACTTGTTTTTCTTGTTCTCTGGGTGGTGCAGGAGGAGTGTATCTTGTTGCTGGATACCATACTGGTGATCCGTTTCAAATTTAGAGTCAAGCAGGGTAGGCAGAATAGCAGGTCCTTTTTTTGATTCATGTTAGCTGTTTGCATCCATTGGCCAATTGGGCCATGCATATAAGTCTGTTGAGTTGTTCCATCGCCGATTTGATGTTTCACCAATGTCTTGGGTTTAAACATTTGCCTATCAGGCAGAGCTGTGTCACCTCTTTCATGATCAGCCCCTTCTGGTCTTCGGTTCAATTTGCTCTTCTTTTTCACAGTTTTATGTCATTTGGTTATTGGGCTAGCATTGCTAATTTGCAGAATGGATGGACATATATTAGCAGTACCAATTCCTTTTGCTGATTAAGGAGAAATGGTGACCTGTTCATAGTCACAGTCAGCTTCCTCTGAGCTGTTTTCAAGGTTAATCAGCCGGTTTCATTCGTATGAGCATTGCGGTTCCGATTACGAGATAGCCAGATTTGTGCTCCCAATCTCAATGTTTCCATGATATGTGGCTTATGAAAGTGGTAAGTTGTTTTGTGTTGAATCTAATCCCTTTGTGAGTATATGTTTAAGCTCACTTTGCTCTTTTGCAATGGTTGCACATAGTAGCATGACAGCTTCAATATTGGAAGATATTGCGTTCAGCTCCGAAGTCAGTTTAGGATTAACATTCATGTGCGATGCCCTCGGTGCCGAGGGATGCAGCTCTTCATCAGTGTCCATGTCACTCGTAAAGGAGTCTGACATTTGTGTGGAGGAGGGCAATTTGGACAAATCTGGTGTGGCGGAAATGTTGGAACCTATTAGGTTATCCAGGACTTCTGCATTCTGCGGAGGTCTAGGAGCCGGGGCTGGGGGGGTTTGTTTCAGGCCAATGCACATGTTGAACAATGAGTTGTTGTTACCTATTACCGGTGAAGAGTGAGAGGCAGTTGAGTGAGGAAGAGAAGCGGCATTACTCGATTTATTTTGAGTATGAATCTGTGTGTGTGCCCGTTTATGGGTTTTAGGCTTTAGTCTGCGTGCAAACTGTTAAAAATAGCAAGTGGCTGCATTAAGTTTTGATAAAATGCAAGGTTTCCACGGCAAGCATTGTGGTCCAATCAGTTGCCACCAGCAACTCAGCAGGTAGACGTCCTGCTTAATCCAATACAGTGTTCATGCTGATAGTGTTAATGGGCTCCAATTATCTAAGTGCAGTGGGAATATGGGCCTACCTGCGCACCCCAGCGGACCACCGCAGACCACTCACGAACCACTCTTGTGCTGCACTTCGCGAGAATGAAGGGTTGTAATGGATATAAGCCAAACTCCAGCCACAGGGATCCACCTCCAATGGTGGACACTGAAAAAATACTGGAAAATGCACTGGAAGCAGTCTTCTCCCACGGCAGACCACTCACAAGCCACACTCGCTTTTGTCAGATAAATACATGTTCAATGGTTTCAATGTTTTCTGGGAATACATTTGTGAGTTGGGAGAAAAGTTGCAACCACTGCCATTGTTTTTATTAATAAATGAAATTCAAATGTGTACAGAAATACTTTTTTTGTAGTGCTATGGTCAACACATTGTTTATGAGCCATTTTGGTTTAGTAGGTATCTCGAGTCAATTCAGTATCCCAATCTTGTGGGCTATTTTTGTATAGGGGTAATATTATGAACGAAAAAAAACATTATGTCAGCTTCAGGATTGAACTGAAGCCCATTCATGAGATTAATTATCTATGTTGTCTAAAAGGAACAAAGGAGTAACTTCTGCTAAAGGTTATAAAATGTATCCATGCATTTTGACAAAGGTTCTAAAACAGAGAATGAAACACTTGGGGACTCTGGATTTTAAGCAGATCTTTGTACATTTTTGTACATGTTTCCTTCCTGTGTATCTTCCTTGTAAGCCATTGGTGAGGCTTCAGTCAGTAATTTTTTTGATCAAAAGAGGACTTTCAGGCAAAGGAGCATGTTGTACTATTTTGTATTGTTCCATGGTATTCAACAATTCAAAACCCATTGCATTATATTTAGCAGTCTTAAACTGTGATATTGCCACCCTTTTCATCTGATTTTATAATTATCTAAATGTGTTGTTTCAGTTATTCTTGAACAATCAATCCTCCTTTTAAAAAGGTTGTTGGATAAAGTGAATGGAGTTTGAAAATCATTTTTATTCAAAGACTGAAACCTCTGAGACAATATATTGAACCAAAGGAATAGAAGTTGAGACTGCGCAGTAAAGGCCAATGAAGGTGTAACTACCGACCTGTGTACTGGCTCCCAGGGTTGTCATAGAATTCCGCTTGATGCTTGCACTTGCCCTCCCTTGTGAAAACCCTGCCAGCTGGGCTTAGTGGATGGCCGTGAGGGTGCCCAAGAGGGTGTCGGTGTGTTTTGTGATGTCGGAATTGCCTGCCCATGGAAGTTGTCTTGCATGCAATGAGTTGCCCATTCGTTCTGCCTTGGTCTATCTGCAATGACAGAGGACGGGATTCCTTAGCACCCAACCCTGATTCTCATCCTCCCACCTCGCTGACACGCAGCTTCGCCAGGAATGGGTGGTACCTGTGAATGTTGGGAGGGGCTTCACGGCACACTGAAGGCACCAGTCTGAGCCTTGCCAGCAATCATTGAGACATTCTTCTCGAGATCATTGTGGTAGTTATCTTCACTTTGCAGCTTTGGGGCTAATGAGGTTTTCTGCAGAAGTTGCTGCACTATGTACCAGTTGGCTTTGTGTTAGGCTCTTAGTGAAAAATGTGTACTACAAAGTCCTGCTGGGTCATGGCAACACTGAAAGCAAGTCGCTAATATAAAGTTCTCTTTATTAACTAACCAGCGCAAATCTCATTGTTTGTCTCCTTCCTTTTTCTAGAAAACCAGGCAATGACAGGATTTCGGTTGCAGAAGATGGAGGTTCCCTGAAGCAGCTGCACAATGTCTGGTTCATGGGTACACATACTCTGACTTGCTGAGTTACTGTTAAGTGTTCCTTTTCCCCTGATATTTAGTTCTTAACTAGAACATCTTTTTAATCTCCTTGCAGGAACAAAAGGCTCCAGAGAAAAGCAGCTCATTTTTAGTACTGGACCTTACAGGAAGGTTTCCTTGGACGAGTGGCACATGCAGGCCTTAGACAGCCTTGTGGGAGCTTCTCATGAGTTCTTTTCACTTCTCACAACATCTCACGAGATCTCATCCAAAATCACATTCTCATGGTTGCGTGGCCCGGTGGACTTCTGTGGCTCCCCCAGTGCCTATCACAAGTTGCTTCTTATGGAGTTGGGGTCCTGCAATGTAAGGTCCCTGAAAGATTTCCTAGCTGACCTCTTATGGACCTTAGAGTCCCAACGTCCCCAAACTGTTTCTCCTTCCACCAGAAGCAAGGGCCCTGAGCGGCCTGTCTGTGTGTTTACACGTGTTGTTTTTCTGTGTGAATGGGCTTGTTGCCCCTTGAAGGTGAATGTGAGCTCTCCTCCTATGGAAGCCAGGAGAGCATATATCAGAGAATCTGTTTGCTTATTCTCAGACAGGAAAAAAAGGAATCTGAATCTAAAATGACATAGAATGCTCTTAAGGCATATGCAAATAAGGATTGTTGGCTTTCACTAAGGTGAGTGTTGAGCAGGTTAAACTAAACATTGTGACACTCAGTTCCGGTATGCCCTGTGATTGGCTTAAAAAATCCAATGTGCCCTAAAATGGGGCACTTCATATTCTGATCCTGCCTACCTCGGTGGAAGCCATGGCCTTAAAAAGACTCTCGTGTCTGTTGCAATACGTGCCGTGATTATTCATGATAGCAGGGTCTGACATCCTCATCGGAAGTACTTCCTGGGGAGCCAGGAAAAGGTTACTTCTGCTGGTGAACAGACATCCACCTCTAGGGGCATGATGAAAACCTGCAGTTTAGCAAGGGTACATTAGTTCCTTGCTAAATTTTCGAATATCATTGGGGAGTCTATCAGCATTATTTTGAAGCAGAAATTCTTAAATTAATCTAATTACAAATGGATTTGTAGTAGTGGTTCCTTGTCATCAAGTTTAGTGCTTGATCATTGGGCTGTGTGTGTATGTTGTGAACCATCAGATCTGTGCTACATTTAATAGTGTTCTGTCTGCACCCTATTTTGTAAAGTTCATTAAGAAATCTCTGTTTTAAACTGTACCCGAAGGAAAAATACTGTTCCATTTTGGGTATTTTCTTAAAAGATGTCTCTGTGATTCAGTAAAAAACATTTTTTTTCATTTTGATTAAATTGTCACCCGTTACACTTGATGATGAATTGGGTAAATCTGCAATATTAACAAAACAAGAAGGACCGCAAGTTAGTTCTATAACTTGTAACTCGGAGAAGCTAAGGGCCACCTCTTCTGTCATAGTGGTATCAAACCTAGGAATTATGGGCCTTAAAGGTCAACCACATTAATGGAACTGTTTAGAGAATGAGGGCAACGATACAACATATAACAAATGAATGACATATCTGTCACCACTGTATTGCACAACACACTCTTGTCAAACTACCAGTGAACAGTGTGTAAGCCCTTACAACAAAGCTACTATACTACAACCACCCGCCACAAATAGTGAGCAAAACCCAACATTAGCAATCACAGGAGCTGGGGAATCCAGGTCGAAAGCTACAATAAAAAGTAAAGTATTTCTGAAATAACCTTAACAAATTATTTTCACAGGGGCTCCATTTATTATTATAATGACTGTTTTTTTAATCAAACACGACTATCAGTGCAAACATCAATTTCCACATAGCTTGTAAGTGACACAAAACTAGCTAAAAAAGAAATATTCTCTGCACTGATATGCAGTTATTCTGGCAAAACACTGTTGGTTGCCATTGGGGGTCATTATGAACATGCTACGAGCAGGGACGTCATTTCACCAAAATTCCAGGGGTAGCGGAAGTGACATCACCCGACTGTTGACCTCTGATAACATCACAGGAAGTGATGTCATTTGACACCACCCCAAAGTGACACCACAGGAAGCAATGGAACACTAGCTTTCACCCCTTGACAAAACAGGAAGTGGCATCACATAACATTGTTGCTAGCTACACTACCAAAAATACGGTTATGATATCACTCTAATGCAGAGGTCTTCAAACTGTGGGGAGTGCCCCCCCTGGGGGGCGGTGGCCGTATCCCAGGGGGATGTAAAAAAAAAAATATATATATATATATATAAATATAATGAAAAAATGGCCAGCAGTTGCAAATGGATTTTCAGTCCTTTAGTCACAGACTGTTTGAATAGTACCCAAGGGGGTGTTTTTTGTTCAAATGTAAACAAATGGTGATATTTAAAGAATATTTATTCAGCAACAATGGTCAAAACTACTAGCTGCATAGTGAAGTAACTCCTCAAACTGGCCCACATTGGCCAAAAAAGTGCCCATTTTTACTGGCCTACACTAGCATTTTGCATTTTTTGTACAGTCATCGCCCTATTGCCCTATAGGCCAGTCCAAGCCTGCCGGCTCATCCATAATGGGTGAGAGGGCGCCCACCCAGTGGCCCCTCACCCATTATGGAGGAGCCGAGGAGCCAGCCCAGTAAAACACTGAGCACTCCCTAAGCTGCTTTTTCCAGCTGAGGGAGTGCTCCTGGGCTGGCTGAACTGTCAAAGGGAAACTCTGTTTGCCTTTGACAGTTCATTTCCCCAGTCGCACATGATCACTGAACCATGCAACGCTGGGGGTGTTTTGCTTGGCCAGCCTTGCATAGCTCATTGGAAATGCTGGCTGGGGCTCTGCATGTGTGATTGTGCGAGGGGGTGCTCCGGCGCCTCCTCGCACATACGGGCAGAGCAACCTGGAGCGGGGCATTTTAGCAACCACGCGAGGTACGTTTATGGGGATTTAATTTTAATTTAAATGTGTATGAATGTGGGTATGCTTGCGTTATGGGACTGTGGCAAACTCTGACAAACCTATTCAGTGCAAAATCCTGCCCATGTTAACCTTGAACTCATTTAACGTGTTTGCTGACTTTAAACTTGACAGGTATCCCAGACATTGGTAAAGTGATTTGTGCAGTGGATTTAGGAACCTAGCATATTCCACCAGCTTCTTCCACACGGCCCTTGCTGCCAGAGAGGTAAGGCGAACTCATGTCTCACCACTGAATTTGGCACAGAGTTGTTCAGGCCCAAGGTTTCTTTGCAGTATTCTGAGAGATTTCTCCACATCAAATGGTACAATATCTAGTGGCTAGTGCTAGCATATGGAGCGGCCGATCACCCTCCGTATATAAAGTAGCATGAGCCCATTAACCAAATGCTTTCTTTGCTATCACTGTGGAAATCTGTGTTAATTGAGATCTTGTCCGAATGATGCGGATGTAGATTGTTGGAACCTGTGACATTTTATGTTCCTGTTCATTTAATAATAGTTTCTCAGTGAGTGCTTTTTCCTGTGATTTCCAGGTATTCAGTTTAAATGCCCACCATGAAATACACTGTCCCTGCAGGTATGCCTTAAATGAGTCCCAACATCGCAATACGGGGGATTCGTCAGAGAGATTGTCTTGCCAAAACCCCTCTGCATTATCTGCCAGGTGTTGTACAAAATCGTGATGGCTAAGCGCAATCAAGTTAAGGCGCCAGGACATGGTGCGTTGAAGTTCATCTGAAAGTGTAAGTTGTAGGACTGGTGCCTGGTCAGAAAGTGTCATGGGCAAAATAGTAACATTTTTAACCATATGCCTGATATTGCAGGGGAGGGGCCAATAGTCAAGCCAGTAATAGCTGCAGTGATGGTGTGAGAAAAGCATGCAGTCCTTTTAACCTTTATGTCCATATCGCCAGGCGGCCACCAATCAGAGATCTGTCATCAGTGAGTGGAGTATGGGTGTTTTTTTCGATGGTAGTGGTATAGTGTTTGTGGAGCACTGCCTGTCCATAGTCAGATCAAGGGCGACATTGAGGTCCCCTCCAATTAATTTCAGATGTCCAAGAAAGGGCGCACAGATGGCCAGTGTGTGTGTAAAAAAATCTGGGTTATCTGTGGTTGTAGGATATATATTGAAGAGGGTAATGTGATTGTGATACAGTGTGCCATGAATCAAATTGAATCTATCCTCTTTGTCTGTTTTGTTGTGCAAAATAGTGAGGGGAGCGTGTTTATTCACGAGAATGGATATACCGTGCTTCCCGTGAAATGGGGAGTGAATCGCTGCCCCATCCCAGCACCTACCGAGCTTAGCAGATTCATTAACGTTCAAGTGTGTTTCTTGTAGGAATAGAACATCCCCTTTTAGATCCCTAACAAAGGTGACAAGCCATTAATGTTTGATACGTGTAATACAGTTAAGCGACACCATGATTCCACAATAAAAAACAGATCATCCCTTCAGGGCTCTGGAGCGGCAGTAATTTATCAGCACACAGCAATATGTTAAACCCCGTACCATTGAAAGAAACCATGATAAGTCAGCATAATGGAAAATAACACATTCACCGTCATACAGACCAGAGAACCTCAGTGTAGTAAGTAAATCCCATAAGCTGCCATGGATAGGTGAGTAGGG
Source organism: Ambystoma mexicanum (assembly GCF_040938575.1). Taxonomy (NCBI): domain Eukaryota; kingdom Metazoa; phylum Chordata; class Amphibia; order Caudata; family Ambystomatidae; genus Ambystoma; species Ambystoma mexicanum. The sequence goes on along the minus strand of NC_090928.1, from coordinate 917,080,501 downwards.
AAGGACACATAGCAGTTTGTAGTCGTGAGAGATATTCAAGCCTGGAGCCATTGCACAATTAAATAAAATGTTCCCCATGAAACAAAAATAACAATAAACAGCAACACAAGAATAGCGGCATTGAACATGGTCCCAATATAACTTGAAAGGAGCCAGTGCCATGAATATCGAATGGATCCAAAAGAGGTCTATCATGAGCCCAGGGCAGCCATTCCACCCCATGATGGTGTCACAAGTCCCTATCCCTTCCATTGTTATTCCTAAGGTTTACCCCCTACTCATCCCCTATCTAACCTCCTTCTTCAATACTTGTCCTTCTATGGCTACCTTCCCTGCTGCCTTCAAGCATACCACTGTTATCCCATTCCTTAAAAAGCCTTCTGCCAATCCCCTTTTTTTGTGTCAAACTTTCGCCCTATATCACTTCTACCTTTCCTCTGTAAGATACTCTAACGCCTTGCCTATTGTCAACTCTCGACCTTTATCTCTAACCTCTCTCTCCTTCCCCTCTCTCAATCTGGCTCACGTCCCAAACACTCCACTGAATGTGCCCTCACCTATGTCCTGAACTCTCTCCTCACTGTTTGCTATGCTAAGCAATCATCAATCCTTGTCCTCCTCGACCTCTCTGCTGCTTTTGACACTGTCGATCACCCTCTACTTCTCAACACTCTTTCCTCCTTTGGCTTCAAAGACTCAGTTCTTAACTGGCTCTCCTCTGACCTCTCCAACTGCTCATTCGTCATCTCTTGGGGTGGTCATTCCTCCACCTTCCCTCTAAACTATGGTGTTCCCCAAGGTTCCGTCCTCGGACCCTTCTTATTCTCTCTCTATACTTCTCTTCTCGCTCCTCTCATCTCCTCTTTTGGAAGTTTCTCACCATTTCTATGCCAATGACACTCAATTGTTCCTCTCCTTCTCTTCCTTCACCCCTGACCTTCATCTTAAACTCTCCTCCTGTCTCTCTGCCATTAAAAACTGGATGTCATCGCATTTTCTCTCTCTCAATACGGACAAAACTGAAGTCCTTGTCTTCCCTTCCAACACACTGTCTCCTCCCTCCCCCCTCCTTCCATTCTTTCCCCCCTGCTGATCTTCCTATTTCCACCCATGCAAGGAATCTAGGAATCTACTTTGACTCTTCCCTGTCCTTCACTTACCACATTTCCCTCTCTACTCGCTCTTGTCGCTATCATCTCTTTAATATCCGTAAAGTCCGTTCTTCTCTCACTTTCCATGCTACTAAACTCTTAATCTCTTCCCTCATCTTTTCTCGCCTTTTCTACCATTCTTCTATCTTTTTTGGTCTCCCCTCTTCCCATCTCGCCCCTCTTAAATTCCTTTTCCACTCTGCCGCCGCACCCTCTGTCTTCTCTCTCCCTATTATTCCATGTCCAATTCACTTGCCAACCTAGGCTAGCTTCCCTTCCACTCCCAACTTAAATACCACTTCCTTTGTCTCGTTTTTAAATCTCTTTATGACCTTGCCCCTCCTTACCTCTCCTCTCTTATCTCTTTCTATGCCCCCTCTTGCTCTCTACGCTCCGCTGATCACTTTTTACTCTCTGTTCCCCCTCCCTGTGCCTCCTCTCGTTTCTGCTCCTTCCAACTCCTTGCCCCCTTACATTGGAACTCCTTCCCTTTCTCTATCTGCTCTATCTCCACCTATTCCTCCTTCCGTTCCATCCTTCTCCACCCCCCTCCCTGACTCTTCTCCCCTTGCTCCTCTTCTTTCTCCTCCCCACTCCACCTCTCCCCCCTTTGACTTCCACCCACCCCTCTACTCCCTCTACTCCCTCTCCCCTTTCCCTTTCTTCCTTCCCATACCTCTCCCCTTCTCTTCCTTCCCAAATGCAAATTGTTCTACATGCTGTTTTTCTGGTTTTTCTGGTTTGAATCATGTTTATTTTATTGCTTCCGTGTTCCATGTTTAATCTATTTTGGTTGTTATGCTGTAAAGCGCTTTGGGGTAAAGCGCTATATAAATAATAAAATACAAATACAAATACAAGTGAGGGGTATAAGACGGGGGTAGGGCAGCGTCCATCCACTGGTGTAATCTATCGCTCATTGGTGTGTCGAGAAAAAAGAAACTTGATGATTGGGTACGTCAGACCCAAAATCCCCTGGAGTCAGTGGCGCACTTCTGTCTGGCATCAAAATGGGTAATTTATAGGCATCACAGCTAATTTAGGCATACCGAAGGCCAGAGCAATAGAAAAACCTGCCAGAATCAACCAATAGCCAGTATAGGTAAGTCACCTTCGCCAAGGGCCCAACAGATCAGTCTGCAAAAGACAATAGGTCGTCATAGGGTATAAACGCGTGTAGTGTCAGCTTGTTGGTTGAACCTCTTCTTTTGGCCCCGCTTAAATCTCTTCGGGTGCCGACCACCACTCTTCCATCGATTGCGTATGGTAGAAGCAAGTTGGGCTAGCGGTTTGCCGGGTTGAACAGTAAGGTTGTTCGGCTCTTCCAGTATGGCCTGTGAGGTGACCAAGTTGCATTCTTTTAAAAATATCCATGCCTCCTTGGGATCATCAAAAGAATGCCATTGCCAATCCATTTGAATGTTCCAGACTGCCGGGAACTTGAGGTAGTGGTGGTGGTCAGAGCCTCGCAAAGCATTAAATATTGGGTTGAAGCCTCTTCTTCACCTCAAAACCTCCATGGATTAGTCATTAAAGATATGAATCATTGCTTTGTCTAGTTATATGGTGCCCATCACCCAATATGCTTTCAGCATGTTCACTTTATGTTGAACATGAGGCGGTTGTGTGTGGTAATTCAGGGTCTTTTGCCAACTTGCAGCTTGGAAATAGGCGCACAGTGAGCCCGTTTAATGGTAAGGCAATGTGAGACAGCCAGGTTCAATTTGTCTTGAAAGAAGTTGTGCAGGACATTTTCAATGTCTCTACCTTCCAAGTTCTCAGGAACTCCAACCAGGTGCAGATTATTTCAACGTGAACTGTTTTCCTGGTCTTCAACCTTTACTCCGAGGTACTGGACCACCTCAATGAGTGCGTCGACATCTGTTGCAGTAGTTTCATGGTTGTCTTCAATCGCGCTTATGCATCTCCCAATGTTCGTGGTCTGTTCAGCTTGGAGGTCGAGGCAACAATTAATATCCTTGAGTTCCTTCATTATATTATCATTATATCCCGCACCGTGCCATGGGTTTGCTGTATGCATATTAATTGATTAGTGGTGCTTCCCATTGCATTTTGAAGAGATGTGCTGCAGCAAGCACTCAAGCTGGAGGCTCAGAGTCTCTGGTGCAATTGTAGCCACTGCCTGGAGAGAGGGCCTGCTGGTACAGTGAGAGGAAGGTGCCAAGCTTGCAAGCCACTTCCAGTGCGGTTCAACATACACGGTTCAACGTACACGTACACGTTGATGACAGTACTTACCTGGGGATTAGCCAAGTCCCAATTAAGCCCTCAACCTCATTTCTGTCGCTTCAATTAATTGCATCACAGCCAGTCCGTTCAAAGCCCACAGCATCCCCAGCGGCATTGGCCACCGCAGAGGGCCTCAGCCCACCACAGCTTCCAAGCGCTATCTCAGGCAATGTGTAAGCCCAAAGCATCCTAAAAAATGAGCTACAGGAGCTCGGGCAGACATGCTACCCTCATCTGGGTTTGCATCCTGTGGTGGATATCTATGCCGGGCATAATCAGAACGTGTCCATCCGTTGGCCCCAGAGTGATATTAACCTGCGGCCACCTTGGGCTCTCGAGTCCCCCCGTTCACCCTCCCCGAGAACAATCCTTTAAAATATTTATTTAGTTTACCTGTTTTATCTTCTTGTTTTGAATAATGTATACAAATGCTCTGAATTCAATGTGGCCATATTAGTTATTTGCAATTGAATTTTAGTATCGATCCTGGAGTGCCGTTGTGTTTTTATACCTTTTTGTGAAGGGTGTTTTTCTAGTCATTTTATAATAAAACAATGTTGATATGTAAATAGGATAGGGCAAACATGCAGACAATGTGCACATGTTTTTAATCCTAATTTACATCCTTTGATTTTTCTTGCTCCAATTTGAAGGCAATTGTGATTCGTTATCTGCTGCATGTATAACCATTATAATACTCAGTTAATATAATTAAGCACTAGAGCCTGGTGTGGTTAATGAAGGTAGTTTTTATTTTAATTTTTTTATTGTGCATTAGCCAAAAAAGAGAAAAAATTACTTTTTACCCAAATCGAAAAAAATAAAAAATTAAGGTAGTTATTTGCCCGAAAGAGCGACTTGTGGACCAGAGACAAAGGCGAAGGAGGGATGTAAGGGTCCAGACTCAAATCTACCAAGGGAGGCACACATACCAGTTGCGCATGTAACATGCTGGTGTCGAGAGGGATGCAGTGGGTGAAATCAGGAGTGGGGACATCATTGAACGCAAAGCAGGTTGCATAGGCATAGTGTAGTGTGCCATGCAGTGCGAGAAGTCCCACAGGAAAATGCAATGGGGGGTGGGTGCTGTGTTATAATGATGGGGGAGTTCGCACATGTTGGGATAATGTGTTAAGGGGCATTTTGCGCAACATGGGAACAGTATAGAAGCCATTTTTTGGTAGGCCCATGTAGGAAAGCATTTTCGAAGACAGCTCATAAGAGAATGGCTGCATGCTTTTTGTGACAGCAGTATGTATTTTTGTAACATTCAGCAGAAACAGTGTTCAGAAATTTTGCAAGACTGACGTTTCCCTGGGGAAAGCAGTCCCATCAGAGGCGCTCTAAGAGAAACTTTCGAGGCCAATGAGCTAGGCACCTGGGTGTCCGAGAAGCATTGGCAAAGCAATAAAAGTCAATACAGTTAATTAAAATCCAACCATGGTGTGGAATAGCTTGTTCAGACTACACTTAGCAGCAAGGCGTGAGAAGGGAGCTGGGGCGGCCAGCGCGAGTGGGTAGTGGTTGTGTGGTGGGCGACAGGGATCCTATCGGCAGGGAGAGGTTTTGGTGTCCTTAGGGTGCAGCATTGTAAAGTGTCCTCGCCGATATCTGCAGAGCACTTCATTGGTCAGACTCGGTGTGAATGTCTCGCGTCCTGCCATCTCAAGATGTTCTGATCAATCCGCATGTAGCATTTTTCTGACTGTAATTGCCGGGCTGTGTGGGAAGGTGTGTGATGCCGCAGGGGTTGCTAAAGTGATTTTGGTCCAAGAAATGGCTCACCCAATAAGTGTCACGTAAGGGACATAACTCTAAAGGGGTTCAACGTAGTTCCACAAATCAGCTCTTGTTACGTGCCCAAAAAATGTAACTAAAATATGGTATGGCAGTTTTACGAATTTTGTATAAAAGGTTTAGCCACAGTGGCCGGCGTTGAGATCTCATTTCATTCCGTTCTGTTCCATGGGGTTGTCTGAACCAGGTCTCCCAGCTGTCTGGGTCCAATAAATCTGTTACTTCTTGCATGGTGTACACTCCTTTTTTGAGATTACATTTTCTTTCCTGGAACTACTTTCGCTGGAGGTCCCCTCGTACAGGGGCATAAGAAGGGCAAAGGTCACATAATTATCTGCAATTCCCATGGCGACAAGCTTTAACGCTTTTAACCCACAGATCTGGAGTTATGTCCATGAGTAACAGGAATAGCTTGTCACTAAGGGACAGAGTGGTTGCACTGACTGTGCAGTGCAGAGCGCTCTCAAGAGCCATCCCTGCTACACATGCGGAGGGCAGTTTTGGCCAACAATAGAATGCTGATCAAGCCCGGCTCTAAAGGATGCCTGGGGGTGTTAAGAAAGACATGCTTTGCTCTTGACCCCACCCCCTGTCCTCATACAGGCTGGGGTGAGGTCAGAATTGCAGGCCCCGGTCCAGTCTACGCAAGAGACAGGATACTAAGCAGGCAGCAGAGGGAGGGGTCAGGCTCAGTCCCAGCCCACTGAGCCATGGCCCTCCTCCCACAGCTATCCTCACAAGAGTACAAGGCCCCACCCATGCGCAGGAACTTAGGAAAGGGAAACGAAACCAAACCAGCTGTGGTTTTCATTTCCCATTCCCAATGGCAAGAAACTCACATCTACGTTGCTCTGAAAGCAAAGAAATCCAACAGCCAGGGAGCATCATCTGGAGGGGCACACTTAGCACTGGATGTAAGTTTTAAAATATAAACTTTCTTTTATGGGCTCAGGCTGCTCACTTACTAGCAAATTAACGAAGGCCTTTCAGGTAGGGCAAGGTCTTTGTTAATTAGCCTGTGAGTATACAGAGTTGATTGAACCGTAAAGGTGCCTGGGACTTGCTTAGTTGCTTTGACCAGTTTTTAAAAAAAATTGTTATCCTTAAATATGGCAAAGAATGTTCCGCTGTCGTTAGGAATAATAATATATATATAACGGATGCAAGTAGTATGCACACGCCCCACATTCATTGGCCTGACCCGCTGCACAGTTCGGAATCCTGTTTCATTACTGAACATGCTAGGCCCTGTCCAGTGATGAACCAAGATGTCCTGCCACGAACCTGCCAGTGCACCTGAGTGCACTACAGCAGCCAATGCTGCTGCTGCTGACCCCATTCCATCTCAAGCTGCTCTGAAATTGTTGCATGCCCCAACATAAAATTTCAGAGCAACGTTTGAGCAGTAACATTGCTCTGACATTTTTTAATGTTGCTCTCCAAAACAGCCTTTGGGGACACAGTTTCACGAGGCCAGCTAGCTGATCGAATGTGCAGGTCTCTGCAGCAGGCACCACTGTGGGGAACCTTCCCCATAGTGTCAGGCTACTATTGCTTGCCTCAATGTTATATTCATTATTATCCCTAAATATGGAGAAGATTCTTCTGCAGTCTTTAGGGATGATAATGAATATATAACGGGTGTGCACCAGTGTGCCCTCAGCTTCAGTCCCATGGCAGCCGCGATACTAGTCTCTCACACACACCCATTCACACACACACTCAATCAGCCTCAATCTCCCACCTGCCCTGACATTTACACACATGCAATCAGCCTCAGGCAGGTCTCCACTTGCCCTGACACTCACTCGCCTACACACACTCTAACACACTGTCAGCCTGAGCCCTGCACCTGCTCTGACACTCACACACACTCTCAGACTCAGTCCCCCATCTGTCCGATGCAGATACTTACTCTACACAAGTGTCAGAATTTGGGACTTAGATAAAATGCTAGTTCATTAAAAACACGTTCTATTTATATTCATTCAAAGTACATTGTTATTTTCCATAATCACAACAGATAATAGATTTGTTTTAACTTTCCTTTGTTTTGAAATTATGTAGAATAGTATGCCTCAAGGAGTATATTATAATGTTATTAAAAGTCCCCTGAGATCCATGTGCGTATGTAAATCACCACATTCCTCTGGCTTTTATTATGCTTATAATGTGCAATTTTGGGACATGTTATTCTATGCATTTTGTGCATGACTTGTTGATGATCTTATTATTTTGGAATATATTTGTGTTTGTCAAGTCTTGTATTAAAAGAAGTAATTCATATTCAGCATGCTTCATTCCATTGCAGCTGTGTAATTTATGCTTTGCCAAAGTCCTTGTTCTTTCATTCTGGTTCTTTGTAAGTCCACCTTCACATTTGAGTTCACATAAAGGGCAAAATGCTCTATCTTTCAACTTTGGTCAGCTTCATTTAGCTTAAATGCAATTGTGCATACACATCAACATAGAAAATGGACGGTGCGAGGTTTTAAGTTGACTTTAACACCAGGAGTGTTTCAATGTGACAGAACTGTAGGGAGCCGAGCAGTGACGGTACACCTTTGTTTAGAATCAATTTTCCAGCGCCCAAGGCCATGTTGCGTTTGGTTTCTATGGTGTTCAGCAAGTCACAAGCAATGTTTGCTCAGTCGCTAAAAGCCTTCTCACCTGAATATCTTGCTTATTGATTATAACCTCGGGTCATACTTTCTGTGTTGCTTTTCATAACATCAGCTTCTTGGCAAAGCCATTATTGAATGTTTTCTGCCCTTGATTTTGAATCATCGAGGCGGCTGGCATTATTCCTTGCACTCTTAACTCAATTTGCTGTCACAGTGAGTGTCCCCGGTACAGCTGGAGGGGCCTGAAGTGCAAACTTAATTGACAATTTCTTTAGCCTATAATACTGTTCAGAAACATGTGATTGTATGTGTGAGGTAGTCAAGTCATCAGAGAAGAAAAACAGATGCGTGCCCTGACTCAAGGTTGGGGGTCATCTCACATCCTTGCGAGCAAGCCAACAATAAGGAGCGCGGGGACTCTGACTCCATGAGGTCGTTGTAACATCCTGTTTTACTACGATTCGCAAATATTACATATGATTTATCACAAAACATATGGAGAAAAGCCACAACATTTCATATATAAGTGAACAACATAGACTCCGCAACATTAGGCATGACTCAAAAACCATTTGAATAACTGTGGGTCTCATTGTAGATCCTAGTGGATTATTTTCAAGGATCATTACCACCTGTAGTTACCGGTACCACCGGTGAAAGTCTGATTGTCCCACTTCATTGCACCTTTAAAGCCATTATTGTAGTAGCGTATGCCAATGGTATTTTATTAAATCTGTCTGCATTATTTAAGCATAAGCCCTGAGTCGCGGGGGCATTACCGAGTCAGGTAATGCCCCAGGGACCATAGTTATACCCCGGCCCCGGGGGTATTACCTGATGCGGTAATGCACCCATGGCGAGGGGCTTATTGCTATTAGGCCCACAAGACCGGGGTACTAATAGCATTTTTTCTGTTCCAAAACGTTGCAGTGTTTCTGAACAGAAAAAATAAAATAAAAAATGGCCGCCGGGGAAAGGGAAAACAAAGTCCGTTTTCTTTCCCTTTCCATGGCGGCCATCGGGAGCAGAAAAAGGAGAAATAAAAAGGTAAATGGGGTTGGGAGGGCAGGGAGGGGATTGTTTGTAGGGGATGGGGGAGGAAGAAAAAAAAACGTACCTGAATCCCTGGCAGGGGAGGATGGCAGGCTCCAGCCGTGTGGAGGCTTGAGCAGGGATTGCCCCGTTTTGAGCCTCCTCATTGGCTGAGGGGCTGCCACATCCCCCGCCGGGAACAAAGGCAAGGAATCCCAGCCGAGGGATTCCCTGTCGGGGTAAAGCCCCGACGAGGGCCAATCAGAATGTTTATTACATTCTGATTGACCCTCACTAGGTACTAATTAAACTTTTGGGTTTCTTTACATTTGACTCCTCACCTTCAGGATGGCAATGCATTATGTACAGCAGCAGATCTCAGCTCTAGTGGGCATTTTGTGTTACACGGCTTCTCTGCATTACATGGTAAAGGGCATAAAAAGGGGTCATCGGAGAAGCCCACACTTTCTCTCTTAGAAGTCGCCATTGAACTATGTTCTGTGGGAAAGTTCAAAGGAAGTGCTTGCACTTCCCTTCTGCACTGGAATAAAAATAAGGGAAAGTGTACAGTGTTGTCCTCATCCTCTTGTGTGGAGGAACGCATGGAGGGTTAGCAAGTAAGATTTGCACCTTGCAATCAGGTGGTTTTCACCATCCTGTGTATTCCGTTGGAATGCCACCAGCAGTGAATACTCACCAGGGCTGAAATGCAGTGGGTGGCACATCGGGGTCCAGTTGCCAGATGCATGCAGCGTCAGCTTTGATGCTTCCATATTTAGGGGGGTCTGTGATCCTGTTACCATGCGCACTATACATCCCGGCTAATGTGCCACCTCCTAATGATACGGGTAATTTTAATGTCAAGGGCAGTGAAAACCTGCACATGTTATAGCTTTCCCCTCCCAGCACAGAAGTCATTTTGCCTTTTCATTAAATGTGGGCCTGCTTAAGATACATACTTTAATGATTTAACTATAAAGCCATCCTTCGATGCTGCCCTCAAAATTACGTGGTGCACGGATCTGCTAATGTTATCAGTTAGCTCGATGAAAAGTATAATGCTTGCCATATAACAGTAGTACGTTTATTAGTGAATAGAAAACGCAGAATAAAAAGCTTAGATATAAAGTCCATGACAACAACACCGGGGTAATATTAAACACCAGCTGCCATCAATGCCTGAATTTTAATGCCAGTGGGAGTTTGCCAAATTAAGTAGGTTGCGCAACAAAACCCCAGAAGCGTAAATGCCACCTATGTGTAAAAGAGGTTCCATGTCATTTCGCCGACCCCCTTTTTTCAGACGGGTGTTTTGCTGCGGGAGTTTTGCCGAAAAAGTGAATCAAAATGTTTGTATTTATTATTTTTTGGGGGTGTTCCTCCCCAAGCCCCCCTTAATTTAATTTTTTATAGTTTCTCTTCCCTCCAACCCTTTATTTACCCTTTCCCACCCCGCCCCCAAAAATTCGATACACATTTTCAGCAAAACTCCTGCGGCAAATCATCCGTCGGAAAAATAGATGTCGGCAAAAGGACGCAATACCGTAAAAGTGATGCCGGCAGTTCTGTCCACCGCCGGCTTGCCCATGTTTGTAATATGGCATTGATTTTGTAACTGATGGAAGAAGACCTTCATGGACAATTCTGGCCCGAGGGCCGTCACTTCTAGGATGTCATTTCATTATATTTTTGGAGAACTAGAATCCTGATAAAGTTCAAGCCATGATAGATTGTACCAGAGAAGAGTGTGTCAGGAAAGTCCAGAAATTCACATAATGGAGCAAATCTAGATCTCCTGTAGACCTGGGCTTCCACTACCGCAAAGATATTGGAACCTCTTCTCAGGATTGAGCGTGACTCATGGGGCATGTCAGACTAGGGCATACAATTGTCTCGGGCAAAAGTGTCCCCCAGTTGCAAATGCCAAAGCATTCCTTTTGTGACAGACTGTTTGAGTAGTGCCCAAGGGGAGGGTTTCGATAAGATGTGATGCAAATTGTGCATTTTAAACAATATTTTTTCATTAACACTGGTCAAAACTACTGTCCACATGGTGAAGTAAATCTTCATGGCCCACATGGGCCAAATAGTGGCCAACTTTGACCTAACAAACTGGCCCACACTAGCATTTTGTGTTTTTGGTTTGGGCATTGCCCTATTGCCCTATAAGCCAGTCCGAGCCTGCTCATGGTGGGGGGGGGGTAATGGGACATCATCTGAGTAGTTGCGCTAGCCTTTTGCCCGCTACATTCTGATAGAGGTACTCCCCGACGTGACCACCAGTCTGATACCCAATTATGCAGCATGTAGTTCATAGTAAGTCTCATTGTCTGTGCCTTCAGATAAAGCAAGTAGTCATGCAATGAAAGATATATTGCGCGTAAAAAGTGATATAAAAGTCATTGGAGTATAGCAATGGTAACAGCTTTACATCCATTGATGACTTGGCAGTGACAGAAAATGCCATTTTCTAAAAATGTCATTAGTGCTGGAGAATTGTTTGCCATAGTTAGCTAAAAAAAAATATAGTTGCCAGGCCTTAAGAAAGACGGCTAGAATGTCTGCCCTGGTTTTCCATTTGGCTGAAGCACATGAAATGTGAGATTGGGGAGAAAATATCATTTTACTAACATTTAATTTGCATCTTGAGATGGCAACAAAATGACATTCAGAGGCTTATGTTTTTTTTGCATTGTTAGAAGTGCCGTCCCGTCCTTTGTTGACAGCCCCATGATATATTGTGGGAGCAGGAGGTTGTGATTTTTCAATAGAAAACAAAATAACATTATTCAGTTAAACTAGCATTGTAAACTGGCAATTTAAAGACATAAAAACTACTATGTTCATTGCAAAAGACCACTTCTATTATATATTTTAGTCATAATATGAAGGTAAGACTTGTCTTACCAAGCAGAGAAAATTATGAAAATCCAGAATAACCATATTTGTTTTTTTCTGATTAAGCTCATAAGAATTATCTAGTTTTCAAAGAGGCCATATCTATTAGGCCCATACCCCACCAAGGGGAAGAGAATGTAGACATCCTATCAGTCAAATTAGCACTCTCTCCAAAAAATATTATAAATATCCATGTAATTTACCACCCACCGGGACCCCCTACTCACTTCCAAGGTCAAGTCACCCACCTTCTAGGGGACAATATTAAAAATTCTACCAAAACACTACTCCTAGGTGACCTCAATTTAAGATTCATCAACCCGAATGACAAAACTGCCACCTCTCTCACTAAGGACCTTTTCGATTTGGGCTTCTAGCAAAAAATCACGTCTCACACTCACGCGAAAGGCTGTATCTTAGACTGGGTGATAGACGACAACTGTGACACAGCCATCGTTTCCAATACTAGCCTCCCATGGACAGACCACAACTGCCTGCAATTCACCATCCCATTAACGCCATGCACCAAGTCTACTATTCCAGCACCTGCTACCTTAGCTAGAAGCACAAAAAAACTCACTACAAATAACATCAGTGCTTGTCTTAACCTTCCTTGCCTAGCACCGCCTTTCTCGCTAGACTCTAACGTCCTAACAGAGATATTCAAAGACACCCTCACCAGTGCAATTCACACAGTTGCCCCACTAGAAAATAAAAACGAGAAAAAATCATTCCATTACAATTCCTGGTTCACAGAAGAGCTCCAAAATCTGCGTAAAAGCAAATGCCAGGTGCTTAAAACCTGGCAGATCAACCCCTGTGACATCACCAAAGATAACTTCCAAACTATTGCTAAAAAGTACAAAGACTCCATCTTCAATGCTAAATCTGAAGCTTACAATCATCGAATCTCTGCTGCGAACTCTTCTTTAAAGAACTAACTGTACCTCCCATCTGCACTGACGAGATTGTTAAAGATGAAGCATGATGCACCAGCATACAAACTGCTATGCTAAAAAAAATAAACCTTCTCCAAAACAAAATCTCAGACCATTACAAAGCACTGCATAAGCAGAACCACCGGTCGCAGACTCTGCCCAACTCCAAAAATATCAACTTTCCAAAATTCTCATTTATGGAAATCACAGAAGTTGTCATAGGCATCCTTAAACATCTCAAACCATCACAATGCAAGGGCGATATGTGCCCACCCAAAATCATCAAGGAACGTGCTGAGCCACTTGCTCCTCTCCTTACCGCCTTCATCAATGCCTCATTCAAAACAAGCATAGTCCCGGACAGCCTTAAAGAAGCTTGGGTGCACCCACTCTTAAAAAAACAACGTTAGACCCTTCTCAACCTAATAACTACTGACCCATAACAACCGACCTGTTTCTTCTTAAAATATTGGATAAGGCCGCCCACAGACAGATCCAACTGTACCTTGAAACTAACTCAATCTTAGGAAAGAGACAGTCGGGTTTCTGCAAAGGGCATGGAACTGAAACCGCCTTATTAGATTTAAAAAATCAAATCACTAATATCCTCGACAAGGGCAAGCCTGCCCTCCTCCTCCTCTTAGACCTCTCAGCAGAGTTTGATCTGGGTTATCACAACACCCTCACCAATCATCTCACGCATGCTGCACACTTCTCCAAGCACACAACGACCTGGGTCACCTCCTTCCTAGAAGGCAGAGCTATAAAAGTGTTCTCCAACATAGCTAATGCAGAGCCCACTATCATTCACTGCGGTGTCCCACAGGGTTCGTGTATTGCCCCCACTCTTCATAATCTTTTCACTAAGCCTCTCTTTGATAAACTGGATGCACTTGGGATCACATACACAAACTATGCTGATGACACCCAGGTGCTCCTTCCCCTTATTGGGAACTATCACCAAGACGCTATAACCTTACAGCAAATGTACTCCACCATCCAAGATTGGATGGCCACTAACGGCCCCTGCCTTAATGGGGACTGAAAGACTGAAATCCTCTTTCATGGTTAAAAGTCCACATTAGCCAAGCTTGACTCGCTCTACATCAACTTCCGTATCGACAACTGTGTCATTCCAGTATTATCCTCTGTTAAAACTCTCGGAGTCCATATTGATGCTACACTATCCATGGATAAACAAGTCAGCGCCATTGTCTCTGCCTCCGCTCTGAGCACGAAACTTATCAATGCTATAAAGTATTTCCTAACAAAGGACAACTGCCTCTCCATTGCCAGAGCTACTATAGGAGCCAAGCTGGATTACTGCAATGCAATCCTAGCTTGCACCTCCAAAAAAAACCTATCCAGACTCCAAACCACCCAAAATAACTCACTCAGAGCAGCTCTTAGTTTATCTAAAAGAGACGACATCACACAAGCAAGAAAGACAGTTCATTGGCCCCCAGTCAAAGACCGCATCACATTCAAAATTCTCACAACCACACACAAATGCATCAACCTCTCAGCACCCTCATACCTATCGGACACACTTTCCATATCACAAACAACAAGGCCTACTAGACTTTGCTACACTAACCAACTGACCGTAGCGCGCATCAATAGGGCCAAAGCAGGAGGAATAGGCTTCCCCTATCTCGCCCCAGGTTATGGAACACTCTCCCTACTGCACTCAGAACTGAAACGTCTCTCCATGTCGTCCCCAAAAAATTCAAAACTGCTCTCTTCAATTAACTGCTCACCCACACACCTCTGTATATACCTCTAATTCGAATACTATCTATTCATAGTATGCTTGTCTGTACTTATTGTATGTAACTAAGCTATGATCTCCTACTGTAACAAGCGCCTTGATGCCCCCGGGCTACTGTCTGTATTTTTGTATGTAATTAAGTTATAAGCACCCACTGTAACAAGTGCCACGATGCCCACAGGCTGCTGTGTGCTCAACAAATGTGAATAAATAAATAACTAAATTCCATGGTGGACAGTTTCGTACACTTCTATTAAACACTTTCGAATTACCCATACAAGAAATAGGGGACAAATAGAACCAATGACTCTGCCTGACTACTTTGCATAAAATCAAAGAGCATATTGAGAAAATAAAATGACCACATGTCTTTAGATTTGACAAATATGTTAGTGATAAAAATGGGTCCATGCTTGAAACGCTAAGTTAAAATGCACACTGATTTCATTTTTCACAACACACCTCAACATTGAAGCATAGATGCAGTTTAGGAAAACTGCATGATTTGGATGTGAGGATAACATAGCTGGCGCATCACTCCCGTGTTTGCAGTTCAGGGGCGTTCCTGCTTTTTGGTCTGGATACAATGGGCCTCATTACGACCCAGGCGGTAGGAGGTTAACGGCGCTGGTAGAGTTACCGGTGCCGTTAACCCCCTACCGCCTCATTACGAAGTCTGCTTGCGGGACCTGCTAAGGACGCCTGGTAAAACCAAGCGTCCTTTGCGGGTCCTGCAAGCAGACCAGGATGCTAACAACAGGCTCGTTCTTAGCATCCTCCCCATTCCCATTGAGCCCTATTGGGGCTCTAATGGGAATGGGGATGAACCGGGTCCGGGTTCCTTGAATGGGGAAATACCGGGCCCTCCAATGTCGGAATGGCCAGGCAGGCAGGACGGCACCCGCCCACAGAATTTCATGGAAGCACCGGCACCCCATTCCCATTGAGTCCTATAGGACTCAATGGGAATGGGGATTAACGATTTTCTGGTGCCTGACTTCCAGGAACACTCGGAGTGTGCCGGTCTGGTGACAACAGTGCCGGTAGGCTTACCTGCACCGTTGTTACCAGAGGGCACACTCCTAATGAGGCCCTATATTTAGAGGAAAATCAAGGCCACTGCTACACATTCATATTGGCTAATACAGTGGTGCTTTGATGGAACATAAATGATATTAATATTAAAATAGAAGGGTCTGTGATGCCCAGAGAAATAAGGAATGTAACGCCTGATAAACGACTCCTAAAATAAACTGCCACACAAGGACAGAGTAATTCTGAGCAAATTTGATACAAACCAGCCTAAATTTGGTGGGGGTTAGAGGTCACCATTCTCATATTTAAAACCAATAATTACTAGTAAAGACCTGGCACAAATTCCAAGACTGGTGGACTGTGGCTGCGGTTTTCAATGGCACACAACACGTTGTACCCTGTTTTTACGTATTGCGCAAGCATAACCGCCCCATATTCTGCAATAATTATCTGGTGGAATTAGATGACTTCTCAACACCAACTATAATGTGTGGAGAATTCATTAAATTCATGCACACAACATGGTTCCTACTGCCAGGAGTTATACCAATAATAAATACATCCAGAAGAGCAATTCAACATCTAATGGCAATCCTAATCATATTGAGATTTAGTGGGAAGGGAACCCCACACAATTAGAAGGCAAAGAGTTTGCCAGCATCCAAAAGCATTATTTCAGAATCAGGTATGTTTTGGTCTCCAGAGAGATGAGCAAATATTGTCAGACCCATATCTACCAGATTACAACCAATTTAGAGGTGATAATAAAAACTGCTAATCAACCTTGGGGCAACAGAAGATATCCAATGGTTCTTCCACATTACTGCTAGTTCTGCAGGTCTCCTCCTGCTAGGGATGCATTATAATCTTTCTTGCATGGAGTTATATGAAAATAATCTCGAATCATTGAGTGCAAGAATTCAGTTCCTTGTGGAAATGTCCCCAGAAAAATGTGAAAAAGTAGTCAGCAAAAAGTAGTTGTCAAAAATGTACTCATTCGATACAAGCAATGCGAAGGGCGAAAATGTTGCCAGTAAAAAAGTCCCAATACAATTATCTTTAAATAAAGAACTGTGCAAGGCAGTAACCCTAACAATGAACCAAACCACTGACAAAATCTCACAATCACCCTAACTCCATTCCTAAACCTTACCCTAACTCTAAATTCGACCATTACTCTACTCTAAACCCTTACCTAACATTAATTCTTCAGCACACTAACGCTTGTTATTTGCATGGCATTCAATACAAAACACCAAATAAATAGAAAATGAATAGTAAACCTAACTCCAACCCCATCACCAGCACGCCAAAAATGTCATAGCCTTACCCTAAATGCAGCTCTAACACATTCCCTTAGCCAGTAAGATAGGTCAGTGGTTTCAGTGCTTACTGCTGTAATCTCTGTGTGATCTGTAGGACGCAGGTTCAAATCCCAGCAAGGTCAACTCAGTGTTTCATCCTTTAGGATCAATAAAATTGAGTTCTAATTTTGATTGGGTAATAATAATTGCATATAAAATGTTGCATGTAAGGAGCTCTGGATAAAAGTACTGTATAATAATTAATTATAATTGTAATGCTTACTCTACACTATATCATAATCCCTATCATACACCAACATTACCAGCCCTCTGCAAACTCCCTGTCCCTTTCTTTAACACTTAGCCAAAACCATTGCTCTACAACACCAAACCATAGCATAACCTCAACCCTAACACGTATACTTAAACTTGATCAACCAAAACCCAACATCACCATTCCTCCCACAACCACCTTTACCCTAATTCTGACCAAAATCTTACTCTAACTCTAAC
The DNA here is from genome assembly GCF_040938575.1 of Ambystoma mexicanum. Taxonomy (NCBI): domain Eukaryota; kingdom Metazoa; phylum Chordata; class Amphibia; order Caudata; family Ambystomatidae; genus Ambystoma; species Ambystoma mexicanum. Next base: position 917,063,188 of record NC_090928.1, on the reverse strand, counting down.
CCTTATCGTTGCCCTGTCCACTAACATATTCCTAAACCAGGCAATCACAATCCCACTAATCTGTAGCAGCACCGCAAATTTGGCTATGTTTCAGATGCATTTTTTTTCTGGGCGACAATTTCACTGCAGATGTATTTTCCCTGCAATTTTCTTTAATGACTACATTTTTGTTGGCAACATTTTAAACTGGATATCAAAAATTGGAAACAGAGGCTTATGGGACAGATTAAGAAGGCCCAGTTGGACGACGACAGTCTGATTGAATGTATTTCTTTGTTTTCGAAAAGTCTTCTGGTCATGAGAGCTGAATACATATCTTATACTCAGAATGAGATCGGGGCAACATTTTCTGAAACAGTTTTCGAAATATGAAATAGGTTCCAAGATGAGCAAAGTGCTTGCACTGCACCTCAAGGAGGAATACTTGAAAATTCATTTAAAAACATATAGCGAAAGATGGTAGAGTGACAACCGATCCAGTGGTATTAAAGAAACTTTGCACCAGTGCAAGTGCAATTTAGCACTAGGAAAAATGTCCCTACTGCAAAAATCTTAATAAATGTGTGTACTAGGGAAATATTAGCACTTGTCTTAGCCCTTTCCCCTCATGCAAAAATGCATTCACAGAATGTATGTTTTGCACTACAGCAATGTTTGCGTTTGTGCAGAGTTTCTGTGCCACCACTGGATACCATTCTTAACGTTTTAGGGGCATTTTACAATCATGTGTACTTGGATGTTATCTTGGACGCTAACAAAACCGCAATCCCTGTTTATTACAACTCGGCTTTCCTTAAATCATTAACTACAGATGCAGCACAGCATCTACAGGCACCATCGGCCATGAATGAAATCAGTGTTATCATGCACAGATTATTTAACAGTAAAGTTAGCCTCAGATAGGTTATCTTCAGAAATCTATAGGAATATCTATGATAATTGCTCCTTTGTTAAACCTTATTTTTCATGAATAATGGAAAAATCCCAGAACTATGGATAGATGCAAACTGTACTGTCCCTATATCGACCGTTAATTTCTCGATGAGTTGTTTGCAGACAGTTTTGCCCCCCCTTCCAACCCTCTCCTATTATGTACTCCCTGTTCCCCACCCCACTACCCCGTGTGTCCCCTTACTCACCAGCCTATATTTTTAGATTAGTTTTTTCGGCAAAAAAACTCATTGAAAAAACAACTGTCAATGAAACAACATCATACCATGTAAACATTGCTATCGTGTTGAAGAAAAACAAGCCCCTAAGTGATCCTGGGCACTCTAGAACTGTTTCTATATTAAACATGTAAAAACGTATTCCAGATTTCAAGAGAAAAGATTAAAGAAAGTCATGGAAACATGGGTTGTTCCTGGGCAGAATACTACAGCAAGTTCTCAGGGAATTATCCATGTGCTCTAGTTCATTAGGTTGGAATCCAAAATAGTTGTATTTCATAGTCCTGGGGCCTCTCTTTTAACCCCATTATGTATGTGTCAAGACAAGTTGTGTGATTCAGTTCAAATTGCAAGAGGCACTGGGCAGGATTGCCCCACTCCCTTTTGATTGTTGCTATCCATATGTCGGTCATAAACCCGCTTGTGGTTGAGCTATTCCACACGTATAATTGTTTAAGGGCCTCTGCGCATTAGTGGCCTAAACATGCACACAACCATCCTTACCCTGAGACACAGATTCTCCTCTCATGTCTCCCTCTTCTGGTCGTAATCCCCCTGTGTTTCCGTGAAGCCAGGCACCAGAAAAATTCACAAGTCCGGCAGCAGCCTGGCGGTTTTACCGGCACGGCTACTGGTGGACTTGCAATGGGGCCCATAGTTTTGGCTGAGCAAACCATCTGTGAATCCTTTTTGATTTTTATCCCTTTAGTGCTGTGCCCAACTTTCCCTAAAATGCACCCCCTTAGCCAACCTCTTCCCTTCCCTCTACCCAGGCATCCCTTCTTCCTGCCCCCAAAGTTTCCCTGTGTTAGTGCTGCTTCATCAGCTAGCAGCATGGGAGGGTTTCAATTACTATCTCCCGTCTTTTTCTGTGTCATTTAATAGTAAGAGTGATATAGATCTTCATTTGACAAACATCTTTAGACAAAAAGATGCAAATATTTGCAAGGATTGCATGGCAGTATTGCAAAAGTAGTTTTTGCTATCAATTATAAGCTTAAGCCTTGCATGGTATTGCAAAAAGAACTGGGCTTCTATTCCTGGAGTTTGTCAAATAAAGTCTTCCAATGGGCTCACACGAAAAGCACCTATTTGATGATGCCTAGTTGTGATAACACAGTAAACCCTCAATGCATTCATCGTTTCCTTAGTATAGTGTCTTGGAGGACCTTTTAATGAGCAAGCTAATTGCCAAAATAAACCATCATTTGACAGGAAACTTTAGTGTTGGACTTCTGTGAGAACAATATTTCGTAGAGTCAGTATTTCAAACTGAAAATACTAAGATTTTAGGTTAGTTAACATTGTACGAAGAACTTTTTTGACAACATTACTAGCACCATTTTATTCCCGCCCATCTACCCCTGTAAATTAAACATTGAATAATAGAGCAACATCAACAGTTGGCCAAATCATACATTCTTAGCCTCTCCTCTATGTCAGTTTTGTTTTTATTGAGTCAATCAGCTTTGCCTTGTATTCCAATTGATTTTCTAAAAAGAGGTTTCTCTGTCTGCTTCAACAAGTCTTGAAGATCAAGTCATGTCCTGGCAATCTTATCCTAAAGGCCAGCAAGAGGTTCTTGGACAGTGCCTATGTTTGTCTGTGAATATAATTCCTTGAAGATCGCAAACCCCTTCAGTGAGCAATGCCTGCTCATTAATTACCAGATATGTAATCGATTCCAAAGTGTGCTCTATATCTTGCCTCTGCTCAGACTTTCTGTCATTTGAAAGTTGGTTGGATTTGGTGAATTTAACGAGCTAGCAAAGCCCAGTCGACCCACGACAGCACATTCTTTTGGAGGGGTAAATCACTTGGACCTAGGTAGAGCTTGCTTGAAGGAAGCCATGCAATTGATATCCATCCTCCATATTGCCTTGCCATGGCAGAATGGGCGAGCCTCTGCTCCATCCGTTTCCATTGTGAATAATTGTGCACTCTACTCTATTGTTTCCTAGCTTTTCTCTCCTTGCCTATATGCTATCACTCTTGATCTCTCTCTCTGCAAATGGTCCTTAGTCCCGTGGACCGTTCTTTCTGCCTTCCTTTCTTTTTTCTTTCTTTGTTTCTTTCTCTATTTCCTTCTTCTGTTTATTTATTTCTTTCTCTCTCTCTCTCTCTTCTGTAAGGGTGTTTGCTCTACTAATGCCTTCTATTAAGATAATAGCTATATACAATATACTTATCCGTGGTATATTAATTTAAATCGCAACACATAGATGCCATCAGTAGGCATGTCCAGGGAGTTCATCATAGTATATGTCTGGAATCTGGAAAGACTGTGTTCTGAGTGTATGGTTAGAAGGGTGTGTGCTTGGAGCATGTCCTATGTGGTTAAATATTGTAAAGTGTGGTGTGTAAGTGACCGAAATGTGTTGTGGCCTTGGCACTTCATCCTTGATGTTGTGGGATATGCACGTCCATGTCGGGACAGAGAGAGAGTGCAAAGCCCTGATGTAGTACAAACAGAATATATGTAGGTAATTCATGATACTTAATTCGAGTAGGTTCCGCTGTGAAAAGGTGCATGCTTGGTGTCGGTCCAGAGTGTGTCAGATGTCATGCGTGAGGGCCAGAGATGTGCTTGGAGCATGGCGCTATGGTTCTGTGTTTGTTTTTTGTCTGCACCTTCTACGGTCACCTTTGCTCGATGTGTTTTTCACTGATTTTGTTTTTTAAGTAGTGAGCCGCCCACCCACCATTCCCTCTATAAACAACACTCCCTCCACCACGCACCGCCTCCACACCCTCGCCTGCTACACCTACACACATGACATATATTTAAAAAAAAATTGCAACAAAATGAGTAAAAGTGCATGAAGACAGTGCACACGAGGAAATTGACAACGAAATACAAACTCATTAAGGGCGCTGCATCACATGTCAGTGTGTCTTGTGCAGGCATGTGCGATGCTGGAAAATGTTGGGTGCCAAATATAGCACATGTCGTTACAAAGGACATTCATGCACAGATAGATTATTGGAAACAACATCGCAGATTTGTTATAGGTATTTGTCACTGCCAGTTCGTGTAATTGGGAGGCTCCACATGTTAGACACCTGTTGATCTAGTTTGCATATGTTGAGAGCTGGCAAGGAACCGTGCCTAAGTGGAAATCCTCCACGTGAGGCAGACTAGATATTCTTAGCATACATTGCAATGCCAAGAAGCCTCTATTCATAACCCTAGCAATACACCTTATCATTTGCAATGCATAGTACATTTCTCTTTTTGCATCTAGGAATAGTTAATATAACATAATAAAACCAGCTGCTCACAGGAATAATACTATTTCTCCTTGTGGGAATTGTAGGAATGGCATTCTCCTGTAGAATCTACTGACACCAGTAGTCTATTTTTCGCTTAAGTAAGACGTTGAGCATTGCTATAAGGATTTTGAGTCTAGCCACAATCTTTTCCTAGCTCGAAGCTCTTCCCCGTTCCCTGGGTAAATGCATGCATTCCTGTCTTTATCTGATAAGTAAAAAACACTGTTTCCTTCGTTTGAAAACAGATCGATAACTAAGCAAGTGAAATCTTTACATTGTGCTATAACAGCACCCGACATGGCACAGTGCTTCATATTATGCAGCATTCGTTTCTTTATTATTTTCAGGCAGTGGGGACAAAAAACACAAACTGCTCTGTGAATACGTAAACTAAAGTCCCAATAATCCTCTAAGGGCCAGCCCCTCCCCCTGTGTTGATATAGGTTCTCCCCTTTATCATGGCCGCCATGCATTAAGACATCATCTTGTCTTACTGCTGGTGGACAAAGCTAAGTACTGTTTTTGTTTATAAAAATGGATTGACTTACTGTTATTTGTGCAAATAGATTGGTGTTGTGGCAGGTTGTTGGACCTCACTGACTGTGCTTGGATCGCTCCATACAGAGCAGGGAGCAAGGGAAAGGCTGGACCTTTTCTCTGCTACTGGCTGCGTGTGCGCAGCACGGACACAGCGGTTCAGGAGAGCTATCTGATAAAAGGAACAGGGTCCTTTAGAGGCTGTTTGGGGCCAGCTACGAATATAACCATGCCTGCAGACTGGATGAAGAGGACTGGCAAGAGCTCTCAAACAGATGTATTCGATGATCAGGAGGCTCCAGAGCAGTGCTCAATTTGTAAGAAAATAAGTGCCAGGGACCAAATAATTTCAAGCATGCCTGTGACACACTGAGGTGGACACCACCCACGTCTACTCATATAGTGTCACCATAGTTGGGGTTAAAGCCACAACTCCCACTGGTTCATTGAAGGTGATGGATGATCTGACTCTAGCAGTGTCGACATGACATATTAGTGGTTGCTTAAAACAACATAAATGTTTCTTTAAACTACATTGTTAACATTTTGCTCTAATTCTATTAATGGCAACTGGAACATATTGACCATCTTATCGCAGACAAAAGAGCAAACATGCTTTCCTCCTATGGAGAATTGATGGAAAAATACAGGCAACGTCATTACTGAACTAATGACATTTCCTGTCAAACATTCCAGTAAGGTCTTCTTGTATAGGTTGTCACTCGTGATAGGCACTGCTCTCGGACATTGGCCTTTTCACTGACCTTGTCCCTTTGTTGGGGCTGCTCACTGGTCACTGTCCTGTTGTTTCCAACCCACCCTGTTTTATCAGTGCTGCTGGTTATTAAGGTAATTAATTTGCACCAATGTCATGCAGGCTGAGCAGAGCAGTCTGCCGGCATGGTTAACATTAGCAACCAGCATTGTCAATTCATTGTTATTCATGAAAATTGATAATTAGCCATGACCTGCCAACTTAGGCCACAATGTTGTTGCTTGATGTGTTACTATGACAGACTGACAATTAAATTAATAAAGTTGCCAACATACCACAACTTAAACTGGGTTCAGAAATACGTGCCAGGGCTCAGAAATACGTGCCGAGGCTGAACCCTGGCAATCACCCCCACAAATTAAGCACTGCTCTGGAGCAGCCGCAGGACTGAAGACAGAATTTCTTTGAGTCGATTGATTCCTTTATTAATGAGGCAGTTGAGAGGGTCATTAAGAAGAAAGTGGTGTCCAGTGCTAAGGTTTTTGAGACATTAAATTAAACCCTGACTGGGATCACCTAGGTTTTCCTTTGAGAAATCCTAAGAGGGAGGATAATGTCAGAGATGTGGGGTTTGATTCCAGTTCTTCATCCCCCCAAAAGAAACTCCAGTTCACATGAAGGAGAAACATGCAGTGATTTCCTGATGCCTGCTATCAGGGCTGTCCATGATGGAGGTGCTTCAAGCACTTTGTAGACCCTCTGGCCAGGATTTGAATTAAAAACTCACTAAGGAAGACAGACTGTCTCTAGGCCTGTACCCTGTGCCTGTTAGTAATGACTGCCCTTCTAATGTCCCTGGGATGATGACATTTCAGACCCCTCCTTAGTCGGTTGCGAAGATACTGGTGAGGATGATGAAATGGATGAGTATTCTTCATGGTTTCAGAACACTTTGGGGGGTCAACGTTTTACCCAATATCATAAGAATACACTAGTCCCAGGGAATGAGCCTCTTTGATGCTGGTATTTGAATATACAGATAGTGTGTTAAGCTGCAAGCAGGAAACTGCTAATCATAGTAAAATTAATGCAGAGTTCCCTTGCTCCAATTTGCTTAAATGTCCTGCCATTATTCACAAGATTGACAAGAAGATTTCCTTAAGACGTCTTCAAGAGGTCTGTCAAAAGGAAGAACTTTGTTTGGTCCTTAATTCTGCTGGTGCTTTTGTACACATTTTCAATTTGGCTGAGGGCGAAACATTTGAAGGGCTGGTTTTGGACCCTGGAAAGGTTAGCGACTGGACACAGAGGGTGTTGTGTTTCCTGTGGTCTGTCAATGAGATTAATGCCCAAGAGAAGAGCAGGGGCATCCTGTCAAAAATAAATCTGAGCTGGAAGACTTGGCAGACACTTCAGAGGCCTTGGTATCAGATAAAAAGGTATTTTCGAAAATGTTTGTGAGAGCTTGGGAAAGTATATTAATACATTTGAAGCCATCACTAAAGCAAAGGCTCCAATGAGAACGATTTTCTGTCTCCAGGACTCCTCCAGGGACAGCCTTGCAGATGTTGCATAGCTGATGAGGCTCCTACATGTCAGTAAACCTCTTCTCTAAGCAAATGAATACTGATAAGGATTTTCAGCCACATAAATCCACTTGTTTCCTCGAACAAGGACAATCCGTCAGTGGAGAGGTTCCAGGGGACAGGGCCAAAGAGCAATTTCTGACAGGATAAGATTTTGCCTAGATAATTATCAAGGATATCTCTTCGAGGCAAGGGTTAACAATAATGGAGAAATTGCCTTCAAGTTTCTCTAGACTCATAGGTTATGCCCACAGTCCAGGTTTTTGTGCTAAAATTGTCTCATGTTCCTCTGTAGTATTGGCAGAGATAGGAGATCAGTGTCAAAGCAGACAATCAAGTATTGTTTTACCAGAAGGTTGCTGCCATTGTACAGATAGGGAGTCCCTGATCTGGCCCCCCTCCTACCACTGGAATTTGTAAGCAACAATTATTTTTGCACAGAAAGGTCAAGGGGTTTCATCCAGTTATCAATATGCGGGATTTCACCTGATTTCTCATTTTCAATAATTTCAAGATGGATGTGATAACAGTTGAGAGATTTATTGCATCTAGGAGTTTGCTTGGCCATGATGTACTTCAAGGACACTTATCTAACCTCCCTAATATTATAGAGTCACAGGAATTTCCCCTGGTTTCTTTTCTGGGTGGGTGGGGAGGGTGACTTAACGATTTGACTCACTCATGATTAGGCTGCTGTCATATCATAGCATATTAGGGCTATTGCTCCCCTTTCAAATAGAAAGGGATATGCACATGATTTTATGTCTGGGCAACATTCTGTTCATGCCCACTTTCAGGGGAGAGGCCACAACTCACCTTCACATGGCAGTGGTTTGCCTATATTGTTCGGGGGTGGTTCAGTGTGGGCGAAATCTGGGATTTCTAGTAGACTGTGTGGACCCCATCTTGAGCCTATCCACATCCAGAATATTGGACAGACTTGCCAGTGAATTACACTCAGGTCCCCTGTGAGCATTATAGGTCTTCTATACTCACTTATTCAGACCTATTCCCTACTCCTCTATATTACAGGACCCTTCAGAGGTTAAACATACAGGTGCTTAAATGAGGTTATTCAGGTTGGGTGTCTTTCTTCCATGGAAGAAAGGGAAGAGTTAGGATGGTGGCTAGCAGATTTGGAAGTTTGGAATGGCAGGGTTATGCAAACCAGAGCAAGTAATGCATCAGATGTAGATCCATTTTGACTGGATGCCTCTAGTCTCTTTAGAGTCTCTTCATCATATCTACTTTTAAGAGATTCTTGCAAACTTATTTTTCATCCACGGCTTTGAAAGTAATAGGTCAAAGAATGTCATACATTTCTTCATGGATGTGTCAGCTGTCCACTTTATGAACATGCTAGGGGATACAAGGGTGCAAGACAATACTTGAAAATAATTAAGGAAAATGGCGCTGCATAATACTAACTTAATGCCATTAATCGATTCCGGGCTCTTTCTCATAAATACTAGGAGCAATTGACATTATAAGTGGTTTATGGTATATTTCCTTTTCAACAGAAGTGCTGCAGTTAAGTGTGTGTGAACATGCATCAAGGTCTCTTCCCTTCACGCCCACCCCCCTCCCTGATTGACTGAGGTGTCCTGGAAGCACTTTTATCCAAGAGCTACAGGGCACCTTGCCTGGGCAGCTGGCTAAGGGCCATGGCGATGGGCACCGCCATAGAGCACCTCCATTGCTGTTTTACCTGTTCACACTGAGCCGCCTGGCCAGGCCTCTATTGCCGACTGCAGCAATTTCCATGTAAGAGACAACAACCATTTGGTTGCATAGCCAGTGCTATATTTGTGACTCTTGAATTAAATATATTTGCATTGGTATACTTTGTGTACATTTTGCAGAACAATGCAGTGTATTTTGTGTATTTGTTGCATAACCTCTGTGCTTAAACAGAGCTGCTTCTTGAGTATAGCCACTCTACTGAACGTAGGTGTATTTGTTAGTACAGCCACTGTATTGCATCTAGATGCATTTTTGAGTATATCCAGTGTATTGAATGTAGCTGAATTGTTGAGTATATCCACTGTATTGAATTTAGCTGAACTTTGATGCAACTGTACACTAACCTTACTAAAAACTCTCCAATATCCTGCATACTCACCCTGAAATACTGAACAAAACACACACATACCTCCAAAGCAGCAAAAACCTAAAACCTCCACGAGCAGCACACAGTCTTTAACACAGAACAAAAAACGAAACCAATTACACACAAATCACTCATACACACTCATACACCAAACACCACATAACGCCTATCAACTAAAAACTAACCAGCACAGTGACCATTTTTTCCAAACTGAAGCCTCCAACAGCACATCAAAGCTTTCTTGCGCTTTTACCTCTCAATCCCACTAACTAAGCCTTCCCAGCCCTCCTGCCTTTTCAGAGGTGCCAGAGCACCTGAAGACCATGAAAACTCTGAAAGTAAAAAACATGCTAAAAGCAGATCTCTAAATGTTCTTTGCTTGCATTATCACAAAACAACTATTGTACTATTTTCACCAAATGTGCTGGTTATAATGGACAATGTTGACTGGGTGTCTTTCATTACATGGTGAAAATGTGCCTGCCTTTTTCTGTAATTCTTCTCAAAATAAGTGTGCTTCCATGCCTACAATATGTTTGAGATCAATTATAAAAACACCAAAAATGTGTGCACTTGTAGGTTTGCATGATAGAAAAAAAATTATATATTACATTAGCTTGAGAAATTCAGAGTATATTCCGATCTGCTGCTGATGTTCTACTGATATGTCAAGACTGGGACTCGGAAGATTAGGACTCGTGTTTATGGGGATTGCAGACATGTATTCACACTTCATCACATTGCCCTACTTCGTCATCACTGTATTTACTATTTGACAAATTATCAAAGTAGCACAAGTCTTTCACTGACAGCACACCAGGAGCTATGGACAGAATTAGGAAAAAAGTGTGATATGAGCGGACATCTATATAACTTGGAAACTTTATATGAAGACCTACAGGCTAACAGTGCATTGATGATCAATGCCTTTGCTGGATCATAGTCAGAAGCTCCACAAACATATACATAAAGACACAACCGTGTGCAACCGAAACTTGTCAAGAAGGAAAAGGACTGCCATGTCGGTTTGTTGAAATTGCACTGAAATATCAGCCCTCTAGCTAAAAAAAGAAACGTAAACACTTCTGACTGTTTGAGTGATGCAAAATAGAGCAGACTGTGAAGTACCGCTATGCAAGATCATGATTTAAGTGTAAAATAGTCAATGTGATGAAAAAACCCAAATTAACAAATTGAAGAACCCCTACATTTAACATAAATAACTTTCGTCCAGTTCTGCAAAAACCCCAATGCAGAAACATGAAAGCAAGGTATACAGCTAGCTTCTCAGAGATCACAGCACAGCAAACATACCATAACCTAAAGCAAAGCATGGGCAGTAGTGTGTAGTACTCCTCAAGCCAACCATCTCTTAAGATAAACCAGAATAAGGTTAAGGGTAAGGCAGTTATTTGGGTGACTTCAAAATGTCAGAGTACCTTGTACAGTGTACACAATAATCGGGGAGGGCACCATGATATATGAGAGTCATAGCAACATGTATGTAAATAAAACAGAGTTAATGTCAGCACCCTACCCATACTTTCCCAAAAGCAGCTTGACCGCCATGCATAATAATCAGAACAAGTGCAGTGTTTGCTAGTGTGAACAATTGCAAACATTCTCTCAATGTATACAAAGGCAATACTCAAGTTCAGTGGTCAAGACAGAAACCTCTGAGTCAGTGATTCATTAAGCCAACAATGATGGTAGTCACTTGCACTGGAGAGGGGTCTGATGCACACCAACATTCTAGGGATTGATGGTGCTCCAAGGGAGTGAGGTGAATAAATAGGGACTGTTCAATGCAAGAGCTAACCACTCTTAACTGCACCATCAAACCCTTTGGGAGGCCCCTGACTTGTGGCTTTCTACTCTGCAATCCCCCACAGATGTGTTTAGATGACCTGGGGGGTCATTACGAGGTTGGAGGTAAGGGGAAAAAGATGCCGGTACTGGATTACCGGCATCGCTTACCGCTCCGCACGATTATGACACGCTAACCCGCTATTAGCTGCACCGTAATTAACGGTGCCGCTAAGAGCGGCAGGGGCGTGGGCACGCGACCCTTCATGCCGGCAATACCGGCATGGCATAAACAGGGGAACATCACATGTCAGGCAGACATGCAAATAACAGCTTACTGAAGCCCGAAAAGTACCTTACCGGCATGGAGTAAATACCGGCATCGCGGACCACCCGTAAAGGGCCATGTGCAGTGTTCCCAACTGCCACAGGTGCACACAAACAGCACAGGTGGAGGCAATATAGACTGGGTCAACACAAAAGGAGCACACCCCACCCCTTCCCACACCCAGTCACACACCAAAATGATTCCAATACTACTAGCAATGCTGGGGCTGGAGGACATGATTGTTGTGGAACTGCTGCAACAACAACAACAACAACAACAACAGGCAGCACAGAGGAGACGCAGGGGAGAAGGAGGGTGAGGCAGACCCAGCATGCCCCACCAGTGCAGCCAGTGGTACCACACAGGCAGCCCCCAATCCCTCGCATCGGAGCCAGTCCATTCAACCTAACCCCTGAGCAGATCCACACCCTGTACCGTCTGGACTGGGACACCATCACCACCATTGTGGACATGATACATGATGACATTGTCAGCCTGATAGAAATACGCACCGCCATCCCACCCCTACTGAAGGTAGTGTCTGTGCTCCACTTCCTGGCCACAGGCACCTACCAGCACACAGTGGGGCACATGCATGGCATATCACAACCATTATTCTCACGTATGCTGAACCAAGTGCTTGATGCCCTCCTGAAGCACACAGGCAACCACATTTACCTACCACGGACAGCCCAGGAGATCTCCAACACCAAAGTTGGTTTCCATTCACTGGCTGGCATCCCTGGTTGCACTGGCGCCATCGACTACACCCATGTGGAATTGGTGGTCCCACATGCCATGGAGGTAGTGTACCGCAATCGTGAGTTATACCACTCCATCAACGTGGAAATGGTATGTGACTCAAACACGATCATCACACATTGTTGTTGCCGATTCCCTGTATCAACCCATGATTCAATGGTCATGCGGAACTCCACGATACCACGCTACATGGAGAGACATGCAGGGCAGAGATCCTGGCTCCTCGGTGAGTTGCATGTTAGGCTCATGGAAATGCGATTTGGGTAGGTGATTGGGGGGAGAGATGCATACTTCACCTGGCTGAGATGGGGGGGATGCATACTTCACCTACCTGGCTGAGATGGGGGGAAGAGATGCATACTTCACCTGGCGGAGATGGGGGGAGAGATGCAAACTTCACCTGGCTGAGATTGGGGGGGAGATGCATACTTCACCTGGCTGAGATGGGGGGGGGGGTAGATGCATACTTCACCTGGCTGAGAGTGCCTGAGAGAATGGACCATGCTCATAACCCAAAGCAGGCCAGACTGGACCTGACACCTGACCCCAAAATGCAGGACGTAAGCTGCCCTACCATGAAAATGATGCAGTGTTACAACCATCCCATTGCCATCAACGTGTGCACTGTACATAATCAGACCGTATCCCCCGCAACACAATGCAGCTACAAGCAATTAGTATGGCCAATGCACAGCACCAATTACCATCAACAGAAAGGACAGTCCTCCATTACTGCATACAAAGGAGTCACATGAGGGCCAAATACATCAAAACACCACCACACTAACACAGAGGTCCACCAAAACTGCATGTCAGCATTTGTCGTGCATAGTGAGAGCATCATGAGGCTGCCATCAACAGTGACAGGATGCAAGCATAGAAATGACTGGACATCAGCCAGATCATGGGAACAACCAGCCCCAGTGTGGACTGACACAGTGCATGATCACTCACAAGGAATAGGATCCCCCTGCGCCCACTAGACGATGGCACGCACACCTGTCCATAGGAGGAATAGACACATAGCAGTCACATCGTGTGTCTCTATTCATGCATGGATATGTGGTAGCAAACAGGAAATAAATGCATGCTATGGTGTCATTGATACATGTCCCATATGATGTGATGACTTACACATATACATTGTTGCCCACATGCAGGTGATGCAGGCTATCCCTTGAAGAGGTGGCTCCTTACCCCAGTCCGGAACCCGCAGAACAGGCACGAGGAGTACTACAATTGTGCGCATACACGTACCCGTGTGGTGATTGAGCAGGTATTTGACTTCTTGAAGGCACGGTTTTGCTGCCTCAGCAGGTCTGGTGGGGCACTCCTGTATGGCCATGAGAAGGTGGGCAAGATCGTCATGGCATGTGTCATGCTACACAATATGTGCATCAGACGGAATGTGCCTCTGCCCCCTGACGCTGAACTGCCAGAACCTGACGATGAGGAATGTGGAGATGGGGTTGCACTTCAGGGAGGCAGTGATGCACAGGAGGGGTGTGACATGCACCTGACTCTGATTAACCAATGTTTCTAGCACACATGGATGGGGGGTGTGACATGGAGGTGGCACTCAGGGCACTGGGTGTGCCAGGGACACGTACACTGTAGACTGTCCACCAATAAAGTACACATACACAATAAGCAATGTCCACACATGTGAATTATGATTTTCCAATAGGTGTATTAATTAAACATAACAAAGTGCACATCCCTCCACCCCACACACCCTCTTCACCCTCCCCCCTCAACTCCCCCACACACCCTCTTCCCCCTCCCCCCTCAACTCTCCCACACACCCTCTTCCCTCTCCCCCTCAACTCCCCCACACACCATCTGCCCCTCCCCCCTCAACTCCCCCACACATCCTCTCCCCCTGCCCCCTCAACTCCCCCACACATGGCGTGCACTTACATGCACTGTAAATCAAAATGAGTTCAGGATGCCTGCCAGAGCCTACACCCCTTCTCCTCTTCCGGCATCAGGTGGACCCTTGGCCAACCTGTGCAGGTGATGTCCAGACCTACGCACGGGGCTGGTCCTTGTGGAGCTAGCATTCGACGATGTGGCAGGTTGTTCGGCCACCTGTGCCGGGGCAATGGCCTGAATTGCTGCCACCATTTGTGAGAGTACCTGCCTCATCGCTGCCAATTCGCTACAAATTTCTTTGGAGCTTGTCTCAATAGCAGATCTGATGGAAGAGGCGCATTCCCTCATCTCATCCCTTGCATGTCCACATTCTGTGATATTCTGGGTTAACAGCCCTGCCAGCTCATCCTGCCGCTGTTGAATCGCCCTCATCCCCTCTTGGTTGATTGGGACACTGGTGGAGCTATGATGTGCCACTGCCATCGTTGGTTCCTCTGGCAGGCTCTGTGGGGGGCTGAAACTGGCAGACCATGACTCCCCAGGAGACAGCTCTTGCCTGTTGATGTTGTCAATGCTGGTTGGTGAGAGTTGTGGTGAATGCAGTGGCGCAGTAGCGGCAGTTGTGCCTTGTGTGAGACTTTCAGCCTCATCGTCAGACACGGCTGCTGTGGCAGCTGTCTCCCTAGCAATACTGCTGGCACCTGAAACAGTGCCTTCAGCCACTGGCTCCTGGGTGTTGGTGGCTGGTGTGGGTGCTGTGGTGTTGGCAGTAATGGAAATTGGTGGTGGAGGTACTGGGGTTGTCTTGCCCTTGCGCAAAACTGCAGCTTGCCCTCTTCCCCTTGATATAGAGGCGCAGTCTGCTCCCTCCATGCCCCTGGCCTTCTTGTGGGGCGTTGCGGCATCCTTCCTGGTGTCCTGCTCATCAGTGTCTGATTGCGTGCCTGTGGGGGAGCAAGAGAGGAAGGGCATTAGTGATGGGTCAACGTGCATCAGGCATGCATTGGGTTTGCTGTTTCTCTATGGAATGGCAGGAGATTGCCATTGGGGTATTGACATACGGGTTACTTGGCTTTTGGGTGGGTAATGAAGGGATGCGTCTGGGAAGAGACATATATGGGGTACATCATGCATGTGGACTAGTTGGTGCTGTGCACTGCCTGTAGGCAGTCTTGCAAAAATGTGTCTGGTGGACCCTGCCTTCCATCACTGCACTGTCAGTTCAGGGGGACATCATCGTTTAGTACTTTAGAGTGTTTGTTTTGTGACACCCACCATGACCCCCACTCCTTCTATGGACTCCATCCCTATAGTGCTTGCGCAGATCTCCTCCCACGGTTGCAACTTGATGGGGGAGTCTGCACCACCACTGGTAGCCATCCCCTGTTTCCGGTTGACCGTGAGGATGTTGCGCACACGTAAGCGCAGGTCGTCCCAGCGCTTCCGGACGTCTTTTGGTGTGCGCGGGCGGTGCCAACGGCACTCACCTTCTGCACCACCTCCGCCCATATGGCCTTCTTGCGCAGCAATGCGGGTCGGGACATGTTGGTAGAGAAAACCACCTCTGCATGTTCCTGCAGCGTCTCGGCGAGCATGTTTAGCTCCTCCTGAGAGAAGCCCTCCTTGCGCAGGCGGTCTGCACTTTTTTTGAGAGATTTTGGCATTCTTAGATGCTGCAGGTTATAGTACAGGTGTGGTCAGGATCGGGGTCCTGGTTACGGAGAATGGCAATGGATTGTGTTTTTAAAGATGGCAGCCGTGCTCTTTCCCGTTCTTGTGTGATGACGCTAGTTCTGGTTCCGCTCATTAGCGGTGACCGCTAATAACGGTCACCGCTAATACAGATGGCTTGGATGGCGGTGGAGCTATCTACGCTTCACGCAATGCCAGTAAGGGCGATTTTTCGCCCTTTCCAGCATGGCAGTAAGGTCGTTACCGGCATGGTGCAAAGCTTGTGCCCGCCAAGTCGTAAAAGGCCGCTTTTAACGGTCTATTACCAACATGGACACGGTATTTGCTCCATGCCGGTAATGACCGGTACTTATCTCCAACCTCGTAATGACCCCCCTGGTCTGCGGCCAGGTGCTCTACAATCCAACAATCCTGCTCACACTTTGGAAGGCATCCACTGTCTGGCAACGCATTCTCAAATGCAATTCCCTCAGTGGAGACTGTTTGTCCTACTGCCATGTGATCTCCTCTGCATCTCAAACATTTTAGAGGATCAGGTTGTGGTTGGATTGCCACCAATGTGCCCCATTCTTTTGCTGTCATTGATGACATCTTTTTTTTGAGAGTGTGTGTGATTATTGATGTCCTCAACAGTGTCATTTGAGATACTTTCTGTGCCATCCCACAGCCATGAGCTATTCAAGATCCTGGAGTTAAGATGGTGCACCCAATATTACCTGGGAAATTTCTGTTTTCTTTTATGATAAGCCATAAATATAACTTCTCTTCTACTGAAAACATTTCAAGAAATGTTAGTTTTTTTTTTTTTTTTAAATCTGAAAGTAGTATAACTGAATGCTCAAAAAAGGAATCTTTAAATGATTTCAACTAAAGGTATTTGTGTGAATTCCTGGGATTTTCGTGATGATATATCTTCAAAAATATAATTTTCCTGTATTACAATTTATATTAAATAAGAATACATTGCACACCACTCCTCATAAGAGCTTTAAACATTTTGTCTACCACTCTCTAATGGGACTCACTGGTGGCAGTCTGCTATCCAAATAGATATTTACAATGACACTTGTCAATTTGGAGAGGATTTCTACTCTTCAAATTGATATGGCCCATTGGACATAATGTGACCTGCACTTGTTTACAACTGAAACCAACTAATTTCAAAATGGTCCATATTTTCGATCAAATCTCCATTCCATCTCCAATATATTCATCATCAATGTTTATTTCAGCCTGCAGCTGGCTACTCTCCTAAGGGGCGGTCTTTTCATCCCCTATCAGGGCAGATGGGCAAGGGGTGTGTGACACCAATGGGCTTTGCCCCATTGGAGTGTAGCTGGCCATTAGCATCAGGCCTGTGCTTGTCCACACACAATACACCTAATCCCCTTGAATAACCTCCTATAAACGTCCGTCATTTCACGAGAACCCAGCTTCTTAACACTTTTTTCTAAAAACACCTAATAATGTATCCTAAATCTCTTATTTTCTTTTTTAACAATCTGGATAATTTTTGCAACACTACTCAGATCTGCTCAGAAGCAACCCTTAGAGGAATAGTTTTACCCCTCCACCGGAATCGAATCCTGACTTCTGACTGCTTCAGCCACTTTTGTGTGTCATGTGAATTCTTGTAGTCACTTTTCAGGTGAATGTGTTGATCCAAGATAGCACCTGTAAATCCATTGTTATTCAAAATAACTTTTTCACTGCATACGCACACGCCCATATAGCCCATTGATGTCTCATGTTATCCTAAACCGGCTACATTATTATCAGCACTGATTACCCTCATGCTGAAACAGGCATCTGTCTTTTTTGTTTTGTTCACAGGGATCCTCGAACCATAGAGGAGGAAGTGCCATTGTTGATTCTTAGCTTCACTCACACAGATTCTTGGATCCACCATAACAGCACAATCCACAGAGCTCTAATGGTGGTCTGAAATACAGGCCTTTTATTTGACTATTCAAACTGGTCGACTCAGAACCTCAAATCTAGTACTTAAAACTAACAAGATCTCTCTGAAAAAGGTTTTGATGGGTAGGCAGTATTTAAATCCTGTTCTTTCAGTATAGGCTGCAGTGATTTACACCAGATTGATAAAAGGCAATGCAAGAATAGTAGCCATTTGCAATGTACATGGACTGCAGTAAATCCACTTAAGGAGCTGCATGACATTCTGCATAGCAATGTCTAGTTATTCAAACAAGTTTTGTAGAAGTTGGCATGCAGATCCATAGTCCAAATAGGGGCCAGAATAATAAGGACCTACATTTTGACAATTTAACCGGAATGCTGATGTAACCATATCTATGAAGCCATGAATGCTGTCCACAATAGATACATAGACAGATGAGTGAAAAACATATTTATTTAAAAGTTAAGATGTGAATTGGCACAAAAGTAAAGCCCAAAACCATTAGAAAGTCCAACATTGAGTTACAAATACTCATCATGCACGATCTTTACATTTCATACAACATCTTCAGATTCCTGACTCACCCTGTGTTGCAATCGACTAGTTTTACACATATGCTGTCATATGAATATGTATGTACACACAAAACATAGTTGTTTTTATGCAGTGTTGTATTCATATAATAATAATTTGGTACATTAAGGGTTATATTCTTTTCCAACCCATGTATCTACAGGAGAGGTCTTTCAATAAAGGATTACAGAGAAGCTCTCTTCCTAGGTCCCCTGTGGTTACTTTACCTTTTGATGTCCCTAGCACACCCCATGCCTGCGCTTTTTAAATGATAAATTAACCTTTTTGTTGTGCTTTTTTTTCTGAATTGCATTCAAATAATTCATCATTTAATTCAAAGTTCATGTTTAAAAAATGCATCATGCCAAAACCAAGAACAAGTCAAAATGTGGTTGGCACTTTGCACAGTGGTATCTTCTTTGGATGTGTGAATACATGTACTAATATGGCATTAAGGACCTGTTCCAGGGGCTGGAATGGGTGTTTACGGCCCTGCAACCAAAGTTAACAGCCTTAGAAAAACAAGGGCTTTTAACGAGGGACCAGGACGTTAACACCCATTCCAACCTCTGGAACTGGTTCTTAACGCCATTAGCACCCTGGGTTACCAAAACAGTAACCCGGGAGGCTAAAAATAAATTAACAAAATATTTCAATCATTGAACAGGACACATGAGGCATCTCGTTGAATCCTTTTCCACGATGGCCACCACGGAAAGGGACAGTGGGGCTCTTCAGTGAACCTCTTCCCTTTCCATGGCAGCTGGAGAAGCCGGAAGCAGCTGCGCCACCACAACAAACAGGCAAGTGAGGGTGGGAAAAGGGCCAAAAATAAAACAAGCGATTGGAGGATGGGGGAAGATGGCGGCGTGGGGAGCCGCCCAGGAACGCGGGCTTGCATCGGAGGTTCAAGCCTGCATTCCTAGCCACCTGATTGGCTGGCTCCCTCGCCAGGGTGCTAATCTGTAATATGAAATAGAAGAACAGAAGTCTGTGTCTCAACATTAAATTCATACATGGCACACAAGACATTAAAAAAGCATATTTTGAGTGAAGGCTGCACTATCAGATTAGTCACACTCTCATAGAAATTCTTCACTACCGAAGTGTGGGAATACACAGATTTTTCTCCTAGGAAAATAAGAAATACCACCATGCATTACACCACATGTTCACAATCTGTGAGACTTAACAGTTATATATATTAACAGTTAGATGTGGAATAAAATGAAGGAATTAGTTACTTGATCCTTTATGATAAGTATTTTTTTTATAAAAATCAGAGAAACTTCGGTTTTGTATCTGGGAAATAAGGGAATGGTCACATAAATATAAAATACAAGGCAACATTTACTACACACTTAATTTTTATGTCCATTAAGAAGTGGTGGAAAGAAAATATTATTTGTTTAGTTCCCACATAATAGCACGATGCATACACAGTTAATAAGAAAGAAGAATTCTTGCAGTAACCAGCATATGCAGTTTGAATATTTCCTGAACTTGGATTAGTTAATTAAATTTATGAAATGAAATGCTGGCAAATTGAATTGTGCTTTTTGAAAATCCTGCTTTGAGAGCTGTTGATGAATTGTTGATATCTGAAATCTTGAGAAGTACACATTTTGTATCACATGATACCACATTAAATTAATTCACAAGTCCTAAGGAAGTGTCATTGTGGAAAGGCAAAAAGCACATATCAAGGTGTTCTTGGAAAGACCTGGTTCTGCAGTGACACATTATTCAAACACGAACATAAAGTAAATAATTCAGATATTAACTTGATTTGTGACTAATTGATGCAAACTAGAGTGAAATCATTAACTGAATATGTAACAAGCGTAGGTGTTCAGTGGATTAGATAACCCATAACCTTATATCTATCAGGAACATTAGATTTATTTTTAAAATACTTGCTTTAATGTCTTGTACTGTGTTTTATTAGGATTGTATGTTGACAAAAATGAGTAGTTATTATACAGTGTTACATTTATATGATTTGGCAGTAAGGATGTTTTGCGTATTGGACAATGTTGAGTAAAATTGATGTTTTGTGCGAAGGTGGCAATCCTATAAAGTGATTGTTTTAATCTGTTGTATTGTATTTAAAGTGAGAAGAGTATCATTTGCTGTTGTTTGAGGATTGTATGTGTTGACAGTTTTTCTGTACTGTTGTTTGCTTTGTTATTTCTTTATTGAGAACAACAGATGTGAACACAGTCATTCACATGTAGTTCAAATCTGTGGGCCTCATTCCGAGTATGGCGGTAAGGGATAGCGGCCACCGCTAACGAGAGCGGTGGCGGTAATCCCTTACCGCCATACTCCGAGTTCCCTTAGCGCCATGGTGCTTTTAACACCTGCTTTTAGCAGGCGTTAAATACCATGGCGCTAAGGGACCTTGATGTTAATTACGCCACCGTAATTTACGGTGGCGTAATTGACGCCTTCCCCACTCCCATTATGCCCTATGGGGCAAGAATGGGAATGGGGAAGGGTAAATGGGGATTGGGGAATTACCGCCCCGCCAACCTTGGAATGGGGCGGTAATTCCGCCAACCACCAAGGCGCTGCCGGTCCGGGTACGGCGTCAACCAAGGCGTTAATAGCGCCATTGGTTAGCGCCGTACTCGGAATGAGGCCCTGTGTGTGCAATGTAAATTAAGTTTTAGATGTTTTGTGCTGTTTGCCATAGGCAAATGTTTTCTCGAGAGAGACATATAGTGCTATCTTAAAAGGATTGACACTTTCGAGATGCAAGGGTGACATCTGCCTCTATCATTAAGGATAGTTCTGAGGCTCTAGCCCCCTTCATCGTCACCTTCATTAGGGGCCCTCCTTTTCCACGGGTCTGGTACGCACCAGTCTCAAGGAAGCCTGGGTACATCATCTTCTCAGAATACCTTCACTAGACACCACTGTACCTAATAGTTATCGACCTATCACTACTGTCCCATTTCTAGTGAAGATCTTGCATAGAGTGGCTTTTTGTCAAATACAGCACTTCCTAGAAGCAAGCTATATCTTGGGAATATGCTATTCCGGTCTCTGCCCAGGCCTCAGATATGATTCTGCCTTGTTAGACTTAAACAAAAGATGAGATCAGGGGTGAGGGGAAGTTGGCCCTCCTTCTACTTTTGGATCTTTCAGCCAACTTTGATTTGGTGGACCACAAAATTCTGCGTAGCCACCTTACCATGGCAGCACACTTCTCTTCTAAAGCCACCACTTGGATTGCCTCTTTTCTAAACCATAGCACTGTCAGAGTCTTTGCAGAGAATGCCAATGCCCCACCAGCTCCCATCTCCTGTGGCATACCTCAAGTGTCATGTGTATCCCGCACCCTCTATTACATCTTCACCAAACCTCTCTTCGACCTACTAGACTCCATCTGCATATCGTATACTAATTACGCTGATCATACACACATCTTCCTTCCCTCTCTGGCAACTACCATGAAGATTCTGGCACTCTAAACTCTGTCTACCTGACCATCCAGGCCTAGGTGGCCATGCATTGTCTTTGGCTAAATGATGACTAGGCTGAGATTCTCAATGTTGGACCCCAGGCGGCAATCAAGAAACTGAGTCCACAATATGCCTCATTTAATATCGACGGCAATAGAGATTCCAGTCTCCCCGTCTGTGAAAATATTGGGAGTCTACCACTGCAGAAGATGCAGGTGATCCAAAACAACGTTCTATGGGCAGCATTAAACATTCCCAAAATAGACCACATTTCATCTGCAAGAAGGGATGTTCATTGGCTCCCAATACAAGAACGAATCATATTTATAACCTTCTCAATTACTCATAGATGTCTCTCGAATGGTGTCCTCTTGTACCTATAAGGGCAGCCTAGGAGAACCGACTTAGCCAACCAAAATTCAAAAGGAACAAAAGTCAAAGGCTCAAGTTTCCCTACGATTGCTAAAAACCATTGGAACTCTCTGCCGCATGCCCTGCAAGCTAAACAATCTTACTGGGCCTTCAGGAGAGCCTTGAAAATGTGGCTCTTTGCATAGGTACCCTTACTAAGAACTATCACCTTTGATGCATCCTATGTGTAACATGTTATGCAACAGCGTCCTGATGCCCCCTGGTTTGGTGTGCTTTATAAATGGAAAAATAAATAAAAATGCTTACTTTTTATTCTGCATATGATGTATATGATTAGTATTTCATACAGTGAATTAAGGTTTGTCATTCTGGTTTTATCATATGGATTGTTTAAAATGAATGTGCATGTAATATAATGTTCCAACAGAAAGCTTGTGGTCGTTCACTTTCCTCGGCTGGCTCCCTTTTGTGGAATAGCCTCCCTCCCCCTCTGCGTCTTGAGCAGGACCTCCTTAAGTTCCGAAAAAGCATCAAGATCTTCCTCTTTCCTCTTCCTTCTCCTCCTCTCTTCCATGCTAATCCTACGGTAGTGTGACTGATGTCCAGGGCCCTTATGTGTCCTCTGGGCTCAGACCCCACACATCTTTCATCTCAGCTGCTGTCTTTTCTACTGCACTTACTCGGGCTCACCCTACCCACAGGTGGTTGCACTTACTCTCCTCTTAGCACTTACCCTCCTCTTAGCACTTACCCTGAGCACTTCGCCATGAGCACCAAAGCACCTATCGCTCACCCCCTCCCTTATGCACTTGCACGTTCTGAACACTCACAAGGCATGGTAGGTTCATCTCCCCCTCCCTTTAATTCTCGTCATTTGTTTGTACTTTTAATGTGATTATTTATCTTTGTTGTAATTCACTGTCTACCTTCCTCTGTCCCCACCATTTTGCCCTGTGGGCGCTTTGAAACAGTTTTGCTAATTGTATAAGCACCTAACAAGTGAACAATAAACAAATAAATACCTAAATAAAACAAATATGTTAACAGTGGTATTTACAACATGTGTAAGCTATACTTTTGTGCCAATTGTAACTTTAAACTTTTCTCATGTATAGAGAATTAATTGCTTATCTGTTGACAGTTACTGTCATAAGTGTTACTTCAAGGTTACATTTCTTCTGGAATTCCCAAAGCATGTAGTTGAGAGTTCTCAGCATTGTAAATTACACTATGCAAATGAAAAGGGGGTCATGATACCCAGGGGTCATATTTTTGGTGTCTTGCTCCTGTGAGTTTTGTCTTACTTGTACTTCATACAGCTTCTCCATTTTTTGAAGGGTAAATGAGTATTCGAAGTAGGGCGTATTGGAGGGAAGAATTATAATTTTAGTTATGAGTGTTCTATCTTGAGAGAAATACATTTGTTGAAAAGTGAGTTTTTGCGACTTGGTGCTAAAGAGATGGTTTATAATTTGCGAGTGGTTTGCCTTCTTATTTGAATGTACTGAGTGCCGGTGGAAGCTGTACAGGAACAGTTGTCATAGATATATGTGTCTGTTGTAATGGAAAGGTTATAATGTTTCAATTATAGATGGGTTTGCTGATAGTATATGAATGAGCATTACTGGTAAGGCATTCGTTTATTTTCAGATGATTCTGTTTAATAAACTACACACAAACGCCTCTTTTGCATTCCACGGGATTCTTCAGTTAATGATTTCCTGTATCAAATTGGAATAACCAAAAAGCTGTTCTCTTGGCTTATTTTTGGATGATTCTGTTTCATAACATGGTATTGCTCTTTTCAACAATACTTGATGGGGATTTTTGCAATGATATCCTGAAACACACACAATATGGAGTGTTTACTAATTTATGCTAAATAGTAATCCCTGTTTGATGATAAATATTTTTTTCTATAAATTGTTTGAAAGAAAACTTTTCAACTTCTGGAATATGAATAAGCACTGCATTTTCATTGTTGATATGCGATTTTACAAAATAAACAATTGCTCGTGGTATGTGTAAGTCACACATGTTAATTTCATTGTTGCTTGTCTTTGGAATAGATGGGCTCAGAGTTAAGATGGCATAATTTCCACTGCTTGCAGGTTTTCAAGGTATTTGTTGCGCGAACCCAACACTTTAACGTTACTTCAACTACTGATGTTTACCTGCATTTTTAGGATATTGTTATGCTACATCTCACACCACCTGTAGCAATATGGTTGTTTCTTTTCATATCATCACAGATGTCAAATTTAATAATAGCAGGAAGTTTCTTAGCTAATCCCGATGGGATTTCTTTCCCCATTACAGGTCAGTGTCCTACACGCTATTTTTCTGTCCTCCCATCCCTTTGTTCTTCGTCTCCTGCCAAAGTCCCATGAGAACAGCTTGCATCCATGAAAAGCTTCAGTTGCTGCCATGCACCATGCAATATTCCTAAAAGACATTGGTGCAGGGGCACTGTGCTCTCCACCAAATATGTAAACATCTACTTACTCTACAGATTTGCACAAAACCATCAGTGCACATCTGCCCAGTTGTGTGCCCAACTTGTTTCAAATGTAAAGCAATTCCAACTATCAGGGTAGGGTGTGCGCCTGTTTAATGAGTTCACATTTCCCCCTGTGGGTAAAAGGTGAACAACCACCCTTTTTTCAATGCTTTTTCATTTTTAAACTGTTGCACTCATTTGCACCAAACTATTTCTGGAAACTGTTATTTAGATACTCCAAGTCAAAAGTTATTAGCAATAGACTTTTTACAAAGTCATGACTCTTAGGTAGCCAATAATGTAATGTAAACTATGGCTCATGAATTTGGCAATAGGTTTGGACAACAATGTAATTATGATACTTATCTAGCTTTATCTGAATTACCGTTCGCTTAAGAACATGAACATTTTATAGTGAATTTATATGCGTTACTTTAGTTACTTGAGATTGCTGTAGGCACTATTTGTTTCATTGGGTCTCAAACTATACGGCACTATTTGCACTTTCATTAGAGGTGTCTGTTCTTCACTTTCATAACTAAAACTACATAAATGTCCCATGTTTTATGGGAATTGTAGTGAAACACAGAGATTGGTTTTAAGACAGGTCCCTTTGGTTTTTTTTGTTAGCATTAGTTAGTTGTAGTGGCAATTGAAACGTTGTTGCTTTGAAGATGTTTTATCGACTTTCTTTTATCAATAAAGAAGAAATGAGAGAATCAGGCTATAGAAATGACATTTTCAAATGGAATTATTGATTTCAATTGGAACAAATGAAAGCGTATGAGAGTGCTCTCCTTCTTTGTCTGGACACAAGGGGAGCCTAACTGCAAATGCTGCAGCCCGCCTATGTTAGGTTATTTATAATACGCTTAATACCCAGGGGTTTCTAAGCATGGACCCGGGGATCAAAGCTGTGTTGCTCCGTGTCTTCTTGCGTCCAAGGCGAGCATGTTGCCCCTGTGCTATCCTCCTGAGACAACTGCTCCACCTATTGCGATCTGGAGCATCACAGTGTTGGTGTTTTCTAGGACCTTCCTTCTCATGGACCAACAGAGTGTGATGAGAACCTAGAGAAATAGAGACACATCTGCCATGGTTTTGGTGAGAGGTTGTTGTGAAGGGAAGGGAAGTCTTGGGTTTCAGTTACACAAATGGGCAAGCAAAAGGTATGTCTATGATGATTTTACTTTTCATTTTTTTAGCAAACTGCTTTTAAACGGCATTTGAGCATCCCTACATGTGTAATATGTCACTAGCTTCCCCTATATACTTAATGGCTATATATATGTATATATATATATATATATATATATATATATATATATATATATATATATATATATATATATATATTATACTAGCAAAAAGTACCCATACTCCACATGGGTGCTGTAGACAGACATAGAACAACTCTCTTGAATTTTTGGAAAATAATGATCTTGTAGGTCGCTGTTCCGAGTAGCTTATCACTGGATGTGCTTTCCACCCTGAAATAAACTGAACTGAGAATGGGCACATGTGGCTGACTTACATGACCTGGACCAGACGTCAAGGGGAGGCGATAGTTGGTGTGTTGCAGCATACTGAGACCAACTGTGCACTCTTCCCACCTGTCGCCTCGCCCTGGCACGGTGCCAGTGTGTTGCATTGTGGTGCAAATATCTCAGAAACGTTGTATCCTAGGGCCTTGTAACGTGGCTTTTAAGGTCCCTGTTTTGTTTCTTATGTCAAGACGCTTACAATGACCGTTGTTTGGTCCTTCTACAACCACATTGATGTTTCTCCAATTTCAGGCAACCGTGAAATCTGGGGAAGGGGGTCGGTGTGCAAATGTCATGTAGCCAGTAACATCTGGAGGGTCCTAACAGGTAACTACATTAAATTTAGTGCACATCGGTAGAACGGCGTAGAATAGTATAAGGGACAAACTAACAGACTTTATGCCTTATATACAGATTATTATATATATATATATACATATAAAATAATAACTGTTATTCCAGTTTCACTCAAGTAAACATTATTTAGTTTCAATATTTCATTATGGTCATGGCTGAAATATTTTCAGTTGAAGACCATCATAATCTGGTAGGATTAGCATTTAAGGATTTAAGTGCCACCTTAAGCACACAACACAAGATGCGAACATAATCATTCAGATTTTGGACAAATTGAAATTAAATAGATGTGCACTGTCCAAAGGGTGGAAATGTACAGCACTACAGAAATATATGGACTTCAAAATGATCCCCTGATGTCTGCATATTCTAACTTTACCAACTTTTGAAGACATAAAACACACACCTTATAAAAGAATGGCTGTGGGACTTACGCCCTGTTCTATTGATAAAGATCTAGAAAGTAAACATTTCAAAATCAATCATGCATATTTACAACAAGAAATGAGCACCCTTAAAGATATGTTCGATATGGAAGTGGACGAGCATTGATTTGATCCTTCAATGAGACAATGAGTTACTTCCAATTTAGAAAAGGACAAACGAAAACTGAAAATTCCAGTGAGATAGAAATAGCTAAGCCAATTGAAGAATCCACACTTTTGCCAGGAATTTTGAAACTTTATACAAATAAGGCATCATTAACTCAACAGCTGGGAAGAATAGCACACTAGAGTCATCAGATGTCAGTTCTGTTTAGGGCATAATTCTGTTTGGTTATACCGAGACCCTCGTTGACAAAAGGAAGAGACAAATATACAAAATATGGTGAGATGGGCAGTGGAAGAGGAAAAGGGAAGGAAAGAGGCAATAAAAACAAGAAAGGGCAATGACACAGGTGCTAATGCTAACTCAATCACAGAAGAATCAACTGACCACCTACTGTTCTGAATTTGTATATTCCACTGAACCCGTAGGCCCTTTAAGCGAGGTAGCGCTATATGGGATGGATGGGGATACATAATTTACATTATTTACTCTTACACAAATAATAAGTCCGACTGACGAAGTTGGCAAACTTTAGCTGTTTTTTTAGCAATTATCTAAAACATGGAGTACAACAGACATCACAGACGTCTCACAGTATTTCTCTCAATGTGTTACATGAAAAATCACAGTTATATAGTAAAAACCCATCATCATTGACGTCATACTATGTGGCAAAATAAGAAAACCTACTTGAGATTGTGGTTGGTCTAAAGGGAACATCTAGGCATACTTTTTATCGGGATAGGAT
This sequence comes from Ambystoma mexicanum, assembly GCF_040938575.1. NCBI lineage: Eukaryota > Metazoa > Chordata > Amphibia > Caudata > Ambystomatidae > Ambystoma > Ambystoma mexicanum. Next base: position 917,035,301 of record NC_090928.1, on the reverse strand, counting down.
TGTGATTTTGTCTCTAAGGTCAGGTGGACAGCTATGCCCACCCCTACTGCAAGTGATATTCGCTGTCATGAAATACACAATGTTTCATTGGGTCTCAAACTATACGGCTCTTGGCTACGTGGCTCACTATGATTGGTTGATACACTTGTACCCTTCTGGAATATTCCACTCGCTAGCAGCACGCAAGCTGGTACCCCAGGTTCTGGTGGGTTGGACTTCATCATGTCTCCCCACCCAATTAGCCCATCATCCATCATCATTCCTACTGTCTGCCATTCGAATTGTCTTTCAACTCGGCCTTGTACAGTATCGCCACTCCTGAAAATAGAAGGGATTGTGAGCATCGTCTTATTTTCAAGTCTCGAGGTACCTTGCCCAAAGTCAATTTTCATCTAGACCATGTGACAGGAGACACTATTAAATGAATAAACCCTGGCACTCCTAGTGGTTTTCCACTGCACCTCAACAGGAGCTCACCTCCCTTCTCACGTTTATTGTATCTTCTTGAATAGATAGCCAGTTTCTTGGCTGCCCCAACCCTTGACACCATCATACAAGCTTTATCGATTCTTCCCTCATCGTCAGCTGTTTTCTTCTACTGCACCACACGTTCAGCTCTTCCACGAATGAGGTACAGTTTGCTAAAATGCGACATGGAACATCCAGATTCTATACATATAGATATTCAATGATAAAAATGTGTTAAAGGAACGTTATGGTTAAGTTGCACTAATAAAAACCTATGAAATTCAATGAAAAAACTTTGTTAAAGGGGTGTTATGGTTACAAGTAAAACCGTAAACCCCCAGAAAATCACCAGTTAAGCTAAGCAATCATAACTCATGCCATCTTTGTGCACTGGTAAGACTAACACCCAGGACATCAAAGATGACATCACAAATATCATTGATGACATCACTGATGACTTCACATGTGAAATTCATTTTGATGAAAAGTCCATACAAGGGGTTGTGTTTATATTGTTGGTAATAAGATGTCAGGGGTGATCGGGAGACCTATCATGAACTACTTAATCTATTAAAGAATGTACTCATCTAAAATCATTGTATTGGACCATATTACCATGAGCACATTTTCTTCCCTTTCAAACCAATCCCAATTTCAAATAACTTTACCACAAAGCCAGTCCCAGGAGGATAGGGCCACTTTAACCCCACGTGTTGTCCCTCGTGGTCATGGGCAGTAGCCAGTTTGTCCGGATCATGACCTTATTCCATGACCCAGACAATGTGGCCACTGCCCATGGCCACAGGTTACACCTCAGTCACCAAAGGTATATCACTATTTTTTGTACCTACATTATGACACTTGTCAAAAAATAAAACACAGACACATTTGCAAAGCCATGCTTTAAGGTCATTGCCAATGCTCCTTACACAAGTTTCCTGGAAATCCACCCAAGTTTTATTTTTTCAAAAGTGTCAAATCTATGCACATTCAATAGTCCTATAACTTAGCCCCCACTTGATAAAATCCATTCAGACTTTACAAAAACATTTATATCTAGATTTAAAATACTTTTGCAAATGTTTGTGTAGATTCCTCAAATTGCACCACATTAATAAGCCTTTACAATATTTTCGAATCCCCCCTCTAATTTTGCCCCGTCTTGACAGAATCCCACCAAACTTTGCAAAAACATGTATATCTAGATCTATAATCATTTTGCAGTCCTTTGTGTAGATTTGTCAAATGGCACCACATTTATAAGTCTTTACAATATTTTGGGACACCCCCTCTAATTTTGCTCCCTCTCGTCAAAATCCCACCAAACTTCGCAAAAACATGTATATCTAGATCGATTATCAGTTTGCCAATTTAAGTGTAGATTTGTCAAAGGGCACTTCATTTATAAGCCATTACAATATTTGCCCCCCTCTAATTTTGCCCCCTCTTGACAAAATCCCACCAAACTTTGCAAAAAACATGTATATCTAGATCTATAATCATTTTGCAGTCCTTTGTGTAGATTTGTCAAATGGCACCACATTTATAAGCCTTTACAATATTTTGGGACACCCCCTCTAATTTTGCTCCCTCTTGTCAAAATCCCACCAAACTTCGCAAAAACATGTATATCTAGATCTATTATCAGTTTGCCAATTTAAGTGTAGATTTGTCAAAGGGCACTTCATTTGTAAGCCATTACAATATTTGCCCCCCCCTCTAATTTTGCCCCCTCTTGACAAAATCCCACCAAACTTTGCAAAAACGTTCAATCTAGATCTATAATCATGTTTCAATCCTTTGTGTAGATTTGTCAAATGGCACCTCATTTATAAGCCTTTGCATTATTTAGGGACCCCCCTCTTATTTTGACCCCTCTTGACAGAATCCCACCAAACTTTGGAAAAACATTTATATCTAGATCTATATCTGGTGCTCTTCCTATGGGTTTAGCAATTTAACCATAACTACACGGCCGCTACCGTGGCCCGGGTAATTAATATATATATATATATATATACATTTTGATTATATATATTGATTATATTGATTATATATATTGATTATATATATATATTAATGGCACCGCCTGCAGTCTATTCACTACGTATAGCCAGCCTTCATGATTACTTAGTCTACGCACGTGCAATCTTCATTCCTCACATGAAATGTTGCACAATTCTTCACTTCGCCATCAGATTCCATAAGGTTTATTCACCTTCTTCATTGGCATCTCTTCTCTGTCTATTGTTCCATGTCAATATTTAGACTTAGTGGACGTCTATATTGACACATTTTGTCTCACATTACACCTTTGCAAGAATTTCTCCTAGTTTCTTAGATATTGAGGAGGCAGAATCCCTTTCTTGGTAAATGGGTTTACAATCAGGGGGTACTGTTAGTATTTTAGTTTCTGACCACAATAATACAATGATACAATGATTGATTACCTTTTCTGCCATCAAAAAAGTGACCTTAAACCTATGTCTTCATTTGAACCACCTAATATAGATGATGGGCTCATTGTGCACTTTAAAATACATTTGAAGCCTGAACTTTTAAGGCTTGGCTGGTTCCGCAATAAGAACAAGAAACTCACAAGTTCTCAAAAGCTTAAACTAAAAAGCCTTTAATTTAGCCAAATAGTGTTGTTGAACCTGCAGATTAAAGGGATAGTGTGGTTCTATACGGCCTATCCCCCCGCACCCTAATGATCAGGAATTTGGGGTTTGTCTGGATACATCATTGTCTCTTAAGGGTCAAATCTCACAAGTGTCTACTTCCTGTTTTTTCCACCTCTGTTCTTTTTTAAAAATCCTGGATTTCTTTGTGTTTCCTCATAAAATTCTACTTGTGAACACATTTAAACCTAGCAGACTGGATTAGTGTAATGCAATCTAGCTGGGTTTGCCCAAAGCATCACAAACTGGACTCCAGAAGATTCACAATGCAGCTGGAAGGGTTCTTTGAAATCTGGTCAGAGAGATCAACTCTCCCAAGCACTGCACAGGCTGCACTGGCTTTCAGCAGAGGAACACCAAAAAATGAAAGGCGGTCTGTATTACTCAGAGAGCTTTTTATCCTATGTCACCCAATTATATAGGATGTAAATTGCAAATGCTTCGTTCACATGAGAATGCGTTTTTCCTCCTCGGCCAACCTTCTGTCCATCCCCAAATTCAGATTGGTAAAAGGGGGTGACTGTTTTTTTTATGTGCAGGCAGCAAAACTCTGGAACACTCTCCCAGCAGCCCGCGGTGGCAATGAAAATCACCTGGGCTTCAGTCATAAACTGAAGGTCTTTCTTTTCCTACCCTGATCGGGGACCTTTCTAGATGGGAGGAGGGCTATCTGTAATCCTAGTGTCTGTTGAGGTCTGTCTCTCTTGTTCAGCAACGTGATGCCTTATATAAGTTGTATATTGCCCTTAATAAGTGATGTTCCATACCATACCATAACAAATATACTCATGAAGCTTATACACAACCAGGAGACATTGTTACTCTATTGTACTGGAAGACCCAACTTTGAGGTTTCATGATAAACAGAAATTGTTTACGGTAGCAGAATGTGTACCTGTTAAGTAATGATGAGTTCCCACTATTTATCTGCTTCCAAAGTTTTGCAACAGCCTAAGGAATCCAATTGACACACCCATTTTATCTCAATTGATCCTTTTACTAAACCTTTTACTAGTTTGTTTTCTACTGCCGTTCATTGCAAGTTCACAATCAGATGTGAAATTTACTGCTGAAATGTTAACTAATCAGCATTGTAAAACCTACAGATAATTAAAGAAATACAATGTAATAATAATAATAATAATAATAATAATAATAATAATAATAATAATAATAATAATAATAATAATAATAATAATAATAATAATTTGCCCTGTTTGAAAAGACAATTCCAAAGTGGAAAAGAAAAGGGGCCTAATTCACAGAGTGTTTTCCAATGGGGTTTTTCCATTAAATAAAAATAATCTTAATTTCTCAATGTGACTTCTCTCTTCTCTCTACACAGCTATATCTCCTATAGATGGAATCAGAGCGCCAGACATTTTCTTAAGACTCAGGTTTTCTAGCTTCAAGGAACGCATCTTGATGTTAAAGGAAATGATTGACTTTGTCCTTGCTCATAATAATTGTTTTTCCTTACAAGTGAAGGGTGTTGTGATAAGTATGAAATGTGCTCCCTCATATGCCAACATATTGATGGGCTAATGGAAAAATGTTTACATCCTTAGAAACCTAGTAAACCTAATGAACAACAAAATAGTTAAGGGATTATGCTGCATAGATTACATGTTTATATTATGGAAAGAACTTGTTTCAGATGTATTGCTTTTTTATATTTTTATGAATTCTCTTAATCAACCCTTTTTAAACACACAATAACTTTGATGAGGTTTGCTAAACATGGCCCACTGCTCCAAAGGTTGTCACATTACACTGTACTGATCATTCCAAGTAATGGTGAGCACAGGCATGCAGTTGTCTGCAGCCTTGTAAAATGCCTTTCTTGGGATGATTAAGCGATGTATAAAATGGCACTGCCCTGGAAGACAAAGTCAAGTTTCCAGAACAAAAGTCTTGCATTAGAGTTAATTTACATACACACAATGCCTTGCTGATGTGGCTTTGAACTGGATGTGAATATTGTGACTCAAATTAATCATTTTACACTTCTATTTCTTATTTAACCAAGTATAAATCATGTAATTCTTTCAGGGTACCACTCAATATCATTGGGATGTGATCAATTAATCTATACCAAGCAATGATCTTCTTCTTAGAGGTAATATGTTATAGCATGTCATATGCAATCCCCAAGCTCAGCTTTAAGCACCTTAAAGGAAAACAAAATGGGCCTAATTCACAGAGTGTTTTCTGAAGGGGTTTTGCCATTATAAAACACTTCTGTGAATCAGGCCTGTCTGTTAAAATGCTACTTTTTAATGGAATCTGCTTTGGCCTAGAAGGTAAAACTGTTCACCTCCCACAACAAAACAGATGCTGGAATTACTCAAGCAGGTGTCATGTTGTAAATGGCTCAGCTAGCCTAAATTCAAAGAACTTGCCCCATGGCAACAGCACTGTCTGGGTCATAAATTCCCCAGCCTTCAGCTCCAAGAAGAACAGACATCAATTGGCCCTACCAGCCAGGACATTTACACAGGAAATCTTATTGTGCTTGTACATATTGATAACATGTACTAGAAAGTACATTTGTTTAAATGTTCATTTTGAAAGGCTCTATCAGTTAAATGTAAAAAGAAATGTATATGTTAATTAGGCAAATTAGATCAATGGGAATAAATGTATGCAGAAACGGCAATCGTTAGTGATTCAAATATCCTAGTGTCCGTGCTGGCAAACATGTTACTTTGCGATGGAAACATAGTTGTGTATAAAAGTATTAGTGTGAAAAAAGCCACAAATGTATAACTCATCAACTATGAGTCTTGTTGAGATGAATATTGTATTATTTGATTCGCCTAACTGAGAGCAATCAGATGAACTGATTAGTAATATGATCACATGTGTGGTATATGCTGTTCCAGAAGGTTACAATTGTTTAATGCAGAAATCTCCAAGATAGGTTTGCAAGTTACTCCCATCGGACAGTCCTCCTCATTAATATGTTCAATGAGAAAGGAGGGGTTGATTAAGTGTAATGTAACTTTAGAAACACAGTCCAATCACATATATTGACCATCCTCACACATCAAATCAACAACCCAACTTGAATCACAACGTGTCTGCAAAGAGAGGACCTGCAAACAATCTTTCTCTTGTCATGCACTCACCCTCTGGAACTCGATCCCAGTGTCAACTCGGAATGCCCCCACAATTCTCCAGCTTTGAAAGTTTCTCAAAACATGGCCTTTTTAACAACACCTCACCAAGGAATTATTCCAATGGATGCACATGATGATCCACATAAATCACAGTACTGAGCTAGTGTTAAAAGATGCCAGACCAAATGCTGACTACCCACACTCTGCACAGTTCTCCATTGCTCTCAAGCTAGTTCTGCTCTTCAAATAATAAAATAATAAAAATAATTTGATTAGAGAAATGATATACACATTTAAGAGGTGTGATTTCTGCTCTATAAAAGACCGATAGATTCTGTGGAACTTGGATTCTTGCTCACTCACTGACTGATGGAGGGGAGGGAGAGAAAGAAGAATTGATAACAACAGAAAGGAGATGGAATATATTGCTTTCCTTTTGGACCAATATTTGCATTACTAGCAGTACGTTGTAAGAGATGACAACTTGGAGTTAAAATACCAGTCCTCGTTCAGTAGAAGGGACAGCAGACAGACTGTGGAGGGAAAATGACACCATCTTGCTTCCTGGTACCTACCTGTTCCTGAGTGGGAGAGTTCAGCCAGTTCTTAGGAGGGTCCCCACCTGTCTGTGATACAGCCAAAAGAAATTCCTATGTAAATATAATGCAAAGAGGAAATATAACTGTGAGGGGAGTTATATTCTAATATTCTAAAGGGGAAAAGATTAAGCCCAAGCCCCTGCAATTTGTAAGTATTAAAGGGTGGGTTTATAAATTGACTCTACATCCTGGGAAATATATATAGTGTGTATACTGGGAGAACTCTTGACTCCTTCTCTGTGCCTTGAACAGGAACAGATTAATTATTCTGGGAACTAAAAGGACATCTCACTCAGAAATTGTTTTATATCCATCTGATAGAGCCTTTCAAGATAAACATTTAAAACAAAATTGGCCTCGTTATCAGTTTGCCAGTATCCTGGCGGTGAATCTGCCAGGTTACCAGTAAACTGTATCACCATTTCTGGCACTCGGTCAGGCGGTAATATCGCCAGATTAGGAGCGTCGGCAACAGTTGAAAATCCCCATTCCATGGATTCCCACTGGACTTCATGGGGTGATTTTTCTGGTAAGGCACCTGGCTTACCTCCAGCTCTCAGATGGAGGTAAGTCAGGTGCTCCACCAGCAAACTTGTAGTGGTCAGTGCGCTAACGTGCCGGTATGCATTAATACCGGCACATTATTACCACACCGTCCAACTTATAATGAGCCCCAATGTACTTTCTAGGACATTTCGTACAATAGCTCGAAAAATAATGTAATTGAAGTAATTCCCTGGTTACATCACTGAGCAGAATCCTGTTAGTAATGCTAAATCGCCCAAGACAAAAGGGAAAGTGTGATTATTCACTATCCAATTACCCTCTGTTAAGTTGCATATTGAAAAAGAGAAATGTACAGTTTTACACATTGATGCCATAGAATAACCAGTGAATGGAGTTTAGCAAACACACTTTTTTTTGTAAGAAATTAACATGTGGGAATGTTAAGTAGTCTTGCAATTGAATTCTGTAGAATGCAGTTTGAATTTATGACAGCCTCATTGATTGGGTGAATGTTTATTTGCAATGAATAAGAAGTAGAAAGATTTAGACAGGCAAGTATGTTCTGATTTAATTTGGTATTCCATAAAATGACAATTGTATCCCAAGCGCTCACACATTGTTCAACGCATGGTGACTACACATGTAGGATGATTCAAATGTACACATGGTGATGTGTTTGCTTTGCTTTAAATGTTATCTTTCATAATAATGCCATTTTGAACACTGATTCAATTATGTCTATTGCATTAATGATTTATGGAATTAATATTGCTAAATTGGGAATCTCAGGTTCATAAAAAGAACTTTATTAAATAAATGGAAATTGGTGCACATGATTTGGGGTGGGTGGAAAATTCTCCCGACTAAGACTTGCCCGATGAAAACATCCTAAACATATAAGCGCACAGTCGGTTGTCCTGTCCCCTGCATTAAATGAGTACTTTAAAGAATATGACACTATGACACTTGTGTTATGGTAAAAAGTTGCATTTATTGTATTATTTCACGTTGACCATGATTTTTCTAATCAATGAATTCAATCTTTTTTTAGATCGTTCATACTGCCACAAATGTAGGAGTTTATCTTGAATAGAACTTTAGAAATCTATCTATGTAGTCAGATAATAGTTTGCAATGCAATGCATGATTGGCCTTACTGAAAAAATTGTGTTTTGCTTGTGAATTGTAGCGGAAAAATGCCTGGTTGTCATGGTTGGTTTGTCTCTCAGTAAGTACTGATACCCATCAAGGTCCAGTATTCCTTTTGAATTTTTCTTGAATATTTCAATAGGACAGTATTGAGGTTTTTGATAGTAATTGATGTTGCTTAAGTGATTTGGAGCTTCTCTTACCTTATCAGCATTAGCACACAGGAAGAAGTCACTATCCAACCATGTGCTGAGGGATGCAGGCTGAATCTCATGATCCTAGCCCAGATTACAGCCTGTGGTCGGTTGCCTTCCTCCCTGCGTTGCCATTAGCGCCCCCACATGTTTGTTTGCCCCAGCAACTTCCCAAGCACCAGCTCCACCCTATATCCACTTACACTTAACTTCTCCATCAACCTCCACACTGCTGAATCCACAGTTACGCCTTCTGCTATATCATAAAAATGGAAGATGGGCTCTACATTTCTATAACTGGCTATTATCACCTTAGGGTTCAGCCCTAATAGCAGTAACACCACCGGGGGTTGGCTGAATTGGCTACTAATGGAACTAGGCCCCAGCATTAATGCTCTTGCTTCACTCAGGCCTATAACTTGGGTCCCGGTCTCTTACCATCTGATATAGCCTGCCATCATGGTGTCATTGCTTAAGTATTCATGATAGCTTTGCCATCTTCATCTGCTGGCTTGATTGTTATTGAATTGTCTTGAAGTAATTTCTTTAGTGTTAATCATTCATTATTTGTGTGCATCTCTTTGTAGGATATTTGAAATGTAAACAACCTACGAAATATTATCTTAAAGAGAAGGTTGCTGTCTGGTATTTATTGGCAACACACTGATACTATGGAATGGTTTACTGGAAAAATTACAGGAAAGATTAAATGAGCATTATGCTGGCTAAAGTACAACCCACTGACATTGGAATTGAACATGAAGAACAGTAATGCATCAATCATATTTCTGGATTTACCAGCATATTTGTTTGAAGTCTGTATTGGAATTTAACATCAATTAACTCCATCATATATGAAAGCAATATATTTAGAAGTGTTATAAAGAACATTTTCAAAAAGGTGAGCTGGTCAGAGCCAACAGAAACTGTTCTGATAGCAAAATCTATGATGGTGATGAAATAATATTTAGCAAAACATTCCTTCAAAGAGGATAGGGAACAGGTAAAGGAAAAACCAAGCAACAAACAGTTGTTGCCCAAAGAGAAAACATACATAACCTCAACAGAAGACCATATCACCAAAAAATGCAATCAAATTAGCCACAAATTCAGGAGACTTTTGGTCTAGGAGTAGCCAATTTTGAAACATGATGCTGAACTTAGTAAAAGAAAAGCCAAAAATATGCTCTAAGAAGGCACCAACAAAACAAAGAAGTCTATGTCCAGTTAACTTTCATAAGACAAGAAATATATAATAAACATGAATGAATGTCCATATGCTTCAATAAAATTACCTCAATTGAATTACCAGGACATCAAAAAAAAAAAATCTTGCAGAAGGCCTTTTGTAACAAGTACATGTAGCCAGGTGGGCTGCACTTCCAGAGCAGCCAGAGAATAAAGTGTTCTTCAGCGAATTCAAGAAAGCAGCACATAAAAATACAGCTAGCACTTACATTTTATTAGCAATGTGCTGAAAGGGAAAAACCATGAAACAGGATGACGTGTTTCGCAGTGCTCTGACTGCTTGATCACGTGGTTCAAAAAAGACACAAATGATGGACATTAAATATACATACAACTCTATGATACATGTAGAGTGTCTTCCATTTAGGTTAAACATACCTATTGTATTTTTAGGTCGGCCATTTTGGAAGGTCTAAGCTGAATGGCTATACATATAGACAGCTAGATATTGTATTAAATACAGTATAAGGACATAGATATACTAAGAGATATAATAATACATCTCATGGTATATAATATAAACCCATGTATGGGGTACCATTAGCAAAAAGTCATGCATAAATGCACATAGGCAAAAAATCGCTACAGATACATCTCGATGGTATACCCATATTGGAGGCCATGTCTTGCATGATATTGCCTAGTTTGCTAGCATCTCCCTGCTTGAGCCTTAAATACAGCTCATACGACGGAGACGTGGTAATAAAATAAAACCCCTTGAATAGCAGAGCCTGTCATGAAAAGTCCTTATACAAGCTCTCGATAAAATAGATGTATGTTCAGTTAACTCAACCTGTGGGAGGGAGGGTTGGAGTGGAGACAAGTCCTTAAAATTACCTAGGACATTTAGTATCTGTGCAAATACGCATGTGCAAAATAGGCAAGTATGTAAACAACATAAAGTGCATAGTGCCTTGAATACAATGCTAATAAAGTGCATAGTGCATTCAAGTTTTTACCAGTAAGGTGCCTAATACATTCTTAATCTCTCACAGGCATACCTCTAATTCCACGATAATTAAAAGTAGTCAATGAGGTGAAATCACAATGATACATAAAATTAGTGTTTGTATGAGTCAACATGTCTATCCAAAAAAAACAGAATTCAATGTGTCAACAACCATATGCTATAAAAGTCCATAAATTCTTTGTGTAAATAAAACCAATTCCTATGTTCCAATGCTATAAAGCCATATTGTTAAAAATTCACAATACAATTGAGTGCAAATGATAAAAATTAAATAGTTCACTTTGTGCATCAAAACAATCTAGAAAAGCAAATACATTTGCATTCTAAAAAGACAAGGCAGTGTAAAGACACAATGATACACAGTGATTGAAGACTCCAAAAACGATATGTCAAAAGCATACTAACATTGTGTAATAATGATCCCATCAAGTATTATCCAGTACCTAAAAAAGTATACAGTTCTTCATCGAGGTTATGGCCCATGGCTTTTTAGTCTCGAAGTCCAAGATGGTCTTGGTTTCTGACTGTCTTAATATGAGCTCTCGATTGCCTCCTCCAGGAGATTTGGGAACTGTTTGTATGCCAAAGAAAGAGAACCTGTCTAGTTAACCACCATGCTGGTAACGCTATCCAAATGGAGTAGCACTTGTCTCCGTGTGCTCTGAAAACAGAAGGTCCGCAGTATAACGCCGTGTGCCTCTGAAAACAGAAGGACCTTCTGTTTTCAGAGGCACAGGGCGTTATACTGCGGGGTTCGACTGCTGCAAACAAGATTTACAGAGTCACGTATCAGCGTACGCTCCCGTTAGCGACGAGGTGTTTTCTTTCCGTGACCGCGAGCGTACAAATAGCGCTGCAGGATAGAAGGGAGACAAGTGCTACTCCATTTGGATAGCATTACCATAACGAAGACTGTTTCTTGAAAACTTGAGAAGAGTCATTTTTCTTCCCGTTCTGCTGGAGCAAGAAGTGACCGAGCCTCCAGTGTGACTCTATGGGAAGTTGCGAAAGGACTATTAGGCTGAAACTGTTTTTCTGACCTGAGTTTGGAACGGATCATTTTAGGTTTCGCTTTTGTGAAAACCCAGTTTTACTGGACTTATACCAGAAGCTACTGGAATACAAGCTATTAGGCGAACCGAATGGGGTTCGCAGAACGTTGCTATTGTTCATCCAATCCTGATGAAGACACACATAATTGGTCGAGTCGAAACTATTAACCAGCTGGGAAGCCTTTTATTGTAAAAAAGATTGATATTGTTAGGCACCAATAGTCGATATTATATTGGGAATGAACTGTTATTAACAATGTTAAGGCATTGTGAATTATTAACAACACAATGGAAAAGAAGTGGTTTAATGAAATGATTAGCTTCTGTAATTTCTTAGTATGTCAATATATTTTTTAGATATTGCATTAGAGAGTGAATGTATGGATGCATGATTAGTAAAATGTTTTTTAGAATTAATTAAATCAATATGCTTCTACATGTTTTTTAGACAAATCCTAATAAAATGAATATAATGATTTGAGCTTCATATCTGTCTGCCCACCTTCTTCAGTCTCTTGTGTCCTCCTGGTACCACTTTTGTTTATAATACTTGAAATCAGCCAAATCGAAGCACTCGGATCTTTCAATGCCTTGAAACCCAAACACTCACACAAAGCCAGCCATGAGGTCCGCAAACTCCTGGTCAGTGGGTTTACCATCTTAGCTTGACGTGGCTTACTGGTCAGCACAGCCCCAGGCAACAAAGGTCCTACATGGCTAGACTCTGCACACACCCACTCATCTTGCTCCAGTTTGAAAAAAGCAAATATATACCGAGACATAAAAGCCAGATGGTACGCCTTGAAATTAGTGACACCCAGCCCACCTTTAGATAAAGGTAATTGCAGTTTGCTAATTTTCAGACGTGGAGGTTTACGGTCCCACAAGAATTCCTGCGTGAGTCTGTCCAACTCACGCCAAAAATGTTTCTCAATGTCTAATGGGACCATACTCAGAACAAAGTTTATTCTAGGAGTCGACACAAGTTTCAAAGCGTTCACCTTCCCCCAAAGGGAAAGGTTCAACAAACACCATCGTTCCAATTCCAATTTGAAATTAGTGCACACCATGGTCATATTTACACTCACAAAATCAGCTACATTGGGCAAAATCCAAACCCCCAAGTACAGTAGTTTATCAGCACACCACCTAAAACCCAACCTGGTAATAAATTGTTTGTCACACATTGGCACCAATGGTAAAACCTCTGATTTTGCCCAATTGATCTTGTATCCAGGGCACAGGTGAAAGGACTCGAGAATGTTCATAAGAACCGGCACTGACTCTCCAAGGTTCTTAAGGACCAATAATAAGTCGTCAGCGTATAACCAGATTTTTTGCTGCATACCCCAACAATTAATGCCCTGTAGTCCCTCCTCATTTCTCAACATTATAGCCAAAGGTTCAATACTAAGAACAAATAACAAAGGTGACAATGGGCAACCTTGTCTCGTGCCACGTTCCAATGCAAACGATTTTGATCTCTGACCATTAGTTTTAACATCAGCTGTAGGCCTGGTATACAGCAGTTTAATCCAAGAACAGAACTGAATCCCAAAACCCATCTTATCCAAAACTTTAAACATGAATTGCCAATCAACTCTATCAAATGCCTTCTCCGCATCAAGTGATAGGACAGCCGAGTCTTCAGAAAACTATGACGCTTTCGCAATAGTACAAAGCAGTGTCCGCATGTTACTGCACGTCATCCTACCTTTAACAAAACCAGACTGATTCCGATCTATCAATTTAGGCAAAAGATTTTCTATTTGCAGAGCTAGAATCTTAGCCAAAATCTTATTGTCCACATTAATCAAACTAATCGGTCTGTAACTGGATGCCAGTGATTCATCCCTGCCTTTCTTTAAAAAGACTGAAATAGTAGCATGTCTAGTAGTGTCAGGAAGTATACCCTTAGCCTTAGAGGTCATATACATGTCCGTCAACAGAGTCAACGCAGAATTAGGCTGGCATTCCTTCTGGCCCCGGTGACCTACCAACATTCAATTTTGATATTGCCTTCTTGACCTCATCCACTGTGATATCTCCCTCCAGTAAAGTAGCCTCTTCCCCAGAAATATCTGGAACTTGAATACCCTCCAGAAAGTCTCCATTCGCCGCGTCAATATGGGTTTCCTTCTTATACAAATCCTCATAAAACTGTCTGAATACATCATTTATACCCTCCGGAGTGAATATGACCTGACCATTAGAGTCGATAATAGACAAGATCGAGCGCTCAGACTCCCTCAGCCTCAATCTGCACGCTAACCAGCGATCACCTTTCTCCCCACGTTCAAAGTAAGCACATTTTTGATGGAAATACTTCTTATCCACCTTAATAGATATTAGCTCCTTCAACTCCCTTTTCCGCCTGTTTAACTCGGGAAGCAACTCCACTCTCGTAGGATCCACCATCAAAACCCCTGACAAGTCCCTAATCTTCAGCTCCAGTATATTCTGTGTATTGTCCCATTTCCTCTTCAAACCACTCGCCAGACTAATAAACATACCTCTAACCGTGCACTTGAATGCCTCTCAAACCATGTCAGATCCAACTTCTCCAGTACAATTCTCCTCAACAAAATAGTCAATTTCGGTTGCAATTTTTTCCATCTCCTCTGGATTGTCCAACAATATGGTATTTAGTCTCCAAGATTTAGATCTACACATAGTGTAACTCCACTTCAAATCCACCGAAACATGAGCATGGTCAGTCAGCACAATATTGCCCATGTCACTCCTTTTATAGTTTTGTAACAAGTCCCCTGCCATCAGAACCGTGTAAATTCTGGAATACGTAGCATGTGCGCCGGAACAGAAAGTATATTCTCTCACTGAAGGATTGTCAATCCTCCAACAGTCCTTTAGATTATGTTCCTCCAGCAGATCCTGTAAAGCCCGGGATTGCATGTCCACCCTTCTGCAATGTCTGGTACTACTCCTATCCATAGCAGAGTCAATAACTGTATTGAACTCCCCCCACCCCCCCAAGATTATGTTACTAGACTTAAGGTCTTGAATTGCTTGGGCCACCTTTCTGAAAAAGGTACCATCATCTGACATTGGTGCGTAAACATTACAAAAGGTCACTTCTTTGCCCTGAATATTAGTTAAAATAGCAACCGTTCTACCTTCCTTGTCACATATTTCTCTAACAACCCTAATCGGTGCATGTTTACTAATAAGAATAACCACACCCCTTGACTCAAAAGATGAACCATAAGCCCTCCCTACCCAACCTTTCCTCAAACCATCCAAATCACCCTTCGACATACCCTTTTAATTAATTCAAATAAGTCAAAACTTTCAGTTTTTTCTGAACATTGTTCAGACCGTTCACGTTCCATGAGACAACTCGCATTTGATCCCCCATTATCATATACAGCTTATCCACTCCCACCCAATGCAAAGATGATCCCTGCAACCGACCTTCAGAATTATTTGTGGCCCCAACCGGGAACCCCAACCCCCGTATTGAAACAGATGCAAAACAACAAGAACAGCGTATCGAAAAAAATTCTAAAACACATTCCAAGAAGTCCAACACCCTGGACCCCTCTCCTAAATAACCTGAACTCCCCAATAAAACCCCTGTAAACCAAAAAAAGGCAACCTCAAAGTTAAATCAATTAAAATTACATCAAAAACTCAATATCCACAGCGATAACCTCAACGTAAATACACAACAGTTCCGCCACTACATTCCAACCCAAACCAGGCCGTACCACACACTTGAAACAAGCTGGTCCTTCCCATAACCGTATCCCCAGCATAAAATTCAACAATGCTTCCTTAACCCAAAACACCACACACCACAACCGAGAAATGACACTACATTGAGAGTCCAAAAAATAAATGATGCATAGAACAAACAAAAGCCCCAAGTAAACAGTCATCAGATTGAAGCAACATTGTTGCAGCCTCAAACAGATAAAACAATGTAAAACGACATAAACCATCAACATCAGCAAAATTAAGCACCATTCACAAGGAAAACACCAAACATGCCACGGATATAATCCTCAACCACCGATGATGTCTCTGAGAAATCAAGGCATTCAAATCGATGTGACACATAAGTGCAGCTAGTATCCCCCACATCACCCCAACATCGCAATTGGAAGTATCAAGCAATGTTGTCATAAAACAAGAAGCACATTGCATATTAAAGCCCCATAAGTAACTAAACAAAATGTCATGAGCATGACCCAACCCAACTAAAGGTGACAGGCACAGGCCCCTCATAAGATTCCATTTTGGACGAAGAGAGAAATTCTAGTGAACAACTTCAAGAAGCCCATATTGTCTGAAATCCTGATGCCAGTCCCACTGCCACAGACACTAAAAGAAAACAAGGCCTGGAATAACCATGTGTCAATGGCCAATGTACGTCATAATTGATTAAATGTCTAGGTCAGGAGCAATAATTCTACAAAACAAAATCTGCTCAACATATAATTAGCACTCCTGAACATTTCACAGTGTACTGCCACACTAAAGTATCCATGACAACTAGATAGCAAAAACTAGCCATTCACACCTATGAAAACACTCAAAGGGATGTCCCAGCAGCACCCTCCAGCATCCGATTATCACCTCAGTACCCACAAAAGCTGACACACCACCACATCGTAGCTGTGCAGGCCTACGATCTTCGGCACACAGACTCACACCATAGGGGGGTACCAGTGTCAGCTTCCCCCATTCGCCTCATTGAGACCAGAACCCAGGAGCCCCAGTTCCCCAAGTGCACAGGAGTAATTAGTAATTACCTCAACAACCCGGGTAAGAGTACAACAACCCGTCCAGCTACACATAACTCAGTATGTTGAGATACAAGGGATATAAAAGCCTGCAAGCACACCACAGAGCACTCAGCATCTACCCAGAAAACTCACAGCGAACGGAAGATTTCAGCAGTAAAAATTCATCCCGTGAACTACAATACATCCCGGCCCTGCCTCGAGTGGAAAAAAGTTGTTAAAAACCTCAGGATTCAAATAACCCAGCCACGGACCCCCAGTACTAAATGAAAACCCATTAGAATTCCCAAACACCAAAACCAGAGTAAAGTCCATGTAAGTTTGCCCTTTGTGCTTCCTACATACCATTTCTTACATGGACAATTAAGTACATACACTACAAATTCTGTCTTGCAGGTTATGCAGGTCTTGATATCTATTTTTTTGTTAAGAGCGTTGGTTGATTGTTAAGAGTGTTGGTAGCGTATTGACATGCTTTGCATTTCTGACATTTGTGAAACCTTGATGTTTTTGTTTTCAATGTTTCAATATTTTCTGTTGCATTGTATATTGGGCTCATGAAGCTGGGTACTAGCATGTCTCTCAGTGAAGTAAATCTCTTGAACGTAATGTTCACCGGTTCCCCTAGCATTGTGCTTAGATATGCGTCTAACTTCAAGACATGCCAATGCCTATGCATAATCCTACGTATGTTGGATGCTTCTTTACCAAAGGCCAGAATGAGCCTAACATCACTAGTTTCAGAAATGTTATTCAAGGTGGAATTATCTGTAAAGAGTGTACAATGCTCCATATTTCTGGCTTTTAGGTAATCTCTTTCCAACACCTTTTTCGAATGGCCTCGGAATTTAAACTTTTGCGCCATAAAGGCGCATTCCTTATCAAACATTCCAATATTGGAGCAATTGTGTCATATGCTGACAAATTCCTCATATGGAATGCTCCATTTCAGAGATGTAGGATGACTGCTGTTAGCATGTAACAGAATGTTCGAATCAGTGGGTTTTCTACAAAGCTCTGTGGTAAGTTCTCCTGAGATACATGCAATTTTCGTCTGACTATGATTTTCGGTGAAACTCAACTTCAACTCATTAAGGTTCAATGGGCCTCATTCCGAGTATGGCGGTAAGGGATAGCGGCCACCGGTAACGAGACCGGTGGCGGTAATCCCTTACCGCCATACTCCGAGTTCCCTCTGCGCCCTCGCCCTTAACGCCTGCTTTGAGCAGGTGTTAAAGTCGAGGGCGCAAAGGGGCCTCCAAGCCAATAACGGTGACCGTAATGAACGGTCACCGTTATTTGCATCTTCCCCATTCCCATTGAGCTTTATGGGGGCTCATTTGGGAATGGGGAAGAGCCTTGGTGAATGGGGAATTACCGCCCCGCCAACCTTGGAATGGGGCGGTGATTCCGCCATCCACCAAGGCGCTGCCGTTCCGGGTACGGCGTCAACCAAGGCGTTAATAGCGCCATTGGTTAGCGCCGTACTCGGAATGAGGCCCAATATGTTAACAAAGTTCAGCCATTCTGTGCTTGTACCATCCCAGATGATAAAAAGGTCATCGATATAACGTAGCCATAACACAATTCTGGCCGTATATCTGTTGTTACTGGGATGACACACCATGAGCTTCTCCCACTAGCCCATGGTGAGGTTAGCATATGAGGGGGCATATGTCATGCCCATGGCAGTGACTTGCACTTGGATAAAGTATTCTTTGTTAAAACGAAAGCAGTTATTAGTTGGGCAGAGATTAATCATTTGGCAATGTTGTAAATAATTCACTGATCTGGTGTAAAGAAAGTGCTGGCATGCTTTGAGTCCATCTGTATGTTTTATCAATGGGTAAAGGGACGCTACATCCAATGTTGTGAGCAGATAGGTTGATTCCCAAGGTATCCCCTCCACCCGACTTAAGAAATCTTTGGTGTCCCTCAAATAGGAAGGTAATGCAGTCACAAAATACACCAGAGTTTCATCAATGAGTTTGGAAATATTGTCTAACAGAGCCCCACATAATGTCACAATTGGTCTACCTGGCGGTCTGTTTAAACTCTTGTGCACTTTAGGCAGGAAATAGATGGTAGGGAAGACAGGGAATTCGGGATGTAGAAACTTGCACAGATCATCATCCATGATGTGTTTCTCCTTCCATGTCAATAACAAGTTCCCAAGTATGTCATTCATACTTGCAGAAGGATTCTCAGTTAATAAGGCATAACATTTTCTATCTCGTAGTTGTCTTTCTGCCTCTTTAATATAGCCATCATGGTGCATGATAACTATATTAGTTCCTTTGCCCGATGGCTTAATAATAATACAAATCTGGGCTGCCAAATGTAGAATGGTGTTGTGTTGGCCAAAGGTTAGATTGTTGGCAGAATTACATTTTTGCCTTAATTTTTTGAGATTGCTGATCACAAAATCTTGGGAGGCTTCCACATGGCCCCTGGGATAAAAACAGGATGAAGGGCCTCATTACACGGATGGCGGAGAACCATGGCGCTATGAGCGCCATGGTTCATGCCGGTAAAATACCGGCACTGCCTTGGCTGAAAGAGGAATTACCGCCCCATTCCAAGGTTGGCAGGGCGGTAATTCCCCCTTCCACCATTGCCCTCCCCCATTCCCATTTTTGCCCCATAGGGCATAATGGGAATGGGGAAGGCGCTAATTACGGTACCGCAAATTGCGGTACCGTAATTAGCTCCCTGGGTCCCTTTGCAGGTTGGTTTTTAACGCCTGCAAAAAGCAGGTGTTAAATTCCCCAACCCGCAAAGGGACCTCGTAGTAAGGCGGTAAGGATTTACCGGTACCGGTAAAATACCGGTACCGGTAAATCCTTACCGCCATCCGTGTAATGAGGCCCTTAATCTTGATTTGGCTTGAGTTCAGTTTTGCCTGTCCAGCTAGATTCTATGTTCATTTCATGCCAGTCTTGGTCTAAAACATCCATGATTTTGTTGCTCTCAGACTGAAGACATTCAAGGTTCCGTAATGTCTGCATATCCAAAATGGAGGTGTTAGTGAATCCTTGAGTGAGTACTTCGGGAGTTCTCGGTGGAGGGTTGGTCATAAATAATTTTTTCAGTCTTATTTTTCGAATGTATCTATCAAAGTCGATACGAGTGTCTGCATAGTTATAGAAAGACGACAGGCAGAAGTTGAGGCCCAATTGGAGTGTATATATATATATATATATATACATATATATATATATGTATATATATATATATATATATATATATATATATATATATATATATATATATATACATATATATATATATATATGCCTATACAGCTAGAATCAATGGGGGTCATTACGAGGTTGGAGGTAAGGGACTACCGGCACCGGTAAGGGTGCCGATGCCGTAATCCCTTACCTCCGTATTCCGAGTTCCCTTTGCGGGTCCTTCCTTACCTCCTGCTTTTAGCAGGAGTTAAGTACGGGACCCGCAAAGGTACATCGGAGGTAATTACGGTACCGTAATTTACGGTGCCGTAATTACCTCCTTCCCCATTCCCATTGAGCCCTATGGGGCGGGAATGGGGAAGGGCAAAAGGTGAATGGGGAATTACCGGTCCCTCCAACCCTGGAATGGACCGGTAATTATTCCATTCACCATGCCAGATTTGGAACGGTTTCGGAGGCAACCATGGAGCTAATTACTCCATGATTAGCTCCAAACCCGGAATGAGGCCCAATGATTTACAAAGAGGAGGGGTGAAGAAAAACAAGGAATACAACTGTAAAGTAACTGGATTTGACATTTGATTTGTGTGCCAGGACAGTGAGATGGATGTTTTCATAGCAGTAGATATTCTTACTAAGATGTGGTTTTATTAGGGAGAAATAGAAAAAAACTTGAGGTAATTGAAAACTTAAAAACTTGTTTGTTTTGTTTGTTTGTATGTTTATTTATTTGTAATGCGCACCAGACCCGTAGGTAAAAGGGCGCAGCAATAGGAAGGTGCAAGGTTACAGATAGTATAGCATTCTGACACAATATACATTATATTTACAGCAAAAAGGAAAGTTGCAACATGTTTCAAATAGATGAGACAATAAAATCGTGTCTCACAATATAGCAGCACATGTACAGGTTCAAGCCAAATTAGGTTCTTTGGTTCACTAGCCTATGAAGGGAAGCTACGGGAGCCCTTGGGTGCATACTACAGTGAAGGTTAGTAGTCAGTTGATTTAAGCCACTTGATGTAATTCTTTCTGAGGTGTGTATAGGGTTGGTCTGCTCTAAGCTCGTGGGGCAGAGAGTTCCAAATTTTGCCCACCTTTACTGGAAAGCTGTTACCGCCAATTTTGGAGAGTCTAAATCTCGGTACCAGAAGGCAGTTGGTATTGTTAAGCCTTGTCGGTCTGTTGGAGGTTCTTCTAGTTAGTCTGTCTATTAGGTAACTAGTAGCCGCATTATTTAGTCCTTTATGGGTGAGGGAAACCATTTTTAACAGTATTTTGTTATGGGTCGGCAGCCGGTTATGCTGACGTCTGATTGATGAAATGGGTACTCTTTTATTCGGGCCTAATGCAGCTCTTAAGGCATTGAAGACTTGAAAACTTTATTCCTGAAAACCTGAGGTACATTCTATGTAAGAAAATGTATGGTTAGAATTAGATTGTTATGAGCCATATACATTCTTGTAATAACTCTGGAATTTGAGGATTTCCCTATTCTATTTTTGAAGTAACAGACATAAGGTCTTGGCATTTACTTCCTCTATCTTTTCTTGGATCAAAGCGAAACCACTGAAACGGACAAACCTGAAAGACCATCAAGTGAGGAAGAAACCATTTCTTCATTTCACAATCTTTTAATTATCCCCATTTTCATGTAGGTTTTTGTAAAATGTTCGATCAGAATAGATGTAGATTTTTAAAATGTTATTCTATTTTTGTTTTTATCAAGAATCAACCAGCTTGATGAATTTCTCAGTAACCATGAACACATATGAATACCTTTAGAAAATGAAGACATAATTAGATGTCTTTAAATATTGAAATAAAGACGAAGCTAATGAAATAAATCAATAAAACATAGATAAAAATGTGAACAGTATGGAACACATTTGGTATTTATAATTTAACACTAACACTTGGGGAGTGCATAATAAACAGACTCTGACACATCTTAAACAGTACAACCTTGGAGGATCATACCACAAAGTTCAGAAACATGCTTGATGCTATTGTTATTTTTCCCATTATGAAACTCTGCTTTGGCAGTGTCATAGCACCCTACAAACTGGATTGTATGTGAGATTGACTATAAAGCAGCATTCTGTACAGGACAATATTGTGACATGGAGAGAAAATGAGTGAACAGCCAAATCTGTTTTCACTGAATTAAAGTTACTAAACTTGTCTTGCAATCATTGCTTCCTTAAATGAAAGCAGCATTTTTGAGAAATAGTTTCCCCTTCAAAAAAGATAGCATATGGGTTCAGTCGATTCTAGGAAGCCCTTTGTTTTCCTCAATAGTGACATTCACTCCTCATCCATATGTTGGGTGGATGTCCTCCCGAACATTAGACCAAACCCATAACAACGTCATGTAGCCTCCTTATCAGGGGGTGACCTAGACAAGGGAAGTTAATTGCTGGAACTTTCTTCTAAAGGAGGCAAGACATTGGCAAAAATATGAGCTCTGACTCACAGAAGATCATTTTTACTACTCTCTTCTCCCCTATAATGATTCCATGTTTTGAGAAGGCCTTTTGTAATTGCTGTAGGAGAGTCTGCCGCATTAACCTTCAGCCCATGGTATAATTAGAGAGGCGAAGGAGGTATACGGTTCCCCTTTTATTTCTTTTGCCTTTATGAATGAAACACAGATGAGTTGGATCGGGGGTACATGTTTGGGCCTAGTATTCAGAAGCCTTTTCCCCATCTTGTACTTCTTCTGACCAGAATATTATGTCATTACACACACACTATTTCGCCAAACATTTGTCTACTAAGCATGTGTCTTAAATTTAACTTGTGCTCATTCAGGAAGGGCGTGAAGTTACTTTTCAATGTGGATGATATATATCACTTGGGCATCATCATTGTCAGAGGTCTTCCAACAGTTTCCTGTATGTCTGTATGTCTGGATGTGTTGTAAGGGGCTCACAGGTTTGAAGGACAAATAGGAATATAGGTATCTCCTGTAGTCTAGTTGTGAGTGTCATCGCTGTTAACAGTGGAGGACATGAGCCAATAGCATAAATTAAAGAAATGTGCTACTTTATTGAATTGGTGTTACACTGATAGCTGAGAGTTTACTACTATATGCGCGAGTTGTCTATATTATACGAGGTAGCCATGTTGATCCAAAGACTGATTAGAAGAATTTCTGGCTATTGAATTGGCATCCTGTGTTGCCCTGACCACAAGCATAGGTAGCTCTGTTTCAAAGCCATTTTACTGTAATGGGCTGTAATCCAGCATCCTCTGTGCTATTTACAGCAAGAAGGACGTCGCCAGGGCACAGTCAGTCTTTGCCAATGAACTCTCATCAGTCAAACAAGATAGAATTGTCTATGTAGTTGAATGATGGGGCGAGGTCCAGTATTTTTAACCACGTTGAGCTTGTAATACCAGGCCTATCCCCAGGATTGTGGACAGCTTCGGCAAAACAGCTGCCTCGGCCCAGCAATGTGGTTAAAACAGTGACAATGAATAGCATGTCACCACATCATTGATGGCATTGTTATTTCTTAGGTTTTGAGATGTAAGATTTCATTAATGCCTTCATTTAGTGCTGTTTCCCTTCTTTTAATGTTACATTAGTGTATGTTATTTCAATTGAATTGTTGTGACACTTTATCTGATGCATGCGTTCACATTAGATTAACTTTAGTTTATTTTCTCTTTATGTATCTGGGTATATTCAAACGTGAACCTTTCTTATGGTGTTAAATCTGTAAGAACAGATCTAATGGTTCAATATTAGTATGTTTTACATGTATACATACAGAAGAAAGGTAAGGCAGCAAGACCATCTGCTGTCTACCTGGACCGTGTCTCGAAAGTATTTTTCAGGGTTGCCATAATTATGCATCTTTATATCTTATAATGAGATATGAAGGAAGCATCACATGGCTATCATCTTCTTATTATTCGCCTCCTTCTTCTTCTTCTTCTTCTTCTTCTTCTTCTTCTTCTTCTTCTTCTTCTTCTTCTTCTTCTTCTTCTTCTTCTTCTTCTTCTTCTTCCTTTTTTAGCATTGTGGGTGGTACAGCTATGTCTCCCGTCCTATTTCAGTATGCACGGCTTCTCATTTCTTTTTTCTTCTGTGGTGCACCATTTATACCAATTGTTTATATGATCCCCCACATCCCTGTTCCTTGTAAGTATTGTAGAAAAGGTTCTGATTGTTTGCTTCTCATCTTCCCTGTTAATACATCAATCAGTGATTGGAACCTTAGTGAAAGCTTTTTCAGAAGCTCTCTCTGTGGGGGTCATTACGAGTTTGGAGGCAGCCATAGCGCTATTAGTGCCATGGCTGCCACCAAACCCGGGTCCGGATCCGGTCTCACTGAATGGGGACTTACCGGGACATTCCGACCTGTGCGGACCCGGTAAGTCCCCATTCAGTAAACCATTCCCCATTCCCATTGAGCCCCAAAAGGGCTCAATGGGAATGGGGAAGGCGCTAATAACGGGCCTGTTATTAGCTCCAAGGTCACCTAACGGGTCCTGCTGGGACCCGCGAAGGGACCTCGGAATACGGCAGTAAGGGTTTACCGGCACCGGCATCCTTACCGGTGGTGGTAAACCCTTACCGCCCAACTCATAATGAGGCCCCGTGCCTTGTATATATCGTGCAACAATTTGCAGTGCTCTACTGTTTCTGCACAGTTACAGGTACCCCAGTTCCCATGTTCTCTTTTTCCTATTTTCTACAGCCATTCATTAATATTTGTGTGCCCTATTGTTACTCTGGTTATCATTCACTCCCCTCTTATCGTTTCTGGGTCACATGACAATTCACTATTGGCCAAACAAATGCTCCACATGGCAGTCAGAAGGAGTGCCCAAGGTGTTGGGCGATTGAAGCAAGGGTGCCAAACCCAGTCCAGAAGTGCTGAACAAACTTAAGGCATACACAGATACATCAATGTACATTCAATGACTCTAGATGTATGCAATCTATCTCTGTATTAATAACCAAAACTCAGATGTTACTATAGAACAAGATGCTGCTGTGCCTTAGTGTTTAATGTTGCACTCTCTTGATCCCTTGTGGTATCCCCGAACAATATCTCTATGCAAACTGAGCTAAGCTAAGCCGAAGATGCTGAATCCTTCCCCTTTTTGTTGAGGTGTTATGCTTATGCAGATCTTTGGGGTACGGGAAAGGATCTGTGGTGGCGGGAGTCCTGGGTGTGGGCTGTGCTGAGCTAGTGCGAATGCTTTGTCAGGGCTGGGGGCTCAATTATTAGGAACATTATTTATTGGGGCCATTTTAGTGGCAGCATAAAGGTAAGAACTATTGCCCTTCTCTTGATGACAGCGCCTTCCAGTCTTTATTTTGCTCTTGATTGATAGCCTTATCTATGCGAACACTGTTTTCAGCACTTTGGTGAAAGATCACACCCTTAAGAAGGGCTACTTGATAATTGCATATCTAAATTAACCAATTGCACACAGTACATGTGACAAACTGTCTCTCATTTATAACAAAAAAAAAGTATCACTCAATGAATGATAGATCTCCATTTCCCATTCCAGAGATTTTAGATGTAATCCATTGAAACAGTCTAATTTTCTTCAGTATGCAAATGCCAAATTGAGTGCACAGAGGAAGCAGATATTAGAAATTATACCAAGCCTGTCTGAATCTATTAGACGGAGAGAAAGAAAACATCTTATGAGGATGAGACAATTTCCTGTCACTTCTGTTGGCTGGGGAAAATGTTAATGAGGCACCAGCAATTTGCTAATTTCAATAAAGGCAGGATGCAGATACTGTTTTTCAGAGAATAATAGAAGCGAAATTCTGCAGAAAGAATGCTTCAAGAAATGTCATGCTGAAAAGCAAATTGATCTAAGACAATAACAGCACAGATTCGAGGCTTTGTTAAAAACAGGAAATCAGCAGTGTGCAAAATGAAGTGGCATTTTAATCAATGTGCTGTTTGCTTCTGCAGATCCATATAGGCACTGCAGGCTGGTTCCATTCGCCTTCTGCTATGATCTTAATTACATCCTTGAAAAATAACTCTTGGCAAAACTCTTCAGCTTAATCATTTAATGATCAATTTCCGCATCTAAGACAAAGTGCATCATCTGCTTGAAAAGAAACTTTGCAACAAAAAAAAAAAACATTCTTTGAAAAACAAGGCATTATTGCATGAGGACTAATTCAATGAGGCTGCCGCGTGATCTGAGATCAGTTCAATGCTGATGTCTGGTTACAATGTTAGTGTGCTGAAAAACCAATGCAAAAAACAGGAGGATAATTAAATAGGATATCTTAAAGAGCATACCATTTCATAGTGTGGATGGTTTCAGGCCTATATATTATTTACTTTTCATTGGTGCAGATGCAAAGGATAGTGCAACTTTTTTCAAATGTGCATTTTGATTGCAGACTGCAAAGGCGATTTATGTACGTCATTTATAAAGGAATGTGATCACAGGAACGCCACCTGGCAAAACCTCAGTGTGCATTTGCAACAGGGGGGCTGTTTTTGCAGCTCTGAGTGAGGGATTGACGTAGGCGAGCAAGGCAAGACTCAGTACTAACCTTATAAACCCCGGTATTCCCATTTCCCCCACCTCTTCCCTGTCTCTCTTGCACTGCTTGTACTGCAGCAGAGGACCCCCCAAGGGTTGCACCACAACAGGAAGGACAAAAGGTGCAGGAAGACATGGTAGCAGAAAGGCAATGTTCAGACGGTAGAGTCCAACCTATCCTAAATAAGGAAAAAATGCTATGGGGTTTCATGCCCGAAGGGGGACAGACATGGGCGATAATGGGCTGCCAGCCTGAGCCATGGTAGGCCTGAGCGAAGTGAGGGCCTCGTCGAGGGCTGTGGGCAGTTACCTGCCATGTCTGTCTCCCCATGTCGGGTTATGAAAGCCATTCAGACCCTGGGTTTCATCCGGGGTCCAAATGGCTTTCCTTTTTTCCCCTCAGGAGATTCGTGCTGATGCAGCCAATCTCCCGAGGGAAAACGAATGAAAAAAAGATGGCACCATGTCAGTAGCTGCAGCAGGGGTGTTGAGGACCAGAGCTTAAAGCTCTTGGCCCACAGGTAAGTGTGGAGGGAGGAAGGGAGGATGTGGGGGAGAGGTTTGTTTGGTTTAAGAGGGCTGTGGTGGGGAGGCAACAGGGAGAGGCTCCCTGTTGCCTCCCCACATAAAAATCGCACCACCCAGGGAACGGCCTCAGGGGTCTGGAACAGCGTGCAGTGAATGTATATTGCTGCCCATTGTTCAAGCCACCTCATTGGCTAATGGACCTTCCCCGGGTGCAAATATACTATTATCTACAGCAAGGCCATATATACAGGAGACAACACAAGCAAGACACAGGCCACATGATTTCTGGTGTACTGATTCCTTTTGCTTACTATTTTCTTTTAGTCTTAGACTTTGCCTTGGATGACATTGGGCAAAGAGTCTTCAATACCCCAGTGCTTTCAGTATTTTTATAGCGGGATATTAAACACATAAGTCCTTACTTAAACACTAACAAAACTGACTATTCCATGTGCATTTAAAACATATACAAGCTTGGCTGAATTATTTATATTTAAACATGTTACGCTATAGTTATGTTATCTTGTTGTATAGTGCTACCTGCCATAGTTTATTACGTCAAAGTGCTTTTAAATATCAGAGGTGGGAAGGAGGATTTTATCGTAGGACTCAGCTGTATTCTATGGGGCACAGTGCCAAAAGAAGAGTTAGCTGGAGAAGAGGTGTTTGAAACACCGGGTGTATGTCTGGAATTTACACACTGCATTTTGAGCCTGGTCATGTTGAAACCATGCCTAAGAAAACACAGAAAGCAAAACCCTTTAACTTGCTTCCCTAGGCCCCCCAACAACATTTGGAAGGGATCATAAGTCAGAAATCCGAATTAGTCAAGTTTGAAACAGGTCCCTTAAAAGCGAGCACAAATCCTCAAATGTTTTCATTTTCCACATGTATGTCATGGTTACCAAAACCCTTGGCTTGTGCTTGTGTGCAAAGTGCATAAACACAAAGGGCCCCATCATGGGTTGGGCAGTGCAGTGAAAATGGAGCTTTAATGCTATTACTGCCACATTACTGCTCTGCCAAATCCAGAGTTTGAGCGGGAAGTTGCCATTTTCCGCCACTTTCTGGTAATAGCGCCCAACATGCCCCATAGAGTCCTATGTACTTTTTAAAAAATGGAGCACCAGACCGAGTTGCAGTAACACTATTTACATTGGGCATATCCTGATGGATTTACTGCTGGGATACCGCCCAACTTATGATGAGGCCCAAAGTCTGTCTAGGGATTAGGTATCATCAGACTTTTGCACAGTTTATTGGTGAGCCAAGGCATGTAGAAACCATGACCAAGAAAACACAGCGTGCAAATCTCCTCTACTTGCTCTACACTAACTGTAAACCCTTGATCCCTCAGGTAGTCCAGCGCCTTTATGAGCCTCATGTTATGCTCCTGTAAGGTCTTGCTGAGCTCTGTGATGTCATTGAAGTAGACAAGCACCTCCATGAGATTCATGTATCCCACTGTCATCTCCATTAAATGCATGCATGTAGCTGGAGTGACGGAAATCCTCCGGGGCATCCTGATGAACTAGATCTGGTAGTATCAGGTCCTAAGGTCATAGACTGAAAACCATTTCCACCCCACCACTCACTGCCTTGCCTTCTTGGGGTGTGGTGTAGTGGTCCATAATAGTGTAGGTGTTCAGTCATTGGTAGTCAATGCACATCTTCGCAGAGTGGAAGTGGGACACTGACGGGTGAGACGCGGTACCCCCTTCCTTACAACACCTTTTCCCCATGCTACCCCATAGGATATTTAGAAGCTTTACCCCGCCCCCCCCTTTTCCAACACAAACACTTTCTTATACCGGGACAGACAACAGACTAACACCAGAGCTGTTTACCTGACATGTCCCAACACAAGGATCAGGCAGTGTCAGGCATTTGACAATAAGTATGCATACCTGACGGCCCTTTCCCTTCCTCATAGGGATGAAAGGCGGAGCATGAGAGCACACTTTGAGCAAGGCCGAACACATGAGGAAACAGCCATTCCGGGTCGGCAGTTCAAACGGAGGAGAAAGACGGCGACACGTGGAGGGACGACGAGGAGGGAATTGCCCTTGCCCTTTTCAACTCAGACCTGCAAAGCCTCTGAAAGGGAAATCATAAGACCGGGACGGCCAGCTGGCGTGTGGTGTGACAGATGTCAACGGCACACAGGACCCCCCCGTGCTGATAGCCAAAGAGGGGAGAAGCCCTTGCGACCGTGGTGCTGTACTTGACTCTCGAGACAAGAAGCTCCAACAGTTCAGCACAGCCGGTGAGTCAAAGAAGACTGATAGTAAACCGAACTGTGCTGGGCCAAGGTTGCAGGCAGAAACATTGTTGAACAAAGAACGTGTGTAAATTGAACTTTAATTAAAACATAGTAAAAGGTCCAGAAGCAGAGTGGTCCGGCTTTTTGTGTTGTTTTGTTGAAACTACGAGAACCAAGAGGCCTTAGAAGAGGCCGGTCCTGAAGTATCGCAGTCGTCCTATGAGGGTTGAGCAAAACCCCTCATACACTCGAAAGTCTTTGACACATTGAGGAAAACTGAGTGAACTGTGAAACTGGCAAATGTGAATCCGACTGAGGGCTGCCAACACATCAGGGTAACCAGTGAAACACCCGAAAACAAAGTATTAATAGAACTGTGTGAAGCCTGGTTGGGGGCTTTAAGTAAAGCCAGACTGGGGGGCGAGACCCGAACTTAGATAAAGGGAAGAACCTAAGGGGTCTTGTAAACTGTGGCAAGTGTGAACCCGACAGATGGATGCCAGGAGAAAGCTAGGGGAAGGGAACACCTGCTTTCCGATGAGATTGTGGACTGTGATATGGGCAAATGTGAACCCAACTGAGGGATGCCTGTGAAGACATTGAAACTGTTAGAATGTTATGTTTTTAGTAAAATGTCGTAGGGAACCCGACTGAAGGAGGCTAACTTTGCAAGAAGGGCAAAGAGCAACCACCCAATGTGAAAGATTACCAAAGGAACTTTTGTTTGTTTATTGTTTATGGTCCCGCAGGATTTCCAAGGCAAGAGAATTTATAGGAAAGAGACTTGGCCCCAGAAGGTCCTGGCATCATTGAAAGGAACTGTAACCTTGTGCTGGAGAGGCCCAGGAGTGTGCTGTGCTCACATGTCCTGCCTTGTCCCATGCTAAAAAACGTGGGGAAGGGAGACGCCTGCCATACCATCCTGACTTGTCATTTAGTGAAAACTTCTTTCTTTTCTTGTGAACATTATCCCACACTATTTTGTAACGTATTTGTAAGGATTGGCAATAGTTTTATTTTTAGTAAAGGCCCTTTTTATTTGACAAGACACCACTAGGACTGGCTTATTATTATTTGATGGTGATAGCTTGCTCTCATCTTAGATTTAGATTTAGATTAGGGCTTCTTCTCACGCATTATACAGTTTAATAAACACCCTTGAACTGTGATCAATTGTGTCTGTCTTTAGTGTTGCCACCATGAGTTCCTTACAGTGACATCTCCCTCTTAGGTTCCTGCTCATGTTGCTCATGGATGCTTGAGTATGCTCAAACTCTGCCACTTTGGCTTATGAACCATTGGTGCCCAGGGTCTGAAATTGCTCAGGAGAAGTTGCTGGGACTCCTGGGTTCACCACAGCACTCAAAGTCCATGTCCACCATATGCTATAATGTTCACCCAACGCTGCATGTTTTCTTCTCCAGTGTTAATATTACACTTCAAGAGCGCTGACCCTGTCAGCAGTGCCCTGTGCCTCTCCTCACCTGAGACACCTTCATGGCAGGAAACTCCTGTGCCTACCGCTCATATACCAGTGCAACATGGACCTTTGTGGGCCCTCCCGGTCTGCTCTGCTCAGGCAGTTCCATTCCCCAGAGCGCTGACAGATTTATCATAAGCAGCAGCCCCCTACGTGTCAGTTTTCCACCTCCCTCTCTCCCATCTTCTAATGGTTCCTCTTCATCCAACAATCTCAACCTAGGCAGGCCGTATTTGGGCCAGGAGTTACCAATTCTATATGGCACCACATAAATGAATACATCTTGACTACAATTTGCCCTTTCACCACCCAACAACTGCATTTGTTGCACATAAGCCTGTTTATCTATTACATGTTGAACAGACCACATTCCACCATCCACATGCAAAATGACAAGGCACATCACAAAACATCTCAGTTTCCAAAGCGTCACTGTAAGGGATTGGAAGTGGAATAACATTTACGGCATTTTCTTTAGGTTTGTGTGTACCTTTATGAGAAAACTACATAGAACATGCTCGCCGCACATTTCTGTGACATGTATGCATATGTGACACAGTTTGAACACCGGGAGAGGGTTCCAGATCCGAGTCCATCGTGGTGCTGACAGCTTATACCTAGATTCATTTCACCCTTGAGATATTGGACGTTGCGCTCGTGCCTATGCTGGGGTGCTCGGGATGCGCTGCTTAAGTGCCTTGTCCATGGGTTTGCATACCTGGCGACAGCCCAGATCTGCCACTGGTTAATTTTTAGATTGATGTGTTCAACTCAATGAAGTATGTGAAACATCCCATTGTCTGACAACTGAATCTTAAATGACATTCATTTTCCATGAATTGGAATTAATGCTCAAGGCTCAAATTGACCAACTTCTGGTCAAACAATCCACTGCCATATCTATTGAGTTGGTCAAACTGAAAATAGATGTTACAACTTGGGACTGCTGTAGTCTATCTTTTACATATAGGCCCTCATTACAACTTTGCTAGTACACAATAAATGTGCTGGTAATGCCATTTACTGGCACTTTTACCAGCCCTGCAAAGTATGAGTTTACCAGCTCTGAAATCACCTCATCTGGCAATACCGGCAATAAAAGTACCAGCAATGTCGAAAAACTTAGCCAGTAATACCGGCACAATGGTATCATTGGCATATCATGGATTGGTTGTACTACTGGCAGATATTTGCCAGTAATATTGACAAAACGAAGGCGGAGATCAAATCACCTCACAGAATCCTGTAAATAGACACAGGTGAAGGAAATAATGCCACAGGGGAACCTAATCCATTGTGATGAATCCTGTGAAGTCATCACTGATCACCAGTTGAAAAGAACACCTCCCATGTAGCCAGGGGAAGGAAGCCTCTACCTGATCCTGACCCTGGGCGTGGTATTATGAGGGAGTATCACATGGGAGGAGAAAGCTGTCGGGGAGAGGTGGTGACCCCAGTGGGAGAGACACTGTATTCTTCCCTTCCCAGAAATGAAGACCTCATAGTTCTGGAATTCTTAATGGCCTATTGTCACTTTACAAATGCCTCTCATTATAAGATTCCAAAATCCCTTCCTGCAAAACAATCTGACCATAACATCATTCATACTTCATATACACATAATTCTCACTTAACCTCTCCTGTCTCTGATGTTTTTGATTTAAACAAAAATCCAAAACAATATAACTCTAAAAGGTCTAAAACTTCTATGAACTCGAACTCCCATAAAGCCTCAAGTACTGCGATGAGGAAGAGGAAGAAGGAGTTAATGTGGATTGAAGGAAACACCAAGCTAAACATGCAGACTAGTTCTCACAATGGAAATCAGCTGCGAGGGACATTTAAACATGGTGAACATCTTCAATTCAGAGTTGGAGAGGAGAGATGCAGAGCAGGCGAAGAGAGAAGCAGATGCACAGAGACGGACCATGCTGAGAGAGACAGACGCTTCAAATCAACCGCTTGGGAGCATACTTTACCGGAGAGGTGTGCGACCAGGAGAAGTGCAGCAGATACCTTGGAAGGACTGTTGATAGTTCGCCAGCAGCAGCAAGGCTGTTGGCGACACAGTCTTGTTAAACAGCCACATTTCTACCGGCAAATGAATGCAGAGCCGGCAGGAGGAACTGAATCAGGGTCTCCAAAGCATGGGAAGCCTTCCCAGAGTTAAAGCTTTGCCGCAGCAACGTGGCACCATTTGGAAACATAATCACATACCAGTGAGTCTGCCCATAGGTGTTGGAGACCCTGCGGTGTGCCGACAGGCAAGTGGACAATTGAAAACGTATTTTGAATACTGACCAAGTAAATTAAAAGGACAGAATGTGTGCAATTCCTCATATAAGAGTAATCAATATGGCAGAAGTTGGAGTAAACATTATCACCAGGGATGAACATTAATGAAGAAGTTGAAATGCTAAATCTGCACTAGTCTCCATTTAAGAGATGTCAATTTGGGAAAAAATTGAACAAGTATTGCCACAAGCACATGAATACTAGTGAAGACGTTAACAGACAGGATTTGAACAAGTCTCCATATATGAGAGGTCAATGTGGGGGAATTTGGAACAAGCAGTACCTAAGTCAATGAAGTATAAACAGTGAAGGAGTATAACTGTGCTGTACTGAAAGAGAATATTTTAGGAAGTCCTGGTCAAAGAAGCACATCAGGCAGTGAGCCTTTGGGTAAAAGATACCTGGCAGGTTAGTATACCAGGGGATCTACAAAACCAAGAGGGGGATTCCTGGCATAGGAGAATACCAAGTAATCAATTTAAAATAAGAGAAAGCAAACATGGGAAGAAGTCCTAGTAGAAGAAGTACATCCGGCAGTGAGCCTTTGGGAGAAAGATGCCTGGCAAGAGGGTATGTGACCACAAAAGTGATGGGTGGAAGGTTTCGAATGAATCTGAACCACTGGCAATTGCTCTGGGCAACCTTCTACATCACCGTTTTTTAGCCCATCTGTGTCATTGCAAAAGGGGTCCAGCCATGTGCAAATCAGTCAGCTGCCACCACCAAATGGTAGCAGCCCAGCCCGAACTGCTAGGCCAGGTCCACTCTGCACAGAAAACCAAGCAACCCCAGACATGTTTCGGCCTTGTTGGTCCTCCTCAGTGAGGTGCAGCCTGGTTCCCTATGGCGCAGCGAGCAAGGGATCCACGTCTGGGCATACCCTCTCTCACATGGAGAGACAAACTGTGACCACAAAAGTGATGGGTGGAAGGTTTCGAATGAATCTGAACCACTGGCAATTGCTCTGGGCAACCTTACACACCACCGTTTTTTAGCCCGTCTGCGCCATTGCAAAAGGGGTCCAGCCATGTGCAAATCAGTCAGCTGCCGCCACCAAATGGTAGCAGCTCAGCCCGAACTGCTAGGCCAGGTCCCCTCTGCACAGAAAACCAAGCAACCCCAGACATGTTTCGGCCTTGATGGACCTCCTCACCTCTTTTGTTTTGCTTTTGTCACCCCAAGTGGGACAGGTATGCCCAGACGTGGGTCCCGTGCCTGCTGGGCCTAGAGACCCAAGCTACTCCTCACTGATGACACCCAACAAGGCTGAAACATGTCTGGGGATGCTTGTGGTCTCGTGCAAAAGGGATGTGACCTAGCAATTCAGGCTGGACTACTCTTTTGGGGGTGGGACCAAACCTGATTTGCATATGGTCTTTCCCCTTTTGTAATGGCAGGCAAAGAACGATGGTCTGGAGGGTTGCCCAGAGCAATGCCAGAGGTTAAGATTTATTCTAAACCTTCCAACCATCACCTCTTTTGTTTTGCTTTTGTCACCCCGAGTGGGACGAGTATGCCCAGACGTGGGTCCCATGCCTGCTGGGCCTAGAGACCCAAGCTACTCCTCACTGATGACGCCCAACAAGGCTGAAACATGTCTGGGGATGCTTGTGGTCTCGTGCAAAAGGGATGTGACCTAGCAATTCAGGCTGGACTACTCCTTTGGGGGTGGGACCAAACCTGATTTGCATATGGTCTTTCCCCTTTTGTAATGGCTTGGCAGGCGAAGAACGATGGTCTGGAGGGTTGCCCAGAGCAATGCCAGACGTTAAGATTTATTCTAAACCTTCCAACCATTACCTCTTTTGTTTTGCTTTTGTCACCCCGAGTGGGACGGGTATGCCCAGACATGGGACCCGTGCCTGCTGGGCCTAGAGACCCAAGCTACTCCTCACTGATGACGCCCAACTAGGCTGAAACATGTCTGGGGATGCTTGTGGTCTCGTGCAAAAGGGATGTGACCTAGCAATTCAGGCTGGACTACTCCTTTGGGGGTGGGACCAAACCTGATTTGCATATGGTCTTTCCCCTTTTGTAATGGCTTGGCAGGCGAAGAACGATGGTCTGGAGGGTTACCCAGAGCAATGCCAAAGGTTAAGATTTATTCTAAACCTTCCAACCATCACCTCTTTTGTTTTGCTTTTGTCACCCTGAGTGGGACGGGTATGCCAAGACGTGGGTCCCGGCCTGCTGGGCCTAGAGACCCAAGGTACTCTTCACTGATGACGCCCAACAAGGCTGTAACATGTCTGGGGATGCTTGTGGTCTCGTGCAAAAGGATGTGACCTAGCAATTCAGGCTGGACTACTCCTTTGGTTGTGGGACCAAACCTGATTTGTATATGGTCTTTCTCCTTTTGTAATGGCTTGGCAGGCGAAGAAAGATGGTCTGGAGGGTTGCCCAGAGCAATGCCAGAGGTTAAGATTTATTCTAAACCTTCCAACCATCACCTCTTTTGTTTTGCTTTTGTCACCTAGTGTGGGACGGGTATGCCCAGACGTGGGTCCCGTGCCTGCTGGGCCTAGAGACCCAAGCTACTCCTCCCTGATGACGCCCAACAAGGCTGAAACAAGTCTGGAGTTGCTTGTGGTGTCATGCAAAAGGGATGTGACCTAGCAATTCAGGCTGGACTACTCCTTTGGGGGTGGGACCATACCTGATTTGCATGTGGTCTTTCCCCTTTTGTAATGGCTTGGCAGGCGAAGAACGATGGTCTGGAGGGTTGCCCAGAGCAATGCCAGAGGTTAAGATTTATTCTAAACCTTCCAACCATCACCTCTTTTGTTTTGCTTTTGTCACCCCGAGTGGGATGGGTATGCCCAGGCGTGGGTCCCGTACCTGCTGGGCATAGAGATCCAAGCTATGCCTCATTGATGACGCCCAACAAGGCTGAAACATGTCTGGGGATGCTTGTGGTCTCGTGCAAAAGGGATGTGACCTAGCAATTCAGGCTGGACTACTCCTTTGGGGGTGGGACCAAACCTGATTTGCATATGGTCTTTCCCCTTTTGTAATGGCTTGGCAGGCGAAGAACGATGGTCTGGAGGGTTGCCCAGAGCAATGCCCGAGGTTAAGATTTATTCTAAACCTTCCAACCATCACCTCCTTTGTTTTGCTTTTGGCAAGAGGGTATACCAGGGAATCTACCAAACCCAGAAGGATTCCTGGCAGGGTATTATACCATGAAACCATCCTTAAATCATTGTTCGGAAAAGACCCCTTTTGCCATCCTCAGGAAAGTGTTGTGTGAAAGAGACACTTCTACTACTCTAAAGGAATCATTGTTTGAAAAGACACTTTTGCAATTCTTAAAAAGTTGTTTTTAAAAGAGACACTTTTGTTATGTTTCAAAAAGACCCTTTGCCATCCTTAAGAAAGTGTTAAGTGGAAGAGACATTTCTGCTACTCTTAAAGAATCATTATTTGAAAAGGACACTTTCGCTATCCTACCTGAAATATTACTGGGGAAGGGTACCTCCTCCTGGATTCAAGGATTGTTAGTTGAATTTTCATCTTTGATTTTTATACAATTTTTGCTAGATCAAAAACAAAGACACTTAACTTATACCTTTGATTGTTCATTTTTAGTGTGAGGGTCAGATACGTTTTGGATGTGAGGACAGTTTGCATAATTTTGATGACAAAACACAGACTGATCTTTAGTTTTAGGTTCCTAGGCAGGGGAACTCTATTTAGAATAGGGCCAGAAAGGCCTTTATCCAATCCCTTTATTTTAATAAGGATGTCTGATGTTGAAAACATTACATCTTTGTATCCACCTCATTTCTGACCCCTCAAACCACTCAGGATTACCCAATGAACACAGAAAGCGTACAAACGGGCCACATCTACCCCAAAAACACTTCCCAAAACAACCATACTGCACTCATTCCTTCAAACA
Organism: Ambystoma mexicanum; assembly: GCF_040938575.1. Classification (NCBI taxonomy): domain Eukaryota; kingdom Metazoa; phylum Chordata; class Amphibia; order Caudata; family Ambystomatidae; genus Ambystoma; species Ambystoma mexicanum. The sequence goes on along the minus strand of NC_090928.1, from coordinate 916,998,335 downwards.
TGGAGCTGGAGGTGCTGCGTTCCAATCTACTGCTGCAGAGGCAGGAGGCAACAGGAGGCTAGAGAGATAAGGAGTAGGAGGAGGAGGAGGATGATGGGGATGAAGGTGAAGAGGCAGAGGTGTGCAGTGATCCCCGTAGAAGGCCACACCATTGACCCTCACTGACAGGCAGATATTAACACTGTACCACCTAAACTGGGAGACCATACCTGACCTCCTGACCCGCATCCAGGAGGACATTGAGAGCAGGATCAGCATGAGTTCAGCCATACCACTGCTGCTAAAGCTGGCGTTGATCCTCCACTTCCTGGCCAATGGCATGTTCTAGCACTCTGTGAGCCAGTTGCATGGCATTTTCACAGCCTGCCTTCTCCAGAGTGCTGGTGAATTGCTGGAGGCCCTCCTGTACAATGGGGGGCGAGAACATTGCCCTCCCCACCACGCAAGCTCAGTTCAACATCATCAAGGCCAGTTTCTATGCAATTGCGGATATGCCCAATGTGGTGGCAGCAGAGAACTGCACGCATGTTGAGCTAGTGGCCCCCTCATGCCACTGAGGAGGTCTACAGGTACCAGAGGCAATTCCATTACCTCAATGCCCAGGTCACCTGAGACTCTGACCTTACTATCATGCACGGCTGTTCCCGATTCCCAGGATCAAACCATGATGCAACAGTCCTTTGGAACAGCAAGCTTCCTGCCTACATGGAGCATCACAGAGGACAAAGTACCTGGATGTTGGGTGAGCACATGTTCACTAACATTTACCTAGCAGCATGAGTGACAGGCGAAGTTGGGGGTGCAACAATATCACAAATGCATGTCCGGAAAGCACCCTGCTCATGCAGGACCCACCAGTGCCCCTCTCAAGTCACAGGCCACAACACAAAGGAGTATGACATGATTGGAGATGTAGCAGTCACTGACTGGGCCATTTTCAAACCCAACAGGATATCCACACCCAATGCACTACAGGCACCAGAATGCACCACCCCCCCTGGGCAGTGCAATATAAATGAAAGGACTGTAATGTTAAACAGTGTGGCACAATGAGACATGTGATTCCGTCATCACAGGCAACACAACTGCTTAACTTCTGTTAGGAATTCAACCATCCGCACAGTGGGTGTGCACTCGCCTCGGCTTTTTGAAATTTTACATTGAATGATGGTAGATCAACCTCTGGAAAATGTGTGGGGCTAATCCACACACATTTCTCCTATGCTCAACGCACGACATACGCATATACCTGTGTACTCTGGGTGGACACAGCTTACAGGTGCAGTCCCTCCTGTCATATTTAGTTGGGATATAATGGGAGAAGTACACAAAGCAGCTCCAAAAAGGGGAGGGCCAAAACTTCCCCCTGCCGTGGAGAGCCTAATTAACTAACAAAGGTTCTATGGATCGGCCCTGTCCTTTCATTGGGCCCTGTAGCTGGTGGCAGCGATTTCACATACTAATCAGAAAGTAATTCAAATATGCCACATGGGGTCTGGCTACAGAGGCTAACAAAGGTGGCAGGAAACCCCAACACCCTTTCATATGCACTGTGTCACACCGATTCTGGCTCTCGCCCTCAGTATCGATTGACAGTGAAATGTCATGTCTGGAACTACGTGCTTACAGCAGTCATGCCTGCAGGGAATTCCCATTCAGAAGGTACGAGTATGTGGTTTGACGGAGCCAGAAAGTATGGTCTCGCTGCAGCTTCAAGGGAGACCTGCTGCTTTAATCAGGAACCACAGAGAGATCCATCACACAGAGGGACCCTATGATCCACAACAGAAAGGAAGATGAGTGGGATTTAGCATTACTTATGTTTACCCCTTTATCTGTTTATGACCTCACGCATACAGAGTTTGTTGGTGGGGACCCAGGATTGGTTCATTAAGGTAGGCTTAACCTACACCAATCCCTATGGTCCATTTGGCTTTAAAAGAGGGCCGAGCCCCTCTTTCAGAAGATCATCTGAAGGCTTCACCAGTAGCATAAGGAAGAAGTCTATGTATAGGGGGTCACTCCCTTAGCCATGACCCACAAAACTAACCATACATGGAAGCATATACTCTGTGTGAGACAGAGAGACAAGGAAGCAGCCAGCTGGGAGTGAATTTGTTTAATCACTGCTTTACAGTTGAAAAAGGAACATCTCAGCTCTATACCACAAACATCATGGGTTTTATACAACAGCAACAAATTGCACAACAACTTATGCTAATATGGACCTTATATTTTAATACCTTCTAATTGGTCATTTTGCTAAAGGTCAACACACCACTTATTCCCCATTGGTCATAAACACTTCCTGAGCAGGATGACTTGCTATTTTCCTAATTTCTTGGATGACAAGGCATGTTGTTGCAACTTTAAAAACTTGAAAATAGCAGCTCTGAGTGTGACACATGCTCCCGGTTCCGTAACACATTCTGTCCAAGGTCAGCTTGCTCTGCTGATCTGCTTCAACCTACTGGCACATTTTATTTATAGAGAACCTAAAAACACCACTGTTAGAAACTGTATATTGCTAACATGTAAACTGCTGAATCACCTCATACTGCCTTCTGTTCAAATGCACTCCCATTTCTGCACACAACACTTAATTTCTGTGTTCTCAGCATTTTTTAACACTTATAAGATTCTTGGACCTACAGCCATTTGTAGAGAGTATCCATTTTAAAAGAATGGATTATCTGCTAATGTGCTATCTCTTATGTCAGGGAGCTATATCCTGTGTTTATTGCAGCACTACATTTTCTAATGTCTAGTATATATTGAGTGAGAATAATATCCTTCATATCTTAACATAGTTTGGCCTATTGTCTGTGTTATGTATGTTGTATGAAATGTGACCATACCTTTGATGTCCTATTCTACCCTAAATAAACAGTACTCCTGATGTTTACAATGTTGGACAGGAGAGTGGGGTATTGGCCCTATCTATCATATGTATCTGTCTGCCATAAGAGGGGGGTAGGCACATCCTCTATATCATCATTGTACACTGGCTGAAGGTACAGTCTGCCTTACATCTTCCACCAGTGAAGGAAGGCCAGGACCTGCAAGAGGGAAGTAAGATCCCACCCTTAAACATCTCCCAGGAAACAGGGGAAGATACCAAAATACGAAATCCAGAGGATCCTGCAGCAGCTCCAGAACCGGCACCCAGCCAGCACACAGCGTGCCCTGCTAGGCTCTGTAGCAAGCTTTCTAGGTGGTAAGTGCCAGAGAGTCTCTGAACCACCAAACCAAGGACAAGGCAGCTGCTCTTAAAGGACGACACAAGCCCAGTGAAGAAGCTAGGAGAAGTGCATTGACAAGCATCTACTGATGTCTGCCTTAAAGGACATTTTCAAGCCAGTCGTACCCCTCGAACTGCAACCGACTGCTCCGCTGACTGTTGTTTTACGCTGCAGTCGCTAACACTGTCTGAGACACCTGGACAAGTGCTTCTGAACTGCAGACGGGCACTGAGACAAGGATTTCTGACCCCAAGTCGCTCCGTAGGCCAGCCTGCATCCACCCATCCAGCCACGCACGTTGAACTACCTGCCTCCTGGTTCCCGCAGCTGTCTCCTGTCTTGAACTCTGTCGCAGACTCTGTCACAGAAGCTGCAATTTGCCCTGAAACCACCTCAACCCTGTCGAGCACCAAGAACATCAACATCACAAGGAGCATTGTGGTTATGTCCCCCTGGTCCTTCTCTGAAGCCTCCTAATGACATTTTATGACCTATTGCTCCCTTTGTGCTGAAACCAAGTATCCTTGAACTATTGCGCTTATTTACTCTAACAACTAACCTCCTGAAATTATCCAAAGTGCATCCCATTTTCTTCTTTGTAACTGTCTGTCCTCTGCATTCCTTTACAGGGTGAGTTGAATTGCGTAGTGTGTTAGAACTGTCTGTTGTGATCATTATACAGTAGATATTTTTATTAAAACTTGACTGGACAGCACCATTTATCATTGGATAATAACTGTTTTTTCGCTGTGTTGCAACTAACCAACGATCCACAACCTTACAGAGATAACTGTCGTTCTGTCCACATTACCGAAATTGGACAGAGAGGTTTATAATTTGCTTGTGTTTTCAATCTGTTCGGATCCCTTCTGGTGTAATAGAGATGTGAGGCTAATTGATGCTTTAGAAACCGATATTCATCCCTGGACCACTGGTGCCCCGGAAGGTGATGAATTACACCCTTGTAGGTGACTCTGGATACCTGCTGCTTCCATGGCTGATGACCTCTCTGAGGACTCCTCAGATGCTGCAAGAAGTGGCATTTAACAGGGCCCATGTGAGGACCAGCCTGACCTTCGGGCTCTAAGAAGGCACATTACAGATGCTTACACCGGTTTGGGAGTGCACTCCTGTATAGGCCAGAGAAGGTGGAGCATATAGTCCTGGCCTGACACAACATGCCCCTTCCCCCAGATCTGAACATTCCTCCACCAGAAGATGAAGATGAGGCCAGGGATGATAGAGAATTGTTTTTGCGTTTCCCATCTACTCTGTATACCCCTTGCACCATTGTAGTCATGATGCACCATAACAGTAAACACTTGTTTTGAAAAAAGGAATGTCCAGTCACTGGTGCAGGTGTCGACTATGTATTAACTAAACAACAATGTAAATGCACACAATCTCAACACCCTCGACCCCCTTCACAAACAATCTCCTCGCCCCTCCCCAAACACCCCCCTCCGGAAACACCCCCCAACCCAAACACACCCATGCAAGCACCCAGTTTTGGTACAATCACTTCTGGACCCTCTTTGACATGGCAATCTTTTCTGGCTCCATTGGGGCCCGGAGTTGCTGTGAGCGGTGCCTTGGGCTGCCATGCAGGGAGCTCTCTGTTGTTTCTGACCAATGATGGTGGGTCAGACCGCTGGCCCCACGTGTTCCAGGGTTAACTGCAGGGCATGGGTCATGGCCTCCGCTGTGGCAGAGGCAATCTCATTGTCCTTACATACTCTTTGGGAAAGGGTGAGGAGGGCGGCAGTGGCATGTCCTCTGGACCAGGCACTCCTGTGGCTGGAGGCCTGCAGGCATTCATGCATGAGGTGCAGTTCATCCAGCTGATGGTGTGCTAGTCCGGACAGCTCAGCGTGGTGCTCCTCAATTTAATGAAGGCATATATCAAGAGAAATGGATGCTGGGCTGTGGCAGTGGAGGGTGGCTGTGCAGTAGTGCAGTGCTGAAACATGGGGTCGGGTAGAGGGTGTTGTTGTCATCATCCTCCTCCTCGTCCATGCTGTACCTGCCACAATGACCTTATGGCTGCTGTGCCCGTGATGGTGTGGAGGGTGCAGGAGAGATGGTGGGGCCACTGACCACGGGTGTGGTGCTGGTGGCAGTTGAAGGTGGAGGTGCTAGCACAGATGGCATTGCTGGTGCTGGTGATGCTGGTGCAGCTGGTGGTGGTGGTGCTGGCACAGCTGGCAGTTGGGGTAATTGCACAGCTGGCAGTGGTGGTGCAGCCTTCACAGGCCTGCCTACACCTGCTGGGCCTGATGTTGATGGTCCAGGCACATTGTGGTCATAGGATGTGCCTATTGGGGAGAGATGAGCACGTCTTCTCTGAGTCATATCTGCATGCTTGCATAACACTCATGCTACATTGTGTGTGTCCTGCTCTTGTGATGTGTTTTCTTTCGTCAGTGTGCTCCGATGTGTGTTTCTACATGTGGGTGGTGGGGGTGACTCTTGGTCTAACTAGGTGGCATGTTGTTGTGTGTGTGGTGGGCCTATTATTCCTGTCCTGTTCTGCCTTGGCACACATGGGCCCTTGTCATGTGTCCACGTGTGGGGCTGTACATTTTTATAACAGTGCTTGTGCATGGCTACATTTTCCCGCATCCCCTGGCATATGTGTGTTGTCATTATCTCTGCTTCCAAAAGGTCAGGGTTTTCCCAACTCCCTTGGAAGCAGATCCATAACCCAGGTTCCGAGGGCCAACCAGTCCCAATTGGGACCTTTTGGACCCAGTCCTGGCGCCAGTGGCACCAGGCTCATAAATGTGCCCAGTCCCAGCGCTGGGAATCGCCGGGCTCATGATGCTTGGGTGGACTTACCTGCAGCAGACCATGCTGCTTAGTTGCCTGCCAGCTGAGCCTCTGATCCTCTTCTGTTTGGAACTACTTTTCCTGTTGGGTGGGGCAGGAGCCACTCCCTAGATTCAGAACACTGGAACTCTTCTGGAAAGCAGGAACTCTTTTCTTACCTAGGCGTGGCTGTGGAAGGAGACACCTAAGCACTACAGGAGGCTATTTAAACCACACCCGGTGGATGAATCTTGCTTTGCGTTATTCTGCATCCTCTGCAGCAGAACGCTCATCGTGTCTTCTGCATCGGATCCTGGGCCTAAGGAAAAAGGCTTACCATCCTGAATCCAGTCTTCAGCAACACCTATAAAGACAAGAAAGAACAGGTTAGCATTCCGGCATCTGAAAGACAAAGGCTTACCTACTCTTCGTGCGCTCCGGAGGTCTTCACACTGCATTCCGGCATCTGAAAGACAAAAGCTTACCGACACTTCGCACGCTCCGGAGGCCTTCGGCGCTGCATCCTGCATCTGAAAGACAAAACAAGGTGCGTTTAAAGACATTGGGGAACTTTGATACTCACGTGCCATTACTCCTTTCCACATCAACCCCAGTGGGTATTCCGGCACCCTGCAGCCGCTCCGAACTCGTACCTGCAAAATAAAAGACAGTTAGAGTGCATCGTGAAGCAGGCAACAAGCGCTTACTTACGTGCTTCCAAGCGCTTCTATTCATCATACGGACTCCATCTTCAACTCACTTCAGCCCGTTATCCGCCATCGCCGGAACCTGCAAAACAAGAGACGTCATTGCTAAAGACTTTAAAGACAATAGAATTACTTGAAACTTACCGTTCGTGCAGTAAACGACAGACAGCAGTCCTCTGAAGTCAAGAGGCCTGCGCTACCGATCCAGTGAAGAAACTGGTTACAGCACCCTGCTCCGAGGCAGATGGAGAGCTCGGCATTCACTTACCTAAGGTGAGAGTGTTAACCTTTGGGGGTCTACAGGAGAGCAAAAAAGGGAAGAGATAGGGACACCCCAATAACCCCAGTTCATTAATCGCATATTTTCTGTCTGCAGACATCTTACTCTTGAAGTCAGGCATACAGTGCACAGAGGTCCAGCCCAAAGAGCCAACCGGGTGCGACACATCACCTTTGAAGATACGGTAGTCGGCCAGTCAAGACCGGCGCCTCTGCGAGAATCAGGTGAGCGTTACATGTGTGTATTTGTGTGTATGTGCGCACGTGTGTGTGTGTGTGTGCATGTGGGTGTTGGTGTGTGATCGGACCATTTGCTGTGACTGACACTTGTTGGGCTGGCTCCCTGGCCCATTTGGCGTTTCTCAGCCATGCATTTGGACTCAACATTTGTATCTGCATGTGGTTTGTTGTATTTACCACCATCTCCTTGGGTCCCAGCTCCTGCCTCTGCTGTCCCAACTCCCTATTTGCCCTCCATGTGCATCATGGAGCTGCACGTCTCCTTCCAGGGCATGAGGTTCATTGGTGCCACCGTCCCTCCTCCTGTGGTAACATATTCCCTCCTGTGTGTGGCTAGGAGCTTGTGGACCCTCACACGCAAGTTGTCCCACTGCTTGTGGCAAACCCTTGGCTTGTGGAGGACAGTCCTCAAGGCTGTGACCCCGTCTGCCACCTCCTGCCAGCTGGCCATCTTCCTCGTATGTCTGGTCCTCCTGTGGTCAGCCCCAAAGAGGGCCTTTGCTTGCTGCACCACTGTGTCTTCAAGTGCAGCCAGCTCTGCCTCGGCAAACTATGGCTTCCTTAGCCAGCCCTCTGGGACTCTGGATCTCTTACCCCCAGACATGTTGACACTTTCAGTTCTGGTGAATGGCAGTTGGAAGTGGGGGATTCAAAGTGGATTGAGTTTTCAAAATGGCCACCGGCGAGTTTTAATTCCTGCAGCAACGCTATTTCCAGTGCCAGTAATTCTGACAGTTTTGGTGCCGGTATTTGCTATTACTGCCATATTATTGCTGGTAATATCCACGCATTGCTGCTGATGCTGGTAAATCCAGCATGGCGGTAATACAGTTTCTGGGCACCCGAGGACCTGTATTGCATTGATAATTCCAGCCGTTGGAATGCCAGAAACGGTAATACTGGCACACCGGATTTACCAGCAGCTTTGCAACAAAGTTGTAATGAGGGCCATAGACTCCATTCCTGAATATCTCACTCGTGACATTTCATGGTTGTGCAGTTGTTATTAATTGTTTATGTTTTTTCGAGTACATGTTTTTTATGCAAGTGGGACGCGCATTTAAATGATGGTATGTTGTACTGTATTTTATTTATTGGATTTTTCAAATCCTTTTGAAATACTGATATGTTCATTTTCTTAACGGTATGTTTTTTTTTGCATTGTCTGCATTAGTGTACTATGAAATGTCTTTTCAGTAAAAAAAATGTGGATGAATGTTGGTTTCGCCTAAATTAATAGAAGTGGTTAGAAGTTTCTTCACAGTTGTACAGTTTGAACAAATGTCATGGGTGTTGACTTACCTGTAAATATTTTACAATTCCTCTGAAGATCCCCTCAGGCTATTTGTTAAATGTGGTACTGGGTTTCGACAGTGAAGACTTTTTAACTGGAGTAGAGTTACGTTCAATTGTAGGCTCTGGCCTATGGATAGGAGCAGTATGTTCTGTGTGACATTTTAGAGGTTTTCTTCTGGGTATAACTTGTGTTAAATGCCTGAAGGCAGGCAAAGGGTGAAGTTAATTACCTATAATGCATGTGCATCGGAATGCATCGCTGTGTGTGTCATCAACAGGTCTATGACAGGACAACAGGTTGTGGGAATCATTGCAACATCAACCCTTATTTCTCTTCTGCATGTTTTCCTGACACCAAACTCCATAACTGGATTCAGTGCTTTAGAATAAAAATGTATGATTATAATGTACTGCTTGTTATAGGCCCTGTCATCGGATTTCCAGGACTGTGATAATGCTCTAAATAGTTTCTTGCATGAATAACTCTAGTGGTCAGCTTAATTAATATGATATGGTTTATGTATGTATACATTCTTGCTATTTAGAGTCCAGGAAACAGATTACAGGCTCATGGCCTTCCAAATTCTTCACCTGCCCAATAGCCATCATAATATAACCTGGTGCAGTGCTGCTGCAGGCTGTTGCTGGGTGCTACCTAAAATGTGATGATGTCACGGTGGCCTCACCAGTCCAGTTACATAGGGTGGACGGAGACCCTTAATGAAGAGTATAGATGAGATGCCTTGCATGCTTCTATATGTGTTTACTAATAACTAAGGAGTCTACTAAATATATATCACACTTGTACATGTATATAAAGTGGGGTTATTCTTCTGGGGATAGTCACTGTCATTACGTTCACCTTTAACATCCTGAGATTACTTCTTTGGTTATGAGGTTATTTGTACAGAATTGTGATTCTTGCAACAATTCATTAGCTTACATCTTTAGGAAGACCGTGTGAATATCTCATTGCTCTCACACTACAGTGCATTTCTCTGGTATGGAGCTTTCCACCCATGGTTTAGACCTTTAGGCCTTCCCTCATGGATAAAGTGAAGCCAACTCTGCTGACCTGCGGGGAAGATCTCATGTGCCGATTATACACTGGACTGTGTTCTGATCTAACAATGTGGCCTTGAGAAAAGAGTGAGGTATTGGTGCATTTTGTTGGGGGAGCTAAAGTGTATAGGCTCAAAAGCAAAACATAAATTAGATTCAGGCATATCTAGCTCTCTAAGGGACAACTAGAGTGGGCTGTTCAAAGGAACTAAAAAGTGGGGGTTCTCACTTATATTGTGGCTACCATTTGTCCAGATCTTAGTCAGAGGACCCTACTGAGTGTTGAACGCTCCAGCAACTTTCTAGAACAGGCATGGATATTCCTCTGGGATGACAGAGAACCGTATCTCTTGAAAAATCCACCAAAGAAAAAAAATAAAGCCATTGTCTACCGAACCCCTTCCTGACGGAAAAGTGTTCTCACCTCGCACTTTAATCCTACTACAAGTTTTCTGTAACTGACAAAGCCGATGTTAATATGGGATGACCAGCATTCTATTATATCTTCTGGAAAGTAACATTGGGAGTGGGTGGTTATGTGTGTAATTGCCTGTATGTACTTCCAGTGTCGACTAACCTGGGCTCGATTTTCAAATGTATCATGTGTTTGCTAAGCACATGGCTGCAATATGTTGCAGGTTGGATACTTTAAACTTGTTTAAAATGTATTTTAAACAGGGATTTATTCAGTAAACTTACTAATTATTGTTGTAAACACGTTCATTATTTTACTGATGTAACATACCATGTTTTGAAACTTGCACCCTAGTTGGGCAGATGTTGGAATGTCTAGATTGCAAATGGCAATCCTCATGACTCTAGGTCCATCCGTCTGATCATAGTCCTTACTAAGTGAAGTCTCCCTGCCTTCTAGATAGAAGCAAATGAAGTTGCTCAAAACATTCTGGTATTTTCCCCTACTCCCTAAATGGATTTTAAACTGCACCCCTTCTTGTATCCTGCCTGTGTTATGAACCTCTCCAGACAAGGAACCAGAATAACCCAAAAGGGAGATGTAGGTGAGGTGTAAGGACCAGGAGTAATTTGGATTACAATACGTAGTCTGGACATAACCTCCATGTCACCCTTGACTCTGCACAGTCTTTACTAAGAGATGATGTAGCAAGATGTGTCATATATATGCTTCTGCGAAGTTTGAAGAAACCTGACAAACAAGTGTACTACGGCAAGGACCTGCATGCCGAGTGGTTGACTCAAACCTGAGAAGGGGCCAGTTGAAGCTATTTCCAAGGACATGCTAGCAAATAGCATTTTCACTAAGTTTTTTTTTTAGAACATGGTATCTGTATCAGGATACTTTCAGCGTAACCTGTGGTAAGCTTTATAGTCTTTGCATCGAAAACTTTCCAACGAAAGTAAAATGCATCAAAGGTTTTCCTACAAAATGTTTTCCGTCAAATGCACTTTTTGTACTTTCTTTTTGGGGTGGGCCACACCCAACCCAACCCCCCGTTTTTTACCCTTAAAAACCCACCCCACACAAAATTAACCCTTTACCCCCACATATATATGCATTTGATGGAAAAAGTTTCGTTGGAAACTTTTTCGATGGAAAGACTGGATACCCTGTGGAAACAGCCCACTGTTAGACAAATTGGGACCAAACTAGTATACAGCGTTATAATAGGGGCTAAGGACACGCTCTGAACATCATCCATGATAAAGCCCTTCTCCTGTGGTGGATATGTTGAAGGTAGAGGTTTGTTGTGGTTGCTGAATACTTCCTTCCTCTGGAGTGACACATTGAATAACTGTCATTCCAGAAACTGAATAAATCCTGCCCATACCTGATGAAGCAAGGGGTGGTCACCCAAGAGCATCAGGTAAAAGCCACAGTGGCAAATAACCTGAGGTTGGTGGCAACATCAGAACCTGTCAAATGTAGATGCCCTGAAAGTGATCGAATAATGACCAAACCAACCTTTTCTATGAAAGGACAATCTATTTCTGAATAATTCAATCTTGAGTCAATGTGGAGGAGCTGTAGTCATCACTAGAGGATCGCTGAGACCTCCATCCAATGGAGTTGCTAGGTCTGGAAAAGATTCTATCCGGGGCTACAACCAAAAGATTAGGGGCTATATCCCCCTTAGCCCCCCCAAGCAACGCCCCTGCCTCCATCCATACACATTACTGGTATTACTGAGCCATTTGACAATGACAGTGGCATACAAAATGCAACAGTAAGTAATCAATATGCTGTGGGACATGGGAAGGCATGCACAGCCTGCAGCTAGGCCAAAGTGCAGAGAAGTCATGACATTGAACAAAGCGTACTTATCTTGCCACCTTCCATGTTGTGTCTGGAACAACTAAACGTGGTCAGAGATTGTTCCAGAACTAGCACTCAGAAAAGCATACTTTGAAAGAAATGCAAGCCAGACCTTTGCTCCCCTACCCTCCACTTGCCAATCGTCAGATGTTAGTGCAGAGAAAATTACATAACATGTATGTAACCTGCTGGAAGCGTGAAATGCTACTTTGAACCAGAGAGTTCAGATATCAGAAATACGTTGGAAGCAATCAATACATGCAGATATGTACATAGATGGGAGCCATTGGGATAGGTAGGAATTATTTTCCTGATAAATTGAAGGAGACGCAGAGACATAGGAACTTGGAGGTGAACAGGCGGTAACTGGGCCTGACCTGTACCCTATACCCTACCCATAGAGGAGGCATAAGGACCCCATTCACAGGAGGAGAATTATTCCCTGCTTCCAATACACCGAATCATGTAGCTTAGGGACGCTGCAGCACCTCCTAATGTGCAAGAAGCATCTTCCGAAGGTAAACCACTCTGTGCCTACCCCACTGAAAACCCCATCGAAGCCCTAAGTAGTCCTGAAGACGATGCCTGCATTGTGTGACCAATCAGGAAGGGACAGGAAATTAAATTGAATAAAAAAGTCACTAGAAAAACAACTAACCAGCCATTGCTAGCAGGGAACATAAAATCTCCAAATCAAACATTGCACCTATGAGTGGACCCCTGACTTAGAAAAGAGAACTTGCACTTAAATATTGAACACAACTCCTAAGAGTTTCAAGGGACCTATCTGACAAAAGAAACCTCAATACCCAAAGGATAACATTAGTATTAAGCGAGGGCAAGGCCTACACCTGTCTGTTCAGAGATGTCTGAATAATGCCCTAACCTGTATCCTAAGTAGCACTGTATCAGAAGAGCAGACTCCTTACTCTCCGATGTAATGAACCAGAGAATGGGGAGCCGATTACCAGCGGGTATGGAACTCTTTGTAGCTGGGAGCTACTAGCCTCCTATTTGTAGCATAAGAAATCACCAGGGTTACTGACAACCCTTTCCCCTCCTGAAACTCCCAGTATGCTGACCACAACCCAGTGTTGTCGCGGAATATGCATAAACAAGAAGACCTTAATCATCATCGTGGAAATAGTTATAGTTCAATCTTCTATTTACTTTCCCTGCGGGTAGTTCTAACAAACCAAGTAATCTCTTACATGTAGGAGCATCCCCTAACCCCTTGATTCAACATACGTCGATCATTGAATGACAGAAAGGTAAAGCATGGCTGTTGTAGGGGAGTGACGGTGCTAGGATCCTTCTGTGCACATTTATTGCTTACAACTAGTCAAAACTACTCCAAAGTAAGAATGTGGCATTAACACCCCATTCCAAGGGCTAGGACAGGAAGTAACGGTCCATCAGCCCAGGTAAACGGCCCAAACCTAACAAGGTGTTGATGCCATTAGCACACTGTGTTACCAAAGCGGTAACCTGGGGTTCTGAAAAAATAGTATTTTCATTCATTGAAGGGGATGCCTTGCGCGTCCCATTCAATGAATAAAAGTAAAAATAAAAAATGGCCTCCTTGGTTGTTGAAGAAGGCAGGGCTCCAGATAGAGCCCTCTTCTATTAGCATTGTGCCCAGCAAAGGGAGGAGGGAGGCTGCTGTGGCGGTGACACCAGCTGCAGCCGCAACAGTAAGGTAAATGGGGCAGGAGAGGGGTTAGGATGGTGGCCCGCGATGGGAGAGACAGCCTGCGGGTTCCTTGCAATGCAGACTGCGATCAGAGATATCAGCCTGCGACCGGCAGAACCTGATTGGCTGCGCCCCCTGCCCCAGGAGCTAATATTCTTTAATCTTAAGACATTATTAGGGGTTAATATTTTTATAGTGCTCCATGCCATATAATCTGGTATGTAAGGGTCCCACTAATCAATATCACCATTATAACCCACTTCTGGGGTTCATTTTGTCAATCTTCATCAGCACAGAGACCACCTCAATAAAACTGTCTAGAGTCAACCATGCTACAGACGTTGACGCGGATGCACCCACTTCAGAGAGGAACGGAGGAGGCATCAGGAAGTAGGACAGAGTCCACTAGAACACAATCCACCCAATAAGACCTTCCCTTTAAGCAATCTGAACCCTATTGCCGAATATTGGTTGTAATAACTTGTGGTTTTACTATTTCTTATAATAGGGTAGAATGGCAGGCTAAGTCTGATCTGCACCAGATTTAAGGCAATGCCCATCACAACACTGACCTATACATAAATAGTTCCTCTCACAGAGCACGAAGGGTTGAATGGTTCCACACCTGGTTGCTGGTAGACCCATTGCTCACACATGTCCCTCTGTCTCCTGTTTTAAGTTCCCCACTTCCTTGTTTCTCTGCTCCCTAACTTTGTTCTTCCCCCTATAATTGTGCAGTGCTCTGTTGCTTCCTGGAGCTAAGTCTGTGCTCAATAAATACCCTACTACTACTACTGCTACTACCACTACTGCTACTACTACTAATACTACTACTACTACTACTACTACTAATAATAATCATACTAATAATAATAATACCTCCGGAATTCAGACCTGTCACTCAGGGCCAACCAGATGCCTGCTTTGGGCGTATCAGCTTTCTGTGCCCCTTACCTGATATAGCAATCCCTGCATAATGTGCATAAAAGCGAGGGGACGAGTGGGCTAACAGAGGGAAGACTTGTGTGCCCACATACATTATCTAAACAAACAGTGTATCTGTCACACCAGGAAAAACAAGCATTGCAAATAATAGTTTTGGTGTTAATTGCTGTCCTTCGCATTTTGCATTTATAGGCAAAGGAGGATGCAATAAGGGTCCAGGTGAGCAAGAGAATGAGAAGGACAATAGAACAAGGGCGGACGTAATTGAGATAGTGCCACTGATGATGTACAAGAGGCAATATGGGCAAGACAGGGTGAGAGTGAGAGGGTGAGAATTAAAGTGAAAGTGTGAGAGCAAGGTTAAGGGGGCAGGATGGGTGTGATTAGAGAGAGCTGGAGAGGGATGGGTGGGGCTATAGAGAGTGTGAGTGGGGTGGCTGGGGTTAGAAATTGTAAGGTGGGTGGGGGTAGATAGAGTAGGGTGGGTGGTGCTAAAAACAATGGGGGAAGGATGGGCAGGTGGAGTGGAGAGCATGGGGGTAGGGTGGGTGTGCAGTGGTAGAGTGCGTGAGGTAGGGTGCACGGGTAATTGTAGAGAGCGTGGCGGTACGGTAGCTGGGGTAGAGAGAGTGGGGGTAGGGTTAGAGTGGGTGGGGGTAGAGAGCAAGGGGTTAGGGTAGGTGTTGGGGGTAGAGAACATGAGGGTTTAGTGGGTGGGTGGGGTAATGAGAGTGGGTAGTGTGGGTGGATGGACTAGAGATAATTGGGGTGGGGTAGGTGGGCTAGAGAGGTGGGGAAGAGATAATGGGATAGAGACAGTGGGAGTACAGTAGGTGGGTAGGGATGGGGAGAGTGGGGTTGGTGGGGGTAAAGCGGGAGGGTGGTAGTGTGGGTTAGTGGGGGTAGAGAATGTGGGGGCATGATGATGTTTGGTAGAGAAAGTGGACTTAGAGTGGGTGGGGATAGGAAAAGTGGTGGTACAGGTGGTGGGTGTGGTTAGAGAGTAGAGTGTATGGGGGTCGAAAGAATGGGGGTACGGTAGGTTGGTAGGGGTAGAGAGAGTGGAGTTGGTGGGGTAAAGAGAGTGGGGGTAGTGTGGGTGGGTGGGGGCAGAGAAAGTTGGGTAGGCTGGGTGGTTGGTGGTAGAGAGAGTGGAGGTAGCATGGATGGGGCTAGAGTCTGTCAATGAGGATAGAGAGAAAGGGGAAGTGTGGGAGTATGGGGCAGAGAGCATGGGGGTAGAGTGGCTGGGTGGGGGTAGAAAGAGTGGGTTCAGTATGGGGATAGAGTGGGTTGGGATAGAGAGGGTGGGGAGAGAGAGAGTGGGAGTAGAGAGAGTGGGGGTAGGGTGGGTAGGTGAGGGCAGATGTAGTAGGGTTGGTGGGGGTTAAGAGAATGGAGGTAGGTGCATGGGTCAGATAGAGTGAATGGGGGCAGACAAGGTGGGGGTAGAGAGCGTGGGGGTATGATATTGAAAGTGGGAGTGGTGTGAGTTGTCACGGTTTATTACGCGGTCACAACAAAGCACTATCCAAAAGCAAAAAAAGTTCCATGATCATGTTTTTAATCAACAAATATACTATCTGAAGAAGGGAAAAAACTCTCAGATAAGAGCTTTAAAATGTGCTAATCTCTCCATTGAGTCCTTTGTTGCACAGAAGAAGCAGATTGCCAATTCGTTTAGGAACAAAGCGAAAGCAATAACATATCTGCTTTACAATCATGATAATCAAAAAATTCTAGGTCATCTATGTACTAACAATAGGCGATCTGTTTGGGCGGTGCTTAGCAAAAATCTCTTCTGCCTCCTCTGTTTCAGCTGACGTATGGACCACATACATAACCAATACATTCAAGATCTCTTTGGAATTTAGACATGTTGAATTTAACCATGGTTTGAGGACTTCCTTGGGGACTTGTCCTTTAACAGATGTCCAAAGGGCAATCTTGAAACTGAAGAAATCTAAAGCCCCTGAATCTGATGGCATTCCCCCATGTGTTTTGAAACAGGATCCTTCTTTGTGGGCCCACATTTTGAAAACTAAATTTGCTAACATCTTTTGAACAGACACTTTTCCTCCAACGTGAACTACCACTATAATTGTCACAATCTATAAAAAAGGAAATCTAGCTGATCCAGCCAACCTTCGTCCATTTTCACTCCTTGATGTGTCAGCAAAAGTGTTTGCAATTCTAATTCTGAGCGAAATGGAGACTCACATATGTGACAAAAAAGCCTTATCACGCTATCAAATTGGTTTTTGGAAGCAAATGGGAACAACCCTTAATGCCACTGTCTTGGCCCATATTTTATATAAATCCAAAATTGCGAATACATGTCCTGTCTACATGGCATCATTGGACCTAACTTCTACATTTGATTGCATCATTCTTATTTCATGGACCCAGATGATAACACTCGGTTTTCCCTTGCAGCTAATCCTTCTAGTTTCTAAACTACACTCAAATACTAGTTATATGATTAGAACCAACAAACAATGAGCTTTAACTGATCCCATTCCGAGTTGCGTTGGGGTTAAGCAGGGGTGCAACCTAGCAGCTACCCTGTTTAACCTCTACCTCTGATATGGACAAGATATGGGACACTGCAGTCTCCTTTCCCGTGAGACTTGGTAGCCTAACCCTTAACTGGTTGGTGTTTGCAGATGATATCCTACTTTTTGATCGTACTCAATTTGGTTTGCAGACCAAACTTCATCTTTTTTCACTGTATGCAAACGGCTTAAATTTATCATCAAATGCCAACAAGTCAACAATTGTCATCTTTAATAACTTAAAACGAAACTTGTCTTCTTATAAGTGGTCCATCAATGAACTTCCGATACTACGAACACAGGCTGTCTGTTATTTGGGATATAATCCTACCGACATTCAATCTATAGTGATGTGGAGAGCCACACTTAACTCTAAAGTTAAGCCGTTAATTTGCCAAATGAGGATTATATACAGAAGACTATGTAAATTCACAATGGGGCCGCTGTTTGACTTTTACTTATTAAAAGTGGAACCCATACTGTTGTACGGCCTCGATATGTGTCTAGCTAAAATTCACTCTTTTCTGGACCAACTTCAAGGAAGAGTTTGGAAGCACAGTTTGAGGCTGACAAACCCGTTTCCAAATGATACCATGAATTAGGGTTGGTCTCCCTCTTTGCCCGATTTCAGTGGAGGCTTTTAAATAACTATCATAAAATGAATTCCCCTCCACTTAATTCTCTTCATGAGGACTTTCATACAATGTTAAAATCAAGACACCCTCCTTCAATTGTTCTATTTCATAAGAATATGGAAAATATCCTTATAGAAATTGGTTTGTCCATTGATTAATTATTGTTAAGGCCAGGACATGTTAAAAAAAAAACTTTTTGGAATTTGACTGGTGTGTGACTGTAGACTCATTGAGTAACTATACATCCTGATAATGCACTCTTTATTACTAAAAGACAACCTTGCCAGTCATATCTATTACGCTTTCCTTGCAATAAAGCATGTGAGATCTACTTAAGATTTAAGCTCAACCAGATGTTGGCCTATGGAAAAAAAATCAAATATTGTTCTCAAAAGAATCCAACCCTGGTTGCAGATTTCTTGAGATATTGCCTATCCACTACTCAAGCTGAAACTCGGAAGCACTTGGTGATTTTTTGTGTGTATTTTAATCATCATAGAATAACTGCATCGGGTCAGGAACATATTCAAGACTCCTTGCTTTCTCGTGAATCATTGTGGGTGCAATGCATGAGTGGCACTAATCTTAAGTTAATTCTGTCTTTAACTCGGCTACCTTCTATTATTAATATGGCACTTGCATCAAAAATGTATTCAATTACAACGTTCTACTTTTTACAGTAGTAGTAAAGATAGGTCTTTTCCAAAACGCTTGACCATCTTTACACTTAGGATGATTGAACATTGGTCAACATTATTATTTAGGTTTTAGTAGACATGGACTGTGAAGATTTTACATTTTTCTAAATGAAATACAAATTACGTAAAAGTGGTTGCTATCTGTCATTAAATGGGCGTGAAGATTCAATACCTTTCTTATAGAAGGATACATCTTGTAAAAGCAGTGCTACTTGTCCTTAAATAGGGACTTTGCGATAGTGAGGAAAAATAGAAATTTCAAACTCTGCAATACTTAGATGGTCACACCTTTGCACCTTCGAAGTAGGTCTGTACTAAACTCTGAGATCAGGTGATTTTGAATGTTTTAGACATGTAAGGCTACACAAATTCCCTACTTTAAGTATGTTATTTTAAATGTGTAATTTGCACTATATAATAGGCGTTTCTTTTCAAACAGACTAAAGACCTAGGATTTGTCTGCAAGATATATAATAGTTATTAAACCAAGTCTCTTCACAATTCGTGCCAATTAGTTGGTGCACCCCAAGCTTCACCAAGAGATTTGAATGATTTCTAAAGCCTTATGTCCTCCTATGTGGTTGTCCTTGAGTATATGAAATACGTAGAATGTACATTTTTTAAAGTTTCTATTATTGTTGTACCTGTGTTGATTGTTTTTAAAATTCATTTTTGCACTATTTTTAATGATAGCACCAAAGACATCTAGATTATTTTTCATTGGGAAGGTTTACCCTTAAAAACATTTTCTCAATTTGCACATCAAGCTATATCACGGTGTATTCTGTTCTGTATTTATGTTTATATCTAATGTATATTATCACTCTACTTATGATTGAGCTGCTGTTAGTTTTAACAGAATTGTATTATCCAGTGGATATGGGAATGTTTATTTCTTCATGTTTGCAATATCTAAAAATGTTAATCATTATTTACTTTTGAGGTGATATTTGTCTTGTATTTATACTGAGATTTTGTAAAAGTTTGTAATATAGACTAAAAGCAACAATATAAAAATGAAAAATAAAATCACTATTATTTTGATTCAGTTTGGTAAGGCCTCCAATCCATCTCGCACCCAACCCCAACAAATACCCAGTGCCACATTGGACTAGGTACCAGGCTGATGTGTAGTAAGAATATAGATTTATTAATTTCTTTAAACAAAATTTGACAAACAGACTAAGATCAGCCACCAAAGCTGTGGCAACACAAAAACCAATATGACTTCTGTAATGGCACCAACACAGATAATACTAAGATATGCAGTCAAAATTTCCCACAGCTTTCTTTTGAAATCGCTCACCAATACAGAAAAATAACAATTCAAGGTACACAGTGATTGCTGATTTGGTTATAATACTTTTTCTGCCAGCAACCCCCATCCTCTAAACATCAATTACACTTTACCCCTCTGAATTGAAGGCCAGTGGCAGAGAGTGGGAACACAATGGAAAAATTGTTTTGGGGTTCTGATAAAAATGCACTCTTTGGAATGGGATTCAAGGGGAAAAATAATTTTCCCCGTATTACTACAGATGCAATATGAGGTAAAGAAAAATGGTTGGAATTTTTTTTTTGCAACACATAAAGAACAGGCAGGGCTTTGTGGTTTGGGTCAGAGCACAATGGGAACAAAGGGTCAATTTCATTTTTTCCACCACACATGGAAAGGAAGTACAAGGCTTCACACTTCTTATTTACAATGCAGGGGATGAATGGGGAATTTCGTTTTGCACCCTGCACACTCACTTGGAAACAGGGTTTTGGGGATTCATAATTTTGGATTCAGGACCCCCCTCTCTGTACTGAAATCAGGGTTTTTTTTTCTTACAAATAGTAAATCATATCTTTATGTCTATAGTTGCTCAAAACACACTGGGAGGAGCGTGTTAGTTTTGAATGCTAACAAAAAACATCCAGTAATTTCTATAGGGGAATTAATTGATTTACTTTAATTAAATATGCTACAGACAAACAGGGTATTTTGCTATGGGGAAATAACTAGAAAAATACTTGAGAAATGCAGGGCCTACACAGTCTATGGCTTTGGGATGGTTTTACTTACAGGCGAGGCATTGTAGTGGGCATCAGGAAACAGCAGAGCACCTCTGGGACAGCAAGGGTGTCAGTCAAGGATAGTCTCCTCTGGCTCCTCCAAGGTGTCTCAGTCAGCGTCTATGTCTCTTGGTCCCTGTCTCCAATGCAAGATTTGGGGCCTCTCTGCTTGGGTGTTTCTCGCAAGTGTTCAGCAGCAGGTTACCTCCCGGAATAAAGTGAAAAGGCCTAGTTCTGATGCAAACTGGTCTACTTATAGGGAAAATGACATCACAAACTTGTCATGATTCCCACGGAAGGGTTTTGTTGGTTTTCTCCACCCACCTCCCACCTGTGTGCTAATAGGACAAGGAGTTGAGGGGTGAGAGTTAGGAAAGCTGGGGGAGGAGAAAGCTTTGTCATCCCAAACTGACATGTGGGTTTGGCATGTTTAAATTCTGAAAATATAGCAACATGTCAAGGACTCTAATTTTTCAAATCTTTACAAGGATGGATATATTTTTAAGAACTACATTTTAAGGTAAATCAGATGATCCTAACCTGAAATCAGCACGGCCTTCATATGTAGATAAAGTTTATCTTTGTTTACTCAGGAGCCACATCAGTGAAAAATATGACACTTCATAGTTCCCATGTTAATTTTGTCCTTCGCCCTCACACCAACTTTCAAATCTCTCGGAATCATTGGAAGGCCCAAATCAAATTTTCCTTAATAACTTCTGTTATGTTTATCACACAAACATTGTTTTGGCATGGTTCAAAGGGGATTACTGTCACCTTTAATGAAAGCCTGGAATGAACATTGTGGCATATATACTGCCCTTCTTATGCAATAACATGTATTTTTCTATTAATTGAGCCCCAGATTCACAGGGCTCGCTCACTCTAGCCCCCACCTTTTTTTCTAAGTTTCATTTACCCTTAAACATGTAGTCAGCCCAATGGTCCTATCTATAGCTTAATTTACATTTTATGGGAGTTATGACCTCATTTTTGCTGAAAAAACAGGCAGGGCTTTATCCATCTCCACTGTGGTTTCCATCAATGGCAGTTAATTTCTTTGTATTTTTAAGCAATGGACCTGATTGATCATTGACAACTAGACCTCCCTCTCTGGGACAAGCAGATGAAAGGTCTTTGAGGTTAAAGTTTCATTTCAGTAGAAATGCACAGCTGTATGTACAATTCTGCAAGAAATGGGTTTTAACTCACACACAATGCATTTTACATTAAGAATGTTGTAAGGCATCCGGGCCTTATATCCATGTGTAATGTATTTCTTTAATCTCACAGTTGCAAAGGACATGAGTATCACTTCTGGATTGTCCATACACAGGGCAGTTGTATGAGAAAACCATGTTCACCTTGAATCCAAGTGGGCACTTCTCTTTGCATACTGTCATTAGGGATGAGGAAACAGGAAGTTTTTGTATTTCTTATAATTGCAATAAGCTTGGTTTCGCTTGAGATTTCTGGATCACAATCTATTTTGAACATAATGTTTACACTGCTATCTGTCTCTTTACGTTAAAAGTATAGCTTTCCTTGGATTTAGTAAACCAGCATTTTCAGCCACATGGTATTTCTCTTTCGTTGTTGAAATGCATTGCGCCTATCGTCGCACTTTTGAACTTCCATGCACACTTTGCTTCATTTGAGATATAGGTCTGTTTTTAGTTCATTAGGCCTCATGTCTGACATCACCATCTCTGTGCTGGCTTTAGACTTCAATGGGACTCCACAAATCACTCTGGCCTCTTTATTTCTGGCATTCAGGGGCTATATTTTACCCCACAGAGTGGGTGGGATACATAGAATGAGGGTAGGGTGGATGGGGGAAGAGAGGGTGGGAGTAGAGAGAGCAGGGGTAGAGAGAGTGGGAGTAGGGTGGGTTGGGGTAGAAAGGGCGGGAGTAGAGAGAGTGTGGGTAAAACAAGTGGCAGTAGGGTAGGTGGATGGAGGTAGAGTTGGTGGATGGTGGTGAGCTGTGTGGATGGGGAAGGGTGGGTGGGCGGTGGTTGGGACATTGGGTGCATGGGGTAGAGAGAGTGGGGGTAGTGTGGGTGGGTGGGGTAGAGAGAGATGGGCTGGGGAAGGTGGACTAGAGAAGTGACGATAAAGAGAGTGAGGGTAGGGTGGGTGGGGTAGAGAGAATGGGGGTAGGATGAGCAGGGTTGGAGAGCATGATGGTAGGGAGGTTGGGGGTATCAATAATATGGGGCTGAGTAAGTGGGTGTGTGTAGAGAGCATGGTGGTAGTGAGCGTTGGTGGGGCTAGAGAGCATGGGGTTGATGTTGGTGAGTTGGTGGCAATAAGAAGTGTGGGGTTATGTAGAGTGGTTGGGATAGAGAGGGTTGGGCTGTGGTTAGAGAAAGTAGGGTGGATGGGTAGAGAGAGTGGGGGTACAGTGTGGGGTAGGGGTTGAGAGAGTGGAGGTGGGGTGGGTGGGGTTAGAGAGAGTAGGGTGGGCTGGGGTAGAGAGAGTGGTGGTACGGTAGGTGGGTGGGGATAGAGAGAGTAGGGTTGATGGGGTAAAGAGAGTGGGGTAGTTAGGGTGGGTGGGGGTAGAGAGAGCAGTGTGTAGGGAAGGTGGTTGACAGTAGAAAGAGAGAAGTTCATGTGGGTCGGGGAAGTAAGAGTGGGGGTAGAGTCTGTGGGTGGGGATAGAGAGAAGTGCGTAGTGTGGGAGTATGGGGCATAGAGTATGGGACAGAGTGATTGGGTGGGGGTAGAACAAGTGTGGGCAGTGTGGCGATAGAGGGGCTGGGGATAGCAAGGGTAGGGAGAGAGAGGGGGTAGGGTGGGCAGGTGAGGCTAGAGGTAGTAGGGTGCATGGGTGGGGTAGAGAGAGTAAGGGTATAGTGGGTGGGGGTAGAGAGGGTGAGAGTAGAGTGAGTGGGGGTAGGACTGGGTTTCGGTAGAGACAGTGTGAGTAAAGAGAGTTGGGGCAGAGAGGGTCGTGGTAGTGTGGGTGGATGGAAGTAGATTGGGGTTGGGGTGGAGAGGGGGGAGGTGGTTGGTAGAGAGGGTGGGGGTTGGATGGGTGGGTGGGGGTAGGGTGGGTGGGTACGAGTAGATAGCTTGGGGGTAGGGTGCATGGGTGATTGTAGAGAGATTTAAGGTAGGGTGGGTGGGGGTATAGAAAGTTGGGGTATTTTGGGCGGATGGGGTTAGAGAGAGTTGGGTGGAGGTAAAGAGGTGGGGTTAGAGAGAGTGAGGGTAGGGTGGGTGAGGCTAGAGAGTAGGGTGGGTGGGGGTAAAGAGAGTGAAGGTAGGGTGGGGGTACAGAGCATGGGTGTTGGGTGGGCGGGGCTACAGAGGATGGGAATAAGGTGGGTGGGTGGTATAGAGAGAGTGGGGGCAGAGTATGTGGTTGAGGGGAGAGAGCATGGGGGTAGGGTGGGTGGATGGGGGTAGAGAACATGGGGATAGAGTGGGTGGGTTGTTGGTAGAGAGACTGGGTGGTGTGTGTGGGTGGGCCTGTAGGAAGAGTGGGGGTAGGGTGGGTGAGTTACTGGTAGAGTGTGTTGGGATGGGTTGGGTAATTTGATTGATTTGATAGTTTATTTATAACGTGCTTAATACCCAGAGGTTTTGAGCGCGGACCCGGGGATCGAACCTGTGCTGCTCTGCCTCATCTTGCTTCCAAGGCGAGCACATTGCTGATGAGCTATCCTCCTGAGCTATCCTCCCAAGGTGGGGTAAGATAGAATAGGGTGGGTGGTGGTAGAGAGGGTAGGGTGGGGTTTGTGGGGTTAGGGAGAGTAGGGTGGGTGGGGTAGAGCGGGGGTATTGTGGGTGGATGAGGTAGAGAGAGTTGGGGTAGGGTGGGTGTGGCTAGAGAGATTAGAGTGGGTGGGGGTAAAGAGTTTGGGCATATCATTGGTGAGTGGGGTAGAGTGCATGGGGGTCGAGTGCGTGGGGGTAGGGTGGGTGGGTGAGGGTACAGAGAGTGTCAGTAGGGTTGGTGGTAGAGTGAGTGGAGGCAGGGTAGGTGGGGGTAGGGAGAATGGGGGTACATTTTGTGGGTGAGGATAGAATGAAAGGGGGAGGGTGGGTTTCTGGAGGTAGATGCATGGGGGTAGAGAGCATGGGGGTAGTGTGAGTGGGTGGGGATAGAGAGTGTGGGGTAGAGAGCCTGCGGGTAGGTGGGTGGGGGTACAGAGAGTGGGGGTTGGGTGGATGGGTTATAGAACATGGGGGTATGGAGGGTCGGTGGGGATATTGCACTTGGGGTAGTGTGGATGGGGGTAGAGAGAGTGGGGGTTGGTTGGGTGGGGTAGAGAGCATCGGTAGGGTGGGTGGGGATAGCGAGCGTGGGATTGGGTGGGTGGGGTAGAGAGATAGAGGGTGGTGTGAGTGGGTGGGCATAGAGAGAATTGTGGTGGGGTGGGTGGGAGTAGAGAGGGTGGGTTTAGGGAGGGTAGGGGTAGAGAGAGTTGAGGTAGGGTGGGTGGATAGAGGTAGAGCGAGTGGAGGTAGGATGTGTGGATGAAGGTAGAGATGTTGGGTAGGGTGGATGGATGGTTTTAAAGCGGGTGGGGTGGGACTAGTGTGGGTGAGTTTAGGTTGGGTTTTGGGGGTAGAGCGGGTGGGTCGGTGTAGTTGGTTGGGGCAAAAAAATGTACTACATAGCAACCTTAGGAAAAGGAGTCCAAAATAGTCCAAACAAAATCCAACCATCCTGCCCCTCTCAAACTTGAGGCGGACCACCTGAAGTTCCATTTCTCCTCTGCCTTCTCTCTCGCTCTCTCTCCCTTGCTCAACTACCTGTCTGCTGCAAAAACTGTTTGCTTGGCTACCCTCAGAGTCTCACAGGTACCAGGCTCCTCCATGGTCATTCCCCTTACACTGCCTTCGGGCCCACAGAGCACTTAGGCGCTGTAACTGCAACCTTACAGTCCCCTGCCTCCTTGCACTTACTCAGTACTACGCTGCCCTGATTGCACTTCCCCTTTCCCTCTCCCTGGCACTTTCCCTTCCTCCTCCCTCGCACTTGGACAATCTAAATGACACAAGGCCTAGTAAGATCTTTTGTCTTGTCTTCACTCTGTCTTTCCTCCCTTGTCTCGTCACGCCTAGAAACACTTGTGTACAGGTGCGTTATAAATGACATATCATAACCAGCATACATAATGGGTGTAGGGAGGGTGGGTTTGGGTAGAGAGTGGGAGTAGGGGGCTGGGGTAGAAAGAGTGGACACAGTAGAGAGGCAGCACCATGAAAACAAAAAACAGAACATGCTGTCAAAATAGCCCAATTGATCATAATATAGCCCAAACTGATATCTCTCCAGCAGCTCGGAAATGGAAAGCTCAACACCAGACTTGGTTCTTTAAAAGCTGCTGATAGGAGCAAATATTGTTTGGAAACTTCTCATTGGGTAGTACGGTACAGGAGTTTGGAAAAAGAGATTTTAGTGATTTGGCAGTTTCATGCCAGCATTGTCGGTTGCTACGCTAAACAGATATTATCATTTCAGAACCCCCACCCCTCTCTCTCTCCTGTAACAATTCCACAAAAATTCCCCACAGCCAAAGAGCAAGATGACTGAAGATAGGATGATGCTGTGAAATGCACATGTTCCTTTTAATTAAATTGGTTGTCATTGTTAGGCAGAATTATATGCAGTACCCTTTGGGGAACAACGCACACAATTAAGGCTACAAGTAACAGTACACATTCACCTTTGGTACAGGCTGTCCTACACAGTAAATGTGGTAGCAATGGCTGAGCAGCCAGACTTATCTCAAGAGTAAGTGAGCAGTATCAAATAGTTACACCAATGACAGCAATTACTATGATTCAAACAAACACTGACTCAAGGTTTCTGAGTAAAAGAATATACATTTATTTGCACATCAGTTGTATAACATTTCACTCAAGTAAAGCAGTTGAAAAATCACATTACCAATACACCACACCACTCCCAATAGATTCTGGCCAAGTTTAAACTCAAAATGAAGTGTGAGCAAAATGGCACTCCAGCAATTTAAAAAGGGAGGTAAAAACAAAGTTAGGCTAAAATTGAGCAGCACCAACAGGCAAATAAGCAGGGCAATCTAGAAAGAGGAACTACAGTGATGGAATCAAATCAAATAGGCTTAGGGCCAAAGTCAATAGGACAGAGGTTTTTTGCTCAAGATCACACAGTTCAGAGTAGTTTGCGGTTAAGCCTTTGCCAAGAGTTCCGGACGAAGTTGGTCAGCAGAAAAGTTCGTTTAAAGAGAAGAGAAGGACAAGCTCTCGAATTGACGAAAGGTTCACACACCTTCACCGCGGCTGAACGGAATGCACAACTGGATTTGCACAGTACCTTTAAATGGAGAAGAAGCTGTAGCTGAGGCGGACGTTCCTGGTAGTTCCTGCAGGCTCATGGTTGCTGAAGCGACTGTCGGACTGACACGAAGTAGGAAGACTGGAGCGTCCTGCACTACCCAGGGAAGAAACCAGCAGCAGAGCAAAGCAACAAATAAAAGGTGCACTCCTTAAAACCCAAGCAGGGTCTGACCTTCCTGGCTATCCAACCCACTGTAGCTCTGTACAGCGAATTCGACCAGAGGAGGGAGTCCTGGATTGCAGTTTGGGCGAACTGGTTGATCCCACCAGCTCAGGGGAAGAAGATTCCTGGAGGATCTTCTCTGTCGTTGGAGTTTGAGGATTCGGACTTGCAGCAGGGCATCACCGGGCGGTTCAGTCGTGGTAGGGGTCCTCTTCCATCAGCTCCTCATCGGTTCTTTTGTTCTAGTGGCGACTCTGCCTTTCCAGACCCAGAGACCTGCTTTTTATGCAGGTTTCCCCCATTCACACAGCCTGGCTGTCAATCACACAGCAGGGTCGCTGTCCCGCCCGGACACTCACCACAGCCAATCATTTCAGAGTGCGACATGGGTCTCCAAGGAGACCCTGTGCAGGGAGTCCTAAACCCTTGCCTCACATCCTGTCCCCCCAGACATACAGGCGCCTAAGGAGGGCTTCTGCGTAGAAGCCCACGAAAATACAGTGAACAAAGGAATGAAACCTGGTTTGACGCACAGAGTAAAACACGAGAAAGACTTTTACAAAAAGAAATGGTGAATAATCCCAGCCAGAACCGTAATAAAACATATATGGTCTAGCGGGTTTAAGTTCGAGGCTACCAAGATAGCCTAAAACAATACCAAGGTTATTTAAGATAACTGCTGTAGGAAAAATAGGGTAGTTACCACTACCATCAGCCAAGTCTTGATGAAAAGGGAGCGAAACAATGCTCCAAGAGAAACAGACAAAAAGGGATTAGTATTAACCCTTTCCAGTACTCCATGTAAGATGGTTTGTACTGGGTCTGTGGTTTTACAGAGGCTAATAAAGGTAATGGCAACTTCTTGTGCTCTGGGAGACAGTAGTCAGTCCCAGAAAATGGAGTCTGAGTTGGGAAGTCTAAAAGACAACCCTGTGTCACTGCACTGAAGGTGCTGCGTAACACACAGTAAAAAGATGATGCCTCTGAAGTAGGTGAGGCTCCACAGTCTATGAACACAAAAATGTTAAACACAAACAGCAAAACACATGCAAGGTTGGGAAAAAAGGGCTCACACTCTTACCAGGTGAAAAAAATAAATCCTAAAATCCAGCAAAGCTGCTGAGGGACTCACTAGGTAATGTAAACTAGCCATTCTTGAGAATTCTCCCTAGCAGTCATCAGTGTAAACAAATGTCTCCCGTGATAGCTTAAACAGCCCTCTACCAAGTACGTGCAACACCACCTGTTTAAACTTCGTACCAAATGTTACATTTACGTTAGATAAAGAGTGGAAATGACAATGGAAATGCCCGGTTGGCAAGCCAGTGCAAGAGCATAAAAAGTGTATTCATTCAAAAGATTGCCGTTCGAGAGCCGCTTGATAGCTTGGTGTATTTAAGGCATTTAGGAGACTGACGGGGACTTGCTGAATTTTCCTGAATGGTGATTTTAACCCACCTTTTCAAAATAATCTACAACAGCAAAACCCTTGTAACATGAAGCATTTGAGACCCTCTAGGCATCCACAACTGTGTTACTCGAGAGAAAGTGTACTTATATAACTATGTCCTGCAACAACGTGACCCATGACTTCAAGAAAACATGTTCAGACGATAAAACTCTGCAAAAGTGCAATCTCTGCAAACACACGTTTCTTCCAAGTAATGGCCTGCAACAGCAGGGGCACGTGGGAGTTAGGGATGGAAATTAACACTTCAACCTGTAACCTCCCAGTCTTTGATAGGTGGAAAGTAAGGTTGGGGGTGGTGAAGGGGGTTGGATTCCATGACGGAGCAAGCCCATTATCCCCATGCTACCTGAAAGGATCAGCCCAAAGCGGTAGGTTGTGTGTTAGGATTCTTTTTTGCAGGCCTTGGGGGGCACAGCCGACAGCCGGACTCCCCCGGCAACAACCGTCCCTCAAAGGATCTTCCGAGCCTTCCACGTTCCGTGTATTGCGAGCTCGGGAGATAGCATGCAATACATCTCCCCCGTTCACAATTAGAGCATCACTAAATACACTTTTAATATCAAATGCATCTATACACAATACACAACTCTTAAAAGGAGCAGAACTTTGAAAACATGAGTAAAGAAACAATTGAACAGCATTTGAATGAACAAAAGATTGGAAAAGATTGTACATCAAAATTTGCAAGAGTTAAAGGATGAGGCAACTCAAGGATGGATTGACATATATCAAAGTAGCACCTCCTCGCACACAAAATCCTTCAACCGGTCCAGCCCTCTCCTCATTCTCTTGGTTGGCAAGCTTCCATCACTCTCACTGGTTCCCAATGACACACCTTCACTCTCTCTCTCCATTGATGACACATTACCTTGACTTTCCTCACAGGGTACTAACCTACCCATTGACCATACCTCACCTTCATCCACGATTACCACACCATTTCGTACTGCATACTTTTTCTTTGGACCAATACATTTACTCTCCAAACACTTGTAAGTGGACCTGGGATTACGTATCAGCACCCCATCTACCACCTTCCACACTTGATCCTTCACTCTTTTTCCCACACCAAACATCGCCTTGGCATGTTTCTGACTCTTCCTAATCAAGTGCATTACAGCATTTCTATCTACGCCAACAGAACTGGCTACACCTAACCATCCCGAACAAAGCTTTATACCTGGCTCTCTCCCTTTCAATTAAACACATGGTGCTACCTTGGTCAGTGAATGTGGTGTGGTGAGATAACCCCACATCATATGACATCCTTCCATGGCAATTCTGATCTTAGACAAGTATCCAGCTGGACAACACACTTGATAAATCTATTTACCCTTTCCACCATCCCATTTGCTCTGGGGTGATACAATGCAGTGCAGGTATGTTTGATAGCATAACCTTTTAAAATTCCTTGTGCGCATTGCAGAGTGCACGTGGAGTGCTGTTAGCTGAGAAAAATCGCTTGATCCTGATTCTGCTCCTGCAACGCTGTAAATCTTTGGTCCGTCTTCCTGTGATACTTCCTCCAGTGGACTCTCATATCCAATTACCAGTGCTCACAGGAAGTCCCGCCCCCACCAACCCGGACATTCCATAAAGAGTGGGGTCGCATGCATTGCACACTTCGCGAATTGCACTTCGAGTGCTGTTAGCAGTGAAAAATCGC
Organism: Ambystoma mexicanum; assembly: GCF_040938575.1. Classification (NCBI taxonomy): domain Eukaryota; kingdom Metazoa; phylum Chordata; class Amphibia; order Caudata; family Ambystomatidae; genus Ambystoma; species Ambystoma mexicanum. The sequence continues at coordinate 916,968,185 of NC_090928.1, read as the reverse complement.
TTGATCCTGATTCTGCTCCTGCGATGCTGTAAATCATTGGCCCATCTTACTGTGATACTGCCTGCAGTGTACTCTCATATCCAATTACCAGAGGTACACCTTGCTCTCGCAGATTCTGAGGACGTCAAGTGACTTATTTGCCAATTTAATCCGATAAACTTAAATTCCGTTTACTTTCATACAGCTCACAGGAAGTCCCGCCCCACCTACCCAGACATTCCATAAAGAGCGGGCCGCACGCATCGCAGATTACATGTTGAGTGCTGTTAGCTGTTCACTGTGCAGCTGAAGGCACTCGACGTTCACCCAGGATACGCATCTCTCAAGCCGCCTGTAAAGCACCGCAGGATGGCTGTGTACATGCACAAAACTGCCATGCTGGGAAGCATGGGGCGTCTGAGGACTGGCCCTCTTGTCCAAACATTTCTACCTTCAATCCCTGATCATGAATCACTTCCTTCAACCCCCTCTGTTAATGGTAAAACATTACTGAAAAAGCACAGCAAAACCATTTCAATGGACATAAGAGCCCTATGGGCTAATCAAAACAAAGAGTCCACCTCATTCATCCCATTAGTAAGAACTTGGGAGAGGCAAGGGGGATCGAGCCGACATCAAATTTCATGGAGATACCTTACAATGCATTACTAGAGATCCTAGCACTAATTAGCACACACGGTTCACTCCCTAAGCTAACTGCGTCAGAGATGGAGGTAATACATACCTCAACCGCAATCACTAAAGTGTTAATACATGACTTGGTGGGCAATGATCATCCAGTACTCTACTCCCAAACCCTAATGAATATATCAGGAGTGCTGTCCTTACAAGAACCATATGCGCAACAGAACTCCGGTGGCGCTCATACAAACTACCACGATTCCTGCAATGAGTCTGACAAAATCCCCAAACCCTGAGAATACTTCTGAGATAAAGAAACCGAATCAGAGGAACAGATTACATGCAAAACAATGAGACCTCCATTAAAACTTTCCCATTCGCCGATACTCACCCTGAATCACCAGAATCCTTTCCAAACTCCACAGCTTCATCCCAAATTGTTGTTTATAAAACCCACTAAGAGACCCTCATTTTGTATCCAATGATGCGCAAATGCATATGCTAGAGCTAGTAGCCTCCAAAGTTGATTGGGTAGCAGGAGAACTGCAATATTCACAATTCAATTCTCATACCAAAGAAAAGGTATTGTGTCATCCTTCAACTATTAAGATGCTGGATACCATCACCATTGTGAGGGAACCAAAGGAGGCAATCGCAGTGGGTATATATATCTGTACAGGAGGTGGAAGATGTGGACGTGTTGTCAGACATAATGATTTGTGAAATCACCACGAAAGTGACCCAAGCAGTGTCAAAGCTGAACGAAGAGGGTGAACCTTCCATTTATGAAGTTTTCCAAATGAAGAAAAGAAAACAGAAAAAAAAGATCAATGGAGGTGTGAGTAGCATGCCACCCAAACGCATACTTATCACAAACAAACAAAATAATCAAAATGTGTTAAAGAAAGTGACAACAAGTAGGTCAAAAAGGTTTATAGGAAATCTAACTACACCTATCCAATAGAAACAATCTGCTCCTAGAGTAAAGAGAGACCCAACTGAGACTCAAGTTAACCAGAGTAGACTAGAGAAGGGTGAGCAGCAACCCACCGAGTATACATCTGTCATGAGAAAGCCATAAAAAACGGATTAGAAACTGTCTGTCGAACAGACTCAGAGGATCTGATGAACCTATCCACTTATTGAACCATGACTTTACCTGATGGTGTGGTCTTTCCAGCTAAGCCTACAATTGGTAACTTACCAATACTCACAGAGATCATTAACAGTGAGCACAATAACAGTGATGACTGAGATTTTTTAACGCTAGAACAAAAAAGATCTCGTCAGTCTGTTAAAAAAATAAACAACAAAAGTGCACATAAAAATACTGATGAAGAAACTTGATTGCACAGAAGCTTCCAAAATAAGAATGCAACCTTGAAAGTGCAATCTAATGATTCATGCAACAGGTATTACGACACTAAGAACAAGCCACACTCATCCAAAGAGGAGATCATTATGCTCAGGATGATAGATAGACAACGACAAGATCCATTCCCAAATATCTACCATGCTTGCAGATTTTAAATTAATACCAAGTCTGGAGCTAATACAATTCCGAGATATAAAAGGCATTAAAAACACAAACAGCGGGTAAATGGACACGGTGGAAATAACGATTGCATCCCTAATTATCAAAGAAATAATTTGGAACTCCAAAGACAAACTTCAGGAGTATGGTCTGAAAGTTGATAAAAAATATCCTCTCTGATCAGAAAGAGAAAGGCATAGAATGACAAATGACATCTAACAGTTGAAAGTTTCAATCCTTGACAATCAGCTGTTTAGGGAGAACTGGCCACTGAAACAGAGAAGTAAAATGAAGCCAACTAAGTCAAAAGTGAATAAATCAAAATGGGCCTGGTTGACCAAACCCTTAACTGAAGCAAGGTCCTAAGATGAATACTAATGCCAGATTGCAACTAAGGGGCCGATTCATGGAACAAAAGTGCGCCGAAAATCTTCGCGCAAGCAGGCGCAAGCAGGCGAAAGCGGAAAAAAACAGGCGCATGCGCACGCGATTCATGGAAGTCCCTGCGCGTGTACACCTCGGGATGTGCGCCAAACCCGTGCATGGCGCACAAGTCACTGCAACATCCCGAAAGGCGTGCGCGACGCGCACAGTGAAAGCGCACAACCTCAGCGCATACACCAGAAAGTGGGCGGGACACGGGGCGTAACACGCGGAAGGGGGAACAACGCGCGAAAATAAGGGCGTAACTGGGGATGTACTGCAGGGATGAAGACGGAACGCCCACGCGCACTCGAACCACACGTATTCATGGAATCGAATAGGGCAAAGCCACGCACAGCCAACATGGCAACATACAGCAATTGGGCCTGTGCGAGCGGGGCACGTGTATTGCGGGGGTGCGCGGGAAGCAACACACGCGATCGAGCGGGGTACGTGTATTTCGGGGGCGCGCGGGAAGTTACACACGCGATCGAGCGGGGTACGTGTATTTCGGGGGCGCGCGGGAAGTTACACACACGATTGAGCGGGGTACGTGTATTTCGGGGGTGCGCGGGAAGTTACACACGCGATTGAGCGGGGTACGTGTATTTCGGGGTGCGCGGGAAGTTACACACGCGATTGAGCGGGGTACGTGTATTTCGGGGGTGTGCGGGAAGTCACACACGCGATCTCATCAGGGTACGTGTATTTCAGGGTGCGGGGGAAGTATCCCACGCAACATCAGCAGGGTAGGTGTATTCCAGGGGTGCGCGGGAAGTTCCACACGCAATTCCATCAGGGTACGTGTATTACAGGGGTGCGCGGGAAGTTCCACACGCGATCTCATCAGGGTACGTGTATTACAGGGGTGCGCGGGGAGCAGCACACGTGAATTGCACGTGTGGGTCCTCCCAGGTGTTCCCTCTACAGCCTCCACGGCCCCTGCAGGTGGCTCACACCACAGGGGCCTACCCAGCACATGTCCTGCAGGCACCCCATCCACCATGGCCATGCCCACCAGCCAACCCAGATGTCAACTTGCACTACTGCCCACCAACGCATGTCCCCCTGCACCCCCAGCCACCAGGGGCACCCTCCACCAGGCCCCCACCCATGTCTCCCAACACCCCCACCCCCCAGCAGTGCAGGGGCACCCACCACCAGGCCCCCACCCATGTCTCACAGCACCCCCACCCCCCAGCCACCAGGGGAAGCCTCCACCAGGCCCCCACCCATGTCTCCCAGCACCCCCACCCCCCAGCAGTGCAGGGGCACCCACCACCAGGACCCCACCCATGTCTCCCAGCACCCCCACCCCCCAGCCACCAGGGGCACCCACCACCAGGCTCCCACCCATGTCTCCCACCACCCCCACCCCCCAGCAGTGTAGGGGCAGCCTCCACCAGGCCCCCACCCATGTCTCCCAGCACCCCCACCCCCCAGCCACCAGGGGCAGCCTCCACCAGGCACCCACCCATGTCTCCCACCACCCCCACCCCCCAGTCACCAGGGGCAGCCTCCAACAGGCCCCCACCCATGTCTCCCACCACCCCCACCCCGAGCACTGTGGGGCACCTGCCAGCAGGCCCCCACCCATGTCCAACTCATGTTCCCCAGCACCCCCACCCCCCAGCACTGTGGGGCACCTGCCAGCAGGCCCCCACCCATGTCCAACTCATGTTCCCCACCACCCCCACCCCCCAGCACTGTGGGGCACCTGCCAGCAGGCCCCCACCGATGTCTCCCAGCACCCCCACCCCCCAGCACTGTGGGGCACCCTCCACCAGGCCCCCACCCATGTCTCCCACCACCCCCACCCCCCAGCAGTGCAGGGGCACCCACCACCAGGCCCCCACCCATGTCTCCCAGCACCCCCACCCCCCAGCCACCAGGGGCAGCCTCCACCAGGCCCCCACCCATGTCTCCCACCACCCCCACCCCCCCAGTCACCAGGGGCAGCCTCCACCAGGCCCCCACCCATGTCTCCCAGAACCCCCACCCCCCAGCAGTGCACGGGCACCCACCACCAGGCCCCCACCCATGTCTCCCAGCACCCCCACCACCCAGCCACCAGGGGCACCCACCACCAGGCCCCCACCCATGTCTCCCAGCACCCCCACCCCCCAGCCACCAGGGGCAGCCTCCAACAGGCCCCCACCCATGTCTCCCACCACCCCCACCCCCCAGCAGTGCAGGGGCAGCCTCCGCCAGGCCCCCACCCATGTCTCCCAGCACCCCCACCCCCCAGGGGCAGCCTCCACCAGGCCCCCACCCATTTCTCCCACAACCCCACCCCCCAGCAGTGCAGGAGCAGCCTCCACCAGGCCCCCACCCATGTCTCCCAGCACCCCCACCCCCCAGCCACCAGGGGCACCCACCACCAGGCCCCCACCCATGTCTCCCACCACCCCCCACCCCCCAGCAGTGCAGGGGCAGGCTCCACCAGGCCCCCACCCATGTCTCCCACCACCCCCACCCCCCCAGCAGTGCAGGGGCACCTGCCAGCAGGCCCCCACCCATGTCCAACTCATGTTCCCCACCACCCCCACCCCCCAGCACTGTGGTGCATCTGCCAGCAGGCCCCCACCCATGTCCAACTCATGTTCCCCACCACCCCCACCCCCCAGCACTGTGGGGCACCCTCCACCAGGCCCCCACCCATGTCTCCCACCACTGCCACCCCCCAGCAGTGCAGGGGCACCCACCACCAGGCCCCCACCCATGTCTCCCAGCACCCCCACCCCCCAGCCACCAGGGGCAGCCTCCACCAGGCCCCCACCCATGTCTCCCACCACCCCCACCTCCCCAGTCACCAGGGGCAGTCTCCACCAGGCCCCCACCCATGTCTCCCAGCACCCCCACCCCCCAGCAGTGCAGGGGCACCCACCACCAGGCCCCCACCCATGTCTCCCAGCACGCCCACCCCCCAGCCACCAGGGGCACCCACCACCAGGCCCCCACCCATGTCTCCCAGCACCCCCACCCCCCAGCCACCAGGGGCAGCCTCCACCAGGCCCCCACCCATGCCTCCCACCACCCCCGACCCCCAGCAGTGCAGGGGCAGCCTCCACCAGGCCCCCACCCATGTCTCCCAGCACCCCCACCCCCCAACCACCAGGGGCAGCCTCCACCAGGCCCCCAACCATGTCTCCCACCACCCCCACCCCCCAGCAGTGCAGGGGCAGCCTCCACCAGGCCCCCACCCATGTCTCCCAGCACTCCCACCCCCCAGCCACCAGGAGCAGCCTCCACCAGGCCCCCACCCATGTCTCCCACCACCCCCACCCCCCAGCAGTGCAGGAGCAGCCTCCACCAGGCCCCCACCCATGTCTCCCAGCACCCCCACCCCCCAGCCACCAGGGGCACCCACCACCAGGCCCCCACCCATGTCTCCCACCACCCCCACCCCCCAACAGTGCAGGGGCAGCCTCCACCAAGCCCCCACCCATGTTTCCCACCACCCCCACCCCCCCAGCAGTGCAGGGGCACCTGCCAGCAGGCCCCCACCCATGTCCAACTCATGTTCCCCACCACCCCCACCCCCCAGCAGTGCAGGGGCACCCACCACCAGGCCCCCACCCATGTCCACCAGCACCCCCAACCCCCAGCCACCAGGGGCACCCACCACAAGGCCCCCACCCATGTCTCCCACCACCCCTACCCCCCAGCCACCAGGGGCAGCCTCCACCAGGCCCCCACCCATGTCTCTCACCACCCCCACCCCCAGCACTGTGGGGCACCTGCCAGCAGGCCCCCACCCATGTCCAAGTCATGTTCCCAAGAACCCCCACCCACCAGCACTGTGGGGCACCTGCCAGCAGGCCCCCACCCATGTCCAACTCATGTTCCCCACCACCCCCACCCCCCAGCACTGTGGGGCACCTGCCAGCAGGCCCCCACCCATGTCCAACTCATGTTCCCCACCACCCCACCCCCCAGCACTGTGGGGCACCTGCCAGCAGGCCCCCACCCATGTCTCCCAGCACCCCCACCCCCCAGCCACCAGGGGCAGCCTCCACCAGACACCCACCCATGTCTCCCACCACCCCCACCCCCAGCACTGTGGGGCACCTGCCAGCAGGCCCCCAGCCATGTCCAACTCATGTTCCCCACCACCCCCACCCCCCAGCACTGTGGGGCACCTGCCAGCAGGCCCCCACCCATGTCCAACTCATGTTCCCCACACCCCCACCCCCCAGCACTGTGAGGCACCTGCCGGCAGGCCCCCACCCATGTCTCCCAGCACTGTGGGGCACCCTCCACCAGGCCCCCACCCATGTCTCCCAGCACCCCCACTCCCAGCCACCAGGGGCACCCACCACCAGGCCCCCACCCATGTATCCCAGCACCCCCACCCCCCAGCCACAAGGGGCAGCCTCCACCAGGCCCCCACCCATGTCTCCCACCACCCCCACCCCCCAGCAGTGCAGGGGCAGCCTCCACCAGGCCCCCACCCATGTCTCCCAGCACCCCCACCCCCCAGGGGCAGCCTCCACCAGGCCCCCACCCATGTCTCCCACCACCCCCACCCCCCAGCAGTGCATGGGCAGCCTCCACCAGGCCCCCACCCATGTCTCCCAGCACCCCCACCCCCAGCCACCAGGGGCAGCCTCCACCAGGCCCCCACCCATGTCTCCCCCCACCCCCATAGCAGTGCAGGGGCAGCCTCCACCAGGCCCCCACCCATGTCTCCCACCACCCCCACCCCCCCAGCAGTGCAGGGGCACCTGCCAGCAGGCCCCCACCCATGTCCAACTCATGTTCCCCACCACCCCACCCCCAGCACTGTGGGGCACCTGCCAGCAGGCCCCCACCCATGTCCAACTCATGTTCCCCACCGCCCCCACCCCCCAGCACTGTGGGGCACCTGCCAGCAGGCCCCCACCCATGTCCAACTCATGTTCCCCACCACCCCCAACCCCCAGCACTGTGGGGAACCTGCCAGCAGGCCCCCACCCATGTCCAACTCATGTTCCCCACCACCCCCGCCCCCCAGCACTGTGGGGCACCTGCCAGCAGGCCCCCACCCATGTCCAACTCATGTTCCCCACCACCCCCACCCCCCAGCACTGGGGGGCACCTGCCAGCAGGCCCCCACCCATGTGCAACTCATGTTCCCCAGCCAACATGTCATCACAATCTAGATCCCTGGTCCCTATGGTCAGCCTCCAAATGCAAAACACCCACCCGAGTATTGCATCCACCCACTCTTAATTTGCAATTACATCACAGAACACCAATTGCAAGTTCCGAAACAAACACATTTCCCTCACATACACCCAATGGGTGTCAGTGAATCGCAAAACACATATCATGAAATGCATGAAACCAATGAGATACCACACATTGAAGTTCACCAAAAAAAATATGTATTAAAGGAAACATAAATAGAATCAAAAATGAAGAAACAGAAATGTGAATGTACAAAAATTAAAAGAAGCATGTCCGTGAAAAAAAGCAAAACCAAAAATAAAATTCCAAAGTAATGTTGTCCAAAGTCAATGTCCACAAAACAAAATCCAATGGGAAATAAAAAAAGAAAGCCATTGCTCCATGGTTAAAATGTGAAAAAAAAATACAATCCAACAGTGAACTATGTACATGGGAACAAGCCAGGGGCCATTATCCCAACAAAAGAAAGGAAACCTATCTAACTACACTAACTAATAAAATAAACTATATACAAAAATGTGGCCAATGTCCGAAAGGTCCAAATAAAATCAAAACAAAAATGAAACCTAACACTACCTACATAACTATGTACAAGGGCAGCGGGCTAGTTTCACGGCTCACTTTTGGATGTCCCGGGCCAGGGCATCATCAAACTCCTCCTCAATGTCCCGGAGGCGGTCTTCCTCCATGGCCCCGAGGATCCGCAGGGCCGTCGACGTCTCCACCTCCAAACCCCTGCAGATTTCCTCGAGGCACTCGGCCCGCCTCAGGGCCCTTCGCATGGAGTTCTCCGCCCTGACAATTGTGAGCCGTGCCTCTTCCGCCCGCTGCTGCTCCGCATCTATGGCGTGGCCCAACCGCTCCCACACGGAAGACACTCTCTGTCCTGAGTCCTCCTGCCCTCCGGCCGATGCCTGCCCCTCCGATGTTGAAGGCCCCAAGCCTTGATGGCTCCCACCACGTTGCTGCTGCTGCTGCGCCTCTGCCCGTGCACTGCCTCCTGCTGCCTGCACATCCTCCGCCGGCTGGGGTGCAGTCGTAGATGTGGCCACCCCTGCTGGACGTCCGACGCCCGACTGTGGCAGGGATGCCTCCTCCACCAGCCTGGCCGCACCGTCAGAGGCAGCTCCACAGGGCACCCAGGTGACTGATGGGTGGGAAGATGGCACTGAGGACGACTGGCGCGTAGGGGGTCCACTTGAGGAGGGGGTCGTAGCAAGCCCCATCAGACGGAGGAATCCGGCCTGGGTGACCTGTCCCAGCAGGCTGACGTGGTCAACGAGCCATTCGAGATGACCTGCAGTCTCCTCATGAAAAGACTGCAGGTCACCTTGCATGGCCCGTTGACGCAACGCCACACCAGCCAGGACAGGCTCAACCCGGACCCGGATAGCCACGTCCGCAGGCAGAGGAAGGCCAGTTGACGTGAGCTCATCCCCTGCCTGAAAACGGGTCTGGACGTAGGCATCCCTGCTGGTGCAAGTTGATGCAGGGACAGGATCAGGGACAGGATTGCACACAGGCACCTCTGCGGCGGTCTGTGCTGCCTCCTGTCCCTGGTCCTGCACTGCACCACTAGCACCAGTGGGATCCCCACCTCCAGACCCCGTCTCTGGTGCTTGCACGGCCTCCTCCTCCACCAAACTCCCCACCAACCTGGATGACCCTGTGCCATCTTTCCCTGTTGGGCCCTGTGGGGTCCCAGCTGCCCCTTCTGCTGCCGAGGAGTCCAACTCCAACCTCCGCCTCTTGGACCTCCCCCCGGCAGCTGCGGCCTGGGACGCGGCACCGGACTCCTCACTCCCCGACGAGATCACAACATGGGAGGGGAGCCGGGCCTTGCGTCTCCGGCTGGCGGTGGGATCCCCGCCGCTGTGCTCCACAGCACCTTCTCCGCCCTCTTCATCAGTTGACGCTGCAGACAGGGAGAAACAAAACACAGGCATCAGGGCACTGTACAATGGACACATACACACATGACAGTTGTACATGAGTGGCATTGGCAAACCTCAGACATGTCATCACAATCCCCAACACACATGTCATTACAACTTGCACACATGAGCCATACCACAGCCATATCGCAACTGTCACCACCATCCATACACATACAACAGCATGAGCAGCCAAAGGTGAGCCAGACATCACATGCAACACAGGAAGTGCACCACACATGTACACACACCACCACACTTGCATGCATGTGTACACCTCTGCCAAGTGTCGCAGTGTTCAGACGGGCATCCATGTCACATCTGCCAATCAGGCTTCCACATACCGCTGTCACATGCATCCATGTTGCATCACTGTTGCACCCTTGTCAAATACACACACATGCACATGTACACAGTGTTGATACATGCAGCCGAAAACAACATACATGCGTGACATCACGGACATGTCTACTTACATACACATTCATCCAAACATGTGTGCCCACACAACTGCATTTGGCATGCAAGCCTACACACACAAGCACCATCCATGTCTCACACATTCCAGCCCTCGCATGTGTTAGCCCCACGGCCCTGTACACCCCCACCCATACTCGACCCCATACAAACAGATGTGCAACCTGCACACTACTGAATAATCACCACACGCACTGCTCACAATCAGGATGCATGTACACTCACCGCTCGACTCCAGACGGGTCTGCCTCTCAAGGACCTGGACGTGGAGCGCTGGGGATATGCATTCCATGACCCTCATCTGTTCTTCCGACAAGTGGCCCCGGCGCCCCTTGGCATCCGCTGCCTTCAAGAGGCGCCGGGCCTTGTTCAGGGTCCTGGACCTGAAGTCCTCCCAGCGCTTCTTGACATGTTGTAAGTCGCGGACTGCCACCCCCTCCACGTTGATGGCAGTCACGATGTCAGTCCAGATCCCAGTCCGTCCTACCTTGTCGGCGCGGGAACTTCCGAAGAGGGCATCATACTGCCCCAGGACTTGCTCCACCAGGACACCAACTTCGGTGGCACTGAAGCTGGTGCCCCTCTGCCTCTCTGGCCGGGGGTTGTCAGTGGTCTCAGATGGTGTTTGCCCCGACATGACAACCCCAGAGGCAGGAGTGGGTGGGCAACTGGGTCCTGGGGCTGGGCTGTGGAGCGATGGAATCCCAGTCGGGAGTCTTCGGTTCCAGCAGGGGTGGTCACAGCAATAGCTCCCCTGGCTGATGTGCAGGCAGCAAATGGCAGGGCACGTGGGCAGCAGGCAGTCAGGCAGCAGCAGATGGCAGGTGGGAGCGTGCTCTGGGATCTGGGGGGCAGTAGTTCGGCCTTCTGGGCTGGAGCGTGGTCTTCCGTGTGCTTACGCGTGGCCAGCTTGATACGGAGTGATTTGGCACGTGAAAAATCTGCACGTCAGCGTGTAATTCGAGGAAAGGCCCTTAGCGCGTAAGCGCGTCTGCACGCATACGCATTTTCATTGGACAGAAGGCCCCTCAAGCGCAAGCGCCCCTGTGACGTGACGCGTACAGACGTGCATGGGCATTTCAGCACTCGAAAAAATGCACGTCCGCGTGTAATACGAGGAAAGGGCCCATGCGCGTAAGCGCGCGTGGAAAACTGCACGTCCGCGTGTAATACGAGGAAAGGCCCTTAGCGCGTATGCACGGCAGCACGCATATGCGATTTCATTGGACGAAAGGCCCTTAGTGAGTGAGCGCATCTGTGACGTGAGGCGCGCGGGTGTTTCCCTCATTGCACGTGATGACAGAACACACGTGGATTTCCACCAATCGTGTGTGAAAGTTCCCGGCACCCCGGAACACACGTACCCATGCTAAATGCGTGTGGAACTTCCCGCACACCCCGAAACACACGTATCCAGGCCAATCGCGTGTACGCTCACTCCCCTCCGATCACACGCGATGACACTCGGACCTACAGTCTTACCACGTATCCGAATACGGGAAACCTGCGCACGGCAAAAGACGTGCATAGGCATCAACGCATCCGCCCACACGAAGGCAGGCGGAGGCGTCCCCGCGCACAGCACAAAAGTGCGCGCAAACAACAAACGCGTATATACAGCTACGATGAATGCCCCATTTGTCGCTGCACTGATCGTGGGACACCGCAGGAGGAGGAGAATAGCCAGGGCACGTATTTTCGCACCACGGACAAGCCTTTTTGGGATGTCTGACGACCAGGTCTATGGCAGGTATAGGTTTCCACCCCATATCATCCTAGACCTGGTCGGGGAGTGGGAAGATGACCTCACATCCCCCACCCTTTGCTCCCAAGCATTGAGCCCCTTGGAGAAGCTGCTCAATGTCCTGCATTTTTTGGCCACTGGGTCATTTCAGCGGACCACTGCCATAGTGGGGGGGGGTCTCACAGGCCAAGCAGTCACGCTGCCTACACCAGGTACTGGCAATCATGACAGCGCGCCCCTCAGTCCGCAGGCACATATACATGCCCAGAACACCCACAGAAAGGCAGGCCGTTGTCCTGGATTTTTTCAGGGTGGCACACTTCCCCTAAGTGCTCGGTGCCATAGATTGCACCCATGTGGCCCTACGTCCACCTAGGGCCATTGAGCACATCTACCGAAACCGCAAGCACTGGCATTCCATCAATGTACAGGTGGTATGTGATGCAAAGGGAATCATCACCTCTTACTATGCAAACTACCCTGGCTCCACCCATGACAGTTTCATATACAGAATGTCCGCCCTGAGCCGGACCCTGGAAGCTGGGCAGCATGGCGACACATGGCTCCTAGGTCAGTACAAATGCCCTTGCACATGCATGCAAGTCACACACAGACAAATATCCAAACCCTAATAATCTCAACTATTATCACCTCCCCAGGGGACAGTGCCTACCCTCTGAGCAACCACATGATGACGCCAATCCGGAACCCCACCACACCACCCCAGGTAAGAAACAACGCCGCCCATATTGCAACCAGGGGCATAGTGGAGCGCACATTCGGAGTGCTCAAGTCATGTTTCCGGTCCCTTGACCGCTCTGGTGGGCAACTACTCTATGCACCACCAGTAGTGTGCAGGATCATTGTGGCAGCATGTGTCCTGCACAATGTTGCAACACGGCAGGGCGTCCCGGTGGACATGGTGGTGCCCCCACATCCCCAACCACAGGCACAGGCGCTGCCCATGGGAGGGGACAGGGCACGTGGCGAGGAAGCCCGGACCCAGCTTGTGGCCACATTTTTCACCTAAACTCCCACCCCTGCGGAGTGCACACAGGCCTGGCACATACCAGGTGACAATCGATGATGACAAAGAGACAGTCAACTGTCACAACCCTACCACCCTGAGATAGTTGCCATGGAAGTGCCACATCGTCTGCATCCCTAGCTACTTAAACACAAGCTATCCTGTGTGACCAAAAGGCACACATATGACATATGACATGATATGGGCCATACACAAGTATTCCAAGGCGCAATGAGGCAGGGAGGGGGGAACAAGGGAACACAGAGAACTGTACTACTAGGCCAGGTGTCATTGAGATTGTGCAAGTGCAGGGGTAGGGGGAAGGGAAAAGTGCAAGGGGAAGGGTGGGGGGGAGTCCAGTACAGGGGAAGTAGCCCAAAAAAATAATACATAGGTCGCCTGGTGGCAACTACAAAGGTAAGTGCAGACAAGTGCTGGGAAGGGAGGGCTGTAGGGGTAGAGAGACAGTACTGCAATGCAGGGGTTGCCAGGGAGGCAGTGCAAGTGGAGAGTGGCTGGGCCAGGGACCGAGGTCGGTGAGAGTGGCCCAGTTGCAGCTCCTGTGCAGTTCCAGTGAAGAATTCTGCAAGGGAGAGGCAGAGAGTAAGCAGAAGCAAAGAGGAAGGTCTTGAGGTGCTTCCAGAACTGGAGATGGTTCCCCTCAAGTTCAAGTCAGGCAGGAAGTCTGTTCCAGGGGGAGGGCCCTGCTGCGGAGAGAAATCTACCCCCAGCTAGTTGCTCTGAGAAGCTGATGACCCGGACATGCAAGGTGTGCATCACACACACCTGCAAAACAGGCCATGGCCATTACTGTCATGTCACTCAAACCCTCCCAAACATCAACATGACATGGCAAGCAATACCCATACACCAACGCAGTAACGATAAGGTACACATTGCCATGTCCTAAATGTACAGTGGCATCCGACAATGATGCCTGACCCGGAATCAGATGAAATGACAGACCAACAAAATCTCCCACCCAAAATAAGTCATTTCCAAATGCATTACAACAGTCGTAGACGTATGTGTTGTGATGTGCTTGGTTAGTCTGATGTGGTTTGTCATGTGGTTTATGATGTCACCAGAGTGCCTGTGGAATGCTGAGGCATGAGTGGGAGAATGCTGTGATGAGAGTTCTATATTGTGTCAGTTGAGCCCTCCCTGGGTGATGGGTGCCGGTGTCTTTGTGTCTCTGTCTCCCTATCCTTATTGCTGATGTCTTAATCTTGGAACTGTAACTGTAACATAAGAACTGAAGTAAACTTAAGAAGTAACCATAAAGCTGCCTGGACTGAGCTTTATAACAATGGCGACGAGGATTTCCTTCATCAAGAACCCAAGGCAAAGGAAGATGAAGAGAAACTAAGTAAAGACATGAAGAAGTGAAGAAGTAAATGATTCAAGACGCCTGCTGCGGGGGGGTGCAGGATGAATCAGGACCAGAAGAAAACAGAGGACACCACCCCCAGAAACCGTAAGTCCCATCACCCAGGGGCCCAAGGGGTCGTCAGGAAGAAGCCCTGACATGATCCCCATAGTGCAAGGGGAGCCGGAGGGAGAAAGCTCCATTGTTGTTTGGGACCAGTGCTCATCGTGAGCTTGTGGAGAGTGGGGAAGCTGGGTCCCAGGAGGGTGCCAAGGAAAAGCCCAGACATACTTCCCCAGGGCGCATGATGGCAGAAAGCCCCATGTTTGGTGGCCCCATAAGATACTGTGGAATGAGCGAAGTGCAGATGTAAGTCCCCTTCAAGGTATGCACAGTGAAAGGGGAAGTGCTGTAGACATTCTGTTATTTCTGGAATTCCTGTTAAAAAGGGAGCCTGGGGCGCCGCCCGTGACTGTTGTTGAAGATTGGCAGGCGCATTCCAGTGTTTATTACCTTGTAAGGGTCATAGAGTATGCGCGCTGTCAGTAGCAAGCAGCTGCCGCTGTGCTGAGTAAATGGATGGCCGTTAAAAGCAGGAGCTTCGTTTCGCTCCCACTGAGAGTGTGTGACTGATGACGTCACATAGGAGCACCAGGGTATGGCGAAGGTCAGAACGTCACCGTTAGCAGATCGAATTCTGAGCTGGTTGCCAGTGTGATCAGTTTCGTAATACGAAGACGAAAGGACCTACATGGACGTAGGAAACGTGATGACAGAGAGAAAGTATTTTCATAACGAGGCGTGGAATGCGGAAGCTCAGAGTGTTCCCGGCATGATGATGCCATCGGGTTCACTGCTCAATCGATCCGATGGTCTCATGAAAAATATTAGGAAATGGCAGCGCAGCGCAGCGCAGAGATGTTGCGGAGAAAGGCAGCATATTGGAGTTATAAGTGAGTGTAAAAGATATTTTGGTGCGATGGTAACGGCTGCAGCCACGTGTTGAAGTGACAGTTGCTACGTAAGGAGAGAAGCTGACTGGAAATGCGACACCATAGTAATGGAGCTTGTCAAGAAAAAAAAAAAAAATGAAACGCTGGAAAAGAAGATGCAGGCGGCATCTGGGGAAACGTTTTCCTCGTCATGTGAGCACTTGTGTACTGATAAGAAGGGTAGAGGTCAACCGGGAACGGTTTTACTCACTTCTCTGTGCCTGGCAGGGCAGGCATTATTCAAGTGAAGAAGGAATGCATGTTAGCACATTTGAAATGTTTAGTAAAGGTGCTCTATAGTAAAGGTGGTTGTTAGTTAGGTATGTTGGAAAAAAAATGTACTTGTTTTACTTGCAGATGGACTCTACTGAAACGCTATGGAAAGTGCATATATATGCGTTGTATGTCAGTTTGATTGAGTGAAATGCCACTGACAATTTTTTTTGAAGTTAATGCAGTGTTTATTTGCAGACGGACTTTATTTAAATAATAAGGAAAGTACATGAGGTGTTTCTTAGTCTGAGTGAGTGTGCTAGACTTAATGAGTTTTGAGGATTTTCAGGAGTAAGTTGTTACAGAACAACATGGACGTTTAGGCACTTGTGGCCATATCTTTATGTGAAATAATCTCGCACGCGCTAGGTATAAAAAGCTGGAGTAAGAAAAAAAAAGGAAAATGTTAAATGCAGATGTGAAAATGTCGTGTATATCCATACACTTGAGAAGTATGGAAGTGAAGGCATGTCACGGGCATATTAGCTAGAATGCGCATGGATGTATGAAAGAATGAATGGGTGCAACATTCATTTTAATTAGAAGTTTTAGATACTAGGGAGGTAGCGCCTCCGTTTGGTATGAACAGTAGGAAGTTTCTCTGTTTAGAAGAGTTAGGTTAGGTGGTAGCGCCACTTAGAAGTGCACTCTATCGGTGTTTTAGTTAACGCTGTTTAGGTCATGAGATTGAGTTTAGTGATGTAACTAAAGTGAGGTAGCGCCTCGGTAGGTTTGATGTGTTAGAAAGGGGAAGCCTGAGGGTAGCGCCTTGTCAGGAATTTTAATTAGAGTGGTTAGTGAGAGTTGCACAAGTATGGTTGGTACTGCAAGCGTCTAGTGTCTTTGCTATAGCGGTAGTCGAGTCTAGTGCTTTTGTTTTGGAAGTAGTGCAATCTTTGAAGAAATGATTCTTATCCCAAAGGACGGCTTGTAGAAGACAGGTGAAGCGGGTTGCTGGCAGGGGACGCCCTCCAGTAAATATTATGAAAAGGTTGAAGAAGCTGTTCGAGGTGAAGAATCCCAGGGTGATTTGCTTATTTTTATGTGTTATGTGTTGATCCTGGCTATTTTGATATGGTCAGGGTTTTGATTATAGGACTGGATTGTTCTGCCATTGAGAAGAGTGTTAGAGTCACCCATATGTTTTTTTGATGGACTTGGAGTTGACTGGCCAGCATCTCCAAGCTGTTTGAGGAGCTTTACACCATGGTATGGTCAGGTTTGCTTGATTGGCTTGGTCCACCTATATATATATATATGTATATGCTTATGTGTTTCTGAGGCATGCCTGTTGCTGGTTGTGTGTTAGTGAGCTGTAGAATTTTACTGAACCTCTTATCTGTCTATGGTGATTTCGTTGTCATCCTGATGACTAGTATTGCGTCGGGGTGACAAGTAGGTGCTTCAGGGTGGCAGCCTGAAGGCTCGCCTGTGGTAGGGGCGAGCGGGAGGACCAAAGTTGTTTTGTGTTGGTTATGTTATTGTGGGTTAGGTATAGCCTTGGATCTGGGCTGGTTTGTGTCTAGTGTGGGAGACTAGAGTCTGCTCGTGGCAGGGGTGGATGGGAGGTGATTAGTGCTGTTATTGATGGTGTTTAAGAATGATAGGCGTAGTTCTGAAATTGCATAGTTGTGGGTTTTTCTAGTGAAACCTCCATTGCTCTTGGTTTGGATGAGATGTGCGTTGCCTTTGGGAAAATGTCTGATAGGAGGGAGATGTGTTGTGAAGCTTGTGTTGCAAGTGTGTTTTGTAAGGGGGAAGATGTGTTGTGATGTGCTTGGTTAGTCTGATGTGGTTTGTCATGTGGTTTATGATGTCACCAGAGTGCCTGTGGAATGCTGAGGCATGAGTGGGAGAATGATGTGATGAGAGTTCTATATTGTGTCAGTTGAGCCCTCCCTGGGTGATGGGTGCCGGTGTCTTTGTGTCTCTGTCTCCCTATCCTTATTGCTGATGTCTTAATCTTGGAACTGTAACTGTAACATAAGAACTGAAGTAAACTTAAGAAGTAACCATAAAGCTGCCTGGACTGAGCTTTATAACAGTAACATCACAATGAATGCCTGTCTACATGCACATTATGCATTGCAAAATCAACACTGCAGCTCATGTGTGCAGTGTCCTACTCCTGCATCACACTGCTCAGCGCACAGCACAGTGAACAGCCATTGTGTGTGATGCACACCCTGAGCATCACATCTAAGTGACAGACCACATCAAACATCAAATTAGGCATGTACTGGATCCATAATCGGTCACAGAACATGTGCTGCCGGGACACAGTGGGCACCAGAAGGCAAACAGTGTACACGTGGATATGCAAGGGTGGGAGTACATGTAGTGCATCAGAGTGCAAGTGTGTGGTTCTGCAAGGACATGCACTCCACATATGCATGTGCACTCAAGTGACCATCAGTGTTCCCTACACATCACATGTGAACATCCACCATGTGTACACCCCAGCATGTCAACCCACAACTATCCCCTCGCACCTGAAAGGAAAACACAACACATGAACAGGCATTGATCAGCAGAACACAACATGTACATAGGATACCACCATTACTATGTCAGAGTTCCCATCACACTGCAGGGCAAGGCAACTATCAACAACAACCCCCCCTCCCTCACAAATGACCATGACCCACTGAACAACTGCACCTGGGTCATGGAGCCTCCAAAACTCAATTCCACCTGGCCACAGGATCACCTTTACCCTTTGTCACCATCTCGCACCTTGTGTGTAAAAAGATGCCTGAACCCTCAGAATCCACACTCATTTCCAAAATCACAAAATCCAAGGCATAAAAACGAACCCGAACACCCTCCGGTAGATGACTTGACGTAGCAGTACCTCACAAAGGCCAAGTACTACCACAATGATGCAACAACCAAGGTAGCACAGCAAAACAATGTCACGACAGGATGTGAGACATGTGTGGTACATGACATAGGATGATGCACCATCAATGGATGTGTAATGTCACAGGTCCCCTGTACAGGCATGGGAGTGTCACGAAACAACCACCCCCACCATGTCCCGGGTGCCTGCAAGGTCAAACTCACACAGGCCCCTGAGACCCTGGTGGGGAATGAGGTTCAGGGATATGCAGTCGGGACAGGTGTTGACACACTGGATGACTGGAATGAGTGGCAGGAGAGGGGAGGAGGAATGACACATGAAACTAGGGAATGCACGAAAATGTACAACCTGCATGAACACATACACAATCCAAACAAACTTGGACATCATTGTCATGGCCTTCTGTAGTCCAGGCTCAGGAATGGTACGAACCACTATGATGCAAGTTCGGGGCTTACACAGGCATCTGCAACCCCAGTGGGGAAAGAGGGTCAGGGAACGTTGCTTGGATAGGCACGGGAAGCAGGAACACCGGGTAGAGGGTACAGGTTTCAAAATTGCGTAGGATCACGGGTGATTAGGGAGAAAAAACATACCAAATTGAACCACACATACATCCATGCATCAGTACACTCCCCAGCAAGCCTATGCAGAGCAGTTCGAAAGAAAAACAACAAGACACTTAGCTCTGGTTTTGAGTGCTGGCCTCCTGCCTGCACACTCTCAGGTCCGGTTACAGGAGCACTGCAATGCTGCAAAGAGAGCCACAGGCAACAACCTGTACGTGCCAATTACACAAAAACACAACACCAAACATGCCCCATAGCAACAAACTACTCTACAAACAGACAATCTGTGCTCGATGCTTAGTACCCATATATAACATCACCCCTGTGACGGGTCATACACAGTCAATGCAGTAAGTCAGCCGCTGGTGGGTGCGTGGCAAATGGAACACCAATGTGTCACAATTCACACAACATGCAATGTTCCCTGAGTAAGCAGACAGTCCCATATAGCAAGCCATGACTACAGAGCAAGTTGCATACCACCATGACCGAAACAAAGTTGGCAGTGCATTTATCATGAAGTACGTGGAAAAGACATGCACTGCACCTGAGTATGTCCCTTGCTGTATGTCCCTGTGAGCTGCCTCTTTCCATGTCTCGGAAGGCTACATGGTTGATACAAGTGCCTCAATGGACCTTGGTGTACCGGAGGGTATGTGCCACTGCCCCTGCATGTGTCCCAGACAACCCTACTATCAACAGCCATCAGTCCACAAACACATCTGAGCTGCATTGTGTGCTTCAACACCAATATTCGTCTAAGCTCACCCTCAGTGCTGTGACTAAGCCTGCATGTGCAACTCGCCTGGTGCAAGCTTTGCTGTGTCGTGGCCCCCCTGTGATGCTCACCTTCCCTGGAGTTCCTTGGAACATGTCAGCAGTTCTAGGATGTGGGTCTGCAATCACTGTGCCTCTGCTTGTGCACACATGTGCATGTGGGCACCAACAAACGGGTCCAGAATTCCGTCGTCCAATGGGCCATGTCTGCTGGCAAAGGTGCTCTGGAGGCTCATCCCCCTGCAGAAAGGGCATGAAACACATGATTAATGCTTCAAAGTCATCTGTGTGTGTCTCATCAGGCATCTCATTACTTGACCATGTCAGAGAGTCACATCACGAATCACACCATCAGTCCGTCTTTCACCTCCAAAGTGTGGAACACTATCTACAGCATGAATTGCAACAAGCACGTGTACAGGAAAGATATGAAACATACTACACAATGCATAGCAATCAATGTCCACATTAATCATGACACACCCCATCTAGCAAAAGCTGAACAGTGGACAATGACACCTAAATCATCCCCACTAGGGGTGTCAACACAAGTCACACAGCACCAGACATGCCACAGATATGACAGTCCAAAGCCCTTGTGTAATAGGCTGTCACACCGAACCATCCTTGCGAGCCCATGCATTAGGGAGGCAGGAGTGGCATATGTGAGTCAAGGACCCCAATCAGCAAACACATACACAAGACAACCATGAAGGGCCCCCCTGGAACAGACAGTGGATGCCTTCAAAAGCCACAAAGCACCGCACCGTCACATGAAAGCACAATAGACTAGCAATTTTAAACTAACTCAACTATTAACTAATTACACTAACTATGGAAAACCTACATTACCTATTTAAACTAACTATCAAACAGAAACCTAACTAACTAAACTAAAAGAAAAATCAAAAATGGCCACATACGACCCTGGGGGGAGGGGAGGCACCCAGGAGGGGGGAGGTACAGGGTGCTGCTCAACATCCACATGCAATGATGCTGAGCCAAAAAAAAATCCTCCATGGGCTCAACGCCTGCACAGCATGACCTATGTGGGAGATAGATGGTTGTCCGAGTCAGGCTCATCCTGGAAAGGAGGACGTGGCACAGTAGCCTGGCCACGCCTAGCCGCAGCTTGCCCCTCGTCGGCAGCAAGTCTGCCGGACGGGTGAGCCTGGTTCTGTGTGATGATGTGACATACGTCTGCATGCAGAACCTCACGTGATACACGTGCTTCCTCTTGCAAGGTAGCACGTGTAACACGGAGTTCCTCCTGCAAGGCCTGGCTGGACAACCGCTGCACCTCCCGGCAAGCCTGTAGCTCAGCCGAGATGGTACGCTCAAGCTGTGCAAACCTCTCATCTGCCTGCTGCCTCTGGGACATCATAAGGACACCCAGAGTGGATCTGAGGGAAGCATACTCCTCCCTCAGGGCATCCATGTGCGCCTCTGCGTGAGCAGCAATTGCTTGACGCAGAAATGACATTTCAGCCTGGCGTGCCCTGTCTGAGGCCGCCATGCCCAGCCTGAGCGAGCGGGCCGTGGACCGTGCCGCCTGCTGCTGGAGAAGCACCAGCCTAGCAGGGGGGAGCACAGATCGTGCCACACGCTCCATGCTCTCAGCGATGTTCTCCATTGCTGCCCCCTGCCGTTCGGAATTGGCAGTCATGTCTTGCTCCCACTCAGTATACAGCGGTTGCGCGCGGCGACCGCGTTGCCGGGCTTGACCCCTGCGGGACCCAAGGACCGGGGGTCCTCGCTGTGTTGGCACCGCCTGCGGCTGCACGACTACATGCCCCCGTCGACGTGATGTCCCAGGCACATCAGTGACTGGTGTGGAGGGTGACCCTGCGTCCCGATCCACCACAGGCGGAGGAACCAAGACTGTCTGATCCCTCAGTGCAGGTGTCGCAGACAGAGGAGTGTCCACATCAGAATCACTCACCCCTGACACATGGACTTGATGCTCATCCAACTCAACATGGACGTCAGAGTCATCATCAAGGCTGGACTCATAGGCAGCCAGAGACAAGATGGACTGCAGCACTTGGGGGTTTTCGTGGCCTACCACCCCACGACCCCCACTAGTGCCGGGTTGATGTGGTGTTACCAACCCTGTGTCTGGCATGACAACACCATACTCCGCCTCCATTGCGTCATCACCTGAAAAATAGAGAGAAAAAGGTCACTACACATGTCAGAAGCACACGACACACACACACCGACAGCAAAGGCATCTGGCAGACATGTGACACACAACATATGACCAGGCATGCATGCTGGGTCTCCTTTGAATAGCTTCTGTGATCAGACCTGTTGAAAGGTGGCAATTTCCATGGAAGTGGGTCTATGCAGTGCAGAAAATGTGTACGCCACTCACTACCTACATGTACAAGCACTACATGGTGTGTGCCAGGAAATGTGAAGGCAGTGCAATGTCAAATTCAGATATCACGTGCATTGTGCATTCAATGTGTACCTTGTCTAGAAGCCAAGCACCCCTCCACCCCAGTACCAAAGCAGGGATGCCTAGCATGGTATCAAAAGGCTGACCATACACCTGTGTATTGACAGGCAGTGTTGACTGGCATCAACAGCTTAATGTGATTCAAATTACAACACTGCAAATGATGCTGGGACAGTGGGCAGGACACATGATGAAAACTCTGGAGGCCGCCCACGTGTGAAGAAGACACAAAAGTTGGACAGAGTCATTGGCCATTGAACAGGCTGAGGCCTGTGAGCCACACAGATTGCCAGGGCCTATACATGTGGGCAACGCAGGACTGAGCCACAGTTGACATGGGGAGGCCGATGAGATGGCAGGCAATGTATGTAACCAAGGACTCATATTACAGTGATCATCCAGTCAAGGACACATAGGGGCATGCGTGCAATGCACATGGAGCATGAATGGGCACTCATGTCCCTGCGGGACATCTGAACCATGCACAGTACAAGTGAGATACCCTGCATCGAGTACTAAGGCTGTACCACACGGCATATGTCTGGCAGTTTCTACGGTGGAAGTTAGCATCTACACAGGACACATGAACAAGAAACTACACATTGGCAAGATTGAAGCAGACCAGTGCAAAGGTGGAACTGGAGTGCAGAGTGGCGGAGGAGGGGCAAAGGAGCATGCCCACATGGAGTCCTGCATGCAGGCAGAGGAGACATGCATGACGGTAGCATTGCATTACTTACACCTCAGAACCATGTACACGTCACATGTAGCAGCAATCATGCACAACACATCCCACAAGTGAAACACACACGTCCTCAACAAACACGCATCAACACTCACTGGAATGGGCATCAAAGTCCAGCATCTCTCCCACTCCTTCGACCAATTCAGGTGGTATGAACTCTGCAACGAGAGCCTCATGCGGAGTGAGTTCTTCCTCCTCTGGTGCAGGCCCACCGCCAGTCACCAGAGTCAAGTTGTAATCTGTGGCACGCTTGATGTCATTCCAACGCTTTTTGCACTCCTGCGCCGTGCGCACCTCATGGCCGAATGAACTGACATGTTCCGCAACATGCTTCCAGTGAGTGTCACGTTGGGCAGCCGTAGTCTGACTATTGGCACCCACTAGCATGTCACGGCTGTGGCCCCGCACGTAGTCCACGAGGAAGTCCAGTTCCTGCTTACAGAAAGGCTTCTTCCTCGACGTGCAGGAGGTCGTGGCTGTGTGTGGGGTCCCAGCCTGTGCTGCAGGTGCAACCTTCCTCCTCTTGGACTGTGGCGCAAACCCTGGCTGGCTAATGCTGCCCTGACCAGTATGGCCAGTGGGTTCGGTGGATTGAGCCAAGGGAGTGGCAGGTGGAGGGATGACCAAAGGCCTGACTTGTGTCAGTGGCAGCTGGGTGCCCACTAATGGACCCTGCGCAGCAACATCAGCTGTGGCAGGGTCATTGACCGCAACGGTCCTGGTTGGCAGACTCACAACCGGGGTGCTGTTGGGTGCATCTGCCCCTGCACTTGCCAACACCCGGCTGTTCGGGGCAGCAGATGACATGACTGCCCCAGGGACATGTGTCTTGGTCTGACCAGCCCGGCCTGCCCCTATGGTTTCCCCCCTGGCCTGTTGGAGATCTACCAAGGGCTCTTCAAGTGCCAACGCAGCCTGCGCTGGCAGACCCTGAGCCTGGGTGGCGGTGTCCACAGCTGCACCTGCAGCTACCACTACCCTTGGGACCATGGCAGTCGATGGAACGGACTGCCGGGTCATACGGGTGCCAGTGCCAGATGCAGGAGCTGCATCCCCCGGAACCACAGGGGGTGGTGGCATGGCTGCACCGACACATGGCACAACATTGTGCTAAAGTGGCGCACCCCTGCCTCGTCCCCCTCTGTGGCTGCCCTGGACACCCTGGAGTCCCCCTACTCCCTGGTCACCACGGCCACGTCCCCGACCACGCCCGCCACGAGGAGTACGCCCAGCTGAGGCGCCCCTCACCTTTGGTGGCCTCCCAACCATGGCACAGATGTAGTAGTGCTGGCACAGATGGAGTGCTGCCAATGGGAGGTGTACACCTCAATTGACCTGGGCAATTGGGGTGAAGGGGGTGGGAAGCAAGATGTTAACAGCCACCCTGCACCTGCAAGGCTGTATGTGACCCCGGTGATGTGGTGACGGGTCACGCAACGCTCAGGCACCCCAAAACTGCAGTAAAACCGTGCACGCAACCCTGCAGCCTACGTGCGTGGATTCAACCTCCCGCAGTACGCGGTGGCACCCAGTAACACAAATAACGCGTACGCGTGGGACACGCAGGCTACTATGACATCGAAAATGGGTGCGATACACAGGGGCACCCGCAGTGGGAAAAAGAGCGTGTGCGACTCACCGTCTGACTAGCGCGATGCAGAAAAACACGCGTAGCCAATACCCCCGCCAAAAGAAGAGATACGTCCTTGATAGCTGTGAAGTTGTGATGGCGCGCGAAACAACAGGAAGCAGCAACACACGTCGGTCTCCACGAAAGGCACGTACAGCAAACTGCTGGGCCCGCTCACCTTTAACCCGTGCTGAGGGAAACGCACGCGCGCGTCACGTCACTTACGCGCATGGGCCATTTCCTCGTATTACACGCGGACGTGCAGTTTTTCACGTGCGACTACGCGCATGGGCCCTTTCCTCGTATTACACGCGGACGTGCATTTTTTCACGCGCTGAAATGCCCATGCACGTCTGTACGCGTCACGTTACAGGGGCGCTTGCGCTTGAGGGGCCTTCTGTCCAATGAAAATGCGTATGCGTGCAGAAGCGCTTACTCGCTAAGGGCCATTCCTCAAATTACACGCTGACGTGCAGATTTTTCACGTGCCAAATCACTCCGTATCAAGCTGGCCACGCGTAAGCACACGGAAGACCACGCTCCTGCCCAGAAGGCCGAACTACTGCCCCCCAGAGCCCGAGCACGCTCCCACCTGCCATCTGCTGCTGCCTGACTGCCTGCTGCCCACGTGCCCTGCCATTTTCTGCCTGCACATCAGCCAGGGTTGCTGTTGCTGTGACCACCCCTGCTGGAACCGAAGACTCCCGACTGGGATTCCATCGCTCCACAGCCCAGCCCCAGGACCCAGTTGCCCACCCACTCCTGCCTCTGGGGTTGTCATGTCGGGGCAAACACCATCTGAGACCACTGACAACCCCCGGCCAGAGAGGCAGAGGGGCACCAGCTTCAGTGCCACCGAAGTTGGTGTCCTGTTGGAGCAAGTCCTGGGGCAGTATGATGCCCTCTTTGGAAGTTCCCGCGCTGACAAGGAAGGACGGACTAGGATCTGGACTGACATCGTGACTGCCATCAACGTGGAGGGGGTGGCAGTCCACGACTTACAACATGTCAAGAAGCGCTGGGAGGACTTCAGGTCCAGGACCCTGAACAAGGCCCGGCGCCTCTTGAAGGCAGCGGATGCCAAGGGGCGCCGGGGCCACTTGTCGGAAGAACAGATGAGGGTCCTGGAACGCATATCCCCAGCGCTCCACGTCCAGGTCCTTGAGAGGCAGACCCGTCTGGAGTCGAGCGGTGAGTGTACATGTATCCTGATTGTGAGCAGTGCATGTGGTGATTATTCAGTAGTGTGCAGGTTGCATATCTGTTTGTATGGGGTTGAGTATGGGTGGGGGTGTACAGGGCCGTGGGGCTAACACATGCGAGGGCTGGAATGTGTGAGACATGGATGGTGCTTGTGTGTGTAGGCTTGCATGCCAAATGCAGTTGTGTGGGCACACATGTTTGGATGAATGTGTATGTAAGTAGACATGTCCATGATGTCACGCATGTATGTTGTTTTCGGCTGCATGTATCAGCACTGTGTACATGTGCATGTGTGTGTATTTGACAAGGGTGCAACAGTGATGCAACATGGATGCATGTGACAGCGGTATGTGGAAGCCTGATTGGCAGATGTGACATGGATGCCCGTCTGAACACTGCGACACTTGGCAGAGGTGTACACATGCATGCAAGTGTGGTGGTGTGTGTACATGTGTGGTGCACTTCCTGTGTTGCATGTGATGTCTGGCTCACCTTTGGCTGCTCATGCTGTTGTATGTGTATGGATGGTGGTGGCAGTTGCGATATGGCTGTGGTATGGCTCATGTGTGCAAGTTGTAATGACAAGTGTGTTGGGGATTGTGATGACATGTCTGAGGTTTGCCAATGCCACTCATGTACAACTGTCATGTGTGTATGTGTCCACTGTACAGTGCCCTGATGCCTGTGTTTTGTTTCTCCCTGTCTGCAGCGTCAACTGATGAAGAGGGCGGAGAAGGTGCTGTGGAGCACAGCGGCAGGGATCCCACCGCCAGCCGGAGACGCAAGGCCCGGCTCCCCTCCCATGTTGTGATCTCGTCGGGGAGTGAGGAGTCCGGTGCTGCGTCCCAGGCCGCAGCTGCCGGGGGGCGGTCCAAGAGCGGAGGTTGGAGTTGGACTCCTCGGCAGCAGAAGGGGCAGCTGGGACCCCACAGGGCCCAACAGGGGAAGATGGCACGGAGTCATCCAGGTTGGTGGGGGGTTTGGTGGAGGAGGAGGCCGTGCAAGCACCAGAGACGGGGTCTGGAGGTGGGGATCCCACTGGTGCTAGTGGTGCAGTGCAGGACCAGGGACAGGAGGCAGCACAGGCCACCGCGGAGGTGCCTGTGTGCAATCCTGTCCCTGATCCTGTCCCTGCATCATCTTGCGCCAGCAGGGATGCCTACGTCCAGACCTGTTTTCAGGCAGGGGATGAGCTCACGTCAACTGGCCTTCCTCTGCCTGCGGACGTGGCTATCCGGGTCCGGGTTGAGCCTGTCCTGGCTGGTGTGGCGTTGCGTCAACGGGCCATGCGAGGTGACCTGCAGTCTTTTCATGAGGAGACTGCACGTCATCTCGAATGGCTCGTTGACCATGTCAGCCTGCTGGGACAGGTCACCCAGGCCGGATTCCTCCGTCTGATGGGGCTTGCTACGACCCCCTCCTCAACTGGACCCCCTACGCACCAGTCGTCCTCTGTGCCATCTTCCCACCCATCAGTCACCTGGGTGCCCTGTGGAGCTGCCTCTGACGGTGCGGCCAGTCTGGTGGAGGAGGCATCCCTGCCACAGTCGGGAGTCGGACGTCCAGCAGGGGTGGCCACATCTACAACTGCACCCCAGCCGGCGGAGGATGTGCAGGCAGCAGGAGGCAGTGCACGGGCAGAGGCACAGCAGCAACGTGGTGGGAGCCATGAAGGCTCGGGGCCTTCAACATCGGAGGGGCAGGCATCGGCCGGAGGGCAGGAGGACCCAGGACAGAGAGTGTCTTCCGTGTGGCAGCAGTTGGGCCACGCCATAGATGCGGAGCGGCAACGGGCGGAAGAGGCACGGCTCACAATGGTCAGGGCGGAGAACTCCATGCGGAGGGCCCTGAGGCGGGCCAAGTGCCTCGAGGCAATCCGCAGGGGTTTGGAGGTGGAGACGTCGACGGCCCTGCGGACCCTCGGGCCATGGAGAAGGACCGCCTCCGGGACATTGAGGAGGAGTTCGATGATGCCCTGGCCCGGGACATCCACAAGTGAGCCGTGAAACTAGCCCGCTGCCCTTGTACATAGTTATGTAGGTAGTGTTAGGTTTCATTTTTGTTTTGATTTTATTTGGACCTTTCGGACATTGGCCACATTTTTGTATATAGTTTATTTTATTAGTTAGTGTAGTTAGATAGGTTTCCTTTCTTTTGTTGGGATAATGGACCCTGGCTTGTTCCCATGTACATAGTTCACTGTTGGATTGTATTTTATTTTCACATTTTAACCATGGAGCAATGGCTTTCTTTTTTATTTCCCATTGGATTTTGTTTTGTGGACATTGACTTTGGACAACATTACTTTGGAATTTTATTTTTGGTTTTGCTTTTTTGCACGGACATGCTTCTTTTAATTTTTGTACATTCACATTTCTGTTTCTTCATTTTTGATTCTATTTATGTTTCCTTTAATACATATTTTTTTGGTGAACTTAAATGTGTGGTATCTCATTGGTTTCATGCATTTCATGATATGTGTTTTGAGATTCACTGACACCCATTGGGTGTATGTGAGGGAAATGTGTTTGTTTCGGAACTTGCAATTGGTGTTCTGTGATGTAATTGCAAATTATGAGTGGGTGGATGCAATACTCGGGTGGGTGTTTTGCATTTGGAGGCTGACCATAGGGACCAGGGATCTAGATTGTGATGACATGTTGGCTGGGGAACATGAGTTGGACATGGGTGGGGGCCTGCTGGCAGGTGCCCCACAGTGCTGGGGGGTGGGGGTGGTGGGGAACATGAGTTGGACATGGGTGGGGGCCTGCTGGCAGGTGCCCCACAGTGCTGGGGGGTGGGGGTGGTGGGGAACATGAGTTGGACATGGGTGGGGGCCTGCTGGCAGGTGCCCCACAGTGCTGGGGGGTGGGGGTGGTGGGAGACATGGGTGGGGGCCTGCTGGCAGGTGCCCCACAGTGCTGGGGGGTGGGGGTGGTGGGGAACATGAGTTGGACATGGGTGGGGGCCTGCTGGCAGGTGCCCCACAGTGCTGGGGGGTGGGGTTGGTGGGAGACATGGGTGGGGGCCTGCTGGCAGGTGCCCCACAGTGCTGGGGGTGGGGGTGGTGGGGAACATGAGTTGGACATGGGTGGGGGCCTGCTGGCAGGTGCCCCACAGTGCTGGGGGGTGGGGGTGGTGGGAGACATGGGTGGGGGCCTGGTGGAGGCTGCCCCTGCACTGCTGGGGGGGTGGGGGTGGTGGGAGACATGGGTGGGGGCCTGGTGGAGGCTGCCCCTGGTGGCTGGGGGGTGGGGGTGCTGGGAGACATGGGTGGGGGCCTGGTGGAGGCTGCCCCTGCACTGCTGGGGGGTGGGGGTGGTGGGAGACATGGGTGGGCGCCTGGTGGAGGCTGCCCCTGGTGGCTGGGGGGTGGGGGTGGTGGGAGACATGGGTGGGGGCCTGGTGGAGGCTGCCCCTGGTGGCTGGGGGTGGTGGGAGACATCGGTGGGGGCCTGGTGGAGGGTGCCCCTGCACTGCTGGGGGGTGGGGGTGGTGGGAGACATGGGTGGGGGCCTGATGGAGGCTGCCCCTGGTGGCTGGGGAGTTAGGGTGGTGGGAGACATGGGTGGGGGCCTGGTGGTGGGTGCCCCTGCACTGCTGGGGGGTGGGGGGGTGGGAGACATGGGTGGGGGCCTGGTGGAGGGTGCCCCTGCACTGCTGGGGGTGTGGGGGTGGTGGGAGACATGGGTGGGGGCCTGGTTGAGGCTGCCCCTGGTGGCTGGGGGGTGGGGGTGGTGGGAGACATGGGTGGGGGCCTGGTTGTGGGTGCCCCTGCACTGCTGGGGGGTGAGGGGGGAGACATGGGTGGGGGCCTGGTGGAGGTTGCCCCTGGTGGCTGGGGTGTGGGGGTGGTGGGGAACATGAGTTGGACATGGGTGGGGGCCTGCTGGCAGGTGCCCCACAGTGCTGGGGGGTGGGGGTGGTGGGAGACATGGGTGGGGCCTGGTGGAGGCTGCCCCTGGTGGCTTGGTGGTGAGGGTGCTGGGAGACATGGGTGGGGGCCTGGTGGCAGGTGCCCCACAGTGCTGGGTGGTGGGGGTGGTGGGAGACATGGGTGGGGGCCTGGTGGAGGCTGCCCCTGGTGGCTGGGGTGTGGGGGTGCTGGGAGACATGGGTGGGGGCCTGGTGGAGGCTGCCCCTGGTGGCTGGGGGGTGGGGGGGGGGTGGGAGACATGGGTGGGGGCCTGGTGGTGGGTGCCCCTGCACTGCTGGGGGGCGGCGGGGGGGTGGGAGACATGGGTGGGGGCCTGCTGGCAGGTGCCCCACAGTGCTGGGGGGTGGGGGTGGTGGGAGACATGGGTGGGGGCCTGGTGGAGGCTGCCCCTGGTGGCTGGGGTGTGGGGGTGCTGGGAGACATGGGTGGGGGCCTGGTGGAGGCTGCCCCTGCACTGCCGGGGGGTGGGGGTGCTGGGAGACATCGGTGGGGGCCTGGTGGTGGGTGCCCCACAGTGCTGGGGGGGTGGGGGTGGTGGGAGACATGGGTTGGGACTTGGTGGAGGCTGCCCCTGGTGGCTGGGGGGTGGTGGGAGACATGGGTGGGGGCCTGGTGGAGGCTGCCCCTGGTGGCAGGGGGGTGGGGGTGCTGGGAGACATGGGTGGGGGCCTGGTGGAGGCTGCCCCTGCACTGCTGGGGGGTGGGGGTGCTGGGAGACATGGGTGGGGGCCTGGTGGTGGGTGCCCCACAGTGCTGGGGGGTGGGGGTGGTGGGAGACATGGGTGGGGGACTGGTGGAGGCTGCCCCTGGTGGCTGGGGGGTGGGGGTGGTGGGAGACATGGGTGGGGGCCTGGTGGAGGCTGCCCCTGCACTGCTGGGGGGGTGGAGGTGGTGGGAGACATGGGTGGGGGCCTGGTGGAGGCTGCCCCTGGTGGCTGGGGGGTGGGGGTGCTGGGAGACATGGGTGGGGGCCTGCTGACAGGTGCCCCACAGTGCTGGGGGGTGGGGGTGGTGGGGAACATGAGTTGGACATGGGTGGGGCCTGCTGGCAGGTGCCCCAGAGTGCTGGGGGGTGGGGGTGGTGGGAGACATGAGTTGGGCATGGGTGGGGGCCTGGTGGAGGCTGCCCCTGCACTGCTGGGGGATGGGGGTTCTGGGAGACATGGGTGGGGGCCTGGTGGTGGGTGCCCCACAGTGCTGGGGGGTGGGGATGGTGGGAGACATGGGTGGGGGCCTGGTGGAGGCTGCCCCTGGTGGCTGGGGGGGTGGTGGGAGACATGGGTGGGGGCCTGGTGGAGGCTGCCCCTGGTGGCTGGGGGGTGGGGGTGGTGGGAGACATGGGTGGGGGCCTGGTGGAGGGTGCCCCTGCACTGCTGGGGGGGTGGGGGTGGTGGGAGACATGGGTGGGGGCCTGGTGGAGGCTGCCCCTGGTGGCTGGGGGGGTGGGGGTGCTGGGAGACATGGATGGGGGCCTGGTGGAGGGTGCCCCTGTACTGCTGGGGGGGTGGGGGTGGTGGGAGACATGGGTGGGGGCCTGGTGGAGGCTGCCCCTGGTGGCTGGGGGGTGGGGGTGGTGGTAGACATGGGTGGGGGCCTGGTGGTGGGTGCCCCTGCACTGCTGGGGGTGCGTTGGGGAGACATGGGTGGGGGCCTGGTGGAGGCTGCCCCTGGTGGCTCGGGGGTGGGGGTGGTGGGGAACATGAGTTGGACATGGGTGGGGGCCTGCTGGCAGGTGCCCCACAGTGCTGGGGGGTGGGGGTGCTGGGAGACATGGATGGGGGCCTGGTGGTGGGTGCCCCTGCACTGCTGGGGGGTGGGGGTGCTGGGAGACATGGGTGGGGGCCTGGTGGTGGGTGCCCCACAGTGCTGGGGGGGTGGGGGTGGTGGGAGACATGGGTGGGGGCCTGCTGGCAGGTGCCCCACAGTGCTGGGGGGTGGGGGTGGTGGGAGACATGGGTGGGGGCCTGGTGGAGGCTGCCCCTGGTGGCTGGGGTGTGGGGGTGCTGGGAGACATGGGTGGGGGCCTGGTGGAGGCTGCCCCTGGTGGCTGGGGGGTGGGGGTGGTGGGAGACATGGGTGGGGGCCTGGTGGTGGGTGCCCCTGCACTGATGGGGGGTGGCGGGGGGGTGGGAGACATGGGTGGGGGCCTGGTGGAGGCTGCCCCTGGTGGCTGGGGGGTGGGGGTGGTGGGAGACATGGGTGGGGGCCTGGTGGAGGCTGCCCCTGGTGGCTGGGGGTGGTGGGAGACATGGGTGGGGGCCTGGTGGAGGCTGCCCCTGCACTGCTGGGGG
Source organism: Ambystoma mexicanum (assembly GCF_040938575.1). Lineage (NCBI taxonomy): Eukaryota > Metazoa > Chordata > Amphibia > Caudata > Ambystomatidae > Ambystoma > Ambystoma mexicanum. The sequence continues at coordinate 916,936,140 of NC_090928.1, read as the reverse complement.
GGTGGAGGTGGTGGGAGACATGGGTGGGGGCCTGGTGGAGGCTGCCCCTGGTGGCTGGGGGGTGGGGGTGCTGGGAGACATGGGTGGGGGCCTGCTGACAGGTGCCCCACAGTGCTGGGGGGTGGGGGTGGTGGGGAACATGAGTTGGACATGGGTGGGGCCTGCTGGCAGGTGCCCCAGAGTGCTGGGGGGTGGGGGTGGTGGGAGACATGAGTTGGGCATGGGTGGGGGCCTGGTGGAGGCTGCCCCTGCACTGCTGGGGGATGGGGGTTCTGGGAGACATGGGTGGGGGCCTGGTGGTGGGTGCCCCACAGTGCTGGGGGGTGGGGATGGTGGGAGACATGGGTGGGGGCCTGGTGGAGGCTGCCCCTGGTGGCTGGGGGGGTGGTGGGAGACATGGGTGGGGGCCTGGTGGAGGCTGCCCCTGGTGGCTGGGGGGTGGGGGTGGTGGGAGACATGGGTGGGGGCCTGGTGGAGGGTGCCCCTGCACTGCTGGGGGGGTGGGGGTGGTGGGAGACATGGGTGGGGGCCTGGTGGAGGCTGCCCCTGGTGGCTGGGGGGGTGGGGGTGCTGGGAGACATGGATGGGGGCCTGGTGGAGGGTGCCCCTGTACTGCTGGGGGGGTGGGGGTGGTGGGAGACATGGGTGGGGGCCTGGTGGAGGCTGCCCCTGGTGGCTGGGGGGTGGGGGTGGTGGTAGACATGGGTGGGGGCCTGGTGGTGGGTGCCCCTGCACTGCTGGGGGTGCGTTGGGGAGACATGGGTGGGGGCCTGGTGGAGGCTGCCCCTGGTGGCTCGGGGGTGGGGGTGGTGGGGAACATGAGTTGGACATGGGTGGGGGCCTGCTGGCAGGTGCCCCACAGTGCTGGGGGGTGGGGGTGCTGGGAGACATGGATGGGGGCCTGGTGGTGGGTGCCCCTGCACTGCTGGGGGGTGGGGGTGCTGGGAGACATGGGTGGGGGCCTGGTGGTGGGTGCCCCACAGTGCTGGGGGGGTGGGGGTGGTGGGAGACATGGGTGGGGGCCTGCTGGCAGGTGCCCCACAGTGCTGGGGGGTGGGGGTGGTGGGAGACATGGGTGGGGGCCTGGTGGAGGCTGCCCCTGGTGGCTGGGGTGTGGGGGTGCTGGGAGACATGGGTGGGGGCCTGGTGGAGGCTGCCCCTGGTGGCTGGGGGGTGGGGGTGGTGGGAGACATGGGTGGGGGCCTGGTGGTGGGTGCCCCTGCACTGCTGGGGGGTGGCGGGGGGGTGGGAGACATGGGTGGGGGCCTGGTGGAGGCTGCCCCTGGTGGCTGGGGGGTGGGGGTGGTGGGGAACATGAGTTGGACATAGGTGGGGGCCTGCTGGCAGGTGCCCCATAGTGCTGGGGGGTGGGGGTGGTGGGGAACATGAGTTGGACATGGGTGGGGGCCTGCTGGCAGGTTCCCCACAGTGCTGGGGGTGGGGGTGGTGGGAGACATGGGTGGGGGCCTGCTGGCAGGTGCCCCACAGTGGTGGGGGGTGGGGGTGGTGGGGAACATGAGTTGGACATGGGTGGGGGCCTGCTGGCTGGTGCCCCACAGTGCTGGGGGGTGGGGGTGGTGGGGAACATGAGTTGGACATGGGTGGGGGCCTGCTGGCAGGTGCCCCACAGTGCTGGGGGGTGGGGGTGGTGGGAGACATGAGTTGGACATGGGTGGGGGCCTGGTGGAGGCTGTCCCTGCACTGCTGGGGTGTGGGGGTGCTGGGAGACATGGGTGGGGGCCTGGTGGTGGGTGCCCCACAGTGCTGGGAGGGTGGGGGTGGTGGGAGACATGGGTGGGGGCCTGGTGGAGGCTGCCCCTGGTGGCTGGGGGGTGGGGGTGGTGGGAGACATGGGTGGGGGCCTGGTGGAGGCTGCCCCTGGTGGCTGGGGGGTGGGGGTGCTGGGAGACATGGGTGGGGGCCTGGTGGAGGCTGCCCCTGCACTGCTGGTGGGTGGGGGTGCTGGGAGACATGGGTGGGGGCCTGGTGGTGGGTGCCCCACAGTGCTGGGGGGTGGGGGTGGTGGGAGACATGGGTGGGGGCCTGGTGGAGGCTGCCCCTGGTGGCTGGGGGGTGGGGGTGCTGGGAGACATGGGTGGGGGCCTGGTGGTGGGTGCCCCTGCACTGCTGGGGGGGTGGGGGTGGTGGGAGACATGGGTGGGGGCCTGCTGGCAGGTGCCCCACAGTGCAAGGAGGTGGGGGTGGTGGGAGACATGGGTGGGGGCCTGGTGGAGGCTGCCCCTGGTGGCTGGGGGGTGGGGGTGCTGGGAGACATGGGTGGGGGCTTGGTGGAGGCTGCCCCTGGTGGCTGGGGGGTGGGGGTGGTGGGAGACATGGGTGGGGGCCTTGGTGTTGGGTGCCCCTGCACTGCTGGGGGGTGGGGGTGCTGGGAGACATGGGTGGGGGCCTGGTGATGGATGCCCCAATGTGCTGGGGGGGTGGGGGTGGTGGGAGACATGGGTGGGGGCCTGCTGGCAGGTGCCCCACAGTGCTGGGGGGTGGGGGTGGTGGGAGACATGGGTGGGGGCCTGGTGGCGGCTGCCCCTGGTGGCTGGGGTTTGGGGGTGCTGGGAGACATGGGTGGGGGCCTGGTGGAGGCTGCCCCTGGTGGCTGGGGGGTGGGGGTGGTGGGAGACATGGGTGTGGGCCTGGTGGTGGGTGCCCCTGCACTGCTGGGGGGTGGCGGGGGGGTGGGAGACATGGGTGGGGGCCTGGTGGAGGCTGCCCCTGGTGGCTGGGGGGTGGGGGTGGTGGGGAACATGAGTTGGACATGGGTGGGGGCCTGCTGGCAGGTGCCCCATAGTGCTGGGGGGTGGGGGTGGTGGGGAACATGAGTTGGACATGGGTGGGGGCCTGCTGGCAGGTTCCCCACAGTGCTGGGGTGGGGGTGGTGGGAGACATGGGTGGGGGCCTGCTGGCAGGTGCCCCACAGTGCTGGTGGGTGGGGGTGGTGGGGAACATGAGTTGGACATGGGTGGGGGCCTGCTGGCAGGTGCCCCACAGTGCTGGGGGGTGGGGGTGGTGGGAGACATGAGTTGGACATGGGTGGGGGCCTGGTGGAGGCTGTCCCTGCACTGCTGGGGGGTGGGGGTGCTGGGAGACATGGGTGGGGGCCTGGTGGTGGGTGCACCACAGTGCTGGGAGGGTGGGGGTGGTGGGAGACATGGGTGGGGGCCTGGTGGAGGCTGCCCCTGGTGGCTGGGGGGTGGGGGTGGTGGGAGACATGGGTGGGGGCCTGGTGGAGGCTGCCCCTGGTGGCTGGGGGGTGGGGGTGCTGGGAGACATGGGTGGGGGCCTGGTGGAGGCTGCCCCTGCACTGCTGGTGGGTGGGGGTGCTGGGAGACATGTGTGGGGGCCTGGTGGTGGGTGCCCCACAGTGCTGGGGGGTGGGGGTGGTGGGAGACATGGGTGGGGGCCTGGTGGAGGCTGCCCCTGGAGGCTGGTGGGTGGGGGTGCTGGGAGACATGGGTGGGGGCCTGGTGGTGGGTGCCCCTGCACTGCTGGGGGGTGGGGGTGGTGGGAGACATGGGTGGGGGCCTGCTGGCAGGTGCCCCACAGTGCAAGGAGGTGGGGGTGGTGGGAGACATGGGTGGGGGCCTGGTGGAGGCTGCCCCTGGTGGCTGGGGGGTGGGGGTGCTGGGAGACATGGGTGGGGGCTTGGTGGAGGATGCCCCTGGTGGCTGGGGGGTGGGGGTGGTGGGAGACATGGGTGGGGGCCTGGTGGTGTGTGCTCCTGCACTGCTGGGGGGTGGGGGGTGGGAGACATGGGTGGGGGCCTGGTGGAGGCTGCCCCTGGTGGCTGGGGGGTGGGGGTGGTGGAAAACATGAGTTGGACATGGGTGGGGGCCTGCTGGCAAGTGCCCCACAGTGCTGGGGGGTGGGGGTGGTGGGGAACATGAGTTGGACATGTGTGGGGGCCTGCTGGCAGGTGCCCCACAGTGCTGGGGGGTGGGGGTGGTGGGAGACATTGGTGGGGGCCTGCTGGCAGGTGCCCCACAGTGCTGGGGGGTGGGGGTGGTGGGGAACATGAGTTGGACATGGGTGGGGGCCTGCTGGCAGGTGCCCCACAGTTCTGGGGGGTGGGGGTGGTGGGAGACATGGGTGGGGGCCTGCTGGCAGGTGCCCCATAGTGCTGGGGGGTGGGGTGGTGGGGAACATGAGTTTGACATGGGTGGGGGCCTGCTGGCAAGTGCCCCACAGTGCTGGTGGGTGGGTGTGGTGGGAGGCATGAGTTGGACATGGGTGGGGGCCTGGTGGAGGCTGCCCCTGCACTGCCGGGGGGTGGGGGTGCTGGGAGACATCGGTGGGGGCCTGGTGGTGGGTGCCCCACAGTGCTCGGGGGGTGGGGGTGGTGGGAGACATGGGTGGGGGCCTGGTGGAGGCTGCCCCTGGTGGCTGGGGGGTGGGGGTGCTGGGAGACATGGGTGGGGGCCTAGTGGAGGCTGCCCCTGCACTGCTGAGGGGTGGGGGTGCTGGGAGACATGGTTGGGGGCCTGGTGGTGGGTGCCCCACAGTGCTGGGGGGTGGGGGTGGTGGGAGACATGGGTGGGGGACTGGTGGAGGCTGCCCCTGGTGGGTGGGGGGTGGGGGTGGTGGGAGACATGGGTGGGGGCCTGGTGGAGGCTGCCCCTGCACTGCTGGGGGGGTGGAGGTGGTGGGAGACATGGGTGGGGGCCTGGTGGAGGCTGCCCCTGGTGGCTGGGGGGTGGGGGTGCTGGGAGACATGGGTGGGGGCCTGCTGGCAGGTGCCCCACAGTGCTGGGGGGTGGGGGTGGTGGGGAACATGAGTTGGACATGGGTGGGGGCCTGCTGGCAGGTGCCCCACAGTGCTGGGGGGTGGGGGTGGTGGGAGACATGAGTTGGACATGGGTGGGGGCCTGATGGAGGCTGCCCCTGCACTGCTGGGGGGTGGGGGTGCTGGGAGACATGGGTGGGGGCCTGGTGGTGGGTGCCCCACAGTGCTGGGGGGTGGGGATGGTGGGAGACATGGGTGGGGGCCTGGTGGAGGTTGCCCCTGGTGGCTGGGGGGGTGGTGGGAGACATGGGTTGGGGCCTGGTGGAGGCTGCCCCTGGTGGCTGGGGGGTGGGGGTGCTGGGAGACATGGGTGGGGGCCTGGTGGAGGCTGCCCCTGCACTGCTGGTGGGTGGGGGTGCTGGGAGACATGGGTGGGGGCCTGGTGGTGGGTGCCCCACAGTGCTGGGGGGTGGGGGTGGTGGGAGACATGGGTGGGGGCCTGGTGGAGGGTGCCCCTGCACTGCTGGGGGGGTGGGGGTGGTGGGAGACATGGGTGGGGGCCTGGTGGAGGCTGCCCCTGGTGGCTGGGGGGTGGGGGTGCTGGGAGACATGGGTGGGGGCCTGGTGGAGGCTGCCCCTGCACTGCTGGGGGGTGGGGGTGCTGGGAGACATGGGTTGGGGCCTGGTGGTGGGTGCCCCACAGTGCTGGGGGGGGGTGGGGGTGGTGGGAGACATGGGTGGGGCCTGGTGGAGGCTGCCCCTGGTGGCTGGGGGGTGGGGGTGCTGGGAGACATGGTTGGGGGCCTGGTGGAGGGTGCCCCTGGTGGCTGGAGGTGAAGGGGAACATGCGTTGGTGGGCAGTAGTGCAAGTTGACATGTGGGTTGGCTGGGGGTCATGGCCATGGTGGATGGTGTGCCTGCAGGACATGTGAAGGGTAGGCCCCTGTGGTGAGAGCCACCTGCAGGGGCCGTGGAGGGTGTAGAGGGAACACCTGGGAGGACCCACACGTGCAATTCACATGTGGTGCTCCCCGCGCACCCCTGTAATACACGTACCCTGATGGAATCGCGTGTGGAACTTCCCGCGCACCCCTGAAATGCGCGTACCCTGCTTGCACGGGCCCAATCGCGTGTGGAACTTCCCGCGCACCCCTGGAATACACGTACCCTGATGGAATCGCATGTGGAACTTCCCGCGCACCCCTGGAATACACGTACCCTGCTGATGTCGCGTTTGAAACTTCCCCCGCACCACGAAATACACATACCCTGATGAGATTGCGTGTGGAACTTCCCGCGCACCTCTGAAATACACGTGCCCTGCTGATGTCGCGTGTGAAACTTCCCCCGCACCCCAAAATACACGTACCATGATGAAATCGCGTGTGGAATTTCCCGCGCACCCCTGAAATACACGTACCCTGCTGAAATCGCGTGTGGCACTTCCCGCGCACCCCTGAGATACGCGTACCCCCAATCGCGTGTGGAAATTCCCACGCACCCCTGAAATACACATACCCTGCTGAAATCGTGTGTGGCACCTCCCGCGCACCCCTGAGATACACGTACCCTGCTCGCACGGGCCCATTCGCGTGTGGAAATTCCCGCGCACCCCTGAAATACACGTACCCTGCTGAAATCGCGTGTTGCACTTCCTGCGCACCCCTGAGATACACGTACCCTGCGGAAATCACGTGTGGAACTTCCCGCGCACCCCTAAAATATGCGTACCCTGCTCGCACGGGGCCAATCGCGTGAGGTACTTCCCGCGCACCCCATTGATACACGTAGCCCGCTTGCCATGCTGGTACAGGGTTAGCGCAGCCCTTTGCGCTGGATTGGGTATATTGATGGCTTTTCCCTGCGCGAGAGGCGTTCTTGGGGGCGTAACTGGCGCTGCTGCAGGGTCGCTGCACCACTGTGCGCCACGGCTTGTTTTGGTGGCTGCAATCCATGAATACGCGGTGCGCGGAAATGGATTTTAGCGCACGCGGCTGGCGCAGGGATTCGCACGTGCACACTGTGCGCCAGCCGCGTGCACCACTTGTGCGCTGAATTCTATGAATTACCCCCTAAGTCTTCAAATATGAGGATGGCTATATGGAATACCAGGGGATTTAAACATCTGATGCAGAAAAACTTTGAAAAGCCGGTAAAAATGTATGATATATTGGTTTTTCAAGGAACTTGGATGACGAATCAACCTACTTGGCTGCGAGATGAGATCCGTTGGATTCCGGCAGTTAAACACCAAAAAGGAAAACCATCTCCAGATGTGTTATCTGCCATCAAATTGACCACATGTGCAACATTGTGCCCATGGGCTTCTCATTATGTGGGCATTCAATTGTCAAAACGAATCTTGCCGGGTATGGGTAATTCCACTGGATCCACCATAGCCATACTCAATATCTATTGGAACCCTAGCGTTATAACCGATAATTTGTGTATAAGATTGGCCACTGACATGTTGGAGCTTATAACAACTGATGTCACGATTACAATAACATTAATTGTTGGCCATTTGAATTTGAAATGTATAGCTACAAATGATTATTTGATTTCAGTGTGTTAAGCGATGGTTGCTCTTCATGGAAGACAGGAATGTTATCATGTTAAATGGTACAATGAAAGGAGATGTGCCTCTGGCATCTACGTGGCATAGACATCAGTCAGCATCGATTTTGGGTTATGCATTCATCTCGTACAATCACTTGGATCTAATTGAAAAATTAAAATAATATCAACACCACATAGCGATCACAGCATTCGAGAGGTGAGCTGGAAGTTAGGGAGTCAGTTAGCTGGTGATTAATACAAAGATTGCATTCAGCTTTCAGAAGGGTGCAACCGAATAATAGCTTCAGCACAGTATTTACAAAAGACAATTACGTACTTTCAAGATGAAGCATATATGAGAAACACTGGCCTAGAATAATGAGATACTACATTTCTTTAAGGAATCCAAAGATAACACTATGCGACCGAGAATAACTCATAAATATCCATGTGACGTAACGATCAAAAATATGAGAACACACATGTGAAAAGAGATAAAGGAAATACGAGCAAGTAATAGTGAGGAGCGAGCAAATTTGATCAGAACTACACAAACAAAATATAAAAATCGCATAAAACAACATAAACTCCAAAAAATCCAAATAGATGCGGAATGTATGCTAAAAGCAATTTGAGCAAAATCAAGTGGAGAAATCTGGAAATGGTTAAAAATCACCAATAACATCTTAACAGCAACTCACCTTGTAAATGGAATAAGCGAACAAAATGGCTATCACATTTCTCCACGCTATTTGCCAAAGCTGGAAATGTATCATCTCCCTCATACCAGCCTAATGTCTCGAGTGGGCAATTAGTGTTTGATCACTTAGACATAGGGCCTCATTCCGAGTATGGCGGTAGGGGTTAACGGCATCAATAGGAATGCCGGTGCCATTAACCCCCTACCTCCACATTCCTAGTTCCCTTAGGGGGTCCCACCAGGAATGGCAGGTCTAATCAGCCGTTCTTAGCAGGACCTGTTAAGGGACCAGGGAGCAAATAATGGGCCCGCTACTAGCGGGCCCGTCATTTGCTCCTTCCCCATTCCCATTGAGCCCTATGGGGGCTCGAATGGGAATGGGGAATGGTTTTCTGAATGGGGACTAACCGGGTTCTCCAAGGTTGTAATGACCCGGTAAGTCCCCATTCAGAAATTCCGGACCCGGTTTGGAGGTAGCCATGGTGCTAATAGCACCATGGCTACCTTCAAACTCGGAATGACCCCCATAGTCATGTTAATCAAAAAACTAAGCTCCTCGCGGCCCCCAAGTACGGATGAACTATCTGATACCATCTTGAAGGCTCACCCTAATACCTGGGCCTGCATTCTTAACTTAATATTCCTAAAGATTGTCGAGACAGAAGTAATCCCATCTACCTGGAAAAAATCAACAATTTTCCCTATATTTAAGAAGGGAAATAGAGCAGATCTGTTGAAGTATAGACCGATAGCTTTGCTTGATATACCGGGTAAACTGTTTGCACGGCTTATCCGCTGGGATTTCCAGACCTGATTAAGAAAGACCATACAGGTGGACAGATACCAATCTGGTTTTGTAGCAGGATTTAGCATTACAGTTAATCTACTAATCTTGACGGCTATCAAAAATCAGGTCATATCAATGAATCAACCAGCATATTTTGCATTTATTGACTATAAACAAGATTTTTATTCGATCTATAGAGAATTGTTATGCTATAAAATATTAGTAGCAGACTGTCCGACTTACTTATGCTAATCCTACAATTTTACACAGATACAACAATAAAGATAAAAATGAACCAACAAGGCCTGCTAACCAAACCCATACCAACGCACAGAGGCCCAAAACCAGGTTGTATACTTGCATCCACTCTGTTTAATTATTACATAAAAGACATCAATGTGGCGTTTGAACCCACCAGATCCAATCTGCCTAACATGGGAGGTCAACCAATTTCATGTTTTTTGTACACCGATGACCTTGCAATAGTTGATCTAACACTGATAGGGCTACAAAGGAAACTAAGTCCGTTACAAGCATCCGCCGGAAAGAATTTACTTACAATCAATATGCAAAAATGTAACACTCTTGTGATGTTAAAAAGTAAAATGAAGACGTGTTTTCACAAGTGGAGCATAGGTGACATGTATCTGGAAAGAGTGAAAGAATTCAACTATCTTGGCCAAAACATTAATAACAACATGAAAGAATTAGCATATACAAATGAAATTAGACATAAAATGGAGACTTTAACTTCGCCAGCCAAAATAATACATTATAAGTACAGCAAGTTCATGTGCAAGCCGATCATAATGCTTTATAAACAGAACATATGGCACTCAGGTAAAATCCCAAGAAAACCTGCCAAATTGGAACCTAATTGAGGGAATATACTGGAAAGCATTATGCACTTTAAGCTCATGAGCTCCAAGAGTTCCCCCATTCAAATAGTCAAATTTGAATTAGGCCAAACATCTATTCAAATGACAAATGCCTAGCAGTCTCAGGCTCTTTATAAAAAATGCCTTTTAGCCTATACTCAAGCACCTACCTTGCTCCCGGCTCTGGCAATAGCACAAAGCACCAAGGATGATGCATCATTAAAACCCTGGAAAGATCAGTGCATCAACATAGTGAAAGATGCGTACATAGAGGTATCCCTCCTAATGAAAAGCCCTGAGTTGGCCAAAGGAAAATGTAGAGATCACAAATGGATTGGGACACTTGCATGAAGTACAAATCTTTTAAGGTCGTTAACTTTAAAATGAAATTAATGCATCAGATTCCGACATATATTCAACAATTCCCTGACCAGAAATACAGAGTTCCCCAAAACACAAACAAGTAAAGAGTGTTACCTTTTGTAGATTCTGTACGTTAGCCTCTGAAAATGAAGCACTAGAACATCTTCTAAGCAAATGCAATCTTACAATCTGGCGGAAAGAACATTTCTATCAATATCTTGGAAGATTTAGAGTACTAAAGCCTAAACATTGCAACAATTAAGTTCCTACTGAAGTAAAATTTAGAATGTGACCAAGAAACAAAGATCTCAAGTTAGTTGGGTCCTGAATAGAGGCAATATGTGCTGATGTATGTGACTTATGGACGCAAAAGACAGTGTGCATAAATTGATTTTATGTATTTTTAACTCGGTATATATAATAAGAATGCATGTGTTCTAAATCGTAGTACTGTAAAGTACTGAATCTGATGGCTTCCTCAGACCCATCACTAGGATCTAGGAATCTCGTAGGTCCTCAGATCAAGAAATATTTTATCATATAGTAATCATTTTAATTCATGAAATTAAGTAAATAATAACATGTATTGTAATGAAATAATCATAACTGTAAATGTAATTCTAAATGCTCTGTATGTATATGCATTGCTTTTTGCTTGTGTAAGGTTCCCTTGCAACCAAAATCACAAAAGAATTAAAAAGAAATTTTGAAAAAATCCTGTCATGAACTCGGAACAAAATTGTAGTCCGTTGTCTGTAATGATCCCAGTGCGAAAATCTTCCCTCAAGAAAAAATCCTCCAAGAATTCAACTAAATCTCTTACAGTCACTTCTCTAACTGCACTCCACTCCACCCATTTGGCGTGAAAGTCAGCAATTACAAACAAAAACCTCAAACCCTCTCCAAATCCATGTATTGGTCCCATAATATCAACGGCAACCTTCTTCCAAGGTTGATCAGGAACAAAATGTGTAATAAGTGGAGTCTCACGTACTACTTTGGTCTTATCACTCAAACAACAAGGTATACATTCTCTAACAAATCTTTCTGCCAAATTATGCATTCCAGGCCACCAAAAACGTTGTCTTAATCTCCTCTTCATGCTACTCGCTCCTAAATGTCCTTTGTGAGCTTTCTCAACAAACATAGTCCTGAGTCCTTCTGGGGGGACAATGCACAACCCCTTTCTGAGTCTGCCATCAATGATGCACAATTCCTCTTCAATTTCCCACCAAACCTCAAACCTCCTGTCTAACATCTCCTTACTTGGCCAGGCCGAAACTGTCCATGCCATAATACTTTTCCAATCCTCATCAACTCTCTCACAAATTCACCATTCCATTTGCTCTACACTACCTAAATCAATGTTGCCGTCAATTACCTCCTTATTCCAATTACTGCAAACCTCTTCACTTGCATCAATTGACATCCATGATAAACAATCAGCAACCATATGTTGTCTTCCTGACAGATAACAAACCTTAAAATCCTAACATTGCAAACCCAAACAGCACCTGCTTATCATCTGTGACCCTGCACCCCAGTTTCCACATGCAAACATTTAAGCCAATGGTTTATGATCTGACATAACAATATTTTCTCTGCCCCAGAAAAAGTATTTAAAATGTAGCACAGCCCAGACCACAGATAATGCTTCTCTTTCAATAACAGAATAGTTATTTTCAGCTCCTTTGAGTGTTCTCGATGCAAAAGCAATAACATGGTCCTTCTTGTTTCCATCACTTTGTGTAAGTGTTTCTCCTAATCCTAAAACACTTGCATCCACTGTTAGAACACATTTGTCTCTGGTGCAGGACTTTCCCAATGAGGGTGCCTTCACAATGTTTTCTTTAATCTTCTGAACTGCCTTCTTACATTCCTCCGACTAAACAAATTTAACACACTTTTTGAGTAGTGTTCTTAATGGTGTGGATAAAAGGGCAAAGACCTTTACAAACTTGTGGTAATATTCTGACAAACTCAGAAGAAATCTGAGTTGGTCTTTATCAGTCCAGATTGGGAGCTTTATAAATTGCTTCCACAATTCTTAATTGGGGGCTGATTCCACTTCCTGATACACAATGTCCTAAATAGTCAACTCTTTCCACAGCTACACAACATTCTTCCGTTGGACAATCAAACCTGCACTCTTCAGCCTACTAAATATCATTCTCAACAGTTCATCATGTTCCCCTGGTGAAGCTGCGTGAACTGATATATCGTCTTGGAACACTATTATGTTGTGGACACCTTGCAACGCCTTCTCCATTACTCTCTGGAAGACTGCCGCTGGTGAAGCCAGTCCAAAAGGCATACAACAGTATTTACAAGTTCCTTCCATCACGATACAGAGAACAGTTTGGAATTGCTCAGTGTCGATAGAGCCTCTGAAATGACAGGCAATGGGTGGCGATCTACCCAATTGCTTCTGTTTAAGCCCCTCAGGTCTACACAGATTCTGATGTTGCTGTTTGGTTTTGCAACAATCACAACTGGAGACAGCCATTCTGAACATTCAATTATTTCAATTATTCCGCTCTGAAGTAGAGAATCCAGTTCTTCTTTTAGCTTCTCCTTCACTTGACGTGGGACTGATCTCACTCTGTGCACTTTAGGCATTGTTTCTTACTTGAGTTTGATACAATGTTCAAAGTCTTTAAGCTCACCTAAATTCTCTGAAAACACCTCTGGGAATTCTCTCTTGCACATATCATCCACTTCCGCTATTGTTATTGGCGTGGACGCATTTGCTTGGAGGCAAATTCCCAAATTGTATTGTTCATCCCAACTGAAGAGTGATGATCCTTTGTTTGTGACATACACTTCTGCCATGCAACTTCCACCCTTGTATTTAATCATTGCTGGAAACTTTCCGATTAGTTATATTTTTACATCAACATAAGCATATGGCTCAATGTAATGTTTAAGTAGGTTTTCCACCTTCCCTTCTATGCCTTCTTTATATGTTTCTAGTGATATGATTGTCCACGTTGAACAACTGTCTACTTTCATGGTTACTACCTTTCCATTTATCACAAAAACCTCAGTTGGGCTTTTTCTTTTTCCAGATACGGCACTGATTTCCAGAGCATGTTTGTTTTTTGTGTCATCACTTGGCCACAAGTAACCAAAGCTTCTTCTTGTTCTGGTCACCATCCCCCTGACTTTACAGGCTCTACTAATGATTCCCAGCACACTCAAGCAAAGTGTCCATTCCTCTTGCATTTGATACAGTTTACGTTCATTGCTGGACAAAACAGACAGGATGCAAGGTGCCTATTGCTGCACTGGAAATCTCTGCCAACATTGTCTTATAGCTGACACTTCTGGTATTTGTTTTTCGGATCTCATGCTTCCCATGTAACGAGTTGTTTGTTCCATGTCCCTGGCAACTTCTTTTGAGAGTAGTATTTCTTGTACCTTACTACTGTTCCTGCATCGTACTAGTTGATCCCTGATAAGAGAATTGATCAATGTTTCCGAAATCACACGTGTGTCTTAAGGTTTTTAATGCTGCAACAAAACATTCTACTGTCTCTTGTGGTTCTTGTGACCTTTCTAAACATTTGTGGCACTCAAAGGTAAAGTTCTTTCTTGGTTCAAAATAATTTGGCAATCTTTGCTCAGCCAATGTATAGTCATCTATATCTCCGTGTGCAGCCTCTCCCCCTTCTGGGAGACCATTGTATATGCTGCACCCTTCTGCCTCCAAATTATGAAGCAGTTCAGTCGGTTTTCTGGCAGATGTGAATTTGTCTCCTCGAATTGCCAGATAACTTCTTCCACCTATCCCACCAGATTGCTGGGGTGCCAGGCTCAGCTAAGAATGAGGGTGGAGGTGCCATGCTTGCAGCTGCCATATTTGTTTAGGTCCACTGGTTTATTTATTTTAATGTACTGTCTTTCTTTTGCCACTGAGTTGGGCTGCACTGTCTCTCTGCCGCTGGTGCACTCTCTTATTGATGTGAGAGCATTGTTTATCTGGTTGTGCGGGCAACGTTGCTCCACAACATTTCCCTAATGCATGTGGGTCCTTTCCTCTAACCTGCAAGCACTGCGTTACTTTTCTATGGGCCCTCTCTTACCTTCTACGTTGTGGATTTCAGCCGCTCTGTGGTGCTGTCTGTGTCAGAGAGGTGTTGAGTGCCCAGAGTGAACGCTAGCCAGGAATCGAGGCTCTTTGCTTCACCACCCTACTCGAACCTCTCTCTCTCTCTCTGTCGGACGCGGCCTGTGGTGTTGCTGTCTGCCTGTGATGAGAGGGGTCTCCCGCAGGCCCGCTGGATCCTCATCACCAGTGAAAGGATCAGTCCGAAGCGGTAAATTGTGTGTTAGGATACTTTATTGCGGGCCTGCAGAGACACAGCAGACAGCCCACCTCTCCTGACAACCAACCATCCCTCAATGTTCAAAACGTGGCAGGAGCTCGGGAGATTGAATGCAACATTAGGCTTTGAACCTTTTTGAAATAATCTGCAACAGCAAAACCCTTGTAACATGACACATAGGAGACCCTCCAGGCATTCATAAATGTGTCACTCGAGAGAAAGTATACTTATATAATTATGTCCTGCAATATCGTGACCCATGACTTAAAGAAAACATGTTCAGACAGTAAAACTATACAACAGTGCAATCTATGCAAACACACGTTTCTTCCAAGTAATGGCCTGCAACAGCAGGGCCACGTGGGAGTTAGGGATGGGAATGAACACTTCAGCCTGCAACATCACTGTCTGTGGTAGGTGGAAAGTACGGTAGGGGAGTGAAAGGGGTTGGCTTCCACAACGGTGCAAGCCCATTATACCCATGTTACCTGAAAGGATCCACCCGAAGTGGTAAGTTGTGTGTTAGGCTTCTTTATTGTGGGTCTGCAGAGACACAGCAGACAGCCAACCTCCCAAACAACCAACTGTCCCTCAATGGATCTCCCGAGCCTTCCAAGTTCCAAACGTGGCCAGAACTCGGGAGATAGAATGCAACATTACCCTTTCAATTATCTTGGAACTGAAGCAGTCTGGTCTCAGCTGCTTCGTTGGTCTCCACATGGAGATAGGAAAACACAGGTAGAGGACTGATGTGTTGGTTTCTGTCTGGAAGTCATGGATCCTTCACTTTGTAAGAACTGTGATGAGACACAGGCGGACAGGATATAATATGTGACATTTGGTTTCTTAATATGTATGCATTTTTGAAATATTATAAGGAAGGTTGTTTTTCACAGTACAGCTTTTATCTGGGATTGAGGAAGGCTCTACAGAAGGGAAGTGTACACATGAGGGAGACAAAGAGCTTTGCCCTTTTCTTGAGGTCCCCTGTCACAAATCTGTTCACAATAAAGAGGCCGATTCATGGAATAATTAGCGCGGCGCAAGTGGGCAAAAACGTGCGAATCGCAGTGGAATAGCGAAAATCGCAGTGAACGTGCGAAAATCGCACGAAAAGCAGCGCACGTCGATTCATGGAAGGCCGTGCGCGAGAAAACCAGCGGATGTGCGAAAAAAAAGTGCGCGGCGCACGTTGGCGCACGTTGGCGCACAGGCCATCTAACAGCGTGCGCCAGGTCACAGCGAAAATCGCACAGGCCACAGCGAAATTCGCACATAGCGCGGCGCACGCAATAAAAGTAGGCGGAACACGGGCGTAACACTCGGAATGGGGAACAACTTGCCAAAACGTGGGCGTCACGGGGGAAGTACAGGGCACAAGTGCGCGGAACGCCCACACGCTCGCCTACAACACGTATTCATGGAATAGAATAGGGGAAAAAAGCGCACGCTCAAACCAGCGCACAGGCACAAACACGACCGCCACAAGAAAGGAGGCGGTAGCGTCTCTGCGGCTGTAAGAAATGTGCGCCAAAAGGTGCGCCAACAAATAGCACCTATATACTGCCATGATGAATGTCCCATACTGTGGCCCTCCAGGAAAAATGACGTGCAAAGGGGTACCCACAAACACGGACACCGGCTGACAAAAAATACGTGTGCATGTATACCGGGGTGCGCGGGAAGTGTCACACGCGATTTGCAGGGTACGTGCATCACAGGGGTTCGCGTGAAGTTATTCACACGATCGGGCCTGGGGGAGCGGGCTACGTGTATTACAGGGGTTCGCGTGAAGTTCCTCACGCGATCGGGCCTGGGGGAGCGGGCTACGTGTATTACAGGGGTTCGCGTGAAGTTCCTCACGCGATCGGGCCTGGGGGAGCAGGCTACGTGTATTACAGGGGTTCGCGTGAAGTTCCTCACGCGATCGGGCCTGGGGGAGCGGGCTACGTGTATTTCAGGGGTTCGCGTGAAGTTCCACACGCGATCGGGCCTGGGGGAGCGGGCTACGTGTATTACAGGGGTTCGCGTGAAGTTCCACACGCGATCGGGCCTGGGGGAGCGGGCTACGTGTATTACAGGGGTTCGCGTGAAGTTCCTCACGCGATCGGGCCTGGGGGAGCGGGCTACGTGTATTTCAGGGGTTCGCGTGAAGTTTCACACGCGAATAGCCTGGGCGCGTGAATTTGAGGGGTGCGCGGGAAGTTCCTCACGCGATCGGGCCTGGGGGAGCGGGCTACGTGTATTACAGGGGTTCGCGGGAAGTTCCACACATTCCACACGCGAATAGCCTGGGCGCGTGTATTTCAGGGGTGCGCGGGGAGTTCCACACGCGAATAGCCTGGGCCCGTGTATTTCAGGGGTGCGCGGGGAGTTCCACACGCGAATAGCCTGGGCCCGTGTATTTCAGGGGTGCGCGGGAAGTTCCACACGCGAATAGCCTGGGCGCGTGTATTTCAGGGGTGCGCGGGAAGTTTTACACGCAAATAGCCTGGGCGCGTGTATTTCAGGGGTGCGCGGGAAGTTTTACACGCGAATAGCCTGGGCGCGTGTATTTCAGGGGTGCGCGGGAAGTTTTACACGCGAATAGCCTGGGCGCGTGTATTTCAGGGGTGCGCGGGAAGTTTTACACGCGAATAGCCTGGGCGCGTGTATTTCAGGGGTGCGCGGGAAGTTTTACACGCGATTTCTGCACGGTACGTGTATTTCAGGGGTGCCGGGGAGTCCCACATGTGATTTGACAGTGTGGGTCCTCCCAGGTGTACCCTGTACACCCTCCACGGCCCCTGCAGGCAGCCCACACCACAGGGGACTACCCTGCATCCCTGGTCATGTCCCGCAGGCAGCCCACCCAACATGGGCATGCCCCCCAGCAAAGGCACATGTCTCCTTGAACTAATGAACACCAACACATGTCCCCTTGCACCCCCACCCCCCAGCACTGTGGGGCACATGCCAGCAGTCCCCCACCCATGTCCAACTCATGTCCCCCACCACCCCCACCCCCCAGCACTGTGGGGCACCTGCCAGTAGGCCCCCACCCATGTCCAACTCATGTCTCCCACCACCCCCACCCCCCAGCCACCAGGGTCACCCTCCACCAGGGCCCCACTCATGTCTCCCACCACCCCCACCCCCCAGCAGTGCAGGGTCACCCTCCACCAGGGCCCCACTCATGTCTCCCACCACCCCCACCCCCCAGCACTGTGGGGCACCTGCCAGCAGGCCCCCACCCATGTCCAACTCATGTCCCCCACCACCCCCACCCCCCAGCACTGTGGGGCACCTGCCAGTAGGCCCCCACCCATGTCCAACTCATGTCTCCCACCACCCCCACCCCCCAGCCACCAGGGTCACCCTCCACCAGGGCCCCACTCATGTCTCCCACCACCCCCACCCCCCAGCACTGTGGGGCACCTGCCAGCAGGCCCCCACCCATGTCCAACTCATGTCTCCCACCACCCCCACCCACCAGCACTGTGGGGCACCTGCCAGTAGGCCCCCACCCATGTCCAACTCATGTCTCCCACCACCCCCACCCCCCAGCACTGTGGGGCACCTGCCAGCAGGCCCCCACCCATGTCCAACTCATGTCTCCCACCACCCCCACCCCCCAGCACTGTGGGGCACCTGCCAGCAGTCCCCCACCCATGTCCAACTCATGTCCCCCACCACCCCCACCCCCCAGCACTGTGGGGCACCTGCCAGTAGGCCCCCACCCATGTCCAACTCATGTCTCCCACCACCCCCACACCCCAGCAGTGCAGGGTCACCCTCCACCAGGCCCCCACTCATGTCTACCACCACCCCCACCCCCCAGCCACCAGGGTCACCCTCCACCAGGCCCCCACTCATGTCCCCTATCACCCCCACCCCCCAGCCACCAGGGTCACCCTCCACCAGGCCCCCACTCATGTCTCCCATCACCCCCACACCCCAGCAGTGCAGGGTCACCCTCCACCAGGCCCCCACTCATGTCTCCCACCACCCCCACCCCCCAGCAGTGCAGGCTCAACCTCCACCAGGCCCCCACTCATGTCCCCCTGCACCCCCACCCCCCTGCCACCATGTGCAGCCCCCACCAGGTCCTCACAATCCCCAATCATGTGCGTAATGGTCAGCCTCCACAGCCAAAAAGACCTACCAAGTAACCCATTCACCCACATGGAAATGGAAATCACATGTTACACCCCCAATGTACATGAAGCAAATGAACCCATGTCCGTCACACACATATTTTCAAATTGAATGGGAAAACACACAACATGACATGCATGAAACCAATGAGATGAAACCACACAGTGAACAATGGAAAAAAAAATGTATTGAAAAAAATACAAATGCCAAAGAAAGAAAACTAACTACAATGTAAATGTGAAAAAATAAGCTGCATGTCCGCATAAAAACACAAAACTAGAAAATCAAATCAAAAAAATTATGTCCAAAGTGAAATGTAAAAACTCTCCATGCAACAAAGAACTATGTACAAAAATAACAAGGGTCCATCATCACAACTGAACTAAGGAAACCTCCTAAAAAACCTACCTAAATATCAACTATATACAAAAAGTGGAGCAGTGTCCGTCGACTCCAAATAATAATAAGAACGAAAGGAAACCTAAAACTAAAGAACTATATACAAAGGCGGCGGGCAAGTCCAGCGGCTCACTCTGTGGTGTTCCGGGCCAGGGCATCATCGAACTCCTGTTCGATGTCCCGGAGGCGGTCCAGTTCTATGGCCCCGAGGGTCCGCAGGGACGACGCCGTGTCCTCCTCCAACCCCCTGCGGATTGCCTCGAGGCACTCGGCCCGCCTCAGGGCCCTCCGCATGGAGTTCTCCGCCCTGACCATTGTGAGCCGCGCCTCTTCCGCCCGCCGCCGCTCCGCACCTATGGCGTGGCCCAACCGCTGCCACACGGAAGACACTCTCTGTCCTGGGTCCTCCTGCCCTCCGGCCGATGCCTGCCCCTCCGATGTCGAAGGCCCCGAGCCTTCATGGCTCCCACCATCTTGCTGCTGCTGCTGCTCTGCCTCTGCCCGTGCACTGCCTCCTGCTGCCTGCACATCCTCCGCCGGCTGGGGTGCACCTGTTGATGTGGCCACCCCTGCTGGACGTCCGACTCCCGACTGTGGCAGGGATGCCTCCTCCACCAGCCTGGCCGCACTGTCAGAGGCAGCTCCACAGGGCACCCAGGTGACTGATGGGTGGGAAGATGGCACAGAGGACGACTGGCGCGTAGGGGGTCCAGTTGAGGAGGGGGTCGGAGCAAGCCCCATCAGACAGCGGAATCCGGCCTGGGTGACCTGTCCCAGCAGGCTGACGTGGTCAACGAGCCATTCGAGATGACGTGCAGTCTCTCCATGAAAAGACTGCAGGTCACCTCGCATGGCCCGTTGACGCAACGCCACACCAGCCAGGACAGGCTCAACCCGGTCCTGGATGGCCACGTCCGCAGGCAGAGGAAGGCCAGTTGACGTCAGCTCATCCCCTGCCTGAAAACGGGTCTGGACGTAGGCATCCCTGCTGGTGCAAGATGATGCAGGGACAGGATCGGGGACAGGATTGCACACAGGCACCTCCGCGGCCGCCTGTGCTGCCTCCTGTCCCTGGTCCTGCACTGCACCACTAGCACCAGTGGGATCCCCACCTCCAGACCCCGTCTCTGGTGCTTGCACGGCCTCCTCCTCCACCAGACCCCCCACCAACCTGGATGACTCTGTGCCATCTTCCCCTGTTGGGCCCTGTGGGGTCCCAGCTGCCCATTCTGCTGCCGAGGAGTCCAACTGCAACCTCCGCCTCTTGGACCTCCCCCCGGCAGCTGCGGCCTGGGACGCGGCACCGGACTCCTCACTCCCCAACGAGATGACAACACGGGAGGGGAGCCGGGCCTTGCGTCTCCGGCTGGCGGTCGGATCCCCGCCGCTGTGCTCCACAGCACCTTCTCCGCCCTCTTCATCAGTTGACGCTGCAGACAGGGAGAAACAAAACACAGGCATCAGGGCACTGTACAATGGACACATACACGCATGACAGTTGCACATGAGGGCATTGGCAAACCTCAGACATGTCATCACAATCCCCAACACACATGTCATTGCAACTGGCACACATGAGCCATACCACAGCCATATCGCAACTGCCACCACCATCCCCACACATACAACAGCATCAGCAGCCAAAGGGGAGCCATACATCACATGCAACACAGGAAGTGCACCACACATGTACACACACCACCACACTTGCATGCATGTCTACACCTCTGCCAAGTGTCGCACTGTTCAGACGGGCATCCATGTCACATCTGCCAATCAGGCTTCCACATACCGCTGTCACATGCATCCATGTAGCATCACAGTTGCACCTTTGACAAATACACACACATGCACATGTACACAGTGCTCATACATGCAGCCGAAAACAACATACATGCCTGACATCACGGACATGTCTACTTACATACACATTCATCCAAACATGTGTGCACGCACAACTGCATTTGCCATGCAAGCCCACACACACAAGCACCATCCATGTCTCACACATTACAGCCCTCGCATGTGTCAGCCCCACGGCCCTGTACACCCCCACCCATACTCCACCCCATACAAACAGATGTGCAACCGGCACAATGGGGAATGATCACCACACGCCCTGCTCACAACCAGGATGCATGTACACTCACCGCTCGACTCCAGACGGCTCTGCTTCTCTAGGACCTGGACGTGGAGCGCTGGGGATATGCGTTCCAGGACCCCCATCTGTTCTTCCGACAAGTGGCCCCGGCGCCCCTTGGCATCCGCTGCCTTCAAGAGGCGCCGGGCCTTGTTCAGGGTCCTGGACCTGAAGTCCTCCCAGCGCTTCCTGACATGTTGTAAGTCCCGGACTGCCACCCCCTCCGCGTTGATGGCAGTCACGATGTCTGTCCAGATCCGAGTCTGTCCTTCCTTGTCGGCGCGGGAACTTCCAAAGAGGGCATCATACTGCCCCAGGACTTGCTCCACCAGGACACCAACTTCGGTGGCACTGAAGCTGGTGCCCCTCTGCCTCTCTGGCCGGGGGTTGTCAGTGGTCACAGATGGTGTTAGCCCCGACATGAAAACCCCAGAGGCAGGAGTGGGTGGGCTGTGGAGCGATGGAATTCCAGTCGGGAGTCTTCTGTTCCAGCAGGGGTGGTCACAGCAACAGCACCCCTGGCTGATGTGCAGGCAGCAAATGGCAGTGCACGTGGGCAGCAGGCAGTCAGGCAGCAGCAGATAGCAGGTGGGAGCATGCTCGGGGCTCTGGGGGGCAGTAATTCGGCCTTCTGGGCAGGAGCGTGGTCTCCCGTGTGCTCACGCGTGGCCAGCTTGGTACGGAGTGAATTGGCACGTGAAAATCCTGCACGTCAGCGTGAAAACCGAGGAAAGGCCCTTAGCGCGTAAGCGCGTCAGCACGCATACGCGATTCCATTGGACCAAAGGCCCTCAGCGCGTAAGCGCGTCTGTGACGTGACCCGCACGGGTGTTTCCCACACAGCACGTGATGACAGAGCACACGTGGAAAGACTGCACGTCAGAGTCTCATTGCGTGTGATTGGTGGAAATGGCCGTACACCGGGATACAGGTGCGCTGACGTACTTGCGTGTGTAAGTGTCCGCGCACACCTCATATACACGTACATAGGCCAATCGCGTGTACACGCACTTTTGTCCAATTACACGCGATGAGACTCTGACGTGCAGTCTTTCCACGTGTGCTCTGTCATCACGTGCTGTGTGGGAAACACCCGTGCGGGTCACGTCACAGACGCGCTTACGCGCTGAGGGCCTTTGGTCCAATGGAATCGCGTATGCGTGCTGACGCGCTTACGCGCTAAGGGCCTTTCCTCGGTTTTCACGCTGACGTGCAGGATTTTCACGTGCCAATTCACTCCGTACCAAGCTGGCCACGCGTGAGCACACGGGAGACCACGCTCCTGCCCAGAAGGCCGAATTACTGCCCCCCAGAGCCCCGAGCACGCTCCCACCTGCTATCTGCTGCTGCCTGACTGCCTGCTGCCCACGTGCACTGCCATTTGCTGCCTGCACATCAGCCAGGGGTGCTGTTGCTGTGACCACCCCTGCTGGAACAGAAGACTCCCGACTGGAATTCCATCGCTCCAGCCCCAGGACCCAGTTGCCCACCCACTCCTGCCTCTGGGGTTGTCATGTCGGGGCTAACACCATCTGTGACCACTGACAACCCCCGGCCAGAGAGGCAGAGGGGCACCAGCTTCAGTGCCACCGAAGTTGGTGTCCTGGTGGAGCAAGTCCTGGGGCAGTATGATGCCCTCTTTGGAAGTTCCCGCGCCGACAAGGAAGGACGGACTCGGATCTGGACAGACATCGTGACTGCCATCAACGCGGAGGGGGTGGCAGTCCGGGACTTACAACATGTCAGGAAGCGCTGGGAGGACTTCAGGTCCAGGACCCTGAACAAGGCCCGGCGCCTCTTGAAGGCAGCGGATGCCAAGGGGCGCCGGGGCCACTTGTCGGAAGAACAGATGGGGGTCCTGGAACGCATATCCCCAGCGCTCCACGTCCAGGTCCTAGAGAAGCAGAGCCGTCTGGAGTCGAGCGGTGAGTGTACATGCATCCTGGTTGTGAGCAGGGCGTGTGGTGATCATTCCCCATTGTGCCGGTTGCACATCTGTTTGTATGGGGTGGAGTATGGGTGGGGGTGTACAGGGCCGTGGGGCTGACACATGCGAGGGCTGTAATGTGTGAGACATGGATGGTGCTTGTGTGTGTGGGCTTGCATGGCAAATGCAGTTGTGCGTGCACACATGTTTGGATGAATGTGTATGTAAGTAGACATGTCCGTGATGTCAGGCATGTATGTTGTTTTCGGCTGCATGTATGAGCACTGTGTACATGTGCATGTGTGTGTATTTGTCAAAGGTACAACAGTGATGCTACATGGATGCATGTGACAGCGGTATGTGGAAGCCTGATTGGCAGATGTGACATGGATGCCCGTCTGAACAGTGCGACACTTGGCAGAGGTGTAGACATGCATGCAAGTGTGGTGGTGTGTGTACATGTGTGGTGCACTTCCTGTGTTGCATGTGATGTATGGCTCCCCTTTGGCTGCTGATGCTGTTGTATGTGTGGGGATGGTGGTGGCAGTTGCGATATGGCTGTGGTATGGCTCATGTGTGCCAATTGCAATGACATGTGTGTTGGGGATTGTGATGACATGTCTGAGGTTTGCCAATGCCACTCATGTGCAACTGTCATGCGTGTATGTGTCCATTGTACAGTGCCCTGATGCCTGTGTTTTGTTTCTCCCTGTCTGCAGCGTCAACTGATGAAGAGGGCGGAGAAGGTGCTGTGGAGCACAGCAGCGGGGATCCGACCGCCAGCCGGAGACGCAAGGCCCGGCTCCCCTCCCGTGTTGTCATCTCGTCGGGGAGTGAGGAGTCCGGTGCCGCGTCCCAGGCCGCAGCTGCCGGGGGGAGGTCCAAGAGGCGGAGGTTGCAGTTGGACTCCTCGGCAGCAGAAGGGGCAGCTGGGACCCCACAGGGCCCAACAGGGGAAGATGGCACAGAGTCATCCAGGTTGGTGGGGGGTCTGGTGGAGGAGGAGGCCGTGCAAGCACCAGAGACGGGGTCTGGAGGTGGGGATCCCACTGGTGCTAGTGGTGCAGTCCAGGACCAGGGACAGGAGGCAGCACAGGCGGCCGCGGAGGTGCCTGTGTGCAATCCTGTCCCCGATCCTGTCCCTGCATCATCTTGCACCAGCAGGGATGCCTACGTCCAGACCCGTTTTCAGGCAGGGGATGAGCTGACGTCAACTGGCCTTCCTCTGCCTGCGGACGTGGCTATCCAGGTCCGGGTTGAGCCTGTCCTGGCTGGTGTGGCGTTGCGTCAACGGGCCATGCGAGGTGACCTGCAGTCTTTTCATGGAGAGACTGCACGTCATCTCGAATGGCTCGTTGACCACGTCAGCCTGCTGGGACAGGTCACCCAGACCGGATTCCTCCGTCTGATGGGGCTTGTTCCGACCCCCTCCTCAACTGGACCCCCTACGCACCAGTCGTCCTCTGTGCCATCTTCCCACCCATCAGTCACCTGGGTGCCCTGTGGAGCTGCCTCTGACAGTGCGGCCAGGCTGGTGGAGGAGGCATCCCTGCCACAGTCGGGAGTCGGACGTCCAGCAGGGGTGGCCACATCAACAACTGCACCCCAGCCGGCGGAGGATGTGCAGGCAGCAGGAGGCAGTGCACGGGCAGAGGCAGAGCAGCAGCAGCAGCAAGATGGTGGGAGCCATGAAGGCTCGGGGCCTTCGACATCGGAGGGGCAGGCATCGGCCGGAGGGCAGGAGGACCCAGGACAGAGAGTGTCTTCCGTGTGGCAGCGGTTGGGCCACGCCATAGGTGCGGAGCGGCGGCGGGCGGAAGAGGCGCGGCTCACAATGGTCAGGGCGGAGAACTCCATGCGGAGGGCCCTGAGGCGGGCCGAGTGCCTCGAGGCAATCCGCAGGGGGTTGGAGGAGGACACGGCGTCGTCCCTGCGGACCCTCGGGGCCATGGAACTGGACCGCCTCCGGGACATCGAACAGGAGTTCGATGATGCCCTGGCCCGGAACACCACAGAGTGAGCCGCTGGACTTGCCCGCCGCCTTTGTATATAGTTCTTTAGTTTTAGGTTTCCTTTGTTTTTTCTTATGATTTGGAGTCGACGGACACTGCTCCACTTTTTGTATATAGTTGATATTTAGGTAGGTTTTTTAGGAGGTTTCCTTAGTTCTGTTGTGATGATGGACCCTTGTTATTTTTGTACATAGTTCTTTGTTGCACGGAGAGTTTTGACATTTCACTTTGGACAAAATTTTTTGGATTAGATTTTCTAGTTTTGTGTTTTTATGCGGACATGCAGCTTCTTTTTTCACATTTACATTGTAGTTAGTTTTCTTTCTTTAGCATTCGTATTTTTTTCTAATACATTTTTTTTTACATTGTTCACTGTGTGGTTTCATCTCATTGGTTTCATGCATGTCATGTTGTGTGTTTTCCCATTCAATTGGAAAATATGTGTGTGACGGACATGGGTTCATTTGCTTCATGAACATTGGGGGTGTAACATGTGATTTCCTTTTCCATGTGGGTGAATGGGTTACTTGGTAGGGCTTTTTGGCTGTGGAGGCTGACCATTACGCACATTGTGAGGACCTGGTGGGGGCTGCACATGGTGGCAGGGGGGTGGGGGTGGTGGGAGACATGAGTGGGGGCCTGGTGGAGGGTGCCCCTGCACTGCTGGGGGGTGGGGGTGGTGGGAGACATGAGTGGGGGCCTGGTGGAGGGTGCCCCTGCACTGCTGGGGGGTGGGGGTGGTGGGAGACATGAGTGGGGGCCTGGTGGAGGGTGCCCCTGGTGGCTGGGGGGTGGGGGTGGTGGGAGACATGAGTGGGGGCCTGGTGGAGGGTGCCCCTGCACTGCTGGGGGGTGGGGGTGGTGGGAGACATGAGTGGGGGCCTGGTGGAGGGTGCCCCTGGTGGCTGGGGGGTGGGGGTGGTGGGTGACATGAGTGGGGGCCTGGTGGAGGCTGCCCCTGCACTGCTGGGGGGTGGGGGTGGTGGGAGACATGAGTGGGGGCCTGGTGGAGGGTGCCCCTGGTGGCGGGGGGGTGGGGGTGATAGGGGACATGAGTGGGGGCCTGGTGGAGGCTGCCCCTGCACTGCTGGGGGGTGGGGGTGGTGGGAGACATGAGTGGGGGCCTGGTGGAGGGTGACCCTGGTGGCTGGGGGGTGGGGGTGGTGGGAGACATGAGTGGGGGCCTGGTGGAGGCTGCCCCTGCACTGCTGGGGGGTGGGGGTGGTGGGAGACATGAGTGGGGGCCTGGTGGAGGGTGCCCCTGGTGGCGGGGGGGTGGGGGTGATAGGGGACATGAGTGGGGGCCTGGTGGAGGCTGCCCCTGCACTGCTGGGGGGTGGGGGTGGTGGGAGACATGAGTGGGGGCCTGGTGGAGGGTGCCCCTGCACTGCTGGGGGGTGGGGGTGGTGGGAGAAATGAGTGGGGGCCTGGTGGAGGGTGCCCCTGGTGGCTGGGGGGTGGGGGTGGTGGGAGACATGAGTGGGGGCCTGGTGGAGGGTGCCCCTGCACTGCTGGGGGGTGGGGGTGGTGGGAGACATGAGTGGGGGCCTGGTGGAGGGTGCCCCTGGTGGCTGGGGGGTGGGGGTGGTGGGAGACATGAGTGGGGGCCTGGTGGAGGGTGCCCCTGCACTGCTGGGGGGTGGGGGTGGTGGGAGACATGAGTGGGGGCCTGGTGGAGGGTGCCCCTGGTGGCTGGGGGGTGGGGGTGGTGGGAGACATGAGTGGGGGCCTGGTGGAGGGTGCCCCTGCACTGCTGGGGGGTGGGGGTGGTGGGAGACATGAGTGGGGGCCTGGTGGAGGGTGCCCCTGGTGGCGGGGGGTTGGGGGTGATAGGGGACATGAGTGGGGGCCTGGTGGAGGCTGCCCCTGCACTGCTGGGGGGTGGGGGTGGTGGGAGACATGAGTGGGGGCCTGGTGGAGGCTGCCCCTGCACTGCTGGGGGGTGGGGGTGGTGGGAGACATGAGTGGGGGCCTGGTGGAGGGTGCCCCTGGTGGCGGGGGGGTGGGGGTGATAGGGGACATGAGTGGGGGCCTGGTGGAGGCTGCCCCTGCACTGCTGGGGGGTGGGGGTGGTGGGAGACATGAGTGGGGGCCTGGTGGAGGGTGACCCTGGTGGCTGGGGGGTGGGGGTGGTGGGAGACATGAGTGGGGGCCTGGTGGAGGCTGCCCCTGCACTGCTGGGGGGTGGGGGTGGTGGGAGACATGAGTGGGGGCCTGGTGGAGGGTGCCCCTGGTGGCGGGGGGGTGGGGGTGATAGGGGACATGAGTGGGGGCCTGGTGGAGGCTGCCCCTGCACTGCTGGGGGGTGGGGGTGGTGGGAGACATGAGTGGGGGCCTGGTGGAGGGTGCCCCTGCACTGCTGGGGGGTGGGGGTGGTGGGAGACATGAGTGGGGGCCTGGTGGAGGGTGCCCCTGGTGGCTGGGGGGTGGGGGTGGTGGGAGACATGAGTGGGGGCCTGGTGGAGGGTGCCCCTGCACTGCTGGGGGGTGGGGGTGGTGGGAGACATGAGTGGGGGCCTGGTGGAGGGTGCCCCTGGTGGCTGGGGGGTGGGGGTGGTGGGAGACATGAGTGGGGGCCTGGTGGAGGGTGCCCCTGCACTGCTGGGGGGTGGGGGTGGTGGGAGACATGAGTGGGGGCCTGGTGGAGGGTGCCCCTGGTGGCTGGGGGGTGGGGGTGGTGGGAGACATGAGTGGGGGCCTGGTGGAGGGTGCCCCTGCACTGCTGGGGGGTGGGGGTGGTGGGAGACATGAGTGGGGGCCTGGTGGAGGGTGCCCCTGGTGGCGGGGGGTGGGGGTGATAGGGGACATGAGTGGGGGCCTGGTGGAGGCTGCCCCTGCACTGCTGGGGGGTGGGGGTGGTGGGAGACATGAGTGGGGGCCTGGTGGAGGCTGCCCCTGCACTGCTGGGGGGTGGGGGTGGTGGGAGACATGAGTGGGGGCCTGGTGGAGGGTGACCCTGGTGGCTGGGGGGTGGGGGTGGTGGGAGACATGAGTGGGGGCCTGGTGGAGGGTGCCCCTGCACTGCTGGGGGGTGGGGGTGGTGGGAGACATGAGTGGGGGCCTGGTGGAGGGTGCCCCTGGTGGCTGGGGGGTGGGGGTGGTGGGAGACATGAGTGGGGGCCTGGTGGAGGCTGCCCCTGCACTGCTGGGGGGTGGGGGTGGTGGGAGACATGAGTGGGGGCCTGGTGGAGGGTGCCCCTGGTGGCGGGGGGGTGGGGGTGATAGGGGACATGAGTGGGGGCCTGGTGGAGGCTGCCCCTGCACTGCTGGGGGGTGGGGGTGGTGGGAGACATGAGTGGGGGCCTGGTGGAGGCTGCCCCTGCACTGCTGGGGGGTGGGGGTGGTGGGAGACATGAGTGGGGGCCTGGTGGAGGGTGCCCCTGGTGGCGGGGGGGTGGGGGTGATAGGGGACATGAGTGGGGGCCTGGTGGAGGCTGCCCCTGCACTGCTGGGGGGTGGGGGTGGTGGGAGACATGAGTGGGGGCCTGGTGGAGGCTGCCCCTGCACTGCTGGGGGTGGGGGTGGTGGGAGACATGAGTGGGGGCCTGGTGGAGGGTGACCCTGGTGGCTGGGGGGTGGGGGTGGTGGGAGACATGAGTGGAGGCCTGGTGGAGGGTGCCCCTGCACTGCTGGGGGGTGGTGGTGGTGGGAGACATGAGTGGGGGCCTGGTGGAGGGTGCCCCTGGTGGCTGGGGGGTGGGGGTGGTGGGTGACATGAGTGGGGGCCTGGTGGAGGGTGCCCCTGCACTGCTGGGGGGTGGGGGTGGTGGGAGACATGAGTGGGGGCCTGGTGGAGGGTGCCCCTGGTGGCTGGGGGGTGGGGGTGGTGGGTGACATGAGTGGGGGCCTGGTGGAGGCTGCCCCTGCACTGCTGGGGGGTGGGGGTGGTGGGAGACATGAGTGGGGGCCTGGTGGAGGGTGCCCCTGGTGGCGGGGGGGTGGGGTGATAGGGGACATGAGTGGGGGCCTGGTGGAGGCTGCCCCTGCACTGCTGGGGGGTGGGGGTGGTGGGAGACATGAGTGGGGGCCTGGTGGAGGGTGACCCTGGTGGCTGGGGGGTGGGGGTGGTGGGAGACATGAGTGGGGGCCTGGTGGAGGGTGCCCCTGCACTGCTGGGGGGTGGGGGTGCAGGGGGACATGAGCAGGTGTGCAGGGTAGTCCCCTGTTTTGTGGGCTGCCTGCAGGGGCTGTGGAGGGTGTACAGGGAACACCTGTGAGGACCCACCCAGCCTAATTGCGTGTGATAATTCCCACGCACCCCTGTAATACACGTACCTGGCCAAATCGCATGTGAAACTTCCCGCGTACCCCTGTAATACACGTACCCTGGCCAATCGCGTGTTGAACTTCCCGCGTACCCCTGTAATACACGTACCCTGGCCAATCGCGTGTTAAACTTCCCGCGTACCCCTGTAATACACGTACCCTGGCTAATCGCGTGTATAACTTCACGCGTACCCCTGTAATACACGTACCCTGGCCAATCGCGTGTTAAACTTCCCGCGTACCCCTGTAATACACGTACCCTGGCTAATCGCGTGTATGACTTCACGTGTACCCCTGTAATACACTTACCCTGGCTAATCGCGTGTTAAACTTCCCGCGTACCCCTGTAATACACGTACCCTGGCCAATCGCGTGTTAAACTTCCCGCGTACCCCTGTAATACACGTACCCTGGCTAATCGCGTGTATGACTTCACGTGTACCCCTGTAATACACTTACACTGGCTAATCGCGTGTTAAACTTCCCGCGTACCCCTGTGATACACGTACCCTGGCCAATCGCGTGTTAAACTTCCCGCGTACCCCTGTAATACACGTACCCTGGCCAATCGCGTGTTAAACTTCCCGCGTACCCCTGTAATACACGTACCCTGGCTAATCGCGTGTATGACTTCACGTGTACCCCTGTAATACACTTACCCTGGCTAATCGCGTGTTAAACTTCCCGCGTACCCCTGTAATACACGTACCCTGGCCAATCGCATGTTAAACTTCCCGCGTACCCCTGTAATACACGTACCCTGGCCAATCGCGTGTTAAACTTCCCGCGTACCCCTGTAATACACGTACCCTGGCTAATCGCGTGTATGACTTCACGTGTACCCCTGTAATACACTTACCCTGGCTAATCGCGTGTATGACTTCACGTGTACCCCTGATATGCACGTTACCCGCTTTGCGTTCCTTGTTTGGCTGCCCTGTAAACTGGTCCAGGGTTAGCGCAGCCCTTTGCAATGATTTAGCGATTTTGCTGGCTTTTCCTTGCGCGAGGGCGTTCTTGGGGGCGTTACTGGCGCTGCTGCAGGGTCGCTGCGATACTCTGCGCCACGGCTGGTTTGGGAGCATGAAATCCATGAATACGCTGTGCGCGGAAATCGGTTTTAGCGCACGTGCCTGGCGCAGTCAATCGCACGCGGACACTCTGCGCCAGCCGCTTGCGACACTTTTCTGCGAAATTCTATGAATTACCCTGAAAGTTGCTAGCAAATAGATTGGTCGACTTTGTGGTTGTATAGCACGGGCAAACCCCATCTCCTCCTGGTACTCGACCACCTGCAAAATCCATACAAAGATTAATAACACAAATCTTTAGAACATAACGGGTTTCAACATGAGACTCCACCACATGACTTTACTGCAGACTGGAATGCCCTGGACTGCAGCGGTTCTACATAGATTACGCTATTGTTTTCACAATGTATGCATCTTGGTATGTTTACACATGGGATCCAATATTGTAGCATATGCTGGAGTATCATGCAGGTTGCAATTGCTCATTCCTCGTAGGATAAGATGTCGTCAGAAAACTGATGAAAAAGAACTCTCCCATAAAAAGAAGGATGCACCCTGTAACATTGTCCATAAAAATAGTATGTCCAACTCATGGTTAATTGCCAAGATGATGTCTTTGGAAACAGTTACTGCAATTCCATTAAAAACATCAAGCAGTTTATCGTATCAGTTTAAGACAAGCATTGTAACATGAATAGTCTGAGCTATTCATTTAACTACTATTTTATGTCAGGATTTACACCAATATGCTATACTTTCACTTGGTACTTAATATGTTCAAACTTTCCAAATTCCTTAATTAATTACATAGATATCTGCAATGTTTGCAACCCAGGTTGACCGACCTAGCATTGCCTTTGTGCACAGAAACAGAGTATCTTGTTCAGCTATATTCAAGAGTAAAGAACACTAGGGACTACCAGATTCAAAAGGCTTTTTTTAAAAAGATGATTTTATAAAGTGTTCAATTCCCCTAGAACAGCAACATTCGGGTATAAGTTACTAGTTTATTTATTTATGTATGCATTTGTACAGAGCACCTAGCCCATAGGCATCTAGGCTGGTAATTCTGTCATTGAAGTTTAAGATTATG
Source organism: Ambystoma mexicanum (assembly GCF_040938575.1). NCBI lineage: Eukaryota > Metazoa > Chordata > Amphibia > Caudata > Ambystomatidae > Ambystoma > Ambystoma mexicanum. The sequence goes on along the minus strand of NC_090928.1, from coordinate 916,904,785 downwards.
GTTATAGGTTTACAGTTCGTCAGTAAAGCTATGGTTACAGGTTACAATTCTTCAATACAGAAGATACATTGAATACAATATTTACAAAATATACATGGCAGATCCTTACATACATTTTTACAGGTTTAACTTATTCAGTGTTATTGGAGGTCGATTTTATAGTGGGTACTTGGTTGCAATTGGCTATTAATGAAGGTCACCTCTAAAGAGGAGAGCTTTTCACTTTTTTCTAAATGACCAGAATGAGGTGTCATTTCTCAGGTGGTGTGGAAGGGCATTTCACAGTTTGGAAGCTATTACTGGAAAGTTAGACCCTCCTGCTTTCTGTCTCCTGAATCTGGGCATACTGCGCAGGTTGGTGTAAGCAGTCCGGGTTGGTTTATTGGAACTAACTTTACAAATTAGGTCACTAAGATATTCTTCATGATACATTTGTGAGTCAATGTTAGGATTTTGAAGTTAATTCTATCCTGGACAGGAAGCCAATGAATGTTTCTTCTAGTGGAAGAGATGAGCCTCATTACAAGTCTGCTGGTCAGGTTTTAACTTTGCCGGTAAAACCGCACCGCCACCGTTTACTGGACCGGCTCATTCTGACCTGCGAATCCGGAAGCACCATCACCGGGAAGCGACCCCCGCGGTGACTGGTATGTCTGCTACCTTGGCCTAGACATTTATATATGAGTTCACCAGTATAAAGGACTTCAGGAATCAGTGAAACAAAGGATTTCCTTACATCCAGCAATGAGAAAAAAGATATTGTGGGGTCTTAGGGCAGGTGCCATTACATATCCTGGATTCGTGGGACCAAAGCACCATTGCCTCATTCCATTGTCCATATGTACATATTCGGCAAGCAAAACAAAGAATCAGTGGCGCAAGCCTTTTATTTTCCAGGAGCTGGGCCAGTCTCAAACTTGCAACCACTATTGTGTTGCTGGTATGCTGTTGTTACCCCCATCATCCCCAATATCCTGGCCACTTATGCCCTCTCCTTTCAGCGAAACTGTATCTACTTGGATTGTCCTATCGGCGTGTATGCACACCCACAATCTGGATTGTTGTTGGATTGCAACAAAATAGCTGCTATTTCAATCAACTGCGCTCTCAGCATACATGATTACATTTTGCCAGATCTCAAGGAAAGACCTAAATGGTAGTCAGGTTGGGAGTACCAAGTTGAGAATGTAAACTGTTCCAGTGTGTCGCCAGGTGATGGCTTGGGAGGGAGGAGCTGGACATTTCAAGCTAATCACCTTGTTTCTGGAACACGTTACTAACGCAGATAATGTCGCCCCCCCACCCCCCGATCGTACACTTCAGGAAGGACCAGAAGACCCTACGCTTCAAAGATCATTTTGCCAATGGCTGATTGCTCCACTCAACCCTATTTCTCACTCAGCCTCCCATCTCCCGCTCCACGTTCCAGCTCCTCTGCTGCCCCTGCACCCTACTTGCAACTCCCTGGGTGCATCCCCTTTGTACAGCGCTCTGTTGCTTCCCAGCTAGGTTTGTGCTTGATACATTCCATACACACATACATTAAGTAAATCTGCCTATTATGAGCACCGTGCCCCGCTTTGTTCAGCAGATCAAGGAGTACCATCAATATATGAGCCACCAGGAAGGGCTTTAGTTGGAGGCATATTCACGACATAAGGTCCTATTATGGAACAATACAATAAAACTGAAGCTGAAATATTGTATCAATTGGAACATCCCAGGCATAGAAAGGCCACCCAATGGAAGCCAATTTAAGATACAAGCTCTCGTATGATTCCACTAAAAACAGATTTCTGAAAAGACTTTCCTTCTGTGGGTTAAAAGTGAAAGGGCATTTTGCAGATATTCTGCTAAGTGGTAACCTCGTGCAAGAAGAGCCTTCATCAAGGGACATCCACATCAGAAATTGGAGCCTTAGTCATGGCAGGAATACTCTAAGGACTCCAGGATGTGAGGATGTGAAGTCTGGCAAACAGGTGGGAAATCTTTAATGAGCTTAAACAGGTCAATCAAGTGACAGGGGAAAAATACAAGATTGATGACTTTATATATGTTCAGGTTCCAAGCGCTCCCGAAGGTAATGCATCACTGCTGCGGAAAGAAGCCATGTAAGACACAGCAATGCAATGGAAAATGGGTGTCTATGGATCACTGGTACTAAACTCTGTGCCAGTCAATTTAAAAATAGAACTATTCCGAGGAAAATAAAGCTGTGATGTTTTGCTATTGTAATATTTGCTTCATAAGGTAGGACAGAATATTATGAAACTTGAACAATGCACAGAAACAAAGGGGATATGGGTTAAAGGTTAAACCAAGCAATAATAACATGAAGACATCTGTAATTCTACATTTACTGATGATGATCCAGACTGATGGGAAATTAATTGGCTTGCTATACCTAAGGAAATCCAACCCAATACTGAAAAAACGTGCTTTAAGAAGGCAACGGTCCAGAAATATTTTATGAAATAAACATGCAAAGGTAAGCGTCCGAAGGTTTTGGATTACCAAGTTACAAAATGCCGCAATGACACCATGATGAGACTAGAATGATATTAAATGTTCCATATTTCACGTATTGCAATTACACATTAAATGAGATGGTGGTAGTAAAAATCAGACCAACATATTCCGCTGCAGGAGAAAAACACGGGGCCAAACACAATTGACTTTTCAACTAATACTTAAACCAAGAGGAACTTAGACCAGGAAATTCCCAACTGTCACCACTCACCTTGCCTTGTTCCAGTCCCGAAAGATTTCTCGCACTGAAAATAATTCCCAGTCCGCTCTGTTCATTTCACTCTGAAGTGGCCTCTGTAAGCATTGCAACGTGCGTGTGACCTTGAGGGGCGTGGCTTGAGCCATTCGGGTTTTCGCGTGGACCAGGTTCAGAAGCTTTGAAGTGCATTAGAGCACAGCACAGGAGAGCAGCGTGGACAAGCGGCTAAAAAGGGCACTTTTAAGAGTGGGATGCAGTGCTGCTGGAGCTAGCATTGCAGCTCCTCCAGCCTCCCAAGACTCCCAACAGAGAACGCTTCATTGCTTCCATTGCTTCAAGCGGTAAGGTCTGATCCCAGCGGACTGCAATACATGGGGTAATTAGAATGTTCACTCACCACCAGTACTGCTTCGGGTAGTTCTTTAACTGACATATCCGCTATCTTGACACTCAACGCCTTACATTTTACATCTGCTCTGGACGCAAGGAGTTTCGTAAGCGGCTGATTGATCTGTCAACCAGTGCGGCTTGACACGCTGACACATTGTTGCTGTGCTTAAGCGTACTTTCTTCGAACTTGTTCCCAGTCGCTGCTGCAGTCGCACGATCATTTGGCTGCTATGGTTCTGCTGGCGTACTGGGTGCTGTTCCTACTGCACGATCACTCGGCTGCTGTTGTTATGCTGGTGTACTGGGTGCCGTTCCTACCGAGTGGCAACAGAGTGACTGGGTCTATTGGTGGTATTTTGTTTATCTGCTCCTCTGCTCTGATTGGTCTGTGAGCAGATGTGTATCTATCACCTAAAAGCACTTAAAAGGGTGCAGAGAAGGGCTTGTTGATAAGTACTTTTGAGTTCCCATGGTGTAGGTGCATCTATAGTTGTGGGTACCCAGCACAGCGTTGGCTGGATGTGGTGGTGTTATCAGGCAGGTTGCTGGCGTGCTGTACCATAGGTGTAGAGGAGGAGCCAAGTACCCCCACCTCAGCCACCTCACCCATATCATCTATATGTTGGGAGCCTGGATGCGAAAATATTGCTGTACCAGTGAAACTACTGATACCTAGGACAATCCTGGAGGCAAGGTTCCAATTGTGAAAACCGTACGTGCATACAAGAAAATATGATGGCCGTTTGAATTAAATCCCGGAAAAAACAGAGCAAATGAATGATCTAGATGAATGGTGATGTCACACAGAGCTGAGCTGACGTGCCCAGAAGAGATGCAGAAACCAGAGAATGCAGATATTCTATAAGGCATCAAGTATGTATCAAGGATAAGTGACATCTTGGGATCAAGGTGAAGAAGCTTATGCCATAAAATGAATGAAGATATCAAGTCAGTTTACACATATACAGGTGCAAAAGAAACGCAAGCAGACAAAGTATTCTTGAGGCTAGCTGTATAGTGAATAGATTGCAGCATGCACCAATATATAAATATATACATAAAGAGTAAAGGATGGATGTTTCGAATCCACGTGATCTGACCGCAGTTGAATTTACCGCGTCTGGAATGTTCGCATGAGAAAGGTGCGAGCTACCAAAAATGTGCACCTTTCTCATGCGAACACATGTGCATACCCACACACCCACCCACACCCACAACACACCCATGACACATCCCCCACCCACACCCTCCACACTCCCCCACCCACATCCCCAACATAAACAAACCCCACTTACCTTCTCTTCACGCTGGGTCCCTGCGGTGCCAGTTCCCTTTCACTTCCGTGATCCGGAACTGGCGCTGCAGGGTCCTTTTCCTTTTTTCTTTTATGGGGGGATGCAGGGGTTTCCCCCACAACCCCCGCTCACTATACTGTTAAGTATAGTGAGCTGGGTGTTGCGGGGGACACCCAGGCAGCACCCATTTTTTTTCCTTTATTTGTTTTGCAGGTGTGTTGCAGGGGTGTCCCCCGCAACACCCCACTCACTATACCACACAGTATAGTGAGCGGAGTGTTGCGGGGGACACCCCCGCAGCCCCTGCTTTTTTTTGTTTTAAACTTAACTGCAATGCTAGCACCAAAGGTTCGAATTTTTGGTGTTCGAACTTTTGGTGCTAGCATTTGTAGAACATTTTGTACATGCGACCATTTAGATACAGTCTTTTTGTACAAAACCGGATGTTTCCACTACGTGTTATAGCAGAGTTGGACTAAAAATGGAAGGCCTCACTCTCAGTGTGGCGCAGTAAGAAAACACATGAATTAAAAGTGAATCTCTAAAAGACAAGGCTGGATGAGCCATGAAGCCAAGCCAAGAAACAAAGATTTTATCATGTTGGCGTGAGCTGACATTGGATACAGAATCGTATGAAACAGCCGCTCCTGTTCAGAAGGCATGAACAAAACAAGGAAGACATCATAGATTTATTTAAAAAATTGTATTTTAAAGACAGTAAAAGCTTAAAATCATGGTCTGTAGTCACGGAGAATGATGACGTTTGGATGAGCAAGATGCTCACACCTACGCATGAGGGAAGAGTGTGCCGTCACTCCCCTGATTCTCCACAGTACAGAACAAACTCAAGGCCGAGCTTCAAAGCCTAATTTACTATGATGACCACTGAGGTGATAATAGATTGATATGCTAATTGGTGAGAAGCTGGGGTTAAGATGAGCTCACCAGCACTTGAAGGTCCAAGCTGCGTGCTGCTAGATGTAGGTGGAAATGTACTGACGGAGGTTAGAGTGCCAACCAATTGTAGGGGACCACGTAATTAAGGGTTGCATAGTTTGTGTAGCCAATGGGATGTTGTATATTTAGTGACATTCACAGTGGCCATTTTGAAGGAGGGGCTTAGTTGCCCGACCTGATGGTAAGAAACCTATCACTTTCACTCCCTATACCATACTAGTATGGATCATATACTTAGATATTCACTTAGAGCCTATCAAAGTTGTTATTACGTTTTTGTAGTTTGCCACATAGGATGACATTGGTAGTGACATAGGTCAACGCTAATGATGAGTTTTTGATATGTAAGTTCAGTTTTTTATGAAACTCGTTGAGTAAGAGGATCGAGCGAATTCGTTGATGTTCGTTGTGATCCCTGTTTTAGACAATTGAAAATAAAACAGTTATTCTTTTTACCAACTAACTGAGTCAATTTGATTATTGATGTTTGAGTAACTTCTGCATCCCCATCCATCTCCAGGGTAATTGCTACTCATCTTAAAGGGCTCAGGTTATTCAGTTCACTTGGTAGCGGAGAGGATGGTTTAAAAAATCCTTCGACATAAGTAAACTTTGGAGTCCTGGCAATATTATAATATAAAATTATTATTATATCTCACAACCTCTGTCATTTGGCTAACAGGATGCAAAGCTCCCCTTGGATAGTGGTGTTGTTTAAATTGATAAAATCTTGCAAGAAGGGTGTACAGATCCCTCTGGTTTCAGCTGGAATCCCCACCCATGGTCTGCGAGAAGCTGACCGAACGGGAAGTTGGAGAAGCGGTAAAAGAGGTGTACGATCCCGAGAGTTGTAAAACGAACAAGCGAATGATGAATAAAAACTGAGCAAGTTGGCAAAATGGTGTATGGATTATAAGTAACGAGAAGTGATAAGGGAAAGAAGTTTAACAGAGGGAGGTGGGATAAACATAACTCGAGAATAAGAGTGTTAAATAGTGAATAGAAACTGACTTGTGAGAAGCCAAACAATTAACAAATATTGTGAGGGGAGTGGCACGAGAATAGAATATGGCCTGTGCCTGCATTTTAAAGAACGTAACAGAAGAAATCTTAACCTAACATCCCATAGCGGAAGCAATAGATGATGAGTTTGGTTAAAGACGTAACTTGAAGAGGTTGATTTAAACTCTGTAGGAGTGTTGATTTAGAGGGCAAGATGAGTCTTAGAGAAAAGATCGTAAGAGATAAGAGATATATGTGACTGGTCGAGCATGTCTGTTTTGTCTGTTCGTTTTATGTATCTGTGTGTAGGTGATGATGTAATAGTTAAAAGTGATTGGTGAAAAAAGGAGAAACATGAGGTTGAAGAATTTAAGCGATTGTTTAAATTTAAGTTGATGGTGTTTTTTTTAGCAAGATTAAAGTAAAAAACGTGATTTAAAGGGATTGAAGCCTGCGACAATTGGTGCACGCTCATATTATATTCTTTTTCTGGAACGTATTTATTTTACATCTGTGATAATGAGTATTGACTGTCAAGAGTGACTAGTCAAAAATGGAGGCTGTTACTCCCCTTGTGCATCTCTGAAACAGTTGCCGAATAATGCACCTAAGCTTAGACAGTATAGTGCAGAATGGGTTAAGGGTACCGCAGACAAAATGTTTATGCCGTGGCCGCAAGGAGGGTCACTAGCGAAGGTAGTCTTGCAGCATATGACGACATATTTGCATGCATCATATACAGGAAAAAAGCTAGACAAGCGACTAGTAAGTTTAGAACTTTGGAAAATGTACTAGGAGTAAAGAGAAGAGCCACCTCCTCTACATTGGATCATTAATGTATGCAAAGAGGGGGGTGAGGAGCCTTCTGCTCCCCCAGCCCGCAGTAAATAGAGGCAAAACAAGAAAGATGATGGATTTTACCCATTGAGGGAGCTTAAGGCAGCAACAGGGTTTAGTAACCTGGCATATGAGTCACCTGTGCAAAGCAGTGACGAGGGCTCGGAGAGAAATACTGAGAAAGATGTAATTCCTAAGGTCCCGAGAGACAAGGAGAGACACGACAAGGAGAGAAGTGATCGAGCAAGCACATCTTCAGGTATAGGAAGAGAAATAAAGAGATGGAAGGGAGAAAGAGCTAAAGCTGATGAGTTAGCACTTCTACAGAATGAATGGATGGTGGACAGATTTTGCTTAAACTCGATGGTAAAGGCATCGAGGATGTAAGTCAAAGAGAAGATCAAGATGGGCAAGACAAAAAAGATAGAGAAAGGGAAGAACGATCGAAAGAACAAGAGACGAAAATGAATGATAGACAGACAAAGGCAAGAACAGTTATATCAAGATGAACAGTTGAAGAAACAGGAAAAGCAGAGGAGCAGAAAAAAATGAGACAATAGACAAAGGGCAATTGATGAGCGGGAAAGGTTAGAAAGGAAAAGAATACAAAAGGAGGAACAAAAGCTAAGGGATAAGAGAATGCAAAGAAGAAAGGATGAGGAGATATGAAGGGCAAATGAAAGAAGGGATAGGAAGAAAAAAGGGGAAGACAGGATAAGGGAGGAAGCAAGAAGGCATAGAGAGCTTGATGATGATATAGAACAAAAAAGAAGGCAAAGAGCACACAATCTTGATCGCCTGGAGAGGAGGTAAGGAATCCCGATCCAGAAGTAGCATGGGAGGACATAGAGGAGTTCTTCCCGGAATATGAGTCATTACCTGGCCTATCCAGAGTAAATCTAGAGGAAGAGTTTGACTCTGGAAGCATTGGGGACACAATTGATAAAGTTTATCATGACATGAGAGCCTAGAAAGAATTAAAAGGGAAGGGAAAAAATTATCGGCTTGAGAGTACACAGTTTTATGATACAGAGGGAGCCTCATGTAGCACAAGGCCCCCCAAGGAGTTGTCTCTAGATAGACTGACTCTACACAGAGATAAAGAAGAGAGAAGTTATACGAGTTGGGCACAGGAAATGACAGACAGAGACAGAGACACCTTCCGTGGAGAAAGGAGGGGTGACGTATGTGGTCCTGAGGGTTGTTTTTCGATGGATAAGGAAGTGAGATGGTCCGATTTAGATGTACCTTTCCCTCGGGCATCAAAATCATTGACGCAGTCAGATTAACCTAAAGGGCAACCTCATGGTGAGAGGGGGAATTGCCACCATATGTGAGCAAATTAAGGTTGCTGCCAGGAAGAAGGCGATGCGGAAATATTGTCCCTGCCGTGAATAGACAGACGATGGAAGTTGAGAGTGAGTTTGGGGTTTCACAGTTTCCCTTGCTAGAGAAAGGGGAGCTACACCACAGTATATACCTTGGCCCCAGATGGACAAGAATAATTTAAGGTGTAAACTTCCGAGTTTAACTTCTGGTGCTGGGAAAAGGATACATGAATTAGAAAAGATGACCAGAGGAAATACCTTGGCTATAGGGGACATTAATGGTCTCCTGATTGCCATCCTTGGAGAGAGAGCTGATGACGTTTGGTCCAGAGCAGGGTATGCTGGTGTTACTACGGTTAACACTGCTCATGGCGGAGCACCATTCAATAACTGCAGAGCAGCTGTCTGGAAAGTGCTTAGAGTACTGTATCCAGACACGTCTGATATTGGAGCTATAATGATGAAAAAGATGCAGGAAGGGGAAGATCTGCTTGCTTACATTCAGAATTTTCAAGAGCAGTGGAGCTTGGAAACACATGAAGCTTGGGGAAAATCTATACCTGTGTTCTATCATATATTATGCCAAGGGCTGCCAGACCCGGCACAGAAGCAGCTCAAGAAGTTAGTGGTTATGGAGGCAAAGCTGTGGTCAGAAATTCAGCTGACCATCGCGCATTATTGCAGACTCCTGCAGGAAAAGAATTTAAAAAAAGATGATATCAGGAAAGGCGACGAGGCAAAGTTAGTGCAAAATAAGTTATCTAAGTACGCTATTAAAGGGGCAATGTTAACTAGTGGAGATGGGTTGAATTCACAGCAGGTAACCATCTTGCCGCAGGGGAATAATCAAAGGCAGTTTGATAAGGGCAATAATAAATTTGCTCCATGAGGAAGAGGATGATTTCGAGGTAGACATTTTCAATATAATCAAGGGAATTGGCAGAACAATCAGGTAAACTTTCAGAGCAATCAAGGAAGGTTTCAAAATATGCAGAATGATAAGACATGCAGGATAGGCAGAATAGGAGATGTCCGTCTCCTGTATGTTGGGCGTGTGGAATGACAGGGCATTTAGCTTGTATGTGTAGAAGCCAAGGGTTTGTGTAGAATGGCCAATTTTCAAGAGGGGAACTTCAAACCCACCTGCATATTCGCAGCAGGTTGGAGATGGGTTTGCTCAGAATCAAACGGTGCAACAGTCACAAGTGCTGAGAATGCAGAATGCAGCAAAATTTGCAAACACGGAAAGCAGCAGTAAATCCGCCGCAAGGGCAGTCACAGCATTCACCTATGCACATACAGCAAAGCACAAGCACGGGACAGTTAATGACTCCTAGGATAGGAGGTGTCACTGTAGACGGAGGGAATCCTTTTACAAGTACAGGAATGAGGCTGTATCCAAAATAGGACAGCTCACTTGGAGACTTGATGTGTTCAGTACTATCCGTGACGCCAAATCCTCAAGAGGAACCAAGGGTACACGTCAGTATAGGAGGCAAACGTTTTTCATTTTTAGTGGACGCGGGTGCAACACCCTTGTGTATAAAAGAGGGAAAATGTTCATTGTCTGGCAATGCCATGAATACTCAAGTTTTCACAGGAGCTACAAGCAGAGTTCTTTTTACTGAAGACGTACCAGTCTCTGTAGGAGAATGTAAAATGTCGGTGCTACTGCTGTAAAGAACCAGATAAATTCCCCTTACACACATTGGAGTTCCACAAGAGGCTACAGCAGAGAGGATACCCAAGGAAAGCGATCGAAGATGCCAAGAAAAGAGCTGCCAACACGCCACAAGATGTATGTCTCAAAACCAAAATCAAAGGCGAAATGAATCGACTGGTCTGTGTCACCACTTTCAGTCCCCTCAGCAATCTAATCCAGAAAACTGTCAAAAAGCATTCCAGAACCTTGGAAAGGAGGCCGTGTTTCACTTTTAAGAAAAACAAGAACCTAAAAGAGTCACTGGTACACACCTTTACGGAACCTGCGGTGCCCGAAATACACTATGGGGCCTTCCACCTGTGCAGGGACACTTGAAGTGGGCACTGCGTAGTGTGTTAACTTGCAGTGCAGAAACAGATCTTTCAACACAAAAATGTAGCATGGACATTACAGGACCACACCAATTGTAATACCAAATTGGTAATTTATGTCACTGAATTCCTGTGTGGGTTGCTCTACATAGGCAAGACCATCAGGACAGTCAAGACTAGAATTTCCAAGCACCTTTCCTGTATTATGAATAAGGTACTGGGCACGCCTCTGGTAGAACACTTCATTTTAAAACAACATAGTGACACTGACTTGAAATGGTTCATCTTGCAAAAATTGAGACCTACTGTAAGAGGTGGGGACATAAACAGAGTACTCACACAGCTCGAGCAGAGATGGATTCACAGACTGAACACAGTGAATGAGGGCCTCAACATTGCTGTGGAGTGGAAATACAGGTCAGGTCAAACAAGTTTATTCGGAAATAAGAAAATTTCCATTAAACGACAGAAAAAAGAAATATAATTTACACAATTCCAATAATACAAAAGCACCAATTGAATAAAAAACGGATAGAAATAGATACCGAGTATTACAAAACACAATCAGCATTAATAATCATAACTTACACTTGCTTACCAATCAAGAGGGCAATGTTTTAAAAATTGTACATTATAATCAAGCATAAAACAAAACTCAACCACTTTTCCCCCAACATAATTCATTATTAAAATTGGTGGCGCTAACTACCCCCATCTTGTAGATTCAATAGATTCTTTCTAAAATGCATCGCTCTTTTTAAGAAAGACAACAGGGCCCAGGATGTAAAAACTGACTCAGCCCTCAGAAGAAACTCGAGTGCTGCCTTATGTAGACGGATCTCCGTTTTCTTAAGCGCGGGGACCAAGGTCACTCTGCGTATACCCGCATATCCTATACAAAAAAACAATAGGTGCGAAAGGTCCTCGCGCTTGTAACCACAGACTGGACAGCCGGCATCACTAGGAAAACTTTTCCAGTTGCATGTATTTCCCTGTAGCCGGAGGCAGTCAAAGCGGGCCCTCGTGATCAACCACCTTTCTGATTTAAAAGTGCTCCTAGTCAGATAAGGTTGAATTCCGAAGAGATTACTAATACTAGAGTGAAAAGAATCAGATTTCTGGGTATATCCCAGAAGAATTTTCCTCCTAACTACGATTTCGCTCAGTTTAACCTTATAAGCTGCCCCCTCTGGCTTAGTAATTAGAAATTCGGGCGGGACCAAGGCACTAAGGTTGACTTCCCCCAATTTTGCTGACACATAGGCTAACCATGGGATTTTTTTCCAGCCTGATGTGCACAACACTGTACGTAAGATGAAATGGCACAGCGTTGCGTGTTCATTTGCCCACAGCCGAATCCAGAAATGTAATGGTGCCATAGCCCATTGATCCTCCCAGAACTCTGCCCCCAATTCTCTGTGAACAGCTAATCCGGGGGCGCTGGTCGGTAACCCCAGCAGGTTTTTAAAAAATTTATTTTCTTTACTCTGGATTACAGCCGCGTTCTGGAAACCCCAAATGGCTGCGCCATACAGAGTAATTGCCGAAGTTTGTGCACCATAAATTTTCAGAATCACGTCAAGAGGCTGAGCTCTGCTTCTTGACGCAAATCTGAAGAGCCCGCCTATCTGTTGGCTCATCTTTGCTGATTGCTTTGACACATGAGCCTTTCCATTTAGGGTTTCAGAGAAACTAATCCCCAAATAGTCAAACACCTTGACTCTAGGGATAATTTCCCCAACGCATAGCATGGGTTTCATTGGTGCAGGGCGTTTCCTTCCAACACAGGCCATAACCGCTGACTTTTTGGAGTTGATTTTTAGGCCCAAGTTATTCATGAAGGATGCATAAGCGTCAATCAGGACCTGTAGGGCCCTTGGTGTTCTGGCTATTAGGACTGTATCGTCCGCATAAGCCAGAACCGGAAAGCCCCTACCCCCCAAAACCAAAAAGTCTGCCCTTACATCGTTAAGGTCCCGCGAGAGGCCATTGATATAGAGACAAAAACAAATGGGAGCAAGCACACACCCCTGTCTTACGCCGCATCCCACCTGGAAGCAAGCTGTGCAGTGCCCGCCCGGCCCACTACGTACACAAGCCACGTTATCCGTGTGAAGGTCAACCAGAACCTGCAAAATCTCCCCGGGACAACCCAGGGACCCAAGCACAGCCCATAGCTTAGCTCTGTCCACTTTGTCAAAGGCAGTGCTTAGGTCCATAAAAGCCAGATAAACTGGCTCACCCCGACTAAATACCGAGTTAGCCACCAAGATATAGAGGTTGAGGCTCTGTTCAATAGTGCCAACGCCCGGACGGAATCCAAATTGGATGTCTGACAAGATCGATTTTGCCCCCATCCAATTTTCAATTCGGGCTAACAAAATTCTCCCAAAGATTTTGAAGGAAGAATCCAGCAAAGAGATAGGCCTATATGCACTTGGACTGGAGAAGTCTCCTTTTTTGAAAATTGGAAAGATTATGGCCTTTTTCCAGGACGGGGGATACTCCCCTAGTTTTAAGCAGGCATTAAAAACCACTGTTAAGAGCGGTGCCCACAACGCGATAGGGTCCTGAAACAGGTCTGAGGGGATCATATCTGGCCCCGGGGCTCGGTTATGAGCTTGAAGCTTTATAGCCTTTATCGTCTCCTCCACCTCAAATTTCAAGCAGGCGTCTGCATGGTCTAAAACCTCCTGTGTACACTCTAGCCCGAATAAATTCCCAAAATGGGATAACCAAGCCCCTTCTTCCACGTAAGTACCACTACCTTCCTTAGAGCCGCATCCCTCTGGACCACTTTTTACATAGGCCCAAAAGGCCTTCTGGTCCCCCCTTCGAGCAACGTCCAAAAAACCTTCCCAAGCTGCCCTATCCAGCTCCTTTTTCCTCCTCTTTAGTTCTAGTTTATAGATCTTCCTGACTTGGGCGATGACAGTTCTACTGCTGGACGGATCCTTGAGGGCTAATAACAGAGTTTTTTTAGCCCCTTTACAAGCTTCGTCCAACCAGCCTCTATTAGTATCCTTGCCCTTTGGTTTGGTTGTTAATGAAAATTTGTTTGTGAAGGCAGCCATCAATTCCACAAATGACTTTACGATGGCCCCCGGGGGTGAACGATCATCCAATATATCCAACACAAGGGATACATTATCGGAGACAGCTTTATAATGAAGTTCCCCCCTTTGAATTTTCCCCCATTTAATTCTTCTAGAACCAATGGGTATACCGGTAGGATGAATAGGGGCTATTTCCTGCGAAACCGCCTCCCCCATCAATCCTTTCAACTTCAGGCAGATGGGTAGGTGGTCACTATGTGGATCAGCCAATACTTCAAAGCTTTCAGCTAATTCCCAAAGGTTCATTGAGATACAAAAATAGTCAATTGTAGAACTACCAAGGTGGCTATTAAAGGTCACTGCACCCGGTATATCTGGGGCCAATCGGCCATTCACTATACGAAAGCCCCACTCCAGCAGCCATAAACTTAGCTGTAAGCCTTTAGGACAAACTCTCCCATCTCGCATGCATCTAGGCGGGATATTCTCAATCTGATCCTCCAAAGGATCAAGGATATCCAAATCTAACCCCTCACCCATTTTGATGTTGAAATCACCCCCCCAGATATAGAAGATTCTATTCTTCCCGCCCCTGGACAGTAGATCTTCCATGAACTTTTTAACTTTAGTAAGCCTGTCCAGGTCGGAGAGATGGGGGCTATTGTAGAAATTGATAATACATACGACATCTCCCTTGCCGGTAGTTAGAAATATCACCTGAAGGAAATCCAGCCCTGTCTGTAGTTGCTTAATCTTGCATTCCAAAGATGTCTTTATCAATATGCATAAACCCCCGTATTGTCTTCCTCTCGGTTTCTTATTAGCTGGGATGTCAAAGGAAACAAAGCCATCAAGATGCGGGGTTTCTATTGCCCATGTTTCCTGGAGTAGGACTACTGAATTAGCTTGCAGAAGCTCCATCACCGGAACCAACTTCAGTTTGCCAGATGAGCCTGCTATATTCCAAGACAATATGCGGAGAAATGGTCTTTCCTCAACGCAAACCTCCTGGGATACAGCCAAGGGTTGCACCATTACAATTCCCACTGCGTCCTCCAATTGTCAATCTATATCCTCACAAGACGTTAGAACCTCGAATTGGTTTTCCAGGGGCAGGGGAGCTAAAAGTTTCCTACCCGGGGCATTACACCGTCCCTTATTCGCCTGGACGGTGCTCCAGCTGCCCTCCAGATTATTAATTGGGGGCTGCCCACCCGGAATATTGTCGATCCCAACAGACCCACCTCGACTCAGGCTTCTAGTGGGTTGGTTATGCACCAATTGCCCCCCTACGCATGCATAAAAATAATCCAAAGGGAGCAATTTACTATGCAATTGGTTACCATTGGGCTTAAGGCCACGAGCCAGATTAGAATTCAAAAGATAATCCATAATCTGGGGATCAGATAAAGTAATTACCACGCAGTCCCCATTCAGATTCTTTGGCCTATTCCCCACCCAGCCCACACGCCTAGCCATACGAATGAGATTGGGGTCAATCTTTGGCCCCATCAGATTGGTGTTGATCCAGTGGGATGCTTTATTAATCAATGATAAAGTTGATTCAAAGTTTCCGGATGGGAGACCAGGCAATCCTGTGATAACCCCCACAAGAGGGATTGCTTCTGGGGGGAGATTCAAAATGGTTAAACTCTCCTGCCCTAACCCCAAACTATGGGGCTTTGGTCTAGCATCAGGTTTGCCCTTTGCACTTCCTAAATCAGGCTCCCTTGCCCCACTCTTTACCTCAGTGGCTACTTCCACATCCCCTATGACAATAACGTCAGAAACCCTCCCCTGTGGGTCTAAACCCTTTCCACCCTTGGAGGTGGTAACAGCAGCTGGAGGGGCGAATGATGTACATTGGCAGGTCCTATCCACTTTTCTCAGCTCCTCCACAGCAATAGCCAGGGTGCCTAACTTAAGGGAAACAGTTCTGATGGTATCATCCATTATGGCCAGTGTGTTTAATACCCCCTCTTTAAGTCCCTTCAGGGAGTTCAATACTAATTGTAAAGGTTTGAGTTTTTCATCCAGAAGGGCCTCTAACCAACCTTTATCTCCTTCACTGGCTCTAGAGCTGTCCAGAGACCCAGAATCCAGAAACTCAGGCTCTTTGCCAATGGATCCGAGGGCCTCCTCCCTCAAACACTGGGGTTGTAACAACAGTGGGGGTATCCCTGCCCCATCTACCACCACTTGAGTTATGACCCCAGTCGACCCAGAACTTACACTCGCGGCTACAACTTCTTCTCTCATCTCCTCTAAACCTAATAAACCGCTCCCATTGCGCTGTGGGCTTGCCACTCTGGGGACACACTCCGCTGCATGCATACAATTCACAATTTTACTGGCCATAACGTCCATATATGAGTCCAGCGATCTTTGGGAAGGGTTAACAACTCTGTTCGTTAGGGGTCTGACAGGTTTCGGGGGTTTGTTCGCTTTAGTTATAGCTGCATTTTGTTTAGTTTTTTTTGCACCATTTCCTGTGGCCCCCCCCTCTCCTGCTTTGCGCTTCCCCATATTGGGGTTATGAATACCACCAAACCCGCACAAACTTTAGGTGAATGGGGGGTGAAAGAAAAAAAAAAAAAAAAAAAAAAACCACCACTCACCCTAACAGATTCAGGCTCTGTAAGGGGGTTAAACAGCAGGAACAGGAGAGGGGGGGGAGAGAAAAACTCGCAGCCCCCACACAATCTCCTGAGATGCAGATGGAGTACAAACAAAAAGAAATAAAAAGTAGGGGAAAGAGAAGCGTGTGAAGGTACATAAAAAAACAGTCGCAGCAACAGGTAGCCGAAATATGAATTAGCAATTAAGCTGATGCATGAAAACAGTTTAAAAGCGATTTAAATAATCAAAGTCAGGTTTTACAACCTGAAATCCGGAGCCCAATGTCCAGAGTTCTTTGTCCCATGGGCCTTTGCTAAAAAAGACAGGCAGAGATACAGCCCGCAAGAAGTCTATAGACTTGAGGATCAATGGCTCCCCAGAAAAAAAAACCAAAAGGCCGCACGAAAGGCACAACCAGGCGTGTGCTCCCACCTCCCGAAAGCAGAAAGAACCAGCACCGTTGAAAGGCCACTGAATCAGAAGGGCGGGGGAACGCCCGACAGCTAGGGGAGCTGCCTTAGTCCGTCTCTCCCCCCCCCGCCCTCCAGCTGCACGCCAAGGGGGTGGCTTAAGCCCACAGGTACGCTCTGAAGCCGGACGTACCTTACGTCTGAGATGTCCGCAGCTGAAGGGGACCGTCGTAGACGACCTTCACGAGGCTCCACGCACTCTTAAGCACCCGCGGCAGCCGGGCACACACACGGGGGCCTTGGGAACAGGGGGTTTATCGCCTCGAAGACGTAGTCCGTGGTCCTAACGCTCCGACCGCGAAGGACGTAAAGGACTCAGCTGGGACTCCATTATATAATTCATGCAACATATTACCACTCAGGTGAAGGGATATCTG
Source organism: Ambystoma mexicanum (assembly GCF_040938575.1). Lineage (NCBI taxonomy): Eukaryota > Metazoa > Chordata > Amphibia > Caudata > Ambystomatidae > Ambystoma > Ambystoma mexicanum. The sequence continues at coordinate 916,887,692 of NC_090928.1, read as the reverse complement.
GCCGACTGGTGACCAAAATGGCACGTTCCTATCTTAATAGACATTGTGCATATACATGATGATGCTGCTCCTTCTCTTCTCCCCTTGAAAAATGTTTCTTTCTAATCCTTACTAAAACATTTGTGAAAATGTATTTGACTCTCATTCTCGATTCAGTACAGCTATAGACTTTTGAAAATTTGAACCACTTGTTGTGCGACAGATATGTGAACACCTATGCACTTACAAAATTCTATCCAGCACAGTGCGTATTCACTACATGAATAATCTAACCATGTATAGGTCTACTCCACCTGCGTTAGACAGTTTTGTCCATACTGATGTTTGATTTTTCTTGCATCTAACCAAGACGGTGCACTTTATTTGTTTGTACAATCTCTCACTCCATTGGAATTTAACGTCTGTGATGATAACGATTGATGAGCTATTTCTCTGGGCAGCTCTGCCATCAAGAGCATTTTGCAATCGCTGTATGGAAAGTTTTAACCAGGGCACTTTTACTCCATTGACATATTGACATGTTGTTCCACATTATTGATGTTCTGTTTTCTATATTCTCGCTGAATACTATGATTTGACTTGTGCATTAACTCTTCACGCCCTTTGACTACGTTCCATGGGACCATTTTTATCCACTAACAATATCCTGCCCAATCACTTGTTGCAACTGCAACACGTAATATTCTAAGAGGTTAGGTGGCTCCATTGCGCTCCAGCTAAGTGAGTTCATCGTGATTCCAACAACACAACACCTTTACATGCAGTCACAACCCTGCCCGCTTTCCATCAGGAAGTCCACCACGGTATTTCTACTTGTGAAATGTGGTGGCACAGCTATTTATGGACCCTCATTGACCACGGCTTCATTGATTGCCATGACAACAATTGGTTCATAAAAATATTTTAATTGACACCGCTGTGTCCCAATTTTCTTCAACCACGAGTACAATTGTGTGGTTTTCCATTTAAGAAGCTAGAAAGAGCATAAAGGACGTTGTTTCTAAAAATTGCCACGTCCGCATTCCAACATGGCTGCCCGATACTTAAGCATCGGTCGCCATGACGACGGTGCTTTGGAACCACTCTGCAGTGCGGTGTATTACCTCCTCACCCCTTGGGTAAGCGGATCGCCGGCCGGTGGATGTTAGAGTTTACCAGTAGGGAATTCCAATCATTAATACAGCCCCTTCTTATACTTTAGACACTGGTGCTGTGGCGTCATGGTCTTCGCTTGACCCTGATCCTTATATCCCTGAGTTTTCCAATTGATCCTATGAGTCAAGTAGATAAGTTGAACAACATGCTCCCAACACTGACATTTGTTTTTGTTGTTTTGATTACACTTCACAGGGAATAATACCCATGTCCAAGAAGGGGATCTTGAGAGAGCCCGCCCAAGGGACAAATCACTACCCTCCCCACGGCAGAAGAGGCATACATCAACACTGAGTCACCATTTTTCCAATCCCTCACTTCAGAGGCATACTGTGGTACACATAGGTAAAACCACTGCATTCCTTCTGAACATGTGTACATTTTATGAATAGGTGTCCATCACTGGCTTTATAGGCATGGAACTAAAAGGAGTCCTTATTTGTAGATTGGACCACCTTACATGAAACCTTGGAGTTTCACCAGAGATCACCTAATTTGTCACAGGTGCCACCCTCTGTTAAAAAACTCTGCAGCATTCATTTGGATTTAATTAAATAATTAGTTTTACTTTCTTCTGACCCATTTTACTTGACCCAAGTTCTGACATTCCCGCATTATTTTGTCTTGTAGGCAACACACACATAGAACATTCTACCTTTGAAAGTTTATCCGTCCTGATGAAGGACCACCCAAGAAAGGCTTAAAACTGCAACCCACTGGGGCCGAAAAACACTCTTGTGTAGACCTCTTTCAACCTTAGTACTTTCCATAGCAGTATCCTCATTTTTCAATGTTGTGTTGTGTATTTACATTGTATGACTGTGACCCCTGTTTTGTCATTACAGAGCAGTAGGCCATGTATTCATTAGAATGTTTGTATTGATGCACAAGTCCCATGTAGCTCGATATTCCATGTACTTTAGCATTTAGCATTCAGTGCATTGTAATGTTCAATGTTGTGTATACAATTGGACTATTAGGTCTTGTACTCTCACTATAAAAAGTCATCTACTAATTCAGACGTGTCTTTTATACTAGAGACTATAACTTCTTGGGTTTTGTGAATGGGACAGATTGACCGTGTTCATTTGTTTTTTTCGACTACTGCATTCAAGGCAGGCACCTGTCAATATATTAGGTTGAGATTTAATGACTAAGTTGAATATGACAATCTCGTTTACCGATAAAGGTATGTTGTGTCTACGCCAGGAATGCATTATTTAAATGTGAGTGAATTCATTTTGGCGTTTGCAGGACAAGTGACCATGAGAGCAGGCTCGTTGGTACCTGAAGTTTTTTCATTATGGGGTATGCATTTTGTTGACATGGCTACCAGGTTTAGTAGGCAGAACTATGAGAATACCTAATCAGTTTTTATTCAGGCTAAAGATACCTATGGATGAAGAGAAGGGTGAAGCTTTCCTTTAGAATTATAAGCAGCCATAGTGCAAGGGGAAATGGCTTTGCTTGATGGGAATGATCATGATGACAGACAATGGTGCACAGTAATCGCCATCGGGGAGGGTCACAGATTGATGGACATTACTGATGAAGACATGTTTGGAGATCATCCGTCAGATGATGAAGTAATATTTGAGATGAGCATTACTTATTGGGTACGAGCCATCAAACAAGAGGTTCCTGAAAACATGATGATAGCACAAAAGCATCCCAAATATTTTGAGGAAGACTTGGCAAAAGTGCCAGCTTCTTTATGGACTGCATGCCCTTATGACATAGGCCTATTGAAAGGGGTTGGAGAAGTAAAGATTAAATTGAAGCAAGGAGCAATTTTACCTCGAGCACAACAGTATCCTATGTCTCGAGAGGCAGATGAAGGTATTTTTAAGATGATTTCTGCCATGATGGATCAAGGCATCTTGGTGACGTCAGAGTCACAGTGTAATACGTCAGTGTACCCTATCAAAAAATCTAAGGGGGGGTCATGGAGGCTAATTCAAGATTTACACCGGATTAACCAGATTGTAGATGCCAAGTTCCCTCTAGTTTCTAATCTTGCTACAATCTTATGTAACATACCTGTTGAAGCACGATATTTCACTGTGATTGATTTGCAGAATCCATTTTTCTCAATCCCCTTACACAAAGACTCACAGTATCTCACATCGTTTACGTTCAGGTAGACTAAGCTAAAAAGCACGAGATTACCTCAAGGGTATTGCTAGTCTCCATCAATTTTCAAAAGGGTTCTCCAGATGGAACTGAGCAATATTGATCTGGAAAGTTTTGTGCTGCAATACATAGATAACATGTTAGTTTGCAGCACTTCAGAGGAAGGATCCAGACGTGATCCTGCTCAGTTGATGATTACACTTGCTGATAAAGGATATAAGGTTGACAAAGATAAGTTACAGTATTTTCTACAGGAAGTGTTCTACACAGGTCAATTGATTTTTCATGAAGGAAAAAAGGTTACACCTGAAAGAGCTGTGGCTATCTTGAAAACCACGTAGCCACACACTATAAAGCACATGCAAAGATTTCTGGGATTATGGGGCTTTAATTACAGTTCATATACATATACCTTTATTACAAGCTCTAAAAAAAGCACAGGGAACACAAGAAAAAATCATCTGGACTGAGGAGATGCAAGAAGGGTTTGATGGATTGAAAAAGGCAATCTGTACAGCTCCAGTTTTATGGATTCCTGATTATGCTGAGGAATACCAATATGACAACAGTCCTTACACAGTGAACCTTATTGGGGTACAAACCCCTTGCTTATGACAGTGGGATTCTGGACCCAAATGAAGGGCGTTCGGCATTGAAAAGGCTGCAAGTCTAGTGATGGGATGCTCTATGACGATGTTCATTGAGCATGCATTATTTGCAATCTTGGAGAAACCAAAAGGGATGTTGACTTCTCAAAGGGCTTCAGCCTACGAAGTAGTCATATCAAAACTGGCGATTAAAATAGTTTGATGCAAGCTAGTGAATCCTGCGATGTTTGTAGCTAAACCACTGGCAGAGGTTGAGCATGCACATGACTGTTTGAACTATGAAGAGTTCTATGATGAAGTCCCTAGGATGAAACAAAATGCTTTAGCAGGGGGAGAAATTGTTTTATTGACGGTTCTTCAAGGATCGATCAAAATGATGGGCAGGGATATACAGGTGCAGCTGTGTTTAAACACATGGCCAATGGGGAGTTTCAAACGGTGGTAAGTGCACAACTCCCATCTCACTATTCAGAAAAGGCTTCAGAGCTAGTGGCGCTGATAGTCACACTCCTGAATCATGCAGACCAGGAAATAATGGTGTGCAGTGACTCCGCCTATGTGACGCCGACAGTGCATGCAGGATTAGAACATTGGAAAAAGAGGGGCTACCTCTGAGTGGATGGCACTCCAGTGCAGCATGCCACATTACTGGACAGCTTATTAAGGCAGTGCAACTCCCAGTAGACATTGCAGTCATTAAATGAGCAGCTCACACCAATAAGACAGACTATTTCACATGGAAATCAGACAGCGAATGATGAAGCCAAATGCACTGCATGTTCAGAAAATATCATGCCTAATGTAAATGAAAAAATGGTGGTGATGATGAGTGTGTCTGACTCATATGGTAATCTTTCAAAGACACAATTAATAGAGGTTCAGGGAGAAGCACCTCAAGATAAGAAGGATCTATGGACGTGAAGAGGGTGTTCTTTAACCCCCTCTGAAGCATAGTGGTGACAAGGAAGCACTGGTAAACCGGTGATGCCTGCAGCCTTATTAAGGGTGGCATTGGAACAGCTACACTACTCTGTGTACATGTGTTTTGCTGTGTTTGTTTAACATTTTTGTGTTCATAGACTGTGGAGCCTCACCTACTCCATAGGCATCATCTTTGTACTGTGTGTTACACAGCACCTTCAGTGCAGTAACACAGGTTTGTCTTTTTCAGACTTCCCAACTCAGACTCCATGTCTGGGACTGACTACTGTCTCTCAGAACATTTAACATTGCCATTGACTTTATTAGTCTTTTTAAACTCACAGACCCAGTACAGAATATCTTACATAGAGTTCTGGAAAGGGTTAATGTGTATCCCTTTTTGTCTGTTTCTCATTGAAGATTGTTTCATTTCCTTTTCATTACGACTTGGCTGGTGGCAGTGGTATCTACCCTATTTTTCCTACCGCGGTTATTTTAAATAGCCTTGGTATTGTTTTAGGCTATCTTGGTAGCCTCGAACTTAAACCCGCTGGACCATATTTACTTTTATACGGTTCCGGCTGGGTTTATTCACCATTTCTTTTTGTAAAAGTCTTTCTCGTGTTTTACTCTGCGCGCCAAACCAGGTTTGGTTCCTTTGTTCACCTATCTTTCGCGGGCTTCTGCACAGAAGCCCTCATTAGGTGCCAGAATGTCTGAGGGGGACAGGATGTGAGGGTGGGGTTTGAGACTCCCTGCACAAAGTCTCCTTGGACACCCATGTCACACTCTGGTATGATTGGCTGTGGTGACTGTCCCGGTGATGTGATTGACAGCCAGGCTGGGTGAATGTGGGAAAACTGCATAAAAAGCAGGTCTCTGGGACTGAGAAGGCAGAGTCGCCACTGGATCGAGAGAACTGATGGGAAGCTAACAGAAGAGGACCTCTACCATGACTGACCCTCCCGGTGAAGTCCTGGTGCTCATCCGAATCTCGAAACTTCGATGACAGGGAAGATCTGCAAGGAATCTTCTCCCCTTGAGCTGGTGGGAGCAACCAGTTTGCCAAACTGCTAGCCAGGCCTCCCTTCTCTGGTCGAATTTACTGTGCACAGCTACAGTGAACTGGATAGCCAGGAGGAACGGACACTGCTTGCGTTTTAAGGAGCACACCTTTTATTCGTCGGATTGCTCCGCTGCTGGTTTCTTCGCTGGGCAGTGCAGGACCCTCCAGCCTTCCTCCTTCTTCTCAGTCCGACAGTTTCTTCAGGAACCGTGAGCCTGCAGGACCTTCCAGGAACATCTGCCGCAGCTGCAGTATTCTTCTGCTCGGAAGGTACTGTGCTAACCCGGTTGTTCGTTTCGTACAGCCACAGTGAAAGTGTGTGAAATCTCTCACCAATCCGAGGGCTTGTCCTTCTCTATTCTTTAAAGTAACTTTTCGTCCATCCAACTTCGTTCTGAATTCTTGGCAAAGACTTAACCGCGAACTACCCTGAACTGTGTGATCCTCTGCAAAGACTTTGGTCCATTGACTCTTGATTTGATTTCCTCACTGTAGTTCCTTTTTCTAGATTGCCCTGCTTACTTACTTGTTGGTGCTGCTCAACTTCTGTCTAACTTTGTCTTTCCCTCCCTTTTTATTACTGGAGTGCCATTTTGCTCACACTTCATTTTGAGCCTAATTTGTCCAGAATCTATTGGTTGTGGTGTAGTGTATTAGAAACATGATTTTTCAACTTCTTGATAATAGTGAAATGTTTAATAACTGATGTGTAAATAAAAGTATATTCTTTTACTCAGAAACCTTGAGTCAGTGTTTGTTTGAATCATAGTAATTGCTGTCCTTTGTGTAACTATTGATACTGCTCACTTTACTCTTGAGATAAGTCTGGCTGCTCAGCCATTGATACCACTCTACTGCGTAGTACAGGCATGTACCAAAGGTGAATTTGTACTGTCACTTGTAATCCTAATTGTGTATGGTGCTCCCAAAGGGTACTGCATATAATTCTGCCTGTGCACTCAACTAGAGAAAATCTTGCTGCAACTATTGCAGAGGATTGGTTTGTACCAAATTTGTTAGAACTCTTTGCATTCTATGTAGTGAATTGCATCGTTTGTCAAAAGTTCACCACTGGGCAAACAGAGGAGTTATCCCGAGACCTAATGGCCACTTTCAGCATTTACATGTTGAGTATGTCGATATGCAAATGCTGAAGTAAATATGGTGTTCTAATTATCGGCGGGTGGGCTGAATTTAGATTTCTGGATGATTTTTTTCAGAGGTTACATCCAACCCCTTCGGAGACTCCATTTATTATGATTGTGATGGAAGAGTTAACAAATGCTGCCATCTGTGATATTTATCGCTGGCATAAGAAATGCTCTTTATTATGCAGAAAGTGGAGCATTGATATTGAGCAGCTGAGGGGGGCTTGATAACTAAGTAACAGCTGAAAATGAAAGCAAGGAATATAGAATTTGACCAAGCCATAAATAGCATGATAAACTTTTGTTCATTGGGACATCTAATGGTAGCACGTTGTACCCACCATGACAATGTTGTTTTGAACCTGATACGCTCACCTACCTAAAGATGTGTTTTGGCTATGGTGAGATTACATGTTCTAACATTAAGTGGTCAATTGGTGTGGCTATTTAAGACCAAGTAATGTACCTGCCGTAGTGGTGCTAGAAAGAATGTACTGCATTTTTTTGCTTATTTGCACAACACCACTAGATTTAATACGACAGTGGCTGATAAGAGATTTCATCTGCAATAATATTAGATTTGTTTTAGTGGCAATTAATTTTGTTTTGTCTTGTGTTGATGTATGTTTTGTAAATGATTTATGCAAGTATATTATTGCCTCTGTTAAGCATCTGGAAAGAAACCCTCCAGCCTTCCTCCTTCTTCTCAGTCTGACAGTTTCTTCAGGAACCGTGAGCCTGCAGGACCTTCCAGGAACGTCTGCCGCAGCTGCAGTATTCTTCTGCTCTAAAGGTACTGTGCTAACCCGGTTGTTCGTTTCGTACAGCCACGGTGAAAGTGTGTGAAATCTTTCACCAATCCGAGGGCTTGTCCTTCTATATTCTTTAAAGTAATTTTCGTCCATCCAACTTCGTTCTGAATTCTTGGCAAAGACTTAACCGCGAACTACCCTGAACTGTGTGATCCTCTGCAAAGACTTTGGTCCATTGACTCTTGATTTGATTTCCTCACTGTAGTTCCTTTTTCTAGGTTTGCATGCTTACTTACTTGTGGTGCTGCTCAACTTCTGTCTAACTTTGTCCTTCCCTCCCTTTTTATTACTGGAGTGCCATTTTGCTCACACTTCATTTTGAGCCTAATTTGTCCAGAATCTATTGGGTATGGTGTAGTGTATTAGAAACATGATTTTTCAACTTCTTGATAATAGTGAAATGTTTAATAACTGATGTGTAAATAAATGTATATTCTTTTACTTAGAAACCTTGAGTCAGTGTTTGTTTGAATCATAGTAATTGCTGTCCTTTGTGTAACTATTGATACTGCTCACTTTACTCTTGAGATAAGTCTGGCTGCTCAGCCATTGCTACCACTCTACTGTGTAGTACAGGCTTGTACCAAAGGTGAATATGTACCGTCAATTGTAATCCTAATTGTGTGTGGTGCTCCCAAAGGGTACTGCATATAATTCTGCCAAACACCCTGTGCACACAACTAGAGAAAATCTTGCTGCAACTATTGCAGAGGATTGGTTTGTACCAAATTTGTTCGAACTCGTTGCATTCTATGTAGTGAATTGCATTGTTTGTTAAAAGTTCACCACTGGGCACACAGAGGAGTTATCCCAAGACCTAATGGAAACTTTCAGCATTTACAAGTTGACTATGTCGATAGGCAAATGCTGAAGTAAATCTGGTGTTCTAAATATCTGTCATGATCTCTGCTTCCAAAAGATCAGGACTTGCCCAACTCCCTTGGAAGCAGACCCATAACCCTGGTTCCGAGTGCCAGCCAGTCCCAATTGGGACCTTTTGGACCCTGTCCTGGCGCCAGTGGCACCAGGCTCATAAAGATGCCCAGTCCCAGCGTTGGAAGCGCCGGGCTCATAATGCTTGGGTGGACTTACCTGCAGCAGACCATGCTGCTTACTTACCTGCCAGTTGAGCCCCTGATCCTCTTCTGTTTGGGACTACTTTTCCTCTTGGGTGGGGCAGGAGCCACTCCCTAGGTTCAGAACACTGGAACTCTTCTGGAAAGCAGGAACTCTTTTCTTACCTAGGCGAGGCTGTGGAAGGAGACACCTAAGCACTACAGGAGGCTATTTAAACCACACCCGATGGATGAATCTTGCTTTGCGTTATTCTGCATTCTCTGCAGCAAAACACTCATCGTGTCTTCAGCTTCTGATCCTGGGCCTAAGGGAACAAAGGCTTATCATCCTGGAATCCAGTCTTCAGCAGCACCTGTAAAGACAAAGAAAGAACAGGTTAGCACTACGGTCTTCAGTGGCAGCATCCCGCATCTGAAAGACAAAAGAAGGTGCGTTTAAAGACATTGGGCAACTCTATTACTCACGTGCCATTACTCCTTCCCACGCCGAATCCAGTGGGTATTCCAGCACCCTTCAGCTTCTCTAAAGCTCCGAACTTGTACCTGCAAGATAAAAGGGACAGTTAGTGCGCATCGTGAAGCAGGCTACAAGCGCTTACTTACGTGCTTCCAGGCGCTTCTATTCCTCACGCGGGTTCGATCCTCAATTCTCTTCAGCCTGCCATCCGCCATCGCCGGAACCCTGCAAAACAAGAGATATCATTACAAAAGACTTTTAAGACATTTGAAGTGCCCAGAACTTACCGTTTGTGCAGTTAACGACGGACAGCAGTCCTCTGAGGTCAAGAGGCCTGCACCCTTATCCAGTGAAGAAACTGGTTACGGCACCCTGCCCCGAGGCAGATGGAGAGCTCGGCGTTCACTTACCTAAGGTGAGGGCGTTAACCTTTGGGGTTCTACAGGAGAAGAGAAAGGGAAGAGGAGAGAGGCACCCAATAACCCCAGTTCATTAATCCCATATTTTCTATCTGCAGACATCTTACTCTTCGAGTCAGACATACAGTGCACAGAGGTCCAGCCCAAAGAGCCAACCGTGTGTTACACATCACCTTTGAAGATACGGCATTCACCCAGTCAAGACCGGCGCCTCTGCGGGAATCAGGTGAGCATTACAGAACGCAAAGCCGACCGCAAAACTCCCACCCATGCGCTATGGAAACCTCAGATACCGACCATCTAGCCCAGTTACTTGGGGAACTAAGAGCAGAAGTGCATGCAGCCTGTCAGGAAACGAATGCTCTAAGAAGGGAACTGATTATTTCCAAGGAGCGAACAGACGATCTCGCTAGGCAATTGCTACAGTCACAAGCCGGACAAACTCCGTTACCTGCATCAGGGGCAAATCTTCCTTCAACATCCTCTACGAACCCAGTGCAGATCAACCTACCTGGGAATGTACCTCTGGCTCCGCCCGAACGATTTTCTGGTGACCCAAAGAGGTTTGCAGTATTTATTAATCAGTGCCGGTTGCACTTCTTATGCCGGCCAGCAGCCTTTCCAACTGATCAAGCTAAGGTAGCTTTCGTGCTTTCGTACCTTAGTGGCAATGCGGCAGACTGGTCGATCCCTCTAGTTAATCAAGATGATCCTGTTCTCCATGATTTTCAAGCTTTTCAGCTCAGTATGGAAAAACTGTTTGCAAGACATTCACAGGGGCAGGCCTTGGACAATGAGCTCCTTTCATTGCGACAGGGTAATCAAGACCTTTTGGCTTATATTGCGTCTTTCAACAGACTGATAGTGGAAACTCGATGGCCTGAGGACAAAAGGATTACGCTGTTTTATAGAGGTTTACGTGGAGAGCTCAAAGATGTGTTAGCCCAAGTAGTGAATCCCCCGCAAGACTGTTCGGACTATATTGACTTAGTCATTCAAATTGACCACAGACTGCAGAACAGGAAGGCCGATCGTTCCAAGTTTGATGCTCGAGTATTTTCCAAATCACCAACTCCTACCAAAGTAGTAGACTCCGGGGAACCCATGCAAATAGGGGGCCTGAAAGGACCACTAACACAAAAGGAGCGGGAAAGGAGAAAACAGCTGCAATTATGCCTCTATTGCGGAAACTCGGGGCACTTTCTTCGAGACCGGTGAAACCAGCCAAGAAGGCAGTAGGAGCTGCAGTTACCAGGGTCACAAACTCTGAGCAGGGAAACGACCTCGCCCGACAAGAATAGAGGTCCTCTTGCCGAGCGTTAAAACCAGTTCCGTGACCTCGCATTTCGTGATACCTATGGTCCTCATTAGCCCTGAACATCCGGATCGATTACATGCGATTGAAGCTTACGTCAACAGCGGTGCCATCGGCAATTATGTGGATCATGAAATGGTTTTGAGGATGAATCTGACTCTTTGTCCAAAGGCTGTAAAGGACGTCATTACTACGGTGGATGGTACGGAGATAGCCTCCGGACCAGTAACGCATACCACCTAAGAAGTGATGCTAATAAGTCAAGATGGACACCATGAGAAGATCGTGTTCGATGTGATCAAGGCCCCTCAGTTCCAGATTATTCTAGGAATTCCTTGGTTAGAAAAGCACAATCCTCAGATTGATTGGCGAGCAAGAACGGTTCAGTTTCCAGAATGTGTCTCTACTTGTCACCCTCGACCTAGTGTTGCACTGGCAGCAATTTCCTCGGAGGCTCCCCAGTTACCTCCTGAATACCTAGAATTCCAAGATGTTTTCCGGAAGGATCAGGCTAACTCTCTACCTCCTCATAGGTCTTATGACTGCCAGATAGACCTGATACCTGGATCTACTCCTCCTTGTAGTAGAATTTATGCCCTCACCGAGCCTGAGAATCTTCACCTTCGACAATACCTGGATCAATATCTAGCAAATGGGTTTATTTGTCCCTCCAAGTCCCCTGCTTCCTCAGCTTTGTTCTTCGTTCCAAAAAAAGAAGGGGACCTTAGAACTTGTATAGATTATCGCGCCCTGAACCAGATCACCGTTAAGAATAGATATCCGTTACCTTTGATCCCTGAAATCCTGGACCAAGTCAGAAAAGCATGCATATGTACAAAGCTGGATCTTCGAGGAGCTTACCACTTGGTACGAGTAAAAGAGGGCGATGAATGGAAGACGGCCTTCCGCACCAAGTATGGGCTATTTGAATATCAGGTCATGCCCTTCGGACTTTGCAATGCCCCGGCCGCCTTTCAATATTTTATAAACGATGTCCTCAGAGAGCTCATAGATGTGCGTGTTGTTGTTTACATTGACAACATTCTCGTTTATTCTTCATCGGAAACTGAACATCGGAAACACGTGAAAATGGTCCTCGAGAGATTGCGTCAACACAAACTTTTCGCTAAGTTGGAAAAATGTGTTTTCAACGTGACTGAAGTTGAATTCTTGGGATTCATATTATCACCTAGCGGAGTGCGTATGGATTCAAAGAAGGTCGATGCAATTCTCAAATGGCCATCGCCATCCTCCGTAAAAGGTGTTCAAAGCATGTTAGGCTTCGCTAACTTTTACCGCAGGTTTATCCCTGAATTCTCTCGAATAGTCCAGCCCATCACCGCCTTGTTAAAGAAAAACAAACGTTTTGAATGGTCTACCGAGGCGGAACAAGCTTTCCAGAATTTGAAGACTAGATTTATCTCTGCACCGATCTTAAAACATCCTCGCCCAGAACTCCCCTACATCGTTGAAACTGATGCTTCGAGCCTTGCCATGGGGGCAGTTCTATCACAAAAGGACCCAGTAACCAATCAGTTGCATCCCCTGGCATTTTGGTCCCGCAAATTCTCGCCTCCTGAAATCAATTACACTATTACTGATAAGGAACTTCTAGCTATCAAGTCCGCCTTTAAGGCTTGGCGGCATTATCTTCTGGGGGCCCAACACACCGTTACTGTGATTACAGATCACCGAAACCTGCAATATTTGAAAACCGCAAAAGCTCAATACTCTAGGCAACTCCGTTGGGCACTATTCTTTGCCGAGTTTGACTTCATAATTACCTATCGACCTGGTACAAAAAACGGTAAAGCTGATGCCCTTTCTCGGATGGGAGTGGAAGAACATTTGATCAATCCTAAACCTGTACCTATCATTCCCGAACAAAGAATTCTGGGTGTAATCGCCACACAATCCATAGAGGAAGTTAAGGATAAAGCCAGGCTACTGGTAACTCCAGCAGTCATACAGAATTGGCATCTGCAGGGAAAGGACTTTACGGTGAAGGACAACCTATTATATTTCCAAGAACGGTTATACCTGCCCAGCACAGATTTACAGAAAAAGGTAATCTCTTGTTATCACGATTCTTTAATGGAAGGACATCCCGGTATGGCCAAAACCTCGGAAAAGATCAAGCGCTACTTCTGGTGGCCGTCTTAGAAAAAAGATATCAGAGACTTTATAATGTCCTGTGGAGTATGCGCCCAAAACAAGAGTCAAAGGGAAAAACCAGCCGGCCTCTTACGCCCTATTGACATCCCACCTCGCCCTTGGCATACGCTTTCTATGGACTTCATCACCGATCTACCTCCATGCTCCGGATACAATACGATCCTAGTAATCGTGGACCTATTCTCCAAGATGGCGCATTTCATTCCACTCAAAGGCTTACCAACAGCAGCAACTCTGGCCCGAGAATTTCTCGAAAACATCGTCCGACTGCATGGTTTTCCTTCAGTTCTAATTTCGGATCGAGGGAGTCAATTTATTTCTCATTTTTGGCGAAGTTGCTGTCGGTTGGCTCAAATTGATGTGAGACTTTTGACCAGCCACCACCCTCAAACCGATGGACAAACCGAGAGGACCAATCAAACTCTGGAACAGTATTTGCGCTGCATGCTACAACTGACTGAAAAGACTTGGAAAGATATCCTTTGGATAGCCGAATATGCCTACAATAATTCTGTCCACTCGGGAACTGTGAAGACCCCGTTTTTTCTTTTATACCGAGGTCACCCGCGAACCTCGGAGTTGGATCCACTCCAAGATCTTGGAACACCAGCAGTAGACCACCTGCATTCTACAATCACCCAAGCCTTTAAGGAAGCCGTTTCTCACCTTCAAAGGGCTAAAGAACAATACAAGAAAGGAGCAGACCAACATCGGAAGGAAGCCCCCCAGTATCAAGTAGGAGATCAAGTCTGGTTATCCACCAAATATCTACCACTAAAAGGACCACGCACATTCAACCCAAGATACCTTGGTCCCTATTCCATCACTACCATAGTAAATCCAGTAGCGGTCAAGTTGGACTTGCCCCCTCACATGAAGATACATCCAGTCTTCCACGTCTCTCTATTAAAACCCGTGCAACCTCAAACCCGACTAACTAAATCTCCAAAACCTATTCTAGTTGACGGAGAACTCGAGTTTGAAGTCAAAAGCATCCTGGATTCCAAGATCTCAAAATCTAAACTATTTTACCTGATTGACTGGAAAGGCTACGGTCCCCAAGAAAGATCCTGGGAACCTGCAGAATATGTCCACGCGCCTCGGCTAATGAAAAGATTTAATCGAACATTTCCTAACAAGCCCAAACCCCCGGAGAAGCCCGGTTTGGGAGGGGCCTTGAGGGGGGTGCTGTCATGATCTCTGCTTCCAAAAGATCAGGACTTGCCCAACTCCCTTGGAAGCAGACCCATAACCCTGGTTCCGAGTGCCAGCCAGTCCCAATTGGGACCTTTTGGACCCTGTCCTGGCGCCAGTGGCACCAGGCTCATAAAGATGCCCAGTCCCAGCGCTGGAAGCGCCGGGCTCATAATGCTTGGGTGGACTTACCTGCAGCAGACCATGCTGCTTACTTACCTGCCAGTTGAGCCCCTGATCCTCTTCTGTTTGGGACTACTTTTCCTGTTGGGTGGGGCAGGAGCCACTCCCTAGGTTCAGAACACTGGAACTCTTCTGGAAAGCAGGAACTCTTTTCTTACCTAGGCGAGGCTGTGGAAGGAGACACCTAAGCACTACAGGAGGCTATTTAAACCACACCCGATGGATGAATCTTGCTTTGCGTTATTCTGCATTCTCTGCAGCAGAACCCTCATCGTGTCTTCAGCTTCTGATCCTGGGCCTAAGGGAACAAAGGCTTATCATCCTGGAATCCAGTCTTCAGCAGCACCTGTAAAGACAAAGAAAGAACAGGTTAGCACTACGGTCTTCAGTGGCAGCGCATCTCTTACCTGGTCCATCGGCTGTCACCAACGCCTCGCGCTGCATTCCGGCTCGCGCTGCATTCCGGCATCTGAAAGACAAAGGCTTACCTACTCTTCGCATGCTCCGGAGGTCTTCGCACTGCATTCCGGCATCTGAAAGACAAAAGCTTACCAGCTCTTCGCACGCTCCGGAGGCCTTCGGCGCTGCATCCCGCATCTGAAAGACAGAAGAAGGTGCGTTTAAAGACATTGGGCAACTTTATTACTCACGTGCCATTACTCCTTCCCACGCCGAATCCAGTGGGTATTCCAGCACCCTTCAGCTTCTCTAAAGCTCCGAACTTGTACCTGCAAGATAAAAGGGACAGTTAGTGCGCATCGTGAAGCAGGCTACAAGCGCTTACTTACGTGCTTCCAGGTGCTTCTATTCCTCACGCGGGTTCGATCCTCAATTCTCTTCAGCCCGCCATCCGCCATCGCCGGAACCCTGCAAAACAAGAGATATCATTACAAAAGACTTTTAAGACATTTGAAGTGCCCAGAACTTACCGTTCGTGCAGTTAACGACGGACAGCAGTCCTCTGAGGTCAAGAGGCCTGCACCCTTATCCAGTGAAGAAACTGGTTACGGCACCCTGCCCGGAGGCAGATGGAGAGCTCGGCGTTCACTTACCTAAGGTGAGGGCGTTAACCTTTGGGGTTCTACAGGAGAAGAGAAAGGGAAGAGGAGAGAGGCACCCAATAACCCCAGTTCATTAATCCCATATTTTCTATCTGCAGACATCTTACTCTTCGAGTCAGACATACAGTGCACAGAGGTCCAGCCCAAAGAGCCAACCGTGTGTTACACATCACCTTTGAAGATACGGCATTCACCCAGTCAAGACCGGCGCCTCTGCGGGAATCAGGTGAGCGTTACAATATCGGCGGGTGGGCTGAATTTAGATTTCTTGATGATTTTTTTCGGAGGTCACATCAAAGCCCTTAGGGGACTCCATTTATTATGATTGTGATGGAAGAGTTAACAAATGCTGCCATCTGTGATATTTATCTCTAGCATAAGAAATGCTCTTTATTATGCATAAAGTGGAGCATTGATATTGAGCAGCTGAGGGGGGGCTTGATAACTAATCAACAGCTGAAAATGAAAGCAAGGAATATAGAATTTGACCAAGCCATAAATAGCATGATAAACTTTTGTTCATTGGGACATCTAATGGTAGCACGTTGTACCCACCATGACAATGTTGTTTTGAACCTGATACGCTCACCTACCTAAAGATGTGTTTTGGCTATGGTGAGATTACATGTTCTACCATTAAGTGGCCAATTGTTGTGGCAATTTAAGACCAAGTAATGTACCTGCCGTAGTGGTGCTAGAAAGAATGTACTGCATTTTTTTGCTTATTTGCACAACACCACTAGATTTAATACGACAGTGGCTGATAAGAGATTTCATCTGCAATAATATTAGATTTGTTTTAGTGGCAATGAATTTTGTTTTGTCTTGTGTTGATGTATGTTTTGTAAATGATTTATGCAAGTATATTATTGCCTCTGTTAAGCATCTGGAAAGAAACCCTCCAGCCTTCCTCCTTCTTCTCAGTCTGACAGTTTCTTCAGGAACCGTGAGCCTGCAGGACCTTCCAGGAACGTCTGCCGCAGCTGCAGTATTCTTCTGCTCTAAAGGTACTGTGCTAACCCGGTTGTTCGTTTCGTACAGCCACGGTGAAAGTGAGTGAAATCTTTCACCAATCCGAGGGCTTGTCCTTCTCTATTCTTTAAAGTAACTTTTCGTCCATCCAACTTCGTTCTGAATTCTTGGCAAAGACTTAACCGCGAACTACCCTGAACTGTGTGATCCTCTGCAAAGACTTTGGTCCATTGACTCTTGATTTGATTTCCTCACTGTAGTTCCTTTTTCTAAATTGCCCTCCTTACTTACTTGTTGGTGCTGCTCAACTTCTGCCTAACTTTGTCCTTCCCTCCCTTTTTATTACTGGAGTGCCATTTTGCTCACACTTCATTTTGAGCCTAATTTGTCCAGAATCTATTGGGTGTGGTGTAGTGTATTAGAAACATGATTTTTCAACTTCTTGATAATAGTGAAATGTTTAATAACTGATGTGTAAATAAATGTATATTCTTTTACTCAGAAACCTTGAGTCAGTGTTTGTTTGAATCATAGTAATTGCTGTCCTTTGTGTAACTATTGATACTGCTCACTTTACTCTTGAGATAAGTCTGGCTGCTCAGCCATTGCTACCACTCTACTGTGTAGTACAGGCTTGTACCAAAGGTGAATATGTACCGTCAATTTTAATCCTAGTTGTGTGTGGTGCTCCCAAAGGATACTGCATATAATTCTGCCAAACACCCTGTGCACACAACTAGAGAAAATCTTGCTGCAACTATTGCAGAGGATTGGTTTGTACCAAATTTGTTAGAACTCGTTGCATTCTATGTAGTGAATTGCATTGTTTGTCAAAAGTTCACCACTGGGCACACAGAGGAGTTATCCCGAGACCTAATGGCCACTTTCAGCATTTACATGTTGACTATGTCGATATGCAAATGCTGAACTAAATCTGGTGTTCTAAATATCGGCGGGTGGGCTGAATTTAGATTTCTTGATGATTTTTTTCGGAGGTTACATCCAAGCCCTTAGGAGACTCCATTTATTATGATTGTGATGGAAGAGTTAACAAATGCTGCCATCTGTGATATTTATCTCTAGCATAAGAAATGCTCTTTATTATGCAGAAAGTGGAGCATTGATATTGAGCAGCTGAGGGGGGCTTGATAACTAAGCAACAGCTGAAAATGAAAGCAAGGAATATAGAATTTGACCAAGCCATAAATAGCATGATAAACTTTTGTTCATTGGGACATCTAATGGTAGCACGTTGTACCCACCATGACAATGTTGTTTTGAACCTGATACGCTCACCTACCTAAAGATGTGTTTTGGCTATGGTGAGATTACATGTTCTACCATTAAGTGGCCAATTGTTGTGGCAATTTAAGACCAAGTAATGTACCTGCCGTAGTGGTGCTAGAAAGAATGTACTGCATTTTTTTGCTTATTTGCACAACACCACTAGATTTAATACGACAGTGGCTGATAAGAGATTTCATCTGCAATAATATTAGATTTGTTTTAGTGGCAATGAATTTTGTTTTGTCTTGTGTTGATGTATGTTTTGTAAATGATTTATGCAAGTATATTATTGCCTCGTTAAGCATCTGGAAAGAAACCCTCCAGCCTTCCTCCTTCTTCTCAGTCTGACAGTTTCTTCAGGAACCGTGAGCCTGCAGGACCTTCTAGGAACGTCTGCCGCAGCTGCAGTATTCTTCTGCTCTAAAGGTACTGTGCTAACCCGGTTGTTCGTTTCGTACAGCCACGGTGAAAGTGTGTGAAATCTTTCATCAATCCAAGGGCTTGTCCTTCTCTATTCTTTAAAGTAACTTTTCGTCCATCCAACTTCGTTCTGAATTCTTGGCAAAGACTTAACCGCGAACTACCCTGAACTGTGTGATCCTCTGCAAAGACTTTGGTCCATTGACTCTTGATTTGATTTCCTCACTGTAGTTCCTTTTTCTAGATTGCCCTGCTTACTTGTTGGTGCTGCTCAACTTCTGTCTAACTTTGTCCTTCCCTCCCTTTTTATTACTGGAGTGCCATTTTGCTCACACTTCATTTTGAGCCTAATTTGTCCAGGATCTATTGGGTGTGGTGTAGTGTATTAGAAACATGATTTTTCAACTTCTTGATAATAGTGAAATGTTTAATAACTGATGTGTAAATAAATGCATATTCTTTTACTCAGAAACCTTGAGTCAGTGTTTGTTTGAATCATAGTAATTGCTGGCCTTTGTGTAACTATTGATACTGCTCACTTTACTCTTGAGATAAGTCCGGCTGCTCAGCCATTGCTACCACTCTACTGTGTAGTACAGGCTTGTACCAAAGGTGAATATGTACCGTCAATTGTAATCCTAATTGTGTGTGGTGCTCCCAAAGGGTACTGCATATAATTCTGCCAAACACCCTGTGCACACAACTAGAGAAAATCTTGCTGCAACTATTGCAGAGGATTGGTTTGTACCACATTTGTTAGAACTTGTTGCATTCTATGTAGTGAATTGCATTGTTTATCAAAAGTTCACCAGTGGGCACACAGAGGAGTTATCCCGAGACCTAATGGCCACTTTCAGCATTTACATGTTGACTATGTTGATATGCAAATGCTGAAGTAAATCTGGTGTTCTAAATATCGGCGGGTGGGCTGAATTTAGATTTCTTGATGATTTTTTTCAGAGGTTACATCCAAGCCCTTAGGAGACTCCATTTATTATGATTGTGATGGAAGAGTTAACAAATGCTGCCATCTGTGATATTTATCTCTAGCATAAGAAATGCTCTTTATTATGCAGAAAGTGGAGCATTGATATTGAGCAGCTGAGGGGGGCTTGATATCTAAGCAACAGCTGAAAATGAAAGCAAGGAATATAGAATTTGACCAAGCCATAAATAGCATGATAAACTTTTGTTCATTGGGACATCTAATGGTAGCACGTTGTACCCACCATGACAATGTTGTTTTGAACCTGATACGCTCACCTACCTAAAGATGTGTTTTGGCTATGGTGAGATTACATGTTCTACCATTAAGTGGCCAATTGTTGTGGCAATTTAAGACCAAGTAATGTACCTGCCTTAGTGGTGCTAGAAAGAATGTACTGCATTTTGTTGCTTATTTGCACAACACCACTAGATTTAATACGACAGTGGCTGATAAGAGATTTCATCTGCAATAATATTAGATTTGTTTTAGTGGCAATTAATTTTGTTTTGTCTTGTGTTGATGTATGTTTTGTAAATGATTTATGCAAGTATATTATTGCCTCTGTTAAGCATCTGGAAAGAAATCTTTAATTCGTAAGTATGCCTATATGTGCATTTTCCATATTTTCATTCATTTTTTTTAACTATGTTTTTACTTGAGTATTTTGTATTGTATTGCAATTTTGTTTGTAAATGGTGTAAACCGAAATAAAGTCTTAGTACTTACACCAGATGAAAAAAATCCTGTGTAAATTGTACCTGTTTCAGTAAAACAGGACACACCTCAGAACTGCCATTTTAAAAGCCAGACACATATGGGCCGATTCAGCTCATCAACGCAGAAGTAAGAAATCACTCTTAAAACAACTTAAATATCCCAATTAAATACAACACTTTTACCAGACACCCAAACAAATGCATCACACATCCGACTCAGTAACACAACACATTATGCACTGAAACAATTCTCTCATCACACGTACACAATAATTTTGCAGGTTTAACTTGTTGTATAGGAAAAACCTCCTGCCAGTCCACCGAAAACGTTACCGAATTGCAGCCAGCGCACACCTGATCCCTGTGACATTATAATGCCATGAACATCCCCTCTAGGTACACACCTCTAGGCACCAGGTGCAACCTCACTAATTACCATCTGATCCCATCTACCTCAAAACAGGCAGCACACACACTCCATCGCAAATGTCACTGACCAGCTGAGAGCTAACGCGGACTACCTTTGAAAAGCATTCTCTGCTTCAATAGGGAACCCTTTTGCACACTTTATTATTTTACAACAGATCTTGCCAGGTCACATGTGACACTTCCAGTCTTTGTCAGTGGCGTGTCCAGGCCTTCTGAGTGGAGTGGCCCAAGTGGGGCACTGACTTATGCATGGGTGGCATGAAGTGTGAGCGCACACACACACATAATGATCATAGTTTAGGATAATGGGGTGGCACCTCGAATGGCCAGCCAGATACCAGGTGTAGCATGTGCCACCCCAGGCCACTTCCTGCACACGACACTGGTCTTTGGGCCTGAAGATCCATGCAACAATGGTTCCAAAATGGTTCAAGATGTACCATACACTACTCCACTACTCAAACCCAAAAATAAAACACGTATCAGACATGCATAGGTTCTCTTTGAAGGAACAACTTTTAGGATATAGACTCAGCTGCAACTGTTCGAGGATACCAACAAGCAGATAAGCATGCCTGCAACTACCTCCAATCCTGGGTCGTTTGAGGACAGATATTCTGGCCACAGTGAAACCTCAAATTTCAAATGTGCCGAATAGAAGAACATGAGCATACATATCTGATAACAGATATGGGTCAGTATGAACACCTACAAATCGAGCGCATAAAATTATTAAATGTTATGCCATGCATCCATAGTGCCTGGTTGAATGGCCAATCTTCACACTACAATGATCCTCATGACAAGGCACACAGAAATGCACACCATTTGAGTGACATATCTGTGGCGTGAAACAAAATGTGGGGGGCCCCTTGCAGCCATGCTGAGGGCCCCCCACCCCAAATGTGGCAACAAAGCATGAGCCTCTTGCCACACTCCGGGCATGCCTGGACCACCATGCATATACATTGTACATGATGAGCACGCTGCTGCAGGGAAATGCTGCGCACTGCACTAGGTGAAAGATGGAAGTATGTGTTTTAATCAAACCTTAAATCTTTCACCTAGCATAGAAACAAGGGGGCTGCGTTTGGCTCCTTAGTCCTGACACCCAAATGTGCCGGCCAACTCTGTGAGTGGCCAGTAAAATAATACCATGAGAAAACAAGTTCATGCTAGCTCTACAAGTTAATGTTAATATAAAAGGTATTTGTACCGCACACCGTCACCAATGAAATTGGTCCCCAGGCACTAAAGTATTCTCATGTATGACCATTCTCTCGTTGGCTTTGCCCTTAATGCCAGTAAAACTCTCCTGCCACAAGAAGAACACATGTTACTACTTCTGTACAAATGTCTTGTCCAGCCCCTGCACCACCATGTAAGAATACTGATTTTGACTTTGCCCTCAATGCCAGTCAAACATGCAGTGCTACAGTAAGGAGCCATCTCCTTCTTTGGCTGCACCTATGTCTCCACGCAATATGTACGGACACTCATCAGATTGACTTTGCCTTTAACACCAGTAAAGCATGCAATGCCACAGTAAGAAAATATTTACTTGCTGACTGCACAAGTGCCCCCAAGGTCCCCATGTAAGAGGACACATCGGGCCTCATTACAACTCAGGCGTTAAGGGTTAACGCCACCGTTAACCCTTAACGCCTGATTCTGATTTTAACGCCTGCTTTTAGCAGGCGTTAAAATCCATGGCGCTAACCTGCCACGGTGCTAATTACGCCGCCGTAATTTACGGCGGCGTAATTAGCCCCTTCCCCACTCCCATTATGCCCTATGGGGCAAAAATGGGAATGGGGAAGGGAAAATGGGAAATGGGGATTTACCGCCCCACTCACCTTGGAATGGGGCGGTAAATCCGCCATCCACCATGGTGTAAACGGAGTTTACACCATGGTGGTAAAGTTGGTGCACTTAGCACCAAGGTTGTAATGAGGCCCATTATGTTGGCGTTGACCCTTAAGCGAGTAATACATGCCATGCCAAAGAAAGAAAATGTCCTGTCTGTCTGCCCAATTGTGCTATACACCCCCAACCCCTTCTCAATGTAATAACATTCATCAAGTTGCCTTTGCCCAAAAACACCAGTAAAACATGTAAGAAAACATCCATGATACAATGACTCTTGCCTGGCACCAGCCTTGCATGCACACATTAATTCCGATTCAACCACCAGCCTCTCACCCATTGACGGCAGGTGATTAAGTTAATTGGAGGGGTGTAAACATGTCCCATAAATATGCCAGTGCAGGCAAGCATAGCAAG
Organism: Ambystoma mexicanum; assembly: GCF_040938575.1. NCBI lineage: Eukaryota > Metazoa > Chordata > Amphibia > Caudata > Ambystomatidae > Ambystoma > Ambystoma mexicanum. The sequence goes on along the minus strand of NC_090928.1, from coordinate 916,864,874 downwards.
GGAGTCCTGACCACCCAAAAGTGGTTCAGGGTGAGGAAGGGTCCCTCCCTCCGCGAGAAATATTTTTGAATACTAGGTTAAAAGGGTGCATTATTTAGCACACTTTCTGTGAAAAAATTGCTAACAAGCCAAACAATGTGCATTTGGATTTAATCCAAAACTCCAACTGATGCAATTCACCAACAGTGCACAGGAGCATTTCCATAATGCCTTTTCCCACATTATATGCCGGTATTGAAACATGTTCATGCTGACTGTGCTCATACATGTCCACTTTGGCAGCACTTATGTATATGCCAGCATTCCCATATAAGAGTCATGCCCAATTTTGCCAGTAATGATACTATTAGAAAATATGTCCAGACGGCTCAGCCAATATATGCTGTACCCCCAAAAAAGACACTCCTGTTGCCATGCCACAAGAAGAAAACATGTCCAAACTGGCTTATCATGTATTAACATATCATGCTTGCTTAATCATGCTTGCTTAATCATGGATGGCTGTCCATTAAAAAATGTCATTCCACAGTAAGAAATTGCTAGATTGACTGCACCCAAATGCCAATCTAGTAATAACACGTATCATCGTTGCTTTATCATACAAGCCCAGTAACAAAATGTCATGCCACAATTATAAATTACTAGACTGCCTGAACCCAAATGTCTAGCCAGGTAACAACTTAACATGCTTGAAGCTTGCTTTATCATGGATGGATGCCCAAAAATACACAAACCCCCACAACCCACCAACCCCTCCCCTCCCTGCCACTAAATGCTACCCTTCACCCCCCCACCTGCCAGAATCAGGTCCTCAACAGCCGTCCCAAGAACAACTCACTCACACATGCAGGGAATGAATTGGGCCGGAGCAAGACAGAGCTGCACTTCAGTAAATATTGTCTTGCTTGAGCTCCATTCAGTACAGACCTGCGGCCCAAACCCCCTCACCCCCCCAAGTTGAGAAATCTCTCTGCCTCTGACTGCCACAAGTTTCCTGAATGCTGTATGTTTGAAGTCTCAATGTGCATAGCGAATATCGCCTTCACAAACTGCCTCTGAAAGCCGTCATTTGCTCACCAGGACAGCCCAAACTCAAACATTTATGTCTCATGTTTTGTACACATTTTACTGTCATGATGACTATTCTGACTGATGAAATGAGAAACATACCAGGTGTGCATTGCATGCTCAAAAGGAATGCACATTTTAAATACTATCATAGAAATGTTTGCTACATTGGTGGTCATTCTTATGTTCCCAAAATGCACATTGTTTTTATGCAAAGTGGCCAGCATCCTATATTCAGGGCACCTTAATTATTCAACAGCTAGCTCTGCCCATCAGTCCCAGCCACACCACTGACAATCCCCCTCTCCCACCTGCTCTCCCCTTGTCCATTCCTACAAACATCACACACAGACCCCCATTCACGCAACATTCAGTCTCTCATTTACTCCATTAATACCGGCAACCATACACCAAACCCTTGTTCAGTCACACACATGCACACAGCCACCATGCAGCATAAACTCGCTCAATCAAATACATTGCATAATTCACCCTTACATGCACGCATACATACATACAAACATCCATCATATACATGAAAACACCCTTGCATGCATGCATGCACGCACATACACTTTAAAAAAGTATTTTCTTTCTTACCTGCTGATGCCGTGAGAGACTCCTCTCACAGGCAGGCATCTGGCTGCCTAAGTGCCGGCATGCCTCCTTTCACCTGACATGTGCTGGGGTGCCTCCATTACAAAGAAACGTTCCGGTTGCGCATTGGGACTGGATCCTTGATCCCGCAGTGCAATCGGAACATGTCTTTCTGAAAGGAATTATTTCTGTCTGAAGTCGAGCTCCAACTTCTAAAAGAAACAATTTCTTTCAGAAGCTTCTGGAGGCTGGACCCTCCCTCAAGACATGGCATAGCGCCCCCTGCCCATCACTGCAGGGAATGCAGGTGTCCCTGTTACGCCAGTGTGCCATATACCAAATGGTTCACACATATGGCAAACCTGAATATCCAAAATTCTTATCATGTCCATGCCACCTGTAGATATACAAGTCTGCACTGAAGAGCAAATGTCAACATGATGAGCAGGACAGCAAGCCACAGACAGACAATGGAAATGTAAGTCACAAGTGAGGCCACCTCGGCCTACAAGACCCATGTCTTCCAGCCTTAAAGAGTGACAGTTTTTTATAGTGCACAGGAATCTCAAACATAGGAACCTGTAATAATCACCACACATTCTCCAGATATGTATCTTCCCAGTCCTGACACATGAAGGACATCTGCCTTCCACCAGTCATTCATCGCACACTCCTGCATTTATTCACCTATTCTGGACACCATCCCATCTCCTCCAGAGTAGTGCGCAATGCTGCCTTACTCATTATCCTTCTTCCTGTCAATGGGCACACTGTTCATTGTGTGAATCTTCAAAAGTCTGGATAGGGGCGATTAAGAGAGGTGATTGTGGCAATGCACTGGTTACTTGCCATAATCATTATCACACATAGCCACTTACAACCCCATCGCCATCCTGAGGACAACAATGGGAGGATGTGGGGGTAATGACTGCATTATGTCTCTGTTATCTCCATGACACTCTTTTTCATAATTTTCTTTTTATCGTATTGTTTAAAGCGTGAACCTTGTTTGAGAGCAGCAGAGCACTGTACAGAGTGTGGGTAGCCGGAATGGGGCTGCCATCAACAGTAGTGCAGTACTGTGAGGTCTGTGAGCCGGTATGTGCATCCACTGGAATTAGTTCTTGGTCAGGTGCTGTTGAAAGAGTCATGTTTTGAGAGAATTGGGAAATTAGAGAATTGTGGGGGCATTCCGAGCCGACACAGGGATCGAGTTCCAAAGGATGGGTGCATGACAAGATAAGGACTGTTTGCAGGTCCTCTCTTTGCGGACAAGTTGTTATTCAAGCCGCTTGGTCGATTTTCTGTGTGAGAAGCGTGTGCCACCAGATATGTGGAGCTTAGCTGCCAGGTACCCTGGTGTGCTATTCGGAACTGCTTGTCGATGATACATGCATTCTTGAACAGCATCCTGGCTTGGAGTGGAAGTCATGCATAACTTAGTCACCGGTCTGATGAATCAATTCATAAGATAATGAAATGGGTAAATGTTGGGTAGAGTAGTCACCTTCTTAAAGCAGAACTGGCATTATTGAAAGAAAATAGTATAATGACCTCTGAATAAAACAAGCATACCTTTCACCTACAGACTAAACCGCTACACAAGCTACGCTAAGACACTGACTGTAGTAAGCTTCAGTATATTTTTTGTAGCCAACACAGACACAGTAAAATAAACACACTGTGTGTCAGGCCAGAGTGCCTGGAGACTGCCCCTGGGTGGTAGCAGCGCATGGTATAAATCAACAAAACATAACTACGGAAATGACACACTCATAGATTTGTCATTTTTTTAATGTGCAGTGCAGAGAACAGTACACTAGCTACATTGGTGCAAATCCCACTAACAAAAAAGATGGTGAACACATAGACCTAGGGACCTTTACGACGAGGTAACAATACATAGAGATAGATGGGGATGCAGATTTTACTCAAACATCAATAATCAAACCAACACAGGAGGGTGGTAAACAAAGTACTGTTTTATTTGCAATTATCTAAAACAGGGAGTTACAACAGACATCAACGGACGTTCGCTCGATTTCTCTCAACGCATTTTATAAAAAACTGAACTTTTATAGTAAAAACTCATCATCAGTGACGTCACACTACGTGGTAAACTACAAAAACCTACTTGGGGATCTGATAGGCTTTAGAGGGAACATCTAAGTTTACATTCCATACTGACGGGGATAGTGATTGGGTCTCTAACATCAGGTGGGCAACTAAGCCCTCCTCTAGTGCAAGTCATCTCCATCATCACAAAATATACGACGATCCATTGGTTATACAAACTATAGGGGTCTCTGTTACATGGCCCTCTAGAATTGGTTGGCACCCTTGTACCCCTCTGGAATATTCCACATGCTAGCAGCACGCATACTGGTCCCCAGGTGCTGGTGGGGGGAGTTGGCCCGGTTATGCCTCCCCACCCAATTAGTCTGACATTCATCACCACTCTTGTAGTCTGCCAGTCAATTAATGCTTTGAACTTGGCCTTGCAGAAGTTCTCTGTGCCTGAGAATAAAAGGGAGCATCGCCATAGGTTGTCTCCTGGTTTCGGTGAAGTTCAACCCAATGTCTATTTTGATCCGACCATGTGATTGGAGATGACGTTTCCGAGCTCCTTGCTGCATTTAAATCTATTAAATGATGAACCTTTGTTGCCTTCAGTGTTTTTTCATCCCACCTCAAACAGAAGTTTGTTTCTTTCTCACAATGATATCACTACTGGATGGGCGACCAGGCTCACAGCGGCCTCGACTTCTTGGTGCTGGAACAACCAAGCCATTCTTGAATGCTCCTTCGCCATTTGTTATTTTCCAACTGCGCCACACTGAAACTTTGTCTATTCACGGGGTTCAAGCTCTGCTAAAGTGCACTGTGGAACATCCATATTCAATGAATTCCTTTGTATATACATTGGTGCATTGCCGCAATCTATTCACTACGTAGCCAGTCTTAAGATTACTTTGTCTACTTGCCTTACTGCATCTGTACAATTGTAAAATGACTTTGCATTTTCTTCAGTGTTTCATTGCATGAGCGTCTTCATCTGAGCCCGAAATGTTGCTCATCTTTAACACCTCTTTTACCTCTTGAATCTTTTCTGGGTGAGTCAGTCCTGTTTCTCATGACATCACCTGTCTTCTTCCTTACTCATTTTCACACTTCCTCCGGGTCTTTGTCCAAAAGGCCGTCATATCTTTTTGAATGCATATAGGATTTCCTTAATGGATACCTTGTTTTAAGGACTCCTTGCTGTACAGGCATCTTCACTGGTACTGCACATGTCTCACTTTCTGTCTCCAGACATATAGGCAACATGGGGGTGGAGCTTTTGGTGGGGCGTACTTGGCTTCACCTCTACAATGGTACCCACCACACTCAAGGCGACATTCACAACATATAATTGGTCAGTATGCAAAATTACACAGAACCATGATACAGGCTTCTAAGCACTATATACCTGTACATTCCAGCCAACCCCTATCTGTGCCTTAGATTCCATATGTACAGCCATGTAGCCTTCCCATATGTAACTGCACAGTAATTTGCATACTTCATGCACTATCCTAATTTGCATAGTTACCCATAACGTTTGACTGTCTAGCACTGAGAACAGTGAAGTCTGCATTGGGATCTGGCTTCATCATGTACAGCATGCTGGGAAATATGTGTACAATGAGGTGAGATAGTCTAATTTCATAACAGAGCAACTCACAGGTATGAAAATTAAACAATATGGAAGACACATTTATGTGCATATGTCATGAGCCAACACTGCATCCAGGCCAAACCAGAAAATCTGCCACTACCAATTTATTTCCATATAGCTTTCTGACCTTTCCAACCCTCCACCAGTTCCTTGCTCACAATCCGAAGAATTGGGATAAAAGATCCTCATTCTAACTTAGGACACTCTCATGGCCTCTTTACATGAAAGTGGTCTGGTACAGATTAACATTGTGGACACTTAAGACTGAACAGTTGTCAACACAGTCCTACAATGTTACTGACCTGTCCTTTTCTTGTTTTACATGCAACTGTGACAACCCACGCCAGAAAATCAACCAATTCAAATGAATCCTCACCAGATGTCCGCCAGAAAAAACTCTGATTTGCCAGATGAATTCTGGAACACCACAACATGCAACCATGCTGACAACAGTGAAAATGACAACATCATTCCACCAACCCAACAAGTGGACACTATTGTAAGAGACGTATACAGTGTCACTACTAGACTACAGCTCGCCCCTGCTGATACACAGCAGCATCGCCTGGTGCTGGTGAAGGACAGCTGTTTCTAAGTCCAGGAGACGTGCCACCACCCGGATCAGTACTAGGTGGATGGTTATGACTTTACTGGCGAAGCAACCAACATCACACACCTGTCTCCACAACCCTTCTCCATGCACAGTCCCTAGTGCCAAACTACCCAAAGGGAGATGACTGCTGCAGCATCATTACACCACACAACTGCATCCCAGCAAACGACGGTAGGTGGAAGGGGCACGATGGACACGGGGTTCAATTGGGAAAGTCACTGATGATGTCAAAATGATGGGTGCCTCATTTTCAGACTTCCGCTGTCATCGACCACCACTGCCAGATAGTGTTTGAATGAGTGACTTGGCATGGGATACACTGAACTAGGCATGAGCGGGATAGTTGCAGAGACCTGAAATCTGGCATTGCATAGATATTGCTTTGGAGTCACTTAACTTTCTCTTGCCATCCAAGACTTGCAGAGTCTATCCCTGTTTTTACATGTGCCTGGTAGTGGAATGTGGAAGGCCCCCCTAAGAATGATAAGTTTCACTAGCTTTGCATACACACGCACACACACACAATCACATACAAAACCTCCCCTGCACAGATTGGCAGCCATGACTGAATCCACAGAATGAATGTCTGTTTCAGGCAGCTTTCCAATCCTTGTGTTATGGGATAAAAGCATCACTCTTAACGCATGTAATGTGACATGTATTACAGCAATACCATGCAGTGTGTATATAGCAGCTATTCTCAATAGCCGTGTCACTCTCATGCTATGATGGGTTCCCTTGATGAGTGTGATGGAGAAGAAGAATGTTGGAATAGTAGGCAGATTCATTCTCAGAAAGTGTGCTTTGCTAGCCAACCACTCCTTTCGTCAAAATCCATGCCAAAATCATAATGACAAATAAGCCCTGCTGCATCGGTCTCCTGATTTGCTGCACCTTGCTCTTCAGTGGCACTGAGCAAGGTCAAAGGTCACAGTTGTTCAGTCTGACAGATCCTGTGACACCGCAGGGGCTGCACTAGGATATGCTCCTCTGTTCTAAAACTACACAATTATGATTACCTCATCCTGGGGGCAGTTTAATTTATGAACTTAAACCATACATGAGATAGGGTAGGGTGGCTGAAGTTTCAATTCATTGTTAAAGCCATGTGTGATTCAACCTTCTAAGCTCAGACAGCTCTGGGAGTCTGTGTGAATTCCAGGCCCCTGCCGGGTTGCATTCCAATAAATCAGACATGGGGCAGAATCCCTTCCTCCCATGACTCTCTAAGAGGGAAGGTAACACCGTCTTGCCAGGTCTGGGATTTCTCAGCTGGGACAAGGGAGAGCCTGTAATCCAAGATCTAGATACATATAAAGATAGATAAAAGGCATCTTCACATAAGGGGATTGCACAACCAAGAGCCTTTGAAGTTGCAGGATCAGACGGGACAGCGGTAGGACACCCAGGAAAAACATGTGATTTGGAAGAAGGGTTCCTACATTTTACTTTCTGTGTACTTTTCTCTCTTTCCTCCCTCCTCTTCTTGCTGCAGAACAAGGACTCAGAAGGTAAGGGGCACATCTCTCAAGGATGAGGACTGGACTTCTTAAAGCAGGCTTGCTTTCCACCAATCCTCTGTGGCTGTTTACCTATAGAAGAGGGGAGTCCCCCACGCCTTCTTTGATTCCCTTTTGGGCCAATGCAGGATATAAATAAGAATTAATTTCAACCTCTTTTGGGAAAGTTTTATCTTTCCAAATCCCTCCGCTATTGAGTTGAAAAATGACTGTTCCAAAGCAGAGGCAAGCTCTACTTCCTACCCACTATGATGACCCATTGGTGGTGCGTCTAGCTGAGGAACATGACCTGTCACTCTACACCAAAGCTCCCTAGAGCCTGTGCAGTACGTCTCATAGCTTCTGGAGAGCCAGATTAGTCAGTATCCCTGTTCCACTGCATTAAACCAGTTGAACCGCATGTGAACTGTGTTCACCGCATTTGTGACAGAGGGAGCCTCTGGTGCTGCTTTTGGAAATTGAACTTCAATCCACGCTCTTTTGGATCTGTCAAACTGGCTTGCTGCTGCATCGTGCTAAGAGAGTATGCCACCTCTTCGCCTCAAGTAACTGGCTAGCTGCTGTGGAGGAACTCAAACCGCTGCCTCTTCAAACTCTGCATCAAATCACCAAGGTCACTGCATCGAACCAACAGACCTCGACCTGAAGCATTGTGTCACTCATCAGCCTGAACCTGTGGTTACCATCCTCTTGAAGCGACTCAACACTTGAAGGATCACTGGTGAACCATCCGAACTGCGCAAACCAAATACTTCACTCAACCTGCACAAATCTCCCACTTTGAATCATCTAGACTCCAGCTCAATATTTCACCCAGCACAACTCGCTTCACCCGAACTTGATTCGATGCACATCACAGGACAGCTTGAAGCCTGGTTCAATGCCGTTGAATAGCCAAACATTAAAATAAGATTTGTTGATACACCCGGTTCCCCTGGTGCACTTTTGGGACCTAAGAGAGTGATAAGAACATCTTTGTGCACCCCTTTCTTCACCAGGATATCCCTTTTGGACCATTGTTGCTTTTCTTGCCTTCTCTCCCCTGGACAATGTATCCAGAGATCATCTACAGTCTTGTTCTGCATTTCCCTGTCTTTTTTTTGCAGGGGTGGATTTGTATAGTGTTTTTTACCGAAATGTGTACAACCGATTTGTTTAGTAAAATATTTATATTTGTACAGAACTTTGATTTAACATTATCTAATTTTGGAACCGTGGTACTTTGCTATTTGGGTTCCTACTGAATTGCATTCCCACCCTCTCTGGGTGTATAGCCTTCCCATTGGAAACATTACTACAAAAGGTGAAGCAGGAATATCTCTCAGCTGTGCCTGTTTAAATTTGTTGGTTTGTAGAAATGTGGGGACTGAGTAGGTGGTTCTCCACTATCTATCCTTACACTTCAACAGCTCAGAAGTCATTTTGTAACACTAAGCATTTCAACATGACTGCAAAGCTTTGTAACCCTCATGTCAGTGACTGCCTGGTGAGAGGCTGGACTCATATCAGAATACTGTGACAAGGAAGAGGGATATTAGGATAGTGTGTCCTCCAGGAACCAATGAATGTGTTTCTCTAGTGATATAATCCCCATGATGCTATTGTGATCCTATGTGTGTGTATATATTTGAGAACACATTGATTTCACTGGTGGTACATATTGTTGACAGATCCGCAATACTCAGTCATGATATGCCAGTCCCACACAGCATTGAGGGAAGGTAGTGAAACTGGCTGTGTCTGTGGCCGTTTTAAGACATGTAATATCTGATTTGGGGTCATTTTGAATCAAACAATGCAACATGGCGTCTTGCCATTGTGGCCAGCTGGGGAGTTGGAATCATGCATGGACAGTGGAGTGCCCTGGTTGCATACCCATCTTCTTTTTTCATCATATTTCAGGCATTCTGTAATACGTGTTTATAAGCCGTGGTGGTATGTGAGTAGCTCTTCTTGGTTGGGCGTGCCTACCTATTCATTCCACATGCAGGACTCACATGTTGGTACGTTGCATTTTTTGGCAATACATGTGTCTCAATGCAGGGAATATCCAGTCTTTAAGGCATTGTATGTAGTTATGGATACACAAAACAACAATTATTCAAGGTGACTTTGGTATTAATAGTTAATGTTGTTGCTATGTGAGTCAGTGTTGCACAGCTTCCTCTATGGACTCTGGTATGGTATGGCACTTGAGAGGTTGAATCCTGTAAAGGCAGTGCTTCATGCAAAGCACTTGCAACCCATGGGTGAATGCTTGTGGCCAGTGGCCTGGGAAATGAAAATGTTTAACTACTTTATATTGGGTTTACAGGGGTACAGTGATCAGACTCATTTCCATTACCTACTAAAGTGACATGATGAGTTATCGGCTGGTGTCTTTGACAGTGGCCAAACAGACCATAATAGGTCCAGGCAGCTAGCCACAGCGGATTTGCCTTTTGTTGCACTGCTGGGATTTTCTTTTCTAGAGCGGGAATAACATGCTCCATATTGAGAAACTGCTTATGTCTGTGTCCCCTGAGCATGGTGAGTATGGTACAATGGTATGGTAAATCCACTGATTTAGGACTATATTAGCAGGCAGGTAGTGATATATCATGTGGGATTCATTGTACACAGGCTTTTGTGTGACACTTGAGCATTGCCATGTATAGTATGCCATAGAAATCGTAGGTCTAAGAGCTGACATCATTTGTCACCTCATGTATTCGACTACACCTCCCATGATCCCCCACAATTGCATATGCTGTGTAGGCATTCTGTTATTTGTGCTGTGCCACATAATGGTTGCAGGGATTCAGACCTTTGCTGCCCACCGTAATTGCTTGCCTTTGGGAGACAGCAGTTTGTGGGCCACGTTTGTGGTGCTTGCCCGAATGGTTGTTGGAACAGACACGGTATTGGGAACAGACGTAGAAGGGTTGGAAATAGAGGGAATATTGTTGAAAGCAGATTGTGAAGGAGGAAATAATAGGTTTGAAGGTTTGTTAAAGGTCCGGCAAGAATCGGCAGTCAAGAGTGTGAAGTGCCATCATGGGAGACACTCCCCTTATGCATGTATGCAAATTGCTGCCTAGGTATAAAGAGAACATCTACAAGTATAATTCCGAGTGGGTTAAAGGCACAGCTGGCAAAATGTTTATGCCTTGGCAACAAGAGGGGACCCTTTCAAAATCAGTGCTGCAACACATGATGACATAGGTGCATGCTGCATACAATGGGAAAATACGATTATCCATTCTAGAGTTGTCTAGGATGTATGGGGACGAGACGGAGGAGCCGCCCATGAAGGAGTGGATGCTTAATCAGCATGAAGGGAATGGCACAGCACCCTCGGCTCCTCCTCCACCTCAGAGCATTGATCAATCTGACTAAGTACAGGGACTATATCCATTGAAAGAATTGAAAGCAACAGTAGGATATCCTAACCCTGTATATATGCCCTCTTCTTACAGTATTGAAGATGCTATGAAATGGAGCTAAATTAAATAAACAAAAGTGAATGTCCATGCATGATGTGTATAATGAGCACTGCAAGCTGCAGGCAAAACTGACAGAGGCTGAGGAAGAGATCCAGAGACAGAAAGGCAGACAGGGCAATAAGGAAGAGACAGCGATCACTCCAATTGAGTGGGTGTGAGGAAAAATATTGCTTAATGAGACATCAGTGATTCTAAAGAGAGAGAAAGGGAAAGCAGAGGAAGACAAGAGAAAGATGAGGAAGAGGAAATAAAACAAGAAGAAAAGGAACGACAGGAGAGAGCAGGAGAAGGAAGAAAGGGAATGGGACAGAATAATTGAGGAAGAGAAGGAAAGGGAAAGGAAACGTGAAGCAGATTGAAAGGATTCAAATCTCTGTTGCTCTGCATGGTCTTGCTTCCAAGACCAGCATGTTGCCCCTGTGCTATCCTTTGTTCAACGACTCTGCCGATCTGAGACAATGACATATGGTGTTCCATGTAATCAAACTGCTTGTTGTAGGAAAGTGTTAGCTACAGTGGCCACTAATGATAATGAAATTCAAGTGGAAAAGAATGTGGCCGTCTCTGTTAGGTAATTGATCATTATTAGGATGGCTGAGAAATTGTGTCTTTCTGGTAAATCCACAATAAAATTGAGCATTTTCAAAGGATTTTCTATATGCATTCCAAGCCAAGACAAGGTGTGCACCTTTCTAATATTAACTCCTTGGCAGTAGGTGATGGCAGAGTCATCCCAACTGCGCTGTCTGGCTGTAAGGGCTCATGTAACCTTTTGGGAATTGCAGATTTTGTTAATTGGAGATTATGGTGATGATGTGTCTAGCGTCCAACAAGTAATGGCACCATTCCTTTAATGATGCCTTATCAACGATGGAGTAGCTAAGTTGTAATTAAGAAACATTTGTGGCCAGTAGGTGACTGGATGTAGTTGGATGGCGCTGACAGGGCAGCACATCCCAATCTTAAATGCATTAGCTTAAAAAACAAAGAGCAAGGCTGGATCTGAATGGGATAGAATCAGTGTCATCATGGTGAGCAAGGTCTTATGTCACTGGAAGGCTTTTTCGGGTTTGATAGTCCCAAGGAAATTCCCCTTTCTAAACAAATTGATCATTGGATGGACCACAATGGAAAAGCTCAGAATGAACCAGTGATAACAAGCTAGAAAAATCAGGAATGCTCTTCCTTGGCACTTTTTGATGACTTCAAATGCAAAACAGCAACACCCTACAGTTAACCCACTGTTATCCCACCTGGCATGATTTTAAAGCCAATGATTCCAACTTGTTGCACATGGATATGGCATGTGTCTAATGTTTATGAGCTGTGGAAAGATGCCTGATTTCTCACTGGTGTTCTTCGAAACTAGATTAGATTAACATATCATCAATATAGACTATGGCACACCCTTCGAGATAATCTCTCCATATGTCATCCATGAACCTTGGAATGTGGCAGTCCAAACTTTATACAGACCTCAATATCCATTAATTACTGGACATGAGTCTGACAAGATGGTATTCTCCACATCCTTCACTTGGACCAGGAGTACAGGGATGAGTGGAATAGGGTATTGATATGTTGTTCAATGCATGATAACTGATGCAAGTCTGTAGAATAATGTTGATGCTTCTGGTGATATTCATGCGTCAATACAACCATTTTCAAAGTATTTGTTTCAGTATTCCTTAAGATGTTTAGTTTCATGGTCAATGTCATGCTCTGTGAAGGCAAACATTTGACCACAAGGTACTTGAGACCCTGGTATTAGGTCAATTTGGCAAGTCGAATGGTCTATGTGGTGGCAAGACATTTGCCACATCTTTCCTGAAAACATCTTCAAAGCCACTGTCTTCTGGTGGTAGAACTCCAAGAGCTCATGGACACCGGTATGTCGTTGGTGGAGTTAAGCAAGACTTCTTTAGCAACAGGTGGTAACTACCCTGGTAACAAGCATTGTTGTAGTATTCAAAGTCAAACATCAGTTGCTAATGTGTCCACTCTTTTTAAGATGTATTAGTCAACAACCATGTTAAGTAAGTAAATTCCGTAGTAATTATTGTCGGCAAAAATCAAAAAGAACCCCACCTGAGAATGTCATTCCTTCAGGTCTGCTTAGTGCTAATGGAACAACACACAATTTGTTGCTGGCATACGACTAACTCCACATTTGCTTAAAATCTAAACCTCGCAATTCAATGCTAGTATAATTCAACAGGCAGTTTGAATTGGGTATATATTATTTATTTTGGTTAAATAACTATTTTTTATCATTTTATTTGTTCATGATTCGAGCTTTTCAAATACACTGTACCTCAATCATTTCATGTCTTCAAGATGACTGCTTTTCAAATACAATTTATATCCTGTCCTGGGAGGATAGGTCAGAGGCAACGTGCTCATCTTGGAAACAAGACGACATGAAGCAACCCAGGTTCTAATCCCTGGGTCTGTGCTTAGAAACCTTTGGGTATTAAGGGGTCGATTCATGGAATTAATGTGCGCCGAAAATTCCTGCGAAGAGGTGCCAAAACTTGCGAATCGCAGGAAAAGTACGAAAATCGCAGTGCAAGTGCGAAAATCACAGGAAAACCAGCGCACAGCGATTCATGGAAGTCCGTGAGCGAGAAAAACATTGGATGTGTGCTAAAAAAGTGCGCCGCGCACGCCGGCGCACAGGTCATCCAACAGCGTGCGCCACGGCCACTGCGAAATCGCACATAGCGCGGCGCACATCACAAAAGTAGGCGGAACACGGGGCGTAACACTTGGAATGGGGAACAACGCGTGAAAATATGGGCGTCATGGGGGAAGTACAGGAGGCAAGTGCGCGGAACGCCCACACGCTCGTCTACAACCCGTATTCATGGAATCGAATAGGGCAAACCAGCACACGGTCAAAGACGCGCACAGGGCCAAACAAGTACGCCACAAGAAAGCAGGCGGTAGCGCCCCTGCGACTGAAAAAAATGTGCGCCAAAATGTGCGCTAACAAAAAGCACCCATATACAGCCATGATGAATGGCCCATACAGAGGCCCTCTAGGACAAATGAGGTGCAAAGGGGTACCGACAAACACGGACACCCGCTGTGTGAAAAATAGCGTGTGCGCGTGTTCCTGGGTGCGCGGGAAGTTCCACACACGATTAGTCTGGGTACGTGTACTACGGGGTGCGCGGGAAGTTCCACACGCGATTGGCCTGGGTAAGTGGGGGTGCGTGGGAAGTTCCACACGCGATTGGCCTGGGTACGTGTACTACGGGGTGCGCGGGAAGTTCCACACGCGATTGGCCTGGGTAGGTGGGGGTGCGCGGGAAGTACCAGACGCGATTGGCCCGGGTACGTGTACTTCGGGGTGCGCGGGAAGTTGCACACGTGATTGGCCTGGGTACGTGTATTCCGAGGTGCGCGGAAGATTCACACGCGATTTCTGCAGGGTACGTGTATTTCGGTGGTGCCGGGGAATGCTACACGTGATCTGGCCATGTGGGTCTCCCCAGGTGTTCCCTCTACACCCTCCAATGCCCCTGCAGGCAGCCCACACCACAGGGTACTACCCTGCACCTCTACTCATGTCCCACAGGCAACCCATCCAACATGGCCATGCCCACCAGCCAACCCACATGTCACCTTGCACTACTGATCACCAACACATGTCTCCCACCACCCCCACCCCCCAGCAGTGCAGGGGCAGCCTCCACCAGGACCCCACCCATGTCCACCACCACCCCCACCCCACAGCCACCAGGGGCAGCCTCCACCAGGCCCCCACTCATGTCCCCTATTATCCCACCCCCCAGCAGTGCAGGGGCAGCCTCCACCAGGCCCCCACTCATGTCCCCTATTACCCCCACCCCCCAACACTGCAGGGGCAGCCTCCACCAGGCCCCCACTCATGTCCCCTATTACCCCCACCCCCCAGCACTGCAGGGGCAGCCTCCACCAGGCCCCCACTCATGTCCCCTATTACCCCCACCCCCCAGCAGTGCAGGGGCAGCCTCCACCGGGGCCCCACTCATGTCTCCCACCACCCCCACCCCCCAGCCACCAGGGGCAGCCTCCACCAGGCCCCCATTCATGTCCCCTATTACCCCCACCCTCCAGCAGTGCAGGGGCAGCCTCCACCAGGCCCCCACTCATGTCCCCTATTACCCCCACCCCCCAGCAGTGCAGGGGCAGCCTCCACCAGGCCCCCACTCATGTCCCCTATTACCCCCACGCCCCAGCCACCAGGGGCAGCCTCCACCAGGCCCCCACTCATGTCCCCTATTACCCCCACCCCCCAGCAGTGCAGGGGCAGCCTCCACCAGGCCCCCACTCATGTCCCATATTACCACCACCCCCCAGCAGTTCAGGGGCAGCCTCCACCAGGCCCCCACTCATGTCCCCATGCACCCCCACCACCCAGCAGTGCAGGGGCAGCCTCCACCAGGCCACCACTCATGTCTCCCACCACCCCACCCCCCAGCAGTGCAGGGGCAGCCTCCACCAGGCCCCCACCCATGTCTACCACCACCCCACCTCCCAGCCACCAGTGGCAGCCTCCACCAGGCCCCCACTCATGTCTCCCACCACCCCCACCCCCCAGCCACCAGGGGCAGCCTCCACCAGACCCCACTCATGTCCCCTATTACCCCCACCCCCCAGCAGTGCAGCGGCAGCCTCCATCAGGCCCCCACTCATGTCGCCTATTACCCCCACCCCCCAGCAGTGCAGGCAGCCTCCACCAGGCCCCCACACATGTCTACCACCACCCCCACCCCCCACCCCCCAGGGGCAGCCTCCTCCAGGGCCCCACTCATGTCTCCCACCACCCCCTACCCCCAGCAGTCAGGGGCACCCTCCACCAGGCTCCCACTCCTGTCTCCCAGCACCCCCACCACCCACCCCCCAGGGACAGCCTCCACCAGGCCCCCACTCATGTCCAACTCATGTCTCCCACCACCCCCACCCCCCAGCCACCAGGGGCAGCCTCCACCAGGCCCCCACTCATGTCTCCCACCACCCCACCCCCAGCAGTGCAGGGGCAGCCTCCACCAGGCCCCCACCCATGTCTACCACAACCCCCACCCCCCAGCTGCCAGGGGCAGCCTCCACCCGGCCCCCACTCATGTCTCCCACCACCCCCACCCCCCAGCCACCAGGGGCAGCCTCCACCAGGCCCCCACTCATGTCTCCCACCACCCCCAACCCCCAGCAGTGCAGGGGCAGCCTCCACCAGGCCCCCACTCATGTCTCCCACCACCCCACCCCCCAGCAGTGCAGGGGCAGCCTCCACCAGGCCCCCACTCATGTCCCCTATTACCCCCACCCCCCAGCAGTGCAGGGGCAGCCTCCACCAGGCCCCCACTTATGTTCCCATGCACCCCCAACCCCCAGCAGTGCAGGGGCAGCCTACACCAGGCCCCCACTCATGTCCCCATGCACCCCCACCCCCAAGCAGTGCAGGGGCAGCCTCCACCAGGCCCCCACTCATGTCTCCCACCACCCCCACCCCCCAGCCAACAGGGGCAGCCTCCACCAGGCCCCCACTCATGTCTCCCACCACCCCCACCCCCCAGCAGTGCAGGGGCAGCCTCCACCAGGCCCACACTCATGTCTCCCACCACCCCCACCCCACAGCCACTAGGGGCAGCGTCCACCAGGCCCCCACTCATGTCTCCCACCACCCCACCCCCAGCAGTCAGGGGTCACCCTCCACCAGGCCCCCACTCATGTCTCCCACCACTCCCTACCCCCCAGCCACCAGGGGGAGCCTCCACCAGGCCCCCACCCATGTCTACCACCACCCCCACTCCCCAGCCGCCAGGGGCAGCCTCCACCAGGCCCCCACTCATGTCTCCCACCACCCCCACCCCCAGCCACCAGGGGCAGCCTCCACCAGCCCCCCACTCATGTCTCCCACCACCCCCACCCCCCAGCAGTGCAGGGGCAGCCTCCACCAGGCCCCCACTCATGTCTCCCACCACCCCCACCCCCCAGCAGTGCAGGGGCAGCCTCCACCAGGCCCCCACTCATGTCCCCTATTACCCCCACCCCCCGGCAGTGCAGGGGCAGCCTCCACCAGGCCCCCACTCATGTCCCCATGCACCCCCACCCCCCAGCAGTGCAGGGGCAGCCTCCACCAGGCCCCCACTCATGTCCCCATGCACCCACACCCCCCAGCAGTGCAGGGGCAGCCTCCACCAGGCCCCCACTCATGTCTCCCACCACCCCCACCCCCCAGCCAACAGGGGCAGCCTCCACCAGGCCCCCACTCATGTCTCCCACCACCCCCACCCCCAGCAGTGCAGGGGCAGCCTCCACCAGGCCCACACTCATGTCTCCCACCACCCCCACCCCCCAGCCACTAGGGGCAGCCTCCACCAGGCCCCCACTCATGTCTCCCACCACCCCACCCCCCAGCAGTCAGGGGTCACCCTCCACCAGGCCCCCACTCATGTCTCCCACCACTCCCTACCCCCAGCCACCATGGGCAGCCTCCACCAGGCCCCCACTCATGTCTCCCACCACACTCACACGTACCCATGTCCCACACGCGATTGGCCTGGGTACGTGTACGTGTACTTCGGGGTGCGCGTGAACTACCACACGCGATTTGCCTGGATACGTGTACTTCGGGGTTCGCGGGAAGTCCCACACGCGATTGGCCTGGGTACGTGTACTTTGGGGTGCGCGGGAAGTCCCACACGCGATTGGCCTGGGTACGTGTACTTCGGGGTGCGCGTGAACATCCACACGCGATTTGCCTGGGTACGTGTACTTCGGGGTGCGCGGGAAGTCCCACACGCCAGGTGCGCGTGAACTTCCGCACGCGATTGGGCCTGTGAGAGTGGGGTACATGTATTCCAGGGGTGGGCGGGAATATTTACCCGCGACTGTGCCTGTGAGAGTGTGCTACGTGTATTCCTGGGGTGGGCGGGAAGATTCACACGTTCGCCTACGACGTGCCGAAAAATGAATGGTCCAATCCTGAGACACGTACGCAAGCATGAAGCAGGCGTACGTCGACCCGCGCAGCATAAAAGTGCACGCAAACAACAAACAAGCTCATACGCCAGGATGAATATACCATTCCTAGCAGCAGTGGCCGTGGGTTACCAAAGGAGGAGGAGGAGGATAGTGAGGGCCCGAATTTTCACTCCCAGAACCAGCCTTTTTGGGATGCCTGATGACCAGGTGTATGGGAGGTACAGGTTTCCCCCACACATAATACTGGACCTGGTCAGTGAGTGGGAGGATTACCTCACATCACCCACCCTGTGCTCCCAAGCACTCAGCCCCCTGGAGAAGGTCCTCAATGTACTGCACTTCTTGGCCACAGGATCATTTCAGCGGACAAGTGCCATAGTGGGTGGGGTGTCACAGGCCATGCAGTCACGCTGCCTACACCAGGTCTTGAACATCATCACTGCACGCCCATCAGTCCGTAGGCACATATACCTGCCCAGGACACCTGCAGAAAGGCAGGCTGCCACCCTCGATTTCTACGGTGTGGCACAATTCCCAAAAGTGCTAGGTGCCATTGACTGCACCCATGTGGCACTACTTCCCCCCAGGGCATCTGAGCACATCTATAGGAACCGCAAGCACTGGCATTCCATCAACGTGCAGGTAGTATGTAATGCTAAGGGAATCATCACCTCAGTATATGCCAACTATCCAGGGTCCACCCACGAAAGCGCCATTTACCGAATGTCTACCCTAAGGCGGGAACTAGAAGCTGGGCGGCATGGCGATACATGGCTGCTTGGTGAGTATGAATGCCACTGCACATGCATGCATGTCAGATGCAGAGTTATGTCACTACCCAACTAATGATACCCATCACCTCCTCACCAGGGGACAGTGCCTACCCTTTGAGCACCCACATGATGACGCCAATTCGGAACCTAATCACGCCTCCAGAGGTAAGATACAACACAGCCCATATTGCACCCCGGGGCATAGTGGAGCGCACAATCGGAGTGCTCAAGTCATGCTTTCGCTCCCTTGACCGTTCTGGCGGGCAGCTGTTATATGCGCCCCCAGTAGTGTGCAGGATCATAGTGGCAGCATGTGTCCTGCACAATGTTGCAACACGCCGGGGCCTGGCCATGGACATTGTGGTGCCCCTACATCCCCAACCACATGCATGGACGCTGCGCATGGGAGGGGAGAGGGCACGGGCTGAGGCAGCCCGTACGCAACTGGTGGCTAATTACTTCACATAGAAATCACACCCCAGTGGAGTGCACACAGGCCTGTCACATACCATCTGATAAGCAATGATGACTCGACCTGACAATTAAGACGAACAAAGGGACTGTCAACTGTCAGAACCATAGCAGCCTGAGATTGTTCATGTGGAAGTGTCACAATGTGTGCATCCCTACCTACACAAACACCACCAATGCAGTGTCATGAAAAGACACTTCCATGCTGCAGAAATGAATACCCACTAGCAAAATACTACATGAAAACAGTGCCATGTCACCCACCCCCTCTCCGGCACGGCCACACAACACACCATGGCATGTCATGCAATGTGAGAGGAAAGAAATTAATCCCCACAACATGAACCAAGTGTCACCAGCTACAGTGTCCCTAATGGAAACATGTCCCCACATGATAGGCTCACAGTAATGCAAGACCTACAACCCACATTACCAAATACTTACCAAGAATACCAATCACCTACACAACCTCCAACCCACCTTAAACATGACATTACAGACTTAAAAATTAGCTAGCCTCACCACCTGATGATGACAGCCCTCCGAACACTTCCAAGTATACAGTGTTAGCGCCACGCAAGAGTGTAGGTGCACTGCTTACAACATGGACTCCAGTTCCAAGGTGGACCGCATTGTGAAGACATGAGGAATGGACCTGCAAATATGGAGGATGAGATGGATGCAGAGGCACATATCAATACACCACGCAGTGTACAATACAACAACAATATGCACTATGAATGTATACACAGTATTGACTAAAGACTGCCCACACAGCTCATGGGAGTCCAATGTCACCATGTACGTCAATGTCACTTGGGCACACCCTTTGCAAGCCCATGGAAACGGGAAGCAGGAGGGGTGTGTGTGACAAAAACCCAAGCATCTGAACCAAATCCATGGCAAGCCTGCATGTGCCCAGCCACAATGCAGTGTATGCCCACGGGAGCCACACAAAACAACACACTGTCCCAAAAAAAAAAAAAAAAAAAAAATCAAAAATGGCCATTAATGGGCCCGGGGGGGGGTTGGGGAGGCCACCCAGGAGGTCAGAGGACAGGGTGCACACCAAAACCCACCTGTGTGGATCTTGCGAAAAAAAAACACCTCCATGGGCTCATGGCCTACACGGCTACCCTATTGTGGCAGTATCACTGCTGTCGCTATCCTCACCCTCTGCAGCTGCATCAGGCGGTGGTGGCACTATGGGAGGCAGCCCACGCAAAGCCCTAGTCTGTTCCTCCATGACTGCAAGCATGCGGGTGTGGTAGGTCTCGTTCTGGAGGATAAGTGTGCGGAGGTCCACATGCAACAACTCACGGGATGCCCGGACCTCCGCCCTAGTTGACTGCATCTCAGCTGAGAGCGTACGGGTGAGACGCTCCAGCTGCTGTTCTGTCCTTCAGTTTGTTGAAGCCTCAAGCTCAACAAGAGTCGTCCTGAGGTGAAGGAGTTCCAGCCTCAGGGCTTCCCTGTGGCCCTGGGGCTCTATGGAGATGGCTTCCTGCAGAGTCGCCAGTGCCGCCCGCCTGTTCCTGTCGGACGCCAACATGTCCTCCCTGTGTGACTGGCAGATGGAGTCGGTTGCCTGCTGTAGTCGCTCCAACAGCCTTTCGGGGGGGACAATGGAAGTGGCCACCCTATCCATGGCCTGAGCCATCATCTCTGATGATGCTGCCTGTTGGGTTGCCATACCGTAAATGGATTGCTCCCATGCGGTATTGCCATGTGGCGTATGGCCACCACGTCGGCGGGCACCACACCTGTCTGGGGCAAGGCGAACTGTGCCTTGCTGTGCCGGCACTGCCTGAGGCTGCAGGACTGCATTCCCCCTCTGATCTGCTGGCCCAGGAACAGGATCAGATGTCACGAAGTGTGACCCTGCATCTGTAACCACCAAAGGCGTACCTGCCAACACTGACATCCCCATTGAGGGTTCTAACCCTGGTGCAGGTGGGTCGACAGAACAGAATCCCTCCCAGGAACACTCACCTGCGACGGCACGTAGGTCTCATCATCCGAATCAACACCTGAGTACAGCTCGGGGGAGGTGCAGCCAGAGACACCCCTTGAGAGCACGACCTGCAAGGGTTCTCACCCACCACCACACCACGTCCCTCACTGTTGGTCGGTCGGCCCTCAGACCCCTCCTGGGTCTGCACCATCTCCACAACCCCAGCAGTATCAAGTGCGTCTTCCCCTGCAAAGACGTAAAAGAAAACAAATGGAAACAGCACTATGGCACACAATTACGGCTGAGAGGCTACATAAACAGTACTTGATTGACACATGTCCCACATAACTAAAACACCCCCATGCAGGCACCGTCACTGCGTGTGATGGCGAGGCAGATGGCACACATTGATGACACCAAGATGGAAGATGAACACATTTGCTGCATGCTGCCTAGCAGTGTCATCACACATTGGCCAGTGATTGGCAGGTCAAATACACATGCCATCACACAGATGGCATGTACCCTAGCCAGGA
The DNA here is from genome assembly GCF_040938575.1 of Ambystoma mexicanum. NCBI lineage: Eukaryota > Metazoa > Chordata > Amphibia > Caudata > Ambystomatidae > Ambystoma > Ambystoma mexicanum. Next base: position 916,843,167 of record NC_090928.1, on the reverse strand, counting down.
AGTGAAGAGGGAGAGGAGGTCACCAATTGTTCATTAAGTCCAGTTTGTTCATATAATTGATTATTTTCATTGTAATGGTTCAAATGTTTAACCTGCAGCTGCCAGTCAAAAATGGTCCTATAGCACAGGGACATGTCCAAACTAATCATATCCACGAAACTGAGCAAGTCCACTGTACCATAGCCATGTCAGACTTGTGACAATAGGACTGAGAAATCCCGAGTAAAAGTGGTGGTATGCAAACAATCTGCCTGAATAAACAGAGGTAAATAAGCAACAGTGTTATGGCAAGATGACACTCCAAGGGCAACTGGCGTGGTGTTGGGCTGGATGTCTAATGTTGGCCGAAGGGATGCTGCTATACCCAAATGCTGTTGCCAAGAATGTATAGGAAGAGGCACATGTGTGGGCCGAACCACTTAGGCACACACACCCTCCCCTGGCACCCAAACAGAAGCCCTCCCACACACACCATGCACATGAATGACACACACATGTATGTGCACTCACCGGACAATGCCTCGTAATCTGCCACTTGTCCCACGCCTTGGATCTGTTCCTCCGTGACGTAGGTCCCAGCAACCTGCTCATGTGGAGTGAGTTCTATGTCGTCTGCTGGAGACCCACCTCCAGTCACTAGAGTTGCGGCATGACTTAAGGCCAGCTTATTCTTTGCCCTGCGCTTCAGTTCATTCCAGCACTCGTAGCATTCATTAGCTGTGCGCCTCACGATTCCAAGGGCACTTATGATGTCCGCAATGGTCTGCCAGTGTGCCTGACGTTGTGCAGGTGTGGTCTTGGATCCTGCAACAATCACCATTTCGCGGTCATGTGCGGACACATACTCTACAAGTGCATTCAGTTCGGCCTCTTTGAAGCTGGTCTTCCTTGACGGGCCGGACTGTGTAGCCGTGTCTGGGGCATCAGCCTCTACTGGACGAGCACTCTTCCTCTTCCGCTTGGAAGGTGGTGTTGATCCGGAGTGGCCTGCACCGCTCTGGACACTAGGGGCAGGAGCGTGGGATTTTACACTCAGCATGGGAGTTGGTGCAGGCATTATCTCAAGTGTGATGGTGTCAAGGGGAATGTCAGCATGATGGACTTGGACTGACACTGTCCTGGATGGGTGTGTGAGAGGTGGGGTGGATGGTGCCGCAGCTACCCCTGCAGCCTCCCCAGCCTGCCTACGCGAGGCAGCAGATGTCCTAGCTGCCCCTGATCCACGTGGCCTGATGACACCAACCTTCACCGGCGCACGTGGCCTAGACCTGCTGACCTGGAAGTCAGCCATGGAGTCACCCTGTGCCAGGTCTGGTTCCACAGTGGGCTGGTCCAACAAGGGCTGAGCATGGATGGTGTCAGCCACGGTAACCTCAACCAGGGGGGGGCATGGGTGTCCCTGACTGCTCCTCCAAACATGGGGGGCTAGGGGTACCCTGCAAGTTACGGCCACGTCCCCTACCGGATCCACCACGGCCACCACTTGGGGCTCGGCCACCTTTGCCACCCTTACGGCTTGTTCGCCTCCCAGCCATGGCACTGATGTTATTGTGCGTATGGGAGTCGATGTGAACTATTGTCCTGGCCAATTGGGGGTCAAAGGGGTTGGGTACCAGATGGTAATCGTACCCTAGTGCTCTAACAAGGCTGTATGTCACCCCTGGGGAAAGATGACGGGTCACGCACCGCACAGGCACCCCAAAAAAGCGAAGTAAGGTGCACGCAACCCCTCCTGGACCACATGCATGGAAAAATAAACCTGCACTATGCTGTGGCACCCAGGAACACAAGAATGAACGTGCGTGTCAAGAATGCGTGTCAAACGCAGCCTAGAATGACCTCTGAAGGGGTACGCGACACACGGGGCAAGCACAGATGTTAAATACGTGCGCGACTCACCGTCCGCCAGGAACAAAAGCGTGAAAAATATGCACGTGTGCGCGTTGGCAACACCCCCGCCAAAAGAAGAATTGTACGCTGTCTGAGGAGACAGGACAACAGTAGTAGGGAACGCTGTTTGAGGAAACAGGCCCAGGAAAAAGAGGAAAAGAGAAAAAGCTGTCAGAGGTGTGATGCTGGAAATGCATCTGAGGGACAGGGCCTCTGAATCCTTGTCCTTTTTCTGTTTCTACCGTGTGTTCTGTCATGTTTTCTGCCCAGGAGTCCATGTGGGACTCCTGGCAGTGCAGCTCTCTTTTGGTTTGGTGAACAGACCCATGGGATACCCTTATGGCACCCATGGGTAGGGGTACAACCCTGTGCCCCTAGTGTATGTTTTTGGGCACCTGTGGGTGGCCCACAGAGCAGGGTATGGGCTGGTGGCAGCTCCATGCTGAATCTGCCAGGTGCTCTGAGTGTCCTCCATATTGGGACACCCAGGCCCTGCCATTGGGATCAGTTGATTCCTGATAGAAACAAGATGGCCCCTGTGGCCTCTTGCTTTCTATTGCCTGTTGTCTTGTTTTTCCCAAAGTCCTGGGAAGCCCTGACTCTGTCCCTTCCCCCTGACTGGCTGTTGGGTGGAAGTTCCATGTATGGTATTGTGGTGAAGGCCCAGCTAGACTGGCTGGAGCCTTCCCAGTGTCTGTATGTTGTGGGCACCTCCTGTGGGTGGGACCTGGGTGAATGGAGTGGGTGACCAATATGCACTCCTTGTTGTGGTTGTCTGGTTTCTGGCATGTGAGACAAAGACTGAGACAGCCCTGCCCGAAACTGGCCTGAATGCAGTGTGTAGTGTTGAATGGCTGGGTACTTGTCCCAATCCACATTCCTTGTTGTGAGTGTCTGGAAGGGAGGAGTGTGGCCTGAATGCACTGTGTGCCTGATTGGCTGACTGACTGCATGAATGCCCTGCAGTATGATTGGCTGCTGAGTGTGTGCCAGCAGCGTGGATGAGAGTGAGGATAGTATATCTGGGGACCTCTCACCACTGGAGACGTGTTCAGTTCAGAAGTGTTCAGAAGCTGAGTCTCCACTCAAGAGTAACTGGAACTGCTGATCCTCGACGTCCAGCTGGAAGAAGAAGACTTGCTGTGGCATTTGCTTCGACCGATCCGAAGGCTGTCGAAATTCGTCGAGGGCTGACCCGAGAGAGGACCTGGTAAGGCGCCCTCTTCCCGTGCTCCGAGGGACCATCGAGCACCGCTCCATCTTCGCCGAAGCGCCCTGGAAGACAGATCCTCGAAAGGCTGTCGACCCGAGACGGGACCGCCGAGGAGATCGAAGTGAAGCACCCGGACATCGACGCCGTCGAAGTCCATTGCCGTCGACCAGGGTTCGCATGTTTGTGGAACCGCTGGAGGCCCGTCAAAGCTGTGTTGCTCAGTCGTTGGAACCACTTGACGCCGTGCCGCCGACGATCAGAGCCGACCGCTCCATTGCCTAAGAACATTCAATCGAAGGACTCTCTCGACCGCATCGTCGACCGCTTATCCTGCCGGAGAAAGTCGAGGACGACCAACGCGCCGAGGAGAAACCTGCCGGTGGGTTTCCCGCCACCCGACGACCTCAAAGACTCGGACGACTCGACGCCCTTGCTGGGCTCCCGTCTCTACAATCTTTGCGGTCCAGAACTATTGTCATCGAGGTGCCCCGCACACCTCCGCCTTGCAGGACGCCCCGACGCCGACGAGCACCGCTCGGACGAAGCTGCCGCCTCTTCGACATCGTTCCACCTCGTTTGTCGACGGACGTTCGACGCCCCGTGCCTCCCGCTTGAAAGGGAAGGCATTCAGGAAGGGCCGTCGATTCCCCGTCGCCGAACAGCGAGTCCCTCAACGCTTGTCGACGCCTTTTCGAGGAACTCGACTCCACCAGGTACATTGAGGGGGTAAAAACATTATAGGGGAAAATAAGACTTGCAGAGCAATATATGGACTGGGCTTGTGTTATATCTTTCCTTACAGGTTGCCCAGGTGGGGGGATCTGCACACAGAACTGTGCCTAGTGGTAGGGGTCAGTATTCTGCCTATTGCTGAACCATCTTATTTTCTCTCCTCTCTCTATTGCTGGTTTCACTCTATTGGTCTGTGTGACATTGTACAGTATTGTTCATGCACTTCAATAAGATCTAGGGTGGTACCACTTTAGGATTGTAAATATTTGTCATTGTAGATTTTGCCGGAGTACAAAGTGAGTTATCGTGATGAATGTACATAACCTTAACTATTGATTATATAAAGACTGTGTTCTAACCAATACAGAGTGTGGATATTCCTTTGTGGGGGCTTGGGGATACACTGTACTTAAGAACCAGCCTGCATCACCTCCTGAGAAGCTAGGCCTTGATTGCTCGACCATTGCTACCGAATAGAGAATCTTGGCTGGGGTCTCCTGTGCCTCCCCTCCACCATATAGGGAGCGGAAGTACAGACACCCCCCACCGGTCGTTGAGATCCGTTCTCTCACACTGGTGGCAAGCGGTGGGATGCTTATGGTTTTAAGAATCAGTGTATAACCGTGCCACTTACAAAGGATGTTTGCCCTTTATTGAATTAAGGTTTAGTTGTGTACAAGGTAACTGCATTACAAACAATGGAGTCTATTGCGAATGGCAAATTAACTCGGATGAGCTTGGAGGCTCTCCAGAGTGCTTGTGAAGCTAGGGAGTTAGACTTTGTGGATAAGTCTAGGGCTGAGCTGATAGCTGCCCTGGTGGACTACCAGACTGATAGTGAAACTCTTGATGAGGGGGGGAATGCAACCAATGAGGACTCTGCCCCTGGGGTTTCTGCTGAATCTGTTTCTGGGAATGCCACCATTCCTGCTGCCTCTGTTCCAAACTCCAGCAATTCCTTAGAACTTGAGTTATTAAGGATGAAATTGGCCTTTGAATACCGCAAGTTGGAAATAGATGCTGAGCTTAAGAAAGAGGAGTTGGCTCAACAAGTGGAGCTCAAGAATAGGGATCTTGAACTCGAAAATAAGGACCTTGAACTCAAGAGCCAGGACACTGAATGTCAGAGGATCCAGCTAGAGAAAGCTAGAGTGGAGACTTCAGCTAGATCCAGTGAGAGTGTCAGGTCCCCAGCCACCAAGTTTATGAAAGATTTGGTTGGTGTATTTGTGGAGGGTTCGGATATCCTCCAATGGATTGAAGCGTTTGAAATGGCTTGTGAGATTCATGATGTGGATAAAAGAGATTGGGCGAAGTGTTTGTTAAGCAGAGTGCCTCAATCCGGGTATGACTGTATTCTGAAGCTGAGTGTGGAAGAAAGGGGTCAGTACGAGTGTATGAAGTCTGCTTTGATTGCCAAGTTCGGCAAGACACCTACCCAATACCTTAGAAGGTTCAGGGATTTTAAGAAAAAGGAGAATATGTCTTGGGTTGACTGGGTGAGTGCTGCGCACATGAACATGATGGGGTGGATCGATGGATACAAGGTTAAGACTTTTGTTGAATTGTCCCACCTCTTGTTTTTTGAGCATTTCTCTGAAGCCTGTTCACCAGAGCTGCGTCAGTATGTGGCTGACCAGAACATTTTGGACCCCTTTAAGCTGGCTAGGTTGGCTGACAAGTGGGTCTCCCACCGGGTGTCCCCTAAGGACTCCAGTGGGAAGGAAAAGGATAAAGAGAAGGGGGCCTCTCAGAAAGCTGAGGAGTCCCCCAAGCAATCACAGTCGGGTAAACCAAAACCTTCCTCTCCTAAGACCCAAATATCTAGTGGGGATAAGTCATCTGGGGGTGGGAATAAGAGTAGTGGTCCACCTGCTGCAAAGCAGGCTCCCAGTGGTTCCAGTACCGTACCCCGCACTCCTGGCGCTTGTTGGGACTGTGGGGCTCTGGATCACAAAAGGGGTGACCCCAAGTGTAAAGGTAAGGCACTTGGAGTACAGGCTGTCAGCCTGACCTACCCTTATCCCGTGTCTGAGGTGGAGGCCACTGTCCTCCCCTCCTCTGCCGGTATCACATTTGGTGCTCCGGTGGAGATTTCCTTAGTGTCCCTTGGGGCCTGGGACCAGTACGCAGAAGTACTGGCGACTATCCCACAGAACACCCGTAGATTTTTGAGAAGTGTCCTCTTGAATGGCCAGCCTTCTACTGGTTTGAGAGACACTGGGGCAAGCATGACAGTGGTGGACAGGACCCTGCTCAAGCCAGAGGACTATGAAGGTGCTCCTCTGCAAACCACCAGGTTAGCTGGTGGGCCTCCCAAATTATCCCCTGTAGCCTTAGTCACACTCATGTTTGGCGACAAGACAGCGAAGCTTCCTGTCCTGGTTCAGGACAATGTCCCTGCTAACATTTTGTTAGGGAATGATCTAGTAGAGTTGGGGTTGATCTCGGATGGTCTTCCCATGACTGCTGCTGCCGTCACTAGATCACAGGTGACATCGGGTCCGGCTGTGGGTCAGATACCCGAGCCAAAGGCGAGGCCTAAGGCAAGGAGAAGGAAGACCAAGAAGGCCACCTCTGTGGAGGGAGCACCTTCTCTTCCTGCTGTTCTGACAGCACCCATTGGGATCCCTGCTCCGGACGGGCTGGGTCCAGTGGAAAACCCAAACTCAACTCCTTTGGGAGAAGAGGCAGAAGACTCTCCTGTGGGAGAGGTTCTCAACCCGGAGGATCATCCCGACCTTCAATGCTTGTTAGCTGAAGGGGGACCCTCCCGGGCAGACTTCTGTAAGGGGCAGAGAGAGTGCCACTCTCTCGAGGGACTGAGGAAACAGGCCCTGGCCCAGGCACAAGGAGAGGTGCCTAGGACATTCAAGATTTATTGGGAGGGTGAGCTCCTTGTTAGTGAGCCCACTGAACCTGAACCTGGTGCCCGCAAGAGGTTGGTGGTACCCCAGGTTTACCGGCCCTTCCTACTGCAGTTGGCGCATGAGGTGCCCTTGGCTGGTCATCTTGGGACCAAGAAGACTAAGCAGAGGCTCTCTGCCCATTTCTACTGGCCACGGATGGGAGTAGAAGTGGAGTCCCACTGCAGGACCTGCCCAACTTGTCAGTTGTCTGGCAAGACTGGAGGCAGTGTCATTGCCCCACTGCAGCCGTTGCCAGTGGTTGGCACCCCATTTGAGAGGGTGGGCATCGACATCGTCGGTCCCCTTGACCCTCCCACTTCAGGTGGACATCGGTTCATCCTGGTCTTGGTAGATCATGCCACCAGGTACCCTGAGGCGATACCCCTTTGGACGGTTACGGCCAAGGTGGTTGCCAGGGCTCTCCTGGGCATTTTCACCCGTGTTGGATTCCCCAAAGAGGTTGTCTCTGACAGAGGATCCAACTTCATGTCGAGTTACATGAAAACCATGTGGAAGGAGTGCGGGGTAACCTACAAGTTCTCCACCTCTTACCACCCCCAGACCAATGGTCTGGTTGAGAGATTTAACAAAACTCTCAAGGGCATGCTAGGTGCTTTGGAAGAGCCCCTAAGGAGGAAATGGGATCTCCTCCTGCCATGCCTGCTGTTTGCTTACAGAGAGGTACCTCAAGAGGGTGTTGGTTTCAGCCCCTTTGAGTTACTCTTTGGACATCCCGTGAGGGGGCCCCTCACCTTGATCCGAGAAGGCTTGGAAGCCACCCCTCCAGGTCCCGCCAAGCAAGTGGGGGACTATGTGTTAGGCCTCAGACGGAGGATGACACAGATGATGGGTCAGGCAACAGCAAATCTCAAGGCCAGCCAGGAATTGAATAAGTACTGGCATGACCTTAAAGCCTCGCAAGTGGATTGGACTCCGGGACAGGAAATCCTTGTGATGGAGCCTACAAAGCCTAGGGCTTTGGCCGACAAATGGACTGGACCCTTCAGGATAATCTCCAAGATGGGCGAAGTCAATTATCTGGTTGACATGGGTGCCTCTGGGGTAGCCCCTCAGGTATTCCATGTCAACAGGCTCAAGCCTTTCCACAGGCGAGCGGAAGTCTCATGTCTCTTGCTAGCTTCTGGGCAAGAAGAGGATGAGAGTGAGCCCCTTCCTGACTTGCTGCATAGCAACCCTCAGGATGGCTCAGTGGAGGGAGTACATCTCTCTCCAGATTTGACAACAGAGCAACAGAGGGCCTGTAGGGCTTTGCTCCAACAGTATGCCTCTCTGTTTTCACTGAAGCCAGGCCTTACACCGTGGTGTACGCACGAAATTGACACTGGTGACAGTGTGCCTGTCAAAAGCAGGTGCTACCGTATGTCAGATACCGTTAAGGACCACATCCAGGCTGAGGTCGCCAAGATGTTGGATCTGGGTGTTATTGAACCCTCAACCAGTCCCTGGTCCAGTCCAGTGGTCCTTGTCCCCAAGGCAAGTTCCCAGGCGGGTACCAAGGATTGGAGGTTCTGTGTGGACTACCGAGGAGTCAATGCCGTCACCAAAACTGACGCGCACCCATTACCCAGGGCTGATGAGCTCGTGGACACCATCGGTGCTGCCAAGTTTGTGAGCACCTTTGACCTCACTTCAGGCTATTGGCAAATAGCTCTGACGGACCATGCCAAGGAAAAGACGGCATTCTCCACACCTGAGGGACTCTACCAGTTTAGGGTCATGCCCTTTGGGTTGAAGAATGCCCCTGCCACCTTCCAGAGATTGGTCAATCATGCGCTCAGTGGGCTGGAAGCCTTTTGTGTGGCTTACTTAGACGACATTGCCGTCTACAGTTCCACCTGGGAAGAGCATTTGACACATCTGGATAGGGTGTTGCAGGCCTTGAAAAGGGCTAACCTCACTATCAAGGCCACCAAGTGCCAGATAGCTCAGGGGAAAGTTACCTATCTTGGTCATGAGGTAGGAGGGGGTCAAATCCAACCTCTCGCCAGTAAAGTACGGGATGTACAGAACTGGGAGACTCCCACTACTCAAACCCAGGTGAGAGCCTTTTTGGGCCTCACTGGGTACTATCGCAATTTCATGGCAGACTATGGAACCATAGCTGCACCCCTGACAGCTCTAACGTCACCCAAACAGCCTAGGAAGGTTAATTGGACCGAAGACTGTCAGAGGGCCTTTGATGGCTTGAAAGAAAGTCTGTGTAGGGCACCTGTGTTGAGTGCGCCTGACTACAGCCGACCCTTTATCGTCCAGACGGATGCCTGCGACACCGGAATTGGAGCTGTCTTGTCCCAGTTAGATGACAAAGGGAGAGAACACCCTATCATATTCATCAGTAGACAACTCAAGGGTAGAGAACTCAGGTGGGCTACTGTTGAAAAGGAGTGTTTTAGCATAGTTTGGAGCCTTAGGCGTTTTAGGCCCTACCTTACGGGGTCTGCCTTCAAGGTCCAAACAGATCATAAGCCCCTGAAGTGGCTTATGCAGATGAAGGGTGAGAACCCGAAATTGATCAGGTGGTCCATTAGCCTGCAAGGGCTAGACTTCACCATAGAGCACAGACCAGGGAAGAGTCACGATAATGCAGATGGCCTTTCCAGAAGGTATGTTGACCGTCTGGATGAGGGTGTCTATCCCGTGGGAGATTAGACACCCTCCACCTCAGTCTGGGGGGGGCGACTGTGATGCTGGAAATGCATCTGAGGGACAGGGCCTCTGAATCCTTGTCCTTTTTCTGTTTCTACCGTGTGTTCTGTCATGTTTTCTGCCCAGGAGTCCATGTGGGACTCCTGGCAGTGCAGCTCTCTTTTGGTTTGGTGAACAGACCCATGGGATACCCTTATGGCACCCATGGGTAGGGGTACAACCCTGTGCCCCTAGTGTATGTTTTTGGGCACCTGTGGGTGGCCCACATAGCAGGGTATGGGCTGGTGGCAGCTCCATGCTGAATCTGCCTGGTGCTCTGAGTGTCCTCCATATTGGGACACCCAGGCCCTGCCATTGGGATCAGTTGATTCCTGATAGAAACAAGATGGCCCCTGTGGCCTCTTGCTTTCTATTGCCTGTTGTCTTGTTTTTCCCAAAGTCCTGGGAAGCCCTGACTCTGTCCCTTCCCCCTGACTGGCTGTTGGGTGGAAGTTCCATGTATGGTATTGTGGTGAAGGCCCAGCTAGACTGGCTGGAGCCTTCCCAGTGTCTGTATGTTGTGGGTACCTCCTGTGGGTGGGACCTGGGTGAATGGAGTGGGTGACCAATATGCACTCCTTGTTGTGGTTGTCTGGTTTTTGGCATGTGAGACAAAGACTGAGACAGCCCTGCCCGAAACTGGCCTGAATGCAGAGTGTAGTGTTGAATGGCTGGGTACTTGTCCCAATCCACATTCCTTGTTGTGAGTGTCTGGAAGGGAGGAGTGTGGCCTGAATGCACTGTGTGCCTGATTGGCTGACTGACTGCATGAATGCCCTGCAGTATGATTGGCTGCTGAGTGTGTGCCAGCAGCGTGGATGAGAGTGAGGATAGTATATCTGGGGACCTCGCACCACTGGAGACGTGTTCAGTTCAGAAGTGTTCAGAAGCTGAGTCTCCACTCAAGAGTAACTGGAACTGCTGATCCTCGATGTCCAGCTGGAAGAAGAAGACTTGCTGTGGCATTTGCTTCGACCGATCCGAAGGCTGTCGAAATTCGTCGAGGGCTGACCCGAGAGAGGACCTGGTAAGGCGCCCTCTTCCCGTGCTCCGAGGGACCATCGAGCACCGCTCCATCTTCGCCGAAGCGCCCTGGAAGACAGATCCTCGAAAGGCTGTCGACCCGAGACGGGACCGCCGAGGAGATCGAAGTGAAGCACCCGGACATCGACGCCGTCGAAGTCCATTGCCGTCGACCAGGGTTCGCAGGTTTGTGGAACCGCTGGAGGCCCGTCAAAGCTGTGTTGCTCAGCCGTTGGAACCACTTGACGCCGTGCCGCCGACGATCAGAGCCGACCGCTCCATTGCCTAAGAACATTCAATCGAAGGACTTTCTCGACCGCATCGTCGACCGCTTATCCTGCCGGAGAAAGTCGAGGACGACCAACGTGCCGAGGAGAAACCTGCCGGTGGGTTTCCCGCCACCCGACGACCTCAAAGACTCGGACGACTCGACGCCCTTGCTGGGCTCCCGTCTCTACAATCTTTGCGGTCCAGATCTATTGTCATCGAGGTGCCCCGCACACCTCCGCCTTGCAGGACGCCGACGCCCCGACGCCGACGAGCACCGCTCGGACGAAGCTGCCGCCTCTTCGACATCGTTCCACCTCGTTTGTCGACGGACGTTCGACGCCCCGTGCCTCCCGCTTGAAAGGGAAGGCATTCAGGAAGGGCCGTCGATTCCCCGTCGCCGAACAGCGAGTCCCTCAACGCTTGTCGACGCCTTTTCGAGGAACTCGACTCCACCAGGTACATTGGGGGGGTAAAAACATAATAGGGGAAAATAAGACTTGCAGAGCAATATATGGACTGGGCTTGTGCTATATCTTTCCTTACAGGTTGCCCAGGTGGGGGGATCTGCACACAGAACTGTGCCTAGTGGTAGGGGTCAGTATTCTGCCTATTGCTGAACCATCTTATTTTCTCTCCTCTCTCTATTGCTGGTTTCACTCTATTGGTCTGTGTGACATTGTACAGTATTGTTCATGCACTTCAATAAGATCTAGGGTGGTACCACTTTAGGATTGTAAATATTTGTCATTGTAGATTTTGCCGGAGTACAAAGTGAGTTATCGTGATGAATGTACATAACCTTAACTATTGATTATATAAAGACTGTGTTCTAACCAATACAGAGTGTGGATATTCCTTTGTGGGGGCTTGGGGATACACTGTACTTAAGAACCAGCCTGCATCACCTCCTGAGAAGCTAGGCCTTGATTGCTCGACCATTGCTACCGAATAGAGAATCTTGGCTGGGGTCTCCTGTGCCTCCCCTCCACCATATAGGGAGCGGAAGTACAGACACCCCCCACCGGTCGTTGAGATCCGTTCTCTCACAAGAGGTAACAGGGAGTACGAACTGGAAACGTCGTGAAGTAAATCGTGTGTGAACCGACAAGAAGTACAGATTTCACCCACTCGCTCTCCACGAAAAGCATGTACAAGGAAATGGCGTTCTACACGTACCTTTTATACACACGTCACAGACGCGCATACGCGATGAGGCCATTTCCACCAATTACGCGCTTTGACACTCGGACGTGTATCTCTTCATTTTTACACGCGCCATTCTCTACGGCCATGCGCGTGACGTCACAGCTGCGCATGGTGGCCTTTGGGCCAATGAAATCGCATATGCGAGCACACGTGGTAAAACTGCACGTCCGAGTGCCATCGCGTGTAATCGGAGGGAAGTGAGCGTACACGCGATTGACCTGGGTACGTGTATTTCTGGGGTTCGCAGGAAGTTCCACACGCGATTGGTGGAAATCCACGTGTGCTCTGTCATCACGTGTAATGAGGGAAACACCCGCGCGCCTCACGTCACAGACGCGCTCACGCGCTAAGGGCCTTTGGTCCAATGAAATCGCATATGCGTGCTGACATGCATACGCGCTAAGGGCCTTTCCTCGATTTACACACAGACGTGCAGGATTTTCACGTGCCAAATCACTCCGTATCAAGCTGGCCATGCGTAAGCACACGGAAGACCATGCTCCTGCCCAAAAGGCCGAATTACTGCCCCCCAGAGCCCCGAGCAGCCTCCCACGAGCCATCTGCTGCTGCCTGCCTGCCTTTCTGCCTGCTGCCACCGTGCCCTGCCATTTGGTGCCTGCACATCAGCCATCTGCAGGGGTCCATTTGCTGTGTCCACCCCTGCTGGAACAGAAGACTCCCGACTGGGATACCATCGCTCCACAGCCCAGCCCCAGGACCCAGTTGCCCACCCACTCTTGCATCTGGGGTTGCCATGTCGGGCACTGCAACATCTGGCACCACTGGCAACCCCCGGCCAGAGAGGCAGAGGGGCACCAGCTTCACTGCCACCGAATTTGATGTCCTGGTGGAGCAAGTCCTGGGGCAGTATGATGCCCTCTTAGGAAGTAAGCGCGCCAACAAGGAAGGACGGACTCGGATCTGAACGGACATCGTGACTGCCATCAACGCGGAGGGGGTGGCAGTCCGCGACTACCAACATGTCAAGAAGCGCTGGGATGACTGCAGGTCCAGGACCCTCTTGAAGACCCGGCGCCTCGTGGAGGGGAGCCGGGGCCGCATGAGTACCATCCAGATGAGGGTCCTGGAACGCGTAGGCCCAGCGCTCCACGCCCAGATCCTTGAGAGGCAGACCCATCTGGAGTTGAGCGGTAAGTGGCCAAGCATTGCTGTGTGAGACAGGGCATGTCGCAGTGTGCTGGTTGTCTGATACCTGCCTGTATGTGTGACATAGCCCATGTATGCATGTGTGTGTGCAGGGACATCATGCATGTGAGACCAGTAATGTGTGAACCACACGGTTGGTGCATGTGTTCAAATGCAACATGGGTTGCCCTATGCGGAATGGCCACATGAAAGCATGCCAGTCTCTGTTCCAGGACATGGGTGAGGGATGGATGCTGATGCCATGTACATGTATGCTGTCCATGTCTGTGTGTCTGACCTGCGTGTCTGTGACTTGTGAATGCCAGGGATGCATGACACATGTCTGTCGCAATGTTCAGGTTCACTGATGCAGCCTAGTCATCCTTGTATCCACTGTGTCTGTGGTGTACGAGGCCAGATGGATGAAACTAGGGTGTGTGTGTGCATGTGATAGGCATGGCACATGATGCATGTGAGTTCCAAAACAACAGTGTATGTTTCAAGAATCACTTGGACATATATGCTAATGTCCATAGCATGCGCCATGCCTGTTACTGCATGTGTTTTACCTGCACTGAGCCATGTGTTGTGGAGGGACATGATGGAAGTGATCTTTGACAGTGCCACTCATCTACTATTGCTTCCTGTCTAGGGGACCATTGTACAGTACCCTGATGCTTGTGTTCTATGTCTCCCTCTACACAGCACCACGTGAAGAAGAGGGCGGAGATGGCTCTGTGGAGCAAAGCGGCGGGGATGCCCCCACGGCTGCAGCGGAAGGGGTGGGTGAGCCCCCACAGGGGCTTGCAACGGCGGAAGACGGGGTGGAGCCATCCAGGTTGGTGGTTTCCACAGAGGAGGAGGAGGCCGCTACTGAGGCGCACATGGGGCCTGGTGGGGGCATCCCTGCTGGTGCAAGTGTTGCAGTCCAGGGGCAGGGGCAGGAGGCAGCACAGGTCGCCGTGGAGGGGCCTGTGCATGTCACTGTCCCTGACACTGTGACTGCACCACCATGCACCAGCAGGGATGCCCCATCCCAGGCCCGTCCGCAGGTAGGGGGGATGTCCATGTCATCTGACTCCCCTCCACCTGCGGACGAGGGGACCCCTGGCCGTATGGAGAAGGTCCTGATTGGTGTCGCGTTGCGCACAGGTGCAATTCGTGATGAGGTGCGTGCTTCCCGGGAGGAGCATGCACGTCATCACGGAGAGCACCGTGCCGACGTGGCCCAGTTGGGAACGGCCATGGTCGGGGATTTCCTACATGTGTCGGCCAATCTGGCGACCCTCTCCTCCTCTGTGGAGACTATGCACCAGTCGTTCTCCATGTCATCTTCCGGCCCAGATGCCACCAGGGCCCCCTGTGGACCTGCCCCGACCAATGCAGCCGGCTCGGTGGGGATCCCATCCCTGCCACAGTCGGGAGTCGGAGGTCCAGCAGGGGTGTACACACCAGCATCTGGACCCCAGCAGATGGAGGATGTGACGGCATCATCAGGCAGGGCACGTGCACGACGGCGTCGGTGGATACCATCAGCCTGGATGCCGTTGTGCTGGCACAGGCAGTTGTGTCGGAGGCAGCGGCAGGCTCGACGTGAGAGGCATCATGGCTCGGGGCCATCAACATCAGGGGTGCAGGCATCGGCCAGAGGGCAGGAGAACTCTGGAATGAGAGTGGCTTCCGTGTGGGAGCGGTTGGGCCAGCAGATAGGTGCGGAGCGGCAGCGGGAAGAGGAGGAACGGCTCACAATGGTCAGGGCGGAGAACTCCATGCGGAGGGCGCTGAGGTGGGCTGAGTGCCTCGAGGGTCTTCGCAGGGAGTTGGAGCTGGACACTGCTTTATCCCTGCGAGACCTCGGGGCCAGGGAACATGCCCGCCTCCAAGCCATTGAACAGGAGTTCGATGATGCCCTGGCCCATGAAAACATCCAGTGAGCCGTTGGACTTGCCCGCTGCCCATGTAAATAGTTATGTAGTTAGTGTTAGGTTTCCTTTGTTTTTGCATTTTCTTTGGACCTTTTGTACAATGGGCCACATTTTTGTATATAGTTATTTTTTATTAGGTAGTGTTGTTAGATAGGTTTCATTTCTTTTGTTGGGATCATGGACCCTGGCTTGTTCACCTGTACATAGTTCACTGTTGGATTTTCTTTTCTTTTTACAATTTACCCATGGAGCAATGGCTTTCAATTATAATTTCCCATTGGATTTTCTTTTCTGGACTGTGACTTTGGACACCATTCCTTTGGATTCTGATTTTTGGTTTTGCATTTTTTCATGGACATGCTTCTTTTTACTTTTTTTACATTCCCATTTCTGTTAGTTTATTTTTGATTCAATTTCTGTTTTCTTTAATACATATTTTTTGATCAAACTTCAATGTGTAGTATCATCTCATTGGTTTCATGAATATCATGATATGGGTTTTGAGATTCACTGACACCCATTGGGTGTATGTGAGGGACATGTGTTCGTTTCCAAACTTGCAATTGCTGTTCTATCATGTTATTGCCATTTCTAAGTGGGTGGATGCAATACTCGGGTGGGTGTTTTGCATTTGGAGGCTGACCATAGGGACCGGGGATCTAGATTGTGATGACATGTTGGCTGGGGAAAATGAGTTGGACATGAGTGGGGGCATGCTGGCAGGTGCTCCACAGTGCTGGGGGTGCAGGGGAACATGAGTTGGACATGAGTGGGGGCCTGCTGGCAGGTGCCCCACAGTACTGGGGGGTGGCGGTGCAGGGGAACATGAGTTGGACATGAGTGGGGGCCTGCTGGCAGGTGCCCCACAGTGCTGGGGGGTGGGGGTGCAGGGGAACATGAGTGGGGGCCTGTTGGAGGCTGCCCCTGGTGGCTGGGGGGTGGGAGTGGTGGTAGACATGAGTGGGGGCCTGGTGGAGGCTGCCCCTGCACTGCTGGGGTGTGGGGGTAATAGGGGACATGAGTGGGGGCCTGGTGGAGGCAGCCCCTGGTGGCTGGGGGGTGGGGTGCTGGGAGACAGGAGTGGGAGCCTGGTGGAGGGTGCCCCTGACTGCTGGGGGGTAGTGGGTGCAGGGAGACAGGAGTGGGGGCCTGGTGGAGGGTGCCCCTGACTGCTGGAGGGTGGGGGTGGTGGGAGACATGAGTGGGGGCCTGGTGGAAGCTGCCCCTGCACTGTTAGGGGTGGGGGTAATAGGGGACATGAGTGGGGGCCTGGTGGAGGCTGCCCCTGGTGGCTGGGGGGTGGGGGTGGTGGGAGACATGAGTGGGGGCCTGGTGGAGGCTGCCCCTGGTGGCTGGGGGGTGGGGGTGGTGGGAGACATGAGTGGGTGCCTGGTGTAGGCTGCCCCTGGTGGCTGGGGGTTGGGGGTGGTGGGAGACATGAGTGAGGGCTTGGCGGAGGCTGCCCCTGGTGGCTGGGGGGTGAGGGTGGTGGGAGACATGAGTTGGACATGAGTGGGGGCCTGGTGGAGGCTGCCCCACACTGCTGGGGGGTGGGGGTGCAGGGAGACAGGAGTGGGGGCCTGGTGGAGGCTGCCCCTGCACTGCTGGGGGGTGGGGGTGATGGGAGACATGAGTTGGACATGAGTGGGGGCCTGGTGGAGGGTGCCCCTGACTGCTGGGGGTAGGGGGTGGTGGGAGACATGAGTGGGGGCCTGGTGGAAGCTGCCCCTGCACTGCTGGGGGGTGTGGGTAATAGGGGACATGAGTGGGGGCCCGGTGGAGGCTGCCCCTGCACTGCTGGGGGGTGGGGGTAATAGGGGACATGAGTGGGGGCCTGGTGGAGGCTGCCTCTGGTGGCTGGGGGGTGGGGGTGGTGGGAGACATGAGTGGGGGCCTGGTGGAGGCTGCCCCTGGTGGCTGGGGGTGGTGGGAGACATGAGTGGGGGCCTGGTGGAGGCTGCCCCTGCACTGCTGGGGGGTGGGGGTAATAGGGGATATGAGTGGGGGCCTGGCGGAGGCTGCCCCTGCACTGCTGGGGGGTGGGGGTAATAGGGGACATGAGTGGGGGCCTGGTGGAGGCTGCCCCTAGTGGCTGGGGAGTGGGGGTGGTGGGAGACATGAGTGGGGGCCTGGTGGAGGCTGCCCCTGGTGGCTGGGGGGTGGGGGTGGTGGGAGACATGAGTGGGGGCCTGGTGGAGGCTGCCCCTGGTGGCTGGAGGGTGGGGGTGGTGGGAGACATGAGTGGGGGCCTGGTGGAGGCTGCCCCTGCACTGCTGGGGGGTGGGGGCGCAGGGAGACTGGAGTGGGGGCCTGATGGAGGCTGCCCCTGCACTGCTGGGGGGTGGGGGTGATGGGAGACATGAGTTGGACATGAGTGCGGGCCTGGTGGAGGCTGCCCCTGGTGGCTGGGGGGTGGGGGTGGTGGTAGACATGGATGGGGGCCTGGTGGAGGCTGCCCCTGGTGGCTGGGGGGTGGGGTGGTGGGAGACATGAGTGGGGGCCTGGTGGAGGCTGCCCCTGGTGGCTGGGGTGTGAGGGTGGTGGAAGACATGAGTGGGGGCCTGGTGGAGGGTGCCCCTGGTAGCTGGGGGGTGGGGGTGGTGGGAGACATGAGTGGGGGCCTGGTGGAGGCTGCCCCTGGTGGCTGGGGGGTGGGGGTGGTGGGAGACATGGGTGGGGGCCTGGTGTTGGCTGCCCCTGTTGGCTGGGGGGTGAGGGTGGTGGGAGACATGAGTTGGACATGAGTGGGGGCCTGGTGGAGGCTGCCCCTGCACTGCTGGGGGGTGGGGGTGCAAGGAGACAGGAGTGGGGGCCTGGTGGAGGCTGCCCCTGCACTGCTGGGGGGTGGGGGTGATGGGAGACATGAGTTGGACATGAGTGGGGGCCTGGTGGAGGCTGCCCCTGGTGGCTGGGGGGTGGGGGTGGTGGGAGACATGAGTGGGGGCCTGGTGGAGGCTGCCCCTGCACTGCTGGGGGGTGGGGGCGCAGGGAGACTGGAGTGGGGGCCTGATGGAGGCTGCCCCTGCACTGCTGGGGGGTGGGGGTGATGGGAGACATGAGTTGGACATGAGTGCGGGCCTGGTGGAGGCTGCCCCTGGTGGCTGGGGGGTGGGGGTGGTGGTAGACATGGATGGGGGCCTGGTGGAGGCTGCCCCTGGTGGCTGGGGGGTGGGGTGGTGGGAGACATGAGTGGGGGCCTGGTGGAGGCTGCCCCTGGTGGCTGGGGTGTGAGGGTGGTGGAAGACATGAGTGGGGGCCTGGTGGAGGGTGCCCCTGGTAGCTGGGGGGTGGGGGTGGTGGGAGACATGAGTGGGGGCCTGGTGGAGGCTGCCCCTGGTGGCTGGGGGGTGGGGGTGGTGGGAGACATGAGTGGGGGCCTGGTGGAGGCTGCCCCTGGTGGCTGGGGGTGGTGGGAGACATGAGTGGGGGCCTGGTGGAGGCTGCCCCTGCACTGCTGGGGGGTGGGGGTAATAGGGGATATGAGTGGGGGCCTGGCGGAGGCTGCCCCTGCACTGCTGGGGGGTGGGGGTAATAGGGGACATGAGTGGGGGCCTGGTGGAGGCTGCCCCTAGTGGCTGGGGAGTGGGGGTGGTGGGAGACATGAGTGGGGGCCTGGTGGAGGCTGCCCCTGGTGGCTGGGGGGTGGGGGTGGTGGGAGACATGAGTGGGGGCCTGGTGGAGGCTGCCCCTGGTGGCTGGAGGGTGGGGGTGGTGGGAGACATGAGTGGGGGCCTGGTGGAGGCTGCCCCTGCACTGCTGGGGGGTGGGGGCGCAGGGAGACTGGAGTGGGGGCCTGATGGAGGCTGCCCCTGCACTGCTGGGGGGTGGGGGTGATGGGAGACATGAGTTGGACATGAGTGCGGGCCTGGTGGAGGCTGCCCCTGGTGGCTGGGGGGTGGGGGTGGTGGTAGACATGGATGGGGGCCTGGTGGAGGCTGCCCCTGGTGGCTGGGGGGTGGGGTGGTGGGAGACATGAGTGGGGGCCTGGTGGAGGCTGCCCCTGGTGGCTGGGGTGTGAGGGTGGTGGAAGACATGAGTGGGGGCCTGGTGGAGGGTGCCCCTGGTAGCTGGGGGGTGGGGGTGGTGGGAGACATGAGTGGGGGCCTGGTGGAGGCTGCCCCTGGTGGCTGGGGGGTGGGGGTGGTGGGAGACATGGGTGGGGGCCTGGTGTTGGCTGCCCCTGTTGGCTGGGGGGTGAGGGTGGTGGGAGACATGAGTTGGACATGAGTGGGGGCCTGGTGGAGGCTGCCCCTGCACTGCTGGGGGGTGGGGGTGCAAGGAGACAGGAGTGGGGGCCTGGTGGAGGCTGCCCCTGCACTGCTGGGGGGTGGGGGTGATGGGAGACATGAGTTGGACATGAGTGGGGGCCTGGTGGAGGCTGCCCCTGGTGGCTGGGGGGTGGGGGTGGTGGGAGACATGAGTGGGGGCCTGGTGGAGGCTGCCCCTGCACTGCTGGGGGGTGGGGGCGCAGGGAGACTGGAGTGGGGGCCTGATGGAGGCTGCCCCTGCACTGCTGGGGGGTGGGGGTGATGGGAGACATGAGTTGGACATGAGTGCGGGCCTGGTGGAGGCTGCCCCTGGTGGCTGGGGGGTGGGGGTGGTGGTAGACATGGATGGGGGCCTGGTGGAGGCTGCCCCTGGTGGCTGGGGGGTGGGGTGGTGGGAGACATGAGTGGGGGCCTGGTGGAGGCTGCCCCTGGTGGCTGGGGTGTGAGGGTGGTGGAAGACATGAGTGGGGGCCTGGTGGAGGGTGCCCCTGGTAGCTGGGGGGTGGGGGTGGTGGGAGACATGAGTGGGGGCCTGGTGGAGGCTGCCCCTGGTGGCTGGGGGGTGGGGGTGGTGGGAGACATGGGTGGGGGCCTGGTGGAGGCTGCCCCTGTTGGCTGGGGGGTGAGGGTGGTGGGAGACATGAGTTGGACATGAGTGGGGGCCTGGTGGAGGCTGCCCCTGCACTGCTGGGGGGTGGGGGTGCAAGGAGACAGGAGTGGGGGCCTGGTGGAGGCTGCCCCTGCACTGCTGGGGGGTGGGGGTGATGGGAGACATGAGTTGGACATGAGTGGGGGCCTGGTGGAGGCTGCCCCTGGTGGCTGGGGGGTGGGGGTGGTGGTAGACATGAGTGTGGGCCTGGTGGAGGCTGCCCCTGCACTGCTGGGGGGTAGGGGGTGCAGGGAGACATGAGTGGGGGCCTGGTGGAGGCTTCCCCTGGTGGCTGGGGGGTGGGGGTGGTGGTAGACATGGGTGGGGCCCTGGTGGAGGCTGCCCCTGCACTGCTGGGGGGTGGAGGTGGTGGGAGACATGAGTGGGGGCCTGGTGGAGGCTGCCCCTGGTGGCCGGGGGGTGGGGGTGGTGGTAGACATGAGTGGGGGCCTGGTGGAGGCTGCCCCTGCACTGCTGGGGGGTGGGGGTAATAGAGGACTTGAGTGGGGGCCTAGTGGAGGCTGCCCCTGGTGGCTGGGGGTGGGGTGCAGGGAGACAGGAGTGGGGGCCTGGTGGAGGGTGCCCCTGCACTGCTGGGGGGTGGGGGTGGTGCTAGACATGGGTGGGGCCCTGGTGGAGGGTGCCCCTGACTGCTGGGGGGTGGGGGTGGTGGTAGACATGGGTGGGGCCCTGGTGGAGGGTGCCCCTGACTGCTGGGGCGTGGGGGTGCTGAGAGACATGCATTGTTGATCAGTAGTGCAAGGTGACATGTGGGTTGGCTGGGGGGCATGCCCATGGTGGATGGGCTGCCTGCGGGACATGAGCAGGGGTGCAGGGTAGTCCCCCGTGGTGTGGGCTGCCTGCAGGGGCCGTGGAGGTTGTAGAGCGAACACCTGGCAGGACCCACAAGGCCAATTCACGTGTAGTACTCCCCAGAACCTCTGAAATACACGTACCCTGCTGAAATCACATGTGGAACTTCCCGCGCACCCCTGAAATACACGTACCCTGCTGAAATCGCGTGTGGAACTTCCTGCGCACTCCTGAAATACACGTACCCTGCTCGCACTGGGCCAATCGGGTGTGGAACTTCCCGCGCACCCCTGCAATACACGTACCATGCTGAAATCGTGTGTGGAACTTCCTGCGCACCCATGGAATACACGTACCCTGCTGGAATCACGTGTGATACTTCCCGCGCACCCCTGAAATACACGTACCCTGCTGGAATCGCGTGTGATACTTCCCGCGCACCCCTGATGCACGCGTACACAGGACAATCGCGTGTGGAACTTCCCGCGAACCACTGAAATACACGTTCCCCGCTTGGCGTTTGCTCCTTGCCAGCCCTGTGAACTGGTCCAGGGTTAGCGCAGCCCTTTGCGATTATTTGGGGATTTTGAAGGCTTTACCGTGCGCGAGGGCGTTCTTGGGGGCGTAACTGGTGCTGCTGCAGGGTCGCTGCGCCACGCTGCGCCACAGCTGGTTTTGGATGCGACAATCCATGAATACGGTGTGCGTGGAAATCGATTTTAGCGCACGCGGCTGGCGCAGACATTCGCACGGGGACACTGTGCGCCAGTCGCGTGCGCCACTTTTGTGCGAATTTCTATGAATTACCCTGTAAGTGTGTTATAAATACCCAACTAAGACATATTCCGGTAACAGCGCCTCAATGCACCCAGGCTATGTGTGAGCGCTTTAAAAAAAGCAAAGATAAATAAATAAATCAAAGTATGTAAAAAAAAAAACACAAAACAACACATATCACATTACTACAACAATAAGTTAAAAAAGATAGCTTGGAGAATAAACCTAAAGGTTACAATCACCCAGCTAGCTCGTAGTGCAACATTGAAAAATGCAAAACAAACACCAATTATTTGCACGTAAAACGCACATTTGCGCGCCTTTCTGTCCGAAAATCCCTTTTTGAGGTGTGGGGATTTTCGGGAAGAATGGCGCGCAAATGTGCGTTTTACGCGCAAATGATTCCATGAATCAGGGTGCTAATGTGTGGGCTATGGGCCTATATAATTTATCCCCGTGGGCACTGTAATCGCCCTATATTCACATGTATACGGTACTGATTTCTCTTTTCATACCATCTCCTTTTGGCATCCATCAAAGTGAGATGTCTACATGTTCTCGAAATGTGATGCCTTCTTGTGTATTTGTTTCTCTTTATAATGTTACATACACCATGTGTAAAGTGCAGCAAACACAAAACATTCCTGTACATTCAACAATAATACGCCTCCCAATACATGTTGTTTGTGGATGTGTGTTTCTTAAATACGTGCTATACAGAAGAAGTCAGCACATTTGGAGAGCATGTAGGCATCTCACTTTGATGGATGCCAAAAAGGAGGTGACAGGAAAGGGAAATCCTTACTGTACCCGTGCGAATACAGGGCGATTAGAAGAAAACAGTACACTCTACACTCACTGGCGTATTGGTATGCATGCATTTCTGGAGCATGCATGATATGTGTTGCTCGGAAAAATGAAATTACAAATAATGCTGCATTGCAAACAGGGAGTTTGGAAATCGGACACATAACATGAAGTGGAAGAATGAGCAATTTTATTCATGGGTACCTTTACAATAATATGAATTGGCAAATCAAATATCTCTGACATTGCAAATCTAGTGGGCAATCCTAAGAAATATCTCAGCCATACATGTATTTACAAAGCCAGACCTCTAGATTTGTTGACAATGCTTCTTTTTGCTTTGTTTACTGTACATGTGCATGTCTGAGCATGGCGTGTAATCCCCGCCCGCTGCCTCCATGGCATATGGGGAAAAATAGTTCTAAATATGGTGGTAACCTCAGCGCCCTGATGCCTCAGGGTTTGTTTGCGCTGTCCAAATGCGATAAATAAATAAATAAATACATAAAATAGTGTACTATCAGATTGTGATGCTCACATTTCGTAGCCACATTTGTATCTCCCACTTAACCACTAATACTACCCTTACATGTTCTGCGATTAGCCCCTGTAAGCTACTGACTCCTCTCACAGGCACCGCTGTCAGCGCCAACACGGCTGTGCCTTTGCGAAGGTGTGTGCTTACCACACTCACCAGCTTGGCATGGAATGGCCCCTTGGTATTTCAGGAAAGCGTGAACAATGGCTCTCGGAGTTTAGGAGTGGGACTCCTCACTTTTGCCTCATTACAGCCAAGGGTTGCAATATGTACATCCGCATTATCGATCATTCCCAGTTAGTGATTCGCTGATAACTGGCTGAGAACATAGTAATGATTTACCAATAGGAACGCAGGCTCAGTATGAGTGAGCTGCTGGAACCATTGCATCTGTATCTGAGGCGCTGTGCAGCAGAGTAAGTAATGCAATCATGTGTTTTTACTATGCACTGTGTTATATCAATGCTCAGACCACATGCATCTCGCGTGCCAACCATGTCCTTCATGAAACCTGCCAGAGCTGTCATATGTGAACGTAGATACGTGTCTATACAGCCTCTCGATTGGCACAAGTTATAAGAAAGCCATATAGGCTTCCTTCCGTCTATGGGCCCTGACCATACAGCTGGCTGACCTTATTCACATACAACGGAGAATACTATCATGTGTGTACTGAGCAGCTCCAATGAGATACTCACGGAGCACTTTCTAGATGTCGAGGGTATGGAATTTGGGAGTTATAGTACTACATGAAGGATTAAGGTGTGGGGCAGGTTTGGGGGTACAGGGAGGGTGCCATTTTAGGGAATGGTGGCGTTGGGGGGAATCACGGAAGCAGGGGGAATGACTGGCACGGGTAGAAGGCTAAGGGAACTGAGAACATCAGTAAAAGAAAATGATTGAGTCAACATTTACTTCACTTGGCAGTAATACTTCGAGTCACTGAATTTCGGTCGCCAGCCTTCTCCCATATGGAATATACTAGTATCAAAACGGCCGCGTGACATGTCCAGATGATGGCTTGAGATCCCTGGCCACATTTATGAGCGATGCTGTGCGTTATTTTCCCAGCTCGAAACAGATTAACATTTGCAGCAGAACGACTAATTGGCGCCAGTTTCGCCACTTGTGTAATACGGAACTGACCAAACAGGATTCATCCCCAATCAGGTTACCTGATTTGGCTGCCTCACTGATGTGTGCACGAGGCACGAAACACTTGGAGGAGAACATCACCTGGTCTGAAAGAGATTGAGGGCCTAATTCAGAGCGCCTTTTCGGATGTGATTTGGCATTGTAAAACTAGGCACTGGATCTGCTGGGAACCAGAGTTTGTCCCTCAAATCCCCCGCACCCCCATGTGAAAATAAAGTATATATACGCCGGGAGGATGGCTCATAGTCAACGAAAAACAACACAGAGAATCACAGGTTGAAAACCGCTCACCTGCTTAGAGGCTAGTGCACGGCATGAAACACAGTATAAAAACTCAATTTAATTATTATACATTTAAATATATCCCAATGGCATTTAAAAGTTTAAATTAGATCCACAACCAACCTCCTGGTAAAAACAGTCAAGGGAATAGGAATACCTTATCTCTAGTTTTAGAGCTCTGCCAAAAATAAACACATTTTAATATTTGGGATACAGTGAAATGGCTCAAATGCTTAAAGCAGCTTAAAGTGCTATGCTGAAGCCAAGGGAATTATCTGATTGGAATTTCACTCAGTACAAGATCAGCACTTCTAGATTACGATATTACATTTTAATCTTATTTGATGTCTACTCGGTGGTATCTTTGACTAATATTATTACATGTACTAACATCAAAAGTATAAGGGCTGAGCGCTCGAGCATAATTTGGGCAAATGTCATATTTTTAGTGGGCATTAAGGGCTAGATTATTCAATGTGTAGCCCGTACCCAAATGGAACATTGTGTTGTTTGCCAACAAGGATTGCACGTTGATATTACACAATGGCTGCAGGGCGCCTTCTCTAATAATGAACGGGTGTGTGCTAACTTTGCAGGTGCACATTGAAAAAGGGCCTTTCTTTATATGCACGAGGACGTGGCGCAAGAAAGAGAGGCAATCCTTGATTTTGTTTGCCTGTTTTGGATTAACAACGCATGCACCCAGATAATCAGGCCATGGGGATGTCATCTGCCTGTGTGCCTCCCGCAAGTTGGTGCACATGCAGGGGGCCCAAGCAGGGTGTTTTAAAGCAGAATGCACCTTAACCCCAAGGCAGGCAGTCACCCTTTAAATGTGGCAGGCACACAGGGGCATCACTGATCCTGCCCCTGTGGTTGAAAGACTTATTTAGGTTCTTGTCCCTTGAAATTGTTGTTTGTTCACCCCATTATCTTCAATCGAATGATACTGAAGATAGCAATATCTTTGTGATCTGAGATAGCCGGGCCTGTGGTTCCGTTAACTAACTATCTATGGATCTGTGTTTTACCCTATGGTCACAGGTCCGAATCATGGCAAGTCCCCTCAGCCCTTCCTCCCTCCAAGATCAGCTTGAGTACCACTGAGTTGGCTACAGATAAATATCTGTTATCAGTGTCAAGGTGTCCTCTTTAGGGGAGGGCAGCTTTGAAGCGAAGAAGACTTTATACCTATGTAGATATATAAATTATCTTTTATGTATGTCAATGGGGGATAACAATGTCAACGATTTAAATTTGTAGAAGTATATATAGATTGTATCCATGCCCTACACAGATTAAATTAACTATGCCTTTTCTATTTTAGTTTTAAATGACCCATCATACTAATGAGACAATATATTTTTTCAAGCTATATCTGATGTATGTTATATCTTTTCATCGATCATTACAAGATATGTTGTGGTGTGTAACTCTATGTATAGAACAGCCATATATACCATACCATGCATACCATACCATGCATACACATACCGAGACTAATTGTTCCAATTGTGCAGATGTAATACATGAAGAGAAGGAGGTCTCAGTGAACTTGTAATCTTGCCCTTTAAAAAGGTAGAATTTGAATTCCAAACTAGTTTCAAAATTATTTTTTTTATTTGATTATCAAGAAATTAATAATATCAGAAACATTAGGAAATGTCATTATAACATGCAATTCATGATGCGTCAAATGTTAAGGAGGGACAATCAGGCAGACTGAAGACAACAGCAGGATCAAATGAATCAGTCCTGGGATGATCAGAGTGGGAGGGGGCACATGATAACGTGCAAACAGGTTGAAATCATGTTGAAGCGTCTTTGTGGGATTATTATATTAGTGTTCTCTTCTGGGTCAGTATTGTTGCAAGTGTTAACATATATATCTTAAGATAATGAAAATAATTCCCATTGTTGAGGGATCATAGGGTAGTAATCATTTGAGTTGACAAATGTTACGAATGGATGCCATATCTATCTATATATGTTTCAGGTATCGAAGAGAGTGGTAGTGATCTTCTCCATGTCAACATACATATCAAATTGTGGCCCACCACATGTGCATTAAGGGAGCGTCTACATTTCTCCCGTTGTGGCAATAGTGAGATGTGTAGTTGTTATCATGTAGTTGGCCAATCCTGAATGTGGTGCCCCTAAATAAAATTGTCTTGTCCATCCACATCATCCAATAAGATTATCAAAGGTTCTAAGGAAGACAAATGCCAAAAATATTCTGAATCAACTTAAAAATCTCTGCCCAGAAGGGTCTTATTTTGGGACATTGCCACCATATGTGACCCATGGAGACTGCCCCACCACAATCTGTCTAGCAAAGTGGGGAAGGTTCAGAGTACATTTGGTGCAATAAGTATGGGGTAAGGTACAAATGATAGAGGATTTTGCATGAATTCTTGGTGATCGCAATGCATATGGATGATTTGGTTGCCATTTTTCATATAGTCTCCTAAAATGTGAGTGGGACAGATAGATCCAATTCTCCTTCCTGTCCCTCCATATAATTCAGGGTGCTCTCAGACCCCTCACATGGCAATAGTTTGTATATGTTTGAGATCTTATGCATGAAGAGGTTAAAAGATAATCATTTCTCAAAGGTTGTTACATCTCTACTACCCCCTTTTGTGATGTCTGGTTGTGAAATGCAGTGTCATAGTTGTGTGTATTGAAATCATTACAACTCACAGAAGGCACATGTTGTTTTACATAGTGCAAATGCTAAGGGGTGCCTTCTTTGAATTGTTGATTATGATAACGAAGACCTCCATCTTTCAATTTGGTAAAGCTATGAGTGTCCAGACATGGTGTGAAGTTTGGGTTTTGCTGTCAAAGGGGGGGGGGTGAGTGGAAGGTTTACATTTACAGGCCGACATGTCCCAATAGGATAGGCTTGTCAGGGAGGAAGATTGCATGGTGTGCCACACTGGTCAACTGTGAGGTGGCAGTCATGAGAGAGAGGCCAGGGGGATCTCTAGGCTTGACTGCTCAAACTCCTTCATTTTTTTTAAGTAACTGTGTGTCAACAAAGTCAAGTATCACAGAGTTTGTGCCACTAACAAGTAATTATGTATATTTGGCATCGCTATTCTGCCCTGTTGTTTATTATGGGTAAGGATTTTCTTTCATAGAGGAGCCAGTTTCTCCTGCCAGATGAAGTCCCATATTTTGGATTGCAGTTTTTCAAGTGCTTTCAATTGAACCCTAACCAGGAGGGATTGAAAGATGCATAATAGATGCAGAAGTACATTCATCTTAATTGCTGTGCATCTACCAAACCAGGAGATTTTAGTACTTTTCCAGTAATCCAGGTCTTGAAAGAGGCCACTGAAGTTATGTTGGAAAAGGGCAGTGTGAGAATGTGTAAAGAAAAATATGATTTTCTCGGCTTTCCACTTGAAAGCAATCAGCCGCATATCTGAATCAGGGATTGACGTTTGAGGGTGGAAGATTTGGTCTAGTGGATTGAATAGCCTAAAATGCGTCTTAAACTATCTAGCTATGGCTGGCAGTGTTGATTTGAGGTTTGTCATAAAAAGTATATCATCCGCAAACAAACCAGGTTTGTGTGGGGTTGAACTGGTTTCCTCTCCTACAATATGCAGATTACACCTAATTCTACTAGCAAAGAGTTTGAGGACTACGGCTAATAATAGTGGGTCCATGGGAAAACCTTGTCCCGTTCCCTGATGAATAGTGATTGGGTCAGATAGCCTTGTGTTCTTCCTGATGGTTGTATTGGGAAATTTGCAAGAACTTGTTTCATAAAATGGGGTCCGAATCTCAAGATATTTCAAACTCTAGATAGGTAAAACAAGCTTATGCTATCAAAAGCTTCAATTGCATCAATTGCCAGTCGGTTTATGAATGTTTTCTTTTTGTTACACCAATCGACTCTGTTGATTACTTTATTATGGGTTTGACGATTAAGAATAAAGCTGGATTGATCGGGATCTACCATTTTCTGTAGAAGTGGAGCCAGGCAGTTAGCAAACATTTTACAGTATATACAATTGTCCTCATTTAGAATGTCTATGGGGCGATATGCCGATCAATCCATGGGATCTCTCCCAGGTTTGAGTAGTAGGGTGGGGGTAGATTATACCAGAAGAGAAGTTACACTACCTGTTATTAGAAAGTGGTTTAAAAGGCGTGTTAATGGATCTGACAGGTGGTCAAAGAATTGTTTATAAGAGGATATACAAAAGGCATCAGGGCCTGGGGATTTGCTGGAGGGGAGTGGCCAGGCAGCTTGCATGATCTCTTCCATGGTCATAGGGCTCTCCAATGGCAGCATACCTTCTTCAGTAAGGGTAAGAGCGATGCCTGGACAAGGTAAGATTATTGTTGCCCTATTCCTGCATTCTCAGCTGTATGTGTGAATTCTCAGCTCTAAAAAAGGAGGCTGAATGGTCCAAAAAGATTTTTTACTTTGAGGGCTCATCAGATTTGATGTTTCCATTGGAATCTTGTAGCCATTGCATATAGTTCCACGTCTGCAACCACTGCAATTTAAAGGCAAGTATTTTGTTTGTTCTTATTACTTTTAGTGTAATAACATTGTTTGGTGCGCAATAAGATTTTTGCATCTTCATTGGTCAGCAAGGTCTCCAGCAACTTCTTAACAGTCCGTAGCGTGCAATAGGTTTTATGTGACCTTGTATGCTTATGTTCCTGTTCTAAAGCTTTAATCTGAGTTTTTAAATTGGTTATCCAAGAGTTTAATAATCTGTTTTGTGGTTGCTAGTTTGATTAGTTCACCCCTAAGTATGCCCTTATAAGCTTCCCCGAGTGATTCTAGACTTGCCCATTATCATTTACTTGAAAATACTAAGTAATGTGTTTAGTGATTTTCTCTAACAATTGGGGTCTCTTAGCAATATACGATTTAGGCGCTAAGGGAAAGGTCTGGGTGTCTGATCCGGTTCTATGAAAATGGTTAGAGTAATAAGGGTGTGGTCAGAGTGAATCCTATTCCTGATGTTTGCCTCCTGAACAGAATCTAATATGGAGGGCAGGGGAAGGAGGAATCATATTAATCCTGGAGTGACTATTGTGGACATGACAATAGAACATGTAATCGTTATCTGTTGGGTAGAGGTTTCTCTAGGTGTCGACTAAACCTATACAGACCTGATAGGGAGAGCTTCTACATGGCTTCCCAATCCTGGCCACGCCCCAATTTCACAATTCTTTAAAGGCCCTTGTAAATGGCATGGACACCTTTTTTTGATAGGTTCATGGATCAAACCAAATAACTGTTGGATCTAGTCAAAGCAAAAGATATTATGAAAAGTCGCAGATTTGTGTATACCTAAAAGAGTAGGTCACGATGAAAAGGGTTAGAAGGAACCAAACATATCTTATGATACGGTAAATACTGTGGTGGATCAGATGAAGGATACGGATATGGTAAATACATTTTTACTCTGAGGATTATAAGGCCTATATTTCCCTTTGACTACGGGGTGTCCGCTACCTATTTTACTCAGGTGCTCTTCAGTCAGTGTAAATGTCCAAAACATGTCCATCCACTGTCCAAATCTAACCCCTCTGACCCTACAACTAATATAACTAACTAAGACCTGGATAAGTACTCCCTTCTCCTGGTTACAGTGTTCTTCACAGGGATTCTCTTTTGATTCTGCTGTTTTACCCAGTAGACCAAACACAAATAGTATTTGGTTACCTTTTTAGTTCAGTTCTTTTGCTCCCTTAGATCTCCTCTTGTATACTTTAAATACTCAATTTCTAGTTATAATTCATCCTTTGCAGATTGTTGTCTCATGTATGAGGTTTATTAACTTACCATCAAAAGACTGTATTCCCCAAGTGTCTCACCCTTTTCCCCAACGTGATAAGTTTCCAACTTTTCCTCCCTCCCAATTTGTAGTATTTGTGTTTCTTTCTATCTCATTAACACAATTCTGGTTTGTTACTTCATTTTCAATTCCCTTCACACCAATACTGGGATGAGTTTTGTTTGCTTTACATTGAGTCCTTCCTTGCCCTTCTGGTATTCCCGTTCCCCTGTATTACCTGATGTGTTTGGGGGTAATGGTGCCGGTATGTGGTGGACATCGGATTCTCTTTCATCTGCTTCGTCACTCTGTGACTCACTTTCTATGGCATTTCTTTCTACTGTACCTCACTCCCATCTTCTAAATATCACCGGTGCCATGACTCGGATCAGGAGTGATTTCCTCCCACTGGTGGCATTGATGTTGTTGTACGGGCGGACTGCCCACCACGACTAGTTTGTGGTCATGCCACTACCAAACTCTCTCTTCCACCGGACTTGGATTTCCTTCACTTTGACATGCCATTCTCCCAGTGCTCAATGCTCTGTTTCGAAGCTGCTCTGGCTTACGCCAGCTCTGCGTTCTACAACAGCTCCTCCTTCTTCCATTCTCTTATGTACAGGGGGCTTCCCCTGGTTCGCTCAGCATTCAGCTTTCTCACGGCTCTCTTCCCTCTCCCACTGGCTCTCTGGTATATCATCCCTTATCGGCCTCCTCGGCACAGTCCATTGGACAATCTGATTTAAAGGGATATCCTCAGTTTCTTTTTGCTGATGAGATTTGTTCACTTTATCTTCATGAAACTGATAACTCTCTGGTGTATCGTCCATATAAACCATCATGTGGAAGGCCTCAGGAAGTTCCTCACGGGAATGGGAGTCCTTGTCCCCAAATGGGGAGTCTCCTGGTTCACAAATCTATCCGCGGTAAGGCACCACTGTATCTATCCTCCTCTATCCAAGTATACAGTCCTTCCTATAATCCCCACTCTGCCTCCTCGACTACCCTTGTAACACCTGACCCTCCCGGTGCTTCCTCTTGCTTTCACTCTTTCTCTCTTCTTGCTCGACTTGCATGCAATTCTCTTCCCCCGGGCATCCAAAAAACAGGCCACACTGATTTATTCAAAATAAACTAAAAGCCTGAATCCTTGCCTCCGAGCTACCCTTTTAACCTACTACTCATCT
Source organism: Ambystoma mexicanum (assembly GCF_040938575.1). Classification (NCBI taxonomy): domain Eukaryota; kingdom Metazoa; phylum Chordata; class Amphibia; order Caudata; family Ambystomatidae; genus Ambystoma; species Ambystoma mexicanum. The sequence continues at coordinate 916,811,855 of NC_090928.1, read as the reverse complement.
GCATTATAGATAACATTTTTCCTTTCTCTGTAACCTGCCTCTGTGCCTCACTTTTTTTGCCTTCACTCTAGCTCTTCATCCATCATGGTTGCATCCCTAAAACAGCTGGCTGTACCACCTACCTGCACTTAAGAATGTCTAATGTTGGTTCTCCTTAATCTACCACACATGTATTATCCCCAGTGACTGTGTTCATTTACTCCCCTCCACAAAATGTCACTCAATCACACCCCATTTTAAGAAGCTCACTGCTTCCCGTAAATCTGATTTCATATATATTGCATGTGCTCTTGCGATCAAAAGAGCCCTGTTCCTCCGTGTATACAAATAAGTAAATAAAATAAACAAATAAATATAAGCCTTTTAGATAAGTGGCACACCAACATTACCTAGGATATGAATTCATTGGCCTACACTCAGGGATAAATAAGTTCTTTCTTTTCCCCTTTGCCGTTTGAAAAACTTTTGACATTTTGCCCAGAAAGTAAGTATTTTTAGTTTCCCTTTTGATGTGCTATCAGAATTAAACCAAGCTTGAGAGGCTGATACCGTTGGGTAGGCTCTTCTTTTGGGGTGGACATGTTCACCCATAATATTCCGGGTCATGAATTAGCAAAATAATAGTAAAGAGGCCTGCAATCCCAGACTGCACAGAAAAATGCTGTTCAAATGCATGGACGCATGGCAGCGTCAATCTCCTCAAAATCCTTCAACATGTCACCATCGATTAGCAAGATGTGTTGTCCAACAAACCGAATTCTGCAAAAACATTAGAACAGAGTGGGGAATAGTGATTTAGCACGATATTGATATGTTGGACTTCAGTTCCAAAATGATGACCTTCTCAGGTCTGCCTCTTACAGTTCCACTTACAGAAACAGGGTTTTAGGAGACTGGATACCTGCTCTATTTGACACTGACCTAAATGTTTGCCCAGTAATAATTGGGCTCAGGGATCATGGGCGGGAGAACTTATCGAGCATCTCCTCTATGGTAGCTTTTAATAAAGTCACAGTGATGTGATTCAAAGACATTTCATGGGTGTGAATAACTTCTATCTTCCAGCAATCCTCCCTATGCATGGAGCTGGCATCACCAACCTCATTCACATTATGGGATTGGGAGGAAGTGTTGGGAAGGACAGGTGAGTGGAGATATACATGAGTGGGTGTATAAGTGTGGATCAAAAAGAGTTGCTCCTATCATGCAGCTGGGACAGGGTTTGGCTGTATGACTACTTGAACCTCAGCAGGGTGGTGTTCCTAAGGAGGATGGAGTCATGGATCAATTGGGGGAACTGTGCACATCAGTCAGGGATGCAAAAGGAGGCATCACACATCACCTGGACATTGAGAGTGTGCTGTTGCTATTGAGTTCTACAGATCTGCTCCCTGTCCTAAGGCACCAAAAGAATGGGGGTGCAGTCCAGTGTGCCCAGAACATTAGGGAGGTCTTTCATTTGCATGTTGGAATGTCCCCACAGCACAGAAGGACAGGTCTGCCTACAGAGGTGGTAGGGCAGTACATATGCAGGTGCTTCTCTGTACATCTACTTCAATGAGCTGGAGACTAGAGGTGATGGTCTCTGTCCTTCGATTGGGGGCATATGCTCTCCTCTTGCTCCTTTGGCCCAGCTGTCTCCTTTCGTTTTCCTTCTGTCCTATTGAGGCTCCATGAAAGCCTTGCATTAACTCCTGCACATACCTGCTAATGATGTAAGCAGCATTTATGAATCATGTTTCATTGCTGTGTCATTCCTGGGCTCTTGGTTTTTGTAACTTGATTGAGTAATTGCCTGACCCTGGCCCTTACTAAATCTCACCTCTGAGTATTTGGCTCTGGGTGTTGTCTATTGAAATTCGTGTGTCTTCAAATGTGTGTCATGTGTCTTTAAGTGTGATATGTGTGGTACCCAAGTGTTCCCCATGTGTGTCTCGCCATTAGACAATTTTGCGTGGATCATTGTTCAATGTGACATTCATGCACAAACTCAATGTAGGGCAGGAGAGTGTCCATTGTTCCATTTTGACTCACCTGCCAACCATTACCTCCACCGTGGCTGTAATACAATTGTGGATGTTTGCATGTGGTTTGTCAGCTCACACTGAGGTGCTAAATACCCTGTGCACATTTTCACTAAACACAATTGCAGTGTTCAACACATGCAGTGTATCCTAACTACAGCACCCATATTTTTATGTTTCTTTTATGACGCAGATTAATACATCCCTTCTGCCCCAACCCCTCCCTGTTACCGCAAGAGTGAGAGACAATACAATCCGCAGAAGCCTTACTGCCCCATGAACCTATGGGTGAGAGAGACCATGCAAACTAAAACATGCTCTATGAACCAATATGCTTAAACAGTCAATGCTCATGCATCTGCCACAAAAAATTAGTTAGGTTGCTCGACACTAGTAGGGCTTACAGTTAGATAGCAGAAAGCACAAGTAGAGTGCTGTATATAGCATACAAGGGAGGAGGAATCTGGGATACCGTGGGAGGGACCTACTAGATTATTGTATTTATTTTTTTGCATTTTTAAAGCACTTGAGGCACTGTTACAGGAATTTATTGTTTTTTAGTTGTGTAATTTTTTTTGTTGTTTTTTTTGTCTTATTTGCACATTTATAACATGCTTAAATACCCAGAGGTTTCTAAGCACGGACCCGGGAATCGAACCTGTGTTGCTTCATGTTGACTTGCTTCAAAGGCGCACAGATTGCTGCTGAGCTATCCTCCTGGGACATTGATAGGGCAGTTGAAATTATAGGCAGCTATAGATGCATAATACACAGGCATGGAAACCAAAGTATGGCAGATGCTCAAGGTGAATGCAACATGAACAGAAACTAATATAGATTGTCAACATGGAGGCGAGAAGCACAGACGAGCAGTCATTATTCTAATGCAGTGGCCATTGCAGGTCTCAGAATTAGCAAAGGCCCAAACTCCAAGATGCTGAATTCACAAAACACATGTATTTTAGAAATGTGAAGAGCCCAGACAGTAGCTTGCAGCAAGCGTCAAGGTCAGGAAGGGAGTACCAGATGAACGAAACACAGAAACGAGATAATAATTTGCAGCACTTAAAGCAATAGACTCCCAGTTCAATGACATTTTAATGAAAACACAGACATTGTTGTCCAGATGCACTAGCTCAGTAAGATAAAGGACTCGATAAAAAAAAAACTGATGGGTGCCTCAAGTGTCCACACAGAATACAACAGGCACGTTAGAATTAGAAAAAGCCTCAACAAATAATGAGAGAAATCTGTTCTCCAACATGGTACCTGAAAACATGATCCAGACATGAAGAACACTGGCTATTCATTATGGGCCGAGCATTCATAAGACACCTGTTGAGACCTCAGAGATACAAGATGATACACCAGGCCAAATACAAAGGAACAGATAGGCCTAATGGATTGGGAATGATGGGAGTACTTTTAATTGGAATTAGTGCAGACCATGGACTTCTCTCTCGCCCTACCCTAAATCTTGTTCGTATCTTGACATCCTGTGAAATGTCCATGCTTGGTGAGCTCAATGCCAACCAATAGAAATTCCCTGTGTCACACCACCTACGATGGACAGTGCTAACCAATCACTGGTCACTGTAATGAGGTAAGGAAAATAGTATCCAAAATGGGGTGGTCCAGGAGGAGCCATCATATAGGCATTGACCAATGAAGTAGCTAAGCCCTATGCAATCCTTATATATTTTGAAGTATTAACCAAGCCCAACTCCCTGGAGGTTTCTTAAATTGGTACTGTTTTATGAGATCATTGCTTACGTAATTGTGGTACAAAATCCACTTGTAATTGTTGAAACATTGAGAGCTACTAGAGCGAGATGCATGTATGATGTCCCAGCTGGGATTCATTGTTGTGAATAGAATAAAGCTGGGTTTTGCTGTGCACCTTGAGTATTCCATCATGGAGTATTGTTTTGATTAAGTGGGCTCTTGAGCCCACCTTTACATTTCCATTTGTGGAAATACAGCATGTGGTTTTGCACGTATGTGGATGCAAACCATTCAAATACTGCCTGTTTCTTCCATTACATCACGCTCATAATATCTAAATATCTTGTAGAAACGCTACTTCCCCTTTGCCTTTAGCAGAATTGCTGTCAAATATGGATTAGCTGTGGGAGACCAGCTTTGAGTTCTTTCCACTTAAACATCATATTTACAGTTGTATTCACTTTTATTTTGAGGTATTTTTCTTTTAATCACCATACTTAATCGAGATATTTCACATGGGTATTCTATATAACTCGATATGGGGTTTCATGCCGCAGCCTCAAATCCTATAGGCAATCACCAAACTCTGCGGTGACATGCAGCATAAGCACATCTTATAGACGTAGGCATACACTTTGTATACCTGATGAGTAGTCCCTATGTGTAAAGATGACATGATATCCTGAGATTTCAAAACATAAATGTATACAATACCAATGGGGATGAGATCTTACAATTGCAGTTAGTCGGCATGTAGGGAATGTATTGTCCACAGTTATGGTACATATTCTACAGAGCAAGAAGGAAGTCACAGTGGCCTGTGTCTATCTATCCTACGCTCTGCCCACGTGGCATGATGGCCTGCAAGCTCACCGGGAAAGTTACATCACTGGTAATGTTATTCATGACGTCATCATTGAGGTCGCATGCGATGTGATGAGCAGCACATGGCTGCGTGAGTTACTGTTGCATTGCTAACCATAAGTGGTAGAATTGAGGGGTTCTTTATAGTTCACATTGTAGCCATAACATCAATTGAGTTTTTGTTAGGAATAAAGATCACTCTCTATGCCTTAGAGGGACTTTGGAGTCTTACGTCTGTCTGTGCATTGGGGATTGAGCATGTGCCACACATCCTTACACTGAGGTCTAGCACCCCCTCTCAGCCACTTTTCTTAAAGAATTATGGATGCACCCATTAACACAGGATGTGTTAATGGGTGTTCGGGTGCAAGAGAATGAGAAGGGGACTATAGCAAGGGCGGAAGTCATTGAGGGGAGGGACAACGATCTGCGGGGGAGGGGAGGGACAACGGCAGAGGATACAATTTCTTTGGAATCACATTGTATGAAAGCCTGGACCCTAATAAGTGATATAAGTCGAAGTCATATTGTTCTCACATTCAAGGCCTGAGCCTTTCGAAATCATATATATATATAGAGAGAGAGAGAGAGAGAGAGAGAGAGGGAGGAAGAGCAAGAGAGGGAGAAAGAGCAAGAGAGAGAGAGAGACAGAGACAGAGAGAGAGAGAGAGAGAGCGCGCGAGGGGGAGAGAGAGAGAGAGACAGAGAGAGGTTACCAGCACTTTAATGTTAGTGTGAATGCTGTTATCAAGAAACCCTCATGATTTGAAGGTGAGGATAGAATGGCTGCTATCTATGTTCATTTGAAATTGCCTATTTTGCTCAACGTTAGTTCATGATTTCTTTTACAGCCGTTCTCTTTGTATCATTATTACAGGGCACAATACGTATTGATGAAGTAAACAATGGGCCATACAAGACCCCTCACCGTTTTGTTCAGGTGGTACATCTACGCTCTTCACGGTTACCTTTGCGAAGTAACGTTCACAGCTATGTGGGAATACGTTGAACACCTCGACTTGAAGTTTCATGGTTTTACCAGTGTCTGGGCTTTTTTCATTTACGGCACGTGCATGCTTGGGATTGAAAGACTGTACCTTCACCTCAGGAGGCGGTGCCATGTTTCCGTGAGGTGTCTTGCTTACACCCTGTGGATTTATGCATGGGAGTTCTCGACGGGATTCATTCTCAAGCAGTACAACGCCTGCCCCTGGGACTATTCCGGTTTCCATGGTAACTATCTGGGCCTCATCACTCTGGAGTATGCAGTGCCGTGGCTTTTGGCTTCCGCGATAGCAGAGCAGGTCGTGATCAGAAACACCCTGCAATTGTGTTTTGTTGAACGCGCAGAACGAATGGATCTTCCCAAGCGAGATGGGAAATGCAAGGACGCCTAACCACGTACTGTTCTGCAGCCTGAGATTCACAGTGACCCAACGAGATCCTACAGGAAAAAACACAGCTCCACAAATCTATTTTATAATGATTACGCTAAAGCATGTTTTATAGGCAAGCGGTGTTATTATATAAAAGCCCCAAATGGGAACATTGCACTACATGGCTTTAAATGAACAGCCAAAAGAAAAATAAATACATGCATCACCATATAATTTAATACAATGTCGCAAGGACAATCGAACAATGTGAAAAAGAAATCCCGCTAGAAATAAATGTGATTATACAGATTTTGTGCATGCCTCAGGTCAATCATTTCAGACGTTTGTTTTTGAAGATCGCTCCGAGCAGTGTCATTTAAGCACTTAAATGGACTCCCTAAAAACAAGCATTGGCAAAGCCACTAGTTTGGGCATTTACTTCTGTTCTTTGCATTTTACATTTATAGGCCCCAGGGCGCAAGGAGGACAGTGCAAGTTTCAAAACAGGATGTGTTAATGGGTGCTCGGGTGCAAGAGAATGAGAAGGGGAATATAGCAAGGGCGGGAGCCACTGATAGAGGCTGCCATCAATGATGAGCAAGAGGAAATATGTGCAAGACAGCGTGACGGAGGGTAAGAAATAAAGTGAGAGTGTGGGAGAGCAAGTGGAGTAGAAGGGTTATGGGGTAGAGAGATATGGGGGTAGGTTGGGTGAGGGAGAGAAAATGGGATGAGTGAAGTTAGAGAGAGTGGGGTAGGTTGTCCTAGAGAGCATAGGGGTAGGGTGGCTGGGTTAGACAGCGTGGGGGAAGCGTGGTTGGCTGAGGTAGAGAGAGTGGGGGCAGAATGGATGGTTGTGTGTACAGAAATTGGGCGTAGGGTGGGTAATGATAGAGAGAGTGGGGGTGTGGTCCGTGGCAGGATGTTAATGTTAAGGATATTTTTTAGAGCACAGCAAAGACTTGAGGGCATCTTGGAACTGGAGGTCCATTATTCACTGATAGTTACCCACGACTAGAGGGTCCATAGAAGCCACTAACTAAACAAATAAGGTCCTGAGTTGTGTTTCAGAAAGACAGATGGTCAGCAGTGGCCCTCATAGAAAATGGGAGGGAATTCCAAATGACTGAGGCAGCCACTGAAAATGCCCAGGCACCAATATTGCTCCTACCCACTCGAGGAACACGCAGGAGCAAACAGTCGGCTGAGCAAAGATTACGAGAGAGAACATACTTGGCTAACGTTCCCGCAGGTAGACAGCCCCAAAGCCATAGAAAGCCCTATGAACAATGCAGGTGGATTGAAATGTAACTCCAGGTTCCACTGGGAGCCAGTGAAGCTCATGTAACACTTGGCGAGGCAGCCTGCAGTGTCTTGTAGGACCTGTAAAAGTTGAATCATAGATTTGCGCTGGGACAGGAACAGCGAGTTACAGTAATCCAGAGTGCCAGTTATGGTGGCAGAGACCACTTGGTACCTCAGACTCACTGTAATGTAGGGTAGGATTTTTCTTAATGTTCAAAGTTTGAAGGATGTTGATTAGATTGGCTATGTAGAGAGAGTGGGCTGTGGGGGGTACAGAGAGTGGGCTTAGTGTTGGTAGAAAGAGTGGGGGTATGGTGGGGGTCAGAGAGTTGGGGTCGGTTGGGTAGTTGGGGATAGAGAGAGTGAAAGGGTGAGGGTAGAGAGAGTCGGATGGGGATTGTTTGGGGGTGGGGCAGATGGGTTTAAGAGAAAGTGGGGCCGTAGTGGGTAGCAAGATTGGGTTTTTGTGCGAGAATGGGTGGAGGTAGAGAGAGTGGGGTGGGGTGTGTGGGTGCTATTGATAGTTGGTTGGGGGCAGAAAACATGAAGAACAAAGCAGTCGCGGGAGGACCTGTCAAACGTAGCCCAAAAGAGCCCAAACAAAACCCAACCAGCATATGTAATGAGGGCGATGTGGGTGAGGGAGGTAGAAAGAGTGGGAGTGGGGTGGGTGGGGTAGAGAGAGTGGGGGAGGGCCTAGAGTGGTCTTGGGACTGGTGGGTGTAGAGAGAGTGGGGGTGGGGTTAGAGAAAGTGGTAATCAAAAGGGTGGGTGGGGTAGAGAGGAAACCTTGGGAGGGCTACAAATCACTGCATAGCTGGGAAATGGAAATCACGGCATCTGACTTGCTTCTTACAAAGCTGCTGATTGGAGCAAATATAGTTAGGGAACTCCTCATTGGATAGCTTTAGTGATTTGGCATGTTCATGCTGTGGCATTGCCTGTTGTTTTACCAACCACATATTCTCAGTTCAGAACCCCCTTGCCTCTCTCTCTTCTGTAACAATGGTTTCGGAAATGCAAGCACGACAAAAATTCGCCAAAACCAAAAAGTGACAAAAGAAAAATTGAATCTTTGACAGGCGCAATACTTTTGACTGTGAGATTGTGAACATATTTTCTTCCCAGAATGCCAGTATGAACTAGATATGCCCAGTACTTCCTGACATTTACAATTAGTGGAAATCATGTGTCGAATTATTACCATTATTTGTCAGGGATTTTGATGTTATGCTTTGTTGCTCTTATCAAAATGGCATCTTTTCTTCTCGCGTTCCAGGTTTTGATGTGATATGTAGAGGTACTTGAGCCCCATGCTAGCGTTTGACTATGAATTCTCAGACACCACAATCATTTAGCAGGTATTTTCTTTATATTCCAGGTACTCTATGGGGTTTACATGTTGTGCTCCAGCTTCAAAAGTTCCAGTTTATTTTGTACCACGTTATTTCACTGATTTGTTGCCACATTATTTTACCGATATGTTTATGGGCTGGAGATAAATGGTGTGTTGGAGTCAGGCAAAATAGAAAGGGCAGCTGGTGGGATGAAGGAGTGGTGTGGGCCGTCTCCCCTGCTTTTTGCAGTAAAAAAAAATCAAGCGATAGGGTTTTGAACTTTAAAAAATTGACCAAAACACAATGATCAGCCAAAAGGTGCATACGAGTGCAGCATTTCAATACCTTTGGAAATGATCTCACGACCTGAGTATCTTATGAAATATCTGTAAATCGTGACAGGACCTAAGACTATGCGTGCATAGCCATTTGAAGCCATTACCTGGTACATGAATAGGATCCGTCCCCTATCACACATTGCAACTTTGCAATCCTGTGCTAGGGTGCACCTTTTTGCAGTTATCACCATCACCTTCCGGGTAATTCGATGGATTGCCAGGTTTTGTCATAACATGCAAATCTATTCACACATTGTGTTCAATGCAATAAACAAAAGGCAAGGCTTTACCATCAAATGCCAAGGTTCTCACAACATTTACCATTTACCAGCAGTCTGTTATTTCTACAGGTATTCATAACTTTTGATGGATTTGTGGCAAATTCTCTGGTATTTAAAAACTATGCCGTGAAATATTCTGGTATTCACACCATATGCCAGGCAGTAAGTTAACATGACAACTACTCACGCTATTGACAAGGTGTTGCCATAACATTCTCAGGTACTCGCACCACACCGTATGCTAGGGACTGAATTCATATGCCAGGTACTCACATCCTCTGGCCAATTTCGCTGCTGGATGATCAGCTAATCACACCAGATGTTTGGTTGTGCTATGTAGTGCAATGTTAAGTGTCATTATATAGGGCACGTTCTGCCATTTCTGAAAGAACCTGGGTTGTGTGTGGTGGTGTGTTTGTAAGTGACTACTGGTGCGATGTATTGTGGTATCCATCTTCAGAGAGGAGCCAGGCATTAGTTTCATGATTGAATCACTACCCACACAGTAGGCCGAGAGATTGCACGGGGAAAGGTGGATGCCTCTGTGGCAAGTGAAGAACGATGGTTTGGAGGCTTATCCAGAGCAATGCCAGAAGCTACGATTCATTCTTCCAGCCATCACCTCTTTTGTTCAGTTTCAACGAGTGCGATGGGTATGCCCAAAGGTGGGTCCTGTGTCTGCTGGGCCTAGAGACCCAAGCTACACCTCAGTGATGATGCCCAATGATGCAAAACATTTGTGGGGTTGCTTGTTGTCATGTGCGTAGGGGTGTGACCAAGCAGATCGGGCTGGACTACCCCTTTTGGGGTGAGATCGAGCCTGATTTGCATATGGTCTTTCCACTTTCTCTAATGACAAGCAATGATCCGGAGAGTTGCCCAGAGAAATCACCAACCCATCGAGGGGATAGTTGCTCACAATGGCCTAATAGGTTATGCCCGAGCTATATATGTTAACACAAAAGATAGGGCAGATAAACCCAATTCGGAACTGGGAGCGACTGTCGCTCTCAGCCATCTTGCTGTGTTAAAAACGAACTTAATAAGAGACAGACTTCATCAGTGCATGGGGATATACGGCCTATGCTGTGCTCATCAAATTTCTGTTTTTCTGTCTTTATTTATTATTTATACATTTTTAGCGCAACTAGAAAGATAAGAGCAATAGCGGGACAAAGAAATCCGAACTGTCCCTGCCTCTACCAGGGACTATCCTTAGTTTGCGCTTGTGAGCCGCCTATATTTTAATGGCTAGAACAAGAAAACAATGTTTATGATGTTTTTTTCTTTGAAGACCAACTGTGTGATTCTATAATTTATCACAATGCTGCTTTCCAGAAACGAGTAGGTGTCTCCACCCCTTTAGTATAAAAAGGGAAAAGAATAGGATTGAACATCCCGTGCAGTATTTCTGGTTATGTACAACTTTATTGGCCTATACCCTAGGTGTTGTAACCTGGTTAAAACCTATTGTATAAAAACGAATAGTTGTGAAGGCAAATCCGTGGGTAGAGCAGTATATTAGCCCAGAGCAATGCCAGTGGTTGAGATTTATTCTAAACCTTACAGACATAACCTCTTTAGTTTTGTAAAAGTCACCCGCTGTGGGGAACAAACTCAATCGAAAGGAAAACCACAAACTACAATCTGACATCACCAATAAGATCCAGCAAACATTACACCCTAGACAGTAGGTCGATACAACAGAAAACACTAAGGAGAATCTTTGTTCATAATCATAACCACCAGAATTTGACTCTCAGTGTCCAGTGTAATTTGTTAACTGCAGAACCACCTCACTTTCTCGCAAGTACTAAAGGTATGGTCCTTAATCAGACCCTGGAAAATAATGCATATCTAGGAAATTATAAGGGTTCATCTGACCAAAGCCATCAAAATGTTCCTATTCTGACTCCGTCCAAGCCACGTAGAATTTTATTAATTCCTGGGCAGGCGAATAAGCACTTAGTCAGATGCTGCCCTAATTAGAAAGAGCTTAGGACAAACAAGCAAGAGGTCCATCATCGGGCAGAATAGACATTTTCTTTAGGGCCAAACAATAAAAGTGAACAGTGCAGCAGTAAAGATACCCAGGTCTTCATGCTGGTAAATTAGAGCACAAACATTTCGTACAATTGACCAGATGGAAGGCACCACATGGCATATCCTTCCCCAGAGCTAATACACAAGCAACCAACATTACAGCCTCTCACGCTAACCTACACCGCATATATCCACACCACCAAAACACTGAAAAACTCCATGCCAAATGCACTGCAACAGTATCTCAAACCTAAGTGGATCCGCACACAAACTCACACCTGATAACAAACATGCTTCTTCTGGTCTGCACACATTGATATCAAAGCAACTGACACCTTGCCCTTCTCTCCACTCTTACTAACTTCCCAACCCAACCAAATCCAACCCATCTCTTGCAATTATGATGCACCAAGAGGTGATGAAAATGGCAGAAGGTGTACTACGCAAGAGAAATTAAGGTAAAATAATATGGTCTCATCCATATCACACACCCCTAACCACCCAACACACATCCATGCATCCATCAATCCAAGGATTAGCTCATTTGGTTTCAATTGATGCTGAATATATATGTGTTATGGACAAATCGGTTCAATGCAGATTTCCCACGATGTAAATAAGAAAGCAGAATTAAGTTTAAGGATTTTCTTCACAGTATCTAGGAAACCTTGCATTTTATGGGAACATCTCTAAACAATGCATTATACAAGTTAAAGGGCCTCATTACGACCCAGGCGGTAAGGGGGTTTACGGCGCCGTAAACAGCGCCGACCCTTACCGCCTGAGTACGAGGTCCCTTAGCGCCATGGCGAATTTAACACCTGCTTTTAGCAGGTGTTAAAATCCATGGCGCTAAGGGACCATGGAGTTAATTACGCCACCGTAATTTACGGTGGCGTAATTAACGCCTTCCCCACTCCCATTATGCCCTATGGGGCAAAAATGGGAATGGGGAAGGGTAAATGGGGATTGGGGACTTACCGCCCCGCCAAGGTCGGAATGGGGCGGTAAGTCCGCCAACCACCATGGCGTAAACGTAGTTTACGCCATGGTGGTAAAGTCACGGCCCAGGCGGTAACTTACCGCCTGGGTCGTGATGAGGCCCAAAGTGTTAAATTCTTCTTTTAAAAATACAAGTTCAGTAGATTTCATCACATTATGAAAATGCCATATTAATGACATCCTAATGGTCTGGCATGGATACATTATATCGTTCGAACAGTTCTTTAAGTGGCTAAATAGCCAAAATCAATTATTTACCTTTACATCTAACTAGAGTAGAAAATAAATCACTTTCCAGGATATCACAATCAAGACAGATACTGTAAACAAAGTACTTTTTGTAAAATCATATAACAAAAATATGGACAGGAACTTTCTACTAATGTTTTTGAGCTTCAATCCTCGACATACAAGAGAGAATTTACTGGTGGGACAGTTTTTATGCAGACGATGTAACAGTACCAATAGAACATCCTACATGTCAGAAATCAATAAACGCAGCACAAAGCTGATACAAAGAGGATATCCCAAACAAATTATAAATGAGCACACAAATTAGCGAGCAACAACAAAATAGAAGCCCTTTTAGAATACGAACAGAAAGAGGAAGACAAGTATAATATTGTCGTTGTCAGCACATACAACCCCTTGTCAAATCAAATTAACAAAATGATGAAGAAAAATTGGCGAGTTCTAGAGGGAGGTAGCAGCCCACTACCTCCACATAAATGTGCCTTTAAGAGGGGGTAAGAACTTAAAAGAAATGCTGACCAAAAATGACATATACTTACATTCAAGAATCAGCATTTTCCGAGAGCTAGACAGACTAGTGAGTTGCTAATTACTGCATATCCATAGAAAATGAGTTTTATAAGCATATTCCCTTTAATGAGTTTTGAAAATACAATTGATTCTGGAGCATAAGAGTTGTGTTCGGCTCTATTTGTAGGTGGACAGCCTAATCGATAGGCATTTGACTCACCAATACGGTATACAAAAATACAGGCTGGTGGTTAGCATGAATCAAGTTATTAATTTACAAGAGGATTGCCATGAAATAGTAATAGCAGCATAATTACACAAGAAAAATCAAGCCACAGACTGCTTGAAATCAAATAAAATATAATGGGCCTCATTACACGGAAGGCGGTGATCCAGGGTGCTATTAGCACCCTGGACCATGCCGGTAAATTACCGGCACCGCCTTGGCGGTAAGGGGATTTACCGCCCCATTCCAAGGTCGGTGGAGCGGTAAATCCCCCTTCCGCCATTGCCCTTCCCCATTCCCATTTCTGCCCCATAGGGCTCTATGGGAATGGGGAAGGCGCTAATTACGGCACCGCAATTTTGCGGTGCCGTAATTAGCTCCGAGGTCCCTTAGCGGGTTGGTTTTTAACGCCTGCAAAAAGCAGGCGTTAAAGCACCAACCCGCTAAGGGACCTCGTAGTACGGCGGTAAGGGTTAACGGTCACCGTTGCCATTAACGGTGACCGTTAACCCTTACCGCCGTCCGTGTAATGAGGCCCATTGTTTTCTTGTTTTTAAGAATAGCTCTTTAATGCTATATGGTGTTCTAAAATCCCTGTAGAAGTTCTCGAAATGTTAAGAATAGATGTGAAGAGAACAAAAAATGTTGGGTTACATTCTAAGCTTCATGACAATAGCTTAAGACCAATGGAATTGCTCCACATGTGAACCACACTACAGTGGTGTCATACTAATTAAATCCAAAAGTTAGCCATAAGTAGAATTGATTTTACAATTGTGTAACATATCGATGTACAAATCACTTTTTAGGTCACACTGGTCACTTTGAGTCAGTTTTGAAATTAGATGTTTTAAAAACATGTTTACATGTTCTGATTAAAAAATGTAAAATTGTGAAGCTCACTTGCAGGTGATTGTTTAAATCTATAAGTTAGGAATAGGTATCCTGTTATGTGGAGAAAACACAATAAGTGAAACATTAACAATATGTTGCCTTAACTATAATGCATATACCAGGAGGGTCTATGTTGTAATGTTTGTATTTTTTCAGGGACAACCCTTTCTGTATTCCCTGAAGTCTCCTCAAATTTCAGTGTGTATATATATTTATTTATTTTTGAATTGGTTACAGAGCACAAAACCCTTGGGTGTCTATTTACAAGTTACAAGAGAAGAAGGGAGGGGTGGAGAGATGCAGTAGTGGGATGGAAGTGTATTACTAGGAGCAAAGTTAGTTGAACAGCCAAGTCTTTAAGGTTCTGTGGAAGGTCCAATAGGCCTGTTCTTTTCTGATTGCTGGTGGTAGATTATTCTAGAGATTGGCGGCCACAACCGGGAAGCTCTTGCCCCTACTGAGAGGTAATTGAAGTTGGAGATTTTCAGGAAGTGAGAGTTTGATGATCTAAGATGTAGGGCGGGGCGTATTTCTCCATGCAGTGTGAGAGGTAGGTTGGGCAGTGTTGGAGAGACGTCAGTGGACCAGGGACTATATTTTGAACTTAATCCTTACCTGAATGGACAACCAGTGTGCATCTCTCCTGGCTTTGGAAATATGGACAGATTTGGAGAGATCAATGGCCACTCGGAGGGCATTGTTCTGAATCATCTTGTTCAGGTTGCATTCAGAAGTACCGGTAAATAGGGTGTTACAGTAGTCGAGCTTGGCTCCTGTGACAGCTCTTGCAATTGTTAGGCAGTTGCGAGTGGAGAGGAAGAGCCTGCTGGCAAGAAGCAGTTTGGCTTTGTAAGCCATCGATGAGTCGTTCAAGTTCACTTGATGTGAGAGGTCGAGGTTTGGATCCAAGATTTTTGGCAGTGGCAGAAGTGGGCATACGGTTATAGTACGGCTATCGGCCGTGAGACTTAATTAGTCAATTTCCACATCCCATTGACCAAACTGGTTCTTCTCAGGAACGATTGTTATGCAATTCTTCTAAATTCAAGATAGCATCACATAAGGTTAACAGCTATAATGACCAATAAGTTACAACATTTTTAGCTAGGACCTCACTATTTGCTCCAGAGGGTGATCCCTCACAAGTGTCTACTCTGAGTAATTAGGATGAATTCTCTCAAATGTAAAAACATCTGATCAGAACTGAGTTGCATAGGTCCATCATGATGGAGTACCTAAGGAACGGAACTCTACCACAGGGCCTAATAGTACAGAATGAACCAGGACTATTAATAAAGAAATTAATAATAAGCAATGAATCATACAATGGAGCTATAGAGCCAATACGTGTGTACGTGATTGGATTATACTAATTATAGATTCTGCAAAGGAGATGTCAGATAAAATAATAATCAACTTGGATGAACTGGAGGCAGAAATAAAACAATTGTTATCCCTTGATGTTTTTTAAAAAAAGGCTAGAGGAAATAATAGGAGAGATGGATTAATTTAAAGATCTAACAACAAGGGAATGTGTTAGGGGAATGAAAAAGATCTCACCACATTTATCCATGAAAGGTCGTTTAGATATTCTCAAAATGGATACGATCCTTCTGCTAATTCTCTGCAACAACAATTGCCACAACAACAAAAGAACAAAAGTGTGCATTTTGGCAATACATCCTACCGCTCATATAGTTCGAGTGATGACAGTACAAATGATGATTTACAACCGCAAAATCCTAATTTGAGAGGACAAACTGCCACAAGAAGAGACAGCTGCAATAGGAGAAGAAGAGGCTGCAGAAGTAATGGTCAACACAATTTTTTAGCACAGGACCCAGGGCGAACAGAGTGAGACTACAAGTGACAACAGGCCAGGAGCAGGCAGAACTATTGATTAACTCATCTTCATATACACCAAATAATGTTGAGATCAGAGTACCCAATAAAGGTGTTGGTGTTGTACTTACAGCATCCTACGACAGTTTTAAATAAGCCAATGTTTTTTGAATTTCAGTATGTTGTGCTCTGACAAATTGATTGCTTCAGCAAACAGAAGATTTGAGATTTAAAAATAATTGTCGTAGTCAGATGAAGCTAACAGAAACATTGAGATTGAAAATAGTCAGCATTATACTTAGACATTATGAACTGAAAGCCAGCAAAAACAAGCATTTTACATGTATTGAGGTACTTTTAAAACAAAAATTAAACAGTGTGCATCGTTTTAACAAGCTACCATAGCCTAATGTATTAACAATTTTAGTGAAATGAACATTGTTTAAGGAAGGCCTAATGAGCAGGTCATGACACACAATATTTTATATTTATATTCTTTTGCATACACGTTCATAAGCAAATAGATTTGTGTAACTAATGCTACCACTTTATTGTGTCATCAAAGTAGAATGCCTTGCATGTGGAGAGAGAAACTTGCAAAATATGTATCATATTTTAATTAAAACCTCAAAAAACAGAACTCAAATGTGTGTATTTCACATCTTCATGTACCATCTGTGATCAATGTTGTGTTATACATGACCTATGTCAAGAAGTTAAGACCAGGTGTTTTTTAAACTTAAATACTTGCAAACCTTTAAGGGAACACTCCCGTGATGAGCAAATGCATGATTGCTTTAAAGAATAAGACAAAGTTAAAATCTCCCTTATCTAGTAGAGGAAATCTGAGTGGGTCTTAATATGCCTGAATTCACCACACTGATGTTTGAACATTGCAACATGGCTTTTAAGAGCTCTGGGTAGAACCTCATGACAAATATGATGTATTTTTATTTATTTATTTATTTATTTATTTATTTATTTATTTTATTTATTACATTTGTGACTCGCCCAGACCCTGGGGTAGCACGGTGAAAATACAGGTAAATTGCTCATTATTATACAATATTGCAGTTACAAACAAGAACACATTTTTATACATAGGTTACAAGAGATCATATAGTCTGATTGTTTATACCAAATTCCAATTGGTCAGGTAGCCATTCCCATTTTGTTTCAGCACTACTTGCAGTTCTGCGGATGCCCTTAGTAGTGTAGTTGGTCATGGGAGGGTGGGGCTTAAACGGTTAATATTTATTGAATAACCAGATTTTCAGTGCTTTTTTGAATTTTAGTAAGGAATCCTCATTTTTGATGCTCCGGGGTAGTGTGTTCCAGTACAATGGGGCTAGAACTTTGAAACTACTTCCTCCTGCTCTGCTGTATTTGTATTGAGGAACTTCTAAGAGGGCCAGGTTATTGGATATCATTATTTAAGTCTTTTAAGAACTCACAGAGCGCTGCCTGCTGTCATAAGTGCAGAGATTCTTTCTCTGTGGGGTCAGCTTTGTATAAACACGCTGTTTATCTACAGCTAAAGTCTGCTAAAATCCTGCCACAAATCCATAGGTTAAAATCGGATCCTAGAGTTAAGTGAAGAAGTATGGGGCTCAGAACAAAAAATTCAAAACATGGAGCGATGAGTGATAGGGGGTAATGGGAGAGAGTTAGCAATGGAAAAAGCAATTGACAAAGTTTTTTTTACTGAATTTCATAGGTTTTTAGTAGCACAGCTTAACAATAATATCTCTGACTTTATGTACATGTAACATGGAACATACTGAACCCCCTGTACTGAATTTGATGTCCGCAAATTCTTCTAATGTCCGCAGACATGTGCGGATAACAGCAGCTCTACCCAAAAAGTCTGGGGGGTATCTTTAATTGTTATATCATAACATATGAACACTGCACAAATTCACAAACCAGCACACAAATACATTATATGTAGTAATAAATAAGAAGTGTAACCCATATATATAACACATCAACCATTCATTTAAACACAATATGTTCTAAAATGGAATATACCAAAAGAAGAAAGATAGGGTTCCAACATAATTACCTCACAGGAACTCCACAACTAAGAGCAACAGCAGATCTACAGACCAGTAAGAACACACCTTACCAGAAGCTAGTAAGTGTACTTCATTTTACTCATATATTTCAAAAATTTCTGTATTAGATACAAAGAAAGTGATATTATATTTTTTTTCTCACAGAAATGTCTAGTACTCTGGAGTGCCTAGAGGAGCATTTCCCACGTGAGGAAATGTCTGAAGATAGTGAACCTAATGGTAGACACTTTTCTATATAAACAAATTAATAAATATTATTTTATATACATTTAACATATACATGTTTTTTGTACAGACCATACAAACATTGAAAATAGTAAACAAAAAGAAATATTGCATAAGACTCTCCAGCACATGGAAGAAAAAATTGACCTACTCATGGAAAATTTCAACAATTTAAAAAACTTTGTGGAGGATCACTTGAAACAAAAAACTAGATCCCATTGTCCCACATGTACCTGTCCCCCCTCACCATATCCCAGTCAATTATCCCCAAATCCTCTCCATGAACAAAAACGTTTTGGTCAGAATTCCATCCCTTCTTCACCTCATATGAATCATCTTGAAACCCCCAATTCTCCTGTGTTTGTCTCAGTTTCTGCTTCACCTTCTCTGTCATAAATTTAACATCCATATATAATAAAGTAAAATTATTATATTGTGTCCTAATTCATTTCTTGTTTTTTTTTTTAAAGCAGTTGAGGTGTCTGCGGACAGCGCAGGTGTCCAGAATGTCTGTGAAGAAATGAAAATGGAGAAGTCCTAAGAACACTATACCTGTCCGTACAGTTCGCTAGCAAGTTGAAACTGTTCTAAGAACACACAAGATGTCCGGGATATCCGCAATTAACCAAAATGGACCAAAATGTTCTAAGAACATTATGCCTGTCTGTAATGTTCGCAAACAAGTCCAAACTGTTCTAAGAACACATTCGGTGTCCGGGATGTCCGTAATCAAACTAAAACATGCGGTGTCCTGAAAAGTTCGTAAATAAACAAAATGGGGGACAAAACTGTTTGGGATGTTCATAAATAAACAAAATGGGGGTGTGCTCAGGACACTATGTCTGTCCGTATTGTTCGCAGGCGAGTTGAAACTGTTCTAAGAACACAGGCAATATCCTAAAATGTTCGTAAATAATCAAAATGTTGGTGTTCTGAGTACGCTGCCCGTATTGTTCGCAGGCGAGTTGAAACTGTTCTAAGAACACAGGCAATATCCTGAAATGTTTGTAAATAATCAAAATGGGGTTGTCCTGAGGACGCTGTCCGTATTGTTCGCAAGTGAGTTGAAACTATTCTAAGAACACACGCGGTGTCCTGACATGTTCGTAAATAATTAAAATGGGGGTGTCCTGTTCTAAGAACAAACGCCTGTTTGTAACTGTTCGTTTTGCTTGTGTCACACTTTTAATTAGTTTTAGGACCCGAACAGTGTCCGTAGAAAACCAACATGCATGCGCAAAACAGTTCCCGTGCATTTGGTATCCTGCGGACACCGCTTCCCTTCACAGACATGTTTTGACCGCGCCCACGCTGAGCATGTGTTCTGACTGCGGACACTGTTCGTGTCCCCGAACAATTTAAAACTACCTTTTCAGGCAATCTACAAAATTTTTCAATAATAAATCACCATAGGACAAGTCCCAGACAGTAATCCTGACTTTTTGAACTTTTTTTGGTGTTCGTGTCTGCGAACCGCGCACAAGCACCCCTATAAAAGGCCACACCCCAGAGCTCATCCTCATTGTGTTTCTGGCTATTTTACAGAACACAGTGCATTTCTGCTGCCAATTTTCCAGATGTATTTCTGAAACCTGATGGCATCCATGGCTGCACTACTGCCACCTGGTGCTACATCTGCCTCAGAACCACCCCCACCCCCTCCACCACCTCCCCAAGGGCCTGAAGATGGGAACAGGAGTGAGGATGCAGAGGAGGATGAAGAGGATGACGAGAATGAGGTAGTGGAAGTCCCTACTCCCTACTACCAGAACTCGCCGTGAGTCTTGGGTGTGGCGGTTATTTACCATTCATGGTAACAGACCTAAGGCACATGCAAACCAAGTCACCTGCAAAGAGAGCAAAATGGTGCTCAGTCGCGGGAGGCTTGGTTCGTACAGCTTTGGTATGACTACTATGAAGTGACACCTAAGGTCGGTCCGCGCTGGGGCCATTCGCAAGGTTGTACCTTGCGAAGAGCGTAGTAGGTTCACTTCCTCTACTACATCCTCCGTTTCCGATCCTGTCACCACAAGGAACACTCCTGTGGGACAGCATATTCCTCCAGCTGCCTCACAGGCCATTCACAATGCTGATGACCCTTACCTTTCGAGGGTCACAGTGGTGTGTATGTACTGTGATGCAGTACTCTGCAGGGGCGAGAGACTTCGAAGTGCTTTTGAGACTCTGGTTTCAGAGCACGAGAAGACCTGCTCACTACCTAAGTAAGGCCCACCCTACATCTTCCTCTCTCCACCCGCCCTTTCTTATCCCAGTGGTTGGTGTCCCCCCCTTACCCTAGTTTTCCATCCTCTCCTAGTGTGTTGTGTGTAAAAAAAAACAAAAAATATAAAAATTAAAAAAATAAAAAAGGCTCTTTTCAGAGCCGCCTTTCAGAGTTTAAAAATAGAAGTGAAAATAAATGAAGCAGGGCCTTGTGTATTTTTTAGAAGTCCGCGGACAGTCCGCGAACATCTACAATTTTGGAGTGCTGCCCTATCTTAACCATTGCAGTTTTGTCTGGGAGGAAGTGGTGGCTCTGAAAAGAGCTTTTTGGTAGTGTGTGTTTGTGTTTGAAAAACTTGAAATGCTCAACACCTACTACAAAATGGATGCTGTAATTCCAAATAAGGTTGCAATTCATTTTGTACATTTCTCAGAAAAATCTGATTGCTAGCATAAGCATAAGTAAGATGGACTCCATCTCTGCGAAAAATGTATGTGCTACGAAACATAATATTTTCATTGTGAAAAGAGTACATGCCAACTTTTCTTAGAAAGGCACAGTCCTTCTACCATTTCCATTTCACTCTATGTGCCATTCACTCATTGGATATAGCTAAGCAGTCACACGACCATCCACCAATCACATCCAAGACCTCCACATCTAACTCCATCATCATAGATCAGCACTTCAAATGTACTGTTAATCACTCACAGTACAAGTGCCATATCATTGGAAAGCACCTTCTACAAGAAATACTGTACAAGTCTCCAAGATTTGTACTTGCAGCTGCCTGCATATCCATATGCATGAACACAAACTACAGGTATGCATATTTTCTGTATAGTACAAGTACAATTCGTATACATTCATATAAACAGATTAACTGACTTTTAGCTTGTAACCTATAAAATGAACGTACTGTCATTTTTCCCATCTGCTATAATCAACTGTCACTTCCAAACCGATCTGCTATTTAATTTCTTCTTACACACACATTTGCAAAGCATGTTGAACATATTTAAAGTAAAATATGAAGAGTGCACATAGTCAAACAAAATTGCATGCACACACTATGTTCAAATATCAAACAACAATACTTGTACAAAAACATAAAAATCAATGTCTAAATTAACATCAGTGCTATATACAAACAAAATTACTAATTTGTTTCCTTTACAATTGCAGTGAAGACCACTCTCCAGAAAAGCAGCAGCAGAATTTGAAGAGCAAACAACAACTAAGAAGAAACCTGCTCATTCCACAAAAAAGTAAGTTAAATACCACCATAATATTTGTACTATTACTCAAACACACTGTAGGGTTAATTCATGCTATTTCTGCGCCTAAAAACAGAGATTGTGCATCATTCTGTCCACAAATCCCCATTTGTTAAACAGAGATTTACAGGCAGAATGGCGTACAAATTCCCATTTTTCGGCGCACAAATAACACAACTCAGCCCATAGAATGTTTATATTATAGAGCAAACAACTGTTGTAATTGTATACCATTAGATTTACTATTTGTGCTTATCCTCACCACTAGCTTACTTTCTACTGTCATCTGAACCCCAGTTTAGTAGCACATAAATTCAGGAATACCCATCCCAACTAGTTATAGTTGCCCAATGCACGAGCACACATACTCACATACATCTTTATCATCATACTCAGACACTCATGCACACAGCACACATACATTGCAGAACACCCCAACCCATACCTTCTTTAGTTTTTTCAACAGACCCTAAAGAATGCCTACCAAAAATCAAGTCCGTAGAAAGCAACGCAGAAGTAGAGCAAATGAAAATAGAAGTTTCCAAAATAAGCATCCATCTCTAACAGAATTTGTAAAAAAAGTTCAAACAAAACAGCTAATACAGTCATTTTGCGAAACAAAACAAGCTTCAAGTATAGAAACTTTGCCTCCTCTATCAAAATGTAAAACAAAACAGAAAACAATTAACAAGAATTCAGCTACCACTACTGATAAAACTGCTCCTATAATTCTTGATATAGTGCCAAGTAAGCATACCAAAAAAAGTATTTTAGGAAAAATGTTACGCCACAGAGTCCTTCAAAATCTTATAAAAAGAGGAGAGAAATCATGCACAACCCTTAAAACCTACCATAGGAAATTAGTCTTAGAAGCTTTGATAGACAGTGCAATCCTTCTCAAAAGAAAGCTATTTATTTTAGTGTTAAACAAAATGAAACCACTCACAAAACTAATGACTAAATTACCAAAAAGACTTCTCAATAAACAAAATGTCAACAAAAATAACTTCTTAAATATCTGTGGAGGTGAGTGGAGTCACACTACAAGCACAGAACCATATTTTAATGAAGAAGCATACAAACAAAAGCAAACAAATATAATTGCCATCCATAGCAGTGGACGAGGTTATGAAAAAGTTAATAATACCATAATGGAACAACAAATACTGCTCACATAAATATCCCCAGAAAACTTAGAATTACCTCTCCATTCAATTGAATCAGAACATCTAGTATACAAATAGCCATGCACGTCAATGTGTAACTTTCCCAAAAAATCTTTCAAGTCTTTACTTCATTTCCTCAATCAGTATGTGAAAGGCAAAGACAAAATCAAAATTAAACTACTGCAAAATATGGATACCTGTCCAGTGCGCAAGTACACAGGACTACAAGGACATTCATTGGCCTGCATTTCAGGACCTACTTGCAAAACCACCTTCCATCATATCAAAATGATATCAACACATCATTCAACTATAAGAAATCTAATCTATAAACTGTACTATCCGAAAAGCCCTGCTTTAGCACTAGCCAATTTAAATAACATTCTTCTACATGTTACAGCAAAAGACCTACTTGAAGAAATCGACTATATCCAGAAAAAATATTTTGGAAGTGAAAGCCAGTTACAGAATGAAATAGCTTTAAAACAAAATAGCAACAATTCTAGGCATGACAACCTTCTACTACACACATCCAAAAAAGAAATACTGAAATTTAAAAGTACATCTGCTGAAGTACCAAACCGTGTGTGTATGTTGCCGCAGAACTTTTAATAAAAGTAACAAAAAAACTGTTGACCTAACATACAAAATAGAAGACAATGAAGATTCTAAATGGTTTGAATTAGCTCTCTATCTTATAGCAGAAAAAAAATACGAAATAACTGACCCCTTAATACTTTGCAGATACTGCACTACAAAACTTGACAAGAACCACACTCCTTCACGTGCTATCACAAATAATTTGGAATTATTTCCACTACCAAAACCCCTACAACAACTCAATTTATATGAGATTATCATAATTCAAACAGTGCACCCCTTTCAAGCAATAATATGCCTTCAACCAAAAACATCAAAATTACCTCCCTCTGAATTGGTGAAAGGCATTCGTGGAAAAGTAGAGTATTTACCATTAGATCTAAAACAAAATGTGCACACTCTGGGAGTGCAACGTCCAATGGAGCAATCTTTAATTATCTTAGTAAATGGTGTACATACAAAAGACAAAAAAATTGGCAACAACTGGTAGATTTACATAAAGTTAGACAAGCCTTGCAATATCTAAAAGACAATAATGAATACTACAAAGAAATTAATATTGAAGAAAACTTGAAGGAAACCGCTGAAATAATTCAAGAGTCACCAGAAGCTGGTCAATTTGAGCTTCTAGATCCTGCTACAGTATCTAATACTTTAGACGATTATACAATTCACCCATTGCACTCTAATGACACCGTAGAAGATGCACTAGAAACGTACCAAATGCGACAAACAAAAGGATCACCAATCAGCATATGGGAAAAAAGTATAGAAGCACGTGCTTTTCCTCTATTCTTTCCTACTGGCAAAGGAGGAAGGTATAATGATAGACCTATTCAAATAACAGCATCAGAATACCGCTCGTTACGGATATATTCTAAAGATCCCAGATTTAGACAAAATGTGGAATACATATTCCACCTACTCTTTGAAAGTGAACTAGCAACTCTATGTTACGGAGTTGCACACACATTAAAATCAGGAACCCACTTTCAAAATATGTCAGCTACACAATTATTACAAAAAGTGCAACAAAAAGATGAGGTTTTACAATCAAGTATTACAAATCTATTAGCAAACATGCATGGTACTAAAGAGTACTGTTTCCGAAGTCATGGAGATGTACGTTGTATGATAAGAAACCTTGGCCTACCCACATGGTTTGTTACATTAAGTTGTGCAGAATATGCATGGGAAGATTAATATGATTTCCTACGCATATCAAACAAAAACAAAACAAACATAGATATACTAACACCTCGAGAACTTTGTTCTGTAGATCCTGTTAATGTTTCAAGATATTTTCACCATCGCTTCATTGCTATGCTACACTTTATTTGTAATAAAACTGTTCCTCCCCTCGGAGAAGTGCAACACTTCTTTTGGAGAAAAGAATACCAAGCCAGAGGAGCACCACATATCCACATGCTTTTATGGATTAAAGCTGCTCCTAAATTTGGTCAAGACAATGATGCCACTGTGTTAGGGTTTATCGAAAAATATGTCACTTGTGAAATTCCATCGGAAGCAACAAATAGTGATCTTCATGCACAAATTTTACAATTTCAAAGAAAAATATGAGGCAAATATTGTCGCAAATACAAAAACAAAGGGAAATACTACACCAAATGCAGCTTTGGTTTCCCTAGACCAGTTACAAAAACAGGTCAAGTAAACAACTTCATGTCTTCAGTTAGTCATTGGCACTCATTACGATACTGGCACTAAACCATGGCGCTATTAGCACCATGGTTGGTGCCGGTATCGTAACGAGTCCACCAATGTTCGATGGGGAATTTCCACCCCATTCCAAGGTCGGCGGGGCGGTAATTCCCCATGGAACATTGGCCCTTCCCCATTCCCATTTTTGCCCCATAGGGCTCAATGGGACTGGGGAAGGCGCTAAGTACGGTACCGCAAATTGCGGTACCGTACTTAGCACCAAGGTCCCTTTGCGGGTCCCTACTTTAACGGCTGGTCTACACCAGCTGTTCAGGTCGGGTCCCGCAAAGGGACCTCGTAGTAAGGCGCTAATGGGTTAACGCTGCCGCAGCCTTCTACGGCACTGTTAACCCATTAGCACCAGGGTTGTAATGAGGCCCATAGTGTTAAAGGTAAATCACCTAAAAATACATATTAAATAAAAAGAACAGAAGAAGAAAAGTATATCAATGATTGCAATGCAATCATTGCCCACTTATGGAATGCAAACATAGATGTGCAGTACATTGCAGACGATTCCACTGCAGCTGCACGACATGTTACAGCATACTTAACCAAAGCAGAAAAAAACAGAGCCCTAAGACCTCTGGAATGACCTGTCATCAGACAAAACACTGTCTCAGAAATTATCCAGCTTGGGCATAAAAATGCTCTCCCATAGAGAATGTGGCTCCTATAAAGCAGCAGATCGCTTAACCGGTACTGCTTTGTATGGAAAATCTGAAAATATAGTATAGCCAAGTCTTGGTCCTGCTAAATCTAGAAAAAGAGTTCTGAACTCATACGACGACATAGAAACAATAGCCAAACATGATCCCAACAGCCAAGACATTTTAAAAAACAATTTGCTGGACACATACTACCCAAACAGAAGTACCACTTTGGAAACCATGTGTCTATACCACATACCCCAAAACTTCACATACAAAAGTAATATAAAACCTGATAAAAAAAAGGTAAATACAGAGTGTCAAATTGTGAAGGCAGCTTAGTAAAACTCACCAAAACAAATTTAATTAATAATATCAAATTGTCATTAAAGACTCCTCAACATAAAGAACTATATAACATGTCCCTGCTAAAATTCTTTAAACCATTGAGAAAAGAAGAAGAAATACTAGATAACTATGACTCCTACAAAGACGCTTTCAAAGCAAATGAAAGCACTATAATCGATGTAAACTTTACACACTACAAAACAATGTTGCACAATGAACAGCAACATGAAAAAGAACTCCAGGCCCAACTAGATAAGGACACTCCTGACAGTAGTCAACCTTCTGTAACAGGAAGCCAAGAACCACTGGGATAGCCACTAATAACAAATGAGGCAGAATTAGCTATGACAGAAGGAGAAAACACCATGTGTCAGTATGAAGATAAAGAAGACTTAACTATACTACAATCAAAACTAAACAATGAGCAACGTAGCATTTTTCAAGAAGTAACAAAAGAAATTGCACATGGTGTACAACATGAAAACAAAGAATGCACCTGCCACAATTACAAACCTATACTACTGTACGTCAGTGGTGATGCTGGTTCTGGCAAAACATTCTTAATCAATATCATCAGCAAATTCCTTCAACAATTGACAAACAACAAACTGTCAGCTGTTGTCACTGCCCAACAGGTTTAGCTGCCTACAACATAGGCAGTGTCACTATACACCGATTACTACTCCTGCCAGTAGAACACCAAAACAAATTAGACTATTACAAACTTTCTACAGAATCTGCAATGGAACTACGCAGATAAATTGCTACTAATAGATGCAGTGAGCATGGTCTCCAAACTAATGTTGGCTTTGATTCACCTCAGATTACAAGAAGTACTCAAAACAAACTATGAAGAGCTCTTTGGAGGAAAACACATTATTGTTTTCGGAGAACTTCTTCAATTGACACCAGTGAAAGGTGAGCCTATTTTTAAAACCTTAGGACACAAATTCTGGCGTAAAACTGTTGGCAGCATAGGAAATGTGAACCTTTGGCAACATTTCCAATACAGTGAATTAACAGAACACATGCAGCAATCTGCAGATCTCACTTATGCCAACATCTTAAAAAGTACTAGAGTTGGTATACTATCTCAAGAAGCACAAGCAATATTGAAGACCCGACACATTCATGCACATTATGTCAATAATGCATGTGCTACGGATGTTATGGAACAATTAGCCCACAAAAATGTCAATTGTATGGCCTTAATGCTAACTCTTGCAAGCTGTTTCAAATTCAATGAAACAATGTTAAAAAAAGAAATGCAACCAATAATTGAAATTAGCGCCACAGACAAACTAGACATACATGGTATGACACTCCCCATGTGTGAACAAGCCACAACAAGACTAAATAGTTTAGAAAATTCAATCTCCAACAGAGTTGGATTTGAAACAATATTAAAATTATCCTTAAATTGCAGAGTTATGCTTAAACGTAACCTTGGCATGGATAAAGGACTAGTTAATGGAGCACTGGGTACAGTTGTTGGCTTTCAAACATACCCACGTGACAACAACATTTAGTTTGTCAATATTCTCTTTGACAAACTTTCAGAAGTGAAAAGGATAGGACGCTCAACAGCTCGATTCCTTCTCTTCAAAGACATGTATGTACGCAGAGAACAATTTTCTCTAACTCTTGCATGCGCAGTCACCATTCATAAATCACAAGGTCTTACCCTAGACAAAGCATTGATAGACATTGGTAACACAGTCTTTAAAGAAGGCATGAGCTACGTAGCACTATCATGCTTACGTACACTTGACGGTCTATTTCTAATCAACTTTGATGCAAGTAAACTAAACACTGATATTCCTTGCATATTAGAATACAAAATACTTCGTTCAGTATACACCCCCATCTAAAAACATATCCTGTTCCACAAAAAGTAAAATTTTGTAAAAGAAAACTAAATCAAACAGAAATACAACAGGATGTCACTGCAAATCCTCCAAAGAGAGTAAAAAACTAATACTTCATCAAGTACCACAAACAAAAAAGAAACTTTTATGGAAAGTAAACCAGGTACTTCTTCAAAAAAGGAAGACAAACTAAAACAAAAAGCACTCAGATACAGAACTACCTGGTCCATTTAAACTTTCAAATGTAATTGGTGTAAATTGCTACCCAAATGCAGCAATGAATATTCTATTTCAATAACCACCAATTGTTGACATAATTTACTTACACAGTTCAGACCAATTGTGTTTGCAAATGTTAGTACTTCATAGAAATGCAAAAAACAATCCTGACAACACATATAGTGTATATGGAATAAGACAACAATTGGACTACTGTGCTGGAATGGTGACATTCACTATGAACTCACAGGAAGATCCACAAGAATGTCTAATGTACTTACTAAAAGTACTGGAAAACAGAAACATACCTATAAATGAAATCTTCCAGATTTCATACATGTGTAAACATGCATGCACTCTCTGCAACAATGTGACACAAGAACAAATCCCCAATGAGCGCTTTGTGTATGTATCAATACCTAATTGTGAATCCGTTCCATTTCAGCAACTTGTACAAAATGCAAACCATGGTAGATTATGTACTACCTGCAAATCGGATAATCGCTCCACCTTACTAATACAAACACATAGTAAATACGTAATACTAATGCTTCTACGTTACAATGCAGATGGTACCAAAAACAACTGCAAGCTGACTGGATTCACACATTGTCAAGTATCACTTGGTGAAAAAACCTTCACAACAATAGGTATAATCTACCACGCAGGAGCCACAACCAATGCAGGTCACTATACTGTAAATATAAAAAAGAATTGTGGATGGTTCGAATGTAATGATAGTACCATTACTCTAAAGCAGAGATTACCTGCAAATCTTACAAACGCTTAATTAATCTTCTTAAAATCAAAATGTATTGACTAAACTGTACTTAACCATTAACTAAACTTTTATTAGAAAACTATAAACTGTTACAATATGCCAACAGCTATATAACTGCCCCAGGATTCTACAACAACTAAACAGATAAATGAATACCACTAAATGATATAAAAAATAAACAGTTAGAATATGCCAACTGGTATCTAACTACCCCAAAATTTTCAATAACCAAACAGAAAAATAAATACCACTACATTATAACAAAAAATAGACAGATAGACTACGCCAAATGGTATCTAACTACCCCAAAATTTTACAATATCCGAACAGATAAATCAATACCACTTCATTATAATTTCTTAAAACCAAAATGTATTAACTAAACTGTACTTAAACATTAACTAAACTTCTATTAGAAAACTATAAACTGTTACAATATGCCAACAGCTAATTAACTGCCCCAATATTCTACAACTAAACAGATAAATGAATACCACTACATTATAACAAAAAATGGACAGTTAGAATATGCCAAATGGTATCTAACTAACCCAAACTCTTACAATATCCAAATAGATAAATCAATACCACTTCATTATAATAAAAAATAGACTGTTAGAATATGTCAACAGGTGTCTAACTGCTCCAAAAATCTGCAACAAGCTAATATATAAAGCATTAGACAGAAACAACAAGTGAACACTGAAAACAAACAAATAGACTGTAGCATAACAAAAAAAGTTTTTTTTTTTATCCAACCTGGATTTTTTTTTTTCTCCCACAGACCCAATGATTTTAGCAAGAAACACAGAAACTGAGCGAATTGCACAGTACACTGGTTTGTAATCTACTAAATATGAGGGTAAAAAAAAAATGTTGATTATTCAATGTTATAACTTGTTACAAAATACCAAACTAACATGATCTTTTCTTTCATCACAGAAATAAACAAGAAATACATGTATTCCAGTTACTAAACCAAAGAGTAAGTATATTATATTAAGTACAACCATCACAGCAAATCACACCCATAGTGACTTATAACTTTTCTGCCTATAAATTTGATCTTTTCCATGCACGCAAGACTATAGACCCTGCCCACAACCACCACAGCATATCACACCCATAGTGGCTTATAACTTCGCTGCTTATAAATTTGTTCTTGGATCCAAAAGTTATAAGCCAAAAGTGGGTGTGATATGCTGCGGTGGTTGTGGCCAGGGCATAGAGTCTTGAGTGCATGGCCATATGCCCTGGCCACAACCACCGCAGCATATCACACCCATAGAGTCAAACATTTTAACTATACCATATGGACACTTTTAATGTCAGAACAGACAGGCATACCGTCCTCAGGACACCCCCATTTTATGTATTGACGAACATCCCAGGACACATGATGTGTTCTTAGAACACTTTCAGCTTGCTTGCGAACAATACGGACAGGAGTAGTGTCCTCAGAACACCCCCATTTCATTTATTTAGAATATTTTAGAACATCTGCGTTGTTTGAAGAAGTACCTGGTTTATGTTCCCTAATAGTTTCTTTTTTGATTGTGGTACTTGATGAAGTATTAGTTTCTTTTAATCTCTTTGGAGGAGTTGCAGTGACTTCCTGTTGCATTTCTGTTTGATTTAGTTTTCTTTTAGAACATTTTTGTGGAATAGGATATGTTTTTAGATGGGGGTGTATAGTGAACAAAGTCTATTGTATTCTGAAATGAAAGGAATATCAGCGTTTACTTTACTTGCATCAAAGTTGATTAGAAATAGACCGTCAAGTGTACGTAAGCGTGATAGTGCTAGGTAGCTCATGCCTTCTTTAAAGACTGTGTTACCAATGTCTATCAATGCTTTGTCTAGGGTAAGACCTTGTGATTTACGAATGGTGACTGCATATGCAAGAGTTAGAGAACATTTTTCTCTTCGTACATGTATGTCTTTGAAGAGAAGGAATCGAGCTGTTGAGCGTCCTATCCTTTTCACTTCTGAAAGTTTGTCAAAGAGAATATTGACAAACTGAATGTTGTTGTCACGTGGGTATGTTTGAAAGCTGACAACTGTACCCAGTGCTCCATTAACTAGTCCTTGATCCAGGTCAAGGTTACGTTTAAGCATTACTCTGCAATTTAAAGATAATTTTAATATTTTTTCCAATCCAGCTGTGTTGGAGATTGAATTTTCTAAACTATTTAGCCTCGTTTTGGCTTGTTCACTCATGGGTAGTGTCATACGATGTATGTCTAGTTTGTCTGTGGCGCTAATTTCAATTATTGGTTGCGTTTCTTTTTTTTAACATTGTTTCATTGAATTTGAAACAGCTTGCAAGAGTTGGCATTAAGGCCATAAAATTTACATTTTTGTGGGCTAATTGTTCCATAACATCCATAGCACATGCATTAACGCCATAAAGGGCATGAATGTGCCGGGTTTTCAATATTGTGTGTGCTTCTTGAGATAATATACCATCTCTAATACTTTTTAAGATGGTGGCATAAGGGAGATATGCAGATTGCCGCATATTTCCTGTTAATTCTCTGTATTAGAAATGTTGCCAAAGGTTGACATTTCCAATGCTGCCAACAGTTTTACGGCAGAGTTTGTGCCCTAAGGTTTTAAAAATAGGCTCACCTTTCACTGGTGTTAATTGAAGAAGATCTCCGAAAACAATAATGTGTTTTCCTCCAAAGAGCTCTTCGTAGTTTGTTTTGAGTACTTCTTGTAATCTGAGGTGAATGAATCAAGGCCAACATTAGGTTGGAGACCATGCTCACTTCATCTATTAGTAGCATTTTCATTTGTTTTAATACTCTGCGTAGTTCCATTGCAGCTTCTGTAGAAAGTTTGTAATAGTCTAATTTGTTTTGGTGTTCTACTGGCAGGAGTAGTAATCAGTGTCAAGTGACACTGCCTATGTTGTAGGAAGCTAAACCTGTGGGGGCATTGACAACCGCTGACAGTTTGTTGTTTGTCAATTGTTGAAGGAATTTACTGATGATTTTGATTAAGAATGTTTTTCCAGAACCAGCTTCACCACTGACGTACAGTAGTATAGGTTTGTAATTTTGGCAGGTGCATTCTTTGTTTTCATGTTGTACACTATGTGTTACTTCTTCAAAAATGCTACGTTGTTCATTGTTTATTTTTGATTGTAGTATAGTTAAGTCTTCTTTATCTTCATACTGACACATGGTGTTTTCTACTTCTGTCATAGCTAATTCTGTCTCATTTGTTGTTAGTGGCTCTCCCAGTGGTTCTTGGCTTCCTGTTACAGAAGGTTGACTACTGTCAGGAGTGTCCTTATCTAGTTGGGCCTGTAGTTCTTCTTCGTGTTGCTGTTCATTGTGCAACATTGTTTTGTACGGTGTAAAGTTTACATCAGTTATAGTGCTTTCATTTGCTTTGAAAGCGTCTTCATAGGAGTCATAGTTATCTAGTATTTCTTCTTCTTTTCTCCATGGTTTAAAGAGTTGAAGCAGGGACATGTAATATAGTTCTTTATGTTTAGGAGTCTTAAATGACAATTTGATATGATTAATTAAATTTGGTTTGGTGAGTTTTCACAATTTGACACTCTGTATTTACCTTTTATTTCATCAGGTTTTATATTATTTTTGTATGTGAGGTTTTGGGCTATGTGGTATAGACACATGGTTTTCAAAGTGGTATTTCTGTTTGGGTGTATGTGTCCAGAAAATAGTTTTTTAAAATGTCTTGGCTGTTGGGATCATGTTTGGCTATTGTTTCTATATATTCGTATGATTTTAGAACTCTTTTTCTAGATTTAGCAGGACTAAGATTTAGCCATACTATATTTACAGATTTTCCATACAAAGCAGTACCAGTTAAACGATCTGCTGCTTCATAGAAGCCACATTCTCTATGGGAGAGCATTTTTATGCCCAAGCTGTATAGTTTTTGAGACAGTGTTTTGTCTGATGGCAGGTCATTCCTGAGGTCTTGTAGCTCTGTTTTTTCTGCTTTCGTTAAGTATGCTGTAACATATCATGCAACTGCAGTGGAATTGTCTGCAATGCACTGCACATCTATGTTTGCATTCCATAAGGGGGCAATGATTGCATTGTAATCATTGCTATATTTTTCTTCTTCTGTTCTTTTTATGTAATATGTATTTTTAGGTGATTTGCCTTTAAAACTATGTCTAACTGAAGACATGAAGCTGTTCACTTGACCAGTTTCTGTAACCGGTCGAGGGAAACCAAAGCGGCATTTGGTGTAGTATTTCCCTTTGTTTTTGTATTTGCGACGACAATATTTGCCACATTTGTGTCTTTGAAATTGTAAAATGTCTGTTTGCAGATCACTATTTGTTGCTTCTGATGTAATTTGACAAGTGACATATTTTTCAATAAACTGTAAAACAGTGGCGTCAATGTCTTGACCAAATTCAGGAGCATCTTTAATCCATAAAAGCATGTGGATATGTGGTGCTCCTCTGGCTTGGTATTCTTTTCTCTAAAAGAAGTGTTGCACTTCTCCAAGGTGAGGAACAGTTTTATTACAAATAACGTGTAGCATAGCAATGAAGCGATGGTGAAAATATCTTGAAACATTAACAGGATCTAGAAAAATGTTATTTAAATTGGCTAGTGCTAAAGCCGGACTTTTAGCATAGTAAAGTTTATAGACTAGATCTCTTATAGTTGAATGATGTGTTGATATAATTTTGATATAATGGAAGGTGGTTTTGCAAGTAGGTCCTGAAATGCAGGCCAATGAATGTCCTTGTAGTCCTGTGTACTTGCGCACTGGACAGGTATCCATATTTTGCAGTAGTTTAATTTTGATTTTGTCTTTGGCTTCCACATATTGATTGAGGAATTGGCGTAAAGACTTGAAAGATTCTTTGGGAATGTTACACATTGACGTGCATGGCCATTTGTATACTAGACGTTCTGATTCAGTTGAATGGAGAGGTAATTCTAAGTTTTCTGGGGATATTTTTGTAAGTAGTATTTGTGGTTCCATTGTGGTATTATTAACTTTTTCATAACCTCGTCCACTGCTATGTATGGCAATTGTATTTGTTTGCTTTTGTTTGTATTCTTCTTCATTAAAGTATGGTTCTGTGCTTGTAGTGTGACTCCATTCACATCCACAGATGCTTAAGAAGTTATTTCTGTTGACATTTCAGTTATTGAGATGTCTTTTTTGTAATTTAGTCATTAGTTTTGTTAATGGTTTCATTTTGTTTAACACTAAAATAAATAAGTTTCTTTTGAGAAGGATTGCACTGCCTATCAACGCTTCTAAGAGTAATTTCCTACGATAGGTTTTAAGGGTTGAGTTTGATTTCTCTCCTGCTTTTATAAGATTATGCAGGACTCTGTGGTGGAACATTTTTGCTAATATACTTTTTTTGGTATGCTTAGTTTGCACTATATCAAGATTTATAGGAGCAGTTTCATCTGTAGTGGTAGCTGATTTTTTGTTAATTGTTTTGTGGTTTGTTTTACATTTTGATAGATGAGGCAAAGTTTCTGTACTTGAAGCTTGTTTTGTTTCACTAAATGACTGCATTAGCTGTTTTGTTTTAACTTTTTTTTACAAATTCCGCTAGAGATGAATGCTTGTTTTGGCCACTTCTATTTTCATTTGCTCTGTTTCTGCGTTGCTTTCTACGGACTTGATTTTTGGTAGGCATTATTTAGGGTTTGTTGAAAAAAATAAAGAAGGTATGGGTTGGGGTGTTCTTAATGTATGTGTGCTGTTTGCATGAGTGTGTGAGTAAGATAATAAAGATGTATGTAATGGTGTGTGATTGGGCATTGGGCAACTACAACTAGTTGGGAGGGCTATTCTTGAATTTATGTGCTACTAAACTGGGGTTCAGACGATAGTAGAAAGTAAGCTGGTGGTGTGGAGAAGTAGAAATAGTAAATCTAAAGGTATACAATTAAAACAGTTGTTTGCTCTATAATATGAAAACTCTAGGGGTTGAGTTGTGTTATTTGTGTATCGAAAACTCAGAAATTGTCCGTCATTCTGCCTGTAAATCTCTGTTTAAGAAATGGGGATTTGTAGACAGAATGGTGCACAATCTCTATTTTTAGGCACAGAAATAGCAAGAATGAACATTACAGTGTGTTTGAATAATAGTACAAATAATATGGTGGTATTCAACTTACTTTTATTTTTAAATGAGCAAGTTTCTTCTTAGTTGTTCTTTGTACTTCAAATTCGGCTGCTTCTTTTCAGGAGAATGGTCTTCACTGCAATTGTAAAGGAAACAAATAAGGAATTTATTTTGTTTGTATATAGCATTGTTTTTAATTTAGACATTGATTTTTTTAATTGACATTGACCCTCAGCGCCTTCCTCAAAATCATGAAAACTATCTTATTCACATAAAATGCGTTGCACCAGTTGAATACATATCATATGTTCTTAATGCATAAACTGTATTGTAATGACTAACTGTACCAACCAAAATATCATTTGTATGCCTTGTGGAATTCATAATATACCACTGAATACCACTATTTCTGTAACTAAGCTCTTGTAAGTAACAGCGCCTCAATGTCATGGGCTGCTTGCGCAATATATAAATATAAGTAAATAAATGTTTACATTTTTGTACAGCATTGTTTGATTTTTGAACATACGGTGTGCCAGCAATTTTGTTTGAGTATGTTAACTCTTCATATTGTACTTTAAATATGTTAGTTCAACATGCTTTGAAAATGTGTGTGTAAAAATAAATTAAATAGCAGATAGGTTTGGAAGTGACAGTTGATTTTAGGAGATGGAACAAATGACAGTAAATTAATTTTATAGATTATACAAGCTAAATGTCAGTTAATCTGTTTGTATGAATCTATAAAAATTGTACATGTACTATATAGAAAATATGCATAACTGTATTTTGTGTTCATGCATATGGATATGCATGCAGCTGCAAGTAGAAATCTTGGAGACTTGTACAGTATTTCTTATAGAAGGTGCTTTCCAATGATATGACACTTGTACCGAGAGAGATTAACAGTAAATTTAAAGTGGTGATCTATGATGATGCAGTTAGATGTAGAGGTCTTCGATGTGATTGATGGATGTTCATGTGACATCTTAGCTATATCCAATGAGGGAATGACACAGAAAGTGAAAAGGAAATGGTAGAAGGACTGTTCATGTTACGATATGTCCACGGACATGGCGGTAGTCCGCAGACATCAGGTGTTACATCCAGGGATTTTTGGGTTGGGGAGCCATGCAAATGAGAATGATCAGAGAAAGGTATTGGTCAGTAAAGTTTAGTGGGTGTGTGTGCTAGGAGAGAGTTTCTCAGATACTCTTTTTGCTGAGAGAAGAACAGATAGCTATGGCTGTGTGTTTCAAAAAACAGATTGTTTGGATTTTGGGAGACTCGTGGATACATTGGTTGAAGGTACATGCAGAAAGCTGTGGAGTAGCTGTAGATCTTGGATTCCCACATGTGGAAGTGCACTGGCATGGAGTACGTGGAATGAAGTGGTTGGACTTGCTACCTCTCTGTGCTACTTTGGAGACAGAGCAACATCAGGCATAATTGTAATTCATTGTGGAGGGAACAGTTTAGGACATGTGTCTGGAATTTCTTTGCAATTTGCAATGAAAGAAGAACTTGGGAAGGTCATGGGCATGTTTCCAAATTCTCAAGTAATTTTTTCACGGATTGCGCAGAGACAAATGTGGCTTCGTTCGTCTTCATTTGGTCCACAAATGGAGAAAGCAAGGCGCAATGTCAATAAGGCTGTTTGTGCCTTTCTAAGAGATTTTGGCATGTCCTCTTTTCACAATGAAAATATTATGTTTCGTAGTAAATACATTTTTCGCAGAGATGGAGTCCATCTTACTTATGCTGGCAATCAGATTTTTTTGAGAAATGTACAAAATGCATTGCAACCCTTTTTGGAATTACAGCATCCATTTTATAGTAGGTGTTGAGCATTTCAAATTTTTCAAACACAAATAAACACCACCAAAAGGCTCTTTTCAGAGCCATCACTTCCTTCCAGATAAAACTGCAATGGTTATGATAGGGTAGCGTCCCAACATTTTAGATGTCTGCGGACTGTCCGCAGACTTCTAAAAAATACACAGAGTTCTGCTTAATTTATTTCACTTCTATTTTTTTAACTGTAAAAGGCGGCTCTGAAAAGAGCCTTTTTTATTTTTGTTGTTTTAAATTTGTTTTGGTTTTTTATACAAGACACACTAGGAGAGGAGGGGAAAGGAGGCTAAGGGGGGACACGAACCACGGGGATAAGAAAGGGCGAGCTGAGAGAGGAAGATGTAGAGTGAGTTTCATACTTTTTCGTGCTCTGAAACAATAGCCTCAAAAGCACTACAAAGTCTCTCCCCCCTGCACAGTACTGCATTGCAGTACATACACACAACTGTGACCCTCGAAATGTAAGGGTCATCAGCATTGCGTATGTCCTGTGAGGCAGCTTGAGGAATACGCTGTCCCACAGGAGTGTTCCTTGTGGTGACAGGATCGGAAACAGAGGATGAAGTAGAGGAAGTCAACCTGCTACGCTCCTCGCAAGGTACAACTTTGTGAACGGCCCCCGAGTGGAATGACTTAAGGTGTCGCTTCATGGTAGTTGTCCCAAAGCTGTATGAACCATGCCTCCCGTGACTGAGTACCATTTTGCACTCATTGCAGGTGACTTGGTTCGCACGTGCCTTAGGACCATTACCACGAATGGTAAACAACTGCCAAACCCAAGACTCACGCCGAGTGCTGGTAGTAGGGACTTCCACTACCTCATTTTCCTCATCCTCTTCTTCCTCCTGCGCATCCTCACTCCTGTTCCCCTCTTCAGGCCCTTGGGGGTGGTGCTGAGGCAGATGCAGCACCAGGTGGCAGTAGTGGAGCCACGGAAGCCATCAGCTTGGCGTTGAAAATCTGAAAATTGGTAGGAAAATTTACTGTTCTCTGTAGGATAGCCAGAAACACAATGAGAATGAGCTCTAGGGTGTGGTAGAACAGAAAAAAGGTTTCAAAAAGTCACAAAAAGTATGTAGAAACTCAGGATTACTATGTGGGACTTGTTCTATGGTGAGTTTTTGTTGGAAAATATTATAGATTACTTGAAAAGTAGTTTTAAATTGTTCGGGGACACGAACAGTGTTCGCAATCAGAACATACGCTGATCGTGGGCACGGTCACATCATAGCTTCACGAACATGTCCGTGAAGGGAGCGGGTGTCCGCAGGACACCAAATGCATCGAAACTATTTTGCGCATGCGCGTTGGTGTTCTACGGACACTGTTCGGGTTCTGGAGTGATTAAAAGTGCATCAGAAGTGAAACGGACAGTTACGGACAGGTGTTTGTTCTTAGAACAGTTTCAACTTGTCTGCGGACACCCCCATTTTGTTTGTTTACGAACATTCCAGGACACTTGATGTGTTCTGAGAACAGTTTCAATCTGCCTACGAACAGTACGGACAGACATAGCGTCCTCAGGACACCCTCATTTTGTTTATTTACGAACAACCCAGGACACATAATATGTTCTAAGAACACTTTCATCTTGCCAGCAAACAATACGGACAGCGTCCTCAGGACACCCACATTTCGTCCATTGACGAAGATTTCAGGACACTGCGTGTGTTCTTAGAACAGTTTCAACTTGGCTGCGAACAATACGGACAGGTAGAGCGTCCGCAGTACACTCCCATTTCTTTTTCTTTACAAACATTTTAGGACACAGCCTGTGTTCTTAGAACAATTTCAACTTGTCTGCGAACAATACAGACAGGCATAGCGTCCTCAGGACACCCCCATTTTATTTATTTACGAACATCCCAGGACACATAATATGTTCTAAGAACACTTTCATCTTGCCAGCGAACAATACGG
This sequence comes from Ambystoma mexicanum, assembly GCF_040938575.1. Classification (NCBI taxonomy): domain Eukaryota; kingdom Metazoa; phylum Chordata; class Amphibia; order Caudata; family Ambystomatidae; genus Ambystoma; species Ambystoma mexicanum. The sequence continues at coordinate 916,772,807 of NC_090928.1, read as the reverse complement.
AAGCGTCATCAGGACACCCACATTTCGTCCATTGACAAACATTTCAGGACACCGCGTGTGTTCTACGAACAGTTGCAACTTGCCTGCGAACATTATGGACAGGCATAGCGTCCTGAGGACAATTCCATTTTGTTTCTTTACGATCATTTTAGGACACAACCTGTGTTCTTAAAACAGTTTCAACTTGCCTGCGAACAATACGGACAGGCATAGCGTCCTCAGGATGCACCCATTTTGTTTATTTTCGAACATCCCAGGACACATAATATGTTCTAAGAACACTTTTATATTGCCAGGGAACAATACGGACAGCATCCTCAGGACACCCACATTTCGTCCATTGACAAACATTTCAGGACATCGTGTGTTTTCTTAGAACAGTTTCAACTTGCCTGCGAACAATACGGACAGGCAGAGTGTCCTAAGGACACTCCCATTTTGTTTCTTTACAAACATTTTAGGACACAGCCTGTGTTCTTAGAACAATTTCAACTTGCCTGCGAACAATACAGACAGGCATAGCGTCCTCAGGACACCCCCATTTTGTTTATTTACGAACATCCCAGGACACATAATATGTTCTAAGAACACTTTCATCTTGCCAGCGAACAATACGGACAGCGTCATCAGGACACCCACATTTTGTCCATTGACGAACATTTCAGGACACTGCGTGTGTTCTATGAACAGTTTCAACTTGCCTGCGAACATTATGGACAGGCATAGCGTCCTAAGGACACTTCCATTTTGTTTCTTTACGATCATTTTAGGACACAACCTGTGTTCTTAGAACAGTTTCAACTTGCATGCGAACAATACGGACCGGCATAGCATCCTCAGGATACACCCATTTTGTTTATTTACGAACATCCCATGACACATAATATGTTCTAAGAACACTTTTATATTGCCAACGAACAATACGGACAGCCTCCTCAGGACACCCACATTTCGTCCATTGACGAACATTTCAGGACATCGGGTGTGTTCTTAGAACAGTTTCAACTTGCCAGCGAACAATACGGACAGGCAGAGTGTCCTAAGGACACTCCCATTTTGTTTCTTCACGAACATTTTAGGACACAGCCTGTGTTCTTAGAACAATTTCAACTTGCTTGCGAACAATATGGACAGGCATAGCGTCCTCAGGACACCCGCATTTTGTTTATTTATGAACATCCCAGGACTCATAATATTTTCTAAGATCACTTTCATTTTGCCAGTGAACAATACGGGCAGGATCGTCAGGACACCCACATTTCATAGGTTTTTAGTAGCACAACTTAACCATAATGTCCCTTTAACAATGTTTTTTTTACTGAATTTCATAGGTTTTTAGTAACGCAACTTAACCATAACGTCCCTTTATCAAACTTTTTTTTCCTGAATACACACATACATAGTGTGAATTTCATAGATGTTTTCTAGGATTCCCTTACATTATATACATATAACATGCTGAACCCCCTGCTAGTGGTGTTGATATCTGCAGACTGTGCGAATGCACGCAGACAGACGTGGACAAAATCAACACTACCCAAAATCTCAGGGGGTATCCTAGATTGTTCTATCATGCTATAAAAACACTGGAAAAGTTCAAAAAGCAGCACAATAACACATTATATGTAATAATAAATAAGAAATTGAACCTATGTATGTAACACATCAACCATCCATTTAAATACCATCTGCCTGATTCATGGAATTATTTGCGTGAAAAACACAGATTTGAGTGCCTTTCTTCCCGAAAATCCCTGTTTGAAGTATGGGAATTTTTGGGCAGAAAGGCGCGCAAATCTGTGTTTTTCACGCAAATAATTCCATGAATCAGGCAGCATATGTACTAAAATGGAATATACCACAACAACAAAAAATATGCCTCCAACATAATTACCTGAAAGAAAGTGCACAGCTAAGAGCAACAGAAGACCTACACAACAGTAAGAACACAACTTACCAGAAACTAGTAAGTAAACTTCATTTTTCTTATATAATTCTAAACTTTCTGTATTTGCTACACTAAAAGTAATATATTTTTTTTTACACAGAAATGTCCAGTTCTTTGGAATGGCTTGAGGAAAATTTCCCACGTGAGGAAATGTCTGAAGACAGTGATACTAATGGTAGACACTTCTTTATATAAGCAAATTAATAACCATTACTTTATGTGTACTTAACATATATATTTTCTTTTAGTAGACCATACAAACATTGAAAATAATACACCAAAAGACATATTAGAAAATACTTTGCAGTGCATGGAACAGAAAAAGGACATGCTTATGGAAAATTTCAATCTTCTGAAACATTTTGTGGCGGACCACATAAAAGAAAAAATTAAATATCCACTGTCCCACATGCACCTGTTCGCCCTCTCCATGTCCCAGTCAACTATCCCCAAACCCTGAACACCAAGATTTTTATTTTGATGAGACATCCATCCTGTCATCCCCTCCCATCAATCCTCTCCAAACCCCTAATTCCCCTGTGTTTGTGTCAGTTTTTGCTTCCCCGTCTCTTTCATAAATTTTATATCTGTATATAATAAAAAAATAATATGTGTGTTTTAATTTAGTCCTTAGTCTCTTATTTTTTTTTTTAAAAGGCATTTAAGGTCTCCGCGGACAGCACGGGTGTCCGGAATGTCCGTAGTTAACCAAAATGGGGGTGTCCTGAGGACATTATACCTGTCTGTACTGTCCGCATGCAAGATGAAACTGTTCTTAGAACACTTTCGGTATCCAGAATGTCCGAAATTAATAAAAATGGAGGTGTCGTAAGGACACTATACCTGTCCGTGCAGTCCGCAAGCAAGATAGAACTATTCTTAGAACACTTTTGGTGTCTGGAATGTCCTTAATTAACCAAAATGGGGGTGTCCTGGAGACACTATACCTGTCTGTTCTGTCCTCATGCAAGATGAAACTGTTCTTAGAACACTTTCTGTCTCCGGAATGTCCGCAATTAACCAAAATCGAGGTGTCCTAAGGATGCTATACCTGTCCTTACTGTCCGCAAGGAAGATAGAACTGTTCTTAGAACAATTTCATTGTCAGGAATGTCCACAAATAACCAAAATGGAGGTGTCCTAAGGACACTATATCTGTCCGTACAGTCCGCAAGCAACATGAACTGTTCTTAGAATATATTGGGTGTCCAAAATGTTCGCAATTAACCCAAAATGGAGGTGTTCTAAGGACACTTTGCCTGTCCGTGCTGTCTGTAGAACATCTACACACATGCGCTCCACAACCATAAGTCCTATGAACATCGCACCATTACTTGTGTCGCACTTTTAATTAGTTTGATTACCCGAACACTGTCCGTAGAACACCCGCGCGCATGCGCACAACCGCTCATGTGCATATGGTGTCCTGCGGACACCAGTTCCCTTCGCGGACGTGTTTGCGAAGTCATCATGTGACCGCACCCACGCTGAGTATGTGTCCTGAATTGCGAACACTGTTCGGAACCGCGAACATTTTAAAAGTACTTTTTTGGGCAATCCAAAGTATTTTACAGTAAATATTCACCATTGCACATGTCCCAGACAATGACCCTGACTTTCTACATACTTTTTAAACTTTTTGAGCCTTTTTGGGGTGTTTGATCTGTCCGCAGACAATGCGGCTGTCCGCGGAGTGCGCACCTGCACCCCTATAAAAGGCCACACCCCAGAGTTCATCATCATTGTGATTCTAGCTATCTAACAGAGCAATGTCTGCTTTAGCTGCTAATCTTCCAGATTTTGCTGCTCTTGCTGCTTTCCATCAGACCTGATGGCATCTATGCTTGATGCTCCAGCTGGTGCTACATTTCCCTCAGCACTACCCACACGCCCTCCACCACTGACAACTCTCCAAGGGCCTAAAGAGGGGGACAGGTGTGAGGATGAAGAGGATGAAGAGGATGAGGTAGTGGAAGTCCCTACTAGCAGCACTCGCTGTGAGTCTTGGGTGTGGCGGTTGTTTTCCATTCATGGTGATGTACCAAAAGCACATGCGAACATGGTCACCTGCAACCAGTGCAAAATGGCACTGAGTCGTTTGAGGCCTGGTTCGTTCAGCTTTGGTATAACATCTATGAAGCGACACCTAAGGTTGTTCCACGGTGGGGCCGTTCGCAAGGTTGTACCTTGTGATCAACGTAGTAGGTTGAGTTCCTCTACCACATCCTCTGTTTCCGCTCCTGTCACCACAAGAGACACTCCTGTGGAACAGCGCATCCCTTCAGCTGCCTCACAGACCCTTACCTTTCGAAAGATCACAGTATTGTGTATGTACTGCAAAGCAGTACTCTGCAGGGGGGAGAGTCTTCGGAGTGCTTTCGAGACTACGGTCAAGGAGCATGAGAAGGTCTGCCCACTACCTATATAAGGCCCACCCTACATCTTCCTCTCTCCACCTGCCCTTTCTTATCCACGTGGTTGGTGTCCCTTCTTTACCCTCCTTTCCCCTCCTCTCCTAGTGTGTCGTGTGTAAAAAAAAGTAAAAATATAAAACAACACAAATTAAAAAAAATGCTCTTTTCAGAGCCGCCTTTCACAGTCCAAAAATAGAAGTGACAAATAAACAGTGCAGGGCCCTGTGCATTTTTTTTAGAAGTCTGCGGACAGTCCGCGGACATCTACAATTTTGGGGTGCTTCCCTATCATAACCATTGCACTTTTGTCTGGGAGGAAGTGGTGGCTCTGAAAAGAGCCTTTTTGTATCTGAAAAACTTCAAATGGTCAACACCTACTGCAAAATGGATGGCTGTAATTCCAAAAAAGGTCGTAATGCATTTTGTAAATTTCTCAGAAAAATCTGATTGCCAGCATAAGTAAGATGAACTCCATCTCTGTGAAAAATGTATGTGCTACGAAACATAATATTTTCATTGTGAAAAGAGGACATGCCAACATCTCTTAGAAAGGCACAAACAGCCTTATTTACATTGCACCTCGCTTTCTCCATTTGTGGACCAAATGAAGAAGAACGCAGCCACATTTGTTTCTGCACAATACGAGAGAAAATTACTTGGGAATTTGGAAACATGTCCATGACCTTCCCAAGTCCTTCTTTCATTGCAAATTGCAAAGAAATTACAGACACATGTCCTAAACTGTTCCCTCCACAATGAATTATAATTATGTCTGGATGATGCTCTGTCTCCAAACTAGCACAGAAAGGTACCAAGTCCAGCCACTTCATTCCACACACTCCATGCCAGTGCACTTCCACATGAGGGAATCCAAAATCTGAACCTACTCTACAGCGTTCAGCATGTACCTCCAACCAATGTATCCATGAGTCTCCCAAGTTTCATATAATCTGTTTTCTGAAACACACAGCCATAGCTATCTATTCTTCTCTCAGAAAACATACTTTTTGACAAATTCTCTCCTTACACAACACACCCAGTAAACTTTACTGACCAATCCCTTGCTTTTCTCATTCTCATTTGCATGCCTCTCCACCCCAAAATCCCTGTATGCAATACGCGATGTCAACGGACTACCTCCACGTCTGCGGACATTTCGAAAATCTGAGCGTGGTGTATTTACATTTAAATAGTGTGACCCATTCCCCCTTTGAGGTTGGCTCTGAAAAGAGCCTTTTTTTTGGGGGGGGTTTCCAGATGCTTGACAGATACCTGTTATTTTGTATTTTGTTTTCTTTTTTTTTCTTACTTTACTCCTAAAATCTTCACATTACCTTCTCCAAAGCAACCCTTACATTCCAGAACAGCATGGCATTTCCCATAAAAGATAAAGAAATACCATCTTCTTTAAAATAAGCAGCATTACTGAAATCAATATTATCATTATTACAGAAGGACATACCAGCTCTAAGCATGAAAGCACACATGCCTCAGTTGATTGCACACCTAACCATGTTCTGCTGAGGACAAACAACAGAATTATTGCCCCATATTGCCCTAGGTAATAATCCAGAAAAAATAAGTTTGGCATTTGGAAGGATGTTCATTACTACTTGAACCAAGTGTTCAAAATCTGCCAACAAAGTAGGGGCACTGACATAGCCCAAATGGAAAGCACCATAGTGCAAAACTACCACATGGGGACTGTTCTTCCTGCCCATATCTTCACACATTTGTACAATTCCCTGTACATTGCAATCAGGCACAATGTTCCACAAGACCTCCACTCCTTTAACATCAAAATTGTTTGCCACATGCCTACATTGAGCATACTGCTGTAAACCATGAACAAACATATCCCCAAGCACCAACAACAAAAGAACAAAAGTGTGCATTTTGGCAATACATCCTACTGTTCATATAGCTCGAGTGATGACAGTACAAATGATGATTTACAACCACAAAATCCTAATTTGAGAGGACAAACAGCCACAAGAAATAGAGACAGCTACAATAGGAGAAGACATAACATGCAGAGAGTTAGAGGCTGCAGAAGTAATAGTCAACAACATTTCTTAGCACAGGACCCAGGGTGAACAGAGTGAGACTACGAATGACAACAGGCCAGGAGCAGGCAGAACTATTGATTAACTCATCTTCATATACACTAAATAATGTTGAGATCAGAGTACCTAATAAAGGTTTTGGTGTTTTACTTATAGCATCCTACGACAGATTTAAAAAAGACAATGTTTTTTAAATGTCAGTATGTTGTGCTTTGACAAATTGATTGCTTCACACATGGTCAAGTATCACTTGGTAAGAAAACCTTCACAACAATAGGTATAATCTACCATGCAGGAGCCGCAACCAATGCAGGTCACTACACTGCATATATAAAAAAGAATTGTGGATGGTTTGAATGTAATGATAATACCATTACTCTGAAGCAAAGATTACCAGCAAATCTTATAAACGCTTATTTAATATTCTTAATACCAAAATTGAATAACTAATCCGTGCATAAATATTAATAAAACTTCAATTAGTAAACTATAAACAGTTACAATACGCCAACAGGAATCTAACTGCCTCAAAATTCTGCAACAACCAAACAGATAAATCAACACCACTAAATTATAAGAAGAAATACACGGTTAGAATTCGCCAACCGGTATCTAACTGCCCCAAGATTTTACAACATCCAAACAAATAAATCAACACCACTAAAATATAACATAAAAATAAACAATTAGAATACGCCAACAGGTATCTGACTCCCCCAAAATTCTGCAACAACCAAACAGATAAATCAACACTACTAAATTATAAGAAGAAATAAACAGTTAGAATACGCCAACAAGTATCTAACTGCCCCAAGAATCTGCAACAACCCAACAGGTATATTAGCAAAGTTAATAATATAAATAAAAAACTATAATCAGTTACAATTCAACATCACATATCTAACAATCTGCAACAACCAACAGAAGAAATGTACTGTATCATAAAAAGAAAAGTTTTTTTTTATTCCAACATGGATTTTTTTTCCCACAGACCCAAGCAACAAACACAGAAACTGAGCAAATTGCACAGTACACAGTTTGTAAACTACTAAATATGAGGGTCGAAATAAAGCAGAAATGTCTATTATGCAATGTAATAAGTCTTTATAAACTACCTACACTAACATGATCTTTTCTTTTATTACAGAAATTGAAAAAGAATATCTGCTCCAGTTACCAGTCATGAAAAAAATATATCCAATCACAAAAAACCCAGTAAGTATATTATAATAAATACTGCTCCATAACACAACCATGGAAGCAAACATTTCACCATACACCAAAATACAAAATGTTTACTTCCATGGATACGTTATACTGCAGTGTTTGTGTCCTAACTATACAATCTTAATGACATGACGTAGCCAAAACATCACATACAAACTATGCAAGATAGATGTTTGATTCTTAGGCCATGCACCCAAGACTCTAGGCCCTGGCCACAACCACCGCAGCATATCACACCCATAGATCACACCCATAGAATCAAACATTTTAACTGTGCTATATGGGCTACATACACAGGATATTAAGTACAATCAACACTGTACTAACAACCCAAAACCAATATCATAGAAAATTAAAATAGCCAGAAATGCATTTTTTTACGTCTGCGGACAGCCGAGGTGTCCGCGGACATGACAAACACATCAGGGGTGCCTACCACCTAAACAAATACAGCATTTGACCCATGTCTTACTCCCCCACCCTACCCAAGCACTCATGCACAACAACACACTTGCCAAAGGTGTATTTCTCCCCCGGCCGTCACTGCAATGTCCACGGATCCAAGAGGCAGATGCAGCAAAACAATATGATGCACCTCACGCTTCAATCCAGCAAATCAGAGAATACGTTGCATGTCCGCGGACATGTCGCAAGCCAATTAGCCAATCAGTGCCTGTCCGTGGAGCGAACAGGGAAATGTGTCAGCGGAGCGCACATAGATATCACTAATTTTTGGTGACCTACTTTTTGGTCTTTTTAAAAGAAACTACTGGACGGATTTTCACCAAATTTACATAAGCATGCTTTTGGGACCAAGCCGCTGCTCCTGCTGCAAATTTGGTGAAAATCCATTGGCGGTTTGGGCTGTAGGCGTGAGCAAAGTTTTTTTCCCATTCAGTCTATGGGAAAAAATTAATTTTGGGCCCCCCTTATAACTTTGCCCCCCCCCGGACCAAACCTCACCAAACTTTGCAAAGTGGGCCATATACTTTTTTTGCACAGTTTGGTGAGGATTCGTCCAGGGGGAGCGAAGTTATAAGCCGCCCAAAAGTGCTCTTCCAATGGGATTAGCAATTTAACCATAACTACACAGCCACTACTGTGTAATACATTACCATATATGTCATCAATGATATTTGTGATGTCATCTTTGATGTCTTGGGTGTTAGTCTTAGCAGTGTACGGTGGTGGTGCGAGTTATGGATGCTTAGGCGAATTTCAGTTTTTTTTCGATTTTACTTGTAACCATAACATCCTTTTAACGTTTTTTTACTGAATTTTTAGTAGCGCAACTTAACCATAACGTCCCTTTAACAAAGTTCTTTCATTGAATTTCAAAGGTTTTTAGTAGAGCAACTTAACCATAACGTCCCCATAACAAAGTTTTTTCATTGAATTTCATAGGTTTTTATGAGTGCAACTTAACCATAACGTCCCTTTAACAACGTTTTTTCATTGAATTCCATGGGTTTTTACCAGTGCATGCTATTTTCCTACAACTTACTAATATCATACTTACCCAATATAGCAATATTTGTGTCCAATTTAAAAAGTGTCACCTTAAATCTCTGCCATTTCCCACCTTCTAGAATAATTTTTAACACTTCTATACACTTTTTGCAACTATTTCAACTAGTTTTGCATCCGTGGACGTCTACGAACATCTGACTTCATTGCAGATCTTCCGGACAGTGCCAAATGACCATACGCTGGTGCGCAGCATGATGACGTGTCCGAGAACCCGTCCGCACTTCACAATAAGATCCATGCTTTGTGGACAGTTTGGAACTGCATTTTCTATGGATCTAGGAACTTTCAACTTCAAAATTTCCCTTGCACAGCTCCAACACCTATTCCTACTCATTATCCATTAACAATCTAGTACCCAGTACATACTTTTAGCAAAACTGCTTTTTATCTTAGAATGGCATCAGCTGTTGCCACCCCTCCTCCCCAAGAGCCACCACCACTGCTTTAATCAAGGAGCATGAGAAACACTGCCCCCTACCTTAGAAATAACACACGCTCAACATTTTCCCCTGTCCACCTACCCCTCCATATTAGTGTTTGGTGCCTCTTCCCTCATTTCCTCCCCACCTTTCGTTCTTAGCTCTCCTGCCAAAAAAAAAAACATCCAAAAACAACAAAAGAAATGTTCCTTTCGGAACCACCTTTCTAAAAAATAGAACTAAAAAAAAAAACGTATAGACTCCATCTACTTTATATTTCTCAGTAAAGTACATAGACTCATTAAGATTTTCCAACATTTCCATTTGCATTTAGTGTTATGGTAATGGGAATATTGTGGGGTTCATCCTCCGTTCCAGGGTTGGAACGGTGGATACCGGCCGGCAGCCAAAGTTATCAGCCCAAGCGAAGCAAGGGTGGATAATGAGGTCTCTGGGCCATTATCCCCCCATTCCAGCTCCTGTAATGGGGGATGAAGACCATTATCATCCTAGGTTCCCAAAGTGGGAACCCGGGGTGCTGAAAAAAAGGATTTTTCTTCCTACACCTGGACGCCTGTGGCGTCCAGGTGTAGGAAGGAAAATCCTTTTCCAAGATGGCCACCATCAAAGGAGAAGGCAGGGTTTCATACAGGACCCCTGTTCGCTTTCCATGGAAGCCTGTTTCCAAGATGGCCACCATGGAAAGGGAAGGCAGGGTTCCATACAGGGCCCCTCTTCGCTTTCCATGGAAGCCTGTAGAAGGCAAAAGGAGAACCCTATGACCTTATTACCACGAGCACATTTTTCTTCCCTTTCAAATCTATCCCAATTTCAAAAAACTTCACCACAAAGCCAGTCCCAGGTGGACATGGCCACTTTAACCCCATATGTTGTCCCTCGTGGTCATGGCCAGTAGCCAGATTGTCCAGATCATGACCTTATTCCATGACCTGGAGAATCTGGCCACTGCCCATGGCCACAGGCTACACCTCAGTCACCAAAGATACATCACTATTTTTTTGTACCTACATTATGACACTTGTCAAAAAATAAAACACGGTCACATTTGCAAAACCATGCTCTCAGGTCCTTGCCAATGCTCCTTACACAAGTTTGCTGGAAATCCACCCATGTTTTATTTTTAACAAAGTGTCAAATGTATGGACATACAATCGTCACATAACCTAGCCCCCACTTGACAAAATCCAGTCAGACTTTAGGAAAACATTTATATCTAGATCTATAATCGTTTTGCAAACCTTTGTGTAGATTTGTCAAATGGCACCACATTTATAAGCCTTTACAATATTTTGGGACCCCCCTCTAATTCTTGAGAAAATCCCACCAAACTTCACAAAAACATTTATATCCATATGTATTATCAGTTTGCCAAATTAGGTATAGATTCGACAAATGGCACCTCATTTATAAGCCTTTACATTAGTTTGGGACCCCCCTCTAATTTTGCCCCCTCTTGACAAAATCCAACCAAACTTCACAAAAACATTTATATCCATATGTATTATCAGTTTGCCAAATTAAGTGTAGATTTGTCAAATGGCACCTCATGTATAAGCCTTTACATAATTCTGGGACCCCACTCTAGTTTTGTCCCCTCTTGACAGAATCCCAGCAAACTTTGCAACCTCATTTGGGATCAGGTCAGGAATATAATTGCAAAATATCATGCATTTGCATTAAGTAGCGCCAAAGTTATAAGCCATCCAAAAACTGGCCCGAAACATCTGGTGTCCCTGAACTTTTCAGGACTGTTCGCGAACATCCGAACGGTTCGCGGTGAAAACCACCCATTTTTTTTGCTTCTTGCAGCCATATTCCATCCCATCCTCATCACCCCTCACCTCCCCAGAGATTATTTGATAAATTTGACAAGTGCAATTTTGTGTTTTTTAATCTGTTTTTACTGCGATGTCCACAGACACTGGCCGTTGTTCGCGAATCCAAGATGGCGGGCGTTTCCAAAAATCTGACGCACCTCACGCTTCACCCCAGCCAATCAGCGAACACGTCACATGTCCGTGGACATGATGCAAGCCGATTAGCCAATCGGTGTCCTGTCCACGGAGTGAACAGGGAAGTGTGTTCGCGGAGCGAACATAGATATCACTAATTTTTTGAGACCTACATTTTGGTAATTTTTAAAAAAACTACTGGATAAATTTCCACCAAATTTACAAAAGCACTCTTTCGGGACCAGTTTTTTCCCCATTCATTCTATGGGAAAAAAAGAAATTTTGGGACCCCCCCTATAACTTTGCCCCACCTGGACCAAACTTTGCAAAACAATTTAGAGTGTGCCATATACTTTTTTTGCACAGTTTGGTGAGGATTCGTCCAGGGGGAGGGAAGTTATAAGCTGACCAAAAAGTGCTCTTCCTATGGGATTAGCAACTTATCCACAACTACATGGCCGCTATCGCAGGCCATGTAACATATATATATATATATATATATATTTATGTACATATGAAAAACTTGCAGTCCATGGAGAAGCAGAACAAGGGAAACATCCTCTGGTCTGCAAAGAAAACAACACCACAGAATATATGGCTGCAACTTCTTTTTAATATAAATGCCGTGGACAGAGAAAAAAGCTAGCAACAACTCATTTCAAGGTTGAACATGTTTGAGGAAAACGACATGAACCTAGGACTAAAATGAATAGTCACTACACTATGGTCTCACACAGACGGTACCCGTAAACTCTATGATGCATATGCATACACAGGCAATAGTCGGACATCTTGTAATGTCAGGCTCAGTCAAAGCTCTACAGCCAAGCATACAAGCAAACAACCCAACAGCTTTGTATTGATATAGCGATAGAACAGAATCAATTCTAATGATCTTAGCACAGATGTGTGCAAACAAACGAACAAAGCCGGTGTGATGCTCTAATAAGCTCAATACAAGATGCACATTATTAGATCCCCATTGCAACTGCACTATCCAGAATAGCAAATGGAACCTAGCGTGGAAGCAATAGTCCAAGCAATACAACACACACTTAGTTACAAATTAAAACGCTTAATGCAATAAATTACGATATATATATATTCAATTAAATAACGTTGTTAAAGCGACGTTATGGTTATAAGTAAAACTGAAAAACCTCAGGAATTCGCCAGTTATGGTAAGCTAAGCAACAATAACTCGCGCCACTACCGTGCACTGCTAAGACTAACACCCAGGACATCACAGATGACATCACAAATGTCATTGTTGACATCACTGATGACATAACATATCTGGGCCATTTGTTTTTTTGTTCACTGACATATCTAGGCCAGGTACTTTTGTTCACTGACATTCAGAATATTAAAATTCAAAAGGTGCTATTTATCTAGATTTTGCATATTTTTAAAGTGCTTTCCTTAGGGTTTGGTCTCAGCTCCTGGCGCACATACATGGGGCAATAAGCAGGCCTCAAGCACACCATTCATTTGTATACATGAAGATGAACTTTTATGTTATTATCTTTTTCTGGTGATGCTGTTTATTTCTTCTTTGCTTAGTTTCCATGTATGTGCCTCTAATGTGTATGCATTGTGGGTCTTCATATGTATTGTTTGTACTAGCACAAATGTTTAGTAAGTCTTGAATTTTTAGCTATTTATTACATGTTCAACATTATTCAAAACTCTGATAAGGTAGCATTCATTATTTTACTATTTAAAATTAAAAGATTATAAATATTGTACTTTTATGGTTCATGCTGCAGCCATTGCCTATGTTTATATATGATTAGGTTCCTGTGTTAACAACAATACTCCAATGCATGGCCTGATTCATGGACTGTTTTGCATGGTTTAAAGTGACCTTGCACTGCTGAAAGGTGGCTTTAGCTGAATTTCAGGGGGTTTGTTGTGTTAAGTTCTCATCTTAACATCCCTGCAACTAAAGTGTTTTCCTTGAATTTCAAAGGTTTTCTTACAATGTATTGCTCACCTTAACGTCCCTGCAACTAAAGTTTTTTCCTTCAAGCTCAAGAGTTTTGCTATTTCATACATAATTGAAATTAATAATACAGACAATTGACCAAATCAAAATGTTGTATCATGTGTAGAAAGTAAAATAATAAGAAATCGTGCAACCACATTCCCCCCAAATAATCCTGTTCTTAAAAAACTTTGTTTGCATATTTACTTAACTTTTTAAAATGTTTACATGCTTATGTACGGTTGATAACTAGAACGTTATTAAAGTGATATAATAACTGTATACAAAGACTACATTCAATGTATCCTAAAATAATGCTTTGCAAGACCACTGCCCACAAATATATGTACATTTTTTTTAATTGTTTTATAGCTGCGGCTACGAAGGATGCATGCTTGGCTAAATGCGGCAACAACTGTGGAATTCTACCACGGCTTCCACAGTAGATAACAGCAGCTATTAGTAAATACATAAAGATATTTCTTTTTTTTTAACACACACTGTATTGAAAAGATCAATTTACGCTCTTTGGTCCACATATACAGTATGTGTTTAGATTGTCTATTTTTAAAACTGAAAAGTTGGTTCTGAAATGGACAATTTTTGGGGGTAAGGAAAAAAAGAGGTAGGAACTGCGAAGGGAAAAACACTAGGATTCATATAACAAAAGGTAAAATGAAAAGAGCATTTATTTGTTTTCGCCTTTTATATGTTGTATATTTTATATTTTTTTGTTTTTATTTTCTAAAGAATGGGGTAAAAGAAATTGACACTCAAAAATATACCTAGCATTGATAATTGGCTGTATCTTCTAAAAGAGCCTTGCCCCAAGCATCTCGGGTGCCACCTCCCTCCTCGATCAAGCTGTAACAGGTTTTGCACATCACAAGAAAATTAGAAAGATCAGGTGCAGACAGGAAGGACTGAGGTTGGGTGTTAGTTGGTCAAAAATAGCTGGCATTTAAAATGCAAGTATGTGGCACAGATAACAAATAATGCTGTGCTGATCTTGCTCCATGCACGTTCAGCTTATGTTTCACATGAGCCTTCCTATTGGATTCATCCATTTCATCTCAATGAACACGGACAAGATGTTGAATTAACATCGATGTCCTCAAGCTTTGCAAAGGCTTGTGTGAAGGTCCCCTCCGCTACTTTAGCGCAGAAATTACACATGACCTCCTCAATTTCCTTTTGGCTGTGTTGGTCCTTTACATGGAAATATTGTCAACTGTCAGCTACGTTTTTTTGTGCACATTGCTTCTTCCATGGTGATAAAGATGAAGCCACCCACACCACCTCATCATCACTGCTGGTCGTTGTCATTTTGAAATGCAGTACCGTGGAGGAAAAATTTAAACTGTAAAAATACACAACACAAAAATGAATCTGCTACTTAATATAAAAGAAACTTAAAAAACAATATAATGATCTAAAATAAATAAAATTGACAAACTGCAAAGCACAGGAAAAAGGACAAAGGTATAGGAAGAAGAAAGGTAAAACAGGATTGGATAAATCAAAGTACTACTTTTAAAAGTTCCTGAAGGCTCACAATGCAGTCCACCCACCAAGAGACAATGACAGAAAACATGAAAAAGATGTTTTGGAGAGGGGTATAACTGTGGTTACACAATATAGCCAACCGGAATGTGTTTTCGCTACGTGTGGGTACGCCCAAGTGCAATGACGTGTTTGTGCCTAAATTATTGACCAATCACATCGCCCAATGAGGAGTTGTGCTTGCACCTGTCAGTAGCCACGTCAATGGGAGGCCCAATTACTTTGAAAGCTGCATTGACGTGGCTATGCGACTTCATGCCTGTTTTTAACAGCCAATTGGATTATGGGCCGTGGTACCCTTCTAGCGCATCAACGAACAAGCCATTGACCCACTGCGGTGCATTGACCTATCTATGGCCATGCCATTTAACAAAATCCATGCCTGTGAAATGACCCAATAGGACATCAAGCTCCTGTAACACGGCTTCACAACTTCATGCCTGATGAGCAAGCCAATCATATCATGCACTGCGATTCCGCACATACACATGACTTCTAACCATGTTAACGAATGGTCTAATTAAATGTTGCAAAGTTTTGACGCGGCTACGCCCATGCTGTTTGACGAAATCAATGTGTACAAAATGTCCCAATATGACAGCCAGCTCCTTCAACGCGGCTCTGCATCTGTGTGCTTCATGTGCCAGCCAATCATATCACGCAATGCGGCTCTGCGCCTACACATGATTCCTATCTGTGTCAACGAACGGTCCAATCACACATTGTAATGTATTGATGTGGCTACACCCACGGCATATGTGTGTGCGAAAGTGTCCAATCAGGACGTGCAATAGTGTGTAACTGTGAATAATCATCTCACCCACAAAAAAATAAATGTATATTGATCATTGCTATCAGGGCTTGTTAGTGAAAAGTTATCCAAGTAACTGTAATAACTTTTGGCACTTTAACCCCTTAATTCGTTTTTCTTTTTACCCACTTTTCAGCTAATCCTCCTTCACCTTGTCTTGTGATTTGTTCAGTTTGTCTATTTTTTTATTTGATTTTTTACCTGTAATAGGCCTGCGGTAGCGGCCCTGTAGTTATGGTTAAGATGCTCAACCCATAGGAAGAGCACTTTCTGGGTGGCTTATAACTTCGCCCCCCCAGGACGAATCCTCACAAACCTTTGCAGAAAAACTACATTGCCACATCAGATCGATCCTGCAATGTTTGGTGAGGTTTTGCCAAGGGGAGAAAAGTTATAATTGGTTCCAAAATGTGTGTTTTTTCCAGAGAAGCAATGGAAACATAATTTTGCTCACAACTAAAGCCCAAACCGCTGGACAGATTTTCATAAAATGTGTGGCAGGAGCGGCATCTTGGACCAGAAAGCGTGCTTTTGTACATATGGTGTAAATCCGTCCAGTAGTTTTTTTTAAAACAACCAAAAAGTAGGTAAAACAAAATTAGTGATATTTGGGTTTGGTCCGTGGACTCACCTCCCTGTTCAGACCGCGGACGGGCATCTGATTGGTCCAGAGGCCGACGTGTGGTCTGCAGACATCGGGCACACCTGCTTATTGGATGTTGAAAAGCGTGAAGTGCGTCATATTTTTGGAAGCAGCCGCCATGTTGGATCCATGGACAGCTGCAGGTGACTGTGGACAGCGCGGTAGGGAAAAAGTCTGGGAAACCCATTTTGGGTCATTTGGTGGTGGAATGAGGGGTTGGGAAGGGTGGGAGAGTGGAAGAAGCTCCTATGAGGCTGTTTATGTAGGTCAAAAAAAGTCGGGTACGTGCCGTAGATGTCCGTGTACACCATGGTAGTTGGCGGACAGCACCGTGAACAGGCGGCTTGGAAGAGACATTTGTGGTTATTTGACATGATATGAAATGGTATGGCATTTATAATGCGCCTATACACAAGTGTTTCAAGGTGTGATGAGGCAAGGGAGGGGAACAAACAGAGGACATACAGCGATCATGCTAGGCCAGGTGTCATTCAGATCACCCAAATGCATGGGAAGGGGGCAGGGACAGTGCAGTACATGAGAATAGATAATAACAATAAGTAAAGTAATGAGCAGCATGTGGCAAGTGCATGGGTAAGTGCAGACATCAGGTGTCAAGGGCTGGTAGGGGGTCTGTAGGGATACAGAAACAGTCCCCAAGTGTGGAGGTTGCCATGCAAGCAGTGCAGGTGTGTGATACAGGTGGGGGAGGGACCTGGGCCCGAGATCAGAGGGTGTCCAGGTAGCCAGTGCAGTTCCGGTTACAGCCAGGAGGTCAGCAGAGGAGAGGAGGAGAAAAAACAGAAGCAAAGAGAAAGGTTTTGAGGTGCTTACGGAACCGGAGATGATTCTCCTCCAGTTTAAGGGATGCAGGGAAGCTGTTCCAGAGGGAGGCACCAGCCGAAGAAAGAGATCTACCACCAACTCGTTGCTTGGAGAAGCGACTGACCCTGAGGAGTTGGAGGCGGATAGTGAAGAGCTCGAGAAGGAAGATATTTAGGAAGAGAGAGTTGAAGGTATTGGTGCCCCAGGCCTCAGAAGACCTTGTGGACGATGCAGAGGGTTTTGGAAATAATCCTCGCAGCCACTGGGAGCCAGTGCAGAGATTTCAGTCCTGGAGAGACACGATCACTGGGCTTAAGGCCAAGGACAAGTATCACAGTCCTGTTCTGGATGAGTTGCAGAAGGCAGAGAGTAGAAGCAGGCAAATTTAGAAAGAGGCTGTTGCAATAGTCCAGCCTAGAGAGAACCAGAGCTCTGGAGACAGTGAGCTTCTGGGGGAAGGAGAGGAAAGGAAGAATGCCTCTGAAGAGATGCAGCTGGTAGTGTGACTTCTTAGAGATGTCAGAGATGTGAGGAAAGAAGAAGAGTGTGGAGTCAAAGATGACCCGTGAGGTTTTTAGCCTTGCAGGTGGGAGCAGGAAGAGGGCCTAGATAGGCCGAATAGAGAGCTACAAGAAAGGAGGGAGCGGGTGTGCTGATGAGGAGAATCTCAGTCTTACTGACATTAAGGCAGAGGTCATTGGCGGCACACCACTCCTGGATAGCAGAGAGACAGTCAGAGATGAGGAAAGGAGAGTAGGGGGCCGAGGGTAGCTTGAAAAAGAGCTGGGTGTCATCGGCATATCACTGAAAGTTGGGGCAGAGAGCAGCGATGCGGTGGGCAATTAGTGCCAGATATTGGTTCAACAGCCAGGGAGAGAGTTTAGACCCCTGGGGGACATCACAGGTAGAGAAGTAGATAGCGGAGAGGAAGGACCTAAGTTGGATCTGGGAGGGTCGGTCAGAGAGGAAAGAAGTCAGTTACGCCACAACCTGACCAGTGATACCCAGGTTATAACAGAGACGGTTGAGCAGAATGATATGGTTGACTGTGTCAAAAGCAGAAGAGAGATCAAGCACGATGAGGACGCAAGGGGTGTTAAAGTCAAGGTTGGAGAGCAGGTCTTCAGAGATGTTCAGTAGAGCGGTTTCCATGCTTCTGGCAGCTCTGAAGCCAGACTGATGGTCACGAAGGCAACCAACAGATTCAATGTGGAGATTAAGCTGGGAGATGGCCAGTTTCTCTAGGAGCATGCCCAGGAAGGGAGTGATGGAGATTGGGCGATAGTTAGCTGGGCAGGAGGGGTCAGCAGGGGGTTTCTTAAGATGAGGGTGCACAAGGGAGTGCTTCAGGGGGGATGGGAAAACTCCAGTGGCGAAGTAGTGATTGCAGAAATCAGCCAGGGCAGGAGCCAGGGAGTCAATGTGGTCCTTTATCATTTTGGAGGAACAGGGGTGAACCTGTTTCGATGAGACTTTCATGGATTTGACGTGTCTAGAAACCTCGCCAGCAGAGAACAGGGGAAAGGCAGAGAAGGAGGGAGGAGAGGTGGCTGCAGAAGGGCCAGAGGAAGAGCAGGGAGTAGAGGGAGGGGATAGGAGGAGAGTGAGGACAGGATATCTTGAGTTTTAGAGATGAAGTGAGAAACCAGTGCCGTGCAGAGGGCCTGGCAAGGGGCAGTAAAGGTAGAGACTTCGGCAGGAATGGCCAGGTCCTTGCAGATTTTAAAGAGTTCAGCTGAGTTGTTAGATGCCGCAGAGACGCGGGCTTGGATATGAGCTCTTTTCTTGGTTAGGACAGAGAGGCAGTATTGCCTTTGGAGCAGGCGGCAGGCTAGTTTGTCAGAGGATGTACATGAAACAAGCTATTTCCTATCGTCCACCCTGCACTTGCATTTTAGAGTGATGAGGTCAGAGTCGTACCAGCAGTTACACTTGGCTTTGGGCTTCAGGCAGAGTCTCATGGCAGGGGCAAGTATTTCAAAAATATCAGATAATGCTGAGTGAAGCGTGGAGAGGGCTGTGTCAGGGTGATAGTCAGCCAAAGGGGGAGGAGGGATGAGAAGGTGGTGGCGAAAGCCTCAACTGATGGTTCGGATGACCGAGAAGGTGGGTAGCAGTGATGGACGTGGCTTGGCCTAAGGGGTAGGGAGGGTGAGGTGGGAGGAGAGGAGAAAGTGATCACTCCAGGAGAGAGGACTGTAGAGAGGGACAGAAAGGGGAACGCCTGAGGAGATCAGAACATCAAGAGTGTGCCCTGCAGAGTGAGTTGGCCAGAGGGGAGAATAGTGAGTGAGAGAGAGTCACAGCGGATGCGAAAGAGTCCAGAGGGAGGACAGGAGGCATCCAGGTGGATGTTGAAGTCTCCATCAAGGAGGAGTTGAGTGGTTGAGGCCAGGAGTGAGGAGGAGAAGTCCGCCCACTCAGAGAGGAAGGAGGAGATCTGACCAGGTGGCCGATAGAAAGTAGCCACAGTAAGGGAATTGCTAGGGGAGAGCAAGGGCCTGCAGACCAGGCATTCAAAAGAGGAGTAGGCCTGCTTAGGAGTGACAGAGGCAGGAATCCACTCTGGGAAGATCAGGGCTATACCTCCTCCAGAGCAGTTGGACCTGGGTGTGGAGAGGATCTTGTAGCCGTCAGGAAGGAATGTGTCAAAGCTAGTGGCAGAGTTTGCCGTGAACCATGTCTCAGTGAGACCGAGGACATTGAGGTCAAGTTCTTCAAGAAGGCGGCAAATATCAGAGGAGTGTTTGACAGCAGAGCAAGCATTTAGAGTGGCAATATGGAGAAGGTTGCCATCCTTGAAGGACTTCCTGCGAGGGTTACAGATCAGAGGTACGCCCTTGGGAGGTGTAGAAGTAGCCCGAGAGGGGGCAGGGAGGGAAGGAGAAGACAAGGTAGCCAAGGAGGAGGCAGAAAGGGGAGGCGATGTAGCCACAGAAGGGGAAGAGGGGACAGCAGGAGAAGAAAGGAAATTGATGAGGCACAGAAAGCGTCTGTAAAAGAGGTGAAGGTTGGCCTGAGGGCCTTGGACCAAGACAGTCCCATTTGAGTAAACATTAATGATGACCTTAGAGGAGTAGAAGGAGGCAAGGAGGGCGTCCCAATAGGTGCCACCATTAATGCCACAATTAATGGGAGAAGAGGAGAAAGAAGAGAGCGCAGAGACCATATGAAGGGTTCATAGGTCTGGCGAAGGAGCGACAAAGAGGATGTAAGTGAGAGTTTCCTTGGAGAAAGCACTGGTTTAGGTGTCAGTGATAGGGAGGCCTGGGTTGGAGACCAGGATTTTCCTTTTTAAACTTCTTCCTACCAGATTTCGTTAGGATAGCAGGATAGTCAATAGAGAAGCAGTTAGAAAAGATAGGATGGACAGAGAGCACCTTACAGTAGGTGGGAGAGGAGAGAGGTGGAAGGGAAAGGTGGAGACACAAGAGAAGGACACGAGAGTAGGCAGACAAGACAGTGAGAGGTAAGCAAGTTGAGCAATAGGACAAGATGAAGACACTCAGGATTAAAGAGCTCACAAAATGCACATTTTAAGACAGGAGAGAGGACACACCTAAGTTTGAGAATCCTGAATGGAGGGAGAAAAGGCCTAGGTTTCACAATGCAAATCTTTTTTAAATACTGATCCAGTGCATATTATTAAAACAGGGGGAGGGCACCTAAGTTTGAGAATCCTGAATGGAAGGAGAAAAGGCCTAGGTTTCACAATGCAATTCTTTTTCGAATACTGATACAGTGCATAATATAAAAACAGGGGGGACAAACACACCTAAGTTTGAGAATCCTGGATGGAGGGAGAAAAGGCCCTGGTTTCTCAATGCAATTTTTTTTTTTTTTTAAATACTGATACAGTGCATATTATTAAAACAGGGGAACACACCCAAGTTTTAGAGTCTCAAGGTGGAAGGGGGGTAGGCAGGAAGCCTGTGGGACTCTCCTGGATGAATGACTGGCAACTGGCATCCCCTGCGGACACCTGCAGACACAACAGGAGCTGCTACAGTGGGAGCCTCACTTTGCCTTGGGCCCTTTCATAGTGTAGTTTAAATACTTTCGCAATGCAATTCAAACAGGAAAAACACACCTAAGGTTGAGGGTCCTGAATAGTGGAGAAAAGGCCTAGGTTTGACAATGCAATTTAAACACTTTTGCAGTGCAATTCAAAAAGGAAAACACCCCTATGTTTGAGAGTCCTGAATAGTGGGAAAAAAGGCCTAGGTTTCACAGTGCAATTTAAATACTTTCACAATGCAATTCAAACAGGAAAACACGCCTAAGTTAGAGAGTTTGTTAAATGTCAGGTTTGCAGGGTAGAGTGCAGTTCTGAACCTAACCTGGGCTAAACTTACCTGCCATAGTCGCAGATGGTTTACGGGTGGTAACTGGCTTCCCCTGTGGAAACATACAGACACTGGAAGGAGCCACCTCAGTTGGAGCCACCCTTGGCCGCAGGGGCTGCCAGGCAGAGGGCTGACCTGGGGAGGTCATTGAGGTCCAACCATAGCAGGGGTGCAGGAATGGGGGCGGGAGGAGGGAGGGAGCAGGAAGAGGGAACCGGGCGAGATTGGGAAAGGACCAGGCAGCGCAGGGCAGCAGGGCTAACCAGGGGTAGAGGGGTAGAAATCACGGCCCAGGAGGGTCTTCAAGGGCCAACACTCACCTGCCTCACTAAGCAACCAAAGAGGCAAGCAGGGAGTGAGTCTGACGCTACACCAGGCACAGCACGGCCAGGCAGCCAATTATAGAGCGCAGGGCGGGAAGGGCGGTGGGTGGATGGAGGGAGCAGGAAGAGGGAAGCGGTAGGGATCGGGAAAGAAACAGGCAGCGCAGGGCAACAGGGCTAACCAGGGGCACAGAGGTAGAAATCACGGCCCAGGAGGGTCTTCAGGGGCCAACACTCACCTGCCTCGCTAAGCAACCAATGGCTGGAAGAGGTTGTAGAAATGGTAGGGTAGTGACTTGAAGGTAATAAGGAGCTGTTTTATAGGTGAAAAAAAGGTTTGGAAATGCTGCCATGGACATCCTTTAGATTGTGGCAAGGTGAGTTTTATTAGTTGACGGTGTATGGCACGTACTTGTTATATAGTTAATTGTGTTGTCGTCGGTGGCAAGATTCTGTGGGCCAGTTCCCCCAGAATATGTGCACTGGGCACACCCACCACAGTAGTAATATGTGTATACTAATTGATGAGGCTACTTACTGTTGTAGCATCATGAATATGCAATCTCTGTTTTCTTTTCTGTGGAAAAAAACAGTACAATTGGTTAAGCATAATTGTTCAAAAGCTGTAGTGGTATAAATATACATTTTCTTTTTTTAAATTTTTTTTTATTTTGTGTTTAATTGTATTAACAATTTTTACAAATTCTGTCCAGATTTTCTTGCGTTTTTCACTGTTTCCCATTGTGGATATTGTGCAGTTTTCTGTTTGCTTGGACTACCAATGAAATTTTCTTTTATAGATTAATTTCCTCCAGCTTCAGTTTTTCCAAAAGATTCGCTGAAGCCACTGTCAAAGATGTGGAATTGCCACACATTAGCATATTCCACCAAGTTTCTTCATTTGTGGTTTGGTGCTCTGTGTGGATTGAGATAGGTGGTTCACAGGTTTTCCGTTCCTGAGCAATGAAGGAGGAGATGGCGTAGTGTTTCGGTTTCCATCTTCTTACAATAGCGACATTTTTTGGTAGTTGACTGTTTTCTACGAAAGAGAATCTCATTGGTTTTCAATAAGTTTAACCTTGCTCTTAAAAAGGTTGTTCTCAGTCGTTTATCTGGAAACTTTTTTAGATAGTTTCTGACTTCGTCTATTTTTTGCGTGTTTGTTGTATGGTGTGTGGAGACTGTGAGATCTTCTGCTTTGTCTAGAGTCTCAATCCAATCTTTTTTTTAAGTTTTTTCTTTATTTTTCCCGGGATCCGTTCTATGTCCCATTCTGAACATCCGATTTTGTCAGCTTGTTCCAGTAGTCTACTGTACCAGCTTGTTATCGTTGTTTTTTTTTCACTCTTCAACTCTTCAAGTATGATGTCCAGGATTTTTGGTTGTGGGTTCCTTATGATTTTACCCAGGAATAATAGGCTGTTTCTCGTGACCACAGGTTCCAATGATTGTAGACTCAGTTCACGTCGAATGATTGCAATGGGAGTGGAGTTTGGAAGTCGTAGTACTCTGCGCCAAAATATACCTTCAAGTTTAGCCCACAGTGTCTTCGGCAGATGTGGCATGGCTTCGGCTCCGTAGGTCAGAGTTGGACAGACCTTTGCTCGAATTTCCTATCCAAAGACACTGCCTGTGCTGCTAAAGTTTTTGTTTTGGAAAACAGATGGACTTGCATCGTTTTATCAATTTTACTGGACGAGAGTTTCACCCCTAGGTAAGTACAGCTTTTCACTATTTCTAGTTTCTTCGAATTTGCGAACCATTGCGATCTTGTGTTCGGTCTCGTCGGTTTTCTAAAACCAAAATGTTCATTTTTGATGTATTAAGCTCCAGGTCATTTTTCTTCAGATAGGCTGTGAGACTGTCTATTTGTCTCTGGAGTCTAATTGCTGTTTGATATATTAGTAGAATGTCATCTGCATACAGCAATCTTGTCACTTTTGAATCGCCTATTTGCGGAGGAAATGATCGAGTGTTGTTTTTGGAATCTACTATGTCGGCCATACAGGCCTTATACAGCGCCGGCGCCAGAGGGCAGCCTTGTTTCACACCTCTGGCCGTTTTTATGCTTTCAGACTTCAAGCCTGCTTCGTTGAGCCGGATTTTGATGGACGTTCGCTATAAAGGGCTTTCACTGGATCAAGAATGGATGGTGGACATTTTTGTTTCTCCAGTTTTCTCCACAGTTTTTCCCTATTCACGCGGTCAAAAGCTTGGACCAGATCAATTGAGGCAATGAATATTGATGGTTGCCCCTCAAACACTTTTGATTTTAGGATGCTAATCAGCATAATGTTGACTGACGTTCCCAAATTCTTTTCGAACCCTGATTGGAAGGAGTCCGTTGTTTTTGCCTCTTTCTGCCATATCTGGAGTTCGTCCAACAGCAGTGATCCGAAAAGTTTGCCGAGAACATCTAATAGTGCGATCGGCCTATAATTTCTCGGGTCGTCGCTCGGGCCCTTCTTATAAATTGGGACGATGTTTGCTGTCTTCCACATATCAGGGATGGATCTCGAAATCCTCGATCTTCTGAAGATTTCTGATATTAGTGGAGCCCAAATTTCTGCATCCTGTTTCAAGTGGGCATTGGAGATGCCATCTGGACCTGGGGCACGGGAGTTGTTCAGATTCTTGATCTTCATCAGAATATTCTCCTCTGAGCATACTATCCATTTGGAGTGGTCTTGAGGGGTTGATATTGTTTCCCCTGGGGTAGGATCTTTGTATAAGTCAGTGTAGTGCTCACTCCATTTTTCTTCTGGGACCCTGTTTATGGTTCTTATGTCCGTGGGTGCGATTTTGTGCTTTATGATTGTCCAGAACTCTTGTGATTTTTTTTTGCACACTGCTCTTAGCATGTTCTCTGCAACCACTTGATATAGTTTCCATCGTATCGATTGTATCCACGATTTGTACAGTCTTTTGTTTTTGGTTGCCGAATCTATATTTGTTTGTGTTGGATTTGTTTGTGCAAGCCGAGTAGCCTTTTGTGATGTCATCTTTGATATCCTGGGTGTTAGTGTTAGCAGTGCATGGTGGCGCAAGTTATGGTTGCTTATGTTACCATAACTGCCGAATTTCAGGGGTTTTTCGGTTTTACTTTGAAACATAACGTCCCTTTAACAAAGATTTTTCACTGAATTTCATAGGTTTTTAGTAGCACAACTTAACCATAATATCCCTGACTTCATATACATGTAACATAGAACATACTAACCTCCTCGTAGTGATTTTCATGTCCGCTGACTACCGCCATGTCCGCGGACATATCGAAAATCTGAGCGTAGTGAATATAAATTTAAACAGTGTGCCCCATTTCCCCTTTGAAGTTGGCTCTGAAAAAAGACATTTTTTTTGTTTTTTTTACAGATGCTTGACAGATGTTACAGAAGAACATACCAGCTCTAAGCATGAAGGCACACATGCCTCGGTTGATGACACACCTAGCAATGTTTTGCTGAGGACAAAAAACTGAACTATTGTCCCATATTGCCCTAGGTAGTAATCCAGAAAAAATTACTTTTGCATTTGGAAGGATCTTCATTACGGCTTGAACCAAGAGTTCCAAATCAGCCAACAAAGTAGGGGCACTGACGTTGCCCAAATGGAAAGCACCATAGTGCAAAACTACCACATGCGGACTGTTCATCGGGGCCATATCCTCACAAACCTGTACAATTCCCTGTATATTGCAATCAGGCACAGTGCTCCACACCACCTCCACTCCTTTTACATCAAAGTTCTTTGCAACATGCCTGCATTGAGCGTACTGTTGTAAACCATACACAAACATACCTCCAAGCACCAACACCCTGACTTTCTCTACTTCTGCTATCTTCACCACACACAGTCTCTTTCAACACAAATCCACAACCTCGACACCTGATTGGCTGATCCGTACAGTCTTCTTTCCTTGTTGGATTTCCTGGAAAAACCCAGATGTAGCACGCCCTGTCCACGAACAGCCGCGGTGTCCGCGGACGGCGTCCACTTTACTCTCTGTGCCTTTCCCTCATTGCATACAGCTAAGCAATCACACAATACGAATAACGTCCTCAGAACACCCCCATTTTGGGAATTTTCGAACATTTCAGGACAATTATCATTTCATTATTCAACATATCAACATTACAAATATTATACTTTCATCTTGTACTCTGCACACAATGCTATGTTTCTCCATTAGTAGCTCAGTATACTAGATAGCATCCCATAATACAATGCTATTTATATCAATGCCTCGTTCAAAGCACTAATAACGGTATGATATTTATTGCAATATCCTTGACACTTTTTTCGCAACATTTTAATAAAAATCCCTAGTACACAAATTCCATTAAATGTACATACACATGTGATGTCATCAGTGATTTCATCAATGACATTTGCGATGTCATCTTTGATGTCCTGGGTGTTAGTCTTAGCAGTGCACGGTGGTGGCGCGAGTTATTTTTCATAGCTTACCATAACTTGCGATTTTCAGGGGTCTTTCGGCTGTACTTAGAACCATGACGTCCCTTAAACAAACTTTTTTTAATATCACGCAAACAATATACAAACATGGCGTGCAAAAACCAACTTCTCACAGATAGCTTTACACAGAATGTTACAAAGTAAGAATTTATGCTCGTTCACAGTGAAGGTCAGCTGCTTCCATTTTTTTCTCACGCCCCGGAGAGGCTCACGAAGCGGACTATAAGGTTGTATTGTGTTTTGACCTTGACAGACAGAGATTGTGATGAAAGACTTCTCTTGAAGGAGTGTTGCTAAAACGTAAGAGAAGATAAGGATGAAATTTCTGAAACGAAACCACTTTTATATATTATATCACTATGGGAAAGATCGTTCGCACATGCAGAGTCGTATTTTGGGACTGCACTACTCGTAGACAATGGAAATTGCAATTGTACTGTAAGTAACCCTTTAGATTATTTTATACCAAATATAATTACAATAGCGTAGCATTAAAGACCGCTCAAGTTGAACTTGTTCGTTGAAAGTGGCATAATGTTTTCTACCGCGCACTATCACCGCCAAATTGATCCCCTGTCGTTTAGAGGGCTCTGAAAAAGGCAGACGACACAGGGTGGGTTAATAGAAATAATTTAACCGGTCTATAGGCGGTCAAGCGCTCTACTCGCTGTGCCACTTCACTGAAGCCTGTCAAGTGGCACAGCGAGTGCAACGCTCGCTTTGACATCCGTGCACAGCTTGCTAACGCAAGTTCGAATCCCGGCAAGGCCAAACTCAGCCTTTCATCCTTCCGTGGTCGATAAATGAGCACCACACACCGTGGTTAATAATAAGCACCGCTTAGATACCTCACGGTTCTTAGCGCTATATGATTGGGAAAATATTATTATTTTATTATTAACATACTCCGTTGCACTATCTTCGATAGCAAATAGTTTCACGCCCTAATAAATTAAATGATGATTTTTAATGAAGATCGGCTGGTGAGACTAATTTATGTTTTTTAAAACAGGTATGTGGCCCCATTTTGCCTATGTCACGATTTACAGACTCCACCGGATGGGGTCTTCAACTGCCAGGTGCAGGTCCAAATATGCAACTTCATGACCCTCACCATTTTATGGGACAATCGCCAAGGACCAATATGCCCTTACGCAGTACTAGCGGCTACAAACAACATACCAACCAATAGGGTGGTCTAATGGCTCGTTGTTGGAGCAACCTTCCGATTATCAGAGCGACCATTTACTGCTTTTATCATAAACCAACAGCCTATCTACCGCAAAGGAACAACGCGTGGCTCAAAATAAACTTTTGCTGATCGACAGCAGAGACAATAGCAAATCGCTGAATATTCACTAAACATTTCATGTGAAATAAATGTACTTTACCAAATGTACAATCCTGCTGTTTACTTTTAAACCACAGTTTCATATTCCGAATTGTGGCGCACTGAGTTGTAAGCTGATCTAACACCCTCTGTACCGCAAAGGAACATCGCGTGCCTCAACATGAACTTTTGCGGATCGACAACAAAGACAAATGCAAATTGCTGAATATTCTCTAACATGTGATGTCAAATAAATGTACTTTACAAAATTTACAATCTTGCTGTTTGCTTTTAAATCACTGTTTCATATTCCGAATTGTGGCGCGCTGTGTTGTGACATAATATGTGTTGTCTTCCGGGTTCTGTGTAAAGTCACTTAGGACTGCAGAGGACTGGGCGCGTTTGATGACGCACCCTGTAACGTCACGGAGAGAGGCGGGGAATATGAATGCTTTGATAATATCAGGCTTAGGGGCGGGAGATATGATTTAGTGTCGCAAAAGCAAGTCAGCCAGGTCAATAGCACCAGTCATAGGATTATCACATAATGTCGGCGCACACCAGCCGGATTTATCGTTTCTTTAGTGGACAAAAAGTCGGTTGACTCCCCATAGGAAATTGTACTATTAGCGGACAAAAGAAGTGGTCTTAAAACACTTTCACCCTGACAACGAACAATACAAACAACGTTCTCAGAACACCCCCATTTTGTGTAATTGCAACCATTTCGGGACACCGCGAGTGTTCTTAGAACACATTCAACTAGACAGATTACAATATGGACAGCGTCCTGAGGACACCCCCAGTTTGTGTATTTACGAATAATTAACTACACCGCGAGTGTTCATAGCTCATTTTTACCTTCCTTGCGAACAAAAATGACACATACTCCATCCTCTAAACACCCCACCATTTAGTTTATTTACAAAATGTCAGAATAGCCGTGTTCTCCGCGGACAAATCGAACGCAACAAAAACGTCTAGCACATAAAATAACAAAACATTGAACCTATCTCATACTCCCCCACCCTCCCCAAACACTCTTACACACCAACACACGGCACTAAATACAATTTTTTATCCACGTTTCACCGCGCTGTACGCGGTCGATGGCAAATACAAGATGGCGGGCGCCACAGAAAATCTGACGCGCTCCACGCCCCTCGCCATCCAATCAGCTAACACGTCGCATGTCCGCGGACATGACGCAAGTCCATGGGCCAATCGGGGTGCTGTCCACGTAGCGAACAGGGAAGTCCGTCTGCGAAGCGAACACAGATATCACTAATTTTTTTGCCTTACGTTTTGGTCATTTTATAAAAAACTACTGGACGGATTTACATCAAATTTGCAAAAGCACGCTTTCGGGACCAAGTCCCTGCTCCTGCCGCAAATTTGGTGTAAATCCGTCCAGCGGTTTGGGCTGTAGCCATGCGCAAAGTTCTTTCCCATTCAGTCTATGGGAAAAAAAAAAGTTTTGGGACCCCCCCTATAACTTCCCCCCCTGGACAAATCTTCAACAAACTTTACAAAAAAATTCAGAGTGGGCCATATACTTTTTTTTGCAAAGTTTGGTGAGGATTCGTCCAGGGGGAGCAAAGTTATAAGCCACCCAAAAAGTGCTCTTCCTATGGAAACACCAACTTAACCATAACTACATGGCCACGCTAGTGGCCATGTAATTATACCTCCTGTTGTAAAGGTTTTCTTTCCAAGAGATACTTGGCCGTGTGTGAAGCCTGTAAGTTTACAGTTATTTTTGGTACCATCTGCATAGTATCTTAGAAGCATTAGTATGACATATTGGCTACGTGAGTTTATTTGTATGGTGGAACGATTGTCTGAACTGCAAAAAAGGAATAATATGCCATGATTTGCATTCTGCAGAAGCTGGTGAAGTGGAATGGATTCAGAATTTGGTATGGATACACATACAAATCGTTCATTAGGGATGTGGTCTTTTGAAACATGGTTATAGAGAGTACACAAATGTTTCCACGTGTATGAAATCTGGAAGATTTCATTTATAGGGATGTTTTTGGTTTCCAGTACCTGTAATAAGTACATTAAAAATTTGTGTGGATCTTCCTGTGTGTTTTTGGTATATTTTACCATTCCTGCACAGTAGTCTAATTCTTGCCATATACCGGAGACACTGTTAGTGTTGTCAGGATTATTTGTGGCATTTCTGTGAAGGACGAGCATTTGCAAACACAACTGATCTGAGCTGTTTAAGTAAATGTTGTGAACAATTGGTGGCAATTGAAAGCGAAGATTCATTGTCACATTAGCATAACAATTTACTCCAGTTGAGTTTCTGAATTTAAATGGACCAGAAAGTTCTGTTTTTGGATTGTTTGATGGGCCTGCAGATGTTTTTGGAGAAGAGAGGCTTGTGTGTTTCTTTTGTTTTGGATGTGCAGTTGATTTTGTAGTAGACAGTGTTGTGGTTGTATTGTTTGGTGCAGGAGTTGGTCATTGTTTTTTAAGTGGTATTGTTGTGAAATCTCATATATCTTCTGTTTCTATTGTTTGTCTTTTAAAAGGTGTCTTTTTATGAGCTACATGCTACATATCTAGATCGGGGGTGTAAAGTGCCCGTAGCCTGTTGTATTCTGGGATGCAAGGAATGTCAGCATTGTCTTTTTTTGCATTAAAGTTAACTAGGAATAGACCATTGAGAGTACAGAGATGTGAAAGTGCTACATAACTCATATCTTCTTTAAAGAATGTGCTGCCAATGTCAATCAATGCTTGATCTAGGGTTAGACCTTATGATTTGTGAATAGTGACAGCTTATGCAATAGACAGAGAAAATTGTTCTCTGCATACGTACATTTCTTTTAAAAGAAGGAAACGTCAGATTTTCTGGCTAATTTTGTAAACTTCTGCAAGTTTGTCAAAGGAGATATTGACAAACTGAATGTTGTTGTCAAGCAAATTTGTTTGGAAGCCATGATCTGTACCGATTGCTCCATTGACAAAGCCTTGTTCTACGCCAAGGTTACGTTTTAGAATTACTCTGCATTTCAGACACAAAGCCAATATTTTCTCCAATCCGGCTGTGTTGGAGATACATTTTTCTACGCTATTTAGTTGTGCTGGCTTGTTGACACATATGAAGTGGCGTGCCCTTCACCTCTAGTTTGTCTATGAAGCTTATATGCAGTTTGGGTTGTATCTCTTTTTTCAACATTGTCTCATTGAACTGACTACAGTTTGCAAGGGTTGGCATTAAGGACATACATTTTAGATTTTGTTCAGTTAATTGTTCTATGACATCAGGAGCAGATGTGTTTCCCCCATATAGTTCATGGATTAGTCTACTATTTAAGATGGATTTTGCATCTTTAGTAAGCAGCCCAGATCTAATGCTTTTTAAAATGTTAGCATATGTGAGGTCTGCAATTGGTGCATATTTTGAGTTAGTTCTCTGTAGTGAAAATTGTGCCAGAGATTTACATTTGCAGTGCTGCCGAGAGTATTGCAGCATTCTCTTTGTCCTAATGTTTTGAAAATATGTTGCCCTTTCACTGGCGTTAACTGTAGGAGGTCTCTAAAAACAATAACCTGTTTTCCTCCAAACAGTTCTTCGTAGTTGGTTTTTAGGATTTCTTGCATTCTGAGATTAAAGCCAAGATGAGGTTGGAAACCATGCTTACTTCATCTATCAGGAGAACTTTTGTTTGTTTTAGAATTCTGCGTATCTCATTTGCAGCTTCTGTGGACAATTTGTAGTATTCTAATATTCTAATTTGTTTTGGTGTTCTATGGGGAGGAGCAGTAATCGGTGTAAAGTTACACCACCTATGTTGTAGGCAGTTAAACCTGTGGGAGCTGTTACTACAGTCGAAAGGTTGTTATTCATTACGTTTTGTAGAAATGTGCTTATTATTTTAATTAGGAATGTTTTGCCAAAACCAGCTTCACCACTTATATACAGGATCATAGGTTAATAATTGTTACAGCTACAGATTTTAGTTTCATGTTTAAAACCATATTCAATTTCTTCAGTGACCTCTAGATAACTGGTGAGTTGTTCATCATTTCCCTGAGATTCCAGGACTGACAAGTTTTCCACAGATTTTTTATATTGATACATGGTATTTTCTACCTCAGATATGGCTATTTCTGCTTGATTTAGAATGAGTGGTTCTCCAAGTGGGTCTTAGCTTCCTGTAAGTTAAGGTTGATTGCCCCAGGAGTGTCTTTGTCTAGTTGAGCTTCAATTTCTTCCTCTTGTTGGTGTTCATTGTCCAACATTTGTTTGTATTGTTTGAAATTGTTATTTGTTATACTGCTTTATTTGCTTTGAATGCAGCTTCAAATGAGTCACAGTCATATAATAATAATTTTTCTTTTCTCCAAGGTTTAAAAAGTTGGAAGTGGGCCATGTATGTTGTGGACATGTAAATGATAACTTTACATGATTAAATAGACTGGGTTTGGTGAGTCTCACTAGGCTTCCTTCACAAGTTGAAACTGAATATTTGCCAGTTGTCTCATTTGGTCTGACATTGTTTTTGTAGGTGTAGTTTTGGGCAATTTCGTACAAACACATTTTTTTCAAAGCAGTACTTCTGTTTGGGTAGTATCTGTCAAGTAAATTGTTTTTTTTAAAATGTCCTAGCTTTTGGGATCATTTGTGGCCATCTTTTCTATCTCTTGGTAGGATTTTAGTACTCTTTTTCGGGATGAAGCTGGTCCAAGGTTCAGCCAGACAATGTGCTCAGATTTGCCATATTAGGCTGTACCTGTTAAACGGTCTGCAGCTTCGTTGGACCCACATTCCCTATGAGAAAGCATTTTATACCGAAGATGTACAATTTATGTGATAGTGTTTTGTCAGATGATATGTCATCCCAGAGGTCCTTTAGCTCTGTTTTCTCAGCTTTGGTGAGATAGACTGTGACATATCTTGCAACTGCAGTGGAATTGTCTGAAATGTATTGTATGCCTATGTTTGCATTCCGCAAGAGGGCAATGATTGCATTGCAATCAATGATGTACTTGGATGCTTCATCCCTTCTAATGTTGTATGTATTTTTAGGGGATGTGCCTTTTACACTGTGTCTAAAAGAAGACATCAAGCTATGTACTTGTCTTTTTTTGCAAACTGCTCTAGGGAAGCCAAAGCGACATTTGGTCTAGTATTTCCCTTTGTTTTTATTTCTACATCGGCAGCATTTGCCATATTTATGTTTTTTGAAGCGTAACACTTCTGTATGTAGGTCACTATCTGTGGTTTCTGAAGGGATGTCGCAGGTAATGTATTTTTCAATAAACTGTACAACATTGGTGTCACAATCATGGCAAAGTTTGGAGCATCTTTTATCCACAAAAGCATGTGGATGTGTGGTACTCCTCTGGATTGATATTCTTTCTGCAAAAGAAGTGTTGCACTTCTCTGAGCAGAGGGGTCATTTTTTGAAGATAAAATCCAGCTTGGCAATGAAGCGATGGTGAAAGTACCTTGATACATTTGCAGGGTCAAGAGAACAAAGTTGTCCTGGTGTTTTTATGTCTATTCCATTTTTATTTTGGTTTGCAGTGCACAAGAAGTCGTGCAATTCATCCCATGTTTACTGTGGTGGACTTAGGTTCCTTAGCATATGGTACATCAGCGTGACATCAGAACCAGTATTCATTTGTACCATGCATGTTTGCCAAAAGATTTGAGATAATTGACTGCAAAACTTCATCTTCATCTTTTAGTTTTTGAAGCAGTTGGGTAGCGGATATGTTTAAAAAGTTAGAGTCTGTATTTAATGTCTGTGCAACTCCATAACATAGAGTTTCTCATTCACTTTCGAAGAGGATGTAGAAAATGTATTCGACATTTTGTCTGAATCTGGGGTCTTCGGATTACATTCTTAAAGAGCTATATTCTGATGCACTAATTTGTATGGACCTTGCATCATCTCGTCCTCCTTTTCCTTTAGGAAAGAGCAGAGGAGAAGAACGTGCTTCTACAGTTTTTTCCCATATGCTCATTGGAGATGCCTGAAGGACAAGCTACCAACACTAATTAAGATACTTAATACTGACCCACCAGATCAGGTGCCTACTTCACTAACATGATAGGTATTGCTCTTGATGCCGACCAAGGCACTTTTCTTCTTTCGTTTTCCTTATGAGACTAATGCAGCCCTTTTGATTCGGTAGAAATAAAAATAGGAATTCCTTATTTCTTATTTTGCCACCCTCCAGGACTAACTTTCAGCCAAGGAGGGCTGTACTCGGATGATGTAGCATCCATGGTTTTGAACAGTTTACTATTGGAAGTCCCCTTTGAAACAAGTTACGTGTAACTTCATACCCAGGGATGAGAAAAACATTAGGCAGGAGGTATATTTTTTCAGGTACCCTAGTCAGTAGCGCATGCGTATACTTATTATGTTTTCCTTTATTTTGTCTGTGTCCCCATAGGATGCACCCATCTGCCCTGAGGAAGGCTGTGTTTTGCTAACTTGATGACTCCACACCAAAACATGAAACTGAACCCCAAACAGAGAACAGGGGCTCTTTACCTATTTCTTCTTTCTTGTTTGAGTGAGTTCAACACTTGAATGTATTGTTATCTTTGTACAAGTTGAAACCAATATTTGTTTATTCTTTTCTTGTTTTCAGTATCATGTCAACACTAAAGATTGCACTTTTATTTTTAAAGTTTTTTATTTCACATTCCTAAAGTTATTCACACCATAAAAGAATACGTGTGTGTCTATTTGTACTACAACAGGGACTTTATATATATATATATATTCAATGAAAAAACTTTGTTAAAGGGACGTAATGGTAAAGTTGCACTAATAAAAACCTATGAAATTAAATAAAAAAACGTTGTTAAAGGGACGTTATGGTTCGAAGTAAAACCGAAAACCCCCTGAAATTCGCCAGTTACGGTAAGCTAAGCAACCATAACTCGCGCCACCACCGTGCATTGCTAAGACTAACACCCAGGACATCAAAGATGACATCACAAATGTCATTGATGATGTCATTGCCAATATTCCCTAAGGGGAATTCATTCGTGCTAAGAGAAATTGCTCCCAATCAGTGGATTATGATCAAGAATGTGCTCTTATCAAATCCCGGTTTTTGAATAGAGGTTACCATAAGAAGTGTGTCGAACAAGCATCAGCCACAGTACGTCAGGTTAAGAGAGCGGATCTATTGGTGCCGAAAACTCGGTCTAAATCATTAAACTCTGAAAATATCAGGTTTATCACAAGATATAACTCTGATAGTCACAAAATACATTCTATTTTAAGTAAACATTGGCACTTGTTACATCTCAATAAAGACATCTCAAATTGGTTGGACACTAATGTCAGTGTGACTTACAGCAAAGGTACATCCCTTAAAAATGTATTGAGTCCATCATTTATGAGCCCCTTATCTATACCCAAGACTTGGCTCAATTCCGCCAGAGTCCTTGGTTTTCATAAATGTGGTGTTTGTAATATGTGCAACTTTACATTTGAAACATCCACAGTCTCTTTTGGGCTACGAGGTAATCATGAAATCAAGTCTTTCATCAATTGCAATTCTAGGTTTGTAGTGTATTGCATTATATGCACCTGTGGCCTGAAATATATAGGGAGCACTATTCGCCCACTTAAAATTAGAATTTGTGAACATCTGGCTTCCATTGAGAGCCAAGATGCCAAATAGCCCCTTGCCTATCATTGGCAAAAATCTCATCAAATGGACTGCAAAAATGACATTCGTTTTGTGGAGCTGTGCAAAGTGTCATTGACCCCACAGGGTGGTAACCTTACATTAAAATTACGACAATTGGAGGCCAAATTAATTTGTAAATATTGCACTGTTTCTGAAGGACTTAATTCGGATCATGAATTTGCCATATTTTTATAATTCATATTTCCTCTGTTGGGGTTGACAAGTGCCTTTAATTATCCTCTTGGTGGGATCCCCTCCTGTAATTATATTCTTGTTCCACGTGTATTATTACTGTGCAATGTGCCTTTATTTGTAATGTTGTTCAGTAGCAGCGCACTCAGGCCCCACACTTTTTTTAGTGCATTGGAATTGTTGGTTTATTTAAATACCACTTCAATTATTAATGACTAGCTGAGGATATATATATATATATATATATATATATATATATATATATATAAAAATAAATAAATTAAAACAAAAAAACAAAAAATAAATTTCCTCAGCAAAACATGAGTCATAATTGTTTGCTAAATTCTCCTTTTTGTTTTTTTGGCTAATTTGGGCTTATGGACCAAGTTAGGCTTTTCTAAAGGTGTGTTTAGTTCACCCAACATGGCGATCCTTTTTGCCCCTTTCTGTTTGCCTTAACTGGAAGGCCATGCATTGTGCTATACTGCATTCCAGTATATTTAGTCCTACCTTTCTTTCGTGCATTTTGCAATGGTAACACGAGTAGACTGAAACACACGGTCATTGAGGTAGGTCTGTTTATTTTGCTCTCCCCATTTTGTAGTTTTAACTTTTAATTGGCTTTTTTGGTTAACCAGTTAGGAATTGTCCACTGTCCTTTTGAATCACAAGTTAATTGGAGTTAATCTAATGGGTACTTTGGTGGTTTTTTGAATACTAATTTGAGATTTATTTTCTCTTTCTGGTTTCTTTGGCTAAATTAGCTTTCTGCAACTGCGAGGCATTTTGAGGTATGTTTTTATTGATTTTATTGACAGCATTACGGTTTGTTTTGGTAACTTACGTAATATTTTTCTGCAATTGGCTTTCCAGTAATTACTTAATCTATCTGCCTACAGAACTGTATCTGGCATTGTCCTACTTTAAATGTGGAGTTCTTATTGCTGCAACCTAAGGTACTTATTTTTGGAATACATTACAGTCTTTGATTTAAGACTTAGTTTACTAAGTGGAACGTGATTGCGCTGCTATGGCCAACTTTTGTTTCTAAAATTATGTTTCTTTTTCTCTTTTTGTTTGTCTGTCAACGGACTACTACGAATGAAATTGGTTAATTTGTGGTAACTTAATTTCTACTTTTTTACTTTTCCCACATGTGATGTACATGTGTTTTATTTTTTG
This sequence comes from Ambystoma mexicanum, assembly GCF_040938575.1. Lineage (NCBI taxonomy): Eukaryota > Metazoa > Chordata > Amphibia > Caudata > Ambystomatidae > Ambystoma > Ambystoma mexicanum. The sequence goes on along the minus strand of NC_090928.1, from coordinate 916,735,866 downwards.
TGGTTGCATCGCGCCCTGGACTGCTTGCTCACAACTTGTGCCTATGTTCTTTATGTAACAATTCTTTGCACAAAACAATCATGTGTATGTTTTATTTTTAACTTTACCCAATTTGTATGGAAATGATATACTATGCAATTTAAGCCTCTGATGAAAAGCTGTACACAGCTTGAAACACGTGTCAGGCTTCTCTTCGCACAAACAATAAAGGCTTCTCTTTGCACAAACAACTAATTATAATTTCTTGGTGCAGTGAGACTGGGAACATCTTTGTTTTTCTTCAACTTTACCATAACGTCCCTTTAACAAAGTTTTTTCATAGAATTTCATAGGTTTTTGTTAGTGCAACTTATCCATAACATCCCTTTAACACATTTTTTTTTACTGAATTGCATAGGTTTTTATTAGTGAAACGTAACTAAAGCATCCTTTTCAATAGATGAAGACCACTAGCATCCTAGGTCCTCAAAGTGGGAACCCCCGGTGGTATAAAAAAGATTTTTCTTCCCAAACCGGCACGCCTGCGGTGTTCCGGTGTAGGAAGGAAAATCTTTTACAAGATGGCCACCATGGAAAGGGAAGGCGGGGTGTGTAAAGAGAACACAACAGGGCATCAGCAGGGGGTGGGGGGAACAAGAGGTCAACAAGGGGCATCATAGGAGGGGGGGACAAGAGGAAGACATGGGGCTTGAGCGGGGGAACAGGAGGAAGACACGGGGCATGAGCGGGGGGTGGGAGGAACAGGGGAGATATGGGGCATGAGCAGGGGGTGGGGGGAATGGGAGGGAGACACAGGGCATGAACAGGGGGTGGGGGGCACAGGGGAGAAACAGGGCATGAACAGGGGCGGGGGAACAGGAGGGAGACACGGGGCATGGGCGGTGGTTGGGGGAAAAAGGATGGAGACACGGGGCATGAGCGGGGGGTGTGGGGAAAAGGGGAGACACGGTGCATGAGCCAGGGAGTGGGGGGAAATGGAGAGAGACACACTGCATGAGCGGGGGTGGGGGGGAAAAGGAGGGAGACACAGGGCATGAGTGGGGGTGGGGGGAATGTCAGGTAGACACGGGGCATGAGCAGGGGTGGGGGTGAAAGGAGGGAGACACAGGGCATGAGCAGGGTGTGGGGGAAACAGGGGAGACCCAGGGCATGAGCGGGGGGTAGAGGGGAATGGGAGGGAGACACTGGGCATGAGCGGGGGGTAAGGGGAAAAGGAGGGAGACATAGGGCATGAGCGGAGGAGGGGGGAACACGAGGGAGACACGGGGCATGAGCAGGGGTGGGGGGAAAAGGAGGGAGACACGGGGCATGAGCGGGGGGTGGGGGGAATGTCAGGTAGACACGGGGCATGAGCAGGGGTGGGGGTGAAAGGAGGGAGACACAGGGCATGAGCAGGGTGTGGGGGAAACAGGGGAGACCCAGGGCATGAGCGGGGGGTAGAGGGGAATGGGAGGGAGACACTGGGCATGAGCGGGGGGTAAGGGGAAAAGGAGGGAGACACGGGGCATGAGCGGAGGAGGGGGGAACACGAGGGAGACACGGGGCATGAGCAGGGGTGGGGGGGAACAGGGGAGACACGGGGCATGAGCTGGGGTGGGGGGACAAGGAGGGAGACACAGGGCATGGGCAGGGGGTGGGGGGAAAAGGAGGGAGACGTGGGGCAGGAGCGGGGGTGGGGGGAACAGGGGAGACACGGGGCATGAGCGAGGGAACAGGGGAAACACGGGGCATGAGCGGGGGATGGGGGGAACGGGAGGGAGACACGGGGCATGAGCGGGGGGTGAGGGGCTACAGGAGGAAGACACGGGGAATGGGCGGTGGTTGGGGGGAAAAAGGATGGAGACACGGGGCATGAGCGGAGGGTGGGGGGAAAAGGGGAGACACGGTGCATGAGCCGGGGAGTGGGGGGAAATGGAGAGAGACACACTGCATGAGCGGGGGTGGGGGGGAAAAGGAGGGAGACACGGGGCATGAGTGGGGGTGGGGGGAAACAGGGGAGACACGGGTCATGAGCGGGGGTGGGGGGGAAAAGGAGGGAGACACGGTTCATGAGCAGGGGGTGGGGGGGAAAAGGAGGGAGACATGGGGCATGAGCGGGGGGTGGGGGGAATGTCAGGTAGACACGGGGCATGAGTGGGGGTGGGGGTGAAAGGAGGGAGACACAGGGCATGAGCAGGGTGTGGGGGAAACAGGGGAGACCCAGGGCATGAGCGGGGGGTAGAGGGGAATGGGAGGGAGACACTGGGCATGAGCGGGGGGTAAGGGGAAAAGGAGGGAGACACGGGGCATGAGCGGAGGAGGGGGGACAAGGAGGGAGACACAGGGCATGGGCAGGGGGTGGGGGGAAAAGGAGGGAGACGTGGGGCAGGAGCGGGGGTGGGGGGAACAGGGGAGACATTGGGCATGAGCGGGGGGAACAGGGGAAACACGGGGCATGAGCGGGGGATAGGGGGAACGGGAGGGAGACACGGGGCATGAGCAGGGGTGGGGGGAACAGGGGAGACACGGTGCATGAGCGGGGGGTGGGGGAGTAAAGGAGGGAGACACGGGGCATGAGCAGGGTTGGGGGGAATGTCAGGTAGACACAGGGCATGAGCAGGGGGTGGGAGGAAAAGGAGGGAGACACGGGGCATGAGCGGGGGGTGGGTGGGAACAGGGGAGACATGGGGCATGAGCGGGGGAACGGGAGGGAGACACTGGGCATGAGCGGGGGTGGGGGGTAACAGGGGAGACACGGGGCATTAGCGGGTGGTGGGGGGAAAAGGAGGGAGACACGGGGCATGAGCGGGGGGTGGGGGGGAAAAGGAGGGAGACACGGGCATGAGCGGGGGATGGGGGGAACACGGGAGACATTGGGCATGAGCGGGGGGTGGGGGGAACAGGGGAGACACGGGGCATGAGCGGGGGGAGGGGGAACAGGAGGGAGACACGGGGCATGAGCAGGGGTGTGGGGTACAGGAGAGAAACACGGGGCATGAGCGGGGGGTGGGGGGAACATGGGCGACACGGGGCATGAGCGGGCGGTGGGAGAGAAAAGGAGGGAGACACGGGGCATGAACAGGGGTGGGGGGAAAAGGAGGGAGACACGGGGCATGAGCAGGGGTGGGGGGAACAGGGGAGACATGGGGCATGAGCAGGGGGGTAGGGGGGAAAAGGGGAGACACTGGGCATGAGCAGGGGGTGGGGGAACAGGAGGGAGACACAGGACATGAGCAGGGGGTGGGGCGGTACAGGAGGGAAACACGGGGCATGAGCGGGGGGTGGGGGGAATGGGAGGGAGACACTGGGCATGAGCGGGGTGTAGGGGGTACAGGAGGGAGACACGGCGCATGAGCGGGGGTGGGGGGAATGGCAGGGTGACACGGGGCATGAGCGGGGGGTGGGGGGAACAGGGGAGACACAGGGCATGAGCGGGTGTGGGGGGGAACGGGAGGGAGACACTGGGCATGAGCAGGGGGTGGGGGGTAACAGGGGAGACATGGGGCATGAGCGGGGGGTGGGGGAAGGGGAGATATGGGGCATGAGCGGGGGTGGGGGAACAGGAGGGAGACACGGAGCATGAGCGGTGGGTGGGGGGTACAGGAGGGAAACACGGGGCATGAGCGGTGGGTGGGGGGAACAGGGGAGACACGGGGCATGAGTAGGGGGAATGGGAGGGAGACACTGGGTATGAGCGGGGTGTGGGGGGTACAGGAGGAGACACAGGGCGTGAGCGGGGGTGGTGGGGAACAGGGGAGACCCGGGGCATGAGCTGGGGTGGGGGGAACGGGAGGCAGACACTGGGCATGAGCGGGGGGTGGGGGGTAACAGGGGAGACATGGGGCATGAGTGGGGGGTGGGGGGGAACAGGGGAGACACAGGGCATGTGCGGGGGTGGGTGGACAAGCAGGGAGACACAGGGCATGGGCAGGGGGTGGGGGGAAAAGGAGGGAGACGTGGGGCAGGAGCAGGGGTGGGGGGAACAGGGGAGACACGGGGCATGAGCGGGGGGAACAGGGGAAACACGGGGCATGAGCGGGGGGTGAGGGGAACGGGAGGGAGACACAGGGCATGAGCAGGGGTGGGGGGAATGTCAGGTAGACACAGGGCATGAGCAGGGGGTGGGGGGAAAAGGAGGGAGACACGGGGCATGAGCGGGGGTGGGGGGTAACAGGGGAGACACGGGGCATTAGCGGGTGGTGGGGGGAAAAGGAGGGAGACATGGGGCATGAGCGGGAGGTGGGGGGAAAAGGAGGGAGACACGGGCATGAGCGGGGGTGGGGGAACAGGGTAGACATTGGGCATGAGCGGGGGGTGGGGGTAACAGGGGAGACACGGGGCATGAGCGGGGGTGGGGGAACAGGAGGGAGACACGGGGCATGAGCGGGGGTGGGGGGTACAGGAGAGAAACACGGGGCATGAGCGGGGGGTGGGGGGAACATGGGAGACACGGGGCATGAGCGGGCGGTGGGGGAGAAAAGGAGGGAGACACGGGGCATGAACGGGGGGTGGGGGGAAAAGGAGGGAGACACGGGGCATGAGCAGGGGTGGGGGGAACAGGGGAGACACTGGGCATGAGCAGGGGGTGGGGGAACAGGAGGGAGACACAGGACATGAGCGGGGGGTGGAGGGGTACAGGAGGGAAACACGGGGCATGAGTGGGGGTTGGGGGGAATGGGAGGGAGACACTGGGCATGAGAGGGTTGTGGGGGGTACAGGAGGGAGACATGGCGCATGAGCGGGTGTGGGGGGAATGGCAGGGAGACACGGGGCATGAGCGGGGGGTGAGGGGAACAGGGGAGACACAGGGCATGAGCGGGTGTGGGGGGGAACGGGAGGGAGACACTGGGCATCAGCAGGGGGTGGGGGGTAACAGGGGAGACATGGGGCATGAGCGGGGGGTGAGGGGAAGGGGAGATATGGGGCATGAGCGGGGTGGGGGAACAGGAGGGAGACACGGAGCATGAGCGGGGGGTGGGGGGTACAGGAGGGAAACACGGGGCATGAGCGGTGGGTGGGGGGAACAGGAGAGACACGGGGCATGAGTAGGGGGAATGGGAGGGAGACACTGGGTATGAGCGGGGAGTGGGGGGGTACAGGAGGAGACACAGGGCGTGAGCGGGGGTGGGGGGGAACAGGGGAGACACGGGGCATGAGCGGGGGGTGGGGGGTAACAGGGAGACACGGGGCATGCGTGGGGGGTGGGGGGGGAAACAGGGGAGATACGGGGCATGAGCAGGGGGTGGGGGGAATGGGAGGGAGACACAGGGCATGAGCGGGGTGTGGGGGGAACAGGGGAGACATGGGGCATGAGCGGGGGGTTTGGGGGAACAGGAGGGAGACACAGGGCATGAGCGGGGGTGGGGGGGAACAGGGGAGACCCGGGACATGAGCGGGGGGTGGAGATGAATGGGAGGGAGACACGGGGCATGAGCGGGGGGAACAGGGGAGACACAGGGCGTAAGCAGGGGGTGGGGGGAACCAGAGGGAGACACGGGCATGAGCAGGGGTTGGGGGGTACAGGAGGGAAACACGGGGCATGAGCGGGGGGTGGGGGGAACGGGAAGGAGACACAGGGCATGAGCATGGGGTGGGGGAAACAGGGGAGACACAGGGCATGAGCGGGGGGTGGGGGAGAGCAGGAGGGAGACACGGGGCATGAGCAGGGGGTGGGGGGCAACGGGAGGTAGACATGGGGCATGAGCGGGGGGTGGGGGAGAACGGGAGGAAGACACTGGGCATGAGCAGGGGGTGGGGGATTGTGAGGGAGACACGGGTCATGGGTGGGGGGAACAGGGGAGACACGGGGCATGAGCAGGGGTGGGGGAAAGGGAGGAAAACATGGGCATGAGCTTACTGTGCAGGCGGCAGATCCCGCTCCACAGCCCTCTGCAGCGGGGGGTTGGGGGAAAAGGAGGGATACACCGGGCATGAGCGGGGGGTGGGGGGGAAAGGAGGGAGACAAGTGGCATGAGCGGGGGTTGGGGGAACGTCAGGTAGACACCGGGCATGAGCAGGGGGTGAGGAGGATTAACGGGAGGGAGACACGGGGCATGCGTGGGGGGTGGGGGGGAACAGGGGAGATACGGGGCAGGAAGACACGGAGCATGAGCGTGGGGTGGGGAGAACAGGAGGAAGACACGGGGAATGAGCGGGGGGTGGGGGATCGTGAGGGAGACACGGGGCATGAGCGGGGGTGGGGGGAAGAGGGGAGACACGGGGCATGAACGGGGGTGGGGGAACTGGAGGAAGACACGGGCATGAGCTTACTGTGCAGGCGGCAGATCCCGCTCCTCGGCTCTCCGCAGGCCTTCGTGTGGCGATGGCGTGAGTGGGGGGTGGAGGAACAGACGAGAGACACGGGGCATGAGCGGGGGTGGGGGGGACAGGAGGGAGACACGGGGCATGAGCAGGGGTGGGGGGGACAGGAGGGAGTCACGGGGCATGAGCAGGGGATGGGGGAATGGGAGGAAGACACGGGCATGAGCGGTGTGGGAGAACGGGAGGAAGACATGGGCATGAGTAGGGTGGGGGAACGGGAGGAAGACACGGGGCATGAACTTACTTTGCAGGCGGCAGATGCCGCTCCTCGGCTCTCATGCAAACGATAAACAAAGATAGCGGGCGTCTTTCAAAATACGACGCACTGCATGCTTCACCGCAGCCAATGTGAGAGCATGTCACATGTCCACGGACATCACGCAAGCCGCTTGTCCAATCCCTGTCCTGTCCGCAGAGCGAACAGGGAAGTGTGTCCGCGAAGCGGACACAGATATCACTAATTATTTTCACTTACATTTTTGACATTTTAAAAAAAACTACTGGACGGATTTACACCAAATTAAAAAAAAGCACGCTTTCGGGACCAAGCCGCCGCTCCTGCCGCAAATTTGGTGTAAATCCGTCTAGCGGTTTGGGCTGTAGGCGTGAGCAAAGTTTTTTCCCATTATGTCTATGGGAAAAAAAGAAGTTCTGGGACCCCCTCTACACCTTTGCCCCCCTGGACCAAACCTCACCAAACTTTGCAGAAAAATTCAGAGTGGACCATGTACTTTTTTTGCAAAGCTTGGTGAGGATTTGTACAGGGGGAGCGAAGTTATAAGCCACCCAAAAAGTGCTCTTCCTATGGAAACAGCAACTTAACCATAAACATGTGTAATATGTATATATGCACTTTAAATTTACCTCTAGTAATAAAATGCTCATTCGAATGAATGTATGTCTGCTAGGCAAATACACTAGGCAAAGATGTCTGCCATGGATTTGGTACGTAATGCAGATCACTAAATGTGGCCTTTTTTGATCTCTGTGTTGGCTGCTTGCCCACCCCCTCCTTTCCCTCTCTCCTCCTCCTAGTCTCATGTTTTAAAATGGTGTATGGTGGAGAGGGTTTTTGTTGTGAAAAAGCGGCGAGTTAGCCGCGAAACGCGTCACGCCTCGAGTGTTGCACTTGGGAGGACCCACACTGGGGTCACACTTTCTATTTTTGGAAATGGATTTCCATGGTTTTTAAATGCTTTTTTCCCGTGTGGATCAATAAAAGAAGAAAATCAGCAAAACGAAAAACGGGTGGTGTGGAGTTTCATTCCCCCCCCCCCCCACCTTCATTTGCTGTTTGGTGGAAACTGGGCAAGCATGGCTTTGTGGAGAGTGCAGCTCGACTTGGCTACTTGAAGGTAGAATTGACAATATCTTTAAACGCTGTGATCGTGTCAGCGTGGAGCGGAGCACCAGTGTTGAGGTTGGAGGAGGAGCGCACAGTGTACACGGAGAAGTCGACTGTATGTCCTGTAGCTGCTCGAATTACGGCAATACAACAGAAGCACGTGAATACGGAGGCAGCAGCTGGAAAACCCATGAGCAACGCGGAACCGCAGGTCGAAGGACAGGCGGCAAGGTAGAGCTGGGTGAGTACAGGGGTTGTATTCTGTAGCGTGTGAGCGAACACATTTTGCATTTGTAATTCTATTTTACTCGGAAAAAGAACACGACTTGAGAAGTGGATTTAGACTTTTCTCATAAGTTCCATAATTAAGAAGCCCCCCACTTTTAAATCAGCAACAATAGGGGAAAAACCACACATTTCCACACGGGCAAAGTATTTGGAGTGCATTGAAATCGTGATTACTCTCAAAGGGACATTTGAAAAACATGGCAAACTCCCAGGTGCAGAAAGAAGCAACACGGCGGGCACAAGCCCTTACACTCTTCAATGAAACATTAAAATCGACCACAAAAAAAGATATACCCACAGAAGCAATACCCAAAAATGATAGCGAGATAGGCCTGCTTAAAGAACTTGAAAAATTACAACGTAAGGAGGTTAGCAAATGGTGGGAGGAGCACTCCTTAAAAAATTATGTAGAAGTTGGGCGAATACCAAGAGGATTGAGGATTTTAACAATTCCATCCTTTGAAGAACAGGACCCACTGATGCTAGAAGAATGGAGTGAGGCCACCAACCAATGTTCAAAAACCTTCCTACTATTGCTTATTAAGTATGCAGGCAGTGATCGTGAGGGGCTGCTGGAAAAAATAACAAAAGTGGAAGAAAAATTAAAATTGATTACAGAAACTGGCGATGGGAAGAAATTGAAAGATTCAATGGAAAAAAACCTGCTTGAGTATGAGGAAGAAATAAAACAAAGAAAACAAAGAAAGTTCCTAAGGGACAAGGAAGATTATGAAATGGGCAGAGTATATACCTTCGCAAGAAGGTTTGATCAGCTGAGACTAACATCTTCCAGAGCAGCACCGATAACCACCGAATCTATACCAACAAGTGCAAGCGAATTTTCTTCAATGTCAGAATCTGACATAACAGGGAGCGACACAGAAGAACCACAAGTGCGCAGAAATTTTTTAGAAGAAATGCGTTTGGTACGCCAAGATGGCAAAAAAAACAAACAAAAAAGAGGTGGAAGTGCGAATCGTGGCAGAGAAAGAGGCGCCCGAAAAAAAACGAGGAGGGGAAAACGGAGTAGGAAGTTCCAAGAACAATACTTCGGGCAGATCGCTGCGCTCTGGCAACTGAGCGAGGCTGATATGCAGGAGGATGGTAGTTTTAAAATAATAAATTTGTCTGATCACATCTTAACAACGACTCAACAAAAAGTTCTGAGTTTGGGACTAAACTACTGTCCCTCTGCCAACAATGATTATGTGGATACTAGGATAGATCTGGACCACTTTATAAGAAAGATCCGCCTCAGGAAATTCTTTGCCAACAATATGTGGCAACAAAAGAAAAAGGAAGTACAGACAGGAAAAACAGAGATTACAATTAAGGAAATGGACATACTTACTGATCTTATGGAACTAGAGAAAGGAATGGACATGGGAGAAGAGAACGTATCGACTGATCTTGCAGAGATAGGGATCAGAACTGATTGGATGGTAAAAAGCAATCTGAAATCGAAATCCAAATTCAATCCCACGACAAACGTAGCTAGCACTATTGGTGTATTTCAGAGTCTAGTTATAGAAGACTTAAAAAGTTTACGTCGAAAAACTAAAAATGTGAAATTTAAAGATAATTTGACAAGAAATGAAAGAAGAGCATTAAAAGAACTGCAGGAGCTGAAGAACTGCATTATAAAACCCTCAGATAAGGGACGCAACATTGTTTTGCAGAAAAAAACAGAATATATTAAAGAGGCGTATAAACAGCTCAATGACACCAAGTGCTACACGAGATTAAAGGATAATCCCATGCCAGCATTAGAACTAACAGTGAAATCCTTCCTAAAGAAATATGAAGAAATGGGTATAATATCGGAAGATACATATAAATTTCTCTATATCAGCAAAGCTATAACTCCGACTATATATTTTTTACCCAAAGTTCATAAGAATCTGCAACAACCTCCAGGGAGACCAATCGTGTGCCTAATAGGCTCAGCATTGGAAAACATATCGAAATACATTGACGAGGTATTGTTCCCTTTTGTGTGCACACTCCCCTCATACGTAAAAGACACCACTGATTTCCTGTGCAAAATAGAAAATATTCCTTGGGAAAAAGATTATTTGATGGCCACGATGGACGTTGTTTCCCTCTACACGTCGATAGGACATGAGGATGGGAAAATAGCATGCCTACACTATCTGAACACTAAATCTTTGAACTTTTTGAAACATAATGAGATGGTGATGCAAATGATCAATTTATGCCTCACGAACAATGTCTTCCTTTTCAACAATGAATATTTCAAGCAGATACAAGGGACGGCGATGGGAACAACTTTCGCGCCTTCCTACGCAAACCTCATGATGGGGTCGTGGGAAGAACTTGAGGCATGGTCAGATGGGAATCAGGTACATACGCAAAATGTGGTTTTATGGTTAAGATACATCGATGACCTGTTTGTTATCTGGAGAGGTACTGCAAAGGGCTGGTTAGAGTACGTAAAGGAATTGAACCAAAACAAAAAAAACTTAAGATTCACGGAGACTCACAGCCGGACACTAATTACCTTTCTGGACGTCAATATCAGAATTGTGAATGAGAAAATAACTTGCGAGCTGCATCGAAAGAAGATTGGCTCAAATACTCCTCTACACGCACATAGTGGACATCCTAAACATGTAATCTGGAGTGTCCCCTATGGAGAATTTGTGAGACTCAGAAGAAACAATACCACTTTGGAGTCTTACGATAGAGAAAGCAAATTGACGGCAGCAGGTTTCAAGAGGCAGATGTACCCTAAAAAAGTCATTGAGAGAGCCTTCCTGAAAGCCAGAATAATTGAGAGACATACCTTATTAGCTGGAAACAAGAACAAAGACCAATTAGAAGGGGAAAAGAGCACTCGATGCATACTTACTTTTGATAACCAGTCAAAAAATATTAAACACATTTTGCAGAAACACTGGAGCATTTTGCTAACTGACCCGGATCTGGCCAAAAGCCTCAAACCCCATCCCGAAGTCACTTTTAGAAGAAACAGGTCTTTTAAAGATATGCTGGTCCCTAGTTTTATGGCCAAGGAAGAAGAAAAGACAGAAGGAAACTGGTTAACAGCGAAAAAGAAAGGCTTTCATAAATGCACACGCTGTAATATATGTAAATTTGCAATTGACGGCGACACTTTTAAACATCCAGTGACAGGACACAAAACAGAGATCAAACAACGGATCACCTGTGAAACAGACTATGTAGTCTATGCCCTCACCTGTGCATGCCACAAATACTATATTGGCAGCACAAAATGCAAGTTAAAGATTCGAATACAACAGCATGTGCGAGCCATCACACATAATGATGTGAACTACCCTATGGCTAAACATTTTTATGAATGTCATAACAAAGAAATAGACAGTTTCAAATTCTTTGGTGTGTATAAAATAGAGTTGGGCCCCCGGGGAGGTGACAAGGAGAAGCAGCTGAGACAAAAAGAAACAAGGTGTATACTAGATTTTGAGAGTAAACAGCCCAACGGGCATAACATTGATGAAGAGTTATACACCTTTCTGGGCAGCTAAAGGAATGCTTTTGTCCCTTATTTGCACATCCCCATTGAAACAGTAACTATATGTTTACTTTGCTTACTTTATGTTATGCAAAATTAGTATTCATATTCCCTTCACGGTTTCTAAAGAATGAATAGGTGCTCCGAAACGATATACGATATCAAATAGTTGGTTTTAAAGTTTTTGTATTTTGAAAAAAGTTTTTGTATTTTAAATAATCTCTAATGGTTTTGGTAATTTTGTGTTTGCTTTTGAGCACATTTGTTGCTCTGCACTATTTTCTCTATATATGGGAATGGGGGAGGAGAGAGGGGGAGAAGGAGAGCAAGTAGAGGCTAATTGGGAAGTAGACTTAACCAGAAAAATATAGTCTGCAAACCGGATATCAACCCACTAATGTTGTGTTGTATTTGGGGACAATTTTCCATTCATGGCCAGATATATCGAGTATGTTATCTCGATTTCAATTATTATGTTGGAATTGGGATCTCTCTTGCACTAAGTATTTTATTAAATAAATAGACAAACAGGGGCCCGAGCAGAGATCTAATATTATAAACGATTGGATCCCGGACACTATTATTATAATGAAATAAGACCTAACAGATTTGGGGTGAGCCATAGAGACCCATAATTCGGGGTTTTAGATATTCGTTTATATCCTATTAAGGGAGTTAAAGATGGTTTTAACTATGCACTAGTCATTTTAAAATTTAAAATTGAAAAACAATTTAGGCTGTGAATGTTCCATGCTTTTTTAAATCTTTCTCTCTTTTTGCCCAGTACGATCGATATATGTTTGAAGTAAAAGACAAAGAGGCAATCAGAGTCAATGGGTTGAACGAATGTCATTTAGGACATAGATATTTCATCTCAGCTGCTAACGCACAATGCACTTTAAATTTACCTCTAGTAATAAAATGCTCATTCGAATGAATGTATGTCTGCTAGGCAAATACACTAGGCAAAGATGTCTGCCATGGATTTGGTACGTAATGCAGATCACTAAATGTGGCCTTTTTTGATCTCTGTGTTGGCTGCTTGCCCACCCCCTCCTTTCCCTCTCTCCTCCTCCTAGTCTCACATTTTAAAATGGTGTATGGTGGAGAGGGTTTTTGTTGTGAAAAAGCGGCGAGTTAGCCGCGAAACGCGTCACGCCTCGAGTGTTGCACTTGGGAGGACCCACACTGGGGTCACACTTTCTATTTTTGGAAATGGATTTCCATGGTTTTTAAATGCTTTTTTCCCATGTGGATCAATAAAAGAAGAAAATCAGCAAAACGAAAAACGGGTGGTGTGGAGTTTCATTTCCCCCCCCCCCACCTTCGTTTGCTGTTTGGTGGAAACTGGGCAAGCATGGCTTTGTGGAGAGTGCAGCTCGACTTGGCTACTTGAAGGTAGAATTGACAATATATATATATATATATATATATAAATATATTTGTAATCACTTTTGACCCCCACCACGACTGTCCACAGGGGCACCAATCAATGTTTAGTACATTGGGGATCCTTTGGCTTGATGCATTTGATATGTTTCTAATGCATCATCAATTGTTTCTTTGGAGTGCAGTGGGTGAATCGTATACTGGTCTAAAATTTTTGTTGTTGTAACACGATCTATATGTTCAAATTGGCCAGTTTCTGTTGACTATTGAATAATGTGATGGTTTCTCTTATGTTTTCCTCTATGTTTATATCTTTGTAGTATTCATTGTTTTCTTTTAGATATTGTTGGGCTGTCTAACTTTGTTTAAGTCGACTAGTTGTTGCAAATTGTTTTGTCTTCTGTTGGCACACCATTAACTAGTACAATCAAAGATTGATCTATTGGCCATTGCAGTCCAAGAGTTTGAATATTTTCTTTTAGATCCAATGGTAAATATTCTACTTTGCCACAGATGCCCTTTAGTAGCTCAGATGGAGGTGATTTGGCTGATTTTGCTTGAAGGGTATTATAGCTTGAAATGGGTGCACTGTTTGTATTGTAATGTTTTTGCTGAAGATCTTTTGGAATTGGGAATATTTCTAAGTTATTGGTGATAGCACGTGATGGCATTTGGTTATTGTCAAGCTTTGTATCGCTGAACGTGCACACTCTTGAGTTTTTTTTATTTTGCATTTACCTTCTGCTGTAAGAAATAAAGCTAATTAGAACCATTGGGATTCTTCATTGTCTTCGATTTCATAAGCTAAATCTACTATTTTTGTGCTCTTTTTATAACACGTTGTATGGCAACAGACAAATATTTGGTCTGGTATTTCAGGAGATGTGTTTTGAAACGTAGCTATTTCTTTTTTGTATTTCTTTATTAGGACGTTAGTGTTTATGAGGTTTCCGGTAATATTTTCTAAAGGTACAGAGTTTTCCAAGTCACCTTCATTTCCAAAGCATTTACGTTGGATGTGTTCTATTTCCTTAAGGAGTTCTTTGGCTTTTCCATGTAGGAGAATGTTATGTAAATTTTGCAGTTCTAGAGCAGGACTTTTTGCAAAGTATAGCCGATGCACAAAATTCTGTATAGTAGAATGGTGTGTCGCTAACATTTTGATGTGGTGGAAAGTGCTTTTGCAAGCAGTTCCTAAAATGCAGGCTAATGAATGTCCTTGCAGACCAGTTGGGCTGCGCACTGTACGTGTCAATGGTTTCTACATTTTTCATTTTACTTTTGTCTTTTAGTTTCACATAGTGATTGAGGAATTGTTATAAAGATTTAAAGGATTGTTGGTATAATTACACATTGAGCTGCATATCCGTTTGTACACTGGATGGTTTGTTTGGGTGAGAGGAGCATTTGGTTCTAAGTTTGTTGGGGACTTTTTTTCTATAAGGGTTTCTTTTGCCATAATGGTTTGTTCCACCATTTCATACCCTCGACCACTATTGTCTATTGCAATTGTTTTTTGCTATTCCTGTTTTTAAGCTTATTCATTGAAGTATGGTTCTGTGCAGCTTGCGTGAATCCATTCACCATCACATTAGTTTGAAAAGGTCTCTATATTGACAGTGCTCATGTTTAGAAGTACTATTTGCAATGTATTGATACATTTAGTTAGTGGTTTCCTTCTGTTTAAAATCAATATGAACTATTTTCTCTTGAGTAGAAAAGCGCTGTCAATTAGAGCTTGCAGGATTACTCTCCTACGAGAAGATCGTGATTTTACAGATTGGTTTTATAAGATTGTGAAGTACTCTATGGTGGAACATGTTTTGTAACATCCTTTTTTTGTATTGCTTTACTGTGACTATGTTAACACTAATTGATAGAGGATTGGGTCTGTTAGGAGGTCTGCTTTTCTTTGTACATAATGTTGTACTTTTCATTTTTGCAAGACAGCATTACTTTCATTAGGCGTGGCTCCTTCAGTTTTGTTTAATGACGTTACTAGCTTTTTTGTTTTAATGATTTCTATACATTGTTTTAGAGATGGATGACTATAGGGTATACTTTTAGTCTTATCTGCTCTACTCTTTCTTCCTTTCTACAGAGTTGCTGTTTAGTGGGCATTTTGTTGTGTCTGTTGGGAAAAGAGAAAGGTTGCATTGGAAAGTTGTGCAATGTATATGCATGCATGGTGCATGGATGTGTGGGTGTGATTGTTGGAGGTGGTATATTAGGTGTGAGTCTGAAGGTTGTGAAAATACGAGTATACGAAGTGTGATGGTGTTGGGTTAGTGAGGAAGGCAGTGGTGGTGTGATGGAATCTGTATGGTGATTGTGCTGTTTTGAGGAACAGAGTGGGTGTTGCGATGGTGGCGGGTAGACGGGAATAGTAGGAGTGTGAATGGTGGAATATAAAGGGCTAGAGTGAAAGAAATGTTGGTTTGATAAGAGTAGTCTGGGGTAATTCATATAGTGGAACTGTGCTGCTATAATTACATACATATAACTGGTACATTAATGCACTTACTTTGTCAGATGTGAATGGTATTCATTTTTTGGTTGTTGATTGCAGTGATGTGCTTCTTTCCTGTAATTGTAACAGAAAGTAAGTGGAGATATGTGGTAAAGGCGGAGTACTTTTACAAAGCAAGGTTCTTATTTACAATGGAAGGAGGTGTGGTGGGGAAAAAGTTAATGAAATTGGTGGATGGTTAAAAATTGTTGTTTTTAGAAGCATTTTCATGAAAGTTAAGAAATTCGTATGTGCATTTGCAGAAGCTATGTAACATTTTGTAAAAGAGAAGATAAGTTGATGGAAAATATTTGTAGTACACTTTTAAATGGCTGCTGGTGTGTAGAAGTGAAATGTGTTAGGAGTATATGCATGTTATATAACATGATGCATTCTAATCTGTAGGTGTTTATGTAGTCCTAGATTTTTTTGTTTGCATTATGGGACTTCCACTTTTACCATTGTGAAAGTTGGAGTACAAATCAGAAAATGTAGGGAAAAAAGTAGGACTGCATAAGCAGCTGAAGATTGCAATTGGTTAAGAAGTATACATGTACTGTTAATATATTAAACTGGCACACACTGAGTGGCAATTACATATGGTGTGCACATCTATTTTTTTCTGCTTGTGCTTTCTTTTATGAAAAAGTAACACAGTGCTGCTGTAAATGCAGATATGCATTTTGTACCTTTCTTAGAAATGCTTTCCAAAAAATATTTTTAAAAGCACAGCCTTTTATATGTTTATTTGATATACATGTCACAGTTTCAAATCTAGAAGTTCAGAGGTGGGTTTTTTTATTTTTATTTTGAGACTTGTAGTTTCAGTTTTATAATGGGAGAAGTGCAATTGGAAGTGACAGAATGCAAAGGAAAAAAGAAAGACCTAAGAAGAACCTATACATCGCAATAGGTAATTTTGGGATGTTTGCCAAAATATAAACTGGCAGACATTAACTGCCACTTAGAAATGGTCTACATGTCTATTTTATGTGCTTTTCCCTTATTTTATGAGAAGGTTTAATCAAAATACTTGTAAAAAGAAACATTTTGAAATGCAGAGCATTTCAATTATTTTCTGCTTCATGTGAGCAGGTGATGAATGCTGCAATGCATGGAATTTGAGACAGTGGTTAGAAAAGAGAATATGCTTAATGAGAAGCTTATTAAAGGGTAAGCAGCAGGAACCCTCTCTACTATATAAATAATCTAAAAGTTGCCTAATGAGATTGACCAAATATATTGTACGTTTTATTTGATATTTTCATATGAGAACAGTCTAAATCCATAGTGTTTTTCAGTGATATTTTTACATGGGAATGCAATGCATTATGAAATACATGAATCATATGTCATTGACTTTACAAGCACAATGCACTTTATTTAGATGGTTATAAACAATAACGCGTTCGATTTATATAAGCATTATGCACCTTATGAATATCTACATATGGCAAAAATGAATCACTAATGAACCTAAATGGAGTCAAATGTAGAAATTATTGCGCAACTGTTGTTAAATTATAAGCACCAGGCACTTTATCAAAGCATCACGTATCGTAAATAACATTAATAAGATCCCCATATGGGAAAAACGATCAACTAGTGAAATTCATACTGAATTCAGTGCAAACAAATGTTGTGGAACTGTGATTATATTGTGAGTACTATGCATTATGCACTTCATTTAAGCACTAAGCACTTTAGTACTACTAATAAAACGTGACCACCATTTTGATGTAATTCAAATGAGCATGTAATGTGCAAACAAAGGAACAACATTGTTGTTAAAAAACACTTCCAACATGACACCCGTGTAAACGGGGATTGGTCTTAAGTACACTGTCAATCTAAAAGGGAAGAGGGACAATGACATCGGTAAAATGTTTAAAAGAGAAGCCTGTCTTTTATGTCTACAATCTGACGAAGCCCGGAAGGGTGAAACGCGTAATTGTTTGTTCTCTCCTGAGATGCTTGTCCACCGTGTTTAGCAAAATAAAGGACGTTTGATGGAGATCCTTTCTTTGCATCTGGTTCATTTTTACTTATGAGGAGAGCGCCGCCTGGAAAGCTGTAACCAGCTTTCACTTTTCTTTTCTTTTCGATATGAAAGCCGCCGACCGCGCACAAAGGCAGGCACCCCTGCATTGCATGTTAATCAGCAATTAAAGCAAAGGCAGAGCGCATCGCTTGCAAGTCGGAGACGTTTTTTGTGTTATCAAGGAACCACGACGCTTGCGCCCATCAGAGGAAAGTTCCATAGACAAATGGGATTGGAGCACACGGAGACCGGAAAGAACATGTACACACAGCACTACAACAGTGCCATTCGAGTCGGAGGACCCAGACAGCGCATGTAAGGTAGGCGGTGTAATGCATGGTTGATCTTGTTTCCCTGCAGTCTCAATACGAATGTGACCAATACATGACGTTGAAGCTCACAGTCCTTTTCCCAGTTTTTTCCTTGGAAACTCTGATGTCATAGCATGTCATTCTCATGCACATTTCAAATACAATGCCATAAAACTCATTTACCATTGTGAAAGTCACACAGGAGCAGAGTGCAAAACAGCAAATGATCTAAAGGTACAAATGGACAAGAACATCAGTAAATATGAAGAAGAAATAAAAGAGAGAAAACAGAGGAAGTTCCTTCGTGACAAAGAGGACTATGCAAGTGGAAGAATATATACTTTCTCCAAAATATATGACTCAGTAAGAAAGGGAATTCAAATTCAAAAGAAAAATCCAATTCCGGCCATTTTGGATATAGATTCAGAAACTGAGACAAGTGCAGGCTCATCGACAGATACCTCAAACTCAAGCAGTACCAATGAACCTCTTCCCAAACTGAAATTTTTAAAGGAAATTAAACTCCTACATCAAGTAGGGAAAAATATACAAGGCAGGAACCGGCCAAGGTACACAAGAGGAAGAACAGACGGGGAAGCAGAGGACAAGGCAAATCCAAAAAAAGAGAGGACAGTCAGGAACCCGGCCGATGTGCTCTGGCAAGACCAAAAAACAGAAACAGTAATGACAACTCAAAATTCACAAGTTGTCAATCTATCAGAAAAGACATTAACTGATATAGAAATTAGAGTTTTGTCCAAAGGGCTATCTTTCTGTCCAACCTCCAACTTTGATTATGCCCAAAGCAGAGTGGACTTGCACTTGTTCATTAGAAAAATCAGACTGGCCAAATGTTTGGCTAATATAAACAACACTGAAACACCTAGCAACACAAGAACTGAAGTACCCTCTGAATTAGCCATTAGAGACATACCAACACTATGCACTTTAACATCATTACAAGAAGATGATGAGGCCATGACAAGATCAAATGTCTGAATCAGAATGGAGTTCCAACATATCAGCCAGTCTATCCACAAATATGCCAGCACCCAGTCACTTAAGGAGAAAATCGAAATGTATTCCTCCAACCAACAATATGGCACACATAGATTTCTTTGAGGACCTAATCATAGATGATTTGAAAAAATTGGCCTCCACAAATTACAAAATGAATCAAAATTTAACCTCAGAAGAGGGTGCAGTAATAAACAACTTGAAACAAGATAAATCAATTGTTATCCGCTCTTCGGATAAAGGAGGAAAATATTGTAATTTTAAATACACATGATTACAAACGGGAGGCCATACCTCAACTTAAACAAATCAACAACTATGAAAAGTTACCTGCAGATCCATATGGAATATACAAAACAGAATATGATCTAGAACTGTCAAACTGGCATGCAATGGGACTATTAACTTCACAAGAAATGACATTCTTAGTAAAAGATTTTCCAATTTTATCAATCATACATTTTATACCCAAAATCCACAAGTGTATGAGAAGGCCACCGGGCAGACCAATAGTGGCATTAATTGATTCCTTGCTTGAAAACACATCCAAATATCTGGATCATTTTCTCTTCCCGTTTGTTCAAACATTGCCATCTTATATCAAAGATACGTCAGACTTTCTTCAGCAAATTGACCAGACACCATGGAAGCCAGGATATCTACTTATAACACTAGCTGTCGTTTCTTTATATACGTGCATTGAACATCAAGAAGGCATGGAAGCTGTCAGAAGATATTTATCGACCCGATCACTAAGCTTCAGAGACCATTCACAGATGCTACTAGAAATGCTTCTCTTTTGTCTCACACACAATGCCTTCATGTTCTATGGGCATCACTATAAACAATTATGTGGGACTGCCATGGGCACAAGAAGTGGCACCAACATATGCCAACCTTCTCATGGGAAACTGGGAAGCAAAACTGTTTGCGGAAGAAAACATGCATATATATACCAACAAGGTGGCCCTATGGCATCGTTATATTGACAATCTATTCATAATATGGGAAGGCAGTGACACGGAATGGATGTGTTTCTTCAATGTGCAAAATACGCAAGACAGCAATCTCAAATTCACTGAGCAACACGATCCAACAGAAGTAGTATTTTTGGATATCAAAATTAAGGTAAAAAAATGAAGTAATTACAATGGAAACCTATCGAAAGCCGACTAGTACCAACTCATTATTTTTCTTGAATTTGATACTTTTTTAGCATTTCCTTACTACACATTTTTTAATCACTTTTTTAACGTGCAAGGAGCTCTCTTGATATATTGTAAAGTATGAAGTAATCACAGGTTTTGATTTTAACATTGACTAGTTCACTCTTGAATTGCCCTTTTGTCCCTTCCTTTGTTTGGTAAATCGAGCATTGTTAAACATCGCCCATCCTTCAATCCCCAAATAATCAAAAAGTTGCCTAATGAGATTGACCAAATATATTGTACATTTTATTTGATATTTTATTATATATATATATATATATATATATATATATATATATATATATATATATATATATATATATATATATATATATACATATATTTCTGAAAAAGTACAAGAAAACATTTAAAAAAAAATATAAACATACCTGTACTATGTTTTGTTAGATGCAGATCTTGTTGAATCTGGAAATAGAAATCTTGAGCAGTTGTACAGTAGTTTTTGATGCAATTGTCTTTCATTAACAGGAAATATGTACTCTGAGAGTGGAAGTGTATATCTGAAGTGTTGAAGTGAGATGACAGGGTTAGGTGTAGAGGTTTTGATTGGTGGGTGGATGTGTGACTCTTTGAAAGCAGCCAATGAAGGAGTGTTGAGAACATGAAAGTGGAAAGGGTAGAAGGGCTGCCCCTGGCTACGAGGGTCTGCGGCCACCAAGGTAGTCCAATGGCAGCGCATGGCACATCCAGGTCTTTTGAGGATGCCTGACATGGAAAGGGGACAGTGTGGAACAGCCAATCAGGTTTGCTGGCTGTGGTGTACAGGAAGAGAGGGTAGCCAGAGTTTTGTTTGCAGGAGTTGTGAGACCAGTGACAATGGTTATGGCTATGTGTTTGAGAAGACAGACTGTGTGGATTCTGGGGGACTCTTCAATTCAGTCATCGAAGGTGTATGCTGATAATCATGGCATCCTTGGAAATATTGGATTGGCAGCTGTGGAAGTTTCCTGGCATGCAGTGTGTGGTTTAAACTGGGCAAGTTTGCTTTCGTTCTGTGAGAATATGACTCACTTAAAATGACTAGACATTGTGACTGCCCATTGTGGAGGGGACAGTTTGTGGATTTTGACTCCAGTGTCTTTGCAAGTTGTGCTGAAGGATTTTTTAAAAGCCTAATGTAACTGTTTCCTGTTGCTCAGATTATTTTTTCTGAAATAAATCAGGCACATGTGGAGATGTTCAACAAAAATTTTCAGTCCTCAAATAGAACAATAACGGCAGATTGTCAATAAAGGTGTAACTGCTTTTTTATATGCTGCAGGAATGTCATCTTTTGAGAAATATAATATCAGTTCTCATGGTGTGAAGTAATTTTATCCCGATGGAGTTCACTTTACAGATGTCATAAATGCAATTGTCCTGTACAATCTTAGGAATGCATTGAAGAAGTTCCTTTATGGAAATTGTCAAGGGAAATGTTAAGTGTACAGTGGTGTTGTATGTAGAAGCAAAGAAAAGCAAAAAAAGGTGTTAACATACACAAAAAAGAAAATAAAGTTTAATTCAGAGTCATCACTAAAGATTAAATAACTTAAATTGTGTTTAATTCCCCCCTCCTTTAAATTGGCTGCAACGTCCGCGGATGGCACATGCAACATCCAGGTCTTTAAGGTTGCCTGGCATGGAAAGGGGCCTCTGCGGATTAGCTAAGTAGGTGTTTTGGTGGTACTTTACAGGAAGAGAGGGTAGTAGGTTTTTTGATTGTTGTGTGTAGGGCAGATGAATGTGGTTAGTGCTCAAGAAAAGTTCACTTTGTGGATGGCGGGAGATAGTTGGGTGAATAATTTCAAAAGGTACACGTTGTGTGGCATCACTGGTACTATTGGTTTTGAGGGAGTGGAGGTTTGCTGGTATACCGTTTCTGTGCTAAACTGGGTGAGTCTTTTATCGTTTTGTAAGACTATGGCTCACTTTCAATGCCCATATATTATTGTTCTTCATTGTGGAGGAAATAGTTTGGGGTACATTACTCTACTATATTCACAGGTTGCATTATCAGATGTGTTTGAGGCTTAATTACACTAATTCCATGTGCAAAGGATATTTTTTCAGCAATACATCCAAGGAAAGTGTGTAGATGTCCACATGTGTTTTGTGCACAACTAGACAAGGTAGGTACCTTGTAAGTAAATTTGTATGTGCCTTTGTGAATGGTGTGGGCATGGCATCTTTTGGAAATTAAAACATCAATGTGGATGCTGCAAACAATTTTCTGAGAGATGGAGTGAATTTTACTGATTATGGGAATCAGATATTCCTTGTAAATATTCAAAATGCACTGAGAAAGTTTAAGTGAAAAAGATGTACAGTGCATATGAACACATTTGCAAGAAAATAACTGAAAAAAGGCTCTTTTAAGAGCCACCAGTGTACGGTAAATTGTTTAAATTAAGTGTGAATCTCCCCAACCCCTTCAATTGGAATATCTGTCCACGGACAGCACATGCCAAAACCAGGTCTTTTGAGGTTGCCTGGCATGGAAAGGAGAAGGCGCAGCCCGCAGAGACTCGAGGTGTCCGCGGACATCGGGGGATCAGCCAATCAGGTTTCCTGGGTGTAGAGTACAGGACAAGAGGGTAGCAGGAGTTTTGTTAATTGGAGTTGTGAGACGATTGAAAATGGCCATGGCATTGTCTTTCAGCTGGCAGAGTGTTTGGATTTTGGGGGACTCTTGGGTCCACTGGGTGAAGGTATATGCTGAGCATTATGTAATAGCCAAAAATCTTGAATGTCCTGAATTGGGTCTGCTCTGAAATTGAGTGTGTGGCATGAAGTGGGTGGATTTGCTCCCATTTTGTGGAAATATGGTTCAATTGAAGCCTGCAGACATTATTATCATTCATTGTGATGGGAACAGTTTGGGGAACATGACTGGTTGAAGGAAATATTCCCTAATTCTAAAATATTTTTTAATACATTACGCAGAGACAGATGTGGATGCGTTCCAGTTCATGGTCCTCAAATGGAAAAAGCGAGGCACAACATCAATAAAGCTGTGTGTGCTTTTGCTCGCGATGTTGGCATGAGATCATTTCAGAATGAGAACATTACATTTGATAGGAGAAACATTTTTCGGTGACATGGAGTCCATCTAACTGATGTGGGTAATCAGATTTTTGTGGAAAATTTAAAAAAAATATTGAAGCAGTTTTTTTGAAAGTGAGAAGAAATAATAAAAATGAGTGAAATGTTTTCTTAGTTCAGTTTGTAAAACGAAAAAAAAAATGCAAAAGCCAAAAACACAAAATAGGTTCGTTTAAGAGCCACCCTTTTTGAATGCAAAAAAATTCAAATGATTTCAATCGTCCCACTCTTTGACATTTTTGCGCTGTCCGCGGACTATGCAGGCTGCGCAGGGGCCTATGACTTCTGTTCGCACTTCTATTTTGTAACTGCGAAACAAGGCTCCTAAAGGAACCTTTTTGTATTTTTTTGCCATATTTCTCAGGAGAGGCAAGGTAGTGGTTCAAAGGTTGCGAAGGGGCACCAACCAGAGGGACATGTGGAGAGAGGAAGATGTTGGCGGGCCTTAATCAGGTAGGTTGCATTGTTTCTCATGCTCCTTGACTGCAACCGCAAAAGCACTCCAAAAATGCTTCCCCATACAGATAGGTGCTTCACAGTAAATGCATAGCACTCTGAACCTCGAAAGGTAAGGGTCAGCAGAGCTCGGTATGGCTGGTGAAGCCACTGTTGGGATCCTCTGCCCCAAAGGAGTATCCTTAGTGGTGACAGGAGATGAATAAGATGAAGGGGTGGAGGAAGTCAACCTGCTCTTACCTGAGAAAGGTATAGTCTTCCTCAGAGTACTCTGTTGGGACGATTTGGTGTGTGGCCTCATGGAAGTAGTCCCGCAGGAATACAAGCTAGGTTTTCCGTGACTGAGTACAACTTTGCACTCAATGCATTGAACATTGCTTGCACAAGCCTTTGGGATTTTTTCCAATGGTCGTGATAAAAATGTCCACACCCAGGACTCACTCTGAGAACTGGTGAAAGGGACTTCCCCCACTTCATCCTCTTCTTCTTCTTGATTCTCCTTTCTATCACGGCAGCTCTTCCCCTCTCAAAGCCCTCCAGGTTGTTTGTGGCAGTGGTGGTGGAGTTATGGCTGCTTAGCTTACCATAACTGCTGAATTTCTAAGGGTTTCTGGGTTTACTTGTTACCATAACATCCCTTTAACAAAGTTTTTTAATTGAATTTCAGACATTTATAATTATTAGGAAAAAAAGCTCATCAACTCGTGGTTGGGATTGCACTCGGGGTGTTCCAACAAAAATGCCCAAAATGAACACTGCCAGCCAGAAAAGTAGAAGACCAATTACATTTTATTTGAGTCACTGCGTAAAAGAAAATACAGTGTAATGTGTTTCGTAGCCTGCTGGCCACTTGTTCACATACAATTCATTCAATGCACGGATCATGTTAAAAAGAGGCAATTCAGAGTCTCTATGGTTGTCTACATGCAGTCCCTTCATTATTTATGTGAATGCAATGTGCCTAAGCAATGACATGGTATGATATTGTATGTATAGCGCACCTATACACAAGTGTTTCAAGGCACAAAAGAAAGAAAGGTGAAAACATTGCCAAAACTGTCAGCCATTTTTGAAACTTTTTGAACAAATGGGCCATTCACTCTCAGCAATACAGAAAGTACAAAAACAGCCAAGCAGCTTTGATGTATAAAAAGTAAAATGTTGTCTATGTCCACTATCAAAGATAACAATGGCTTCGGCATTAATGGGCAAAAGCATTCAGAATTAAGGTGCATAGGCGAATAAAGTGCACAATTCCTTAAGATACAAAATGACAAGATAATAAAGATATGTAATGCATAAGGTAAGGTGCGTAGGACATAATGCCTATTGTTGTTACAAAAACAACCAAGCAATCACATGACAAGTCATGAATACCAAACATTAGCTGCCAATATGAATAAATATTCCAAATTACTGCATATGCAGAGGTAAAGTGCATAGTGTAAACACATCGTATCTGATTTTCGAATATGGGCTGTAGAAAAAAGACCAAGCCTATCATTTTATGATCATTTCATGATCATGCAGAACAAACTCAAAAATAACAAATAAAACCATAATTATGGTCCAACATTTATGCAGCATTTCATTTTCAACTACCCAAAAATGTGTACAGTTCTTCATCTAGGTTATGGCCTTTCAGTTTCTTTGACTCAAAGTCCAAAATGAATTTTGTCTCTGTTTGATGCAACTCAAGCTCTCTGTTTCCTCCTCTGCAGTCTTTCTCAACATTATGTATTG
Organism: Ambystoma mexicanum; assembly: GCF_040938575.1. NCBI lineage: Eukaryota > Metazoa > Chordata > Amphibia > Caudata > Ambystomatidae > Ambystoma > Ambystoma mexicanum. The sequence continues at coordinate 916,710,637 of NC_090928.1, read as the reverse complement.
CAAAAAAGCGTAAATCCATTATGCTTACCATTATTTTTATCCTGAAAATGTATGGCCATTGGATAGGAGGGATAAAAGTTCTTTGTAGCTTTCATATGTTCTAAAATGCAGAGTTTGAGTTCGCCAATAGTGCTTCCGACATGCCAAAGTTTACAGGGGCAAATCAGAACATATACTACGCATTCTGTATTACATGATATGTTGACATTCCGTTGACCTTTATGGCCCAATACAGGATGCATGTAACTGGTCTTATTTTCTGCAAACTTGCATGCCTTACAGTTTGTGCATTTATATAATCCAGGAGGATGCACATTTAACCATGTTGCAGGACTGCCAAATGAGTCTGGGGGCATAAAACTGCGAACCAAAGAATCTTTTAGAGAGACATATTGTCTGAATGTGATGTTTACACTTTCGACTAAAATTTGAGACAGATTCTCATCCAATTGCAGCACATGCCAATGATGATGTCGAACTTGGCAAATGAGGTTGGAATGGGCCCAAACTTAAGAATGAGTCTTGTTTGGTCGATATCTTGATTGTTAACTTATACTTTATTAATCAATAAGAGCAGGTCTTGATCCAGACTCCATGCTTTCTTATATGCTCTTTCCAAAATGCTTTCATATATACTCTTTCCAAAATTGCCTTGGGATATCTTTGGTTAAGGAAGTTCTGTGCTGTTGTTCTACATTTGATCAAAAGATTCCAGTTTTGTGCAGTTAAGTGGTATCCTGACAAATTTGCCAAATGGTATACTCTATTTCAGTGTATCGGGTGATTGTTACTGGCAAACAATGGCATGTTGGAACTTGTACGTTTGCAATATAATTCTGTCACAATTTCCACTTATTCAAATTTGACTAGGACATCCAGAACAATTATTGATTCCCTACTATGTGTTTCCGTAAACATTAGATTTAACGTATTGACTTATTGACATTAAGAATTTATACACAATCTTTCCATCCCTTTCACCTCCATTCCAGAGAATGAAGAGATTGTCAATATAGCAAAACCACAGTGTAGAGGAGGTCCCAAATAAAGCCTGCACTCCAGTCGCCCATTTTGAAGTACCAGGAACATTCACGCCGAAATATGTGACGCATGAGGAGCAAATAAACCAGCAGAGAGGCGCAGTAGGGCTCTGCCCAGTACCTATCAGAAGAACAATAGCTATTGAAGTACCAATAACCAGATAACCATGGACAGTAAGGTACCCATTGAGAACAACCTACCAGCAAATTAAACGAAATGAAGATTGCTTAAGAACTGTCCAGGAAGAAACCAAAAAGTCCTTAATGGAAGACGAATGGTGACATCACGAGGGCCTGGACTAACGCACCCATAGAAGGATGACACAAAGAGACGAAATGCCATGAATAAAGATATCGTGAAACTGAAAGAAGAGAACTTTGATGAAAAACAAAGGAGCTGTACGCAGGATGAAGATATTCAACAAGCTAACACCTGTACATATGCTTGTAACCGCAAGAAAGCTAAGAAAACAGTGCAGCTTGTTATGCTAAGTAGAAGAATAGAGCGGCAAAGCGCCATTGTACACAATCTACCTCAAAGCAAAGCATGTTATTTAAGTGCTAGTCCACTTTGCACTAAAAGCAGAACCAAGCCACGTTATTATAGGCCAAATGCAAGAAGATTCATACTCTAGCACACACGAGGAAAGAAGGCTGAATCCAAATTCGGCAGAGGCAGCTTGTGCCAGGGAAGCCAAGTTCATGTGAATAGAAGCTATAAACAATAGTTACTTTTAATTGAAGCTAAGAACAGAATATCCTGCCTCTGAAGGATCGAGATAAGAAGACGAAGGCAGGTGGTGGGTGAAACAAAAATCAAATACACAAATTGAGAGAAACGAGGCAAATTCAAGGTGTAGTAGCATGTGACCATCCAAGCCGCCAAGACAGAGATATCATATCTTTTCCTGACAAGAAGACACATTTCCGAGGCCGACCACAGCCAACTAATTGACACATAGACACTAAAGTAATGATGGATTGAGGAAAGGCCGGGTGAATCTTAGGGCACCCTGCACCTGGTTGACCATTCTGCGTGCTGCTAAGTAAAGTGGAGATTTATGCATAGGATTGAAGCCAACCCAATCACAATGGACCAAATAATCTAGAGTCTTATAGATAGTAGAACCAATGGGACGTCCTACTCATAATGACTTCTACTAGAGTAATGTTAGAAGGAAGGGCTTAGACGCCATAGCGTTTATCCAAACCTCTTACTCGGTTACCTTATACAGATATAGTACCTATAGTAAAGTTACCTTTTCCTAACCAATAGAATTGCATGTTAACTTTTGAGCGTTACACGTCAGATTATGACGCGTTTTTAGTATAAAAGTTATGTTTTGTATGAAGTTCGAGGGATTTGAAGCGAGATGGGCTATCGCATCACTGTTGATTTCCATGTTTCCCCGTTTTTTGTACTTGTCATTAAACGGACTCCCCTTTGCCAAACCATTAAGTTGTCCTTATTGATTGGTGTTGGAGTAATATACCTGCACCCCCATCCATTTCAAAGGTGCAGCTATCTCATCTTAAAGTGCTGCAGAGCTAACCCTGACTCTATGGGCCGGCCAGGGGTCTCCCCAGTACACTTGGTAGCAGAGATTGATGGTTTATCATCTATCGATTATGGATTAAAATGAGACAACTAATGACTGTTGACATAAAGTAACCCTAGGTCCTCGGCAATATCACAAGTCCTATGGCATTCAGCTGAGTAGACTGTGAAGCTCCCCGTAGACAGTGGTAGATAAATAAGAGACTGCAGTCAGGGCCTGGAGGGTCCCGTGTTCCCCACACTTCCCTTCCCATTCCTACAGTCAGCTGAGTGGGCGAAAAGCTGAAGAAGGCGGTAACAAAGGTGGTGATCCCCAGGGTCCAGAGAGGAACAATGCGAACGGTGAGTGGAGCAAAAAATTGAATGTTTTGGCAAATAGTGCATTGCTTTAGAACAAGTAAAGGGAAAAGGTAATGGAGGGAGGAGGGAAAACAAAAATATGATTAGAAGTAGAGAAGAATGTATATATATGAGGGGATAATGACTCGAGAGTAATAAAAGTAAGAGAGAGGTTACCGGGGTAGACACCCGAGAAGAGAGAGGTTACCGGGGTAGACACCCGAGAAGAGAGAGGTTACCGGGCCAGACACCTGAGAAGAGAGAGGATTCGCCTTATTCCTACGCTTTAATATAGCGGCTAGAAGAAACGTGTTCCCAAAGTCCCTCATAATGGGGATTGAATAGGCTACCACAGCGTTTAAAGGCATTGTGAAAGGGGTACATTTACACTCCATGAAGGGGTAATGATTAGAGGCAGAGATATATGTGTCCGGCTAGTGTCTGTCTTGTCTGTCAAGCATCTGTCTTACATGTTTTGTTGTGAAGTCATATGCAAAATATTTTTTAAGGAAGAACGGATTAAAACATTTTGAGATTTAATAGCTGAGATAGAAACACACACGAATTGATGGTTTTGAGTAAATTAGAATATATAAAATTTTGTGAAAATTTGGATTGGAGCTTGCAGTGTTTGGTGCTCACTCATATTATCAGAAGTTGTTTAAACCACACGAAAGCATTGACAAGTGTTCTGTAAGAGGAAAGGGAACAGATTTGAGCATGGAAGACATAACTCCATTGGCACACTTATGCAAGCAATTGCCAAAACACGCACTCAAGCTAAAGAAATTTAGTACCGAGTGGGTTAAGGGTACTGCCCACAAGATGTTTATGCCGTGGCCACAAAATGGGTCTTCATATAAAGCCTTCTTACAGCATATGAAAACATATACTGCACGCCACATATACAGGAAAGAAATGAGAAAAACGCCTTGCTGTCCTCGAGTTGTGGAAAATGTATGAACAGGGAAAGGAGGAAGAGCCGCCAACAGATTGGATACTTAATGTATGCACAGAGTGGGGTAAGACGCCTACCACGCCACCTGCCCCACTCGAAACGAAAGTTGAAGAAAGTAAGGACGAGGGGTTATACCCACTGAGAGAACTTAAAGCAGCCATGGGGTACAGCAATCCCGCATATGAATCACCTACACATAGTAGTGATGAAAATCAAGGGAAAGATAAGGACAAAAATGCTACCTCCATAGTCCCCAGGGACAAGGAGAGACGTGATGACGAAAGAAGAGATCAGGCACAGACAAATGTGTATCTCGACAAGGAAAGAGAAGGGAAGAGATCGAAGGGAAGTGACAGTAGGACTGATGAGATAGCATTCGCAAAAGACAAATGTATGGGAGGACACATTTTATTGAAACTCGATGGCAAAGGCATTGATGACGTAAAAGAGAAGGAGAAGTTAGTTGATACACAGAGGCGGTAGAAGGAAAGGGAGTTAAGAGACGAAAGGATCAGAAGAAAAGACAAACAAAGACGAGAACAGCGATATCGCAAAGAGCACAAAAAATAGCTTGATCGCAACCCAAGAGCAGCCTACGATCATGACAGACAGAAACAGCAAAGGTTAGAAGAAGAGCAAAGGGTACATGAAAAAAGGATACGGAGACGAAGAGATGAGGAAATTCGAAGGGCAGATGAATGTAGAAATGAAAAGAGAAAGGAAGAAGATAGGGTCAGAGAAGAGGCGAGGAAGCGCAAAGAATTTGATGACGATATTGAACGTATGTGAAGACAGAGAGCACACAATCTTGAATATTTGGGGAGATGGGTTAAAAAACCTGCTACAGTTGTAGACTGGGAAGAATTTGAAGAATTCTTTCCTGCGTGCGATTCAGTACCAGGCACATCCAGGACAAATATTGATGATGACATCGGAGAAATGATCGATAGACTATATAATGAAATGGGGCTAGAACAGACACCCCAAGGGTAGGGGGAAGACGAGCGCCTGGAGAACACTCAGCTGTACGACACTGAGGATGTCACCCGAAATAGTGGGAATAGAGAGCTATTTCTGGATAGATTAGAAATAAGCAGGAACAAGGAGGATACGAGAATTTGAGTGAATTGGGGACAGACAATGTCCTACTCCGAAAGGGATGAGCGCAAAGAAAATGAAGAAGGGAGGCGAAGTGAAAGGCGACTCCCAAGTGAAAAGGAAATAAGATGGTTAGACGCTAGTGAGTCTGCACCAAGAGCGTCAGAGTCTGCCACGCAGCCTGACCAATATCAAGAAGCATCTCACGGTCAGAGGGGGGGTCCCTTCGCCACCTTATGTAGATAGAGTAAGGACATTGCCAGGTGGACGGCGATGCGGAATATTACCCCTGCAATAGACAGAAAGACAATGGGCCTCATCACGAGGTGGGCGGTAAGGGATTACCGGCACCGGTAAGGGCACCGGTGCCAGTAATCCCTTACCGCCCTACTACGAGCTCCCTTTGTGGGTCCTTCCTTAACACCTGTTTTTTTCAGGCATTAAGGACAGGACCCGCAAAGGGACTCCAGAGCTAATACCGGTACCGCAATTTGCGGTACTGTTATTAGCGCCTTCCCCATTCCCATTGAGCCCTAGGGGCTCAATGGGAATGGGGAATGGCCCTGGTGAATGGGGGATTACCGGTCCCGCCAACCTTGGAATGGACCGGTAATTGCTCCATTCACCAGGGCGGAGTCGGAACGAGTTTTGGAGAAGAAAAAGAGGGCTACGCATTCCAATTTCTGCTACTAGAGAAGGGGGGAGTAAGACCACAATATATTCCATGGCCACACATGGATCGAGAAAACTTGAAAAACAAGCTTCCAATGCTGACATCAGGAGCCAGAAAGTGGATACATGAGTTAGAAAAAATGACAGGAGGAAACATGTTAGCTATAGGGGACATTAAGGGTCTCCTAATTGCCATACTTGCTGAGAGAGCTAATGATGTGTAGGCACGAGCAGGTCACCCTGGTGTAACCACAATTAATACCTCGCATGACGGAGCTTCATTTAACAATTGTAGAGCCACAGTATGGAAAGCGCTATGAGTTCTTTACCCAGATACTTCTAATATGGGAGCTATAATGACTCGAAAAATGAAGGAGTCAGAAGATCCGTTGATTTATATACAGAATTTCCAAGACGCGTGGGTGCTCGAAACACATGAATCTTGGACAAAATCTATACCTGTGTTTTACCATATATTGTGCCAAGGGCTGTCAAAGCCGGTGCAAAAACAACTCAAGAAATTGGTGGGAATCGAAGCTAAACCTTGGGTTGAAATACAGTTGACTATCGCACATTATTGTAGACTGCTGCAGGAAAAGAATCTCAAAAAGAAAGCAACTCAAAAGGGTGAGGAAGCAAAATTGGTGCAAAAGAAATTATCAAAGTATGCCCTCGAAGGAGCCATGATAACTAGCGCAGCTGAATCAAGCATGCAGCAGGTGGCTAGTCCACAACAAAATAATCAGAGTAATGTAGGGTTTTACCCACAGGGAAGAGGATTTAGGGGAAGAGGATGGCAGAGCAATCAAGGAGGTTTTCAAAATATGCAAAATGGTAATCAAGATATGTCAAATGGGCAAATAATCCGACCACCACCAGTATGTTGGCTGTTTGGGATGACAGGGCACTTGGCGCACACATGCAGAAGCCAAGGCATGATGCAGAACGGCCAAGGGACAAGAGCAGGTATGGTGAATCCACCTGCAGCCTCTCAGCAGGGAGTTGCACAGAATCACACAGTGCAACAACAAGCGCCAGGAGCGCAACAAGCTACACAACCTCAGAGCATGGGGACTTTTCCACAAGGACAATCCCAACAGGCACCACTGCAACTATCACAGACCATGAACCCTGGAATGGGAGGTAACAATGGGAATGGGGGAAATCCACCAGCACACGGTGGGCCAAATGTATATATAAGTTAGGACAGCTCAATGGGAACCCTGATGTGCTCTATCATATCAATGACACCAGACCCTCACAGGGAACCTAGGGTGGATGTCTTTATAGGGGGTAAAGAATATTCCTTCCTATTGGACACGAGTGCGACACGCTTGTGCATATGTGAAGGCAAGTTTTCCTTGTCTGGCGAGGCCATAGATACTCAGAGTTTTATAGGAGCTCACAGTCGAGTTCCCTTTACAAACACACTCCCAGTCTCCAAAGGAGAGTGCGAAATGAATGTATCTTTATTATATTCATGTCAAATCCCAGTAAACATTTTGGGTCGAGACTTAATAACTTAGACAAAGTTGAACATGACAATCTCGTTCATGGAGGACGACATAGTATGTTCCACTCCAGGAATGCACTACTCAAATGTGTGCGAAATTATTAGAGCATACTCAGGACACACTGCCATGAGGGCTATGGCTTGAGAGCCAGAAATATTCGCATATGGCATACGTGTGCTTATGGCAGGATTGCCAGGCCTTGGAGACAAAATCATGAGAACCCCTGATGAGTTCCTATTTAGACCAAGAAAACTGATGCATGAGGAGGAGGGACACGTATTTCCCTTGATGATACACACAGCCGCAGTGCGAGGAAAAGTGGCAGTGGTTAATGGTTATGGTGACGAGGGGAGACAATGGTGCGCGATAATCGCCATCGAAGAAGGATATCGAGTGACTGATGTCACCGATGACAATCTGTTTGAAGAGCAAACAGATAAAGGAGAGACAATGGTAGAAGTAAGTCTCACCTTTTTAGTAAAGATCATTAAAAGAGAAGTACCTCAGAGAATGATGTTGGCACTAAAACGTCCTGAATATTTTGATGACGATATAGCTAAAGTACCAGTCTCAGTGTGGACTACCAGACCCTATGACGTGGGTCTCTTGAAGGGGTTTGGAGAAGTATGGATTAAACTGAAACCAGGAGCAATTCTACCAAAAGCCCAAAAATATTCCAAGTTCAGAGAGGCAGATGAAGGGATTTTTAAGACAATTTCCGCCATGATGGACCAGGGCATCTTAGTGACAACAGAGTCACCATGTAATACTTCAGTGTATCCTATCAAAAAATCAAAGGGAGGGTATTTGCCTTTAATTCCGGATTTACGCCCAATAAATGATATTGTTGAGGCCGAGTTCCCTTTAGTCCCTAACCCGGCTAAAATTCTATGTAATATACCTGTTGAGGCAAAATATATCACGTGATTGACTTGAAAAATGCATTTTTCTCAATCCCGTTGCACCGTGACTCACAAGATCTGACGTCATTCACGTTCAGACAAATGCGTCTGAAAAGCACAAGGCTGCCAAAGGGGTACTGTGAGGCCCCTTCTATTTTCAACAGAGTCCTGCAGATGAACTTCAGCAATATTGTATTAAAAAGTGTTGTCCTGCAGTATGTGGATGACATCTTAATCTGCAGCACAACAGAAGAGCAATGCAGGCACGATTCTGTTCAGCTACTGACTATACTGGCTGAGAAAGGATGTAAGGTTGACAAGGAAAAGTTACAATATTGTCAACAGGAAGTGCTGTACATAGGCCAGCTGATCTCACATGACGGAAAGAAAGTGACCCCAGAAAGGGCTGAAGCCATATTGAACATGGCTAAACTGCACCCGATAAAGCAGATGCAGAGCTTTCTATCCTATGCAACTATGTTAGGGCATGGGTCTTCGAATACAGCTCTTATACAAAGCCTTTACTTCAGGCCCTAAAGAAGGCCCAAGTGACGAAAGAAAAGATTGAATGGTCTGAGGCCATGGAGAAAGGGTTTGCTGAACCCAAGAGAGCGATTTGTGCAGTTCCAATTCTCGGAATTCCCAATTATGCAGAGGAATTTTACCTGTTTTCACACACAAATGGTGGTGTCATGATGGCAGTGCTCACTCAAAGAACCTTGTTAGGGTCCAAGCCCCTGGCAAATTACAGCAGGAATCTGGACCCAGTGATGAGAGGCCACTTCCTGTGCGAACAAAGTTTAGCTGCCGCGGCGTTCACCATAGAAAAGGCCACAACCATTGTAATGGGATGCCCCATGACATTGTACGTCGAGCACTCGCTATTTGCCATTCTAGAGAAACCAAAGGGCACATTGACATCTCACAGAGCTTCTGCTTATGAAGTAATCATATCATATCCATTGATTAAGGTAGTCCGATGTAAAATGGTGAACCTAGCTATGTTAATAGCAGAGCCAGTCACTGAAGGATAGCCAATACATGAGTGTGCAAATTATGAAGAATTATATGATGAAATCCCCAGGGTGTAAGAAAATGCCTTGGCAGGAGGAGAGATCGTCTTTATTGACGGGTCTTCAAGTATCAACCAAAGTGATGGGCAGAGGTACACAGGCGTTGCTGTGATGAAGCACATAGCAAATGGAGAGTATTGAGTACTTGTTGTTTCACGAATACCATCTCATTATTCAGCACAGGCTGCATAATTATTGGCGTTGATACTCGCCATTGAGAATCACCAGACCAGGAGGTAACGGTATACAGTGACTCCGCCTATGTGATGTCGACAGTGCATGCAGGTTTAGCACGATGGAAAAGGAGGGGCTACCTCCGAGCAGACGACACGCCAGTGCAGCACGCAGCCTTATTGGACAGGCTGATTAAGGCACTACAGCTCCCAGTGGGCATAGCGCTCATGAAATGCGCCGCCCACACAAGAGGGACATATTTTATCTCACAAGGAAACCAAGCAGCAGACACGGAAGCCAAGGGTATGGCATCCACAAGTGAGACGGTTATAGCAGTAGAAGCTATCCATAACAATAGGCTAATAATGCTTACATGAACCACACCTGAGAGTTACAGCAATTTGGGGCAAACACAGCTAATGGAACTCCAAGGGGAGGCACCACAGGAAGAGAAGAACCTGTGGAAACGTCAAGGGTGTTCTTTAAACCCCTCTGACAGCTTGTGGTGACAAGACAGCATTGGTAAACCAGTAATGCCTGTAGCCCTACTAAAAATAGCACTGGAGCAGTTACATTACACAGCTCATATGACTAAAGTGAATTTAGCAGCAACGCTCGCGGAGACTGGTTCATACCGAATTTAGCAGAGCACGTTGCATTTTTCATGGTGAACTGTTGAATTTGCCAGCAATTTACAGAAGGTCGAACATTAAAAGTAATGAGAGGAGTGATCCTCGGGCCAAATGGGCCTTGTCAGCACTTGCATGTCGATTACGTCAACATGATTCAAGTATGTAACGAGTACAGATACTTAATTGTTGTGGTGTGTCCATTCTCTAGATGGATAGAGGCAGGTCCATGTACACACCCAGACTCTACCTGTGCGGCCACATTTTTAGTGAGGGAAGTTTTACCCAGATGGGGCGTCTGCGAGGTCATGAGATCAGATAATGGCCCTCATTTTGTCAATGCAGTGTTCGAGCAGATTAGCTTGTTGCTTGGTAGAAAACACAAGTTCTCATCGCCGTACCATCCACAAGGTAATAGGATCTGTGAGAAGCTCAACGGCTTGTTAAAGGAAAGGATAGCCAAGTTGAAGCTTACTCTAAAGAAGGGATGGTTGCACTGCCTTCCACTGGCACTGTATGCTCTTCAGAACCAACCCGGCTCTGACCATCATTTTACGCCACACGAGATAGCCACAGGAAGAAGAATGAGAACTCCCCTAAAACACTGAGATAGAGCTAGATGTGATGCCCAATCAACATGAGAGGATTTAGGGTCTGAAATGCAAAACTATCTGAACTGTATGACATCTTGCCTTACTGTACTTTCAGACCAGCTGCAGCATCGACAAAAAGGGAGTAGCGCAGCACAGAACACAGAAGCAGACACTACATCAGACTCAGCTCAAGGTCTACATGTTCCACTCGTCTTCCCTGGAGATGCTGTCCTTGTGAGAACCAAAGAAGGAAAAGGTGGGACGAGCCAAGATGCAACAGTCCTTTTATCACAGAGGACTCCACTCTGACCGCTGTGAAGCTACAGGGCAGTAGAGCGTGGTTTTCTCAGTGATATCAAACCCTACATCAGAGAAAGCCCCCTGCCTGCACCCCAAAGAGAGGAATCGATGAGCAATGGGGAAGAACCACAGCACGTGCAGACAAGATCCATGATAAGGAAGAAGGACGCATGACCAGCAAAACAAAGACAAGGAACTTTTCTCAAGTTGTGGCTCAATTTGGACACTTCCTCTAAGCAAAAAAGGGGATAAGGACAAAGAAACGGACACTCTGTGCATCCTAGTTGCAGGGTGAAGAAGAAAATTGTGCGTATAAGCCACAACATATTCTGTTGATTTGAACTTTGGACTGAGGCACGCTGAAGCCTTGATGAGAAAAAGACTATACCAAATTTTGACCAAAGACATTTACATTGGAAACAAATACAGTATCCCAATTCATTCAGCACCAAGACCTTATTGAAAATCGCTTATGGTGTCCCACAGTAGAGACATCACAAAGGACGTGGTCCCCTATTTCAACCTAGTGCTAAGATCATACCTGTCATTGGTAGGGAGGCTCACAAGTGTCACAGATTTTCTCCAAGATCCTGAAAACAAAAAAAATAAGAAGACAACTGCTTACTGTCATTGCCGAACAATTTATTATACACCTTGAGTACAGTAAGAAAGAATCAAATGTACCCAACACAGGCGGAAATATATGAGCTTGTCAACACACTGTTCTTTCGCATAATCGAAGACTGTCCAACTCTTTTTGGAAGAACGACAGACACACTCGCATTACTTCAAGACCCAACAAACACTGAACATTTAAGCCATATTTTGAATAAGATTGTCATTTTGGTCGCACTCCACGCGACCGGACAGTGCAGTCATTGTTTACATCAAGGAAAAAACATATAATCCTGAACCCAGCAAGACAGGACAGATGTCCCTATCACCAGAAGACAGCAGATTGGCACACAATGTCCTCTTTCGCCTAGTCACTGACTTTCCAGAGCTGGTGGGGAGACCTATCGAGGTTGACGTCCTCACCTTCCTCAGAGATCCAGCTAATGTCGCACAGATGGGAATGCTCCTGCATGGAATCATACTTCAAGTAGAACTTTCCAATTATCAGAGAGATTATCTGAGGAGATTTTAAGAAACTTTCTGCCGAGGGACAGATCTAGGGAGCAGAGTCAAAAACTCCATTTATTTTATTTGTTGTTATTTTTCCCTATTTATTCATACTGACCAGTGTCCAACATGTCCTCAGGACTGAAGCAGATTTGAGGGGTGGACTGGGAGCTTACCTACTTTGACCATGCACAGTAAAGGGACTTACTGAAGTATTACTTAATTTGATTTTTTCCCATAATATAGCAAAAGAACTGTATCCTGAAAATAAGAAACAATTGTCACTCGCAAGAGGGGGGACACTTTTGGAGCACCAGACACTCCTAAACACAGAACTCGAAAGATGATATTGGTTAATGGAATAATAACATTGACATTTGGCGAATGATTGAGACGGGGGTCCAGATCAGCAACTTGGTCCTCCCACAAGCAGAGAGGCACCCCCACTTCTCTGGAAGAAAATGTTGCCGCCTAACATACAAAACTATCATGTACTTTTGTATCGTATTAATCAGTATTTTACTTTCATTAACGATCAGAACTGAATTCTTTTTGGTGCACGAAGCGTTCCAATTTCAGTGCACCCACCTGATGATCCACGCATGAAACCCACACGAGCACCCAGACCTTATATAGTTATTCCAGTCCCTAGAAGATCAGATGTTGGAGTGAATAAATTTAAAATGGATGTAATTAGCAACAATACACATTCACTTGTGGTAACAAATGAAAAGAAAAGCCAGAGACAGGGTCGGCAAGAGATGAATGGAGTAATATCAGTGACAACTACACGCATGCAAACACTGAATGTACACGAAACAGGCCTAGCATCAATGACTGCAGAACCACAATCCAAAGCAGCAGAAAGGAAGAGACTGCCTGCCATAAGGAACTTCACAGAAACTGTCATGAGAAAACAAGAAGAGTTAAGAGAAAAGCCAACAGAAGCAATCATATCAGAAACTCTTGAGAAAACAAGGACCAACTTAGAAAAACTCTCTGCAAGGACACGAATGTTAGTAGACTTACTATTCCCGCACATAGCCAGAGAGAGGAAACTGCATGAGGGACTGAAAAACAAAACCACAGAGACTGCATTACCCAGCATATATGTCCCAACACAAGGGACAAGTACCAGTTTGACAATACAGCCATATACCGGACCAGTGTCAGGTTGGTTGGCATGGGCATTTGCACGCAGCAGAGAAAAGATGCATGAGGACCAGGAAAGAGCTGCCAGACTCCTGTCCACTAAAATGGCGCAAATGAAGAGACCTGCACCATGGACCAGGATACCTGAGAACCTTCCAACAAGAAAAAGCCGTACAGATGCATTCAGAGATGTAGTAATAGAACACTACATGAAGACCTTAAGAATCAAGAGAAGCATGCATGAAGACGAAAATGAACTGAACGATTACCTTGATAGCACAGCACACCTAGGTAACAACATTTGGTACCTGCACATGAAGGAAGTTGGAAGATGAAAATCCGAAGGGGAATGCTTCCTTTGTGCACTCCTACCGTACAGCATGGGGAAGTCCAAGATCTTCGTGGCTGTAGAAATAGATGTCCTGACAGCACACTGTCTCTCACAAATAGCAATGTGCCATACCAGAGTCCAGTTCATGGGAAGTGATGCCTCATTGATATGGGCAACTGAGACAGCTTACCCTGATGAAGATGATTATGTCCAGGAAAACAAACAGAGCTCATACTAGGAATCATGTGATCAGGTACGAGAAGCCTGGAGTTAAAGGAGCAGGAATAAGATGGGAAGTGAACCCGAGACTAAATGTTCAAGGGAAAACTCAAGCAGAGGCTCAAATTTGGAAAAACAGAGGCCAAATGCAGATTTGGGGAACAGTGCTTTCACCAGACGGTTGGGAAAAAGGAGTAGTGATCTGCAGAGCATTGATGGTCCTCGGAGCCTGCAAGGAGGCAATTGAAAACTCACAAAGATTGTGCAAACCACTATGGGCTAAACTTACAAAAATACTGACATGGGTCGAAGACAGAGGAGGACCCCTGCAGGTAGTGCCACTAGAAAGTCCGAAATTGTGTTTCAGGAACAATGGCACAAGAAAAATGGGGGAGAATCAAAACTGCAGACAAATTTTTGAGGCTCCAGAAATGACTCATGGGACTGCAGTGATCATGGATCATTATTGGGCATGCGGGCCCAAAGCATACATCAGACTGCTGAAAAACTGGGGAGGCACATACACAATAGTGATCATCCATGTTCCAGCATTGGTGATCACGCAAAGTGACATGAACATTGACAGTTTTCCCGAAAGCCAATGCTCACCTGAGAAAGAAGAGATCCGTGGAACTGATGCGAATGAAGAGAGAAAATTACTTCTTTGCTAAATCAGAAGAAGCCTTTCATGTGATCCCATATGAACATAGGCTGTTCAGCCTCACCTCATCAGTGTTCACAATGATTTTTATGCCAAGAATCCAAGTTGGAGTAAATACTGAATGGTTGCAGATAACCAGATGGGAGTTAATGCAAACCATCAACACGACAATAAAAGGATTCAATGCAATCAAAGAAAAGTTAAGAGCCATCCGACTGATGACTCTCCAGAACAGATATGTACTTGACATGATCTGTAACGCTCACCTGATTCTCGCAGTGGCGCCGGTCTTGACTGGGCGACTACCGTATCTTCAAAGGTGATGTGTAGCACCCGGTTGGCTCTTTGGGCTGGACCTCTGTGCACTGTATGCCTGACTTCAAGAGTAAGATGTCTGCAGACAGAAAATATGGGATTAATGAACTGGGGTTATTGGGGTGTCACTATCTCTTCCCTTTTTTGCTCTCCTGTAGACCCCCAAAGGTTAACGCTCTCACCTTAGGTAAGTGAATGCCGAGCTCTCCATCTGCCTCGGGGCAGGGTGCTGTAACCAGTTTCTTCACTGGATCGGTAGCGCAGGCCTCTTGACTTCAGAGGACTGCTGTCCGTCGTTTACTGCACGAACGGTAAGTTTCGAGTAATTCTATTGTCTTTAAAGTCTTTAGCAATGATGTCTCTTGTTTTGCAGGTTCCGGCGATGGCGGATGACGGGCTGAAGTGAGTTGAAGATGGAGTCCGTATGATGAATAGAAGCACTTGGAAGCACGTAAGTAAGCGCTTGTTGCCTGCTTCACGATGCGCTCTAACTGTCTTTTATTTTGCAGGTACGAGTTCGGAGCGGCTGCAGGGTGCCGGAATACCCACTGGGGTTGATGTGGAAAGGAGTAATGGCACGTGAGTATCAAAGTTCCCCAATGTCTTTAAACGCACCTTGTTTTGTCTTTCAGATGCAGGATGCAGCGCCGAAGGCCTCCGGAGCGTGCGAAGAGTCGGTAAGCTTTTGTCTTTCAGATGCCGGAATGCAGTGTGAAGACCTCCGGAGCGCACGAAGAGTAGGTAAGCCTTTGTCTTTCAGATGCCGGAATGCTAACCTGTTCTTTCTTGTCTTTATAGGTGTTGATGAAGACTGGATTCAGGATGGTAAGCCTTTTTCCTTAGGCCCAGGATCCGATGCAGAAGACACAATGAGCGTTCTGCTGCAGAGGATGCAGAATAACGCAAAGCAAGATTCATCCACCGGGTGTGGTTTAAATAGCCTCCTGTAGTGCTTAGGTGTCTCCTTCCACAGCCACGCCTAGGTAAGAAAAGAGTTCCTGCTTTCCAGAAGAGTTCCAGTGTTCTGAATCTAGGGAGTGGCTCCTGCCCCACCCAACAGGAAAAGTAGTTCCAAACAGAAGAGGATCAGAGGCTCAGCTGGCAGGCAAGTAAGCAGCATGGTCTGCTGCAGGTAAGTCCACCCAAGCATCATGAGCCCGGCGCTTCCAGCGCTGGGACTGGGCACATTTATGAGCCTGGTGCCACTGGCGCCAGGACTGGGTCCAAAAGGTCCCAATTGGGACTGGTTGGCCCTCGGAACCTGGGTTATGGATCTGCTTCCAAGGGAGTTGGGAAAACCCTGACCTTTTGGAAGCAGAGATCATGACAGTACCTCCCCTCAAGGCCCCTCCCAAACCGGGCTTCTCCGGGGGTTTTGGCTTGTCAGGAAATGTTCGGTGAAATCTTTTGATTAGGCGAGGAGCGTGGACATATTCAGCAGGTTCCCAGGATCTCTCTTGGGGGCCGTAGCCTTTCCAGTTAATTAGGTAAAATAGTTTAGATTTGGAGATCTTGGAGTCCAGAATGCTTTTGACTTCAAACTCGAGTTCTCCATCAACTAGGATGGGTTTTGGAGATTTAGTTAGTCGGGTTTGAGGTTGCACGGGTTTTAATAGAGAGACGTGGAAGACCGGATGTATCTTCATGTGAGGGGGCAAGTCCAACTTGACCGCTACTGGGTTTATTATGGTAGTGATGGAATAGGGACCAAGGTATCTTGGGTTGAATGTGCGTGGCCCTTTTAGAGGTAGATATTTGGTGGATAACCAGACTTGGTCCCCTACTTGATATTGAGGGGCTTCCTTCCGATGTTGATCTGCTCCTTTCTTGTATTGTTCTTTAGCCCTTTGAAGGTGAGAAACAGCTTCCTTAAAGGCTTGGGTGATTGTAGAATGCAGGTAGTCTACTGCTGGTGTTTCAAGATCTTGGAGGGGATCCAACTCCGAGGTTCGAGGGTGACTGCCGTACAAAAGAAAAAACAGTGTTTTCCCAGTTCCCGAATGGACAGAGTTATTGTAGGCATATTCGGCTATCCAAAGGATGTCTTTCCAAGTTTTTTCAGTTTGTTGCAGCATGCAGCGTAAATACTGTTCCAGAGTTTGATTGGTCCTCTCGGTTTGTCCGTCGGTCTGAGGGTGGTGACTGGTCGATAGTCTCACATCAATTTGAGCCGACCGACAGCAACTTCGCCAAAAATGAGAAATAAATTGACTACCTCGATCCGAAATTAGAACCGAAGGAAAACCGTGTAGTCGGACGATGTTTTCGAAAAATTCTCGGGCCAGAGTTGCTGCTGTTGGCAAGCCTTTGAGCGGAATGAAATGCGCCATCTTGGAGAATAAGTCCACGATTACTAGAATCGTATTGTATCCGGAGCATGGAGGTAGATCGGTGATGAAGTCCATAGAAAGCGTATGCCAAGGGGGAGGTGGGATGTCAATAGGGCGTAAGAGGCCTGCTGGTCTTTCCTTTTGACTCTTGTTTTGGGCGCATACTCCACAAGACATTATAAAGTCTCTAATATCTTTTTTCCAAGACGGCCACCAGAAGTAGCGCTTGATCTTTTCTGAGGTCTTGGCCATACCGGGATGACCTTCCATTAAAGAATCGTGATAACAGGAGATTACTTTTTTCTGTAAATCTGTGCTGGGTAGGTATAATCGTTCTTGGAAATACAATAAGTTGTCCTTTACTGCAAAGTCCTTTCCCTGCAGATGCCAATTTTGTATGTCTGCTGGAGTTACAAGTTGCCTGGCTTTATCCTTAACTTCCTCTATGGATTCTGTGGCGATTACACCCAGAATTCTTTGTTCGGGAATGATTGGTACAGGTTTAGGGTTGATCAAGTGTTCTTCCACTCCCATCCGAGAAAGGGCATCAGCTTTACCGTTCTTTGTACCAGGTCGATAGGTAATTATGAAGTCAAACTCGGCAAAGAATAATGCCCAACGGAGTTGTCTAGAGGATTGGGCTTTTGCGGTTTTCAAATATTGCAGGTTTCGGTGATCCGTAATCACAGTAACGGTGTGTCGGGCCCCCAGCAGATAATGCCGCCAAGCCTTAAAGGCAGACTTGATAGCCAGAAGTTCCTTGTCAGTAATCGTGTAATTTATTTCAGGAGGCGAGAATTTGCGGGACCAAAATGCCACGGGATGCAACTGATTGGTTACCGGGTCCTTTTGTGATAGAATTGCCCCCATGGCAAGGCTTGAAGCATCAGTTTCCACGATGTAGGGGAGTTCGGGGCGAGGGTGTTTTAAGATTGGTGCAGAGATAAATTTAGTCTTCAAATCCTGGAAAGCTTGTTCCGCCTCGATAGACCATTCAAAACGTTTGTTTTTCTTTAACAAGGCAGTGATGGGCTGGACTATTCGAGAGAATTCGGGGATAAACCTGCGGTAAAAGTTAGCGAAGCCTAACATGCTTTGCACACCTTTTACGGAGGATGGTGATGGCCATTTGAGAACTGCATCGACCTTCTTTGAATCCATACGTACTCCGCCAGGTGATAATATGAATCCCAAGAATTCAACTTCAGTCACGTTGAAAACACATTTTTCCAACTTAGCGAAAAGTTTGTGTTGACGCAATCTTTCGAGGACCATTTTCACGTGTTTCCGATGTTCAGATTCCGATGAAGAATAAACGAGGATGTCGTCAATGTAAACAACATCCATACGATAGGGCTGAATAACTTCCAACCCTGGCTGAGCTCGCTCTTTCTCCCCTCGACGGGTTTCAATTCTTTTTCATTAGTAATTTATATTTCTTCGTTAAGTAATCCACCACTTTAGTTATAATATTTCCAATATTTCAATTGTTTATTTATTCCTGACCAATCAGGGTTTCAAAATTGTTGCCAATGCATTTCGGACATCCGTCCATCATCAGGGCTATCAACACTATTTGTTATCAATCATTGATATTCACAACACCATGACCCATTGGTTCACCCAGACGTGAAATCGTAAAGTAAATGCATGCACATACCAGGTTAAAGTTGTGTTCCATCATGGCGTTCACATCAATATAACAAGTCAAAAAATACAAAAACATCCACTATAGATCATTGTTAAACCTCATTTCACAATATAGTAACATCATATACTAAACGCTTTCTACCTGTTTGGCTTTTCGTCCCCAGAGTGTATGTTCACCTCTGTTGTCAGTATCCTTATCTAGCGCGTATCATCTGAAACAGATATTTGTACATATGTGTATAACTATTTCTTTATCTGTGGTCCCCCTCCTTCAGTATTCCCACTCAACCTCCTTTTACGCTGTGCTTACCTCTATTCTCCTGCTCTCCGTACGCGACAGCTATTCAAAAAGAGCTGCCGCCACTCGTAACAGCATTTATCAACACTTCTCATTCCCGCGCATGCGCGCTGCTGTGCGCGATGCCGTGATACGTTTCACTAATCTCCTCCGCGCATGCGTGAATGTGTCTTTTCAACACTTCAGAAATATTATACATATATCTGCTCGTGTAGCTGTCTATCTATTTAAGTTTAACTCCAAGGTTAACGGACTCTTTGATTACACAACAACTATTATTCTCTATAAGTGTATAAATGTGAATGTTAATTCTATATCAAACACCTACCATTATAACCTCGATCACTTTTATTGGAGGATCCCTAACCCTGGGATCAATACGTACTTACCAATAAGATTGAGTTCACTGTTGGGCAGCGATTAGCTGCCTTACGTCCCACAGGGAAATGAACCCCTGCGGGACGTACTGTGAACTCCAACTTTAGACACATTATTCCAATTAACAACATTATTGAGTAGTGTTAAGCTGCCTTAAGTTGCACAGGGCATAAATTCAAGCATTTTGTCAGTCACGATTTTTCTATACTTCTAACCAATCTTTCTTATGTAGCACACATATTTTCCATCATAGAAAACACATAAAGTTCAACTCCTCGTTAATGCCCCCTGGTCTCAGGGAGTCAAGCCGGTCGATCCAAAACGATTCTCGTTGATTCAATCTTCTTCCCAAATCCTCATGTGCATTATTCTGTCTAATAGTCTCCAAGACTTGAATCCTCATCTGGCTGATGTTATGCTTCATTATGTTCCAATGTCTGGCTACTGCCGAATTCGGATTGTTATTTCGAATACACGATCTATGTTCGTTCCATCGCAACTTTCCAGGTCTCTTAGATTGTCCAACATAGTAGATGCCACACGGACATTTAATACTGTATACTATGTTTGAAGTGTCACATGTTGCGTATCCTTTAAGTTTTATTTTTTCACCTGTACGAGGATGATCAACTGTATCCCCTTTTATTATGAAGTTACAGTTACTGCAATGTAAGCAGGGATAAGTTCCTTTTCTCAATATATCCATTGCTTTCTTTTCAGGTCTTGTTTTAACCAATCTATCTCTCAAGTTTGCACTCCTCTTATACCCAAAGGTTGGTAATTCCCTGAATAAGTGTTCAACTCGCATATCACTGGTCAATGTACTCCAGTTCTTCTTAATTACACTCTTTATCTTGTTGCTTTCTACTGAGTAACATGACACATATACTATATTTGGTTCCTTCTTCTCTCTCCTTATGCCACTTGCTGTGGATTCCATCACTCGTTCTTTAGCAGATTCTATCTCCGCTGGTTTGTATCCTCTTGCTTCAAACCTCCTCCCCATGTTCTCAATTTCTACCGCGCATGTTCTTGGGTCATTAACAATCCTTTTTACTCTCATCATTTGACTGAAGGGCAAATTTCTAATTAGACTCGGTTGGTGAAAACTTAGTCGATGAAGTAAATTATTTCGGTCTGTTTCTTTTCTGTAGATGCCGGTCAGAGAATCATTGTTGTGAATACGTATTTCTACATCTAGGAAGTGAATCCGTGTTCTTGAGGTTTCTTTTGTGAATTGTATGCGTTGATCGATGTTGTTAAGATAGGTAAAGAAATCATTAAAAGATTCCTCTGGGCCATTCCATATTCCAAAGATGTCATCTATAAATCTGACCCACATTGTTATATAATTCCTCCATACTGCATGATCAAGTACATATTCCTTTTCAAATTTGTGCATGAAAGTATTTTCATATGTGGGAGCCATTGAGGCCCCCATCGCTGTCCCAGATTTTTGAATAAAGAATTTGTTTCTATATTGAAAATATGAATTTTCAGATATAAACTGTAATAATACCAAAATAAATTCTTTCATAGCTTTCAAATCACCTTCCTGGAGGAGTAACCATTCTATTGCTTCTAGACCCAGGTTATGTGGAATAGAAGTGTAAAGGCTCTTCACGTCAATTGTAAACATAATTGAGGTTTCTGTGAATACATTTTTCTCCAATATTTCCAAAAAATGATTAGTGTCTTTAATGTAGGTATCTGTCTTTTGTATCAATGGTTGTAAAAACTGGTCAATGTATTGGCCCAATGGTTGTAGTACACTGTCTACTCCAGAGACTATCGGTCTACCTGGTGGTTTCGTGAAACTCTTATGTATTTTGGGTAGCGTGTAGAAGTTCGGTATTCTTGGGTATTTATTTGTGAGAAAAGATCGTGTTTTGGCACTTATCCATTCTAATTCCTCTGCTTTCCCCAGAAGTTCATCTAGATTCTTCATTATCTCAATAGTTGGGTCATTATCTAGCTCAGAATATACATCCATGTTTCTGAGCTGATTCATGCATTCGTCATGATAATCTTGACTGTTCATTATTACAAGTGCTCCTCCTTTGTCCGCTGGGCGTATAGTTATCTTGTCATCTCCATATAAATCTTTCAATAATTTGAACTCATTCGGTTTCAAATTTCCATATCCCTTCCGTTTAAATGACACTTTCTTAAGATCTTTGAGTACTTGTCGATGAAAAATATCGATAGATGGTACATTTATGGGTGGCTTAAAATTACTTTTTTTTCTGAACTCTTGTAGTTCCTCTGGGTCTTGTTCTTTAAGTTGTGATGTATCGAGTTCATCAAAAAACACTTTTAATTTTAATTTT
Source organism: Ambystoma mexicanum (assembly GCF_040938575.1). NCBI lineage: Eukaryota > Metazoa > Chordata > Amphibia > Caudata > Ambystomatidae > Ambystoma > Ambystoma mexicanum. The sequence continues at coordinate 916,689,001 of NC_090928.1, read as the reverse complement.
CTCACCAATTTGAATAAGTCAATCTTAGTCTCAAATAAAGTTGTGCTATGCGTAGGTACATAACTGAGCCCTTTCTGAAGTAACATTTCTTCACTTTTGGTTAATATTCTGGACGATATGTTCACAACTAACTTTTCTTCTGTCTCGCTCCCCGGGTCTCTACTCTTTGACTTCCTTTTTCTCTTCCCTCGTCTCGTTCTCTTTCTTCTGTCTCTCGTTCTAAAAAAGGTTGGGCTGCTCTAGATGCTCTTGCAGATGTGGTAGGTTCTACTTGTTGTTCTATTATCCTCCTTCCTTCGACTGTACTTTGTTTTACTCTAGAATCTTCAGAATCCGTACTGGAGGTATTGTCTGTACTCCCCTGGTGTTGTTTCTTTTGGAATGGGGTTTGATATTTGTCCATCCAAGTGTAAACTTCTCCGTTCAAATAATCATAAGTATCCCGTCGAAATTTCCTCACTTTTTTGGATTCAATTTCACTTTTGTATGATTCAAGTTTATGGTTGATGTCAACCAATATTGCTCCTAATTCTTCTTTACCAATCACTGTACACAATTCTTTTTCTATTTCTTCTATTTCTTCGTTTAGAGTTTTAACATTTTTGGTGAGCTCTTGAATAGTTAAAAGAATCAAGTCTAGCGAACACTTATTCAAAATCGCCTCCCATTTGCGCACGAATTCTTTATCTTCTTTACATAACGTTGGTCTCAAATTAATTCTAAGTCCCCTGGGAATTCTCTGGTTTTTAAAGTAACGTCCTAACGTAATTGCATGAAGCTTCCTATTGATTTCCTTACGAATTAGATATTCCAGTTGTTTTATTCTTCTTGTAGGATCAGGATCATTCGTTTTTGTTTTCCATGTTGAATCACTGATTTGTGTCAGGATTGCCTCGGCTTCTGCCGATGTGAAACCTAAGGTTTCTGCTCTTACATTTGTAAGTTGTTCAATATCTTCAAAGGACATATTAACGCGTGCCTCCACCCAATTAGTGTGCCACTGGGAGCAAATGTACAATTAGGAAATGGGGTGGGCACTGCTTTGTTGCTACTTGTTCACTTTTCTACAATCAATTGTGGGCCAATACATTGACCAGTTTTTACAACCATTGATACAAAAGACAGATACCTACATTAAAGACACTAATCATTTTTTGGAAATATTGGAGAAAAATGTATTCACAGAAACCTCAATTATGTTTACACTTCTATTCCACATAACCTGGGTCTAGAAGCAATAGAATGGTTACTCATCCAGGAAGGTGATTTGAAAGCTATGAAAGAATTTATTTTGGTATTATTACAGTTTATATCTGAAAATTCATATTTTCAATATAGAAACAAATTCTTTATTCAAAAATCTGGGACAGCGATGGGGGCCTAAATGGCTCCCACATATGCAAATACTTTCATGCACAAATTTGAAAAGGAATATGTACTTGATCATGCAGTATGGAGGAATTATATAACAATGTGGGTCAGATTTATAGATGACATCTTTGGAATATGGAATGGCCCAGAGGAATCTTTTAATGATTTCTTTACCTATCTTAACAACATCGATCAACGCATACAATTCACAAAAGAAACCTCAAGAACACGGATTCACTTCCTAGATGTAGAAATACGTATTCACAACAATGATTTTCTGACCGGCATCTACAGAAAAGAAACAGACCGAAATAATTTACTTCATCGACTAAGTTTTCACCAACCGAGTCTAATTAGAAATTTGCCCTTCAGTCAAATGATGAGAGTAAAAAGGATTGTTAATGACCCAAGAACATGCGCGGTAGAAATTGAGAACATGGGGAGGAGGTTTGAAGCAAGAGGATACAAACCAGCGGAGATAGAATCTGCTAAAGAACGAGTGATGGAATCCACAGCAAGTGGCATAAGGAGAGAGAAGAAGGAACCAAATATAGTATATGTGTCATGTTACTCAGTAGAAAGCAACAAGATAAAGAGTGTAATTAAGAAGAACTGGAGTACATTGACCAGTGATATGCGAGTTGAACACTTATTCAGGGAATTACCAACCTTTGCGTATAAGAGGAGTGCAAACTTGAGAGATAGATTGGTTAAAGCAAGACCTGAAAAGAAAGCAATGGATATATTGAGAAAAGGAACTTATCCCTGCTTACATTGCAGTAACTGTAACTTCATAATAAAAGGGGATACAGTTGATCATCCTCGTACAGGTGAAAAAATAAAACTTAAAGGATACGCAACATGTGACACTTCAAACATAGTATACAGTATTAAATGTCCGTGTGGCATCTACTATGTTGGACAATCTAAGAGACCTGGAAAGATGCGATGGAACGAACATAGATCGTGTATTCGAAATAACAATCCGAATTCGGCAGTAGCCAGACATTGGAACATAATGAACCATAACATCAGCCAGATGAGGATTCAAGTCTTGGAGACTATTAGACAGAATAATGCACATGAGGATTTGGGAAGAAGATTGAATCAACGAGAATCGTTTTGGATCGACCGGCTTGACTCCCTGAGACCAGGGGGCATTAATGAGGAGTTGAACTTTATGTGTTTTCTATGATGGAAAATATGTGTGCTACATAAGAAAGATTGGTTAGACGTATAGAAAAATCGTGACTGACAAAATGCTTGAATTTATGCCCTGTGCAACTTAAGGCAGCTTAACACTACTCAATAATGTTGTTAATTGGAATAATGTGTCTAAAGTTGGAGTTCACAGTACGTCCCGCAGGGGTTCATTTCCCTGTGGGACGTAAGACAGCTAATCGCTGCCCAACAGTGAACTCAATCTTATTGGTAAGTACGTATTGATCCCAGGGTTAGGGATCCTCCAATAAAAGTGATCGAGGTTATAATGGTAGGTGTTTGATATAGAATTAACATTCACATTTATACACTTATAGAGAATAATAGTTGTTGTGTAATCAAAGAGTCCGTTAACCTTGGAGTTAAACTTAAATAGATAGACAGCTACACGAGCAGATATATGTATAATATTTCTGAAGTGTTGAAAAGACACATTCACGCATGCGCGGAGGAGATTAGTGAAACGTATCACGGCATCGCGCACAGCAGCGCGCATGCGCGGGAATGAGAAGTGTTGATAAATGCTGTTACGAGTGGCGGCAGCTCTTTTTGAATAGCTGTCGCGTACGGAGAGCAGGAGAATAGAGGTAAGCACAGCGTAAAAGGAGGTTGAGTGGGAATACTGAAGGAGGGGGACCACAGATAAAGAAATAGTTATACACATATGTCCAAATATCTGTTTCAGATGATACGCGCTAGATAAGGATACTGACAACAGAGGTGAACATACACTCTGGGGACGAAAAGCCAAACAGGTAGAAAGCGTTTAGTATATGATGTTACTATATTGTGAAATGAGGTTTAACAATGATCTATAGTGGATGTTTTTGTATTTTTTTGTATTTTTTGACTTGTTATATTGATGTGAACGCCATGATGGAACACAACTTTAACCTGGTATGTGCATGCATTTACTTTACGATTTCACGTCTGGGTGAACCAATGGGTCATGGTGTTGTGAATATCAATGATTGATAACAAATAGTGTTGATAGCCCTGATGATGGACGGATGTCCGAAATGCATTGGCAACAATTTTGAAACACTGATTGGTCAGGAATAAATAAACAATTGAAATATTGGAAATATTATAACTAAAGTGGTGGATTACTTAACGAAGAAATATAAATTACTAATGAAAAAGAATTGAAACCCGTCGAGGGGAGAAAGAGTGAGCTCAGCCAGGGTTGGAAGTTATTCAGCCCTATCGTATGGATATTGTTTCAGAACCTAGTGCCTAGGCTCAAGGGTGAGCCCCCACAATTGATTGTAGAAAAGTGAACAAGTAGCAACAAAGCAGTGCCCACCGCATTTCCTAATTGTCAATGGGCCTCATTACGACCCAGGCGGATTTCGCGGTGCTAAATGCACCGCGAAGCATGGCGGAAAGCCGCCGATAGCGCCATGGGGGTTGGCGGATTTACCGCCCCATTCCGACCTCGGCGGAGCGGTAAATCCCCAATCCCCATTCTGCCCTTCCCCATTCCCATTTTTGCCCCATAGGGTATAATGGGAGTGGGGAAGGAGTTAATTACGCCACCGTAAAATACGGTGGCGTAATTAACAACGAGGTCCCGTAGCGCCATGGTTTTCTCCGGCTGGTAAAACCAGGCGGAGAAAACCTCCATGGCGCTACGGGAACTCGTAGTATGGCGGAGAGGTACGCCATGCACTACGCTGGCGTAATACCCTCTCCGCCAGGGTCCTAATGAGGCCCAATGTAAACAACAACACACACATCTATGAGCTCTCTGAGGACATCGTTCATAAAATATTGAAAGGCGGCCGGGGCATTGCAAAGTCCGAAGGGCATGACCTGATATTCAAATAGCCCATACTTGGTGCGGAAGGCAGTCTTCCATTCATCGCCCTCTTTTACTCGTACCAAGTGGTAAGCTCCTCTAAGATCCAGCTTTGTATATATGCATGCTTTTCTGACTTGGTCCAGGAGTTCAGGGATCAAAGGTAACGGATATCTATTCTTAACGGTGATCTGGTTCAGGGAGCGATAATCGATACAAGTTCTAAGGTCTCCTTCCTTTTTTGGAACGAAGAACAAAGCTGAAGAAGCAGGGGACTTGGAAGGACGAATAAACCCATTCGCCAGGTATTGATCCAGGTATTGTCGAAGGTGAAGGTTCTCAGGCTCGGTGAGGGCATAAATTCTACTACAAGGAGGAGTAGATCCAGGTATCAGGTCTATCTGGCAGTCATAAGACCTATGAGGAGGTAGAGTGTTAGCCTGATCCTTCCGGAAAACATCTTGGTATTCAAGGTATTCGGGAGGTAACTGGGGAGTCTCTGAAGAAATTGCTGCCAGTGCAACACCAGGTGGAGGGTGACAAGTAGAGACACATTCTGGAAACTGGACCGTTCTTGCTCGCCAATCGATCAGAGGATTGTGTTTCTCTAACCAAGGTATTCCTAGAATAATCTGAAACTGAGGGGCCTTGATCACATCGAACACGATCTTCTCATGGTGTCCATCTTGACTTACTAGCGTCACCTCTTGAGTGGTATGCGTTACTGGCCCGGAGGCTATCTCCGTACCATCCACTGTAGTAATGACATCCTTTACAGCCTTGGGACAAAGAGTTAGATTCATCCTCAAAACCATTTCATGATCCACATAATTGCCGATGGCACCGCTGTCGACGTAAGCTTCAATTGCATGTAATCGATCTGGATTATCAGGGCTAATGAGGACCATAGGTATCACGAAATGCGAGGTCACGGAACTGGTTTTCACGCTCGGCAAGAGGACCTCTATTCTTGTCGGGCGAGGTCGTTTCCCTGCTCAGAGTTTGTAACTTTGGTAACTGCAGCTCCTACTGCCTTCTTGGCAGGTTTCACCGGACAGTCTCGAAGAAAGTGCCCTGAGTTTCCGCAATATAGGCATAATTGCAACTGTTTTCTCCTTTCCCGCTCCTTTTGTGTTAGAGGACCTTTCAGACCCCCGATTTGCATGGGTTCCCCGGAGTCTACTCCTTTGGAAGGAGTTGGCGGTTTGGAAAATACTCGAGCATCAAACTTGGAACGGTCGGCCTTCCTGTTCTGCAGTCTATGATCTATTTGAACGACCAAGTCTATATAATCCGAACAGTCTTGTGGGGGATTCACTACTTGGGCTAAAACGTCTTTGAGCTCTCCACGTAGACCTCTGTAAAACAGCGTAATCCTTTTGTCCTCAGGCCATTGAGTTTCCACTATTAGTCTATTGAAAGATGCAATATAAGCCAAAAGGTCTTGATTACCCTGTCGCAACGAAAGAAGCTCATTGTCCAAGGCCTGCCCCTGTGAATGTCTTGCGAACAGTTTTTCCATACTAAGCTGAAAGGCTTGAAAATCATGGAGAACCGGATCATCTTGATTAACTAGAGGGATCGACCAGTCTGCCGCATTGCCACTAAGGTACGAAAGTACAAAAGCTACTTTAGCTTGATCAGTTGGAAAGGCTGCTGGCCGGCATAAGAAGTGCAACCGGCACTGATTGATAAATACTGCAAACCTCTTTGGGTCACCAGAAAATCGTTCGGGCGGAGCCAGAGGTACATTCCCAGGTAGGTTGATCTGCACTGGATTCATAGTGGATGTTGAAGGAATATTTGCCCCTGATGCGGGTAACGGGGTTTGTCCGGCTTGTGAGTGTAGCAATTGTCTAGCAAGACCGTCTGTTCTCTCCTTGGAAATAATTAGTTCCCTTCTTAGAGCATTCGTTTCCTGACGAGCTGCATGTACTTCTGCCCTTAGTTCCCCAAGTAACCGGGCTAGATGGTCAGTATCCGAGGTTTCCATAGCGCCTGGGCGAGAGTTTTGCGGTAGGCTTTGCGTTCTGTAACGCTCACCTGATTCTCGCAGAGGCGCCGGTCTTGACTGGGCGACTACCGTATCTTCAAAGGTGATGTGTAGCACCCGGTTGGCTCTTTGGGCTGGACCTCTGTGCACTGTATGCCTGACTTCAAGAGTAAGATGTCTGCAGACAGAAAATATGGGATTAATGAACTGGGGTTATTGGGGTGTCCCTATCTCTTCCCTTTTTTGCTCTCCTGTAGACCCCCAAAGGTTAACGCTCTCACCTTAGGTAAGTGAATGCCGAGCTCTCCATCTGCCTCGGGGCAGGGTGCTGTAACCAGTTTCTTCACTGGATCGGTAGCGCAGGCCTCTTGACTTCAGAGGACTGCTGTCCGTCGTTTACTGCACGAACGGTAAGTTTCGAGTAATTCTATTGTCTTTAAAGTCTTTAGCAATGATGTCTCTTGTTTTGCAGGTTCCGGCGATGGCGGATGACGGGCTGAAGTGAGTTGAAGATGGAGTCCGTATGATGAATAGAAGCGCTTGGAAGCACGTAAGTAAGCGCTTGTTGCCTGCTTCACGATGCGCTCTAACTGTCTTTTATTTTGCAGGTACGAGTTCGGAGCGGCTGCAGGGTGCCGGAATACCCACTGGGGTTGATGTGGAAAGGAGTAGTGGCACGTGAGTATCAAAGTTCCCCAATGTCTTTAAACGCACCTTGTTTTGTCTTTCAGATGCAGGATGCAGCGCCGAAGGCCTCCGGAGCGTGCGAAGAGTCGGTAAGCTTTTGTCTTTCAGATGCCGGAATGCAGTGTGAAGACCTCCGGAGCGCACGAAGAGTAGGTAAGCCTTTGTCTTTCAGATGCCGGAATGCTAACCTGTTCTTTCTTGTCTTTATAGGTGTTGCTGAAGACTGGATTCAGGATGGTAAGCCTTTTTCCTTAGGCCCAGGATCCGATGCAGAAGACACGATGAGCGTTCTGCTGCAGAGGATGCAGAATAACGCAAAGCAAGATTCATCCACCGGGTGTGGTTTAAATAGCCTCCTGTAGTGCTTAGGTGTCTCCTTCCACAGCCACGCCTAGGTAAGAAAAGAGTTCCTGCTTTCCAGAAGAGTTCCAGTGTTCTGAATCTAGGGAGTGGCTCCTGCCCCACCCAACAGGAAAGTAGTTCCAAACAGAAGAGGATCAGAGGCTCAGCTGGCAGGCAAGTAAGCAGCATGGTCTGCTGCAGGTAAGTCCACCCAAGCATCATGAGCCCGGCGCTTCCAGCGCTGGGACTGGGCACATTTATGAGCCTGGTGCCACTGGCGCCAGGACTGGGTCCAAAAGGTCCCAATTGGGACTGGTTGGCCCTCGGAACCTGGGTTATGGATCTGCTTCCAAGGGAGTTGGGAAAACCCTGACCTTTTGGAAGCAGAGATCATGACAGATCTCAGCTATAGATGGAGGAGTTTGTGCAAAAATAGGAGAATCATGTTGCACATTTATACCATCTCACGACGAGGAAAATGGAACTTTAACAGAAGCTATAAGTATGCTGACAAACCTGCAGAACCAGATGATCAATGAAACTGATGAAGTTGATGATGACAGCTGGTTTGGATCACTGTTTTCATGGGTTCCACAATGGATGGCAGATGCATTCAAATTCTTGGTAGCCCTGCTAGTGATGATATTACTAGGATTTTACATTATCAAGATAATACACTTGCAATGCCAGAAAACTGCAAAGAAAGCCATAGGGATGAAGATCATGATTGATGTCAAACCAGGATGGAAGCCCAAAGATCTGAATGATGAAGAAATAAGAGACTTTGTGAAGGCCAGCAAGCATGCACCAGAAGGTACACATTTTCTTTATCCCAGGAAATGCAGACATTATGTGGGAAAATGGATTTACTGCAGCCCAAATGGACAATGTCAGCTGATGACATTGAACAAAGACGAACATGAAAGGACAGCAGGAAGCCTGAGAGGAGTGATACAAATATGGACTCCAAAGAGACACTTCTTCAAACCATCATGTACAGACCCAGAAGATGAAGAAGGGATGAACCCAGATGATGAAGTGAAGATGAATACAGAGGAACCAAGTGAGATGAATCCAAAGGAGGAAGTGAAAGTGGTCGATGAATCACCCAGAGAGGGGAGTGTAGAGGAGGTCCCAAATAAAGCCTGCACTCCAGTCGCCCATTTTGAAGTACCAGGAACATTCACACCGAAATATGAGACGTATGAGGAGCAAATAAACCAGCAGAGAGCCGCAGTAGGGCTCTGCCCAGTACTTATCAGAAGAACAATACCTATTGAAGTACCAATAACCAATAACCAGAGAACCATGGGCAGTAAGGTACCCATTGAGAAAACCCTACCAGCAAATGAAACGAAATGAAGATTGCTTAAGTACTGTCCAGGAAGAAATCAAAAAGGTCCTTAATGGAAGACGAATGGTGATGTCATAATGGCCTGGACTAACGCACCCATAGAAGATATGACGACCCAATATGACGACCCAAGTATGACACAAAGAGACGAACGGACATGAATAAAGATATTGTGAAACTGAAAGAAGAGAACGTTGATGAAAGACAAAGGAGCTTAAACTGTAAGCAAGATGAAGATATTCAACCAGCTAACGCCTGTACATATGCTTGTAACTACAAGAAAGCTAAGAAAACGGCTTCCTATGCTAAGTAGAAGAATAGAGCGACAAGCGCCATTGTACACAATCTACCTCAAAATGAAACATGTTATATAAGTGCTAGTCCACTTTGCACAAAACGCAGAACCAACCAAGGTTATTATAGGTCAAACGCAAGAAGATTCATATTCAAGCAAACACGAGGAAAGAAGGATGAATCAAAACTCAGCAGAGGCAGCTCGTGCCAGGGAAGCCAAGGTCATATCAATAGAAGCTATGAACAGTAGTTACTTTTAATTGAAGCTAAGAGCAGAATATCCTGCCTCTGAAGGATCGAGATAAGAAGGCAAAGGCAGGTGGCGGGTGAAACAAAAATCAAATACACAAATTGAGAGAAACGAGGCAAATTCATGGTGTAGTAGCATGTGACCATCCAAGTGAGAAGAGGCACGGGTTTACACCTACGCTTGGCAGCTGCCCAGACATAGGTAGCATAACTTTTCCTGACAAGAAGACACAGTTTTAAGGCCGACCAAAGCCAACTAATTGACATTTAGCCACTAAAGTAATGATGGATTGAGGGAATTCCGGGTGAAACTTAGGGTACCCTGCACCTGGTTGACCATTCTGCATGCTGCTAAGTAAAGTGAAGATTTATGCATGGGGTTGAAGCCAACCCAATCAAAATGGACCAAATAATCTAGATTCTTATAGATAGTAGAACCAATGGGACATCATACTCATAGTGACGTCTACTAGAGTAATGTTAGAAGGAAGGGCGTAGACACCCACATGATAGTGTTTATCCAATCCTCTTACTCCGTTACCATATACAGATATAGTACCTATAGTAAAGTTACCTTTTCCTAACCAATAGAATTGCATGTTAACTTTTGAGTGTTACATGTCAGATTATGATGCGTTTTTAGTATCAAAGTTATGTTTTGTATGAAGTTTGAGGGAGTTGAAGCGAGACGGGCTATCGCATCACTGTTGATTTCCATGTTTCCCCGTTTTTTGTACTTGTCATTAAACGGACTCCCCTTTGCCAAACCATTGAGTTGTCCTTATTGATTGGTGTTGGAGTAATATACCTGCACCCCCATCCATCTCAAAGGTGAAGCGATCTCGTCTTAAAGTGCTGCAGAGCAAACCCCGACTCCCGACCAGGGGGTCTCCCCAGTACAATTAGATGATCTTGTCTGTACATTTACAGTTTTCCTCTGTCCACACAATAAATTTTTCCCACGAACCCATCATAAGGTTGGCATAAGGCGAGGCAAAAACTGTGCCCATAGCTCTGACTTGAAATTGGCTGTGATAATCATTATTAAAAAATACAGCATTGTTGGGCAGGCAAATGTCAATCATTTCTATGATCATCTCACCATGGGATAAAACAATTCAAAGACCTACTTTGCAGGAAATGCTTGCATGCTTGTTTGCCATCAAAGTGTTGAATTGAACTGTATAATGAAACAACATCCAGTGTTGCCAACACAAAGTTGGATTCCCATGCCACACCATTTATTTTACTCAAAAAGTCCCTGGTGTCTTGAAGGCCTGGTCACAGGTTCTGTGGGGAGAACCCCCACCACACTGACCCGCTCGCCCAATCCCGACATTTATACACACATAGAGGCAACACAAACACACATATGCACACACATACATACATCCCTACCCCTCCCAAAATCCTGCCTTAAACAGTCAGCGCTACCGTCACGATCAGCCAACTTCCTCTATGCACAGAAAATGCATTAGCTGTTCTGTGACAGGCCACATCGCTCGATGAAAGCGGCATGCCAGGGAAATATTTGCGAGGAAAGTGGGCTGATCGAGGAAAAGGATGTGGTCAGGAAAGGCAATAGTTAGAAGGATTTCTCGAAACCATTAGGATGAAACATGAGGTTATAAGAAATATGAATCACACAAGGAAAGACAGACAAAGGAATGCAGGTGTATGGGTTGTTTAGTTATTGATTGGAATATTGATATTGTGCCTCAGACTCAGTAGAGCAACAGTTTTTTTGTTTTTTGTATAGAAAGGGGAAATCACATTAGACCAGTGGTATTCATACTTCTTTTTTTATGCTGAGCCCCCTCTGAGTAAAAATACTGTTGTCAGGCCCCCAGATGCCATATCTGCTTATATTTTCTATTGAAAGCAGTCATCATACTCCCTCTTTGAAGATCCTCACGGCCCACTGGCCATACTTCGGGTCCCCCTAGGTTGCCCCTCCCCCCCACAGTTTGAACACCACTGCATTAGGCACTATACAACACTTAAAAACATGAACACTTCTGAAGCAGCTGCGTCAAAACTAAAATAGAATCCTTAAAAACTAAAAAGTATTCTTCCAAAATATTTGTAAAAGTCCATATAGAGTGCACTTTATATCATTACAGTTCTATACACCATTTCCAACTTGGGAGACAGGCTGGCAAGGGCTGATTCAAGATCCTTTCTGCTGCAGATCGTCTGCTCCGTTGCTCTTAGGTGGTCAAGCAGGAAAACAGCAGCGGGTAGGATGCCCCAATGTTCTCTTAAACCAGGGCTGAGTATGCCAGGGGCTGCCTGGCGCTGATTGATACTGTGGGGAAGAAGGAGAAAGCAATGGTGGGTGCAGAAAGGCATGCAGGTAGGAGGGTTTTAGAACAGAGACTGAGAGATATAGTGATGGTGCAAACAAAGATGTTGTCGATGAGAGAGGGTGCCAGCGAGTATGAGCAAGAGCCTATGTGAAGTGAAGAAGGTGAGGGAGGCAGGGTAAACATAGAGCATAGGTGAGAGTAGAGGAGAGCGACAATAAGGGTGTGATTGAAGATGAGAGCTAGAGAAGATGTGATGAAGATGCAAGAGGGAATAGATGCAAGATAGACACTGGGGTTGCAAGAAAGGAGAGAGTGAGGGTTTTAGTGAGGGAGGAAATTCCTGATTTATCGGTTGATTTGCCCTACCTGCACTTCTGTGGACATACAGTGTGTGGAAGCTAGTGCTTTAAGTGGGGTGAGAAATCGAGGTGGGGGCTTTAATAAGGGGGTGTGGCCTAAATGATGGGCATATGGCAAAATGATGGGTATGGCTTGAAGTGTCCTCAACACGGGACAACAAAAAAAGTGGCTTTCCTCACTGTCAGTTATTTTATTAATTGTCCAGTGCTGAGGATTGAAACGTGAGTCCTGTTTCATTTAATAGTCTGATTGACTCAGGCTTTATGTGTCAAGCAGTCTATTAAATGAAAGAAAAGTAATCCAGCCAGTGCTCCAAAAACGATTTTGCAGCGGGAGTGTTTTACTCCTTATCTTATAGAGATGGGAGTAAAATGATTTTTAGGGAGTAAAAAAGTAATTGACATCCCTAATGGTAGTATTTAATAAGCAAGTCAAAATATGTTCCAACTGTAAAGCCGCAATGTTTTTGTGTCTATTTCCTATTTTTGTTAGCAGCATTTTTACTCTATTTTTATTTTTTGTGAGTATTAGGGAGTAAAAGTGGCCGTACACACCTTATCTGAAGGGCTATATCCAGCACCTCCCAAATAGTGAAATGCAATGTGACGTTGGCTTGTCATCGATGGGGCTTGGTGTAACGCCCACCTGGTTCCCATGGGGGCTCTGATCTAGTCTGGATTACTGCAGCCTCTTCTACGTGATGCACAGGACCTGGAACACCGATTGGACAGGACCTCCAAATCGTGCTTCCTTGGCCCGTAGGAATATGCTTCTGCAGATGAGAAAGGGGATTAACAGTCTGCAGAATGGTGTGCTAGCTCCCCCCTCCCCCCCTCCGTTCCTCTCTATTCCTCCAAACCCGGTTTAAGCTCACCTTATGGTTTGGAACGTTGAACTCTCCATCCTGCTTCTGGTGCAGGGGCGCGCGTTCGTCCAGTTACTTCACTGGTTTTCAGAATGGCGCTGGCAAAATCCACTTGACTTTCCTGAGCGATGCGCCGTAAGTATGAAAGTTCAAAGTTCAAGTGAGGCCCCCTTTATGCTGTCTTTCTCACCTGTGATCTGTCCTTTATTTCAGGTGCAGAATGAAGGCGATGCGTCGAGGGGTTAACCTGCCGAGGTGAGTAGTAATGAGGACGATCCCTCTAGATGTCCTTATCATTCCTCTGAAATGTCTCTAGTCCTTTCCCCATAGGTGCCGGGGTACGGTACCTGCCAACGGGGCGGCGCCGACCCGAAATGTGGAAGAAAAGCTGGTAAGTATTATGGCTGTTAATCAGGCTTTCCTTCTGTGTGTCCTTCTGCTTACCTTTTGTTTCTTCCTCTCTCCCCTAGGTGCAGAGATGTGGCGTCCGATGCTGACAGCCGCGATGGAGCCGGGAGATGTCTCGAGGACAGGACAGGTGAGTGAAGCGTGGCGCTGCAGCGAGCAACGCGATGCTTTTAAATTGAAGTCTTCCTTCAGGGATGCTGGCGAGAAGATTCCGGATGCAGGTAAGAAGCTTGAAATAATCCTTGGTTTTCACCTTTGTCTTCTCTTCCTTCCTTGCAGGTCTTCCAGGTTCAAGACGGGCGTGGCTGTAGTCCAGGAGCAGGAGTAGACACGGTGAGCGTTAAGCTGCAGGAAGCAGAACAACGCGAAGCATGAGCTGCTGTCTGGGCGTGGCTTAAATAGCCTCCAAAGAAGTCCCAGGTATGTATCCTTCCCCAACTAGGTATGTATCCTTCCCTGGCCACGCCCGAGTGAAAAAATAGTCCCTATGAAAAAATAGTCCCTTTCAGGTCTCAGGGAGGCCTGAAGCGTGCAGCATGGTCTGCACCAGGTAAGTGCACAAAACACTTTATGAGCCTGGCGCCTATGGCGCCAGGACTGATGTCCAACATGAGCCTGGCGCCAAAGGCGCCAGGACTGAGTCCAAACAGTCCCTATAAGGGGCTGCTGGGCTTTTACCCGAGGGCAAGATCCCTGCTTCCGGGGGTGCTGGGCCTGGCCTGATGCTCCGGGGGTAGGCATCATGACAGCACTCCCCCCCAAGGCCCCTCCCAAGGTCGTTCCTTCTGGAGGTTTTGGTTTGTTTGGGAAATTCCGATGGAACCTTTTTACCAGCCGAGGTTTATGTACGTGATCACTGGGTTCCCAAGACCTTTCCTGAGGCCCGTACCCTTTCCAATCAATTAAATAGAAAAGCTTTGATTTTAAGATTTTGGAATCCAAAATGTTCTTTACTTCGAATTCTGGCTCTCCATCTATCAGGATTGGGTCTGGTGGCTTTATTAATCTGGTTCCTGGTTGTACTGGTTTCAAAAGTGACACATGAAAAACGGGGTGAATCCGCATGTTGGCTGGTAGATCGAGCTTGACTGCTACTGGGTTAATTATAGCTTTGATTGAGTAAGGGCCTAAATACCTTGGATTAAAAGTTCGAGGTCCCTTGAGCGATAAGTGTTTGGTAGCCAACCATACTTGATCCCCAATTTGGTACGGAGGTACCTCCTTTCGATGTAGATCTGCATTCTTTTTGTATTTCTCTTTCGCATGTTGCAAATGTGCAGTTGCATCCTTGAAGGCTTGAGTTATCGTAGAATGCAAATGATCCACTGCGGGCATTTCAAGGCTCGAAGGTGAGTCCAAGTCTGAAGTACGAGGGTGATGTCCATATAGGGTAAAAAAGGGGCTTTGACCCGTTCCAGAGTGTATCGAGTTATTATAAGCATATTCAGCCACCCACAGAATATCCTTCCAATTACCCTCCGATTGGTGCAACATACATCGTAGAAATTGTTCAAGGGTCTGGTTCGTTCTCTCCGTCTGACCATCGGTCTGTGGGTGGTGGCTGGTCGAGAGTCTTACGTCGATTTGTGCCAGCTGACAACACTTTTTCCAAAAATGAGAAATAAACTGGCTTCCCCGATAGGAGACTAGTATGGACGGGAATCCATGAAAACGGATGATATTCTCGAGGAATTCCTTGGCAAGAACAAAGGCTGAAGGTAATCCTTTCAACGGAATAAAGTGGGCCATTTTGGAAAATAAATCCACCACGACCAGAATAGTATTGTAACCATTACAAGAGGGCAGGTCTGTGATAAAATCTAGTGACAGGGTGTGCCAAGGTGCTGGTGGAATGTCTAAGGGCTGAAGAAGACCGGCGGGTCTTGTCTTTTGACCTTTGTTTTGGGCACAAACTCCACAGGACATCACGAAAGATTTAATATCCTTTCGCCAGGAAGGCCACCAGAATTGTCATCTAACCTTTTCCTCAGTTTTGGCAATGCCAGGATGTCCTTCCATCAGGGTGTCATGATGACGGGAAATAACCAGTTCTTGCAATTCCTTTTCTGGCAAAAATAAGCGTCCTTGGAAGTAAGGTAAGCCATACTTGACTGAAAAGTTAGACCCCTTTTTGATCCAATCCTGCAAGGCTGAAGAGTCCAGGACTTGTTTTACTCGTGCTTGAATGTCTTCAAGGGTTTGTAAAGTGGTTTTCCCAAAATTCTTTGTTCGGGAATTATCGGCACAGGTTCTGAGTTTGTGTCTATTTCTTCCATTCCAATTCGGGAAAGAGCGTCCTCCTTACCATTCTTAGAACCGGGGCGATAGGTGATTACAAAATCGAACTCAGCAAAGAACAAAGCCCATCGGAGCTGTCGAGACAATTGGGCCTTGGCAGTTTTTAAATATTGTACATTTCAGTGATCAGTGATCACGGTGATGGTATGCCGGGCGCCGAGGAGATAATGCCGCCAAGCCTTAAAGGCGGACTTAATGGCTAATAGTTCCTTATCGGTAATTGCATAATTTATCTCCGGCGGTGAGAACTTTCTGGACCAAAATGCTACGGGGTGCAGTTGGTTGGTTTCAGGGTCTCTCTGAGACAGGACAGCTCCCATGGCTAAGCTGGACGCGTCGGTTTCGACTGTATATGGGAGATCAGGACGCGGGTGCTTCAAAATAGGTGCGGACGTGAACTTAGCTTTCAACTCCTGAAAGGCCTGTTCGGCTTCCTCGGTCCATTCAAAATGTTTATTTTTTCGCAAGAGTGCAGTGATGGGTTGCACCACACGTGAAAACTCCGGGATAAACCTGCGATAAAAGTTGGCAAAACCAAGCATGCTTTGGACACCTTTCACTGAACTACGTCATGGCCATTTGAGGATGGCATCCACTTTCCGTGAATCCATTCGGACCCCTTTAGGTGTCAGGATGAATCCGAGAAACTCAACCTCGGTGGTATGGAAAACACATTTTTCCAGCTTGGCAAACAGTTTGTGCTGGCGCAGTTTCTCTAGGACGGCCCTGACATGTTTTCTGTGATCAGATTCCGAAGAGGAGTACACAAGAATGTCATCGATATACATGATAACACAGACATCGATGAGTTCCCGAAGGACATCATTCATGAAGAATTGGAAGGCAGCAGGCGCGTTGCACAACCCGAAAGGCATCACCTGGTATTCGAATAGTCCATATTTTGTACAGAAGGCCGTTTTCCATTTGTCGCCTTCTTTTACTCGTACCAGATGATAAGCCCCCCGGAGATCTAACTTGGTGTATACGCACGCGTCCTTCACCTGGTCAAGGAGTTCAGGGATCAGAGGCAGAGGGTAACAATTTTTAACAGTTATCTGATTCAATGCGCGGTAATCGATACAAGTCCTAAGGTTGCCCTCTTTTTTAGGCACGAAGAACAAAGCTGAAGATGCCGGGGACTTTGACGGGCGAATGAAACCATTGGCGAGGTATTGATCTAAATATTGTCTCAAATGCAGATTCTCAGGTTCAGTAAGGGCATAAATCCTGCTACAAGGGGGTTGTGCACCGGGCACCAGATCGATTTGGCAATCGTACGATCTGTGGGGAGGTAACGTGTTGGCCTGTTTCTTTTGGAAGACGTCCTGAAAGTCTTGGTACTCTGGAGGTAGTTGCACGGGGACAGAGGTTACTAATGCTAGATTAATCTTTGGATTTTCTGGGTAGCAGGTTTGTGCACAATCCGGGAAGGTTATTCTCTTTGCTCGCCAATCAATTTGAGGATTATGTGTCTCTAACCAAGGGACTCTGAGAATAAGCTGAAACTGTGGAGCCTTGATCACATCAAACACAACTGCCTCCCGATGGCCATCCAGACCTACAAGTGTCACCTCAGCTGTGGAATGTGTTACCGGTCCAGAGGCAAATTTGGGTCCATCTACAGTGGTGATGACATCTTTGCTGGTTTTAGGACGCAGAGGGAGGTTTATCCTAGAGACCAATTCTCGATCCACATAGTTTCCTATAGCCCCGCATCGATGTATGCCTTTATAGCATGCAACCGTTTTGGCTGTTCCGGATCTATGAGGACCATTGGCACAATGAAATGCGAGGTCTGAGAGTTAGTTTTCAAGCTCGGCAAGCGGACCCCTACGCTTGCCGGGCGTGGTCGTTTCCCGGTACAGAGTTTCCATGGATTTTATCAGCGGCTCCTACCACCTTCTTGGGCGGCTTAACCGGGCAATCTCATAGAAAGTGTCCTGAGGACCGACAATAAAGGCATAATTGCATCTGTCGTCTTCTTTCCCGTTCTTTTTGAGTTAGGGGTCCTTTAACTCCTCCGATTTGCATAGGCTCCGAGGCATCAGCCCCCTTGGGGTTAGCGTGGGTTTTGGCCCACACCCGGGTTTCAAACTTGGACCGATCTACTTTTCTGTTTTGCAGCCTGTGATCCAACTGGACCACTAAGTCTATATATTCAGTGCATTCTTGGGGCGGATTTACAACTTGTGCCAGGACATCTTTAAGTTCTCCGCGTAGACCTTGATAGAATAACGTGATTCTTTTATCCTCTGGCCAACCAGTTTCCACAATTAGTCTATTGAAGGTTGCAATGTAGGATAGAAGGTCTTGATTGCCCTGTCGCAGAGATAGAAGTTCGTCATCCAGAGCCTGTCCCTGGGAATGTCGAGCAAATAACCTTTCCATGCTTGTTTGAAATCCTTGAAAATCACAAAGAATCGGGTCATCTTGAGTTACCAGTGGGACTGACCAATCGGCAGCAGAGCCGCTGAGATATGACAACACAAAGGCTACCTTGGTCTGATCATTAGGGAAGGCCCCGGGTTTGCATAGGAAGTGCAAACGACACTGATTCATGAATACGGCAAATCGTTTGGGGTCCCCAGCAAAGCGTTCGGGTGGGGCCAGCGGCATGTTTGCAGGTAGATTAATCAGCACAGGGTTACTGGAAACCATAGGAGTGGGGTTCCCCCCGGAACCGGGCAAAGGTTTTTGTCCAGCTTGACCTTGCAAAAGCTGTCTAGCCAGGTCATCAGTCCTTTCCCTTGTTACAATCACTTCTCTTCTGAGGGCATTAGTCTCTTGACGAGCGGCGTGTACCTCGGCCCGTAATTCCCCCAGTAGTTGGGCCAGTTGGTCAGTCTCAGAAGTTTCCATAGCGCCTGGGTGGGAATTTGTAGGGAGGCTTCGCGTTCTGTAACGCCCACCTGGTTCCCACGGGGGCTCTGATCTAGTCTGGATTACTGCAGCCTCTTCTACGTGATGCGCCGGACCCGGAACACCGATTGGACAGGACCTCCAAATCGTGCTTCCTTAGCCCGTAGGAATATCCTTCTGCAGATGAGAAAGGGGATTAACAGTCTGCAGAATGGTGTGCTAGTTTCCCCCTTCCCCCCTCCGTTCCTCTCTATTCCTCCAAACCCAGTTTAAGCTCACCTTATGGTTTGGAAGGTTGAACTCTCCATCCTGCTTCTGGTGCAGGGGCGCGCGTTCGTCCAGTTACTTCACTGGTTTTCAGAATGGCGCTGGCAAAATCCACTTGACTTTCCTGAGCGTTGCGCCGTAAGTATGAAAGTTCAAAGTTCAAGTGAGGCCCCCTTTATGCTGTCTTTCTCACCTGTGATCTGTCCTTTATTTCAGGTGCAGAATGAAGGCGATGCGTCGAGGGGTTAACCTGCCGAGGTGAGTAGTAATGAGGGTGATCCCTCTAGATGTCCTTATCATTCCTCTGAAATGTCTCTAGTCCTTTCCCCATAGGGGCTGGGGTACGGTAACTGCCAACGGGGCGTACCCCGAAATACACCTACCCAGCACAATCGCGTGTGAAACTTCACGCGCACCCTGGAAATACACGTACCCAGCCCAATCGTGTGTGAAACTTCCTGCGCACCCCTGAAATACACGTACATGGCACAATCGCGTGTGGAACTTCCCGCACACCCCGCAATACACATACCCTGCTGAAATCCCGCGCACCCCTGGAATACAAGGACCCAGCACAAGCGCGTGTGGAACTTCCCACACACCCCTGAAATACACGTACCCAGCACAATCGCGTGTGAAACTTCCCGAGTCATCCAGAGCCTGTCCCTGGGAATGTCGAGCAAATAACCTTTCCATGCTTGTTTGAAATCCTTGAAAATCACAAAGAATCGGGTCATCTTGAGTTACCAGTGGGACTGACCAATCGGCAGCAGAGCCGCTGAGATATGACAACACAAAGGCTACCTTGGTCTGATCATTAGGGAAGGCCCCGGGTTTGCATAGGAAGTGCAAACGACACTGATTCATGAATACGGCAAATCGTTTGGGGTCCCCAGCAAAGCGTTCGGGTGGGGCCAGCGGCATGTTTGCAGGTAGATTAATCAGCACAGGGTTACTGGAAACCATAGGAGTGGGGTTCCCCCCGGAACCGGGTAAAGGAGTTTGTCCAGCTTGACCTTGCAAAAGCTGTCTAGCCAGGTCATCAGTCCTTTCCCTTGTTACAATCACTTCTCTTCTGAGGGCATTAGTCTCTTGACGAGCGGCGTGTACCTCGGCCCGTAATTCCCCCAGTAGTTGGGCCAGTTGGTCAGTCTCAGAAGTTTCCATAGCGCCTGGGTGGGAATTTGTAGGGAGGCTTCGCGTTCTGTAACGCCCACCTGGTTCCCACGGGGGCTCTGATCTAGTCTGGATTACTGCAGCCTCTTCTACGTGATGCACAGGACCCGGAACACCGATTGGACAGGACCTCCAAATCGTGCTTCCTTAGCCCGTAGGAATATCCTTCTGCAGATGAGAAAGGGGATTAACAGTCTGCAGAATGGTGTGCTAGTTTCCCCCTTGCCCCCTCCGTTCCTCTCTATTCCTCCAAACCCAGTTTAAGCTCACCTTATGGTTTGGAAGGTTGAACTCTCCATCCTGCTTCTGGTGCAGGGGCGCGCGTTCGTCCAGTTACTTCACTGGTTTTCAGAATGGCGCTGGCAAAATCCACTTGACTTTCCTGAGCGATGCGCCGTAAGTATGAAAGTTCAAAGTTCAAGTGAGGCCCCCTTTATGCTGTCTTTCTCACCTGTGATCTGTCCTTTATTTCAGGTGCAGAATGAAGGCGATGCGTCGAGGGGTTAACCTGCCGAGGTGAGTAGTAATGAGGGCGATCCCTCTAGATGTCCTTATCATTCCTCTGAAATGTCTCTAGTCCTTTCCCCATAGGGGCCGGGGTACGGTAACTGCCAACGGGGCGGCGCCGACCCGAAATGTGGAAGAAAAGCTGGTAAGTATTATGGCTGTTAATCAGGCTTTCCTTCTGTGTGTCCTTCTGCTCACCTTTTGTTTCTTCCTCTCTCCGCTAGGTGCAGAGATGTGGCGTCCGATGCTGACAGCCGCGATGGAGCCGGGAGATGTCTCGAGGACAGGACAGGTGAGTGAAGCGTGGCGCTGCAGCGAGCAACGCGATGCTTTTAAATTGAAGTCTTCCTTCAGGGATGCTGGCGAGAAGATTCCGGATGCAGGTAAGAAGCTTGAAATAATCCTTGGTTTTCACCTTTCTCTTCTCTTCCTTCCTTGCAGGTCTTCCAGGTTCAAGACGGGCGTGGCTGTAGTCCAGGAGCAGGAGCAGACACGGTGAGCATTAAGCTGCAGGAAGCAGAACAACGCGAAGCATGAGCTGCTGTCTGGGCGTGGTTTAAATAGCCTCCAAAGAAGTCCCAGGTATGTATCCTTCCCCAACTAGGTATGTATCCTTCCTTGGCCACGCCCGAGTGAAAAAATATTCCCTATGAAAAAATAGTCCCTTTCAGGTCTCAGGGAGGCCTGAAGCGTGCAGCATGGTCTGCACCAGGTAAGTGCACAAAACACCTCCCTTTATGAGCCTGGCGCCTATGGCGCCAGGACTGATGTCCAACATGAGCCTGGCGCCAAAGGCGCCAGGACTGAGTCCAAAGAGTCCCTATAAGGGGCCGCTGGGCTTTTACCCGAGGGCATGATGCCTGCTTCCGGGGGTGCTGGGCCTGGCCTGATGCTCCGGGGGTAGGCATCATGACACTTGGGTTCAGGTCCCCAGCACAGGACAATACAAACAAATCAATTTCCTTGCCTTTCTTTTTATTGTACCATGCTGGGGATTCGGACCTGACCCCTGCTGCTGGCAAGCCTGTGTCACATTGCACTGTGCTATTTCATAGGGACTTCATTTCTTTCATTTCTGAAACAAAGCAAAGCCAGCATGTATGAAATGGCACTGTGCTATTTCGTAGGTGCTGGAATCTTTTTTTTGTTTCATTCAATAGGCTGTTTGAATGGTTTAGACTAGGAAGATTCACTGTTAAGCAATTCTTTTCCTTTCAAACTGTAGAATGCCCACATTTTCAAGGAATCTTTCTTTTACCAACAAGCTGTCGGTGTTGAAAAGTATGCCTCATTCACATGAACACAGCATTTTAATGTGTGGCAGTTTCGAGGGGAATTGCTGCCTTTTTTTCTATCAGTCAACAATTTGCCTCTCCAATTCCCTTCTGCAATCTGGTTTCGTTTTTCACATCCTTGCTTCAATTGCAGAAGTACATATATTTCTTTGAATTTATCTATTGATTATTTATAATTCTCCTATACACAAGTGTTTTGAGGTGCAACAAGACTGGGCTGAACGGAGAAAACAGTAACATTCCTACTAGGCCTTGTAACATTTAGATCATGCAAGTGCAGTATAAAGAAGTGCAGGTCAGAGCGATGGGGCCCATGAGAAGGTGAGTGCCAGCAGGATCCTGGTGGAAGAGCCAGGGAAGACAGGGGAAGAATGGAGCAAGAGTTATGTGAGAGGTAAGGGGCTGATAGGGCTAGATTGCTGGTGTAGTCTCTGGCAACGCCACCTGCGCACCTCTTAGGTCCCAGGCGCTGCAGGTGAACTGACCCTTGCTCCAATCCCTGAGCCTAGTTTTTGCCATGTATTTTGTGTTTTAGGCTCCCCAGCCCCCGTGTGCAGCCTCGTCCCTGAGCCTCGATTTTGGATTGTATTTTGTGTTTTAGGCACCCCCCCAGCCACTGTGTGCAGCCTTGTCCCTAAGCCTCATTATTGCTATGTATTGTGTGTTTTTAGGCCCTTCCAGCCCCCGTGTTTAGTCTAGTCCTTGTCACAGAGCCTCGTTTTTGCCATGTATTTTGTGTTTTTAGGCCGCCCAGCCCCGTGTGCAGCCTTTTCCCTGAGCCTCGTTTTTGCCATGTAGTTTGTGTTTTTAGGCCTCCTCCAACCCCCGTGTGCAGCCTCATCCCTTTGCTTCACCCTGCTCCCTCTTCCCACCTCCTGGCCCTTCCCCAACCCCGATAGGGCAAATCCATCTTCCGGTGTAGTCTCTGGCAACTTTCTTTCCTTACAGGTTCCCCTTGAGCCCTCCTCCCCACCCACCCACGTCCCTGATGTCTAGACCACCAGCCTTAAGCAATCCTCTCTGGGCAGCCCTCTGCCCGGCACACTCTTCGTCTAAGGGCCCTAAGGCAAAGGGCGGCTCCTAC
This sequence comes from Ambystoma mexicanum, assembly GCF_040938575.1. Taxonomy (NCBI): domain Eukaryota; kingdom Metazoa; phylum Chordata; class Amphibia; order Caudata; family Ambystomatidae; genus Ambystoma; species Ambystoma mexicanum. The sequence goes on along the minus strand of NC_090928.1, from coordinate 916,666,261 downwards.
AGAGGCGCATGCAGAAAGTGTCAGCAGGTGTCTGCAGGAGATGCCAGGAGAAGCCACTGGCCAGCCGTCAACCAGCACCAACCCAAGAGTAAGTGTGGCATGAACAGGGAGTACAGCAATTACTCTACTCCCAAAACCCATGCCACTCAACATTAGTTTACCTCAGAACTGTGATTGTTAGCAATGCCGTTAGATTTTTTAAACACTTAGTTAGGTTTGTAAACAGTAGCCTGTGTCACCTCTAGACAGGATTGTGAATGTTAGCAATGCCACACTTAGAACTGTGAATATTAGCCTGCATCACCTCTAGATAGGATTGTGAAGTTGGCAATGTCACACTTCGTTAGAGTTGTGAACATTAGCCTACGCCAGACCCATACTAGATTGTGAGTGTTAGCAATGCCGCACTTGGTTCGATTTGTGAACATTAGCCTGCGCCGGACCCAGACAGGATTGTGATTGTTGACAATGCCGCACTTGGTTGGAATTGTGAACATTAGCGTACGCCCAACCCGGACAGGATTATGATTGTTAGCAATGCTGCACTTAGTTGGAATTGTGAACGTTGGCCTATGCCAGACCCGGACAGGATTGTGAATGTTAACAATGACACACTTCCGCATTCAGTTAGAACCGTGAACATTAGCCTGCCCAGGACCCATACTAGATTGTGAAAGTTGGCCACGCTTGGCTGGAATTGTGAACATTAGCTGAAACCGAACCCAGACAGGACTATGAATGTTGGCAACGCCATACTCGGTTAGAAGTGTGAACATTAGCCTGCACCAGACCCTGACAGGATTGTGAACGTTAGCCTGAGTCGCGTCTTGATGGAAATGTAAATTTTGCCATGTCCCACACTTGGGGGGAGCTGTGAACATTAGTCTGAATCGCATCTAGATAGAAATGGGAATGTAAATGTTAACATGCCCAAAACGTGTATAACTGTGTACCCTGCTTTTCTGCTTCCCATGCTGTTGCTATATATCCATATCCCCCCTCCTGTCACTGTAAGCCCAGCCCCATGTCTCTATGTGCCTGTGTGTCGCCCTGTTCCCTGCCATCGGTTCACATGCCTGGTCTTGGGCACTTTAAAGATAACCATCATATCACATCACTACACTTACTCTCTACTTTACACCATCATTCAACTAGAACACAGCTATACCCCTGACTAATTTGGCCTAGCTGTTCACATACAAATACAACCCCATGAACACCTCCTCACCCTAATAAAACGCTTCTGGCCGAACACATTCTGGCCCAGTTGCTCACATTTGCGTCCTTCAGGCCTAACGTGTCCACCCACCAGACTGCACATATCCAACTGATATCTTCCGCACCACACCTAATGCTAGGATGCAGCTACCATCTGGCAATTACATCAGCTGCATACATATCTGCTGCACCCACGCACCCAAGGACACTATCTCTCTCTACTGACCAGAACTACGGTTCCCAAGGGCGTTCAACTTATCAGCACTTTCAGGTCATACCAATGATATATAGAGCGCTATATAAATGTCAAGTAACATAACACAACATAACATACGAAGGAAGGGTGAGAACCAGAGAAAGTAATGTTTCGCTAACATATTTTAAAATGTTTTCCAGTAATGCTCCATTTAGGGTCACACTAGGTCTACCCAGCGGTTTTGTCATGTTCTTATACAATTTTTGGCAGACAATAATTCGTAGGCATTATAGGGAACTTGATGTGAAGACAGTTACAGTCACCCTGATCAAGGATGCCATTCTCTGTCCAACTGGAAAGTCAGGTAGCCAATTTTAGATGGATCTCAAATGATGAATCAAAATCTACTTTTTTGTAGCACAGACCATCAGACAATTGTCGTTGGCTTCCTTGACATAATCAATTTTATTTTAGATGACTATATTTGTGCCCTTATCTGAAGCTTTAATGACATAGGGGGTCATTACAAGGTTGGCGGTAAGGGGTTAATGGTGCCGGTGCCGTTAACCCCTTACTGCTGCATTACGAGGTTCTTTAGCGGGTCTCGCTAAGGACCGCTGGTTTTACCAGGCGCCCTTAGTGGGAGCCGCTAAAGGACCAATATGCTAACAACGGGCCCGTTATTAATGGGCCTGTTGTTAGCATGGTCCGCATTCCCATTGAGCACTATGGGGGCTCGAATGGGAATGGGGATGGATTCCCTGAATGGGGAAATACCGAGTCCTCCAAGGTTGGAATGGCCCTGTAATTCCCCATTCAGGGAACCCGGTATGTGGTAAAGGGGTAGCCATGGCGCTAATAGCACCATGGCTACCTCCAACCTTGTAATGACCCCCATAGTCAGGGAGATCCTGTAATTCTTTAAGAATGTCTCTTTCTGTTTTGGTAATATTATTCTTTGTATGACTTTGTTGTAACCTGGCCTTCTTAAGATCATGTATGACTAAGACCTGAAAGGCTTCAATATGCCCACCTGGTTGAAACATCGGAGAGATTTGCTCTACGCAGGCCAATTCATACTGATGTTTAACATATCCAAGTTCAGGAGCCACTGCATCTATCAATGCCCTGGATTCTAAATATGCCAAGTCCAATAGAGTGCTAAGATATTCTATAGCTACTTCTGTCTTCCCATTGAGACTCAAATTAACTTTGGCTTTAGTTACATTCACATAGAAAATCTTTTTTAAACGTATTTTCGGCATATATTTCTCAAAGTCAATCCTAGTTTTATAATGCAGTTATTTCCATTATTTATGCTTATTTAGCAATTTTCTTGGCAGAATGAGTCGACCTGACTGTCTTGTCTGTATCTGATGTACTTGTTATTCTGACCCCGCCTTCTTGTCCTTTTCCTCTTTGTTCCACTGGTCTCCCTCGGCCCCTGCCTCATTTCTTTTGTTGCTGTTTCGGTCATATGTACCCCACAGTCTCATCTCCTCTAAAGAAATCATTCTTCTTGGAGGCTGTTCACTTTCACTATTCATAGCTTTGGAGTCTGTGGTTCAGGAAACTTCACTCGAGGTGTCACTTGTTACTACTGCAGTCATTGTGTTTTTTCTTTAAAAAATCAAAACGGCAGACAAAGGTATAGACCTTTTTCATAATCCTTCTTATCTCTAAGCAACTTGTGTTGCTTCCTGAGTTTGATTTCATCTTCGAAGATTTTTAGGCCCCCTTTTACACTGATTTTAAAGTCTGCCCTTCCTCACTTGGTGCAATGATTTGACCATCACTGAGGTGTAGCTTGCATCTCTATGTATAACAAGGCATATCCAGCCCACTTGGGGTGATAATGCAACACTGAACAAGCATTGGCAATTCCAACAGTTTGGGGTTTTGTGTAGGCATAGGAAAGACATTTGTTGGGCACTGCCATAGTGGTAACTCGACATTGACGGTCACAGGTGTAAAATATGTGAGTACCTGGGCATTTAATACCAGTGCCTGGCAAATGCTTAATACTTAGATAACAATAAAAAACGATTGGCTTCGCCAATGCTTGTTTTTAACAGGACATCAGTGAAGGACATGCCTAGTGCTTAGACATTGACAAGCTGAAGTCGGACCTGGTTAAGACATTTGTATTACACCAGGAGCGGGATTACAACTCCTATTAAGTCATTAACTCTCAGAAGACTGCTTTGAAAAAACACTGACAGGCACTTTGAGTGCAACGTTTAATATTAAGGCTTGAATAAAGTGAGATCCAAGTGTTCTCATGAGGAGGTGGTTTGGTCAGGGAGGGGTAGACAATGGGTGTGAATGGCCATATGAATTAGCATGGCCATGGGCAGTCAATGGGTGGGCTAATAACCAAACGCCTACAAGCTGTGCATTCCTCCTCATATGCCATTTCTCCCTATATGTACTCTAATGAAATAGGTGTGGCTTATAGTTGGCACAACTATAAATGAAGCCTGGGTGGTTTTGGAACAATCACAAATAACTGGCATTGCAACATTCAGACCATTGTTTTTCAGCTGCCATGTCTTTACAAAAGAGCAAAGACAGACATATGACATGCACCATCAAACTGGCTCATTATACATTCATTCCCTTGTCAAATATACCTAGTTAAAGTCTAGCATATGGGAAGGGATTGCACTTAATCTTCAACATTAATTCTGGGGTGAAATGTGACAAATCACTGCATACTTGCAATTGGTCTGAGTGGAAGCAGAAAGACCACCCACAATCCACACAATATTCATTAATTCTGCTCACCTCAGAATCTACATCCATCGCTGCAGGTGCTGTCACTGCACCTGTTCAGTGTATGTGCAGACGTGCGGAATTCCGCATGCGCTGTATGTGGATTACGTAGAATGGGAAAATAGAGCAAATCTATTTCACCTGGATGTTTTCCCATGTTGCTTCCTCTTGAACGAGGTTATAAGTGGAGCAAACAATAGCATATTGTCTCTGATGGTAAAAAAAAAAAAACAACACTGGGTGGCCATTGAGGTGTGCAGTGAGTGCATTTGGACAACTAACCGCAATGGTTGCCTCTGAACAAGCATGCAGATGTTTTCTTCGTCCTTCCGGGCTTTTCTTGAATTTCTCGCCTGTTTCTCTAGTTCCATTTCTAGAAGCGAAGACTTCCGGCAGCACGGCCCTGGCGGAGGCCCTGTGCACCTGTACATTTCTATGAGACCTTGGCTATCTGCCCTCATAAAGAAAACGCTTACATGGTTTCTAGTGGTTTCCATGGGAATGGGCCCAGCATGGATGCTCATCCCTTCCACTTCACAGCAGAGGCTCTTACAGGGGAGAATTTATATCATTTTCTTAAACATCTGCTCGGTTCCAAATGAAAGTGCGGCCCTGCTTGATGTAGAATATGTTTAGCTTTTACTCTTATTAATTCCCCTATAACAATGTATATTTTTTTCTTAGACTTTGAAGAAGAGATATAGCGGCATTATTAAAAGGAAGGACATCTGTCGGAAACATGCCTCAGGAGAGACACAGAGGTTTGCTTTAAAATCAATTTTCCGCGGCTCCTTTGATTTGAAACGTGTTTTTCGTTTTTAGTGTTCTGCCTGTCAATCTTCATAAAAACGAACGTGTGGCTAATTCACAGCGGCGCTCCATTCTGCGGTTATTCACAGTGTCACGATGACTTCCAGTGACCATACAGAGCAGCGAGAAGTAATGGCTCTGCAAACCAAACTGCAATCTACTCAGCGACTCGTGTAATTACAGGAGCAAGTGATGAAGCCCTGACCCGATCTCACTGCTTGTCTTCATCGCTGGCATATGCTGCCAGGGACAAGGTACTAGTCTGGCTCGTGGCAGTCTAGTTACAGTCCTGCAGAACTGATGTTTGCACATTGATGACCGAGGTACTCGCTAGATTTGGTTTGTGGTACTTACAGAACACTGGTCCAATTTCCCAAATCATCAGAGTACTGTTATTGTTCCTCTCATCTACATTTGTAATCTCTGATAACACATTAGGCACCCTTTGCAGCATTCTGTCTCAGCAAGCCACCCTTGATCAGAGTGATGTCTCAGCAAGCCACCCTTGATCAGTATGATGTTTTAGAGAGACTAGAGGCCAATCAGGGTAATGATATTACCGCTGCATTATCGCTCCGCCCAATGCCAAGTTTGGGCGAAAAAGTAAAAGATTTCGACCCCGCTTTGTGCTGGAGGTATATCTTGCCACTTTCCGCCCATTTGCGGCACTATTACCATGGTGCTATTAGCGCCGTCTGTAATAGCGCTGATACTGCTCCATAGAGTCCGATGGACTCTTAACAAAATGGGGAGTAACAGACTTACCACAACACAGGATCCCCCGCTAATAGCGCCGGACTGAGTTGCGGTAACAATGACTGCAAAATGTTGAGGACCAAGGAGAGGCATCATGGTCCATGGTCCCTGTGGTTTATCGAGGACGTAAAAGAAAGAAAGAGGTTGTTCCAACACCTGACTTGGAAGAATGTTGTGCATGGGGTGAGTTACTGTATGCCCAACGGTAAAGGCTTTGCTAAGGAGCCAGGTAGAAAATATGAAGCTTGCACCCACTCTTTGGTCATGTGGATAGCTCAAGCGCAATGTGCTTGCCTTTGGAACAGGAGGATGATGTGCGACATGGACACTCATTTGAGCTGACTCAGCCCTTCATCCTTCTGAGTAGCCCACTTGGATAATAATTGTGACAGTGATCTGACACACTATGTACATCAAAAAATTAATACTCTTATAAGCCTTTCTGTAAATATGTGACTGTGTTGACACATGATGGCTACGTGAACCTTTTCTGTGTTCAGGTGAGTCGACACAGATCTGAAGGATTCAGGTCTTTTCTATCCTTCTCAGCTTTCATTCTCAGCTTTCAGTAACATTTTGGGATCAACCCCCCCCATGCAAACTGATGGCATGCCTGACGAGGCTGAGCAGGAGATGCCCTTTGCTTTGAGTCCCTGGGGAGGATAGTCTATACCTCTGCCCCTGTTGGTTGGCAGATGTGTTCAGTCAAGTCTCGAAGAGTGGTGGTAACTATCTCAGTGGTTTATGTCCTGTATCCTCATTTGAGGAATTTGACTGGATGGAGACTAGGAGGGCTGTTGTGTTTTTCTTTTTTTGCAACCAGTTCTCTTGTATATGTCGAATGCTTGCGTGGAAGAGACAGACCCTGCTACACTACTCTTCTGCATCCCAGTCAGTTCAGCTAGGGATGCACTTTGAAAAGTTGCTTGGTGTCAGCCTGTAGCAGTACATTCTCCCACACTCTGGGAGGATTTCGCTGAATTTACTGTTTGCTATCGTAGACAAAACCAAAGGGGCAAAAGACTGGGACTCTATGTGCTTGCCAAGGCAAAAGCCACTTTGTGCGACAAAAGCAATCCCAGTAATAGCCAGGTGCGTAGCTGCTGCGGGTGGCTGTGTATAGAAGGACCCTTTGCCCAAGGTGTCCAAGCGATAATAAGATACACAAATGAACACAACCACACTGCACAGTTACAATGTCAATAAATAATCAATATACAGAGGTGAATGTAGCCAACACGTGCGTATTTCGACCAGCAGGTCTTTTTCCAGGCTAGTATCCACAAAGTGACATAGGTATAAACCATTACATAAACGTGTTACACACACAAATTAGCAAAAAATGTGTGCGTATACACTCGGATAGATTCAAACAATGTGATGATATCACATTAAGATTTACAAGGGCAATCCAGAGGCATTTGGGTAGGGAAAGCAATTCATGAGTACATGTCAATCCAAAGTGCATATGGGAAACAATGAATATAAGGTATGCAACAATGCAAACACATAATCATGTACAGTAACAATACGATAATAAAAAGGATACACAGGTGGCATTCCAATTCCAAGTAAATAGCAGAGAGGAAAAATTATTTTGCTTGATGTTGTTTAATCGTTTACGTTTGGTAGCGCATGCGCTCAGTTTCTGGGCTTGATTTTCTGTATGTGCTTGTTTGTCGGCGACCTTATGCCTCAGGGTCAATGGTGTGCAATATAAATAAAATCATATCACATCATTAGTGTAGGCTATTGCAAGTAAAGCTAAAGGAGAAAGCACACAAAAGGAAGTTGGAGGTAGTGAAAATAGTGCCTGCTGGGCCTAGAGACCCAAGCTACTCCTCACTGATGAGCCCAACAAAGGCGAAACATGTTTGGGGATGCTTGTGGTCTCGTGCAGAAGGGATGTGACCTAGCAGTTCGGGCTGGACTGCCCCTTTTGGGGTGGGGCCAAGCCTGATTTGCATATGGTCTTTCCCCTTCTGTAATGGCTTGGCAGGTGAAGAACGGTGGTCTGGGGGGTTGCCCAGAGCAATGCCAGTGGTTAAGATTCATTCTAAACCTTCCAGCCATCACCTCTTTGTTTTTGCCCATATGTGGACAGTTACATGATGACTCTCGATATGATGAACAATTATTGGCAGTTAGATGAAGTAATACAATATATAACTGATCGACCACAGAAAGGAGACACAAAGACTACAACGCTGAAACCATTGCCTTGCCCATGGACAAGAGTGAAATAGATCGGAGGAGAACCTGGGTGCTGGGAAAGACCACAGATGCTCGTGTATGGGCAAGTATACACAGAGGATGGATGGAAGGATGGTGTGGTGGGTAGCAAGGCGCTGACCCTAGCACATCTCCAGTCAATAAGGTACAAGAAGAAAATTACAAGTGTTTGTTTGTTTCTTTCTTTATTTATACCACGCGCTGAACCCAGAGGTAGCTGGGCGCCAGAGACTTAGAGTAGGTTACAACATAATATAGACAAGCACGATAAGCAATAGTAAGAATAAGTGCAAATGACTGGGTTACATATTGGTCAAAGGGCAGGCATCAGCAGAAATACAATAGTGAGACAGCAGGTTGGTATGTCAAACAGTTGGGGATTTCTTGTTGGCAAGCCAGGACTTAGTTTTTGCTCTGAAGGTCCAGAAGGATGGTTCTGTTCTAAGGTTCACAGGAATAGCATTCCATTGTTTGGCAGCTAGTACCGGGAAGCTGGAGCAGCCTGCATTTTTAGGGAGAATTTGAGGATGGATAGACAGTGAGAGTACAACGTTCTGGTTGGTCTGGCTGAAATGTCTTTGTTAAACTTGCCTGACAGCTACTTGGCGGCGTCATTAGAGAGGCATTTGTGTATGATGACAAGTTATCTAAGGGTGATTCTGTCTTGAACCGGGAGCCAATGGGCATCTTGTCTGAAGTTGGAGATGTGAGAGTGCTGCTGGATACTCAGCGTGGCTCTGAGGGCATTATTCTGTAGTACCTGAAGATTGTTCAAGTTGTGTTCTGAGGTGCCAAGGAACAGCGTATTACAGTAATCAATTTTTGAGAGCACTAGCGCTCTGGCTAGGGTAATGTAGCTGGACAGTGAGAGGAAAGCTTTGCAGGCATTGATAAGCTTATTTGTGTAGGCCGTGGAGGAGGCTGTGGTAATAACTTGTTTTTTGAGTGAAAGAGTAGAATCCAAATAAACCTGTAGCGTTCTGATTTATTTGGCTTCTGTAATTAGGTTACCATCTATTTTGATAGACGCGTAACAGGGGTCCAGTTTGTTTAGCCGTTGTTGGGAGCCGACGAGGAGGAGACCAGTTTTCTCGTCATTGAGGCATAAGCCATGTTCTGCCATCCAGGCTTGGATCTCGAGGTAGAGGTTGTTAATCTGTGTGGAGTCCTCTTCGTATCAGCCTGATAGGGTGATGAGAACCTGGGTATCTTCAGCATAGTTTGTGTATGTGACACCCAAGTTATCTAAGCGGTCCAACAATAGCTTGGTGAATATATTGTATAAGGTCGGTGAGACGCACGAGCCTTGGGGGACACCACAAAGGAAGGGGATGGGGTGGGCTGAAGCCCCAGCGAAAAGACCCAACTGGTTCAATTGGTGAGGAAGGATTGGACCCAGCTGGTCGGCTGGCTGGAGAATGCAGCTGAAGCCGTCAGATTTTCCGTGAGGATCTGGTGGTCAATGAGGTTGAAGGTTGCCAAGAGGTTAAGCAGCAGGAGAATAGTTAGATTTCCCTTGTCCTTCACCTCATCCATCTGGATTTTTAGGTCCAGAAGTGCAGTCTCAGTTCCATGCCTTGGCCTAAAGCCAGACTGTCTGAGGCCCAGAAGGTTGTTCTCTTCCAGGTGCTTCTGGATTTGCAGGTAGGCCATTCTGTCTAGGATCTTTAGGATGTAGGGGACAGTGGTGGCTGGCCTATAATTATTGGGGTTGTTAGGGTCTAGGTGTTTTTAGGAGGGGCATGACCCACGCCGTCTTTAGGCTGCTTGGGAGTGAACTTGTTTTGAAAGAGACGCTGTTTGGGCTGTTATGAACAGGGCCAGATCATTCCTTCATGAATGATGGAAGCTGAGCAGGAGTCCCCTTGGCATCTGGAAGGCTTGAGGCTTATGATGATGCTTTCCACTTCTTTAGTTGTGACACGAGTGATGGAGAAGGGAGGGTGGGTAGGAGTTTTAGGGGTCGAAGTTAGTGGGGAGTTTGCTTTTTTGGCAAGGTTAGTCTTTTTCTGTTCGATTTTGGATTGTAGCATGGAGATTTTCTCTGCCAAAGCTTTTTGTATTCTCTCACACCAGTCTGCGTCTTTCACGCAAGTTTCTGTAGGTGTGGATGGGGACTCGAGTTCCCTGAGGATAGTGAAGAGCTCTTTTGTTCTTGATTTGGCATTGTCAATTCTGTTGTCATAGGTCTCTTTTTTGGCTCTGAGGATGTAGGTTTTTTAGGTGGAGGCCGCTACCGTGAGTAGTGCTTTGTTGGCCTGGTTTGCCGTTTTTCTCCACGTGGCTTCTACCACTCATTTGGTGTTCCTAAGGGTTTTAAGCTCAGGAGTGAACCATTTGTTCAGGTGGGCTGCCGGTTTGGCTTTAGTAAGTTTGATGGGAGCAATGATATAAACTGCAGACTCCAGTATTTTATTATAGAGGTCAGCAAGTTTATCCACGTCTAGGTTGGTGTAGTTTCCCGGAGCAAGGATATTGTGGATTAGCGGGTGAAGGCTTTGCAGGGTGATATTGGGTTTATTCCTGGCAAGGGTTTGTGGGATGGTAGCCGGTACGGTGCTCGGCAGTGTCTGAAGAAGTGGGATGCAAGTGCAAAGTTGCTCACTTGGGTGGAGAATGAAGCTGGACCGATGCCTGTAATACCCCCGAAAATGCCAGCACTCTTTTACTAAAATGATGGTGAAGTGGAAGTTGGGGAGAATACAGGGTGCCAAAACTTAGAAACGCATGCAGCGATGAAGACAGGCACTGCAGTACTGATGGATCACTACTGGGCATGTGGAGCCAAGGCATGCGAGAAGCTGCCACCCAACTGGGGAGGAGTTTGCTAGTTGATACATATCAATATGCCATAGTTGGTCATGCCACGGAAGGATGTAAAGCATGATGACGCCCCAAAGATGAACACTAAAAAAGGAAGAAAGGGTATATAGAAGTAGAGCAAACAGGCAATGGGGAAAGGCCGGCAAAAATGAATAGAGTGAAAAGAAGCAACATTTTCTCATTGAAATTAGAAGCAGTTCTGGATGAAGTTCCAGCAGAACACAGGCTAATTAGCAGAAAGCAAATGTTCTTTGCATCATTTGTTCCACCTGTGCATACACATACAAATGCAAAGTGGCTGCAGATTAATTACCAGGTGGGAGCTGATGATGATGATAAACTCTAAAGTGAATGGGTTCAATGCAAAAAAGGAAGAGCTCCGAGCAGTAAGGTTGGTGACACTCCAGAATAGATATGTTCTGGATCTACTAACAGCAATAGAAGGAGGAGTTTGTGCACAAATTGGGACGTCCTGTTGTTCATTCCCACCTGCCAATGACGAAGATAACGGCACACTGACAAAAGAGGTAACCCACCTGTCTCAGATGCATACTAAGATGGAGGAAAAAGCCAAGGGGACTGGAAAGGACCAGAGCTGGATAGCACACATATGGGTATGGATTGCCACATGGCTATCAGATGGGCTGTAGGTGGTATTGCGCTAATATTGGCAGGAGTGACACTATGCATGGTAAAGATTTGCATCGCCCAGTGACGAAAGACAGCAGACTAGACTAGTGGAATGAAGGTCCTGATGGATGTGAACATAGGAGGCGCAAAAGACAAAATAGTGGAGGAAAGCAACAAGCTGAGAGAGAGAATAGCAAACAGTGAAATATTCAAACTTGGGACAATGAAATTAGACAATCCATTTTATGTGAAGTACTACAAAGGCAAGTGGGTGTGGTGCAACCTGGAAGGAGTGTGCAGTTATATGGAATGGACATTTGATGAACATGTGAATTACTATGGACCCCTCAAAGGAATTACAAAAACATGGCAACCAAGAGCTAAAGGCTTACAATATTGGGATTTGGTTAACGGGTCAACCAGAGGGGGAACTGAAAAGGGGGTCCCGAGACCGCCCCTCCACCTCCCAAATTCATGACGAGACAAAAGGACAGAAATGCTTGCAGCCACCCATCTTATTTCAAAGAATCCCAAGTGCACCAATGATTGACAAGTACACAGAGAGGTATCCTTTCAGCCAGCCATACAAACCGAATGCAATGCAAATATTTACATGTGTGGGAGAAGAGCCAGAGATCGTAGACTGTGATGCCTATATGAACAGCCTCGACTGAACACCAAGAAGCCATGCTGCTAATGTCATTAGGAACACCAAGATGTAGCAGCATTCGGCATGAAGCACACTCCCAGCCCTGCACCCAATTACACAAACACACAGTCGTATAAATGAAGAACATGCTTACACAGCTCTATAGCTAGAAGAGATATATATATATACTGTTGATGCTTCCCTTATTTTTCCATTAGCCAAAAGCAGTAACGCAGAACCATAAAGCACAAGAGATCCTGAGCAAGCTTGCAGATGCTTAACACAAATAACCCCATGGGACTACAGGGATATATATGGAACCTGATATGACCAAGTGTGACTAGCATATAGAGAGCCTAGCACAACATGGACAAGGTAGAAACCCCATTATAAAGGTTAGGAAATTTACAGCAGGCTTTGAACCACTGAGCATGAGACAAGCAGAGCTGATTCAGGCTGCACAGAGAGCAAGACGTGCAAGATAGGTTCTTAGCCAAGGTCAGAGATACGAGGACACATTCCAATCTCCAGACGACAAGGGGACCAGGTGCAGAAAACTGGAATAAATCCTCATAAATGTGAGCTGCAGAGCTCAAATGTGTGGTCCTTAAACACGTGGTACAGACGAATGAGCCAATGGACAGTCTTCCAAGCGGAGCCGATCCCAGCATGCCAGACACAGACTGCAACAAGTATTGCAACATGAGGAACATTTTCTCATAAGCAAACGTACTACAAACAAGTTACGATACAGACACATAATCATTCATGTCACCTTGAATAGGTGCACTGTGAGCTGAGAACTCAATCGAGTCCCAGGCCTTGGGAGATCAGCTCCAACCAATCAAAGCCTAGAAATCCAGGGGTGGATGGCAAGGCACATGAACCAATGGTAAACCCACTATTCTGCAACAATGTAATAGATAGTTTCTTGGGGATGGGACAGGCCAGCTACCTGTCGTGCGAGGACCAGTAGAATAGCACCTATGTGGTCCCCTATAGGTGGTAATACTCTCAATACCCAATCCCTTGTGCTGATAGGTTTTTTGTGGGAAGGGCCCAAGTGATGATGACAGAGTCACACAAAACCGACCTGCATGCCATGGAAAGTTGAGATGTACCAGAGAATTCCTGTTTTCTTGTATTGATCCCTGTTGGTTTTATTTGCAATAAACCACAGTTTGCTTTTGCCATTGACTGAGTACTCTGTTTATTCTGGGGAAGGTGTTGGGCCCTCAAAGTCTGCGGACTCCCAGCATCACTCTGGAATACCTGGGAGTCCCCCCAACACAAGGGATTTGGACAGGCCTGTATGAAACTGCTTTTCCTGTAATTAAATGTCATAAAGAAGAAGAATTACCATAAAATGTAAAATGGGCCTTGAGGTGTTCATCTGACTTTCAATTTTAGAAACCTGATATTCAATGTTTCATTTCCAGCATATCCTTTTCCTTTTTAAACCATTTTCAATTGTTTCTGCCTAAATATACACAGTACACACAGCTAACCTTTCACAACATAACTAAAATATTAAATACATTTTCAAAAAACCTCCAAAAGGATACAATTGAATGAATTAACCAAATTTGATGACATTTCTTATCTCCCCTTCTCTCTTTCTCTGTCTTTCTCTCTATGTCTCTCTCTCTCCCTCTGTCCCTCTCAATAAAAGCAAATCTTTTTACAAATTTCAACTAATGGTTAAATGTGCATGGAGCTCAAATTCAGATACTTCCCTGCTTAAAACCTACATTAGGGACAATTTGTTCCTCAAACATTGCCTTCAGAATTATACCTGTTATAATCCAGCATCACAATCAGCTTTAGAAGCCCTTAATGTAGGTACCAGGCCAATAGCTTGGCCCAAAGTCTACAATATTTTAAACAAAAATAAGTACAGTGGGCATGGCTTGAAGCACCTTAGATGCAGACGCTTCTATGAGAACCTTCATGAAGTGTCCAACTATGATTGTGTGGTGACAGGATCGGGGGCCAGCCTGAAGGCCAGGCCAGACTCTAATAACTCTGCATAGTCTGGTGCCCATCTGGACCAGTTTGCGCTAGTAATGAAGCTGGCGTTTGGGTGATTTTGCCGATGGCAGCTGTGCGGCCGGCTTTGGCCCAATTCAAGATGCCACCGACAGCTACGTCCTTACAGAGGTAAAGCATTTAGCATGGCGGAGGAGCAACTGATCGCGCCTTGGTGCAGGGCTGTATGATGTCAAGTCCACGTTAACAACAAAGGAGGTAAGGCCCACCACTTTCAAGATGCACAATGAAGGTGGCTTTCCCTGGCCTCGAGAAGTGAAGATTAGACACCTGGCAGGAGACACCCCTCCTATCCCACTCCCTACGAACAAACTCGAATTCAAGTGCCCATCTGCTTAGTATCAACTCAATGGCACCAGATAAGTGTAACAAGGGGAAACTGCTAGAGGAGGCCAGAAGGACAGGGTACTTCGTGGTTGGACAACCCTATCTCTTCCATGCGAGAGTCACAGTCAGAGGAGAGGGCACCAGTTGGGATAACGGCCTGTACATCCTAGGGGAGTAAAGCTGTTATCTATAAGTGTTACAGGCATTTCACAAACAAGAAGACTGTAGTACATACCGTAGAGAATCTATATTTACTGCTCTGTGAGGATCGAGGTCATGATGGCTGAACCCCCCAAAAGCAGTGCAACACTGCTACACATACAAGAACAAGGGAAGACACGCGAGGTGATGGAAATGGAAGAAATGATTGGGGAAATGGAGAACTAAGTAACAGAACAGAGGTCAACAATATCAGACCTAGATAAAAGGGTCCTGGCTCTGGAGCATAATGAAGACACCCCTCAAAAACCGGGCAAGACGGAACAATCTATGGCTGAGGGGAGTCCCCATAACATTCAAGACAAAGACCTTTCAGACTACGTGGTGGCTGTTTTTCGTATGCTGCTTCCCTCGTACGAAGTAGCGAGTTTGACACTTGATAGCACTCATAGGCTATGACGGTCGAGGTGAATGGAGTCAGGTCCTCCCATGGATCTTATAACACGGGTGCACTTTTTCACGTCAAAGCAAGACATTTACATTTTTTTATTTTATATAGTTGAACCGACTTTTAGAATGTCAATTCATAGACCAAGTGATAACAATTACAGTTTCCATTACATGTATTAAAACATGACAGATGAACAATTTCCACCCTCAAATAATAAGATGGTACATACACACCTTCTGATATCACATCATAACCAGATCCTTGCAGTTACACATTCCATTTCCCTATGCAAGGACATCAAGGAATAGAACAATTTTCCTCCATAGAATAGTAAAATGGTACATATACGCCCCCTGATTACCACTCATAAACAAGTGTAATAATTCTTCAACCTGTATCGATGCCTGTATTCCACATCTCTAATTGTCACCGCCCTGGCTTTAGGGACTCAAAGGACTTTAAAGATGTGTGGCTGTCTCCACACAGTCTACATTGCCTGCAATCGCATGTTGTGTTAGCGCAGGCCTGGCTATTTCATTCGTCTTTGCTGTAGTCAATTTAACTTTCAAGTAGTCCTACACCAAGAAGTTTCCAAGGAAACTATAAATATACTTCAGCATTTTATCTCTGACCATGATGTATTCCATGAAGTTAGCTAAATGGTTCTTTGTTTCCAAGTCAACCATTAGTTACCCATTACATTGTGTCCTCATAATTCTTGCGATGTACTTTCTGTGTTTCCGAAGTGGCCAACTTAGTGCTTCATCAGGTGCTCTCTCGAGCCGTCTCATTGCAGCGGACCAGATTTTCAAGAAACTACTATTTGGCATTAGATTTGCTCTGCTTGATATTACTGCATGCAGTGAGCCCAACAATAAGTCCTCCGAAGCATTACGTACCTTCCATAACAGGGACAGACAGCTCAATTATATTTTCACATAGATGGGGGTTACATTGAATTCCAGGTAAAGCATTTCAATGGGTGTTCGAGCGGGTAGTCTTAGGAGCCTTTTAAGTATCATAGCCTCCAGTTTACAAAGTTTCTTAATGTGGCACAGTGCCCAGATCAAAGCCCTGTATAACACAACTGATGAGAACTGTGCCTGTTATAGTTGTAGAATTGCATTCAAAGCATAGCTTGCACCCTTAGGAGCGAAGGAGCCAATGGCTACAGCTATTGATGCAGATTTTAATTTAGTATTTTCTAAGTGCCTGGTCCCACGCAACTCTACATCCAAATAGATACCCACATATTTAAAAACCGAGACCACTGCCGCTGATAAACCCTCCAGCGTCCAATTGAATTTTTTCTTATTCCCACACCTTGGGCGAAAAACCATGATTTCTGTTTTGTCGGTATATATGACGAAAGAGTTTCAGGTGGCGTAATGTGCTAATTTGTTCAGTAATGCCTGTAAGCCCTAAGGAGTGGAATAAAGGAGACCAAGGTCACCTGCATAACCCTGCCAGTGCACTGATCTATTGCCCAATTTTGGTGGGTTTGCGGAGCAGTTGATGTTTTCCTTGCCTAGGTCTGATAGGTATAGGTTGAACAACACGGGCACGAGTATGCACCACTGTTTTAACCCTTAAGATGTTACAATCCATTTAGTTGTCCTGCCTGGCTGGTCCATACGAACCTTCATCCTAGTACGATCATGAAGAATAATTGATAATCGTGCAGGCCCACAGGTTTACCGCCTGCACACAGTTTGTTCCACGGCTTCTCTCTATTGGCAGTGTCAAACGTTGTGCTAAAGTCGATGAATGCTGTGTGAACTGTTGTTTTACACATGGACCAACCCTTCTGAATAATTGTTTTCAAATCATGGCAGTTGATGGCAGTGTTGTTGCCCGTGCGGAAGCCGGCCTGATTTAGTGTAATGATGTTCCTTCCTTGTCACTGACCAATCTACAAGCTCAGACAACAGGGCTCGGGTGACGATTTTTGCAGGGATGTCTAGCATCGCCAGCAGGGGATTGTTTATATGGTCAGTAAGCATGCCCTTTAGCACTGGGACGATTATACCTTCCTGCCCGGATGCCAGGATTATTTGTAACTCACAGATCCAACCAAAGAGACAGTGAAGAGCCTCTGCCCATAGGGCAGAAACAGTTTTAAGGAGGGAGCTGCAGATAGATCCTGTCCGGCCCAGGGGCCAGAGAGGATTTACAGGCCATTATAATGCTGTGTATGTCACCAGTGCTTTTCCCGTAGATCAATCTGAAGTTTGCAATCTGCGAGACGATGTTACTTTGTCCGACCCCTCCAAAATGTTTCCCATGTTTTCCCAGAGACTCCATTGATGTCTCTAACTCTAGAGGTATTACCATTAATAATCCTCCAGAATAATGTTGAGTCGTACGTTTGAGATGCATGGCCCAAGAGACGGCAAGTAGACCGTTCCTGAACAAGTTTGTGTTTTCTTAGCCACTTTACATAAGATTTTATAATAACTATGTAGAGTTGGGTCAATTTGCCTGTGAGATAATACTCACAAGTCGTGCTGCATGGCCCATTTCTTTTCCCTAATTTCTGATGTTTCTTATGCGAGACAAAGCCGACACTTTTGTACGTTTTCGGCACCACAATGGAGCAACCCTCAATTCTCTCCATGCATATCACAAAATGGCTCAAAGCTGTTATCAAAACTTCATCCCCAGGTTTATTTCCAAGTGGTCCCCAGGCCATGAGATGTATTTATGTATGTATTGTTTAATTATTAGGCACTTAAACAATAGGAAAATACAGTTTCAAAGCGATAGCTAGCAACGTAGCCCGAGCAAAATAGAGGCCTTCTTTAAGTTCCCTTCATGCCAAGAGATTCGACTCAGTGAAGCGTTGACAGATACTAACCCAGAGTGGGTGGGGTCTGAAGTGACGGTTGCAAAGTGCAAGCTGGCCACTAGTGGATAGCGGTCGCTTTCCTCCCTTTGGCCGATGAACATGTCAATGATCAGGTTGGATGCGTTTGGCACAAAGATGTAGTATATTATACTACTTGTTACCTTCCGAGTGCGTGTATATTTGGGGAGCGTGTATCAGATGGATAGGAGCCATTTACCACAAGGAAGTTGCTAGAATACAGCAAGATAGTCCCTCTAGAGCCCCGTCTGCAGGACAGATCCAACCTACCAGACTGTATCGCAGAGGAGTTTCCAGTCCTTCACATAGTCTGGTCAATGCGAATTTCGGTATTCTCGCATTGAAGTCCCCACATATGACTACAGGAGAACCATCACCCAATTTACTGATTATTGCCTCAACTGACGCAATTATGGACACCTGGCCCCTTTTATAGGGGGATCATATATGTTGACAATAAAAAGTTCTTTCCTAGGTAAGAGGGCAGTGGCTTGGAGGAAGGAAATTCTGTCAACCAACACGTGCTTAAATTCACAGAGAACGGCCTCCAACCTCAGGGGTAGCTTCACACCCAATACCAAACCCCCTGTTGGACGGCCTCTTGGGCCTTGTGTAGCGATGTAGGAAATGATATTCTAACAGTCAATGACCAACTGAGTCGTAAACCAGGTTTCTTGCAGATCAATTATGGCAAATCCATCTATGTAATCCAGCAGGCCACCTTCTTCAAATATGTGAGAGTGTCCACGTGTGTTCCAACTTAACAGTAATGAATGGTGATTCAAATTGGGGCTAGGGGCATGGCAGACCGTGTTGATCTACCAAGTTGGCCCGCCACGTCCAATAAAACTCCTCGCTCTGGTCGACAATGGTCGGTACTTGACTCAGACAACTACTCGACAGAGCTGGAGGGTTGCCCTTGGGTGGAGAGCGGCCCCTGGTAATTACTCCCTGGCCACCCTTGTTACCACCATACTTATGCCACGGGTTCCCATCCACCTCGATACGCACTCATAGCCGAGTTTGTACAAGGCCTGGTGATGGCCCAAGACATATACCAATGTTGCTTCAGCATGGAAATTGACAACTGATGTTGCATTTGTAATATTAGGGGAGATCTCGCAAATATCCACAATACAAATGTCATTGCTAGAGATAAATCAAAGGGGATCACAGAGTGAAACAGCTCTAGTAACCGAGACCAGTTTATGTAAAAGCTCTCAACATCACAGAAAATGCTCAGAATGTGTACTGCCATGGATTTGGCAAGTGGCGGAGCAGCACCCAATGCATCCTTTGTCCTTATGCCATTATATGACTCTGTTTGTACAGCGGCAGTGGATGTGGCCCATCCCGTCGCCACCATAGTGTCAAAGGGCTGAGGCACAAACTCCTCCAGGTTGTGAGAAGTTTCCTCCATGATGTTATTGCCCTGTTCTTTGTCCTTCATTGGGCACACAGTGCGGCAGGGTTGAGTTGTGGGTTTTTCTCTAGTGAAAACACGTTGCTGTATAAGTGAGCGGCTGTTCATTTGTTTACTGCTTTGAAGGCGTTTAGATTGGGGGATACCACCTCCTATACTCTTCTCAGGCGGATGATCAATAGATGTCACTTTTACTGTAGCAAAATTAGACAGGGGTAATGGTTTTTTCAGTACACCCTGTGGATTTTGAAGATGGGTATTTGTTTGCTGTGCCTGATAAATTGAAGGCTACTTTAGTAGCCCTCCTCTTCTTTGAATAAAGATCTTCATACATAATTGCTTGCTTAGAGATTCTCTTCTTCTTACATTGGTACCAGGCATTAGAGTTCAGGTCAGGCCTATTCAACACTGTGTTATGCGCGTCCAGAGCCAATTTAGCTGTTTCATTAGTGTCAGTTCAAGTTCACATTTAGTTGCATTAGTTTTATCCTGCGATTTGGCTAAGGCACAGAGTGCGTTGGTTAGCTTTTGTACACAGTCTGTTGTTTGTGCAGATTGGTTGTGGGCCCTCTCTAGGCTAACAGCCATAGAGCCACATTTTATTTTCAAATGAACTAACAGAGTCTCCAATATATTGAACATGGCAGCTGATGAGCTGCTCACATTGCTTGCATTGCTCTCCATTGTGATATCTATCTCCTCCAGAAGTTCCCCATCAGCTGTTAGTTCCCCCATGGCTGGGGAGTCCAGATGGTTAACAAGCTCCCGACAAGGAGGCATTACTGTCTTTTCATTTCGTCTGCTTATGTTTGGGGCAGATGGAACGGATTCTGGCGTAACTGAGGCTGCAGCAGTTAGGACTGGTATTTCATGTAGCCACCCATCCTCGTTCCCAGGATAGATGGTGTTTGCAACTGGGCTAAATGATAGTGGACTGAGTGGCAATGTGGCTTGCACTGGTGAGTTTGCCTTTGCTGTTGAAGTGTTAGCCCCCAATCCAGTGCAGGGAGTACGAGGAGTATTCGACGCCTTTACTACAGTTTCTCTCGTCTTGTACCCTAAGCAACGTAGTGAGGCCATAAACTAATTGGTAAAGTCCGTACAGAAGACAGCATCTGTATTGGTGCCATTAACAATTTCACCGATCTCAATTGCATGGATTGCAACGGTGGAGATGGCAACAGGATTGGATGATGCGTGTTTACCAAGAGCAGGATTTAATCTGATTTGCCACACTTTTAATGGCCACCGTTTCATGGGGGCATACTCTCGGGTTGCCAAAATATTAAGGTTCAGGAGCAACCATGAGGGACATCCCCCATGTGTCTAGGAAATCCTGAGCCCCACCATCCAAACTGTCTATGCCAGAGTGGGGTGGGGAGTTGGGGGCGGGATATCCACGAAGTTCTTCTGGTCTCCCCCGTTCATATGTGAAGGTGGAATTGAAGACATCTCAAAATTGGACTCCAGAGATCCCTGCACTACCACCGCTGTGTGTTTTGATGATTGTGTTTTAATTGAAGTCACAGCGCAGCGCTTTGACATATTAGGGAGGAGAGTAAAATACATTTACTGCGGGGACTGGTAGAGGCAGGTAGTAGACACCCTTGCCTCCTCCCTTTTTGGCAACGTCCGAGGGTAGACACCAGGGCAGACACACGTAGATGAAAGGTTCTAGGGAATCAGACCGTATAAAAAAAAATCTATAAAAAAAATGATTTAGAAAGACTGCTCTGAGAACGCTCAGAGCAGTCTGTCTAAATCGAAACTGTCACGCCCTACTGCACACAAGTGCGTGCAGGGGCTGACAGGCGGATTGAGATGGCTTGGGGAAGACGGGTTACAGGAAAGTGTGCGCTTGCGTGTGTTTGTGTATGAAAGGGGACAGTGTTTGTGGTGGGTAGGGGCCTAGGTGCACGGATGTGTGTGTGTGTTTCTGTGTGTTTTGGTATGTAAGGCGGTGCTGGGGAAAACGTGTGTGTGAGTATGAGGTGGGGTTGGGATGGGGGAGAGGTTGAAGGCAGGTTCAGGGGTGAAACCCCCGATTTCAAAGGCAAAGGGAGAGGTATTCAAGTGTTGTGAATATTAACGGATGCCCAAAATCGGCCAAAAAAATATCAGTCTTTTTTTGATACGGCCTTTAATATTCGAGATAAAGACATAGAACCAGATGAAACAGTGATTGAGGAGTACAAATAATCAATAGGAAAGTGATAAATGTTAGAGTTCAGGTAAGTGCTTCAGCGCCCCAATGCTCCTGCCCTTTACGAGCACACGCAGAGCACACTGAGTACACACATTGGTTTCTTGTGTGCAATATTATGCCAGTGTCTGACACTCACTGATCAGTGCTCAGAGGCTTTAATTA
This sequence comes from Ambystoma mexicanum, assembly GCF_040938575.1. NCBI lineage: Eukaryota > Metazoa > Chordata > Amphibia > Caudata > Ambystomatidae > Ambystoma > Ambystoma mexicanum. Next base: position 916,644,529 of record NC_090928.1, on the reverse strand, counting down.
CACGTGGTTTTCCAGCAGGACTCAGATCCTTCATAGAGCGCTCTCACGGCATGCCCTGTATCCTTCGCTGATGTAGATGCTATAGCCGTAGCCTCCCAGCCTCACCAGATCATGCCGGAACACAGTAAACACCACAGTAAACACTTCCGGACACTTCGCAACACTTCACATCAGCTTGGGTGTTTTGCAGAAGGGTTCCTTAAAGTAAGAGCAGGCCAATTCTCACTGAGCTTACACGGGAAAGCAAAGAAATAGATGTTGCACATAGCCCAGCCAAAACAAGAGTGAAACATGGCGAAACACTTTCAGACACTTCATCGTCAAGACACTGTCAATGCAGCCTGTGAGATGACAAAGATTATGTTTCAAAACTCCTACATCCAGATTTATCAAGACCTATTTGCTAATTGAATAAAGAAAAGAAGAGCCCTCAAGCCACTAACCATTCACCTCCAAGAGAAGAAAATGTGCTATAGATGGATCTTCCAGACCATTAGTTCCCCCAAAGAGGCTAAAGAAATCTAATTCCCCGATCATCCAGAACAGCAAAGAAAGGGGACCCTCCTAATTGCCCGCTCACCAAGCAAATAATTATCAATTTATACATTTGGATGACACACACTCATCACAAAAGATACTTAGACAACTGGTAGAGAAGGATGAACTAGGCCGGCTGGCACCCATGCTGTCTTTAACAACTCGATCCAAAAAATCCTCAGACAAAAGCAATCACTCAATAGTATTAACTGGGCCGATTGAGCTGTTTGCTCGTAGGTCTATTCAGAGATGATCTCACATGTGTTACTGTTGTTGTTTTTTTAAATTGTGTTTCCTTGTTGGGAGTGGGGAGGGAGAGGAGGAGACACTCAAGTTATGTTAATAGTGTTTGGAGAATAATTAAGAAATAGATCCCGAACCCGCTCACCCCCCAAGTAATGCTGCATCTACAAATATGGGGCACTCCTGCTGTAATTCACAACTTCAAGTTATGACCCCAAATGCAAGTCAGTCCTATGAAGAATCACAGATCTAGGCTGCGCAATCACGTTCTTGCTGGAAACACACTTAGATAGCCTCAGATATAAAAATTGGCTAGTTGATGGGTTGGACATAGGTGGCTTTGGAGATCGTGGATTAGCCCATTGTAGATTTTAATGTACAGGGTTCTACAGGATCTTGATTAGAGAAGCCAAAGACTATGTGAGAATTTTATGAAATGTTGGTTTTTGTAATTATGTAATTATGGCCTTCTATTCCATGGCCCAACGTGGGTGGTGGAGAGAGCTAGTTGGTTTGTGTCCCACCCGTTACCTTTTTTGCAAAATAAAGTAAATAAAGCTAATTCTTTCTTGCACCTGGTATGCTCCAATTATTTTGTTTACTTGAATTGATTTTGGTGACACTTGTACAATTCACTAGTAAAACATTATGATTCTAGGATAAAACAAGGCGAGTCAAGTGTGTCCCAGTAGGCCTAGGCCCATTGACTCTGGTTCTCAACAATCTAGACTTAACCCTTTGCCTTAAGCAGAGTGATTTGCATAACTGGTTGCAGGGGGGACTGCAACATATAGCACTGATGTGTTGGGGGACTCAAGCATTAACTTTCCTGGAATGTAAAGATAAATTCTCACCTCACTCTTTGAAGAAGAAAGTGAGCTTACGGCCCTTTAGTAACTTGCAGGCAAGGGATGGGTTCACAGAATAACTCAGAGTCTAAATAACTGAACCAACTCAGGAAGATGGCAAAGTACTGTTTTATTATCAATTATCTAAAACAGGGAGTTACAACAGACATCAAAGGATGTTCGCTCAATTGCTTTCAGTGATCTTTCGCAAAACATAGACTTTATACTAAAAATACATCAGAAGTGATGTCATACTATGTGGCAAATAATGAAAACTCTACTAAAGATTGCGATAGGCTTAAGGGGAACATCTAAGTATATATTACATAGGAACTAGGATTGTGTTTGGCTGCCCACTGTCAGGTGGACAATATACGCCTACCTGTAAAACATGTCATATTCAAAACCATTAAGTAAACAGTTTTCAATTGTTCTGTAAACTATAAGGTTCTTCATTATACAGACCTCTACAATTGGTTGGCATGTTTGTTCCATGTCTGGCCTGACTCTGTCTCCCCATCCAATTTGCCCACAATCTACCTCATCACCCAATCCTTCTGCCATGAAGGTTGTCTTTGAACTTGGCCTTGCCAAGTATTCTTGTCTCTGAGAATACATGGGAATGCGAGCACTCACTATCGTTGTTCTAGGACTCCAAGTTCAACCCTATTTTCATCTTTGGCTCACATGACAGAAGACCACTATTTGGTCCATTTCCATGTCTTAAATGAATACAACTTGGCACTCTTGGTGTTCTTTCTTTGCACCTTAACATAATATCATTCAACCTGTGCACGTTCACTACTTTCAAGAATAGATAACCAACCATTTCTGCTTCAGTTTTTATACCAGGCCAGATAGCCTTGCAATCCAGCACCATGATTTCAGCTTATTCTTGCTGCAACACAATTCTCCCTCTCTTCTTCATGGGTCCTGGTTTACCAAATTTCATGATACTGATGTCCAGCTTCTATACAGTGGCATCTTTGCCTACATTCTATTCACTATATATAGCCAGCTTCTATGATGACTTAGTCTATCTTGCGTTTCAGCATCTGTACAATTATTTAATGGTTGATTCTCTGCAGCACTTTGTGCATGTGTGATCTAGTTTTTCATATTTAAAAGTTCACTCAATTCTTCGTCATTAGTTTCTGTAGGTACCATGCATCCTCTTCACTCAATACCTTGGGACGTTGCACATGTCTCTTGGGACGTCACTAGCTTCTCTCTTTGCTCTTTTTCAGATTCCTTCTGGGACTTCCACCCTCAGATTGTCATCTTTTCGGGGATACATTCTATAGGGTTGTCTCAATGGGTATCTTCTTTTGAATATACGCTGCAGTATTGGCACAAGTGCTGGTGTCAAACACGGCACAATCTCAGACTTCCAACAAATAAGAGGCAAGGGGCAGGATTTCCTGCAGAGGCAAGTAACTGCTCCTCTACATAAGGTTTAGATGTGTGCAAGGAACTAGTCCAGGAATGGTGAATATATGCCCTGGAAATGCCCTGGAACTTACAATGGGGGAGAGTATAGTGAAAGGAAGCATCTCCAGGCTATTTAAGAACTTAAGGACAGATATAGACACATAAGCCCACACACATGTCCATATGGGAGACTGATCAAGGCCCAGAAATAAATGATCAGACTTGGACTGATATATGGACAAGAAACTATTCCCCCTCCAGATGTCTCACAAACAAAAGATGGTAACTATTTCCCATCAGTTTACATAAAATTAAGCATGTGATAGATCCCCATTGTTGGAGTATGTGTGGTTTGCATGGTTCTTATTTCCATAAGTATTGGGATTTCCCAGTCATTACCTATTGGGAAGAGATCCTAGCAGTTATTACAGTTATAACAGGGATTTGTTTGCCTATGGAGCCAGCTATTATTCTGCTGGGATCCACTGTCGAAGACGTATTTTGAAGGTCGGGGGTTACAGCCAAATTGCTTACCCATCTACATGTGGCAGTGAGAATAACAATTGACAGATTCCGAAAAACAGAAGATGGCTTGCAGTTAGCGATGTGATGGGCGAACATGTCAGTGTTAGTACTAGGCCCATAGGCTCTGGCAGATAAAGCCAGGCTTAGGCCCTATGTCCTCAGTGATAGGCAACCCAGATTTCTCCCTAAATTTCTCCTGAGGTTCCTTTCAGAGATGGGTCATTGGTGGCCATAACAGATTGGGAAGGCGGCATCATGACAACCAACGCCTCTTGAACTCCTCATACATGATGAAATACAGAAAGAAAAATTCATGAAACTATATTGCCTACTAGACAGAACCAACCTACAGGAAATCGTGCCATACATGAAGAGATGGGAGGAGGAGCTGGGAACAAATATCCCCATAGAGACCTGGTTAACAATATGGAGTAAAGCTGTGAAATCATCAAGATGTACAGTCAAAGGGCCTCATTACGACCCAGGCGGTAACCATGGCGCTAGTAGCGCCATTGGTTGCCGCCGGTATTTTACTGATTCCGCCATGGTGAATGGCGGAATTACCGCCCCATTCCAAGGTTGGCGGGGCGGTAATTTCCCATTCACCATTGGCCCTTCCCCATTCCCATTTTTACCCTCATAGGGCTCAATGGAAATGGGGAAGGCGGTAGTTACGGTACCACAAATTGCGGTACCGTAATTACATCCAAGGTCCCTTTGCGGGTCCAATCCTTAACGGCTGATAAAACCAGCCATTAAGGTGGGAAACCGCAAAGGGACCTCGTAATTAGGCGATAAGGGGTTAACAGCGCCGCCACCTTTTATGGCACCGTTAACCCCTTACCGCCTGGGTCGTAATGACGCCCAAGGAATGCTGCTACAAGATCGTTCCTTGACACTACTATGACTCTAAGCATTTGCACAGCTTCAAGCAAGAGATCTTCCCTCAGTGTTGGAGTGGCTGCAGTGAATTGGGCATTGTAGGCCACATGTGGTTGTCATATCCCAGAGCCCAGAGATTCTGGCAGGAGTTCTTGGCCAGACTTAAAGACATAACAGGAATGTCATTCGTGCAAGATCCAATATTTCTGGTTCTAGGCACCTGGAAGGACATGGACCAGTTAAAAGTGATGGTCCAGTCCCCCAAATGCATCACTCTCAACCTTAACATTGCCAGACTCGCCCTAGCTCAGAGATGGAAAGACACAGAGAAGGCCCCCACATATCGATCTGATGGGCTAAGCCGTGGAACATTTGGCCGTTGGAGAGACTGAGGGCCATCATTTGCGTGCCCCATTTATAGAATTCTGTTCTTCCACTTTCACTAACACTGATAGACATGCTTTGCTCAAATTTACCACCCTTCTTTAATTTAAGTTCTTGCTCATACGGTGCAAGTTTCTGTTCTGCTTTGCCGATCGTTGACCTCTGTGCTTAACATGTTCCTTCATGGCATGACTTCCTGGCCCCATGTCATCCACACACACCCCATCAAAATGATTCATTCATGAAAACAAAATAAAGTTGTGGGAAAAAAAGAAAAGAATATTAACCAAATCCAATTTAATTGTACACAGTTCATGCCTTAAGATCATAAAGATCCCCACCACCTCCCAATCCTTTTACTTTGCAGACCACCATTCTTCTCTAAAGCTTCCTTTCTTGGCAGGCATTTACAGAGACAAACAAACCCTGATAACCACCTAATCCCCCATCAAGCATCTAATATGATCAATGTTAACTATGCCCACAAAGCGCAATATACTTTTTAACCACCATATTTACTACAAACTATCACCACAGAGGTGATGTCATGTGAGGTATCCCTGGAGGGTGAGTGGCATGTGCGTTGGTGATGCGCCTGCATAATTGAAGGGCGGACATTGCCCATTGTGGTTAACCAACTGAATCCTAGTGTATATCAGAAACCCTAGAGGCAAGTGTATGGCACACATCCAGTTGGAGCATGTATGGGCTCTTGAAGTAACCCTTGTGCAAGACTTAGCGACTCTGCGAATCACAAATACTCTTAAACAGAATGGTGGTTAAAAACCTCTACTTGTTATTTCTTTTTTCTATGTCAAACCATGAAAAGAAACAAGTTAGAGCATAATTATACACAATATATAAATGTTTCCTTGAGTATGACATTGCTTCTTGACAACTCACCCCATCCCCCTTTGAAGGACATAATAGGTTAACTTTCTGCATCCCTTTCACAGGGCTACAACTTCCCTAGTTCATTTTAGAGTCTTGGCTCCAGTGAAGCGTATGAGGGGCCATGCCCTCAACTCAAAGAAGACTGTCTTGCTCCAGTAATGGAGAAAACGAGGGTCATGCGACAAAAGAATAAATGTATGGCCTAAGCCCCTAAAACAAGGTGAACTTGCAGCTGCAGGCTGCAGAGATAATGTTTGCCTTGCAAAACAAAAACGGGTGGTGCTCACTTCAAAATGTTTGTTCTTGACCCAGGTACCTCGAAGTGATAAATCTCCTCAGAACACCTCAGGGAGTCTCCTGGGGAGCTCTACTCTGCTGAGGTATAGACGGCCATATTGTCAGGCATCGCTGGGCTCCAATGTGCTCCAGAGGACATGGCAGCTCAACTCCGCCTCTTTGCTGTCTTCATGGGTGACTCCCCAACTGGACCTCTGGTACCACAAAAGGTGAAAGCTCCGGAGTTCTACTAATGGGACTGGAAGGGAAGCCTGAGTGACTGCCTTGAGGAGCCTGGCTGTTGGAATGGTAGGGCCTCAGTTTGCCAGTCCAGTAGAGGGATATAGGCCAAAGAGGGCTCATTAGGCTAGGCTAGGCTTTTCCTGTCAGTCGCTAAATAAAAAATGTGCAGGTAGCCTTCACCCAGCACACACAGTTTAGACCATGAAAAGATGATGTCAAAATGGAATACAAATACAAATAAAATCCACTTCACCATGAGTGCCCAACTCCAACACAGGCACACCGCCAAATGTGAAGACACCAACAAATCATACAACACGCACGAGTGATTGTACAGAACTGAAAATAATGATCAACACATTGCTACCAAATACAAGTTGAACTACAAGAGTTTCAGCTCTGGCACTCATTGAATCAACATGTTTAATCATGTCCGTCATCACATCTTTGATAAGACAATTATGTGCAATTAAAAGTGACCTCTTTGTATTTTAAACCTAGAATTGTGTGAAGCATGCATATTTGATTGTTGGAAACTATACTTAGCTTGCATGACCCATGTTCTCTATGTATGGTGTGTTCCGATCCCACTGTTGGGTTCCTGTTTGTCGAAATAACTATATATGGGTTACCTCATCTTTAAACAGAGACATCTGGCCCGCCATGTTTCAAAGCAGATAACATGTAAGTCAAGCAGAACAACTTTTATTTACCTAACACCACAGATATATACATCTTGTGGCCTTCTTTCAAGGTCTTGACAGCATTGAGCTGTGTTTCTAGTCGCTTTCCAGTGTGTTGAGTTGCGTTCAAGTTAATGAGCTGGCTTCACAGGTCAAAACACTGTGATACAATTCACAAACGGCAATGGCTAATGGCTCAAAGATGTTTGGTGTCGGAAGGAAATTAGAGATTCAGCTTAAGCTGTGTGCCGGCTCGACTGGCTCCAACAAACTGGTGTAAACATGGAGCAATGGATTGTTGCTAAAAGAACTGGTGTGATGTTTTATTTAGTGTTTTAGCTAGACGGCATTCCGAGCAGTTGCATCACCTACTTGAAATTGAAAAGAGTGCCAAAGCTACTGTGGGACCTTTCACCAGATCCATGAGGATAGGTGTGTCTGTCTTCTGCCAATCCCTGCCAGAAAGTTTGTCAGGGACACCTTCAGGGCTGCCAAAGAGTCCTGGCTTCAGTCAGGATTTCCCACAGCAGGTCACTGAAATTTTCCTTTAAAGTAGTTAGGGAGGGAGTCTGCACCCAATGGGTGTGACATTTGGGAAGCCTTTACCGAACAAAGCTAAATCTTTTTGAAGATGGTTGCAAGATGAGTCCAGGGTGGTGTGTCCAGATTATGCTACAAGAGTCACAAGTATTATTAAAATATAATTGAATTAAGAGGTGTCTCACCCCTTATGCAATCGCTTTGACACAGTGTATTGGTCCATTTCATGCAAGGGGACAATCATGACTGTTGTATCAATAACTATTCTTTCTAATATCAGCCTCCAGAGTCCTCTAACTGGAAGTTTGGACCAGGCCTATCCAAAATAGCTGGACCGCTGCCAAATGTGTAGGTCCTCCCTAGGCTACACTGTACTTCCTCCCCTTTCCTTGTCTAGCTCAGGTCAAAAAGACTCCAGTAATGATCTCCCTGGTGAGACTTCCCCATTATGTTGCAGAAGGCCAGTTAAAGCACGCAGCTCCTACAGCAAGCCCAGATGTGGTATGTCCTGTTCTCCCAAGCCCTCCAAGGAGAGAAGAAAGTACATCCTGGCAGGGTTCACTCGTTGTTGTGGGTGAGCCTCCCGAGCCAGATGCAATACACAAATGGCTCTGCATCTACAAGAGTAACTGGAATGTAGAGGACAGTAGAATGACATTTCATTTGGTTTTGGCAGTTTTAACTATACAGTAAAAATAGCCGTAGATTTATATTTAGCCATAGGTCTGCCACAACAAAAATTAGTTTATGCAGATAAAGATGTTTTGAACATAGGTGCCAATATTTTTAAAGGCATCCCATGGTTTTTTAATTCATTTTGGTTTCAGTAAGCTATTTTAAGAAGGCCTCTGTTATTCTTTGGCTGCCATGTTGCCCAATCATATTGCAGTTGGTTGTGTGCCTGTAAATAGGAACAAGCAATTTACACATGTGTGAACTATACTTTTCAGCTTGAAACATTTTGAAAGTGGAGCCCACCTTCTGAGAGAGAAAATGACCAAAGGTTAGGATGTGTGCCACATTTAGAGTGGGCCTTATGATCCCAGTGCTTGCACAAAAATACCTTGGTAGAAGATGGCTATTGATATGATCCGTCATTGCCTGAACGTTCTACATATATAAATATGTTTGTTTTAAAAAATATATATATATGGTTTAAATTGACAGCAATATTTACACTGTGGTTGGGGGAATTACCGTTTTTTTCACAAAAATAATGTCTTCCAGAGATAAATTAAAAAGAAGTGCACAATAATCACCTCTCTACCATTAACAGGACAAGGACTCTATGTTGCAGGTCATCAGTCGCTTGACGTCCATTGGTTGGCCAACCCAATGAAGGCACTAGTTTCTTGCTTTCTGGTCTGATATCCAATATGTAGAATTAGCAAAACACTAATGCTTCATGACAGAAACAAATCCATCAGCAACCGACATTCACCTATATTCTCTACAATTCAACGATACATAATGGATAAGACAGATGTAGGGAAATCAGGCAAGCAGACATGGCAGAGTCACATTTGATACATTATATGGAATGTGAAGGTTATAACTTAATATGTCTTGAAATTCTGAGCGTTTTACATACAAAGTAGATACAGTATATCAATGTGTGAATATACAGTCTGCGTGTAGAAAAGTCATATGCAGTGTGTGAATGGAATACTTGTGTTGGAATGTTCAGGGGCTCATTTGAACTGTTGGCTAATAACAGTGCCTCCTCTCTGGTGTTGACTGTTATTTACTGTGTGCCCGTTGTTACACGGCCTACGGTAGCGGCTGCATAGTTATGGTTAAGTTGCTCAACCAATAGGAAGAGCACTTTTTGGGTGGCTTAGAACTATGCTTCCCCTGGAAGAATCCTCACCAACCTTTGCAGAAAAAATATATGGGCCACTCTAAATTCTTTTTGGCAGGTTTGGTGAGGTTTCGTCAAGGGGGGGCAAAGCTATAGGGGGTCCCAAAAATGTTTTTTTTCCATAGACATAATGGGAAAAAACTTTGCTCACACCTACAGCCCAAACCGCTGGACGGATTTTCACCAAATTTGCGGCAGGTGCTGCGGCTTGGTCCCAAAAGCGCGCTTTTCTAAATTTGGTGTAAATCCGTCCAGTAGTTTTCTTTACAACGGGCTAAATGTAAGTACAACAATTAGTGATATCAATGACATTTGTGATGTCATCTTTGATTTCCTGGGTGTTAGTGTTAGCAGTGCACGATGGTGGTGCGATTTCTGGTTGCTTAGCCTACCACAACTGGCGAATTTCTGAGGTTTTCCGGTTTTACTTGTAAGCATAAAGTCCATTTAGCAAAGGTTTTTCATTGAATTTCATAGGTTTTTATTGGTGCAACTTAATTATAAGGTCCCTTTAACTAAGTTTTTCATTGAATTTAAAATATATGTTTCGCTTGACTTCCTTGATATTGTGTTGTTTATCAACATCGTTAGGTAAAGCAAATGGGTTGAAAAGAGCCCCTCTATTCTAAGCATTGGGGCTGATGTTTATGAGTGAGTAGTGAAATGAATCCATGGGTCGAGCAAGTGCATGGACTCCACAGTTTAAAAACGAATTGCTCTGAAGGTCAAGTTTGTCCCTTCTTATACCTTCCCTTGGTTGTTGAAATTCAGACCAGATTTGAGGTGGTGTTGTTTTTGTAGATGCATGTGAAAGCTTTGGAATACAGCAGCTCCTGATCGTAGGCATCTCCTCCGGGTGCTGCAGGGTAAGCAGACACAGTGGAGGGGAGCCAGTGAAGCATGAGCTATGTACAATAAGACTGTGCATAGAACTTACTAGTGAATGGCAGTGGCAGCTGGTGAATTTTTTAACTGAAGGGGCGTAAATATTTGTCCCTGATATGCGCGAGCGACTGAGCGTAGTGAGAGAGCCACGCCACTCAACAGGGGAAGTCAAGGGGGGTGGTGGTTCTACCCTCGATAATTTTTTTAAATAATCAGTGAAAATGGTTCATTTCAGAGCACACTTTTTAGAAAAATTGGTTTGAAGCCAAACAGTTTTCAATTAGGTTTTGTAGGATGACTGTTTGCTTTTCTCTGCAGGGATTTTCATGAGGCCTTTTCCCTCAATATGTGCCAGTATAAAATGTTTTCACTCTGGCTGTGCTCATACATTTCCATGCCGACAGCAACATTATCCCCTATTATTCCCATATAAGTGCATACTCATGTTTGCTTTGCTCATAATGCCAGTAATAATACGATAGGGAAACATGTTCATGTTTGTTCTGCCAATGTATGGCAGTATCACCATGTAAGAACATACTCCAGTTGGCTTTACCATTATAAATGCATGCCAAAGTATGAAAACATGTCCAAACTGGCTGTACTAAAATGCCAGTCGAGCTACTTAATAACCCTTATCATCGGGGTTTGGGGGGGGGGGTGGCTAACAGGCATGTGAGGCAGACGTGGATACTAGAGGCTCCAGAAGATCAGTTTAAGCATAAGCACTAAACAGCAGAGATAACCCAAATTAAAAAGATTGCCAGAAAGAGGAATGCTGAAGAGGTCGGCAAGCACATTTTTAAGCCTGGGGGAGGCTTGAAGGCGAGCTACGCATGAAAACATCTCGCATGCTGAGAATGAAGAAAATGGCGGCGTGCAACGCGATGGCTGGTGCAAGCCGAGATGGATGCAGAAGTGCCTAGGGAGGAGAAGGAGGGAAGTCACGGAAGCGGGTGAGCCCAGCAGGTCCCTCACAGCATTGACAAACTACGGAGGGCAAAAGCGGCAAGTGTCGAGCCCTGGTCCCATTGCAGATGCACAGAAGACCTGCACCGGCGAACTAGCTCGAGTGGTACATTCAATGACACCATTCAAAAGGAAGAGTTTATTAATGCATCTGATAGTTTCAAATGGGTAATTATTTATTGGCTTATTAATTAAATCTGGATGTCACATCCATGCAGTAGACTTGCCCTGATCATCAATACTTCCTAGGTCAGTGTTCACTATCATGATACAGGTATAGCTTCACCAATGACCGATAAATGTAGTGCGCATGCGCATACCCGTAACACTCGTTTTATTTAGACCTTCTACAAAGGGTGATAAATGTAATGCGCATACTCATAACACACGTTTTTATCAAAGTACGTGTATTAGTTCAGCATGCGCTATCAGACGATCAACCGTAGCACGCATACACACACCAACAACACGTTATCAGTCGATCAACTATAACGCCAATACGCACACCAATAACACTTGTGTAGAATAGAGTTTACGCATTAGACTACATGGAGACCTACACGCCTGCACGTTTATGCTAATAGAGAACCACACAGGCCCCTACTACTAAGCATTTAAGACGCTGAGACTAGCGCTTGCATCTTTAACATCTACGCTAGCACAGAGATAGGGATCTAACCCTAATATACAGGTAAACGTTCATTATTTAGAGTTATTCAATTAGGATCGTAGTAAGTAATTAGATCTGTTTTGATCGGGTGTTTTGGACCCCGATTGTTTACTTAACTCAAGAGCCAGAAAAAATGTGTATTCCCGGATGGTGAACATATTTGCATTCGGTCATTATATATCTTAAGCATGACAACTAATTACACACAAATATTGGTTTTCTCATTGACATTGACATTCTGTATCAACAGACAATTATAAAGAGAAACCTCCGTCAAGGGACTCACAGTACTAGAAAGTAATTCTGAATAAACACAGTGTCTGGATCCATTATACATAGACACACACGATGATAGGTGAGATATAATCCACTCAATAATAACGTTAATACAATTTGTCATCTTTATTTTACCACATGTATCGAGAGCACCGAGATAGCATCTCTTTCCAATTTTAGACCCTCAACAGCTATATCAGAAGTTATAATCTCTGATTCATTAGTAAGCCAATATATTTGTTTCACATTCTTGGGGCACATTATAATGTTACTTTCAGGTGCTGTCTGCGCATGAGCAATCCATGACAAATATGCTAATTAGCACTTTTAACATACTATATCACCCAATTCACATACCGAATATAGTAACGTACTGTCCTTCTGTCTTCTCTTGTTCCTTCCTCGCAACATTTGTACTTATCTCCACAAACAGGGTATGTGAACCCCATATGCTTTTACTTTCAACAATCTATACTTTGTGACATTAATGTGTGATGTCTTGTTGATTTTTTATACTAAATCTGTTTCATTTTATTGTGATGTTACTACACTATTCTGGATTGCAACAATCTCTGTTTTGGTTTTGTCAGCCTTGAGAACGACTTTTATGTTGAAACATGTGTCGGCTGCTGTAGTGTGCTAATGAACATTGCATACTTATGACTTTGAACGCTTTCATATATGTATATATCTGTCTAACAAAATACTATAAACTTCTATTAATCTAAGGAAGAGCGTGACTTGCGGGTCAATACCCATAAAAACATATGCTGATGACATTCTGCTGTACCTGAGCAACCCCGCTGAGAACCTGCCATATGTGTTAGAGGTACTAGACAACTTTGCCATACTGACCAGAATTAGAATAAATAAAAGTAAGTCATGTCTTTTCCAGCTAGCATAATTGGTGACTCTTGAAGATGAAGAGCTACCAACTCTTCCCTTACCATGGAGTAGTAACTCCTTCAGATACTTAGGGCTGAACATACATCATAACCCCAAACGAGAGCACAAATCCAATACATGACAGGCTAAAGAGAACTTAATTAAATCGATGGAAATTTGGGGAAAGCTACCGTTGTCAATGGCAGGGAGAGAAGCACTTTTAAAAATGGTGGCACTACCGAGGCTCATGCACTGTTTTGGGAATATCCCGTACAACATTCCCAAGAAATTCTTCACAGAACTGGACAAAGTATGCAGGGGCTTCTTATGACAAGGCACAGCCTCAGGATGGCTCTAAATGTATTGCAAAGGCCCTATGCAAAAGGAGGGTTGAAGATCCCAAATGTTGAGTTGTATTTCCTAGCGTACCAGTTACAGTATGTAGTACAATGGATAACAGATGACCCTACAGGGAGATAACGCTCCTACGACGAGCTGTAAAAAGATTATATCTAATAACACTTATCATGCTTGCTTCATCAAAGATGCCTGATACAACATGCCATACCACAATACAAAATGACTAAACTGGCTGCATTGAAATGCCCGTCTAGCTACATAATAACAGTTATGCTTGTTTTAACAAAGGTGCCTAATACAAAGGGGTCAATTCATGGAGCAAACGTGCGCCGAAAATCCCAGCGCAAGCAGGCGCAAGGTGGCGCAAGCGTGAGAATCCCAGCGCATGCGCACGCGTGCGATTCAAGGAAGAAGCTGCGCGTGTTTACCTCTGTCCGTGCGCCAAATCCTTGCATGGCGCATGCGGGCACACACGGCGTGCGCTACGCGCACAGCAAAAGGGCACATAGCGCGGCGCACACAACCAAAGTGGGCGGAACAGTGGGCGTAACACGCGGAATGGAGAATAACGCGTGAAAAAGAAGGCGTAACTGGGGAAGTACTGCAGGGAACTACACGGAACGCCCACACGCACGTGAACAACCCGTATTCATGGATTCGAATACGGGAAACCCGCGCACGGCAAAAGACACACACAGGCGTCAACGCGTCCTCCACACGAAGGCAAGTGGAAGCGTCCCCGCGCACAGTATAAAAGTGCGCGCAAACAACAAACACGTATATACAGCTACGATGAATGCCCCATTTGTCGCAGCACTGATCGTGGGACACCGCATGGGGAGGAGAATAGCCAGGGCATGCATTTTCGCACCACGGACAAGCCTTTTTGGGATGCCTGATGACCAGGTCTACGGCAGGTATAGGTTTCCACCCCATATCATCCTAGACCTGGTCAGGGAGTGGGAAGATGACCTTACATCCCCCACCCTTTGCTCCCAAGCATTTAGCCCCTTGGAGAAGGTGCTCAATGTACTGCATTTCTTGGCCACTGGGTCATTTCAGCAGACTACTGCCATAGTGGGAGGGGTCTCACAGGCCATGCAGTCACGCTGCCTACACCAGGTACTGGCAATCATGACAGCGCGCCCCTCAGTCCGCAGGCACATATACATGCCCAGAACACCCGCAGAAAGGCAGGCCGTTGTCCTGGATTTTTTCAGGGTGGCACACTTCCCCAAAGTGCTCGGTGCCATAGATTGCACCCATGTGGCCCTACGTCCACCTAGGGCCACTGAGCACATCTACCGAAACCGCAAGCACTGGCATTCCATCAATGTACAGGTGGTATGCGATGCAAAGGGAATCATCACCTCTGTCATTGCAAACTACCCTGGCTCCACCCATGACAGTTTCATATACAGAATGTCTGCCCTGAGCCGGACCCTGGAAGATGGGCAGCATGGCGACACCTGGCTCCTAGGTGAGTACAAATGCCCTTGCACATGCATGCATGTCACACACACACACACACAAACCCCAATAATCACAACCATTTATTCCTCCCCAGGGGACAGTGCCTACCCTCTGAGCAACCACATGATGACGCCAATCCGGAACCCCACCACACCACCCCAGGTAAGATACAACGCCGCCCATATTGCAAGCAGGGCCATAGTGGAGCGCACATTCGAAGTGCTCAAGTCACGTTTCCGCACCCTTGACCGCTCTGGCGGGCAGCTACTCTATGCACCCCCAGTAGTGTGCAGGATCATTGTGGCAACATGTGTCCTGCACAATGTTGCAACACGGCAGGGCGTACCGGTGGACATGGTGGTGCCCCCACATCCCCAACCACAGGCACAGGAGCTGCCCATGGGAGGGGACAGGGCACGTGGCAAGGAAGCCCGGACCTAGCTTGTGGCCACATTTTTCACCTAAACTCCCACCCCTGCGAAGTGCACACAGGCCTGGCACATACCAGGTGACAATCGATGATGACAAAGAGACAGTCAACTGTCACAACCCTACCACCCTGAGATAGTTGCCATGGAAGTGCCACATTGTCTGCATCCCTAGCTACTTAAACAAAAGCTATCCTGTGTGACTAAAAGGCACACATATGACATGACATGATATGGCATTTGTAACGTGCCTATACACAAGTGGTTCAAGGTGCGACGAGGCAGGGAGGGGGTAACAAGGGAAGACAGACAACGATACTACTAGGCCAGGTGTCATTTAGATTGCGAAAGTGCAGGGGTAGGGGGAAGGGAAAAGTGCAAGGGGAAGGGGAAGGGGGGAGTGCAGTACAGGGTAAGTAGAATAAACAACAAATAAATAGGCCAGCTGGTGGCAACTGCAAAGGTAAGTGCAGACAAGTGCTGGGAAGGGGGGGCTTTAGGGATAGAGAGACAGTCCCGCAGTGCAGGGGTTTCCAGGGAGGCAGTGCAAGTGGAGTGTGGCTGGGCCAGGGACCGAGGTCGGTGAGAGTGGCCCAGTTGCAGATCCAGTGCAGTTCCATTGAAGAATTTAGCAAGGGAGAGGGAGAGAGAAAGCAGAAGCAAAGAGGAAGGTCTTGAGGTGCTTCCGGAACCGGAGATGGTTCTCCTCAAGTTCCCGTGAGGTAGGAAGGCTGTTCCAGAGGGAGGCGCCTGCCGTGGAGAGAGATCTACCCCCAGCTAGTTGCTTTGAGAAGCGGATGACCCTGACATGCAAGGTGTGAATCACACACACCTGCAAAACAGGCCGTGACCATCACTGTTATGTCACTCAAACCCTCCCAAACCACAACATGACATGGCAAGCAATAGCCATACACCAACCAAGTACCAATAAGGTACACATTGCCATGTCAAAAATGTACAGTGGCATCAGACAATGATGCCTGACATAGAATCAGATGAAATGACTGACCAACAACCTCCCACCCAAAAAAAGTAATTCCCAAATGCATTACAAAAGTTGTAGACGTAACATAACAATGAATGCCTGTCTACATGCACATTGTGCATTGCAAAATCAACACTGCAGCTTCTGTGTGCTGTGTCCAACTCCTGCAACACACTGCTCAGTGCACAGCACAGTGAACAGCTATTGTGTGTGATGCACTCCCTGAGCATCACATATAAGCGACAAACCACATCAAAAAGCAAATTAGGCATGTACAGGATCCATAATTGGTCACAGCACATGTGCTGCAGGGACACGGTGGGCACCAGAAGGCAAACAGAGTGTGCATGTGGATATCCAAGGGTGCTTGTACATGTAGTGCATCATAGTGCAAGTGTGTGGGTCAGTAAGGACATGCACTCAACATATGCATGTGCAATCAAATGACCATCAGTGTCCTCTACACATAACATGTGAACATTCACCATGTGTACACCCCAGCATGTCAAACCACAACTATCCCCTCACACCTGAAAGGTAAACACAACACATGAACAGGCATTGATCAGCAGAACACAACATGTACATAGGATACCACAATTACAATGTCTGGGTTCCCATCACACTGCAGGGCATGGCAACTATCAACAACAAAACACCCCCCCTCCCTCACAAATGACCATGACCCACTGAACAACTGCACCTGGGTCATGGAGCCTTCAACCCTCAATTTCACCTGGCCACAGGATCACCCTTCCCCTTCGTCACCATCTCCCATCTTGTGTGTAAAAAGGTGCCTGCACCCTCAGAGTCCACCCTCATTTGCAAAATCACAAAATCCAAGCAAGAAAAACGAACCAGAAGACCCTCCAGTATATGACTTGACGTAGCAGTACCTCACAAAGGCCAAGTACTACCACAATGATGTAACAACCAAGGTAGCACAGTAAAACAATGTCACAACAGGATGTGAACCATGTGTGGTACATAACATAGAATGATGCACCATGAACGGATGTGTACTGTCACAGGTCCCGTGTACAGACGCAGGAGTGGCACGAAACAACCACCCCCACCGTGTCCCGGGTGCCTGCAAGGTCAAACTCACACAGGCCTCTGAGACCCTGGTGGGGAAGGAGGGTCAGGGATATGCAGTCAGGACAGGTGTTGGCACACTGGATAACTGAAATGAGTGGCAGGAGAGGGGAGGAGGAATGACACATGAAAGTAGGGAATGCACGGAAATGTAATACCTGCATGAACACATACACAATCCGAACAAACTTGGACATCATTGTCATGGCCTTATGTAGTGTGAACCCGAGGCATCCGCAACCCCAGCGGGGAAAGAGGGTTAGGGAACGTTGCTTGGATAGGTATGGGAAGCAGGAACACCGGGTAGAGGGTACAGGGTTTAAAATTGGATAGGGCTCCAGGTGATTAGGGGAAAACAAACATATCAAATTGAATTACACATTCATCCATGCATTAGTGCACCCCCCCAGCAAGCCTATGCAGAGCAGTTTGAAAGAAAAATAACAAGACACTTAGCTCTGGTTTTGAGTGCTGGCCTCCTGCCTGCGCATTCTCAGGTCCGGTTACAGGAGCAGTTCAATGCTGCAAAGAGAGCCACAGTTAATAATCTGTCCGTGCCCATCTTACAAAAACACACCACCAAATATGCCCCATAGCAATAAACTACTCTACAAACAGACAATCTGGTGTAGATGCTTCGTACCCATATGTAACATTACCCCTGTGATGGGTCATACACAGTCAATGCAGTAAGTCAGCCGCCGGTGGGTGCGTGGCAAATGGAACACCAATGTGTCACAATTCACACAACATGCAATGTTCCCTGGGTAAGCAGACAGACCCATATAGCAAGGCATGACTTCAGAACAAGTCGTGTTCCACCATGACCGAAACAAAGTAGGCAGTGCATGTTTCAAAATGTACATGGAAATGAAATGCACTGCCCCCGAGTATGTCCCTTGCTGTATGTCCCTGTGAGCTGGTCCTTTCCATGTCTCGGAAGGCTACATGGTTGATACAAGTGCCTCGATGGACTTTGGTGTACCGGAGGGTATGTGCCACTGCCCCTGCAGGTGCCCCAGACAACCTTACAATCAACAGCCATCAGTCCACCAACACATCTGAGCTGTATTGTGTGCTTCAACACCAATATTCGTCCAAGCTCACCCTCAGTGCTGTTACTAAGCCTGCATGTGCAAATCGCCTGGTGCAAGCTTTGCTGTTTTGTGGCCCCCCTGTGCTGCTCACCTTGCCTGGAGTTCCTTGGAACACTGAAGTGGGAGAATGGAACAAAAGGCTCCCACCAATCCCCTCACACCCATGGCCTAGAGGATCGCGGCCCAGACACCCGCCACGAGAGGAGTTTGCCCACCTACCAGATGACCAGATACCCTGGTACAGGAACATACGGATGTGCCCACCAGCCTGCCCACCAGCCTGCCCTGCCCATGCCGACACCTGCGGCATGGATGAACTCGACTGAACCATTCAACAGTAAATTAACATATCGTTAGAGATGCCATGACGAACTAGCCAACGGTCAGCACATCCGTGCAAACATGCACACTGGACACTCCCACACCAATCCACTCGAAGAACATATTCAGTGCTATGACGTAGGTCACGGACATACCCACTGACACGCATCTTTATTATTTTTCACATAGGTTTTTCAAAATGCAGAAACGCAAGACGCACAATGAACTCATCTAAAATGTTTGCTCACGCTTCTTCTAAACCTATGCATTGCAATGAGAAGTATAACGAAGACATGATACTGGGGATAAAGCAATATCATGCTAAAGCATAACCTAAAGCGCGGTGCATCAAACGTCTCTACCTATGCACCAGGCCCAAGTAGGCCGCAAGCAAGAGCTTCCATGAACATTGAATGAGCAAGAGTACAGTTGCTGACCCTGCAGAATGAGCCCGGCGAGAGCAGACAGTCAAGGGCACAATGTTGCAAACTCGCATGCCGCAAGCCGACGCCAAGGTCACACCTGCAAATTAAGCCAGGCACACAGTGGAAAATGCAATATTAAATGTGCAGAATTCTGCCTCAACCACGGTCTCACCTCACGTGACCAAGCCGAACTTGACAGGGTGCCAGGCCCAGGAGGAGGGAGGCGTCTGGATCCCACGTTTCAAGACACAGGCAGATACAATTAAGCGACTCAATGGACATCTGCGGCGGTGGGAGTAGTCTGCCTTCCAGCATATGAACAAATCCTCACATTGTCTGCACCGCGAGCTGGGAACAGCAATGGTCCCAGACTGGGGGGCTCGCGAATGGACCAATCAGAACATGGGGCTCTTATCACTGACGCCATTAACATTAGCCAATCCTCAGGGGTCTTCATGTAACAATTTTCATGTATCAAATTGAAGGGACAACCCAAGTATACCACCTGACTGACCCTCAACCACTAACAACGCTCTCTATACGTATGCTATACTAACCCTACCACTCGAGGAACCAATCCAGAGTGGCGATAGGTTTTTTGCTAACTTTCCCAGGTGACGCAAGTAGCGCATCATACTAAGGTAAAAAGGGCCTGCGAGCCCCACGATTGGAGAGAGAGTGTCAGGACGGACGCGTACGATCCTTGACCCATCCCTGCTGTTTTGTTTAATAAACAGCAGAATCACCTTGCTTCTTGCGTGTGCCTCAGCCTCATTTTTTGGGATACACGGGAGGAGTTGGGGCCTCCCTGCCTGGAGGTCCGCGGACGGCCCAGCCTACCCCGGGAGAATTTCCCCCCGACAAGTTGGAGGCACTGCTGAGATCTGTTTAAGGTCTGCTTTTATTTTATTTTTCCGAGTACTCCCGTTGCGAGGAGGCCCGGCGGCGCGGCCCCCTCTCCCGCTGCCCCCTTTTGAGGACTACAGGACCATCGCGGAACTGCGAGAAGACCGGACAGCGCAATCCGGATATTGGCCTTCGGGAGCCGGTTGAGAAGTATCCCGCCCGCGGTTGGCGAGTGTCCAGACATGGTCCAGACGAGGGGAGGTGGCGAGCCGCTTGGAGGGGTGCACGCAGTCAAGCGGCCCCGCATCAAGAGAACTTGGTGAGTATGCCACGCACAACAAGCAATGTGAAATTGTGAGGGAGGGGGGAGGAATTGAATACGGGAGGCGGGAGGTGTTACACAGGTGCGCGGCGAAGGTTGATAAAATTAGTGTTGACGGTGAAGTGAATGGTAGCTAGACAAGTGCGAGAGCAGTCCGCTACGTTACGGAAGAGGAGGGGGCGGAGCACAAAAACATCACGTGCGGCCGCTCGTAGACACTGATTGGCCCAGGTCGCGACCACGTGTAAGGGTGTGTGTGTGTGCGGCTTCCTACGATTTGGTGATTTTTGATCAATGAGTAGATGAGGATCCCTATTGATCAAGCAGGAAACTCGATAGATAGATGACGTTTCCCTGTAGGCGGTAGCTAGCTGGTTGCCTAATACGGAAGATAATTGGCTGGTTAAGCCCTCCTGTCGAGGGACGTATCACACGCGAGGCGACGCAGTGTGCGCAGTCCGATTATATTGTTGATTACCTTGTTCCAGGCGTGACAGGAAGACAGCTGTGGGGTTAACGGGGGTAGATTGCAAGTGTATTTCGTACTTTTAAAAACATGTAAAGAACTTACCAGTAGTTTTTGAAGAGATCGGTGATGTCACCAGTAGGGCTTTCATAGGATATCTCGAACACAAGGCATTTTTTCTTTCGGAGAGTGGTGGGGAAGAGAATTATGGTAAGGGAGTGGAGACGGAGATAAACGGTAACAAGTTGATCGGGGAAGGGTGAAAAGGGGGACGTGGCTGCGCACGGAGAACGCCGGCCACGGCAAGTGAAGAAAGAGGAGGAGGGGTAAAAGAAAGTGGGACGGCTGTATAAGAACGTCACACGGGGCACGCAGCCGCAGGGGGCTACGTGCGCCTTGGCCGCAGGGGGCCGTAAAGGTGTTTGGTAATGGAAGAAAAGAAAGAAAAGAGTATACAAATGCAAATGCTATATTTTTCTATTTTTCCTTAGCGGACAATCGCAAGTCCCCAAAATGACGGGGCCAGGTAAAAGATCTAAGATTGTATAGTGTACACTGTTAGCAAGATAACCGCTGCCAACTAGTGGTAGGATAACAAGTGAAGTGATACTATGTCATACGGGATAGGATCGGGAGGGTGGGGGAACACCCTCACTACCCCGCTACAGCAGATATGTAAAACACTGTCACCCCATAGGGAGAAACTGATCAAATATAGCATAGAATGGACACACGGGACGGACAACAAAATAACAACACCATGGCCGCCTAATGGCAGTTTCAATCCATATACCCAACATTCACTGTTAACTCATCTGCATAACACATACAAGGGGAAGAAGCTGATACACCACGTGGAGGTGTTTAACTTGTGGAGGATGTTTCAAGGGTCCCGACCAGGACCAAACGGAATGTTCATTATGGGGGAAGCAACGGAAGAGGAGAAGATTAAGGAGGAAGGAGAGAATGGGGAAAAAGAGAGTGAAGGCACACAGAACACGGGGAACGGACGAGAGGGAGGAGAAAAGAGTAACAACCTAAACGAAAAGGAAATAAAAAAGGAACAGAGCAACGATATGCCCCTAGCGAAGGTAGTGAAAAAGGAGGAAGGGGGGTTATATCCTTTGACAGAACTACGAGAAATAGTACAATTAAGGGTGGCCGAGGGGTACTCGAACCCGGCATACAGCCCGCCACCATATACAGCTACAGGTGGCCACACGGGAGGGGAGCACACTAGTACGACGGGATCAGCTCGCACGAAGATGCCCGCAGGGGAGGGGAGGACTGACGAAGAGCAGGTCGCAGAAATAGGCCATGATGAGTGGGTAGCTGCGCAGGTACTATTAAAATTACGAGGTTCATTAACAGGAGAAGAGAAGGAGGCAGTAAGGAAAATGGACGAGGATAATACCAGGAAGAGTGAAATGAAAGGGGAAGAGGGGAAAAGAAAGGAGGGAGAGCTGTTAAGAGAAAAGGAAGAGATTTTGGAGGAACGATTAGCAGAATTAAGGGATGAGCAGAATGCACTGATCAAGCAGCTCGAGAGAGAGGAAAGAGAGAGAGCACGGGAAAGGAAGGAAAGCAAGAATGAGTTGGAAAAAATGAGGGAACGAACTGAGGAGCAAAAGAGAGAAGCAGAAAGGGTGAAGGCAGTAGCAGAAAGGGTATCCAGAGAAGCACTGCGTGACAAGAAAAGAGAGGAAGAAGAGGAAGAAAAGGAAATGGAAATATGGAAGAGGAGATTAGTATCAGAAACGACAAGGAAATACGAAGAAGGGAGGATGATAGAGGGTATATTAGAGCGGGAAAGAGCGAGATGGGAAAGGAAGAAAGAAGAAGAAAGGATAATGGAAAAGATGAATAGTGAAGTAATAGAGGAATTGAAAAAGAAAAGAGAGGAAATTGGTAGAGAAACAACGGAGAAAAATGAAGGGGAAAGAGAAGATAGGAGAGGGGAGAGTGAAGTAAGGAGGTATATATACAGAGACACAGAAGTAGCAACAATGTCAGCACAAAGGGGAGCAATTGGTAAAGGAGAAAAGGGAGGAACGGATCTAATAGACTTAAAAACAGTAACGATTAAGGGTAAAAAGACAGATTGGGGGTTGCCATTCCTGAATGACTTTTGCAGTGAGGAAGGAGAGGGAATGGAGAAGGAAGGAAGAAACAGTGAAAGGGAAAGTTTAGATAAATTATACATCACCCGGACAAATAGAGAATCACCATGGATCTGCAGGAGACAGGAAGGACTGGAGGCAAGTGAGGAGGAAGAGCAAGGAATGGAGGAAAGGCAGGCACGTGCAGCTACACCCTCACCACCCCGTCCAACATGCTCCACTACCTCACACTCATTAAGTGCAACATGCCCACCTAAACTCGCACCCTTCCCCCACGAACTGACACCCTATGCAGGCAGGCTTAGAGACCTCCCTGGACGCAGGCAGGGAGAACGAATGCACACGCCCACATTAAATAAAGGAAATGATAAGAGAAGGGGAAGAGCTGGAGGAGAACATGTTACGAGCAGGGGAAATATGGACCCAATTGACTATGTAGAAGAAACGGAGAAGAGGAGGGGTGCACAGACTCGATTTTGTGGAACCCAGGGGGTCAAACAGGACACAACTTAATGCCGCTTCTGGAGAGGGGAGGGGTTAGACCACAATACGTCCCTTGGAAGCATGCAGACAAGGAAAATATAAAGTGCAGGCTCCCATCATTAAGTGGAGGTGCAGGAAAATGGATATATGAAATGGAAAAACACACCGCAGGACAGAAACTGGCAGTGGGGGATATAAAGGGCCTTCTAATATCAATATTGGGGAATGCAGCAGATGACATCTGGATGAGAGCAGGCTTCATTGGAGTCACAATAACAAACACATCACACGATGGGGCACCATTCGCAAACTGCAGACATGCATTATGGCAAGCGCTGAGGGTACAGTACCCAGACACATCAGACATAGGAGCAATTACCTCACGCAAGATGCGGGAGAACGAAGATCCTGTTGATTATATCCAGGAAATTCAAGAGAAGTGGCGTATGGAAACTAGAGAACAATGGGACAAAACACCAGCAATATTCTATCTTATACTAAAACAAGGGCTCCCAGAAGCAGTTCAGAAACAACTGAAGAAGGTGGTGGGGATGGAAGCAAAAGCATGGCCAGAAATACAACTGACGATAGTACATCATTGTAGGACATGGCAAGAAAAGATGAAACAAAAGGAAGAGGATAGAAAAGCGGAAGAGGCTAAATTGGTACAGAAAAAACTTACTAAATACACGATGGAAGGCGCACTTATAACTACACCTGCAACAATGACCCAAAACCCCACACAAGTAGTGGCTGCACAAGATCCCTCCCAAATACAATCATCACAGATTGTAACACAACAGCTGCCGCCACTCCAACCATACACGACTAACATGGGAGGAGGATACTCAACGCAAGGAGCTGGATATTATAATTACAACAGGGGAAGGGGAGGAATGATGAGGGGGAGGGGATACAGATATAACACACAACAGCAAGGGGGAGGATTTAGAAATTTCTACCCCACCGGGCAACCAGTATACCAGGACAACTCAGGAAGCTTTCCATGGCAGAACAGGGAACCACCAGTGTGTTGGATTTGTGGATTAGTAGGGCACATGTCACGCACGTGTAGAGTGAGACCAGGCACACCATCATGGGGTGAACAGGGACAACAAGTGCCTACACAGGGACAGCAGGGCATCCAGCAACAGCAGGCATTGCAACAGGGAAATGGGCAGCAACAACTAGTAACACAACAACAGCCACAGACATATTCACTGCCACAACAACAGGTAGCGATAACACAACAACCCCAAGTACAGCAAGTACAGCAACCTGCCCAAATTCAAGACCATAACATAACCTCTACCAATACACAACTGCAGAAAACACAACTGGGAAGGGTGACGGTCCTGGGACACAACCCTTACACAGGAAGTGGTCAATCATTATACCCACAATAGGACAGCCCACAGACGGCATTGGTGTGTCCCATCCTGTCGGTAACACCTAATAGTGCTGAGGAACCACGCATAGAGGTAACGATAGGTGACAAAAAATTATTATTCCTTGTTGACACCGGGGCGCCGGGGCAACCCGGTCTTGCATAAGGGAAGGTAAATTTAAGATGTCAGGTGAAGCCATGAACACCCAAGGATTCTCTGGGGCTAGGGGGTTGGTTCCCTTTACTGATAACATTCCCTTATCAATAGGGGATTATGACATGTTAGTCCCGCTTTTATATTCTAGGGCCTCACCAGTAAACATACTGGGGAGAGACATAATGAGCAGACTGAATATGACGATCTCCTTTACGGAGGACGGCATAATTTGCTCCACTCCAGGAATAAACATGCTCACTGCACGACAAATTATGCAAGCATACTGTGGACAGACAGTGATTAGGGCTGAGCCAGTAGATGGTGAACTGTTCCAGTACGGGACAGACATGGCATTTGCCTGGATGCCAGGGATAGAAGGAAAGATCTGGAGGAGTCCAGCAGCCTATTTGTTTAGACCAGAAACACCAGCCAATGAACCAGAAGGAAAGGTGATTTCAGTGAACATAGAGAGCATTATAGCAACTGCTGATTACATTGCAGTACATGCCCAAGACAGAGAAGGAAGAGCATGGAGGGCAGTGATAGCCCTAGCAGAGGGATGTAGGCTCACCCAGGTGTCAGACGAGGAGCTCTTCTCAGAAGAAAAGGAAGAAGGTGAAATGGTATTTATGATGAGTGTAGAAATATGGCTAAGAGTGACATACAAACAAGTGGGGGAGTAAGAATAAAATTGAAAAAAGGTGCAATACTCCCCAGAGTGAAGCAGTACCCACTATCAAAAGAGGCAGATGAGGGCATATATGAAACAATAACGGCCCTTATAAATAATGGCATATTGGTACCATCAGAATCACCATGTAACACAGCTGTATACCCAGTCCGCAAAGCTAAAGGGGGGTCTTGGCGCTTCATCCAGGACCTCAGGCCCTTGAACAACATAGTGGAAGCAGAATACCCCATAGCAGAAAACCTGGCCACAATATTGTGTGGCATTCCAGCAGAGGCATCACGATTTACAGTGATAGACCTCAAAAATGCCTTTTTCTCAATACCCCTGCACCCAGACTCACAAGATCTGACGAGCTTCACGTACAGAAACACAAAATGGAAACACACCAGATTGCCACAAGGATACTGCGAGTCACCCTCAATTTTCAACAGAATAATACAGATGGACTTGGGTAACATTGAAGTGGAAAGCACAGTGTTGCAGTATGTTGATGACATAATAATTTGCAGCACAAGCGAAAAAAGATGCAGAGAGGATTCATTGAAGATGCTGACAATATTGGCTGGCTGAAAAGGGTTACAAGGTAGACAAGGAAAAGTTACAGTACTGTCAGGAACAGGTACTTTACATTGGTCAGCTCATATCCCAATATGGAAGAAAGATTGCACCACGAAGAGCACAGGCCATTTCAAAAACGTTGCTGCCCCAAACAGTGAGGGAACTGCAGCAGTTCCTGGGACTGTGCAACTACTGTAGAGCCTGGGTATTTGATTACAGCTCATACATAGGACCCCTACTTGAGGCATTAAAAGAAGCTAACAAAGGGGAGAATAAATTGGGGTGGACAATGGAAATGAAAGAGGCCTTTGATGAACTGAAAGATGCAATATCAACTGCTCCGGTACTGGCCACCGCAGATTATGAACGACAATTCTTTATATTTTCACATTGCGACTCAGCAGAAATGAAAGCAGTGTTGGCTCAAAAAACAAGCATGGGTTACAAACCAGTTGCGTTTTACAGTGGCCACTTGGATCCTGTGATGTTAGGACATTTCCCTTGCGAACAAGGTCTCGCCGCAGCTGCCTTTGCGGTAGAGAAAGCATCATCAATAACAATGGGGTGCCCAACCACGCTATTTGTGGAACATGCACTATTTGCAAATATTGAACAAGCCTAAGTCCACACTAACCACGCAGAGGGCGTCTGTCACGCTCACCTGATTCCCACGGAGGTGCAGGTCTGGCTTCGAGTGCTGATGCTTCTTCTATGGTGAAGCGCAGGACTCTGAAGATGGACTCACTGGCTCGCAGGAATATTCCCCTCTGCGTGAAAAGGGAGTATTACCTACTGACGGAATAATGCTCAAGCCTCCCACTCCCTTCCAACCCTCCACGATACCCTTCCTCAATTCCCCGTGAAGTCTCACCTTAGGGTCTGGAAGGATGAGTTCTCCATCCTGCTTCTGATGCAGGGGCGCATTGAAACCCAGTTACTTCACTGGATTGAGGTTTGATGGGAGTTCAAATAAGCTTGACTATTCAGGTAAGGCGCTGTAAGAGTTCTGTAGCTAGTTCAAAAGTTCAAGCTTAATAATAATGTTCATTGTCTTATTGCAGCAAGTGCTAACGCTGATGTCTTTTTCCCCTTACGGGCCGGGGTTCGGAATGCCAGAGATATGGCGCCGACCAGAAGTAAAACGTGCAGTTCCAGTAAATGACAGGTAAGTTCTGGATGAGCGTTCGGGTAATGTCTTTGCATTCGCTCATTCAATGTCTTTGTCTTTTTTCCCCATAGGGGCCGGGGTCCGGAATGCCAGGAAGCGACAGGACCCGAAATGAAATGGGAATGACCCAACAGGTAAGTCTTAGAAGGAAACTGAGCTTTTCCTATTCCCTTCCTTCTCTCACCTTGTGTTCTTGTCTTTTTCTCTCTAGGCTCTGGGAAGTGGCTGCGGATCCGGATGATCGCTGCTGAAGATGGCGGTGCCCAGGAAAGGTGAGTGAAATGCAGCGCTGCAGCAATCGAAGTGAAATGCTTTTAAAATGATGTCTTCCCTTTCAGGATCGTCGGTGTGAAGTCTCTGTGATGCAGCTTTAGCAGGTAAGGTCTTCTTTCTCTCCAATTCTCTCTTAGCAGGTGACCCAGGATGCTGACAGGCGTGGCTGAAGTCCAGATGCAGGAGCTGACACGGTGAGCGTCCAGCTGCGAGGAGCAGAACAATGCGAAGCGTGAGTTGCTGATCGGGCGTGGTTTAAATAGCTTTGGAAGAAGTTCCAGGTATGTATCCTTCCACCGATCAGGTATGTATCCTTCCCCGACCACACCCAGGGGAAAGTAGTTCCACAGGTAAAGTAGTTCCATTCAGGCCTCAAGAGGGCCTGGATGTAGCAGCATGGTCTGCATCAGGTAAGTGCACCTTAAAACACTTGAACACATGACTAGCTTTATGAGCCTGGCGCCTAAGGCGCCAGGACTGTGTCCAAAGGGCCCCAGCTTGGGCCCGCTGGCACTTCCCTGGGGGAAATGATGCCTGCCTCTGGGGTTGCTGGGTCGGACCTGGCTCCTTGGAGGTAGGCATCATGACAGTACCCCCCCTCAAGGCCCCTCCCAAGGTTGTTCCCTCCGGGGGTTTTGGCTTGTTCGGAAATCTCCGGTGGAACCTTTGTATTAATCGAGGTGCGTGAACATGGTTACTAGGCTCCCACGATCTCTCCTGAGGTCCATATCCCTTTCAGTCAACAAGATAGAAGAGTTTGGATTGTAACACCATGGAGTCTAAAATGTCTTTAACTTCGAATTCTAATTCCCCTTCAATTTGAACTGGGTCTGGAGGCTTGGACAGTCGGGTCCCTGGTTGTACTGGCTTCAAAAGTGATGCATGAAAACCTGGATGAATACGCATGTTAGACGGTAAATCCAGTTTAAAGGCCACGGGATTGATTATAGCCTTGATGGGATAAGGTCCTATGAATCTGGGATTGAAGGTTCGCGGGCCCTTGAGGGGTAAATGTTTCATTGCTAGCCATACCTGATCTCCTACTTGGTCAGGAGGACTTTTACTTCGGTGCAAATCAGCGTTTTCTTTATACTTTTTCTTGGCTTGCTGTAAATGAGTTTCAGCTTCTTTGAAGGCTCGGGTTATTGTGGAATGCAGATGATTTACTACAGGCATTTCCAGGGTCAGAGGTGGATCTAGGTCAGAGGTCCGAGGATGGTGACCATACAAAGTATAAAAAGGAGTTTGTCCGGTTCCAGAATGCACTGAATTGTTGTATGCATATTCTGCGATCCAAAGGATGTCTTTCCAATTTAACTCGGATTGGTGTAACATGCACCGAAGATATTGCTCGAGAATCTGATTGGTTCTCTCGGTTTGTCCGTCGGTCTGGGGGTGGTGGCTGGTGGATAGCCGCACATCTATTTGTGCTAGTTGGCAACACTTCTTCCAAAAATGGGAGATAAATTGACTTCCACGATCCGAGACTAATATGGAAGGGAAACCATGTATGCGAACTATATTCTCCAGAAATTCCTTGGCCAAGGTGGAAGCTGAAGGCAAACCTTTTAAAGGGATAAAGTGGGCCATTTTGGAGAATAGATCCACAATTACAAGGATAGTGTTGTAACCATCACAAAGAGGCAGGTCAGTTATAAAGTCCATTGACAAGGTGTGCCATGGTGCCGGTGGAATTTCCAAGGGTTGAAGTAGGCCGGCTGGCCTTTTCTTTTGACCCTTGTTTTGGGCGCAAATTCCGCAAGACAATACAAAAGACTTTATGTCTTTTCTCCAAGAAGGCCACCAGAAGTGGCATTTGATTTTTTCCTCCGTTTTAGCGATACCAGGGTGTCCTTCCATTAATGATTCATGATGATGGCCAATAACAAGTTCTTGCAATTCTTTACTAGGCAGAAACAACCGCTCCTGGAAGTAGGGTAAGTCATCCTTAACGGTGTAATGAGGACCCTTTTGACTCCATTCCAGTAAGGCTGAAGAGTCTAGAAGTTGTTTCACTTGCATTTGGATGTCCTCAATAGTTTGCAATGAAGTTAGGCCTAAGATTCTTTGTTCAGGAATGATTGGCACAGGTTCTAAACTCGAATTGGGTTCTTCCATGCCAATCCGGGATAAAGCGTCCGCTTTACCATTCTTGCAGCCAGGGCGATAGGTAATTACAAAATCAAATTCCGCAAAGAATAGAGCCCATCGGAGTTGTTGTGAAGATTGAGCCTTGGCCGTCTTTAAATACTGTAAATTTCTGTGGTCCGTAATTACGGTGATGGTGTGTCTTGCCCCGAGAAATGTGACGCCAAGCCTTGAAAGCAGATTTAATAGCCAGTATCTCTTTGTCGGTAATTGCGTAGTTGATTTCAGGAGGAGAAAATTTCCTGGACCAAAAGGCCACAGGGTGTAGTTGGTTAGTTTCTGGGTCTCTTTGCGACAGGACAGCTCCCATGGCCGAACTGGATGCGTCGGTTTCCACAATGTAAGGGAGATCTGGGTGCGGGTGCTTCAATATAGGTGCAGAGGTGAATTTGGTTTTCAGGTCCTGAAAGGCTTGTTCGGCCTCAAGAGTCCATTCAAAGCGTTTGTTTTTCTTTAGGAGAGCTGTGATGGGTTGGACTGTTCGGGAAAATTCCGGGATGAATCTTCGATAGAAATTGGCGAAGCCGAGCATGCTCTGAACTCCCTTCACCGAGCTAGGAGATGGCCATTTGAGGATGGCGTCCACCTTTCGCGACTCAATTCGGACTCCTTGAGGTGTCAGGATGAATCCGAGAAACTCCACTTCTGTGGTATGAAAAACGCATTTTTCGAGCTTTGCAAATAGTCTGTGCTGGCGCAATTTCTCAAGAACTGCCCTAACATGTTTTCTGTGATCGGATTCTGAAGAGGAGTACTGTCAGAATGTACCAAAGTATTAACTGAAAAGGATACAATACTCAAAAGGATACAGGAGGTAGGGTCTTCCGGATCCCTGTTCACACGATT
Source organism: Ambystoma mexicanum (assembly GCF_040938575.1). Taxonomy (NCBI): domain Eukaryota; kingdom Metazoa; phylum Chordata; class Amphibia; order Caudata; family Ambystomatidae; genus Ambystoma; species Ambystoma mexicanum. The sequence continues at coordinate 916,613,845 of NC_090928.1, read as the reverse complement.
TGATAGTTGTGAAGTCAATTGAAGACCTTCCAAATGATACAACCCTCTGGCTGATAAAACAGGCAGAGCGATGGATCACTGGAAAGGGCGTGGGTAAGGTATAGAAAGCCAGCCTAGAACAAATTAAAGTATCATGAATAACTGCTCCAACCTGAGTATGATGAATTAGATAATGACAGGAATGTTCACACTGACCTTTAGTTTAGGGTAGAAGAATCCAGAAGTCTCTTGATGAAAATGAAAGTAGAACAAACGGCAAGGAAGGGAAAATTAGTAAGGGAGACTTATCCCGAACGGAACGAGGCTCACGCTAGATACGGGTTGAATTCACCACAGGATAGCGTCCAAAAGTTCAGTTCAATGCCACCTTCCAATAATCCTTGAAAAGCTTCCTTCCCACGGAAAGTAATGTCTAAATGTAGGGATCAATCCTTCTGTTAATCTCACAGATGCAGGAGTTAGAAATAGCGCTCTTTTAAGGAAAAACAAAGTACACGCGGTTATAAACAGCCGCGAAGAAAATAACGTGTGCGTGTGGATTACACGCGGGCAGAATTCACGCAGTCTTGGCAGTCGCGTGTGAAGACAACGAGCCCGTGTGGGATTACACGCGGGCAGGATTCACGCAGTCTTGGCAGCTGCGCTTGAAGACAGAGTGCGCGTGTGGATTTACACGCGGGCAGGATTCACGCAGTCTTGGCAGTCGCGTGTGAAGACCACGTGCGCGTGTGGGATTACACGCGGGCAGGATTCACGCAGTCTTGGCAGTCGCGTGTGAAGACAATGTGCGCGTGTGGATTTACACGCGGGCAGGATTTACGCAGTCTTGGCCAGCCGCACTTGAAGACAGAGTGCGCGTGTGGAATTACACGCGGGCGGTGTTCCCGCAGTCCGGAACAGCCGCGTTTAAAGACAACGTGCGCGCGTGGGATTACACGCGGGCAGGATTCACGCAGTCCGGGCCAGCTGCGTATGAAGACAGAGTGCGCTTGTGGATGTACACGCGGGTGGGATTGTCGCAATCCGGACCAGCCACGCTTGAAGACAGAGAACGCGTGTGAATTATCACGCGAAGGAATAGCTCCAGGAATCAGCGTGCGACGGAACACACGCTATAGAAGGTCCATAAGTAGCTGTAGGAATATGCCAGGATGCAGATCAGAGGTTCAGCTACACAATGCCAATAGATTCGATCAGAAGCAGCGAGTGAAGTTACTACGCTGCTTAAATACGTAATACCGTAGTTCACGTGACGAAGCAAAGTCACGTGAATTTAGCGACGTGCAAAGTGCAAACGTCGTTTTCCCGGTAACGTATCGAATAACCTCCATTTGGAATAGAACGGTCTAGCTGTCCTACGAGCGTAGCGTCCAGCATGCATGACAAGTACACCAGGATGTCGTCAATATAAACAATGACACAGACGTCGATAAGTTCCCGAAGAACATCATTCATAAAGGACTGAAAGGCGGCAGGTGCATTGCACAAACCAAAGGGCATCACCTGATATTCGAAGAGCCCAAATTTGGTGCGGAATGCAGTCTTCCATTCGTCGCCTTCTTTTATACGCACCAGGTGATAAGCTCCTCGGAGATCTAACTTGGTGTGCACACAAGCGTCTTTCACCTGGTCGATAAGCTCAGGGATCAGGGGCAGAGGATAAAGATTCTTAATCGTTATTTGATTTAGGGCGCGATAGTATATACATGTTCTAAGGTCCCCCTCTTTTTTCGGCACGAAGAACAGAGCTCAGGAGACAGGAGACTTGGACGGGCGAATAAAACCATTGGCTAGATACTGATCTAAATACTGACGCAAATGTAGGTTCTCAGGTTCCGTAAGAGCATAAATCCTACTACAAGGTAGTTGAGCATTGGGTACCAGATCGATTTGGCAATCATAAGACCGATGGGGAGGTAACGTGTTAGCCTGTTCCTTCTGAAAAACGTCTTGGAATTCTTGGTATTCTGATGGTAGCTGTACAGGGGTGGAAGTTGCTGAGGCTAGACCCATAACTGGATTTCTTGGGTAACAAGTTGGTTCACAATCAGGAAAACATATCTTCTTTGCTCGCCAGTCAATTCTGGGATTATGTGTTTCTAACCAAGGAATTCCAAGAATTACTTGAAATTGTGAGGCCTTGATCACATCAAACACTATTGCTTCCCGATGTCCATCCTGACCCACCAGTGTCATTTCAACAGTGGAATGCGTTACAGGCCCTGAGGTTATTTCGGTTCCATCTACTGTAGTAATGACATCTTGGGTTACTTTCGGGCGGAGAGGGAGCTTAATCCTGGAAGCCAATTCACGGTCTATGTAATTGCCAATAGCTCCACTGTCGATGTATGCTTTTATAGCATGCAACAGCTGAGGCTGTTTTGGGTCCACGAGCACCATTGGCATGACAAAATGCGAGGTCAGAGAGTCTGTTTTCAAGCTCGGCAAGCGGACCCCTACGCTTGTCGGGCTAGGTCGTTTCCCGAATCAGGTGTCAATAAATCGTTATCAGTGACTCCAACCACCTTCTTAGGTGGTTTAACCGGAAAATTTCGAAGAAAGTGACCGGAAGTCCCGCAATACAGGCAAAGTTGCATTTGCCGCCTTCTCTCTCGTTCCTTCTGTGTTAATGGACCTTTAACACCGCCGATTTGCATAGGTTCGGATACGTCGGTACTCTTGGAGTTAGCGTGGGTTTTGATCGGTACTCGGGTTTCGTACTTGAACCGATCTGCTTTTCTATTTTGAAGTCTGTGATCAAGTTGAACCACCAAGTCTATGTAGTCTGCGCAGACCTGGGGTGGATCTACTATCTGAGCTAGAACATCCTTAAGCTCTCTGCGCAGGCCTCGATGAAACAATGTGATCCTTTTGTTTTCTGGCCATCCAGTTTCCACAACCAGTCTATTAAAGGTGGCAACGTAGAACAGAAGATCCTGATTACCTTGTCGTAAGGATAGCAGTTCGTTATCAAGGGCCTGTCCTTGAGAGTGTCGAGCAAACAATCTTTCCATGCTGGCCTGGAAACCCTGAAAATTCTGGAGAATGGGATCATCCTGATTTACCAATGGAATAGACCAATCGGCAGCACTGCCACTGAGGTAAGATAGTATAAAGGCTACCTTGGTCTGGTCGTTAGGGAAGGCATAGAAAGTGTAAACGACATTGGTTCATAAAGACGGCATATTTCTTGGGATCCCCCGCAAAACGTTCAGGCGGGGCCAAAGGCATGTGTCCAGGTAGATTGATTTGTACCGGGTTATTCAAACCCATTGATGTGGAAGTATCTCCGGAATTAGGTAAAGGAGTGTGCCCTGCCTGGGCCTGCAATAACCTTTTGGCCAGGTCATCTGTTCTTTCCTTGGATAGGATCAGTTCTCTTTTGAGAGCGTTAGTCTCCTGGCGGGCTGAGTGCACTTCTGCCCGTAATTCCCCCAAAAGCTGGGCCAGCTGATCTGTCTCGGAAGTCTCCATAGCGCCCGGGTGGGAAATTGTGGGTAGGCTTCGCGTTCTGTAACGCTCACCTGATTCCCACGGAGGTGCAGGTCTGGCTTCGAGTGCTGATGCTTCTTCTATGGTGAAGCGCAGGACTCTGAAGATGGACTCACTGGCTCGCAGGAATATTCCCCTGTGCGTGAAAAGGGAGTATTACCTACTGACGGAATAATGCTCAAGCCTCCCACTCCCTTCCAACCCTCCACGATACCCTTCCTCAATTCCCCGTGAAGTCTCACCTTAGGGTCTGGAAGGATGAGTTCTCCATCCTGCTTCTGATGCAGGGGCGCGTTGAAACCCAGTTACTTCACTGGATTGAGGTTTGATGGGAGTTCAAATAAGCTTGAATATTCAGGTAAGGCGCTGTAAGAGTTCTGTAGCTAGTTCAAAAGTTCAAGCTTAATAATAATGTTCATTGTCTTATTGCAGCAAGCGCTAACGCTTATGTCTTTTTCCCCTTAGGGGCCGGGGTTCGGAATGCCGGAGATATGGCGCCGACCCGAAGTGAAACGTTCAGTTCCAGTAAATGACAGGTAAGTTCTGGATGAGCGTTCGGGTAATGTCTTTGCATTCGCTCATTCAATGTCTTTGTCTTTTTTCTCCATAGGGGCCGGGGTCCGGAATGCCAGGAAGCGGCAGGACCCGAAATGAAATGGGAATGACCCAACAGGTAAGTCTTAGAAGGAAACTGAGTTTTTCCTATTCCCTTCCTTCTCTCACCTTGTGTTCTTGTCTTTTTCTCTCTAGGCTCTGGGAAGTGGCTGCGGATCCGGATGATCGCTGCTGAAGATGGCGGTGCCCAGGAAAGGTGAGTGAAATGCAGCGCTGCAGCGATCGAAGCGAAATGCTTTTAAAATGATGTCTTCCCTTTCAGGATCGTCGGTGTGAAGTCTCCGTGATGCAGCTTTAGCAGGTAAGGTCTTCTTTCTCTCCAATTCTCTCTTAGCAGGTGACCCAGGATGCTGACAGGCGTGGCTGAAGTCCAGATGCAGGAGCTGACACGGTGAGCGTCCAGCTGCGAGGAGCAGAACAACGCGAAGCGTGAGTTGCTGATCAGGCGTGGTTTAAATAGCTTTGGAAGAAGTTCCAGGTATGTATCCTTCCACCGATCAGGTATGTATCCTTCCCCGACCACACCCAAGGGAAAGTAGTTCCACAGGTAAAGTAGTTCCATTCAGGCCTCAAGAGGGCCTGGATGTAGCAGCATGGTCTGCATCAGGTAAGTGCACCTTAAAACACTTGAACACATGACTAGCTTTATGAGCCTGGCGCCTAAGGCGCCAGGACAGGGGTCCAACATGAGCCTGGCGCCTAAGGCGCCAGGACTGTGTCCAAAGGGCCCCAGCTTGGGCCCGCTGGCACTTCCCTGGGGGAAATGATGCCTGCCTCTGGGTTTGCTGGGTCGGACCTGGCTCCTTGGAGGTAGGCATCATGACAACGTCGGGTTATGAGATCATCTTATCTAGACCAGAATTATCAATTGTTAGATGCAGCACAGTTAATCCTGCAAGGTTTATAGCAGAAGTAATTGAGGAAGGAGATTATGCACATGATTGTACACAGACTACCGAAATGTAGTCATGTACTAGAAAAGTTGAAGAGGACGCACTAGATGGAGGAGAGCTCTTGTACATTGATGGGTCATCAACAATAGACCAAAGTGATGGGATAAGGAGAACTGGGGCAGCAGTGGTAAAAATGACAGAGGAACCGGTGTGTGTGGCGGTGAAATGCGTACAATTACCACAGCATCAGTCCGCTCAAGCAGCTGAATTGGTTGCACTGATCTTGGCATTGAAGGAAAGCTTTGACAAAAGAGTGACTAGATATTCTGACAGCGCATATGTCACGTCTACTGTCCACTCAGGATTGTCCAAATGGAGGAGAAGAGGGTTTAGGAGAGCTGACGGCACCCCAGTGCAACATGCTCTCTTATTAGCTGAACTAATTGAAGTAATAAATGACCCCCAAGAATTAGCTTTGGTCAAATGTACCGCACACACTAATGGAGAAGATCATATCTCAAAAGGAAATGCAGCAGCAGACGCACATGCGAAATATGCTGCATATTTTGGTGAGATATGGAACCCCCCAGAGTTAGAGAGAGGGAGAGGGAGGGGGATAGCTAAAGAGATGTTGATAAGAGAGGGGTACACCCATCTCCCAGCCACACAGATAATGGAGTTACAAGCGGCTGCACCAATGGCAGAAAAAGAAATATGGGTAAAAAGAGGATGTACAATGTCACCAACTGACGCACTATGGCGCCAGGGTAACACTGGAAAGATGGCACTATTGAACACCGCCCTGAGCCAACTCCACCACCCAGCCCACACAGGCAAGGAAGTTATTGCAGCACGAATTAGGGAAGATTGGTTCTGTCCCGAGTTAAATTCCCATGTGACAAATTTTATCAGCAATTGTCTCACATGTCAACAGTTCACGGCCGGTGACACGCTGAAAGTGATAAAAGGTACTATACCCCGGCCAGACGGACCCTTCCTGCACATCCATATTGACTATGTTGACATGATCAACGTATGTCAAGGAAATAGGTATATGATTGTAGTAGTATGCCCATTCTCCAGGTGGATTGAGGCAGGACCCTGCTCACACCCAGATGCATTTAGAGCAGCTAAATTTCTAGTGAGGGAGGTTTTCCCCAGGTGGGGAGTGTGCGAGGTACTGCGGTCGGATAATGGCCCGCATTTCGCTAATGAAATGTTCCAGCACATCACATCCTTACTGAACATCAAGCATAAATTTGCATGTGCATATCACCCGCAGGCCAACGGCATATGCGAACGCCTGAATGGCCTACTGAAGGAGGCAATTGCAAAGATACAGCAAACTACAAAGAAGAGTTGGTTGTATTGCCTTCCGCTAGCTCTATTTGAGCTGAGGAATAGACCAGGCTCCGACCACCACCTCACTCCTCACGAGGTGGTGACCGGACGTCAAATGCCCCTTCCTCTAATGCCAACATCAAGAGCATTAACAGATTATGAAAACACTGCAACTGTTCTTGGTGATGAAATGTACCAATATGTTTCTTCTTTGATTACTAGTGTAGTGTTTGTGTCTCAACAGCTCGAGCGCACGCGGGGCGGGTCTAAGAGTGATCAACCAGAAGACGCGGATAAGGAATTGGAAAAGGAAAAACTGTGCAAAATTGCTAAAGGTGACCACGTACTACTCCGCAATTTCAACAGAAAGTGGAACAGCCCACGCTTCACTGGCCCCCACCTGGTAGAGGAGGTATCTACGAGAGCAGTAAAGTTGCAGGACGAACGTGCTTGGAATCACCTATACGACGTAAAGATCTGCAAACTCCAGACCCGCCCTAGCGTCACCGACAGGGCCATTGGCAGAACAACAACAGCGTCACCCACGGAGGAAGAGACTTCTACCACAGCTGACGACCTAAGGGTCTCCATACCCTACCACCCCCCAGATTCCCCAGAGACAACTACTGACATAGAAAGGGGTAATTCCCGTACCACCCACCCCATGGTCACACGATCAAAGAGTAAAGAGACTTCCGCCAGTTGAGCCCCTAACCCTCTGCCCTTCAACCCCCACCCACTGCAGTAATCACCCAACTGAAGGACATTGTTTTGCACATATACACATGTAAACACTTGAATGTTCTCTTTTTTCTTTCTCGCACATGCAGGTACCGCATATTATTCTATCGCTAAAGAAAACAGATAACTAACAAAGTTCATTGCCCAGGAGTAGATGCTACCCCTAGACGATAACTACCCTGAAGAGCTATCACACCAATTTGTCTATCACATAAAAAGGCCAAAGTACCTGAAAAGAAGGAGGGTGCATGTCTACTACACAGCATTTCTCTTGGCCATAGAACAATCAATGCCCCATCTTCACCAACACTTGCCTGCCCTAAGAGATAGATCGCTTAGATTGGCGTGGGAACAGCTCTTCGCCTGGGCACTGAACAACTACTTGATAGGGAGAGCTTGAAAACAACAACTAACACTAATAACAAGCATATTGAGAATTTTCAGGCGGGCAACTTTAACGTCGCAAGAATAAGCTGCCGGACTGCAGCAAGGTAAGAGCAAAATGCCGGTGAGAATAGCATCTGTAATAAAGATGATAGGGATTTTGATGATCACCGGGTTTTTGGCTGCCTCTGTATGGCAGAAAAGTTATGCTATCAATATTTTGGCTGCATCCAAACCTAATATACCCCCACCCACGGCTGCAACAGGTGTTACGTCAGGTGGTACTAGCAAAATTCCACACAAGGGAAATAGAGTTAAACGCAGCACATACTCAGATAATAATGGTATTGACAACTACATACAAGATTCAGCACACGTCTCGAACAACATGTGGTACCAACACATGACCCAAATAGGTAAGCAGACAACAAAAGACAGCTGCTACGTCTGCTCATTGATCCCATACGTCATGAGCGCTTCTCGAACTTTCGTTGCCACGGAAATAGATGAAAAGACAGCACGATGTATAGTATACTTGGCACTGTTCCAAACGAAAGGGAGATTTCAAGGGACGGTGGTGCACCTGGTATGGAAAACGCGAGACACATATCCATACGAAAACAACTTCCTCAAGACTTATTTGAGTTACCACAAGACCAGTTTGCATGCTGAAGCATTCAGATACATGACAAGTGGCCCTGAAAAAGGAGAAACAAAGAAAGTAACACTACAATACCTACCATGTGATTGGTACGCCACTAAAGTTCCTGGTAAACAAAGATGTTGGGAAAGACCACTGATAACAATAACAGGGAAGGTGTACCTGGACAACAAATGGGACACAGGAGTGGTTGGCAGCAACATGGTAACGAGAGAAACTATTACAACTATTGCTGAACACAATGACAGATGTTGGATGACTTGGGTCAAGTACGTACCCATGCTAACGTGGATAGAGAAGGATGAAGACCCAATAACAATACTGCCGTTGTCTGCACCTAAAGTATGCTACCAACATAGAGGAGAAGTGGACGTGGGATACAACACCAACTGTGCAAGCGTGACGGAGTTACCTGAGGGGGGAGCAGGAACAGCAGTATTAATGGACCATTACTGGGCCTGCGGAGACAGGGCATACCACACACTGCCCCCTCTGTGGAATGGTGTTTGCACAATGTTACACGTTAATGTACCATCACTAGTGGTGCCCCAGAAACATGTGAACGTGGCGAACTTCCCTAAAATGGATGAAGGAAACAAGAGGAAGAAGAGATCTGTACAACCTCAGAAGGGGCCAGAGAACCAAAACAACAGCAACAACACTGTCCTGAATAGAAAGAAAAGACAAGGAGAACCTCTAGCAAAATTGGTGACTCTTGAAGATGAAGAGCTACCAACTCTTCCCTTACCATGGAGTAGTAACTCCTTCAGATACTTAGGCCTGAACATACATCATAACCCCAAACGAGAGCACAAATCCAATACATGACAGGCTAAAGAGAACTTAATTAAATCGATGGAAATTTGGGGAAAGCTACCGTTGTCAATGGCAGGGAGAGAAGCACTTTTAAAAATGGTGGCACTACCGAGGCTCATGCACTGTTTTGGGAATATCCCGTACAACATTCCCAAGAAATTCTTCACAGAACTGGACAAAGTATGCAGGGGCTTCTTATGACAAGGCACAGCCTCAGGGTGGCACTAAATGTATTGCAAAGGCCCTATGCAAAAGGAGGGTTGAAGATCCCAAATGTTGAGTTGTATTTCCTAGCGTACCAGTTACAGTATGTAGTACAATGGATAACAGATGACCCTACAGGTAGATAACGCTCCTACGACGAGCAATAAAAAGATTATATCTAATAACACTTATCATGCTTGCTTCATCAAAGATGCCTGATACAACATGCCACACCACAATACAAAATGACTAAACTGGCTGCATTGAAATGCAGGTCTAGCTACATAATAACAGTTATGCTTGTTTTAACAAAGGTGCCTAATACAAAGGGGTCAATTCATGGAGCAAACGTGCGCCGAAAATCCCAGCGCAAGCAGGCGCAAGGTGGCGCAAGCGTGAGAATCCCAGCGCATGCGCACGCGTGCGATTCAAGGAAGACGCTGTGCGTGTTTCCCGCTGTCCGTGCGCCAAATCCTTGCATGGCGCACGCGGGCACACACGGCGTGCGCGCACAGCAAAAGGACACATAGCGCGGCGCACACAACCAAAGTGGGCGGAACAGTGGGCGTAACACGTGGAATGGAGAATAACGTGTGAAAAAGAAGGCGTAACTGGGGAAGTACTGCAGGGAACTACACGGAACGCCCACACGCACGCGAACAACCCGTATTCATGGATTCGAATACGGGAAACCCGCGCACGGCAAAAGACGCACACAGGCGTCAACGCGTCCTCCACATGAAGGCAAGTGGAAGCGTCCCCGCGCACAGTATAAAAGTGCGCGCAAACAACAAACACGTATATACAGCTACGATGAATGCCCCATTTGTCGCAGCACTGATCGTGGGACACCGCAGGGGGAGGAGAATAGCCAGGGCATGCATTTTCGCACCACGGACAAGCCTTTTTGGGATGCCTGACGACCAGGTCTACGGCAGGTATAGGTTTCCACCCCATATCATCCTAGACCTGGTCAGGGAGTGGGAAGATGACCTTACATCCCCCACCCTTTGCTCCCAAGCATTGAGCCCCTTGGAGAAGGTGCTCAATGTCCTGCATTTCTTGGCCACTGGGTCATTTCAGCGGACTACTGCCATAGTGGGGGGGGTCTCACAGGCCACGCAGTCACGCTGCCTACACCAGGTACTGGCAATCATGACAGCGCGCCCCTCAGTCCGCAGGCACATATACATGCCCAGAACACCCGCAGAAAGGCAGGCCGTTGTCCTGGATTTTTTCAGGGTGGCACACTTCCCCAAAGTGCTCGGTGCCATAGATTGCACCCATGTGGCCCTACGTCCACCTAGGGCCACTGAGCACATCTACCGAAACCGCAACCACTGGCATTCCATCAATGTACAGGTGGTATGCGATGCAAAGGGAATCATCACCTCTGTCATTGCAAACTACCCTGGCTCCACCCATGACAGTTTCATATACAGAATGTCTGCCCTGAGCCGGGCCCTGGAAGATGGGCAGCATGGCGACACCTGGCTCCTAGGTGAGTACAAATGCCCTTGCACATGCATGCATGTCACACACACACACACACAAACCCCAATAATCACAACCATTTATTCCTCCCCAGGGGACAGTGCCTACCCTCTGAGCAACCACATGATGACGCCAATCCGGAACCCCACCACACCACCCCAGGTAAGATACAACGCCACCCATATTGCAAGCAGGGCCATAGTGGAGTGCACATTCGAAGTGCTCAAGTCACGTTTCCGCTCCCTTGACCGCTCTGGCGGGCAGCTACTCTATGCACCCCCAGTAGGATGTGCAGGATCATTGTGGCAGCATGTGTCCTGCACAATGTTGCAACACGGCAGGGCGTACCGGTGGACATGGTGGTGCCCCCACATCCCCAACCACAGGCACAGGAGCTGCCCATGGGAGGGGACAGGGCACGTGGCGAGGAAGCCCGGACCTAGCTTGTGGCCACATTTTTCACCTAAACTCCCACCCCTGCGGAGTGCACACAGGCCTGGCACATACCAGGTGACAATCGATGATGACAAAGAGACAGTCAACTGTCACAACCCTACCACCCTGAGATAGTTGCCATGGAAGTGCCACATTGTCTGCATCCCTAGCTACTTAAACACAAGCTATCCTGTGTGACTAAAAGGCACACATATGACATGACATGATATGGCATTTGTAACGTGCCTATACACAAGTGTTTCAAGGTGCGACGAGGCAGGGAGGGGGTAACAAGGGAAGACAGACAACGATACTACTAGGCCAGGTGTCATTTAGATTGCGAAAGTGCAGGGGTAGGGGGAAGGGAAAAGTGCAAGGGGAAGGGGAGGGGGGGAGTGCAGTACAGGGTAAGTAGAATAAAAAACAAATAAATAGGCCAGCTGGTGGCAACTGCAAAGGTAAGTGCAGACAAGTGCTGGGAAGGTGGGGCTGTAGGGATAGAGAGACAGTCCCACAGTGCAGGGGTTTCCAGGGAGGCACTGCAAGTGGAGTGTGGCTGGGCCAGGGACCGAGGTCGGTGAGAGTGGCCCAGTTGCAGATCCAGTGCAGTTCCATTGAAGAATTTAGCAAGGGAGAGGGAGAGAGAAAGCAGAAGCAAAGAGGAAGGTCTTGAGGTGCTTCCGGAACCGGAGATGGTTCTCCTCAAGTTCCAGTGAGGCAGGAAGGCTGTTCCAGAGGGAGGCGCCTGCCGTGGAGAGAGATCTACCCCCAGCTAGTTGCTTTGAGAAGCGGATGACCCTGACATGCAAGGTGTGAATCACACACACCTGCAAAACAGGCCGTGACCATCACTGTTATGTCACTCAAACCCTCCCAAACCACAACATGACATGGCAAGCAATAGCCATACACCAACCAAGTACCAATAAGGTACACATTGCCATGTCAAAAATGTACAGTGGCATCAGACAATGATGCCTGACATAGAATCAGATGAAATGACTGACCAACAACCTCCCACCCAAAAAAAGTAATTCCCAAATGCATTACAAAAGTTGTAGACGTAACATAACAATGAATGCCTGTCTACATGCACATTGTGCATTGCAAAATCAACACTGCAGCTTCTGTGTGCTGTGTCCAACTCCTGCAACACACTGCTCAGTGCACAGCACAGTGAACAGCTATTGTGTGTGATGCACTCTCTGAGCATCAAATCTAAGCGACAAACCACATCAAAAAGCAAATTAGGCATGTACAGGATCCATAATTGGTCACAGCACATGTGCTGCAGGGACACAGTGGGCACCAGAAGGCAAACAGAGTGTACACGTGGATATCCAAGGGTGCTTGTACATGTAGTGTATCATAGTGCAAGTGTGTGGGTCAGTAAGGACATGCACTCAACATATGCATGTGCAATCAAATGACCATCAGTGTCCTCTACACATCACATGTGAACATTCACCATGTGTACACCCCAGCATGTCAAACCACAACTATCCCCTCACACCTGAAAGGTAAACACAACACATGAACAGGCATTGATCAGCAGAACACAACATGTACATAGGATACCACAATTACAATGTCAGGGTTCCCATCACACTGCAGGGCAAGGCAACTAACAACAACAAAACACCCCCCCTCCCTCACAAATGACCATGACCCACTGAACAACTGCACCTGGGTCATGGAGCCTTCAACCCTCAATTTCACCTGGCCACAGGATCACCCTTCCCCTTCATCACCATCTCCCATCTTGTGTGTAAAAAGGTGCCTGCACCCTCAGAGTCCACCCTCATTTGCAAAATCCAAGCAAGAAAAACGAACCAGAAGACCCTCCAGTATATGACTTGACGTAGCAGTACCTCACAAAGGCCAAGTACTACCACAATGATGTAACAACCAAGGTAGCACAGTAAAACAATGTCACAACAGGATGTGAACCATGTGTGGTACATAACATAGAATGATGCACCATGAACGGATGTGTACTGTCACAGGTCCCGTGTACAGGCACAGGAGTGGCACGAAACAACCACCCCCACCGTGTCCCGGGTGCCTGCAAGGTCAAACTCACACAGGCCTCTGAGACCCTGGTGGGGAAGGAGGGTCATGGATATGCAGTCGGGACAGGTGTTGGCACACTGGATAACTGAAATGAGTGGCAGGAGAGGGGAGGAGGAATGACACATGAAAGTAGGGAATGCACGGAAATGTACTACCTGCATGAACACATACACAATCCGAACAAACTTGGACATCATTGTCATGGCCTTATGTAGTCCAGGCTTAGGAGTGGCACGAACCAACCACCCCCTCTAGGGTTTTGGCGCCTGCGAGTTTGGGGCTTACACAGGCATCCGCAACCCCAGCGGGGAAAGAGGGTTAGGGAACGTTGCTTGGATAGGTACGGGAAGCAGGAACACCGGGTAGAGGGTACAGGGTTTAAAATTGGATAGGACTCCAGGTGATTAGGGGAAAATAAACATACCAAATTGAATTACACATTCATCCATGCATTAGTGCACCCCCCAGCAAGCCTATGCAGAGCAGCTTGAAAGAAAAATAACAAGACACTTAGCTCTGGTTTTGAGTGCTGGCCCCCTGCCTGCGCATTCTCAGGTCCGGTTACAGGAGCAGTTCAATGCTGCAAAGAGAGCCACAGTTAATAATCTGTCTGTGCCCATAACACAAAAACACACCACCAAATATGCCCCATAGCAATAAACTACTCTACAAACAGACAATCTGGTGTAGATGCTTTGACCCATATGTAACATTACCCCTGTGATGGGTCATACACAGTCAATGCAGTAAGTCAGCCGCCGGTGGGTGCGTGGCAAATAGAACACCAATGTGTCACAATTCACACAACATGCAATGTTCCCTGGGTAAACAGACAGACCCATATAGCAAGGCATGACTTCAGAACAAGTCGTGTTCCACCATGACCGAAACAAAGTAGGCAGTGCATGTTTCAAAATGTACATGGAAATGAAATGCACTGCCCCCGAGTATGTCCCTTGCTGTATGTCCCTGTGAGCTGGCCCTTTCCATGTCTCGGAAGGCTACATGGTTGATACAAGTGCCTCGATGGACCTTGGTTTACCGGAGGGTATGTGCCACTGCCCCTGCAGGTGCCCCAGACAACCTTACAATCAACAGCCATCAGTCCACCAACACATCTGAGCTGTATTGTGTGCTTCAACACCAATATTCGTCCAAGCTCACCCTAGCTCACCCTCAGTGCTGTTACTAAGCCTGCATGTGCAACTCGCCTGGTGCAAGCTTTGCTGTGTTGTGGCCCCCCTGTGCTGCTCACCTTGCCTGGAGTTCCGTGGAACACTGAAGTGGGAGAATGGAACAAAAGGCTCCCACCAATCCCCTCACACCCATGGCCTAGAGGATCGCGGCCCAGACACCCGCCACGAGAGGAGTTTGCCCACCTACCAGATGACCAGATACCCGGGTACAGGAACATACGGATGTGCCCACCAGCCTGCCCACCAGCCTGCCCTGCCCATGCCGACACCTGCGGCATGGATGAACTCGACTGAACCATTAAACAGTAAATGAACATATCGTTAGAGATGCCATGACGACTTAGCCAACGGTCAGCACACCCGTGCAAACATGCACACTGGACACTCCCACACCAATCCACACGAAGAACATATTCAGTGCTATGACGTAGGTGACGGACACACCCACTGACGCGCATCTTTATTATTTTTCACATAGGTTTTTCAAAATGCAGAAACGCAAGACGCACAATGAACTAAAATGCTTGCTCACGCTTCTTCTAAACCCATGCATTGCAATGAGAAGTATAACGAATACTGGGGATAAAGCAATATCATACCATAACCTAAAGCGCGGTGCATCAAACGTCTCTACCTATGCACCAGGCCCAAGTAGGCCGCAAGCAAGAGCTTCCATGAACATTGAATGAGCAAGAGTTCAGTTGCTGACCCTGCAGAATGAGCCCGGCGAGAGCAGACAGTCAAGGGCACAATGTTGCAAACTCGCATGCCGCAAGCCGACGCCAAGGTCACACCTGCAAATTAAGCCAGGCAC
This sequence comes from Ambystoma mexicanum, assembly GCF_040938575.1. Classification (NCBI taxonomy): domain Eukaryota; kingdom Metazoa; phylum Chordata; class Amphibia; order Caudata; family Ambystomatidae; genus Ambystoma; species Ambystoma mexicanum. The sequence goes on along the minus strand of NC_090928.1, from coordinate 916,598,686 downwards.
ACAGTGGAAAATGCAATATTAAATGTGCAGAATTCTGCCTCAACCACGGTCTCACCTCACGTGTCCAAGCCGAACTTGACAGGGTGCCAGGCCCAGGAGGAGGGAGGCGCCTGGATCCCACATTTCAAGACACAGGCAGATACAATTAAGCGACTCAATGGACATCTGCGGCGGTGGGAGTAGTCTGCCTTCCAGCATATGAACAAATCCCCACATTGTCTGCACATACCCATAGTGATACATTGTTGCAAATGACAGGTGCACCGCGAGCTGGGAACAGCGATGGTCCCAGACTGGGGGGCTCGCGAATGGACCAATCAGAACATGGGGCTCTTATCACTGACGCCATGTATCAAATTGAAGGGACAACCCAAGTATACCACCTGACTGACCCTCAACCACTAACAACGCTCTCTATACGTATGCTATACTAACCCTACCACTCGAGGAACCAATCCAGAGTGGCGATAGGTTTTTTGCTAACTTTCCCAGGTGACGCAAGTAGCGCGTCATACTAAGGTAAAAAGGGCCTGCGAGCCCCACGATTGGAGAGAGAGTGTCAGGACGGACGCGTACGATCCTTGACCCATCCCTGCCGTTTTGTTTAATAAATAGCAGAATCACCTTGCTTCTTGCTTGTGCCTCATACTCATTTTTTGGGATACACGGGAGGAGTTGGGGCCTCCCTGCCCGGAGGTCCGCGGACGGCCCAGCCGACCCCGGGAGAATTTCCCCCCGACAAGTTGGAGGCACTGCTGAGATCTGTTTAAGGTCTGCTTTTATTTTATTTTTCCGAGTACTCCCGTTGCGAGGAGGCCCGGCGGCGCGGCCCCCTCTGCCGCTGCCCCCTTTTGAGGACTACAGGACCATCGCGGAGCTGCGAGAAGACCGGACAGCGCAATCCGGATATTGGCCTTCGGGAGCCGGTTGAGAAGTATCCCGCCCGCGGTTGGCGAGTGTCCAGACGTGGTCCAGATGAGGGGAGGTGGCGAGCCGCTTGGAGGGGTGCACGCAGTCGAGCGGCCCCGCATCAAGAGAACTTGGTGAGTATGCCATGCACAACAAGCAATGTGAAATTGTGAGGGAGGGGAGAGGAATTGAATACGGGAGGCGGGAGGTGTTACACAGGTGCGCGGCGAAGGTTGATAAAATTAGTGTTGACGGTGAAGTGAATGGTAGCTGGACAAGTGCGAGAGCAGTCCGCTACGTTACGGAAGAGGAGGGGGCGGAGCACGAAAACATCACGTGCGGCCGCTCGTAGACACAGATTGGCCCAGGTCGCGACCACGTGTAAGGGTGTGTGTGTGTGCGGCTTCCTACGATTTGGTGATTTTTGATCAATGAGTAGATGAGGATCCCTATTGATCGAGCAGGAAACTCGATAGATAGATGACGTTTCCCTGTAGGCGGTAGCTAGCTGGTTGCCTAATACGGAAGATAATTGGCTGGTTAAGCCCTCCTGTCGAGGGGCGTATCACACGCGAGGCGACGCAGTGTGCGCAGTCCGATTATATTGTTGATTACCTTGTTCCAGGCGTGACAGGAAGACAGCTGTGGGGTTAACGGGGGTAGATTGCAAGTGTATTTCGTACTTTTAAAAACATGTAAAGAACTTACCAGTAGTTTTTGAAGAGATCGGTGATGTCACCAGTAGGGCTTTCATAGGATATCTCGAACACAAGGCATTTTTTCTTTCGGAGAGTGGTGGGGAAGAGAATTATGGTAAGGGAGTGGAGACGGAGATAAACGGTAACGAGTTGATCGGGGAAGGGTGAAAAGGGGGACGTGGCTGCGCACGGAGAACGCCGGCCACGGCAAGTGAAGAAAGAGGAGGAGGGGTAAAAGAAAGTGGGACGGCTGTATAAGAACGTCACACGGGGCACGCAGCCGCAGGGGGCTACGTGCGCCTCGGCCGCAGGGGGCCATAAAGGTGTTTGGTAATGGAAGAAAAGAAAGAAAAGTGTATACAAATGCAAATGCTATATTTTTCTATTTTTCCTTAGCGGACAATCGCAAGTCCCCAAAATGACGGGGCCACGTAAAAGATCTAAGATTGTATAGTGTACACTGTTAGCAAGATAACCGCTGCCAACTAGTGGAAGGATAACAAGTGAAGTGATACTATGTCATACGGGATAGGATCGGGAGGGCGGGGGAACACCCTCACTACCCCGCTACAGCACATATTTAAAACACTGTCAACCCATAGGGAGAAACTGATCAAATATAGCATAGAATGGACACAGGGGACGGACAACAAAATGACGACACCATGGCCGCCTAATGGCAGTTTCGATCCATATACCCAACATTCACTGTTAACTCATCTGCATAACACATACAAGGGGAAGAAGCAGATACACCACTTGGAGGTGTTTAACTTGTGGAGGATGTTTCAAGGGTCCCGACCAGGACCAAACGGAATGTTCATTATGGGGGAAGCAACGGAAGAGGAGAAGATTAAGGAGGAAGGAGAGAATGGGGAAAAAGAGAGTGAAGGCACACAGAACACGGGGAACGGACGAGAGGGAGGAGAAAAGAGTAACAACCTAAACGAAAAGGAAATAAAAAAGGAACAGAGCAACGATATGCCCCTAGCGAAGGTAGTGAAAAAGGAGGAAGGGGGGTTATATCCTTTGACAGAACTACGAGAAATAGTACAATTAAGGGCGGCCGAGGGGTACTCGAACCCGGCATACAGCCCGCCACCATATACAGCTACAGGTGGCCACACGGGAGGGGAGCAGACTAGTACGACGGGATCAGCTCGTACGAAGATGCCCGCAGGGGAGGGGAGGACTGACGAAGAGCAGGTCGCAGAAATAGACCATGATGAGTGGGTAGCTGCGCAGGTACTATTAAAATTACGAGGTTCATTAACAGGAGAAGAGAAGGAGGCAGTAAGGAAAATGGACGAGGATAATACCAGGAAGAAAAAATGAAAGGGGAAGAGGGGAAAAGAAAGGAGGGAGAGCTGTTAAGAGAAAAGGAAGAGATTTTGGAGGAACGATTAGCAGAATTAAGGGATGAGCAGAATGCACTGATCAAGCAGCTCGAGAGAGAGGAAAGAGAGAGAGCACGGGAAAGGAAAGAAAGTAAGAATGAGTTGGAAAAAATGAGGGAACGAACTGAGGAGCAAAAGAGAGAAGCAGAAAGGGTGAAGGCAGTAGCAGAAAGGGTATCCAGAGCAGCACTGCGTGACAAGAAAAGAGAGGAAGAAGAGAAAGAAAAGGAAATGGAAATATGGAAGAGGAGATTACTATCAGAAACGACAAGGAAATACGAAGAAGGCAGGATGATAGAGGGTATATTAGAGCGGGAAAGAGCAAGATGGGAAAGGAAGAAAGAAGAAGAAAGGATAATGGAAAAGATGAATAGTGAAGTAATAGAGGAATTGAAAAAGAAAAGAGAGGAAATTGGTAGAGAAACAACACAGAAAAATGAAGGGGAAAGAGAAGATAGGAGAGGGGAGAGTGAAGTAAGGAGGTATATATACAGAGACACAGAGGTAGCAACAACGTCAGCACAAAGGGGAGCAATTGGTAAAGGAGAAAAGGGAGGAGCGGATCTAATAGACTTAAGAACAGTAACGATTAAGGGGAAAAAGACAGATTGGGGGTTGCCATTCCTGAATGACTTTTGCAGTGACGAAGGAGAGGGAATGGAGAAGGAAGGAAGAAACAGTGAAAGGGAAAGTTTAGATAAATTATACATCACCCGGACAAATAGAGAATCACCATGGATCTGCAGGAGACAGGAAGGACTGGAGGGAAGTGAGGAGGAAGAGCAAGGAATGGAGGAAAGGCAGGCACGTGCAGCTACACCCTCACCACCCCGTCCAACATGCTCCACTACCTCACACTCATTACGTGCAACATGCCCACCTAAACTCGCACCCTTCCCCCACGAACTGACACCCTATGCAGGCAGGCTTAGAGACCTCCCTGGACGCAGGCAGGGAGAACGAATGCACACGCCCACATTAAATAAAGGAAATGATAAGAGAAGGGGAAGAGATGGAGGAGAAAAAGCTACGAGCAGGGGAAATATGGACCCAATTGACGATGTAGAAGAAACGGAAGAAGAGGAGGGGTGCACAGACTCGATTTTGTGGAACCCAGGGGGTCAAACAGGACACAACTTAATGCCGCTTCTGGTGAGGGGAGGGGTTAGACCACAATACGTCCCTTGGAAGCATGCAGACAAGGAAAATATAAAGTGCAGGCTCCCATCATTAAGTGGAGGTGCAGGAAAATGGATATATGAAATGGAAAAACACACCGCAGGACAGAAACTGGCAGTGGGGGATGTAAAGGGCCTTCTAATATCAATATTGGGGGATGCAGCAGATGACATCTGGATGAGAGCAGGCTTCCCTGGAGTCACAATAACAAACACATCACACGATGGGGCACCATTCGCAAACTGCAGACATGCATTATGGCAAGCGCTGAGGGTACAGTACTCAGACACGTCAGACATAGGAGCAATTACCTCACGCAAGATGCGGAAGAACGAAGATCCTGTTGATTATATCCAGGAAATTCAAGAGAAGTGGCGTATGGAAACTAGAGAACAATGGGACAAAACACCAGCAATATTCTATCTTATACTAATACAAGGGCTCCCAGAAGCAGTTCAGAAACAACTGAAGAAGGTGGTGGGGATGGAAGCAAAAGCATGGCCAGAAATACAACTGACGATAGTACATCATTGTAGGACATGGCAAAAAAAGATGAAACAAAAGGAAGAGGATAGAAAAGCGGAAGAGGCTAAATTGGTACAGAAAAAACTTACTAAATACACGATGGAAGGCGCACTAATAACTACACCTGCAACAATGACCCAAAACCCCACACAAGTAGTGGCTGCACAAGATCCCTCCCAAATACAATCATGACAGATTGTAACACAACAGCTGCCGCCACTCCAACCATACACGACTAACATGGGAGGAGGATACTCAACGCAAGGAGCTGGATATTATAATTACAACAGGGGAAGGGGAGGAATGATGAGGGGGAGGGGATACGGATATAACACACAACAGCAAGGGGGAGGATTTAGAAATTTCTACCCCACCGGGCAACCAGTATACCAGGACAACTCAGGAAGCTTTCCATGGCAGAACAGGGAACCACCGGTGTGTTAGATTTGTGGATTAGTAGGGCACATGTCACGCACGTGTAGAGTGAGACCAGGCACACCATCATGGGGTGAACAGGGACAACAAGTGCCTACACAGGGACAGCAGGGCATCCAGCAACAGCAGGCATTGCAACAGGGAAATGGGCAGCAACAACTAGTAACACAACAACAGCCACAGACATATTCACTGCCACAACAACAGGTAGCGATAACACAACAACCCCAAGTACAGCAAGTACAGCAACATGCCCAAATTCAAGACCATAACATAACCTCTACCAATACACAACTGCAGCAAACACAACTGGGAAGGGTGACGGTCCTGGGACACAACCCTTACACAGGAAGTGGTCAATCATTATACCCACAATAGGACAGCCCACAGACGGCCTTGGTGTGTCCCATCCTGTCGGTAACACCTAATAGTGCCGAGGAACCACGCATAGAGGTAACGATAGGTGACAAAAAATTATCATTCCTTGTTGACACCGGGGCGCCGGGGCGACCCGGTCTTGCATAAGGGAAGGTAAATTTAAGATGTCAGGTGAAGCCATGAACACCCAAGGATTCTCTGGGGCTAGGGGGTTGGTTCCCTTTACTGATAACATTCCCTTATCAATAGGGGATTATGACATGTCAGTCCCGCTTTTATATTCTAGGGCCTCACCAGTAAACATACTGGGGAGAGACATAATGAGCAGACTGAATATGACGATCTTCTTTACGGAGGACGGCATAATTTGCTCCACTCCAGGAATAAACATGCTCACTGCACGACAAATTATGCAAGCATACTGTGGACAGACAGTGATTAGGGCTGAGCCAGTAGATGGTGAACTGGTCCAGTATGGGACAGACATGGCATTTGCATGGATGCCAGGGATAGAAGGAAAGATCTGGAGGAGTCCAGCAGCCTATTTGTTTAGACCAGAAACACCAGCCAATGAACCAGAAGGAAAGGTGATTTCAGTGAACATAGAGAGCATTATAGCAACTGCTGATTACATTGCAGTACATGCCCAAGACAGAGAAGGAAGAGCATGGAGGGCAGTGATAGCCCTAGCAGAGGGATGTAGGCTCACCCAGGTGTCAGACGAGGAGCTCCTCTCAGAAGAAAAGGAAGAAGGTGAAATGGTATTTATGCTGAGTGTAGAAATATGGCTAAGAGTGACATACAAACAAGTGGCACAGAAAATGGCAATGGCACTTGAAGCACCCACATCCACCCCAGCTCCCTTCTTTGAGGAGGATATGGCAAAGGTACCAACATCATTATGGACTACTAGTCCCTATGACGTGGGGTGCATAAAAAGTATAGGGGGAGTAAGAATAAAATTGAAAAAAGGTGCAATACTCCCCAGAGTGAAGCAGTACCCACTATCAAAAGAGGCAGATGAGGGCATATATGAAATAATAACGGCCCTTATAAATAATGGCATATTGGTACCAGCAGAATCACCATGTAACACAGCTGTATACCCAGTGCGCAAAGCTAAAGGGGGGTCTTGGCGCTTCATCCAGGACCTCAGGCCCTTGAACAACATATTGGAAGCAGAATACCCCATAGCAGCAAACCCAGCCACAATATTGTGTGGCATTCCAGCAGAGGCATCACGATTTACAGTGATAGACCTCAAAAATGTTTTTTTCTCAGTACCCATGCACCCAGACTCCCAAGATCTGACGAGCTTCACGTACAGAACACAAAATGGAAACACACCAGATTGCCACAAGGATACTGCGAGTCACCCTCAATTTTCAACAGAGTAATACAGATGGACTTGGGTAACATTGAAGTGGAAAGCACAGTGTTGCAGTATGTTGATGACATAATAATTTGCAACACAAGCGAAAAAAGATGCAGAGAGGATTCATTGAAGATGCTGACAATATTGGCTGAAAAGGGTTACAAGGTAGACAAGGAAAAGTTACAGTACTGTCCGGAACAGGTACTTTACATTGGTCAGCTCATATCCCAATACGGAAGAAAGATTGCACCACAAAGAGCACAGGCCATTTCAAAAACGCCGCTGCCCCAAACAGTGAGGGAACTGCAGCAGTTCCTGGGACTGTGCAACTACTGTAGAGCCTGGGTATTTGATTACAGCTCATACATAGGACCCCTACTTGAGGCATTAAAAGAAGCTAACAAAGGGGAGAAAAAATTGGGGTGGACAATGGAAATGAAAGAGGCCTTTGATGAACTGAAAGATGCGATATCAACTGCTCCGGTACTGGCCACCCCAGATTATGAACGACAATTCTTTATATTTTCACATTGCGACTCAGCAGTAATGAAAGCAGTGTTGGCTCAAAAAACAAGCATGGGTTACAAACCAGTTGCGTTTTACAGTGGCCACTTGGATCCTGTGATGTTAGGACATTTCCCTTGCGAACAAGGTCTCTCCGCAGCTGCCTTTGCGGTAGAGAAAGCATCATCAATAACAATGGGGTGCCCAACCACGCTATTTGTGGAACATGCACTATTTGCAATATTGAACAAGCCTAAGTCCACACTAACCACGCAGAGGGCATCTGTCACGCTCACCTGATTCCCACGGAGGCGCAGGTCTGGCTTCGAGTGCTGATGCTTCTTCTATGGTGAAGCGCAGGACTCTGAAGATGGATTCACTGGCTCGCAGGAATATTCCCCTGTGCGTGAAAAGGGAGTATTACCTACTGACGGAATAATGCTCAAGCCTCCCACTCCCTTCCAACCCTCCACGATACCCTTCCTCAATTCCCCGTGAAGTCTCACCTTAGGGTCTGGAAGGATGAGTTCTCCATCCTGCTTCTGATGCAGGGGCGCGTTGAAACCCAGTTACTTCACTGGATTGAGGTTTGATGGGAGTTCAAATAAGCTTGACTATTCAGGTAAGGCGCTGTAAGAGTTCTGTAGCTAGTTCAAAAGTTCAAGCTTAATAATAATGTTCATTGTCTTATTGCAGCAAGCGCTAACGCTTATGTCTTTTTCCCCTTAGGGGCCGGGGTTCGGAATGCCGGAGATATGGCGCCGACCCGAAGTGAAACGTGCAGTTCCAGTAAATGACAGGTAAGTTCTGGATGAGCGTTCGGGTAATGTCTTTGCATTCGCTCATTCAATGTCTTTGTCTTTTTTCCCCATAGGGGCCGGGGTCCGGAATGCCAGGAAGCGGCAGGACCCGAAATGAAATGGGAATGACCCAACAGGTAAGTCTTGGAAGGAAACTGAGCTTTTCCTATTCCCTTCATTCTCTCACCTTGTGTTCTTGTCTTTTTCTCTCTAGGCTCTGGGAAGTGGCTGCGGATCCGGATGATCGCTGCTGAAGATGGCGGTGCCAAGGAAAGGTGAGTGAAATGCAGCGCTGCAGCGATCGAAGCGAAATGCTTTTAAAATGATGTCTTCCCTTTCAGGATCGTCGGTGTGAAGTCTCCGTGATGCAGCTTTAGCAGGTAAGCTCTTCTTTCTCTCCAATTCTCTCTTAGCAGGTGACCCAGGATGCTGACAGGCGTGGCTGAAGTCCAGATGCAGGAGCTGACACGGTGAGCGTCCAGCTGCGAGGAGCAGAACAACGCGAAGCGTGAGTTGCTGATCGGGCGTGGTTTAAATAGCTTTGGAAGAAGTTCCAGGTATGTACCCTTCCACCGATCAGGTATGTATCCTTCCCCGACCACACCCAGGGGAAAGTAGTTCCACAGGTAAAGTAGTTCCATTCAGGCCTCAAGAGGGCCTGGATGTAGCAGCATGGTCTGCATCAGGTAAGTGCACCTTAAAACACTTGAACACATGACTAGCTTTATGAGCCTGGCGCCTAAGGAGCCAGGACAGGGGTCCAACATGAGCCTGGCGCCTAAGGCGCCAGGACTGTGTCCAAAGGGCCCCAGCTTGGGCCCGCTGGCACTTCCCTGGGGGAAATGATGCCTGCCTCTGGGGTTGCTGGGTCGGACCTGGCTCCTTGGAGGTAGGCATCATGACAGTACCCCCCTTCAAGGCCCCTCCCAAGGTTGTTCCCTCCGGGGGTTTTGGCTTGTTCGGAAATCTCCGGTGGAACCTTTGTATTAATCGAGGTGCGTGAACATGGTTACTAGGCTCCCACGATCTCTCCTGAGGTCCATATCCCTTTCAGTCAACAAGATAGAAGAGTTTGGATTTTAACACCCTGGAGTCTAAAATGTCTTTAACTTCGAATTCTAATTCCCCTTCAATTTGAACTGGGTCTGGAGGCTTGGACAGTCGGGTCCCTGGTTGTACTGGCTTCAAAAGTGATGCATGAAAAACTGGATGAATACGCATGTTAGACGGTAAATCCAGTTTAAAGGCCACAGGATTGATTATAGCCTTGATGGGATAAGGTCCTATGAATCTGGGATTGAAGGTTCGTGGGCCCTTGAGGGGTAAATGTTTCGTTGCTAGCCATACCTGATCTCCTACTTGGTAAGGAGGAGATTTACTTCGGTGCAAATCAGCGTTTTCTTTATACTTTTTCTTGGCTTGCTGTAAATGAGTTTCAGCTTCTTTGAAGGCTTGGGTTATTGTGGAATGCAGATGATTTACTGCGGGCATTTCCATGGCCAGAGGTGGATCTAGGTCAGAGGTCCGAGGGTGGTGACCATACAAAGTATAAAAAGGAGTTTGTCCGGTTCCAGAATGCACTGAATTGTTGCATGCATATTCTGCGATCCAAAGGATGTCTTTCCAATTTAACTCGGATTGGTGTAACATGCACCGAAGATATTGCTCGAGAGTCTGATTGGTTCTCTCGGTTTGTCCGTCGGTCTGGGGGTGGTGGCTGGTGGATAGCCGCACATCCATTTGTGCTAGTTGGCAACACTTCTTCCAAAAATGGGAGATAAATTGACTTCCACGATCCGAGACTAATATGGAAGGGAAACCAGGTATGCGAACTATATTCTCCAGAAATTCCTTGGCCAAGGTGGAAGCTGAAGGCAAACCTTTTAAAGGGATAAAGTGGGCCATTTTGGAGAATAGATCCACAATTACAACGATAGTGTTGTAACCATCACAAGGAGGCAGGTCAGTTATAAAGTCCATTGACAAGGTGTGCCATGGTGCCGGTGGAATTTCCAAGGGTTGAAATAGGCCGGCTGGCCTTTTCTTTTGACCCTTGTTTTGGGCGCAAATTCCGCAAGACAATACAAAAGACTTTATGTGTTTTCTCCAAGAAGGCCACCAGAAGTGGCGTTTGATTTTTTCCTCCTTTTTTAGCGATACCAGGGTGTCCTTCCATTAATGATTCATGATGATGGGCAATAACAAGTTCTTGCAATTCTTTACTAGGCAGAAACAACCGCTCCTGGAAGTAGGGTAAGTCATCCTTAACGGTGTAATGAGGACCCTTTTGACTCCATTCCAGTAAGGCTGAAGAGTCTAGAAGTTGTTTTACTTGCGTTTGGATGTCCTCAATAGTTTGCAATGAAGTTAGGCCTAAGATTATTTGTTCAGGAATGATTGGCACAGGTTCTAAACTCGAAATGGGTTCTTCCATGCCAATCCGGGATAAAGCGTCCGCTTTACCATTCTTGCAGCCAGGGCGATAGGTAATTACAAAATCAAATTCCGCAAAGAATAGAGCCCATCGGAGTTGTCGTGAAGATTAACCCTTGGCCGTCTTTAAATACTGTAAATTTCTGTTGTCCGTAATTACGGTGATGGTGTGTCTTGCCCCGAGAAGGTAGTGACGCCAAGCCTTGAAAGCAGATTTAATAGCCAGTAACTCTTTGTCGGTAATTGCGTTGTTGATTTCAGGAGGAGAAAATTTCCTGGACCAAAAGGCCACAGGGTGTAGTTGGTTAGTTTCTGGGTCTCTTTGCGACAGGACAGCTCCCATGGCCGAACTGGATGCGTCGGTTTCCACAATGTAAGGAAGATCTGGGTGCGGGTGCTTCAATATAGGTGCAGAGGTGAATTTGGTTTTCAGGTCCTGAAAGGCTTGTTCGGCCTCAAGAGTCCATTCAAAGCGTTTGTTTTTCTTTAGGAGAGCTGTAATGGGTTGGACTGTTCGGGAAAATTCCGGGATGCATCTTCGATAGAAATTGGCGAAGCCGAGCATGCTCTGAACTCCCTTCACCGAGCTAGGAGATGGCCATTTGAGGATGGCGTCCACCTTTCGCGAGTCCATTCGGACTCCTTGAGGTGTCAGGATGAATCCGAGAAACTCCACTTCTGTGGTATGGAAAACGCATTTTTCGAGCTTTGCAAATAGTCTGTGCTGGCGCAATTTCTCAAGAACTGCCCTAACATGTTTTCTGTGATCGGATTCTGAAGAGGAGTACACCAGGATGTCGTCAATATAAACAATGACACAGACGTCGATAAGTTCCCGAAGAACATCATTCATAAAGGACTGAAAGGCGGCAGGTGCATTGCACAAACCCGAAGGGCATCACCTGATATTCGAAGAGCCCAAATTTGGTGCGGTCTTCCATTCGTCGCCTTCTTTTATACGCACCAGGTGATAAGCTCCTCAGAGATCTAACTTGGTGTACACACAAGCGTCTTTCACCTGGTCGATAAGCTCAGGGATCAGGGGCAGAGGATAACGATTCTTAATCGTTATTTGATTTAGGGCGCGATAGTATATACATGTTCTAAGGTCCCCCTCTTTTTTCGGCACGAAGAACAGAGCTGAGGAGACAGGAGACTTGGACGGGCGAATAAAACCATTGGCTAGATACTGATCTAAATACTGACGCAAATGTAGGTTTTCAGGTTCCGTAAGAGCATAAATCCTACTACAAGGTAGTTGAGCATTGGGTACCAGATCGATTTGGCAATCATAAGACCGATGGGGAGGTAACGTGTTAGCCTGTTCCTTCTGAAAAACGTCTTGGAATTCTTGGTATTCTGACGGTAGCTGTACAGGGGTGGAAGTTGCTGAGGCTAGACCCATAACTGGATTTCTTGGGTAACAAGTTGGTTCACAATCAGGAAAACATATCTTCTTTGCTTGCCAGTCAATTCTGGGATTATGTGTTTCTAACCAAGGAATTCCAAGAATTACTTGAAATTGTGGGGCCTTGATCACATCAAACACGATTGCTTCCCGATGTCCATCCTGACCCACCAGTGTCATTTCAACAGTGGAATGCGTTACAGGCCCTGAGGTTATTTCGGTTCCATCTACTGTAGTAATGACATCTTGGGTTACTTTCGGGCGGAGAGGGAGCTTAATCCTGGAAGCCAATTCACAGTCTATGTAATTTCCAATAGCTCCACTGTCGATGTATGCTTTTATAGCATGCAACAGCCGAGGCTGTTTTGGGTCCACGAGCACCATTGGCATGACAAAATGCGAGGTCAGAGAGTCTGTTTTCAAGCTCGGCAAGCGGACCCCTACGCTTGTCGGGCTAGGTCGTTTCCCGAATCAGGTGTCAATAAATCGTTATCAGTGACTCCAACCACCTTCTTAGGTGGTTTAACCGGACAAATTCGAAGAAAGTGACCTGAAGTCCCGCAATACAGGCAAAGTTGCATTTGCCGCCTTCTCTCTCGTTCCTTCTGTTTTAATGGTCCTTTAACACCGCCGATTTGCATAGGTTCGGATACGTCGGTACTCTTGGAGTTAGCGTGGGTTTTGATCGGTACTCGGGTTTCGTACTTGAACCGATCTGCTTTTCTATTTTGAAGTCTGTGATCAAGTTGAACCACCAAGTCTATGTAGTCTGCGCAGACCTGGGGTGGATCTACTATCTGAGCTAGAACATCCTTAAGCTCTCTGCGCAGGACTCGATGAAACAATGTGATCCTTTTGTTTTCTGGCCATCCAGTTTCCACAAACAGTCTATTAAAGGTGGCAACGTAGAACAGAAGATCCTGATTACCTTGTCGTAAGGATAGCAGTTCGTTATCAAGGGCCTGTCCTTGAGAGTGGCGAGCAAACAATCTTTCCATGCTGGCCTGAAACCCTGAAAATTCTGGAGAATGTGATCATCCTGATTTACCAATGGAATAGACCAATCGGCAGCACTGCCACTGAGGTAAGATAGTATAAAGGCTACCTTGGTCTGGTCGTTAGGGAAGGCCCCGGGTCTGCATAGAAAGTGTAAACGACATTGGTTCATAAAGACGGCATATTTCTTGGGATCCCCCGCAAAACGTTCAGGCGGGGCCAAAGGCATGTGTCCAGGTAGATTGATTTTTACCGGGTTATTCAAACCCATTGATGTGGAAGTATCTCCGGAATTAGGTAAAGGAGTGTGCACTGCCTGGGCCTGCAATAACCTTTTGGCCAGGTCATCTGTTCTTTCCTTGGATAGGATCAGTTCTCTTTTGAGAGCGTTAGTCTCCTGGCGGGCTGAGTGCACTTCTGCCCGTAATTCCCCCAAAAGCTGGGCCAGCTGATCTGTCTCGGAAGTCTCCATAGCTCCCGGGTGGGAAATTGTGGGTAGGCTTCGCGTTCTGTCACGCTCACCTGATTCCCACGGAGAAGCAGGTCTGGCTTCGAGTGCTGATGCTTCTTTATGGTGAAGCGCAGGACTCTGAAGATGGACTCACTGGCTCGCAGGAATATTCCCCTGTGCGTGAAAAGGGAGTATTACCTACTGATGGAATAATGCTCAAGCCTCCCACTCCCTTCCAACCCTCCACGATACCCTACCTCAATTCCCCGTGAAGTCTCACCTTAGGGTCTGGAAGGATGAGTTCTCCATCCTGCTTCTGATGCAGGGGCGCGTTGAAACCCAGTTACTTCACTGGATTGAGGTTTGATGGGAGTTCAAATAAGCTTGACTATTCAGGTAAGGCGCTGTAAGAGTTCTGTAGCTAGTTCAAAAGTTCAAGCTTAATAATAATGTTCATTGTCTTATTGCAGCAAGCGCTAACGCTTATGTCTTTTTCCCCTTAGGGGCCGGGGTTCGGAATGCCGGAGATATGGCGCCGACCCGAAGTGAAACGTGCAGTTCCAGTAAATGACAGGTAAGTTCTGGATGAGCGTTCGGGTAATGTCTTTGCATTCGCTCATTCAATGTCTTTGTCTTTTTTCCCCATAGGGGCGAGGGTCCGGAATGCCAGGAAGCGGCAGGACCCGAAATGAAATGGGAATGACCCAACAGGTAAGTCTTGGAAGGAAACTGAGTTTTTCCTATTCCCTTCCTTCTCTCACCTTGTGTTCTTGTCTTTTTCTCTCTAGGCTCTGGGAAGTGACTGCGGATCCGGATGATCGCTGCTGAAGATGGCGGTGCCCAGGAAAGGTGAGTGAAATGCAGCGCTGCAGCGATCGAAGCGAAATGCTTTTAAAATGATGTCTTCCCTTTCAGGATCGTCGGTGTGAAGTCTCCTTGATGCAGCTTTAGCAGGTAAGGTCTTCTTTCTCTCCAATTCTCTCTTAGCAGGTGACCCAGGATGCTGACAGGCGTGGCTGAAGTCCAGATGCAGGAGCTGACACGGTGAGCGTCCAGCTGCGAGGAGCAGAACAACGCGAAGCGTGAGTTGCTGATCGGGCGTGTTTTAAATAGCTTTGCAAGAAGTTCCAGGTATGTATCCTTCCACCGATCAGGTATGTATCCTTCCCCGACCACACCCAGGGGAAAGTAGTTCCACAGGTAAAGTAGTTCCATTCAGGCCTCAAGAGGGCCTGGATGTAGCAGCATGGTCTGCATCAGGTAAGTGCACCTTAAAACACTTGAACACATGACTAGCTTTATGAGCCTGGTGCCTAAGGCGCCAGGACAGGGGTCCAACATGAGCCTGGCACCTAAGGCGCCAGGACTGTGTCCAAAGGGCCCCAGTTTAGGCCCGCTGGCACTTCCCTGGGGGAAATGATGCCTGCCTCTGGGTTTGCTGGGTCAGACCTGGCTCCTTGGAGGTAGGCATCATGACAGCGTCGGGTTATGAGATCATCTTATCTAGACCAGAATTATCAATTGTTAGATGCAGCACAGTTAATCCTGCAAGGTTTATAGCAGAAGTAATTGAGGAAGGAGATTATGCACATGATTGTACACAGACTACCGAAATGTACTCATGTACTAGAAAAGTTGAAGAGGACGAACTAGATGGAGGAGAGCTCTTGTTCATTGATGGGTCATCAACAATAGACCAAAGTGATGGGATAAGGAGAACTGGGGCAGCAGTGGTAAAAATGACAGAGAAACCGGTGTGTGTGGCGGTGAAATGCGTACAATTACCAAAGCATCACTCCGCTCAACCAGCTGAATTGGTTGCACTGATCTTGGCATTGAAGGAAAGCTTTGACAAAAGAGTGACTATATATTCTGACAGCGCATATGTCACGTCTACTGTCCACTCAGGATTGTCCAAATGGAGGAGAAGAGGGTTTAGGAGAGCTGACGGCACCCCAGTGCAACATGCTCTCTTATTAGCTGAACTAATTGAAGTAATAAATGACCCCCAAGAATTAGCTCTGGTCAAATGTACCGCACACACTAATGGAGAAGATCATATCTCAAAAGGAAATGCAGCAGCAGACGCACATGCGAAGTATGCTGCATATTTTGGTGAGATATGGAACCCCCCAGAGTTAGAGAGAGGGAGAGGGAGGGGGATAGCTAAAGAGATGTTGATAAGAGAGGGGTACACCCATCTCCCAGCCACACAGATAATGGAGTTACAAGTGGATGCACCAATGGCAGAAAAAGAAATATGGGTAAAAAGAGGATGTACAATGTCACCAACTGGCGCACTATGGCGCCAGGGTAACACTGGAAAGATGGCACTATTAAACACCGCCCTGAGCCAACTCCACCACCCAGCCCACACAGGCAAGGAAGTTATTGCAGCACGAATTAGGGAAGATTGGTTCTGTCCCGAGTTAAATTCCCATGTGACAAATTTTATCAGCAATTGTCTCACATGTCAACAGTTCACGGACGGTGACATGCTGAAAGTGATAAAAGGTACTATACCCCGGCCAGAGGGACCCTTCCTGCACATCCATATTGACTATGTTGACATGATCAACGTATGTCAAGGAAATAGGTATATGATTGTAGTAGTATGCCCATTCTCTAGGTGGATTGAGGCAGGACCCTGCTCACACCCAGATGCATTTAGAGCAGCTAAATTTCTAGTGAGGGAGGTTTTCCCCAGGTGGGGAGTGTGCGAGGTACTGCGGTCGGATAATGGCCCGCATTTCGCTAATGAAATGTTCCAGCACATCACATCCTTACTGAACATCAAGCATAAATTTGCATGTGCATATCACCCACAGGCCAACGGCTTATGCGAACGCCTGAATGGCCTACTGAAGGAGGCAATTGCAAAGATACAGCAAACTACAAAGAAGAGTTGGTTGTATTGCCTTCCGCTAGCTCTATTTGAGCTGAGGAATAGACCAGGCTCCGACCACCACCTCACTCCTCACGAGGTGGTGACCGGACGTCAAATGCGCCTTCCTCTAACGCCAACATCAAGAGCATTAACAGATTATGAAAACACTGCAACTGTTCTTGGTGATGAAATGTACCAATATGTTTCTTCTTTGATTACTAGTGTAGTGTTTGTGTCTCAACAGCTCGAGCGCACGCGGGGCGGGTCTAAGAGTGATCAACCAGAAGACGCGGATAAGGAATTGGAAAAGGAAAAACTATGCAAAATTGCTAAAGGTGACCACGTGCTACTCCGCAATTTCAACAGAAAGTGGAACAGCCCACGCTTCACTGGCCCCCACCTGGTAGAGGAGGTATCTACGAGAGCAGTAAAGATGCAGGACAAACGTGCTTGGAATCACCTACACGACGTAAAGATCTGCAAACTCCAGACCCGCCCTAGCGTCACCGACAGGGCCATTGGCAGAACAGCAACAGCGTCACCCACGGAGGAAGAGACTTCTACCACAGCTGACGACCTAAGTGTCTCCATACCCTACCACCCCCCAGATTCCCCAGAGACAACTACTGACATAGAAAGGGGTAATTCCCGTACCACCCACCCCATGGTCACACGATCAAAGAGTAAAGAGACTTCCGCCAGTTGAGCCCCTAACCCTCTGCCCTTCAACCCCCTACCCCCTGCAGTAATCACCCAACTGAAGGACATTGTTTTGCACATATACACATGTAAACACTTGAATGTTCTCTTTTTTCTTTCTCGCACATGCAGGTACCGCATATTATTGTATTGCTAAAGAAAACAGATAACTAACAAAGTTCATTGCCCAGGAGTAGATGCTACCCCTAGACGATAACTACCCTGAAGAGCTATCACACCAATTTGTCTATCACATAAAAAGGCCAAAGTACCTGAAAAGAAGGAGGGTGCGTGTCTACTACACAGCATTTCTCTTGGCCATAGAACAATCAATGCCCCATCTTCACCAACACTTGCCTGCCCTAAGAGATAGATCGCTTAGATTGGCGTGGGAACAGCTCTTCGCCTGGGCACTGAACAACTACTTGATAGGGAGAGCTTGAAAACAACAACTAACACTAATAACAAGCATATTGAGAATTTTCAGGCGGGCAACTTTAACGTCGCAAGAATAAGCTGCCGGACTGCAGCAAGGTAAGAGCAACATGCCGGTGAGAATAGCATCTGTAATAAAGATGATAGGGATTTTGATGATCACCGGGTTTTTGGCTGCCTCTGTATGGCAGAAAAGTTATGCTATCAATATTTTGGCTGCATCCAAACCTAATATACCCCCACCCACGGCTGCAACAGGTGTTACGTCAGGTGGTACTAGCAAAATTCCACACAAGGGAAATAGAGTTAAACGCAGCACATACTCAGATAATAATGGTATTGACAACTACATACAAGATTCAGCACACGTCTCGAACAACATGTGGTACCAACACATGACCCAAATAGGTAAGCAGACAACAGAAGACAGCTGCTACGTCTGCTCATTGATCCCATACGCCATGAGTGCTTCTCGAACTTTCGTTGCCACGGAAATAGATGAAAAGACAGCACGATGCATAATATACTTGGCACTGTTCCAAACGAAAGGGAGATTTCAAGGGACGGTGGTGCACCTGGTATGGAAAACGCGAGACACATATCCATACGAAAACAACTTCCTCAAGACTTATTTGAGTTACCACAAGACCAGTTTGCATGCTGAAGCATTCAGATTCATGACAAGTGGCCCTGAAAAAGGAGAAACAAAGAAAGTAACACTACAATACCTACCATGTGATTGGTACGCCACTGAAGTTCCTGGTAAACAAGGATGTTGGGAAAGACCACTGATAACAATAACAGGGAAGGTGTACCTGGACAACAAATGGGACACAGGAGTGGTTGGCAGCAACATGGTAACGAGAGAAACTATTACAACTATTTCTGAACACAATGACAGATGTTGGATGACTTGGGTCAAGTACGTACCCATGCTAACGTGGATAGAGAAGGATGAAGACCCAATAACAATACTGCCGTTGTCTGCATCTAAAGTATGCTACCAACATAGAGGAGAAGTGGACGTGGGATACAACACCAACTGTGCAAGCGTGATGGAGTTACCTGAGGGGGGAGCAGGAACAGCAGTATTAATGGACCATTACTGGGCCTGCGGAGACAGGGCATACCACACACTGCCCCCTCTGTGGAATGGTGTTTGCACAATGTTACACGTTAATGTACCATCACTAGTGGTGCCCCAGAAACATGTGAACGTGGCGAACTTCCCTAAAATGGATGAAGGAAACAAGAGGAAGAAGAGATCTGTACAACCTCAGAAGGGGCCAGAGAACCAAAACAACAGCAACAACACTGTCCTGAATAGAAAGAAAAGACAAGGAGAACCTCTGACAGGAAATTACCTATGGGGAAGGTCGGAAACAGCACTCACTTCAATCCCACCAGAACACAGACTATTCAGCAGAGCAGCAATGTTCTGCTCGTCAATAATACATCCAGGACTACAAGCTTACGCAAACACAAAATGGCTCCAGATACCTCGATGGGAGCTAATGATGACAATTAATTCTACAGTAAATGGATTCAACGCAATAAAAGAGGAACTGCGAGCAGTGAGGATGGTAGCACTACAGATCAGATATGTACTGGACCTCCTCAAAGCAATGGAAGGAGGAGTTTGCGCAAAGATAGGACAATCATGCTGCACATTCATTCCTGCTAACGATGCTGACAATGGTACGCTGACAGAAGCAGTATCACAACTGGCCCAGATGCACTCCAAAATGATGGATGAAAGTAAAGGAGTGAAGAAGGATGACAGCTGGTTTTCACTATTATGGATGCCATCTTGGCTGTCGGACGGACTGAAGATTATAGTTGGATGCATAATATTAGCTGGAGCTGCACTGATCATAATTAGATTTTGGAAGGCCCGGAAGGCACGCACCACAGATGAAATGATCGAAATGGTTGGTATGCACCCCTTGATGCCGGCAGATGATGGCCAGCACACAGGCACAATAATAAAAGAGAGAGAAAAACTGCGCAAACAGATCATCACCAACCACCTGGACCAACCATCTGTGAAGCTCGAAAACCCAAGAAACCCAAGGAGCTACATAGGGAAATGGGTATACTGCACACCTGGAGGAACCTGTGTATATATGTATTGGTCATTTGAAGACCATGTCAACCACTATGGTCATTTGGGAGGAGTAACTAAAATATGGAGAGTGAGAGGAGATAAGGAAAGGATATGTTTGTGGTCGACAAGTCGACCAGAGGGGGGACTGAAGTGGGAGAATTGAACAAAAGGCTCCCACCAATCCCCTCTCACCCATGGCCTAGAGGATCGCGGCCCAGACACCCGCCACGAGAGGTGTTTGCCCACCTACCAGATGACCAGATACCCTGGTACAGGAACATACGGATGTGCCCACCAGCCTGCCCACCAGCCTGCCCTGCCCATGCCGACACCTGCGGCATGGATGAACTCGACTGAACCATTCAACAGTAAATGAACACATCGTTAGAGATGCCATGACGACCTAGCCAACGGTCAGCACACCCGTGCAAACATGCACACTGGACACTCCCACACCAATCCACACGAAGAACATATTCAGTGCTATGACGTAGGTGACAGACACACCCACTGTTGCGCATCTTTATTATTTTTCACATAGGTTTTTCAAAATGCAGAAACGCAAGACGCACAATGAACTCATCTAAAATGCTTGCTCACGCTTCTTCTAAACCCATGCATTGCAATGAGAAGTATAACGAAGACATGATACTGGGGATAAAGCAATAACATACCATAACCTAAAGCGCCGTGCATCAAACGTCTCTACCTATGCACCAGGCCCAAGTAGGCCGCAAGCAAGAGCTTCCATGAACATTGAATGAGCAAGAGTACAGTTGCTGACCCTGGAGAATGAGCCCGGCGAGAGTAGACAGTCAAGGTCACAATGTTGCAAACTCGCATGCCGCAAGCCGACGCCAAGGTCACACCTGCAAATTAAGCCAGGCACACAGTGGAAAATGCAATATTAAATGTGCAGAATTCTGCCTCAACCACGGTCTCACCTCACGTGACCAAGCCGAACTTGACAGGGTGCCAGGCCCAGGAGGAGGGAGGCGTCTGGATCCCACGTTTCAAGACACAGGCAGATACAATTAAGCGACTCAATGGACATCTGCGGCGGTGGGAGTAGTCTGCCTTCCAGCATATGAACAAATCCTCAAATTGTCTGCACATACCCATAGTGATACATTGTTGCAAATGAAAGGTGCACCGCGAGCTGGGAACAGCGATGGTCCCAGACTGGGGGGCTCGCGAATGGACCAATGAGAACATGGGGCTCTTATCACTGACGCCATTAACATTAGCCAATCCTCAGGGGTCTTCATGTAACAATTTTCATGTATCAAATTGAAGGGATAACCCAAGTATACCACCTGACTGACCCTCAACCACTAACAACGCTCTCTATACGTATGCTATACTAACCCTACCACTCGAGGAACCAATCCAGAGTGGCGATAGGTTTTTTGCTAACTTTCCCAGGTGACGCAAGTAGCGCGTCATACTAAGGTAAAAAGGGCCTGCGAGCCCCACGATTGTAGAGAGAGTGTCAGGACGGACGCGTACGACCCTTGACCCATCCCTGCCGTTTTGATTAATAAACAGCAGAATCACCTTGCTTCTTGCGTGTGCCTCATACTCATTTTTTGGGATACACGGGAGGAGTTGGGGCCTCCCTGCCCGGAGGTCCGCGGACGGCCCAGCCGACCCCGGGAGAATTTCCCCCCGACAACCCGTCAGCAGTTCTAGGATTTAGGTCTGCAATCCCTGTGCCTCTGCTTGTGCACACATGTGCATGGGGGCACCAACAAGCGTGTCCAGTATTCAGACGTCCAATGGGCGATGTCAGCTGGCAAAGGTGGTCTGGAGGCTCATCACCCTCCAGAAATGGCATGAAACACATGATTAATGCTTTAAAGTCATCTGTGTGTGTCTCTTCAGGCATCTCATTACTGGACCATGTCAGAGACTTACATCAGAAATCACACCATCAGTCCGTCTTTCACATCCAAAGTGTGGAACACACTATCTACAGCATGAATTGCAACAAGCACGTGTACAGTAAAGATAAGAAACATACTACACAATGCATAGCAATGAATGTACACATTAATCATGAAACACCCTATCTAGCAAAAGCTGAACAGTGGACAATAACACCGCAATCATCCCCACTAGGGGTGTCAACACAAGTTACACAGCACCAGACATGCCACAGATATGACAGTCCAAAGCCCTTGTGTAATAGGCTGTCACACCGAACCATCCTTGCGAGCCCATGGATAAGGGAGGCAGGAGTGGCATATGTGAGTCAAGGACCCCAAGCAGCAAACACATACACAAGACAAGCCTGAAGAGCCCATCTGGAACAGACAGTGGATGCCTTCAAAAGCCACAAAGCACTGCACCGTCACATGAAAGCACAATAGACAAGCAATTTTAAACTATATTAACTAATTACACTAACTATGAAAAATCTACATTACCTAATTAAACTAACTATCAAACAGAAACTAAACTCACTAAACTAAAAGAAAAATCAAAAATGGCCACATACGACCCGGGGGGAGGGGAGGCACCCAGGAGAGGGGAGGTACAGGGTGCTGCTCAACACCCACATGCGATGATGCTGAGCCAAAAAAAAAACCTCCATGGGCTCAACACCTGCACAGCCCGAACTATGTGGGAGATAGATGGTCGTCCGAGTCTGGCTCATCCTGGAAAGGAGGACGTGGCAGAGTAGCCTGGCCACGCCTTGCCGCAGCTTGCCTCTCGTCGGCAGCAAGTCTGCCGGACGGGTGAGCCTGGTTCTGTGTGGCGATGTGACGTAGGTCTGCATGCAGAACCTTATGTGATACACGTGCTTCCTCTTGCAAGGTAGCAAGGCCACAACCGCTGCACCTCCCGGCAAGCCTGTAGCTAAGCTGAGATGGTACACTCAAGCTGTGCAAACCTCTCCTCTGCCCGCTGCCTCTGGGACATCATAAGGACACCCAGAGTGGATTTGAGGGAAGCATACTCCTCCCTCAGGGCATCCATGTGCGCCTCTGCGTGAGCAGCAATTGCTTGCCGCAGAGACGACATTTCAGCCTGGCGTGCCCTGTCTGAGGCCGCCATGCCCAGCCTGAGCGAGCGGGCCGTGGACTGTGCCGCCTGCTGCTGGAGAAGCACCTGCCTAGCAGGGGGGAGCACAGATCGGGCCACACGCTCCATGCTCTCAGCGATGTTCTCCATTGCTGCCCCCTGCTGTTCTGAATTGGCAGTCATGTCTTGCTGCCACTCAGTATACTGCGGCTGTGCGCGGTGAGCGCATTGCTGGGCTTGACCCCTGCGGGTCCCAAGGACCGGGTGTCCTCGCTGTGTTGGCACCGCCCGCGGCTGCACGACTACATGCCCCCGTCGATGTGATGTCCCAGGCACATCAGTGACTGGTGTGGAGGGTGACCCTGCGTCCCGATCCACCATGGGCGGAGGAACCAAGACTGTCTGATCCCTCAGTGCAGGTGTCGCGGACAGAGGAGTGTCCACATCAGAATCACTCACCCCTGACACATGGACTTGATGCTCATCCAACTCGACATGGACGTCAGAGTCGTCATCAAGGCTGGACTCATAGGCAGCCAGAGACAAGATGGACTGTAGCACTTGGGGGTTTTCGTGCCCTACCACCCCACGACCCCCACTTGTGCCGGGTTGATGTAGTGGTAACAACCCTGTGTCTGGCATGACAACACCATCCTCCGCCTCCATTGCGTCATCACCTGAAAAATAGAGAGAAAAAAGGTCACTACACATGTCAGAAGCACACAACACACACACACACCGACAACAAATGCATCAGGCAGACATGTGATACACAACATATAACCTGGCATGCATGCTGGGTCAACTTTGAATTACTTCTGTGATCAGACCTGTTGAAAGGTGGCAGTTTCCAAGGAAGCGGGTCTATGCAGAGCAGAAAATATATACGCCACTCACTACCTACATGTACAAGGACTCCATGGTGTGTGTCAGGAAATGTGAAGGCAGTGCAAGGTCAAATTCAGGCATCACGTGCATTGTGCATTCAATGTGTACCATATCTAGAAGCCAAGCACCCCTCCACCCAAGTACAAAAGCAGGGATGCCTAGCATGGTATCAAAAGGCCGACCATAGACCTGTGTATTGACAGGCAGTGTTGACTGGCATCAACAGCTTAATGTGATTCAAGTGACAACACTGCAAATGACGATGGGACAGTAAGCAGGACACATTTTGAAAACTCTGGAGGCCGCCCACGTGTGAAGAAGACACTACAACAGTTGGACAGAGTCACACAGATTGTCAGACCCTAAACATGTGTGCAACGCAGTACTGACCCACAGTTGACATGGGAAGGCTGATGAGATGCCATGCAATGTATGCCACCCAGGACTTGTATTACAGTGATCATCCAGTCAAGGACACATAGGGGCATGCGTGCAATGCACATGGAGCATGAATGGGCACTCATGTCCCTGCGGGACATCTGACCTATGCACAGTACAAGTGAGATACCCTGCATCAAGTACTAAGGCTGTACCACACGGCATATGTCTGGCAGATTGTAGGCTGGAAGTTAGCATCTACACAGGACGCATGAACAGGAAAGTACACATTGGCAAGATTGAAGCAGACCAGTGCAAAGGTGGAACTGGGGTGCAGAGTGGCGGAGGAGGGGCAAGGGAGCATGCCTACATGGAGTCCCCGCATGCAGGCAGAGGAGACATGCACGTCAGTCATTCAATGACATTGTGCCTGTGCTGAGAGGAAGGTCACCCCACGCCACATGCAGAAGGGCCAGTGACCTGGAACATGGACCGGAGGGGCATACTTGTAACCAGCATGTCAGTAGGGTGCAATAGTGGTGATGCGGACAGTCCCCGTATGCTCCACATGTCCACCATCCAGCAGAGCAGATATGCATCACGGAAGCATTGCATTACTTACACATCAGAACCATGTACACGTCACATGTAGTGGCAATCATGCGCAACACATCCCACAAGTGTAACACACACGTCCTCAACAAACTCACTGGACTGGGCATACAAAGTCCAGCATCTCTCCCACTCCTTCGACCAATTCAGGTGGTATGAACTCCGCAACGAGTGCATCATGCAGAGTGAGCTCTTCCTCCTCTGGTGCAGGCCCACCACCAGTCACCAGAGTCAAGTTGTAATTAGAGGCACGCTTAGCCTTAGTGCTGCGTTTGATGTCATTCCAATGCTTTTTGCACTCTTGCGCCGTGCGCACCTCATGGCCGAATGAACTGACATGTTCCGCAACATGCTTCCAGTGGGTGTCAGTTTGGCAGCCGTAGTCTGACTATTGGCACCCACTAGCATGTCACGGCTGTGGCCCCGCACGTAGCCCATGAGGAAGTCCAGTTCCTGCTTGCAGAAAGGCTTCTTCCTCGACGTGCAGGAGGTCGTGGCTGTGTGTGGGGTCCCAGCCTGTGCTGCAGATGCAACCTTCCTCCTCTTGGACTGTGGCGCAGACCCTGGCTGGCTAATGCCGCCCTGACCAGTATGGCCAGTGGGTTCGGTGGATTGAGCCAAGGGAGTGGCAGGTGGTGGGACGACCAAAGGCCTGACTTGTGTCAGTGGCATCTGGGTGCCCTCTAATGGACCCTGCGCAGCACCATCAGCTGTGGCAGGGTCATTGACCGCAATGGTCCTGGTTGGCAAACTCACAACCGGGGTGTTGTTGGGTGCATCTGCCCCTACACTTGCCAACACCCGGCTGTGTGGGGCAGCAGATCACATAACTGCCCCAGGGACAAGTGTCTTGGTCTGAGCAGCCCTGCCTGCCCCTATGGTTTCCCTCCTGGCCTGTTGGAAATCTACCAAGGGCTCCTCAAGTGCCAATGCAGCCTGCGCTGGCAGACCCTGAGCCTGGGTGGTGGTGTCCACAGCTGCACCTGCAGCAACCACTACCCTTGGGCCCGTGGCAGTCGATGGAACGGACTGCCGGGTCACACGGGTGCCAGTGCCAGATGCAGAAGCTGCATCCCCCCGGAACCACAGGGGGTGGTGGCATGACTGCACCGACACAGGGCACAACATTGTGCTCAAGTGGCGCACCCCTGCCTCTCCCCCCTCTGTGGCCGCCCTGGACACCCTGGAGTCCCCCTACTCCCTGGTCACCACAGCCACGTGACCGACCATGCCCGCCACGAGGAGTACACCCAGCTGAGGCGCCCCTCACCTTTGGTGTCCTCCCAACCATGGCACAGATGTAGTAGTGCCGGCACAGATGGAGTAGTGCCAATGGGAGGTGTACACCACAATTGACCTGGGCAATTGGGGTGAAGGGGGTGGGAAGCAAGATGTTAACAGCCCCCCTGCACCTGCAAGGCTGTATGTTACCCCGGTGATGTAGTGACGGGTCACGCAATGCTGAGGCACCCCAAAACTGCAGTAAAACCGTGCACGCAACCCTGCAGCACACGTGTGTGGAATCAACCTCCCGCAGTACGTGGTGGCACCCAGTAACACGAATAACGCGTACACGTGGGACACGCAGGCTACTATGACATCGAAAATGGGTGCGATACACAGGGGCACCCGCAGTGGGAAAAATAGCATGTGCGACTCACCGTCTGACTAGCGCGATGCAGAAAAACACGCGTAGCCAATACCCCCGCCAAAAGAAGAGATACGTCCTTGATAGCTGTGAAGTTGTGATGGCGCATGAAACAACAGGAAGCAGCAACACACATCGGTCTCTACGAAAGGCAAGTACAGCGAACTGCTGCCCCGCTCACCTTTAACCCGTGCTGAGGGAAACGCCCGCGCACGTCACCTCACTTACGCACATGGGCCCTTTCCTCAGATTATACGCATTCCCACGCGGACGTGCAGTTTTTCACGCGCGCTGAAACACCCATACACGCCAGCGCGCGTCACGTCACAGAGGCGCTTGCGCTTGAAGGGCCTTCTGTCCAGTGAAATCGCGTATGCGTGCAGACGCGCTTACGCGCAAAGGGCCTTTCCTCGAATTACACGCTGACGTGCAGAATTTTCACCTGCCAAATCACTCCGTATCAAGCTGGCCACGCGTAAGCACAAGGAAGACCACACTCCTGCCCAAAAGGCCGAATTACTGCCCCCCAGATCCCCGAGCAGCCTTCAACGAGCCATCTGCTGCTGCCTGCCTGCCTGCCTGCCTGCTGCCACCGTGTCCTGCCATTTGGTGCCTGCACATCAGCCATCTGCAGGGGTCCAGTTGCTGTGTCCACCCCTGCTGGAACAGAAGACTCCCGACTGCGATTCCATCGCTCCACAGCCCAGCCCCAGGACCCAGTTGCCCACCCACGTCTGCCACGGGGGTCGCCATGTTGGGGCAAACACCATCCGAGACTACTGGCGACCCCCAGCCAGAGGGGCAGAGGGCCACCAGCTTCAGTCAGAAGGAAGTTGGTGTCCTGGTGGAGCATGTCCTGGGGCATTATGATGCCCTCTTCGGATCATCGAAGCGGAAGGGGTGGGTGAGCCCCCACAGGGGCTTGCAATGGCGGAAGACGGTGTGGAGCCTTCCAGGTTGGTGCTTTCCACAGAGGAGGAGGAGGCCGCTACTGAGCTGCACATGGGGCCTGGTGGGGGCATCCCTGCTGGTGCAAGTGGTTCAGCCCAGGGGCAGGGTCAGGAGGCAGCACAGGTCGCCGTGGAGGTGCCTGTGCATGTCACTGTCCCTGACACTGTGACTGCACCACCATGCACCAGCAGGGAAGCCCCATCCCAGTCCCGTCCGCAGGTAGGGGGGATGTCCATGTCATCTGACTCCCCTCCACCTGCGGACGAGGGGACCCCTGGCCGTATGGAGAAGGTCCTGATTGGTGTCGCGTTGCGCATGGGTGTCATTCGTGATGAGGTGCGTGCTTCCCGGGGGGAGCACGCACGTCATCACGAAGAGCACCGTGCCAACGTGGCCCAGTTGGGAGCGGTCGTGGTCGGGGGTCTCGTACATGTGTCGGGCACTTTGGCGACCCTCTCCTTCTCTGTGGAGGCTATGCGCCAGTCGTTCTCCATGCCGTCTTCCGGCCCAGATGCCACCAGGGCCCCCTGTGGACCTGCCCCGACCAATGCAGCCAACTCTGTGGGGATCCCATCCCTGCCACTGTCGGGAGTCGGAGGTCCAGCAAGGGTGGACACACCAGCAACTGGACCCCAGCAGATGGAGGATGTGACGGCATCATCGGGCAGGGCACGTGCACGACGGCGTCGGTGGATTCCATCAGCCTGGATGCCGTCGTGCTGGCACAGGCAGTTGCGTCGGAGGCAGCGGCAGGCTCGACGTGGAAGGCATCATGGCTCGGGGCCATCAACATCAGGGGTGCAGGCATCGGCCGGAGGGCAGGAGAACCCTGGAATGGGAGTGGCTTCCTTGTGGGAGCGGTTGGGCCAGCAGATAGGTGCGGAGCGGCAGCGGGCAGAGGAGGAACGGCTCACAATGGTCAGGGCGGAGAACTCCATGCGGAGGGCGCTGAGGCGGGCTGAGTGCCCCGAGGGTCTTTGCAGGGAGTTGGAGCTGGACACTGCTTTATCCCTGCAAGACCTCAGGGCCAGGGAACATGCCCGCCTCCAAGCCATTGGACAGGAGTTCGATGATGCCCTGGCCCATGACAACATCCAGTGAGCTGTTGGACTAGCCCGCTGCCCTTGTAAATAGTTATGTAGTTAGTGTTAGGTTTCCTTTGCTTTTTTCTTGATTTTGGACCTTTTGGACAATGGCCAACATTTTTGTATATAGTTTTTTTATTAGGTAGTGTTATTAGATAGGTTTCATTTCTTCAGTTGGGATCATGGACCCTGGATAGTTTATCTGTATATAGTTGACTGTTGGATTATGTTTTTTTTTTTATTTACCCATAGAGCAATGGTTTTGGGTTTTGTTTTTCCCTTGGATGTACTTTTTTTAACTGTGACTTTGGACACCTTTCCTTTGGATTATGATTTGTGGTTTTTCATTATTTTACGGACATGCTGCTTTTTTGTTTTTAATTCCCATTGTCGTTTGTTTATTTTTAATCCCATTTATGTTGCTTTTAATACATTTTTTTCATCAAACTTCAATGTGTAGTATCATATCATTGGTTTCATGCATGTCATG
Organism: Ambystoma mexicanum; assembly: GCF_040938575.1. NCBI lineage: Eukaryota > Metazoa > Chordata > Amphibia > Caudata > Ambystomatidae > Ambystoma > Ambystoma mexicanum. The sequence continues at coordinate 916,569,991 of NC_090928.1, read as the reverse complement.
ATATGCGTTTTGACATTCACTTACACCCATTGTGTATATGTGAGGGACATGTGTTCATTTACATACTTGCCATTTGGGTTGTATCATGTAATTGGCAATTCTGAGTGGGTGGATGCAATACTTGGGTGGGTGTTTGGCATGTGGAGGCTGCCCATAAGGGCCAGGGATCTAGATTGTGATGACGTGTTGGCTGGGGGACATGTGTCAGGGCCTGCTGGCAGGTGCCTCGCAATGCTGGGGGGTGGGGGTGCTGGGAGACATGTGTGGGGGCCTGGTGGAGGGTGCCCCTGACTGGTGGGGGGTGGGGGTGCAGGGAGACAGGAGTGGGGGCCTGGTGGAGGGTGCCCTGCACTTCTGGGGGGTGGGGGTGCTGGGAGACATGTGTGGGGGCCTGGTGGAGGGTGCCCTGCACTGCTGGGGGGTGGGGGTGCTGGGAGACATGTGTGAGGGTCTGGTGGAGGGTGCCCTGCACCGCTGGGGGGTGGGGGTGCTGGGAGACATGTGTGGGGGCCTGGTGGAGGGTGCCCCTGACTGGTGGGGGGTGGGGGTGCAGGGAGACAGGAGTGGGGGCCTGGTGGAGGGTGCCCTGCACTGCTGGGGGGTGGGGGTGCTGGGAGACATGTGTGGGGGCCTGGTGGAGGGTGCCCTGCACTGCTGGGGGGTGGAAGTGCTGGGAGACATGTGTGAGGGCCTGGTGGAGGGTGCTCCTGACTGGTGGGGGGTGGGGGTGCAGGGAGACAGGAGTGGGGGCCTGGTGGAGGGTGCCCTGCACTGCTGGGGGGTGGGTGTGCTGGGAGACATGTCTGGGGGCCTGGTGGAGGGTGCCCCTGACTGGTGGGGGGTGGGGGTGCAGGGAGACAGGAGTGGGGACCTGGTGGAGGGTGCCCCTGACTGGTGGGGGGTGGGGGTGCAGGGAGACAGGAGTGGGGGCCTGGTGGAGGGTGCCCTGCACTGCTGGTGGGTAGGGGTGCTGGGAGACATGTGTGGGGGCCTGGTGGAGGGTGCCCTGCACTGCTGGAAATGGTTTTTCATTCTTTTCCTTCTACTTGATATTGCTTTGGTCAACATTTGTTTTTGTATTCCTTTTTCTTTTTTTGATTTTTACTTTTGTTCTCCGACATGGACCATTTATTTTGTTATCCACATAGTTGTATGTTTGATTTGTTTACTTATTTTTAATCTTTAATACATTTTTTATTTTTACTTCCACTTGTGTTATTTTGTCTTTGGTTTCATACATGTCATGATATGGGTTTTGACATTCACTTGCAGCCATTGTGTATGTGTGTGTGACGGACATGTGTTCATTTGCATACTTGCCATTGGGGTTGTGTCATGTAATTGCATTCACTATGTGGGTGGATGCAATCCTTGCCTGGGTGTTTGTGCTGGGTATGCTGCCCATTACTGCCATGATTGTGTATCGTCAGGACCTGGGGGCAGGGGGACATGGGTGGGGGCCTGGTGGAGGGTGCCCCTGGTGGCTGGGGGGTGGGGGTGGTGGGAGACATGAGTGGGGGCCTGGTGGAGGGTGCCCCTGGTGGCGGGGGGTGGGGGTGATAGGGGACATGAGTGGGGGACTGGTGGGGGCTGCCCCTGGATGCTGGAGGGTGGGGGTGGTGGGTGACATGGGTGGGGGCCTGGTGGAGGGTGCCCCTGGTGGCTGGGGGGTGGGGGTGGTGGGTGACATGGGTGGGGGCCTGCTGGCAGGTGCCCCACAGTGCAGGGGGGTGGGGGTGGTGGGTGACATGAGTGGGGGCCTGGTGGAGGCTGCCCCTGGTGACTGGGGGGGTGGGGGTGGTGGGAGACATGAGTGGGGGCCTGGTGGAGGGTGCCCCTGGATGGTGGGGTGTGGGGGTGGTGGGAGACATGAGTGGGGGCCTGCTGGCAGGTGCCCCACAGTGCTGGGGGGTGGGGGTGGTGGGTGACATGGGTGGGGGCCTGGTGGAGGGTGCCCCTGGTGGCTGGGGGGTGGGGGTGGTGGGTGACATGGGTGGGGGCCTGCTGGCAGGTGCCCCACAGTGCTGGGGGGTGGGGGTGGTGGGTGACATGAGTGGGGGCCTGGTAGAGGCTGCCCCTGGTGACTGGGGGGGTGGGGGTGGTGGGAGACATGAGTGGGGGCCTGGTGGAGGGTGCCCCTAGTGGCAGGGGGGTGGGGGTGGTGGGTGACATGGGTGGGGGCCTGCTGGCAGGTGCCCCACAGTGCTGGGGGGTGGGGGTGGTGGGTGACATGAGTGGGGGCCTGGTGGAGGCTGCCCCTGCACTGCTGGGGGGTGAGGGTGGTGGGCGACATGAGTGGGGGCCTGGTGGAGGCTGCCCCTGGTGACTGGGGGGGTGGGGGTGGTGGGAGACATGAGTGGGGGCCTGGTGGAGGGTGCCCCTGGATGGTGGGGGGTGGTGGGAGACATGAGTGGGGGCCTGGTGGAGGCTGCCCCTGCACTGCTGGGGGGTGAGGGTGGTGGGTGACATGAGTGGGGGCCTGGTGGAGGCTGCCCCTGGTGACTGGGGGGGTGGGGGTGGTGGGAGACATGAGTGAGGGCCTGGTGGAGGGTGCCCCTGGATGGTGGGGGGTGGGGGTGGTGGGAGACATGAGTGGGGGCCTGCTGGCAGGTGCCCCACAGTGCTGGGGGGTGGGGGTGGTGGGTGACATGGGTGGGGGCCTGGTGGAGGGTGCCCCTGGTGGCTGGGGGGTGGGGGTGGTGGGTGACATGGGTGGGGGCCTGCTGGCAGGTGCCCCACAGTGCTGGGGGGTGGGGGTGGTGGGTGACATGAGTAGGGGCCTGGTGGAGGCTGCCCCTGGTGACTGGGGGGGTGGGGGTGGTGAGAGACATGAGTGGGGGCCTGGTGGAGGGTGCCCCTGGTGGCGGGGGGGTGGGGGTGGTGGGTGACATGGGTGGGGGCCTGCTGGCAGGTGCCCCACAGTGCTGGGGGGTGGGGGTGGTGGGTGACATGAGTGGGGGCCTGGTGGAGGCTGCCCCTGGTGACTGGGGGGGTGGGGGTGGTGGGAGACATGAGTGGGGGCCTGGTGGAGGGTGCTCCTGGATGGTGGGGTGTGGGGGTGGTGGGAGACATGAGTGGGGGCCTGGTGGAGGGTGCCCCTGGTGGCGGGGGGGTGGGGGTGATAGGGGACATGAGTGGGTGCCTGGTGGAGGCTGCCCCTGCACTGCTGGGGGGTGGGGGTGGTGGGAGACATGAGTGGGGGCCTGGTGGAGGCTGCCCCTGGTGACTGGGGGGGGTGGGGGTGGTGGGAGACATGAGTGGGGGCCTGGTGGAGGGTGCCCCTGGTGGCGGGGGGGTGGGGGTGATAGGGGACATGAGTGGGGGCCTGGTGGGGGCTGCCCCTGGATGCTGGGGGGTGGGGGTGGTGGGTGACATGGGTGGGGGCCTGGTGGAGGGTGCCCCTGGTGGCTGGGGGTGGGGGTGGTGGGTGACATGGGTGGGGGCCTGCTGGCAGGTGCCCCACAGTGCTGGGGGGTGGGGGTGGTGGGTGACATGAGTGGGGGCCTGGAGGAGGCTGCCCCTGGTGACTGGGGGGGTGGGGGTGGTGGGAGACATGAGTGGGGGCCTGGTGGAGGGTGCCCCTGGATGGTGGGGGGTGGGGGTGGTGGGAGACATGAGTGGGGGCCTGGTGGAGGGTGCCCCTGGTGACTGGGGGGTGGGGGTGGTGGGTGACATGGGTGGGGGCCTGCTGGCAGGTGCCCCACAGTGCTGGGGGGTGGGGGTGGTGGGTGACATGGGTGGGGGCCTGGTGGAGGGTGCCCCTGGTGGCGGGGGGGTGGGGGTGATAGGGGACATGAGTGGGGGCCTGGTGGGGGCTGCCCCTGGATGCTGGGGGTGGGGGTGGTGGGTGACATGGGTGGGGGCCTGGTGGAGGGTGCCCCTGGTGGCTGGGGGGTGGGGGTGGTGGGTGACATGGGTGGGGGCCTGCTGGCAGGTGCCCCACAGTGCTGGGGGGTGGGGGTGGTGGGTGACATGAGTGGGGGCCTGGAGGAGGCTGCCCCTGGTGACTGGGGGGGTGGGGGTGGTGGGAGACATGAGTGGGGGCCTGGTGGAGGGTGCCCCTGGATGGTGGGGGGTGGGGGTGGTGGGAGACATGAGTGGGGGCCTGGTGGAGGGTGCCCCTGGTGACTGGGGGGGTGGGGGTGGTGGGTGACATGGGTGGGGGCCTGCTGGCAGGTGCCCCACAGTGCTGGGGGGTGGGGGTGGTGGGTGACATGGGTGGGGGCCTGGTGGAGGGTGCCCCTGGTGGCTGGGGGGTGGGGGTGGTGGGTGACATGGGTGGGGGCCTGCTGGCAGGTGCCCCACAGTGCTGGGGGGTGGGGGTGGTGGGTGACATGAGTGGGGGCCTGGTGGAGGGTGCCCCTGGTTGCGGGGGGTGGGGGTGATAGGGGACATGAGTGGGTGCCTGGTGGAGGCTGCCCCTGCACTGCTGGGGGTTGGGGGTGGTGGGAGACATGAGTGGGGGCCTGGTGGAGGGTGCCCCTGGTGACTGGGGGGGTGGGGGTGGTGGGAGACATGAGTGGGGGCCTGGTGGAGGGTGCCCCTGGTGACTGGGGGGTGGGGGTGATAGGGGACATGAGTGGGGGCCTGGTGGGGGCTGCCCCTGCACTGCTGGGGGGTGGGGGTGGTGGGAGACATGGGTGGGGGCCTGGTGGAGGCTGCCCCTGCACTGCTGGGGGGTGGGGGTGGTGGGAGACATGAGTGGGGGCCTGGTGGAGGCTGCCCCTGGTGACTGGGGGGACGGGGGTGGTGGGAGACATGAGTGGGGGCCTGGTGGAGGGTGCCCCTGGATGGTGGGGGGTGGGGGTGGTGGGAGACATGAGCAGGTGTGCAGGGTAGTCCCCTGTTTTGTGGGCTGCCTGCAGGGGCCATGGAGGGTGTACAGGGAACACCTGTGAGGACCCACCCAGCCTAATTGTGTGTGTAACTTCCCACGCACCCCTGTAATACACGTACCAAGCCAAATCGCGTGTGATAAGTCCCGCGCACCCCTGAAATACACGCGCCCAGGCTATTCGCGTGTGGAAATTCCCGCGCACCCCTGAAATACACGTACCCTGCTGTAATCGCGTCTGGGACTTCCTGCGCACCCCTGAAATACACGCGCCCAGGCTATTCACGTGTGGAAATTCCCGCGCACCCCTGAAATACACGTACCCTGCTGTAATTGCGTGTGGGACTTCCCGCGCACCCCTGAAATACACGCGCCCAGGCTATTCGCGTGTGGAACTTCCCGCGCACCCCTGAAATACACGCACCCAGGCTATTTGCGTGTGGAACTTCCCGCGCACCCCTGAAATACACGCGCCCAGGCTATTCGCGTGTGGAACTTCCCGCGCACACCTGAAATATACGCACCCAGGCTATTCGCGTGTGGAACTTCCCGCGCACCCCTGAAATACACGTACCCTGCTGTAATCGCGTGTGGGACTTCCCGCGCACCCCTGAAATACACGTACCCTGATGGAATCGCGTGTGGAACTTCCCGCGCACCCCTGAAATACACCTACCCTGATGGAATCGCGTGTGGAACTTCCCGCGCACCCCTGAAATCCACGTACCCGGCCAAATCGCGTGTGAGACTTCCCGCTCACCCCGGTATACATGCACACGTATTTTTTGTCAGCGTGTCCGTGTTTGTGGATACCCCTTTGCACGTCATTTGTCCAGGAGGGCCACAGTATAGGACATTCATCATGGCAGTATATGGGTGCTATTTGTTGGCCCACCTTTTGGCGCACATTTCTTACAGCCGCAGAGATGCTACCGCCTGCTTTCTTGTGGCGGTCGTGTTTGTGCCTGTGCGCTGGTTTGAGCGTGCGCTTTTTTGCCCTATTCTATTCCATGAATACGTGTTGTAGGCGAGCGTGTGGGCGTTCCGCGCACTTGTGCCCTGTACTTCCCCCGTGACGCCCACGTTTTTGCAAGTTGTTCCCCATTCCGAGTGTTCCGCCCGTGTTCCGCCTACTTTTGTTGCGTGCGCCGCGCTATGTGCGAATTTCGCTGTGGCCTGTGCGATTTTCGCTGTGACCTGGCGCACGCTGTTAGATGGCCTGTGCGCCAAGGTGCGCGGCGCACTTTTTATCGCACATCCGCTGGTTTTCTCGCACACGGACTTCCATGAATCGACGTGCGCTGCTTTTCGTGCGATTTTTGCACTTGCACTGCGATTTTCGCTATTCCACTGCGATTCGCACGTTTTTGCCCACTTGCGCCGCGCTAATTATTCCATGAATCGGCCTGTAAGTCTCTCAATAAACTCATATTGCATATCCTGAAACACTGGTTTGATCACCTATTGTTTACTTCTTTTAGTGAAGGCCTTATTGTAGCGAAGCGTCCCTAAAGTTCCGGTCGTCCTACTTTGTTGACGGCCAACATCATGGTTATGTGCCAAGACCGCTAGAAGAGTCCGATTTATCATGCCCTCCATGCCAAAATGCAATCGTTTTGGCCTGTACTTTAGGCACATATTGTGGAACGCCTCCAAATCTCCTGTGTGGCAGAATTCCGTGAGTCCCCTCAAATCTCTTGTTATAGTTTTATCAAATACAATCTTTTCAATGGCTTTGTGAGTGGGTGATGAAGGAATCAACCACTTCTTCTTCCGTGCCTCCTCTGTGGACAAATGGCCATGTTCACAATTGTGGAAATGTTGGTTTGTGGTCCAGCGGTGAACGTTGCTACAGTGTAGCATTACTGACCGCCATTTTTCCAGTAGAATTTCCAACGACCCTCCACATGTTTTTGAGCTCCACCAAAGATGGTTGCTGATTGACTTGGACCACTGTGAAATACCTTGCATATCTTTTTTTTTACCTGCAGCCGACATTTTTTTATTGATTGTTTTTGCAAGATGCCATACGTCAAATTGGTGATTTATATTTTTGTACTCTTCTCTCATTGTCTTGGCAATTGAAACGTGTCTGTCCGTGGCTATCAAGTCGATCACCATTCCCCGCGATTGTAGTTCTTGCAATGATGCTACAAAGCCAACTTTCTCCATGGCCACTGAGGATGTACTTTGTGACACCTGCACGACCACCGAACTCACAATTTTCTTACTTTCCATGTCCTGAAAGTGGTAGGTGCAGTACTTGGCTGAAAATCCTGGGCTGTCGCACTGTCCATCACCGGCTAGCATGAACCGTTTGCCCGCGAATGTACTATCAATAGACATTTTTTCCATTCTCCAAGCTTCGCTAATGGCTGGAAATAGATAATCGATTTGGTATTTGTAGAACTGAGTTTTCGCAATGAAATGGATTCCCACAAACTGAAAGAAATACTCTAACTTTTTAAAACTTGAACCACTAAAAAGTGCGGCCGCTGCACAAAGTAGATTGCCTGCTGGCAGTTGCCCCAGCATGGGTTGTGCAGACCATGAGAAAGGATGATATTTTGTACAGGTGGCATGTATTTTAAGGTTAGTGCCTCGAATTGCACGAGTCACATTAATCAATGGCTCCCCACATACTTCCCCACCAACCGAATGCCCACATTTCATCCTAATAATAATATCAATCAAACAACTATCGAATACAATGAATTTGGCCTCTTTCCTTATACTGTCACTCTGCATCCCAGCTGGTTCGGCCTGTAACGTTGAGGACATGTCACTCACATGAAAGGTAGAATCTCTGATATCGTCTTCCGCTATGTTCAGTGATATTGATGGTGTTTCATTGTCGTCCACTTCATTCTCTTCCATTGCAACATCTGTTCCTTCTCCGGCGATGGGTGAATAAAACAATTTCTTCAACTTTCTCGCGGTCTTAGTTTTTGCGGGTGTGGATTCTGTGAATTGATCTCCGACTGCATCCGAACTACCAGGAGGACATTCACTATCAATGGCTGGTGGTGGTATAGCTCCGTTGTCAATCACTTCATATTGTTCCCATTGGCACGATGCATCTCCAGTCTCAAGTCCCTGCCAAAAGGTTTGACAAGCAACATCTCTCGTTCGCTTCACTGTCTGTGTAGATCTAGTTCGTACACCCACTCGCAACTACAGGACAGATTGGAAAAGGGATGTTCAGTTTAAACACAACTTACAGTATTGAACTATTAACAGTGAAAAACAACATAATGTAGTGACCAGGACACTAACCTTCTTTTGCTTTCTTTTCTTTGAAACTTTCTTGCCTCGAACTTCAACATCAGGACGCTGTTGCTCCGACTCGTGTGTGCATGTCTCCACTTCCTCTTGCGCTGCAACGACTAGATTTTCATGATAAGCACATCCATCACGCACTGACGCTCCATCGACTCCCTGAAACATCGAACTTTCATTAGTATGTATAATAATACTGAAAACACAAAATGTACTTGGGAACCAATACCCACGTACATCTCAATAGCAAAACACGAATGAACGCATTGTGTAGAACATTCAAACGACAATTATTCACGCATTGTTGATCTAGTTAGATGGAACTGTCAAGATCCATACCTCGGGCTCCGCATAGACTTCCATTGATGATATTATTGAAGATGACGCTTCAGCAACTCCCTGAAACACAGTAATTGCATTAGTATGGTTTTCTATTTTGTTAAAAAGAACATAAACTTTGTGCAGACGTCAACGGCTCATCTAAATAGACCTGCACAAATGATCAGTTGTCTAAAATAAGTAATGGATATCTAAATATGATTCGATTTGCTCGATCGTTGGAAGTGTCACCACCCAGAGATCTGCATCAACTACTAGGGGTGATGTTCTTGTAGAACATTGCGCCGACCCGTAACTGCATGCTCCCCCTTCTTCTTGGACTAATGCTCCATCGACTCCCTGAAACATAGGACTTTCATTAGTAATGAACACAATATTGAAAAAAGAAGACACATAGGAGGGCGACGACAGAAGGACATATCAATGGCTAAAAATGAAAGAAACATTGTGTGTAACAATCACGCTACAAGAATGCAAGATCTGATGATCTCCATCGATGGAACTGTCCGGAAACGTACCTCGAGCATCTGAGTGACATCAACGGTTGTCGTCAATGCGTTGGACTCCTCAGCATCTCCCTGAAAGACAGTACTTGCAATATTTTGGATAACAATAATTATAACTGAAAACAAAGACTAGAGGACGAGTACTAGGGTGTACCATTAGGTAAAATAATTACACGATAAATTAAAACTATTGATTTACATGCCTAAAACAAGTCAGTGGCAGAATAGCTAAGTAAGATTACCCGATAGGCGCTTGAAGTGGCTGATGACTGCAATAACGACACGGATGGAGAATCTTCCGCCTTCATATTGAGTGGATACATAAATGGGGAAATTATTGTTAGCTAATGCTACACACTACCGCAAGGCCGAGAGCTAAATCCGTAAACTTGACTCACCAGTGGAGGGATGTGGACGAATAGAGTGGGAATAGCAGTTGAGAGCAATTTTCGCTTCGCTCGCGGTGTGTTCTTCTTTATTAGCAATGATGTGGAGTACATGTCTGAGCTAAAGTGCCTGCTGCAGATGCGGTATCGATCACCCCTCTTGTCCACAAAGACTTCTAGGACTCTACTTTCAAGCTCAGACGGTGGATATCCGCAATATCGGACCCATTCTCTTATCTGATCTAGTGTCTTAGGGAAAACATGCATTATAGTACCTTCAGATTTGTTATGGGTCTTCGAAGGGCAACCGCCAATGGAACAGGCAGGCATTGTGGAAAGTTCTGAAAAGTAAAGATCAACAATTCTCTATGAATACCAATGTGTTAAAAAATTAAATGACACATAAAAGGTTCAATGCAAGGTTCGTTTTGGTTCTTGGAACTATACACGTTATTCACATGCGGATAAGTATTTGAATAACTTTAAAAAAATAGAAAAATAATTTGACTAAACTCAGAACATGTGACTAGTTCCTTGCATGTACTGTCTTGAACGAAAAGAAAACATGGATGCAATTTGATGACTAGTAGCAAATAGATATAAATTAAAAAATTGGACGCAAAATGATTATGGTACATGGCCTTACCTTGACGAACAAAAAGTTAGATGCAGGGATCAGAGTAGTTTCTTGTCGTAGAACAGGGAGCAGTTCACAGGTTGCAAACTGACGAGTTTGCTCGAAGTGGTCACGGAATTTCACAGAGACGAAGAGCAGATAACCAGCACCTTCACGGGTTGACTAGCAAAGCGCAAAGAAGTTCTCATTAGAAATATGAAGTGGGTTATAAAGAATTCGAAACAGGGGTGTGTTTGTGAATGAATGACGTGAATATGTCGTGGCATTATGCGGTTTGCAGGGGGGCGTCCAGCGTGAGGGGGGATGCTTGGCAGGAGACACGGGGTCTGGAGGTAGACATGGGAACAACAACCCATGCTCTATAGACCACTTTGAAGTGTACATGGTCTTTGGCACCTCTTGGCCTTTATCGCTCCCTGACAGCTCCACTTGCCAGCGCAAGTACCCCGGTGCGAACTGCCTTTGATAGGGCGGGGGGGTGCATTGGGGCGGTGGTCGTGCAGACAAGACACAGGAAGACTCGTGAATGGAGACACACTTATGTGGATTGCAGGGGGGCGTCCAGCGTGAGGGGGGATGCTTGGCAGGAGACACGGGGTCTGGAGGTAGACATGGGAACAGCAACCCATGCTCTATAGACCACTTTGAAATGTACATGGTCTTTGGCACCTCTTGGCCTTTATCGCTCCCTGACAGCTCCACTTGCCAGCGCAAGTACCCCGGTGCGAACTGCCTTTAATAGGGCGGGGGGTGGATTGGGGCGGTGGGCGTGCAGACAAGACCATCTAACTGCATGTAAGAGGCAGGCTGCAGGATCTAGTACATGGAAGGCAGGGGGGTGAGTTTATAAATACCTCACCCTCCCAGGAGAATATATGGGTGCAGTTCACTCTGGAGACCCTGGATGCCTAGTCAGTTAGTCAGCAGCAGGCTGGCCTGTGGTGGCAAGGCGGCACGGGCCAGAGGGGGTCATCTCTGTACCCGGTGCCCAAAAGGATGATTTATTATGATCAACCATATTGATTATTTACCTATAACCATGTTTTGTATCAATAAAATCCAACGGCCTTTTATTGCCAACGCTTGAACAAAGTGGTGTGGTAAGTATTTTTGGGGGAGGAGGCAAGGCCGGGAGGCTTGATGCCAACCCGCAAAATAACATATGTATGTCTGCTGCATATGGGTTCAACGGTTATGTGGATTGAAGGTGGACGGCCAGCGTGAGGGAGGATGCTGGCCGGAGACATGTGGTGTGACAAGACAAGGCACAGGAAGACTATTCAATGGAGACACACTAGATTCATTTAAAAAATCAAAACAACCATTGTTAAAATATATGTTGGGTTTTATTTTAGATCTTAATTTCAATTGAACATAAATAATAAACATTACACATTGTAAAGTTCCGGTTGCAGCACATCCAGGGAAAATCCGCGGTATTGTCCACTGTCGCTGGGGAAATGTTGTCTAATGGCAAGTACCGCACAGGCAGGTATTACTCTCCGAACGCGGTGTCCGAGCCTCCCGTGAAGCCACCAAGTGAAGCAACGATAGGCCACCAGCCTGTACCACCTGTGAAAAAGAAAGATGCAAACTGTATTAAAATGACAAAACTTTCTTATCAATGTCGATTCAGGTAAAAAATGTCATTCTGCTTTGAAAAAAATTCTAGAAAATGCACAATATGGAACCAATTTACATGCGTTCGAATGATATGTAGATGTAATTTTATATGTGGGAGACGACCATGAAATAGTAGTGGCATCACTGACATCACAACCAGAGTATACTTACTCGTTACTCGGATTACGCGGACGAACAGTGCCGCGAAGTTCGTGCATAAGCACCATCATCATCCTCAACACGGTCCATGAGAGGCAGGCTTCCCTGAACTATGGCAGCTCGGTGATGCATTGCGGACTTGGCTCGCCTTCCGAAATGTAGGCCAAGCACCCAGAATTTTCATGGCAGCAGCAGTTCTCCTCCTCAGTTGGCATTAGCTCGCACCGATTGCACGTGCACCAGGTGGAGACGCCGTCCATGCGACATGGTCCAGGCTCTTCATCCGTTGACTGGTCCTCCCAACTGCCGTCCGAATCCCCATCGTTTTCGCGTGCTTGCCTTTCCAGTAGTTCCTCCTCGGTGTACTCGGGCTCGTACATATACGCCATTATTGTAGCCATTGTGTGGTAAAGAAAGTAAAATAATTTACAGAGATGGTACAGGTGTTCACAAGGCCTAGAAGCGGCGAAGGTAGCTGACCAGAGCACAGAAACGAGTCACAGAATACTCAAAGTAACACATAGAGAGTAATGGAATCGAAAATCTGCTGCTGTGTGTTGTGAAACGGTGTGTTTATACTTATTGAGGAAAGAGGCGTCCTGCCATTTCCATGGCGACACTTCATTAGCTGAGGCGCAGCGATTGTTGACACGAAACGTGCTTTGGCGTTGGGAAATGGGCGGTACGCGTCTGCTGATGTCAGGCTCAGGGGCGGGGGATTTGATTTAGTGCCGCAAACGCAGGTGAGCCAGGTCGATGGGGGGAAATGATAGGATTATCAGAAAATGGCGGCTGATTTCGAGTGCGTTAATGGACGAAAAGTCGGGTAAGGTCCATAGGAAAGTTTTCTACGATCTACCGATTTATGCTTAAAAACACATGGCCGAACCGTAGGGACAATAAAAAAAAAGTCCCGGAACTATCCTTTAAATGCTGAATGGTCAGGGCTAAGTTTTTTTAGGTTGGCAGTGGATCCGAGGAGTAGGATTTCGGTTTTATCATCATTCAGACATAGTCCATGTGTGGCCATCCATGCCTGAATGATGAGATATATTTTGTTTACGAAGGCTGTATCCATGTCGAAATTGCCCGAAAGGGGTATAAGGATCTGGTTGTCATCTGCATAATTAGTGTAGGTGACACCCAGTCTGTCCAATTTGTCAAATAAGGGCTTGGTAAAGATATTATATAGAGTTGGCGAACACAGCAGGTTATTTTGATAGGGGGCCTCATTACAGGTCGGCGGTCTGGAATTAACAGTGGCGGTAAACCCACCACCACTGTTAATTCCAGACCGCCCGATCCCGACTCCTGCAGATGGGAGGTGATGTTCCCCCCAGGTCCGACCTTGCGGGTTTAACACCGCCCGCCTGCAGGCGGACGTGGAAACACCAGCACCATCACGAGATGGTGCCAGTGTTTCACTTCCCCATTCCCATTGAGACCTATGGGACTCAATGGGAATGGGGATTTACCAAATTCCGCCTCCGGAATTCCCGGGACACCAGGGTCGTAATGCCCTGGTATTTCCGGGAGTCATGGAGGTGGGATTGTAATACGAGTCTGGCGGTAACAGGCGGTTTTACCGCCTCAGTTACCGCCGGACTCGTAATGAAGCCCAGGGTCTGCTGATGCCAATGTAGAGAAGACTCTCATTGTGCGGTTGTCCAAAAATGATTGGATCCAGGCTATAGCCTCGTTTGAAAAGTGGGCAGCCGATGCCAGGTGATTGCATAACACTGCATGATCCACCAGGTCAAATGCCGCCCACAGATCAAGGAGGAGTAGCAATGCTGTGTTTCCCTTTTCATTGAGTTCGTCAATCTGTACTTTAAGATCAATTAAGGCAGTTTCTGTGCCGCGCTGCGGTCTGAATCCTGATTGACGGATGGCTAGGAGTTGGTCCGTTTCAAGGTAGTGCTGGATTTGCAGGTATGCTACTCTGTCTATTATCTTGAGGAGGAATGGTACCATGGTGATGGGTCTATAGTTAGTGGGAATTGCAGGGTCTAGGGTTTATTTTTTGAGGAGGGGTAGGACCCAGGACTTTTTTAGGTTAATTCGGATGGTGCTGGAGGAGAAGGAGGCATTGATCAGTTTGGTTATAAAGGGGGGGCTAAGTCTCTTGTGGCGTCCTTCATTAGCTGGGCTGGGCAACTGTCTCCCTTGCAGTTGGATGGTTTGAGGGAGGCGATGATCTTTTCAGTTTCCAGGATGGGTATTTTTTTGAATTTGAAGGAGTTGATGCCGGGTGAATTAGTAGTCGTGGGGATGGTGATAGGTGATGCTTCATTGGGCATTAGGGAGTCTTTTGTTAAGGCAATTTTAGTTTGGAGTGTCTTCATTTTATTTGCTAGGGTATTTTGGATGCTGGTGCACCATTTTTGTCTTTGGCAATGTCGTCAGGTGGTGGTATTGGGGATTCCACTTCCCTTAGGATGGTAAATTGTTCTCTGGTGTTGGAGCTTGCGTTGCACATTCTTTCATTAAAGATATTTTTTTGTGAGTAGGATTTCATTTTTGTATTTACTGGCGAAAAGTCTGAGTTGTAGTTTATTTTCTTCAGATGGGGTGTTGCGCCATTTAGACTCTAGTTTCCTTTTTTGCATTCTTAATTCTTTTAGCTGTGGGGTGAACCAAGCGTTTAGATGGGCTTGTTGTTTGCTTTTTTGGAGTTTTAAAGGAGAAATGGTGTCTAATGCCATTTTCATAGCGTTATTGTAGCTTTCTACTAGGAGCTTGCTTGGGATGCTGATTGTTTGGTAGAGCATTGATAGTGGGTAGTAGCAGTGGTAGGAGATTGTTGGAGTTATGTTTTTTTTTTGTCTCTAGTGGGTAGGGGGGTGCCATAATTTTCTCTTTGGTTTGTATATTCAGAGTTAAGGTAAGGTTGATGAGGCAGTGGCCTGTCCAGTGTTGAGGGGTAATTTTGGTGATAGTAGTATCACAATTCAGGGTAGTCACCCAATCCAGAGTCCTTCCTTTGTTGTGGGTTGGGGTGATGACTTTTTGGTTTAAGCCGTGTTCGGCTAGCATAGTGGCTATAAATTGGGCTGGTTTATCATCTGGGTCATTAAAACCTAGGTTAAGGTTGCCTAGTGATAGGATTTGTGACGAGTGTTTCGTATTATTAGCTAGGAGACTGGATAGCTCCTCTTCGAAGGATCCAATGGGGCCAGGTGGCCTGTATATTAGATAAAAAGGTAGCAGGCGCTCCTCTCCAGAAAGAACAAGGCATGATAACCTGTTCTGAGATGAGAGTTTGCAGCACACGCTTTTTGCTCACTGTACCTTTCACAGATGGGAAATATCCATTTGCATATCAGTCTTTGTCCCGCCCACATGGGCAGTCCAGCACCGAAATGCTATGGCAATTCCTCTCTGAACAAGACTACCACCAGCAACCCCATACACGTGTTTCAGCCTTGTTGGGCATCATCAGTGAGGTGAAGCTGTGCCTCTCTAAGCACAGTGATCACGAAGTCCACGTCGGGTTGCCCCCAGGTAACTTAGGGTGACCAACCCCAAGTTCCTTGAAAACATTTAAAAAAAAGGAAGCAGGCGCTCCTCTCCAGAAAGAACAAGGCATGATAACCTGTTCTGAGACGAGAGTTTGCAGCACACGCTTTTTGCTCACTGTACCTTTCACAGATGGGAAATATCGATTTTGAAATGGCCTGTATATTAGGTAGATGGTTAGTGTGTGGCAGCTGGAGATGGGCATTTTGGCTATGAGGAGTTCGCAAGATTTGAAAGGAGATGAGGTTTGTAGTCTAATGGCGAGGTTAGTTTTAGCTATAATAGCTAAACCTCCTCCTTTGCTGTTAGGTCTATCCATTCTAATTTGTTGGTAGTTTTCAGGGCTAGCTAGGGAAAGTGCTGGACCTGCAGCTTCATGTAGCCATGATTCAGTGACTGCCAGAATGTCAAGGTTATCAGATGACAGAATGTTTGCTATTTCGGTGGCGTGGGCCACTAGAGACCTGGCATTGATCAATGCACTAGATAGTATAGTTACATTAGGTGTGTTTTGGATTTTTATTGGAATGAGTTTGGGCTGAGTGGTATTCTTGCAAGGTGTAGTTAGGTTGGGATATGGCTTGGTATACTGTGAGGTGAGTTTATGATGGGGTTAAAGGTCTTGTTGCTATGACATATGGGCCGATAAAGGCAGGGTAGTCTAGCTCTAAGTCTGTTGTTTCTATCCATGGTGGGACAAGGAGCGTATTCATGGGAAGACATAATGATAGCAAATCTGAGTGTGGTAAGGCACAACAGGGATGCTATCTTGGTTTTGTTAAGGCACATCGTGGTCGGTGGTGGTGGAGAGTAGGTAGTTTAGCGCAGGTAGGGCAAGGGGCAGAGGCTGGTATCAGATGTATTTAAGTTAAAAGCACAGCTCAATGTCTGGCATTGGGCTATTCCCAGAGGGCGCACAGGTCTAACGGTTATTATCTCAGGTAGGCAGATTTGTGGTGGCTGACATTAGGCATTGTGCAGTCTTGGGATCTGCAGTAGCTAGTAGAGGGCTGTGTCAGAGGGGCACGTGGTGCTGAGAGGCTTCGCTGAGCCAAACAGGGGGTCTCAGGTGAGTAACAGAATGCAGTGTTAGCAAGTAGCACAATGCGTGCAATGCAAGAGGCAATCTGGTAATACTGGTTAAAATGTGTATACAGCACAATGGGTACAGTGCAGGGAGCAGTCTAATAACACCAGTTAAAGTATGCAAACAGCACAATGGGTGCAGTTCAAAAGGCAGTCTGGTAACACTGGTTAAAGTATGCAAGCAAAACAATGGGTGCAATTCAAAGCCAATCTGGTAACACTAGTTAAAATGTGCACACAGCACAGTAGGTGCAATACAAGAAGTAGTCTAATAACACTGGTTAAAGTATGCAAACAGCACAATGGGTGCAATTCAAAGCCAATCTGGTAATACTAGTTAAAATGTGCATACAGCACAGTAGGTGCAATACAAGACATAGGGCCTCATCACGACTTGGGCGGTAACGGTAACGCTATTAGTGGGGGGGCTATTAGCGCGACCACCATAGCCCCCGGCGCTAATAGCGCGGGATCACGACTTTGGCGGACTTGGGAGTCCCCATTCCCCATTGAGCCCATTCGGGAATGCCCCATTCCCCATTGGGCTCAATGGGGAAAATTGGCGCTCTTACCGCCGGCGGATTTCCCACCGGCGGTAATAGCGCGAATCTTCGGCGGATTTCCCCCCAGCTAAGAGCTGGGGGGAAATCCACCGAAGTCCTGCTTTGGCGAACCCTTAAATCCGGCGGTAATAGCGCTACCGCCAGATTTAAGGGTTACCGCCAAAGTCGTGATGAGGCCCATAGTCTAATAACACTGATTAAAGTGTGAAAGCTGCACAATGGGTGCAAATCAAAGGCAATCTGATACACAATGGTTAAGATGTGCATATAGCACAATGGGTGCAATCAAAGGCAATCTGGTGACACTAGTTAAGATGTGCATACAGCACAATGGGTGCAAATCAAAGACAATCTGGTAACATTAGTTAGGATGTGCACACAGCACAATAGGTGCAAATCAAAGGCAATCTGGTAACATTAGTTAGGATGTGCATACAGCACAATAGGTGCAAATCAAAGGCAATATGGTAACATTAGTTAGGATGTGCATACAGCACAATGGGTGCACATCAAAGGCAATCTGGTAACACTAGTTAAGATGTGCATATAGCACAAGGGTGCAATACAAGAAGTAGTCTAATAACACTTGTTAAAGTGTTCAATCAGTACAATGTGTGCAGTTTAATAGGCATTCTAGGGTCACAGGGTAGCAGTAGTTGAGATGCTAACTGATATGTGGCAGGTTCAACTTATAAGCAATTGATACATTGAAAATATGTTGTTTAGAGCAAGCTATGCACGCTAGGTAGAAGGTGAATGCTGGCGCATTGGTAGTGCTATGGGACAGCAATAGTGACGTGTGTTACACAGATGGTGAAGGTTATGGGTAACGCCATACCAGGTATGTGTATGAGCAACTAGAGTCACATAAAGATAGTAGAACGAAAAAGAATACAGTATTGTAATGAATGTGATTATGTGTGGTTGTGAGGCGCTGTGGGGCACTGGTGTAAGGCAGTTTTTTTTATTGGCCATCTATCATAGATGCCCAATAAAAAACATAAAAAAACAGGCCTGTCCCCCGGCCTCACAGCGCCAAACACACACATGTTCAAAGTGATTATGAGTGTATGCATGGCGTTGGAGGGCCATGTGGGCAGGTATGGTATTTTTTTACTAGACATCTATCACAGATGTGCAGTAAAGAAATACCATGCCTGTCCACAGGGCCTCACAGCGCCAAACACAAAAACACACAATCACAGTGATTATGTGTGTATGCAAGGCGCTGGGGGTCAAAGGGGCAGGTATGGTATTTTTTACTAGAGAAGACCTGTAATAAAATGCCATGCCTGTCCCCTGGGCCACACAGCGCCAAACGCACACTCACACCAAGTAATTGTGTGTTTGCAAGGAGTTGGGAGACCAGGGGGGCAAGTATGGTATTTTTTACTGGACATCTATGTCTGTATGTGCGAGGCGGTGTGGGAGCACCCTCTTGCGCATACAGATGTGCAGTTCCCCAGCCAACATTTCAAATGAGCCATGCAAGGCTTGGGAAGCAAATGCCCCCATCCTTGCATGGCTCATTGAGCTTGTGTGGCTGGGGAAATGTAACTGTGAAAGAGAAACAAAGTTTCCCTTTCACAGTTAAGAGCACTCCCTCAGCTGAAAAAAAAAACAGTTGAGGGAGTGTCAGTATTTTACTGGGCTGGTTCCTCCATAATGGTTGAGAGGAGGCCAAGACTCGGTGGGTCAGCTCCCCCTCACCCCTTATGGACGAGGCATCACTGGTGAATGGGATTAAGATTTCCCATTATCTGAGCCATTATTCAAGCAGTCAGTGCCTACACAGCTGACTCAGTTAATGGCTGTTTCCTGGACCAAATGATGGGAGCTTCTTCCTGGGTTCAGGGATATGAATTTATGATGTAGCTTCTCTTTCAAATGGGCCTATTGAAAGTAATTGTAATAATAGGAAGTTTATCAATTTAGGGTATGTTTCACTAACCCTTAACAATATGGAAACATATTCTGTAAAAGAAAGAGAGGTTTTAGCATGCACCTCTGACCGTTCTAGAGGTAAAAAGAGTTCTATGAACAAATCAGAATCCTTTAGTTGCGGTTTTATGAACAGGTGGAAGAAGAATTGTATCTGCACAACTGACAACGTGCATGGCAGAAATACAGGAGTACAATCTTCAGTTGAATATATTCTGAGGAAGTCAAGTGTGAAAGTAGATTGTACATCCTGCATCCCTGTTGATACATGAAGTGTTGAGGTTGCCATGTGAATTTTGAGGTGGCATTGGTGGATAACCTTCAGAAACTCTATCTGACAGTGTTTGGACAAGAGTACATAATATTTCAGTAACTGAATTGAAAGATTCATAGAAAGAAGATGTTCTTTTATACAATATCAACAAATATTGATTAAGGGTTGACCAAGTGAAAGATTATTGCAGTCATATAGTAAGCTAATGTGTGAATTAAATCGAAGAAATGTTTATGAATATAAGCAATACCAAGTTTGTTCCAACTCTTCAGTGGGAAGCAAGTTAATAATGATGGCTCAACAAGGGCAAACTAGCATGAATGAAATGGAAAGGAAAATTATAGCACAGTTCTAAAGGTGTGTGGATAAGAGTTTAAGGATCAATTAAGAGAAGAAGGGGTTGTCAGGAAAGTGACAAGTGGGCCATAAAGTTTCCAGATATGTAAATACATGTTGGAGGATTTTCTTTTTAAATAACCAGTGGCTCACACTGTGAGGGATATGTACAGAATGGTAGTTAAGAAACACCTGAAACATTGTTTTTAATCGATAATCTGCTTTCACAACCTCTATCTGTTTATGCAGTTCGATTTGTGTCAACGCAAAGGACTACATGAAACAGAGACATGTTTGTGAATGCACTTCTTTACAAAACACACATTGTACAGGTTCACAATAGTTGTAAAGCACTTTGCACTATTGGCAGTCTATAAAAAGTTAATTCAAAGGAGGAATTCATTCAGCTACATTGTAGGGATTAATTGAAATGAAGACAATTTGATTTAAATGTTGCTACATGGAGGTGCAAGGCCCATGCTATTGCTGTGTCATTACACAAGATATGTACACAATGCAAAGTTATTTACAAAGTTAAAATATATATTATAAATCAGACCATCTCTGTTGATAGAACTACCCATTGATTATTATTAGAAGCTAAAAGTGTTTCAATACAAATATGTCTCTTTTACATGTGATACAATATTCAATTGTGTGAACCTAAGTGCACCTAAAAGTGTATGTTCATACAAAACAATCATAAGTTCAGATGTCAGGTTATCAGAACTCTTCAGATCTCCATAAGAAAACCACTTTGATCAATGGATGCAGGATGGGCAGAGAATCTGGGTTTACTTAAGAAAATAGGCATTTCAAAACTACACAAATAAGTATAAATCCAAGCATTGTATTGGATATTTAGGCCAAATAACAGTTTTATTGCTCTAAGGTCATTTAAAAGACAGCCATTCCAGCGATTTATGGATGTCTGTTCGACCAGTAAGGGCATTTTCGAAGGGTCAGATGCCTAGAGCATTTCATGAACACTTAACTTTGGAAAGCATTATGTTTCAGAAAGAATGTGTATCTTTTCCATTAGGCCATTGGCCGAACAATACATTACGAATTCATTATCTGTTCAAGTTAAATTACATTTTCAAACAACGTAGGGTTTCTATTGATAAGAATCTAGCCTAAAATGATGAGGCTCAGATGATTTATAGCAAAATCAACTTTAAAAATGATAATTCGAAGTGACAAATGGAAAGGCTTTATCAGTTGTAATTTCTGAACTATTTGTCTCGATGAAAAACTAGAATACAGATGTCGAGTTAGCAGAAAAAAATGAATACAATGCATACCATGAAGCAATTTTAGAATGTGTATTTTATCCATAATTTGCATATTTTATTAACTTCATCACGCATGAAGAGGCAGAAAAAAAATTATAACTCTGGAGTCAGAGTCTTCTTAGAAAATCTAATTTTGTTATTTTCACCTATATCACATGTAGTGCAAAGAATTATTAAAATAATGACTATTTCAGTGCATTATTGGTTTCTCACCCTTGAGCGAAGGGTTACTTTGTATCTGCCATACCACTTTTATGATACAAAGAGTTCAATGGGCCAAACAAAGCAAGGAGCATGGCCCTGGTGGGTGTGTGACCGTGTAGTCAACTCATCAAAGATGCTGTCTAGTCCATAATGCTGTGTCAAATGATGCTGCATGAGTGGGCTTTGCTTGGTATTTGAGCTCAACCATATAGGAAGAAGAGGTGGTTTCTGGGTAAACAGCAAGTAAGCAAGCTGTCAGATAGGAGATAAGCAGATTGGACTCCAAGTGGATGTACCTGATGGACAAATCTCTTTAAAGAGACTTTAGCCAGGCTGGACTGAATGCAGAGGGTTTTCCCAATCACAGGACCAGATAACATGAGAAGGATTTTGGTGCAGGTACACAGATTGAAGAGAAATCTTATCTGAGGCTTGGTCCCTTCACAGTCACACAGGGACAAGACCACCCCCACCAGTCCCCCCAGCATCCTTTGCCAGCACTTGCCTTCTGGGCCCCCTTTCCCGGACCATCCGACCACGCTCACCCTCCCTCTTCCCCTGGCACTTGCGCCATTGGACCTCACAGCACTTGCCTGTCTCCACCCTTGGGGGCATCCTACTCCTAGACTTCTCCCTCTAGCCCTCCTTTGACTTACCACCTTGTCATGCACTTGCATGGTAGGATTGTCACATGGCCAATATAACCCTTTTTGTGTGTAGTAAGAATAGTTTATTTATTTTTATTTACAGTTATTTAATTGTTTTAGTTGAGAATTTCAACATTTTCAAACATTGTTAAGTTGTCAACATCATTGTGTATAAGATACTTAGAACCACATAGCATCAAATAACTTACACCATTGCCATCAACTAACATAGCAACATATTAAAAGCCAATTATTAAAAAACCATTATAGTAAAATTGGCACATATCAGTGAAAGAAATAATATAAAAAAGGAAATGCTCCAAGGATTAAAATCAGCAAGTTATCCGCAAATGTATCCCAGTTTTAAATTTCAAGATAATAATAAAAATAATAATAATAATAATTTGGCATTTATATAGCGCTACGATTCGAACCTGCATTCGCAGGCTCTGCACTGATGTCAAAGCGAGCGCTCTACTCGCTGTGCCACTTGACCGGCTATGGAATACTTTAGCAAGGATTTACCAATCATATGTCACTTCTACCATTAAAAGTTCATAAAAGTTGTACAAATATCCAGGCTAGAATACTTCATCATGGATCTTCAAATCAAGTATGAATTTAACAATGGCAATGTTAGGCGATATTGAATCTGCATTAAAGATTTCTAACGATAAGGTCTCTTCTGTTAATTTCTTGTATTGACTACAATAATTATAAAACGCTTCTCTTCTCCGTGGAGCTAAAGATGGACAGGAGACAATTAAATGTTTTAGAGTTGCAGGGCACTCTTCACTTCAACAGAAACAACAGCTAACGTCCATATTTGGTGTTTTTGAGCGTGTGGATATTTGTACTCTTGTTGGCCACAAGTTCAATCTCAACCTTAGGATGACTGCAGAGTATTTATTGCCTGGTAATTTGGTTAGTGATTATAGATTTTAAGCAAACTCACCAGTTTGAACAATTCCATAAGTTTAAACTTAATTTTGTCAGGGTTTGATATCAACATTTCCAATGAAATATCAGCTTTTGACAAGCATGGTTTACAAAACATTTCCCACACATGCAGCAGGCCCCTCATTTGCCCATTGAGGGCCCTAGATAGCAAGGGCAAAATAGTCTTTTTCTGCATGGATTTGTCAATGCATTTTCTATAGAGGCTTAGAGCTTGCCATGCGATCAGAACCAAATGAAAGTGCAGAATTGCTATCCGTGTACTCTTAGGTACCCTTAGAGTTTTCTTCCAGAAGATACCTTCAAGAAGTTCACAATTGGGATGATATTTAGAATGTTTGCAATGGGCACCATATGTAATTCCTGGTACTACTTTTTGCTTATAATATGTAATTGCTGGAATATGAGAGCATTTTCTGTATGTTCTTTGTATGAGTCTAGCTTGTGAGGTTAATGTATTCATTAACCATTTTAGTTGGGCTAGTTCCAATGCCCCTCCACCCCCCAGCCCCTGGAAACACTACTGTATAGGCGACATACACAATTCCAATAAATAAATAAAATAAAAATGATCTGACAATGCTGCCAGAAGCCAGTTGGTCTCCTTACCTTTCCTGGGTCTTTGAAAGCAGACAAACGGTAAGTACCAATGAGCACATTATTTAGATATTTTACCTGAGAATTACACAAATCCCAGATAGCTATTAATATTATTTGGGACCTCTGTTTAAGCTGTCCACTGAACACAGGAATATAGTCCAATGTGCATTTGTTTTGTAATTAATAATGAAGATTGAAACCTTAAGTCGTATCATCATAATAGGATGTATCTCTTGTAATTTGGGATCTCTGAAAGGTTTGCACATCTCAACTTGAATTGTGGAATTATATGTCCTTTGATTGGTGTTTGAAATAGTCAATGAAGTAATTCAAATCTAATCCATAATGAAGACATTTAACTTGGGTGTTGTGAGGGTGAACTCAATTTCTTGAACAGCAATCCAAAGAAACCCAAGCTAGGAACCACTAGTTTGTTTTGGATAGTCCAACATTTTAGATGTAATCAGTCCAAGAACTTGAAAAACATATTGTAAAGTAAACATATTTCTCTGATTAATGATATCAGAGAAAACATAGTTAATTGTATGTTTTTTAAATGTGTGATTCTGAGAACTGCTTCACCTTTTGATTTTGGGAGGGCATGGGTTTAAGATAGACATCTTAAGATAGACATCTTTCTCAACCTTAAACAGTTTGATTTATTTTTTGGGGAAACCATCAAGGTCAAATTGTGGGCCTACATATAGTAATGTACCTGAGCACATTGCATAACATAGTCATTCAAAGTAGACAAGCTGTAGCCTATGAATTTTCATTGCAGTCCTAGGTTATTTGTAGTGTGCTATGGGTGATTTTCCCATTATTGGAAGTTAGAGGACCACCCGAGATTCCAGACAGCCTATGTATTGTCCCAGATTGTGGTGTAGGATTCTTACAGTGGAGGATGTCAGATCAGGGATATTTCTCAGTAATAACATAACCAATTATAAAAGTAAATAGGCAATCCTTATGGCTACATCATAACAATATCACACAATATCTCATTGCACCACTAACAAATATCTTTTGCAATTAAAGAGGGGAATTTTGCTCTGTGATGATCTGTGGGCTGAATGGTTGTGACACCAAAGCAGAAAGTATGTGGGAAAAACATGGTAAGTAAAAGAATTGCGGGAAAGTGTTTTGAAAAATCAAATCAAGAATAGGCTGTCAAATTTAGCGCTGCTAAAGACATCAACATACAAGCAGATAATTGGGTTATTGTAAACGTGCCTTGAGAGATTGTTAATGGAAGAATTTCGTTTTCTCAACCTAGGAGATCATATGGCTGTGTGTTACTAAATTATTGAGCTACATGGAAAAATGGAAATTGTACTCCATACAATCTTGGTGTAGAACTGGACATCTATCATTGGCCGGTGCTCTGATTTGACAAGAAAGAGAACACTGATGATTTTATTTTGCCAAAAGGTGACTGGGGAAGTGACCACACCCCGAACAACACTTTCAATGATGCCCCTGTAGTTGTACCAGGGAAAAGTTCAATGTTGAACTCCTGAAATGAAAATTGTCTGCAAGACAGCAAGACTTTGTGTTGCATACATCCTATGTCCGTGTTGTCTTTATTAGAGGATGGTATGTGGCTTATGAAAGGTACTTCTACATTTTCATGTATATGTATTCAGTTATCATGCACTGCTTATATGTGGTGTAGGAGAATGGAACACGATGAGCAATCAAATGAATAGAATATTGGTGTTGAATTGTTCGCTACTGTTGGCAGCACAGTAACATATTAGTCTGTACTTTTTTCCAAAAAGCAACATTCAGATTTTTTCGCATCTATAGCATAGGAAATGCTGAATTTTTCCCTAACCACTACAACACCTTCAAATGAAGGCTGGAAACGGGAACAGCTGTGGCTCATATTCCAAACATATCTTTAATTGATAAGCAAAGGTTGAAGAAAAGCAACTCTGCTTCTAAGGCCATGCATTCAAGAATAAATGGAAATGATGTGTTTTTCATGGTGCAATCGATCATCCAGCCTGTCTCGAGAGAGAGATCGCCAAATGCAGTTCATTAGAAATGATGTAGTGCCTCAGTGCCTCTGCCCCTAATTAGCATATTTTTGCATGGGCACAACATGTCGGCTATTCAGGAGCAGTACGTCAGAAAAGCTAATTGGCACCATGAATCAGAAGGATGTGTGGGTACAACATCTTTAACAGCAACTCAGAATCTGTTGCTCGCTTTGGGAACGCAGTTGCGTTTGTGAAGCAGCACCAATCAAGTCCTTGGTTATGTCCGTCTGCTTTACATTGGTTTCTAAACTAGGTCCAGATGATAAACACTTTGCAAATGAAGCAAATTAATTCAGCACCGATTGGGCTATTTAGATAATACAGAACGGAGCAAACAGGTTTATCCCTAATCCGTATTATCTAAAAAGGTTTTCACTAGGCCAAACATGAAGCAGACTGATCTATTAACTTTGTTTGCAGTGTAATATGAACATAAATGTAGTAAATATATGTATTTATACGATATATTCGGATCAGAATCAACAATACTGTCATTGCCATTTATAGGCTACAAAGGGTGTTGCCTTGTCATGAGGCCATGTCCGCAACTCAGATGTCTTCATTTGTAAAGGAAGCACACAGTCAAGTTCACCAACACCACATACTTTCACCAGTCATCAGAATGATACGCTAACACAGAAAGTGCTGTTGGTTACTGCAACACGTTCACCAAAGCATATTGAGGGGTTGCAACACACCGCAAGCAGGATAGAGGTACCAGTAGCCTATCGCAATTTGATGGGGGGCCCTCAAGGCTGCCGCAGTGATCGCTTTTGTATGCATCTTTAATCCACCAAATATTTACACAGTTGGGTGTCTTAATGATAGTTTGCTCATTTTAAAAACCATTTTCATTTAATTGAATGCAGTAGGTAGCAGCTAGTTAATTCTTCCAGTAAATATTTCCGACAAATGTCCTTAAGCGACCAAGTGCAGGGAGAGACCCCTGCCCAAGCAGGGGCTGTGGGAGGGGTTATTCAACCAAAGAAATGTTTTAAAATAATGGGCCAAAATGGTACATTTAAAATGGCAATTTTTCTGAAAAATTGGCTTAAAGCCATGCAACTTACAATCAGTTGTGTAGGTTAATATGTGAGAAAAATTCAAAAGATGCCATATCACGAACATTATATTAGACCATTTTCAACACATTGTTGTTAAGATGGATTTCTGAACTCTGTCCTGGAGGGTCAGAGGTTCAGAAGGCCAGCCTAGTTTCTTGGAACAGGGTAACCTCTGGACAAGCCAGACCAATCAGGGTAGCGATGGCGGCGGTCAAGAATAGGTCTCAAGAGGGGTGAGGGTGACTGAAAGCCCGCAATGAGCACACAAGGCAAGGACACTTACAAATTACTCCAGGCAGGTGTTATATTAAAAATATAGAAACATTTATTACAAGGCCTTTGTAACATCGACCATAGTAAAGAAACACGATAAAACTCAAGTAAACCAATACAATATATATACAAGACCGAGGGGTCTAACGAGTCAGGAGCATAAAATATGCAGACCACCTAGATGGGGAGGAAAACAGGCAGTGCAAGTAATCGTTAGGCCCAGTTTGGCATCAGAGACCACCTAACTAGAAGGAAGTCCGAGCCCTACGAAGAGTGGAGCCTTGTGCTCAAAAGTACCTGCACACGCGGGTGCCAACGGGCCAAGGAGTGTCTCTTCGGGGAAATCAGGCAGTTCAGAGAGGTGAACAAACAATGACGAACAGACCTCTGCTACTCAAGCGCAGCCTCCACGTGTGGGCAGAAGCAGGGCGCAAGTACGGATAAAGGGGTGCTGCTTTTCAACAGCGGGGGAAAGCCACAGGCTTCTGCAGGAGGGAGACCGGTTCAGGGTATTGACTACTCACTGGTCCCTGATGCAGGCAGGCCCAGGCTTTTCTGAGTTAGTTTCTTCACTGGCAGGTTCAGATGCGATCAGAGGGACGTCTCGGCGCCGTGTAGATTCCGCGGCAGCAGAAGTCAGGGTCGAGGGTGTCCCAAACGCAGCGAACACGCACAGATGGTTACCTCAGCATAGCAACTCAGCAGCCGCTTGTATTCCAGACCCAATGTACACGTCTCACTTCAGACCTGGGAACGCCAAGTGTACGAAGCATGTGAGAGTGTCGAGGGCTCAGAATTCAGCAGCAGCCAGACGGCGGTAACAGAGCAAGGTTCCTGTGTAGGCTGGTCAGTCCGCTGAATGGTCCAGGGACGCTTCCGAAGGCTTACGTACAGGAGTTGGTGAAGATGCCGAGAATAGTTGTTCCCACTATTCTAAAGGGTCGAAGCGCCAGTACAGGCCTTCTCGTTCGATCAGAGGCAGAGGGGTCTCACAGGACGACAGCAGTGCAGGGTGCCAAACCTTCAGCGGGTCACCAGCGATTCCTCGACTCAACTTCTTAGTTGCAGGATACTTGGCTTCTTTATCCTTTCTTCATGAGAACTCAGGAGATGGACATGGTAGTGGTGTTTCCAGTTTCCTCTTATCCAGAGTTCCCTTCATGCCAAAACGGAGAGGACCCAATGGGAGATCTGCTCACAAAACACTCACACCATATGTGGACCTATCACGGGCCACGGTGGTCCCAGGCATTCAAGACACACTAGACTCTCTGGCACCCAGGATGTGTGTGGGACCAGACATCCCAGCCCACATCCTGGAGGCTCGCAACAGGCCTGTAGAAGCCCGCGAAAGCATCTGTGTTTCACGGGAAAGTACATGCCCAAATAAGGATGGCCCCGGGTCGGCTCGACCTGGGGAAGGTGAAGGGGCAAGACGGTCAGTGGACAGGACAAAAAACCTCGTGGTCTGGCCATTTTGGAAGCCAGGCCACCCATTTTGGCCAAACGCGAGAAGCGTGGTTAACAGGGCAAAAGGGAGTTCAAAACACAAAGAAACGATTGCTGCCACCAGTCACGTCTGTGACATACTTGCACAGTTCATTATAAATCCATCAAGAGTTTCTAGGGCCTGTAGAATGACTAGAGACTCAAGAGTGCAGTAACTTAGCTTACAGTGCCCTCTTGTGCCATGTTGCGCGAAAGCTGCAACATGAGAAAATAACTACGGAAAACAACGTTTCCCGGTACTGACTGTCTTAAGGGCATGTCAGTTTCCCAGTAAGAATGGAGCGAAAGCCCAGAGAAGTGCGGCGGAAGGCTGCACTTCTCTGGCAAAGTCTAGATCAGGGTGTAAAACAACAGCAAAATGTTTGGGGGTTGCCACATGGAAGGAAAATTACCTACAATATGAAATCTTTCCTCACAATTGTCATGATGCCATTACACACATTTCATACCAGTATTCTGCCAGTGTATTTAGTCATTTACTTGGTGGCTTTGCCAATGTTTGCCAATATTCCCATATATGCCAATAACTTCATGGATGAAGTAATTTTGCTTTGCCCATAATGGCAGTAATAATGCCACTGAAAGAAACTATATGCAGCCAGGCCTTACCAATATAGGTCATTAACTACACATACACACACCCAGATTCATGTTGCTTTTCTCTTAATCCCAGTAATAATGCCTCTGAAAGAAATGATGGCTTTGCAGGCTTCCTGTTGCTTCCCGTAGCTAGGTCTGCTTTACTAAGCAACATCTAGACAAAGGGTATTGTAAATAAAAAAATATGTCATGAAAAGACAAAGTTAATTTAAGTATCATTAAAACACTGCACATAAAAGTTAAGCAATATACTTCCTTTGCCTTTGCTTAAGTGGCACAATGCCTGTCCTTGATACAAGTGGTCTTTGCCTCCTGACATCATACCCAAAGTGTTTTGTATTAAAATAATTGGAGGGGACAAGAAGGAAGAGAGATAAAGAGAGAAACAAGATGGTGGAATCTTCCTTCAACTATGCTGAGCTCTCTCTTTCTCTCTCTACGCTAACTCCAGCACTTTCCCTTGGTAATATCATCAGATGCCCTTTTGATATGCAGAACCCTGGTGTGAGGCTAGTCCTTTAAGCATGGATGGGCCCTTTGTTTCATGTTTCCCAGGACAGCTTCTACTGGGAGGCTGTCCTGCTGGAGAGTGGTGTCACCAGATCTCACAATGTATGTAACGGAGAGGCTCATCTATTCAGTCTCCTGCCCTGCAGCTTGCACCAGATTTAAAACCAGTGATCCCAGTTCTGTACCACCAGTGTAAAGACTGTAGGGGGTATCTGTACCTCTGCCCTCTATACGGTAGGGTAAAGGCACAGAACACCCCAGCAAGGCTCTCAGTTTGGTTACAGTGGACGAGCAGCCAAGCTTTCATGAGGAAATGTAGGTGGGTTCTTAAGTACAGTGTTTCCCCCAAGTCCCCACAAAGGGATGTCCACACACTATGTTAGGTGATAACAAAGCTTCTTTATATACAATAAGGTTGCTACTTATACCAAATATACATATAAATAGTAACGCTTTGTACTTGGAATACTTATTCAAAGAATGGTAAATATATACATTCTATGTGGTACCACACTTGAATTAAATCCAGTAATAGCTAAATGCAGTTTTATATAGGCAGTCAGATTCTTAAATTAGGTATAACAGCAGAGAATAGTGAAGAAAGGCAAGTTAGTTATGAACAGTGGCAGAATGCTTTCGTTAAATTAAACACGTAATTCTGCATGAGGATCCTCCTACCTGGGCAACCTGTTAGGGAAAGGTTAGGGAGTAACGTATATTGTCTTAGCCCAGTCCAATAATGTTCAATAACCTTGTGATTTCTTTTAAAAGGTTCTACCACCCCAAAGTGCCTGAAAGGCCACAGGAGAATAGGATCCAAAGACGAATCTGGCACCCCTGGAAAACTCCTAATGCTAAAAGATGCTTTTCCTCATCACAGTACATTTGGTGCCTTGACAGGTACAGAGACAGAGTTTCTCGGCTTTACTCAACAATTCACTCCGAGGATGGACCCTCTTTGAAAGAAGTAGCCACTGGGATGCTGAGTCCAAGAATAAAAAGGGACCAAATCTTTCTGAAGTGCAGCAGTTTGGCTCTTCGCAGTGCTCTCTTTTGGTTGACAATTTCTCTGACTGTAGAAGTCCTGTGAAGATGAAACTTGATTTGGGCTCTTTAAAGGCTTGGTAGAAAATAAAACCCCTAGGTCCCGTTGATGACTTCTGGCGGCGACGGGTGCATAGGTCACTTTTGGTGGTGAGTTTCGGAATATCATGGTTTTCTCACTTTTGGTTCTTAGGTGCTGTAGCCGCAACATGGACCTCTGGACGGCTTCTGCTGACCTGGACTCGGCCACTGGAGTGGATCTCGGACCCTCACCAAGTCTGGACACTTGGGATGTCTTTGTTAGCTTCTGGTGGCAGGGAATCCACCAATGGGGCCTCCTCTGCTTCCAGCGACTCTGGACTTTCTCAGTGGGAAAAAGTGGTCAGTGATGATGGTGAGGATGTCCCTTGAAATGTTATTAGGTAGTTTGGAACTTTCACAGCTCTGGGTGTCCAGCTGCAGTATGCCAAGGTACCCCCTCTTCTGGGTAGTAGGTGACAACGGTGTACAGCATTCACTAAATGATCCTCCGGACCCTGGGCGACACCAATGGACTTCTCGGGCTAGAGATGTCTGACACTCCTCTTCTGGACTTCGAAGACCCCTTCCCCAGATGGCAGGCACACAGGCCTCGCTTCCAGGATACTTCGATGAAGAGCACCAGTTTTGCACTGTAGTCCCTTGTAGCTCGGGGAGAGGTCTCTTTTGCAGGTCCTCTCTGGATCAGTCCTTGGGAGACATGACAGCTTTCATATTATATGAAGAAATTTCAGAAGCAGTCTCCAGCTCAGATTCAAGGAACAGCTTCTCATTGCTTCAGCTTCGACATACATCAGGGACTCCACCCATTTCCTACAACTGCTTAGCCAGACATCTTATGTTCCGGGATCCATCATGTTAACCATCAATGTGAAGAGCCTATACATGTCCATCCCGCATGACTTAGGCATGGAAGCCATAGAATGGTTTCTACTCAATGAGGGAAACATGAAGGCATTCATGATCACATTCTTACAGTTCATATCAGAAAACTCATACTTCCAATGTAAGGATCTCTTCTATCTACAAGTATCAGGCCCCTACATACACCAACTGTTGTATGCACAAATTCCAGAGAAACTACATATTAGACCATGCAGTGTGGCACAACTACCTATCCTTATGGGTGTGTTACATCAATGACATTTTTGGGGTGTGGAAAGGAACACAGCAAAGACTGAATGGACTTCTTGCATACATTAACGCCATTGATTCCCACATCCAGTTCACAAGCGAAGTCTCACAAGTATGCATGCATTTATTGGATGTGGAAATCAAAATACAAGGTAGATATCATGAACATCTTTCAAAAGCACACAGATCACAGTAACCTTCTACATAGGCTCAGCTTCCATCAACGTAGTCTTATTAAGAACTTACCAGTTAGCCAGATGCTATGAATGAGAAGGATTCTCTGTTACCCAGAAGATTACACCAATGAGATTATCAAAATGGGTGAGTAATTCTATGCCAGAGACTATAAACCTGAGGAAATCAATGCAGGGACTGAACGGCTGGTGACCGTACTACAAAAGGATCTACTGACAGAATAACGAAAAATTCAAGAAACACCATCTCTGGTGTATGTATAAAAATATTCCATAGGCATATCATATCTGTGATCAAAAAGAACTGGAGAACCTTGACCTGTGACTATAGGGTAGAACATTTATTCCATGAATTACCCACATTTGCATACAAAAGGAGAACACACCTCCAGGATCAATTGGTCAAGATGAGGTCAGAAAGAAAGACATTGATTTCTACACAAACAGGGACCTACCCATGCATGCATTGTAGTAACTGTGGGTTCATAACTAAGGGAAACATGATCAACCACCCACGCTCAGGTGAGAAGATTAAAATCCTCAACATTGCAACATGTGACACTGCCCACAGCATCTACAGTATTAAATGCCCATGTGGTATTTACTATGCTGAACAACCCAATAGACAAGACAAATTAAGATGGAACAAGCACCGGTCCTGCATCAGGAATGAGAATATGAATGTATTGGTGGTTCAACATTGGTGTGAAAAGAAACACAATATCTCACAGATTTGTTTCCAAGTTGTGGAGACTATTGTCAGACGGGCCCCACATGAGGATCTAGTCAAAAGGCTACATCAAAGTGAACATTTTCTTTTAGTGTGCATCCTGTTGTATGGCCTATTTCTATTATAGGGCGTGTTATTTTGTTACTCGTAGTAATTCACAACAAGATACAGGTATGCTTTTCTTCCTTATAACTTTCAATGTCTTTTTTCATTTTCCTAATGTTTTGGTGGTCTAATGTAAATTGTCTACATTTTCCAAATTAACATAGAGTGGGGTCTATTCATGCACTAAGGACTGAATTCAGAAAAGAGTATAAAAGCTGATGTTGCTCTGCTCCCGAATATCGAAGATGGTAGCATCAGCACATTGATATATCTGAGACAGCACTCGTCCAGAGGGCCTGCTACACACTGACATTGGCCATAATGATAACAATAATCAGTATTGATAGACCCGCGATTATGTACAGACAAGCAGTAGCAAGGAACAGGTTATATTCACATAAGAGTGATCTGTAGGTTGATTTTTTTCATATGTGTTCACTGTTCACCAAAGGCCATAAGCACTGGACCACTTCCAGTAACAAAAAATAAAAAACATTTGTTTAAATAATTACATTGATCATTTCCATTTGTTCTGTTCTTTAACAAAAAATTGAATAGACATGGCTGTATTGTGAATGATCAGGGAATAGACTCTTTTACAAACCTGCCTTGCCCTATAATGGGTGCAGGTATAGTTGTATTATGGTAGTCATCCCACTAAGATGGTGTGTGAAACCAAAAGGTGTCTCACCCACTAGTCCCCGGTGATCTGTCATCCAAGTGGCCAGGACATGGCCATTGCTTTTGGATCCAGTTCCTGGGGGTGGACCAGTGCGGGAGGATCACGTGGGTGAGGGGTCTTGGGGGATTGGGAGCGGGACACCAGATGGTGAGACACGGTATCCCCTTCCCTGTAACAACTTTACCCCATCCTACCAGGCAATATATTTAGGAATTCCCCCCCACCCCTTTACAACACAGACCCTTTCTCACTGAGAGCCTGTTATGAGAGAAAATACACTAACACCCGAGAAGTATACCTGATGTGTCCCAATACAATGGTCAGGCAATTACTGACCATCACACACACCTAACTTCCATTAAGCTTCCCTACACGGATAAAAGGCAGCGCAAGAGAGCACACACTGATACCCGGGGCCCTCCTGCATCAATAACAAGGCTGGGAGAATCACCAGCCGCCGTGTTCCTGTCCTTGGCTCCAAGAGCTAAGCAGCGTCAGTGAAATCAACACAGCCAGTGAGTTGGTGAGACCAATACAAAACCGGTCTGTGCTGAAACTAAGGTTGCAAGCAGCAATATTGTATGGTGAGTGATGGAGCGAGCATTGTTAAAACCCGTGTGATAGGAGACGCAAGTAAAGTTGAACTACTGCTGAGTGATTTAACTTTAAAAGCAAGATACAATACCTTTGACAGAGTGGTCCAACACCGTGTGGGTGCTCAAACGAAGGTCTCTGCAAGGTATCCAACTGAGAAGTGGCAAAAGTCAAAGTGAGAAAAAGGTTAGATCAAGAAGGGAATGAGTAATTGTGAATCGAAGTGGTCCTGCGACGGGTGAAGCAAAATCCTGCGCGCACTTGAAAGTCTTCGATTTTTATGAAGTAGAGATATTTGGTCTGAGCCCGGCGCAGGGGGACCCGGGTGGATAGTAAATCACCCGAGAAATTGGATATGTGAAATATTTGGTCCGAGCCCGGCGGAGGGAGACCAATTGAAGTTTTTGTGTTAAAGTGGGACTGAGCCCGGAGGAGGACCCGTGGTGAACAGTAAATCACCCAAGAAGTTGGATATGTAAAATCCTAAAAAGAAAGAAACTTGTTTCTTGTGTTGGATCAGGCCCTCTGAAATAAGAGACTTTGCATGGCAAAAATATTTTGCAAAGAAGTCCCTGATGTTGAAGTTTTTTTTTTTTTTTATTGTCATTTTTAGTTTATTCAAACTTTTATTACAAAATTGAACACGAAAACAAGGGACAGAAAACACAAGAAAACACTATCCTTCCTATCCCTCTGGTTATTCACTTAATTTCTTCCTTCGGTAAAATGTTTTCTAAAAATTAATCACTGCACAGGTTAGATGGACATTGTTGCTTGAGAGCATCATGAACCACCACTCATCAACATTGTTGTTTACGGGTGCATATTTTCCTAGGAACAAGGAACATTCATGTACTAGCCCCTCACATTCCATTATTAAATGTTTCAAGGATTCTTCAGAGACCTGACATAATCTACAGATGTTATCCATTGTTTTGACATCATGTCTGGTCCAAAGCAGATCTTTTGTGTGGTATATATTTAATCGTAGTTTCAAAAATATATTACGATGATATCTGGAAGGAAATTCCTTTAGATATTTTGGTAAGTGAACTAAGCTATTTGCCGCTAGTCATAAATCCAATGAAGTCTTCAAAACAGCTCGATTTTCTGAGTTCTGTATCCAACTCCACTGACGTAGTTTTTTTTTGGCTAATTGTGGAGTAGCCATCACAATTTCCCACTTGATGTCGGCAGAGTCAACAATTAACATTATTTTGTTGACCCAATAGCTCAGCAATCCTTCATGGGGTCTTTGCGTAGATGCTGCCAGAATACTATACGCCGGAGCAGGTTCGTTCAAATGTATTTTCCTTACAGTTACGATTGATCTCCATAGCACCTTAGCATATAAGGAATCCAGGCCAAGCTCGTGTCTGATGGATTTTATTTAGACATGTACTGGGAGTATAAGAACACGTCTCCAGAACTTGCCTTCTAATGTTTCCCAGCAATGAAAGCTCAAATTCCACCCTGCTTCAGAGCCGAAGCTGATCGCTGGAACAACTTTCTGTTTGTAAAATGTCAACACTGGAATTGTTGTAAATTTGCCGTAATCTGCATGTATGCGGGCTCCCTGTAAGGCAAAGCAAAGCTGTCCATGCAATTTTTTAGATCTAACGACCAGTCTGACTCTCTTATTGAATTGTTGAAAAGTATTCCTAGGTAATGAATAGAAGAGACCTTTTCTATATTCTCGTGACCAATGGACCACTTAAATGCACAGTCTTTCTTAGTAAACGCATTGCCGATGGTCAGGATCTTTGTCTTTTTTTCGTTTATTGTTAGATCATTTGCTTCACAGTAAGTTTGAAAACTGATGAGGAGCCTCTGTAGCCCAATTTGTGTGAGGTCCATTAGCACAATATCATCAGCATAAATTACCCAACTAATGTGTTGCCCATTCACCTTTGGCGGAAAGCATTTGACATCTCCAAACGCTGATGACATATCCGCAATGTACAATTTGAACAATAACGCTGCTAGTGGGCAAACTTGTTTCACACCATTATTGGTGGGTATTTTGTTTATTAGCTCACCCTGAGCATTCATACGCACACACACTGTGGTGTTTGAATGTAGGGCTATCACTAGATGTAGTAACGATGGTGGACATTTCCACTGGGAGAACTTTCCCCACAATTTGGCTTGAGTCAGAAGCTTGACGCATGTCAATAAATGCCCAAAAAATCTTTGATTTTTTTTTCAGTGTCTCCAATTTTAACAAGGTTAGTATCAGGAGGTTTACCTCAGTCCCCACACCTTTGGTAAAGCATGTTTGTCTGCAGTCCATCAAACCTGCACCATTAGCCCATCTTGTTAGTTTACGTTGTAAGCAGGTTGCAAATATTTTTCCAATGGTATCAAGAAGAGCAATCGGGCGATAGTTTGCGGGGTCGTCCCGACTGCCCTTCTTGAATACCGGTACAACAACCGCTGTTCGCCATGAGTCAGGTACTTCTTTCGTTGTTGCAATTAGTTCGAACAGGAATGCGATGAAATTGGACCATTGCTCTTTTTTTTCTTTCAGCATGATATTAGTAATGCCGTCACGCCCTGCAGCTCTTGAATTTTTTAGGTGTTGAATTACAGCCGCAATGTCCACAGTATTCTCAATCACATCCCAGGTTACGGTGCTGTCTGTTATCTGAGCATTACTACAAGAGGGAGCAGTACCAAATACTTTGAGGAAATGTTCTTCCCCTTTCATCTTCGAAATGCCGTTCGACTGCATTTCCACTTGATTCAGAGTGCCTTGATTTAGGATCTTCCAAATTTCTCTTAACTTTAACATTTGTTCGCCTCTTTCCTGATCTCTCAAAAAGAAGAAAGACTTCAACCAATTTCTGTATCTCGACTTCCTCTTTTTAATTTCTGGTTCTATGTTATGTCTCTGTAGTTTCTTGAGGAGTCGTACATCTTTACGTAACATCTTTTTCTCGTTGCACACAGTGCGGCTGAAGACATGTTTCTGTTCTTGAGACGATCTAACTCCTGGTTTGCTTATGTCGCAGAATTTTGTTAACATAGGAGCAACATTTATTTTACTTCTTGGAGACAGGCTTCCCATCCGAATGTTTTGAGAAAACTTGTCTAGTTGGGCTGCATTGATATTTGGTCTGTTCCCAACGTAATTGACATCAATGGCGGTCTCATAAACTCTCTTGGGTGTAAATTTATCGCACATCCAGTGTAGATGCAGCGGATCGTGGTCGCTCTTAGAACATTTACATATTTCAAGATCTTCAATGTCAGCCCACACATTATTTGAGATCCATATGTAATCTAAAGTTTTGTGCGTTGACCCACAATGCCAGGTTGACTTAGGCAGATTGTCACTCTTTGTCCTCCTATTCAACAATTCACAATCTTGGCTCAACGCCATAGATGTCGTCTCTCTGCGTTGGAGTCAGGTGTTTCTTTTGTAGGCCAATTCGTCGGCTGGATGTCGTCGAACCAAGAACAATTTAAATCGCCACATATGATTATCTGTAGTTTGTGACAATTCAACAGACTATCATCTATGACTGATGTTATCGATTTCAGGTAGCAGCTCGTTGAAATCATCTTCGGATTCCAATATGTATTTATCAGAAGTAACTTTTTTGGATCTTCAAAAACCGTTGGTTTAAATTCCATCAAAATCCCTTGAACAAATAGATTGGGCATGTAAGTTTCCTTTATTTCCCATCCAAAAGAATTGTTCAGCATTATTAGTAACCCCGAAAATGGGCGACCAAGCCAATTTTTCCCTGCTGGATTTAATAGTATGGAATATCCATCTCTTGTTGTTGTCTCGCGCAGCCACGTTTCTTG
Organism: Ambystoma mexicanum; assembly: GCF_040938575.1. Taxonomy (NCBI): domain Eukaryota; kingdom Metazoa; phylum Chordata; class Amphibia; order Caudata; family Ambystomatidae; genus Ambystoma; species Ambystoma mexicanum. The sequence continues at coordinate 916,532,467 of NC_090928.1, read as the reverse complement.
TAAGAATACCACAAAGTTGTTTTTTAGGGAAAAAGGAAGCTCTTGAAAAAGATGGGTAAAACCCAGTGTATTCCATGACACCAATCCAGAGAGCACCTTTCCATTTTGCGGGACTAGTTACTTCCGATGCTGCATAACCACTTTGTCTCCCAGCTTAGTCTGGGGGCCTTAACAGGCCCTGCAGGATGTATTTTAAATACCTCCTTTAGTATGTCTCTCCGCTTTTCATTTGTGGTACGGCAGTCTTTAACCGAGGACTTGCTAACTGACCACTGTTTATTGCACTCTTCTTTTTGGAATGAGACCTCAAAACCATATGAGAGAAGTTCATCTTTCGCTGATAGTAGTGTTTTTTCTACTGCTTGTGAGCGAATATGTAGGAATACTTGGTCAGAACAGGTCTCCGATATATATTCTACAAGTCGGATATTATCAGAAGTGATTGGGCGTAATGATGGAATTACATGAAGTAGGCACATCACGTTCTTTCTGTTCAAATTTACTTCATTTCCGTCCAGGAAGATATTTTCAATCCGAATTTTCCCAGTCGCTCCTTTTTGACAATCATTTTTCTCAGAGCACACTTGAGGTTGATGGACAGTTTGTTTAGACCTTTGTGCTTGAGTTTGTCTTGGGTTTAAAGTTATGTTTGTCTGGTTTCTATTTTTTGGAGCCACCTTTGGTTGAGTATTCAGACTCCTCGGGACAGTTTTTAGAACCAAAGTTTGATCTGCATCTCCATTAGGGAATTGTCTCAGTTTACATTTGTTCGCTCTACATCCACAGGGTGAATGGTTTGAGGATTTAGGCATCGGAGTCAAAGCACGCGAATTCGCTGCAAGGGGGCCCTCATTTTCCTCTGTTAGGGATTCATCATCAGCATCAATAGAGGACGTTGACCATTGACCGAGAGCCGGTGATTCCTTTATTGTCTCCACTGATCTGGATTCCGAGTCCAACCTGGAGCCTTTTTTTGGATTCATTTCCTGTCTCTGCTTCTGTTGTTCTGCTTTCTTCGAGGCACAGTCGTGATTGGCTTTATCCACTTGAGGCACTAGTGTCTTGTCAGTCGTCACTCGTTGAAATAGGCCCAGTTTGCGAGGTGTTGACAAATTTCGTATGAATTGTTTAGTTTTTACTGGATTTTGCTTTCGCCGACATTTATTTGCACCACTCTTCTTCTTGTAATTTCCATCGATTTTTTTCATGGATAGGTCCAATGTCTTTCCGCTTCCTAGAAATATGCCTAAGGTATTGCACTGATTTTCTTTTATGGGCTCATGCAGTTGCACTGCAGGTAACTTAGTGCGAATAGTTGGCTCTACTATCACAACAGGTGAAGTCTGTTCCTGAGTTTTTCCTCCCATCTTAGATGAGTCTTCTATTCCGGCTGCAGTTGATGATGTTCTTGGAAGTGCTGCCTGTACAGATGGAGGTAGTGGCTGACTAGTAGTTCTTGTCTCTTCTGGTGGAATAACTATATTGTCTGGTTTTACAATGCCACTGGCATGCTGACCCCTCTGTAAATTATTACAGAGGGAGTGATCGTACATACGATTTTTGTCCAGATGACGAAACCATTTCATGCATTCATAAATGGCATCCATAAGGTCAGCAGAGTTGCTATGCTCTTTCATTGCTAAATCACCCATTCTATGTTGCCATTGCAATGATAGATTTGCTTCCAATTCACTCTTTTGTTGCAATAAGGAGTAGTTGTGTGTCAGATTAGACAATTTATTGTCCAAATTTGCCAGTATTACACCTTGATCCCTTATTGATTCATTCAGTGATTCGTACAGTTTTACGAAGGGTATCAATGCCAAGGACGTCGCAGCCAACACATTGTTGTGTATCTGAATCGAGGCGGCTACTGATAGATTTGCCTTCTGAGCGTTTTCTCATTCCTGCTCTTTTAATGTCTGCTCTTTGTCAGGCTTATTTGTTTGGTCCCAATTTGAAACCACTGAGTCTTCTCCATTATTTTGTGACATCTCAGGTGTGGAATCATAACAATTTTGTAGTGCTGACTTATTTGGTGCTCCTCTCATGACATTGGCAATGTCATTTACTCGCAGGTTTTTCAGCTGTGGGGTGCTTGTTCTTTCTCTATTTTTAATTGAAAGGCAAGCTTCAGCAGAGCTGACACTTTTTGAACACAGGTTTGCATCCACATCACTCACAGCAATCTTTTTATTGACTGGTTGTGTAAAGCTTTTGACCAGACTGTCTTTAATTTGCAGGTAATCTTCAGTCAGACGCTTGGTTAAGTGAGCCTCCCGCTCGGCAACGTTGAGCCTCGATTTTAGGTGGACCGACGTTTTATTTTGGGTAAGGTCGGAGCCTGTAGCTTTTGCTTTTAATGAGTCAATTTCGGGCTGGTTTGTTAATTCTCTGTTCAATACAGTACCATTGCTTCGTTGTGTCCCAGCGGTTCCAATTGTCAAAACGTTTGAAACGTTTAGCCTGATATCTGATTCACAGTTTAAGCTGCCTTTGGCATTAGAAATTCCCGCCACGTGAATTTTTTGACATGACTCGTCTCGGCCGTCTGGAAAAGCAAACCCCGTTTGTTTAGATTTGAATAAAGTATGGTTGGCAACTCATGTGCGCAGCGTGCTCACTGGCACTGAAAGTGGAGCCGTATCCTGGTCGGCTGAATGCAAGCTAGACACATTCTGCATTACAGCCACTGATTTGGCATGGGTTGGTACTCGAAATACTTCAGGTACCATAATACATTTCGTCTGTCCGTCTTGAAGCTGGGGATCAAACAACACTTCTCTTTGTTCGAAAGAGCTTGTAGGCTCTTGTATCTCCAACAGTTCAACATCTGTGATATCAAACGGCGATTGGAATTGCGTGGGATCGATGATTATACAGTTTAGGAGTTCACATGGTAAATCATTTCCATCGTCGTTAAGGACACTGACTTCGGTTACAAGTAAGTTAGCATGTAATGATTGTGATATTTTTGTTTTCTCCGCTCCCGATGGGCACAATTTGCAAATATATGGTCGTAGGTTGTGTGCATGTAATTTCCTCCAGACTGGTGTTTAAGGGGGCGGAGGCGAGAGACTGTAAAGATGGCACTGCAGTCTGAGTGTTATTTGGTGGAAACATTCCAGCGCTTACCTCAACATCAGTCTTGAGGGTTGTGGCGAAACCAAACGTTTTTGTCAATTTCGACTGACGGCGCTCAAACAGCGTGTTCAGCCGTGTCTGAGGGCAGGGCACCACCATTTTGCCAATGTTGACCATCTTCTTTCTTTTCACCGACCCCTTCACCGTCCTGAGGCGTACTGGGCAGACTGGGACTCTACGGGATTCTGTGCGGCACTCCGCGCCAGCAACACCTATTTAAGGTGGAGTCTACCAGTTAAAGGGCCAGTATAACTCAGTTTGAGTAATTCAAAATGCAAGTCACTCCGTAGCAGCAGCTCCTCTACGGGACTCCGCGCGGCGCTTCCTGCCAGCAACACCTATTTATGGTGGAGTCTACCAGTTAAAGGGCCAGTATAACTCAGTTTGAGTAATTCAAAATGCAAGTCACTCCGTAGCAGCAGCTCCTCTCAGTGCAGAATCCTGGGCAGACTGGGACTCTGGGGGACTCCGCGCGGCACTCCGCGCCAGCAACACCTATTTAAGGTGGAGTCTACCAGTTAAAGGGCCAGTATAACTCAGTTTGAGTAATTCAAAATGCAAGTCACTCCGTAGCAGCAGTTCCTCTACGGGACTCCGCGCGGCGCTTCCTGCCAGCAACACCTATTTATGGTGGAGTCTACCAGTTAAAGGGCCAGTATAACTCAGTTTGAGTAATTCAAAATGCAAGTCACTCCGTAGCAGCAGCTCCTCTCAGTGCAGAATCCTGGGCAGACTGGGACTCTGGGGGACTCCGCGCGGCACTCCGCGCCAGCAACACCTATTTAAGGTGGAGTCTACCAGTTAAAGGGCCAGTATAACTCAGTTTGAGTAATTCAAAATGCAAGTCACTCCGTAGCAGCAGCTCCTCTAAGTGCAGAATCCTGGGCAGACTGGGACTCTACGGGACTCCGCGTGTTGAAGTTTTGAACTGCATCCTCATGTTAGAGAAGCCAGAAAGTGTGCTAAGCCGAGTGTGCTGCCTTCTCCCATACTGAAAACATGGGGAAGGGAAGTCAACAGCTTGAATATCCTGACATATCATTTCTTGAACACTTTTCTCTTTCATAACATTGTTTCTCCACACTATTTGTATTTAGAAGTAAGGATTGGCAATAGGTTTATTTTGACAGACTCGACTAGGGATGCATTATTTTTATTTGATGGCCATAACTTGCTCCCATCCTTAGATTTAGGATTAGATGGGCGTTTTTCAAACCCCATTGAAGTTCAAAGGACACCCTTGAACTCGGATCACTTGTGTCTGTCTCACTGTTTGACACCATGCCTTCCTTGCAATACCACCAGGTAGAGACAATGGAATCTGGACCACAGCTGTTATTGTTGTGCGCTTCAGTGGAGTACCATTATCAACACAGAAATCGCTGCGTTTGGAAACAAACGATCACAGAGAGTAGCGGAAGCAGTGAAGCAGAAGCTCCATACAAGATAAAAAGGCACGGGTGAAATAATTCAGCTTAAGGTCATGACAGCGTTTTAAAGCTATGACTTCTAAGCACACCCCATATGTGGCCACCGGGGTAGAACATGAAAGTAATTGACGGGAAGTTGCCCTCGCCTCCATACGGCAGCGTGATATAATTGCAGGTCAGCGCCCGTAGATAACACGAGCTGGACCACGACCTAGCAGCCTCAGAAAGGCAGCGTTCCCTAATAGTCTACATTGAAATCAGGATGTTGAGTGTTATCCATATGCACAATATTTCGTCTGATATCACTGTACTACTCGGATACAAGCCTTAAAAAAAATACTTTGAATAGCTTGTAGCAACACATACAATGCTCATTATTTAGTATACAGTTATCCGTTACTAAAGAAGAATTTTAATTTACATTGAGGCACCGTATATATTTTCTTCCTAGGTTATTAAAGAAGCATAAAAACAAGTTTCACTTCATCGTCCTCATCTAAGGCATTATTGCCTGTAGGTGAGCACATCAACTTTTTGATCAGTCGTATTTGGCAATTAATTATGAAGAAACTGGCTAATTGCAGTAATAGCACATTAAATGAGAGGCCTGTGTTATGTTTAGGTACACGACACAAAAATCAGAGGGCAGTGTCCAAAATAGAAGCATTTTGTGAAGACTGGCCGGTTGTCACACAAACCAAGATTAACGTTAGTGGTGTGCGCTATAGTCAAAAACTGAATCAGATAGTCTTCCAACAGAGCAGTTCTATAGCCCTCAGTGATTTTATCGTGTGCATTTTAGTGTGGCTGCTGTGAAAAAAGTGTGGCTACACCTGATTATTTCTTACATAAAACAAGTCCCGTCCTGAAAAAGGCCCATAAAACAACGTTTGTGATAAGCGTATTATGATATAAGGGCCGAAACACGTGTTGAAAAGAATATCTTTAAGAAAAGGAAATAAGAATTTATCAACAATGTTCTAAAGGTTTTTGATTTTAATAATATCTGTTAAAATTGTACATACAATTAAAATGTGTGGCATGGTACATGTGTCACCTCTTACTAACACAACACTTTGAGAGTGTTTAAGTCGGTTTTGAATGTTGTTTGGAAAAATGTATTTGGTGTTACATAATGGTCAGAAACTGTAACAGTTATGTTTAGAATTTGTAACCATGATGGATACATTGATATACATCAATATTTATATATATCACAGGCCTTACTTCCAGCGCCAGCATCTGTTTTCTGAAGCCTCTGCCTGGGCAGTGCTTGCCACCCCCTCTGCTTTACAATGGCCCTGGGCTGGGTAGGGTGTCCCCCACTGCATGGGGTTTGAGTGCAGTAGTTAAGCGTGCATACATATCCCTGCAGCATGGAGTGTGGGACACCTTGCCCACGAGGGGACATTGTCCCATTGTCTTTGTGGGGGCTGGCATTTTAACCCATACAAAAAAACGAATGGTCATTACAGATGCAGGAAACTCATCTATTAGAGCTCTAACCGAAGGGACTTCACAGAAAAGGCCATTGCAAGGAGCATCATCAGACTTTGCTACTTGCAGGCTCCAGGTATCAAAGCCTGATGATGCTCCTTGGAATGGGTTGTAGGCAACATGAAAGTGCCTTTAGAGTAAGTTGCCGTAAGTAAGCCAAGTGGCAAATAACATTGTCGTGCAAAATACCTTAACTGAACTATATCGAGCAACTCTATAGTCATTAGGATATTTTTTAGCATTCTATATTAACTTAAGCTATACATTGAATCACTTATGGAGCTGCAGATGAGACATTGTGGGATTAAATGATGTGCCCAGGATCAGACTTTGGTTAAATGGTTTAACAGGGATGCGGTCAATTTAAACTGCTGAGCACATCTTCCCAGGTTTAGTTAATAGAAATCTGTATTAAGGCTTTGTATCTCATGTGATTAGATCATTATTTATTTATAAGAATGCCTTGGAAGCAAACTACATAACATAATAATGTAGCCTTTCATAGTAAACTAATTATACACTGCATACATTGTCATAGAAATATGTTGAGCAACAAGAGTATGGCATTCGTTTTATTCATCCTATGCTGCACGCAAAGTCACAATAGCATGATGCAGATTAATGTGAGCCTATTAAATCCCCCTTGAGGAATAAAGCCTTAGTCATTCAGCATTAAGCACCTTTCTCACTTCTTATCACCCTGTTCACATTTCATAAGGACAAAAGCCCCTACTAATAGTCCACCCCGCCTACCATCAGTGCGAAATGGCTCCCATTATAATGCTCTGTTGATACAGAGCAATGTGTCAGTTCCTCGGACAGCTGCTCTGCTTCCCGGAGCACCTGCGACATTGTCCTGGCAGAGGGACACCTCTCCTGTTCCAGCCCCTTCATTGACAATGTAGGTGACGAACAGGAAAGGTGTCCTGCTTCCAGTACAATGAGTGTGCTGAGCAGGAATGCTCTGCAATCTCATTGTCCTGTCAGCGGGACACCATTCCCGTTCGGCACCATCAAAGAGGTGCCGAACGGGAGAGGTGTCCTGCTTCCAAATGCCCCTTTCTGGCTCTTCCAGAGCCACAGGCGGGGGGCAAGCTGATCAAAATAGGGATGTCTTTCTGGGCAGTCTCTACAAAATATTTGGGCCCATGACCAGGAGTGCAAGGAAGCCTACATTTTGGGGGCGGGGAGGCTGACCATGGAATTGTTGAGAGATGAGCTAACTTCAGAGACGGCGGAGGAGGGGCAGACCTATTTGCGTGGGGGCATTTAACCTCTTCACGCATTATAATGAGAGTGACTAATCTAGTGCAGCTTCACTGTTGCAAGCAGTTAACTATCTCCTTTAAGTGTGAGAGCTGTCTGCTGTCCCTTCTCTATTCCCTTCCAATCACTCCCCTGGCATGCAAGTACTAACTAACCCCACATCACAATTTCAATTGCTAGAAATGTATGCATGTGAGTGCAGGTGCTAACAGTGAAATGCTTTATGTTAGTAATTGCAGGGCCACTGTTAACAGCAAAGCCCGAGCGCCAGTTAATATCTGTGTACTGCTCTGTCTGGCCACGACTCTGCAGTTCAGCCAGGTAGAGACAGAATAGCACCACATTTTTAGGTGCGACTGAAGCCCATTCAGCTCAATGGTGTTGTGCCACTACCCATGGCCATTTTGATAACTCTCAGTGAAAGGGGCAACCTGAGCCACTGTTAAATAATGACCCAATGTTCTTTAAAATGTGCCATTTCACCTGCCCACATAGATTGGTCATGAGAAATTACCACTCTTTTTTGATGCTCATTAGTATTTGCTCCTCCCAGTTTGACGTCGCTCAGAAGTGCAATGGGCAAAGATGAAAATGTAAGCTGCTCTTTTTTTTCACCATTTGCAGTAAAATGGCCCAGGTAAGCTAGCAGTAAATGCGTGTTTCTGAATTATTTTTATGTGGTTCATTACTACAGGGGTGGCACTGCTATACAGGACCAAACAGCCACTCATTTGAGCACTGCAGGGGCTGATGCTCTGGGCTGGGTCCCATTCAGTGTCCCTTCCAGCTCTGAAGAGAGCCTTGCTGTTGAAATGGGTGTGTAGAGGAGCAGGTGGATGCACCTTCTCTAGTCCCCACTCCCTCACCACCATCCTATTGGAGTAGCAGATGAAGAGCTACAATTGGGAACCCTTTCAAGTTTTTGCGACATGTCCCTAACATGTTGATTATATGAAAGATGTTATACACTCAGACAGCCATTCATCAGAAGATACCCTCACATTAAGACAGAGGAAGGACGTTACCAAAAAGGATGTGCATTGCCAAAGTGACAGAATGCGGCTATGAAAAATATGAATGAACTCTATGCAAAAGTCTGACGACAACAGAATGATGTCATGAAGAATATATGTAAACCTACGCTAAAACGTAAGACTGACGATGTAACTGAAACAGTAAGAGAAACATGTATCTCAAGATGAAGTAATCATGAAAATAAGAAGATAAAGTTCTTGCTGACTAATAACTGTAAATACATTGTAACGCAAGGTAGAACAAGCATATAGAAGTATGCTAAAAAGAGGTATATGCATAACGTTTAGGATGGTCATTGAAGAAAATGGACAACGGCCCATGTTAAAAAATCAATCCAGCTACCTCAAAATACAAGCCTATGATTGCAAATTGGAGAACCGATGAAGAAGCTGTTTTCATGTATAGAATAAGGGAGTACCTTGGCCTGGAATTAAAGAGGCTATTTTGAGAGATGGGTGCAAGGCACAAAGGGAGTCAAATGAACAGATCTTGTGTGTAAGACATATTTCTGCTAAAATTAGGAGAGACAAGGACATTTGCAGATGCCAAGTTGTCGGAATAAAAAGTATATTGTGCCTCCTATTGTAATAAATATATAAATATTGGCCTACACCAAGCTGCTTGAAAGTCACTTGCGAGATCCATGTTGCAAGGTCCTGATATTTAATCTATGTAGGCCACCATTTTAGGTCAAACCGCCATTTTAGGATTTATGTGGAAAAAGTCACCCTGTGAGCTAAGATGGTGGACAATGTCATTGCAAAATACAACATGGCCGTCCTGACCTCTGTACATCGCTAATGTGTAATCTGCCTTCAGGCTACTTGTTGAGGTCTTGAACTAAGAGCTTGTCCTACGTTAACCTATGTGTAAAAGGATTACTCGTGCAATGAAACCAATCTACAAGTATGTATTATGATAATGTATTTACACATTGAGCAAACAACATCTGTTTTACTGCATTGTATTAATGTTTAAGAAGACTTGCAATACGAAACTTAGAATACACAGTTAATGCATACGCTTATTGTCACATGTAATAAAGAACAAACCAGTTAGATGCAGTTATTCGAGACTCGGCAACGAACCCTAGAATTGGTGATGAATAAAGTAGAATAATAACCCAAAGTGGGTTGGCCACAGTGCTCACAAAATGTATAAAAAGCGAATGCATTCTAATGTACAGGCTCTCACTGAACACACTGAATCTTGCTGGAGTTCGTTGTGTTGTACTGAGGGCCGATAGCTATCTGACTTTGCACTGTTTTGTAATTGTATTCGATAGAGAATAAAGTACTTTGTATGTTCCTTTGAAACCCCTGTTTGGTGTATTTCCTTTTGGGGTACTCAGCCTCGATATTTATTATTTCTCTTTTCACAGTTGGCGTCCGAATAGGGACCCTCAAGATTGATGCCGGATTGTTTAAGGTTGACCCTTGCTATCGTACCGGGATCGGACGGTGTACAAAAGTAAGGGGCCCCTGGATGAGACGCGACACCTCAGCAGCATCGCACGATCCGATCCCTGGATGACAAGCCTGTAGTCTGAGATGGCATCTTGACGAGGGTCCACTTATCGAGGCGGGCAGATTTGCCGAAATCACCATACACGGGGGAAGATTAGTTAGGTAAGATTCTTAGAAGTACCGATCGGTCCTCCTTAGGTTTGGCCAGGTGAGTCGTGACCCGATTCTTAATTTAACCCTGGCAATTTGAATTTTGGTGCATTGTATCTGCAGACACAATTATTGACCAGGTAACACCAAGACTTTGAGATATGCCTGGGAAATTGTCTACCTGCTTTAGGGCATTATTCCGCAGTGATAGACAATCTTTGGAATTTGGCCGTCTGGCACCACAGGAGGGGTCTCCGGCATGTACTATGTACTGTAAGCATGGCATTGGAAGTATAGTATTTAATGATATTTGGCACAGACAAACCAGAAATGCCTCCGAACTTCAGTGGGCAATCAATGGTAGTTTCGAGATCCCTTGCATTGAATATTTGGAGTCAGTATTGTTAAAGAAAAAGGCTAGTCCTGCAGCATTTGATGTTTTACAGAATTGGAAAAAAAAGCATTAAAACAGCTTAAGAGTAGAGAAAAACATGCGCGCCATCATAAGACGGTTGCCGAAAAAGCATTATTATATGATCAGGATAAACAGTCTGAGTCGGCTAAAATCTATCCTTCCGAAGATCTTCATGATTCTGATGAGTTTTTTGAGAAAATATTAAACGAACAAAGGCCTGGTGCCTCTGCGCCACCTCCGTAAGTCCCTCTTCCTGCTGCTGTACCTTTTCCTGCTGTTATTCCTACTCTTCCTGCTCAACCTGTTCCTATTCCTCCGACTGTTGTCCTTCCACCTGCTACTCCGCCTCTTCCTGCTGCACCAGTTATAGTTCCTCCATCGAATTTGCCTGCTCCCTCTCTTCCAAGTGGTCTTGGGCTGCTTGTAATCGATCATGGTGCAGGTTCGTAGGTTGTCACTCGCAGTGCTGTTCCACCGGAGAAGAAACGTGAGTTAATTGCATGGGCTAAACATTGTATGGAGAAGGATGATTAGGCTAGTGTTTTTTCCATACTTTCAAATACGGATAATTTTCCTGAGAAAAAAGTTTTTATTGAAGGTTTTGGGGATTCAGTTATGTATAATGTGGGGAAGATTAAATAATACGGATGTTCCGCAAGAGTTAAGGGATCTAAATACTTTAGCACTTTCCAGAGATACTGTGGAGAAGGTAAATGAGCATGTTGAAAGGTTATATGAATATAGAAAAGAGTTAGAAAGGATACGGAATGAGGATGATGAAGAGGAAAGTATGTATGTACAGAAACGGTACCTTCCATGTCGTAAACCGATGTCGCGGAAATGTGAATTTGTAAAAAAGATGCGATTAGATGGATGTCGGACATATTGATAACTCCAGTTGAAGTATATGACACATATAGTAAACATACATTGGAAATGCAGAGAAAAGTGATACAGGTAATGGTAGAGTACCTGCAGGATGAATGTGTAAAGAGGAAGATTAGTTGTCCCACAGAGTTATTGAATATGTATTTATGTATGTATTTGTATATGGTTTATATAAACCTTTACAAAGTAGAAATCACATATAAAAATAGAAAATCACATAGTAAATATTGCATAAACAGAAAAAAAATAATAATTTAAAATCAACAATATTCAATTATCATCTTAAATTTCTTAAAACCTATTTTCATAATGTACAAATTTCACCATTCACAGCTAGTATAACAATTCATGACAGTGCACACAAATTCTTTAAAAAGGCTATGATTCTAAGTTTCAATACCGTAGAGTTGTTATGTCGAATCGGATACCATAACAAATCCCTGTCTACACAGTGCAGGTGCCTTATAAATTGCTGAAAGTATAGTATTTGTTCCTTCAGTGGCGCAGGGCATAACAAAATCAGATGCAACAGGGTTTCTTCCTCCCCTTCTTTTTTGCAATATTTACACCAACTCCACTCGTCATTTAACATATTCCATCTTTTTAAAACATAGTTAGTTTTAAGAACATCAAAACGAAATCTCATAAAAGTATTTCTAAAATTTCTTGATGGATATTTTTCCAGATAAAATTCCAATCTGGTTTAAGTTTCCAGCATGAATAGACTTGATTCATTGTTTTCGATTGAGCTACAGCGTCAAGCGTCAGTTGCCAATCATTACATTTCAAAATGTTTTTTACTTTCAACGGATTGTTTCTTAGCAATACAATGATATGCCTGCATTCCCCAGTATTTCTTCAGTGTCTTCTTTCAGTTTCATACAAAAGACATTTGTTACATCTTTCCAAGCTGACGGATATAGCGACTTGATATTTGAAAGTGAACATTTTCTCCATAATAGTATTTTTTTCCAAGCAATAATGGATCTCAAAGACTGTAAACCAAATTCGTATCTGATTACTTCAATTGAAATATTCTTGGGAATGAAGTATAAAACCCCTTTCCAGATGACACTTTCCAGTTTTTTTATCAAGTCCGTATTTTCCAGCTCATAAAATTCTAGACCATATACCAATTTAGGGATACATGACATGATGTAAAATTGTTTTAACGGTATTGCTGTAAATCTCCCAAATTTTGTGTCAAATTTGCGCATCTGTCTTAAAATCTTATCTGCTTTATTTCTTAGCTGTTTTTCATCATAACCATTGAATCATTACCTACAAACTGATATCCCAAATATTTGAAAGACTTTTGGCAGGTGATTTTTTTCCCTTGACAATACCAAGATAACCGTAAATGCTTTTTACAAGTCTTACCCAGGCATATAATAGTAGTTTTATCTGCATTAATCTTTAACCGAATATTGGAGACAAACACTACGAAAGCATTTATGAGTCTCTGCAGACCAACCTTAGTCCAATTCATAAGTAAGAAGTCGTCAGCGTAAGCTAACCATTCTATAGCGGTATCACCTAGTTTAGGTGCTACCAGACCCTTACCTTTCATTTCTTTGCCCGCACTACAGACGTAAAGATTAAGAGGCCGATTCATGGAATAATTAGCGCGGCGCAAGTGGGCAAAAACGTGCGAATTGCAGTGGAATTGCGAAAATCGCAGTGCAAGTGCGAAAATCGCACGAAAAGCAGCGCATATCGATTCATGGAAGGGCGTGCATGAAAAAACCATCTGATGTGCGCTAAAAAAGTGCGCGGCGCACGTTGGCGCACAGGCCATCTAACGGCGTGCGCAAGGTCACAGCGAAAATCGCACATGCCACAGCGAAAATCACACATAGCGCGGCGCACGCTACAAAAGTAGGCGGAACACGGGGCATAACACTCGGAATGGGGAACAACTTGCCAAAATGTGGGCGTCACGGGGGAAGTACAGGGTGCAAGTGCGCGGAACGCCCACACGCTCGTCTACAACACGTATTCATGGAATCGAATAGGGCAAAACAGCGCACGGTCAAACCAGCGCACAGGCACAAACACGACCGCCACAAGAAAGCAGGCGGTAACGTCCCTGCGCCTGTAAAAAATGTGCGCCAAAAGGTGCGCCAACAAATAGCACCTATATACAGCTATGATGAATGTCCTATACTGTGGCCCTCCAGGACAAATGACGTGCAAAGGGGTACCCACAAACACGGACACCCACTGACTGAAAAATAACGTGTGCGTGTATTTTGGGGTGCGCGGGAAGTTTCACACGCAAATTGGCTGGGTACGTGGATTCCAGGGGTGCGCGGGAAGTTCCACACGCGATTTGGCTGGGTACGTGGATTTCAGGGGTGAGCCGGAAGTTCCACACACGATCTGGCCGGGTACGTGGATTTCAGGGGTGCACGGGAAGTCCAACACGCGATTTGGCTGGGTACGTGGATTTCAGGGGTGCGCGGGAAGTTCCACACGCGATTTGGCCGGGTACGTGGATTTCAGGGGTGCGCGGGGAGTTCAACAGGCGATTTGGCTGGGTACGTGGATTTCAGGGGTGCGCATGAAGTTCACACGCAATTTGGCCGGATACGTGGATTTCAGGGGTGCACGCGAAGTTCACACGCGATTTGGCCGGGTACGTGGATTTCAGGGGTGCGCGGGAAGTTCAACACGCGATTTGGCTGGGTACATGGATTCCAGGGGTGCGCGGGAAGTTTCACACGCGATTTGGCTGGGTACGTGTATTTCGGTGTTGCAGGGGAATGCTACACTTGATATGGCCATGTGGGTCCCCCCAGGTGTTCCCTCTACACCCTCCACGGCCCCTGCAGGCAGCCCACACCACAGGGCACTACCCTGCACCCCTGCTCATGTCCCACAGGCAACCCATCCACCATGGCCATGCCCACCAGCCAACCCACATGTCACCTTGCACCACTGATCACCAACACATGTCTCCCACCACCCCCACCCCCCAGCCACCGGGGGCAGCCTCCACCATGCCCCCACTGATGTCCCCTATTACCCCCACCCCCCTGCAGTGCAGGGGCACCCTCCACCAGACCCCCACTCATGACTCCCACCACCCCACCCCCCAGCCACCAGGGGCAGCCTCCACCAGGCCCCCACTCATGTCTACCACCACCCCCAGCCACCAGGTGCAGCCTCCACCAGGCCCCCACTCATGTCTCCTACCACCCCCACCCCCCAGCCACCAGGGGCAGATACCACCAGGCCCCCCACTCATGTCTCCCACCACCCCCACCCCCCAGCCAGCAGGGGCAGCCTCCACCAGGCCCCCACTCATGTCTCCCACCACCCCCACCCCCCAGCAGTGCAGGGGCAGCCTCCACCAGGCCCCTACTCATGTCTCCCACCACCCCCACCCCCCAGCAGTCAGGGGCAGCCTCCACCAGGCCCCCACCCATGTCTCCCACCACCCCCACCCCCCAGCCACTAGGAGCAGATATCACCAGGCCCCCACTCATGTCTCCCACCACCCCCACCCCCCAGCAGTCAGGGGCAGCCTCCACCAGGCCCCCACTCATGTCTTTCACCACCCCCACCCCCCAGCAGTGCAGGGGCAGCCTCCAACAGGCCCCCACTCACGTCTCCCAACACCCCCACCCCCAGCAGTGCAGGGGCAGCCTCCACCAGGCCCCCACTCATGTCTCCCACCACCCCCACCCCCCAGCAGTTCAGGGGCAGCCTCCACCAAGCCCTCACTCATGTCCCCCTGCACTCCCACCCCCCAGCCACCAGGAGCAGCCTCCACCAGGCCCCCACTCATGTCTCCCACCACCCCCACCACCCAGCCACCAGGGGCAGATACCACCAGGCCCCCACTCATGTCCCCTATTACCCCCCCCCCCGCAGTGAAGGGGCACCCTCCACCAGGCCCCCACTCATGTCTCCACCACCCCCACCCCCCAGCAGTCAGGGGCAGCCTCCACTAGGCCCCCACTGATGTCTCCCACCACCCCCACCCCACAGCAGTGCAGGGGCAGCCTCTACCAGGCCCCCACTCATGTCTCCCACCACCCCCACCCCCTAGCCACCAGGGGCAGCCTCCACCAGGCCCCCACTCATGTCCCCTATTACCCCCACCCCCCGCAGTGCAGGGGCAGCCTCGCCAGGCCCCCACTCATGTCCCCCTGCACCCCCACCCCCCAGCCACCAGGGGCAGCCTCCACCAGGCCCCCACTCATGTCTAACATCACACCCACCCCCCAGCCACCAGGGGCAGATACCACCAGGCCCCCACTCATGTCTCCCACCACCCCCATCCCCCAGCCACCAGGGGCATCCTCCACCAGGCCCCCACTCATGTCTCCCACTACCCCCACCCCCCAGCCACCAGGGGCAGCCTCCACCAGGCCCCCACTCATGTCCCCTATTACCCCCACCCCCCAGCAGTGCAGAGGCAGCCTCCACCAGGCCACCACTCATGTCCCCCTGCACCCCCACCCCCCAGCCACCAGGGGCAGCCTCCACCAGGCCCCACTCATGTCCCCCTGCACCCCCACCCCCCAGCCACCAGGGGCAGCCTCCACCAGGCCCCCACACATGTCCAACTCATGTCTCCTTGCACCCCCACCCCCCAGCATCCAGGGGCACTCTCCACCAGGACCCCACTCATGTCTCCCAGCACCCCAACCCCACTGCATCCAGGGGCACCCTCCACCAGGCCCCCACTCATGTCTCCCACCACCCCCACCCCCCAGCAGTGCAGGGGCAGCCTCCACCAGGCCCCCACTCATGTCCCCCTGCACCCTCACCCCCCAGCCACCAGGGGCAGACTCCACCAGGCCCCCACTCATGTCCCCCTGCACCCCCACACTCCAGCCACCAGGGGTAGCCTCCACCAAGCCCCCACTCATGTCCCCTATTGCCCCCCCCCGCAGTGCAGGGGCAGCCTCCACCAGGCCCACACTCATGTCCCCCTGCACCCCCACCCCCCAGCCACTAGGGGCAGCCTCCACCAGGCCCCCACTCATGTCTCCCACCACCCCCACCCCCAGCCACCAGGGGCAGATACCATCAGGCCCCCACTCATGTCTCCCACCACCCCCACCCCCAGCAGTGCAGGGGCACCCTCCACCAGGCCTCCACTGATGTCCCCTATTACCCCCACCCCCCTGCAGTGCAGGGGCACCCTCCACCAGACCCCCACTCATGACTCCCACCACCCCCACCCCCCAGCCACCAGGGGCAGCCTCCACCAGGCCCCCACTCATGTCCCCTATTACCCCCACCCCCCTGCAGTGCAGGGGCACCCTCCACCAGACCCCCACTCATGTCTCCCACCACCCCCACCCCCCAGCCACCGGGGGCAGCCTCCACCAGGCCCCCACTGATGTCCCCTATTACCCCCACCCCCCTGCAGTGCAGGGGCACCCTCCACCAGACCCCCACTCATGACTCCCACCACCCCCACCCCCCAGCCACCAGGGGCAGCCTCCACCAGGCCCCCACTCATGTCTACCACCACCCCCAGCCACCAGGTGCAGCCTCCACCAGGCCCCCACTCATGTCCCCTATTACCCCCACCCCCGCAGTGCAGGGGCACCCTCCACCAGGCCCCCACTCATGTCTCCTACCACCCCCACCCCCCAGCCACCAGGGGCAGATACCACCAGGCCCCCCACTCATGTCTCCCACCACCCCCACCCCCCAGCCAGCAGGGGCAGCCTCCACCAGGCCCCCACTCATGTCTCCCACCACCCCCACCCCCCAGCAGTGCAGGGGCAGCCTCCACCAGGCCCCTACTCATGTCTCCCACCACCCCCACCCCCCAGCAGTCAGGGGCAGCCTCCACCAGGCCCCCACCCATGTCTCCCACCACCCCCACCCCCCAGCCACTAGGAGCAGATATCACCAGGCCCCCACTCATGTCTCCCACCACCCCCACCCCCCAGCAGTCAGGGGCAGCCTCCACCAGGCCCCCACTCATGTCTTCCACCACCCCCACCCCCCAGCAGTGCAGGGGCAGCCTCCAACAGGCCCCCACTCATGTCTCCCAACACCCCCACCCCCAGCAGTGCAGGGGCAGCCTCCACCAGGCCCCCACTCATGTCTCCCACCACCCCCACCCCCCAGCAGTTCAGGGGCAGCCTCCACCAAGCCCTCACTCATGTCCCCCTGCACTCCCACCCCCCAGCCACCAGGAGCAGCCTCCACCAGGCCCCCACTCATGTCTCCCACCACCCCCACCACCCAGCCACCAGGGGCAGATACCACCAGGCCCCCACTCATGTCCCCTATTACCCCCCCCCCCGCAGTGAAGGGGCACCCTCCACCAGGCCCCCACTCATGTCTCCCACCACCCCCACCCCCCAGCAGTCAGGGGCAGCCTCCACTAGGCCCCCACTGATGTCTCCCACCACCCCCACCCCACAGCAGTGCAGGGGCAGCCTCTACCAGGCCCCCACTCATGTCTCCCACCACCCCCACCCCCTAGCCACCAGGGGCAGCCTCCACCAGGCCCCCACTCATGTCCCCTATTACCCCCCCCCCCGCAGTGCAGGGGCAGCCTCGCCAGGCCCCCACTCATGTCCCCCTGCACCCCCACCCCCCAGCCACCAGGGGCAGCCTCCACCAGGCCCCCACTCATGTCTAACATCACACCCACCCCCCAGCCACCAGGGGCAGATACCACCAGGCCCCCACTCATGTCTCCCACCACCCCCATCCCCCAGCCACCAGGGGCATCCTCCACCAGGCCCCCACTCATGTCTCCCACTACCCCCACCCCCCAGCCACCAGGGGCAGCCTCCACCAGGCCCCCACTCATGTCCCCTATTACCCCCACCCCCCAGCAGTGCAGAGGCAGCCTCCACCAGGCCACCACTCATGTCCCCCTGCACCCCCACCCCCCAGCCACCAGGGGCAGCCTCCACCAGGCCCCACTCATGTCCCCCTGCACCCCCACCCCCCAGCCACCAGGGGCAGCCTCCACCAGGCCCCCACACATGTCCAACTCATGTCTCCTTGCACCCCCACCCCCCAGCATCCAGGGGCACTCTCCACCAGGACCCCACTCATGTCTCCCAGCACCCCAACCCCACTGCATCCAGGGGCACCCTCCACCAGGCCCCCACTCATGTCTCCCACCACCCCCACCCCCCAGCAGTGCAGGGGCAGCCTCCACCAGGCCCCCACTCATGTCCCCCTGCACCCTCACCCCCCAGCCACCAGGGGCAGACTCCACCAGGCCCCCACTCATGTCCCCCTGCACCCCCACACTCCAGCCACCAGGGGTAGCCTCCACCAAGCCCCCACTCATGTCCCCTATTGCCCCCCCCCGCAGTGCAGGGGCAGCCTCCACCAGGCCCACACTCATGTCCCCCTGCACCCCCACCCCCCAGCCACTAGGGGCAGCCTCCACCAGGCCCCCACTCATGTCTCCCACCACCCCCACCCCCAGCCACCAGGGGCAGATACCATCAGGCCCCCACTCATGTCTCCCACCACCCCCACCCCCAGCAGTGCAGGGGCACCCTCCACCAGGCCTCCACTGATGTCCCCTATTACCCCCACCCCCCTGCAGTGCAGGGGCACCCTCCACCAGACCCCCACTCATGACTCCCACCACCCCCACCCCCCAGCCACCAGGGGCAGCCTCCACCAGGCCCCCACTCATGTCTACCACCACCCCCAGCCACCAGGTGCAGCCTCCACCAGGCCCCCACTCATGTCCCCTATTACCCCCACCCCCGCAGTGCAGGGACACCCTCCACCAGGCCCCCACTCATGTCTCCTACCACCCCCACCCCCCAGCCACCAGGGGCAGATACCACCAGGCCCCCCACTCATGTCTCCCACCACCCCCACCCCCCAGCCAGCAGGGGCAGCCTCCACCAGGCCCCCACTCATGTCTCCCACCACCCCCACCCCCCAGCAGTGCAGGGGCAGCCTCCACCAGGCCCCTACTCATGTCTCCCACCACCCCCACCCCCCAGCAGTCAGGGGCAGCCTCCACCAGGCCCCCACCCATGTCTCCCACCACCCCCACCCCCCAGCCACTAGGAGCAGATATCACCAGGCCCCCACTCATGTCTCCCACCACCCCCACCCCCCAGCAGTCAGGGGCAGCCTCCACCAGGCCCCCACTCATGTCTTCCACCACCCCCACCCCCCAGCAGTGCAGGGGCAGCCTCCAACAGGCCCCCACTCATGTCTCCCAACACCCCCACCCCCAGCAGTGCAGGGGCAGCCTCCACCAGGCCCCCACTCATGTCTCCCACCACCCCCACCCCCCAGAAGTTCAGGGGCAGCCTCCACCAGGCCCTCACTCATGTCCCCCTGCACTCCCACCCCCCAGCCACCAGGAGCAGCCTCCACCAGGCCCCCACTCATGTCTCCCACCACCCCGACCCCCCAGCCACCAGGGGCAGCCTCCACCAGGCCCCCACTCATGTCCCCTATTACCCTCACCCCCCCGCAGTGCAGGGGCAGCCTCCACCAGGCCCCCACTCATGTCTCCCACCACCCCCCAGCAGTCAGGGGCAGCCTCCACTAGGCCCCCACTGATGTCTCCCACCACCCCCACCCCACAGCAGTGCAGGGGCAGCCTCTACCAGGCCCCCACTCATGTCTCCCACCACCCCCACCCCCTAGCCACCAGGGGCAGCCTCCACCAGGCCCCCACTCATGTCCCCTATTACCCCCACCCCCCGCAGTGCAGGGGCAGCCTCCACCAGGCCCCCACTCATGTCTCCCACCACCCCCACCCCCCAGCCACCAGGGGCAGATACCATCAGGCCCCCACTCATGTCTCCCACCACCCCCACCCCCCAGCAGTGCAGGGGCAGCCTCCACCAGGCCCCCACTCATGTCTCCCACCACACCCACTCCCCAGCAACCAGGGGCAGCCTCCACCAGGCCCCCACTCATGTCTCCCACCACCCCCACCACCCAGCAGTGCAGGGGCAGCCTCCAACAGGCCCCCACTCATGTCCCCTAATACCCCCACCCCCCAGCAGTGCAGGGGCAGTCTCCACCAGGCCCCAACTCATGTCCCCCTGCACCCCCACCCCCCAGCCACCAGGGGCAGCCTCCACCAGGCCCCCACTCATGTCCCCCTGCACCCCACCCCCCAGCCAGAAGGGGAAGCCTCCACCAGGCACCTACTCATGTCTCCCACCACCCCCAGCAACCAGGGGCAGCCTCCACCAGGCCCCCACTCATGTCACCCACCACCCCCACCCCCCAGCAGTGCAGGGGCAGCCTCCAACAGGCCCCCACTCATGTCCCCTATTACCCCCACCCCGCAGTAGTGCAGGGGCAGCCTCCACCAGGCCCCCACTCATATCCCCCTGCACCCCCACCCCCCAGCCACCAGGGGCAGCCTCCACCAGGCCCCCACTCATGTCCCCCTGCACCCCCACCCCCAAGCCACCAGGGGCAGCCTCCACCAGGCCCCCACTCATGTCTCCCACCACCCCCACCCCCCAGCAGTGCAGGGGCAGCCTACACCAGGCCCCCACCCATGTCTACCACCACCCACACCCCCCAGCCACCAGGGGCAGCCTCCACCAGGCCCCCACTCATGTCTCCCACCACCCCCACCCCCCAGCCACCAGGGGCAGATACCATCAGGCCCCCACTCATGTCCCCTATTACCCCCCCCCCGCAGTGCAGGGGCATACTCCACCAGGCCCCCACTCATGTCTCCCACCACCCCCACCCCCAGCAGTGCAGGGGCACCCTCCACCAGGCCTCCACTGATGTCCCCTATTACCCCCACCCCCCTGCAGTGCAGGGGCACCCTCCACCAGACCCCCACTCATGACTCCCACCACCCCCACCCCCCAGCCACCAGGGGCAGCCTCCACCAGGCCCCCACTCATGTCTACCACCACCCCCAGCCACCAGGTGCAGCCTCCACCAGGCCCCCACTCATGTCCCCTATTACCCCCACCCCCGCAGTGCAGGGACACCCTCCACCAGGCCCCCACTCATGTCTCCTACCACCCCCACCCCCCAGCCACCAGGGGCAGATACCACCAGGCCCCCCACTCATGTCTCCCACCACCCCCACCCCCCAGCCAGCAGGGGCAGCCTCCACCAGGCCCCCACTCATGTCTCCCACCACCCCCACCCCCCAGCAGTGCAGGGGCAGCCTCCACCAGGCCCCTACTCATGTCTCCCACCACCCCCACCCCCCAGCAGTCAGGGGCAGCCTCCACCAGGCCCCCACCCATGTCTCCCACCACCCCCACCCCCCAGCCACTAGGAGCAGATATCACCAGGCCCCCACTCATGTCTCCCACCACCCCCACCCCCCAGCAGTCAGGGGCAGCCTCCACCAGGCCCCCACTCATGTCTTCCACCACCCCCACCCCCCAGCAGTGCAGGGGCAGCCTCCAACAGGCCCCCACTCATGTCTCCCAACACCCCCACCCCCAGCAGTGCAGGGGCAGCCTCCACCAGGCCCCCACTCATGTCTCCCACCACCCCCACCCCCCAGAAGTTCAGGGGCAGCCTCCACCAGGCCCTCACTCATGTCCCCCTGCACTCCCACCCCCCAGCCACCAGGAGCAGCCTCCACCAGGCCCCCACTCATGTCTCCCACCACCCCGACCCCCCAGCCACCAGGGGCAGCCTCCACCAGGCCCCCACTCATGTCCCCTATTACCCTCACCCCCCCGCAGTGCAGGGGCAGCCTCCACCAGGCCCCCACTCATGTCTCCCACCACCCCCCAGCAGTCAGGGGCAGCCTCCACTAGGCCCCCACTGATGTCTCCCACCACCCCCACCCCACAGCAGTGCAGGGGCAGCCTCTACCAGGCCCCCACTCATGTCTCCCACCACCCCCACCCCCTAGCCACCAGGGGCAGCCTCCACCAGGCCCCCACTCATGTCCCCTATTACCCCCACCCCCCGCAGTGCAGGGGCAGCCTCCACCAGGCCCCCACTCATGTCTCCCACCACCCCCACCCCCCAGCCACCAGGGGCAGATACCATCAGGCCCCCACTCATGTCTCCCACCACCCCCACCCCCCAGCAGTGCAGGGGCAGCCTCCACCAGGCCCCCACTCATGTCTCCCACCACACCCACTCCCCAGCAACCAGGGGCAGCCTCCACCAGGCCCCCACTCATGTCTCCCACCACCCCCACCACCCAGCAGTGCAGGGGCAGCCTCCAACAGGCCCCCACTCATGTCCCCTAATACCCCCACCCCCCAGCAGTGCAGGGGCAGTCTCCACCAGGCCCCAACTCATGTCCCCCTGCACCCCCACCCCCCAGCCACCAGGGGCAGCCTCCACCAGGCCCCCACTCATGTCCCCCTGCACCCCACCCCCCAGCCAGAAGGGGAAGCCTCCACCAGGCACCTACTCATGTCTCCCACCACCCCCAGCAACCAGGGGCAGCCTCCACCAGGCCCCCACTCATGTCACCCACCACCCCCACCCCCCAGCAGTGCAGGGGCAGCCTCCAACAGGCCCCCACTCATGTCCCCTATTACCCCCACCCCGCAGTAGTGCAGGGGCAGCCTCCACCAGGCCCCCACTCATATCCCCCTGCACCCCCACCCCCCAGCCACCAGGGGCAGCCTCCACCAGGCCCCCACTCATGTCCCCCTGCACCCCCACCCCCAAGCCACCAGGGGCAGCCTCCACCAGGCCCCCACTCATGTCTCCCACCACCCCCACCCCCCAGCAGTGCAGGGGCAGCCTACACCAGGCCCCCACCCATGTCTACCACCACCCACACCCCCCAGCCACCAGGGGCAGCCTCCACCAGGCCCCCACTCATGTCTCCCACCACCCCCACCCCCCAGCCACCAGGGGCAGATACCATCAGGCCCCCACTCATGTCCCCTATTACCCCCCCCCCCGCAGTGCAGGGGCACACTCCACCAGGCCCCCACTCATGTCTCCCACCACCCCCACCCTCCAGCAGTCAGGGGCAGCCTCCACCAGACCCCCACTTATGTCTCCCACCACCCCCACCCCCCAGCAGTGCAGGGGCAGCCTCCACCAGGCCACCACTCATGTCTCCCATCACCCCCAACCCCCAGCCACCAGGGGCAGCCTCCACCAGGCCCCCACTCATGTCCCCTATTACCCCCACCCCCCGCAGTGCAGGGGCAGCCTCCACCAGGCCCCCACTCATGTCCCCCTGCACCCCCACCCCCTAGCCACCAGGGGCAGCCTCCACCAGGCCCCCACTCATGTCTCCCACCACCCCCACCCCCCAGCCAGCAGGGGCAGATACCATCAGGCCCCCACTCATGCCTCCCACCACCCCCACCCCCCAGCAGTGCAGGGGCAGCCTCCACCAGGCCCCCACTCATGTATCCCACTACCCCCACCCCCCAGCAACCAGGGGCAGCCTCCACCAGGCCCCCACTCATGTTCCCTATTACCCCCATCTCCCAGCAGTGCAGGGGCAGCCTCCACCAGGCCCCCACTCATGTCCCCCTGCACCCCCACCCCCCAGCCACCAGGGGCAGACTCCACCAGGCCCCTACTCATGTCCCCCTGCACCCCCACCCCCCAGCCACCAGGGGCAGCCTCCACCAGGCCCCCACTCATGTGTCCTATTACCCCCACCCCCCGCAGTGCAGGGGCAGCCTCCACCAGGCCCCCACTCATGTCTTCCACCACCCCCACGCCCCAGCAGTGCAGGGGCAGCCACCACCAGGCCCCCACCCATGTCCACCACCACCCCCACCCCCCAGCCACCAGGGGTAGCCTCCACCAGGCCCCCACCCATGTCTACCACCACCCCCACCCCCCAGCCACAAGGGGCAGCTTCCACCAGGCCCCCACTCATGTCTACCACCACCCCTACCCCCCAGCCACCAGGGACAGCCTCCACCAGGCCCCCACTCATGTCTCCCACCACCCACCCCCCAGCAGTGCAGGGGCAGCCTCCAACAGGCCCCCACTCATTTCCCCTATTACCCCCACCCCCCAGCAGTGCAGGGGCAGCCTCCAACAGGCCCCCACTCATGTCTCCCACCACCCCCACCCCCCAGCAGTGCAGGGGCAGCCTCCACCAGGCCCCCACTCATGTCTCCCACCACCCCCACCCCCCAGCCACCAGGGGCAGCCTCCAACAGGCCCCCACTCATGTCCCCTATTACCCCCACCCCCCAGCAGTGCAGGGGCAGCCTCCAACAGGCCCCCACTCATGTCTCCCCCCACCCCCACCCCCCAGCCACCAGGGGCAGATACCATCATGTCCCCACCCATGTCTACCACCACCCCCACCCCCAGCCACTAGGGGCAGATTCCACCAGGCCCCCACTCATGTCTACCACCACCCCCACCCCCCAGCCACAAGGGGCAGCTTCCACCAGGCCCCCACTCATGTCCCCTATTACCCCCACCCCCCAGCAGTGCAGGGGCAGCCTCGAACAGGCCCCCACTCATGTCTCCCACCACCCCCACCCCCCAGCCACCAGGGGCAGATACCATCAGGCCCCCACTCATGTCTCCCACCACCCCCACCCGCCAGCAGTGCAGGGGCAGCCTCCAACAGGCCCCCACTCATGTCTCCCACCACCCCCACCCCCCAGCCACCAGGGGCAGATACCATCAGGCCCCCACTCATGTCTCCCACCACCCCCACCCCCCAGCAGTGGAGGGGCAGCCTCCAACAGGCCCCTACTCATGTCTACCACCACCCCCACCCCCCAGCCACCAGGGGCAGCCTCCACCAGGCCCCCACTCATGTCTCCCACCACCCCCACCCCCCAGCAGTGCAGGGGCAGCCACCACCAGGCCCCCACCCATGTCCACCACCACCCCCACCCCCCAGCCACCAGGGGCAGCCTCCACCAGGCCCCCACTCATGTCTCCCACCACCCCCACCCCCCAGCAGTGCAGGGGCAGCCACCACCAGGCCCCCACCCATGTCCACCACCACCCCCACCCCCCAGCCACCAGGGACAGCCTCCACCAGGCCCCCACTCATGTCTCCCACCACCCACCCCCCAGCAGTGCAGGGGCAGCCCCCAACAGGCCCCCACTCATGTCCCCTATTACCCCCACCCCCCAGCAGTGCAGGGGCAGCCTCCAACAGACCCCCACTCATGTCTCCCACCACCCCCACCCCCCAGCAGTGCAGGGGCAGCCTCCACCAGGCCCCCACTCATGTCTACCACCACCCCTACCCCCCAGCCACCAGGGACAGCCTCCACCAGGCCCCCACTCATGTCTCCCACCACCCACCCCCCAGCAGTGCAGGGGCAGCCTCCAACAGGCCCCCACTCATGTCCCCTATTACCCCCACCCCCCAGCAGTGCAGGGGCAGCCTCCAACAGGCCCCCACTCATGTCTCCCACCACCCCCACCCCCCAGCAGTGCAGGGGCAGCCTCCACCAGGCCCCCACTCATGTCTCCCACCACCCCCACCCCCCAGCCACCAGGGGCAGCCTCCAACAGGCCCCCACTCATGTCCCCTATTACCCCCACCCCCCAGCAGTGCAGGGGCAGCCTCCAACAGGCCCCCACTCATGTCTCCCCCCACCCCCACCCCCCAGCCACCAGGGGCAGATACCATCAGGCCCCCACCCATGTCTACCACCACCCCCACCCCCAGCCACTAGGGGCAGATTCCACCAGGCCCCCACTCATGTCTACCACCACCCCCACCCCCCAGCCACAAGGGGCAGCTTCCACCAGGCCCCCACTCATGTCCCCTATTACCCCCACCCCCCAGCAGTGCAGGGGCAGCCTCGAACAGGCCCCCACTCATGTCTCCCACCACCCCCACCCCCCAGCCACCAGGGGCAGATACCATCAGGCCCCCACTCATGTCTCCCACCACCCCCACCCGCCAGCAGTGCAGGGGCAGCCTCCAACAGGCCCCCACTCATGTCTCCCACCACCCCCACCCCCCAGCCACCAGGGGCAGATACCATCAGGCCCCCACTCATGTCTCCCACCACCCCCACCCCCAGCAGTGGAGGGGCAGCCTCCAACAGGCCCCTACTCATGTCTACCACCACCCCCACCCCCCAGCCACCAGGGGCAGCCTCCACCAGGCCCCCACTCATGTCTCCCACCACCCCCCAGCAGTGCAGGGGCAGCCACCACCAGGCCCCCACCCATGTCCACCACCACCCCCACCCCCCAGCCACCAGGGGCAGCCTCCACCAGGCCCCCACTCATGTCTCCCACCACCCCCACCCCCCAGCAGTGCAGGGGCAGCCACCACCAGGCCCCCACCCATGTCCACCACCACCCCCACCCCCCAGCCACCAGGGGCAGCCTCCACCAGGCCCCCACCCATGTCTACCACCACCCCCACCCCCCAGCCACCAGGGGCAGCTTCCACCAGGCCCCCACTCATGTCTACCACCACCCCTACCCCCCAGCCACCAGGGACAGCCTCCACCAGGCCCCCACTCATGTCTCCCACCACCCACCCCCCAGCAGTGCAGGGGCAGCCTCCAACAGGCCCCCACTCATGTCCCCTATTACCCCCACCCCCCAGCAGTGCAGGGGCAGCCTCCAACAGGCCCCCACTCATGTCTCCCACCACCCCCACCCCCCAGCAGTGCAGGGGCAGCCTCCACCAGGCCCCCACTCATGTCTCCCACCACCCCCACCCCCCAGCCACCAGGGGCAGCCTCCAACAGGCCCCCACTCATGTCCCCTATTACCCCCACTCCCCAGCAGTGCAGGGGCAGCCTCCAACAGGCCCCCACTCATGTCTCCCACCACCCCCACCCCCCAGCCACCAGGGGCAGATACCATCAGGCCCCCACCCATGTCTACCACCACCCCCACCCCCAGCCACCAGGGGCAGATTCCACCAGGCCCCCACTCATGTCTACCACCACCCCCACCCCCCAGCCACCAGGGGCAGCCTCCACCATGCCCCCACTCAGGTCCCCTATTACCCCCACCCCCCAGCAGTGCAGGGGCAGCCTCCAACAGACCCCCACTCATGTCTCCCACCACCCCCACCCCCCAGCCACCAGGGGCAGATACCATCAGGCCCCCACTCATGACTCCCACCACCCCCACCCCCCAGCCACCAGGGGCAGCCTCCACCATGCCCCCACTCAGGTCCCCTATTACCCCCACCCCCCAGCAGTGCAGGGGCAGCCTCCAACAGGCCCCCACTCATGTCTCCCACCACCCCCACCCCCCAGCAGTGCAGGGGCAGCCTCCACCAGGCCCCCACTCATGTCTCCCACCACCCCCACCCCCCAGCCACCAGGGGCAGCCTCCAACAGGCCCCCACTCATGTCCCCTATTACCCCCACTCCCCAGCAGTGCAGGGGCAGCCTCCAACAGGCCCCCACTCATGTCTCCCACCACCCCCACCCCCCAGCCACCAGGGGCAGATACCATCAGGCCCCCACCCATGTCTACCACCACCCCCACCCCCAGCCACCAGGGGCAGATTCCACCAGGCCCCCACTCATGTCTACCACCACCCCCACCCCCCAGCCACCAGGGGCAGCCTCCACCATGCCCCCACTCAGGTCCCCTATTACCCCCACCCCCCAGCAGTGCAGGGGCAGCCTCCAACAGACCCCCACTCATGTCTCCCACCACCCCCACCCCCCAGCCACCAGGGGCAGATACCATCAGGCCCCCACTCATGACTCCCACCACCCCCACCCGCCAGCAGTGCAGGGGCAGCCTCCAACAGGCCCCCACTCATGTCTCCCACCACCCCCACCCCCCAGCCACCAGGGGCAGATACCATCAGGCCCCCACTCATGTCTCCCACCACCCCCACCCCCCAGCAGTGGAGGGGCAGCCTCCAACAGGCCCCCACTCATGTCTACCACCACCCCCACCCCCCAGCCACCAGGGGCAGCCTCCACCAGGCCCCCACTCATGTCTCCCACCACCCCCACCCCCCAGCAGTGCAGGGGCAGCCACCACCAGGCCCCCACCCATCTCCACCACCACCCCCACCCCCAGCCACCAGGGGCAGACTCCACCAGGCCCCCACCCATGTCTACCACCACCCCCCCCAAAGCCACCAGGGGCAGCTTCCACCAGACCCCCACTCATGTCTACCACCACCCCCAGCCACCAGGGGCAGCCTCCACCAGGCCCCCACTCATGTCTCCCACCACCCCCACCCACGGCAGTGCAGGGGCAGCCTCCAACAGGCCCCCACTCATGTCCCCTATTACCCCCACCCCCCAGCAGTGCAGTGGCAGCCTCCAACAGGCCCCCACTCATGTCTCCCACCACCCCCACCCCCCAGCACTGTGGGGCACCTGCCAGCAGGCCCCCACTCATGTCCAACTCATGTTCCCCTGCACCCCCACCCCCAGCACCGTGGGGCACCTGCCAGCAGGCCCCCACTCATGTCCAACTCATGTTCCCCTGCACCCCCACCACCCAGCACCGACCTTCCAGCAGGCCCCCACTCATGTCCAACTCATGTTCCCCTGCACCCCCACCCCCCAGCACTGTGGGGCACCTGCCAGCAGGCCCCCACTCATGTCCAACTCATGTTCCCCAGCCCACATGTCATCACAATCTAGATCCCCGGTCCCCATGGTCAGCCTCCAAATGTAAAACACCCACCCGAGTATTGCATCCACCCACTCAGAAATGGAAATAACATGATAGAACTGCAATTGCAAGTTTGGAAATGAACACATGTCCCTCACATACACCCAATGGGTGTCAGTGAATCTCCAAACCCATATCATGATATGCATGAAACCAATGAGATGATACTACACATTGATCTAAAAATATGTATTAAAGAAAACAAGAATTGAATCAAAAATAAACTAACAGAAATGTGAATGTAACAAAAGTAAAAAGAAGCATGTCCATGAAAAAATGCAAAACCAAAAATCAGAATCCAAAGGAATGGTGTCCAAAGTCACAGTCCAGAAAAGAAAATCCAATGTGAAATTATAATAGAAAGCCATTGCTCCATGGGTAAATGGTAAAAAGAAACGAAAATCCAACAGTTAACTATGTACAGGTGAACAAGCCAGGGTCCATGATCCCAACAAAAGAAATGAAACCTATCTAACAACACTACCTAATAAAAAATAACTATATACAAAAATGTGGCCCATTGTCCAAAAGGTCCAAAGAAAAAAAAAAACAAAGGAAACCTAACACTAACTACATAACTATTTACATGGGCAGCGGGCTAGTCCAACGGCTCACTGGATGTTGTCATGGGCCAGGGCATTATCGAACTCCTGTTCAATGGCTTGGAGGCGGGCATGTTCCCTGGCCCCGAGGTCTCGCAGGGATAAAGCAGTGTCCAGCTCCAACTCCCTGCGAAGACCCTCGAGGCACTCAGCCCGCCTCAGCGCCCTCCGCATGGAGTTCTCCGCCCTGACCATTGTGAGCCGTTCCTCCTCTGCCCGCTGCCGCTCCGCACCTATCCGCTGGCCCAACCGCTCCCACACGGAAGCCACTCCCATTCCAGGGTTCTCCTGCCCTCCGGCCGATGCCTGCACCCCTGATGTTGATGGCCCCGAGCCATGATGCCTCCCACGTCGAGCCTGCCGCTGCCTCCGACGCAACTGCCTGTGCCAGCACGACGGCATCCAGGCTGATGGTATCCACCGACGCCGTCGTGCACGTGCCCTGCCCGATGATGCCATCACATCCTCCATCTGCTGGGGTCCAGTTGCTGGTGTGTCCACCCCTGCTGGACTTCCGACTCCCGACTGTGGCAGGGATGGGATCCCCACCGAGCCGGCTGCATTGGTCGGGGCAGGTCCACAGGGGGCCCCAGTGGCATCTGGGCCGGAAGACGGCATGGAGAACGACTGGTGCATAGTCTCCACAGAGGAGGAGAGGGTCGCCAGATTGGCCGACACATGTAGGAAACCCCCGACCATGGCCGTTCCCAACTGGGCCACGTCGGCACGGTGCTCTCCGTGATGACGTGCATGCTCCTCCCGGGAAGCACGCACCTCATCACGAATTGCACCTGTGCGCAACGCAACACCAATCAGGACCTTCTCCATACGGCCAGGGGTCCGCTCGTATGCAGGTGGAGGGGAGTCAGATGACATGGACATCCCCCCTACCTGCGGACGGGCCTGGGATGGGGCATCCCTGCTGGTGCATGGTGGTGCAGTCACAGTGTCAGGGACAGTGACATGCACAGGCCCCTCCACAGTGACCTGTGCTGTCTCCTGCCCCTGCCCCTGGACTGCAACACTTGCACCAGCAGGGATGCCCCCACCAGGCCCCATGTGCGCCTCAGTAGCGGCCTCCTCCTCCTCTGTGGAAACTACCAACCTGGATGGCTCCACCCCGTCTTCCGCCGTTGCAAGCCCCTGTGGCGGCCCACCCACCCCTTCCGCTGCAGCCGTGGGGGCATCCCCACCGCTTTGCTCCACAGAGCCGTCTCCGCCCTCTTCTTCACGTGGCTCTGTGTAGAGGGAGACATAGAACACAAGCATCAGGGTACTGTACAATAGCAGATGAGTGGCACTGTCAAAGATCACTTCCATCATGTCCCTCCACAACACATGGCTCAGTGCACGTAAAACACATGCGGTAACAGGCATGGCGCATGCTATGGACATTAGCATACATGTCCAAGTTATTCTTTAAACATACACTGTTGTTTTGGAACTCACATGCCTCATGTTCCATGCCTATCGCATGCACACACTTCACCCTAGTTTCATCCATCTGGCCTCGTACACCACAGACACAGTGGATACAAGGATGACTAGGCTGCATCAGTGAACCGGAACATTGCCACAGACATGTGTCATGCATCCCAGGCATTCACAAGTCACAGACACGCTGGTCAGACACACAGACATGGACAGCATATATGTACATGGCATCAGCACCCATCCCTCACCCATGTCCAGGAACAGAGACTGGCATGCTTTCATGTGGCCATTCCGCATAGGGCAACCCATTTTGCATTTGAACACATGCACCAACCGTGTGGTTCACACATTACTCGTCTCACATGCATGACGTCCCTGCACACACACATGCATACATGGGCTATGTCACACATACAGGCAGGTATCAGACAACCAGCACACTGCGACATGCCCTGTCTCACACAGCAATGCTTGGCCACTTACCGCTCAACTCCAGACGGGTCTGCCTCTCAAGGATCTGGCCGTGGAGCGCTGGGCCTACGCGTTCCAGGACCCTCATCTGGATGGTACTCATGCGGCCCCGGCCCCCCTCCACGAGGCGCCGTGCCTTCAAGAGGGTCCTGGACCTGCAGTCATCCCAGCGCTTCTTGACATGTTGGTAGTCGCGGACTGCTACCCCCTCCGCGTTGATGGCAGTCACGATGTCCGTCCAGATCCGATGCCGTCCTTCCTTGTTGGCGCGCTTACTTCCGAAGAGGGCATCATACTGCCCCAGGACTTGCTCCACCAGGACACCAACTTCGGTGGCACTGAAGCTGGTGCCCCTCTGCCTCTCTGGCCGGGGGTTGCCAGTGGTGCCAGATGCAGCAGTGCCCGACATGGCAACCCCAGAGGCAGGAGTGGGTGGGCAACTGGGTCCTGGGGCTGGGCTGTGGAGCGATGGAATCCCAGTAGGGAGTACTCTGTTCCAGCAGGGGTGGACACAGCAAATGGACCCCTGCAGATGGCTGATGTGCAGGCACCAAATGGCAGGGCACGGTGGCAGCAGGCAGGCAGGTAGGCAGGCAGCAGCAGATGGCTCGTGGGAGGCTGCTCGGGGCTCTGGGGGACAGTAATTCGGCCTTTTGGGCAGGAGCGTGGTCTTCCGTGTGCTTATGCGTGGCCAGCTTGATACGGAGTGATTTGGCACGTGAAAATCCTGCATGTCTGCGTGTAAATCGAGGAAAGGCCCTTAGCATGTATGCACATCAGCACGCATATGCAATTTCATTGGACCAAAGGGCCTTAGCGCGTGAGCGCTTCTGTGACGTGAGGCGCGCGGGTGTTTCCCTCATTGCACGTGATGACAGAGCACACGTGGATTTCCACCAATCGCGTGTGGAACTTCCTGCGCACCCCAGAAATACACGTACCCAGGCCAATCGCGTGTACGCTCACTTCCCTCCGATTACACGCGATGACACTCGCACGTGCAGTTTCATTTCATTGGCCCAAAGGCCACCATGCGCAGCTGTGACGTCACGCGCATGGCCGTAGAGAATGGCGTGTGTAAAAATGAAGAGATACACGTCCGAGTGTCAAAGCGCGTAATTGGTGGAAATGGCCTCATCGCGTATGCGCGTCTGTGACGTGTGTATAAAAGGTACGTGTAGGACGCCATTTCCTTGTACGTGCTTTTCGTGGAGAGCGAGTGGGTGAAATATGTACTTCTTGTCGGTTCACACGCGATTTACTTCACAGCGTTTCCAGTTCGTACTCCCTGTTACCTCTGACAGTTTTTTCTCTTTTCCTCTTTTCCCTGGGCCTGTTTCCTCAAACAGCTCCCCTACTACTGTTGTCCTGTCTCCTCAGACAGCGTACCATTCTTCTTTTGGCGGGGGTGTTGCCAACGCGCACACGCACATATTTTTTGCGCTTTTGTTCCTGGCAGACGGTGAGTCGCGCACATATCTAACATCTGTGCTTGCCCCGTGTGTCGCGTACCCCTTCAGAGGTCATTCTAGGCTGCGTGTGACACGCATACGTTCATTCTTGTGTTCCTGGGTGCCACAGCATAGTGCAGGTTTTTTTTTCCACGCACGTGGTCTAGGAGGGGTTGCGTGCACCTTACTTCCCTTTTTTGGGCTGCCTGTGCGTTGCGTGACCCGTCATCTTTCCCCAGGGGTGACATACAGCCTTGCTAGAGCACTAGGGTATGATTACCATCTGGTACCCAAGCCCTTTGACCCCCAATTGCCAAGGACAATAGTTCACATCAACTCCCATACGCACAATAACATCAGTGCCATGGCTGGGAGGCGAACAAGCCGTAAGGGTGGCAATGGTGGCCGTGGTGGATTCGGTAGGGGACATGGCCGTGACTTGCAGGGTGCCCCTAGCCCCCCATGTGTGGAGGAGCAGTCAGGGACACCCATGCCCCCCATCCCCCCGGTTGAGGTTACCGTGGCTGACACCATCCATGCTCAGCCCTTGTTGGACCAGCCCACTGTGGAGCCAGACCTGGCACAGGGTGACTCCATGGCTGACTTCCAGGTCAGCAGGTCTAGGCCAAGTGCGCCGGTGAACGTTGGTGTCATCAGGCCACGTGGATCAGGGGCAGCTAGGTCATCTGCTGCCCCATGTAGGCAGGCTGGGGAGGCTGCAGGGGCAGCTGCGGCTCCATCCACCCCACCTCTCACACACCCAGCCAGGACAGTGTCGGTCCAAGTCCATCATGCTGACATTCCCCCTGACACCATCACACTTGAGAAAATGCCAGCACCAACTCCCATGCTGAGTGTGCAATCCCACGCTCCTGCCCCTAGTGTCCAGAGCGGCGCAGGACTCTCCGGATCCCCACCACCTTCCAAGCGGAAGAGGAAGAGTGCTTGTCCAGTAGAGGCTGATGCCCCAGACACGGCTACACAGTCCGGCCCGTCAAGGAAGCCCAGCTTCAATGAGGCCGAACTGAATGCACTTGTAGAGTATGTGTCCGCACATGACCGCGAAATGGTGATTGTTGCAGGATCCAAGACCACACCTGCACAACATCAGGCACACTGGCAGACCATTGCGGACATCATAAGTGCCCTTGGAATCGTGAGGCGCACAGCTAATGATTGCTACAAGCGCTGGAATGACCTGAAGCACAGGGCAAAGAATAAGCTGGCCTCAAGTCATGCCGCAACTCTAGTGACTGGAGGTGGGTCTCCAGCAGACGACATAGAACTCACTCCACACTAGCAGGTTGCTGGGAACTACGTCACGGAGGAACAGATCCAAGGCGTGGGAGTAGTGGCAGATTACGAGGCTTTGTCCGGTGAGTGCACATGCATGTGTGTGTCATCCATGTGCATGGTGTGTGTGGGAGGGCTTCTGTTTGGGTGCCAGGGGAGGGTGTGTGTGCCTGAGTGGTTCGGCTCACCCATGTGCCTCTTCCTAAACATTCTTGGCACCAGCATTTGGGTATAGCAGCATCCCTTCGGCCAACATTAGACATCCAGCCCAACACCACGCCAGTTGCCCTTGGAGTGTCATCTTGCCACTACACTGTTGCTTATTTACCTCTGCTTATTCAGGCAGATTGTTTGCATACCACCACTTTTACTCGGGATTTCTCAGTCCTATTGTCACATGTCTGACATGGCTATGGTACAGTGGACTGGCTCAGTTTCGTGGACATGATTAGTTTGGACATGTCCCTGTGCTATAGGACCATTTTTGACTGGCAGCTGCATGTTAAACATTAGAACCATTACAATGCAAATGATCAATCATATGAACAAACTGGACTGAATGAACAATTGGTGACCTCCTCTCCCTCTTCACTTCATGGCTAGGGTACATGCCATCTGTGTGATGGCATGTGTATTTGACCTGCCAATCACTGGCCAATGTGTGATGGCACTGCTAGGCAGCATGCAACAAATGTGTTCATCTTCCATCTTGGTGTCATCAATGTGTGGCATCTGCCTCCCCATCACACGCAGTGACGGTGCATGCATGGGAGTGTTTTAGTCATGTGGGACATGTGTCAATCAAGTACTGTTTCTGTAGCCTCTCATCCCTCATTGTGTGCCATGGTGCTAATGCCTGTTTCCATTTGTTTTCTTTTATGTCTTTGCAGGGGAAGACGCGCCTGATACTGCTGGGGTTGTGGAGATGGTGCAGACCCAGGGGGGGTCTGAGGGCCGACTGACCACCAGTGAGGGACGTGCTCTCAAGGGGTGTCCCCCGGGCCCATTAATGGCCATTTTTATTGTAGTCAATACTGTGTATACATTCATAGTGCATATTGTTGTTGTATTGTACACTGCGTGGTGTATTCATATGTGCCTCTGCATCCATCTCATTTGCAGGTCCATTCCTCATGTCTTCACAATGCGGTCCACCTTGGAACTGGAGTCCATGTTGTAAGCAGTGCACCTACACTCTTGCGTGGCGCCAACACTGTATACTTGCAAGTGTTCGGAGGGCTGTCATCATCAGGTGGTGAGGCTAGCTAATTTTTAAGTCTGTATTGTTTAAGGTGGGTTGGAGGTTGTGTAGGTGATTGGTATTATTGGTAAGTATTTGGTAATGTGGGCTGTTGGTCCTGCATTACTGTGAGCATTTCATGTGTGGACAGGTTTCCATTAGGGACACTGTAGCTGCTGACACTTGGGGCATGTTGTGGGGATTCATTTCTTTCCTCTCACATTGCATGACATGCCATGGTGTGTTGTGTGGCCGTGCCGTGGAGGGGGTGGGTGACATGGCACTGTTTTCATGTAGTATTTTGCAAGTGGGTATTCATTTATGCAGCATGGAAGTGTATTTTCATGACACTGCATTGGTGGTGTTTGTGTATGTAGGGATGCACACATTGTGACACTTCCACATGAACAATCTCAGGCTGCTATGGTTCTGACAGTTAACAGTCCCTTTGTTCGTCTTAATTGTCAGGCCTTGTCATCATTGCTAATCAGATGGTATGTGCCAGGCCTCTGTGCACTCCACTGGGGTGTGATTTCTATGTGAAGTAATTAGCCACTAGCTGCGTACGGGCTGCCTCACCCCGTGCCCTCTCCCCTCCCATGTGCAGCCGGCATGCATGTGGTTGGGGATGTGGGGGCACCACCATGTCCACGGCCAGGCCCCGGCGTGTTGCAACATTGTGCAGGACACATGCTGCCACTATGATCCTGCACACTACTGGGGGCGCATACAACAGCTGCCCGCCAGACCGGTCAAGGGAGCGAAAGCGTGACTTGAGCACTCCGAATGTGCGCTCCACTATGCCCCGGGTTGCAATATGGGCTGTGTTGTATCTTACCTCTGGAGGCGTGATGGGATTCCGAATTGGCGTCATCATGTGGGTGCTCAGAGGGTAGGCACTGTCCCCTGGTGAGGAGGTGATGGGTATCATTAGTGGGGTAGTGACATTACACTGCATCTGACATAAATGCATGTGCAGTGGCATTCATACTCACCAAGCAGCCATGTATCACCATGCCGCCCACCTTCGAGGTCCCGGCTTAGGGTAGACATTCGGTAAATGAAGCTGTCGTGGGTGGACCCTGGATAGTTTGCATATACTGAGGTGATGATTCCCTTAGCGTTACACACTACCTGCACGTTGATGGAATGCCAGTGCTTGCGGTTCCTATAGATGTGCTCAGATGCCCTGGGGGGACGTAGTGCCACATGGGTGCAGTCAATGGCACCTAGCACTTTTGGAAATTGTGCCACACCGTAGAAATCGAGGGTGGCAGCATGCCTTTCTGCAGGTGTCCTGGGCAGGTATAT
This sequence comes from Ambystoma mexicanum, assembly GCF_040938575.1. Classification (NCBI taxonomy): domain Eukaryota; kingdom Metazoa; phylum Chordata; class Amphibia; order Caudata; family Ambystomatidae; genus Ambystoma; species Ambystoma mexicanum. Next base: position 916,495,863 of record NC_090928.1, on the reverse strand, counting down.
GTGCCTACGGACTGATGGGCGTGCAGTGATGATGTTCAAGACCTGGTGTAGGCAGAGTGACTGTGTGGCCTGTGACACCCCACCCACTATGGCACTTGTCCGCTGAAATGATACTGTGGCCAAGAAGTGCAGTACATTGAGGACCTTCTCCAGGGGGCTGAGTGTTTGGGAGCACAGGGTGGGTGATGTGAGGTCATCCTCCCACTCACTGACCAGGTCCAGTATCATGTGTAGGGGAAACCTGTACCTCCCATACACCTGGTCATCAGGCATCCCAAAAAGGCTGGTTCTGGGAGTGAAAATTCAGGCCCTCACTATCCTCATCCTCCTCCTTTGGTAACCCACGGCCACTGCTGCTAGGAATTGTATATTCATGCTGGCTTATGAGCTTGTTTGTGGTTTTCGCGCACTTTTATGCTGCGCGGGTCGATGTACGCCTGCTTCATGCTGGCGTACGTGTGTCAGGATTGGACCCTTTTTCGGCACGTCGTAGGCGAACGTGTGAATCTTCCCGCCCACACCAGGAATACACGTAGCACGCCTTCACAGGCACAGTCGCGGGTAAATATTCCCGCCCACCCCTGGAATACATGTGACCCACTCTCACAGGCCCAATCGCGTGTGGAAGTTCACGCGCACCCTGAAGTACACGTACCCAGGCAAATCGCGTGTGGAAGTTCACGCGCACCCACAGTAATACACGTACCCAGGCAAATCGTGTGTGGAAGTTCACGCGCACCCACAGTAATACACGTACCCAGGCAAATCGCGTGTGGAAGTTCACGCGCACCGTGAAGTACATGTACAATCGCGTGTGGAACTTCACGCGCACCACGAAGTACAAGTACCCAGGCAAATTGCATGGCTGGGGGGTGGGGGTGGTGGGAGACATGAGTGGGGGCCTGGTGGAGGCTGCCCCTGCACTGCTGGGGGGTGGGGGTGGTGGGAGACATGAGTGGGGGCCTGGTGGAGGCTGCCCCTGGTTGCTGGGGGATGGGGGTGGTGGGAGACATGAGTGGGGGCCTGGTGGAGGCTGCCCCTGCACTGCTGGGGGGTGGGGGTGGTGGGAGACATGAGTGGGGGCCTGATGGTATCTGCCCCTGGTGGCTGGGGGGCGGGGATGGTGGGAGACATGAGTGGGGGCCTGGTGGAGGCTGCCCCTGCACTGCGGGGGGTGGGGGTAATAGGGGACATGAGTGGGGGCCTGGTGGAGGCTTCCCCTGGTGGCTGGGGGTGGGCGTAGTGGTCGACATGAGTGGGGGCCTGCTGGAATCTGCCCCTGGTGGCTGGGGGGTGGGGCGGTGGTAGACATGGGTGGGGGACTGGTGGAGGCTGCCCCTGGTGGCTGGGGGGTATGGGTGGTGGTAGACATGGGTGGGGGCCTGGTGGCGGCTGCCCCTGCACTGCTGGGGGGTGGGGGTGGTGGGAGACATGAGTGGGGGCCTGGTGGAGGCTGCCCCTGGTGGCTGGGGGGTGGGGGTGCAGGGGGACATGAGTGGGGGCCTGGTGGAGGCTGCCCCTGGTGGCTGGGGGGTGGGGATGCAGGGGGACATGAGTGGGGGCCTGGTGGAGGCTGCCCCTGCACTGCTGGGGGGTGGGGGTAATAGGGGACATGAATGGGGGCCTGGTGGAGGCTGCCCCTGGTGGCTGGGGGTGCAGGGGGACATGAGTGGGGGCCTGGTGGAGGCTGCCCCTGCACTGCTGGGGGGTGGGGGGTAATAGGGGACATGAGTGGGGGCCTGGTGGAGGCTGCCCCTGGTGGCTGGGGGGTGGGGGTGGTGGGAGACATGAGTGGGGGCCTGGTTGAGGATGCCCCTGGTGGCTTGGGGGTGGGGGTGGTGGGAGACATGAGTGGGGGCCTGGTGGTAACTGCCCCTGGTGGCTGGGGAGTGGGGGTGGTGGGAGACATGAGTGGGGGCCTGGTGGAGGCTGCCCCTGGTGGCTGGGGGGTGGGGGTGCAGGGGGACATAAGTGGGGGCCTGGTGGAGGCTGCCTCTGCACTGCGGGGGGGTGGGGGTAATAGGGGACATGAGTGGGGGCCTGGTGGAGGCTGCCCCTGGTGGCTGGGGGGTGGGGGTGGTGGGAGACATGAGTGGGGGCCTGGTGGAGTCTGCCCCTGGTGGCTGGGGGGTGTGGGTGGTGGTAGACATGGGTGGGGGCCTGGTGGAGGCTGCCCCTGCACCGCTGGGGGGTGGGGGTGGTGGGGGACATGAGTGGGGGCCTGGTGGAGGCTGCCCCTGCACTGCGGGGGGGTGGGGGTAATAGGGGACATGAGTGGGGGCCTGGTGGTATCTGCCCCTGGTGGCTGGGGGGTGGGGGTGGTGGGAGACATGAGTGGGGGCCTGGTGGAGGCTGCCCCTGACTGCTGGGGGGTGGGGGTGGTGGGAGACATGAGTGGGGGCCTGGTGGTATCTGCCCCTGGTGGCTGGGGGTGGGGGTGGTGGGAGACATGAGTGGGGGCCTGGTGGAGGCTGCCCCTGGTTGCTGGGGGGTGGGAGTGGTGGGAGACATGAGTGGGGGCCTGGTGGAGGCTGCCCCTGCACTGCTGGGGGGTGGGGGTGGTGGGAGACATGAGTGGGGGCCTGATGGTATCTGCCCCTGGTGGCTGGGGGGTGGGGGTGGTGGGAGACATGAGTGGGGGCCTGGTGGAGGCTGCCCCTAGTGGCTGGGGGGTGGGGGTGCAGGGGGACATGAGTGAGGGCCTGGTGGAGGCTGCCCCTGGTGGCTGGGGGGTGGGGGTGGTGGTAGACATGAGTGGGGCCTGTTGGAGGCTGCCCCTGCACTGCTGAGGGGTGGGGGTGGTGGGAGACATGAGTGGAGGCCTGATGGTATCTGCCCCTGGTGGCTGGGGGGTGGGGGTGGTGGGAGACATGAGTGGGGGCCTGTTGGAGGCTGCCCCTGCACTGCTGGGGGGTGGGGGTGGTGGGAGACATGAGTGGGGGCCTGATGGTATCTGCCCCTGGTGGCTGGGGGGTGGGGGTGGTGGGAGACATGAGTGGGGGCCTGTTGGAGGCTGCCCCTGTACTGCTAGGGGGTGGGGGTGGTGGGAGACATGAGTGGGGGCCTGATGGTATCTGCTCCTGGTGGCTGGAGGGTGGGGGTGGGGGGAGACATGAGTGGGGGCCTGTTGAATGCTGCCCCTGCACTGCTGGGGGGTGGGGGTGGTGGGAGACATGAGTGGGGGCCTGATGGTATCTGCTCCTGGTGGCTGGGGGGTGGGGGTGGTGGGAGACATGAGTGGGGGCCTGATGGTATCTGCCCCTGGTGGCTGGGGGGTGGGGGTGGTGGGAGACATCAGTGGGGGCCTGTTGGAGGCTGCCCCTGCACTGCTGGGGGGTGGGGGTAATAGGGGACATGAGTGGGGGCCTGGTGGAGGCTGCCCCTGGTGGCTGGGGGTGGGGGTGGTGGTAGACATGAGTGGGGGCCTGGTGGAATCTGCCCCTGGTGGCTGGGGGGTGGGGTGGTGGTAGACATGGGTGGGGGCCTGGTGGAGGCTGCCCCTGGTGGCTGGGGGGTGTGGGTGGTGGTAGACATGGGTGGGGGCCTGGTGGAGGCTGCCCCTGCACTGCTGGGGGGTGGGGGTGGTGGGAGACATGAGTGGGGGCCTGGTGGAGGCTGCCCCTGGTGGCTGGGGGGTGGGGGCGGTGGTAGACATGAGTGGGGGCCTGTTGGAGGCTGCCCCTGCACTGCTGGGGGGTGGGGGTGGTGGGAGACATGAGTGGGGGCCTGATGGTATCTGCCCCTGGTGGCTGGGAGGTGGGGGTGGTGGGAGACATGAGTGGGGGCCTGTTGGAGGCTGCCCCTGCACTGCTGGGGGGTGGGGGTGGTGGGAGACATGCATTGTTGATCAGTAGTGCAAGGTGACTTGTGGGTTGGCTGGGGGGCAAGCCCATGGTGGATGGGCTGCGTGCGGGACATGAGCAGGGGTGCATGGTAGTCCCCCGTGGTGTGGGCTGCCTGCAGGGGCCATGGAGGTTGTAGAGCGAACACCTGGGAGGACCCACACTGCCAATTCACGTGTAGTACTCCCCAGAAACCCTGAAATACACGTACCCTGCTGAAATCGCGTGTGGAACTTCCCGCGCACCCCTGAAATACACGTACCCTGCTCGCACGGGGCCAATCGCGTGTGGAACTTCCCGCGCACCCCTGAAATACACGTACCCTGCTCGCACAGGGCCAATCGCGTGTGGAACTTCCCTCGCTCCCCTGAAATAAACGTACCCTGCTGAAATCGCGTGTGGAACTTCCCGCGCACCCCTGGAATACATGTACCCTGCTCGCACGGGGCCAATCACATGTGGAACTTCCCGCGCACCACTGAAATCCACATACCCTGCTGAAATCGCGTGTGGAACTTCCCGCGCACCCCTGAAATACACGTACCCTGCTGGAATTGCGTGTGATACTTCCCACAAACCCCTGTTATACACGTTCCCCGCTTGGCGTTTGCTGTTTGCCAGCCCTGCGAACTGGTCCAGGGTTAGCGCAGCCCTTTGCGATTATTTGGGGATTTTGAAAGCTTTTCCTTGCGCGAGGGCGTTCTTGGGGGCTTAACTGGCGCTGCTGCAGGGTCGCTGCGCCACGCTGTGCCACGGCTGGTTTTGGATGCGAAAATCCATGAATACGCTGTGCGCGGAAATCGATTTTAGCGCACACGGCTGGTGCAGACATTCGCACGGGCATGCTGTGCGCCAGTCGCGTGCGCCACTTTTGTGCGATTTTCTATGAATTACCCTGTAAATAGAGTAGCTGCCAGTTTACAGCCCTGTCTCAAACCATTCGGAATTAACTGTTCAGAGGATAACTTCCCTTCCAAATTAAGTCGAATTTTAATTTTTGTGTTAGAGTATAACTCTATAATCATTTCCCGAAGATGCGGAGGAATGGATAATTCTCTTAAGGTTTCCCATAATTTGTTTCAATCCACTAGGTCAAACGCTTTAGAGAGATCCATCACCGCTACAAAAATTGATGCATCTTGTTTTGTGAGAGTTTTTGATTGCAGACTTTTCAAGACCAAACCACCACAATCTGTGCCCAGTTTTTTCCTGGAACCTATTTGTTTGATATCCAGAACATTACATCTGGTAATCCATTCATCCAGGTCTTTTAGTATGATGGACGTAAAGATCTTGTAATCAGGGTCTGATATTGCAATAGGCCTGTAACTTTCAGGGGCAGACCTTAGCCCCTTTTTGTAGATGGGAATCACTATAGCAAGCTTCCATGATTCTGGGATTATTTTGTTAGTAGTTATATCAGTAAACAGTATATGTAAGATTTCCCCCCACAAGAAAATATCTGTTTTCATTATCAAACTAGTTAAGTTGTTTGGCCCGGGGGCTCCAGATTTTTTAGCTTTCCCAATCATCTTAGATATATAGCTTGGGGAGATATCCAAATCCCATATAACCTTTTAATTTTTTCTCATAAGATTATTTTCAGAGAGTTTTTCATCACAGGGCATCTCATATAAAGCTACAAAGTGTTTTTTCCAAATAGCTTCACTAATTTGCGTGAAAAGAATCTCTTTTTGCGTAGTCAAAGTGTCATTTAACAGTAGCCAAAAGTTGGAAGTATTTTTGCTCTTAATTACCGCAAGCATCTTTTCGCCATCGATTTGGTCTTTATACACTTTACGTGCAATTAGCCAGTTTTTGTATTCTTGTTTTAGTTTTTTTTATTTGTTTCATTTTCTCCGAAATAGAATCGGTGCCATTGTTCAGCTTGCGGATTGCCTGTCTCAGCTCTTTTTTTTTGACTAAGGTCTGGTTGTCAAACACATGAGAATGAGTCCTTTTTTAATTTTGACTTACTTTACTTATGCATGTTTTTTGTGTAATCGTATTTATATAATCAGTAAATCCATTTGCGGACAGATTTATGGTTTTCTCTTCATACGACATAAATCCCCAATCTTTACACAGTTCTGAGATTAATTTTTTAGTTTTGGTGTAAGACCATCGTATCCTTGTACCTTTGATGTTAATAAGTATTTCTTCGTCATAGAATGTGTGTTTTTTCAAATTCTCTGTATGTGGGATTTCTAATAAAAATAACTGTTAGCTGAGACATAAAACATTCAAAACCCTCAGTTACAAACATATAGTCTACTATAGAGCAAAAAACCCTAGCATGTCATGTGTATTGAATATTTATGAGAGCTTTTTCGCTTGACACTTCTTCGACTGCTTTAGCGCTCGATTTGGCTCTGTTGCTTAATAAGCGTTTGGAGTTGCCTACATCTCAGTTGCCTATGAGAGAGGTTCCTCTGACATTTGTCACAAAGGTTGAGGTTGCGGCTGACGCCGCATGAGGTATAGCCGCTGTGGACATTCCCGCACATTATGTATCACAGTTTGTTCATGTCCTGTTTTCACGACAGGAAGTGAACACCATTGGACAGTCCATTCCTGATATTAGGAAAAATCCGACAGGGTTCTATAAAGAGATGGAATCCGTTTTGCAATCCTCAGTGTTCACCTTGGGTGACATTGATTTGTTGTTTCCAGTACTCCTGCCCGTAGATTTGTGGAAACAAGTTAGAACTATTGACGATGTACCCGGGTTGGGAGATACATGGGCGAATCTAACTAGATTCGATGGGGAAAGGCCAGCTGGTGAAAGACCACAACAGGTGATATTAATCTTGCCTGATAGAATCATTGCTAAATTAAAAACCATAATTCCCCGAAAAAAGAATTATTTGGGACAAGCTTACGGCCTGTGTCCAAGGAAAGTCTGAGGGTGCTGCCGAGTTCTTTAATCGGTTCGAACAGGTATTTTCAGATTTCAGTGGACAAGACTTAGGCACAGAGTCTGGGAAAAGGTTATTTGTGGACAAATTTGTACATGGATTGCTGCCTGACATCCAGTCACAGATTATGTCCTCTGAGAACGCTTGGCAGGCGAAATCGCAATCAGAAGTATTGCACATGGCTCAGTATTATGAGAATCGTGTCAACAATGAAAAAGATAGGATTGAAAAACGGAAAGGTGATTTAAAAACAAAGGTGCTATCACAGCAAATTGTTAGAGGCCCCAGAGGGGGTAACTCTCAGGTTAGATGTCGTATGTCCCACAGGGCAATGTGCCCTTGGGTCCTGTGAATATTAACCAATGAGCTTATTGTCGACGAGAGGGTCATTGGCGAGCACAATGCCCCGCCCTTCAACAGAGGTCAAATAATAGTATGGGTAGGCGATCTAGAGGTCGCCCAGGCATAGGGGGCCCTGGTAGAGGTCAGTTTACGCAGGACTCTCAGCAGCCTTTTTCACAGGAAAATCAGACTCCGAGTGTGGATACTAGGAACATATTCGATCATCCTTCTGCTGTATATTTATCCGAAGAGCTTCCTTTTGACAAAATTCTGTTTCGTTAGGATTGCCCGAAGCAGGGTTGGAAACTACATCTATTCCCGTCAATCATAAAGGTCCCTACGTTGAAATAGTGGGTAGTAGGAAACATCAGTTTTTGATAGACACTGGAGCGCAGAAGTGTTCCATTGATCGTTCACGGGTTCCAAACGTTCCACTGCCAGGGCAAACTAATGTTTCTGTAATTTAGTTTGCAAAGGTAGCGGGCGCCCCTCTCTCGACAGAACAAGGCCTGATAACCTGTTCAGTGGTTATTAACCACTTGAGAGTTCGGGCGCCTGCTACCTTTGTTGAATTCTTTGAAGGAACTTGGGGTTGGTCACCCTAGGTTACCTGGGGGCAACCAGACGTGGACTCCCTGCTCACTGTGCTTAGAGAGGCTCAGCTTCACCTCACTGATGATGCCCAACAAGGCTGAAACACGTGTATGGGGTTGCTGGTGGTACTCTTGTTCAGAGAGGAATTGCCATGGCATTTCGGTGCTGGACTGCCCATGTGGGCGGGACAAAGACTGATATGCAAATGGATATTTCCTATCTGTGAAAGGTACAGTGAGCAAAAAAGCAGATGGCTGCGAACTCTCAATGTGGTTAACTACCACTGAACAGGTTATCATGCCTTGTTCTTCCGAGAGAGGGGCGCCTGCTACCTTTGTTGAATAATGTTTCTGTAAGGTTCTCTGGTACTCCAGTTGTTTGTCTCTCTATGCCAGTACCTATTTCTTTTGACCTCGGATTGCGGGGAAAACTTGCTGGGATTGAACTTGTTAAAAGAATTGAATGCAGTGATTTATTGTTCTTCTGATGGAGTACGTTTGACAATTTCACCGCAGCAACCTTCCGCCTCACAATTTCTGACTAGACCTTTGCCTCCAGAATTCATTGATGTACCAGAGAGCTTATGGGCTGTCGACGACAAAGATGTCGGTGTTTTGCAGATTGAGCCTGTTAAGATAGTTTTGTAACTTGGAATTGAGCTGCCACGCATTCCCCAGTATAAGATTTCAGTTGAGGGCAAGCGAGCTTTGAAAAGTATTGTTTCCGATTTTGTGCACCGTGGTGTGATTGAAGAAATCTCAGGAAGTTTGTGTAATAGTCTGATTTTACCAGTGTACAAGAAAGGCGATAATGTAATTCCATTTTGTTTTATAATTGATTTACGTGCCATTAATAAAGTTGTGGCACCACAGTTTCCAATTGTGCCTGATGTGACGACAATCCTAACCATGATCCCAGCTACAGCTACTTACTTTAGTGTTGTGGACCTAAAGAATGCATTCTTTAGTATTCCTATACACAAGGATAGTAGATATTTGTTCGCGTTCACCTTAGGGGGAAGTTCGTTTACATTTACTCGTGCACCTCAAGGGTATACAGAGAGTCCTAGTATTTATAGTAGGGCTTTGAAAGAGCAACTTGATACCCTTGAATTGCCCTCTACTTGTACTTTGCTTCAGTACATTGACGATTTGCTTCTGGCTGCAGACTCTGAGAGTGCCTGTAAGGAGGGTACCGTGTTACTACTTATTCATTTAGCTAAGCATGGTCACAAAGCTTTGCTTAAGAAATGCCAATATTGTTGCCAGGAGGTCGCCTATTTAGGCTATCTCCTGTCAAAGGAGGGAAGAAGATTGACACCTGAAAGAATAAAACACATTTCTGGCATGTCTGTCCCAAAAATGCAGAAGGAAGTTAGGGTCTTGATAGGTATGGCTTCTTACTGTAGGTTGTGGATTCCAAATTTTTCACTAGTGATAAAACCGATTTTGGCCTTGACGAAGAAGGGCATTTCTTCGCCGTTGCCATGGACTTTGGAACACCAGCAATCGTTTGACTTGCTTAAGACTGCACTATGCTCTGCACCAGTTTTGGGCGCACCAAACTATGAAAAGGCCTTCGTATTGTTTGTGCATGAACGTGATGGATGTGCTTTGGCTGTATTAACACAGGAGCATGGAAGGAAGATTAGGCCGTGCGGTTACTATTCCTCCACCCTTGACCATGTAGCATGCCCTTTGCCAAGATGTCTGCGCGCTGTCGCTGCTGCGTCTGTAAAAAAGAGTGAGGTAATGATCCTAGGCCAAAATTTGACCCTGATGGTGCCTCACTCTGTAGATGTTCTATTGAACTGAACTCAAACGCAACACATCACTTCCGCACGGTTGACGAGATACGAATTGATCTTGTTTGCCCCTCACATTCAAATTAAGAGGTGTTGTGTTCTTAATCCGGCTGAACTCCTACCTTTCCCGCAAGATATTACTTGCAGTGATGAAGACTCACATGATTGGTACCGTAATTACCTCTAAAGTACCTTTGCGGGTCCCGGTGCCGGTAATTCCTTACCTCCAACCTCGGAATGACCCCCATTGAAAATGTATTACTTTCAGATTATTGTAGCCAATTGACTAAAAACCTGTATTTGATTTACCACCAGGTATGAGAGGCCTTACCTGTGCGGTACGAAGGCCCGGGCCACGGCATACGACCAAGAAGCTGGGTGCTCACTAAGTCATTTGAGTGCGCTTCCTGCCTCGCGCCTCGCTGGCGTGGGCCGTTCCAGGTCCTGTTGGTCACCCAAACAGCGTTGCGGGTAGCTGGCCGAAAGTATTGGATCCACGCGTCACACATCAAGAAACTTCCGCACCCTGTGCCACACATTACAGAAGAAGCAGAACCCCTTGCTGATACTGCAACCAACGAGTCTAAAGCAGTAAACAGCACCGAGAGTATGTCGGAGAATATCTCTAAGCCCGAGAGGCTTGGGGAAGCTGCCATTTTGTTTCCACGCTCTCCACTGATTTTGCACCCAGGAACGGCTGTCTCAAACGCAGCCCCTTCATTTGTCCCGGATACGTTGCTTCCAACGGAAAGTGATGACACATTGGTTCCGGATCAATCAGTACCAGGAAAAACCAGGTATCACTTGCGTCCAAGGAAATAGACATACGGCACGGTTCGACTGTGCATTCGGGGAAGGAAAAGAATCATTGAAGGCTTGTTTTTGCCCAAATTTGAGAAAGGGGATTCTGTTGGCTAGGGTTTTGGAAGGACACAGAAATCGCGTGACCGGGGGGTCACCAGCAACGAACATTGGGGTTTCCGTTTTGAAGACTGCAATGCCTGCTACCGCCGCCGCTCGTATTGGACTTGTAAATAAGGGGGTGACCAACTGGGACAATGGACAAAATGCCTGGGCCCCGAAAGCATACTGCTGTATTTTTGTAATAATATTTGGTTTTATAATAGGCACTGTTGTAGGCCTTTAGTATTTAGAAGAAGCTTATCCTTTAGAGTTTTTGTTACCGACTGTAAATGTACCCACTGTTCATACACCTTTTGTGCATTTGCATACTTTGTCCCCTAGAGATTCCCAGCACAGAGAAAAATATTATAATAATACTCTGTAAGTTATAATGAACGCTACGCATGCCATTTTTAATAGATCCAATTGTTGGGTCTGTTCGCATTTACTGCAACACGGGGATAAGGGGCTAGGTTGGTATATTCATCCTTTACCATTAACAACTGCTTGCTATGCTTCTCTCAGAGCACTGTTCTTTGGCCGGTGGAATGATAGTGTCTCAGGGAACTTTGATGGCACCAATTTGAATAGTTTTGAGAAACGTGTTCTGACTCCCCTGGGATGCTCTCTTTTTGCAAATAGGAGTAGACCAAATGTTGCTTCTATTAGGCCTTCTGAAAGACTGTCTCGTCCTTTTCAATCTTTAATTTCCTTTAAAATGGCTCCGATAGTCAATACGGATGCCATTCCTCCTTCTTACACTGTTAACCATAGCCCCAATTCAGTTCCTTTCTGCATACAGAGGAATGGCACGCGGTCAATGGGAAATTTTAATGGTTGTGCCAATGTTGCAAATTTGGCTGGGGAAGACAGACCTCTGTATGTAAGCGAACCTGTCTATTTTATTTGCGAATATATATCGTTTCCATGGTTTCCCAGGGATTGGCAGGGAACCTGTTATTTAGGGATCCTGTTACCTGGGGTGTTCATAGTGAGTACTAAAGAAGTTTCGACGAGATGAGAATGGTGATACCCCAGCACAAGTATTAGGGGACATAGCAAAATCAGTTGTGCCATTTTGGGGGCAGATAGCGAATTCAGAAGATATCAGGAGACTAGCGAGAGTACTGGAAAGAACCATCAACCGGACCACAGATATACTCTACAATATGACATTAGAGCAGAAAGCAATAAGATTAGTAGCACTCCAAAATCGAATGGCATTAGATGTCATTCTAGCTGAGCGTGGGGGAGTATGCAAATTAGTGGGGTCCGCTTGCTGTGTTTTCGTTCCAGATTCCTCCCCAACTATCTTTAAGGCAATACAAAATCTGCACGTCCTTGGTTCTGAAGTGCATGTTCCCGGGGAAACTGGGATCTAAGCGCTTGGTTCTCTGACTTCTTGCGATCTTGGGGTTGGAAGGTACTTTCGGTTTTATTAACTATTTTAGGAGTTCTGTTGTTCCTTTGTTGTTGTATTCAGTGTCGGCCTGGTATGGTTCGATTCTAGGGGAATGTTGTGCACAAGCGATAAATTCGATAGGACATGAGGTGTATGCCTCGGATAAAAATTCCAAAGAATATGTGTTAAAAGATATATTAGTAAAAGACCTAATGGCGATAGATATTTCAGATAGTGATTCAGGGTACATGGATACTGATGCAAGGAGTTGTTCGTAAAGGTACCCAAAATAGTTTTTAGCACTTGGCATAGGCCAAAAAGAGGGTTTGTCGGAATAAAAAGTATATCATGCCTCCTATTGTAATAAATATATACATATTGGCCTATGCCAAGCTGCTTGAAAGTCACTTGTGAGATCCATGTTGCAAGGTTCAGACCTTTAATCTATGTAGGCCACCATTTTAGGTCAAACCGCCATTTTAGGATTTATGTGGAAAAAGTCACCCTGTGAGCTAAGATGGTGGACGATGTCATTGCAAAATACAACATGGCCGTCTTGACCTCTGTACATCGCTAATGTGTAATCTGCATGTTGGCTACTTGTTGAGGTCATGAACTAAGACCTTGTCCTACGTTAACCTATGTGTAAAAGGATTACTCGTGCAATGAAACCAATCTACGAGTATGTATTATGATAATGTATTTAGACATTGAGCAAATAACATCTGTTTTACTGCATTGTTTTAATGTTTAAGAGGACTTGCAATACGAAACTTAGAATACACAGGTAATGCATACGCTTATTGTCACATGTAATAAAGAACAAACCAGTTAGATGCGGTTATTCGAGACTCGGCAATGAACCCTAGAATTGGTGATGAATAAAGTAGAATATTAACCCAAAGTGGATTGGCCACAGTGCTCACAAAATGTATAAAAAGCGAATGCATTCTAATGTACAGTCTCTCACTGAACACACTGAACCACACTGGAGTTTGATGTGTTGTACTGAGGGCCGATAGCTATCTGACTTTGCACTGTTTTGTAATTTATTCGATAGAGAATAAAGTACTTTGTATGTTCCTTTGAAACCTGTGTTTGGTGTATTTCCTTTTGGGGTACTCAGCCTCGATATTTTGTTTCTCTTTTCACAAAGTGTTGGACAACCACGAAGGCAAAAGCTTATGTGAGGTTGATTGAGCAAGTCTCTAAAGATTAGAAAGGTTAATGACACCTTGTTTAGTAAAATCAAATAGCAGTAATTGAGAGGCTGAAATGGACAAAATCGTGGTCTCCTAACACATGATGAAGAACGCAATATATAGGCTATTCATTGCAGCTTTGAGTTAAGATACTGGTCTGCTCGCACTCCCTCGAATGTCCTGGAACAGAGAACAGACTACAAACGATAGATCTTGGCTCAGAATAGGGTCAATGACATATTATGGACTAATTGTGAAAACAGAGAACAAGATGACGCAGCTCGAACACCTAGTTTTCGTTATTACTCACATGCTGATAGATGAGCCAAAAGTCCAAGGTTGGATAAGGTTGCCAACCAATCAAAATGCCTGCCATGCACTTTTAATATACAATGTTGGAGTTATTATTCCGCTGCCATATTCTCTGATATGATCAGTATGTGCCATACATAGTAGTAGCTCAGGGAGTGTCCTACATACAAGGGGCAGCCAATGAGATATTAACTCATATATAATTCTATCAGTCGATATGTTTCCCTAATCCAATCCCTCCCGGTGATAGGTTTTATGAAATGCAGCGTAGAATGACGTCATAAATGATGTATGTGAAAGTATATAAGTATCTGTACAAGCAAAATTATGTGTGAATATTGAGCATCTACTTTGATAGCTGTCATATCTCCCTGCTTTCTTTCATTGAGATTAAAGCAGTATTTTACCATCTTCCTTTGGTGTGTCCAGTTATTTTGGCTAATATAATTACTGGTAATTCCATCTAGCACAAAGAAGACACTTCAAGGTGCTAGAACACATTTGGTAGCAGTGCAGATTGTTCTGGTCTAACAACCTAGATCTAGGCCCAGATCCAGAACCCGGACAATCACCAGCTCCTACCATTAGCCAGACGATCGTGGAGTTTCCTGCGGAGAGTGGAGCGTAAAAGAACACATGTTCAAGATTCAGTTTGGCAGGTCCCCCTTTGATGAAATTCTTGTCTGGTCCCCGCAGACACCCCTGCAGACTGAAGGTGAACTGGATGATTGTGGGAGAGTTGATGCAGAGGGACTCGAGCTGAATAGTGGATGTAAGTAGACCATCGAATATGGTAAAAAATAAAGGGGTGAGGTATTGTATTGTGGTGTGCTGCGGAAGTGGCTGTGTAGTTATGGTTAATTTGCTAATCCCATAGGAAGAGCACTGGTTTATAACTTTGCTCCCCCTGGACGAATCCTCACCAAACATAGCAGAAAATGTATATGGCCCACTCTGAATTATTTTTCAAATTTTAGTAAGGTTTTGTTCGGGGGGACAAAGTTATAGGGGGGGTCCCAAAATGTATTTTTTTCCCATAGACATAATGGGAAAAAATGTTGTGCACGCCTACAGCTCAAACCACTGGACGGATTTCCACCAAATTTGCAGAAGGAGCGGCAGCTTAGTCCCAAAAGCATGACTTTTGTTAATTTGGTGTAATTCCATCAAGTAGTTTTTTTTTTAAATGGCCAAAACGGAAGGCAAAAAAATTAGTGATATCTATGTCCGCTCCGCGTCCGCAGACAGGACACCAATTGGATAATCGGCGACCTCATATCCACGGACATGCAACGTGTTTGCAGATTGGCTGGGGTGAGGCGTGAAGCATGTCACATTGTTATGATGCGCCCGCCATCTTGGATTTGTCGACAGCGCAGTGGCGAACAGAGGCAAAAGGCAATTTTGGGGACTGTGTTGGTGTGCAGAAGTGATTGGGGGGGTTAAGGAGTAAGAGATGGCTCAAATACTGTATTTGTTTAGGTGGCAGGTGCCCTTGATGTATTCGCCATGCCGATGGTCGTAGCGGCTGTCTGCAGGCATAATGAATGCGCTACTAGCTAATTTACTTTAGTATGATGTTAGTTTTGAGTTGTTAGTACAGCATTGATTATTATTAATATGATCTATAAGCAGCCCACATACGACAGTCAACATGTTTGGTAGTATAGGTGTGTTATGCTGCAGTGGTTGTGGCCAGGGCCTAGAGTCTTGGGTACATGGCCACAACCACTGCAGCATAACACACCCATAGAATCAAACACCCATCAAATATGCACAACCCAAAAGTTTGTGTGCTGTTTCATTTGACGAGTTTGTAACAAGGAGTGTGGCATTTCTGAGTTTATTCATTGGATACTTACTGGTTGAGTTTTTTGTGGTTGTATGCAGTTTTCTCATGACATGGGTAACTGGACCAGACATACTTTTTCAATCTCTGTGATAAAAGAAAAGATCATATGTTACAGCAGGCAGTTCATAATGAGTTATTGCATAATAGACATTTCTGTTTTTTTTACACTCACATTTAGTACATTATAAGTACTGTAGTTCAAACCAGTGCACTGTGCAATTTGCTCAGTTTCTGTGTTTGTTTCTTAATCATTGGGTCTGTGGAAAAAAGAACTCCATGCTGGATTAACAAAAAAAAAAAAACTTCTATGTTGTGGTACAATATATTTCTTTCATTGTTTTACTGTTTATTTCTTGTTTCTTCTTCTAATCTTCTATCTGTTGGCATGCAGCAGATTTTTGGGGCAATTAGATGCCTGTTGGTGTATTCTAATTGTTTATTTTTACATTTATGCTATTCAGCTATCTGTTGGGTTGTTGCAGATTTTTTGGGGCAGTTAGGTACCTGTTGGCGTATTCTAACTTTATATTTCTTGTTTGATGTTAGTAGTATTTGTTTATCTGTTTGCTTGTTGCAGATTTTTTGGGGGCAGTTAGACACCTGTTGGCGTATTCTAACTGTGTATTCCTTGTTTGATTTTAGTGTTATTTATTTATCTCTTTGTTTGTTGAGAATCTTGGGGCTGTTAGATACCTGTTAGCATTTTCTAACTGTGTATTTTTTGTTACATTTTAGTGGTATTTATTTATCTGTTTGCTTGTTGCAGAATCTTGGGGCAGTTAGATACATGTTGGTGTACTCTATCTGTGCACAGATTTGAAGTTGACGTTTTGCTTATGTTCATACACAGATTACGTATTAAATTTTGGTTTTAAGAATACTAAGTAAGCGTTTACAAGATTTGCTGACAATCTCTGCTTTACAGTAATGGTACTATCATTACATTCAAACCATCAACAATTCTTTTTTATATATGCAGTGTAGTGACCTGCATTTGTTGTGGCTCCTGTGTGGTAGATTATACCAATTGTTGTGAAGGTTTTCTTACCAAGTGATACTTGACCATGTGTGAATCCCGTCAGTTTACAGTTGTTTTTGGTACCACCTGCATTGTAATCTAAAAGCATTACTATTATGTATTTACTATGTGTTTGTATTTGTAACACGGAGCGATTATCTGAATTGCAGGTAGTACATAATCTGCCATGGTTTGCATTTTGTACAAGTTGCTGAAATGGAATGGATTCACAGATAGTTATGGATACATACACAAAGCATTCATTAGGGACGTCTTCCTGTGCCACATGGTTGCAGAGAGTGCATGTATGTTTCCGTATGTATGAAATCTGAAAGATTTCATTTATAGGTATGTTTCTGTTTTCCAGTACTTGTAGTAAGTACATAAAAAATTCATGTGGATCTTCTTGTGAGTTTATAGTGAATTCGACAATTCCAGCACAGTAGTCCAATTCTTGTCTTATCCCATGAACACTGTAGTGTTGTCAGGATTTTTGGAATAGAATATTTATTGCTACATATGCATAGCAATTTACAGCAGTTACATTTGAAAATTTGAATGGACCTGGTAGTTCTGTGTGCAAGTCATTTGTTTGGAGTGTGTGTGGGTTACTTTGACCACTAGATTCTTTTTTGATTGTGGTACTTGATGAAGTATTTGTTTCTTTTTTTTTCTTTGGAGGAATTGTAGTGATATCCTGTTTCGTTTCAGATTGAAGTAGTTTCTTTTACAATGTTGTGCTTGTTGTGGAACAGGATAGGTTTTCAGATGGGGTGTGGAGTGAACGCAGCCTATTAAATTCTAGAATGCAAGGAATATAGGAATTTACTTTACTTGCATCGAAGTTGATTAGAAATAGCCCGTCAAGTGTACATAAGATTGATAGTGCTACGTATCTCATGCCTTCTTAAAAGACTGTTCTACCGATATCTATTAATGCTTCATCTAGGGTAAGACCTTGTGATTTGTGAATGGTCACTTTGTATGCTAGAGTTAGTGAAAATTGTTCTCTGCGTACATAGATGTCTTTGAAAAGAAGGACGCGGGCTATTGAGCGTCCTATCCTTTAAACTTCATAGTTTGTCAAAGAGAATATTGACAAATTGAATGTTGTCATGTGGGTATGTATGAAAGCCAACACGTGTACCAAGTGCTCCATTAACTAGTCCTTGCTCCACGTCAAGGTTATTCTTAAGCATTACTCTACAGTTTAAAGATAATTTAAATATTTTCTCCAAACCAGGTGTGTTTTCTAGGGTATGTAGTCTTGTTGTGGCTTGTTGACACATGGGTAGTGTCATACCATGTACGTCCACTTTATCTGTGGAGCAAATTTCAATTATTGGTTGCATTTCTTTTTTCAACATTATTTTATTTAATTTGGAACAGCTTGCAAGAGTTGGCATTAAGGACATATAATTGACATTTGTATGTGCTAATTGTTGCATGACATCAGTAGCACATGAGTTATGGCCATAGAGTGTATGGATGTGCCTGGTTTTTAATATTGATTATGCTTCTTGAGATAGTACACCAACTCTAATACTTTTTAAAATGTTGGCGTATGTGAGGTCTGCAGACTGGTGCATGTTTTCAGTTAATTCTCTGTATTGGAAATGTTGCCAAAGGTTGACATTTCCAATGCTGCCAAGAGTTTTACGGCACAGTTTGTGCCATAAGGTTTTAAAAATAGGTTCAGTTTCACTGGTGTCAATTGGAGAAGATCTCCGAAAACAATAATGTGTTTTCCTCCAAAGAGCTGGTTGTAGTCTGTTTTGAGGATTTCTTGTAATCTGAGGTGAATCAAAGCCAACATTAGGATGGGGACCATGCTCACCTCATCTATTAGCAGCATTTCCATTTGTTTAAAAACTCTGTCTAGTTCCATTGCAGCTTCTGTGGAAAGTTTGTAATAGTCTAATTTTGTTTGGTGTTCCACTGGAAGGAGTAGTAATCAGTGTAAAGTAACACCACCTATGTTGTAGGCAGCTAAACCTGTGGGGGCAGTTACAACTATGGACAGTTTGTTGTTTGTCAATTGTTGAAGAAAATTGCTGATGATTTTGATTAAGAATGTTTTGCCTGAACCTGCTTCACCACTCACGTATAGCAGTATAAGTTTGTAGTCTTGGCAGGTACAGTTTTTATTTTCATGTTCAACACCATGTTCAATTTGTTTTGTTATTTCTTGGAAAATGCTACGCTGCTCATTGTTCAGTTGTGACTTCAGTACAGCAAAGTCTTCTGTAGCTTGTTCATACTGACACATGGTGTTTTCTACTTCTGTCATGGCTGACTCTGCCTCATTTGCTATTAGTGGCTGTCCAAGTGGTTCTTGGCTTTCTGTTACAGAAGTTTGACTACTGTTGGGAGTGTCCACTTGTAGTTGGGCCTGGAGTTCCTCTTCATGTTGCTGTTCATTATGCAACATTGTATGGTACTGTGTAAAGTTTACATCTGTTATAGTGCTTTCATTTGCTTTGAAAGCGTCTTCATAGGAGTCATATGTATCCAGTAACTCATTTTCTCCATGGTTTAAAAAGTTGTAGCAGGGACATGTAATACAGTTCTTTATGTTGAGGAGTTTTTAATGACAATTTGATATGATTAATTAAGCTGTGTTTAGTAAGTTTCACTAAGCTACCTTCACAATTTACAACTCTGTATCTACCTTTCTTTTCATCTGGTTTAACATTATTTTCATATGTGAAGTTTTGGGCTATGTCGTAGAGACACGTGGGGCCTCATTACGAGTCCGGCGGTAACCGAGGCGGTAAAATCACCTGGTTACCGCCGGACTCGTATTACCATTCCGCCTCCGTGATTCCCAGAATTACCGGGGCATTACAACCCCGGTTTCCTGGGAATCACGGAGGCGGAATGTTGTTAATCCCCATTCCCATTGAGTCCTATGGGACTCAATGGGAATGGGGATCATGGAAACACCGGCAGCATCTCGTAATGCTACCGGTGTTTCCTCGTCCGCCTGCAGGCAGGAGTTGTGATCGTCCGGCATGGAAACAACGGTGGCAACGGGTTTACCGCCACCGTTATTTCCATACCGGGAGATTTGTAATGAGGCAAGTGGTACTCCTGTTTGGGTAGTATGTGTCTAGTAAATTATTTTTCAAAATATCGTGGCTATTGGGATCATTTTTGGCTATTGTTTCTATGTCCTCATATGATTTGAGAACTCTTTTTCTAGATTTAGCAGGACCAAGACTTAGCCATACTATATTGTCAGATTTTCCATACAAGGCAGTACCGATTAAACGGTCTGCAGCTTCATAGCAGCGACATTCTCTATGAGGGAGCATTTTTATACCTAAGCTGTACAATTTCTGTGATAGTGTTTTGTCAGATGATATGTCATCCCAGAGGTCCTGAAGCTATGTTTTCTCTGCTTTGGTTAAGCAGGCTGTAACATATCGTGCAACTGCTGTGGAATTGTCTGCAATGTACTGCACATCTATGTTTGCATTCCATAGGAGGGCAATGATTGCATTGTAACCATTGATGTATTTTGATTATTCTGTTCTTTTTATGTAATATGTGTTCTTAGGTGATTTACCTTTGACAGTATGGGCCTCATCACGAGTTTTGCTGTAACCCTTAAATCCGGTGGTAGCGCTGTTACCGCCAGATTTAAGGGTCCGCCACATCATGGCTTTGGCAGATTTCTCTCCAGCTGTGAGCAGGGGGGAAATCCGCCGAAAATTCGCGCTCATACAGCCGGCGGGAAATCTGCCGGTGGTAAGAGCGTGACATTTCCCCATTGAGCCCAAAGGGGAATGGGGCATTCCCGAATGGGCTCAATGGGGAATGGGGATTTCCAAATCTGCCAAACCCGTGATCCGGCGCTAATAGCGTCGCTGGGTTTGGCGGTAGGGCAAATAGCACCAGCACTATTAGCACTGGCGTTACCGCCCAACTCTTGATGAGGCCCTATGTCTGACTGAAGACATGAAGTTGTTTACTTCACCTGTTGCTGAAACTGGTCTAGGGAAACCAAAGCGGCATTTGGTGTAGTATTTCCATTTTTTTTATATATGCAATGGCAATATTTCCCACATTTGTTTCTTTGAAATTGTACAATGTGTGCATGAAGGTCATTATGTGTTGTTTGTGAAGGGATTTCACAAGTGACATATTTTTGGATGAACTGCAAAACAGTGGCATCCTTGTCCTGTCCGAATTTAGGAGCATCTTTAATCCATAAGCATGTGGATGTGTGGTGGTCCTCTGGCTTGGTATTCTTTTCTCCAAAAGAAATGTTGAACTGCTCCGAAGGGTAGAACAATTTTATTACAAATAAAGTGTAGCATAGAAATGAAGCGATGATGGAAATGTCTTTATACATTTACAGGATCTAGAGAGCAGAGTTCCCATAGTGTTTTTATATCTATGTTTGTTTTATTTTTGTTTGCTATCCGTAGGAAATCATGTAATCTTCCCATGCATATTCTGCACAACTTAATGTTACAAACCAAGTGGGTGGGCCAAGGTTTCTTATCATACAGAGCATATCTCTGTGATGTCAGAACCAGTATTCTTTTGTACCATGCATGTTTGCTAAAAGCTGACATATTTTGAAAAGGGGTACCTGATTTTAATGTGTGTGCAACTCCATGGCACAGAGTTGCCAGTTCACTTTCAAAGAGAATGTTGAATATGTATTCCATGTTTTGTCTGAATCTGGGGTCGTCAGAATATATTCGTAGAGAGCAATATTCTAATGCTGTTATCTGTGTGTGTCTATCATCGTACCTTCCTCCTTTTCCATCAGGAAAGAGTAGCGGAAAGGCCTGTGCTTCTATACTTTTTTCCCATATGTTGATTGTAGATCCTTTGGCTTGTTGCATTTGGTACGTTTCACGTGCATCATCTATAGCGTCTTTAGAGTGTAAAGGATGAATTGTATAATGGTCTAAAATATTGGATTCTGTAGTAGGATTTAGAAGTTCAAATTGACCAGTTTCTGGTAACTCTTGAATTATTTCAATGGTTTCTCTCAGGTTTTCTTCAATATTAATTTCTTTGTAGTATTCATTGTTGTTTTTTAGATATTGCAGGGCATGTCTAACTTTATGTAAGTCCATGAGTTTTGGCAATTTTTGTTTTGTCTTTTGTAAGTACGCCATTTACTAAGACAATTAAAGATTGATCTATTGGCCATTGCACTCCTAGAGAGGGAGGTATTTTTGCTGTTTTTGGTTGGAGGCATATTATTGCTTGAAATGGGTGCACTGTTTGAATTATGATGCTCTCATATAAATGTAGTTGTTGCAGGGGTTTTGATAGTGGGAATGATTCCAAGTTTTTTGTGATAGCACGTGAAGGCATTTGGTTGTTGTCAAGTTTTGCAGTGCAGTAATTGCAAAGTATTAAAGGGTCAGTATATAGTTTTCTGTTATAAGGTAGAGAGCTAATTGGAACCATTTCGAATCTTCATTGTCGTCTATTGTGTACATTATGCCTATAGTTTGTGTGGGACTTTTATTTATAAGAAGTCCTGCAGCAACACACACACACATGGTTTGGTACTTCAGCAGAGGTACTTTTAAACTTTCGTATTTCTTTTTTGTATATGTTTAATAGAAGGTTGCTATTTGTACAGTAGTTGCTAGTTTGTTGTACATCTATTTCATTTTGTAAGTGGCTTTCAATTCCAAAATATTTTCTCTGGATATGGTCTATTTCTTCAAGTAGTTGTTTGGCTGTACCATGTAGAAGATTGTTATTTAAGTTGGCTAGTGTTAAAGCAGAACTTTTAGCATAGTAGAGTTTTTGGACTAGATTTCTTGTAGTTGAATGATGTGTTGATATCATATTGATATGATGGAAGGTGCTTTTGCAAATAGATTCTGAAATGAAGGCTAATGAATGTCCTTGTACTCCGGTGTTTTTGTGTACTGGACAGGCATCCATATGTTGTAGTAGATTCATTTAGAATTTGTCTTTGCTCTTAACATACTGATTGAGGAACTGGCATATAGATTTGAAAGATTTTATGGCAATGTTACACATTGATGTGCATGGCCATTTGTAGACTGGCCATGTTGGTTCAGTAGATTGGGGAGGTGATCCTGAGTTTTCTGGAGATATTTTTGTGAGCAGAGTTTCTTGTTCCATAATGGTGTTATTAGGTTTTTCATATCCTCAACCACTGTTATGTATGGTTATGTTGGGTTTGTTTGATTTTTTTATATGCTTCTTCATTAAAATATGGTTCTGTGGTTGTGGTCTGACTCCATTCAACTCCACAGATGTTCAAGAAGCTATCTTTGGTAACATTCTGTTTATTGAGAAGTCTTTTTTTGTAATTTAGTGGTTAGTTTTGTTAGTGGTTTCATCCTGTTTAAAAATAAAACAAATAACTTCCTTTTGAGAAGGATTGCACTGTCTACGAGAGCTTCGAGGATACATTTTCTACGGTAGGTTTTAAGGGTTGTCCATGATTTGTCTCCTGTTTTTAAAAGGTTCTGAAGGAGTCTGTGGTGGAACATTGTTTGTAAAACATTTGTTTTGGTCTACTTGCTACTACATAAAGATTTATAGGTCCAGTGTTAGCAGTAGTGGTAGGTGAAGTCTTGTTAATCACTTTCTGTTTGGTTTTACATTTTGATAGAGGAGGGACATTTTCTGTACTGGAAGCTTGTTTTGTTGTGCTTAATGACTGTATTAGCTGTTTTGTTTGAACTTTTTGTACAAAATCTGCTAGAGATGGATGCTTATTTTGGACACTTTCATTTTGATTTGCTCTACTTCTGCATTGCTTTCTAGAGTTGCTTTTTGGTAGGCATTCTTTGGGGTCTGTTGGAGAGAAAAAAGAAAGTGTGGGTTGGGCTGTTGTGCAGGGTATGCGTGCTTGGTGCATGAGTGTCTGAGTATGATGGTAAGTATGATTGTGGAGGTGTGTGATTGTGTAATGGCCAGGTACATCAAGTTGGGAAGGCGATTCTTGTATGTGTGTTTTACTATCCTGGGCTTCAGATGACAATATAAAGTATGTAGCTGGCAAGGGGAAGCACTAATACAACATCTAATGGTAAAAGGTTAATATATTTGTTTCTTCTACAACACTAAAATGCTAGTGTGTTTGAGTAACAGTTAGAACATTATGTTAGTTTTGTACTTTTTGTATGGAAAGAGCAGGTTTTCCTGCTTTTCAGGAGACGGGTGTTCACTGAAAGTATAAAAGAAAGAAGTTAGTGCATATGTGTGTTTATGGCACTTTTGTTAATGTAGACATTGTTTTGCACTTTCCTTTGCCTATGTGCATCCTGTATGTTTTATTTAGAATCTGTTAGTTGAATATGTTTTTCGAATGAGTATAATAGTAAAGATATAGAGCTCACTTGTTTTTTTAATGTTATGTTAATGGATGTTAAGAGATAGAAGAAATAATCATATGCATTTTGTGCTATTTTTACAGAGTAAATGGCAGGGATTGTACATAAAAGCATTCAATGTATGCCTTTGTGAAGGTGTGGGTAATAAAGCAGAAGGATTTGATAAAGAGGCAGTGGTGTTGTTTGATCTGGGAGCCTTTCTAATGATATTGTTTGTGTGTGTGCTTGAATGAAGATGTATGTACTCATCTTGGCTGCGTGCAATTTTATAACACACTGGAGAGTCTTTTTCATAATGATACTGTAATTTTTCACATGTTATAATATGAAACAATATTTTTACAGATAGGTGTGTGTCTAAACAAAAATTTGGAGAGCTGAAAGCTTTGCAAGTGACACTTCATCATAGCAGATGGGAGAAATGACAGTAAGTTCATTTTACAGTTTATACAGGGTCAGTGTTATTTACTTTGTTCATATTTTTATTTATTTTGTTTTACATTTGTAAAGCGCTTACACAGCCCGCGGGCATCGAGGCACTGATACAGGAATTGTTTGTTATTTTGTTGTGTAATTATTTTGTTCTAGTTGCGTATTTATAACGTGTTTAAACACCCAGAGGTATCTAAGCGCGGACCCGGGGATCGAATCTGGGTTGCTTCGTGTTGTCTTGCTTTCAAGGCACTCACGTTGTCGCTGAGCTGTGCTCCTGGGATGTATTGTATTTCTAGAAGAGGTGTACATGTACTGTGTAGAAAATATTCATACCTGTAGTCTGTGTTCTTGCATGTGGATGTGCTTGAATCTGAAAGTGGATATCTTGGGAAGTTTTATAGAAGTTGTTGCTGTAGGTCATTTGCAGTGACAGCCGAATTGTACTGAGAGTGATCAATAGTACATCTAAAGTGCTGAACTGTGATGACAGAGTTAGATGAAGAGTTCTTGGATGTGATTTGTGGATCATTGTGTGACTGCGTAACAGTAGCCAATGAGGAAATGGTGCAGAGAGTGCAGTGGAAAGGGTAGAAGGGATGCCCTCAGTGTTCCTTACGCTCTCTGCGGACAGC
This sequence comes from Ambystoma mexicanum, assembly GCF_040938575.1. Taxonomy (NCBI): domain Eukaryota; kingdom Metazoa; phylum Chordata; class Amphibia; order Caudata; family Ambystomatidae; genus Ambystoma; species Ambystoma mexicanum. Next base: position 916,471,255 of record NC_090928.1, on the reverse strand, counting down.
TCGCTGTTCGCAGACAGGACATGCTACATCTGGGGTTTCCGAGCATGAAGTGGGAGTGTATTTTGAGGATTACCCAATCAGGTGTTGAGGTTCTGCTTCATATTGAGAGACGCTGTGTGTAGTGAAGATGGTGTAGGTGCAGAAAGTCAGGGTGTTGGTGGTTGGAGATATGTTTGTGAATGGTTTGGAGCAGTATGCACAATCTAGGAATGTGGCTAACCATTTTGACACAAAAGGAGTGGATGCGGTGTGGAACACTGTGCCTGATTTGAATTTGCAGGCAATTCTAGTAGTTTGTCAGGATGTGGCTAGGTTTCATAGTCCACATGTAGTTGTCGTACACTGTGGTGCTGTGCATTTGGGCTATGTTAGTGGCCCTACTTTGTTGCAAGATCTGCAAAATTTGGTCCAAGCAATCATGAAAGTCCTTCCAAATGCCAAGGCTATTTTTTCTCGGTTGACACCTAGGGCAACATGGGACAATATATCTGTTTTTTGTCTTCAGCAAAATGTTTGGTTTTCTGACTAGATCGGGCATGTTGTTTTACAACAATGACAACATTGAGTCTGGTTATATTGATTACTTTAAGGAAGATGGCATTTCTTTATCTTTTATGGGAAATGCCTTGCTGTTTTGGAATGTAAGGGTTGCTTTGGAGAAGCTAATGTGAAGATTTTTGGAGGACAATAAGAAAAAAAACAATAAAATAGAAAAAAAACGGTGTTTCTGAAGCATCTGCAAAAAAAAGGCTCTTTTCAGAGCCAACCTCAAAGGGGAAATGGGGCACACTATTTAAATTTTCATCCCCAAGCTCAGATTTTTCTATTTGTCCACGGACAGCGTGGTTGTTCGTGAGCAGCGCATATTACATAAATGGATTTTGGTGTTGCAAGGCATGCAAATGAGACTGAGCAGAGAAGGGATTGGTCAATAAGGTTTACTGGGTGTGTTGTGTAAGGAGAGAGTTGTTCAGTAGGTCTTTTTCCTGATAGAAGAGAAGATAGCTATGGCTGTGTGTTTCAGAAAGCCGATTGTTTGGATTTTGGGAGATTCATGGATAAATTGGTGGAGGTGCATGCAGATCGCTGTGGAGTGGCTGCACATCTTGGATTCTCTCATGTGGAAGTGCACTGGAATGGAGTGCATGGAATGAAGTGGGTGGATTTGGTACCTCTCTGTGCTTCTTTGGTGACACAGCGTCATCCAGACATTGTTATTATTCATTGTGGAGCAAACAGTTTAGGACATGTGTCTGGAATCTCTTTGAAATTTGCAATGAAAGAAGGACTTGGGAAAGTCATTGATATGCATCCAAACTCCAGAGTCATTTTATCCCGTATTGCGCAGAGACAAATGTGGCTGTGTTCTTTTTCATTTGGTCCACAAATGGAGGAAGAAAGTTGCAATCTTAACAAGGTTGTTTGTGCCTTTTTGAGAGATGTTGGTATGTCCTCTTTTCAGAATGAAAACATTGGGCCTCATTACGGGTCGGGCGGTCCGGAAATAACAGTGGCGGTAAACCCGCCGCCACTGTTAATTCTGGACCGCCCGATCTTGAGTCCTGCAGGTGGGAGGTGGCGCAGACCTGGCGGGTTTAACACCGCCCGCCTGAAGGCGGCGTGAAAACACCAGCACCATCACGAGATGGTGCTGGTGTTTCCACTTCCCCATTCCCATTGAGTCCTATGGGACTATGGGACTCAATGGGAATGGGGATTTACCGAATTCTGCCTCCAGAATTCCCGGGACACCAGGGTTGTAATGCCCTGGTAATTCCGGGAGTCACGGAGGCGGAATGGTAATACGAGTCCGGCGGTAACCGAACCGGAAAAAATGGCTGGTTGCCGCCGGATTTGTAATGAGGCCCATTATGTTTTGTAGCACACATATTTTTCACAGAGATGGAGAACATCTTACTTATTCCGGCAATCAGATTTTTCTGTGAAATATACAACATGCATTGCGACCTTTTTTGGAATTAGAGCAATCCATTTTGCAGTATGTGTTTACCATTTGAAGTTTTCGAAACACAAAAAAAACACAAAAAGGCTCTTTTCAGAGCCACCCCTTCCTCCCTGAGAAAAGTGCAATGGTTGTGAGGGCACGTGGAGTGTAGGTTGGGCCTTATTCAGGTAGGTCACAGACCTTCTGATACTCCTTGACCGTAGTCTCGAAAGCAGTCCGAAGGTACTCCCCCTGCAGAGTATGGCGTTGCAGTACATGCTGTCTGGATGAGAATATTCCTGTGTCTGCGGAAGCTGCTGAACCCCCAACAATCCCCCTGAAGTGTAATTCTCAGAACTAGATAAAACTCAGCCCTGCTTACTACACCCCAAAGGGAAAGGGGGAAGTGGATAACATAAAAAACACCAGGTTGGCGACGTCAAGTCTAGCTGAAGCTGAACCTGTAGTGAACACATAAACAGACACAAATCCACATATTACTTACTAAATAACAAAGCTTAAAAACGTTTAATTGTTAACTAAAATGTAAAGAATCATACCTGGTTCTTCTCCTAAAATTTCTCTGAGAAGACTGAAGAAATTGCTGAAAATCTTTCTACCTCTTACTTGAGTCTCTTGAAATTAACAGCACCTCCTTTATATTAAGCAATCCTTATGAGCTTTGACCTTTGCCATTTAAACTGTATATTGTTCCAGAAATTATGGGTTTTAATGAAGGCTGTTCGCTGTTCTTCTTCTTCATTCTTTATAGTTGCGTTATAGTTATAAACACGCACACGCGATGTTTGAGTACATTGTTTAATGAAGAACATGTGCACCTGCGGTAGAAAACACGAAGTGAACAGTTCCACACATACATGTTGAAGAAAGTGCGTGGATTTGTAGAATGCGCGCAATCGCAATAGAAAACATGCAACAAACAGTTCTGCATAAATGCGCTGAAGAAAGTAGGTGGATTTGTAGAACGCGCGCACACTTGACTAAAACTTGTAGTAACGTTTATTGCGCACACACGCTGGAAAACACACGTGCTGAAGAATACATGCGCTGAAGAAACACACGTGCTTATACACGCGCTAAAGAATTCACATAGTTATACTTGGCGTGCACACACCTTGAAGAACCCACACGCTGAAAAAAACACACACGCTGAAGAACACACGTAGCAATTCTTGACGTACACACGCACTGAAGAATACACGCAGCTATACTTGACACGTACACGCGCTGAAGAGTCCTTGCATGCACAGAAGTCCAATCGAACATGAGGAGAAAAACACGTTGCGCGTGCTAAGTACAAACGAATCACACCTCGCGCGTACTATCACATGAAAGCCAAAATTCTTGCACTCTTTTAAACAGTGCAAATTAATTGTTCAAAACTCTTTTTAAAATGACTCAAAGAAGTTCTGAGCAACAGATTTAAATATCCAATGGAAAGTCACTTATCTTAAGTATGGTTTTCAAATGAACTTCAGGATTTCCAGTCTTCAGAGAATTCTCCTGATCACATGGAAACTTCTTCTGAAACTCCCGAAATTGTAGCTGCTCAACTGCTATGGACCTGAAAGTTCAAATCCACAAGGCCCAAGACTTCAGCAGGAGCAGCTACAATACACGTGCTCTCAGCTCGGGCTACAACGATGAAAGGCAGAGAGTGACAGTTTAGAATGTTCATTGTAATCCTGCTGTCCTATCTAGCCAATCAGAGCTTCTATTGAGACACTCCATCTTGCCTTGGGCCAGAACCAGGATTCTGTAATAAGAAGTAAAGGCCAAACCAACCAAAGTAGAAAACATCCAACTCACACCAGACTAATCTACAGTCCTCAAATAAAGGGGAATTAATAAAGGAAACCTGACAAATAAATAAAGGAAACCTGACAAATTAATAAAGGAAACCTGAAACATGCACAATAATGTAACCCTTGAAATTTAAGGGTCAACAACATCATGAATGGCCTGTGAGGCAGCTGGAGGGATGCCCTGTCCCACAGGAGTGTCTTTTGTGGTGACAGGATTGGAAACGGAGGATGGTGCAGAAGAACTCAACCTACTACGTTTACCGCAAGGTATAACCTTACGAATAGCCCCATCATAGAATGAATGTAGGTGTCGCTTCATTGATGTAGTGCCAAAGCTATACAATCCAGCCTTGTCACGACTCAGCATCATGTGGCACTGAGTGCAGAACACTTTGTTCGTTTGAGCTTTTGACTTTCCATCGACAGTGGTAAATAACCGCCACACCCAAGACTCACAATGGCCCTCATTACGACCCTGGCGGAAATCGAAAAACGATGGCGGAAATGCAATACCGCCATCGAATAGCGCTCGGTGCGATTATGACCCGTCACCGTAAAGTACAATGCCATTAGCGACATCGTAGTGAACGCCAACGCTAACTGCACCAAGTACGCGCACGCGCGCCATGCCAAACCGTAATTACCACCATGGCGCAATGGTACGCGAATTCTGACCCTAGCGGACATGTACCTAACGCCATCAAGCATGGCGGAAAGTACCATTCCGCCATGGTGAGAAGTACGGCATCGCGAATCAACCGTAAACGGCCCTACTGAGTGCCTGTACACCACTCCCTGGCCACATTGCACAACTCCTCGTAGGTGCAATGAAGTCACACAATGCAACCAGTGAAATGTACAAGTCACCCATGCATGCCAACGAACAAATGAATCTAGGGGCTCCAAGTGCCTTGTGAGTGGCCATCCATATTTGCCATGGCACCATTGCCGCACTGATGCAGCACAGGCATGTGAAGGTTCAAGTACAGCAACATGAGCAGAAAAATGAGACAAACAAAAACAGGCCCCCCCATCGACTGACACCAGTGTAAGGCAACATTCAAAGCAGTATCCTGAGGGAGACTGCACCAGCCCTGTACTCCTGCCAGTTAACAAACCAACCATCAGCATAAGCATGTACCACACAAGTTGGCAGAGTGACTGAGCAGCCAGGCTCATCTCAAGAGGGGCCAATGGGAGCTGCAGGGCACAGATGTCACGAATACAGAAGCCATTCCAATGGACATGACCTCAGTCTCCCTCCAAGAAACGCACGCAAACACAGGCACCTGTGACCAGCCATATTCTGATAATCACATCATTCCACCATTCCACCTGGCTGACCGGCATCTGTTACACAAAAGCTAATCCCCCGCCCCTGAGCATGACATCATTAAAACAGTCATAATGGTAGCCCCTATCCCTGACCACACTGGGCTTCGTAGGCAAACGCGGCCAGTACAGTACCACGCAACCATACTCAGAAGCCGGAACCCAATGCAGATCTTCTCACAATACATCGCACCACAAATAGGAATATGCTACATTACTTGCAAAGAAGAACGCTACACGGTTAATATCAGAATAGAAATTTAATGCACCACAAAATCACCAAGCCCATACAGCCATTAGGTCATGAACCCCAAAATATATTTCATTATTGTGGGCTGCATCCGCAATAAATGACCAGCTTCTTCTTGTGTGACGCCCTGTTCCTTCATTGTACACAGGGGCTACATTCACGTTCAAAAAGGCAACATGGAAGCGCCTAGAACCGCAGGGCCGTCCCATTAGGTAGGCACTAGTCCAGCTGAAAGGTCGAAATGTTGCTCCTAGCCACTAGTACTGCGTAAGGGCATGTGGCCCATTGGCGATCATCCCATAAGATCGTAATGGTGCTCCACTGATTAACTCGAAGCAGCAGGTGTCGGGAGTAAAAGCCATCTGCAGGAGTGGCATACAGATGGCAGCGGCAAAAGGGGAGGAGATACCTGTCACCCAAATGAAATGAAAAAGAATAGTATGGCCATCAGAACTTGATTTGTATTACTCACTTCAATGATCACACTAAATCTACAGCCATATGCATGCTAGCCCACTCCAAAGGATTATTCCCACCCAAAAATCACTTGCGAATCATAACTATAAAAATCGAGGTGAAAACACTATTACAAACGAGTGATTGTGTGCATGCGTCTGTCAAAACAGAATCCATTCGATGGGATTAGTAACGTGCATAGACACAAGTGTTTGAAGGCGCGTCGAGACAGGGAGGGTTCAACATGGGCAGATAGACGATGTTCCCACTATGGCAGCTCTGCATCACATAGCGCAGGGGAGGTGGATAGATTCCAAAAAGCCCTGTACATGGCAAGCTCTCCATCAAATCATCTGTCCATGCATGCATACATCATTCCCTCATCCCGGTATGAAAACGCCTGATTATTTACTCACATAACATGTGAAATTTCCATTGAGTCTGTGCGTAATGCAGTCTGCAAAATCCACTGTGCTCCAGGCCGGAATTCCAGTGTTGTGAAGTAACATGTATTTGGGAACGTCCTGCCTTATTGTCCACTACGCTATTGCGCATCCCATACTATTCATATCAATCATTGCATTCTCGCCATGGCCCCTGTCCCAAGGACATTAAACAATAGAACGTTATATTTGCAGTCAGACCTGTGGGCGTCTCCTCGCCGCTAGCTGAAGACCGAAAGCGCCGTCCTTCGAATTCCTCATTTGCAACATCACGTCGAAAAGGCATCTGTGACCGCTTGAAATCACAAATCCATCCATGTAGTGCGGCAATGTGTGAAAATGCAAAGTGGCTTCACTCACAAATGGGACGGGCCGCCCGTCGGTGAACTGCGGTACAGTGCTGCATGAGGGTCCACCGTTAATCGAGTACTACATTCCACTGACCCTTCACAAGTTTGTTCGCGACTGCAAAGATAGTATGTGAAACAATGGGACCATAGCAGAATGAACATATGAACCAATATTTCACTGCCATCGGGATCAAATACATGATTGTAATAGCAAGATGCCATGCGTCGAATTGCAGCGTTGTGTGCGGGACGTGCTCGCCCAAAGGGGATTGCAGCTTGCACAGGTGGAATGAATCACCACAGGTGGAGGCAATGCAGCTTGAAAACACATAAATTGCACACCCAACCCCCTCCCACAACCACACCCACTCCAAAATGCTACCGGCAGGACTAGCGATGTTGGCCCTGGGGGACCTGATAGCACTGCAAGTACTCCAACTTCAAGAAGAAGACGAACACCAACTACTACAACAACCGGCCACACAGAGGAGACGCAGGAGGAGGAGGAGGGCAAGGCAGGGCCAGCAAGGCCCGCCAGCACAGCCACTACCACCACGAAGGCAGCCCGCAATCCCACGCCTCCGAGCACATCCGTTCAACCTCACGGATGAGCAGATCCACACCCTCTACCGTTTGGACCGGGACACCATAACCGCCATTGTGGACATGACACAGGCTGACCTTGTCAGCATGATAGATAGCCCAACCGCCATCCCACCCCTACTGAAGGTGGTGTCTGTACTCCACTTCCTGGCCACAGGCACCTACCAGCACACAGTCGGACAGTTGCATGGCATTTCACAGCCAGTGTTCTCACGGACACTATTGCAAGTGCTCGATGCCCTCCTGAAGCACGCAGATGACTACATCTCTCTACCACGCTCGGAGCAGGAAATTACGAACACAAAAGTGGGATTCCATGCACTTGGCGGCATACCGGGTTGCATTGGTGCCATCGACTGCACCCATGTGGAATTGGTCGTCCCACATGCCATGGAGGCCCAGTACCGCAACCGAAAACAATTTCATTCTCTTAATGTACAAATGGTGTCTGCCTCCAACAGGATCATTACACATTGTTGTGCACGCTTTCCTGGATCAACCCATGATTCTATGGTCTTGAGGAACTCTACAATACCACGCTACATGGAGCGACACGCAGGGAACAGATCCTGGCTACTCGGTGAGTCTCATTTCATGCATGATAATGTGGGGTATGTGATGCGGCAATGACCTGGCAGGAAGGGGGGGGGGGCGTACGTAGCAATGTCATTCCACAAACATCCTTTATTGTCCACATACAGGTGATGCCGGGTATCCACTGAAGAGATGGCTCCTTACACCACTCCGGAACCCACAGAACCAGCATGAGGAGGACTACAACCATGCCCACTCACGTACCCGTGTAGTCATAGAACAGGCATTCGGCCTACTGAAGACTCGTTTCCGCTGCCTTAGCAGGTCTGGCGGGGCACTCCTGTACCGCCATGAGAAGGTTGCAAAGATGGTCATGGCATGTGTCATGCTACACAACATGTGCGTACGTAGAAATGTGCCCATGCCCCCTGACGTAGAACTGCAAGCACCTGAAGATGGTCATGATGAGGGAGGGGATGTGGCAGCACCTCAAGGAGTCTGCGAGCCACAGGAGGGCCATGACATTCGTCAGATTCTCATTGATTCATGCTTCTAGCACTCACGCCTGGTGGCTGATACATGGACACGGGACTTGTGGCACTGTGTGTGTCTGGAACATGCACAATATGGACTGTACGCCTATAAAGGCCTCGTACACAAAGATCAATGTCCACACATCTCATTGGATGATCGTGCATTGTTTATAGCATATGTGAAATTATGTTACACACCCCATCGACCCGCCACCCAAGTGAGCCCAACACACCCCCTCCACCCTCCTACCTCCCCCCCGAACACCAGTGTCCGAAGATGCTCATTGTCAGTGGGCAGACGCTATTGCAAGCCCCCTCTCCGGGTATCAGGGGCACCCCTGCCTGTGGAGCGCAGGTTCCTCCCAGATCTACGTTGGGGGCTGCCCTGGACGGAACTTGCAATGGATGATGTCTCTGCCTGCTCACGTCCATGCATGTCCCTAAGGGTTTGTGAGAGCTCAGTGAGCACACGGCGCACAGCGGCAAGTTCAGCACATACGTCTTTGGACGTCGCATGCAGTTCCCCCCTCAGGCTCTCGGTGCTTCTCTCCATTTGTACTGTCAGGCTCTCGGTGCTTCTCTCCATTTGTACTCTCAGGCTCTCGGTGCTTCTCTCCATTTGTGCCCTTAGTGTCTCTGTACTTCTCTCCATTTCTGCCCTAAGTGTCTCAGTTGATGTTTCTATGGCTGCCTTAGTACCCCCACATTCATCAGCATGGTCCTTGAGGAGCGTGGCCAGTTGCTGCTGTTGCACGATCACCTGGTCGAGGGACTGTTGCCTCTGCTGTGCCATGGCCATTTGCGGTGGTGTCACAGAGGGGCTGGTCACCTCATGTTGCCTTGCCACAGGGCTTGTGGGGGATGGCCAGTCGTCGTCTTGTGGGTGCCCCTGCTTGGTATCCTCATGGTGTACGGGATGAAACAAACAGGGGGATTGAGACAGGTCATGGATGGATCTTACTTCGACATCCCCGTTTTCTGTGTCGGAGCATGCTGCCATTAATGCAGTGTCACCTATGGTGCTGCTGCCACCAGAAGCAGTGCCTTCTGTGGCATCCATTGGGGGGACCTGTGGTGGTGCTGTTGTGGGCATGCTGGCTGCTGGGGTGCCTGTTGAAGTTCCCTCCTGTGTGCTGCCACTTGATTTGTGCTGCTGCCGTGTCTTGATGCGTGCAGCTGAGGTGGAGGGTCTTTGGCCATTGGTCTTGGCCCTCTTTGCAGGTGTGCTGGTAGGGGTGTCCTGGAGCTCGTCGTTTGAATCGGACCCTGTGGTGGAGTAAAGGAGGGCGAGCGTTATTAATGGGTCTGTTGAAATTGGAATGGCAATGTATCACATGCATTGGGGTGGTACCTGAGGGTGATTTGGGTCGGGGCCTTGGGGGTGGTTTCATTATTGTGTGGATTGAGGATGCAGTTGTTTTGCAGCCTGCAGTTAGGGTGTGCCTGCTGCACGTGTAGGGGGTGTTTTTAGGATTTTTAATTATTTATGTATTTAATGTGAGTTTTAAAGTGCGCTATCAGGCCAATGTATGTGGACGTTCTCCTGGACATGTGTTACTGTTGCACTATGTGGACACATGGTACTTCACATGATTGGACATTGTGGATTTAGCATTGTTTTATTTGGCCCACCTACCTGATTCTTCGGATGTCTGCCCTCCTTTCTCCATCCCTCCGACTCCCTCTATACTCTCCATTCCAATGGTGGAGGCACAGATTTCTTCCCAGGGGGTCAACTTGATGGGTGATTCCGATCCTCCCCCGGTAGCTGTGGCAATGTTACGGTTGGCGGATAGTATGCTCCGTATGCGTATCCGCAGGTCGTCCCATCGCTTTCTGCATTGCTGTGGGTTGCGGGGTGCGGTCCCCACCGCACTTACCCGCTGTGCCACCAGGGCCCATATGGCCTTCTTGTTCGCAAGTGCCGTCCTGGTCATTTGCGTCGAGAAGACGACGGCAGCATTCTCCTGGAGGGTCTCTGTGAGCACGGTGAGTTCCTCACGGGAGAAGTGGACCTGCCGCTTGCGGTCGCACGCTTTTTTCGCTACTTTTCCCATTTTTATTGCTTTCACTAGGGTGGCTGACGGGTTGGGTTGTGTCTCAGGGTAGTATTTTTTATGGTTGTGTGGGAATTCAGATTTTATAGGTGTACGGCGTGCTGTTTCCCGTTCCGGGACCATTTTTTTACTTCCGTTTCCGTATATTTACGGTCACCGTACTTTCCGATTGCCGCTCATTACGGTGACCGCTAAGATGGGTGGCGGAATTGCACCTAGGGCGCCGTACGACGGCGGTGAGGGGCGTTTTGGGGACATTTCCGCCATCGCGGACTTTGCACTTCCGCCATGGCGTAGTGCTTGTGCCCGATGGGTCGGAATCAGCCGCACTTTGCTCCGTCGTGCAATGGCGGAAACGCTATTTACGCTATGGCGGTCAGGTCAGTCACTTTCCGCCAGGGTCGTAATGAGGGCCAATGAGTGTTAGAAGTAGGGACTTCCACTACCTCATCCTCTTCATCCACTTCATCCGTCTCCTCTGCATCCTCATGCCTGTTCCCCTATGCAGGTCCTTGGGGACGTGGTGGTGGTGGAGGGTGTTGGGGTGCTGATGCTGAGGCAGTAGCAGCAAAAGCAATTTGGGATGCCATCTGGAAGGTTACTACCCAGGAACTAGGAATGAGGAACCAAGAACAGCAACCTGCACAATTGTCCTGTTGTAATTCTTGAAAATCCAAAAGCAGAATGAGGATCAGCTCTGGGGTGTGACCTTTTATAGGGGTGCTGGGGCACGCTTCGCGGACACCTGCGCCATCCCCGAATACTTAGAACACCAGGAACGGGCTCAAAAAGTTCCAAACAGTATGTAGATCGGCAGGGACATTGTCTGGGACATGAGCAATGGTGAACACTTACTGTAAAATACCTTGGATTGCTCAAAAAGGCAGTTTTTAAATGTTCAGGGGCCCGGACTGTGTCCGCAAATAAGGACACATGCTCAGCATGGGTGCAGTCACATGATGACGTCACGGACACGTTCGCAAATGAGACGGCTGTCTGCAGGACACCAAATGCACAGTAACAGTTATGCGCATGCGCGTGGGTGTTCTATGGACAGTGTTCGGGTCCCCGAACAAATTAAAAGTGTGATACACGTGCAGCGGACAGTTGCAGAGAGGCGCGATGTTCGTAGGACCCAAGTGTGTGATGCGTTTGTGCGTGGGTGTTCTACAAACAATGTTGAACTCCTCGAATAAAATAAATGTGCGTCAAAACTTTGCGGATGGGATATGTGTTCTACGGATATATTAATTCTGGTTGCAGACTTTACATTACATTAATGTGTGTTCTAAGGACATCTCCATTTCAATTGAGAACAGTACAAACAGGTATTTAGTCCTTAGGACACCCTCATTTGGGTTAATTGCGGACAAGCAGACATCTTGTGTGTTCTGAGAACATCGGCATTTTAATTAGGAACAGTACAAACAGGTATATTTTCCTTAGGACACCCCCATGTTGGTTAATTGAGAACACTCCGGACAGCTGCGCTGTCCGTGGACACCCTGACCACCTTTTTAATAAAAAATAATAAATAAGACACAGGCATATACTAAGAACACATTTAAAATGTTATTATTGTTTAACAGTAGAAAAATTAGGAAAGAGAGGGGGAAGCAGAAACTGAAACATATACAGGGGAATTAGGGGTTTGGACATGATGTATATGAGGGGAGGAAGGGATGGAAGCTTCATTGTACCGTTTTTCTTGGTGGGGAGAGTTTGGGGATAGTTAGCTGGGACATGGAGACAGGGAATAGGTACATGTGGGACAGCAGTATTTAATGTTTTCTTTAATGTGGTCCACAATACACTCTTTTAGTTGATTGAAATGTTGTAGTTATAAATCCATTTTCAGTTCCATTTGTTTGAGAGGATCTTTTATTATCTCTTTTGGTATATTAGTTTTATTGGTTGTCTGGTCTGTTAAAGAAATGTGTTAAGTACATATAAAGTAATGCTTATTAATTGGTTTATATAGAGAAATGTGTCTACCATTATTTTCACTCTCTTCACTAATTTCATCTTGTGGGAAATTCTCTTCCAGCCATTCCAAAGTACTGGACATTTCTGTGGTATAAAAAAGAAATATTAGTTTTAGTGTACATAATACAGAAAGTATATGAAATACTTGTAGTGTACTTACTATTGTTTTGCTGTTACTGGTGTGTAAGTATCTTCTTGCTTCTTGCTGTGCAGTTTCTGTGAGGTAATTCAGTTGGAGGCATATTTATTTTGTTTTGGTATATTCCATTATATTGGAAATGCAACTTCAGTGGATGGTTGGTGTCTTACATATACAGTTTTCACTTCTTATTTATTATTAAATGTATTGTATTTATGTGGTTCTTTTTTAATATGTTTGTGTGTTTTTATTTTATGATACAATAATGGAAAATACCATCTAAGTTTTTGGAAAGTGCTGATGGTGACCGCGTGCACCTGCGGACATGCGCACGCTCCGCGGACATCAAAATCACTAGCGGGGCAGGGTGTTTAGGATTTTCTATGTTATATAAATGCAAGGTAAGGGAGTCTTAGTAAACATTTCTCACATTTCCATTATCTATATTTATATTCAGTGAAAAAAACTTTGTTAAAGGGACGTAATGGTTATGTTGTGCTACTAAAAACCTATGAAATTCACTAAAAAAAAAACTTTGTTAAAGGGACGTTGTGGTTAAGTTGCACTACTAAAAATCTATGAAATTAAGTGACTTTAGAACAAGAATCCCTTGTACAGACTTTTCATGAAAAGTAAATACACATGTGATGTCATCAGTGATGTCATTAATGACATGAGTCTTAGCAGTGCATGGTGGTGGCGCAAGCTATGGTTGCTTAGTTTACCATAACTTGCGAATTTCAGGGGTTTTACGGTTTTACTTCGAACCATAACGTCCCTTTAGCAAAGATTTTTTACTGATTTTCATAGATTTTTAGTAGTGCAACTTAACCATAACGTCCCTTTAACACATTTTTTTCACTGAATATACATATAAATATACAAAGAGTAACTGGATTTTTTGTGATTATAAAGAAAAGAAGGAATACCTTAATTTCACAGGCCCATGAGGGACGGAAAGAATGTACGACATAACTCATATAGGAGTGTTAAGAATTCCTGAGGCATACAGTCAAAAAGAAGGGCGCATATTAAACTCTTAGAGTCAATACAAGATGAGATACATTTACTCAGAATAGTAAAGGAAGACATACATAGGCGAATGCATTTAAAGGGCACATGTCTATGTGGTATATTATGTTTTTATAAAGCGTTCTACATATTTAAACTGATATATATATATATATATATATATAAAACGACAGTTAAAAAAAAAGCAATGTTTGGTAAATCTTTTAAACAAAGGCTTGATGTCAATCAGAAGGTTAAAATTATATGAAATTAGTGTACAAATAAATAGGAGAAATTTAAGATATTAAAAACCAAGAACAATATGAAAATAATTAATAGAAAGTGTAAACAAAGGAGCAAGAATAACAGTGGTACAAAACGTTTTTTAAAATATATTGATTAACGGATTATGAGCGATGATTGATGGTGCTTGCTCAAAAAGATTGAAATGATATATATTTAATAAACCTACAAAGAAGAATAACACATAGTATTGGCAGTCTCAATTGATCTGTCACCATGGAGAACACACCGTTTTACACATATGCAGAACATTGCTGAGATACACAGCCAAAAGGTATATATGTGATTTTACCGACTAAAATTGCAGAGTTGTAAATTTAATCACAGTCAAAAGACCGAAAAACAAATTTTTTTATTTTTCTTTGGTGAGATCTCCCAACCCCCCTGTTTTTTTACCCTTATAACACCACCCCAACCCCATCCCGACCCATTTTAACCACTTTACTCCACTACCCTTTATTTAATTAATGTTTGCAGTGTTTTTTGGTATTATGGTCCACTCTGAAATGTACCACGCTGTAGTGTTTTAGATATATTGACTCAATACCCGCCAAAAGTAGGAAATGTCATTCTGAATTGGTCAAGAGCACAACTAACAGCGCACTTAAATCAAGGCTTCAAGAGGTTTCATTATCAAAATGGGTATTGCATCACATGACGACATACATACATGCCACTCATAAAGGAAAGAAGTTAGAGAAAAGGTTGGCAGTCTTAGAACTCTGGAAAATGTACCAGAGTGAGTCGGAAGATCCAGCTGAAAAAGAGTGGATGTTTAATCAGAATGAAGGAGAAGATGTAACACCTTAAGCTCCTATTTTACCTCCTGAATAGCAAGATGTAAATAGTAATGAAAAGGGATTTTATCCTTTAAAGGAATTAAAGGCAGCAGCGGGATATGCTAATCCAACATATGAGTACCCTGCTTATAACAGTGAAGACACCACGGAAGAGAGCGGGACGAGAGAACACAAAAATATATCAACACGTGATGATGGAAAAAAGCGTGATGAGAAAAAAGATAGACAGGACAAACAGACAGAGAGAGAGGAAAATACAGAAAGATAGAAAGGAACAAAAGATATAGCTAAGGGCATGACAATAGTACAGAATGGATGGATGGGAGGAGACATATTGCCCAAACTAAACGATAAAGGCATTGATGGATTATAGGAAAGAGCAGAAAGGGAAGAGAAAGAGAAAACAGAGAAATAGAAAGAAGAGAGAAGATACAAAGAAGAAAGAGACAAAGAATGTAAGTGAAGGGAGGAACCAAAAAGGTGTGAGATGAGAAAAGAAAAAGGAGAGATTGGAAGAAGAGAAACAAAAAGATGCAGAAGCCCAAAGATTAAAAGTACATAGACTACAAAGAAGGCAAAGGAGAGGAAAGGGAGTTAAGGACAAGAAAGGAAGAAATTAACAGTAGTATGGGATTAAAAGATCATGAAATAGAATATTTATGCCGCAGAAGCCTAGTTCCTATAGAAACACAAGAACGATTGGAGAAAGAAAGATGTCACAACATCCCAGAATGGAGCTACAAGGAATGCAGCGATCAGTATGGGCTGGTGGGTAGGAAACAGAAGACATAGAGCAGATGCTTGGAAGACTGTATAGGCAAATGAGGGATAGAGGAAGGTAAGGAACTCAAGAGAACATTGAAAGTTCCTGATCAAAGGGAACTGAAGATAACTCAGGGGACATCATAACAGGTGACCATAGAACAAAGTCCTTAAGTAGGTTAGATCTTGACAGTGTAGAAGAAGATAACAGCCACACGAGCTGGGAAATAATTGTGTCAGATGAAGAAAGAGAGGAGAATGAGACGGCACAGAGAGAGGGTGCATGTGGATTTTCAAGACAATCAAGCATAGAAACAGGGGTAAATGGCCAGATTTAGAAAGCCCCCATAGAAAAAACGCCAGATCCAACACCATATATTGAACTACCACATGCAGGATGGCGTAGCACAGGGGATATATCCCAACTTATATCAGCATATTAAGGGAATTGCCAGGACAGAAACAAACAGGCGAGAACAACATTGCTTAGAAAACAAGGAGTGTGGGCGAGTATAATTATGAAACAGGATTGTCCTAATTCCCACTATTAGAGAAAGGGGGGGTCGACCAAAATATATTATGTCACCCCAAGTGGATAAGGATAATTTAAAGTGCACACTCCCATGTTTAACCTCAGGTGGGGGAAAAAGGATTTCTGAACTAGAGAAAAGAACATAAGGAGCAACTTTAGCTATAGGAGACATTAAAGTCCTATTATCAGCCATCCTAGGGGAGAGAGCTGACGACATTTGGAAAAGAGCAGGATATCAAAAAGTCACTGCACAAAACACGGTACACGATGGATCACCATTTAATAATTGGGGAGCAGATGTATAGAGATCACTTAGAGTATAATATGCTGATACATCAGATATTGGGGGCAATAATGACTAGGAAACTGGGAGAGACTTAAGACCCTATTGCCTTTATTCTGGAGATTCAGGACAGATGAAATTCAGAGATGCGTGAATCATGGGATAAGACGGTAGCATTATTTTACCATATTTTATGTGAAGGGCTGCCAGAGCAATGTCCTCTAAAGAAACAGGTAGGAATGGAAGCAAAGCCATGGCCAGAGATACAACTGGCAATTGTACATACTGTAGAATCCTAAGGGAGAAAGACAAAAATAAAGCAAAGGGTAGAAAACGGGAAGAAGCAAAGTTGGTGCAGAAAACATTATCAACAAATGCCATAGAAGGAGTGGCATTGACAAACTATGAGGGAGCGACAGCACAAACAGTGCAGTTAAACAGCAGAATAATGTGGCATACGCTATGGGTCAGAACAGGTATAATTTTATGCCAAGATGCTCAGGTAGTGGGCCTCGAGGAGGAGGATGAGGTGGACTTCAAAACCCTCATGGAACGGGAGGATTTAATGCTAGACAGTCACTACAATGTTGGAGCTGCAGTAAATAAGGACATTTAGCTAGAGTATGCAGAAGTAGGGGGTGCATGCAGCAACAGAATTGGCAATCTCCAAGTGGTGTGATGGGATATGCTCCACGGTATAATACAGATTTACAAGGATATTATCCCCAAGATCACATGCAAGCACAGCAAATACAAAAGGTTCCAATAAAGCTGTAGCTGCTACAACAACAGCAAGCAGCTATGCAGACGCAACAGGCACTGACAAAACAAGTACACTATATTCCAATGCAACAGGCAGCTGCATCACAATGGCACATGGTTACAGGAGCCACTCAAGTAGCCGCACCCAAATCCGGGAGTATGACTGCGGTGGGAGGATATCCTTTCAGAGGTACAGGGATGGATTTATATCCATAATAGGACAGTCCACAGAAGGACCTGATGTGTTCATTGCTATCTGGAAACCCAGACAGGAAGCAAGGCTCAAGTTGACGATTGGAGGCAAGGCATTATCATTTCTTATTGACTCTGGAGCAACTAGTTCCTGTGTCCATGAGGGAAAATATCCAACATTAGGCGTAGCCATGAATTTGCAGGGATTTTCTGGAGCAATGAATTTAGTTACATTTACAAAAAAATTACTAATTTCTGTAGGTGAACATGACATGTCTATGCCATTATCATACTCTAGACAAATGCCGAGAAACATATTAGGGTGTGACTTAACAAAAAAACTTAATATGATGATATATTTTACTGATGAAGGAATAGTGTGTTCTACTCCAGTAATGCATTATGTAAATGTGAGGGAGCTTATATTAGCATTTAAAGGAAAGAAAGTTCTACGAGGAGTACCTCTAGACGAGGAAGTGTATTTGTATGCAGTGACTATCTTATCATGGTTGCCTAAATGGATCAGCAAGCTATTGATTATACCTGAGAAGTTTTTGTTCAGGCAACAGAGATTCCTATGGATGATGAGGAAGGACAGACTATCCCTTTAGAGCTAAAAGCAGCAATAGTGAGAGAAGAACGATTGATGCTTGATGGTATGGGTGATGAGGGAAGGGCATTTAGAATGATGATAGCCCTCAATGAATGATACAGGTTGACAGATTTTATAGACGATGATCTATTTAGGGATGACTATCCAAATGATGAGTTAGTATTTTTCATAAATCTTATTGGATTCAAGTAGAGAATGTAGAAATACTGCAGAGAATGTCATTGGTAAAAAAAGAAACCACAAAGTACAGAGTATCTTATGGACTACAAGCACATATGACGTGGGTCTATAGTAAGGAGTGAGAGCAGTAAAAATTAAGCTCAAAACAGGAGCAATTCTGCCGTGTGCAAAACAGTATCCAACGTCCAGAGAAGTGGATGAAGGTATATTTGAAAACATATCTGCTTTAATGAATCAAGGTATTTTGGTACCAGCTGATTCCCGGTGTCACACGGCTGTGTATCCTGTAAATAAATCAACGGGGGGTAATTAGTGTGTGCTGATGGCCCCTTGGGTGCCAGTGAGGGAATTGGTTGGGGCATGCATTTCTAGCCAGGAACGGCGGAGAACATACACACATAGGGAAGTAATGATATCCTTGCGGTAGGCCCTCGAGTGGGAGCATCGGGAAGAGGCCAGGTAACGATAGCCTGTGGGATCACTCAGTGCCAAACCTTTACGAGGCAGGGTATGGGGTAATTGATGGTCTTTCTTGCTTGCATTGTGTGAAGGGTTTCACAGGGGGTTATAGTTCACCCATTCCTGGAACTCAATGCACAGCCACATTCAACTAGACCCCCTCTCACACAGCCTGGAGCAGAATTGGTACTTGTGCAGTACCGGAGAGGGTCTACTCTGCTGGATGTGGGACAGACAGCCAGAGCCAGTGCTCACACTCTGTCATAATGTCTGCCCTCCAGGGGTGCCTCAGTCTACTTTCCACTCTAAGCAAGGGGGCAACCACCACCATTGTGAAATGGGCCTCCACACATCTTCAGCCAGGCCTGCTGCTGAGTGAACATCTGAGTGCTTACGAGAATTCACTAGATGGAGGAGGACTACACCAGAGTGATCCCTAGCCAAAAAGCATATTTGGCAGTGTAGGGTGGCCCTGTGGTCACAGACCACCCTACACTGCTCAAGATGCTTTGGCTGGGATTCAATCTGGTGTATTCCCCATCCATTTAGTTCTTGTTCACACAGATTTTGTTGCACTATGCATTGGGGACGCAGCTTTCCGGTGTATGGAAGTTTCTCATAGCTCAGCAGGTTAAGCACTTGCTTTGGAGATCTGTGTGCAACCTGTAGACTTGTATGACAATCACAGCAGGGGTTATCCATCCTTTTGGAGAGTGCTAAACGTTGTATCATTGAGTTGCAGTTTAACACCTATTGTTATTGCCTTCAGGATTGTGAGGGGCCCCTCATGAAACACTATATGAAACTTATATTATTAATATTACTGCATCAGATGAAATCAACAGCACAATGGGCATATCATAAGCAATAGTAAAATAACCCTGGGGGAAGATTCAAAATGCAAAACTATATTGGTTTGCATTAACATCTTGCTTATAACAAATGCACAATAGGCTCTGAACTGTGTCACTGTTCATGCAAGGCTGTGTACTGTGTGAGCATGTGGGGCTCAGTACGCTGAAGTCTGAACTTGCCAGATTCTCCTCTGTGGGCATTCAAGACTATGTAACTTGTTGGACATGTACATTGGCAGTCTGTACTGTATGGGTATAGGATTCACCATAGGTTCTGCCTCTAATTTCAGAGGAGGTACAGTTGCTAACAAAATGTCTTCTTTCATTGCAGGACTCCAGTGTAAACGTCAAGGTGTTTCTTACAGAAGAGAAGATACGAGGATCCCCCTGGAACAATAAGTAGCCTGTGTCAGTGCTACTGGATCCTAAACTGTGGGTATGAAGCAGGGAGGGAGTACAAAGGCCACTAGGTTCAAGCTTCAACTAGTGGGGGTAACTGAGACTAGACCCAAAGAGTCCTGTCTACTGCCAGTGCTAATCAACACTCGTGGGATGTTTTTACAATTTTGACCTCCACATGTTGGGTGGAGGTCAAAATTGGAAGTGTTTTATTGAACTCACAGTATTTGTCTGTATTCAGTATTTACCACATAAAGGATTCTAAGAAAACCACATGGGGGCAGATAACCTGCATCCCATAACCAAGTGGAACAGTAAATATGGCAGTATTCATCATTCCTGCAGGAAAAATGTTTAAGTATGAAAATGTTTAACGGATGGCAGTGGCAGACTTAACCCAGCCCTTTGCCTTAATGATGGAAGCATATTTATGCCGTTGGAGGATCGGGACACATACATGATTTTGTGTGCAACATGGCCCAGTGTACTGTCGGTAACCGGGCATCTCTGGTAGTAGAATATTTTGTGGGGTCTCGTCTGAGAACTTTTTGTATCTTTGGTCTTTTTCTACAACTTTTCTTGAATATTGTGCTGGAAAATGCACCATTTCAACTTCTCATTTCAAAACTATTTCACCGGGGGAGAACCCCTCCACCCCCACGGAACTCCCTGTGTTAAGTTGGGCTCCCTACCGTCTTCATGGAACATATATTTATGTCCCACCACTTTAAAAGCTCACCAGCCACCACTGCAGTTTTGGTTTGTGTATAAGTATTAGATACCGCAAAACAAAGAGGTGGGTTTCCCCTACTTCGCTGGATGAGGGGAAGCAGCGATCAATATAAATGAAAAACCAGCCAGCGGAATGAATTGAAGATACTCAAACAGGCTGCTAAAAGGCCACCAAAACGGGGAAGGACCCCCAAGGGTCACAACACAGATCAATCCACTAAGAACGAAACAATCGTTGAAAATACTGTATTTATTTAGAATTTGTACTTGTTAAAATAAGTATTAAATCATCTGAAGTTCTGTACAAAAAATACGCAAAGTGACAACATTAATGTATCAATCATAAAGTGCATCGTGTAAAGTGACTGAGTGCTAGTTTCACTGTTGGCTGTAAGTGAAAAAGTCAGAGAAATAAATCACAGTACACCTAGATGCTACTAGATTGATCCCAAAAAGGGGTTTCCCGTGCGAGCGAAGAAAGTCACTCGATAAGGGAAACCACAATCGCCTATTCAGATCTGAAGGCAAAAGGGCCAAAAAATAAATCAACAAAGGGCAATCTAGTCACTAAAGGATCATGCAGCCAACCACAATGGTTAGTTACAGCACTGTACAATTTAATGAACACATAAACATTAAAAAAACGCTAAAATTAGCCAAGGGATGCTATGCGTCAACTACTCTTGTGTCAGGACAGGAACAATGTGACATACAGTACAATAGACCTGGCACAATTAACAGATAGTAGTTTCGATGGAGACAACACGTGTAACTCAAAAGCGACAATATCCATCTTCATCAGGACGTGGCATTCCCGTAGGCGTCATAATTCTTTGAAATTCATCTGTGTCTTAATTTACAAAATATATTTAGAGAACAAGGTTAAACATTTCACAATGTATAAAACACACCTAAAATGTAAACACAAAGGAAAAAAGAAAAAAGAAAAAAAATAGAAATTTTAAATCAACAATGTGAAAAATAGACATATAAAAGTGAATGATCTGTGAGTGAATCCAAAGGGCCCAACCCGTTAACGATAGCTCAATTGCGTCATGAGGTCTGAAAAACAATGTGGGAGAAAAGATATTTACCATAGTCTCAACCAATAAGGCTGGTCCCGGAATCCTGTCGATAAGTCCAGGAAGTATTAATCAGGCCGTGCCATAGACTGGGTCTCTATGAATTAGACCTATATGTAAGGGTATAAAATCACACATAAGAATGTCTCCAAAGGTTTATGTGCAGTGAAACAGGAGTATCCAAAGTGGTAAATTCAGCTACATATAAAACAAGATGTAAAAAAAGATAATGAATCCAAAAAAGCAAAAAGGAAAGAAGGGAACCATTTATATCCTAAAAGTGCAATGGGAAACGAAGCCCCTCAAATTGGAATGCCATATATGTAAAATACATATCAATGCGAACCTTAAACTCACCAATGTAACGCTAGAACAAATCCCTGGAGTCAAGGCAGTTCCAAAATGTGTGGTTTTCTATAGTTCAGAAGAAATAGTATAAAAAGGGCAGCATCCAAAAAAGTGTGCCGCCAATATGGCCATTTGAACTGTTGCAGTGGAGGCCAGCTTTATTGAGCCTCAATACTCCAGCTATGCAAGGATAAGTCCAACAAAGGGCTGTAAAACAACTGTTCAAAAATTGCTGTGATTAAAATGCGCGAATTAGTTGTGGGGTTAACAATAATGCATTACAAGCAAAACGCCTCTTCCAGTTTCCCTTCACACAATGCAAGCAAGAAAGACCATCACTTACCCCATACCCTGCCTCATAAAGGTTTGGCACTGAGTGATCCCACAGGCTATCGTTACTTGGCCTCTTCCCGATGCCCCCACTCCGAGGGCCTACCGCAAAGATATCATTAATTCCCCATGTGTGTATGTTCTCTGCCGTTCCTGGCTAGAAATGCATGCCACAACCGATTCCCTCACTGGCACCCGAAGGGCCATCCGCACACACTAATTACCCCCCGTTGATTTATTTACAGGATACACAGCCGTGTGACACCGGGAATCAGCTGGTAGCAAAATACCTTGATTCATTAAAGCAGATATGGTTTCAAATATACCTTCATCCACGTCTCTGGACGTTGGATACTGTTTTGCACACAGCAGTATTGCTCCTGGTTTGAGCTTAATTTACTGCTCTCACTCCTTACTATAGACCCACATCATATGTGCTTGTAGTCCATAAGATACTCTGTACTTTTTCCAAGTCGTCTGGAAAAAATTGTGGTTTCTTTTTTACCAATGACATTCTCTGCAGTATTTCTACATTCTCTACTTGAATCCAATAAGTAAGATTCATGAAAAATACTAACTCATCATTTGGATAGCCATCCCTAAATAGATCATCGTCTATAAAATCTGTCAACCTGTATCATTCATTGAGGGCTATCATCATTCTAAATGCCCTTCCCTCATCACCCATACCATCAAGCATCAAGCATCAATCGTTCTTCTCTCACTATTGCTGCTTTTAGCTCTAAAGGGATAATCTGCCCTTCCTCATCATCCATAGGAATCTCTGTTCCCTGAACAAAAACTTCTCAGGTATAATCAATAGCTTGCTGATCCATTTAGGCAACCATGATAAGATAGTCACTGCATACAAAAACACTTCCTCGTCTAGAGGTACTCCTCGTAGAACTTTCTTTCCTGTAAATGCTAATATAAGCTCCCTCACATTTACATAATGCATTACTGGAGTAGAACACACTATTCCTTCATCAGTAAAATATATCGTCATATTAAGTTTTTTTGTTAAGTCACACCCTAGTATGTTTCCCGGCATTTGTCTAGAGTATGATAATGGAATAGACATGTCATGTTCACCTACAGAAATTAGTAATTTGTTTGTAAATGTAACTAAATTCATTGCTCCAGAAAATCCCTGCAAATTAATGGCTACGCCTAA
The DNA here is from genome assembly GCF_040938575.1 of Ambystoma mexicanum. Taxonomy (NCBI): domain Eukaryota; kingdom Metazoa; phylum Chordata; class Amphibia; order Caudata; family Ambystomatidae; genus Ambystoma; species Ambystoma mexicanum. The sequence continues at coordinate 916,447,985 of NC_090928.1, read as the reverse complement.
TGTTGGATATTTTCCCTCATGGACACAGGAACGAGTTGCTCCAGAGTCAATAAGAAATGATAACGCCTTGCCTCCAATCGTCAACTTGAGCCTTGCTTCCTATCTGGGGTCCGGGTTTACAGATAGCCCTGAACACATCAGGTCCTTCTTTGGGCTGTCCTATTATGGATATAAATCCATCCCTGTACCTCTGAAAGGATATCCTCCCACTGCAGTCATACTCCCGGATTTGGGTGCGGCTACTTGAGTGGCTCCCGTAACCATGTGCCATTGTGATGCAGCTGTCTGTTGCATTGGAATATAGTGTACTTGTTTTGTCAGTGCCTGTTGCGTCTGCATAGCTGCTTGCTGTTGTTGTAGCAGCTACAGCTTTATTGGAACCTTTTGTATTTGCTGTGCTTGCATGTGATCTTGGGGATAATATCCTTGTAAATCTGTATTATACCGTGGAGCATATCCCATCACACCACTTGGAGATTGCCAATTCTGTTGCTGCATGCACCCCCTACTTCTGCATACTCTAGCTAAATGTCCTTATTTACTGCAGCTCCAACATTGTAGTGACTGTCTAGCATTAAATCCTCCCATTCCATGAGGGTTTTGAAGTCCACATCTTCCTCCTCCTCGAGGCCCACTCCCTGAGCATCTTGGCATAAAATTATACCTGTTCTGATCCATAGCGTATGCCACATTATTCTGTTGTTTAACTGCACTGTTTGTGCCGTCGCTCCCTCATAGTTTGTCAATGCCACTCCTTCTATGGCATATGTTGATAATGTTTTCTGCACCATTTTTTGTACAGAACTTCAGATGATTTAATACTTATTTTAACGTTTACAAATTCTAATTAAATACAGTATTTTTAACGATTGTTTCGTTCTTAGTGGATTGATCTGTGTTGTGACCCTTGGGGGTCCTTCCCCGTTTTGGTGGCCTTTTAGCGGCCTGTTTGAGTATCTTCAATTCATTCCGCTGGCTGGTTTTTCATTTATATATAAGTATTAGATAGGCATTGGCCAGGCATTGCTATCATATGCCCATGTTTTCGCACCATTTTGCATCTGATAACATTAATGGATACCATTATGGCAGTGCCTCGTAAATGCCTATCCCCTGCCTGAACAAAAGCTGAAACTGTTGACATTGTCAATTCTTGTTATGTATTTGGGATGGTTAGTCTTTTTGTGACTGGTGTGGGGAACTCGAGACAATGAAACACATAGAGAAAAAGTATAGTTTCAACATTGGGCCTCATTACAGGTCAGGCGGTCCGGAAATAACAGTGGCGGTAAACCTGCCGCCACTGTTAATTCCGGACCGCCCGATCTCGACTCCTGCAGGCGGGAGGTGATGTTCTCGCCAGGTCTGACCTGGCTGGTTTAACACCACCCGCCTGCAGGCGGACCACTTCCCCATTCCCATTGAGTCCTATCAGACTCAATGGGAATGAGGATTAACCAAATTCCGCCTCCGGAATTCCCGGGTCACCAGGGTCGTAATGCCCTGGTATTTCCGGGAGTCACGGAGGAGGAATGGTAATACGAGTCCGGCGGTAACCAGGTGGTTTTACCACCTTAGTTACCGCCGGACTCCTAATGAGGCCCATTGTCTTTACTCACGGCAGAATGTACAATGTGAGGGTTCCGGTTTAGGTTTGACAAATGCCTAAAAGTATTCAGGGACATCAGCCATAGTGATTCTTCTTCCCTCTTCCCTCAATGGAGGATCTTATTGTATGACACATGTTTTGCAGAGACCACAGGCTTGCGTTCTAGAGAATGTAGCGTGTCACCATCTCTCCTGTCCTTTGCAATTACTGTGAGTTCACAGCGTACACTATAGTGGTTCTGTTATCCCTGTGAGAGTCTGGTTATGAAATCAGTGTTGTAGATACTTTCTAGGGTCCACAAATTGGACCCAGAGGAGAATCTACAGCCCTCACTTGGTATCCCTTTTCTGCAAGTAATGTCAATAGTGCCACTGAGTCCTCTCTGCACTGCTCTTCAGTGGTACTGCACACTAGGAGGTCATTTACATACTGAATTATGATACCCTGAACAGGGTTTCTAGCACTGGTATCCGACTCAGTGCCATTAACATGGTCATGGAACTGAGTCCGCCCTCTTGGACCTAAACAATAAAGTAGATGATTCACGTGACTCTGGCAACTTTTCCCTACTCATGCTGTCAGACCTGCCCACGGCCTTGGTCCTGGTTGACCATACCACACTCTGCAACCACCTCTCCACTGCTTCCCTATTCTCCCCCAAAGACCACCAATGGATCCCATTCTTCTTGTCCGACTGAACCTCACATGTCTTTGCCGGCAACCACTCATCCACCCCCACTGCCATCACCTAGGGGGGTTCTCCAAGGCTTATGCATATCCCCCACCCTCTACAACATCTTTACCAAGCCCCTTATTGACCTACACGACTCCCACCAAATCCTACTAGCTACACCGACACCCAAATCCTCATCCCCCTCTTCGGCATCCACCACCAAGACACTGCCAAAGTCAACTGCATCTATGAATCTGTCCAATCTTGGAAGGCAACCCATGAGCTTTTTTTTGAATGATGACAAAACTGAGCTCCTTCTTGTCAGCAACCCAACCCACCCAGCCAACCTCTGCACCAAATACTCCCAATTTACCATTCACAAGAATTCCATTCCTGTCTCACCAGTTGTCAAATCCATGGGTGTCCACCTGGACCCCACTCGCTCCCTCTCCAAGTACGTGAAGTCCATCGCCTCTTCATCAGAATGCACCTCCAACTCATCAACGGCTGCTGCCCTCAACATTGCATGAGCCATCATCTGCTTCAAGATGGATTATTCCACCTCTTTCCCTGTTGGTGTCTCCAAATGTAACCTGCTAAAACTGCAAACTGTTGGAAACAACGCCCTCCGTGCTGCCGTGGGTTTCAAGAAATCAGACCACATGTGAAGGGTTGTATCTCCTTCAAAATTCTTACCTTGACCTATTGCTGCATCAATAACACTCCCCTCAATACCTCTCAGAGTTTATCATCAAACCGACTTCATCCAGACCCACCAGAACTGCCTATGACAACTTCCTGCATACACCCAAGTTCAGAAGAACCAGAGCTGGAGGCTCCAGTTTCACTGCCCAATCCACTGCCCTCTGATACTCCCTTCCACCCCATCTCAGAATGGAGAACTCTCTGAACCTCTTCAGAAAAAACTCAAACATTTCTGTTTAACTAACTGACCACCCTGACCTGGAGCTTCTTGTTCATACCTGACTTGTATGTAGCCATAACCAGACCTTTATGTTCACAGCACCTTGACACCTTTGGGTTTTTGTGTGCTTTACAAATGTAATAAATACAATAAATTAAATAAATGGATGTACCGAAATCCATATGTAATACTATGTTAAAAATACTGGTGGACTCACAGTACCCCTGTGGGAATCTTGTGTGTTGAAATCGCTGCCCACGATATGTGAACGTGGAGAGATACCTGAGAATCAGGGTGCAATGGATTTTTCCAATCGACTACAGTACAATATGTGGCCTTGGTGGGTATGTTACATAGGATTGTAGTGGGATTCGGTAATACTGGGAACTCTGCCTCCACAATGTTAGTCAAATGGCAGAGATCCTGTATCATTCTCCAACTTGAAGCCTTTGTTTTTTTAACAGGATACATAAACGTGTTGCAGGGGGATTGTTATGGTACCATTATGCCCTGCTGTCATACTGCCATGATGGTGTCATATATCCCTTCATATGCCTCTATGTATAACAGGTTCTGTCGTACTCTGAGTAATATTGTACTCTGCTACAGATTTATGTGAATGACCCCTGTGCACTTCAATAAGTCTACATCGAGGGGGTAACTGGTCCACAAAGTGCTGGGAACTTTTGCCATTTCTTCCTGTAAGTGAGTGGGGAATCATCTAGCAATAAGTGTAGTGGGCAGTACTTCTCTATGTTGCACCATGACCTGACAAGGGATACATATTTCAAAAATAATTTCTCCATCATCGTCAACATCTTCAAACAATTCCTCATCAGACAACCCCCATTAATGGCTGTGTACGATCTATACACAAAATGGTGAACAACTCATCTCCTTCCTCGTCAGTCCCTATCAGTATCACCTTATCCTGTTTGATTTGTTTCGCCTCTAAATCCAGCATGAGGACGTTACCTGGAGCATGCTTTTGAGGGACTGCTGGCCTGAACAAAAATTCCACTGGCACTATCTGTGTTTTTTCTTCATTCCTGGCACCCAATCCAACAACACTGTTACTCCATATAGGAACAAATCCGGATGTATAGGCACCCCCCTGGTAGCAGCCTCACTGTAAAGTGCTTGTATTATCACAGCAGCTCTAGAATGATATATTCCTGGGATTGAGTATACTACACCATCTTCAGCAAAGGCAATAGTCATGAGTAGCTTGCTTAGGAGGTCACTGGGGTATCTTTTGAGAATATTAAGGAGGTTACCACTTCATGGGTACATCTTTTGTAAATGGCACAGAAATGATTACCCTAGAGAACCCCTGCATGTCCATGACCTTTCCTGACAAAGGGAAGTGGCTGTCACGTCCCTCACCCAAAACCCCCTATGGCAAACCCATTGGCCTGGCGGAGTCAGGACTCGGGCCTCTAGAACCTGGCATCCTCTTCAAAAGCCCTCCTGGGGCCAGTCCTGGTGCCTATACACCATGAAAAACATGTGCTTTGGAACTAATTTATTGTGTTGTCAGCCAACATGGAGGCATCCACATAGCTTGGTTCCTAGGAACCAAGCTATGCGGTCTATTGTTTTGGGTGTGGTAGCCTAGGGACTACTTTACCTGGACTATTTTGTTGGGGCTATTTAAACCACACCCGAGCAAGACAACACGCTTCGCGTTACTTTGCAGTTTGCAACGTGATGCTCACTGTGTCCAGCTATACCCATGAACCTCTGAGATGTAGAAAGCGCAAGGAGACAAAAGGAACATCGTTAGCAGAAGCATCTTACCTACAGTCTTCATCTTTAGCTACTCGCAACTCCTGAGAACAGCTTCCTTGAATCTGCACGCCTCCCGGACTGAACGACCTGAAAGAGGAAGATAGAGGCAACATTAAAGAAAGCATAAGAGACATTGCAAATTATGAACTGCTCTAAAGGCTTACCTGGCTGGTCGCCTCTCGGCTGACACCACTCCGCAAATTCCACACGCGCTGGAGAACACTGCGACCTACAAGGAAAGAAGGAAAAAACAGGTTAGCAAAGGCAAGACATTGCAGCGCTGCGCATAGCGCTTACTTACCGCATCATAGCGCTCTTAATGTGCCATCATTTACCAGCGAGGCTCAACCAAGCTCTGCATACCTAAGGGATAAAAAGAGACATTATTAAACAAATACTAAAGAAAAGCAATAAGACCTACCTGAACGATATCAAACAGGCTGGCTTCAGTGACGTAACTGGACCGCACAAGCCCAAGAAAGACAACACGCCCCTGCAAAGAAGGCAGGACGGAGAGCACGCCTAACTCTACCACAAGGTGAGGAGAGGGCCCCAGAGGGGCTGAAATCATACAGGGGTGGAGGGAGGATACTTACCCCGGTCGGCCAGTCTTGAACACAGTCCCCCTGTATTTTCAGGCAGAACCTTCCCCACAGACCACATCTGGGCACCACTGAGAAGTATACCAGCGAGTAACCCGGCCGGGTGGCGTTCCTGTGGATACCAGGTGAGCGTAACAGAACACGAAGCCTACCATAACAAATCCACCTGGGCACCATGGAGACATCAGAAATGGAGCAGTTGTCCCAATTACTAGGAGAGCTTCGTGCTGAGGTTCATTCTGCCCGACAAGAGACTAATGCTCTCCAGAGGGACCTGCTAGTGACAAGAGATCGTACAGAGGAGATCAGTAGGCAGACCTTGCAATCACAGGCAGGGCAGACTCCTCTGCTTGGGAGAAATCCACTGGTGCAAAGCCCCACCTTACCATCTACTACCCCCACTCCAGTACAGATCACGTTACCTGGAACAGTTCCCCTGGCACCACCAGAAAGGTTCTCAGGCGACCCACGGAAGTATGCGGCATTCATCAATCAGTGTCGCCTTCATTTTCTTTGTAGGCCTGGAGCATTCCCAAACGACCAAGCTCGGGTAGCTTTTGTCTTATCATACCTGAGTGGTAGTGCAGCAGATTGGTTGGTGCCGTTGGTGACCCATGACGATCCTCTATTACATGACTTTGGGGGGTTCCAGAGAGAACTGGAAAAACTTTCTGCTCGCCATACCCAGGAACAAGCAGTAGACAATGAACTCTTATCCCTCCGACAGGGGAATCAGGACTTGTTAACATACAATGCTACCTTCAACAGACTGGTTGCCGAAGATAGGTGGCCAGAAAACAAAAGAACCACGTTATTCCATCAAGGCTTACGAGGTGAATTAAAGGACATCTTAGCCCAGGTGGTTGATCCGCCCAGAGACTGTGCCGAATTCATAAATCTGGTCGTGCAGCTAGACCACCGGTTGCAGGACCGAAAAACAGGCCTGTCTAAGACAGACACTCGGACCGTGTATGTTCGACCAAGGGAAAACACATCCCGTGTACCTGAAAGCGCTGTAGAACCCATGCAGATCGGAAGGATATGGCCTCCATTAACAAAACCAGAGCGGGACAAAGGAAGACAACAACTTTGTTTGTATTGTGGGAAACCAGCACATTTCCTGAAGGAATGTCTAGTAAAATCCCCAAGAAGAACAGTCGGGGCCACAGAGAAGGATGAAGTTAAGGAATCAGAAAACTACCAAGCTAGACAAACGTAGTGGTCAGTTTGTCGAGTGAGAAGAAAGAGTTGCTGACCTCGCACTTTGCAAAACCAGTGATCTTAATTAACCACTAACTGTCATCAAGAATGCATGCCGTTGAAGCATACATCGACAGCGGAGCTGTTGGAAATTATATTGATCAAGAACTGGCAGCAGAGATGGGGCTTCCTTTGTGTTCTAAGCCAACTATGAACAAGGTAACCACCGTGGATGGGAAAAAATCGCTTCCGGACCAGTAACCCAGTGCACAGCCAGGGTAACCTTGCTGTGCCAGGACGGACATCGGGAGTCTATTTCGTTTGATCTCATCAGGGCACCTCAGTTCAGGCTAATACTAGGGATGCCATGGTTGGTTGCTCACAACCCTTTGATAGACTGGCGGGCACGAAAATTAACCTTCCCTGGTGACTGCTCCCCTGCCTTCTGTAATCAAGAGGAGAAACCCGACGTATGTGTCCCCATGACTCCCGGAGCGACAGTATCAACCCTGGGAGTAACTAATACCTTGCCAAGTGAATACCATGATTTCCGGGATGTATTCCGAAAGGACAAAGTCAATACATTGCCGCTGACAGGACCTATGACTGTCAGATCGACCTTGTTCCTGGTGCACAAATCCCTTGCAGCAGGATCTACGCTCTCACAGAACCGGAAAACCTTCATTTGAAATCCTATTTAGACCAGTACCTTGCAAACAGATTTATCCATCCTTCGAAGTCCCCCGCAGCCAGTCCTTTGTTCTTCGTATGAAGAAGGAAGGGGACTTGAGAACCTGTATTGACTACCGCGCATCGAACCAGATCACTGTGAAGAACCGCTACCCCTTGCCACTTATCCCTGAGATGCTGGACCAAGTCAAAGATGCCCAGATTTATACCAAATTGGACCTTCGAGGAACGTGCTACCTGGTCTGAGTCAGAAATGGAGATGAATGGAAAACCGCCTTCCGTACTAAGTACGGCTTGTTTGAATATCAAGTCATGCCCTTCGGGTTATGTAACGCTCCTGCGGCATTCCAATATTTCATGAATGACGTCTTGAGGGAGTTAATTGATGTGTGCGCTTTAGTGTACATAGACGACATCTTAGTGTACTCAGCCTCGAAACAAGATCATGTCAGGCACTTTTGTTCAGTCCTCACCAAGCTCCGTCAACATCGCTTGTTTGCAAAGCATGAAAAATGCTTTTTTCACGTCACCGAAGTAGAGTTTCTTGGTTTTATCCTTACTCCAGGAGGCATCAGAATGGAGGTGAACAAGGTAGATACCATTCGAAAATGGCCTTCACCGACGTCTCTGAAAGGGGTACAAAGCATGCTGGGCTTTACAAACTTCTACCGCCGGTTCATCCCAGACTTCTCTCAGGTTGTGCATCCAATCACAGTACTAGTACGAAAAAACAATAAAAGGTTTGCTTGGACCGAAGAAGCAGAAGAAGCCTTTCAGGAACTTAATCAAAGGTTTACCTCCACTCCAGTCCTGCGACATCCTCATCCAGACCTCCCTTATGTCGTTGAAACTAATGTGTCCAGTCTAGCAATGTGGGCTGTCCTTTCACAGAGAGACCCAGAAACCGGTAAACAACATCCTGTGACCTTCTGGTCAAAAAAGTTCTCACATCCAGCGATTAATTATGCCATCACGGACAAGGAACTCCTGGCTATCAAATCCACCTTTAAAGCCTGGCAGCACTACCTTCTTGGGGCCAGACACACCATTACAGTCATCACAGACCACCAAAACCTGCAATATCTCAAAACAGCCAAAGCCCAGTCCTCGCGCCAATTACGGTGGGCCCTTTTCTTCGCCTGATATGATTTTGTAATCATGTTTTGACCAGGGGTCAGAAACTATCCTGATGCTTTCCTCGCATAGCAAACTCAAGGAGAAAATATTCCATCAAGGACCATCTACCCTTTATTAGAGATCGCCTATATGTACCCAAGATGGAATTACAACAGAATATTATTTCAAGTTATCATGATTCACTGATCGAAGGGCATCCTGGGATCGCCAAAACCCTAGCTAAGGTGAAAGAGAACTTTTGGTGGCCTACCTGGCGTAAGGATATTATTCAGTCCTGCGGTGTCTGCGCACAAAATAAATCACAGAAACAAAAACCATCTGGTCTCCTACAACCATTGGACATTCCTCCAGTTTCATGGCACACTCTTTCCCTTGACTTCATCACTGATCTACCTCCCAGCCAAGGTTTCAACACCATCCTTGTAGTTGTGGACTTATTCTGAAGATGGTCACTTTATTCCTCTCAAAGGCCTCCCCGACGCATCCACGTCAGCAAAAGTATTCCTGGAGGGCGTTGTTAAGCTACATGGCTTCCCTTCAGTTCTGGTCTCTGATTGAGGCAGCCAGTTTGTATCCAATTTCTGGAAAAAATGTTGTGCTATGGCACAGATCGACGTAAGGCTACCTACCAGTCACCATCCCCAAACGGATGGCCAAACTGAGAGAACCAATCAGACGCTCGAGCAATATTAACGGTGCATGCTGCACCATGAACAAAGGAATTGGAAAGACTTACTATTGATAACCGAATATGCATATATCAATTCCTTGCATTCAAGCACGGGACAAACGCCCTTCTATACCCTTTATGGCAGACATCCACGTACCTCTGAACTAGACCTTCCAGCCAGCTTGGAAATGCCAGCGGTAAAGACTCTACACACAACCATTACTCAGGCTTTCAATAAGGCAAAGGAACATCGTATTTATGTCAAAGAAAAGCAAAAGAGATTCGCCGACCAACACCAAAAAAAGGCCCCCGATTATCAAGTAGGAGACAAAGTTTGGTTAGCTGCTAAATTCGTACCCATCAAGGGAACCCAGACCTTTCATCCCAGATACTTAGGACCCTATACCATTAAGGCAATTATCAACCAAGTAGCCACGAAACTGGATTTACCACCTAATCTAAAAATCCACCTGGTATTTCATGTGTCCCTCTTGAAACCAATGCAACCCGGTACGCGGATTGGGACACCACCTAAGCCCATACTTGTTGATGGAGAACCAGAATTCGAAGTCAAAGATATCCTGGATTCTACTCTAGATCCAAGTTATATAATCTCGTCGATTGGAAAGGATTTGGACCACAAGATAGATCCTGGGAGCCCAGTGAGAACATCCACGCACCACGTCTAATCAGGAAATTCCATCGGAACTTCCCAACTAAACCTGGGCCAGACAGAAGGAACACCATGGGAGGGGCCTTAGGGGGGAGTGCTGTCACGACCCTCGCCCAAAACCCCCTCTGGCAAACCCATTGGCCAGGTGGAGTCAGGACTCAGGCCTCTAGAGCCTGGCATCCTCCTCAAAAGCCCTCCTGGGGCCAGTCCTGGCGCCTATGCCGCCAGGCTCATACACCATGAAAAACATGTGCTTCGGAACTACTTTATTGTGTTGTCAGCCAAGATGGAGGCATCCACATAGCTTGGTTCCTAGGAACCAAGCTATGCGGTCTAGTGTTTTGGGTGTGGTAGCCTAGGGACTACTTTACCTGGACTATTTTGTTGGGGCTATTTAAATCACACCCGAGCAAGACAACACGCTTCGCGTTACTTTGCAGTTTGCAACTTGACGCTCACCCTGTCGAGCTATACCCACGAACCCCGGAGAAGTAGAACCTGCAAGGAGACAAAAGGAACATTGTTAGCAGCAGCATCTTACCTGCAGTCTTTATCTTTAGCTACTCGCAGCTCCTGAGAACAGCTTCCTTGAATCTGCACACCTCCGGACTGAACGACCTGAAAGAGGAAGATAGAGGCAACATTAAAGAAAGCATAAGAGACATTGCAAATTACGAATTGCTCTAAAGGCTTACCTGGCTGGCTGCCTCTCGGCTGGCACCACTCTGGAAATTCCACATGCGCTGAAGAACACTGCGACCTACAAGGAAAGAAGGAAAAAACAGGTTAGCAAAGGCAAGACATTGCAGCGCTGTGCATAGCGCTTACTTACTGCATCATAGCGCTCTTAATGCACCATCATTTACCAGCGAGGCTCAACCAAGCCAGTTTGCTGCGCTGAAGCTCCGCATACCTAACGGAGAAAAAGAGACATTATTAAATTAAGACAACGCTCCCCTGCAAAGAAGGCAGGACGGAGAGCACGCCTAACTCTACCACAAGATGAGGAGAGGGCCCAAGAGGGGGTGAAATCAAGCAGGGGTGGAGGGAGGATACTCACCCCGGTCGGCCAGTCTTGAACACAGTCTTCCTGTATTTTCAGGCAGAACCTTCCCCGCAGACCTTGTGGATACCAGGTGAGCATAACAGTGACCTTCCTTAATACAGGACTGTGTAGCTCCTGTGTCTACGATGAAGGTAGATGTTTTACTACCTATCCTCACACCTACCTGGGGTTTCTCTTCTGGGTCAGCAGTGACTGACAGGACTGGGCTGGTCAGGGCTCCCTGTGAGCTGTCCTATTGGGGATAGGTGTTCACCCTTGGGAGTGGAAAAACACTCCCTCCAAATGCACTCACTCTGGTGTAATTGGTTACCATATCCTGTGGCAGGGGGTTCTTGTCCCAGGACTGATATGGGGGGTGTGGGGCCTGCTGATGTATATACACCAGCGTGGGATTTGGACCTGGGTCTCTGCACTTGCTCATGTGGAGGTGACAGAGACTGATACTGTGGTGGTTTCCAAGGGTTAGATGCTTGTGGGGGCTCACGGGCCATTTGGGGCATCATCTTTGATGGGGGTGATACATGAGTGCCTACACAGGTACTTTGGGATAAACGTAGGGATGATGAGAATATACTGGTATGCTCCTAAACTTTTGCGAAGTGTCCTGTCGTGGCCACATGTCCAACATGGTCACGGGCCCCCAAATCTCTGCCTCATTTCCACTAATCACTTCCTCATCCTCCCTGGAAACCACCTCTTCCTCTCTGATAACCTCCTGCATGCCTTCTATTGTCTGGGTCCTCAGTAAACCTATGTCTACTCTGGTGCCTGCTTTGTGTCCTGCTGCCCCACAGGGGAGCTGATAATCAGTGCTCCTTCTACATTTAACTTCGCCAACTTCCTCTTAAATAACTTTTGCATCAGCCTTCTGCACCTGCTCTGCTGTTTCCTTTTCCTGCTTCTGTTTTCACCTGAAATGATGCACTAATATTGCCTGAATCTCAGCACATCCCTTCCCTTCTAGCCCTATTACCTTGTCTAAATACTTTTACAGATATTTGGAGAGTCCCTTCCATAGCATTGTAAGAGGATTCAATTCAGCACTACAGCCAAGTCAACGCCTAGTCTAGAATACTGAATGAAAACCCTTATTGATATATCTTTATGTCCAGTTCATGCGTTCTGGATGACTACCCCTATATAACACCCCTCTCTCAGAATCCCCCTGACCCCACTGAGCCAAGAAGTAGTTCTGTTTTGCAAGTTGAGGTTTAATTGATAATTTAAACAATATATATATATATATATCACGCTTTATAATAAATTAATAATTGAATATCACACTTAATCTGATATGATAAAGATTAACAACGGAGAATCTGGCACTAGCACACTTCTTGATAATCACTAAGGAGTTGACATGAAATGGATAAGATAGCAACAATACTTTTATGGTTTCAAATGGATGCAATGTGGAATGAAATGCAGTACAGAAAATAACTTGATAGGATTTCAGCAAAGACAATGTAATCACTTTCTTGTACAATTCACCCCCCCTCTTTTATGCAATGCAAGGAAATGGAAGGAAGGCACACAATTCTCAGAAATGCAATTCAAACGTAATTCAGTTCACCCAGCAACTTAGACTACAGAAGTTGAAAACACAGGCCCAAATGCTTTTAAATGTGCTGGCAATGTAGAAAAAAATATGCTAAAATGCTTTTAATTCCCTCTAGGAGTTTCAGGGTGAGTGGTATCTAGTTAATATTAGTCCAGGCTCACACTAGCAATGATTCAGGGATAATTAGCAGGTTAAACGAATTTCTGGCAAATGGAAGGCAAGCAGCAGCAGATTTTTTTACACGTGGAGAAATTTGCAAATCGCGGTAAAATTCGCGAATGCGCCGAGCGAGATTACAGAGGAACTACAAGGAATATCACTATCGTTTTGGGGTCCTAAGAAAGCCTAGGATCTCAGCTTCCAGATGAAAGTTACTGCAAGTCTCTAGCACAAACGGTCGCGGCGATATGAGCGATTAAATAAAGGTCGTTTTTCAGATTGAAATTTTAAAGTTCACAAAGACAAGTGCAGCTTGCAACTAGAAAATGACAGGTGACAGCTTTACAAATGACAGGTGACAGTTAGGAGGCAGTTCTACTTAGATTAAAATAGAATTGATCATATTATTTTAACTAAGAGATTGGTTCTGCACAGTTTTCTAGGTACTCACACTATATTCTTGAGTTAAATGGGCCACGCCACGGATCTGGTCAGGTTTTAGACTGGACTCTGCACTTCACAGTGATCTGGGTCAGCTCTCTCTGGTTCTGCTAACAGTGATCTGGGTCAGCTCTGCTCTCTCTCTGGTTCTGGAAATTTGATAGATTTGAAGTCTCTATGTCTGCTCTCTGAAGGTTGATGGAGGTAAAGTATGGATTTTCCCGGCAGAGCTTCCAGCTGCAAATGGATTTGAAGGTCCCTATCTGTCCTGTCTGTCTGCTTTTATGTGTTTAGAATGTGGGTGTGTTCTAGCATCACTGACCCTACCTCTCTCTCAGCTTCTAATTGGTCAAACTTCCATTTCTCCCCTGATTGGGGGAGCTAAGTTGTGTCAGAGTGATGTCATTTTACAGCCTGCAGAAAGTCCACTCCTCCTGTCAACTTACACACAAATCTAGATTTGAACCAAATACATATTTGCAGAGGTACATATTGTTTTAAAATCATATGCACCCATCATGCATTACAGGAGGTATACCCTGTCCAAATCTGCTCTTCCTGAGGGCTTGCATTCAGAAATGGCAATATTTTGCACTTTTTAACTGGTTTGCAATTTCTGACATTAACCCAAATTTATACACATGTGCGCAAGGAGTATGGACATTAGTTGATGAAGTGTCAGATTTTTCACATGCACACATTTTGAGTAATATCCTCTTTTCCGCTAAAACCCCCCTGAACATGCCACCGGTTCTAAAAACCTCTTAAAATGTGGGCATAAAAATCACAAGAATTATGGTGTCATTTATACAATTTTCACATGTCCGCTCTATGAGTTATTCATCTTTTTAGAGTTATGTTCTGGCTATAGAGGTGTGTCTTTTCATGTCACATGGTACAGAAACCAGTCTTTCCAGTTTCTGCCAAGCTCAGAGACCCTGCCCCTCCCAGCTTCTGCCAAGAGGAAGCTCCATTTACGACTCCCGCCAATAAAACATTTGCCTGAGTCCGGACAGGGCTTTGTTCAGAGCTCCTGTATTCTGTGGGGCTCCCCTTAATTCAATTATCAGAGAGATGGCATATCCTTAGTGTGGCCAGCAAAAGGCAGATAGGCCTGGGAACACAGCTGTGACTCAAGTTTCACTCCTGATGGGGGTAGTTGCCAGGCAGAATTCAGTTCCTTAAGCCAGGTTTCAGATAAAATGTCACTTTTTGTTACCCAGTTTTCTGCATTCAAATAAAACTAAACATTTTTACATATGCAGCTAGGATGCTGATTCTAAGTTTAAAACTATGACATTTAAACAATTGAAACCTATGTGACACACAAAAGTAGGTCACTCAGTCAATTTAAACATTTAGATTTTTTTAGTGTCTTTCAGTCCAAATTTACTTAAACTGCTGAAATCCACAGCTCAGCCAGTCTTGTTATAAACCTTCAAGTCACTTCAGAATATAACTTTACATTGGATCCACCTCTCAGTAAGTCTTTCTTTGGCTTGCTTTGGGTTCATTTATTCAGTTTTCTACAAAATCTGGTGGTTTTAAAACGCCGGCTTTTGGATAGTGGTGAGTACTGGTACTGCACCCCTTTTTGGGATTTAAGAAAATGAATTCCCAACAGTTATGGGTTTGCTTTTGGCAATCAGCATTGCCACTCCCAATGGTTTCAGACTACTGTGTGGGTAGTCCAATGGTGGTTTTAGGCAGCGTCCTTCTGTGCCCATAACATCGGCAAAAATGAGTGGCAGCCTATTCTTCATGCATTTCCCTGTGCATTTTCTGGGAAGCTCTGGCCATCATGATGTTTTCCATGTCAGTACTGCACAGTTTTGAGGTAGGGCTCGGATGCATGGGTAAATACATCCCACAAGCCCCCCTCTTGCGATGGCCATTCTATTTCACGAATGGGACTCGCAAGACCTGGGATGTTTCCTCATCTTCTTCCAATAGATGGCACAGTTCAGCATCTTTTTCTCCATCCGGTCGGATCGATCGGTTCTCCTCGCCGGTCCTGATGGGAAAATTGGGCGGTACCCCGGGCCCGTTGCGTCTCTGCTCCCGGTCTCCGGATCGTCCTCCTTGGCCCGTCTCCAGGTTTTCTTTCTCCTAGGACGACAAAGGAAGAGCGGCAATACCTATTCATAGACGTTTTTCCACCACTGTTGAGATAGTGGGGCAGCATATGCATTTCATCATAACGAAACATTACATTCTTATTTTGAAAAAAAAACAGTATAACTAAGATACAGTTTCATGCAAATCACAATATTTTAGAGACTAGATGTTGTATGTTTTATGGTTGGCACTGAATTAGTCTGAGACAATACCCGCTAGGATTCCAGAGGATTCCTCCAGTAGTTGCAGAGTGTGCCTGGGATGGCAACATTTCAACTGGTTTATGTGGACCCACTTGTCTTCCCCCTCTGCCAAAGGACCTTTGGGGATGTGGATTTTGTAGGCCACAGGGGAGATCTTGTCGATGATCTCAAAGGGTCCCTTCCATGTAGGCAAGAATTTCCGCTGTTTTGCCTGGTTTCTTTGGAAGTTGTATAGATAGACCCGGTCTCCCACCTGATATTCCTTCCTGGAAGTTTTCAGGTCATAATGGGTCTTCATGCTATCAGCCGATCTTTCCAGATTCCGCTGAGCGTAAGCAAAAGCATGTTGGAGGTGTTTCCTTAAATTCTCCACATACTCATGAGTAGTGGAGGCATTTATCAGTGTCTACTCTTGGGTCCTGTAGAGCAAATGCTGCGGAAGCACCATCTTGCGCCCAGTCATCAATTCAAATGGTGACATTTTGGTTGCAGATGAAGGGGTAGATCTGATGGCCATTAGGACCAGAGGTAATCGGATATCCCAACTTGGCCCAGAATCTGCCACAAACTTCTTTAATATGCTCACAATGGTTCGGTTATATCTCGCTACTGCCCCAGAAGAAGCTGGCCTGTAAGCAATATGTAACTTCCTTTTGACCGCCAGTATCTCCCACATCCTTGTCATCACTTCACTGGTGAAGTGGCTACCCCTGTCTGACTCAATCCTTTGAGGTAGACCAAAACGGGAAAAGATATGGTTAATCATCAGGGCAGCTGCGGTTTCTGCCTTGCAATTTGGGGCTGGGAGACATTCCACCCACTTGGTAAACAAGCATGTCACAGTCAACATGTACTTATTCCCCCTAGCAGAGCGAATCACGGGGCCTACAAAGTCGATTTGTAAATCTGACCATGGCAGTGTCATCCCCCGCTTTTGGAGAGGCGCACGGTGTGTGAGGGATGATGGCTGAAATTGTGCACACACAAGACACCCCTTCAAATATTGGTTGAGGTCCTGGCCCATGTGTGGCTAGTATGCAACCTCTCTTAAGATTTCCAATGTTGTGTGAAACCCCCTATGACCGGCGGTGGCCGCATCATGGGTGTGACTTAACATCAGGCTTCGGAATGAGGTAGGAACCACCCACTGATCATGGCCAGCTTTGGATTTCCTTACCAGCAAACCGTCTTGGATTCGGAATATTTTTGGACATTTCATCAACACTCTTAGGTCCTCTTTCCCAATGTAATCGGTATCCGTCAGGGGAAAGTTCTCAGGGTCCTCAATATGCTGGTAAAATTTACCAATAATTGGATCCCCCTTCTGAGCGGTAATCAAATCAGCATCAGGGGTCTCCTTACTCCATTGTGCAATTGAAAGGTCGTTGTGAGCATTTGTCTGGGACCTAGTGATAGCAGTGACCTGGATTTCCCCCAACAGGGACTCAATCTCAATTAGATCCCCTTGGATGGCCCCGGTTTTGGCCAGCTGATCAGCTAAGTCATTTCCAGTTTTGTCTGGTCCCTCTACTTTGGAATGACCCTTGATCTTCTTCCAATAGATGGTCATCTCATTCGAGGTGACCAGGTCATCAATGTTTTGAATCAACTTCCCATGTTTCAAGGGTTTGTTGTTAGCACATAACATGCCTCTGGTTTTCCAATTAACCAGGTGCTCCACGAACCCGTTCCGTACATAATCCGAATCTGTGATTATGACCAGTTCGTGGAGTTGATGCTGGACAGCAGTGAGGATGGCCTGATGCACAGCCATCAATTCTGCCACCTGACTACTTCGGGGAGCAATTTTGTATCCAGCGGAGGGTTCTGGGGACTCATTCACCCATGCATTCCCTACGCCGGCCACCAGTTCTTTCTCCCCGTTGTTGTCAACATGGTACGAGCATCCATCCACATAGACAATGGGCATTCCCTCACACTTGTCCTCTTCAAAGACTTTGTGTGGGGAATTAAGGTATGCCTCCGTGTTGTCCTTGATTTTTAGACTTTCGTCCTCGAGACAGTTTTCTCTGGCACAATCATGCAAGTCAGCCAGACCTTGCGCGAGTGGACTCTTCTTGTTTTGGCCATATCTGACCTCCACAGGAAAGCCTTGCATTGACAGAATCCAGGAAGTAATTCGGGAATTACTCACATTTCCGGCCCGGATTCTATCACTTTGGAGATATTGCAGAGGCTGGTGTGGAGTCTCCACTATGATGTGTTCCCCCTGGATAAACGGGCGGTAATTCTTCAATGCCCACACCGTTGCCAGGAGTGCCTTCTCACAATCGTTGAATTTTTCCTCCACAGAGGATAAAGTTTTGCTCGCATAGGAGATTACTTTATTGACCTTGTCATGCTTTTGGTATAATACTGCTGTCAAGCACGTATTAGAGAACCCCGTCTCCAGGAAGAACTCCTTGTTTCTGACAGGGTAAGCTAGGCAAGGCGCTTGTGAGAGGCTTCTTTTGAGTTGTTTTACTGCCTCGGCTTGTTCTGGACCCCATTCCCACTTGACCCCCCCCCTTCAGGAGATGAATCAGGGGTCTGGTGATCTCTGCGTAGCCCTCAATGAACTTTCTGCTGTAATTAGTCAGTCCAAGGAGGCTCCTTAGTTCTCGCAGAGTTGTGGGGTCTTTCAGTTTCTGAAGTGCTTCCACTTTCTTTTCCTGGGGACAGAGGCCCTGAGGAGTAATCTCATGCTCCAAGAAATTAACACGGGTTCTACACCACTGTGCTTTCTGAAAGGAAAGTTTTGCTCCGGCGGCCCTCAACTGCGTCAGAACATAACGGATCTCCCCTATGTGTTCCTCCACAGATGAACTTTTGATGAGGACATCATCTACATAAGCCAGGTTACCCCTCGCACCCAGGTCGGGCATGGCCTTATGTAGGAAAATATTGAACTCATTACCGGAGTTAAGGTATCCGAAGGGAGTCCGGGTCCATGTGTACTGCTGGCCCCCAAAGGTAAAAGCCAGCTTGTATTGGTCCTCCCTACTGACAGGCACGGTCCAGTATCCATTGGTCAGGTCTATTGCAGTGAATACCTGTGACCCCTGGATCTGGGCCAGCCCTTGGTCAATGTAGGGCAGAGGCCATCGGGAAGTATGGATCCGTTTGTTGAGCTCCCTGAGGTCAGCACAGAGTCTCCACTGGCCGTTTGGCTTCAATATTCCCAGCACCGGATTATTGAAGGTGCTGTGGACTGGACGGATTATTCCCCGGGACTCAAGGTTCTTAATTATTTCAGTAAGGGACTCCATTGATGCGAGAGGCAAGCGATATTGCTTCACAAACACAGGAGTCATGCCAGGGTCCGTGGGGATTGTTGTTGTGTGGATGTCGGTGTGGCCACAGTCATACGAGTCTACCGCAAAGAGATCTTGGAAATCCAAGAAAACTTGTTTCAACTTTTGCTTTTGTTCCAGAGTCACACAGGCATCAGCTAGGTTGACTCTCTCTTCCACCATCTGCCTGAAGCCTGGAAAGACTTCTGGTTTGGCTATTTCAGCGGCCTCCTCCAGCTGGGTGGAGAAGTCCCTGGTCAGAGTGCTGATTTGGACTGGAGGCTTCAGGTGGGAAAGGCAGCCCTCATGGACCTGGAAAATCACCTCATCCCTCCTGAAGTCACAAGTCACATCTTCCTTACCATAAGGGCAGGAAGTGTACACCAGGAAGTTCCCCCCATGCCGGGTAAAAATCCTGCCTGGTGTTGTATTGTCATCACTGTCACTGTCAAAGCAGTCCTTGGGGATTGGCCCTAACAGTTCTTTTACTAAATCGATGGAAAAATGTCGGTCATCAACCGCCATTCCAATAATGGTGCCTGCGGCTAGAGTAATACTCTTTAAGTCGCTGTTATCCACCTCTATTAGAATGGTGTCATGTTCTATGTTGACTAATGGAGTTGGGTTTACCCCCAACCCTTGCTGTTGGAGAGAAGCGTTTAGATGTATGTAAGCATCAGGGTTTTTCAACTCTTGTCCCCTTTTAACTTTCACTTCCAGGGAGAATTGTCAGGTCCTTTCTGGGATGGTGACTTCCTCTTTAATCTGAATTTCAACTGCATAAGGTAGCAATTGAGCTGACCTAAATGCTTTTTCTGGATCATCAAAGCCCATGGGATTATCCGCTAATCGGGACCAAGCTTTGAAGTTTATTAGGTCCAAACTAATGGCAAAGCGATTGAGAATGTCACTGCCTAAGTAAAAGGCGGCAGGGACGTCTCGCACGACCCAACAATTGTGGACTATGCTCTTGTTGCCAATGGAGATTTTGAGCATACACCTGCTTGGCAGGAGATGTTTGGAATTAGGTGCTTCCAGGTCCATTTCCCATTTGTCTATCAGTTTGAATGTGGGAATGGCTGGATCTTTTGGGAGTTGGCGAAACATGGCTTCGCTGATGAAGCTCTTACCGTTGTTCACACACACTCGAGCGAGAACAGAGTCCTTCCCATCATTTAACTGAACAGGGATGAACAACTGCTCTCCAATTTGCTGAATATCAGCCAGGCTCTGAGCTGATTTCACATCTTTCTGGACTATAGGAGTGGGAGTTTCTGATTGTGGATTAGTATAGAATCTCAGAGTGTTTCCTTCCAGCGTGGAGTACCACTTTAGACTGGAAGGAAGGTTGATTTTCAGAAATAGAGAGGACCCTCCATCACCAGTCTGTTGTCCTACTGCTATTACTGTCACGTCAGGAATTTGGCTATTCTGGAAGTGAAATTCTACTTGGTCAGATTTTTGTTCAACCATGTGGCAGGTGCCGTTTAAACTAACATGGTTGACACTCTGTTTTAATTTTATTGGTCGGCTAGTCTGGGTCCAGAGTACCTTGTTTACGCAATCTATTAGGGGTGACAACCTTCTCAGGAGGTCATTCCCTAGTAAACAAGGGGTGCCCTCTGGGGTCACAACTATGACCGGGTGTTTCAACTTATGTCGCCCAATTTTTATGTCCAAATCTGCCGTCCCCTCGACGGGAATTTCCTTCCTGTCAAAGTTCTGCAGTTGTCCAGGAAGAGAGGTGAGAGGAATTTGGTAATTCCCTCCCCTTCCTGCATTCAGTTCGTCAAAGGCCCTTCTGGACAGAAGGGTAGCTTGAGATCCAGTGTCCACCAGTGCCAAAATTGTACCCTGCCCCTGTACTTGTACCGGGGCATAATATCTTCCCTCCTTCTCCTCAAGGAGGCACAGATAATGCACATTTTTGGACAACTGGTGGGCTAACTTTCTGGTTTTGGACATCGCTAGCGAAGAGATTTGGGCAGAATTCTGTGGAGAGCCTTGGGAATCTGAAAGAAAAAGTTGGCAACTGGAGATCAGAGCCATTGTGGGTTCCCCTGGCTCCTGTTCTGGGCCGCCCCCCCCCTTTTTGGAGGCAGTCACCAGGATGGGTTTGAACCCGGGGATTTTCTTGATGTTGGTTCTGGGATGAGATGGTGGGCGGCGGTAGCTCAGTCTCCACATCTCCCCAGTCTGGATTTGCATCCTTAGGGACCCATTTTTCTTTGGGAGGAGTTCCCCTCTCTCTGAAGGAGAAGATCCTTTTCCCAGGATCCTCTGAGGACCCCTCTCCCTCACATTGGAAGATCTGTACCTCCTCCTCAAACTGAGTCTGTTTGGGTCTTTTGTTTCTCCTACCCCCCCTCTGCTCCTTAGGAGGCAGACTTTCAGGGGCAAGAGATTTTGTTTCCGGTTCCTGGGTTTCCAGGGGCTGTTTACAAGTGAGGAAGGAAGCTTCCTCCAAGGCTTTACACCCCCCTTCCCCTTGTGCCTCCTCCCTGGGAACCGGTGTGTTATCGGGGTGCTGCCCCCGTCATTGTTCTGGAGCACCAGGTCCAGAGTTGGGTGCGTTCTGCGCCGGCATGCCGATCTGAGGGTTCTGCTGAGCCCTCAGTATTTGACCCAGATCCCGTGCCATATTTTGGACCTGGCGCTCTAGCTGGGAAACCCGCTCAGGCTGATACGGGGCCCTGTTTTCTCCCCTGGGCTGATCCCGGGAAGGGTAGCTATCCCTTCTTTGGTAGTACCCCTGGTTGGGAAGATTCGGGTACCCCTCCACCCTTGGCCTCCCCTCTCCTGGATTAGGTTGTCTGGGCTCAGGGAATTGGGGAAAGAAGGGTGGAGGATTTTGGGGCTGAAAATTGGGTGGATACCTGGGGAAAAAGTTCTGCCCAGGGTTTGGTAAATTTCTGCCCTCCTGTGGAAAGTTTGGAGGGAAGTTCCCTGGGTTAGGTGCTTGGCTGGATCCCCCCCCTTGGGCTGGAGGAGTCCACACATAACCGAGGATGGGTCGATTTCCCTTGTAACGGGGACTTACATAATCAGGAGAGCGAGGGACCCCATTTGTGGGGCTGCCTCCCTGGCTCCCTGTCTGTGACTGGCCCGAGGACCTTCTGGGCCTAGCATTATTAGGTGCAGGTAGGTTTTTAGGCCCCCCCATCTCCAACTCTAAAACGGGGGTGACCTTTACCTCTGCCACCTTGGCAGCAGCAGGGGTGCTGTTGGCTTTGGGGTTTTTCTGGGCATTACTTTTGCTATCTACCGGTTTCTGCACCTCATAGATCCGGGTAGCCTGTTCAATGGCCCAGTCTAAAGATCTTTTCTCGTGAAAATCCCTCATGAGCTGGGTCATTATGTATTTGGGCAAGGCATGAAAAAATGTATTAATGAATTCTCTACTGTCTGTGCGCACTCTTCTGGTGGTCTGCGCAAAAGCACGCTTTAACTCCTGCACAAATTCTTGTGGGGCCTGATCCTCCCCACATTGTAAATTGTAGGCTGCCTTGCGAGCCTCTTGAGGATTTCTATGAATGGAAAAATGTTTCAAGATGGCCGCCTTATAGGTGGACCATCTTAAATGATTTTGGTCCTCCAGCCCCGCAAAGAAACTGGAGTATTCCGGGGAGAAGGTCCACTTTACATATTGAATACAGCTTTGGCTGTCCTTCAAATGGAAAGTCTCCATCATTTGCTCAAACAACTCTAAGTGCTCCCAAACAGAATACTTAGTGTTCTTATGGTAAGGCGCGATGACGCTCCTGATCGCCTTAATCTGCTTTAAGGGGTCCTTAAGCAAGGCCCTTTTTGCCTTATTGGCCTTTTTGGTTCGGGTAACCCTGGTCCATTCATCCTCTGACTCAGAGGCACTGCTCCCAGAGGTTCCTGTCTGTTCTTCCAGGTTTTTCCGGATTCTGCGAGCCTGGGAATGGCTGGCAGAATGTGGGGACCTGGTCTCCTGTGTCCTGTACCGCTCAGAGGAGTCCTCAGATCCCTCCTTGCTGCCAGGATTTGCTGGGTACCCCCCCACTGACCTAACTGGGCAGAGGTTTTCAGGATGCCCTTAAGGGGCCTACTCTCCTTGGGTTCCCCACTGAACTGTACTGTACTTGGGTGCCCATACCCGGATGCCCACCCCTCCATTCCTGAGTGGTACTGGCCTATGAGCCCCATACTTTTAGCTGGATAGTAATCTGCCATCCCTGTGGCCCTGTGCTCATGTGCGCCAGGGGACATGGGGGTGGTAGAGTCCAGGGACTGGGAGAGATGAAGGCCCCTGGTGTTAGGGCTCCTGAGGTTATGGTCAGGAGTCTCTCTTTCCCAGCGGACCTCATCTCTATCCGCCCCTGCTCCCTGTTGCAATGCAAGAGCCTGCATTTGTGCTTTCAGTTCCTCAGTTAAGGCCTTACTGGACTCTATCAGTCTCTCCTGCATCGCTACCTGTTGTTGGAGCCTATCATTGTGTTGACAGAGGGCCTCATTTTCCCTCTGTGCTTCCTAGTTGGTCCTGGAGAACTGGGCCAGTCTTTGCTGCAGGAGGGTTACCTCCTGAGCTGTGTCCCTATTGGCCTGCTCCTTTCTTGCTAGAGCATCTTCCACCCTTCTGGTGTGCTCTACCAAGTTCTGGTTTTCTTTTTGGAGGTCACCCAGCCCCTGGAGGGCCAGGTGATTTTCTTCAATTTCCTTTTTTAAGTGGCCGACTTCCTGGCCTAAAGTGTCTCTTTCCTGACTGAGAGCCTGCATCTGTGCTGCCAGGTCGTCCCTCTGTCGTTGAAAGGCACCAGCTTTTTGGCGCTCCTCATCAAACTCTGCCTGGGTATCCAGGTCTTTCAGAATCAGTTTATTGCTCTCCTCTTTCTCTCTAACTAGCTGGCTTTGCAGGGTGACTACCTGCTCCGCGCATGCCCTGTTGAAATTGATCTGTTGCTCCAACTTTTTCTGGTTCTGCAGTAAGGAGTCCAAACTGTCTTGGTGCTCCTTCTGCAGGGCCAGAAATCTGGTATCCTGGTCTGTCTTTTCCTGTTGTAGGATGCCCATATCCTCTTTTATTGTAATGATATATTGCCTACTATCATTTTCTGACTCCTGGCTCCTCTGCAGCCTCTGCTCAGAAGAGGCCAGATCAGATCGGGCCTTCTCTAATGCCATCTGTTGCCTATTTGCCAGATCTTGGCTTTCAGTGCATTTATCCTGCATGTCTCCCATATATAGGTACAGGTATGCTGCTATCCTGGCAATCTTATTGTGTTCATCTTTGGCTTTAGGAGCCATATATAGTTCACTCAGGGCCACATGTAATGGACCCTGATCTCTCCATAGGTCTGACCCTGTTTCAGTGACCTGTCGCGTGATGGCCTGCAACCAGGCATCCTGGCCCTGTTCAGTCCATTCACCTCTCACAAATAGTTTATGTAAGAGGTGCTCTCTGGCTATTTTCATGTCTACTAAGGTCGTCATTCTAGAGATTGGTCTCTGTCCTGACTTACAGAAGTTTGTATTTTATTTTTGCAAAACAGACCTTTTCCTAAGAGCGTTCCTATGAGGAGTGCTTTACAGCGTAACACAGCGTGGTGATCCGACCGGATATGTGTATCTGGTCGGCTGGCACGCTGTATTAATCTGCACAAATGGTAGATCTAACCCAAACGTCCGGCACGAGCCCCCAATTTGTAAGAGGATTCAATTCAGCACTACAGCCAAGTCAACGCCTAGTCTAGAATACTGAATGAAAACCCTTATTGATATATCTTTATGTCCAGTTCATGCGTTCTGGATGACTACCCCTATATAACACCCCTCTCTCAGAATCCCCCTGACCCCACTAAGCCAAGAAGTAGTTCTGTTCTGCAAGTTAAAAGGTTTAATTGATCATTTAAACAATATATATATATATATATATATATATATATATATCACGCTTTATAATAAATTAATAATTGAATATCACACTTAATCTGATATGATAAAGATTAACAACGGAGAATCTGGCACTAGCACACTTCTTGATAATCACTAAGGAGTTGACATGAAATGGATAAGATAGCAACAATACTTTTATGGTTTCAAATGGATGCAATGTGGAATGAAATGCAGTACAGAAAATAACTTGATAGGATTTCAGCAAAGACAATGTAATCACTTTCTTGTACAATTCACCCCCCCTCTTTTATGCAATGCAAGGAAATGGAAGGAAGGCACACAATTCTCAGAAATGCAATTCAAACGTAATTCAGTTCACCCAGCAACTTAGACTACAGAAGTTGAAAACACAGGCCCAAATGCTTTTAAATGTGCTGGCAATGTAGAAAAAAATATGCTAAAATGCTTTTAATTCCCTCTAGGAGTTTCAGGGTGAGTGGTATCTAGTTAATATTAGTCCAGGCTCACACTAGCAATGATTCAGGGATAATTAGCAGGTTAAACGAATTTCTGGCAAATGGAAGGCAAGCAGCAGCAGATTTTTTTACACGTGGAGAAATTTGCAAATCGCGGTAAAATTCGCGAATGCGCCGAGCGAGATTACAGAGGAACTACAAGTGCAGCTTGCAACTAGAAAATGACAGGTGACAGCTTTACAAATGACAGGTGACAGTTAGGAGGCAGTTCTACTTAGATTAAAATAGAATTGATCATATTATTTTAACTAAGAGATTGGTTCTGCACAGTTTTCTAGGTACTCACACTATATTCTTGAGTTAAATGGGCCACGCCACGGATCTGGTCAGGTTTTAGACTGGACTCTGCACTTCACAGTGATCTGGGTCAGCTCTCTCTGGTTCTGCTAACAGTGATCTGGGTCAGCTCTGCTCTCTCTCTGGTTCTGGAAATTTGATAGATTTGAAGTCTCTATGTCTGCTCTCTGAAGGTTGATGGAGGTAAAGTATGGATTTTCCCGGCAGAGCTTCCAGCTGCAAATGGATTTGAAGGTCCCTATCTGTCCTGTCTGTCTGCTTTTATGTGTTTAGAATGTGGGTGTGTTCTAGCATCACTGACCCTACCTCTCTCTCAGCTTCTAATTGGTCAAACTTCCATTTCTCCCCTGATTGGGGGAGCTAAGTTGTGTCAGAGTGATGTCATTTTACAGCCTGCAGAAAGTCCACTCCTCCTGTCAACTTACACACAAATCTAGATTTGAACCAAATACATATTTGC
Source organism: Ambystoma mexicanum (assembly GCF_040938575.1). Lineage (NCBI taxonomy): Eukaryota > Metazoa > Chordata > Amphibia > Caudata > Ambystomatidae > Ambystoma > Ambystoma mexicanum. The sequence continues at coordinate 916,422,022 of NC_090928.1, read as the reverse complement.
AGAGGTACATATTGTTTTAAAATCATATGCACCCATCATGCATTACAGGAGGTATACCCTGTCCAAATCTGCTCTTCCTGAGGGCTTGCATTCAGAAATGGCAATATTTTGCACTTTTTAACTGGTTTGCAATTTCTGACATTAACCCAAATTTATACACATGTGCGCAAGGAGTATGGACATTAGTTGATGAAGTGTCAGATTTTTCACATGCACACATTTTGAGTAATATCCTCTTTTCTGCTAAAACCCCCCTGAACATGCCACCGGTTCTAAAAACCTCTTAAAATGTGGGCAGAAAAATCACAAGAATTATGGTGTCATTTATACAATTTTCACATGTCCGCTCTATGAGTTATTCATCTTTTTAGAGTTATGTTCTGGCTATAGAGGTGTGTCTTTTCATGTCACATGGTACAGAAACCAGTCTTTCCAGTTTCTGCCAAGCTCAGGGACCCTGCCCCTCCCAGCTTCTGCCAAGAGGAAGCTCCATTTACGACTCCCGCCAATAAAACATTTGCCTGAGTCAGGACAGGGCTTTGTTCAGAGCTCCTGTATTCTGTGGGGCTCCCCTTAATTCAATTATCAGAGAGATGGCATATCCTTAGTGTGGCCAGCAAAAGGCAGATAGGCCTGGGAACACAGCTGTGACTCAAGTTTCACTCCTGATGGGGGTAGTTGCCAGGCAGAATTCAGTTCCTTAAGCCAGGTTTCAGATAAAATGTCACTTTTTGTTACCCAGTTTTCTGCATTCAAATAAAACTAAACATTTTTACATATGCAGCTAGGATGCTGATTCTAAGTTTAAAACTATGACATTTAAACAATTGAAACCTATGTGACACACAAAAGTAGGTCACTCAGTCAATTTAAACATTTAGATTTTTTTAGTGTCTTTCAGTCCAAATTTACTTAAACTGCTGAAATCCACAGCTCAGCCAGTCTTGTTATAAACCTTCAAGTCACTTCAGAATATAACTTTACATTGGATCCACCTCTCAGTAAGTCTTTCTTTGGCTTGCTTTGGGTTCATTTATTCAGTTTTCTACAAAATCTGGTGGTTTTAAAACGCCGGCTTTTGGATAGTGGTGAGTACTGGTACTGCACCCCTTTTTGGGATTTAAGAAAATGAATTCCCAACAGTTATGGGTTTGCTTTTGGCAATCAGCATTGCCACTCCCAATGGTTTCAGACTACTGTGTGGGTAGTCCAATGGTGGTTTTAGGCAGCGTCCTTCTGTGCCCATAACATCGGCAAAAATGAGTGGCAGCCTATTCTTCATGCATTTCCCTGTGCATTTTCTGGGAAGCTCTGGCCATCATGATGTTTTCCATGTCAGTACTGCACAGTTTTGAGGTAGGGCTCGGATGCATGGGTAAATACATCCCACAGCATATGATAAAATATCAGTCTATATTAATCCCAGGGTTGCCCTGTCTCCGCCCTCCACATTTCTTGAATCTGGTTTATAGCATGAGATAGACCCGCTAGATGCCCCCCAGTATTGGAGCTATCTTCACTTGCAGCTACTTGCACGTCCTTAATCACTACACATTTGAAACAGAATATCACCTGCTCTCCACGCATCTGCGCTTTTCGCCACCTTCTGTCCCTCTATTGGTCCTGCGATGCTCGCACCAGCTCTGCTTCTGTCCTATGGAGCGTTGTTTCTAATTCTCTCTGCACACTGTTTTTTATATACATAACCAATGTGTAGCATTAACCACAGAGCCTTCGCGCTAGCAGCAGGAGCTACTTGCCTTGGTGCAGGTTGTGGTACATACTGGGGGTTGGTATAACCTGCAGTAGGTTGCAATGGGAAACTCCCATTAGGGGGCGGGCTGTGGGGCAACATTGGGTGTAGGTACCACCACCTTTTGTTCTTTGTTTTCCTCTGGGGCATCTTCTAAATCCTTGACCATTCTAAAAAGTTTGAGGATACCCTGCCTACTTTTTAAGTTTCTCCTTTTATACTTTGCTGCCAAATATGTGTACATGTGTCCCAATACATCCTTGTTGTTTGAGCCCTCTTTGGGCCATGGTTTGTACATTCTCCCTTTGGTATCCGTGGCCCAGTCACAATGCTATTTGAGTACCTGTTCCTTGTACCACAGAAGCGCGGAACAGATACATTCAAGTGGGGTATTCATAACTTTTCCCACTTCTCCCATTACTGAAAACACTTATTGCTCAAATAACCGATACAGCGGCACTGTTCTATCCCACCTTCCCAACACTGTGCAAACTCTCCGCATCCTCCCATCAATCCTCAACCGAAACCACCCCCCTTGTCCAGTCCCGCTCAAACACATGCCCACCACTACACACCTTTATTCAGACAACTGGGCAACCATTCCCTGTACCACAACAATTCTATATACAAGTTAAATCACAATTTATACCAAAAACATAGTCAAAATATAGAACACACTTGTTTACACAATGGGTTGGACCCTTCCTCTGTTTCCTTGCTGAAAGACGAGGTAATTTCTCCTTCTCACGCACCATTGCGCTGGGCTGAGGGTTCCTTGGCTCTCTAAATGAAGGATTGCAACTTGTACGCTGCCATCCTTCTTGTATGATGAGATTGCTTTTTCTCTCTGCTCTTTTATAACTGTTATATTATCTAGAACCTCCTCATTTCCCTCTCATCAGAGGAGCTCCCTCTGGCCACTACTATAAATCCAATATAACACCAGGTGGTCTTCTCTCTCCACAAACTCACAACCACTCAACTACACACTCCCCCCATTATTTTCTCCCATAAAGGTGCACTTTTGTCTATGCGTTCTCCTGAGCACCTCTGATGCGAGGCCCCGGTCAATTCACCTGCACAGCTGGGCACAGCGATCTGCTCTTAGTCATACACATGGGACTGGTCACTGCAGACGGGTGCCATGACCCAGGATGTGTGGGTGGGGGACCCTTGGGGTCACAGAGAGTGTGGGATCACATAGGGTTGACCACGTTTGTAGGTGAATGACCCAAAAACTGACCAATAAAAAACAATTCCAAGTTGGCCAAATAATCGATGCACTGTTTGCAAGGAAAACAATATTTTATTACATGCAAAAAGTATCAGACTTTCCCGTAGGACTGAACTGACATGGAGCTCGCCCCACCCAAAGAAATAACAGCTTTTAAAGCGGAAAACTGCAAATTAACATAACTATGCATAATAAAGATTACAACATGACCCTGCACTCCACATTGGCTAACACCTATAAACAATTCAAATTGTCCCCTATAGTCCATTACCATATTATTCACACATTATCTAAAATGCATTCCCCAAACATGTGACCTACTACATCATCATTACAAATCTCAGGCGTTGATTGACAACATTTTTGATATAATACATTGAATTAATGAGTAACTATTCCTGACCTTCATGTGATGTGCACCACTCCATCAGAGCCTGATCAAAGTGTGAATAGCGACGTCAACTCTGCTTGGATAATACAATGTCCCTCCTCCTTATACCAGACAATGTGGCAAACACAGACAGCTCCCCGCCCTTATAGATACATGTATTGGCATCATCTCTACTCCTCACATCCCAAATCATAGTACAGCCCTAGCAAATCTCCCTCCTTATCTGTCTGGGAACCCAGGTGACCATGAATGACATGATCGGGTCACCACCTTTATGTTTACATTTTGCTTATTTATGGATTCCTAGAGTTCAGCACCACAGTTTAAATAGGATGACTGCTCTTTGGGTGAGGGCAGTAGTGCTCTAAATCTTTACCAGGCATCTTGGCATCACAGAACCCTATGCTCTGCTCACATGAATTCAACATTCAAAGGGAGCATCCCCACCTTTCCTCCCTGGATGCAACTTTCCTTTTCCAGCTCCTCCGAGCTCTGCAGCTGCACTCAATTAACTATTATTGACACAGCCCATTTGGCCTTGGCAGCATAACTTCTCTCTGGGGGATCGAAGGGGGACTTATCACTGAACTCAGCTAGACAGCAGAGCCGCAGCTCCATGTAGGACCTATTTCTCTTACTTTCACAAACACATCTGTGATGTACCCTGAAAGCCAACATGGTAGATCTCCTGCTCCCTTAGCCCCTGGATCTTGCCTTTGCAGCAACACTTCTCTGACTCAATCTCACACACCTACCTACGTCAGTTACCTACTAGCAGATATCTTGAAACATGAAATTGTATATTACTGGTAAATACAAAATTCATCACCCTGCCTTTAACCTCTGCAACCACAACGTGAATATATTGTTGTTCTTTCTGTTTTGTTATATAGTGCTTTTAATATGTGTCAAAGCTAACTACAAATGGACAAATGCCCATTCTACTGTGCCCAACAAAACCTCCTAGCACAAGGCCACCTGCTAATATGTTTTGCACAGCCTGAATCTATTCGTCTGCCTGGGACGTTTCACTTGAATCCCAAAATTGCTAGCATGTTGTATGAAAACGGACACTGATTACTTTTGGTTTAAGTAATCCCACAAAACCCAGCTTTAAATCCTGACAGTTATGTGCACCTTCTCCATGGCAAACATTGAAAGAGTTGCTTGCAGGACTAGATTTTGTAGTATAGCAGCTGCTGTACTGGAGGTTGAGTGACAGGTGTGTAGCTCTTGGTAATCTGCTAACTGCCCACTGGTCCACATGCCATATCTCTCCCATCAGTGATATGCACAGTGGCCTCCATCAGTGCCTTTCATCTGGTTACTGAACGTTTTCTGTGAAGATTGGGCACTGGAACTGTGAAAAAGTATGCATGATTGGGAACCTGATATATAGATCAAACAGTTTCACAAATTATTGAACACTTACATCCTCATATACGAATAGGGCAGGTGTTAAAATACTAACATTTCTCCTACTTTACTGGACTGTGTAGGTTTGCTGCCAGGCTTGTCAGCAGGGATGCCTGCCTCACTAATTGATGATCCAGAATGAGCAGTTGAGACATCATCCTTGCCACCTGGAGAAGGTTACAGTAGGTATGTGTTCCGACAGGTACTTCAGCATCAGTTTTTTCTTCAACCGTAAGCACTGTCCCTAAATAAAAAGTTGCAGCAACTGTCCCACTTTTTCTCTTTCCTTCCGAACCACACAATTCCCCTCAATGATTGTTTTCGGATGACTCCACAAATGTGCACCCAGCTTCTACACAGATATTTTTTTACAGAGTGTGCAGATTACAATCTGGTAATTCTATCAATTGCAAAAAAATCCTATGTCTTTAATAGAAAGAGAAATCACACTGACAATGTCAGTGAAAGAGATTCCAGTTTTAGTGCTGACATATTCAATAGTGGGCCATAAAAGTTAGGTCCCTAGGGTTGTAACAGTGCTGTTTTTTCCTGCCCCTGTTCTTCCAGTCATACTTGAACTACAAGCCCTACTCTGCCTTAATTTTTTCTTGGGCACACACAATGGCATTGATGGGTAGATGTCTGCTTTGTGCTGTGCTTCTGTTGCTCCTCACGCTTGCACTTACATGTTCAGGGCTGACTGGAGCACCATCCTCGCTATCACTAGAGTACATTGGTCATTCTTTCCTTTTCCTTTTACAAAAGCTGCTGAGGATAAATAGTGGGTCAAGGACCTAATCATCATTGCCTGAGAACTCTGATATTGAGGTATTTTGACTTTGGTCTCAGTTTCACCACCGTCCCCATCTTCTTTTAAAGTAATTACCTAGTCTGCAGTCACAGCTGGACACCGTTTTTCATTTCCCAGTGTTTAACCATCCTCCTGCAACTGTACCTTGCCACTGAACAGTGTTTACAGCACTAGAGATCCAGTCATTTTCTTTTCCCTATGATGCAAAATAGATTGTCTTAGGCTCAGAATCAGCAGCACCTCCTTGCTCACTACTGGTTTCAAAACAACACTAGTGGAAACACCAGGTACACCATATGGTAGTTGCTGTTGTTATGTGAAGAATTGGAATGGTTGAACACATTCACAGCTTGGAGATGGGCACGTTCTCACTTGCTAGAGGCATTTGTGCATAGCACAACTAGCGCCAAGTTGCCTTTTTGCGTAGTTGCACTGTACCCTTAGGGGTATGAAACGGATAACATAACATAACAGTGTGGCCTTTGTGAGAATGCAATCTCTTGGTTGAGTGAATTGTCTACATACATAGAAGAGGCAACATATAAGTATGCATGAACTATGCATAAAATGAATGCACTTGTTTTCACTATCATGCTGACCAAAAAAATTATATTGCTCAGAAATAATATTAATTAAGGTGAAGAAAAAGGGGGTAATTCATGGAATAAATGTGCACCGAGATTTGTGGTGCAAGCTGGAGCAAGCGTGAAAAAGCTAGCGCATGTATGCGATTCATGGAAGGCCCTGCGCGCATTTTTCCCGGGATGTGCGCCAAATCTGCATGTGGCGCACATGGGCGCACACGTCACTGTGACATCCCGAACGCTGTGCGCGATGTACACAGCAAAAGCGCACAACGTGTAGCGGCCACACCAAAATGGGGGTGGAACACGCAGAGTGGGGAACAACGCGTGAAAATGAGGGCGTAACTGGGGAAGTACTGCTGGGAAATACACTGAACGCCCACACGCTTACGAACTACACGTATTCATGAAATCGAAAAGGGGAATCCTGCACATGCCAAAAGACATGCACAGGCATAAACTCGTCCGCCATGCGAAGGCAGGCAGAAGCGTCCCCTTGCAGTTTAAAAGTGCGCGCAAACAATAAACATGCATATACAGCTACGATGAATGTCCCATTTCTCGCAGCACTGATCGTGGGACACCACAGGAGGAGGAGAATAGCCAGGCCCCACATTTTTTTGCCCAGGACCCGCCTTTTTGGGATGCCCGATGACCAGGTCTATGTCATGTATAGGTTTAGACCTCGTATCATCCTAGACCTGGTCACTGAGTGGGAGGACGTCCTCACATTACCCACCTTGTGCTCCAAAGCACTGAGCCCCTTGGAAAATGTGCTCAATGTCCTGCATTTTTTGGCCACTGGGTCATTTCAGCGGACAACTGCCATAGGCACCAGGCTCAAAATCACTATGGAGAACATCTTTAGGTTGGGACTATTTTACTTGGATTATTAACAAACAATATGGCAATTTCTATAAATTGACAGGGTATTGCCCTTAGATAGATAATATTCACACAAAATGTTAGGCAACACACAACTGTGTAAAAGCTACTAGCAACCACCTGAAAACCCAGGACTAGGTCCAGATCGTAAAACCAAACCCAAAGAGAAGGTTTTATTTATTTTACTGTGGGGTGGACTCAAATCTATTCATAAGGAGAATAGAACAAGGTTGTGGCTGAAGACAGAAGGATAGAGCGAAACAAGGGTGCTATCCCTGCCTAAAGTGCGCTCTTGACTAGGTTGAGGTGTTACATCGCCTGTCTATTAGTGACAGAATAAGAGTAAAATTGCCACTTCTATAGTATGTAATACATTCAACCTTGAGAGTCCCAACCCACTCTCTTCCCGATTGGCTTAAATCGGAAGAGACTACCAATAAAACCAGGGAAAGAACTACTTTCTTGGGGGGCTTCAGTCAACATGGAGGCACTCACATAGCTTAGTTACCAAGAACTGAGCTATGCGGTATAGTGTTTAGAGTGTTGTTGGCCTGGGACTACTTTACCTGGACTACTTTTCCTGAAGACTATTTAAACCACACCCAAACAGCAGAACACGCTTTGCATGATGCTCACCATGTCCAGTTGGGCCTCCAGTATTCTTTGATGCCAGCTATTCTTGGAACCGCGTGCCTGCAGAGAGAAAAAGAACATCGTTATTGGAATCTTACCTGCGAGTAGCATCCTGTCTTCAGCCCATCTTCAGCTCCTGATTCTGCTTACCTCGAGACAGTCGATCCAGCGAACTCCATCTTCTGTGCACCGCATGCTTCCTGGAACGCAGCAACCTGAAAAGGAGAGAGAAGAACAGCATTAGTGAGTGCATGCTCACGATTCCACACAAACAACTAAAACCACACGATTCATGTCTGGTTATTTGCCTCTTGGTCAGCATCATTTCGGAACATCACTGCAACCAGCGAAGATCACCGCGGCCTACGAAGGAAGGGGAAAGACACAGGTTACCATATACAAGGCAAAACAGCCCCGCGCATTGCACATTACTTACCGGGCAGCATTACGCACACTGCGCTTTCATTTACCCGCTCGTGCTCAGCTCCAACCCACACCAAAATACCAAAATCTCTTTGCACACCTAAAGAGAAGGAATAAGACATTAACAAAAATAAGAGGAAGGAAGGAAAGAACAGAATAGAATACAAAGACTGTAAAGCAGCAAGACCTACCTTAAAGACACTCAAAAGGGCTCGCACCAGTGAAGCAACTTGGTCGCTCACGCCCACACGAGACTACGCACCACTGCCACGAAGAGCTGGATGGAGAGCACGCCTCCTAAATAATTACGGTGAGGAGAGGGCCAAGGGAAAGTTTTGAATCCAAGGGAGGTGGGAAGACACCCTACCAGAGACAGTTAAGTCTTGAACCCAGCCCTCCTGTATTTCAGGCTCAACTTCCATTGGAGACACTACCTAGGGATCGGGGAGAGGGTTCGAGGCGCCCCCGTGGATACCAGGTGAGCGTAACAGCGATGCCAATGGAATCATCACCTCTGTCTATGCAAACTATCCTGGGTCTATCCATGACAGTTTCATATACAGAATGTCCATCCTGAGCGGGGACCTTGAAGCTGGGAAGCATGGCAACACATGGCTCATTGGTGAGTACAAATGTCTGTGCACATGCATGCATGCATGTCACACACAGACAAATACACAATCCTACCTAATGACAACCATCCTCACCTCCCCAGGGGACAGTGCCTACCCTCTGAGCAACCACATGATGACACCAATATGGAACCCCACCACACCATCCCAGGTAAGATACAACGCATCCCATATTGCAACCAGGGGCATAGTGGAGCGCACATTTGGAGTGCTCAAGTCACGCTTCCGATCCCTTGACCGCTCTGGTGGCCAGCTACTGTATGCACCCCCAGTAGTGTGCAGGATCATTGTGGCAGCATGTGTCCTGCACAATGTTGCAACACGGCGGGGCGTACCGGTGGACATGGTGGTGCCCCCACATCCCCAACCACAGGCACAGGCGCTGCTCATGGGAGGGGAAAGGACACGTGGTGAGGCAGCCCGGACCCAGCTTGTGGCCACATTTTTCACCTAAACTCCCACCCCTGCGGAGTGCACACAGGCCTGGCACATACCAGGTGACAATCAATGATGACAAAGAGACAGTCAACTGTCACAACCTTACCACCCTGAGAATGTTTCCACGGAAGTGCCACATTGTGTGTATCCCTAGCTACTTAAACATAACCAATCCTGTGTGACCAAAAGGAACACATGCAAGGTGCATATGCCACCACCCCCTGCATGCCATGGCATGCAACAGCTAAACAGCCAACCAAATGCACAACACATGACACAATCGTCATTAAGTGCAATGTGAGAAATGTAAAAGGCATGAGACATTCACACATGCCATGCGACCTGATGAACTCACTTGCCAAAAATCTCCCACACATACAAAGGGGGTCATTATGAGTATGGCGGTATACCATAGACGGTGCTGGTGTGTCACTCACTCCGTCCATATCGTACCACCATATTACAAGTAACCCTGGTGGGTGGTGGGCTGTGTGGTGGTCGCCACAGCTTCACCTGCAGCTACCACTACCGGTGGGCCCTACCGGTGGGACCTGTTACTTACTGTCGGGTTGCAAGGGTGACAGGGTTGGATGCAACAGCAGCATCATCTGCAGCCGCAGGGGGTGGTGGCATGCCTGCACCAGCATGTGGCTAGACATCCTGCCCCTGTGGTGCACCTCTGCCTCTTCCTGCTCTACGGCCACCCTGGCCACCCTAGACTTCACATAACCCCAGGTCACCCAGCCACGTGCCCGACCACTCCCAACACTGGCAGGACACCCAGCTGAGCCCCCATAACCTTTGGTGGCCTCACAAACATGGCACAGATGTAACAATGCCAATGGGAGCTGCACTGAATAGTTGTCCTGGTCACTTGGGGTGAAGGGGGCAGAGTACATGATGGTAGACGCACCCATGTGATCCTGCAAGGCTGCCTGTGGACCCTGGGGATAAATGACATTCACGCAATGCTCGGGCACCCCAAAAATACAAGAAAAACATATACGCAACCCCTGTAGTCCGTGTAAAAAAAACTCACGTAGTATGCTGTGGCACCCTGGAACACAAAAAAGCGTGCGCGATTAACACGCAGGCTATTAACCTCAATCAATGGGGTATGCAGCAACAGGGGCACAGTGGGAAAAATAGCATGCAATAGGGTGCGCGACTCACCGTATGCGTGGAAAAGAAATACACGTAGCCACTGTAACCACTGTGAAGTAATCGCGTGTGAACCCCAAAGTAAGAAAAACACACACGTCGGTCTCCACTGAAAGCACGTACAGCGTGCTGCAGACCCGCGTGGACCATTAACACGTACGAAAGGAAACACCTGCGCGTGTTACGTCACTTATGTGCTTACGCACTAAGGCCCTTTCCCCGAATTACACACTGACGTGCTGTTTTTTCACGTGCCTATTCTCTCTGCATCAAGCTGGCCACACAAAAACACACGGAAGACCACGCTCATGCCCAGAAGGCTATTTTCCTGCCCCCAGAGCCCCAGGGAGTCTCCTACAAGCCATCTGCTGCTGCCTGCCTGTCTGCCTGCTGCCAACAGTGCCATGCAATTTGATGCCTGCACATCAGCCATCTGCAGGGGTACAGTTGCTGTGATCACTCCTGCTGGAACAGAAGACTCCCGACTGGTATCCCATTGCTCCACAGCCCAGCCCCAGGACCCAGTTGCCCACCCACACCTGCCTCGGGGGTTGCCATGTCCCACACAACACCATCCGGCACCCGTTGCAACCCCCCACCAGGGAGGCAGCGGGCTGCTAGCTTCAGTGCTAATGAAGTTGGCATCCTGGTGGAGCAGGTCCTGGGGCATTATGATGCCCTCTTCACACCATTGCGCGCTAACAAGGAAGGATGGAAGAGGATCTGGAAGGACATAGTGGGTGCAATCAACATGGAGGGGGAGGCACCCCGTGACATCAAACCCGTCCAGAAGTGCTGGGAGGACTACAAGTCCAGGACCCTCAAGAAGGCCCGGCGCTTTTTGGACGCAGCAGATGCAGTGGGCCGCCGGGTCCACCTTACCACCCAGTAGATGAGGGTCCTGGAGCACATTTTCCCAGTGCTTCATCACCAGATCCTCAGGATGCAGGCCCGTCTGGAGTCAAGCGGTAAGTGCCCATGCATTCCCGTTTTAAACAGTGCATGTTGCAGTGTGCTGGTAGTTAACCACTTCGCTGTATGTGTGACATGGGTCATGTATGGATGTGTGTGTGCAGGGAGATGATGGTGCTGCATGTGAGTCCAGTCAGACGTGACCCACATGGATGGTGTATGTGTTACAATGCATCATGCAGAGCAGCATGCGGAATGCACACATGTATGCATGCCTGTGTCGGTACTTGGACATGTTTGGGGTGTGAGAGATGGGTGCTGCTGTCATGGACATGCATGGTGTACATGTCCATGTGTCTGAGTAGTGTGTGAGTGATTGGTCAATGCCATGGATGCATGACATATGTCTGTGATGATGTGTTGATTCACTGATATAGCCTAGTCATCCTTGTATCCACTGTGTCTGAGGGTATACGGGGCCAGATGCATGACCCTGCGGTTATGTGTGTGCATGTGATCAGCATGTCCCATGATGCATGTGAGTTTCAGCCCACCATTGGATGTTTCTACGGTGCCTTGAACATGGATACAAATATTTGTTGCATGTGCCATGACTGTTCCTGCATGTGTGTGCCTTCACTGACCCATGTGTTGTGGATGGACATGATGGAAGTGACGTTTGACAGTGCCACTCATGTGATATTGCTTTCTGTCTAGCGGACTAGTGTACAGTACCCTGATGCTTGTGTTCAATGTCTCCCTTTACACAGCAGCGCTGTGGGGGAAAGCGGCAGGCATGCCTCAACCGGCCGGCGACGCAAGGCCCAGCCACCCACCCAGCTAATTCCATCATCCGGGAGCGAGAGGACTGGTGCCACGTCCGCCACTACGGCTGCAGTGGAAGGTGGGGGTGAGCCCCCACAGGGGCTTGCGATGGCGGAAGACAGTGCGAAGCCATCCAGGTTGGTGGTGTGTACAGTGGAGGAGGAGGCCGCTACAGAGAAGCACATGGGGCCTGGTGGGGGTGGTACCACTGGTGCAAGTGGTACAGTCCCGGGGCAGGGGCAGGAGGCAGCGCAGGTTGCCGCAGAGGGGCCTGTGCATGTCACTGTTCCTGAAACTGCGATTGCATCACCATGCACCAGCATGGATGCCCCGTCCCAGGCCTGTCTTCAGGTAGGGGGAGGTCCACGTCATCTGGCACTGCTCTACCTGCAGACGTGGGGACCCATGACAGGATTGAGTCCATCCTGATTGGTGTCGTGTTGCTCACACGTGACCTTCGTGATGACGCGCGTGCTTCCTGGGGGGACCATGCACGTCATCACGAAGAGATGTGTGCCAACGTGGCCCAGTTGGGAGGGATCATGGTCGGGGGTTTCCTCCATGTGTCGGGCAGTCTTGCGGCCCTCTTCTCCTCTGTGCACACTATACGCCCATCGTTCTCTGTGCCGTCTTCCAGCCCAGATGCCACTAGGGCCCCCTGTGGACCTGCTCCAACAAACGCAGCCAGGGTGGTGGAGATCCCATCCCTGCCACAGTCAGGAGTCAGAGCTCTAGCACAGGTGGTCACCCCAGTAACTGGATCGCTGGCGACAGATGATGTGCAGGCACATACAAGCAGGGCACCTGCACGACGGCCCCGGGTGTTTCCATCTACCCGGAGGCAGTCATGGCGGCAGCGGCAGGCATAAGAAAGGCGGCGGCAGGCTCGGCGTAGTAGGCATATGGCCTCAGGGCCCTCTACATCATCGGGGCAGGCATCGGCCGGTGGGCAGGAGGACCCAGGATTGGGAGTGTCTTCTGTGTGGCAGGGGTTGGGCAAGCGAATAGGTGCGGAGCAGCGGTGGGCAGAGAGGGCATGGCTCACAATGGTCAGGGCAGAGAACTCCATGCACAGGGCTTTGAGGCAGGCCAAGTGACTTGAGGCAACTCGCAGGGAGTTGGAGGAGGCCATGGCTGCATCCCTGCGAGACCTCGAGGGCAGGGAAGAGGCCCGCCACCGAAACATTGACGTGGAGTTCGATGATGCCCTGGCCCCGTACATCAAAAAGTGAGCCGTCGGACTTTCCCATCGCCTTTGTATATAGTTATTTAGGTTTAGACTTTCATTGTAAATAGTACCAGACATGTACATACTTTCGTTATTACATCATCCCATGGAGCAATGTTTTTTTTGTGCTTTTGATTTTTTCTTTACTTTCTATGGACTTTTGCCATGGACCACTTTTCATTTTTCATGTCGTGGATTTTTCTTTTTCATTGCATTTCTCTTTATTTTTGTTATTGCATTCATTGTTTCTTCATTTGCATGTGTGATTTTCATTATGTCATTTTGTTTACTTTTTAATACATTTCTTATTTCTTCATTATTGGTGGGGTCTACTCTCATTGGTTTTGTGCATGTCTCTATGAGCATTGCCTCAGACATGTGTTGCCACTGTGTGACTGTTGGACATGTATTCATGGCCATGCTGGTTGTTTCCAGACTCTCATGGCATGGGTAATTTAGTAGGGAGTGGGTGCAGTGGATGGTTGCGTTCTTGTACTAGGGGGCTGGGGGGATTTGGGTTGGCATTAGGGCCATAGGTCTGTTTTGTTATGATGTGGTGTTTGGTGGGACATGTGTCAGGGCCTGCTGTCAGGTGCCCATCAATGGGGGTGGGGTGGGGTGGGCATGAGTCGGGCCTTCTGGCAGGTGCCTGTCAATGGTGTTGGGGTGGGGGGCATGAGTCGGGGACTGCTGGCATGTGCCCATCAATGGGGGTGGGGTGTGGGGGCATGAGTCAGGGCCTGCTGGCAGGTGCCCGTCAATGGGGGTGGGTTGGGAGGACATGAGTCAGGGCTCCCAAATGCATGGTGCCATGTGGCCTGCCTGCGGCTCATGGGGAGGGTGGATGGCCTGCCTGCGGGGCATGGTCAGAGTGGATGGGCTGCCTGCGGGGCATGGTCAGGGTCGATGGGCTGCCTGCGGGGCATGGTCAAAGTTGGATGGGCTGCCTGCGGGGCATGGGCAGGGTGGATGGCCTGCCTGCGGGGCATGGTCAGGGTGGATGGGCTGCCTGCAGGGCATGTGGAGGGTGGATGGCCTGCCTGCGAGGCATGGTCAGAGAGGATGGGCTGCCTGCGGGGCATGGTCAGAGTGGATGGGCTGCCTGCGGGGCATGGTCAGGGTGGATGGGCTGCCTGTGGAGCATGGGGAGGGTGGATGGCCTGCCTGCAGGGCATGGTCAGGGTGGATGGGCTGCCTTCGGGGCATGGTCAGGGTGGCTGGGCTGCCTGCAAGGCATGGGGAGGGTGGATGGTCTGCCTGTGGGGCATGGGGAGGGGTGTAGGGTGGACCCCTGTGGTGGCGTGGTCTGGCTGCAGGGGGTGCATGTGGCTTCTCAGCACACTGCTGGGTGAATCCCGGGGTACGGGAGTGAGAATTACACACGATTGGGCTGGCGCGAGCGGGGTACGCGTATTTCAGGGGTACGCATGGAGTTTTACATGCAATTTCGCTGGCGGAAGCGGGGTACGCATATTCCAGGGGTGCGCGTGGAGTTTTCAACGTGATTTCGCTGGCACGAGCGGGGTACACGTATTCCAGGGGTGCGTGTGGAGTTTTACATGCAACTTCGCTGGCGCGAGAGGGGTGCGCGTATTCAGAGGGTTGTGCAGGGAGTTTTACACATAATTACACAGGCGCGAGTGGGGTACGTGTATTCCAAGGGGTGCGTGAGGAATTTTACATGCGATTTCGCTGGCGCGAGCGGGGTACGTGTATTCTGAGGGGTGTGCAGGAAGTTTTACACATGATTTCAATGGTGCAAGCAGGGTAAGCGTATTCTGGGGGACTTGCGGGGAGTTTTATATGCAATTTCACTGGCGTGTGAGAGCTGTGTGACATTTGTAGCGTGTTTCCATGGTTGGGGGGCCGTATGCTGGTCCACTGGCCTTTGCGCCATGTAGGGGATTTGTGCGATGTTTTTGGTGCATGGGGCGGGATTGGGGGCGTAACTTGTGCTGCTGCAGGGTCGCTGCACCACTCTGTGCCACGGCTGGATATGGATGTAAGTATCCATGAATATGCTGTGCGTGTAAATGGGTTTTGGCACACGCATCTAGCGCACGCTGGCGCACGCTCCCTCTCTGCGCTGCCCGCATGCGCTGCTTCTGCATAAAATTCTATGAATTACCCCCAATGCCTTAAAAAGTCATTAAAATAATCACAGTTTCAGACATGGTTATTATCGATCAGAAGTAATTTTAATCAGGGTGAATAGAAATATTGTAGTAGTTCATGACAGATACACATTGACCAAAACAATAGTTTGATTGGAAATAATAATCAAAGTAAATTAATATAAATTTGGTAAGTACATGAAAAACATCACATTGAAAGAAATAAGTATCAGAAAAAAATATAAATATCAAGGTGAATAACATACAGTAATTCATGAAACATACCTTAATGCCCTGAAAAAAAATGACATTCATCAGAAATAGTAAAAATGAAGGTGAATAGAAATGACAAAACATATATTGATCAGAAATAATACAAATTAATTTGAATCAAAAAAGTAGTAATTAATAAAGAAATCCCAGTGACAGAATGTTACTACTTCTTCCCCAAATTTAGCTACAAATGACACACTTAATCAAGGCTTTTTTTAAGTGATGCCTTTATTTGTAATCCTGTTCTATTCTGGATATGTGTCTTCTATAGTCCTAAAGCAGGATTCAACAGAATGTTTCTTTGTGACGTTTGTCAAATAGTGTTCAGCAAAAACTATTTGACTCACTTTTATTGAAATATGTTTTTCTTCATTAACTGTATTGTATGGTTTTAAAACCTAAAGACAATTAGGAAATATTCTAGGGACATGGTTAAATCACTTTTGATATGCTGGCTTCAGGAAGAGAAACAACAGAGTTAATCTTACAATTTCATTACATGGGTGCATAGAGCAATAATTAGCATGAATCACAGAACCAATATGTATCCCCTGGTTCTATGGCCTTGGCCCTGGTGAGCACCCTTTAAATGTACCCCCTGGACAGTAATGAGCCACACTGGAACTACACCACCACCCCAGGCCAGCTGGAAAAGTGAGGCACTAAGCAACCTCTGACTTAAACAATGTAAGTATTGGAGATGGCTCACAATCCTGGGTACCTGATATTAAATAAGTCATAAAACACCAGAGTTTTTACTGTCACAGAATTTTGTACAAAAACCAGCGCAAACGTATTAGCAGGTAGACGTTCTGTCGCTACCTAATACCCGCATTCCTTGTTCCCATTCAGCATTTGTTAATACATTTTCAGAGTAGAGGACACCCTTCATAACAAACCCCATGTGACTTTTGAACAAGTTCCTTATCTAACAGTTCCTACACTCAAACCCTCCCATTTTTCCCAATACATCTTTTATTGTGTTCACTTAAATAACATTGGCAGCAGCAGAATGTCCTTACTTTTGAGTCAATGTCCCCATTTGTCAGTCATGTTAAACATACAGTTATTCCCCAAAGTACAGTACCTTTTTCTTTGTGCTGTCCTTCCCCACCTGTCTGTCTGATGCTCCTTTCACCTCCAGCTTTGTACAACCCCACTCTGCGGCAGGTGGCAGCCACAGGGTTAAGCCCTGATGTATGGTGCCAGACTACATGTGGAATGCACATTCATATGCTCACTAGGACTAAGGAAGCCCATCGCTTCCTCTGTGGAATGCTTCACTTTAAGGAGACTTGTAAACAACTGTTGTTTCCTCCGTGGGAGTGCTTAGCTCCACTTTCCTGGTTGGGCGGATCCTTGATTGCATCCATCAGGTGAGTGTTGATGTCGTTGGACACAGTCTAGGTTCTGCCCACCACGGCAGAGCCTATGCTAAACTGCCACACTCCTGTGATGAGCCCAGGCTGCGTGGGATGCAGCAGCCGAGGCTCCAGGTAAGTCCTGCTCCATGCAGTCCTCCCTGTGTGGTCCTGGGGAAGGCATAGACCTCACAGGCCCCCTGTCAGTGCTGGTGGTTCTGCACAAGCCGCTAGTGCCATTGGTATTCTTTATCTTCACAATGCGGCCTGGTTGGCCCAGGGCTATGTGAACTTCCTCCCAGGACACGCTTCCACCTTCACCCTGGTCACCATGCCAGCAGGGCTGTCACAGGTTGAGGTGAGGCCCGGGGCAAAACATTCGGTGAGCCCCTTCATTTTTTGCACTTGGCCAGTGGCACCGTAAATAAGTAAAGCGAAAACTCTCTACTTGAGTTTATTTATGGAAGAATTTGAATATGGTTTATTCTTATGACTGCAAATCAACTAAATCAAAGCCATGTTTCTAAGCTGAAGAAAGGTTTATTCCAGACTTGGTTTGGTATCATACACATTAAATATAGGTTTACATGCATTTTATTTTTAAAAGGGACTTTCTGAAGTAACTTGTATTACAACTCTATATATATGTCAAAAATTGAATATATGAACACATGCCACCCAGCTTTCACCGCAAGTTCCACTTTCGAACTTTCTTCTCTGCAAATGAAGAAATAATTATTTTGTAGTCAATTTTGGAAGCCAGTGCATTTTCAATTGACAAAATAGATAGGCTATTTAATCTCTCTTGGCCCATTGTTGACCGTAGGAAGTTCTTGATTAATGACAGTTTGTTAAAGGAACGTTCCCCTATAGCAACACCAACTGGGATTGTTAGAAAAAGCCAAAGTCATATACACACCTGTGGAAATAAATTGTCCACCTTTTCCTTGTATATTGTGTTCAATAAATGTAGAGGATCAGGTTCTGTACAATCTTTGAGGTTCAGAAGTAATTTCCCCACACTGCACAGATGGTTAAGTTGATCTATGAGCTGTTCAGAAAAATCATCTTTATAAAATTCTAGCAAATTGGTGGCTTTGCTGTGAATATATTCTGGATCCATTTGGTCAAAATTCCACAATACACAAAATGTGTTACAAATCTGTTCTGCTGACCTTGAGTGCTTGCTCATTTCTTCAACCAAATTATCAACCACTCTGTAGAACACATTTCTGCGGAAAGTGGTTTCTTCTAGTGTTTCAAGTCTGTCTCCGGACAGTAATGGCTCTTCTGGTGTTTCATCAAACATTGTTTTCCGTTTCTTTATCCGTCGAGCTGGAAATTCTGGTTGGATGGTTACATTTGTGGCAATTAATGTTACTTCATGCAGCATTTTTGGCCATAAATCACATTTCTAAGATCAGACACAAGTTGCTTACCTAGCTGCACTGACTTGGAAAGGGAGAGCTGCTTTTGCTGTAACACTGTTCACATGATCTATAGACAGAAGAATTTTAAACCATATGCAGGACATCAAGATTGAAGGAAATGAAGAAAAGTAAAGCTGCAGTGATTCTGCTTCAGCCTTTGCATCTTGTGTTAAATTGATTTCTGCCTGAACTCTCTCAAGTGCTTTAATAACAGATGGCAAGTGTTTGGCGACTGGTTTTACAGCATCAAGTCTTTCACTCCACCTCGTTTAAGACTGTGACTTGAAGGTAATCTTCATTTCTTCATTAACAATTTTCCATCTTGCTGGACTACAGCTGAAACGTGTATATCACTTTTGTATGCTTCCAAAATATGTCACACATTCAGAACATATTTCGGCAGCATGCACTCCACAGTGGTTGAGACAATGCGCTGCACGAGGAGAGAAGAGTGCACATTTGTTTTTATGAAGAATTTCAGCCTGAACGCCTTTGTAAATTCCAGCCATGTTTAACCCATTGTCATACACCTGTGCTCTACAGTCTGCAAGACTAACTATGTGTTTCTCTAAAACAGAGCACAAGAATGAGGCAATCTCAACACCGATCTTCTTTTCATTCTCCAGAAACTCAATGACTATTTCTTCAATTGTCCAACTTTTTGAGGGCATGTCAAATTCCGTGTATCTCAAAATTATGGTTGTTTGCTCTGGAGTAGCATCACAGATCAATGCATAATACTTTGCTTTTGCTACTCTTTTCACAATTTCTCTGCTGACTTGTTCACTGCACAGTGATAAAAATTAATTTCGAAAAGTGCCTGAAAGATAATGTACTGTCTTTTCTCCAGCTTTCTGAGACTCCTGATTTTTTTTTTAAATGGTCTCCTAATAAATTGTCATATTTTCCTAAAAGTTCCAGAAGACCAAAAACGTTTCCATTTTGCAGACTACCAATTAAAGAACTACTGCCTCTAAATGACAGGTTGTTGCGCGCTAAAATGCGAGTCACATCAAGGTAACATTCCAGCAATCCTTTCCATTTCTGGACCTCATTAACCACTGCTGTTTGCATAGCAGCGTCAATGCCTTTTCCCTTTAAGCTGCTCAGTCTATTTTGCCACTGAAGAAATGCAAACAAATGAGGTTTGCTTTGCTCATGTTGTTCTATTTTTTCATGTATTGTTTTATAAGCACCAAATCTGCGAATCATGTATCCATCTGGAAGACATAAACGTGATATTTGTGCAGGATGTTCATTAGAAAACAAGCGACATGGAAAATAAAATAAAGCACAGATAGTTTCGAAAACATTGTTCGCCATTGGGAAGAACACTGGAGAGTAGAGTTTTAGGAAACTTTCTATTATCACCATCTCTTGGGAGACCACTAGCCTTAATTACTGATGGTCCTTTTTTAATGAGAAAGTCAATTTCACCGTGTGTAAGAATCTCTCCCCATGTCCCTGTATCAGAAGAAATGTTTGTGGCTGTTTGTCTTAATTGTACAGCAGCAACCGCTATGTTAAGACATTCTTCTGTACCACTGTCAAGTTTTAATTGAGGATGATGTTGCAATTCTGACAATTGGGCCAATGCAAGCTGATTAGTTGAACATGTAGGTTCCTGATCTTGAACTGCGGGTTCTTTTACGCTGTCCTGGTGGATACGCTCTTCCTCATGTGATTGATCAGCTTCTGGTATCTGCTCCTCTGCTTGGGAGATAGGTGCCTTCTTTGCAGTCTTTGTGATACCAAATTCAAGTAGAGTCCTTCTTCCTTATGTTAGGGCCTTTTCATGTTGCAATTTTCTTTGTCTTTTCACAGACCCACTTTAATGCTTTCTTCCGATATCACGTGTATGACCCATGTCCTCCCAGGCAAATAATTCTACATAAAAGGCAAACGGAAATAGATTGTTAAAAGAAAAATATTCATCCATCCTTAGATAAAGTACATCTTTTGTCTAAGGGACGTTGGTGTATTGGGTATTGGCTAAGCACCATTTCTGAAACAATTTCTAAGCACTGAAAGAGTAAATGTATTATTGAAAGGTACATAATTTATCAATCTCAGAAAGATAAAAGGCTAATTAGCCCAGCCGACATTTGTACTTGGAAAGTACAGGTATGCTGAAAAAGTAGCATTACTTTTAGATATTGTGCCTCATTACATGGAAGGTGGTAAGGGTTAACGGTCACCGGTAAGGTTAACCCTTACCGCCTTATTAAGAGGTCCCTTTGCGGGTTGGTACTTTAACGCCTGCTTTTAGCAGGCGTTAAAAAATGAACCCGCAAAGGGACCAGGGTGCTAATTACGGTACCGCAATTTGCGGTACCGTAATTAGCACCTTCCCTATTCCCATTATGCCCTATGGGGCAAAAATGGGATTGGGGAAGGGCAATGGAGGAAGGGAGAATTACCGCCCTGCCAACCTTGGAATAGGGCGGTAATTCCCCTTTCCTCCATGGCGGTACCAGTAATTTACCGGCGTGGACCAAGGTGCTATTAGCACCTTGGTTTACCGCCTTCCATGTAATGAGGCCCATTGAGTAGTAATAAAAACTCAGTGCGAAGAGAGAGCACTGCACTGCACCCCTCTGGGCTGGGCCAGTTTGATGAGTTACTTTACTATGCGGCTAGTAGTTCTGACCATTGTGGCTGGATAAATATTGTTTATATTGCACAATTTGCATCCTATTTCATCAGAAAACTCCCCCTTGGGTACTAATCAGTCTGTCATAAAAGGAATGAACAGCCATTTACTACTATGGCCCCTTTTTCATTGGTGCCCAAGACAATTATTTGCCCTAGTCCTACCCAGTCCTACCATTGTGACGGCCCTGTCTGGGAGATAGGTGTACCGTGTTCCCCTTCTTCAATATTCCTCCTCCAATCGTCTAATGTTGCACAATGCTTTTAAAAATCCTACATCATAGGCAGCCACTGCACAGTCTCTACGTGTGCCGTAGCAATGTGTATGGCAGGTCATCCAAACCCTGTGCTTTCCCCCAGTGCCTCACTGCCTCCATTACAAACATTGCTTCAAAAGACAGAGAAAACCTCTTCAAGCCAGTGTAATTTAGTATGAATTTGGGTAATGCAGCCATGTTTATTCAGGCCTGCAATAAGTGTAGCAGGTGAGTTGTGAAAAGGTTGCATTTGGGAGATACTTGAAAAGGGGAGCCCTAAATACAGAGCATTGTCATAGACAAGACACACGAGTCACAGCACAGCAAATCATTGGCACTGTTCAAAGTAGTCAATGCATTATCTTCAAGCGCTTATTAGAAATAAATATGTATATCAACTAAACCTGTGAAGATGTGCTCAGTTGCTTAAATTGTCCCCATCCCGGTTTCATCATTTAAACAAAGTGTGTGATCGTGGGCAGATCATTTAATCACACAGCGCCTCATTACGAGTCATGCCGTTAAGGGAAAAATGATGCCGGTATGTAAATACCGGCATCATTTAACGTTCCGTAGCATTCTGACCCGCAAACCCGGTATGAACGGCACTGTTATTTACGGTGCCGCTAATAGCGGCATAGACGCGTACACGCACCTCTTCAGGTAGTAAATACCGGCATGCCGGTAATGGGGGGCAATCACAACCCACGCAAACATGCAAATACCGGCATCGCGAACGCGGTAACAACGGGCTGCATGATGCCGGAAAAACAGGCATCGCGGACCACCCGCAAACAGCAACCAAGATACAAGGCAGCTGCCACAGGTGCACACAATCCCCACAGGTGGAGTCAAAGGAGGCTGCGCCAGTATGAACTGAGCACACCCACACACCACAACCCCCCCCACAGGTGTAGGCAATGCAGAGTGGGCCAGTACAAAAGGAGCACACCTACACACCACACCCCTTCCTACACCAAAATGCTACCACTAGCATTTGCAATCATGGTGCAGGAGGATATGCCTATACTGCTACAACTACAGCAACAACAACAACAACAACAACAACAGCAGCAAGAACAGGCAGCACAGAGGAGATGCAGGAGGAGAAGGAGGGTGAGACAGGCCCAGCAATTACCACCAGCGCAGCCACCAGCGCCTCGTAGGCAGCCACCAATCCATCGCACCAGACCCAGCCCATTCAACCTAACCCCTGAGCAGATCCACACCCTGTACCGGTTGGACCGTGACACCATCACCACCATGGTGGACATGATACAGAACGACATTGCCAGCCACATACAAATACGCACTGCCATGCCCCCACTACTGAAGGTGGTGTCTGTGCTACACTTCCTGGCCACGGGCACCTACCAACACACAGTGGGCCAGCTGCATGGCATTTCACAACCACTATTCTCCCGCATGCTGAACCAAGTGCTGGATGCCCTCCTGAAGCACGCAAGCACCCACATATCCCTACCACGGACTGGCCAGGAGATAGCCGAAACCAAAGTAGGCTTCCATGCACTGGCAGGCATGCCCAATTGTGTTGGTGCCATCGACTGCACCCATGTGGAATTGGTAGTCCCCCATGCCATAGAGGCGGTGTACCGCAATCGCAAGCAATAGCACTCCATCAATGTGCAAATGGTATGTGACTCCAGCAAGATCATCACCCATTTCTGCGCCCGATTTCCTGGATCCACACATGATGCCATGGTACTGCGCAACTCCACGCTACCCCGTCACATGAAGCGACATGCTGGACCACGTGCCTGGCTGCTCGGTGAGTTGCACAACAGGCCCATGGCCATGCTGTGGGGTACTCATGTGTGCGGATGCAGAAGGGGGGGGAATAGTACACCTGGGTGGGAAAGGGGGGGATCGTTTACCTGGGTGGGAAAGTGGGGGATAGTTTACCAGGGTGGGAAAGGGGGGATAGTACACCTGGGTGGGAAAGGGGGGGGGGTAGTTTACCAGGGTGGGAAAGGGGGGGATAGTACACCTGGGTGGCAATAGCCAGTGAGTGGAGAATGAATGCAGAGCTAAACACTCCACACCTGACACAGCCAAACTGAAAATGACACATCACTGGGCCACATATCACAAATGATGCAAATGCATGACAACAAGTAAGAGGCACAACCAGGGCACCATGGTGATGGCAAGCAATGCATGACTGAATAGGATGGCAACTGTGCCAATGCGGCCAGTGTGACCATGCATAGCAAAGAGTATACTGCATGAATTGGAGGCTAAACATTGTCGCACTGCCACAGCACATCTGCTTCAGCATGCATGCTTACACCCTGCATCATCTATTCAACCCCATCCAGTGTTCCACACCTCTTTACAGTATACATTCCATATAGGTGACTATTTGGTACACGTACAGGGACATATGCATGCTCACACCTAATAGCTGCTGCCATGACCGTGCTCCCTGAAGGTGTCAGTTCAGAGCGACACACACCTATTTGTATCTGCTTGCAGGTGATGGAGGATATCCCTTGAGGCCGTGGCTACTTACCCCTGTGCGGAACCCACAGAACATCCATGAAGAGGAGTACAATTGTGTGCGCACTCGAACCCGTGTTGTGATTGAGCAGACCTTTGGCCTGTTGAAGGCGCGGTTCCGCTGCCTAAGCAGGTCTGGTGGGGCAGTCTTGTATAGGCCTGAGAAGGTGGCAAAGATCACCATGGCCTGTGTCATGCTGCACAACATGTGAGTCCGAAGGAATGTACCACTGCCACCTGACATTGACATGCATGGCCCGGGTGAGGATGAAGAGGATGGAGACGGAGGCGAAGGAGCTCCCCTGCGAGTACGTGATGCACGGGACGGCCATGCTGTACGCCAAGCACTCATTGACGAATACTTTTAAGGCACAGGGACCATGAATGACTTTTGTCAGTCAGAAACTGGGCCAATGTGAACATGCACAAAGGGAATGTTGTAATTTGGACACTGAATACCGTAACACATTAAATGGATGCACACCAAAAATAACAATGTCCAGCCAGGGATTGTTCTCCAGAAAACTTGTGTATTATATGAAAGTGCAAAACTGTGCCCACTGCCCCCTCCCACAATCCCCCAACAAACTCCCTCACCCACCCCACAGATCCCAAATGTCCCCATGTGCGCAACAAACAGTGTTGCCTTCACCAATGTTACTCCTCACATTTTTTCCATTTTTCAGAAAGTTACTTTTTGGTGACTTTTGGGTCTGGGGGTTCCATGGCCATGCGCCTTGCGCTCCTGCGCGTTAAGCGCACAGGGCTAGTTTGAACAGAGGTGGAAGGTGTTGACGTGGTGGATGTGTCAATTGTCAATCCCCTTGCAGACCCATAGTGTGGCTGCTGCACTTGCCTGATGTTGGCTAGTAGGGCCTCGGTCAGTGACCCCATGCACTGCCTGAATGCAGACGTGGACGCCTCCACGGCAGCTGTATTTGCAGCAATGGTTGTGGCTATGGCCTTCATGGCCTCATTACCGGCAACGACCTGTTGCCGCATAATCTGCAGCATCTCATCTTGGCGGGCCTCCACCCTTGACAGACGGACCTCAAAGGGGGTTTCTGTTGCAGGTGTACCGGTGGCTGGTGGGGTGGTGGAAGGCAGGGTGGTGGAAGGCAGGGTGGTGGAAGGCTGGGTGGTGGCAGGCACCTGCGTGGGGCCCTCATCCTGGGTACTGTCGTCCGCGAAAATGCCGATGTCCGAATCTCCTAGGTCGGAGTCATGGAGACATGGGTCATCCAGGCTCTCTGTCTCCGCGGGGGGGGGGGTGCCAATGGGTGTTGGGCTGGGCATGCCCAAAGATTCTTCGGCCTCTTCGACCACCTCTGTGGACACGACGTCCGTGGTGGCCGGTGGTACAGCTGGCACTATCGCAGCAGGTGCACCCTGCAGAGATGATGCCTTGTGTGGCACACTGGGAGTGGTCGCAGGCAATTTTTCGGAGGAGGGGGTTGCGGTGGCCCTGGTCCCCTTGCATGCACTGGATGTGCTTGCCCCCCTGTCCTGGGTTCCACCTTCCTCTACGGTGCCTGGGGGATAGAAGAGATGCAGGTCATCAGTGAGATTGCCAAATGGCAGCTGTGATTTGTTGCAGTGTAATATCTTGATACATTCAGGCATGATTTCATTTCTGTTGTGTGGCATTTGGTGTACTGAGGGGACATGTTGGCAATGATTGCATGGCTGGTGGCAATGGATTGTCTAGGTGTGGGTCGGGGGGCACATGGGCATGGATGGGTCATGTTGCACCTCTGTTGGGTTTACATATTTCACGCAGCCTGCATGTGGTGCAGGGGGTGGCAATCAGTATTCTGTTGGTGAGTTGATGTTGCCTTGGGTAAAGGAATTGCCTTGCCTAATCGGACTCCCACCTCCCTTGTGTCACATCATGTTTTGTTATTGGTAGATGTGATGGTTCACTCACCTTCCTCTGTTGTGGTAGCTGCCCCGAACTCCTGCTCTCCGATCCCCTCTATGGATTCTGGGTCGATGAATCCACTTGCAATCTCCTCCCATGTGGTGAGCTTAACAGGGGAGTATGTGCCACCGCCTGTCGCCATTGCGGCCCTCCGGTTCTCCGCAAGGATCTTCCGGAAACAGAGGCGGAGGTCGTCCCAGCGCTTTCTGCAATCCCGGACACTCCTTGGGGTGCTCCCCACTGCTGTTACCCTCTGCGCAACCTCCTGCCACACCTGTTTTTTACACGTTTGGGCTGCATGCTTCAGGTCCATGCTTCGGATTATGTCAGCATGCTGTTGTAGGGTGTCCGCTAGCATTGTCAATTCAGCATCTGAAAAGCGCTGCTTCCTCTTCCTTTGTGAGCTTTTTCCAGTGGCCTTTGACATCCTGGTTGTGTTTTTGCACTCAACAACACGGGTGTAGTGGTAGTAATGGAGGATGGCAATGGATTGTGTTTTTAAAGATGGCCGCCGGCCCATTTCCCGTTCCTGCGCGATGACGTAATTTCCGGGTCCGTTTTTTGCGAACACGGTAATAACATGCCGGTATTACCGTGCCGGTATTTACGGGTTAGTGTGAGGCGGCAGCGCAATGGGCGGGCCCCGCGATGCCGGTATAGGGGGCTTGGAGGCCCTTTACCGGCATGGCGGTATTGCCACTACCGGCATGGGGGAACGCGCATGCTCACGCACTCGTAATGACCCGCTATTAGCGGGTTCATACGTGCACGGACACGCTCATTCCGGCATGCCGGTAATGAACCCGGTTTTACCGGGCAACTCGTAATGGGGCCCACTGTGTCTTATCAGCAGCTCTGTGCTTCACTTCAGAGCTTATGTTAATATATCATGCTGTTATTTAAATAAAGTGGGTGTGGATGTCCACAAAATGCCTACCATATCATACATAACAATCAAATATCTAAGCTGCCAGGCCTTGTGCTGTCTGTTTTTCCCCCATCCGGGGAGTGATGAAGGGATCTGCCTGGGCCCTCTTGCCTCTCAGTGCGCTGGTGCTGAGGGGACAGCAGCAAAAGAAGAAAAGACAAGCTGCACACTCGGGTGACAAGTGACTGAGGAGTGCTACCAACCGGCTGACACAGAAGGCGAGAGAAAAGTGCCCGCTAGCGTGTCTACCTTTACACGCGTCGCTGTCTAGTCCAGTCCCCTCTGGGGATGAAGAAGGAAGGAGACACGTTGCATTGTGCCTTTCGAGCCCCCTGCCACCAGCTGTACTTGCAGCCTGGCTATGCCCAGTGAGCCCCACACTCAAAGTGTCACGGGCATCTGCCACCCCGGCGGCGCGCTCAGGGCTGTCAATGTAGTCCTCCTCGCCCACTGCCACAAAATACAAATACACTCTGCCTGAAAGGAAACCTAGTACCTTTCACGCCAGTTATGAGGTCCCAGACTCTGTAGGGAATGAGGGCCCCACTGTAGACTTTTCTATACATTTCTGGCCCTTCCTCCCCGTTCAACCCCCCTTGCTTTGAAGCAGGTGCCTTTTTTTCTATTTGTACACCGTGTACCTAAGATCACTCCTTTCTTTTCTTCTGTCCCCAGGAAAATCCCACAACCCAATGGTAAATGTCGGGGCCATTGTCATCTGCTCCCTCATGAAGGTAAGGAGAAGCTCAGGGTTGAAGTGCACTATCAGAGCTGCTGGAGGTTTCCTGTGTGGAAATCTATGGGCTACTGTACGGTAGGGCGCAGAGCTTCATTGGCAGAGCTTCATTGGCAGAGCTTCTGTGCATAACTGTACCAGAAGAGGTGGGCGAGCGAGGCAAAGAGCATGGTAGATGTGCATTAGGAGAGCAGTGTACTGAAATAGCAGATAATGCTGCAGGTGTGCCGCAAGAAGTGACGAGCAAATGGGACAGAGGGCAACTGAAAGGAAGATACTGGAGAAAACAAAATAGCAGGGCAGAGTGAGCAAAATAAATGCAGAGAAAGCTTCAAGGACAAAGAAAGAAAAACTGACACAAACTAGGAAAGCAAAGAGGGAGAAAGGAATGATAGAAGAACAATGATGACAGGAAAGAAACAAAGAAAGATTGGAACAGAATATAGAGTAATTCAGAATTAAGGAATGCGCGGGATCGGGATTCGAACATGAGTTGCGCTGCATTGTCTTGCCCCCGACCTCTCCCGCCCACGCGCCATACCTGCCACCTTTACTCATTAAAAAGAGGTAAACACTCCCAAAATTATAAGATATGGAGTAAAAATGCTCCTTACAAAAAATATGCTACATATGACGCATTTAACATTAACATAGGAAGCCGCCTCCTGTTTCTATACAAACAGATCCACGGATATGTCTGCATCAACGGCACCAGCAGAACAGGGCCACAGGAAGGAGCTGTGATATCATTACAGCCGGATCTGATGAGCACATTTAAGGTCGAAATGCATCTTTTAATTGCATGCACTATTAGGTTCAAACAAGTATGTATTAAACAACAATAAGCATTTTAGATTTAAATACGTTTTCTTTGAAAAATAAATATCCCCGCTCGGAATGGGAATTACTTTTTTCAACCTATACATTTTTTTATTCCCAACTTCAAAAAATAGGGAGTAGAATGCTCTGACTGACCTTTTCTGGAGTGGGTGTGCGCAGTGGTGTGCTGTCCTGGGGAGACAGACTGTGGCTGGATGGATGGGTCTCTTTTTGCACCACTTCACCAGTCGCCAACCCGGAGCCAGGGATGCGGCCCCAGAAGCCATCACAAGCCGCTGCACCTTCGCACTCCACAGCTCATGCCCTAAGGCACCCAAGTCTGCGGGAGCTTCAAACCCAGTGCATCATACCTTGCATCTTCTCAAGCAACACCCGCGCATCCCCTGGACGTTGATGCCAAGTTTGCAGAATTATTTCTCTGCCCCTGCTCTCTGGCATGGGGGAGGGGGCACAGCACATCATCGTGGTTCTTGGTGCCCCCCACCACACGCCAAGCATCTCCCAAGGACGTGCCAACTGCACGGAATGCAGTCCTTTCAATTCCTTAAAAATTAGTTATCAACCCCGCGGGCCGCACAGGCGCATCTCTTCAAGGCTGCCTGGAATCTTTTTTTGTGTGCAAACAATTCATACAATTAGAAGTAGATATGTATAATTGGGCCCAGCAGTGATGGGCCTGTGTAAGGAGTCGTGATGCCAGAGCCATACCCCCCATAGCACTCCCCTTGTGTCTCCCTGGCAGAGTCAGAGTGAGGCTAATGTATGGTCTTGCTAATGGCCTCTTACGGCGGGTTTTATCTGCAGTCCATAATATTAATGAAGTAGTTCTGTATTACTGCTGCGTGCATCTCTGCTATTTGACTTGCACTGTATGTGACCGTTTGTTTGGAAAACAATAAACATTTTATATTGGAAAGATACAGGCAGACATTTTTTCCCAACTTCTTACCTTTCCAAGTGTGTGTAACTGTCGCCTCGCCCTCGCCTGTGCCGGCCGTCGGCCTGGGTCAGGGTGGCTGCCTGAGTGCCGCTCTCTATGCCCTCCTAGGCTGGCTGGGGGGTAAGGAGGGGGTGGCGGGCGGCCGGCCCTCTGGCTGCTACTCTGCTATGGTCCTTGATGGTCTGGGCCCTGACTCCTGACGGGGACTCCCCGTCCTGGCCTGGCCTGGCCTGCCTCCTCCTCTACCTAGTCCTGTCCTCCTAGACCAAGATGTCCTTGACTCCCCCGGCCACGGCCCTGGTGTGGTCTGTCCTGGACTCCTAGCAGACAGCACTGGTGACTGGTCCTCCTCCTCCTCCGATCTCTGCATGGCTGAGAGGCTCTCTGCTGCCCATTCCTCTATGCACAGCACCTGATGCCAGCTACTAGGCAGAAGGGTCAGAGCATAATATAGGGGCAGGCATGCAGGCATTGAGTGTTGGTGGCGGCACAGACTCTTGTGGTGCCGCATTTTCATTGGCCATTAGTTGCTTTCAACTTTGCAAAGTGGCCGCCTGCAACAACAAATTTGTTGCTTGCTTGGCAGTGCAAAGTTGAAAGCAACTTTCATGTACACGCCGCTTGCCCAGCCCAGCACTGCAGGCAGCCTGGCTTCAGCCTCCTCCAGCAGACTTCCCAGCCCCAGGAGGCCAGGTGTGAATCGTATTGCACATCGACAGGTCTTTGCAATTGCAAAGAAACACTTGTTGTTTCTTTGTGAGCCGTGGAGCGGAAGCCGGGCCTGAGCACCGGACCGTCCGTCGCCCTCGGCCCTCTTGTTGTTTGCATAATTGGTTTGCATACATGCTGCATGATGCATGCATCATAATTTACGATGCACACATCATGCATGCATGCTGCAAATCAAAGCAATGTAACAATGACTGTTACCTTGCTTTGTTGATTTATGCTGCGCCGCCCCAGCCAGCCCAACTCCTCTACCACCCCCCTGCATTGATAGCAGATACAGTTCATCCTTCTGAACAGCCCACCAACGCCATCCTGGCTGCTGGCGGCCTGGGCGGGCAAAAGCAACTTGCAAGTTAACTTTGCAAGGGCTGAGAAGGGCAGTGCACTACCTCGGACTGTTTTACGGGCCGGACAACAGCCAGCCCACAGGTTCTTGCTGCGCAGGCGGCGCCACGCCTGACCTCCGAGCATGAGCTTGAAAGAGAAAAACAAACTACACTGTTCTGGTGTTGTCAGTCACTGGGATGTGATCTTCAATAAAATGCACACAGCACAAAGCCGCGACACAGGCACACAACAGAACAGTGTCAGTGTCAGTGTCAGTCACTCAAGCAGCTGCGCGAGGCCTGGGGCAGTTTTCCCCCCCTGCTCTCCCTTGTGACGGCCCTGACAATGCGCCATGTGGCCTGGAACTCTCGCTCTCCTCCGGTCCACCCTGTCTGCCTCCTGGGTAAACTGTAGCTTCACAGGCTGTGCTTTGGTTCGGGAACTCTCGTTCATGCTTTCCTTTATTACCAGCGAACCCCGGCGGCCCCAGGTTGGGGCACTTTTTCACCTTGCCTGCAAAGTGTCCAAGGCTTTTGAAGTTTAGCTGGGCTGCAGCTGGCATACAAGCCTGGCCAGCCACCTCCCTGAAATCCTTGGGGGGCATTCGAGGCTGCAGCCTCGCAGGAATCGCTAATCTTCCTTCTTTTTTCTCTTTTCTCCAGTGGCAGCTGAATTTTTCAAGTGGTGGGGTGTATAATTGCCCCCGAATTGGCTGTATAAGGTACCGAATAAGGTAGCAACCTAGCCCTAACTATTTTGGGGAGTTTTGTGGGGGTCATCTCGCTGAAAAACATTTGTAAAGTATGGGTCGACAGTGAGCATATTACAGCACCAATTTAAGGAACAAATTGTTAAAAAAGCATAATTTATAATCGGTTCTGTTTGGGAACACAGGAAAGATTCCACTAGATGCCAAGTCACTAACAGTACACCATCATATTGCACCATTTCCATTTTGTTCGCGTCTAAAGAAAAAATATAAGTCCTTTCTCAAAAATATATACCTGGAGTCTGTGAAAAATGCTTCAAACCCACACTGTACTGGCTAACAAAGAGGCCAGATGGATATTTAGGCTCAATAGCATAGAACATGGCCTCAATGATGCTATGCCTCTTTGGTAATGCATTCCGCATTGCCCCCACACCAGCCATTTACATTTGTGCCCTTTTTATTTACTCCAAAAATGGCAGATTGAGTTCACGCCCTGGCTCCCATGCTTCACATGCTGCCCCCTTCTGTTTTACATTTCTGGGACCCCTGACTCCTCAGTTTAAGCCTTGTCTAATATGGTGCCAACATTCTGCTCCCATCATTGGAGTACCTCATGTTTTAGTCCTCTTTCCAGTCTGTTTCTCTTGACTACTTCTAGACTCATTGATTGTCGGGATGCGACTGCTCCGTAAGGACTTCCCTCCCTGGCTCAGCATGCACCGTGCTGTAATAAGATACGGCGATCTGCCTGACGCTGCTCCAGGTTAGTAACACCTCATGATCAACCTTTGTAGTTTTCATTGGAGTGCTCCACTCTGCGACTCGCCTGTTTCAGCAACATGTTCTGTAAAGCCACAATAATGGGCGAACATGCAGATGCCCTGTTTTTACATTCATGGACATTATTTTCATATTTCTCCTTTAGCCCTAATTAATCGGGACACCTCCATTGCAGAGACACAAAGGGCCATCATTCTACCCCAACGTGTCACACACCTGACTGCCTTGCATGTATCTGCTCATTTGCCATGCACAACCAGCAATTGTTCACAGCAGCAATTTGAGGTAGACTTTGATACTCTTCCTTCTAGTCGCATGAACTAACCATGGCTCACTTTTCCTTATCGCTTCTCATGTGCGACACGGCACTGAGCTAATAACCAGCTTCCTAGTCCTATTTATGTAACTTTGCATTCCCTTGCATCCTTTGTCCTTCTAGACTGGGAACACAGTCAGACACTTGCTGACACTGTGTCCCTTCTGCATTTGTCCAGTCAGCTGCTTGCTGCAACTGGTCCTCCATGTTGACAGTATTAGCTTATACCTTCTCAAAGTGGTAAGCGCATTGCTCTGCTATGTCATGCCTCCTGCTGACAACCTGCATGTGGGTGAGCTTTAGGTGCCCCCTGTACATCGCCCATGGCTGTCACTCACAGCACCTTCTTGGCTCTTTCTTGCCACCCTCCCTTAGGTGACTTTTCATAACTCCTCCTTTCAGCACTTCTCTAATGTCTTAGGTGCATGGGCTCAAACTGGATTGGGTGACACTATGTGTTTCTCCTTGCTCTTTGGTGATTTGTTTCCCGATTGTTAAATGTGTTATGTAACACTTGGGTCATTAACTTGCATGTTTACGACTGTTCATTAGACTGACACAATGTTTTTATTCATGTCCTATAGGGTCCAGCATTGGCTTTTGGACCTGAAGAAGGCGGCCTGAACCATTCCATTCCACCGAAACGCCATTGTGATTTTCACACCGTGGGCATGTCTTACGTTATTGCAATCCCTGTTCCTCTGGCGTAACGTGACTATGGGCCTCATTCCGAGTATGGCGGTAAGGGATAGCGGCCACCGGTAACGAGACCGGTGGCAGTAATCCCTTACCGCCATACTCCGAGTTCCCTTTGCGCCCTCGCCCTTAACGCCTGCTTTGAGCAGGTGTTAAAGTCGAGGGCGCAAAGGGGCCTCCAAGCCAATAACGGTGACCGTAATGAACGGTCACCGTTATTTGCATCTTCCCCATTCCCATTGAGCCCTATGGGGGCTCATTTGGGAATGGGGAAGAGCCTTGGTGAATGGGGAATTACCGCCCCGTCAACCTTGGAATGGGGCGGTAATTCCGCCATCCACCAAGGCGCTGCCGGTCCGGGTACGGCGTCAACCAAGGCGTTAATAGCGCCATTGGTTAGCGCCGTACTCGGAATGAGGCCCTATAACTCTTGTTTTCCTGACGTAGACCCTAGCCACTCCAATACACTTCTTATGTCTATTTATGATTTCAAATGTATTCATGTATACTGATGTACCACACTCATGGGCATTGTATTTACACCTACTTTGACATACTTCTTATGTAGGCATGTTGCCATGTAATTAACTTCATTTGGCAATGAACATACATATGTTCTCTTTTTTTGTATTTTCCTGTCTTTTGTTTGTCTAATGAACTTATGAAATAAATCATTAATTTATTCAGATTCGTCTGTATTACCTCTAAATCATTTTTTGTTTATTTATACAACTCAGTTTTTTACCCAACGCTTGAACACCTAAAACTGTGTGATTTATTGTCATTTAGCATTTTGTTATACCAAGTTATTTGCGATTTATTCGGTTCAAATCAGTCTGAATGGGAACACAACCTCCCCCGGTACCCCCCGCTTAGTGTTTATCAAAAAATATATACCAGCATTTACTTGTAAAACACATTTCATGCTACCCATTCCAAATGTATTCCGAATGTGATACTTTGAACATTTTCATGCTGGCTGTGCTCAATGTCAGTCAGCGTTACCACTGTTAGAATACACTTTTATGCTGGTTGTGCTCAACACCTCCAACAATCGAATTGGAGATGCTGCCGCATGCAACACATGCTAAACATGCTTATGCTCAATATACGGACATAGAAACCCCACACTCAACCAATGATAGGGCGCCTGAAATAAACAGCTTGCAAGCACTGCCATTTGGAGCTTATGCAAACGAGCCCAAGCTCCAGCTGGAGTGACTGATTGTTCAATTACTTTTCTGACCAACAGCAAGCACGATTAAAGCACATCCATCATAATACTGGCTACCAGAAACATGTCTCTTCCAAAATCGAATTGTTGGCGCTGGCCTGCTGGGTGCTGCTGGGGATAAATTACATTTTAAAGGTTTGAAATATAATACTAAACATTGTTGTTTGAATGGTCACATTGTGGTTGTTTTGTTTCTCAGTTTGTCTAATATAGTAAAGTAAATCTTGTTCAATTGGTTCACAACTTTTGTCATTTATATTCTCTGCCGCTGGGACAGGATCACACATATGAACTTTCTTCTTCATCTTTTTATCTTTTTGTAGATGCATAATTCAGCGTAATACAAACATCATTTTAACTTCTGCCTGGTACAGGCACTTTTCAGTTCTCTTAGTCACTTTTGCGCTCCCTAGCCTTCATCACATTTCTGTATAAAAAAAGACAAAGTAGTTACAGTGGTACACATTGTTTATGGGAGGAAGGAGCAAAAGGATGATCATGGCAGGGAAAGTGGGAGGGCAAAGATCTTCAAAGATCTACAAAGATCTACAATGCCTGTAGAGCATTGCACTTAACCGCCCCTGGAAGATATTTTTTTATTCGAGCTCCTACATTTCAACAGAGCAACATGTATGAAGTATGCATGTGTAGTGGGGTTTGATCAAAATGTGCTACTCTTGCTATACCTTTGCTTTCCACTGCAATGGCATTAAGGGAGGGAGTTGAATGATGCTTCATTCACTTGTGATGATGGTGGGCATGACTGTGAAGCTTCATGCTTCATGGGGCACCACCCCATCCACCCCAAAAGAATCAGACAACTCTGCTTTTCTCCTTCCCTATTTCTATGTATATCTTAGTTTGCCTTGCTCTGTTTTCCCTTCTCCTAACTGCCTTTTCTTCAATGAATTCCCTTTTGGAATCCTTCTCATGTAAGTCCATTCTTGCTGGCAGGGGAGACATGCCCATTTTTCATTGTTCCAGAGTTCTATGTGTTCCCCATGGTCCCAGAGTTCTATGTGTTCCCCATGGTGGGTATATATGGTTCATTCAGGTAAGTCTAGTCACGCACATACACATTCAAGTAAAGACTTTTAAAACGCCTTTGTATGTGTCTTACTTGTTTTTGTTACCTCTTCCATTACCTTTCCCCCTATATGCACCTGCCGATAACCACCTATCTGAAAAGGCTCCATTTCGGCCCGTGGTTACAGATAGCAAGAAGGTGGCTTGCTTATTTTAGATTTAAATCCCTTCCTTTGGGTCATAGATTAGCTGTTAGGTGGCATACACACATGTAATCTATGTTTTTTCTGTCACCCAGTGTAAAGAAACTTTTTATCCTTTTCTATTTTGCAGGAAATATCAACACCATCAGAAAGGTTTTCCAGGTGCTTCTTGCAGGTCCGAATCTCAGTTTGATGGTAGAGATACAGAAGGGTTTGGCTGAATGTCTCAAAGTTTCTGAGAGGCTTGCAGCATGGTGGCTGAAAATATGGTGGTGCAACGTCTTCAACGTAAGAGAAAATATTGTCTGCAAGATCGCTATTAAAACAAAGGTCTTTCTGTTTTTATTGAATGAGACATTGTTCCAGCATTACCCTAACAGCTTTTTTTTTGTCTTTAAATACTACTGACTAATACGTTTGTGGCGAGTTTGATTTGATTTGGTAATTAATAACGCACTGCCCGTATAAAGGCGCAGCTGGTACAAGAAGGTGCACAGAGAAAAAGAAAAAAGTTGTGGACCAGATCACAACACAAACAGCATAGTAACCCTCATGCCCCCATATTCACTTTATTTAAAAAGATGGGTTTTAAGAGCTTTAGGAAACTGATAAACAGAGACAATGAATCTGATCTCTTGAAGGAAGCTGTTCCAGCGTTTGGGGCCATAGACTTCAAATCTTCTATACCCCCTTGACACACAGGAGAAAAGTGGAATTGTCAAAAGCAGTTGATCCCCTGAACAGAGTTCTCAGCTTTTCAGTCATTCCCGACTGACTGACCTCTCCCAGATGATAATTATTTGTAATAAACTTGTGTTTTCTTACAACTCATGTATGTAATCATTGTTTCCTGAAAATTACTAAGGGTCTTCCCCGATGTGTTCTCCAGTTCCTCCTGAGGATGACAGGCTCCTGTTGCATGCCCAATGCTACGGCGCCCACCTTCGAGAGAGCAGTTTGTGTGTGCAGCAATGGAGATGTAGGAAAATGCTGTGTTACTGTAAAGGCCTGGCTGGTTTTTGGATTGGGGGTGCCAGGCTGGGCTATGCAGCCTGTTGCGAGGATGTATCATTGGGAGGACTTGGAGATCGCATACTAAGTAGAGAGCACGTGTTGGACAAGACACTGCGTTTCTCTCTCTCTCTCTCTCTCTCTCTCTCTCTCTCTCTCTCTCTCTTTCTCTTTCATTCTCTCTTTCTTTTTCTCTCCCTTTCTCTCAATCTCTCTCTTTCTATCTTCATTCCTTGTAGTTTGTTATTGCATATGTGTTGAAGAAGCATTGGAAAAGCTTCTCTTTTGTGGGGAAAGACAACGTTGTGTAAAGTGATCATCCGATTATAAAAGGACAGGATATACTTAGGTTCCGAGGTGCAAGGGAGCGCTTGAAGGTTTTAGTACTCTTGTCTCAAGATAAGTGGACAGAGGAAAATGCTACATCATTGTATAAATAAGTGTTTTTATTTGTTGTTAGGATGTGTTATTAACTGTGTAGATAAAGATGTTTTTCTTTCCTCAGTATTAGTAGCAATGTTGTATATTGAGGTGATTTGGAGTGAGATATTTGTAGTAATTGTGTTAACTGAGGTGTTTTTATTGGTTGATGAGGTTAGCAGTTCTGAGAGTGTGTGAAAACAGAAAAATAATATGAGGCCGGGAAGCCCAAAAGGAAACACACCAACACAGGTTACAAAGAACATACAAGTGCTTTATTTAAAAGCTACAACAGTTACCAAAGTCAATTGACAAACGGATAGCTATTCGGCTCTCAGAGTAACATAACGAACTTCAACGAGGGTTCGATGCATTAGTGAGAGAGACCGCACATTGGAATACTTGGGTCTTTTATACAATTTGTCCAGCCCTTGGCCAACCCTCTCGCGGGTTAACCATTCTGTGAGCCGGGCCTATGGGTTCCATGCCAAGTCAATCCTTTAATATATGCATTTTGATTAGTTTCAC
The DNA here is from genome assembly GCF_040938575.1 of Ambystoma mexicanum. NCBI lineage: Eukaryota > Metazoa > Chordata > Amphibia > Caudata > Ambystomatidae > Ambystoma > Ambystoma mexicanum. The sequence continues at coordinate 916,384,742 of NC_090928.1, read as the reverse complement.
TGATATAGTTGTACATTTACATATAGGTCAACGGTAGGACAAGGTCTCAGTTCGCGACCCCGACAAGTGGCCTGCAGGCATATTAATTATTCATGTGTACGGAGGTCACAACGGCCAGAATCTTACTCAGAATGTCATTCGGCCTCCATTTTGATGTTCAGGGTGACTTCCATGTAACAAGAGAACCTAAAATGGCGGCTTAATCTAAGATGGCGACTTACATTACTTTCTCTAAGGTCAAGACCTTGCCGTGGAGTTTGTTCACATACAATGTTTAGACAACTTGGCGTAGGCCAATACACATACAATTGTTGCGATAGGAGGCATAATATTGTTTCAATTCCGACAAACCCTCATTTTGGCCTATGCCAAGTGCTAATATCATTTCTAATATCTTTGTAAATAACTCCATGCATTGTCGTCCATAAATCCTGAATCATTATCTGTAATGTCTATAGCCATTAGGTCGTTCATCAGAACCTCTTGTAACACAAACTCTTTAGATGCTGTATCTGGGGCATACATTTTGTGCCCTACAGTGCTCACCGCTTGAGCACAACATCCCCCTAGCATTGCACATACACTAGGTAGACATTGGAAACAGCAACAAAGGAATAGCAGGATTCCCAAAATAACCAGTATAACAGAAAGCACCTTCCAACCCCAGGATCGTAGAGTCCCAGAACAAGGCGCTAATATTCCAATCTCCCACAGGAACATGCACTTCAGAACTAAGGATGTGCAAGTTCTGAATTGCTTTGAAAATCGTTGGTGAGGAATCTGGTACGAAAACACAGCAAGCGGACCCCACTAATTTACATACTCCGCCACGTTCTGCCAGGATGACATCTAATGCTATCCTGTTTTGGAGTGCTACCGATCTTATTGCTTTCTGTTCTAGTGTCATATTATAGAGTATATCCGTGGTCCGGTTGATGGTTCTCTCCAGTACCCTTGCTAGTCCCCTAATATTTTCAGAATTTGCTATCTGTCCCCAAAATGGCACAACTGATTTTGCTATATCTCCCAATACTTGCCCAGGGGTATCTCCGTTCTCGTCCCGCCGTGGGCGAGCCTTAGAAACTTCCAATGTACTAGCTATAAATACCCCAGGTAACCGGATTCCTAAATAACAGGTTCCCTGCCAATCCTTGGGCAACCAGGGAAATGCTGAACTACTGCAAATGAAATAGACAGGCCCCCTACATACAGAGGCCTGTTCTCCCCGGTCAAATTTACAATGTTCATACAACCTTCAAAATCTCCCATTGACCGAGTGCCATTTCTTTGTACACAAAAGGGGACTGAATCGGGGCTATGATTAATAGAGTAGGAAGGAGGCACAGCGTCCTTATTGCTTATCGGAGCCATTTTAAAGGAAATTAGAGTTTGAAAAGGAAGAGTTAGTTTATCAGATGGCCTAATAGAAGCAACATTAGGTTTACTTCTATTTGCAAAAAGCGAGCATCCCAGGGGAGTCAATTCACGTTTCTCAAAATCATTTAAATTAGTTCCATCAAAGTTCCCTGAGATGCTATCATTCCAACGGCCAAAGAATAGTGCTCTAAGAGAGGCATAGCAAGCAGTCGTTAAAGGTAAAGGGTGAATATACCATCCTAGCCCCTTGTTCCCATGTTGCGGTAAATGGGTACAAATCCAGCAATTACTCTTATTAAAAATGGCATGCGTTGAATTGATTATTATCATTAAAGTGTTATTATGGTACTTTCGTCTATGCTGGGAGTCTCTAGGTGACAAAGTGTGAAGGTGTACAGAGGGAGTCAAAGCAGTAGGTACAATCTCAATTGGCAGTAGAGGTTTTAGAGGGTACATTTCTTCGAAGTACCAAAGTCCCACAGCAGTAACTATACAAATTCCAATTATTATTAATACAACAAAGCAATACGTTTTCGGGGCCCAGGCACATTGTTCGTTGTCCAAGTTGGTCACCCCCTTATTTACAAGTCCAATGCGAGCAGCAGCAGTGGAGGTGGCGGGCATCGTAGTTTCTCAATCGACGACCACAATGTTAATTGCTGGCGACACTACGGTCGTGCGACTTCTTAGTCCTTCCCCTACCCTAGCCAGCAGAATCCCTTTTTTCCTTTTTTTTTTTCAAAAAACTTCCTTTTGCAAGAGAAAAAACTCTCAATAACTTTTTCTTTCCAGATGCACAGGCAAAACCCGTGCCGTAGTTCTATTTTCTTCGTCGAAGTTCGTACCTGGTGGTACCCAGTACTGTTTGATCCAGAAATAGGGTAACGTCACTTCCACTTCCTGAGGGAAGCAACGTATCGGAGGCGACGGAAGTCGCAGAACTTGAAACAGTGTTTTCAGGAAGGGACCTTTTCAAAGAGTGCAGAGACGAAATGGACTGTTCCCCAAGCTCCACGGGCTCAGAGAAATTCTCCGACACACTCACACCGCTGTTTGCTACTCCAGGATCAGAGATTGTAGCATCAGCGAGGGGTTCTGGTTCTTCTGTAACGTGTGACGTCGGGTGAGGATGTTTCTTGACATGCGTCGCGTGGATCCAATGCTTCTTTCCAGCCACCCGCACTGCTGTTTGGGTGACCAACAGCACCTCGTAGGGTCCCCGCCAGCGAGGCGCGAGACAGGAAGACCTTTCGTAGGCCTTCACTAGGACCCAACTTCCAGGCTGTATGTTGTGTCCTGGGCCCGTAAACCGTACAGGTAAAGCTGATTGGACCTGATGATAAATGAGATACAGATTTTTAGTCAACTGGTTACAGTAGTCTACAAGCAATACATTTTCAACCTCCTTCAGGGATTTGGGCTGCGGAAGGCCCCAAATGTTAGCAGGTCTCCCCATCACTACCTCAAATGGAGAGAGCCCAGTCTTAGTTTGAGGTGTGGTACGCATGGCTAACAATACAATAGGTAAGGCATCTGGCCATTTCAATTTGGTGCCGGCACATGTTTTTGCAAGCTTATTCTTTAGGATACCGTTATGTCTCTCTACCAACCCAGCACTTTGAGGATGTCTAGCCGAGTGAAATCGCTTTTCAATGTGTAACGCTGTGCATATCTTCAAAATTACTGCTGCAGCAAAATGGGGACCGTTGTCTGACCAAATTACCCTAGGTAGCCCAAATCGTGGAAAGAATTCCTTTACCATAGTCTTTGCAGTGGTCATGGCAGTAGCATCCTTAACGGGGAAAGCCTCAACCCATTTACTAAAGGCACAAATAATCACAAGAACATATTTTAGATTGTTACACCGTTCCATCTCAATAAAATCAAAGTGGATGAACTCAAAGGGAACAGAAGGGGGCCCAAAGCTACCCCTTGGAGTTACTGTCCCCTTCCCCACATTGTGCTGTAAACAAATCATACAATTCTGAACATGTCGCTGTGCAATCTTCAAAATTTTATCATTCACCCAGACTTGTTCTAACATTTTCGTGATCTGTTGAGCACACACATGCGTAGGACCGTGTGCCATCGTAACCATTGCCAGCACATATGAATCAGGGAGCAACCATTTCCCTTCAGATGCATCCACCCAACACCCATCGTCATCCAGTTTCCCCATCCCTTCGGCCCACCTTTTAGATTCTTCTATTGGGCATCAGTTTGGATATCTCGCACAGACCCAATACCCTCATCCATTACATAGGCATCTTTTGTTTCCCTTAGAGCATACATGTCTGCGCTAAGGTCTGTGGCCGTTTGCCTGGCTATCTGGTCAGCAAAAGCGTTCCCTTTTCCCACATCATCTACGACCTTACGATGTGCTGCACATTTCATGATTGCTAACTGCCTAGGAAGTGAGAGTGCCGAGAGCAATTACACTATCAGGGGACCATGCTGAATCTTGGTCCCATGTGAGGTTAGGAACCCTCTTTCCGACCAGAGCCTCCCAAAGTTGTGAGCCACCCCAAAGGCGTTCTGGCTATCAGTATATATGTTTACTGTATGCCCTTCGGAGAGTTCACAAGCTCGGGTCAACGCTATAATCTCTGTGGCCTGCGCAGAGTTATGTGGAATTCTCTTAGTTTCAACAACCGTACTCAATGTAGTAACTGCGTAGGCAGCTGTAGATGTACCATCTGGGAGTTTGAAGCAGGAGCCATCACAAAACAGCTCCCCTTCCGCATTGCCCAAAGGAGTATCTATAAGGTCTATCCTGCCCTTCGTTTCCTGTTCAGTAGTATACAGGCAGTCATGTAATTCTTCGTCACCGCAAACAGTATCTTGCGGGAAAGGTAGGAGTTCAGCCGGATTAAGAACACAACACCTCTTAATTTGAATGTGAGGAGCAAACAGAATTAATTCATACCTTGTCAGCCGTGCAGAGGTGAGGTGTTGCGTTTGGGTTTTATTCAATAGGACATCTACAGAGTGAGGTTCCATCAAAATTAAATCATGGCCTAGGACCATCCCCTCACTCTGTTTTACAGACGCGGCAGCAGCAGCGACAGCTCGCAAACATCTTGGCAAAGCGCATGTGACAGGATCAAGGGCGGAAGAGTAGTAGCCGCACGGCCTATTCTTCCCTCCGTGTTCCTGTGTTAACACAGCCAAAGCACATCCATCACATTCATGCACAAACAACACAAAGGCCTTGTCATAATTTGGAGTACCCAGAACCGGTGCAGAGCATAATTCAGTTTTGAGAAGCTCAAATGATCGTTGATGTTCCGATTTCCATGGCAGCGGCAATGAAATGCCCTTCTTTGTCAAAGCCAACATCGGTTTTATCACTAGTGAAAAGTTCGGGATCCACAACCTACAGTAAGAAGCCATACCTATTAAGGCTCTGACTTCCTTCTGTGTATTTGGAACAGACACGCCAGAAATGTGTTTTATTCTTTTTTAGGTGTCAATCTTCTCCCCTCCTTTGACAGGAGGTAGCCTAAATAGGCGACCTCCTGACAACAATATTGACATTTTTTGAGCGAAGCTTTATGACCCTTTTTAGCCAGATGAACAAACAACAATACAGTGCCTTCTTTAAAAGCACTTTCAGAATCTGCAGCCAAAAGCAAGTCATCGACATACTGAAGCAGTGTACAAGTAGGTGGCAATTCAAGGGTATCAAGCTGCTCTTTCAAAGCTCTACTATAAATGCTTGGACTTTCAGTATACCCTTGAGGTGCACGAGTAAATGCGAACGAACATCCCCCCAAGGTGAACGCGAACAAATATCTATTCTCCTTGTGTATAGGAATACTAAAGAAAGCATTCTTTAGATCCACAACACTAAAGTGCGTAGCTGCAGCAGGGATCATTGTTAGTATCGTTGTTACATCAGGCACAATTGGAAATTGTGGGGCGACAACTTTGTTAATAGCACGTAAATCAATTATAAAATGGTATGGGATTGCATTGTCGCCTTTCTTGTATACAGGCAAAATTGGGCTGTTACATAAGCTAGCTGCAATCTCTTCAATCACTCCTCGATGCACAAAATCGGAGACAATGCACTTCAAAGCACGCTCGCCCTCAACTGATATTTTATATTGCGGAATGCGTGGTAGTTTAACTCCATGCTTCAAAACTATTTTAACGGGCTCAATCTGTAGCACCCCGACATCATTGTCGTCAACCACCCATAAACATTCCGGAACAACACTAAACTCAGGAGGCAATGGTCGAGTCAAAAAATGAGAATTGGGAAGTTGCTGTGGTGAAACCGTCAGTCGCACTCCGTCAGAGGAACAATGAATTACTGCATTTAGTTTCTTCAACAAATTTAACCCCAGCAAATTCTCTCCACAGTTCGAAGTCAGGAGCAAGGGACAATGGTCCGTGAAGGGACCCAGAGAAACAGACACCGGCAAAGAAACCGGGCAAGCAATTGGTATACCAGAAAACCCTACAGAAACATTTGTTTCCCCTGACAGTGGAATGTTTGGAACCCGGGAATGATCAATGGAGCACTTCTGTGCTCCAGTGTCTATCAAAAACTGATGTTTCCTATTCCCCACTAAAAATTCAACGTAGGGACCTTTCTGATTAACGGGAATAGGTGAAGGTTCCAAACCCTGCTTCGGGCAGTCCTAACGAAATAAAATGTCATCGGAAGGAAGCTCTTCAGAAAGGTAGGCAGCAGAAGGGTGATCAAATATGTTTCTCGTGTCCACACTCGAAGTCTGATTTTCCCGTGAAAAAGGTTGCTGAGGATCTTGCGAAAACTGACCTCTATCAGGGCACCCCGCTCCAGGGCGACCTCTAGGTCGTCTACCCATACTCCCAAATGCATTGTTTGACCTTTGTCGAAGGACGGGGCACTGTGCTCGCCAATGACCTTCCTGGCGGCAATAGGCACATTGATTAACATTCACAGGACCCAAAGGAGAGTTTCCTTTTGGGACATACTGACCTCTGGTCTGTGAAGTACCCCCTCTGGGATTTCTAACAATTTGTTGTAACAATACTTTAGTCTTCAAATCTCCTTTTCTCTTCTCTATTTTCTCTTTTTCATTATTAACACGGTTCTTAGAATACTGAGCCATGTGCAAAACTTCAGATTGGGATTTCGCCTGCCAAGCGCTCTCAGAGGACATAATCTGTGACTGGATGTCGGGCAACAATCCACGTACAAATTTGTCCACAAACAACCTTTTCCCAGACTCTGTGCCCAAGTCCTGTCCACTGAAGTCAGAGAATACCTGTTCGAATCTATTAAAGAACTCTGTGGCACCTTCAGTTTTTCCTTGAACACAGGCCGTAAGCTTGTCCCAAATAATTCTTTTCTCAGGAATTATGGTTTTCAATTTTGCGACAATTCTATCAGGCAAAGTAAGTATTACCTGAGGTGGTTTCTCACCAGCTGGTCTTTCCCCATCAAACCTAGTCATGTTAGCCCATGTATCTCCCAACCCTGGCACATCGTCTATTGTTCAAACCTGCTTCCATAAATCTACGGGCAGGAGTACAGGGAATAGCAAGTCAATATCACTTAAGGTGAACACAGAGGACTGCAAAACGGACTCTATCTCTTTGTAGAATCCTGTCAGGTTTTTCCTAATATCGGGAATTGATTGTATAATAGTGTTCACTTCCTGTCATGAAAACGGGACGTGAACAAATTGCGATACATAATGTGCAGGGATATCCACAGCGGGTGCACCAGTCCCAACGTTAGCGGGAATCTCAACCTTTGGGACAAATGTCGGAGGAACCTCTCTCATAGGCAACTGAGATATAGGTAACTCTGACCGCTTACTAAGCAACAGAGCAAGGTCGAGCGCTAAGGCAGTCGAAGAAGTGTCGGGCGAAAAAGCCCTTTTACAAATACCCAATAACTCTATAGGACAACTAACCTTCTTCCTTACACATTCTTCCTGAAGGTACTGTACCATTACCTGAATCACCTTCCTCTGCATTTCTACTGTATACTGACTATACGTGTCATATACTTCATCCGGCGGTATCGATGAATCCGAGATCCATCGAATCGCATCTTTGGTGCAAATTCGTACTTCCTCAGGTGCCGATCTATGACACGGAAGGAACCGTTTCTGCACATACATACTGTCATCTTCATCATCCTCATCCCGTAATTTCTCAAAGTCCCTCCTATACTGAAACAATCTCTCAACATGACCATGTACTTTCTCCTCTGTGTCCCTCGAAAGTGCTAAAGTATTTAGATCCCTGACCCCTTGTGGGAGATCCGTATTATGTAATCTACCCCACATTACACATAAATGAGTCCCCAAACCTTCGATAAAAAACATTTTTTTCGGGAAAATTGCCCATATTTGATAATGTGGAAAAAACGTTAACTTGATCACCTTTCTCCATACAGTGCTTAGCCCATGCAAATAATTCCCGTTTCTTGTCTGCAGAAACAGTATTTCGAGTGACAATCTTTGACCCCGCACCCCGATCAACTTCAGTCAATACAGAACCACTCGGGAGCGGAGGTGTGGGCAAATTCAATGAGGGTGCAACTATCGGCGCAAGAGGAAGGGGTGGTAGGATAGGTGGAGGAACAACAACTGGAGGAATAGGAACAGTAGGTTGTACAGGGGGAACAGGAATGACAGCAGGAATAACAGCAGGGATGGGAAGAGCACCAGGGAGAGGATCATACGGAGGTGGCGCAGAGGCACCAGGCCTGCGTTCGTTTAACAATTTTTCAATAAATTCTTCGGAAGCATGAACATCTTTAGAGGGATACATTTTCTGGATACCGAGTGAGAAAGCCCTATCCATATTTTTGACTGACTCCGAATGTTTTTCCTTATCATATAACAACGCCTTTTCGGCATTTGTTTTATGCAGGTGTGCATGTTTATCCCTACTTTTAAGCTGCTGCAACGCTTCTTTTTTCCAATTCTGTAAAACATCAAATGCTGCAGGTCTGGCCTTCTTTTTTAGCAAGACCGATTCTAGGTATTCAATACGGGGGATCTCGAAACTGTCATTGATTGGCCACTGAAATTCGGAGGCATGTCTGGTTTGTCTGTGCCAAATATCATTAAATACTATACTCTCAATGCCATACTTACAGTACATAGTACATGCCGGCGACCCCTCCTGTGGTGCCGGGCGGCTAAATTCCAAAGATTGTCGATCGCTGCGGAACAGAGCCCTAAAGCAGCCAGACAATTTCCTAGGCATTTCACCAAAAATTGGTGTTACCTGGTCAATAATTGTGTCTGCAGATACAATACGCCAAATTCAAATTGTCAGGGTTAAATTAAGAGTCGGGTCACGACTGCACCTGACCAAACCTAAGGAGGACCGTACGGTTTACCAAAGAACATACCTAATGAATTTTACCTTGTGTTTGGTGGTTTCAACAAATCTGCCCGCCTCAAAAATGGACCCTCGTCAAGATGTCGTGTCAGACCACATGACTATCGTCCAAGGTTCGGATCGTGCAGCGCTGCCGAGGTATCGCGTCTCGTTCGGTCGGGCTCGCAGTATCACACCGTCCGATCCCGGTTCGATAGTCTGCGTCAACCTTCAATGATCCGGCATCAATCTTGAGGGTCCCTACTCGGGCGCCAACTGTGAAAACAGAAAAATAATATGAGGCCGGGAAGCCCAAAAGGAAACACACCAACACAGGTTACAAAGAACATACAAGTGCTTTATTTAAAAGCTACAACAGTTACCAAAGTCAATTGACAAACGGATAGCTATTCGGCTCTCAGAGTAACATAACGAACTTCAACGAGGGTTCGATGCATTAGTGAGAGAGACCGCACATTGGAATACTTGGGTCTTTTATACAATTTGTCCAGCCCTTGGCCAACCCTCTCGCGGGTTAACCATTCTGTGAGCCGGGCCTATGGGTTCCTTGCCAAGTGAATCCTTTAATATATGCATTTTGATTCGTTTCACTGATATAGTTGTACATTTACATATAGGTCAACGGTAGGGCAAGGTCTCAGTTCGCAACCCCGACAAGTGGCCTGCAGGCATATTAATTATTCATGTGTACGGAGGTCACAACGGCCAGAATCTTACTCAGAATGTCACTCGGCCTCCATTTTGATGTTCAGGGTGACTTCCATATAACAAGAGAACTTAAAATGGCGGCTTAATCCAAGATGGCGACTTACATTACTTTCTCTAAGGTCAAGACCTTGCCGTGGAGTTTGTTCGCATACGATGTTTAGACAACTTGGCGTAGGCCAATACACATACAATTGTTGCGATAGTAATAATATTGTTTCAATTCCGACAAGTGAACCAGTTGTATTGTTAGATTGTGTGTAGTTGAGATAGGAATTTTTGATGATTTGGTGGAATGTGGGGCCATTGGGCCAGTGTTGGCAGGCAATTGTGTGGCAGGATCAACACACCATTGGAGCACATGTGCAAAGTGCTCCTGCAATATAAAGAAAAGATTTTTTAAATAACACGCAGAGTGGGTGCAGAGAATGATAGGGAAAATGATCATGGCATCCTAAGGGAAGAATGTATGATAAAAGTGTATTTGAATATATGCACACACATTTGCTATCAACATGTAAAGACAAACAATTGAAGAATCAGGAAGGTATTATAAATTAATTGGAAATGTTTGTGGTAGATCAAAATAACTTTGACATGGTTAAACATGCAAGCACCCCGCCACTGCCACAGATAAGTGTCCCGCCACCCTAATATGGGTCCTACCCCTACGACCTGCTGTAGGGTACACAAACCCCAGATCTTTTCGCCCAAAAAGGGGGGGGAACAAAGTCAGGGAAATCAGTGGGAACAACTTCATATTCATGGATATCAGAAATTGAAGACAAGGCTCACTGACAGTTACAGGACACAATACAAAAGGCAGAGAGAGAGCCACCACGAGCCGGGGGGAATGCAAATCAACAAAAGGGACAATGGGAAGGCCTGTGAGTGCCTATATGTGTTGACGAATGGAGGACTGAAAAAATTCTCCTTAATATTGATAGTAAATAGATCGATGACATGTCCCTAGATGAAATGGGCAGTGTGTGCGGCGCAGGCAAGGGATCACAGGATGGGAAGGTTGATGAGGACAGGGGCTTTAAGGAACAGGATGAAGACGAAAGACCTGGTGCCAGAATCGGAGGAGGAGGTAAGGTCATACAGGAGAAAACTCTGACCGCAGCCAGGTCAGATGGCCATAGCTAAAATAAGGATTTGGGATTGGGTCACCCGACCCAGCCAGCAGGGAACACAGTTACCATTGTTCCAGATGGGACCATGGGGAGCGTGGTATGTTACCTAGCCTCACATGGATCAGCAAAAAGTAATGGATGCCTTTCCCTCCTCCAGAGTGGGCAAGTAGATTTATGCTCTTGAGAAACACAGTGTAGGCAAAACCTTAGCTGTTGGAGACATGAAAGGTATGTTTGCTTCCCTGTTAGGGGAACAAGCAGATGAGACATGGAAAAAGGCAGGGCATTCAGGAGTAACATTTAATAACTGCAGAGTGCACATATGAAGGGTGTTGAGGAATATGTGGCCTGAAAGACTCAACATACACTCCATCATGGCCCGCACAATGACGGGATATGAAAACCTAGGAGCTTATATGCAACAAATACAGGAAATTGCAAGACAGAGGCAGGGGAAGCATGGGCCAAGAATGTTATTGTCTTTTATCACATGCTGTGTGGGGGACTCTCACATACGTAGAAGCGGATTTGAACAAAGTTGTTGGGTTAGAAGCAAAAGTATGGCCAGAAATACAGGCACACATAAAACATTATTGCAGACAGAAATAGGAAAAGGATAAGTATTGGACAGAGCAAGCACAGAGGGCTGAGACAAAATGTGTGCAGAAAAAGTTGGCGAAGATGAGTGTGGAAGGGGCAGTGATAACCAGCCTGGAGGGAAGGCAGCATGAGCAGGGCCCCCTGCTGGGATGGACAGAGGGTACTGGAGATGTTAGGAGGGACAGGGGAGGTTTTCAGAGAGGAAGAGGACTTTTTCCAGGGGGGCAGAAGGGATGCAGTTGGAGACATAAGGCCTTGAATCGGGCAGCAGTGTTGGTCCTGTGGGAAAATGGGTCACTTAGCGTGAGAGTTTAGGAGCATACCAGCAATGCCCTTTAACTATAACATTCCAGCGTATCGCCCCGCTTTTCAGTGCCACCCCCAGTATAACACACAACCACAGTTCGCCCCCCAGAGCCCAAACTCCGTTGTCTACGCCCCAGGCCCAGTACAGCAGCAGGTGCAATCCCAAGCATCGAATTTCACCCAAACCCTGGCACCAAATTTCACTCAGTCACCTGCCAAGCCGTGGGATAAGAACCCACTGCCACAGGATACAGTAACTCACTACATGGGGGCAAGCATGTTAGGGGCGTAATCCTTTCTTGCTCCCAGGGTCAAACGCATTTTCTCAAGAGGACAGCCATAGGAAGCTCTGGTGTGCCCGGTACTAGCAGTAACTACTGACCCAGATAAGGAACCGTGTATGGGAGATAAGATAGGGAATATAACATTCTCTTTTTTGGTTGACTCAGGAGCCATGAAATCCTGCATTAAGGAAGGGTTGGTTCTCGATGTCGGACAAAATTATGGACATGCAGGGGATTTCTGGGGCTGTGGTATCGGTTCCCTTCACTGATGAATTACCTATCACTGTGGGTATGTTCAAACTATCAGCCACTTGGTTATATGTACGAGACTCCCCGGCAAATCTCCTGGGTAGAGACCTAGTAAGCAAATTGAATATGACCATCTCTTTTACATAAGAAGGCATTATGTGTTCCACACCAGGTATGTAACACATGAAGGCTGCCACAGTAGTAGAAGCACTCTGTGGCCACAGCGCCCTGCGAGTTATACCACTCAATCTAGACTTGTTCCTCTATGGGATAACAGTTGTATTACGGTGGATGACAGGGATCAAAGACAACATTCTGTGTGTACCTGCTGAGTTCCTATTCTGACCAGTGGTCCAGCACAAATGGGCACAAAGCATTATCAAAATATACCTAGAGGCAGTAATTACCAAGAAAGACATGGTAATCTTGTCCGATTCGGAGGAAGAGGATCAGGAATGGTGCTCGGTTTTATGCATTGACCTAACACAGCAATTTAGGGATGTTTCAGACAAATGGCTGTTCGAGGACAAAGTAGAAGTGGTGGAAATTATATTTAAAATGTCCATACCATGCCAGATTGTAGTAGAACACAAGAAAGTGCCACACACCACTCTCCTCATCAGCACAATATCATCACACTTGCAGGAAGATTTAGATAGGGTTCCCAGTAAGTTGTGGGCTAATGGTTCACATGATGAATGCTTGCTCGAAAGCATATAGGCAGTTCACATCAAATTAAAAACAGGAGCAGTTTCTCCCAGAGTAAAACAATATCCCACATGAAAGGAAGTTGAGGAAAAAAATGGTTCCACCTTACAGGTGTAATGGCAGCAGGGTATTAAACAAACCTCAGAATCCCCATGTAACACAGCTATTTATCATGTGAAAAAAAGCACACATTGAACAATATTGTAGTGGCAGAATTCCCAGCGGTGCCCAATCCTGCCACCATCTTGTGTAACATCCTCACAGAAGCAAATTGTGTTACAGTAACAGACCTCAAGAGTGCATTTTTATTGATTCCATTACATCTCGACTGTCAGTACCTCACTGCATTCACCTATAGACATCTACAAGTCCAACATACTTGTTTGCCTCAAGAGTACTGTGAGTCCCCCAGCATTTTTAACTGGATGTTACAAATGGATCTAGGCAACTTGCAAACAAAGAGCATGGTGATCGAGTATGTAGACTGTGTGTATTTGAGATAGGTCTGGTCTGCAGCACAACAGAAGAGCTGTGCAGGGAGGACTCATTCAAACTGTTTACCTTATAGGCATAACAGGGCTACAAAGTAGACAAGGGTAAACTGCAGTTTTATCAACAAGAGGTTGTGTACCTAGGGCAGATAATATCATCGGCAGCCAGAACAATACCACCAGAAAGGGCCACAGCATTAGAGAACACACCACAACCAACCATTGTCATACAGATGAAACAGTTTTTAGGGTAATGTAACTATTGTCAAGTATGGATATTTGATTATTTAACATGCACTAAACACCTACTGCAAGGGCTAAATGAAGCACAGAAAGCAAAACAGGACATTATCTGGACAGACCAGAAGATCAAATAATGTCCTAAGCTTAAGACAGCGATCAGCAGTGCCCCAGTTCTGGCCACCTCACATTATAAGACACAATTATTTATATTCTCACCCTCAGTTGATGACTGCTTTTCTCACACAGAAGACCTCAATGAGACATAAGCCTATGGCTTATTATATTGGTCTCCATGGACCCAGTGATGCATGGACATTTCCCATGCGAGCAAGCTCTTGCAGAAGCTATGTTTCCATCCAGAAATCCTCTACAATTACCATGGCCTGCCCTGTAACTCTTTATGTGGAACATGCAGATTTCGCAATCTTAGAGAAATCAAAATCCACTCTCACAACTCAACGAGCATCAGGGTACAAGGCTATTCTGTTCAATCCCTCAATCCACATTGTGAGGTTCCACATTGTTATTACAGCTACACTCATCGCAGAAACAGTACAGGCACATGACACAGTACACGATTGTAATACATATGAGGACACCTCTGACAATGGTTCCTGCATTAGGGAGGATGCTTTTGAAGAAGGAGACATGTTCTTCGTTTATGGGCCATCAACTGTTGATCAGCACACAGGCTTTAGGCATACAAGGGCAGCAGGGGTTACCCTTGAATCAGGGGAATACGGTATGGTAGAACAAGTGCAATTGCCCTTGCATTTTTCGAAGCAAACAGCAGAGCGCATGGCCCTCATTACAGCATTATAATTATCGCAGGGGTGCCCTATTACTATTTACTCAAATTCAGAATACATCACATCCCATGGTGCACTCCAGGCTCTCCAGATGGCGGAGGCAAGGGTATACAAAATCTGATGGTACGCCCATGCAAAATGCTGCACTACTTTCAAGAGTGATAGATGCACTAACACTCCCTGCAGTAGTAGCAATAGTTAAATGTGCAGCTCACACTAACAACACAGACCCAATTGCTTACGGCAACTACACAGCACATTTAGCAGCAAAAGAATCAGCATAATTAGATGGCTCACCAACATAAAAGTCTGTGCAGATCTGGCAACAAAGGAAGCAGCATACTTAGCAGATCCCGAGGATATATGATCCACTGAATTTTCAGTACAACTAGTAGAAATTGCAGTTCTTTACAATACCCTTCCCCTAACCCAGCTTATTGAAATGCAGGGGCACGCTCCCCAAGAGGAAAAGTACTTGTGGACCAAGAGCTCTCTTTCTCCTACAAGAGAGGGTGCTCTCTTTCTCTTGCTAATCTGATTTTTGCAACAGAATATTTCAGGGAAGCCAGTTATGCCTCAAGCAGTGCTTACCATTGCCCTCAAACACTTGCACTTCCCAGCACACACGTCCAAAGAATATTTTGTGCAGAATTACAAAAGGGCAGATTCTTCCAAACCTTCAAGAGCTCATTGCTGTTTTCATAACAAACTGCATTACATATCAGATGTGAACTACTAGTCGAACCCTTCGTACACTTACAGTGACCTTGCCCAGCCCACCACGCCCATTTTGGCATCTACACATCGACTATGTCGACATGGTTAACAGGTGCAGTAAATATAGTTACCTTGTTGTGATTGGTCCTTTTTCACAGTGGATTGAGGTATGTCCCTGCATCAGCCCACATGCCAAATGTGCAGCCAGAACTTTGGTGTGCAAAGCATTTCCCTGATTGGGAATTTGTGACGACAACGGGACCCACTTCTTTATGTTCAAGGAGATTTGCCTTTTGTTAGGAATTAAACATAAACTCTCATGCCAACAGGATAGTTGGAAGGATGATCAGCCTCCACACAAATGTATGCAAACATGTGGGATACATTGAAAAAGTCTTGGTTACACTGTCTGCCTATCGCCTTATTTGCTCTGCACAAGCAGCCAGGGTCAGATCATCATTTTACTGAACATGAGATTATAACATTAAGGAGCCTGAACACATCTCTCACAACCCAACGGAATAATTTAGGGGATTGACCTAATCCATCAGGTTTATATCATACCAGATCGGACCCCACACCAAGAGCTAGCTCCACCACTGCATGACGGCTCAGCACAGCAACATCAGGAGTCAATGCAAGCACAATTTCAACAACTTTTTCCTGGCAACAAAGTATACATGTGCAGTTTTGTGAGCAAGTGGACACAACTGCACTATAACAGACCTTTCGATGTGGTCTACACTACTCCCATTGCCGTTAAAGTACCTGGAAGACGAGCGCGGATCCACCTCTGCAAAGTTTGCATGGACAGGAACTTTATCACCACATCCAACAGCAAGAAAAATAATAGGGGGAGTGCAAAGGAGAGTATTATCCAAACTTTTAGACACTATGGCCCTGATTCATGGAAATATTTGCCTGTAAAACAGGGATTTGCGTGCCATTCTGCCTGCAAAAACCCATTCGCCAAACAGGGATTTGCGTGCAAAGGGCAGACAAATCCTCGGTTTACATGCAAATAATTCCATAGGGCCTATGACTATTTCTTGCCTCTTTTGTTTCTATTTGGGCGAATGGACATTTCACTATAATACTAGACAATTGCACCAACACTTAGGCAGTGTATGCCTTATCTTGCCCATTTTTCGTCATTTTTATTTTCCCATGTTATATTTTATGTGTTTAGTTGCTCATAAGGATGGATCTTATAATGTTACTAACAATGAAAATCCATTTGAAAATGTTATTGTTTCCATGACAAGAGTGAAGAAGGATATTTTGAATCCAAGTGTTATCCCAGGTACATCTGACGTTATGCATCACCACACAGAAGAGAAAATGTGGTTCTGACACATGCAGTTAGTGGAGAAAGAGAAATCGAGTGACCCCTGTTTTGTCTGTTCACTGATCCTCTATGCAACAGCCGCACCTAAGTTGTTTTTACCCCAAGAGTGGCCGTTAAGTGAGGCAATATGCTTAGTTCATCTGGCTTTATGCAGAGTGAAAGGCACTGTCCAGGCAAATAAAGTCTACATTCAGTGGCATGCAATTAACACAACAGTATATGATAACAATTATGTACATTAGTTAATGAAATGGGTTGAGTAATTGTATACAAATGTATCGACAGAGGGGGCACAGACAGATAACTGAGGAATGGGAAAGGTTCACCAGGAAGAGTGGGTTCTTTCCAACAACGTCCCCTGACTCCAAGAACTTTAATGACATAGGCCTGGCTTACAGGTGCAGGGCACCAGATGGGTCACAGGGACAACTGTCTGCAGGGCAGGAGGGTTGTTCAGACTAAGCGATGATGTACTGCAAAAGATAAATAGGACTTGTACTTCTTCTACATAGGGCAGTTATGGAAGAAGTCTAACATGGATAAATCAGCATGAACTTTACAATAGGAATCATGACACTTTCATGGATTTCCTTATGTTTCAGAAGCAATGGCAGCATTTCTGTGGGATCAAATGTGAATTGCAACAAGACCGTTCATCTTCCCGACATCTGAAGGGGCCCTGCAGCACTCATGGATATATATTGGGTGTGTGGGAGACTTGCCTACACCCAACTGCCACCATTCTGGGGAGGACTGTGATGAATGTCAATGTTGCAAGCACCAGTATTGGTGGTACTGGATGTCAACATTACTGCCATGTGCAAGTATCTCACGTTGAAGCTTGTGGACCTGCTACACCAGCGGGTCTGCAGATCCCTGGGCCTATGTCATTAATGCAGCAGCAATTACCTGTCCCAAGAATCAAGGGACAAGCTTACTGGAAGAATATCGACTATTTAACAAAGCTGAAACATTTGTCGGCTTTCTTTCCGCTCCTGGGATGCAAGCAGCACCTAACGTCAAATGGCTGCAAATAACCAGATGAGAATTAATTCAGCTGTACAATGACACATAGAATGGGCTGAATGCCTCAGGGAAGATCTTAGAGCTATAACGATAACAACGTAGCAGCATAGGTACATTTTAGACATCGTGACTGCCATGGAGGGTGATATATGTGCAAAATAGGCACTTCTTACTGCACTTACACATCTACAAATGTTTCTGAAAATTGAAGCATTGCACAAGCAAAAAACGCCCTGCACACTCTGCTCACCACCATGAAAAATGAAGGTGGGGTACAGAAAGATGACTGGTTACAATCAATCTTTTCATGGGTGTCCCCATGGATGAGTAATCACCTTAAACTTTTTCTCCCTTTAATTATCCTCTTATTGGTTCTTTTTTGCACCTGCCCATTAGTTCTGGGATGCTGCAAGACAACGATGGGTAAAGCAAAGCCCATGATGTCTCTCATGTTAAAAACCATTGACACTTCCCTTCAAAAGAATGCCCATACCCAATCTAACACTGACACTTGCGGAGACCAAGCCTTGCATGGTTAAAATATGTCAGCCAATTGGTCCACCAAGAACTTTGTTTGAATTCCCTGATGATCCAGAGAATTATTTTGAATCCTATGTCTACCGTGCGGTGGACGGGCGCTGCTGCTATTTAGCATGTTGCCAAGAAGAATATATAGATCGAAAAAACATTTTTTAAGTGTGGGTACCGAAGACTCACAGCGATAGTGTAGTTAATACATTAACTAGAGGGGCAAATGTAAATATGGGGGTGCAAGATCGCTATTAAAACAAGGGTATTTCCATTTTTATTCAATGAGTCCTTCTTCCTGCGATACCCTTACAAGCTTTTGAACTGCCAATAATGCAGTCTCTCAACGTTCAGCCATTTTGAATTAAGTTTTGTTTCTTCAGTATTCTAGAGAACCTTCAAGCTGCCAAATATGGCCAGGCAGCACAAATATTAGCTATTTTTCTAAGAGTTGGTAATCTGGTACACTTTTTCGTGGGATCCTTCCCATGAGGTGAGCACACAATACAATACACAGGTTTTGACCTTGGAATACGCAGACACAAAAGCAATAGCAACACAGGGATGATTTAATGTGGGATAGCTGCAGGTACGGGGAGTAACATGGGATGCCAAGTTATCCTACCTCACGGAGGAGAATGGTCTTGCATTGAGTTCATTAATGGGGATGGCAGATTGTACTCTCCTTGCTGACTGTGCCTGATTAGGTCACCTGCTGGGGGACACACATCAACATTTTACATGTTTTTGCACTACTCAAAGGGAGTGGTGTCATGCACTAACCAATGGGGTTAGGGAAATGTGCTAAGCTATTAGCACAGGGCACATTCTGCTGACTTCTATATAGGTAGGAGCCAACAGAATGTAGTAACAAATAATCTTGAGATTATATGTAAATATATTCTGATTTTGTGGTTTTTACTACAGACTAATGTGGGCGTCCAGAGGTATTTACGGTTATACGTGACTGACTGACTGACCTCTCCCGGCCGATTATTCTTTTCAATTAACCTTTTTTTTTCTCGCAACTCTCATCATTGTTTCCTTAAAATTACAAAGGGTCTTCATTTTCAACGGCTTCAAAACAGATAGCTTGACTGGCTTTCTCTGGCTGTTCAGTGGGCATAGGGTAGCTTGGATTTCAGAAGGCAGTGAGGTGAATGAGGCAGTCTTGCTGCTCTGTAGTAGTTTGAAGTAGGTCAGCAGCTTGAAATGGGCTCAAAGTCCTTGCTGTTGGTCTCCGGAGATCCACCTTGAGCTCACTTCTGCACTTTCCTTGTGTATTACTACCCCCACATGCACAATGCCTAACTCAATGGACCTAGGGGTTCAAGTATTTTGGTGTTCAATTGCAGGCGAGCTTGTGTGTTCTTCCAGCCTATGTTACTTATGTATCTCAATAATATTAGGGGAATGGTGCCTCTATCACCTCTCATGATGCAAGTTCATCCCTATCGAAGAGGCCTTTGAACTGTCTTTAGTTCCAAGAGGTGACCTACAGAATGGGGTCCTCAACTCAATTCATAGTTTAATCCTACAAGGGAATTGGCGGCTTTCATGTCTCATGCCAAGAGCCAATGGTAGTCTCTCATTAGAGCAATGCACCCTCCTCCCCTTTTTTAGACATTCTTTCAGTGTATTGCACCAAGTGGAGTCACCGGAGGGCAGAGTTAAGCATTATGGGAGAAGTTAAAATGGTGGAAAGGATCTTTCCTGAACCAGAGCTCCCCTTCTACAATATCTTCCATGATGCCTCGACTTAGCATTTCAACCCAGTCTTCAAAGCTCTCCTCTTCACATGTGAATAAGGTAATAAAGTTAATCACTGAAGAACAAAATATATCTTGCTGAGCAAAGACCAGATTTTCTTTGTTTTTTGAGAAGGGGTGCAGTATGACCTATCTCTAACAAATGCTGCTGCATTCACACACAATCACATTTTATGATTTTAAAAATATAAAAGCAAAATTGTCCATAAAGTTAGTTCGATAGATCCCTGTAGGGAACAGAAGTCAATTATTGATGAAACACATGGAATGCGGTTCAATAGATCTTTATTTCAATAACAAAATGGTCAGGGCTAGATAAACACCTACCTAGCATGTACTAGGTGACATTTAACCACTAAATAACTGAATAGGATTGTTTTGGAATGGGTTAAACTAAATGGTGATCTCCTAGTGCTCCTGAAGTCCCTTTTCTGGTAAATAGACATGTGCAAAACCTATTCTAATAAGTGCTTGTCCCTCCAGGGTTACCCTACTTCTAATACAACAAACTCTGGGTTGGCCAACAGAAAAGCCTCAAACCTCACCTTTAAGAGTCGATATCCTCCTGGGTAATCTAAGCTAATAACTTAAAGTTTAAAGGCTTGGCCAAAGCAAACAATTCACAAACCTACTCTTCAAATAACTTCCCAATTATAATGCAAAACACAGACCTGTCCCATGACTCTCTCAAGGTTTACAATAGGCCCTTCCTGGACCTGAATTTCATTCATACTTCACAAGTGGTCCCATTTCTGGTCCTTGTCCTTCAGGATTAACACCAGGTCCCTCCTGGACCTTGGCTTCACTATGCACTACTGTTTACGCCACCTCCGATGCAGGATCTATGACAGGTCCCTTCAGGACCTTAGCCTGAATGTGTATTTCTGATCCCCTCTTTTACGGCCCTTTTCAGACAGAGGAACATTCTCATGTCCTCTTTGCAGGTGTCTCAGTACTTTCTTAGGGGTTGCTGGTGGAAGATTTTTGCCTATGGCCTTCCAATTCCCCCAAGAACTTGAGAGGGCTATTTACATTTCTATTTTATTTGTAATTTATTTAGCACTTCATGCCAAAGCAGTGAACAAGACACACTTACAGTACAATCAAATATTAAATCACAAGCTATACAGCATTTGCTTGAAGGCTGAAGAAGATAGCTATTAATAGAAGTAGGAAATAGAGAGTAAGAAGTGATAGAACGGAGATAAAGGGAGAGAGCATTCCAATAATATGGGCCAATCAAGGAAAAGGAACAAAATCAGGATTGGGTACATGGGGTGTGGAACTGATAATAAGAATTGAGACTGAGAATGGTAAGCATGAGGAGGAACATAAAATGAAATAAGAGATGAAAGATACGAAGGCGCAAGACATTAAAAAGATCTTAAAACAATACAAAGAATATTTAATTTAAGACCTGCATGAAAAGGTAACCATCCAAGAGAGGATAGTGACAGAGAAATAGAATCACGAGAAGAAAGTAAATATAACAAACAAATAGAAGCATTAAAAGCAGACTTTACAGGAGCAAGACAATAAACTGGGAGAACAAAGAGTAGAGTAGAACAATAAAATAGGCATGACAAAATATGTAAGGAAATCAAGAGTTTGGTGACATTATACGTTAGAAAGGGATAAGCTGTACGAATATGGAAAAGGTGATATCGACAGGAGCATAATATAGTTGAAATATGATAAGAGAAAGATAAATTAGTATCAAGATACAGACCAAGATATCGAGCAGAGCTAGAAATAGGGAGAAAAGAAGGCGGAAAGGAAACAAAATGGGGAGGAATAGTTTTAACGGAAAAAAGAACTTCAGTTTTAGTTGCGTTCAAAACAAGAAAATGGTCAGACATCCAACTTTTGATTGCTGAAAGACAGGAAGTAAGATTATCGTGAATAGAAGACGTGAAAGAAGAAAAGGACAGAAAGAGTTGGGTATCATCCGCATAGAAGTGATGGGAGATACCAAGTGACAAGATGAAGCCGCTAGTGAAGTTGTGTAAAGGGAAACAATAAAAGGTCCAAGAATAGAGCCTTGGGGACCACCAGTTAGAGGAGGTAAGGTATTGGAGGAGGTGCCAGCACAATTTACCGAATATGTGTGATTAGACAGATAAGAATGAAACCAGGATAAGATAGATCAAGAAAACCCAAAAGAAGAATGAGAAATTAAGAGTAAAGAATGATCCAATGTGTCGAAAACAGCCAACAGGTCCAATAAAATAAGACAAGACTTTTTTTTATAGTAACTAGCAGAAAGAAGTGAGTCACATACAGAAAGAAGACCAGATCCAGTAGAATCAAGAGGGCGAAAACCTGACTGAAAACAAGGAAGAATAGAGTTCTCATTAATAGAAACAGAAACCTGAGAATAGATGAGACATCAAGCAGCTTAGAAAGGAAAGGAAGAAGAGACATTGGGCAGAGCTTTGCAGTAAGAGAATGATCTAAAGCAGGTTTTCTCAAGATGGAAAGAATTGAGACATGCTTAAAAGAGGAGGGAAATGTTGAATTGAGAAAAGACATTTTAAAAAAGGAAGTAAAATAAGAAACCAGTGAGGGATAGCCGTTTGATATAAGTAATGTGGGAATGGAATCAGAGGGAGAGGCTGTGGGATGGGCACAAGCTAAGATAGAATACGTATCAGAATTAGATATGGGCAAAAATGATGAGATAATAGAGGTAAAAGACAAGGATGCAGAAAAGGAAGAGGAAGAAGAAGAAGACGGAACAATGGCAGCTCGAAGAGTGGCCACTTTTGAAGAAAAATAAGATGCAAGATCCGAAGCAGTTAAAGTAGAATTGAGAGAGAGAAGTAGATTCTGGGGAGCACTCGTGACACGATTGGGAGTAGGTTCTATATACCGAGTCCGAAGTGGAGTAACTATGGTGCTGTGCGCTCACTCGGTGAGACTAGTGTGTCTGTCATATTCCTTTGGGAGTTCAAATAATGCAAAAACAAATCCAATATGACATTGCATTCATGTGTATTTAATTATTCTATAATGAACACTGTCAGGGCTTTAGGCTGGGGCTACCCCCTCACCCCCCTCCAAAATCTCGTTTTGAGGCGGGGCCCTGCCGGGGCTCACTAGTCTCCCCTGGCAGCCCGAGTCACTACATGACAAGTATTTTTTTCTAAAGCCTGAAGCTCTCGCTCGGTGCAAGAGCTTCAGGCTTCAGAAAAAAATGCCTTTCATCCATAATGGTGGCGCAGCAACTGCAAGGCATCCCTTCAAAAAAGAGATGCCGTGGGCCGGCGCCACCATTATGGATTGAAACTTGAGGCCGCTGGAAGCAGAGGCCTTGGGCCTCATTACGACCCGGGCGGTAATGGATTACCGGTACCGGTAAGGGCACCTGTACCGGTAATCCCTTACCGCCCTATTACGAGTTCCCTTTGCGGGTCCTCCCTTAACGCCTGGTTTTACCAGGCGTTAAGGATGGGACCTGCAAAGGGACTTTGGTGCTAATAACGGTACCACAATTTGCGGTACCATTATTAGCGCCTTCCCCATTCCCATTGAGCCCTATGGGGGCTCAAATAGGAATGGGGAAGGGCCCTGGTGAATGGGGAATTACCGCCCCGCCAACCTTGGAATGGGGCAGTAATAGCTCCATTCACCAGGGCGGAGTCGGTGAGGTTTTGGAGGCAGCCATGGCGCTAATAGCGCCATGGTTACCTCCAACCTCGTAATGACCCCCCCTTGTATTCTAAATCCTGTTTTGAGTCTTTAGGAAAAAAGGCCTCAGATTCCAGCTGCCTCACCCTTTCAGCCCCTGCCCCTAATAAAAAAGGCAAAAGATGGAAGGAATGTGAAAGGGGAAATACCTGCGTGTTCAAGTGTGTAATGTGGATTAAAAAGCCTACTGCGAATAAAAGAAATAAAAGTAAGTACCACTAGCGCTCAGGTCAAGACTTGTCAGATATCATCAAAAATTGAAAAAAATGTAGTAATGGAACAATTAAAAATGGAAATTAGATGGAAAGCTTCTATAATTGCGAGCCAATGCTGACCTGACAAGAACAACATTTTAAGCAAAAAGAGGGAAAAAAGTAGAAACAGATGATAATATTAAAGTAAAATACATACAAGTAAGAAAAATTGGCAAAAAATGGGTAGAAATGTAAAACAAGGTCAGCTCGAGAAAAGAAACAGACCATGCAGAGCAAAGAAAGGGAAATAGAAATGAAATAGAATGTCCAGAAACAGAAAAGATAGTCCCTGAGACTCAAGTCAGAGGTAGCCGTACCCATTGGTCGACTAAGGGGATTAAATCAAAGAAATAGAACGGAAAAGATGAAGCTCAGATTCATGTGTGGAAGTAAAGTCAGCATGTCAATACACAAAAACGAAAGATCATGAGTAGACGCTGATACAGTTGAGCATAGGAAAATGGTCAACCAAAAAATGAAACTTCAAAGAAAACATGAGAAGTTACACTCATTCATCCCGACAGAGTCCAAAAGGTAAATTCAGTATGCTTCTCTGCAGTTCAAATTCTTGTTGAGATCACCATGTGGCTCGTAGTACACAACTTCGAGAATCTCAAAGCGGATTTGAGTCAGATGACGTTGTTGTTCCAAGAAATGGCTGGTTACTGGTGATGTGCGGTTTTTGGTTCTGATGTTGGATCTGTGTTCATTTCAGTTTGGCTGGTCGCTTAGACTGTCCGACATAGTAGATGACACAGGGACATTTGATGGAATACACTATTTGAGCTGTGTCACATGTAGCTGAGTCTCAGGCAGATTTTGGCACCTGTCTTTGGGTGGTGGATGACATGGTGGATGGCATTACTCTTGATGAAATTATTGAATTTGGTGCAATGAAGGCATGGAAAACTGTCGGTCCTTCTCGAGACCTCTGTTGCAAAGAAACTTCCTTTTTCCAAAGCTGTGTACAAGCATGTTTCTAAGGTTATGACTGAGTTTGCATGTGAAGTTAGGTGGAGCTGCAAAAAGGGCGTTCCATTTCTTATGGCCTGTGATGATTCTCCAGTGTTTTTTAATGATATTTGTAATCCTGTTGCTTTGGATGGAGAATTTGGAGACAAAATCCAGATCAAGAGGATTTTTTTAGCCTCTTCTATGTAAGCATTGTGTTGCTGATTCACAGCTGCATTTCTTGAGCAGTCAAGTTCCTGTTTGGATTCAGTAACCATTTCATCTAGTTCGGTTTTGCTTTTCTCATTATCACTTATGATCCTCTTCACACGTAGCAACTGGCTATACGAAATATTCCTGATTAGGTTTGGAGGATGAAAACTCAGTCTATGCAATAGGTTGCAATGATGCGAGGGCTTGCCATATATATTGGTCTCGAGACCTCTTGAGGAAGGGGTAACCTTAACATCAAGAAATTATAATTCAGGGTTGCCCAGTTCCAGGATATTCTGCATCCTAGGGTCAATGAGATTCACATATCTGACAAAATCAAACAATATATTTCTAGTACCAGTCCAGATTGCAAAGATATCATCAATGTATCAACCCTCACAATTCTAGTAGTTTACCATCTAACCCTGTTTTATTCATTGTTCCATTATTCAATGTATTCCTTTTTGTTGATATCTGACGAGTCTGACTTCATTACGCACAAAATGGTGATGTCATTGGGGTACGCTCTGTGACGTCATCCTGCCGATGCCATGAATGATTATGTAGGGGCTAGGCAGCAGCAGCCCATCCACCCTGACCATGGCCCGCAGGCAGCCCATCCACCCTAACCATGGCCCGCAGGAGGCCACACCACAGGGGACCACCCTACACCCCTCGGCATGCCCTGCAGCCAGCCCTTCACCCAGACCATGACCCACAGCAAGCCCATCACCCCAGACCATGACCCGCAGGCAGGCCTCATGGCACCATGCACTTGGGAGCCCTGATTCATGTCCCCCACCGCACCCCCATTGATGGCAACCTGCCGGCAGGCCCCGACTCATGTCCCCCACCCCACCCCCATTGACAGGAACCTGCCAGCAGGCCCCGACTCATGTCCCCCCACCGAACATGTCATCACAATCCAGACCCATGGCCCTTATGGCCACCCAAATCCCACCCTATGCCACCACAGTCCAAACACCCAACCAAGCATTCCATCCACTCCATGTTGAATCCCCCATGTCATGATAGAAACCAAATAACCAGCATGCCCATGAATACATGTCTGTCAGACCCACACAATGGCGACACATGACTGAGAAAACCCACATTGTGACATGCACAAAAAGAATGAGAGAAGACCACACAAGTAAAGTAGAGAAAAGAAATGTATTAAATACTAAACTGAATGAATAAAACGAAAGCACACAAGAAGAAAAAAAAATAATAAGTCCGGATGTCCGAAATTGAGCAACAAAAATGAAGTCTGTAATCAATAAAATCCAAAGTAAAATAGCTCCAAAGCGTCAGCCCATAAAACAAAATCCAAAGTATATATACAAATGAATATTCAAGGGTCCATGAGCCCAACAATCCAAAGGAAACCTAACCAAAAACCTACCTAATAAATAACTATTTACAAAAAGGCAGGGCATAGTCCAGGCGCCCCAAAGAAAAATGTTAAAAAAAGGAAACATATACCTACATAACTATTTACAAAGGTGGCGGGCTAGTCCGAAGGCTCACTCATTGATATGATATGGTCCTGATGTCCCGGGCCAGGACATCATCGAACTCCACTTCAATGTCCCAGAGGCGGGCCTCTTCCCTGGCCCTGAGGTCACGCAGGGATGCAGCAATGGTCTCCTCCAACTCCATGGAAGTTGCCTCGAGGCATTCAGCCCACCTCAACACCCGGTGCATGAAGTTCTCCGCCATGGCCCATTGTGACCCGTGACCTCTCTGCCCGCCGCCGCTCTGCATCTATTTGCTGGCCCAACCGCTGCCACACGGAAGACACTTCCAATCCGGGGTCCTCCTGCCCGCCGGCCGATGCCTGCCCCTGGGATGTTGATGGACCCGAGCCATGATCCCTCCCACCCTGAGCCTGCTGCTGCCGTGCAAGTGCCCTGCCTGTTGATGCCTGCATGTCCTCCTCTTGCTGGGGTCCAGTTGGTGGGAGGGCCACCCCTGCTGGACCTCTGACTCCCGACCGTGGCCTGGCTGCTGGCTCAGGAGCAGCTCCACAGGGGGCCCAGGTGATACTTGGGTGGGAAGATGGCACAGAGGATGACTGGCGCATAGGGTGTTCAGCTGAGGAGGGGGTCGCAAGAAGATCCAGCACACGGATTAACCCAGTGCCGACGACCTGTCCTAGTAGGTCGACGCAGCCAAAGAGGTATTCGAAATGACGTGCATTGTCCAGACGAGAACCCTGCATGTCATTCTGAATACCATGTTGGCGCAACGCCACCCCAGCTAGGACAGACTCAATCCAGTCATGGATTGCAACGTCTGCAGGGAGAGGAAGGCCAGTTGTTGTTTGCGCCTCCCTTCCCTGAAAACGGGTCTGGACGGAAGCATCCCTACTGGTGCTGGATGATGCAGTCACAGGATC
Source organism: Ambystoma mexicanum (assembly GCF_040938575.1). Lineage (NCBI taxonomy): Eukaryota > Metazoa > Chordata > Amphibia > Caudata > Ambystomatidae > Ambystoma > Ambystoma mexicanum. The sequence continues at coordinate 916,357,578 of NC_090928.1, read as the reverse complement.
GGGGACAGGATTACACACAGGCACCTCTGTGGCGGCCTGTGCTGCCTCCTATCCTTGCCCCTGGACTGCACCACTAGCACCAGTGGAATCCCCCCTTCCAGGCCCCGTGCGTGGGGCCTCCACAGCCTCCTCCTCAACTAAACTAAACCTCAACTAAACCGTGTGGGGGCTCAGCTGCCCCTACTGCTGCCGAGGAGTCCACCTCCAAACTCTGCCTCTTGGACCTTCCCTCAGCAGCTGTGGTTATGGACGTGGCACCAGACTCCTCACTCCCGGAAGATATCACTACCTGGGAGGGGAGCTGGGCCTTTGCGTCTCCGGCTGGCGGTGGGATCCCTGCCGCTGTGCTCCACAGCACCGTCTCCGCCCTCTTCATCAGTTGACGCTGCAGACAGGGAGAGACAGAACACAGGCATCAGGCCACTGTACAATGGTCGGATACACACATGACAGTTGCCCATGAGTGGCAGTGTCAAACTTCACAGATGGCATCACACTCCCCAACACTCATATCATTTGAACCCACACACATGCACCCATTAACAGGAATCGTGCAGCAGGCAGCAGCATCCATACACACACTACAGCATGAACATCCAAAGGTTGGCATGACGTCACAAGCAACATGGGGAGTACCGAACACATGCACACACGCCACCAGACAGTCATGCATCTGTACATCTCCACCACCTGTCACAGTGCAATCATCTGCAACTATGTCACATCTGCCAATCGGGTTCCTACATGTCTGTGTCACATGCATCCATGGCGTATCACAGTTGCACACATGTCAAATGTACGCCATGCACGTACATGAAGGAGGTGCGGTTATGTCCCTGCACATACACATCCATACATGGGCCTTTTCAGACATATGTCCAAGCTGCACACTCCTGGCACACGTCAACATGCACTGCGTCCAATGAGTACGCATGGACACTTACTGCTTGACTCTGGATGGGTCTGCCTCTCGAGGACCTGGAGGTGAAGCGCTGGGCGAATGCGTTCCCTCATCTGGTTGGTGATAAGGTGGACCCGGCACCCCACTGCATCCGCTGCGTCCAAGAGGCGCCAGGCCTTCCTGAGGGTCCTGGACCTGAAGTCCTCCCAGCGCTTATGGACGTGTGGTAGGTCTCGGGTTGCCACCCCCTCAGCGTTGATGGCAACCACGATGTCCATCCAGATCCTCTTCTGTCCATCCTTGTCGGCGTGAGTTCGTCCGAAGAGGGCATCATAATGCACCAGGTCACGCTCCACCAGGATACCAACTTCTCCTGCAGTGAAGCTGGCAGCCCTCTGCCTCTCTGCCACTGGTCCCAGATGTATTTTGGCAACCCCCGAGGCAGGTGTGGGTGGGCAACTGGGTCCTGGTGCTGGGTTGGGCTGTGGAGTGATGGAACTGCAGTCTGGAGTCTTCTGTTCCAGCATGGGTGGTCGCAGCAACTGGACCCCTGTAGATGGCTGACGTGCAGGCACCAAATAGCAGGGCACGTGTCCAGCAGGCAGCAGCAGATGGCTCGTGGGAGGCAGCTCAGGGCTCTGGGGGGCAGGAAAATGGCCTTCTGGGCAGGAGCATGGTCTTCCATGTGTTGTCGTGTGGCCAGCTTGATGCAGAGTGATTTGGCACTTAAAAAAACAGCACCTCAGCATGTAATTCGAGGAAAGGCCCTTATGCGTTTCCCTCGTCACAGGTACATTGTGAATCCGCATATGCAAAAACAGCACATCCGCGTGTTAATGTGTGTAATTCGAGGAAAGGGCCTGAGCGCATAAGTGAAGAGACACGCGAAGGTGTTTCCCTCCGCACGGGTTAAAGGTGAGCGGGCCCAACAGTTCGCTGTATGCGCTTTTCGTGGAGACCGATGCGTGTGTTGCTACATCTTGTTGTTTCACGCGCCATCACTACTTCACAGTGGATCGAGGACGTATCTCTTCTTTTGGCGGGGGTCTTGGCTACGCGTGTTTTTCATTACCACGCTAGTCATACGGTGAGTCGTGCACGCTATTTTTCCCACTGCGGGTCCCCCTGTGTATCGCTTACCCGTTTTTGAGGTCATAGTAGCCTTTGTGTCACAGCGTACATGTTTTTCGTGTCCCTGGGTGCCGCCGTGTACTGCAGGAGGTTAATTCCACACACGTGTGCTACCAGGGGTTGTGTACACGGTTTTACTGCAGTTTTGGGGTGCTTGAGCATTGCGTGACCCATCACGTTCTCACCGGGGTCACATACAGCCTTGCAGGCGCACAGGGGTGCTGTTTAAATTTAGTACCCCTGCCCCTTCACCCAAATTGTCCAGGACAATTGTCGTGTACACATCCCATTGGCACTACTCCATCTGTGCCATGGATGGGAGGCCACAGAAGGTGAGGGGCACCTCAGGTGGGCGTCCTCCAAATGGTGGGCGTGGTCTGGGACGTGGCTGGGGTGACCAGGGAGTAGGGGGAGTCCAGTGTGCCCAGGGTGGCTGCAGAGGGGGAAGAGTCTGGGGTGCGCCACTTTGGCAGGATGTTGTACCACGTGTTGGTACAGTCATGCCACCACCCCTGCGGCTCCGACAGATGCAGCTCTTACATCTGACACTGGCGCCGATGTGACCCGGCAGTCAGTTTCATCGACTGCCACGGGCCCAATGGTAGCGGTAGCTGCAGGTGCAGCTGTGGCGACCACCCCCCAGGCTCAGGGTCAGCCAGTGCATGATGCGTTGGCACCTGGTAATTCCCAGGCAGAATTTCAGGTGGTCAGGAGGCACAAGGTAGGTGCACACAGGGCTGTTCTGACCGAGGCACATGTCGCTGGGGCAGTGTTGTCATCTGCTGCCCCGAGCCGCCGGGTGTTGGCAACTGCATGAGCAGATGCAGCCGACACCACCCTGGCTCTGAGTCTGCCAGCCAGTACAGTCTCGGTCAATGACCTTGGCTTCTGTCCTAGTTCCAACTGCCACTCCTTTGGTCCAGTCCACCAGCGCCACTGCCCCTACTGATCAGGGCGGCATTTGCCAGTCAGGGTCCGGACCACTGTCCAAGAAGAGGAAGGTCGCTCCTGCACAAGAGGCCGGAACCCCAGACACGGCTCCGGCTTCCGGCACATCGAGGAAGAAGCCTTTTGGCAACCAGGACCTGGACTTCCTTGTGGGCTACGTGTCGGAACACGACCGTGATATGCTAGTGGGCTCAAATTGTCACACTACGGCTGCCCAGCGTTGGGACCACAGATGCATGTTGCAGAGGGTGTTAGTTCATTCGGACATGAGGTGCGCACAGCTCAGGAGTGCAAAAAGCATTGGGATGACCTCCGACGATGTGCTAAGCTAAAGTGTGCCTCCAATTATGCCATGCATGACTCGGGTGACTGGCAGTGGGCCAACACCTGAGGAGGAAGCATTCACTCCGCACGAGGTGATCACTGCAGAGTTCATCCCGGCAGAATTGGTCGAAGGAGTGGGAGAGATGCTGGATTTTGATGCCCCGTCCAGTGAGTGTTGTTGCGTGTTTGTCTATCCCATGGGGGGTTTGCTCGTGCAATGTGTTGTACTTGACTGCCACTACATGCTATGTGTACATGGTTCTCATGTGCGAGTCATGCAATGCTTCACTAATGCGTGCCTGTTGTGCAGCATGCTGGACACGTAGAGCAGACAGGGACTGTCCTCATCACCACACTTGCACCCTACTCACATGCTAGTCACCCGGCTGCCCCTCCGGTCCATGTTCCAGCTCACTGGCCCTTCTGCAATGTAGCCTGGGGTGTCTTTCCACTCAGCACTTGGATCATGTCATCGCATGACTGACGTGCATGTGTGTTCTGCCTACATGCGGGTACTCCACATAGGCATGCTCCCTTGCCCCTCTACCCCCATGAACCCCAATTTCACCATGGCACTGGTGGGTAACATGTTGGACTACTGCAATGGCCTGTTCAATGCTCCTGTGTACATGCACACTTCCCCCTGCCAACCTGCCAGACACATACTGTGTGGTACATCCTTTGTCCTTGATGCAGGGTATCTCACTCGGTCTGTGCAGATGGCAGATGCTCCGCAGTGACATGAGTGCCCATTCATGCTCCAAGTGCATGTCATGCATGCCCCTATGTGTCCTTGGCAGGATGATCATTGTAGTACGTGTCCAGGCTGACATACATTTAATGGCATTTGATCATCCATTCCATGCTCACTCTGGCTCAGTCCTGCATCACGCACATGTTTATGGTGGTGACATATGTCTGTATGGGAAACAGGCCTCCCCCTGTTTCATGCCCCCTGACTCTGTACAACTGGTGTAGTGCCTTCTGCACAAATGGGTGTACTATAGAGGGTTCATCATGTGTCCCGCTTACTGTCCCATTGTCATCTGCTGTGTTGTCAGTTGACCAAGATGATGCAATTGACACTACTGAACACTGTCTGCCAATACACAGTTCTCTGGTCAACCTTTCACTGCCATGCAATGCCTCCCTGCATTTTCACTAAGGGGGAGGGTTGCCTGTAGCCATGCAACCCATTGCATGCACATTGCACGTGATGCCTGAACTTGCCCTTACACTCCCTTCATGTTTATTGATTGACATCATAATGTACTTGTTGATGTAGATAGTCGGTAACGTACACATGTTCTGCACTGCACCAACCCACTTCTGAGCCATGTTACACCATTCTACATGCCTGCTCACTGCTGCAATGTGAAAGTGACCTGGCATGTATGGTCAGATTGTCATCCCTTCACTGTCATGAAAGGCACGGGCACAGTTGCATCCTGTGACACATGTACTCAGTGTTGGAACACTGTAGCGGGTGTTTAGCAAAGTTGATTGGTCAATCTGTGGCCTATTCACCACTGGTATAGGCTGCAGATTGATTATAGCCTGCCAATCAGGTAGTAATGACTGTGGAGCTGCCTGCACGTGTGTATGTGTTATAGCTGTTTGCTTTGTTGTATAGGATGCTGTTCATAATCACCATATGGGTGTATATCAACATGGGTGTTCTTGAACACTTTTACATGTACATATGTGTGTGTGTGAAAGTGTTCATTTACACATGTGTTCTCTGCAGCTTTTTTGTTGAATGACTAATATGTAGTTGATTAACGTTAATGCTGCTGCAAATTTCAGCATTGCGCCCGTTATGTTCAACTGGCACAATCCTGAAGGTGCACTGTCGTGCAGTATGTGTACGCCCAGGCCCACTTAGCTAATCTGGTGGGGCCTGGCCGTGATGATTGGGCACACTGAATAATGTTTTAGGGCACAATCAGTGCACAATGTGCTGTATCAGGCCTTGAGGGGTGTTCTGGATGCTTCATGGACCGGCAGCTCGGACCGTACTGGGCGTTATGGTCGCTCATGCCTGGATGCAGGCCCTCGCTTTGCTCGGGACATTCACTATGTCTACATGGCCCATGACGCCCGGTACGGGCCGAGCTGCGGATGGATGAAGCTACTTTGGTGATGATGATTTAGTGATGCATGTTTACATGCATATTACGTGTGTCATGGTGTGTTTGGATTCACTTGCAGCTGTGGCCATTTGGCTGTTCAGACATGCTTATGGTATGTGCCATTTCTTTGTTGCCATCTGTCATTTCTGCCCGTGATATGTGCCTGACAGAGGTGGTGTGTGATGGAGGTTATATACTACATTCAGTACATGTATAGGCTTTGCTATTTACACACATCTATTTCTGCTTTTGGGATGCATTTGCATATCAATGCCACTGGATGCATGGCAGAATTTCAGTTGTGTGTGACATGTCTGCTTCATGTGTTGGCTGTCCATGTGATGTCTATGTGTTTGTGGGTTATGTGCCTCTGACATGTATACTCATGTTTCTTTTTTCCACATTACAGATGATGACGAAATGGAGTCAGAGGATGGTGATGTCATTCCAGACAGAGGGTTGCTATTACATCAGCAACCCGGCATAAGTGGGGGTGTGGGGTGGTAGACCACGAGAACCCACTTGTTTTTTTAAAAAAAAATGTTTTTATTTATTGACATTTAGTTTGCAAAAAAGAAACAAACCTTTTAGTCATTCATTTCAGCTTCTAACTCAAACTTTTTCACAACATTTCACACTATTTCTAGTCATTTCATGTCATCTTGTTAGAGATGCTGTGGTAGGATCATATCCATGAAATTCACAACTGCGCAAGTCAGTTGGGTGTTAGTTCCTGATATTAGGTAACTCCACCAGTCTCCCATGTTCCCATTTTTTGGTGCGTAACTCCCAAGATGAAGTGAACGCTGAGCTACTATTTTGGGACATCTAATTATCAGATGTTTACTTGTTTTAATACTTGTCGCACAGAAGCGACATTTGTCACTTCGAGTGTTCCCGTCTTTTCTTCTCCATAAAACCTCGTTGGTGGTGTAGAGGTTTAGGCGTAATCTGAGGAACTGGTTCCGATGATACCGAGAAGGAAATTTTCTGAGGTACCTTGGTGGTTCACCTATTTTATGACACGAGGTTCCCAAATCAATTACCGATGATAGTTGGCTACGTTTTTCTATGTTTGTTATCCAATGCCAATTCCTAAATTTGACTTTCGCCACTTGCGGAATTTGTAGGACTAGAGACAAACTTAGATCCGCTGCTTTTAGAATCTTCAGTATTTTCTTCTCCCAGCTGTTTACTAAGAATGCTGATGGATTTGTGCTTTTTTCGTGCAGTATTTGATACGATTTCACAGTGGGCGTCAGGCGCATTTTGCGCAATACTAATATTGATTTCCACTGAACCATAGAATGTAAAGAGTCCAGGCCAAGTTCGTGTCTTACTGCCACCATGGATGTACTTTGTGGGAGTTTCAGAATTTTTTGCCAAAAAAGACCCTCTAGGGTCAGACAGATTTTTTTGTCAATATTCCAACCTGCTTCGGTTCCAAAACAGATTGCTGGCACAACCTTTTGCAAGTAGAACGTTATTATAGGTTGGAGAGAGAAGGGCCCATAATTTGCGTGCAATTTTGCTCCTTGTTGTGCGAGGGTTTTCATGCGAGTTGTTATGTCATTTATCCAGCTCCATTCTCTTATCGAGATATTAAAGGAAATTCCTAGATAGCGGATGGCTTCAACTTTAGCCAAACACTCATCTTGCACCATCCACTTGAAACACTTTTTCTTAATACCTGGGTTTGTGCCTATTTCAATGATCTGGGATTTCCTCACATTTATTTCAAGCTGGTTTCCGACTAAATAGGCTTGCAGCGTCGTCAATAGCCGTTGGAGTCCAATTTCTGTTGAATCTAGAAGTACTACGTCATCGGCATAGATCACATGGCTTATGGGCTTGCCATTAATTTTAGCCTTGTTTTACGCCTTTAGATGTTTTTATTTCATCAGACAAAGTACCTTCGGCATTTAGGCGCACTCTAATTTTGGTATTAGCATATAATGCCATAAGTGGAGATAGTAAGTCTAATGGGCAGCCCCAGTTCTTGAGTTTTTTCCACAGGAGTTCACGATTAATACTATCAAATGCCTGTTTCAGGTCAACAAACGCAAGAAAAAGTCTTTTTTTGTGTCGTAAGGTTTCCAGTTTCGCTATGTTCAACAGTAACAGGTTGAGCTTCACCCCGACTCCTTTTGTGAAGCCTGTTTTTCTTTCATCAATTATATTGGCACTGTTAGCCCAATTTGCGATTTTCTTCTGAAGAAAGGATGCAAAGATTTTCCCCATGGTATCCAATAGGGCTATTGGGCGATAATTTATTGGGTCTTCACAGTTGCCTTTTTTGAAAATTGGGACCACGACCGCACTTTGCCAGGAATCTGGGATTTTCGCTGATAGTGCTATCACCTTAATAAATTTCGCCCAGTTGTCTTTGTTAGCTTTTAACATTGAATTGGAAATGCCGTCGGGCCCTGCTGCTCTCGAGGTCTTTAGATGTTGGATAGCATTTTCAATGTCCTCCACAGATTCCGTTACTGACCAGTCACACGGTTCCGTTATTATTGTTGGAATAATTGTTACATTTTGGTTATTAAAGACATTGGAGTATGTTTTACCCACTCTGATTCACTTACTCCATTAGATAACGCAAATGCCTGGGTTAAGTGATCTGAGTTGATAATTTGCCAGATGTTCCGGCTGTTGTTCTGAATAATTAATTGTAACATATATTCGGCTTGTGATTGTAATCGTATCTGGTTGAATGACTTTAACCAGTTTCGGTATTTCAAGCGCCTCTTAGTCGTCAGCAGATGTTGATTTATTCCACCAGCTCTCTTTAAAAGCCTCAAGCCCTTTTTTAGGGATTTCTTCGCCTCGTTTAACACTGGGTCGAAAGGATGTTTATTCTTTGGTATTGTCAGATTGTGTTTATGAGCATTCTTGGTAAATTGAGTCAGCAAGGGTATGTAGTTAACTTCCACGTCTCTCATATTCATTTGAGTACATTTTTTTGTCAAGTTAGTGATTTGATTAGAGTTTATATGTAACCTATTTTGTCCTTGGTTTATACTTAATGAACTTTTATATTTCAACTGTTTTGAGTTTTGTACATCCCAAAGAAGTATTAAAGCGTTATGATCGCTTTTTGCAGAATGCCTTATAGATAGCTTTTCAATATAGGTGTGTAGATTTTCAGATACCCATATATGATCGAGAGTTTTTTTTGATTCTCCACGGTGCCAAATGTCGCCTGCTGGGATATCGCCTTTAGTGCATCCATTTAGCATCATGCAATGGCGTTGGGTTAGTTCGTATTCCCACTTGGTCCCTCGGTCTGCTGTTTCAGTAGGCACTTTGGTCCTATCTTGGTTTTTGCGTACTTTAGCATCATCAAACCACGAATAGTTCAGGTCGCCACATATTAGGATAAACGGATTGTCATAGGCATCTAGGCATTCATCAATTTGCGAAGTAATGGCCGCTAAATAAGTAGAATCCGTTATCATAGCCAGATTCCAATAGGTGTTTATGATCAGCATATGTTGATTGATGTTGTTGTCTTTGTTGCTGTTTTTCCTCTCTGTAACCAGAGCCTGCACAAAGAGATTTGGATTAGACATTCTTATTACATTCCATCCTGCTGCGTTATCAATCATGGTTACTAAACCGGAGAAGGGACGCCCAAATAAGTTTTTCCCGGCTGCATTTAGATAGACGGAATAACCATCGCTCAGGGGTGTATCTCGTAGCCATGTTTCCTGCAGACAGATTATTGTGCTTTTTATCTGATTAGGGCAGTGTCCTTGAAAAAGATGGGCAAAGCCACGAGTGTCCCATGACGTTAGTAACTGGGCCATGCTTCTTGGCCCTTCTTTATCCTAAACGTTTTTCCTGGTGTTTCTTGTAACATTTGCGGGGTCAGATGGTGCTTTCAACTCTTTCCAAAGTTCTACTCAATTCGCATTTTTTGTATTTGTTGAGCATTTGTTGATAGGAGGTGAGGTTCTGTATGGGTACACATCTTCGCATATCGCTAAATCGAAGCCAAAGAATAATAAATCATCCTTGGCATCGATAAGAGGTCTTGCAAGTTTCATTGACTTCATATGAAGAATTACCCAGTCTGATCTTGCTTCAGATTTATATTCTACAATCGCAATATCGTCAGATCTTGTGTTGCGTAATGCCGGTATATAATGTAATAATTTCATTACATTTGCTCTATTGAGGTTGACTTCATTCTTATCTTCCAAGATGTTTTCCAGTTCCAATCTTACCCAATTAGGGTTCACAGACTCATGGGTGGAGATTTTTTCTTTGGTTTTTTGATGCAATTGTTTTTGCAATTGTGTTGTTGTTTGTTTCGGATTCAAAATGATTGTATTGGAATCAAATGACGTTACTGCTTTCCGTCTTATCCATGACGACTCCTCCTTCTCAATATGCGAGCTGTTTTCTTTTGATACAGCTAGGTTTCTAGAAGGATTTCGTGAAGTGCCGTGCCGGTGTTGTTTTTTTTTACCTATCTTCAGTTTGGCATCGGCACCATGAGCTATTTCTGGGCCGTATTCTGTTGTTTTCTCAGAGCCTTCCAGTGCGTCCTCGTCATCGACTGAATATGTAGATAGGTCGCATAAATCAATCGAAGTGGATGTATCATTTGCAGACGAGGAGGACAAGGAATCACGTCCTCTTTTTATTGATACGTGCATGGATTTTTGTGGAATTTGATCGCTGTTAGTGTTGTTCTTCGACTTTTCTGTAGCATTTGCAGCTGCAGTGGTTTTTGCTGCCTCTAGGCGCGGTGGAGTTGTCAGATTTCTAATAAACTTCTTTGCCTCATTTGATCGTGGTCTTTTTAGTGGGGGCCCTTTAGATGTAGTTTTTTGTGCTTTAATTGGTTTTCTTTTCAGCAGGGCCGGGTTTGCAGTTTTTGCTGTGAACGATTTTGCGGAACCAGAGAAAATTCCAAAGGACATTTTTGGTGCCACTAACGTTGGCTGTCCTTTAGACTCTTGGGGAGCAGCTAGCTCTGAAATTTCCCTGGTGTTATTGTTTTGTAGAAGAGAAGGCTCAACAGTTGGTTGTTGCGGAGTCAACAAATCATTTGCTGATGGCAAGGGCCTTTCATTTCCTGTACTTCTTCTTTCCTTTGGTTGAGGATTTTCTTTGACCCTTTTTTATCCTGATTATTTTTCCTGTTGTTGGAATTTAATGATTTCTTTGCATCATGTGAATTTTCGGCATTTGCTGACAATTCTGTGTTTAAGTGCACGTTTGGCTGGGTGCTTCTTTCGGGCGACCTCAGCGCCTCAGTGCCCGGCCTTTGACAAGTGCATTTGTTAACCGGAGGACTGCCACGCGGTTGTACTACAACGTTGTGCCTGATCCACTTTGTGCATCCTACTATTGCTTCACTCAGATCGACTTTTTCCTGTGCTTCTCTTTTCGTTATTTAATTTAAGCGAGAGTGCCATCCGTGGGAAGCAGCAGCTTCTGCATTGTGGCATTGTATGAGATATTTATTAAATTTTTCCAATTCAATCAACTTACTGTTGGTTGAACAGATCAAGGAGTTTTGGTCTCGTATAGAGTCATTTAATGCCTCGTATAATTTCATAAATGGCATTAAGGCAATAGAGGTGGCAGCCAAAACGTTGTTATGAATTTGTAACCCTGCGGAGATGGAAATGTTTCCTTTTATTTCCGTGGAGTCTCCAGAGTGTTCAACTTCTGGGTGATTATTTGCTCCTGGGTCTGCTGCTTCTTTCTCAATCGTCGTATTTGTGTCATCTCTGTTTGCGTGTGGGCCATCTGCACCAATTTGGTGACCTATCGTTTGACTGACATCAGTTGTATCTAAGTTTATTAGCCGGGCAACAGGAACTGAGTCTTTCCACAGCCGTGCGTTCTTGCCCAGAATGGACGCATCCTTGATTGCAGTACTTGTTTTTCGTTGTTTGTCTGATTTTCCATCATGTTTGTTTGCGAAGCTTTCATTTAAGCGATCGCGTATCAGCACAAAGTCTGCTTCATGTTCTGTCAAACGAGCTTCCCTCGCCACCACCTCACAGGATGTGGTGATATTAGCAGTCTCAACAGTTCCAACTTCGTTTAATGACCAAGCATCTGCCATTTCTTTTTTGTCCATTCTTACTTCATGTTTTGATTTTGCAGGGTCTTTAAGAGTTATTGAGGCCTGTTTATTGTTTTCCCCTGCATCAGTGCTTTTTAGCAATCCCTTGTCAGACGAGGGGATACTGTTTTTTTTTTCCTAGTCCCGGCTCATCAATGAGTGATCTTTCTTTGAACAATGTTGATTTAGGAGGTTGCAAATCAACATTCTTTTGTGCCAAAAGCCGAGAGGGGGTTATTTGTATGTTCTCTGACGGTGAGCGCATAGCCAATAGATCGGCATCAGTTATTTCACAATCAAAGGTGACATCCGAAGCATCAAGATAAATTGATGGAGGACACAAGCTGGAGGACAGCCGCTTTCCAGTTCTTTGAGTAACATCTGTTGTGTTCATGTTTGCTTCTCGGGAGCACTTAGATAGGTTAGGGGAATGGATTATAGCACTGTCTTTTGGCAATGTAACTTCTTTGCCTTTATTAGCCATTCTTTTTCCATTCGTGGTCTCGCTCGGCGTTTTCAAAAGTGCGCTGCAGGTGAAAATGGAATGGAGGGTTCGTCTGAACGTGTGTGAGTCACTGGTCCCGCTATCTCCGCATCTGAGAGCGTATTAACTTGCGTCGTATGCGGTGAAGTCAGGTCAAGAACTTGTCCCGGGGGTGGGCCCGGGACTGACTTGAAATGTGTGCTAACATTGGTACAACAGACGTTTCTTGTGGCTTAAGGCTGTGGTGAGGTAACGCTGTAATGACAATGCAGTTTTGAGCGCTTACCTTTGCGTTTGAAGTCTTCAATTGTAGCCGCTTTAGCTGTTGTAGTCTGTTACGGGTGTGCGGTCCACCATCTATTGGCGCCACCTCTAGATCTTTGCATGTGAGCGGCTCCATCTGCAGTATGTCGTGCAGCTCCTCTCACCAGATCGCCTCTTTGTGACCGCTTAGGACTTTAGGCACGCTGGAAAAAACCTGTTTCCTGCTGCCAGCAGACAGCAAAGCAGCAAACAGTGAAACAGTCTCTGCAGAAAGTCATGCGCCCTTGTCTAGCACGGACTTATCGCTGCAAGGGCGGCTCGGCCGGCGTTTTGTCTCCTGCTTCCTGGATAGGCAGGGCCACGAGACTCCAGTCTCTTAAAGGAATAGACTTCGCTTACAATGCCCAGCGCTCCGCAATGACGTGCTCTGAGCTCCAGTTAAAGCTTGTGTAAATGCGGATGAAGATGCAGGCAGGTAAGCAAAGGCAGGGTGAGCGCAGAATACACGCAGCCACAGTGAAACAGTCTCTGCAGAAAGTCATGCGCCCTTGTCTAGCACGGGCTTATCGCCGCAAGGGCGGCTTGGCCGGCGTTTTGTCTCCTGCTTCCTGGATAGGAGGGGCCATGAGACTCCAGTCTCTTAAAGGAATAGACTTCGCTTACAATGCCCAGCGCTCCGCAATGACGGGCTCTGAGCTCCAGTTAAAGCTTGTGTAAATGCAGATGAAGATGCAGGCAGGTAAGCAAAGGCAGGGTGAGCGCAGAATACATGCAGCCACAGTGAAACAGTCTCTGCAGAAAGTCACACGCCCTTGTCTAGCGCGGGCTTATCCCACTTGTGCTCCAGACCATCGTGTCCAGGGCTGGCAATCAGTCTAGCTCTGATGATCACTCTGACAACAATGTTGAGTTGGATGTGCGTCATGTCCATTCGTCGACGGTGAGTGATCCTGATGTGGACGATCTTCTGTCCGCGACACCTGCACTGAGGTGCCAGACAGTGTTGGAACCTCTGTCTCTGGTGGATCGGGACGCACAGTCACCCTCCACAGCAGTTGCTGATGTGCCTGGGGCATCATGTCAACGGAGGGATGTAGTCCTGCAGCCGAGGGCAGTGGCAATCCAGCGAGGCCACGGCTCCTTGGGCCCCGCGGGTGTCAAGTCCGGCAACGCGGTGGCCATGCGCCACCGGGGTATACTGAGTGGGAGCAATCCATGTATGCCAATTCAGAACAACAGGGGGCAGCTATTGATAAGATCACTCAGAGCATGGAACGTGTGGCCCAATCTGTGCCCCCCCTGCTAGACAGGTGGACCTCCAGCAGCGGGCAGTACAGTCCACGGCCCGCTCACTCAGGCTGGGCATGTCGGCCTCAGGCAGGGCACGCCGGGCTGAAATGGTGTCTCTGCGTCAAGCACTTGCTGCTCACACAAAGGCACACATGACCATCAATCCCTCAGATCTACTCTGGGTGTGCTCAATATGTTCCAGAGGCAGCGGACCGAGGAGAGGTTGGAGAAGCTTGAGAACACCATCTTGGCTGAGCTACGTGCAAGCCGGGAGGTGCTCCGAATGTCATGCGAGGCCATGCAGACAGAACTCTGTGTTACACGTGCTACCTTGCAAGAGGAAGCACACGTATCACGTGAGGTGCTGCATGCTGACCTACGTGCCATCGCCACACCGGGCCTGGCTTACCAGACCTGCATGCTTTCTGCCGTCGAGAGGCAAGCTGCGCATAGGCATGGTCAGGCAACTGTGCCACATCCATCTTCTGTTTTCCATCCAGAGAGTGAGCAGGACAACGATTTATCTCCCACACAGGGCGGGGCGTGCAGACATTGAGCCCATGGAGCTTTTTTTTGTATCTCAGCATCATCACATGTGGGTGTTGAGGTGCACCCTGTATCTCCCCCCTCCTGGGTGCCTCCCCCCACCTCCGGGTTGTATGTGGCCATTTTTTATTTTATTAGTTTAAAATTGTTTGTCTATTGTGCATTCATGTGACGGTGAGGTGCTTTCTGGCTTTTGAAAGCATCCATTGTCGGTTCCAGCTGGGCCCATTCAAGCTTGTCTCGTGTATGTGTTTGTGGCTTAGGGTCCTGACACATATGCCACTCCTGCTTCCACTTTCCATGGGCTTGCAAGGATGGTTCGGTGTGACAGCAATTTACACAAGGGCATTGGACTTTTTTCATCATATCTGTGGCCTGTCTGCTGCTGTACTACTTGTGTTTACACCCCTCGTGGGGATTTATTGAAGTTGATTGTGATGTATTTTAATTTCTTGCCTGTATACGTGCTTGATGCACTTCATGCTGTAGACGGTAGACTACACCCTTTAGCTGTCAACGTCACACTGATAGGGTGAGGGGGCTGGGTGGTGACAATGTCAAGTTGGTACATGTTGAGTTCAGCCCCTGGGGATTGTGGCAAAGGAGGATGCATTAGGAATGTGACCCAAGAGGCACAACTCACGGTCCAGTCCTCACCTGAGATGCCCACCTATACTACTACTCCGCTCCATACCGTTTGGACGGCACGTTGTATCTGTCTTCCCTCTTGGACTTCGCTGCTGCCTGACAGTGCAATTTTCCTACTGGACTACAGCTCTTTTACTTGTTTTTCAAACTCTGGTGCCTTTAGTCCCTGTTTTTTTTTCCTGCTACTGTCCTTGTTGCAGATCTGTCCACCCGTCTCTCGGGAAGTTATTACACATACTCTTACACTGCCTCAGTTTGCATCAGTACACTTCTGTTCCACAGTATCTCTCTCTCGCTCCTCCTGCCTTTCATCTATTACATCCATACCTTTATGTTGACCTTGGCCTTTTACCAATGCTATTCAGCTGTTGTGGCTCTTAACTTGCTGTCAGCTGTTTACGGCTATCTCGCATTCACTGTGCCTTTCCAGACTGTGCTGTCTCTGCCTTTCTTCGTTCACGCTATCAAGGATTGATTGGGTTTCAGCTCAACCATACAGTTGTGCCAGCCTCCTTGGTTATTTTCTACTCAAGTTCCAGCTCTACCCATCAGTTGTGGCATCCTCATTGATTATTGTGTACTGAAATTGCTACCCATCCTGTTGAACCATTGTTCAACTGTGCTACCTTGGTAGTTATTCTATCATTCAGCTTCAACATGTGCTTAGCCATATTCTGTGACTTCAAGTCATCTACTGGAGACTCTTCCAGGGTTTTTTGGTGCCTAGAGGCTTTTTCCCTGGTTTGGGGGTTTGGCTCCCTCAAGTTCTCTGTGATTTGGTATTTTTTCCAGTCAAGGTGGCCTCTGAGGGGGCTGGGCCCTATTTACACGAAAGGAAGAACAAGGAAACCAAGGGTTAGGGGGATCCTGAAGCCAGGTAGACTAGAAGGAAGAAGCCGACAGACCCCAGACACAGTTCTTATGAAGGTCATGGTGATGAGGAATTGAGGTAGGGGCTTTTGTTGTCGGACAGTACGCTTGGGCTACAGTGATTGGGCACTCTCTGACATTGTCATTGTGGGGTACTATGTACATGATGTGTTCTGCTGGTCAATGGCTGTTCCTGTGTTGGGTTTACTTTTCAGGTGTCAGGGGATTGGTGTGGTTTGACATACTGGGGTGTCCACATGGGCAATGTTCACATAAAATGTGTACAGGACACTGATGGTCACTTCATTTCACATGCATGTATTGAGTGCCTGTCCCTACTGACACACACTTGCAGAATGCACCACCACACATACGACCACCCTTCCATGCCCACACGTGCACACAGATTTCCCTCTCTGGCATGCTGTTTCCCTGCAGCGCATGATCACTTACCATTTGGGGGTCCTGTACATGCGCCACTGGGTTGTTTTAGTTGCTTGTCATTTTTATATGATGCTCAAGGTGTATCCCCAACACAATGGCTGCTCACTGTTTTGTGTGCTGATCGGTGTGTTGCAGGAGACAAACACAGCACACGGTTTTGGGATTTGCCGATTTGGATTGGCTAATGTGCATGCCATCAGGCATTCTGTTTGTTTGTTTGTTTGTTTATTCACTTTTTATGCGCACCAGACCCTTGGGTAACATGGCGCAGCAGTAAGAAAATGCAAGAGTTACAGAGTTACAAGAATATACAAGTTGCAATAAAATACACTGAATCACAAACGTAGAATAAATTACACAGTTTTACTTTACAAACAGTGACACCAAGTTCAAATGGGAATATTAGGCGAGTAGGAGTATACTAAGCCAAATGCGGAAACAGCCAGAGGATGGGAGACTAGGGGTCAGTAGAGATGAGATGTTTGATGGCATTTTTTCTAAAGTGTAGGTAGGGTTGGTCTACTCTCAAATTTTGTGGCAGTAGGTTCCAAAGTTTAGCCGCCTTAACTGGGAAACTATTACCACCAATTGTGGTAAGTCTGTATTTAGGTACCAGCTCTGGTTGGTCTGAAAGAGGTTCTTCTATGAAGTTTATCTATGAGGTAAGGTGTCTTTTGTTGATGGTACCGCTGGTGGCATCCATTTGTGTATGACTTTGTATGTGTAGGAGGTTGTTGGTCAGTCATTTCATCTTATTCCATGTCACGCGTGATTGTCTCAGGCCTCTTTCCATTTATCACGTGTCACTTCATATCTAATTGGTCATGTGTTGTGCTTTTGGTTTGCTCTTTTGCTGTTGCCTGCCATGTCATGGTGTGGCCGAGAAGGGTTATGGGGTTTGGGAGGGTTTGGGTGACATACCAGTGATTTTCATGGCCTGTTTTGCAGGGGGGTGGTGTGATATGCACCTTGCATGTGTTCCTTTTGGTCACACAGGATTGCACTTCCGTGGCAACATTCTCAGGGTGGTAAGGTTGTGACAGTTGACTGTCTCTTTGTCATCATCGATTGTCACCTGGTATGTGCCAGGCCTGTGTGCACTCGGCAGGTGTGGGAGTTTAGGTGAAATATGTGGCCACAAGCTGAGTCCGGGCTGTCTCGCCATGTGCTCTTTCCCCACCCATGAGCAGTGGTCGAAGTGGGCGGGAGCGGGTGGGAGCGGTGCTCCTCTACTTCTTTTAATTAAGCTTTACCGTTCCTATACTTTTATTTTAAAAATAAATCGTTCTGGAATGGTTTCGTTTTAAAATAAAAGTGTAGGAAGCAGTTCAAGCTTGCACTTTCAGTGCAGTGCACTGGACATTCCCTTGAAAAGCAGGTTCATGTGTTTTGGGGTTTGTATTGTGCATGGGAGGGGGTATGGTGATGGGGTTTGTGGGGAGCGGTGCAGGCCGGTAGGGAACATAGTTTCACTACTTCTTTTCGTACACTTCGACCACTGCCCATGAGCAGCGTCTGTGCCTGTGGTTGGGGATGTAGGGGCAGCACCATGCCCACCAGTACGCCCCGCCGTGTTGCAACATTGTGCAGGACACATGCTGCCACAATGATCCTGCACACTACTGGGGGTGCATATAGTAGCTGCCCACCAGAGTGGTCAAGGGAGCGAAGGCGTGACTCGAGCACTCACAATGTTCGCTCCACTAGGCCCCTGGTTGCAATATGGGCTGCGTTGTCTCTTACCTGGGGTGGTGTGGTGGGGTTCCGTATTAGCGTCATCATGTGGTTGCTCAGAGGGTAGGCACTGTCCCCTGGGGAGGTGAGGATGGTTAGTTGGGTTTGTGTATTTGTCTGTGTGTGACATGCATGCATATGCACAGACATTTGTACTCACCATGTGTCGCCATGCTTTCCAGCTCCCAGGTCCCTGCTCAGGGCGGACATCCTGTATATGAAACTGTCATGGGTAGACCCAGGATAGTCTGCATAGACAGAGGTGATGATTCCATGGGCATCGCATACATCGCATACAACCTGTACGCTGATGGAATGCCAGTGCTTGCGGTTGTGGTAGATGTTCTCAGTGGCCCATGGTGGACGTAGGGCCACATGGGTGCAATCTATGGCACCAAGCACTTTGGGGAAGTGTGCACCCTGTTAAAGTCCTGGACCACGGCCTGCCTTTCTGCGGGGGTTCTGGGCATGTATATGTGCCTGTAGACTGAGGGGCGCGCAGTCATGATTACCAACACCTGGTGTAGGCAGCGTGACTGCGTGGGCTGTGAGACACCCCCAACTATGGCAGTTGTCTGCTGAAAGGATCCAGCGGCTAAAAAATGCAGGACATTGAGCTCTTTTTCCAAGGGGCTCAGTGTTTGGGAGCACAAGGTGGGTGATGTAAGGTCATTATCCCACTCAATGACCAGGTCTAGGATGATACGCGGTGGAAACCTATACCTGCCATAGACCTGGTCATCAGGCATCCCAAAAAGGCTGGTCCTGGGCCAAAAAATGCGGGGCCTGGCTATTCTCCTCCTCCGGCGGTGTCCCATGATCAGTGCTGTGAGAAATGGGACAGTCATCGTAGCTGTATATATGTGTTTGTTGTTTGCGTGCACTATTATACTGCATGGGGACGCTTCCACCTGCCTTCGTGTGGCAGACGTGTTTACGCCTGTGCGTGTCTTTTGGCGTGCGCAGGTTTCCCCTATTCGATTCCATGAATACATGTAGTTCGCGAGCGTGTGGGCGTTCCGTGTATTTCCCAGCAGTACTTCCCCAGTTACGCCCTCATGTTCACGCGTTGTTCCCCATTCCGCCCCCTTTTTGGTGTGTTCGCTACACGGTCTACCATTTCGCTGTGCGTGTCGCGCATGGCATTCGGGATGTCTTAGTGACGTGTGCACCCGTGTGTGCCACATGCGGATTTGGTGCACATCCCGGGAAAAACACACCCAGGGCCTTTCATTAATCGCATGCATGCACGTGCGCTAGCATTTTCACGCTTGCGCCAGCTTGCGCCACAAATTTCAGCGCACATTTATTCCATGAATTACCCTCCACTAGTCTCGCCAAGTCAGCACACAGCACCATAGTTATTCTACTTCTATGTCAGTATATATAGCAGGTTGTAAAGACCATGGGGCACTAAAATGGCCATCATTTCAAATAGACAAGCATATATTGGCTATTTTTTCCATGGTTTATTTAGATTCAAACATTGCACAACATTGCATTAGGTTTGCAGGGAGCCCATACAAAAGGTCATGTGCAGTTCAATTACAAATGTTTAGTAGTTAACCCCACATCTCCAAAGACATTGGATAGCAAATCAGAATCATGTCAGCGTATTCCAACAAACATTGTACCAATTTAATACGGATGTACCTGATTATTTCGAATATGAACATTTCGAAGACGTAAATCTCACATTCCAAATGTTCGTATTTGAAATAACCACCCCACTACTAAATGGCCTTCTACACACAGATCCCCCACCCCCTTACTTACCTTTTAGTGCCACACCTCACTTCTGTGGATGGAACCGGCACTGCAGGTTTTTATTTTCTTTGTGGTTTTGGATGGGGGGGAACCCCCGCCACCCCTGATTCCATTATAGCAAACAAGGGTACCGGGGACACCCCTGTAACCCCTGCTTTCCTTGCACGCTATAATGAAACTGAATGGTTGAAATGTTAGGTATTTTTAACTGTACGTAATTTTGGTACAGCCGAAATCCGAACATTTCAACCATCAAACAGACAACACACACAAACACCACCAAACAAACAACACACACCAATGCCACCACATATGTTACAACCATAATGATCATTTACCCGTCTGGGATCAAAGTGGCAGGCACTGGTCCCCTAAAAGGTCACACAAGGAAAACACCAGGACCCCCATTCGCCAATACAACCCTTCGAATGACACCTGCATCCAGAGATAACGCTCGTCACTTCCCAGCCTCACACACATCACTCTTTCATGGTTAGATAGCAAACGGGGATCAGTAAGCCAATCCTCCACTCACTGTTTATTCCTAGTTTTCCAAACCATCAGGACCTGTGTTGTCTCTTTAACCAGTGACTTTTTTGATCCAATCATGTTGGCGGCTACTGTACCTGTGCCATTCACACCTGAAAGCCAAATAGTCACGGTTGGGCATCCAGCAATATGGCTAGTCACCACCAAATGTAACCTTTACATAACATCAGCCCAGAATCCTTTGACTATCCCAGTCTCAAAGCATGTGTCACAAACTAACTTCCCAACTCTCACATCCCCAGCAGTTTAGGACGGTCAAGCAAATTCACCGTCTGCATCCTTTCAGGGGCTCAGTACAGACGGCTAATAATGTATGCAGGTCATTTGAGTGCTCAATGTATACGCTGTCGAAATAAAACAAAATGAAAACCATTTCATAAATGTTTCTTATGGTTTCGTAACCGTTTTAACTGAGTTGCTCGCCCTGTACCTGTCCTTTCTGAATGCCCAATGAAGGCGGCTGTGCTATTGTTTTGTTACAAGCGAGCAGGGAAGCAACAAAGAGCTGGGAAGGAATGAGAAACTTAGCCTCCTTGCAAATATCCACAAAGACTTTATTTTTTGAGAAAAGCTACAAGAGTAAGTAGTGTATTTATAATTGTGCAAAAGTCATATCAGGACCGAACACTATGTCCTTCAGCAGAACCTGATACCTTATGCACTCTATCTCACGCAAAGAAATATTTCATAAACATCTATTAATTTTCTGAACATTGTGACTTGTGATGCAATCCCCAAAAAATAGACATTCATTTTTCAAAGGTAAATCCTCGTTGAATTTTCAGCACAGGTTTTCTCGTCTTTGCTCCCCACTTAAGCGATTTGTATCCAGATTCCAAGAAAGTAGCCCAGCACGGGTTAACTCATCTTAATGATCTTGTCAGGTGCCGCAAGATAATATATTACAATGAGAAAGCTCGTAATGAAGACACAATCAATTGAAACAGTATTGCTTTGGAGGATAAAAAGTAATTACCTTCTCGGACTTAAAACGCAAACAATATCGTAATGATCTTTAAGAAAATACATTTTATTTGATGATCTTTATATTTAGTTTCACAGTCAACTACATGTCATTATACAACACGTCTCGACTGCTAGTCATATGCTTTCTTCTGGGCTGGGTCCTGCGTGATATATAGAGCGATACAACCTTCTTGTCTTTCCCAGTGATACCTGTGCAACAATAGGAATAATTTTGACATTATTGCTATGCAGAGTAAAATATCATACAAGCAGTATACAAATACAAAAATGCGGCTGTCACTGTATCAATATTACAGCCGGGTATCAACATTACACACATAATAAATATTTAATTTGCGTAGCAGAAAAGTAGCACGATCTCTCTGGTTGTGATTTGCTAGCATACAAAGCAGTGTCCATTGCAAGAAAGTAAGAGATGGACAAGCCAGTTACACCAGTGACAGTGCAAGAGACTAGTAGCAGCATCAAACGTGAGCAAAGAGCAAGACTGAAAACTCAAACAACAAGGCAGGCTGTTAACTATGTTAACTTATGTACCGCACCCCCCTCATCAAAACATCAGAAACATCTCACAAATGTCCCAGCAATCCCCCAATCTCGCAAATGTCACAGGAATCCCCCAACCACAAATCCCTTTCCCCCACCTACGTAGTGTATGGCTCTTTTGCGCCATCTCACTATTGTCCTTGGCCCTCATTAGGACCCTGGCGGAGTGGGTTTCCGCCAGCGCTAATCGCGGCGGACCCGTCCGCCGTACTACGAGTTCCCTTAGCGCCATGGAGGTTTTCTCCGCCTGGTTTTACCGGGCGGAGAAAACCATGGCGCTAAGGGACCTCGTTGTTAATTACGCCGCCGTACTTTACGGCGGCGTAATTAACTCCTTCCCCACTCCCATTATACCCTATGGGGCAAGAATGGGAATGGGGAAGGGTAAAATGGGGATTGGGGATTTACCGCTCCGCCAAGGTCGGCATGGGGTGGTAAATCCGCCAACCCCCATGGCGCTATCGGCGGCTTTCCGCCATGCTCCGCGGTGCATTTAGCACCGCGGATTCCGCCAGGGTCGTAATGAGGGCCCTTGTCTCAATCCCATTGAGTACCAGCTGAATGCAAGTGGTACACTTCACAAGTCTAGTCCTGTCCCTTCACCCACCAGTTGTGAAAAACGTCCGCACTTTCCATCTCAGAAGTCCAAGTACCGTGCTACATTCTCAATTTCTCCAAACACACTCTGGTCTCTCGACTGCTAAAACACAGGCTAGGCAGCATCAGGCCCTTCTCCACCATGCACTAGCTCACTAAGCTTTTGGAAAGGACTGCCACTGAGCTTGTAATTTATGCAAGAACTGTTGACATGTACGCCTGCATAATGCATACGCCAGGCAAGTGGGTTGACAGCTTTGTTCATGTTCATTGCACATCACCTAATGTTTGTTTATGTGAACCCGAGCAGAAGCAGCAGCAATGGAAAGTAGTGATCAAAAAAACAAAAAGCGATGGATGCTAATGCTTTAGTCAACACTTCATAACATCTTGGAATTGCGTAACATATTTTTAAGCCAGCGTGTGCCATTACAGAAAAGAACCTGCTATATGCAAAGCATGTTTTACCATGCCTGTAAGATGGCAGTCCAGTTTGAGGTAACCCTGCAACCCCCAATCAAAGCACATGAAGCATCCCAAGAGATGTTTCTGATTTGTTGGGCCTTATAAGTGATTTGCTCTTGAAAATTCAGCCATAGGATCATAGAACCAAAGTCGTGACATCCTTCTTTCACTAAGGGAGATTTACTAAGCAAAAGGGACTGATGGAAAAGCTGGAACGAGC
Source organism: Ambystoma mexicanum (assembly GCF_040938575.1). Lineage (NCBI taxonomy): Eukaryota > Metazoa > Chordata > Amphibia > Caudata > Ambystomatidae > Ambystoma > Ambystoma mexicanum. The sequence goes on along the minus strand of NC_090928.1, from coordinate 916,334,640 downwards.
ACTCCTTAACCAGTATTGCTTACTCCGGATAGTATTCAAATCTACAGCGATAAACTCACAAATATCATTACACAAGGGGGGTAAACATATACGCAAATTAGTCTTGATGGCTATATTACATACCAAGAGCTGTCTGGATAACCCTGGCAGTAAGGCAACACATTGAAGAACAACCTGATGATAAGACCCTAGCTTATTCATCAGCACCCTGTCCTACTGATGAACACTGTGGAACATTGAGCAGCATATTAACATCATTGCCATCACACCTGTACATGTAGTTATTGGTTGGATCCCAGTAAATTGATCAGCATCTTGATCAATGTTCCCTCTAATTATTTTTCCCTGAGTGCGGGAATTGTTAGCTTTTGTGCACACTTTACTTTACTTGCGCAAATTAATAACAAGTTAAGACACTTTGCGAGCATGCGTACTTAGTGAGCTTCCATCGCCAAAGAGGTTGGAAGGGTATTTCCCCTTCCCACCCACTGCAATTCTTTACAAAGCAGTGCAAAAGGTGCATCTTACAACACTTTTTCCAAAAATATATAGGCTTAAAAAAAATATACTTTATATGTGAGTCCAGACGCCTCATTATGAGTCGGCCAGTCCAGAAATAAAGTGCTGGTAACAACTTATACCAGCAACTTTCCAGACCGGCCAACTCCAAGTCTGCTGGCAGGGGCTCTGAGCTACCGGCAGGCCTGATCTGCTAGTAGATCAGGTCCCTACTGGCAGATAAATGCCTGAATCACCGGCACTGTTACTACCGGTGCCGGTGATTCGGGCAACCCCATCTCATGGATTCCAATAATACCAGGATATCGAACAGTGGAGACGGTATGGTAGTTTCCTGGTATCCCGCCGGAATTACAGAGGGATACCGGGGAACTCATTATGATCCCCAAGACTTCAGGATATGCCATAGTAGCTGCCAAAAGTACAATGCAGAGAAAACAATGTGTATGCACAAAAAAAGCTCAGGATAAACCATAGGTTTAGTTGTGGCTATTAATGTTCGACACTGCCCAGAGACAATGCAGTAAGTGTTTAATGCCATTGAAATAAAACACTAGTTTGTTACAAAAAACAAATATTGCGTATCACTGATGTGGTTGTCAATTCAGATAGGATCCAATTTTTGAAAATGTAATAATGGCAACTAAACAGACTGTGTAAAATACATGCCCATAGGAGTTCATGTGCCACTTTTATGAAGTAATTCAAGGGCTAGGGGAGCATGCCTCTATTTGTGTATGGAAGATAATTGCATCAGAATAACTGCACCACAGAATATGATGATCAGAATTCCTGGGTCTCTGCTTACTATTCACATTACGTTGTCCTGTGAGTTGTGACATTTACTCAAAACAAGTCTTACGGCTAAAGGGCATATAACCATCAATTTTTACTCTCTAAAAATTGGAAAATGTGCCAAACTAAAACATGAAACCAAGAACATATAGGAGCTTTCCTCTGCTTCTACCCACAAGGTTCCACTGGTATCTTTTCGAATCAGTGACCAGCAGAGCATTGGCACAGGTAGGAGCTCTAATACTATTGCTGCCCGATGTGAGGAGATTTTTTAAGGGGAAATAACATATTTTAATAAGCATGAAATAGTCCTACTGTCAACGCTAATTATTTTGTTACTGCCATAAAAATAATGTGATTCCAAGTAGGGAGTAAAATCGTATCAGAGCCCTGCGTGTAACCCTAAAATAGGAGGTGAAATGACCCCCGCCACCCCTGATTCCATTATAGCAAACAAGGGTACCGGGGACACCCCTGTAACCCCTGCTTTCCTTGCAAGCTATAATGAAACTGAATGGTTGAAATGTTAGGTATTTTTAACTGTACGTAATTTTGGTACAGCCGAAATCCGAACATGTCAACCATCAAACAGACAACACACACAAACACCACCAAACAAACAACACACACCAATGCCACCACATATGTTACAACCATAATGATCATTTACCCGTCTGGGATCAGAGTGGCAGGCACTGGTCCCCTAAAAGGTCCCACAAGGAAAACACCAGGACCCCCATTCGCCAATACAACCCTTCGAATGACACCTGCATTCAGAGATAACGCTTGTCACTTCCCAGCCTCACACACATCACTCTTTCATGGTTAGATAGCAAACGGAGATCAGTAAGCCAATCCTCCACTCGCTGTTTATTCCTAGTTTTCCAAACCATCAGGACCTGTGTTGTCTCTTTAACCAGTGACTTTTTTGATCCAATCATGTTGGCGGCTACTGTACCTGTGCCATTCAGACCTGAAAGCCAAATAGTCACGGTTGGGCATCCAGCAATATGGCTAGTCACCACCAAATGTAACCTTTACAAAACATCAGCCCAGAATCCTTTGACTATCCCACAGTCCCAAAGCATGTGACACAAACTAACTTCCCCACTCTCACATCCCCAGCAGTTTAGGACGGTCAAGCAAATTCACCTTCTGCATCCTTTCAGGGGCTCAGTACAGACGGCTAATAACGTATGCAGGTGATTTGAGGGCTCAATATATACGCTGTCGAAATAAAACAAAATGAAAACCATTTCATAAATGTTTCTTATAGCTCCGTAACCGTTTTAACTGAGTTGCTCGGCCCGTACCTGTCCTTTCTGAATGCCCAATGAAGGCGGCTGTGCTATTGTTTTGTTACGAGCGAGCAGGGAAGCAAAGAAGAGCTGGAAAGGAATGAGAAACTTAGCCTCCTTGCAAATATCCACAAAGACTTTATTTTTTTAGAAAAGCTACAAGAGTAAGTAGAGTATTTATAATTGTGCAAAAGTCATATCAGGACCGAACACTATGTCCTTCAGCAGAACCTGATACCTTATGCACTCTATCTCAGGCAAAGAAATATTTCATAAACATCTATTAATTTTCTGAACATTGTGACTTGTGATGCAATCCCCAAAAAATAGACATTCATTTTTAAAAGGTAAATCCTCATTGAATTTTTCAGCACAGGTTTTCTCGTCTTTGCTCCCCACTTAATCGATTTGTATCCAGATTCCCAGAAAGTAGCCCAGCACGGGTTAACTCATCTTAATGATCTTGTCAGGTGCCGCAAGATGATATATTACAATGAGAAAGCTCGTAATGAAGACACAATCAATTGAAACAGTATTGCTTTGGAGGATAAAAAGTAATTACCTTCTCGGACTTAAAACGCAAATAATATCGTAATGATCTTTAAGAAAATACATTTTATTTGATGATCTTTATATTTAATTTCACAGTCAACTACATGTCATTATACAACACGTCTCGACTGCTAGTCATACGCTTTCTTCTGGGCTGGGTCCTGGGTGATATATAGAGCGGTACAACCTTCTTGTCTTTCCCAGTGATACCTGTGCAAAAATAGGAATAATTTTGACATTATTGCTATGCAGAGTAAAATATCATACAAGCAGTATACAAATACAATAATGCGGCTGTCACTGTATCAATATTACAGCAGGGTATCAACATTACACACAGAATAAATATTGAATTTGCGTAGCAGAAAAGTAGCACGATCTCTCTGGTTGTGATTTGCTAGCATACAAAGCAGTGTCCATTGCAAGAAAGTAAGAGATGGACAAGTCAGTTACACCAGTGACAGTGCAAGAGACTAGTAGCAGCATCAAACGTGAGCAAAGAGCAAGAGTGAAAACGCAAACAACAAGGCAGGCTGTTAACTATGTTAACTTATGTACCGCACCCCCCTCATCAAAACATCAGAAAAATCTCACAAATGTCCCAGCAATCCCCAATCTCGCAAATGTCACAGGAATCCCCAACCACAAATCCCTTTACCCCACCTACGTAGTGTATGGCTCTTTTGCGCCTTCTCACTATTGTCCTTGTCTCAATCCCATTGAGTACCAGCTAAATGCAAGTGGTACACTTCACAAGTCTAGTCCTGTCCCTTCACCCACCAGTTGTGAAAACCGTCAGCACTTTCCACCTCGGAAGTCCAAATACCGTGCAACATTCTCAATTTCTCCAAACACACACTGGTCTCTCGACTGCTAAAACACAGGCTAGGCAGCATCAGGCCCTTATCCACCATGCACTAGCTCACTAAGCTTTTGGAAAGGGCTGCCACTGAGCTTGTAACTTATGCAAGAACTGTTGACGTGTACGCCTGCATAATGCATACGCCAGGCAAGTGGGTTGACAGCTTTGTTGATGTTCATTGCACAGCACCTAATGTTTGTTTATGTGAACCCGAGCAGAAGCAGCAGCAATGGAAAGTAGTGATCAAAAAAACAAAAAGCGATGGATGCTAATGCTTTAGTCAACACTTCATAACATCTTGGAATTGTGTAACATATTTTTAAGCCAGCGTGTGCCATTACAGAAAAGAACCTGCTATATGCAAAGCATGTTTTACCATGCCTGTAAGATGGCAGTCCAGTTTGAGGTTACCCTGCAACCCCCAATCAAAGCACATAAAGCATCCCAAGAGATGTTTCTGATTTGTTGGGCCTTATAGGTGATTTGCTCTTCAAAATTCAGCCATAGGATCATAGAACCAAAGTCGTGACATCCTTCTTTCACTAAGGGAGATTTACTAAGCAAAAGGGACTGATGGAAAAGCTGGAACGAGCACTCCTTAACCAGTATGGCTTACTCCGGATAGTATTTGAATCTACAGCAATAAACTCACAAATATCATTACACAAGGGGGGTAAACATATTCGCAAATTAGTCTTGATGGCTATATTACATACCAAGAACTGTCTGGATAACCCTGGCAGTAAGGCAACACATTGAAGAACAACCTGATGATAAGACCCTAGCTTATTCATCAGCACCCTGTCCCACTGATGAACACTGTGGAACATTGAGCAGCATATTAACATCATTGCCATCACACCTGTACATGTAGTTATTGGTTGGATACCAGTAAATTGATCAGCATCTTGATCAATGTTCCCTCTAATTATTTTTCCCTGAGTGCGGGAATTGTTAGCTTTTGTGCACACTTTACTTTACTTGCGCAAATTAATAACAAGTTAAGACACTTTGCGAGCATGCGTACTTAGTGAGCTTCCATCGCCAAAGAGGTTGGAAGGGTATTTCCCCTTCCCACCCACTGCAATTCTTTACAAAGCAGTGCAAAAGGTGCATCTTACAACACTTTTTCCAAACATATATAGGCTTAAAAAAAATATACTTTATATGTGAGTCCAGACGCCTCATTATGAGTCGGCCAGTCCAGAAATAAAGTGCTGGTAACAACTTATACCAGCAACTTTCCAGACCGGCCAACTCCAAGTCTGCTGGCAGGGGCTCTGAGCTACCGGCAGGCCTGATCTGCTAGTAGATCAGGTCCCTACTGGCAGATAAATGCCTGAATCACCGGCACTGTTACTACCGGTGCCGGTGATTCGGGCAACTCCATCTCATGGATTCCAATAATACCAGGATATCGAACAGTGGAGACGGTATGGTAGTTTCCTGGTATCCCGCCGGAATTACAGAGGGATACCGGGGAACTCATTATGATCCCCAAGACTTCAGGATATGCCATAGTAGCTGCCAAAAGTACAATGCAGAGAAAACAATGTGTATGCACAAAAAAAGCTCAGGCTAAACCATAGGTTTAGTAGTGGCTATTAATGTTCGACACTGCCCAGAGACAATGCAGTAAGTGTTTAATGCCATTGAAATAAAACACTAGTTTGTTACAAAAAACAAATATTGCGTATCACTGATGTGGTTGTCAATTCAGATAGGATCCAATTTTTGAAAATGTAATAATGGCAACTAAACAGACTGTGTAAAATACATGCCCATAGGAGTTCATGTGCCACTTTTATGAAGTAATTCAAGGGCTAGGGGAGCATGCCTCTATTTGTGTATGGAAGATAATTGCATCAGAATAACTGCACCACAGAATATGATGATCAGAATTCCTGGGTCTCTGCTTACTATTCACATTACGTTGTCCTGTGAGTTGTGACATTTACTCAAAACAAGTCTTACGGCTAAAGGGCATATAACCATCAATTTTTACTCTCTAAAAATTGGAAAATGTGCCAAACTAAAACATGAAACCAAGAACATATAGGAGCTTTCCTCTGCTTCTACCCACAATGTTCCACTGGTATCTTTTCGAATCAGTGACCAGCAGAGCATTGGCACAGGTAGGAGCTCTAATACTATTACTGCCCGATGTGAGGAGATTTTTTAAGGGGAAATAACATATTTTAATAAGCATGATAGTCCTACTGTCAACGCTAATTATTTTGTTACTGCCATAAAAATAATGTGATTCCAAGTAGGGAGTAAAATCGTATCAGAGCCCTGCGTGTAACCCTAAAATAGGAGGTGAAATGACAGGGCATTTAATGCAGCTTGTAGCTTTGCCTCTCCTTCCTCCCCACAGCCTAGTTAAATTCAACCAGAGCCTTACTGGGGTTTCTTCAGCAGCACCATTGAAGAAAATCACATACATTTGCCTTTTTAAGTCAATAGCAGGAATTCTCACAGGCACAACAGATTGAGTGTCTTCTTCTTTAACTAGGGCCCCCTTTTCTGAAATTCACTGATATTATTTGTTCAAGACGCATGGGGATGCTTTAGGCAATAAACACAAACAGATGATTATATTGCAAAGCCCTCAGCAGTTGAGAATAGAAAGACAAAGAAGGCGCAGCTTCCTAAATTGTCACTAGAGTTTCCTATCCTTTAGCAAACAAACAACACATTTCCTTAACTGTACAGTACTGGAAAAACATCTGATTTGATTATTAAAAGTTGCTGATTTGTTCTGACCCCTAAAGAGTATTCTCTGTGCCCTTCCACCCATACCCATCCCCCTCCCCGTCTCCTGTGCTACTCTCCAATACTAGTTGACGGGGCTCTGTAAAAAGTGAGGGATTGTAGTAGCAAAACACAGTATCACCACATTACTGTGCATTCCAAACAAAGGAATTGGAAAATGTCAAAGATTTCACTGCAAATTTTGCAGCAATTATATGTGGGGGCGGGTTAGGGTATTAAATTATGTGAGGCCGGTATGAGGGGGCTGCATGGGGTCTCCCCCAGCATATAATTGCACAAAAAGAAAAAAAGACTTTCGACATTTTCAAATTAGGTATTTTGAATTTGCAGTAATCACATGGATCCTAAACACTAACTGGGATATTTGCATACCCACAATACATTGCAAGCAAACCCTTTTTAAAGCCTCACCATGACATTATTTGCAGTTTAAGAACATTTAATGAATCTGCATGTGCACAATTACTATTAAGTGAATACAAGATTGTTAGCAACATACCCTACCTTTAAATTGTTGGGTAGGATAAGTGCTCAGTGAAACCATTTTTGTACAGAATCGAATTAACATATTCTATGTCAATGTCTTTGCCCCATGGAACTCTGAAAACTTGGAAAGGACGAGGATTCAGTAAAACAGATTCTAGTTATTAGAATATCTGTTGCCCTAACACTATATACAAATAATGCCAGGCATAGCCCATACCCATTATTCCTTTCAGGCCAAATAAATGATGTTGCAATGTTGCTCTCCACTTATAGGGTTAGCAATACTAAAGTAGGAGACGATGCACATGACGTTTGCCTACTCAAAATCTTTACAGGACAAATTAATATTTGAGTTTTATAATGCATTAACCTGCAAGGGGGCACTCAAAAGTAAGTGCTTGTGTGACATATGAACAAAGAATAGGAAGCATGGGATGAGGTTACCCATCCAAGTAGTCTTAGTCAGTACCCGATATTTGATGTGGCAGTTGGGTTACATAGTCTGGGTGATGCTTTTGCTAAGGCACCATGAGTAACAGAAATTCTTGTGCTTGAACGTCTTTCAAAATATAACAAACAGAAAACAAGTACTGTATGTAGGTACAAGTCTGGTAACCTTTTACAGAGCCAAGGTAGGCATAGTCACTGTTGCCTGGTAATATCTGAATGTGGCCTGGGGACGATGTTAGAGTCATAAGGTGTAAGTTTGGTAGATTCAAGTACAGGTGAGGAGTCATGGGTGGGGAGGGTATTTTATTTTGTTAATGTTTGCAGGCATATTTTTAGGTATATCTTTTGTTTGTGGAGCCACTTTTTCATATTAGTTTTTAACCTCTTGTGCGTGTATTCTGTTTTTAGGATTTTTCGGTTTTTAAGGCCAATCTTGCATAGTAGGATAATGAAAATAAGCTAGACCAGAAAATTAAGACTATTTAATACAATGTAGCTTTATTTTGTGAGAAGGCAAATATTAGGTACCCGCTGTGGTTTGTGCCTTATTAAATCTTTTTGAATTGGTGGGAATTGTCTTTGTGCGCTGCTAAAATTCTTCTGAACGGCACCCAGAAGGAAGCTGCACAAGTGCACATGTGCACAGTTTACAGGAAACACTGATCTTGATAGTACTGACAGAACCTTTGCACAATTAGAGGTACCTTAATAATATCATCATCAGGGAGATACTGCAAGGGGCCAAGAGATGCTGTAAAATTAGAGCTGCCAGTGATCGAAAGAGAAGCTCAGACTTGCCTTTGAGTGTCAACATTGCAAACTCCTCGAGAGGGGGAGCATTCAGTTCACATCGCAAGAGTGTGTAAACAGCACGAACAGGCAAAGGAGAAGCTTGTTTGCGTTCATTTAACAGCATATCAATTTCAAACGTTAAAAAGCATAATGAGAATTAGGACACTGTGAATTAGGTTTCTCAAGGTTGGTGGTCACAGGTGTGAGGCTTTGCCATCTGGCAAGGGTGCAAAGCCCTGTTTTATTCTAACTTTTTATTAGCAAATAGAAAGATGAAGATAATTCGGTCTCAAAAAGGGGTAATGTGTCAACCAGATTCCCCTTTCCCATTGACTCTATGCTGAATGCATAGTGCACTCATGCCCTGCCATATCAGGAGCCAGATCTGTGGCACCCGCTCTGCTCGTGGCACCAAGCAACTTCGAAAGTCACACAATGCCGACTTGACAGCCGCAGAGACCCTGTGGCACAGAGGCAGCCATGCTAGTGGCAGGATACACTCTAAATAAAAGCTATGCCTAAGTTAAGGCATCATTCCTGGTACTACTTATGATCACGACCACCACATTTCAATTGATATCGCACGTGTCAGCCCCTGTGAGCCAACTCTGCATTGGAAGTTGATGTGCATTCTGGTCAGCTGGGTGTATCCTGCCAAATTTCAGGACAAGGACAAGGAGGGCCTGGGCCTTCTCTTTAATTTGTTTGCGAGGGCAGGTGAAACCGTACGCCTAAGATAGCTGCACAGCTGGCAGCTGTCCTGGGCCTGGGATTCAAGGGAGCACACCCATTCAAAAGGAATAGCCTCACACCAGGGTAATGCATCTCTAAAGGCCTTTGTTTTCAGGGAGAAGGGGAGGAGGGATTATGATAGGCAGGAGGGCTCTAGTCAATGGAAAAGGTTTCCACCATCTTGATTCTCACTCACCTGCTCTCTCTTTCCTGCCCCCCACACTTCCCCTGGCACAGAACACTTTGGGTGTTACATCAACAGGTCAAAGGCCACTCCCTTCCAGAGCAGGGATTGGACCACAAAGGCAGGCTACCTTTATGCCAATCACCTGAGTAATCTTGCCCTTAAAATAAGGTACCTTCCACTCCTTCAGCATATTCACTCAGATCTTCACTGATCCTTTAAGGCTGCAGATACGTTGTGAAGATCAAACTGGACTTGCCTTAGGAGAGTTGCACTCTCCAAAGCCATCTGCCTGAGGTGAAGAAACAATCATCCAATACAGAATGAAGATCTGTCCCCTACAGCTCCCAGGGCACACTAGGAGTAACTTCTGCTGTGGATCAGGACATAACACTCAGCACCAGAATCTGTTGAGCTGGGAGAACAGACCCTGAATGGAACCATCCTATACTCCAGTCTCCCTGACAGGGCCTCTCAGACGCTGAAGGACCAGAAAAGCCAAACTTCCCTGTTCAACCTCACCAAACCGGTCACTCCATGTTTACTGCTTCAGGGACAAGAGATAGGTCACTTGCACTGGTTGCTGCACTTCAACACCACATCAAACATAGCTTGTACCTTCTACCTGCTTTACACTGCATCGTGTCCTAGTTAAAGCTCATCACCTGGTAGTCTCAAAGAGACTACTCAATACCAGAACCCAAACTGACTCACTGGAGAGTCACATGCTGACTCTAACTCTTCCCAGCTAACCATTGAACTTCCAACTATGTGATCGCACACTAACGCACCCTAAATCACCACTTCAATGACTGTCACATGCTGACGTCGAACCACTGGAGTGTCACTCATCGAACTCTCCCGGCGGCTAAAGCCCAACTCGGCCTTGCCAACTGTGAAGCATTCTTGGGACTGCCCCAACCTGCATCCTTGATAGCCGCCTTTCTACCGCATAGAGCATCCATTTTCACCCCTATTCGATCGGTCATAATCGCTCCTGTTTTCAAGCAAGATATCCTTTTTGTGGTTAGTACTTTACCTACCACACCTGGAACTACACTCAGACTGCTACTTTCTCCAGTCTACCACATCTTCTCTGTTATTCCTTTGGGTGGGTTTTGGTACAGAGTGTTCATTCGTTCGTCATGCAGATGGTGGGTTTGATTAAAGTATATATATTTTGATAGACCCTTGATTGGACATTGCATTTATTTGTGACTGCGGTACTGTGGTGTTTGGGTCACTACTGGTTTACCTTCACACCCATCCTAAAAGCATAGCCTAACAGGGTGTGCCAGAGAAAGTACCTGCACCTGCACCTGCTTTGAATAGTAAAATCAGACTTTGCTTTAACTCTAAATGTAGGAGAAGTTTAGCCATTTATGCTCATCTTCTAATGGCTTAAAAGGATTAACTTGGTGGGGCGTTATTCAATAGCAATTAAAGTGACTGCATTGTTCCCTCTTTCTGCTACACAGCTACGGTCTAGGTCTCCCATGGTGTACTTCTTTAGTCAAGGTTCTCACCTTCAAGAAAAGGTCTACCATTGGCCATGTCCAATAACTCATTACTTTACTTCTCCATCAATAGAGATGAGGCTAGTTAGTTTAGTTGGGAGAAGGGAAAGTAGAGTAGACCACTACAACTAACATGCCTGTGTCGCTTGTTAGCTGAAATTACCTATTCTACTCTCACATTTCAGGCAGAACATTTTCCCATGCATTTTACCATGAATGCTTTTTATTAGTGATAGTCATTTGAGCTGTTTAAATGGGTGCTTCGTTTTGAAACACTAATTCTCCCAAATGTTCCTAAAGAACCACATTTTTTCTCTCAGACACCTGTGGTTAACACCCTGCTGACCTCACTCTTGCAGTGACAAACAACTGACTGCAAATATAATGACACAGTCTAATTTTCCCTTTCCTATTGGTCCTATTTATTCGGCATTACAGAAGGGTAGTAGAGCTTGTCCATTGATTATTCCCTACTAGAGGATAACAGAAATGAAATATAAATGTAGGGTTGAGGACTGTATTATATTTATTATGTTGCTTTATGTTTCCCTCCTCCAAGAAATGGGTTTGACCATGCCCTTATATTTAAAAGACTTGATAACTGCTAAAGTTATTTCCCTCCTAAATAATAGAAGAAGAACCTTTGACAGACTTAGTATTTGGATTATCACTAATTTTAATTATGCAATTATTGAAAATTACCGTAGCACAGGGCACTGATGTTGAACATTTCCTTTGTTCAAAGCATTTTGACATTCTCATATTGCTAAAAGGATGAACTTGCATCACACTAGAGGTGTAGGGGGGGAGAGGACCCCATGCAAAATTGGGAGGGTTAGGGCGGGCTGGGGATCAATTTCAGAGCTCTGACGTTTTCTCATAAACCAGGTTATTTTCGCAAATCCAGGGATAGAGTCTCGGGAGGATAGCTCAGGGGCAAACTGCCCGCTGTGGAAGCAAGACGACATGCAGCAACACAGGTTCAATCACCGGGTACGTGCTTAGAAACCTCTGGGCATTAAGTACGTTATAAATAACATATCATAGTCATAGTACAAACAGGAACAGGAATGAAAGTGTGTCACGTGAATAATCTGGGTTATTTTACAGTACATTGCTATTATCAGGGTTATACTAACCGCGGTTATGGGAAAACAATGTTTTGTTAATAGAATAAAACTGATTTTTTATTATTTTGGTTATTTGTCAACAACCTTTTTTACAAAATATCAGTCATAAAAAACATGTTTTATAAGCCACACATCAAATATTACACATGTCAAATTTTCATCAAAATACTAGAAGTCAAAACTTCATAACATGATACAATTAATTCGTAGTAATCTCCAATTTAAGGAGTCTTAAAAAGCTAGTAACAGCAATTACTACTGGCGTAGTACGACCAGCCAAATACATTGACCAATGTGCATCTAAATCATCATACAAAAATTTGAAAAATGTCCTAAAAACGGTTTCCCTTATCTCTACAAGATTTGTGCAATTAATATTAAATGTTTTAATGTTTCATTTTGATCTGATTCATTACAGAACCGACAAGTCATTTGATCCACAGGTAATACACTATAACTAACCAGAATTTGTTTTGTGAGAATTATATTAAGACAAAACCTTAAAAACAGCGATCTAGTAAGTTTATCTGGATAAATAGTTAAATATGAGGCCATGATACCAAGTGTTTTATAATCACCATGTAAGTGGATGGGCGAGGGATATTGATGCATAGATTTCATGGTAACTGCCCAAACATGATAAAACAACAATTTTTTAATGTTAGTGGGATTTGTTATCCGTTCAGACACCGTACAACAGATTTCCACCTATAAACTTAGGCAGTAATCTTGCAAAGCCTTAATTTAACTGATATAATTTTCCCTCATAACGTTATTAAGGTTGACAAATAACAAATACTCTGTTGAGCATAGCATCTTCCTGAATGGTGATAAAATCTGCCATTGGGCTCTGGCCTTTAATGAAACTAAGTCTAATTCATATCTAATGATTGAGTTCGGGAGCCACACAGTTCTACGCCATATTGCAGCTTCGAGTGTTCCCAAATAATCAAGCATTTTAATAGAATAACATTCAACTCCATATAAAAGTCTGTGAACAATTTTACCCAAATAGTATTTTATCACAGCACTGATTGAAAATGTACTGAATCTTGCATATACCTGTACTAGTTGATTCATCAATTTGTCAGGCTTCTCCCTCATCCACTGCTGTAGCCCAGATATTGCCTGTGTTGATACAATCTTAAGGCCCAACATTTTTGGTAAATGAAATAAAATTTTAAAAAATAATAATAAATAAAAGAGCAAATTTCTTCCACAAGGTCACAATACAACCTCCAGGTAAATTTTGTAACCTGCTCCCATTTAATGCACCTCATGACCTTTATTTTAGCATTATTCAGCATTAAAGAGTGACTTTCAACGAAGGCCTTAAATACATTCATTAAACACTGTAGACCACTTGGTGTACAATGGAAAAACCATTAAGTCGTCTGTATAGGACAACCAAAAAGGTTTCAAAATGTGCACCGTTGGTGATATAAAGTTGGCCAATTTCAGATAATCCCCAATGTCTGACATATACATATTGAACAGGTATGGGGCCAATGTCCATCCCTGCCTGACTCCACAACACATTTTAATTGAATGTGATAATACACCAGAGTTATTCAAATTAACTTGGAGGTTAGAGTTGGCATACACACCCATAATCAGTCTTAACAATCTTGCTGGTATACCCCACTGATGTAGTTTAACCCACAAAGGATTCTGGTCCACAACATCAAAGAATAATGAAAGGTGTATCAATGCAACATATACAGTTTTGTTCTTGCCAGCCCAAGCTGTTTCTTGTATGAAATTTACAATTAATGCATTTAACGACATACCCATGTTGCGTCAAAAATCAAATTGCCACTTTTCTAACCTATGAGTTTCTTGAATCCATTTTTCAATTTTTCCAAATAAGTTAATAGGATAGATATTTGTCTGATATTGCCTATGGGTTTTCGGTGCGTTAGAAATAGAAAAATAATTGCAAGGTTCTGTTCTGTCCCTTTTCTTAAAAATCAGTAAAATATAAGCTGTTCTCCATGAAAGGGGATAGGTATTAGTCATAATAATGGTGTTAAATAGATGTGTCAATGTTGTAGACCTGACTCCTGGATCATTTTTGAACAAAAAATGTGCTAAACCATTCAGGCCAAGAGCACCAGAACTACTAATTCCATTAATCACCTTTCTAACATCTTCAGTACTAAAGCTAGGCAACAACTGATTTTCATTCTCCCCATCAAACAAACCAACATGTTGCAGTAACATTTTACGGTTTGAAAAAACAGATGTAAAACATGCTTTCCAACGATCTTCCAAAATAGCATTAATAAATGTGTTACTCCCAGAGGAATCAACACCATTAATTGACTGCCAGACATTTTTGAGATTTTATTTCTTAGAGAATTCAACATGTTTTCAGCATCCAACTGAAGCCTATTTGCTTTGGTTTTTTTCAGCCAATTCATATAGGATTGACATACTTTTTTAACCCAACCATCTTTTGTTTGGGAGCACATGCCTTGAGCTTCATAATCCATCTAATGTTACGTCTCATTTCGTGCTTTCGTGAAATTACTTCATCATTATAGATATGACAGTGACCTAGTGCAGTCTGTGTATTATGTTTTCCATTGATCCTACTGGAATCTAGTAAAGTTGTTATAAAGTTACCAAAGCAGTTTGAATTAAAAGTATGCAATCTCCATTCATCTGTGGAATTATCCAATAAGTCAGAGAGACGCTTATTTACTTTAGTGGCTTTTTGGGGATTCCAACTAATTTGGGTCCCTGAGAAATTAGTTTCTAAGCTACCAAGAGAGCTTTATTCCTTCATCGATAAACCCATCATGAAGTCAAATTAGCCCTTCAGGGTAGAATGGTCATTGTTTATAGTGCCAATGACTTCAAAAGTTGAACATTTAGTTAACAACTAAGAATCAACAAACACGTAATCAATAGTAGAGGTGGATATACCGTTGGACCACGTGTTTGGTTGGAGGTGAGGGTCGACAAAGGTAGAATTCAGGGACCTCAGGTCTAATGCACCAACCCCTTCCACCATCTATATCCATTCAGTCTATTGATGTCATTGCTGACCCCACCATCCAAAAAATTAGTCCATGATTCATTACCTCTACAATCAGAATTAAAATCCCCTATTATCCCAACATTCCCAAAGGCAAATTTACCAATAAAGAAGTTTATGTAATTATTCACAATCTCAATGGTTTCATCCAGGCCCATGGTTCCCGCGTTCCTATACATGTTAATTATTAGCAATTCATAACATTTATCGCTAAAGAGTGACACCTGTGTGGCCAAGATACCAACAGCCAAGTCAAGACTTCTTTGGATAGTAATGTTCGTTATTGACTTGACCAAGGTAATCAGGCCACCATATGGTTGTCCCTTCAGACCCTTCTTAGCGGCCTGAAAAGATAGATCATAGCCAACAAATAGAGGTTCCTAAAACAACCAGGTTTCTTAGTAAAGGTTTTAAATTTAATTCCAATTGATGGTTTAGTAAATACATGATGCTGACCTCTAGTAATCCAGAATACTATTGAAACATTCTCATTTTGGGGACTATGGGCCTCATTACAACCCTGGCTGATCAGAAATAAGGGTGCCAATAGCAGCATACAGGTACCCTTTCCATCCTGCCTGACTACAAGTATGTCTGCAGGGGCTGTTGCTCCCAGCAGGTCTGACCTGCCAGGGTCACCAGCCCCTGCAGGCATGGTTTTTACAGAAGCACTGGCACTGTTAGCAACTGTGCCAGTGCTTCCATGTCCCCATTGGGGACTTGGGGAATGGAGACGTACACTTTCCTGATATCTCGAGTCATGTAATGTCCTGATGGTAACGGGACATCAGGCGGTGGAACAGTGTTACGAGTTTGGCAACCGGCAGGTTGCCGCCAGACTTGTAATGAGGCCTATGTATTTCAGCCAAAGTGCCAGGTTGACTATTATATCGCTTTAAGCAGCCAATTCCAGTCTGCTATTTCCTCAAATGTTTTAACGTTTTCCTTAGCTGATGAATCTGATCTTCATACAAATTATTAGGATTTAATTCGTACTGAGTAAGGTCAAAAACACAGACTCTTAACCTCTCCCTCTAATTGTATTAAAGACCAATTGGGAGTGGACATAAATCAATGAAACGATTAGGCCTATTCCGATCTAAAAAATCTATCCTTCCCAAGTCAACAGATGTCATTCCTGCTAGACTCTGGATCTCTGCAAGAAGATTGAGTATAGAAATATGTCTGGCTATGACAGATTCATTGTCAGGCAAGGCATTTTCAAACAAAATAACATATGGATATGTTTCCAATTGTTCAATGCTCTACCCTTTTTTTACGGGGATGAATGCTTAGATTCCCTTTTGATAGAGCACTTTTTTGTTCGATAAACCATCGAACAATCAAAAGATGCACCCAACAGCTGATCTAACGTGTCTTGACATCCCACAGACAATATACATACAATGGAAACGATAACTTGGTAGTTGGAATGCCCTAATACAGACATACTCACTCCATTTTCACCTTGAACCCCCCACTTCGATGTCGTAGGGAATCCTGAGCTACAGGGCAACTCTGGCTTAACAGTACTTAATTTCAACTGCTCAATGAAAAATCTATGAACCCCAATTTGGAACCCTGGGTAACAGAGATTATACTTTTACCTGTTGCAACATCCTTATTTATAGGGCACATCCCCTGTGGCTTATTCTGTGTTTGGTTCAATGAAGTTGGCAATGGACCTATATTAGTCAAGTCGATTGTCGACCGAGCTACTCCCACACGCACAACCTTTGGCGGTACATCACCACTTCTGCTTAACTTATCCGGACCCACATTTGATGGGGCTGATCAACAGTTCCCTGTAGTAGGTTTCACAGCTGTGCCTGAAAATCAGGTTGTGCAAACAAGTGACACGAAAAGTTCCCAGACACTTGATTATTTTTCTTCAACCCTTGGCAGTTCTTTGATTTTTTAAATTGCACATTTTGTTTTTTCATAACATCAAACAACAGTACAATACTGGTCTTCGAAGTGATAGTTCGAGTATCAGGAATGTCCAAAATCTCGACAGATTCAACTGAGTCCTCATCAACACAGATCACCTCAGACAGTACTTGATATTCTCTTCCACTCAGTCAGGAAGCCACTGTAGCGCAGATGTCCCTTACAGACTCGGTCCTAACCCCCGCAACATGACTCACTTTCTTACCCAATTTATTGGGTTGAACAAAAACCAGTGCAGAGTTACTACTAATTCCTGCCACATTTGAAACATAGCCGGTATCAGTCAGTTTGCGTAAACTCCTTATGTGTCATGATCTCTGCTTCCAAAAGATCAGGACTTGCCCGACTCCCTTGGAAGCAGACCCATAACCCCGGTTCCGAGTGCCAGCCAGTCCCAATTGGGGCCTTTTGGACCCTGTCCTGGGGCCAGTGGCACCAGGCTCATAAAGATGCCCAGTCCCAGCGCTGGAAGCGCCGGGCTCATAATGCTTGGGTGGACTTACCTGCAGCAGACCATGCTGCTTACTTACCTGCCAGTTGAACCCCTGATCCTCTTCTGTTTGGGACTACTTTTCCTGTTGGGTGGGGCAGGAGCCACTCCCTAGGTTCAGAACACTGGAACTCTTCTGGAAAGCAGGAACTCTTTTCTTACCTAGGCGTGGCTGTGGAAGGAGACACCTAAGCACTACAGGAGGCTATTTAAACCACACCCGATGGATGAATCTTGCTTTGTGTTATTCTGCATTCTCTGCAGCAGAACGCTCATCGTGTCTTCTGCTTCTGATCCTGGGCCTAAGGGAACAAAGGCTTACCATCCTGGAATCCAGTCTTCAGCAGCACCTGTAAAGACAAAGAAAGAACAGGTTAGCACTACGGTCTTCAGTGGCAGCGCATCTCTTACCTGGTCCATCGGCTGTCACCAACGCCTCGCGCTGCATTCCGGCATCTGAAGACAAAGGCTTACCTACTCTTCGCATGCTCCGGAGGTCTTCGCACTGCATTCCGGCATCTGAAAGACAAAAGCTTACCAGCTCTTTGCATGCTCCGGAGGCCTTCGGCACTGCATCCCGCATCTGAAAGACAAAAGAAGGTGCGTTTAAAGACATTGGGCAACTTTATTACTCACGTGCCATTACTCCTTCCCACGCCGAATCCAGTGGGCATTCCAGCACCCTTCAGCTTCTCTAAAGCTCAAACTTGTACCTGCAAGATAAAAGGGACAGTTAGTGCGCATCGTGAAGCAGGCTACAAGCGCTTACTTACGTGCTTCCAGGTGCTTCTATTCCTCACGCGGGTTCGATCCTCAACTC
This sequence comes from Ambystoma mexicanum, assembly GCF_040938575.1. Classification (NCBI taxonomy): domain Eukaryota; kingdom Metazoa; phylum Chordata; class Amphibia; order Caudata; family Ambystomatidae; genus Ambystoma; species Ambystoma mexicanum. The sequence goes on along the minus strand of NC_090928.1, from coordinate 916,316,245 downwards.
TCATTAGCCCGCCATCCGCCATCGCCGGAACCCTGCAAAACAAGAGATATCATTACAAAAGACTTTTAAGACATTTGAAGTGCCCAGAACTTACCGTTCGTGCAGTTAACGACGGACAGCAGTCCTCTGAGGTCAAGAGGCCTGCACCCTTATCCAGTGAAGAAACTGGTTACGGCACCCTGCCCCGAGGCAGATGGAGAGCTCGGCGTTCACTTACCTAAGACATCTTACTCTTCGAGTCAGACATACAGTGCACAGAGGTCCAGCCCAAAGAGCCAACCGTGTGTTACACATCACCTTCGAAGATACGGCATTCACCCAGTCAAGACCGGCGCCTCTGCGGGAATCAGGTGAGCGTTACAGAACACAAAGCCTACCGCAAAACTCCCACCCAGGCGCTATGGAAACCTCGGATACCGACCAGCTAGCCCAGTTACTTGGGGAACTAATAGCAGACGTGCATGCAGCCCGTCAGGAAACGAATGCTCTAAGAAGGGAACTGATCATTTCCAAGGAGCGAACAGACGATCTCGCTAGACAATTGCTACAGTCACAAGCCGGACAAACTCCGTTACCCGCATCAGGGGCAAATCTTCCTTCAACATCCTCTACGAACCCAGTGCAGATCAACCTACCTGGGAATGTACCTCTGGCTCCGCCCGAACGATTTTCTGGTGACCCAAAGAGGTTTGCAGTATTTATTAATCAGTGCCGGTTGCACTTCTTAAGCCGGCCAGCAGCCTTTCCAACTGATCAAGCTAAGGTAGCTTTCGTGCTTTCGTACCTTAGTGGCAATGCGGCAGACTGGTCGATCCCTCTAGTTAATCAAGATGATCCGGTTCTCCATGATTTTCAAGCTTTTCAGCTCAGTATGGAAAAACTGTTTGCAAGACATTCACAGGGGCAGGCCTTGGACAATGAGCTCCTTTCATTACGACAGGGTAATCAAGACCTTTTGGCTTATATTGCGTCTTTCAACAGACTGATAGTGGAAACTCGATGGCCTGAGGACAAAAGGATTACGCTGTTTTATAGAGGTCTACGTGGAGAGCTCAAAGATGTGTTAGCCCAAGTAGTGAATCCCCCGCAAGACTGTTCGGACTATATTGACTTAGTCGTTCAAATTGACCACAGACTGCAGAACAGGAAGGCTGATCGTTCCAAGTTTGATGCTCGAGTATTTTCCAAACCACCAACTCCTACCAAAGGAGTAGACTCCGGGGAACCCATGCAAATAGGGGGCCTGAAAGGACCACTAACACAAAAGGACCGGGAAAGGAGAAAACAGCTGCAATTATGCCTCTATTGCGGAAACTGGGGGCACTTTCTTCGAGACTGTCCGGTGAAACCAGCCAAGAAGGCAGTAGGAGCTGCAGTTACCAGGGTCACAAACTCCGAGCAGGGAAACAACCTCGCCCGACAAGAATAGAGGTCCTCTTGCCGAGCGTTAAAACCAGTTCAGTGACCTCGCATTTCGTGATACCTATGGTCCTCATTAGCCCTGAACATCCGGATCGATTACATGCGATTGAAAGTTACGTCGACAGCGGTGCCATCGGCAATTATGTGGATCATGAAATGGTTTTGAGGATGAATCTGACTCTTTGTCCAAAGGCTGTAAAGGACGTCATTACTATGGTGGATGGTACGGAGATAGCCTCCGGACCAGTAACGCATACCACCCAAGAAGTGACGCTAGTAAGTCAAGATGGACACCATGAGAAGATCGTGTTTGATGTGATCAAGGCCCCTCAGTTCCAGATTATTCTAGGAATTCCTTGGTTAGAGAAGCACAATCCTCAGATCGATTGGCGAGCAAGAACGGTTCAGTTTCCAGAATGTGTCTCTACTTGTCACCCTCGACCTGGTATTGCACTGGCAGCAGTTTCCTCGGAGGCTCCCCAGTTACCTCCTGAATACCTAGAATTCCAAGATGTTTTCCGGAAGGATCAGGCTAACTCTCTACCTCCTCATAGGTCTTATGACTGCCAGATAGACCTGATACCTGGATCTACTCCTCCTTGTAGTAGAATTTATGCCCTCACCGAGCCTGAGAATCTTCACCTCCGACAATACCTGGATGAATACCTAGCGAATGGGTTTATTCGTCCTTCCAAGTCCCCTGCTTCCTCAGCTTTGTTCTTCGTTCCAAAAAAAGAAGGGGACCTTAGAACTTGTATAGATTATCGCGCCCTGAACCAGATCACCGTTAAGAATAGATATCCGTTACCTTTGATCCCTGAACTCCTGGACCAAGTCAGAAAAGCATGCATATATACAAAGCTGGATCTTAGAGGAGCCTACCACTTCGTACGAGTAAAAGAGGGCGATGAATGGAAGACGGCCTTCCGCACCAAGTATGGGCTATTTGAATATCAGGTCATGCCCTTCGGACTTTGCAATGCCCCGGCCGCCTTTCAATATTTTATGAACGATGTCCTCAGAGAGCTCATAGATGTGTGTGTTGTTGTTTACATTGACAACATCCTCGTTTATTCTTCATCGGAAACTGAACATCGGAAACACGTGAAAATGGTCCTCGAGAGATTGCGTCAACACAAACTTTTCGCTAAGTTGGAAAAATGTGTTTTCAACGTGACTGAAGTTGAATTCTTGGGATTCATATTATCACCTAGCGGAGTGCGTATGGATTCAAAGAAGGTTGATGCAATTCTCAAATGGCCATCGCCATCCTCCGTAAAAGGTGTTCAAAGCATGTTAGACTTCGCTAACTTTTACCGCAGGTTTATCCCCGAATTCTCTCGAATAGTCCAGCCCATCACCGCCTTGTTAAAGAAAAACAAACGTTTTGAATGGTCTACCGAGGCGGAACAAGCTTTCCAGAATTTGAAGACTAGATTTATCTCTGCACCGATCTTAAAACATCATCGCCCAGAACTCCCCTACATCGTTGAAACTGATGCTTCGAGCCTTGCCATGGGGGCAGTTCTATCACAAAAGGACCCAGTAACCAATCAGTTGCATCCCGTGGCATTTTGGTCCCGCAAATTCTCGCCTCCTGAAATCAATTACACTATTACTGATAAGGAACTTCTAGCTATCAAGTCCGCCTTTAAGGCTTGGCGGCATTATCTTCTGGGGGCCCGACACACCGTTACTGTGATTACAGATCACCGAAACCTGCAATATTTGAAAACCGTAAAAGCTCAATCCTCTAGGCAACTCCGTTGGGCACTATTCTTTGCCGAGTTTGACTTCATAATTACCTATCGACCTGGTACAAAAAACGGTAAAGCTGATGCCCTTTCTCGGATGGGAGTGGAAGAACATTTGATCAATCCTAAACCTGTACCTATCATTCCCGAACAAAGAATTCTAGGTGTAATCGCCACACAATCCATAGAGGAAGTTAAGGATAAAGCCAGGCTACTGGTAACTCCAGCAGACATACAGAATTGGCATCTGCAGGGAAAGGACTTAACGGTGAAGGACAACCTATTATATTTCCAAGAACGGTTATACCTGCCCAGCACAGATTTACAGAAAAAGGTAATCTCTTGTTATCACGATTCTTTAATGGAAGGACATCCCGGTATGACCAAGACCTCGGAAAAGATCAAGCGCTACTTCTGGTTGCCGTCTTGGAAAAAAGATATCAGAGACTTTATAATGTCCTGTGGAGTATGCGCCCAAAACAAGAGTCAAAAGGAAAAACCAGCCGGCCTCTTACGCCCTATTGACATCCCGCCTCGCCCTTGGCATACGCTTTCTATGGACTTCATCACCGATCTACCTCCATGCTCCGGATACAATACGATCCTAGTAATCGTGGATCTATTCTCCAAGATGGCGCATTTCATTCCACTCAAAGGCTTACCAACAGCAGCAACTCTGGCCCGAGAATTTCTCGAAAACATCGTCCGACTGCACGGTTTTCCTTCAGTTCTAATTTCGGATCGAGGTAGTCAATTTATTTCTCATTTTTGGCGAAGTTGCTGTCGGTCGGCTCAAATTGATGTGAGACTTTTGACCAGCCACCACCCTCAAACCGACGGACAAACCGAGAGGACCAATCAAACTCTGGAACAGTATTTGCGCTGCATGCTACAACAAACTGAAAAAACTTGGAAAGATATCCTTTGGATAGCCGAATATGCCTACAATAACTCTGTCCACTCGGGAACTGGGAAGACCCCGTTTTTTCTTTTATACGGTAGTCACCCTCGAACCTCGGAGTTGGATCCACTCCAAGATCTTGGAACACCAGCAGTAGACCACCTGCATTCTACAATCACCCAAGCCTTTAAGGAAGCCGTTTCTCACCTTCAAAGGGCTAAAGAACAATACAAGAAAGGAGCAGACCAACATCGGAAGGAAGCCCCCCAATATCAAGTAGGAGATCAAGTCTGGTTATCCACCAAATATCTACCTCTAAAAGGACCACGCACATTCAACCCAAGATACCTTGGTCCCTATTCCATCACTACCATAGTAAATCCAGTAGCGGTCAAGTTGGACTTGCCCCCTCACATGAAGATACATCCGGTCTTCCACGTCTCTCTATTAAAACCCGTGCAACCTCAAACCCGACTAACTACATCTCCAAAACCTATTCTAGTTGATGGAGAACTCGAGTTTGAAGTCAAAAGCATCCTGGATTCCAAGATCTCCAAATCTAAACTATTTTACCTGATTGACTGGAAAGGCTACGGTCCCCAAGAAAGATCCTGGGAACCTGCAGAATATGTCCACGTGCCTCGTCTAATCAAAAGATTTCATCGAATATTTCCTAACAAGCCCAAACCCCCGGAGAAGCCCGGTTTGGGAGGGGCCCTGAGGGGGGGTGCTGTCATGATCTCTGCTTCCAAAAGATCAGGACTTGCCCGACTCCCTTGGAAGCAAACCCATAACCCCGGTTCCGAGTGCCAGCCAGTCCCAATTGGGGCCTTTTGGACCCTGTCCTGGGGCCAGTGGCACCAGGCTCATAAAGATGCCCAGTCCCAGCGCTGGAAGCGCCGGGCTCATAATGCTTGGGTGGACTTACCTGCAGCAGACCATGCTGCTTACTTACCTGCCAGTTGAACCCCTGATCCTCTTCTGTTTGGGACTACTTTTCCTGTTGGGTGGGGCAGGAGCCACTCCCTAGGTTCAGAACACTGGAACTCTTCTGGAAAGCAGGAACTCTTTTCTTACCTAGGCGTGGCTGTGGAAGGAGACACCTAAGCACTACAGGAGGCTATTTAAACCACACCCGATGGATGAATCTTGCTTTGTGTTATTCTGCATTCTCTGCAGCAGAACGCTCATCGTGTCTTCTGCTTCTGATCCTGGGCCTAAGGGAACAAAGGCTTACCATCCTGGAATCCAGTCTTCAGCAGCACCTGTAAAGACAAAGAAAGAACTGGTTAGCACTACGGTCTTCAGTGGCAGCGCATCTCTTACCTGGTCCATCGGCTGTCACCAACGCCTCGCACTGCATTCCGGCATCTGAAGACAAAGGCTTACCTACTCTTCGCATGCTCCGGAGGTCTTCGCACTGCATTCCGGCATCTGAAAGACAAAAGCTTACCAGCTCTTCGCACGCTCCGGAGGCCTTCGGCGCTGCATCCCGCATCTGAAAGACAAAAGAAGGTGCGTTTAAAGACATTGGGCAACTTTATTACTCACGTGCCATTACTCCTTCCCACACCGAATCCAGTGGCCATTCCAGCACCCTTCAGCTTCTCTAAAGCTCCGAACTTGTACCTGCAAGATAAAAGGGACAGTTAGTGCGCATCGTGAAGCAGGCTACAAGCGCTTACTTACATGCTTCCAGGTGCTTCTATTCCTCAACTCTCATCAGCCCGCCATCCGCCATCGCCGGAACCCTGCAAAACAAGAGATATCATTACAAAAGACTTTTAAGACATTTGAAGTGCCCAGAACTTACCGTTTGTGCAGTTAACGACGGACAGCAGTCCTCTGAGGTCAAGAGGCCTGCACCCTTATCCAGTGAAGAAACTGGTTACGGCACCCTGCCCCGAGGCAGATGGAGAGCTCGGCGTTCACTTACCTAAGACATCTTACTCTTCGAGTCAGACATACAGTGCACAGAGGTCCAGCCCAAAGAGCCAACCGTGTGTTACACATCACCTTCGAAGATACGGCATTCACCCAGTCAAGACCGGCGCCTCTGCGGGAATCAGTTGAGCGTTACATTATGTCCTCTGGAAGAATGCTGTTAAAGCTAAATGCCCCATTGTCAGTCTGCACACTTTTAGTAATTTGATGTGTTTATCCTTTGCTGTATGATTAAAAAGAAACTGCTTAGCTGCTATATGAAGTTTTACATTGTCAAATGTAAAAAGCAATGATTCCAGTCGAACTGAATTTGACTTAACTTCAGTTTTCAGTTTCTCATATGAGGAAACCAAAACACAGAGAACCTGATTAATTTCAGTTTACGAAATGAGTTGAGGAGCCATCTTTGTCCATATATTTGTTCATATCTGAATTCAACAGATTATTTAAAGTTCTTCTTACGGGAATAGTAGGCAGAGGTGAATATATTGTAGACAATGAGGATTCAAACCAAGGAACGTATCTCACCCAGGCAGGAGGAGTATCAACAAAACCATCTTTATTTGTTGAGACAATGGGAGACCCAGATGATATTATTTGAGCGGTTTAGGTGTTCATCTCTTCCAAAATGCTTGTATCTTTACTTGACTTCTCAAAGACCTTATTATGTAAGATCTTAGCATCATTCCCATCATCTGTTACTGATTTAAATATCGTCCTGGATTTCGATGGAAAATAGTCTGTTATCTGCAAGGGCAAAATAGGTCTGTTAAAAGAGCCCTGAATACGAGTCTTCGTGTCATTGATTGGTTTCAAGACGTCTGCATCTGGTAACACAATTTACACTAACATTTTGGGACAAAAGGAAAATGAGTGGTCCAGAGAATCTAGGAGGGGTAGATTTATTGCTACTAACATCTCTGCATCAGAGATGTACGTTGATTTGGATTTCCCTGACATCACCTGATTCCCACTTCTCAAATTATAGCGTTTTACTGGAGTAGCCAGGCTTTGCACACGCAGTAGCCCAACAAAGATTTCCTTAAATGTGCTCAGGGCTGATTAATTAATTTTGTGAGCAAAGTCCTTCAATCACTGTTAAATACCACTCCCGGCCACTGCCACTGTGAAATAGGTGGGGGTAATGTGAAATTAATCCGCCGAATCGGAGCCGGCCCCAGAAAGCTGACTCTGCTTTGAAAGGAGGAATCACCTTCCCTGCCACACCCACCCAACACCAGAACTCGCTTCACTCTCTAATTACTTAAAGAGTGAAGTAACCTCTCAATCAAAAACACTAGCCGGGCTCCAAAGGCAGGCTCCCACGGTCACCCGCCTATCCAGGCAAGAGAAAATGCAGATACATGAAATATGTCACAATCTCTAGTTGTCACTTCCATTCCAAGGGTAAAGAAAAAAATCCCCACGTCACAGAAGTAACTTCACAGTCGAGTAAACGGGATACTGGGTACTGTAGGGTATTTTGTATAGATTTGGGGCCTAGCGGTATTTTCTTACCGCCAAAATGAAAATAATTCAGTAATAATCACTCTTTGCATTCAGATTAGATTTGGCATATAGTACTACAGTATACATACATTATTTCAGCACACAGATACATTTAGTGGTTTAGTGGTATACATTATGTTGGTATGCGTTATTGGTGGTATTTCTGGTGAGCATAATTCCTTTGTTTTATATGTGGCCCCAATATCCAGAAGCCCTTATTTTTGCTTAGTTTGTTCGTGTGATCACTAGAGAAGCCTCAGGCTTACCTTTCAGGAACACCACATTTTCAATTGGAGTGCCACCATGGGCTGTCCTCACTGACCTATCTATGGCAGCGAGCTAACATGCGGTATTTATCACCAATTTATCTACATCGGTGAACTATGTCCAGGGCCTCTCTTTCTGCTGACTCATGTACCTCCAGCAGCAGTCTATTTCATTATGTTATTATTATGTTCCGTTCAGAAAACATACACTTATATACTGAATGGAATCATGCACACAGCTACCGCTAAGTCTTATTTTTAGCTAGCTTAACAAATGACAATTGCACTGTCTAAACCTCTTCCCATATTATCAGTACTGTAATGGTAGATGCACAAATAAAAGAGAAAAATAAAACACACTATCTGTCTGCTTTCAGATATTTTTTGTGTATTATAAAAAATTGCATTTCAACACGATCTTACTCTTTTTACAGAAATAAATGGAAATTGCACAGTCTCCCGTGACCTCCGGTACAAATATGTTAATATTCTAAATCAAATAGAAAAGAAACAGATTAAGAATATAGCACAATACTAACTTCACTCATTTGACAAAAATAAAACATGCTTTGTAAAACATTTTGCCCTTTTTCTTTCGCCTTCTGAAATTAAGCACAGGTTACAGAGAACAAGCATACATAAAACAACATTCAATATTTCATGCATTTTCATTCTGCACACCGACTCCATAAACTTCAGCTTCTTTTTTATATTATATATATATTTACATATATTACAGTGTTTATGTGCCATTATAATCAACCATCTTTATTTAACTTCTCTGTCACTGCCTCCTGACTGTACCCATTTATTTTACCTTTTTGTGTTCAAGGGACTTTATCTGTTTCTACACGCTCCAGATTTTTTATCTCATGTCTTGGATGACATGGCTTGATTTGGTTTACATGCACAAATTGTTCTGTTGCTGTTTCACCTTCAGTCTTTAAAATTTTGTAAACTACAGGAGAGACTTTATCTACAATTCGGAATGGCCCCTGCCAGGCTGCTAGGAATTTGGAATTTTTCTGTTTACTTTTTCCAAAATGGAATTTATACACCTGATCCCCTACACAATATTCCTTTACTGATGACTTTTTATCATAATATGTTTTAGCACCGTCAGCATCCCTTTCCAGATTTCTCTGTACAAAAGCAAATGCATGTTGTAAATGCTTCCTCAGCTCATCAATGTATTCATGAACTGTAGATGCGCTTACAAGTGTTTGCTCATGTGTTCTGTATAGCAGGTGTTGCGGCAACACCATTTTCCTACCTGTCAAGACCTCATGTGGGCTAATACCTGTTGATTTGGCAGGAGTTGATCTGATTGCCATCAAAACCAACGGTAAACGTAAATCCCAGCTTGAACCTGCTTCAGCTACAAATTTCTTTAAAATGTCCACAACAGACCTATTACCCCGTTCAACTCCACCTGAAGAAGCCGCCCGATATGCGATATGCAGTTTCCTTTTCACACCCAGTATTTGCCATACCTTGCTCATTAGAGCACTTGTGAAATGACTTCCTCTGTCTGACTCAATTCTTTGTGGCAACCCAAACCTTGAGAACAACTGATTCACTAGCAATGTGGCTGCTGTTTGCGCACTACAATCTGGTGCAGGAATACATTCAATCCACTTAGACATCAACCATACCACACTCAAAATATAACGGTTTCCTCTGCTCGACCTTTTTAAAGGCCCTACATAGTCTATTTGCAAATCTGACCATGGAAGGGTTAGGCCTCTTTTCATTAGTGGAGCTCTGTGCATTGGTGAAGCAGGTTTAAATTGGGCACATACTAGACATCCTCTAGTATACAATTCCACATCTTGGGACATATGTGGCCAATAAGCATAATCTTTTAGTATTTCCAATGTTTTTTGTGAACCTATGTGGCCTGCGGTTATGGCATCATGTGCATGGTGTAGCATTAGCCCTCTAAATGAAAGGGGTACCACCCATTGTATCTGTCCTATTATGGACTCTCTAACCATGAGTCCATCCTGTAGTCTAATTTGTTTTTATTCTTTAATAGCACCCTCAATTCCTCTTTTCCCACACAATCATTTTCTGTTAAAGGGTTTTGTCCAGGATCTATCAAATGGTTATAATAGGTTCCCAAAATTCTATCATCCTTTTGTGCCTCAATCAAAGCTTGGTCTGGGGTGTTGTAACTCCATTGTACCACTGATTGTTCTGTCTCCTTTGGTGCTTTGGAACGTGTTACTGTATCAATCTGTATTTCACCCAGTAAATGCTCGATAGATAGCAATTCTCCCATAACAGCCCTAATTTTAGCCAGGTGATCTGCCTTATCATTCCCCTCTTTATCCTCTCCTGGAGTTTTTAAATGCCCACAAATTTTTCTCCAGTATATTGTCAAATTATTTTCTGACACTAATTTGTCTATGGCTTGTATCATTTTTCCATGTTTAAGTGGCTTTTGGTTGTATGTAATCATGTCTCTCGCTTTCCAGCCAGGTAGATATTCCACAAAGCTGTTTCGTGCATAGTCAGAATCAGTCAACAGGACAATTTCACTGAATTTATTATCAATTGCAGTAGCAATTGCTTTATAAATGGCTGCCAATTCCGCTACTTGACTGCTCCTAGCTCCAATTCTCATCCCTATGCTGGGGATACCTTCACATTTCAACCAGACATTTCCTATTCCTGACACTAATTGTTTATTACTGTAATTTTCAATGTGAAAAGCACAACCATCAACATATACAGTTGGCAAGTCCTTGCATGTTTTTTCATCAAAAGCTTTGTGTGGTGATTGTTCAAACTCCTGTAAATTAGGTTTTATTTCCATTTCGTTTGATGCTTGTTCAGCTGCACAGTCGTGTAAATCTGCTAAACTTTGAGCAATTGGGCTCTTTTTATTTTGGCCATATCTCACTTCTACAGGAAAACCTTGTAATGCTAGCGTCCATGAAGTGATTCTGGACTGCGCTAGATTACCTGACCTAATTCTTTTACTCTCTAAGAATTGCAAAGGTTGATGATTTGTTTCAATAATCACCTTTTCTCCCTGAACAATAGGGCGGAAATGTTGTAGCGCCCACACAGTGGTTAATAGGGCCCTTTCACATTCATTGAATTTCATTTCAACTTGCGAAAATGCTTTACTTGAATAGGCAATGGTTTTGTGATTCACATCATGTTTTTGTGATAACACTGCAGACATACAATGTTCAGAGAAACCTATTTCTATAAAGAAATCCCTATCCTTTATGGGGCATGCTAAACATGGTGCCTTTACAAGACATTCCTTCAATTTGGCTACTGCCTCAGACTGCTCTTTCTCCCATTTCCAGGGCGTATTTAGTTTTAGCAGTTTAGTCAATGGTTGAGTGATTTCAGCATAATTTTCAATGAACTTTCTGTTATAACCTGTCATTCCTAATCAACTTTTCACCCCTTTCACATTTTTAGGGTCTTTTTGTTTTTGTATGGCCTCTATTTTCTTCTTTTGTGGATTTAGTCCATGTTCAGTTACTTCATGGCCTAGAAAATTCACTTTTTTCTTGCACCATTGTGCTTTTTGTAAAGACACTTTGGCGCCTGCTTTCTGCAATTGGCCAAGCACATGCCTTATTTCATCAAAATGGTTTTTTAAGCTTTCATTTTTTATCAGGACATCATCCACATAAACTATGGTTCCTCTTTCTGCTGCATCAGGCATGGCCTTCCTCAAAAATATTCCAAATTCACTCCCACTGTTAACGTACCCGAATGGAGTTCTAACCCATGCGTATTGAGTCCTGTCAAATGTAAAGGAAAATAAATTCTGTATCTCCTCTGCCAATGGCACGCACCAATATCCAGAGGTGAGATCTAATGTGGTAAACACTTTTGAACCATGTACCTGAGCTAGTCCCTGATCAATGAATGGCAATGGCCATCTGGACACTGGTACTCTTTTATTTAACTCCCTCAAATCTGCACAAAGCCGCCATTGACCATTTGGCTTTAACACACCTAAAATGGGCGTGTTGGATGTGCTATGGATAGGCCTGATGATTCCTCGCGATTCTAAATTTTTAATAATCTCTGCCAATGATTCTAAACATGCCAGCGGTAGTCTATACTGGCGCACAAATACTGGACTTCTGCTACAAAACCATTATATTAAAAAAAAACAGTCACAAGGGGGCACGGATGGGGTGGTGTTCAAACAGTTAGGATGCATGCTGAGCAGTCGAAAAGCAGAGCTTCAGGGTATATGGGTATGGACCACTTGGATTCTTCATTTGGTAATGGTTTAATGCGCTCAGTGTTTCTAAAGCATCATTTTTCACCCTTCCGGAAGTGTGGCCACATGTAAATTAGTTAACCCGCAATCATAGGCATCTTTTGCAAATACATCTTTAAATTCCATAAATATCTTCCTCAATTCGTTTCTATCACATCGTTGTCACACGCATCCGCTAAGGAGATCTGCTCTTCTACCATTTTGGAAAATCCGGAAAATGTTCTGGTAGTGGAATCTCAGCGCTTTCCTCTAGCTGTGTGGCTGTGTCTCTTTGTAAAGCTGCCACTTTTAAATGTTTTGTCATGTCAGCTTCCATTTCAATGGGCTGATTTTCCATTTCATTTTCATTTAAATCAAATGTTATACAGCTCTCTTGATAACAGCACACTGTCTCACTGAATCATAAGGGTACACAGAATGAATTTTAAATATTCCTTTGGGCTGAGAGTCCATGTATTCTGGCAACTCACCCTTGGCATCTACATACTTTTCAGGGATATTTCCAATCACCATGTTATTTAGATCTGCAGTATAATGTGATTTTTGTATGGCCATTCCTAATGGGGAGTTTTCCTCTAAGTGAATATCTTGACAACCCTTATTATTTACCATAATTCTTACAGGTCCTTCACCAATATCTACCAACGGAATGTATTCATAATCCAGGCCTTGCTGTTTATGGATTCATTCAGGCACACAAATGCATCAGAGTCTTTCATCTGCTGTCCATGTTTGCATTTCAGTGTTATTGCAAACTGTTTTGTAAATGCAGGAATAATAGTATCTTTCCTCATTTGTAGTTTGATTGCATAAGGAACCAGCTGTGCACAATGATAAGCCCTTCTTTTGTCTTCAAATTCAGGTGCCGGCCCACTAGGCGTGACCATATTTTTTGATTAAGGAAATCTAACACCATACACATTCTGTGCATGATGTCATTGCCCATGTAAAAATCATTTTGTGCTCCACTCACTATCCATACATTATGGTAAATTGTTTTCTGCCCAATGCTAATTTTAAGCATGCATCTGCCTGCAATTCGGTTTTCAAAGTCTGGACTGTCCAACCCAGAAACATATTGGTTTTTAATCCTAAATTTCGGGATTTCCTCCCTCTCCATTATTTTTTGCAACAATTTCTCATTAATGAAGCTCCTCTCCTGTTCAAGCGCTAAAGTGGCTTTTATTGTTTTAAAACAGTCATTTATTCCAACATGAACCCATGGTTGCTCATCTTCCATGTGTATTTCAGCAAGAGTGGTAATGTGTTTTTCTGAATCTGCTTTAGGAGTAATATTTTGTTTGCAGATCTTTTCTTTTAAATAAAAACGTAATGTGTGCTCATCTATGGCGGTCTGCCAATTTTTCCTTGGGTCCAAGTATATTTGTACAGGTAGTTTTTCATTGTATTTTGTCTTGACACATTAATATAACAGTGACACTAGGTATGCAACTATTCTGGAGATATACCTCCACAGCATCATTTGTTTTGGCAACGGTGTGACATTCATTTATGTTGCTGTTTTGTGATTTTAGTTTCTTAGGTCTCAATGGTTTTTTGGTTAAGGACCACAGCACTCCATTCACCCCATCTATGAGAGGAGACAATCTTTTCAGGCAATCTGTCCCCATCAGAAATGGAATTTCACAAATAGATGTGATCAATACCTCTTGTTTCATTCTGTGCTTTCCTATTTTTATGTCAACCGTAGTTACACCTATCATGGGCACCTCCTCCCCATTAAAGTTATGCAATGGAACTTGATTTTCCTTCACTGTGATCTGATTCTGTGGGGATCTCCCTTCATTGATACTCTTTACCAGCTAATTGGACATAATTGTGGCCTGTGCGCCAGTGTCAATCATTGCAAATGTTTGGCATTTTTCTTCTACAGTGATGGGAGCATAATACCTGTCCTCTAATACACATAAGAAATGTGACTTCTTACTGATTTCAGGACTTACCTTTCTCAGGCCTTTTTCACTTTTGGCTAAGCACATTGGTAAATGGAAAGACCCCATTTCTGCGCGAGAGACTTTATTCATTTCTCCATGTTCAGAGGTTTTTTGGAGTGTGGCCACTGTTCGCCTATCCATCCAGGTATCATCAGAGGCCACATTACAACCCTCCAACTGAACATGTGTAACAACATCATTCAGCAATCTGTCATTGTTTAATTCTGTGCATTTGTGATCATTTAGTGTGGTACCAGCCCTTTCAGCCTCTTCAAAAATATGTGGCTCAACAAATTCTTCAGGTGATTGGCATGTACACTCCTTTGGAGTATTTCTTTTTTCTGCCTGTGTTTGGTCATTGTTTTGACTGCCCAGGGAAGAATTCATAGCATCCCCACTTACTCCCTGTTTACTGGTATTCCCCATGCAAGAGTCATTTTTCTTAAATCTGTCTCTTTGTTCTCTTGGAGTTTCAGGTTTTCTTATTTCATTTGTACAAATCTCCAATGTTTGATTAAGCTCTAGGTTAAACCGTACCTCTCTTTTAGAAGTATTTGCACTTTCTGTTACATGTTCATTTACTGGTATTTTCACTTTTAAATCATTGGACATATCAGAGTTATTATGCGAAATTACATCAGCGCAATCTGTCTTTTCGGCGCTGTAAGTATCATGAGTACTTAGTCACTTTTCAGAAGAAGCCCCCCGGCCATTGCTATGGCCATCAGCCCCCTCCTTTGATGACTGTTTTTGTGCTGTACAAAGCTTCCCTATTTGTTCAGCTAACATTTTCAGTTGGGCCTCAAGGCACTGGAACCTTTCCATCTCTCTAGAATCCTCTCTCTGTGGCCTAGATCGATATTGGTTGCTTTCTCCCTGATTGGATCTATTCTGATACCTCTCAGGTGAGTGATTTCTATTGGGCTAGTTTCTGAACTCTTGATTCATTTGTGGAGGGGAGCGGGGTGCACCCATCCTTTGGTTGAAGTCCCCTGGTGGGGAATCATTGTACTGACGTGGAGTATAATTCATGTTCTGTCTCATGTCCTGTCTCTCATGTTGTGGGTACTGGCCCCTATGTTGATTCCCATTATCAGCAAATCGATCCACATATCGGGTTCTATCTTGATTACCATATATCATGGTGTTGGGATCAAATTTGCTCTGTGTCCCCAATGTCTGGTAGGGACCATCATTCCTTTGATCTTGATTTTGTCTCTGATTATAGTTCATACCTGACATATCAGGCCGATAGCCTGCCCGGGCCTATCTCCTAAATAACTAGGACTGATGTAGCTCTCCCTATTGTCAGGATCATGTGAATGGAAAATTTGTTGCAGAGTGTGATGACCTTTGTTGATTAAGCCTTTGTTCTGGTGCCGAATTATTTTTACCTGGACTTTGAGCAGACTCAAGGGATATCTTGGCTGATCTGATTTCCATCACTGTTGTTGAGGGTTCTTTAGATTTAGGTCTAGTATCTTTCATTTTATCACTTTCTCTACCCTGACAATAGAGTACCTCATATAGTTTTGTGCTTTGATGCACAATCCACTCAAGGGACTTGTCACGATCAAATTCACGAACCAATTGGGATATGATGTCTTTCTGTAGCCCATAGAAGTAGGCGGTTTTAAATTCATTAGAATTGGGGTCAAAAGATACATCAAAGCGAGAAAATTCTCTTTTTAAGTCTTGTAAAAACTGGCGAGGGGTTGTATTAGGCCCAGCAGTAAGTGTGTAAGCAACTTTCTTTGCCTCCTGTAATGACTGGAAAGGAGAAAAATGACGCCTAATTTCTTTTTCAAACTCCACCCATGTCATATTCTGCTGTTCATTTAATCCCCTTATGATGCTGGCCGTCGGAGCATCTAAAGTTAAATGAAAATATTGTCTGTACTGTTCCTTAGGTATCTGGAGTGCTTTAAAAATGTCATGAACCGCTTCTAAGTGATCCTCAATGCAGCATTCCCCTCCTTTTCTAAATGGTTTGATCAGAGCTTTAATAGATTTTATTATTTTTATGGGGCTACTTGTTGCAATGCATGGAATTGCACTACTTGGTGACTCGATCCTGGTTCCAGGTGTATGGGATTGGTGGCTGCCCCCAACGGGAGTATCAAATCCCCCAAGGGCGCTGCAACCAAGTTCAGTCACCGGCCCAGTCACTGGAGCACTAGCTCTTTGGGCAGAACTAGAATTCACCTCCACTCCTTTGAATGTAGTACCCTGCCGCCTCTCCTGAGACCTGGGAATGCACATTTGTTGTTCTAAGTCTTTGCACTTTTTAAGGAGCCTGTGTGCTTGTTGTTTTCATCACTCATTTTATTTATTACCTCCTGCATGTCGCACATTTGCATTTGGCATTCATTGAATTCTTTGTTTCTCTTGTCTCTTTCTTGAATCATTTTAACCATTTCTTGCTCTGCACCATTCTTTTTCACAATGTTATTTTTGCAAAATCTGCATTTCTGAAACAATCTCATCTTTATCCTGTCTAATGTGATCCACTAAGGCTTTTAAGTGTACCGATTCTTGCTCACTGTCTTCAAACTGTTTCTTGCTTTTGGACAATTGAATATCAAAATCTCTGCATTTTAATTGCATGTCTTTCTGACATCCTTCTAATTCTGTTCTTAACATCTCCTCTTTTTTACTTGCCCCATCTAAGTCAGTCTTTAACCTGTTAATTAGCTGGGTATCATTTTCTTGCATTTGTAAGGCAGACATGAAGTATGCTGCCTTCTGCAAAAATATTGTCTAGCTTTTCTTTCTGCACCTCACCCTGAATGCGGTCATGCCATTCTGAGGTACTGTTTGATGACCACGTCCCATGTGCAAACAACTTTGCCTCTAAATATTGCACTAGGTCTGAGAATGTGGTTTCCCTTTGTGACATTCTGAAATTCGTTTTGGTGACACACTGTTATTATGAAATGGGTTCCCTTTAATGTACAGATGGCAGTGTGAGACACACTTGCCACGCCCAGTAGGTGCTCTATGATCACTTTCCCGGCCTGCAACGCACCATAAATATGTAGGGTATTTTGTATAGATTTGGGGCCTAGCGGTATTTTCTTACCGCCAAAATGAAAATAATTCAGTAATAATCACTCTTTGCATTCAGATTAGATTTGGTATATAGTACTACAGTAAACATACATTATTTCAGCACACAGATACATTTAGTGGTATACATTATGTTGGTATGCGTTATTGGTGGTATTTCTGGTGAGCATAATTCCTTTGTTTTATATGTGGCCCCAATATCCAGAACCCCTTATTTTTGCTTAGTTTGTTTGTGTGATCACTAGAGAGGTCTCAGGCTTACATTTCAGGAACACCACATCTTCAATTGGAGTGCCACCATGGGCTGTCCTCACTGACTTATCTACGGCAGCGTGCTAACATGCGGTATTTATCACCAACTTATCTACATCGGTGAACTATGTGCAGGGCCTCTCTTTCTGCTGACTCATGTACCTCCAGCAGCAGTCTATTTCATTATATTATTATTATGTTCCGTTCAGAATACATACACTTATATACTGAATGGAATCATG
This sequence comes from Ambystoma mexicanum, assembly GCF_040938575.1. Taxonomy (NCBI): domain Eukaryota; kingdom Metazoa; phylum Chordata; class Amphibia; order Caudata; family Ambystomatidae; genus Ambystoma; species Ambystoma mexicanum. The sequence goes on along the minus strand of NC_090928.1, from coordinate 916,298,667 downwards.
CACACAGCTGCTGCTAAGTTTTATTTTTAGCTAGCTTAAAAATGAAAATTGCACTGTCTAAACCTCTCCCCATATTGTCAGTACTGTAATGGTAGATGCACAAATAAAAGAGAAAAATAAAACACACTATCCGTCTGCTTTCAGATATTTTGTGTGTATTATAAAAAATTGTATTTCAACATGATCTTACTCTTTTTACAGAAATAAATGGAAATTGCACAGTAACAACCTTATCTGTAACAAAATGAGAAGAGAGCCTTGAGAACATATTCAATTCGCAACATTAAACATGTTGATAAAACACTGGAGTTCCCTCTTCCACACTGACTGAATCGTTTCGCACACATACACACTGCCCCCACACTCTGTAATATAATTACCAGGCCTGTTCAGCATGTGAAATTCGTCGGCTTGTCGCCTTCTGGAAGTGGTTCAATGAATTCTTCTTAAATCACCCCAGCAAGGACGAGCATATGCCGTCACTCAAACCAGGGCTTATTGACTGGAATGCCCAGTCTCTGCAGCAGTGCACTGGGATCTGCTTTTTCAATCAGGAAAATCACCCAGCCCCCAACCAGGTCTTTCTCCCAGCTGTGTAAAATGTCTTCTCCTCTCTTCTTCCCTGAGATTCATTGGCAAAGCTCTGTTACAGCCTGCCAAACGAGTTCAACCAATGAAATTCTATCATGTCCTACCCTCCTTTTCTTTAACAATGGCTTGGCTTATACAGTTGCAATTGTAACCAAACTTATTTCCTGCTTATTCGAGTCTTTGCTTCCTGCAAATACTGTGGACAGAGCGCAGATAGGGGCAAAGAAAAAAAATCTGGATGCACGTTTAAAATGACTTTCAGAGCCTGTCTTTTTCCATCTCATGGAGAACACATTATATTATTAATGAGTTAGAATCGTTAGTATTGTTAATGAGGTTAGTTCATTAATCCTCAAATGTGTCTCCTGCAACAGAGGAATTTCAGGTGAGAAAAATATATGCTTTTAACTGTGAAAAAAAAAATATTTGCATTTTAGATGTAGAAATCGTTTTTGACTGAATAGCCTGTTTTCATTTGCATGTCTATGTCACACTGGCAACACATGCCTTGCTGTACCACATTATAGCACTGCACCAAACCCATGCAGTCGTGCTGCATGAAAAAAAATGCTAAATACTCTTACAGTACTAGTCACAATGTGGTAGCGAAAGGCAGTTATAGTAAACTACATAAAACATCAGCTGCTACTCACTGTAGGGTCACAAACCACGTCAAAGTACAGCACTTCCACAGGAACACAAAACACTTGACCTAACTCCACCACCCTCTGCTCTCCAATGATTGTAAGTAGGCAGCAGGCAGGTTTCCAAAATAATGAAAACAGTAAAAAGATTGTAAGCAGCCAAATCATTGAAAAAGCATAACCTAGCACCAACACGGGACTATAGACCTCACCTCATAAAAATATGTGATTGCTAAAAAGAAAAAGTGAAATGTATGGCTAATGGGTTACTTTAAGGGATCAAATGGTGCAATATGGAAGGTGGACACGACCAAGGGCTGTGGCTACTGGCCATGGACGAAGGCTATGGTCAGTGGGCCCTAATGAAACCTATTGGGGCAATATGTCAAGGGAACACTGTGGAAGTCCCTTGAAGGCATGGGGAGAGTGTCAGGCAGATTGTAAGACAAAGAAGCCTGGGAGAAGTGGAATCTGGTAGATTGTCAAGGAGGTCATATAAGGTCCAGCTCATGGAATAGTGATGAAGTCTAGCAAAAGGCCCACAGCCCTGATTGGGCACTGACTCAGAGGCGAGGTGAACCAGACCCCAATCGGGTACCAGGACAGTCTCCTGGTCTACCTCAATTCCAGGAGACAAGGTTCGGCCTAATCAATAATAACCTAGAATTGCAGCACAAATACGTGAGATATCTCATGCAGGTTATGCTATGCACCCAGTGGCTTCTTAGAAAAAGCCAGACATCCAACAAAACGTCATTCAATTGAGCAACTCTTGAAATTGGAATTAGTGACATAGGGGATAGTCAGGGGAGACATTTGGAGAACCCTTTTGACTTTAAGCCATTCTGTTGCTTCTGCATTGCCCACACTGTTACTATTCCAGACTAAACCCTTTAAAATGAATCAATGAGTTCCCTCCTTTGTGGACTCCACTTAGCTTCGGGACAGGCAGCATTTTGCAATACTAAGCAGTACCACACACAGCTCTCATTGCCAATATCTTAGTACCTTAAGCAGTGTCCTTATATTATTGGCTACTACCTGACATATTAAGCAGCACCTCAATATTCTTGACTTATCAGGCAACAGCCTGTTATTATTGGCAGCACAAACACATATTAAACACTACCCTGATATCACTGTCAGAAGTCCGAAGTCGGATATATTGAGAAGCACCCAAATGACAAGAGCCAAGGCCTGTCTACAAGCCAAGCTGATATCATTTTTAATGTTGTCTGTAAGGCCAGTCCTCATATTATCATGCAGAGAAGAACTCACAGAAAGTCTACAGATAAAACTGCCCCACGCAAACATTAACATAGGGACACACACACATACAAATGTATCTCTGCTCTACACATAGTAATTACACATAACACCCCACACAACACACACCCACACATAGATGTATATCCGTTAATGAGACACTGCATCACACAAAATCCAAACCATCCACCCACTTCCACACACGCAAAGGGGGTTGTTTCATAATGCATTCAGTGCAAAAGTAAAGAAGAAAGCAGAGTGCGTTGCTTATGCTTGACTTTGACACTAAATGCATTTACTTAAGGAGAGGCATGGAATGGGTGTACCATTTCCGCCCTGCATTCATCCTCCTTCAACCGCCTCTTGGTTTTGGGCCGGCATAAGATTTGTATGCATGCATAAAACAAATGGAGTTTTAGGTAATCTGTTTACATTTAGTAACTTCAAAATGCAGGTGAATTTCATGGGACTCCATTGTAAATGCTGCCTGCAAAATATATTTTGCAGGCAGCATTTACATCTTTTACATAACTGTGAGTAAAATGAATGAGTAAATTACATTTCGCATGTTGTTACTCTTTCATTTACCACTCTTTTGTAAAAGTTGATAATTTGATGAAGGGTGACCCAACAGCATGCAAGTGCTAACATTGTTGGACCCCTGCAAAAAGTTTTAACTTTTTAGGAAATAACCGCCAACACATCACAGGCCTAGCATTCAGGTGGTGGAGGTCAGGCAGGTCAGGTGAAACCCTGAAATTAGCTTTATGAGGAAAGAAAACGAGACTGAGGAGAAAGGTTGTAAGAAGGAGTTGCAGACATGAGCTGGGGGAGAAATAAGGTACAGATGGACAGAGGGACTTGAAGAGATAGACTGAGAGACAGTTGGAGTGTAAGAGCCCTATCTGTATTCAATGCAAAATTAAAGTAAAGAAATGATCAGGGTGACTGTACTCACATACACACACAATTTTAACTTACAAAGTAAACAACATTATTACAGATTTATGTATTAACAATTTTTCTTTTTTTGCCAAAATACTTTAATGCATAAAAGTTGCTTTGAAAGTTATTTTTCAACAGGACACACATTGATTACACAGCAATATCTGTAAATGATACACTGATGTTTTTCCAGCCAAATTGGCTGGACCTTAATACAAGGTGACATGTATAATCCCTTAAAACATTTAGGGATCACGTTGGACATATTACATGTAGACAAGGTGCTGAAAAATACTATATTTACAGTATTGACACAAAACACTGGGGCGGGAGTCAACACAACAGTGTTTTGGCCATTCATTGGCTGATCTGTACAGCTGAGAAGTGATTGGCCTTCATCAGGGCGGGAAGGCAGTTGGAATGGAGGGGTCCTGTTTCTCTTGTGTTCTAGTTTTGCCACAGAGTGATCCAAAAAGTCCTGCGTCCTAATTATATCTAGAAGGCCGCTGCCAAATTATTGTTGGTGTTTCCTAAATACCCAAGTTCCCTGTGTGGAAATCACGCTGGGTACAAAGCTAAATGTCCTTTCAACAGATGTTCTGGTTCATAGTCATGGTATATGTTACTCGGCCAGAACTGGTCCCATTACTCGATCCAAGAATGTAGAGGTTCTAATACGACTGGAGCAGAAAGAAGTTCCTTCCGGCTAGTGAGAGACACAGCAGCACCGCTGCATCCTTGCGGGGGCACCTGCAGGAATCTTGGCTTAGTGATAGTTATAACTTTAATTATGATGCACTTTAAGGAAGAACCTTTGTCAAGTACATTGAACAAACTAGAGCAGACTACCAGGAATTATTTGCTAGCACTTGTTAGCCAAAGTTTGCGTGCAGTACCCTTTGGGACCACTACAAACAACTAGGACTACAGGTGTAAGCAAAGCAATGATATATTGGTCTGTACTACACAGTTTTGGTAGTGTTGCTGAGAAGCCAGGCTTATCTCAAGAGTCAAATGTGAGCTGCAAACATGTTACACAGAAGTCTACAATCACAAGTATTCAAATAAACTCTTACACTCAAGAGTAAATACTTATTAATTTATTTCACAGTCAGTTATAAAACATTCACGAGAAGGAGGCAATATATCTCACACACAAATATACTTCAGTACTTTACACTGTACGTTTCTGAGGCATTTAAACTACTTTGAAGGAGGAGCAAAATGGCATTCAGAGTGGCATAGGTTAACAAAAAGAAGCTTACAGTTATTCTTAGAAAGTGCAAATACGTTGAGTTCACCAGAGGAGTCAATTCAATGCAATAGGTTAGGCCAAATTCAATGGGCTAAAGTTTTGCATGGGATAAATCAGTTCTGGTAGTTAAACTGAAAAGTCTTTGCCAAAGTTCTCAGAGGTAGTTCGTAAAAGAAAGATTCATATGTTGGGTCACAAGCTGACTAGGCCTGCAAGTTGCCAAAGTTTCAAGCACTTTTGCAGTGAGAGGTAAGTTCTCTCGGTCGGGTTTTCACAGTACCTTACAATGAAGAAAAAGATGCAGATGAAGACTTCCGTTCCTGGCAGTTCCTGGAGATCTCGCTGTTCCTGAGCCTCAGTTGTGGGGATAAGAGGGAGTACGTCAGGGAGTCCCGCACTGCACTGGGACTGGTCAAAAAGCTTGTTAAGGGCAAAGCTTCAATTCCGGTAGCTGTAGTCAAGTACACAAGCTGGTGTCCCTCTCCCTGTTTATTTGGTTTCCTGCAGCACTCTGAGGAAAATACAACCTGCTCCGAGAATGGTACCTAGGTGGCTTAGGGTTCAAGTTGATTGGTCCCACCAACTCAAAGGGAGAAGTCGTCCTTGAAGGGCTTCTCTGTTGATAAGAACTTGGCAATTCGGACCTGCAGCAGGGCTTCACTGGGCAAACCAATGGTCCAGGAGTTGCAGCAGCTGTCCTCTTCAAGCTCTTCTTTGGTTCTTTCGTTCCAAAGCCTGCCAAAGGTGTAAGAACAAAGGGACCAAACCTGGTTTGGTGCACATAGGCAAACTCTAGAAGGACCTTTCCAAAAAGAAATGGCAAAAATAGAAGGCCGGGACCTGTTTAATCAAAGGGGGCTCAGACTCCATCTCGAAAATCATGGCTCCCGCGATTTAACGCTACCGGTGTTCGCATTCGGGAAAAATCATGGTAGTTTGTTGTAAAACCACTGCCACCAGCCATTTCGAGAGGAAAGGGTAGCATTTGACTGCTACATGAGTTTCTAGATATAGGGCATACTAGGTAACCCCTCAGGCCTCTATTGTAAGAGGGTGTGCTGGGTCTAGGATTCTGAAGACTAGTAAAGTCATTTTCACTTTACTTTCTCTGGGAAACAGTAGTTTATCCCAGAGGAGGTATTTAAACCTTGGGACAGCCTAAAAGGCGTCCCTGCCTCACTGCACTGAGGGTGCTGTGTGACACAAATGAAAAGATGATGCCTATGGAGTTGGTTAGATTCCATAACCAAAAGAAACAAACACAGAAAACACATTGAATGGAAACGTTCAAAGTCCTAAAGTTTAGCAAAAGAGCTGGAGGACTCTAAGGTGGGAGGAATTGGCACATTCATGAGAATTCTCCCTAACAGCACTAAAACATGCCTCCAATTCAAATATATAAAGCTAATGCGCACATCTTGAACCAGGGAAGATGGGTTACAGTCATGTGAGGTAGATCACTGGATTCACTGTGTGGAAGGAATACACTGGGTGTGGAAAACATCCAGAAAAATGTAGTCTTGAGATTGACATCTCAACTGAAGGCATGACTAAGTGGGTACTGCAGAATGAAAGGATTGTTTTGTTGCTGAAAAGAAAAACTTGTACATAAAAAAGTAGATTTGTTGGCATTGGTTGCCCTTGGTTTTCAAGGTTCATCTCGCCTGTTTCATTTCATCCGCCACATGTGTGTGTTTGTGTGGGGGGAGCTGCGGGGCTGCCGGGAAGCCTCTGCTACGACTCTTAGAGGACAGACAGTACAGGAATTCCATATGCCTGTTAGAAAAAAGCTGCCTCGTGCCGTAGAAGAAGCAATATTTAATCAGTAAAACATCCTGATCTCTTATGGATTGAGATCTTGATCCGGAGTTGAAAAAAAGAAAACAGAACAATAAAAAGCAGGCAAATGGAACCCTTTACTATATACTGGAAATAACACTTGTGACGCTTTACATGCCTTTTGAAAAGAAACTCACATTGTTCACAGACTGTCTTGCAACATTTTCGAAAAAATATTAAAAGCAATGGCCCGGTGTACAATATTATTTCACCTAACAGATGCCATGAATAACCAGGAACGGTGGTTCTAAAGGGTGCGCAGAACTTCAAAATTGATATTTAACTGAAGTGATCTTTGGTTGTCACTAGCAGCATGCAATGCAATGCGACTCTACAGAGCACCCATCCCAGGAGAAATATGTACAATAATTATTTTAAAAATCCCTTTCAAAAGTTGAAATTCTATGTAACTTTAAGGAAACCTGTAAAACGCAAACCTTATATATGTACATTGGCCATTTTCCAGGCCATTTTCATTGAAATTCAACAGGGGTGAAGAAAAGATGCAGTCCCAAAGTAGCTCAGCAGGCCCATGGAGCATGTGCACAGATTCTCTGAGATGGAGAATCAATGAGCATTCTCCATAGACTCACAGAGATTCCATGCACATTTGCAAATCCTTTTTTCGTCTACTATAAACTACAAGTGGTTAACAGGCGTGTTTGAAGCCCAAGAGTTGTGCCCTGTGCCTCCCACCCTTTGGTCCTGGTCATCTGACCACCTGAAACTGCTTGTTAAATAGGAACGCTGACTCTCACTTTTTCCAAAAGCTGTTCCCTCAAAATATATAATCTGATATGTAACTGAATTGAAAAATCATCTGCTTCCATTGGTGCTTGGCCCCCAAATCCAATATCTGTGATCTTACAGCTGAACACTTGTGGACAACCCTTAGATTGCCTCACTGCCACTCCACACAGCTTTACAATCAGGACAATTCCACGAAAAGGAAGAAAGAAAATGTTCGCCTATGTGTAGCTGACATTACTGGTGAAAGACGTTGAGAAGGAGGTACTCATTTTTTTGGGTTACTTGTGAGCAAGACAAGTCTGAAAATGAGGTCCTACCTGTTGAAGTCGATTGGCAGCAATGCCAGTGTTCATTCCCTCACTCCCTGCAGTAATGAGGACCTCAAGAAAATGTGGAATTAACTAAAGAAGCATATATATACAGCAAAGTCTGATAACATTGCAAGAAGCCTCTATGCCTCAACAGGGGGCTCAACATAACACTTGAGCTTCGGCCATGGGAGGAGTTTTCTATGTGGATCATCAACCTGACCAGCAGGGAGGGAGATGAAGGCCTGGAGACAGGGAAGGCATATGCATGGAAACTACGGCACTACACGTGTTACGCAGTGCATTCTCAAGAATATGCATGTGGACAGCTCATGAGTTTAAGGCCTGTATTTCTCAAAGTGCCAGTCTGCACTTCACAGGCTCGTATCCCATTGAGGGCCAGCTCAGACATTCATCCTTTAAAGGGTAATAAGAACACCTGTCATTACAATTCTTAGGAATAGGAGGATTTCAGAATGAAGTGCAATGTTAGAAATATCTACGAGATCACTCTCCACCCCGATATTTCGAATATGCAAATGTTGAATCTGATGAGGTCCAACCAGACCGAAACACGTGTCTGGGGTTTCTGTTGATACTCTTGTTCAGAGGAGAATTGCCTAGCATTCGGTGCTGGACTGCCCCAGGGCAGGACAAAGATTGATATGTTTGGGATATTTCTTCTCTGTGAAAGATAGTGAGCTAAAGACTCTGGGTAAGTTTCTCGTAACCAGGACTAATGTCTGGCAGAGGGACTCCCAGTACCCCCCTTGTTAATTTGCATATTTAAGTAACTTTGGGTCTCACCTTAAGTTACTAGGGGAATCCAGACGTGGACCCCTTGCTCACTATTCTTAGAGAGGCACAGATCCACCCTACTGATGAGGTCCAACCAGACCGAAACACGTGTCTGGGGTTTCTGTTGATACTCTTGTTCAGAGGAGAATTGCCTAGCATTCGGTGCTGGACTGCCCCAGGGCAGGACAAAGATTGATATGTTTGGGATATTTCTTCTCTGTGAAAGATAGTGAGCTAAAGACTCTGGGTAAGTTTCTCGTAACCAGGACTAATGTCTGGCAGAGGGACTCCCAGTACCCCCCTTGTTAATTTGAATCTGAAAAGGCAGGCAGTGATCACAGAGCTCACGCTGTACCACTTTCCCCCTACCCGCAACCCGTGGATCCCTACTTACCTTTTCTATCGTTTGCTTACCTTCACTCCCAAATGAACCTCGACTCTCCCATCTCCCTGCGACCTAAGTTTCATATCCCAAAAGTGGGTTGGGACTTACTTCGTATGGTTCTTTTTTTCTTTTTTTTCCTGAACTTCATTGTCCGCTGGCACTGCAATCCTTCCAATGGAAGCAGGGGTACACCCTCACAGCGCCCGAACCCATAATACCATATAGGTATTATATACGTATATATACGCACCCCAGCCCTTTGCCCCCTTCTTTGGCATTATGGGATTTTACATTTTCGTTCTTGCTGAATGCACAGTAAACGCTCATTCAGCATTTTCTTTTTGTTATTTTCTCTCAATACCTATAAGACCACATTCTTATCTCAAACTGATTTGGGGCCTGCTCCTTCAACATTATTCCTCTTAAGGTGGCATGGAGGAAACACATATTGAGGAAGAAGGTGAAGAAGGAGGAGACTAAGAAGATCAAAACCACTACTGGTTTCCCAAGTAACTGTGTCCTGACCTGCAGTACCCAGTTCCTCACCCTCCAATAACATCTTCACCTCTCAGGTCATAGAGCATCTGATGATAGGAGAAGTACTACAAGTCACAGACCAGGACATCCACCACATGCCAGAACCAGACTTCAGTCTTGATAGACCAGAGATGGCAGGGAACCCCCATCCTCAGCTTGATGGACCTTGCTGATAAAAGGTCAATACCACCCAATGCAACAACTTTAATGGATGCTTTCAATGATTTGATTTTGAGTGTCCATGTGACAGAGCCCACCTGGACCTACCATAGTGCAGCAGATGGGAGGGAGCTAGAAGTAGCTAATTCCCCAGACCCATCAGAAAGAAATGTGGGAAGCAAATCAGACATGGGAGGTAATGCCACTGTAGCTCAATGAGTTCCAGAAGGAGCCAGTTGAGGCACATAATGGGAATGTTGCTGCTTGGACCGAGGCTGCAGCTGCATGTGCTAAGGAATATACTGCTCTTAAACATACTCAGATGGATGCCACTGAAGCCCAAGCTTATAAGTCTGATGCCCTGGAGCATCGGTGAAACAATGCTGCCCTGGTCCATAAGTAGACATACAAACTCCAGACTGACCTGGTTGCAGCAACACAGTCCTAAACAAACACCATAGAGCTTGTAGGTGAATGGAATGTAACCTGGTGCTCAGTGGGCAGGTGGTCAGTGCCAGTGGGACTCCTGCCCATTCACATCACACCTTGAGAGTCATGAGAAGTCCATTGCCGCCTTTGCAACATACTGCACGAATGATTGATCCACCTCTTCCATATCCCCTTCTTCCACATCCCAGTATTCTTCCTAGCAAAATGCAGCAAATCAGCTCTTGCTCTGATTTGCCCACCCACTCCTGCAGAACCCAAATGAAGGGGCACTGAGGCATCTTGCTCTTGCCAACTGGGACATTTGGAGTTAGGGCAGTGATATAAAAGGGACACTTTGGACGTTTGAGGTTAGGATGGCATTGTGAATCAGCATATGAAAAGAGTTTTCTTCTACAAATATATGTATTAAAACATATCATGTGTCATGCCAACTCTTGATGTATCTTTGGATGGGGTGCAAATCTGACCCTCATGCCCCCCACAAGTCTCTCAACATGAAGGCAGAGAAACAACAGATGTGCCTCTCCCTTAGGCCCGTCACTGCAATCATCGATGTATTGCAGGTGTGAAAAGTGTTATTCTGACAGATTGCCATTCAGACCATAACCAATCAATGATGTTGATGACATGGAAATGACATCGATCAAGCAAGTTGACTGTCCGCATAATTGAAATTATGTCATCACTGACATCACAACGTAGCCGCACTTATACATGAAGAACATATTCATCCATTTATGAAGATTACACAAACATGCACTAGTTTATTGCATATAGTCACAAAGCACAGGCTTATGACTTACATAGGTAGAGGATGGACACACATACATATCTCTTTATATTCACTTCCTTTGCCAAAACTGAAACCGCAAAATGCAAAGTATTCACATATTTAGCTTGCACATGCTTGACTGCTACTAACTGCCATAAGGAACGATATAGAAGCTATAGGTCTCTGAAATGGATGGCAGAGGAGAGACAGGCTTCAGGTACATGGAAAAGCTGACATGGGAGCCACAGCCATAGGCTTGCAAAGACAAGGCACCCAGTCAAGGACAGGTGGAGACGGAAAGTTTGAGTTACCAAGACAATGAGCCACCCGCAGAAGATCAGGCTAACATCCTTATAATTATAAATAGGACAGCTTAATTTCATGGTCTCAACACACATGACCCAGGCGAAAAGTACAATGCCTCTTCAATCCAGGTAGATGAAGAGGACTGTTCCCATAGTACCAGAGGGGAAAAAGTTGCAAGTGTTGACAATGAGCTGACAGCTGAATGCACTCTCCCAGGCTTAGGTGATCACGGATGGAAACATTAGGGAACACTTTGCAACTCCATGTTCATTCCCATTCCCTTGAAAAGGTACACTCAACCTGGTAACCGTCTGGGGTTCCAGGGATGGGATGAAACATTCTGCCCAATCCAGATACACTTTTCACATGGGCACACCATTTGTTGCAAGGGCCAATGGTCTCTCTGTGACCATGTAACATTGTAGATTGATACTAGTAGAGGTGGTCCTAGGAGGAGCCACTAGATATGGCTATCCAATTGTAGAACCCAAACTGACCAATGTAAATTTTTGATACGTTTCAGGGATGGAACTAGGATTTCTGATGTCACACTGGGATAAAACCGGGTGACACATGCTTAGAAGATAAGAGCTCTGGAGGATACTTGTTTTTCTGGTGTGATTTCTGTCGTGTTGTTTGCTAATAAAAAACAGTGGCCCTCATTACGGGTCCAGTGGTAATCGTGCCTGTAAAACCGGAGGGTTGCCACTGGACCTGCAAATAAATTACCAGCACCTGACTTCCCGTGCCACCAGGCTATTCCAAGTCCGACTGCCAGGAAGTCAGACGCTGGCAATTTTGTTAGTCCCTATTCCCATGGAGTCCTATGGAGTGCTATATGACTCCATGGGAATGGGGACACGGAAACACTGGCAGCTCTAAGAACAGTGCTGGTTCTCCCGTGAGATCTCTGCGAGCGGGTGTCCCGCCCGGCTGTTCTGACCATGGTGGTTGGGACAGCACCCGTCTGTGTTGTAGTGTGCCGGTCCGGAAACAATGGTGCCGGTAGGCTAACAGGCACCATTGTTTCCGGACCAACACTATTGTAATGAGGCTCAGTGACTTTGCCCCATGGCTGAATCTTCCGTTATTGTGGCTGGGAGTCTCTGATGGCCCAAGTGTTCTCTGCAGATAATTGGGACGACTGCTAAAAGGTCCCGGCCACACCTATACATAACCCTGTTTACATCATCCTCAAAAAGTAATGGTAAGGTTTAGTGACTGCTGTTCCTCTCTGTACCCAACATTCTACTCTTAGATTGGGAGTGGCACATTCCACTTAATAGCGGTGTTATACAGAAAACACCACATCAATGCGATGCAGTGTCCATTACGGGGAGAGTAATGTAAGGCTTCCCTGTCTTATGAAGAAACCTGAACTTATTTTAAATACCCCAAATGCCTGTTTAAGTGTGTTGCCATCTTGTGGTGCATTGTTGTGTTGCTATTCGATAACTGTAATGTGTTTCCACATTGGGATCACGTTTTTGGTGGGATCTTCAGATGCCATTACAAAATGGAGTAGCACAATGTAAGGAAAGGGCCATGTTTGTGAATAGTTAAAGGGAAGCATTGTGTGATCACCTTTGCTGAGCAAATGTATTACCACACTATCTTATCTCTCTACCATCTTTATTGAAGATCAATGGATGTTGTAGGGGACCGAGATGGAGACTTGCTCCATCATCAAAGTACCCATAAACTTTAAATATAAGCCATATCTGAGTTAAGGCATTATTGTGGATGGTATTTCTAATATTTATTATAGCGAAAGCAATTTCTTATCACACATGTCAGTCATGTGAGCAGAGCCCAGATGTGCAAGGATTGTATGTTCTCATCAGATTACCTGTCCTTGCTACTGCTAGGAGGACTGTAGCCTTGTGGATTGCCTCACTGTGTTCTTTTCTGAGGGCAGGTAACTGTAGTGTCAGGGCTCAATGGAGTGTAATTAATGACAGGACTTCTACGTGGCATTAATACAATTATTTATTCATTAAAGATAAGTACATCTAGGGCATTTAATAGGAGGGAGCAGTGTCAACCAGCCACCGCAGTTCACAGCTGTTATCCTTTGACTAGCATTCGGATTTCCTCTGATGTGGCTGGATTGATGGCTCGCTCCAGAGCACAGAAGGTTCATAAACTGTGGCTATATTCTAGATGAGCACGAATGCTACACATCTCCCTTCCTTTATAATGTCATAACACAAAACAACTGAATTGCTAAATGAGGAAATGAACGAAAGTTCCCACATAGTCCTCCATACGTCTTGGTTTACAATAAACTCTTCCCCACCTGGACTTGTAAGTCATGTCTCTGATGGAAGCTGGCAAGGAAATTACTTAATATTTGTTTGAACAATCTTTTTTTTTACTATTCTCTCTTGATATTTTTCTTCAACAACTTACCCTCTCATTGGTCTCACTCAGACATCCACCAACATCCTCACTACTACTGACATTCGAATATTTGCTGTCACTACAGACCGATGCTCTCTCAACATTCCAAATCCTTCCATCTTCCATTCTGTCCGCATGTTTGAATGCCTCGACAACTCTGATTCGTCTAGACCATTTGCACGGGCCTTCTCTAAGGGCAGGGGGAAGATTGACTCTAACCATCTTTCCCACAACAATATTTCTGTCATACTTATTCACAGGACTTTTCTCGTTGTAAACAGATTTGTTTTTCAATTGAGTATTTCTGATCTTGCCACATACAACCCCAAAATCTTTCTCCACTGCATTATCTTTATTCTCCAACCATAGCGGTGCCAAGTTTGTGTTGGCCTTCCTCCCTCTGCTTAACTCGAAAGGAGAAAGACCAGTTGTGGAATGCGGTGTGAAACGATGCGCCACAATCCTCTCCTTAACAGCTTCCTCCCAATGTATCCCATTGGAAAAATGTCCACCTAATGGTCTCTTTCAACACTTTGTTAAAGCAGTCTACTGCCCCGTTCGTCTGAGGGTGGTATATGGCACTTTTTTTGTGTACAATAGTGTACTTACTGCAGAAATCCGCCATCTCTTTAGATCTGAATTGAGTACCGTTGTTGGTCATGATACTCCCTGGATAACCCTCTCTCTCACAAATGTCAGACAGAAATTCAATCACAGTTTTCCCAGTGATACATGGTGCTGTTAACACTTCTACCCATCTAGTGAGGAGATCAATTACCACTAGACAGAATGTCTGTACACCATTGCTATTCACAGAGCCTAACACATCCATGCCCAAATCCTTCCATAGTTTACTTGGAATTTCAGTAACCACCATAGATTGTTTCACACCCACACAACTCTTCTCACTACTACTGCAAAGGATACAATCTTGAATATATTGTTCTATTTGCAGACTGCATCCAGGCCACCAAAAGTCATTCCTTAGTCTCTGCTTAGTTTTTACTATTCCCTGGTGACCTTCATGACCAAGTTCAATCACTCCGGTGTAGACTTGAAGGTGGAATTATTTTATCTCCTCTCATGATGATACTGTTGTGTACATGTAATTTATCAGCAACAAACCAATAATCCATAAGATCTGCTTCTTCAAATCTTGCTTTGGTCCGTGGACCTTGACTCTTGACTCGTTCCTTCAAACGTTCTAACACTTTGTCATCCTTTTCGGCATTATTCCATTCCATCCTTGAGATGGATGCTGCCTCTATAACGACTTCCATATGATCATCCTCATCTATGATTTCCGATTTATTGGTAAGGCGTGACAGACAGTCGGCAGTGATGTTCTTAACTCCAGGTACATAATATACAGTGCAATTATATTCTTGAAGATGCATCACCCATCTCCTAATTAGATTGGACACTTTGTCTAACCCTTTAGACATGATTACATTTACTAAGGGCTTAGGATCTGTGCAGAACTCCACTTCACCACCAATGCCTCTTTCTCAATGGCAGCATACGATCTTTCAGCCCCCTTGAGTAATCTCGATTCAAATGCAATTAACACTTCTCGGCCCTTATTTTGTGACAACAGCTCCAAGACCTATATTGCTAGCATCGGTAGTAATGATGGTTTTCTTATCACTACTGACATTTTTCAACGCTGGAGCATTGTCTGTTGCATTTTTTATAAATACAAATACTTCCTCACAATCATCATTCAATTCAAAGATTTTCTTCTTGAGTAATTCTCGCAAGGGAACGGTGTGTACAGCAAAGTCACAAACACATTTTGAATAGTATTCCGCCATTCCGATGAATGTGCGCACTTCTTCTTTATTACATGGTCTAGTCATTCTTTTTATGGTGTTCACCAATTGTACCTTAGGTGATATACCATCTGCAGAAATCTTGTGTCCTAGGTATTCAATCTCTGAGCAATTAATTTTGCATTTGTCCCTGCTCAGAGTCATTCTTGCTTTGTATAATTTCTCACACACATATCTCAATTTTTCATCGTGGTTCTTTTGACTGTCAGCATATATCAGGATATCATCTTGAAAACATATCACTCCAGGCTCTCTCTCAAATAGATTGTGCATTATCTTCTGAAACACCGATGCAGCAGACACCAGCCCAAATGGCATCCTCTTGAATTGATATAAACCATCTGGTGTAATAAAATCAGTGAGATGTCTGGAGCATCTGTGTAATTTCGCTTGGTGGTACGCCAATGTCAAATCCAGAGTAGAAAAGAAACTTGATTGCCCAATTGTAGAAATCAACTCCTGTATGTTGGGGAGAGGATGTCTGTCTGGGACAACACAGTTGTTCAGCTCCCACATATCCACACATATCCAGAGTTTGCCTGACTTCTTCCTGAGAACCACTAACGACGAGACCCATTCACTGGCATCTATACCTTCAATAATTCCTTGATCTTCCGTTATTTTGATCTCCTTCCTGACTTCATCTCGCATGGATAAGGGTATATTTCTTAACTTCTGAGACACTGGAGTATGATTGGATTTTAATTGTATTTCATGCACACCATCACGAAACACTGCTTACATGACATTATTAGTGTCACACTTTACTGCATTGGGATTATTCTCAGACTTGGTCATGTCATTATTAATAGCAAAAACAGATTCTTCCGCAGTAGAGTCCACCTTCACTTGCAATTTACTCTGATGAGTCCAACTCAAAAAGGGCGTTTTGCCTACACTGGTAATGTAAACTTTTCCTTTAGCTTTCCTACCTTTGAATTTTAATTCATCCCAGAACTAGCCTATCGTATCAATCTTTACACCACCATAAACTCTAGGGTTGATATTGGTTTTGTGTAAATATTCATGTTTCTCTTTATTGCACAGTTGTTGTGGTATCAATGTGTATTTAGCACCAGTGTCTATCATCATGTTAATTTCTACTCCATCCACATAAACTGTAGCTTTGGGGCTCTCTAAAACTTCTTCGTCATCGTCATCCATTACGACAAATACACATTCTTCACCTTCTTCTCTATCACTGTGGTCACTATCTGAATTGCCCCCTATCCAATTAGTGGGCGCATTGCAAAATCTGCAGCACTTGGAATAATGGCCCTTCCCTTTGCATCTGCTGCATATGATTTTTATTGCTGGGCACTCTGGATCGTCAGCCCAATGATTAGTGCTGTCACACCTATAGCACCTCCCTTGACGTCTTTTTCCTGAATTATCAGGTTGCTTTTCTGGACTTTCTCTCCTAGTACAGTTACGTGAAATTCCTTTCTGATTGGTTCTGTACTTCCTTCTGTCAGTCTGTGGTGGTTTATATTGTCTACTAAAGGTTTTCCGTCTGGCAGAGGTATTATTAACCATAGATACTGACTCACTATCTTGAGTAACGTTGCAAGATAACTTTGCAGGTCTTATGTTATTGGTTTCAATTTGAATAGATCTCACATTGTTCTCTAATTCTTTTACACACTCTTCAGTGTGTTCGACTTCTTTCGCTACTCTTAACACAGTATCCAACAAAGGATACTTTTCTGACCAAAGTTTTTCTCTTACTTTTGCACTCCTGTACTCCACCATAAACTGATCTCTCAGTCTTACACCTAGCTGTTCATTAAAGTTGCATGTCTTCGCAAGTTTACTTAATGCAGTAATACATTTCTCGACACTTTATCCCTCCTCTTGTGTTTTCTTGCCAAACTTATACCTTTCCAATATTATGCTCACTTTATTCTCGTAATGTTTATTAATTTTTCTGACAGCACGTTCATATTCATTAATATCAACATCTTCATCAGCTGGGAGTTCTGGTAACGTTTCATATTTTTCCTGACCAGCAGGCCCTAAACAGTGCAATAATAATGATTTCCTCTTCTCTGAGCTGCAATTCGGGCCACAAACCACTCCTGCGTAATGTTCAAAGGACCTGTTCCATCTCTTCCATGGTATGCTGGGCTCATTGTTATCAGGCATGAAGAACATTGGCGGACGAACACTGCTGGATGCCACTTTTCTACTTAATTCCTGTTATTTGTGGGATGTTTCAACCCACTAGTCCAGGCCTTGCAACATTACTGTGCATGGCTTGTTTCAGGAACATCAGAATGGCCGACGGAAAGCATGCTGCTTGCTAAAAATCACCCAAAAGTGTGCAGTAAAAATCTGAAATATAGGCTGCCATCCACTTCTTCCTATCTCAGTGGTAACACAGGAGGCCACTGCCAAAACCCATCATTTGGCTGCCCACAGAGCAAGGCTGATTGCAAAAGAAACACAGAGCTGTGTGGAAATCCGTTTTTCTTGGTTGTCAAGTTTGCAAAGTCATGGCTCACAAACCTCCCAAAAGATCCAATCTCCTTGTTTGGTGTTAAACATCATCCTACTTCAAGAATCCACACAAATACCACGCCCACAGAAGTACACTTATCAGAAGAAAATCCACATTGAAGATTGCTTGCTTGGAAAATTATGTCAAAAATGGGTGCAATACCGTTACTCATCTCTGTCAGACGCTGGCGATCTCTAAATCTGACTGGTGAAACTTGTGTCTCAAAAGCTAAATATGCCAAAGAAAGACTTGCTATCAAAAGTCTAAGAGGTGGATACAATTCAAAACTAGATTTTAAAAAGGCTTGAATTAAGAAATTGGTTGATGTATTGGTTAAAAATGAAATTTATATTTTAGGACAAGACAATTTCAGACATTGTGTTTAAAAGTTAAAGTTAGCCACACTGAGCTTCAAAGACATTCCACACCTTTTCCCAAACAAAGGAATCTTCCCTCTTCTCTCTGCAAAGAAACTGACAGGCAAGTGTGAAAGGAAATGGGAGGGGCACACTGGCATGTTGCTCTGAGTGTAGACAAAGGACTCCCTCGAGCTGAATGAAAATGCTAATTCGGGTGTGACTGACATCAACTGTCCTGGCAGGAAGAAGACCATGTGACTCTCTGACTCAGCCGAGCCTTGGAGGCGGGCCAGACTGAAAATGTGGATTTGAAACTAAAGTAATTGTATGTTTTGGGAAAAGACTTATAAAATATTGTGCCGAACTGACAAACATATGAAACTTAGAGATTATTCAAATGAAAAATGTGCTCACAGTTTAAAACTAATCTGCAATCTGTGCAATGTTCTGAGACTGAACCATGACATTTTTAATATTGTAGCTATTGTGATTATGCTAGGAACATGAAGAATTACAGGAATATGCCCAGAGGGTATGTGCATGTATGTGTAAAAAAATGGTACAGATCTGAAAATGTGTAACCAACCAAAAGCGCGAAAAACTGTCATTTATGACCCAAAACTCATAGGAAGATAAGATTTGGACAAAAACGTACCTTAGGCAATATGTGATGTGTATATATATTATGAACAAGTAGTGCATATTGTAAATATGTTTTTATGAAAAATAAGATATACTGTACAGAGACAAAGGGGCGGTTTACTCCCTAAGCCATAAACATGACACATCATGACACATCATGACACACTGTTCCTTTCTCAAATCAGGAGAGGGGGAATTCTTTGACCTATCAGATCCTACGAGGGTTGGGCATAGACAATCAGCCTCCCCACCCACTTTGGAAAATGGATAAATAGGGACTGTTGAGGACCCAGAAAGACGGACATTCACTCATCAACTGATCCACTGGCGAAGCACCCTGCAGGAAGATCCAGGCTCCAGAACCAGACTCCAGAATCAGACTCCAGAACCAGACTCAAGAACCCTGAGGCAGCGTCCCAACCCAAAAACTGAACTCTTTTCAGCAGGCCTTTAAAATCTAGCAACCTGATTTAACCCCTGAACTTCCACGGGACCTAAACCATTCAACAGCCTGGCTGAGCTGTTTTGCTGCTCTGGCCAAGAACCCTTGCTAGAACCCAAGATCCAGATCAGTCCAGCTGAGCCGTAACCCAGAACCAGTCAGATCCAGTCCAAGAGGCTGTGCAGACCAGAGTGCCTTGCTGAGAGCAGAACCAAGCGCCTGAGACCTGTCCGGTGGCAAGGGAATCCCACCCAAACCCTTGACCAGATCTTTGATGGGCCCATTCCATTCCAAAGCCATAGTAGTGTGTATTTAGTAAAGAACTGTCCATAGTCATCTCTTAGTTTAAAGTAATCCTATTCAATCCATTCAACCTATCCAGAA
Organism: Ambystoma mexicanum; assembly: GCF_040938575.1. Classification (NCBI taxonomy): domain Eukaryota; kingdom Metazoa; phylum Chordata; class Amphibia; order Caudata; family Ambystomatidae; genus Ambystoma; species Ambystoma mexicanum. The sequence goes on along the minus strand of NC_090928.1, from coordinate 916,279,100 downwards.
CTGCATTATAGAATCTTGTGTCCATCCTGAATCCTTCTCATCATATAGTCTGTGATAATTGTAGTGATAATCATCTGTGCGCTGATATTTTTCTGAAGAAAGTCAAGTGTCCTGGCAGACAGAAGTCAGAGCAGAAGGCGCCCTGTTCTGGTGGCTGTCCCGTTGGGTATCTTGCACTTTCATAGCCCCTTAGTATAAGTCCATCTTGGTTCCTTATCTTTAAAGCGCATCTTTCATTTTGAAATTTTGACTCTTCTGAGAAAAAAAAAATTAAATGTAATTTTGAAGCTGACATCCCCAACTTTCAAAAGTAACCAAAAGGACATTCCAATTCTTTATTGCTTTTCTGGAATCGCCTTTCTCGCACGCGGAAAAGTTGCCGCAAATTTGCATTTGGCTCAATTTCACTCCATGTAAAAAAGCTATTTCTTGTTTTCAACTTCTGAATTTCGTTTTCCATCTGCTAATCATTCTACAATCATTGTTAATGTTGACATGAACCAATCCAAAGCCACTCTCACTAGTTCTGAATCTCATTTAGCGAATTAAAACCATTGTTAGCAATTTTTCCATCAATTCAAATTACATTTAAAAGCAATTGGCCTGTTTTAAAATTATTACTGTTCTCTCTAAGCTTGCTGGGGGAATCGGGATTGAAACTGCAATTGTTGATTGTTATTCCTGAAAGCTGTGTGCCCTCATTCCATCCCTTAATATTGTATATTGGGGGGGTTGAGTAATAACAGGGCGGAAGAGTGATTGCCCTGTCTTTGGTTAAATTCATATTAAGTTTATTTCTGTGTTGCATTCTTTCCTATCATTGCATTTCCTTGATCCCATACAAAGTATTCCCTGCTACATTATTCTTCCTATTCCTACTCCTAATTGACTAAAGAGATTGTTGATCTTGTAATATTACCCATTGCTGATCAGTGCCTAAATATTCATAAGTGTGATATTCCGATATTATTCATATTTGTAAAAGCGTGATCTATATATATATTGTTCAATTCTTCAAATAAATCTTTTAATTTACAAAACAAACCCCCTTCTTGGCTCAGTGAGGCCGGGGGGATTCAAAGAGAGGGGCGTTATATAAGGGTACATCATCCAGAATTAAAAGAACTTTTGACATAAAAATATATAAATAGGGGTTTCCATTGGGCATCCCATACTAGGCATTGACTTAGTTGGAGTGCTGGATTGAAATCACTTACAGATTGGGGGCTCGTAGCGGGATTTCTGGATTAGACCTACCACTTGTGCAGCTTAATACAGTGTGCTAACTGACAGGATATATTAATGCTGTTGGGCTACCACACTGTGTTACACTGTAAAAGCACCCCTCAAAAGGGAACGCTCTAAGGAAACGGTCTGTTTTGCAAAAATAAAATAAAAAACTTCTGTAAAGTCAGGAAGGAAATCTATATTTCGGAAATCTATATTTCCAGAATGGCGACATTGGTAGACATTAAGATGGCTAGAGAACACCTTTTACATAAGTTATATGTGAGAGGTGAATGGACTGAGCAGGATCAGAATGTGTGGTTGCAGGCAATCACACAACAGATCACTGCAACAGGGTTAGATATCTGGAGAGACCAGGGTCCCTTACATGTGGCCCTGAGTGAAATAAATATGGCCCCTAAGGCCAAGGATGAGCAAAATAAGATTGCCAAGATAGCGGCATATCTATATTTATCTATGGGAGCCATAAAGGATACATATGCTGAAGGCCAAGATCTGGCAAGTATGCAACTGATGGCATTAGAAAAGGCCCAATCTGATCTGGACTCTTCTGACCAGAGGCTGCAGAGGAGCCAGGATTCAGAAAATTAAAGCAGGCAGTATATAGTTAAATAAAATAGGATATGGGTATCCTGCAACAGGAAAAGGCAGACCAGGATACCAGAATTCTGGCCTTGCAGAAGGAGTACCAAGAAGGTTTGGACTCCCTACTCCAAAGCCAGAAAAAGCTGGAGCAACAACTGGATTTCAACAGGGCATGTGCAGAGCAGATAATCACCCTGCAAAGCCACCTAGATAGAGAGAAGGCAGAGGGCAACAAATTAATTCTGAAAGACCTGGACACCCAGGCAGAGTGTGAGGAAGAGCGCCAGAACGCTGGTGCACTTTAAAGGCAGAGGGACGACCTGGCGTCATAGAGGCAGGCTCTTGCTCAGGAAAGGGACACCTTAGGCTAGGAAGTCTGTCACTTAAAAGGGAAACTGGAAGAAAATCACCTGGCCCTCCAGGGACTGGGTGACCTCCAAAAAGAGCATGATAGATTGTTCGAGCACACCAGGAGGGTGGAAGATGCTCTGGCAAGGAAGGAGCCAGCCAGTATGGACAGGGCTCAGGAGGTAACCCTCCTGCAGCAATGACTGGCCCAGAACTCCAAGACAAACAAGGAAGCACAGAGAGAAAATTAGGCTCTCTGTCAGAACAATGATAGGCTCCACAGGCAGGTAGCCATGCAAGAGAGACTGATAGAGACTAGTAAGGCCTTGATTGAGGAACAGAAAGCTCAGGTTCTTGCATGGCAACAGGGAGCAGGGGCTGATAGAGATGAGGTTCGCTGGGAAAGGGAAACACTTGAGCATAACCTCAGGAATCCTAGTACCAGAGGCCTTCAACTCTCCCAGTCCCTGGACTCTGCCACCCCCATGTCCGCTGGCGCACATGAGCCCAGGGCCACGGGGATGGCAGATTACTATCCAGTCAGAAGTATGGGGCTCATAGAGCAGTACCTCCCAGGAATGGATGGGCGGGCATCTGGGTATGGGTACCTAAGTACTTTGAAGTTTAGTGGGGAACTCCAGGAGAGTAGGCCCACTAAGGGCATCCAAAAAACCTCTGCCCAGCTAGCACAGTAGGGGGGGTACCCATCAAATCCTGGGAGCAAGGTGGAATCCGAAGACTCCTCTGAGCACCCCAGGACACAGGAGACTAGGACCCCACATTCTGCCAGCCATTCCCAGGCTTGCAGAATCCGGGAAAACCTGGAAGACCAGACGGGCACCTCTGGGAGCAGTGCATCTGAGTCAGAGGAGGATTGGACCAGGGTTACCCGAACCAAGAAGGCCAATTAGGCAAAAAGGGCCTTGTTTAAGGACCCCTTAAAACAGATCAAGGCAATAAGGAGCGTCATCATGCCTTATCACAAGAACGCTAAGTATTCTGTTTGGGAACACTTAGAGCTCTTTGAGCAGATGATGGAGACTTTCCATCTGAAAGACAGCAGTAGCTGCATTCAGTATGTTAAATGGACCTTTTCACCAGAATACTCCAGTTTCTTTGCGAGGCTGGAGGACCAAAATCATTCAAGATGGTCCACATATAGGGTGGCCATCTTGAAGCATTTTTCTATTCACAGAAATCCACAAGAGGCTCACAAGGCAGCCTACAACTTGCAATGTGGGGAGGATCAGGCCCCACAAGAACGTGTGCAGGAGTTAAAGCGTGCCTTTGCGCAGACTACCAGAAGGGTGCGCACGGACAGCAAAGAATGTGTCAATACTTTTTTCCATGCTCTACCAAAATACATCATGACCCAGCTAGTGAGAGATTTTCATGAGAAAAGATCACTAGACTGGGTCATAGAACAGGCCACCCGGATCTATGAGGTGCAAAAGCTCATAGAAAACAAGAATGCTCAGAAAAGCCCCAAACCAACCAACACACCTGCTGCTGCTAAGATGCAGAGGTAAAGGTTGCCCCTGTTTTGGATTTGGAGATTGGGGGGGCCTAAAAACCCGCCTGCACAGCCGAATAATTCCAAGCCCAGAAGGCCCTCGGGCCAGTCACAGACAGGGAGCCAAGGAGGTAGTCCCACAAATGGGATCCCTCACTCCCCTGACTATGTAAGTCCCCACTCAAGGGGAACAGACCCATCCTGGGTTATGTATGGACTCTTCCAGCCCAAGGGGGGGATCCAACCAAGCAGCACCTAACCCAGGGAACGTCCCTCCTCACTTCCCCCAGGAGGGCAGAAATTCCCCAAATCCTGGGAAGAACTTTTTCCACAGGTATCCACTAAATCTTCAACCCCAGAATGATCCATCCTTCTTTCCCCACTTTCCTGCACCCAGACAACCTAATCTGGGAGAGGGGAGGCCAAGGGTGGAGGCATACCCAAATCTTCCCTAGCTACCCTTCCTGGGATCAGCCCAGGGGAGAAATGAGAACCCTGTATCAGCCGGAGCGGGTGTCACGGCTACAGCGCCAGGTCCAAAACATGGCACAGGATCTGGGTCGCATGCTGTGGGCTCAACAAAACCCCCAGATGAGCATGCCGGCATGCAATGCCCCAAACTCTGGACCTGGTGCTCCAAAACAATGACAGGGGCAGCACCCCGACAACCCACCAGTTCCGAGGGAGGAGGCACAAGGGGAATGGGGGTGTAAAGCCTTGGAGGAATTTTCCTTCCCCACTTGTAGAAAGCCCCTGGAAAACCAGGAACCGGAAACAAAAGCTCCTGCCCCTGAAAGTCTGCCACCAAAGGAGCAGGGAGGGGGTAGGAGAAACAAAGAACCCAAACAGACCCACTTTGTGGAGGAGGTACAGATCTTCCAATTTGAAGGAGAGGGATCCTCCGAGGATTCTGGGAAAATGATCTTCTTCTTCAGAGATGGGGGAACTCCTCCCAAAGAAAAAGGGGTCCCAAAAAGGATTCAAATCCAGACTGGGTAGATGTGGGGACTGAGCTAGCGCCGCCCAACATCCAACCCCAGAACCAACAGCATCAAAATCCCTTGGTTCAAACCCATCCTGGTGACTGCCTCCAAAAAGGGGGGGGGGGCTCAGAACCAGAACCAGGGGAACTCAAAACTTCTCCCATCTCTAGTTGCCACCTTTTCTTTTCAGATTCCCAAGACTCCCCACCGAATTCTGGCCAAATCTCTTCTCTCCCAATGTCCAAAACGAAAGAAACTAGCCCACCAGTTGTCCAAAAATGTGCATTATCTGTGCCCCCTTGCAGAGAAGAAGGGAAGATACTATGCCCCGGTTCAAGTACAGGGGCAAGGTAAAATTTTGGAACTGGTGAACACTGGATCCCAAGCTACCCTTCTGTCCAAAAAGGCCTTTGGTAAACTAAATTCAGGAAGGGGGGAGAATTACCAAATTCCTCTCACCTCTCTTCCTGGACAACTTCAGAACTTTGATGGGAAGGAAATTCCTGTCGAGGGGACTGCGGATTTGGACATTAAAATTGGGCGACACAAGGTGAAGCACCCGGTCATAGTTGTGACTCCAGAGGGCACCCCTTGTTTACTAGGGAATGACCTCCTGAGAAGGCTGTCACACCTAATAGACTGTGTAAACAAGGTCCTTTGGACCCAGAATAGCTGACCAATAAAATTAAAACAGAGTGTCAACCATGTTAGTTTGAATGGCACATGCCACATGGTTGAACAAAAATCTTACCAAGTGGAATTTCACTTTCAGAACAACCAAATCCCAGAGGTGACAGTAATAGCAGTAGGACAACAAACTGGCAATGGGGGGTCCTCTCCATTTCTGAAAATCAACCTTCCTTCCAGTTTAAGGTGGCATTCCACACTGGAAGGAAACACTATGAAATTCTTTACCAATCCACAATCAGAAATTCCCACTCCTATAGTCCAGAAAGATGTGAAATCAGCTCATAACCTGGCTGATATTCAGCAAATTGGAGTGCAGTTGCTCATCCCTGTTCAGTTAAATGAAGGGAAGGACTCTGTTCTCACCCGAGTGTGGGTGAACAGCGGTAAGAGCTTCATCAGCGAAGCCATGTTCCACCAACTCCCAAAAGATCCAGCCATTCCCACATTTAGACTCATAGACAAATGGGAAATGGATATGGAAGCACCCAAGTCCAAACATCTCCTGCCAAGCAGGTGTATGCTCAAAATCTCAATAGGCAACAAGAGCATAGTCCATAATTGTTCGGTCATGCGAGACGTCACTGCCGCCTTTTACTTAGGCAGTGACATTCTCAATCGCTTTGCTATTACTTTGGACCTAATAAACTTCAAAGCTTGGTCCCATGGGCTTTGATGATCCTGAGAAAGCATTTAGGTCAGCTCAACTGCTGCCTTATGCAGATGAAATTCAGATTAGAGCGGAAGTCACCATCCCAGAAAGGACCCGACAATTCTCCCTGGAAGTGAAAGTTAAAAGAGGACAGAAATGGAAATACCCTGATGCCTATATTCATCTAAATGCTTCTCTCCAACAGCAAGGGTTGGGGGTAAACCCAACACCACTATTCACCATAGAATATGACACCATTCCAATAGAGGTGGATAAAAGCGACTTAGAGTATCACTCTAGCCGTAGGCACCATTATTGGAATGGCGGTTGATGACCGACATTTTTCCATAGATTTAGGAAATGAACTGTTAGGACCAATCCCCAAGGACTGTTTTGACAGTGACAGTGATGACAAAACAACACCAGACAGGATCTTTTCCCGGCATGGGGGGAACTTCTTGGTGTACACTTCCTGCCCTTATGGTAAGGAAGATGTGACTTGTGACTTCAGGAGGAATGAGGTGATTTTCCAGGTCAATGAGGGCTGCCTTTCCCACCTGAAGCCACCAGTCCAAATCAGCACTTTGACCAGGGACTTCTCCACCCAGCTGGAGGAGGCCGCTGAGATAGTGAAACCCAAAGTCTTTCCAGGCTTCAGGCAGATGGTTGAAGAGAGAGTTAACCTAGCTGATGCCTGTGAGACTCTGGAGCAGAAGCAAAAGTTGAAACAAGTTTTTTGGGATTTTCAAGATCTCTTTGCGGTGGACTCATATGAATGTGGTCGCACTGACTTCCACACAACAACAATTCCCACAGTCCCTGGCATGTCTCCAGTGTTTGTGAAGCAATATCGCTTGTCTCTCGCATCAATCGAATCCCTTACTGAAATAATTAAGAACCTTGAGTCCGTGGGATAACCTGTCCAGTCCACAGCACCTTCAATAATCCGGTGCTGGGGATATTGAAGCCAAACGGCCAGTGGCGACTCTGCGCCAACCTTAGGGGGCTCAACAAACGGGTCTATATTTCCCTATGGCCTCTTCCCTACATTGACCAAGGGCTGGAACAGATCCAGGGGTCACAGGTATTCACTGCAATAGACCTGACCAATGGGTACTGGACTGTACCTGTCAGTAGGGAGGACCAATACAAGCTGGCCTTTACCTTCGGGGGGCAGCAGTACACAAGGTTCCGGACTCCCTTCGTATACATCAACTCCGGCAATTAATTTAACATTTTTCTACATAAGGCCATGCCCGACCTGGGTGAAAGGGGTAACCTGGCTTATGTAGATGATGTCCTCATCGAAAACTCTACTGTGGAGGAACACATAGCAGAGATCCATTATGTTCTGACACAATTGAGGGCCGCCGGAGCAAAACTTTCCTTTCAAAAGGCACAGTGGTGTAGAACCTGTGTCAATTTCTTGGGGCATGAGATTACTCCTCAGGGTCTCTGTTCCCAGGAAAAGAAAGTGGAAGCACTCCAGAAACTGAAAGACCCCACAACTCTGCGGGAATTTAGGAGCCTCCTTGGACTGACTAATCATATTAGAAAGTTCATTGAGGGCTATGCAGAGATCACAAGACCCCTGATTCATCTTTGGAAGGAGGGGGTCAAGTGGGAATGGGGTCCAGAACAAGCCGAGGCAGTAAGACAACTCAAAAGAAGCCTCTCACAAGAGCCTAGCCTTAACCTGTCAGAAACAAGGAGTTCTTCTTGGGGACAGGGTTCTCTAATACATGCTTGACCTCAGTATTATACCAAAAGCATGACAAGGTCAATAAAGTAATCTCCTATGCGAGTAAAACTTTATCCTCTGTGGAGGAAAAATTCAACGATTGTGAGAAGGCACTCCTGGCAACGGTGTGGGCATTGAAGAATTACCGCCCGTTTATCCAGGGGGAACACATCATAGTGGAGACTCCACACCAGCCTCTGCAATATCTCCAAAGTGACAGAATCCGGGCCTAAAACGTGAGTAATTCCCGAATTACTCCCTGGATTCCGTCAATGCAAGGCTTTCCTGTGGAGGTCAGATATGGCCAAAACAAGAAGATTCCCCTCGCACAAGGTCTGGCTGACTTGCATGATTGTGCCAGAGAAAACAGTCTCGAGGACGAGAGTCTAAAAATCAAGGACAACATGGAGGCATACCTCAATTCCCCACACAAAGTCTTTGAAGAAGATAAGTGTGAGGGAATGCCCACTGTCTATGTGGATGGATGCTCTTACCTTGTTGACAACAACGGGAAAAAGAACTTGTGGCCGTTTTAGGGAATGCATGGGTGAATGAGACCCCAGAACCCTCCGCTGGGTACAAGATTGGTCCCCGAAGTAGTCAAGTGGCAGAGTTGATGGCTGTGCATCAAGCCATCTTCACTGCTGTCCAACATCAACTCCACAAACTAGTCATAATCACAGATTCGGATTATGTACGGAACGGGTTTGTGGAGAACCTGGTTAACTGGTAAACCAGAGGCATGCTATGTGCTATCACTAGGTCCTAGACAAATGCTCACAATGATCTTTCAACTGCACAATGGAGTAAGGAGACCCCAGATGCTGATTTGATTACGGCTCAGAAAGGGGATCCAATAATTGGTAAGTTTTATCAACACATTGAGGACCCAGAGAACTTTCCCCTGACGGATACTGATTACATAGGGAAAGAGGGTGTTGATGAAATGTCCAAAAGTGTTCCGAATCCAAGACGTATATGTTGGTGAGGAAATCCTTAGCTGGCCATGATCAGTGGGTGGTTCCTACCTCATTCCGAAGCCTGATGTTAAGTCACGCCCATGATGCGGCCACAGCCGGTCATAGGGGGTTTCATACAACACTTGAAATGTTGAGAGAGGTTGCATACTGGCCACACATGGGGCAGGACCTCGACCAATACATGAAGTGGTGTCTTGTGTATGCACAATTTCAGCCAACATCCCTCACACACCGTGCACCTCTCAAAAAGAGGGGGGTGACACTGCCATGGTCAGATTTACAAGTTGATTTCATCAGGCCCGTGATTCGCTCCTCTAGGGGAAACAAGTACATGTTGAGCGTGACATGCTTGTTTACTAAATGGGTGGAATGTCTCCCGCCCCCAAACTGCAAGGCAGAAACAGCAGCTGCCCTGATGATCAATCACATCTTTTTGCGTTTTGGTCTACCCCAAAGGATCGAGTCAGACCAAGGTAGCCATTTCACCAGCGAAGCAATTACAAAGATGTGGGAGATACTTGGGGTTAAAAGGAAGCTACACATTGCTTACCGGCTAGCCTCTAGTGGTGCAGTGGAGAGATACAACAAAACCATTGTGAGCATATTAAAAAAGTTTGTGGCAGATTCTGGATCAAGTTGGGATATTCGATTACCTCTTGTCCTAATGGCCATCAGATCTACCGCTACATCTGCAACCAAAATTTCACTGTTTGAGCTGATGACTGGACACAGGATGGTGCTTCCCCAGCATCTGCTCTACAGGACCCAAGAGAAGACATTGATCAATGCCTCCACAACCCATGAGTATGTTGAAAATCTAAGAAAACACCTTCAGCATGTTTTTGCCTATGCTCAGCGAAATCTAGAGAGATCTGCAGACATCATGAAGACCCACTATGACTTAAAGACTACTAGAAAAGAATACAATGTTGGAGACCAGGTCTACTTATACAATTTCCAAAGGAACCAGGCCAAACAGCACCCATTTTTGCCTACCTGGACGGGTCCTTTTGAAATTGTAGACAAAATCTCACCAGTCGCCTACAAAATGCGCATCCCCAAAGGCAGTTTGGTGGAAGGGGAAGAGAAGTGGGTCCATAGTAATCAACTAAAGTGTTCCCATCCTAGGCACACTCTGCAGCAACTGGAGGAGTCTTCTGGATCCCCAGAGGGGGTCACTCCAGCCCCATAAAATTCCAACTCTAAAATACAATAATACAAATGTGTCCTGATGTATCAAAATGTATGTGTCCGCCCCATTACATTAATAGTGGGTGGGAAATGTCTACAAATATGTTTTTGCTTTGTCATTCCTAGGATAACCTATAGTAGGATTGGAAACCATGGAGACTAACCAAGGAGGACCACCCGGGGACAAGGAGCAAAGATCCGAGGGGCCCGGAGTATCGCTCAATACTCACATCAGGACTGGAGAGGAGAACCGATCGATCCAGCTTTGACGGAAGAAAAGGCGATGAACTTTGCCATTTGTGGAATCAGAAGAGATGAAACTGACATCCCAGTCTTGTGAATTCCCATTGATGCAAGATCAACACCAAATTACAAGAGGGGGGGCTTGCGGGATCTTTCAACCCACTAGTCCAAGCCCTGTAACATTACTGTGCATTGCTTGCATCAGGAACATCAGAATGGCCGCTGGAACGCATGCTGCTCGCTAAAAATCACCCAAAAGTGTGCAGTAAAAATCTGAAAAATAGGCCGCCATCCACTTCTGCCTATCTCAGTGGTAACACAGGAGACCACTGCGAAAACCCATAATTTGGCTGCCCACAGAGCAAGGCTGATTGCAAAAGAATCACAGAGCTGTGTGAAAATCCGTTTTTATTTGGTGTCAAATTTGCAAAAATCAGGGCTCACAAACCACCGAAAAGATCCAACCTCCTTATTGGGTGTTAAACATCAGCCTACTTCAAGAATCCACAGAAATACCATGTGCACAGAAGTACACTTAGAAGAAAATCCAGATTGAAGATTGCTTGCTTGGAAAATTATGTCAAAAATGGGTGCAATACTGTTACTCGTCTCTGTCAGACGCTGGCAATCTCTAAATCTGACAGGTGAAACTTGTGTCTCAAAAGCTAAATATGCCAAAGAAAGACTTGCTATCAGAAGCCGAAGAGGTGGATACAATTCAAAACTAGATTTTAAAAAGGCTTGAATTAAGAAATTGGTTGATGTATTGGTTAAAAATGTAATTTATATTTTAGGACAAGACAATTTCAGACATTGTGTTTAAAAGTTAAAGTTAGCCACACTGAGCTTCAAAGACATTCCACACCTTTTCCCAAACAAAGGAATCTTCCCCCGCTCTCTGCTAAGAAACTGACAGGCAAGTGTGAAAGGAAATGGGAGGGGCACACTGGCATGTTGCTCTGAGTGTAGACAAAGGACTACCTTGAGCTGAATGAAAATGCTAATTCGGGTGTGACTGACATCAACTGTCCTGGCAGGAAGAAGACCATGTGACTCTCTGACTCAGCCGAGCCTTGGAGGCAGGCCAGACTGAAAATGTGGATTTGAAACTAAAGTAACTGTATGTTTTGGGAAAAGACTTATAAAATATTGTGCCAAACTGACAAAAATATGAAATGTAGAGATTATTACAATGAAAAATTCGCTCACAGTTTTAAAATAATCTGGAATCTGTGCGATGTTCTGAGACTGAACCACGAATGTTTGACATCTTTAATATTGTAGCTATTGTGATTATGCTAGGAACATGAGAAATTACAGGAATATGCCCAGAGAGTATGTGCATGTATGTGTAAAAAAAATGGACAGATCCGAAAATGTGTAACCAAACAAAAGCATGTAAAACTGTCATTTATGAACCAAAATTCATAGGAAGATAATATTTGGACAAAAACGTACCTTACGCACTCTGTAATGTGTATATGTATTATGAACAAGGTGTGCATATTGTAAATTTGTTTTTTTATGAAAAATAAGATATACTGTACAGAGACAAACGGGAGGTTTTCTCCCTAAGCCATAAACATGACACATCGTGACACATCATGACACACTGTTCCTTTCTCAAATCAGGAGAGGGGGAATTCTTTGACCTATCAGATCCTTAGAGGGTTGGGCATAGACAATCAGCCTCCCCACCCACTTCGGAAAATGGTTAAATAGGGACTGTTGAGGACCCAGAAAGACGGACATTCACTCATCAACTGATCCACTGGCGAAGCACCCTGCAGGAAGATCCAGACTCCAGAACCAGACTCCAGAACCGTGAAGCAGAGGCCCAACCCAAAACTGAACCCTTTTCAGCAGGCCTTTAAAATCTAGCAACCTGATTTAACCCCTGAACTTCCACGGGGCCTAAACCATTCAACAGCCTGGCTGAGCTGTTTTGCTGCTCTGGCCAAGAAACCTTCTAGAACCCAAGATCCAGATCAGTCCAGCAGAGCTGTAACCCAGAACCTGTCAGATCCAGTCCAAGAGGCCGTGCAGACCAGAGTACTTTGCTGAGAGCAGAACCAAGCGCCTGGACCTGTCCGGTGGCGAGCAAATCCCAGCCAAACCCTTGACCAGATCTTTGATGGGCCCATTCCATTCCAAAGCCATAATAGTGTGTATTTAGTATAGAACTGTCCATAGTCATCTCTTAGTATAAAGTAATCCTATTCAATCCATTCAACCTATCCACAACTGCATTATAGAATCTTGTGTCCATCCTGAATCCTTCTCATCATATAGTCTGTGATAATTGTAGTGATAATCATCTGTGCGCTGATATTTTTCTCAAGAATGTCAAGTGTCCTGGCGGACAGAAGTCAGAGCGGAAGGCGCCCTGTTCTGGTGGCTGTCCCATTGGGTATCTTGTACTTTCATAGCCCCCTAGTATAAATCCATCTTGGTTCATAATCTTTAAAGCGCATCTTTGATTTAGAAAATTTGACTCTTCTGAGAAAAATCGGCCTTCACTAAAACCTCTGTAACAATTCTTTATAGCTTTTCCGTAATCGCATTTTTCGCACGCAGAAAAGTTGCAGCGAATTTGCATTTGGCTCTATTTCACTCCATGTAAAATAGCTATTTCTTGTTTTCAACTTCTGAATTTCGTTTTCCATCTGCTAATCATTCTACAATCATTGCTAGTGTTGACCTGAACCAATCCAAAGCCACTCTCACTAGTTCTGAATCTCATTTAGTGAATTAAAACCATTGTTAGCAATTTTTCCATCACTTCATATTACATTTAAAAGCAATTGACCTGTTTTAAAATTATTACTGTTTTCTCTAAGCTTGCTGGGGGGAATCGGGATTGAAGCTGCAATTGTTGATTGTTATTCCTGAAACCTGTGTGCCCTCATTCCATCTCTTCATATTGCATATTGGGGGGGGGGAGTAATAACAGGGGGGAAGAGTGATTACCTTGTCTTTGGTTAAATTCATATCAAGTTTATTTCTGTGTTGCATTCTTTCCTATCATTGCATTTCCTTGAACCCATACAAAGTATTCTCTGCTACATTATTCTTCCAATTCCTACTCCTAATTGACTAAAGAGATTGTTGATCTTGTAATATTACCCATTGCTGATCAGTGCCTAAATATTCATAAGTGTGATATTCCGATATTATTCATATTTGTAAAAGCGTGATCTATATATATTGTTCAATTCTTCAAATAAATCTTTTAATTTGCAAAACAAACCTACTTCTTGGCTCAGTGAGGCCGGGGGGATTCAAAGAGAGGGGCGTTATATAAGGGTACATCATCCAAAATTAAAAGAACTTTTGACATAAAAATATATAAATATGGGTTTCCATTGGGCATCCCATACTAGGCATTGACTTAGTTGGAGTGCTGGATTGAAATCACTTACATATTTCACCTTCCTTCTAGGAGGAAGAGTTCTTCCAGTGAAAATAATATGTGCTAATGTCGCTTGTATGTAATCTCCTCAGAGCGTATAATGTAATATTTCTTCAGCAGTCAATAAATTAGTGTTTCAAATGCATGTTCTCACTTCAGTAGCAGAAACTTAATAGTTAATCCTGTCCGTCACTGAATATAGATTAGGGCGTAGAGGAAATATAGTGGGTACAGCTTTAATAGAAGTTACTGGCTCTGTGCACAGAAGCAGTTGTTTTAGCTGTGTACACGCTGAAGCACAGATCAGGGCGTAATATTATGGCGTAATGTTACTGAGGTATGTACAGTTTTTATAGGAGTTACTGGCTCCGTGCACAGAAGCAGTTGTTGTAAAAAAAAGAACTAAACACACATGCGCATACTCAGAGAAATGGAAGAGCAGCAGTGTGTAACGGCGGTCCGCAACAGCAGGAAAGAGCAGTCCTTCTCCCGGACACGCGGCGTCCGGGGCCGCTGCAACGCTCAGGCTAGAGCAGAGCAATCTTGTCGGCACAACAACACTCCACGTACCTTCACAGGATTCACAGTCTATAGTGCTGCTACAATGCTCGGGCATGAGCGGAGCGGCCTTATCGGCAGACAACAGTAAACACAGTGCCGTATGCAGGTAGGTGAAATCCTCGTTGCCAGTTTGTAGTGTCAGGGCTCAATGGAGTGTAATTAAATACAGGACTTCTATGTGGCGATAATACAATTATGTATTGATTAAAGATAAGTACATATAGGGCATTGAATAGGAGGGAGCAGTGTCAACCAGCTGCCGCAGTTCACAGCTGTTATCCTTTGACTCGCATTCGTATTCCCTCGATGTGGCTGGATTCCATGCCTCGCTCCAGAGCACAGAAGGTTCATAAACTGTGCCTACATTCTAGATGAGCACGAATGCTACAGTAACACAGTGAGCTGTTACGGGGACAGGAATCAAAGGGTAAATCATTCAAAATGTGAGTATCCTCACACCAGGGTGCTGCTTCTCTAAAAGCCTTTGATTCTACTGAGAAGAGAAGGGGTGCGTTAAGTGTAGACAGAGGCAGCTCTTTACAGCTGGCAGAAGGGTCCATCATCTTGTTTCTCTCTGCCTCTATCTTCCCTTCCAGTGACCTCCACTTCCCTTTGGGTGTGATGTCAGAAGGCAAAGTCCACTTGCTTCAAGAACAGGGATTGGATAACTAAAGCAGGCTGGCTTTAGTTCAATCACCTGCGGTTTTGGCCTACAAACGAAGGGGTGTCCCACTCCCTTCTTGAGTTCTCTCTTGGGCAAACACATAGGGAAGAATGTATTGGACTTCTCTTGGGAGAGTTGATATTTCCAAAGACCAGTAGGGGTGAACTGCTGTTGGAACAAGACTTGACTGTTTGACAGCCACAGCGGTACGCAGGACCTCACTGTGTCGAAGGACCCCTGCAGTTGAGTGCCAGTCTCCCCTGTGGTTGAGAGCCTGAGAACAAGGACAAGTCTGCTCCTTGAATCCCTCGATTGGGATGCACAGCACCCTGAGAGCAAAGACAACCAGGACCTTGGTTTTCATTTCACCGCGTTCAAACCACAAAACCCGCCGGTGCTGCCTTTTGCACATAACCGAACACTTCAAACCAGCATGCTTTCATCTTGAACCAGCTTGAGACTGCATCGTGCCTAGCAGAGTCTCTCATTTGCTTGGCTCGAATCAGCTGCCCCTCGCCCCAGCCCAAACCACTGGAGTGTCACTCGTGGCTCATATCAGCATTTACACAATGACTTGACCTGGCTCAACCTCAAACTGCTGTTTCAGCAAACTACACACTGGGGCATCAGGATCACCACTTTGAACCATCGCTGACCTTTGACTGTAACCACAAGGTCCGTCACTGGCCGACCCTAGCCATAGGTTACCACACATCCTGAACCAGCTTGACCCAAACTGATCCTAGTGTGGCCAACAACCTGCTTTGCTCGAACGCCACCTTTAAGCCACTGCATTCAAGCCAGCTTGATATCAGCATGCCCCTTGTATCAACACAACCCTCTGCACCAAAATGTGGCTCGCACCACTTGCACCTCAGCTTGAAGCCTGGTTCAATGTGGTAATTGGATAGACCACATTGATCCCTTTTGTCCCCATGTGCATATCTTTTCAAAGAACATTATAGTACTGCACCACTGTTAAGAGATGCCAGCCAAATGCTGGCTACCCACACTCTGTACAGTGCTCCACTGCTCTTGAGCTAGTTCTGCACTTTAAGTAATACAATACAAAATAAAAATAATAACATTGTGGCTTTTACTTGCCTTTCACCCCTGATTCAATACTCATAGTGCTGCATCTTGCTATCTTTGCTGATTCTGTGTTCTTTCCTGAGGGTCTATTTTTGCAGTGTTTTCTATGTGTTTACTATTACGCGTCAGCTCCAGCGTGTGAGCAGAGGCCGGTTTTCCACGGTTTGCACCTTTTCGCGACATCTTGAGTTAGACTCGCTCCACGCCGAGGGATACAGCTGCTATTGTGGGCAGAGCACAAATCGGAGCACACAGGTAAATGCTGATATGGGATTTAATCCCACAAAGCAGGTAACCTCTCCAATTTCTGAACCTTTTATGCCTCCCACACGGTCCACAATGCCAGAGTGTGCAGAAGCCGATAAGCCTCATTTCCCCACTACATCTACTCCTGTAACTGCTGCTTATAACACTGATGATGTGCAAGTTTATCCTAGATCTGATCACCCCCTGATAGTGCCAGAAACCAAACTACCATTTATGTTGGCACAATCTAGTCCTAACGGCAGCCCTGTTACTACAGCAGATATCATCCCTCCACTGGAGGCCTCTATAGGGGAAAAGGATAACATTACATTTTGCCAGGCCGCCTGAAATATACAAAATTGACCGCTAACAATAATTCAAGACATGTGGGGGCACTAAAATGCATGCTCCTTAACACAAGATCTCTTATCAAACACTCAGTGGATGTAGCTGACTACATTAATACAAATAAAATTAACGTCTGTGCTATTACGTAATCCTGGCTAGATAAGGCTTGGGGACCCGCATTAACACTCGCCCTACCCACAGAGTTCAATATTCTGAGAACAGATTGTGGCAAGGGGATTGGTGGAGGGGTAGCCCTATTATACCATAACTCTCTACATATTAGGAACATTGATAGCATCTGCTTGGCAGACTGTGAACTGCTATGGGCTAAGTTACAATGAAATCCTAATGAGACAGTAAATATCTTCCTCATCTATAGGCCACCTCAGAGTATGCCAGATGTTCTGATTAAGCTCAGTGACCTAATTGTTGCCAGCCTTAAACCTAAATCTAAAATATTGATTTTGGGTGATTTTAATCTGGGCTATGATGACACATCGGATTCTCAATCAATACCAGTCAACAAAACATTTTGTGATCTAGGCTTCACTCAACATGTTAGGACACCTACCCATGTTAAGGGCAATATCTTGGATTTGGTGCTCGCCTAGAATCTCTCCATTAAAGGAATGGTTTGCCCAAATAATTTTATTGCAAAAAAAGATGGGCAATAATAAAAAAAATCGATTGCCACTTTTTTTTTTAAGTCCCTATGTAAAATTTTGAGAAAATGAAGCTCAAAGGGAAGCACATGGGGGCATCCATTTTGTGAAATGGATGCCCGCCGCTGTGCTTGCTTTGGCTTTTGCGGCACTAATGAAGGAAAAGCCAGCCAGCTGTAGTAAACAAAAGCTACCACTGGGTGGCTTTTCCTTCATTGGTGCCGGGACTCGGAGGACGCTCAGGACGGAGACCGGAGACTACAGGCAGAAAAGCTGCAGCTGCATCTCAGTAAGTGCTAATTTTTGAATAAAAATAAACACTAGCTGCATTTTTTTTCTGCCCGAAAACTTAGAAATAAAACTGCAGCTTTAAAAATGTTGTATTTATGTTTCCGGTAGCTTTTGCAAACATAAATACAACGTTATTGTGTTTGAAAACGCTGCGGTTTTTCGTTCCAAGTTTCTCAGGCTCCTCTGGCTTGGAAAGAAAAACCGCAGCGTTTTTGAAACACAACCGCGTTGTGTTTCTGCTGCCGTGGCTATCACTTTGGGTCTCCCAAAGTGAAAGCCAAGTCAGCAGAAACACAACGCGGTTTTGTTTCCATGCCGCAGTGTTTCTGCCTAAAGCTGTTTTCCCATTTGAGGCTCTCGGGCTCCCCATGGGGAGCCCAAAAGCCCCAAATGGGAAAACAGCTTTAGGCAGAAACACTGCAGCGTTTAGCATTTCAGAAAACAACCGCGTTGTGTTTCTGCCTAAAGCTGCTCTCCCATTTGGGGCTTTCGGGCTCCCCGGAGCCCGAAAGCCCAAATGGGAAAGCAGCTTTAGGCAGAAACACAACGCAGTTGTGTTTGAAAATGCTGCAGTTTTTCTTTCCAAGTTTCTCAGGCCAAGCCGGAGGAGCCTGAGAAACTTGGAAAGAAAAACTGCAGCGTTTTCAAACACAATAACGTTGTATTTATGTTTGTGGTATCTTCAAAAGCTACCGCAAACATAAATACAACGCTTTAAATAAAAATAAACATTAGCTGCATTTTTTTTCTGCCCGAAAACTTAGAAATAAAACCGCAGCTTTAAAAATGTTGTATTTATGTTTCCGGTAGCTTTTGCAAACATAAATACAACGTTATTGTGTTTGAAAACGCTGCGGTTTTTCGTTCCAAGTTTCTCAGGCTCCTCTGGCTCAGAGGAGCCTGAGAAACTTGGAAAGAAAAACCGCAGCGTTTTTGAAACACAACCGCGTTGTGTTTCTGCTGCCGTGGCTATCACTTTGGGTCTCCCAAAGTGAAAGCCAAGTCAGCAGAAACACAACGCGGTTTTGTTTCCATGCCGCAGTGTTTCTGCCTAAAGCTGTTTTCCCATTTGAGGCTCTCGGGCTCCCCATGGGGAGCCCAAAAGCCCCAAATGGGAAAACAGCTTTAGGCAGAAACACTGCAGCGTTTAGCATTTCAGAAAACAACCGCGTTGTGTTTCTGCCTAAAGCTGCTTTCCCATTTGGGGCTTTCGGGCTCCCCGTGGGGTGCCCAAAAGCCCCAAATGGGAAAGCAGCTTTAGGCAGAAACACAACGCGGTTGTGTTTGAAAATGCTGCAGTTTTTCTTTCCAAGTTTCTCAGGCCAAGCCGGAGGAGCCTGAGAAACTTGGAAAGAAAAACTGCAGCGTTTTCAAACACAATAACGTTGTATTTATGTTTGTGGTAGCTTCAAAAGCTACAGCAAACATAAATACAACGCTTTTAAAGTTGCTGTTTTATTTCTAAGTTTTCCGGGATCCTCCAGCCCGGAAAACTTAGAAGAAAATACATGCAGCTAGTGCTTATTTTTTTAAAAATAAATAGCACTTACCGACATGCAGCTGCAGCTTTTCTGCCTGTAGTCTCCGGTCTGTGTCCTCCGAGTCCCGGCACCAATGAAGGAAAAGCCACCCAGTGGTAGCTTTTGTTTACTACAGCTGGCTGGCTTTTCTTTCATTAGTGCTGCAAAAGCAAGCACAGGCGGGCATCCATTTCACAAATTTTGAGCTTCATCATTTTCTCAAAATTTTACGTAGGGGCTTAAAAAAAAAGTGCCAATTGATTTTCTTTATTATTGCCCATCTTTTTTTGCAATAAAAATGTTTGGGCAAACCATTCCTTTAACAACTTGGGGAGTAACCCCTGTCCCTGGTCTGATCAATACCTTCTAGACTGGAGTATGCCTTTTCCTAGTTACCAGAAAAATAAATCAGAGAATATCTGGGTGACGTATAGAAACCTGCACAAACTGACCCCAGACACTATGTCCCGTTTCATAGCTGCCACAATTAACAACATAGACTCGCTGAACACTGTGGAAGAGCTTGCGAAGGCTTAGTGCGATACCCTTGAGAGAGCGACTAACCATCTGGCCCCATTGAAAACACACCTGTCTAAAGACAGACCAAACAAAAAATGGTTCTCTCCTGATATTCACACTTTACAAACATCTAGGTTCAGGGCATTGAAACAGTGGGAAAAACCCATTCAGCAGAAGATCTACTCTAACTCGAAATAAGCATATAAAAACGCTTTCCTGAATGCAAAAAAAATGCTATTACGATCACAGAATTTCAGGGGAACTATTTAAATTCTCAAAGAACTGGAGGATCCCTGCCAAGTTCCTTCATAGGTGGTTAAAGACTCTAGCTGGTGTACATCCAGCAGGCAATGACCAACAAAATAGAGCACATTAAAAAGAAATCTTGCAATCAAAACTAATTCTGGGGTTGACTCCCCAACCGGCATGTTCCAATATAGACTTTCCCAAATTTGAATTTCAGCCGATTACCGAGCAATCCCTCAGTAAGGTACTCAGTAAATGAAAACCAACTAACTGTAAGGGGGATGTCTGTACCGCCTCAACAGTTAAAGAATGTGATAACTAACTTGCCTTAAAGAAAGTATTGTCCCCACTAACATTAAAAAGGCCTGTATTTCTACACTAATAAAAAAACCTACTCTGGACCAGAACATGCCAGGAAATTACCACCCATCACGAGCGTTCCTTACTTGTTGAAGATGCTTGACAAAGTGGCACAGCTACAGATTGAGGAGTTTCTTCTTAGACATGAGGTACTGGAGCTAAAACAATCTGGCTTCCAACGAGGTTACAGTACAGAGTCAGCACTTCTTGACCTGAAGACGAATATGTTTAACATCTTTGACATAGAGAACTCAGCTCTCCTTCTGCTACTAAATCTCTCTGCAGCATTTGATCTTGTGGATCATTCCATCCTTGTGGACAGACTATGTAGCATGGCACATTTTTCCAGTGCAGCAGCGAGATGGGTTCAACAATTTTTGTCGGACTGTACCACGAGAGTCTTCTTTCAAGACTTATTGGCAGAAGAGGTCTGGGTCTCCTGTGGCATGCCGCAGGGATCCTGTGTATCACCAACGTTGTTTAATATCTTCATGCTTCCACTATTTAAACAACTGGATGCAGCATAGATCATTTATGCTAATTACGCTGATGATACACAGTGCCTTGTGCCACTATCAGGTGACTATATCACTGACTCCACTGCCTTCAACTGTATCTATGGGGAGATACAAGCAGGGATGCAGGTGAATAGGCTAGTACTCAACGACTTGAAGACTGAACTTATGGTTGTAGGTACAGCTCCCCAACTATGGAAACGTAATCAGGAATATTGCCAGTTCAACATAGCAAGCTGTCCGATTAAAACACGCCACATGGTCAAACCTTTATGAGTCACCCTTGATCTGAACCTGTCCATGAAAGCACATGTGAGCAGCCTAGTCTCCTGTTCCTCTTACTACCTCAAACGTTTAGCCCAGCTTCAGCCCTTTTTGAGCAGCAGCAACTGCACCGCTATCATAGGGGCCAGGCTGGACTATTGTGCTAGCCTTCTGCTGGGGGTAGCTAAAGGGGAATTATCCAGATTACAGGTTGTTCAGAGTAATGCCATATGCATTGAGATGGGCTTGGCAGGGCAGACCATGTCTCCTTAGTCAGAAGGGCATTGCACTGGCTGCTGGTGAGTAGCTGTGTTCTGTTTTGTATGCACTGTATAAAATACTAATGCCTCTGTGGCTTGGGTCCAGAATATCTGGCCAAATATCCCCTACGGTTGCCTGTTCACAGCATATTGTGCTCAAACAAAACCTCTCTTTTGTTGACGCAATGGTCCAAACACTCCTGTGTGACAGGAGAGTAATTTCTGCATGCAGCCCCGAGGTTATGGAATGAGCTTCCTCTCAATCTACGACCATGCACATCCTTCTCTCTTTTTAAAAGGGGCTTGAAAACAGCTCTTTTTTGCTGAGTCTCATTGTTGAAAATGCTCCCAGCTGTTTCATTACCTTCTTTTTCTGTTGTGTATGTACATCCTGTTCAGTGGCCCACACCCTCGGGCTCTGTCTGTGTGCTATATCAATTAAATACATTAATAAATAAATACATTTCATACGGTGCGTTTGATATATATATTTGTAAAGAAACTTGATTGGGCATTGCTTTATTGTGAATATTATACTTTGCTGTCTGGGTCACTACTGAATCACACTCAACCACAAAAGGCCTATTGTACCTTCATGATTGTGTTGGCTCTTTGTTTGTAGAAGCATGAAGGCTGAGTAGGGGCTTTAGCCTCTACTCATCCTTGTCCTCCTGCAAGGCAGAAGTCAATTTGTCCCACTAATTGATGGTCCGGTCAAAAGATGATCTTGTCTTCAAACCGTTGCCTCACTCCTAGGACCTTCACAGAGACTTTGAGCAAAGTAGGTGGATCAAGGTCAAAGCAATTCCTTTAAAGGAGCCCAAGGTGTGATTATAGAACACTGTTAGCAATTTCAGCAGTTTATGGATCCTGTGCTTTGAATAAAGGTCTTTCTGGAAGACCTCCAAGGTGGAGGGAATGGTCTCAATGTCCAGCTTCTAACTACTGAATACCTGCAGGTCAGGGAGGGGAAAGGGAAAAACGGTTCAGCCTGGGAGTGATTACCTTTGAATCCTCTTTCTCCTTATTTGCCTGCCTTGGTCTGCCATGAGTACTCCTGCTATTAGTGAAATCTGTTGCAAATCAATGAAAAGTCTCCAACTTCCTTCATGGTTTTCCGTAGAATGGGCTATGTTGCATTGCCTGCCTTTTATGGGATCATAGCACTGATAGTTTTCCTTCCTACATGGCCTGGACAATATGAATGGGGAAATCTTCTGCCCGCAGAGTTTCAGCACATGAATGTGCATGCTGGCGGATTCTCTCTAAGCACATTGAGTCGCCTCTGCTGAGTCTGTGTACCTGCAAAGTATGTGTGTGGGTGTGCAGTACAATACATTTCAACTCATTGAGCTGAGAAGATGTGTTGAGAAGGAGGAAGGACCACTTCTGTGCTTTTTCAAAGCATCCATACCCATCAAACTAAAGGTATTGGTGTTTAATTATGGGACATTGTTGGTCCCAGAACATAATATATTAAATATCAAAAACATTAATAATTATAAAAATCTTTTTTGCAGATCGATAATTTTTCCAAACTTTTACATACTTACAACGATTGCTCCGGTATGAGAAGGCTATCGTTTGTCATCAGGGGCAAAGTTTTACCATTTAGCATAACAACTGAGGTTCCTTCCTAAAAACAGAAATTCGAAATTATCATACTTTTTTCATTTTAATAATTTTATTAATATAACATACTACATTACATAACATATAAGCAAGCAACAAGACAATACACCCGTCGAAATGGTTAGATGAACTTAATAACTTTGTAGAGAGAAAAAGGAAGAAGAAATCGTGGAGTTCATCGATCTTCTTGTTGAGAAGCTTTCAAAAAAACAAGTAAGAAAGTGCGAGGGGCAATGGCATGATTCAAATGTATGGCATGAAGAATTCAATTTAATGGGGGGCACTCAGACGACATTTTATTTTAAGGGTAGTATTTTTAATTTGGAATAGTCTTCATGAAAACTCTGTTGATGTCTGTAGATTTTGATGGTATGCAAAATAAATGATAGCAAATGAAAAACAGTACTCATTCAGCGTGCTGTGTATGATAGTTTTACCTGCAATGGATTTTACTTGATGCACTTACCCTTGCACTTGCCACTTGCTGGCTGCTACTTACTTATTGTTATCTTCTTGTATTGCACTGTCCCATGCACTTGCGTGATCTGAATGACACCTGGCCTAGTACGATCGTTGTCTGTCCTCCCTTTGTTCCCCTCCCTTGCCTCGTCGCGCCTTCAAGCACTTGTGCATAGGCGTGTTGTAAATGCCATATCATATCAGTAATGGGTTAATTGAAGAAATCATCCTATAAGAGCGCCTTCCTACTTAGATTTTTTTTAAATATGAACAATTAAAGAGATCCTACCATCGTTTTTTTTCTTTGAAATTGGAAGTGGTTGATTTTCCTGTGAAACATAGCGAGTTCTCTGTTTAATAAACCACTCTTTTCAACTTAAAAACGGAAGCTTTTCACGACTATGCCTATAGACCTTACATGCCTCTTTCTTTATCCGGCTTTCAGCAGTTGCTGTTTCATCATAAGTTCTCCAGTGGCCAGAGAGGGTAATAACACTTGCATTCATTTAGCCAAAATCACAGTAAAAGCAGAGTAAAGTAATTCAAAATGTGGTCTTCTCACATGTGACTTATAATTTGGAAAACACTGTCTAATCTTTAGCTCCAGGCACTGATAGACTCCTGCATTGACTCCCAACAAATTCCCAGAACAGAGGCACCCGACAAGGCCAAGTACAAAGCTAGATGCTCGTAGCCTAGGAAATCAGGGATGGTGTCTTATTTAATTAGAAGAAAGCTGTTTCTGGCTTTCTCTCCTCCTACTCCTGTTTTTGCTCATGTGTTGACGACCTCCCAAGTGCTCAAGGTTGCTAAACCAGACGCCAACCAATCAAAATTCTCAATGTGATGCTGCCCAATACATGTTGCATTAGCCAATTACCTATTGCTGAGATGATGTCTGTTTTGCCTTTATCAATTTAGGGATGGTCTAAGGTGGTGCCATCAGATAGTTATACCCAAGGAAGAGACTAACCCTTATATTATATATATGTATTAAATTACCCTAACCAATCCCGACGCCCGTAGGTTTTTGTAACTAAGATTGTAGTATTACATCAGCTATTATGTGTTCTTCATTTATAATTCGCTGTTTTGTACTGAAACGTGGGAGATCTCTTGAGACTTGTGCACTCATTGCTGTCCATGCTTTATGTGGATTGTAATAAAGCAGGCTTTGCTATTTACTTTGACTATTTCCCTTATTGGGTGCGCGATTTCCCGGCCTGTCTGTCCTGCATATGCTGGGGCTTTCCATCCCACCTTTAAATATCGTAACAGAGGATGGTTGGCCTGTACCCTTGCATTGTCAAGATTCCCTGCCTGAGGACTGCAAGGTGACCTATTGATACCAGTGAATTACGAGGGAACTCAGAAGGTCGACAGGAGCCCACTTTGGAGAAAATACTAACCGATCTCTGTGGGGCATTTCGCAGGGCAGAAGGCCACTAGCTGATTGTGGGAAGATTGATACTGAAGGACTTGGCCGATCCAAGAATGTAAGTATATCATTGACTTGGCAAAACAGAAAGGGGGGAAGGAATCGTTTGTATATTGGTAAATTGTGAGATGATAAAGGATTGATTAATGCGAGAATCCCTGTAACAAGGTTACAGAAGGTGACACACTAAACCTTGTGATGAGGTATTAAGGTATTAATGATCAAGCGTTTGCCCAAGATACGGTCCCGGAAAAGAGTGCGTCACAAAACCATTCTGGCGTAGATTAAGAGATAAGGATCCCTTGCCAGGTGACAATAAGACGGCTGTGTTGTATTATATTGGAGGTGCACCTATATGTGTAGTAATTGCTGGTGCCAGCGGTAAGGAGTAAAGTAGTTTGATTTGTGGAAAGTAAAGGGATTGTGTATATTGGTACAGATCATAGAGCACGTGGAGTTGTGGTTTGGACACAAAGGGTGTGTTCCAAAGCGTAGGCGAAGTTTGTGATGCTTGCCCGGGTAGTTAGTTCTGACATGGAAGGTGTGGCGTTAGGAAGAGACATAGAAGTGGTGAATGTGGTGTGTGTCTTTAAGGTTACCGTGATGTGATACGTTACGACACTGATGAAAGAAAATTTGGCAGCCCGTGCTGCAAACCAGCATTGCAGTGACAGGGTCGAATAAATCACACTGGCCCTCATTACGACCCTGGCGGAATCCGCGGTGCTAAATGCACCGCGGAGCATGGCGGAAAGCCGCCGATAGCGCCATGGGGGTTGGCGGATTTACCACCCCATGCCGACCTTGGCGGAGCGGTAAATCCCCAATCCCCATTTTACCCTTCCCCATTCCCATTCTTGCCCCATAGGGTATAATGGGAGTGGGGAAGGAGTTAATTACGCCGCCGTAAAGTACGGCGGCGTAATTAACAACGAGGTCCCTTAGCGCCATGGTTTTCTCCGCCCGGTAAAACCAGGCGGAGAAAACCTCCATGGCGCTAAGGGAACTCGTAGTACGGCGGACGGGTCCGCCGCGATTAGCGCTGGCGGAAACCCACTCCGCCAGGGTCCTAATGAGGCCCACTGTCTCTGTGTGTCACATTACTTCTAGTGGGGGCAGCCTGTACCAGGACATTGGGGCACCCCTACACAACAATGGCTCCAAAAAAGTAATCTGGATTGTTGGCTGACTTGCCCGCCAACTGACCGGACCCTGCATTTCCTTTGTTTTTGTCACTGCTCACTGTCAGCTATGTGCGCGGGCCGTTGCCCGCCGTGAACTGCTCGCTGGCACTCTTGTGCTGGAGCAGAAAGCTGAATTGTGCAATGGTAGCCCTATTCAGAGCCTGGAGGCATTGCAGGTACCTCTGAGGTAGTGGCTCCAGTTTGAGTGCTTGTGCACCTCCCTGGGTCCACGGGCCATCAGGTGACTGAGACCCAGATTCCCCTTTTCCTTATTTTTTCTTTCTCTCATACTCTGCCGCTGGGCTTATGACTGTCCCATAGCCACTCCTGCCCTGGGCTCATGACTGTCCCATTGCCACTCCTGCCAGTGAAATTGCAGCCTAGAAGCCTGTGGAGTGCCCCTGGCAGAAGTCATATGTAGTGCTCCCAGTGGTCGAAGTGGGTGGGAGCGGTCGGGAGCGGTGCTCCTCTACTTCTTTTAATTTAGTTTTACCGTTCCTATACTTTTAGTTTAAAAAGAAACTGTTCCGGAATGGTTTAGTTTTAAAATAAAAGTGTAGGAAGAAGTTGAAACTTGCACTTCAGTGCACTGCACTGAACATTCACTTAAACAGCAGGCACAAGTGTTTTGGGGTTTGTATTGTGCATGGGAGAGGGCGTGGCTGTGGGGTTTGTGGGGAGCGGTGCAGACCAGCAGGGAACATAGTTCCACTGCTTCTTTTCGTACACTTCGACCACAGAGTGCCCCTGGCAGTATGAGGAGGGCTTCGTAGCCAGTGCCCCTGGCAGTATGAGGAGGGCTTCCTAGTCCTTGAGTGGAGTAGAAACATGGAACATGATACTGCAGTGGGAGGCAGAGTTCTGTACCAGCAATGTTCACTCCCCCTGGCCCTGTTGCAAGAGTTTAATTTATCATAGGCCCCTGCAAGCCTGGGACCACATTGGTCTGCATGGATTGAGCATCTGCAGATGTTCCGTGATGCTATTGTGGAGACGAGTGACAATGCAATGAAGTCAATCCTGCTGTACTCAGCTGGTCCTGCTTGTGCATAACTTTTTCAAAACCCTATGGCCTGTCGACAACATGTATGCAGTGGCCAAGGGTGTCTTCCAAGACCACTTCACGCCTGTGGTGAATTTGGACTATGGGAGGTTTGTGGTGCGGTTCGCAATGCAAAAAGAAAAGGGAATCCCTGTATGCATTCTATGGCAGACTGCGCACTTGGCCCTCATGTGCGCGTGGCTGAATGAAGATCACGAGGTATGTCTGCAACTAATTCATGGCTGCACCTCTACGAAGATAAGGCAGCAGGTCCTGTGTGAACCAGGTATACCTCTGGCCCGCATCATGGCAATGGGACGTTCACACAAGCTGCCAGATGTTGAACCAGCTGAGATAGGCGAGGCATTGAAGTCCATAAAGCTGGAAGATGCATATATGTCAGCAGCCAGCATCCCGAACGGCCCTACAAGAAACATGTGTGGGCCAAGGAGAGCCAAGGTATAAGTGCAGCCCCATGCCCCCCATGTGGTTATGATAATCCCCACATGAGAGATTACCCTGTGAAGGGCCACATCTGTGGCAGGTGCGGCATTCAGAATCATTTTGCATGTGTTTGCAGAGACCCTGCACCATCGAACCACTCGTGGGGGTAGTCAATGCCTCGACAGAAGTTCCAGAGAACCACACGGAAAGTGGCCCAATTGGAGCAATACCACCAGAAGAGGAGTAGGATGAGCAGGATGTTATATTCATCTCTAGAATGTGCGACCTGACACAGTCCAAATAATGTTAGCCCAATAGTTTGATCCAGAAATATGATTCGACAATTACGGTAATCATTGGGCCTTATTACGACCCAGGCGAAAAACCATGGTGCTAATAGCACCATGGTCCATGCCGGTAACTTACCGACTCCGCCATGGAGAAATGGGGAAATACCACCCCATTATAAGGTTGGTGGGGCGGTAATTCCCCTTCCTCCATGGCCCTTCCTCATTCCCATTTTTGCCCCATAGGGCTCAATGGGAATGGGGAAGGCGCTAAGTACGGTACTGCAAGTTGCGGTACCGTACTTAGCACCAAGGTCCCTTTGCGGGTCCCTACTTTAACGGCTGGTGTAGACCAGCCGTTAAGGTCGGGTCCCGCAGAGGGACCTCGTAATCAGGCGCTAATGGGTTAACGGCGCCGCAGTCTTTTACGGCGCCGTTAACCCATTAGCACCAGGGTCGTAATGAGGCCCATTGATACTCTTGCCTCCGTGAGTGGGATGGCTGGAGCTGGACAACTTGGTGAACTTCCTTGAAGAAGTAGAAGGGCTTACCCTGTGGGTCTCCCCCATCGTGACTACAAAGAAGCCTAAACAACTGTACTCTGTCTGCAAATGTGTGGACATGCACCTTCTAAACAGGGCTATCAAGCGAGAAAGGCATATTACCCCAACATTGGATGACATCTTTGCGGACCTGCAAGATGCAGTGTACTTTTCCAAACTTGATATGAGAGTTGATTACCACCAGTTGGTACTTCGATCCGGCATCCCGATATGTAACAACATTCACCACGCACAGGGGCCTGTATAGGTACAAACAGTGGCACTGTTAATATCAGTGATGTTATTTTGGTTTTTGCCATGTCTGAGTCTGACCATCTAGAAAGGCTGGAGAAAGTCCTCAAGAGGATACAGCAGATGGGTTTGACCATTAACAAGGATAAATGCGAGTTTCTGAAGAAAAATATCAAATTCTTTGGGTTTGTGTTGCAGGAGGGAGGCATATTGGCAGACCTGGCAAAGGTGAAAGGCATTCAGGAGGTAAGCCCCCCCCCCCCAGCAATGCATCTGAGGTGCACAGCTTCCTGGGAATGGCCACGTACTGTGGTAGATGTATCAAGAATCTGGCCACATTGTCGCAGCCTCACTGGAAACCAAGAAAGAGCGTGCATGGAGGTGGACGCCCCTGGAGCAGTTGGCCTTTTTAGAGCTTCAAGGACACCCTCACTGCCAATGACACAATGGCGTTCTTCGACCCAGGGAAGAAGGCAGAGATCATCATGGACACAAGTCCATTTAGCCTGGGAGCAGTGCTGCTGCACCCTGACGCCAACGAGGAGGCACAACCAGTGGAATTTGCGGGCAGGGCGTTGTCGTCATTCAAACAGAAGTACTCCCAGATCAAGCAGGAGGTACTGGCTGTGTTGTGGGGCTGCAAACACGTTTATCTGTACATCTTTGATAAGCCTGTGACAGTCACCACAGACCACAAGCCTCTGATACCAATAATGGCTGGTTCAACATCCAAACCACCTGCCCATATTGGGAAATAGCTGCTTGCCCTCCAGGAGTACAATGTGGAGCTAGTGTACAATCCAGAAAGTGCCAATGCGGCAGATTACTTATCTAGACACCTCTTTACGTCAGATCAGGCCAATGGCAGCCTTGAGGAAGAACAGACAGAAGAGTTCATACAGTCGCTCGCAGCAGCTGCAACCTCCAGATCCATGTTTCTGGATGATATAAAAGCAGAGTTAGCGGAAAATTAGTGCTTCCAGATCATGCAGACAGCGGAGGAGTGGTGAGTTGAAGAAAGTACTCACAAAACTGGACAAGCGTGCTCTGGCGGATATGGAATGAGCTCACATGTACCATGGATGTGCCTGTTTTAAGAGGATCTGAAAGGGTGATACTGGAGAAATTGACACATAGGATGATGGAGCTAGCGCACAGAGGCCATCAGGGGGCAGCTAAGACCAAGGTGCGTATCTGCATGAAAGTCTGGTTTCCTGGGCTGGAAGAGAAGGGGGATGCGTTAATCAAAAGTTGCATCTGATGTCAGGTGGCAGCCCTCCATTGCAAAGAAACTCAGATTGAGACCATGGACAGAAGCTGCCTGCTGTAGGACATTGTGCACATGATTTTGGGTTCACTTGTCAAGATACGCTATTCCTTGTGTTAGTGGACCAATGGTCAAGGTACCCTGAGGTGGAGTTTGTGGAGTCAATGTCCCTGGGCGATGTTGTTCCACTACTAAAGGAGGTATTTGTCACGCATGGATTGCCCATGGAAGTATGCACCAACAACGGACCCCCATTTCAGAGCAGGAGTTTCTCTGAGTTCCTGCATGCACAAGGAGTTCACCATTGAAAAGTGACACCCATCTGGTAACAGGTAAATGGGTAGGTGGAGAGATTCATGCCCACCCTGAACAGGGTATTTTGGATAGCGCATGGGCAAGGTGAATGCGAAAGAAGAGTGCTGTACAAATTTCTATCCAAATATTATACAACCCCCCCCCCATTGTTCCAACGGGGTACCACTGGCAGAAAGCACTGTTTCACAGGGTTCCGAGAGGGCTCATCCCAGAGTATGCACATCGCAGCCCAGGTGTCATTGATGACCAGGAAGTGCTCAAGCAAAAAGCAAATGAGAGGGATAGTGATTGAAGAGGCCTCCAGGACTATTTGTTGGAAGTTGGGGATGAAGTAGTACTGTGCCCCAGGCAACCAGGGGGAAACTGTCTCTTCCACACAAGCCTGACCTGTTCAGTGATGTGGATATACATGGGTCAATGGTTACGGTGTCAGATGGGCAGGACATGGTAAGCAAGAATTCCATTATAGTTTCCAGAAAGTTGGTTGAATCGGCAGGTCACGTGGGATGCTGCCCATGAAGACGGGTGGAGGCGCAACCATCATGTGAAGGGGATGAAGATGCAGAGAAGAAGAAGATGGAAATGGTGCAGCAGTCGAAGGGAGAGGCACCAACTGGTGCAGGGATGTCCCTGAGGAGAGCATGGAATGATGGTACCCCATGAGAGTCTCCCAATGTCATCCCAAATATCTCCAGGATTTTTAAGTGGAACTTCCATCAAGCTAAAGACAACAGTTTGGTACATTGTTGTCACCACATGTTTCATGGTACCAGTTTGTAAGTGTGTGTTGTTCTTTTGTTATGGAAAAGGAGGATGTGTGTGTCTTCAAGGTGACCGTGACGTGATACCTCTCAGTGCTGAGGATAAAAGGGGCAGTCTGTGCTGCAAACCGGCATTGCAGCAACAGGCCCAAACAAATCACACTGCATTTGTCTGTCATTACTTCTAGCGGGGGCGGGCTGGACTAGGACACAGACGCAACCCCGCCAACTGTGAAAATAAAGAGACAAATATTGGTGGGTAAAGAGTTTGAATGAGGGGGAATACAGGAGTAAGAGTGGGATTATTTTAAGGTCTGGTAAGTATCGGCAGTCAAAATTGCGACGTGCCATCATGGGAGACACTCCCCTTATGCATTTATTTAAGGCGCTTCCTAGATATAAAGATAACATACTTAAATACCATTTTCAATTGGTTCGTGGCACTGCTGGCAAGATGTTCATGCCATGGCCACAGGATGGAACCCTTTCAAAATCAGTGTTGCAACACATGCCGTCATATCTGCATGCTGCGCACACAGGGAAAAAGTCGCAAAAGCGATTAGCCATTTTAGAATTGTCGAACATGTATGGGGATGAGACGTAAGAGCCACCTGAGAGAGAGTGGAAGCTTAATCAGCATGAAGGGCAGGGCACAGCACCCTCGGTTCCTCCTCCTCCTCAGAACATCAATCGATCTTCCAAAATACAGGGACTAAAAAATCCATTGAAAGAAATAAAGATAGCGGCAGGGTAAACTAACCTCACATATTCGCCTCCCCCGCCTATATGGTTAAAGATGCTTTAAACAGAGCTACAATACATAAACAAAAGCTAGTGTCCACACGCAATGAGTATAACGAACACTGCAAGCTGCAGGCAAAACTGACAGAGGCTGAGGAAGAGAGACAAAGGTGGGAACAAGGGAGTAGGAGGACAGATTCTGCTTAAATTAGATGTAAGAAACACATACGATTCCAAAGAAAGGCAAAGGGAAGTTAGAGAAAGACAGGAGAAAGAAGAGAAAGAGAAAAGAGGAAAAGAGCTACAACCATTGGTAAGAAGGGACAGGAAAAAGAAGAAAGAGAATGGGACAGAATAAATGAGGAATAAAAGGAAAGGAAAAGGAAACATGAGGAATATAGAGAAAAGGAGAGAAAGTGGATAGAAGAGAAAGGAACTAGAGGAAAAGGAAAGAGAGAGAGAAAAAGAAGAAAGGGGAAAATCAAGAAAACAAAAAGAAGGAAAGGAAAGGGTGAGAAGACAAAGAGAAGAACGAGACAGGGCCAAGAGATGAGAAGAAGAAGAAGAAGAAGAAGAAGAAGAAGAAGAAGAAGAAGAAGAAGAAGAAGAAGAAGAAGAAGAAGAAGAAGAAGAAGAAGAAGAAGAAGAAAGACAAAGGACAGTAGAGTGAGAGAGAAGGAAATGGAGGAGGAAGGAGACAGGGAGAGAGAATGAGAGACTTGATGAGATTGTCTGGGGACACATGCTTCAGGAAAAGGAGAGGGACAAGGAACGAAAGCAAGAAGAAGAGAGAGGAGTGTTCAACGGCATCATAGGGAAGTGGAGGTGATATTTAGAAATTGTACGCTCCCAGATGAAGATGAGGGAGTAGCCTTGCGAAGGAGGATTGGTAATTTGTACAGAAGCAGAAGGGACAGTGGTGTCCAGAGTAAAAAAAGGAGTATAGTAGGGTCCCTGTAGAGAGGGCAAGAGAGTCCATTGGCAAAACCAATGAAGGGATTGTGTGGGACAGGTCCCTTGAAGAGATTCAACTTTGAAGATCGTGAAGATGAAGGAATAAAATGGAAGTGTGGGACACAATGTTTACAGAGGAGGAAAAATAAGAAGGTAAAAACGATGAGGCTGCACAAGCCCTTTATAACAGCTTAAAAACAGGACAAAGAGAGACTGTGCTTGGGCTTGGAAGGAGCCTAAAGAATACCAGAGCCTGTCCAAAGCTCTGATTCCCCGAAAATGCGATCAAAAGAATTAGAAGAACAAATACCTTATGTGAATAGGTTGAGAAATTTACCAGGGTGGAAGAAAATTAACGTGACTGGCGCCACACCCAAAACATGGGTCCCATTCTTAGAGAAAGGGGAAGGATGGCAGCAATATATACCATGGTCACAAATGGACAAGAACAATTTAGTGTGTTAGTTAACGAGTTTGGCATCAGGAGAGGGGAAATGGATCTATGAATTAGAAAGAATGACAGCAGTAATGAAGCTAGCAGTGGGTGACATAAAGTGCTTGCTTGTTGCCATTATTGGGGAGAGAGCTGACAATATTTGGAAGCGAGCTGGGTATCCCGGAATAACAGCTCAGAATACTGTTCATGATGGAGCACTGTTTAACAACTGTAGGGCAGATGTATGAAGAGCGCTCAGAGTGCAATACCTCAGACATGAGTGCAATCATGATGCGCAAAATGCGTGATGACTAAGATCCGGTTGCTTGCATTCAGGAGATTCAATAAAAAGGGCAACTCAAAACGAGAGAACTGTGGGATAAAACTATATCTATATTCTATCATATATTGTGTCAGGGATTGCCTGAGCCAGTCGAAAATTGAAAAAGATAGTGGGGATGGCAGCAATACTGTGGCCAGAGATTCAGTTGACTATAGATCATCATTGTCGATTAAGGCAAGAGAAAGCCAGGAAGAAACTTGAAGAAAGAAAGTTAGAGGAAGCAAAACTAGTTGAGAAAAAGTTATCAAAGTTTTCAGTGGAAGGAGGAGTGTTAACGAGTTGACAGGGAGTGGTTACACAAGAAGCACAACAGGTACAGCCAATGGCTTGAGGGAAAATTGCAGGAAGAGGAAAATACAAATATTGGCCACAGGGTGGGGGGTGGTTCACCCATAGGTAGAGGATTTGGATCTCAGGCTCCTCTGGGAGGAGGGTTTAATGAGAGACAACCTAGATTTTGTATAAAACAGTGCTGGACGTGTGGAAAAATGGGGCAAATTTCCCAAGCTTTTAGAAGCAGGGGAAGGATGCAGCAGAACTGGCAAGATCCAAGAGGGTGGACAGTATATCCTGCACCGTATAGTGCAGAAACAACTGAATATTATGCACAGGCTCATAAGCATTATGCCCAAGCTCATAAGTATAAGACATAATCACCACAAATATAACATGCACAACAGGGAAGGCCAGTGCAAATGCAACATGAAATGATGCAAAAACAGCACGTCATATTCAGACACAGCAAATATAGATGGCACTACAAGCACCCACACAAACAGAATACCATGGCAACATGGAACACAAGTGCAGGGCCTCTGATGCCTACACCCAGAATAGGTTTGACCGTGGCGGGAGAGAATCCTTTTGCTGGTACAGGCATGAACCTATATCCTCAATTGGACAGCTCACTGATTGTTTCGATGTGTGCCTTCCTATCAGTTACACACAAGAGGAACCAAGGGTCAGGTGACCATAGGTGACAATACATGTTCCTTCCTTGTTGATATGGGGTGATCAGGTCCTGAGTTAGGGAAGGGAAGTACCCAATGTCAGGCATCGCCATGAATGCACAAGTTTTTTCTGGGGTGACAAGTATGGTTCCTTTTACTGACGACTTACCTATCACTATAGGAGAACATTATCTTTTAATGCCACTATTGAATTCCCGCAAGATACCAGTTAACATGTTGGGGAGGGACTTAATGAGCAAACTCAACTTGACAATATCTTTCACTGACTATTTTACAGCCAGAGAACACAATGGGGCGTGCCATGGAACCCTGAAATATTTCTTTATGGAGTACACATAGGGCCTCATTACGAAATCGCGTCCGGGTCCGGGTTCCCAGAATGGGGAATTACCGGGCCATTCTGAGTTTGGATGGCCTGGTAATTCTTCCCCCCAGGAACCCGGGCCCGGACCTTCCCCATTCTAATTTCAACCCCCATAGGGCTGAATGGGAATGGGAGAGGGAGCAAACAAAGGGCCAATTACGAGTGGCCTGTTGTTTGCTCCCTCTTCCCCTTGCGGGACCCGGTAACAACACCTGGTTTTACCAGGCGTCCTTACCGGGTCCCGCGAGGGGACCTCGTAATGTGGCGGAACGGGTTTAACGGGTCCGCCTCCTTTTGCGGAGCCCGTTAACCCGTTCCGCCAGGGTCGTAATGAGGCCCATAATGTTAGCATGGCTTCCTGGAATAAGGGGTAAGAAATGATGTGCCTCTCTTTAGAATGTATGTTCAGACCAGAGGTACATATGGATGAGGAAGACGGGCAAGTGATTCCAATGGAATTAGAAGCAGTCATAGTGAAAGAAGACTGAGTGATTGTCTCATAGCTGTCACTGTTGTCCTGGAGAACAATTGGAGACATACAAGATTACCTCAAGGGTATTGTGAGTGCCCCTCAATATTCAATCAAGTCTTCCAGATGGGAAATGTACATCTTGAGAGTATAGTGATACAATATGCAGCTGACATTTTGGTGTGCAGCGTGTGAGAAACCTGAAGGTGTCTCACCCGCTAGTCCCCGGAGATCTGTCATCCTGGTGGCAAGGACATGGCCATCACTATTGGATCCATTTCCCGGGGTGAACCAGTGGGGGAGGATCACCAGGATGGGGGCCTTCAGGGAGTGGCAGTGGGACACCGACAGGCGAGACACAGTACCCCCTTCCTTATAACACCTTTTCCCATATGACCCCGTAAGATATTTAGAGGCCCCACACCCCTTTTTCAACACAAACACTTTCTTACCCCGTGAAAGACAATGGACTAACACCAGAGCCGTTTACCTGACGTGTCCCAACACAAGGTCAGGCAGAGTTAGGCAATTGATAATAACTATACACACCTGTCAGCCCCTTCCCTTCCCCACAGGGATAAAAGGTAGAGCACGAGAGCATTCTTTGAGCAAAGACAAACGCACAATGAAACAGCTATTCCAGGATGGCAATTCAAACGAAAAAGAAAGGTGGTGAGACCGGAAAGGACAACAAAGAGGGAAGTAACCTTGCCCTTTTCAACCGAAATCCGCAAAGCCTCCATGAAAGGAATCATAACACCGGGAACTACAGCTGATGTGTGGTGTAACAGACATCTACGGTGCACAGGACCCTCCCACACTGATAACCAAGGAGGAGGGTCGTGCTTGATATTGTGGTATGGTCCTTGACTCAAGAGACAAAAAATGACAAGGAGGTCAGCACAGCTGGTGAATTGGAGGGAGAACCAATAGTAAACCGGATGGTGTTGAGTGAATGATGCAAACGGCAACTTGTTATGAACAAAGAACTTATGTGCTAAGTGAACTTTTAAAAACCAAGGGAAAGACCAGCTGCACCCATTCGAAAGACTCTGGCTGGTCCCCTTTTCATTACATTATAGTAACAAGAGGCCGAATGAAAGGCCAGAATAAAGTTTAGGTGGTCATACAAGGGTCGAGCCAAAACTCCTTGTACAATTGAAAGTCCTTAACCCATTACCAAAGTTTTGACATTGTGAAACAGGCGTGTGAGCCCGGCGGAGGGAAACGCTGTATGAACGATAAATGTGGAAAACCTGACTGGGGGCTTAAGGGAAAGATGACTGGGCTAGAAAAAGCTAAGGGAAGTGAATCATGCAAGGTATTACGGATAAGTCAACTGTGTGAAACTGGCGAATGTGAACACGACTGAGGGAAGCCAATGGTACAAAAAGGATCAGAGCCCGGTTGAGGGGGATCCACAGGTGAAGGGAACACCTGATTGGGAAGATTACTGAAAGGAATATTTTGGTTTTTGTTTATAGTACATCAGGCCCTCTGAGGCAAGAGACTTGGTGTAAAAGAGACTTGGCCACAGAAGGCCCTGATAATTTGGAAACAATCTGTAGGCTCATGCAAGAGAAGTCCAGGACTGTGCTGTGCTCAAGAGTCTCACCTTGTCCCATGCTAAAAGCATGGGGAAGGGAGACCCCAGTTATATCATCCTGACTTATCATTTTGTGAACACGTCTTTCTTTTCTGGTGAGCATTATCCCACACTATTGTGTCACTTAGCGGTAAGGATTGGCAATAGTTTCTTTTAGTATAGGCCCTTTTTATTTGACAAGACACCACTAGGACTGCCTTATTATTATTTGATGGTCGTACCTTGCTCTCATCTTAGATTTAGGTTTAGATTAGGTACTTTTCTCACCCATTTATACAGTTTTATAAACACCCTTGAACGGTGATCACTTGTGTCTGTCTTTACTGTTGCCACCATGAGTTCCCTACAAGCGCAACAGAAGAACAATGTAGAAAAGACTCAATACAGTTGATGTCAATCTTGGCAGAAAGGTGGTACAAAGTAGATAAGGAGAAATAACAATATTGCCAGGAAGAGATTTCGTACATAGGACAACTGATATCTCAGGGAGGAAGAAATGTGACCCCTGAGACAGCAGAGGCGATCATGAAAACAACCAGACCAAAAACAGTGAGGGAGATGCAACAATTTCTGAGCCTGTGCCTTGCAGGGCATGGGTCTTTGATTATAGTACACATGTCAGACCTTTCTTAAGAGGACTCAAGGAAGCTCAGAAGGATGACAGTGACATAGCCTGGACAGGTGAGATATTGATGGTTTGAAACAACAATATGCACAACACCTGTTTTATGGAACCCCAATTACACTGCAGTGCAGAATTGTTCTTATTCTCCCATTCAAATGGAGTGGTAATGACAGCAGTCCTCACACAAAAAACAACCCTAAGACACAAACCACTATCATATTACAGCAGTATCCTACACCCAGTAATGAGTGGCCATAATCCCTGAGAAAAATGACTAGCAGCAGCAGCTTTTTAAATTGAAAAAATCTACCAGTATTACGATGGACTGTGGAGCATATTGACCACACAGAGAGCATCTGGGTACAAGGTGATCATCTCAAATACAGCGATGAAAACTGTCCGGTGTAGAGTAGTGAATCCAGTCAAATTCATAGCAGAGCCAGTAGAGCAAGGAGACTAAGTACATGATTGCACCAAATATACAGAGAATCTTGATCTTGATGATGTACCATTTGTTCAGGAAAATTCCTTAGGAGGGGGGGAAGTCATCTTCATTGACAGTTCCTTAACAACTTTGAGACAGTGGCAATTGCTAGATTGCCTTTGCATTTTTCAGCACAAGCAGCAGAATGTATAGCACTTAATTTGGTACTTGAAACACATGAGGAAGTAACAGGGTATTCTGACTCCACCTATGTGACGTCAGCAGTACACACAAGATGGTTATGTTGGAAGAGGTGTGGTTTTCTACGCACAGACGGCACACCAGTGCAAAATGCACCATTATTGGACAGGCCCATAAACACACAGCAACTCCCATCAGACATTGCCATTGTAAAGTGTGCAGCTCATACTAAAGATGCAGATTTTCTGTTGCAACAAAGCCGCTGGCTTAAAAACCAAAAAAAAGCAGCATATTTTACCAAAATATCTGAATTTTACACATCACCCAATAAATACACATGTACGTAAAATATGGACCCCAATTCAATGAATTGCAGGGACAAGCAAAACTAGAGGAACAAGAGTTGTGGAAGAGAAGGGGGTGCTCATTGTCCCCCAAAGATGCAATGTGACGGCAGGGCAGCAGTGGAAAGCCAGTTATGCCCCTTGGATTACTTAATGTAGTATTAGATCAACTACATTACCCAGCACATAAAACATGAAAGAGTCTTGCAGCCTCAGAGGAGTGATTTGTACCAAATTTGGCAGAGGATGTTGCCTACTTAAAAATTATTTTATCTGTCAGCAGTATACTGCAGGGCACACACTGCGAGCAATGAGAGGAGCTATACCCTGTCCTACTGGACCTTCTAGCATTTTCTTATTGATTATGTGGATATGCTCCACATGTGTAACGGTTACAGATATATTCTAGTAGTTGTATGCCCTTTCTCTCGACGGATCGAGGTTGGTCCATGCACACATCCTGATGCCACATGTGCTGCAAATTTCCTCACACCATGAGCTCTCCCAATGTGGCGAGTGTGCAAAGTCCTCCGGTCTGATAATGAACCATATTTTGCAAACAAAGTGTTTGAGCACATCACAATCCTATTGGGTATTAAGCACAAATTCTCTTCAGTTTATCACCCAGAGCCAAACAGGGTTTGTGAGCACCTCACCAGCCTCCTCAAAGAATGCATTGCCAAGTTAAAAGTGACTCTGAAAAAGAGATGCAAGGACGAGCAAAACTAGAGGAACGAGAGTTGTGGAAGAGAAGGGGGTGCTCATTGTCCCCCACAGATGCAATATGGCGGCAGGGCAGCACCGGAAAGCCAGATATGCCCCTTGGATTACTTAATGTAGCATTAGATCAACTACATTACCCAGCACATAAAACATGAGAGAGTCTTGCAACCTCAGAGGATTGGTTCGTACCAAATTTGGCAGAGGAAGTTGGCAACTTAAAAATTATTTTATCTGTCAGCAGTATACTGCAGGGCACACACTGCGAACAATGAGAGGAGCTATACCCTGTCCTACTGGACCCTTCCAGCATTTGCTTATTTATTATGTGGAGATGCTCCACATGTGTAACGGTTACAGATATATTCTAGTAGTTGTATGCCCTTTCTCTCGACGGATCGAGGCTGGTCCATGCACACATCCTGATGCCACATGTGCTGCAAAGTTCCTCACACCATGAGCTCTCCCAAGGTGGCGAGTGTGCAAAGTCCTCCGGTCTGAAAATGAACCCCATTTTGCAAACAAAGTGTTTGAGCACATCACAATCCTATTGGGTATTAAGCACACATTCTCTTCAGCTTATCACCCAGAGCCAAACAGGGTTTGTGAGCGCTTCAACAGCTTTCTCAAAGAATGCGTTGGCAAGTTAAAAGTGACTCTGAAAAAGGGATGGCTCCACTGCCTACCCTTCCCTCTATTTGTATTATGTAATCAGCCTGGCCCAGGCCATTGCCTGACTCCTCACAAGCTGGTGACGGGATGCTGTATGTGTGTACCTCTTGCTCCTCCCACTCGAGTACAAACTGACGAGCATAGTTTTATTAATGTACTTGGAACTAAAATATATGACTACTTGACTGCTATGATGGCGAGTCTTGCTTTTATGTCTCAACAGCTTTGTGCCTGGCAGGGGAGGTGAAAGAAGAATGATAAGACAGACAACAAATTGATCCAGAAACCCCCAATATTATACCCTGGAGACTGAGGTGTTTGTCACAACGCTGGCACAAGCCACTCATTAAAGGACCCCCCCTTGTAGAGGAGGTCACACCCATGGCGGTAGGGTGCAAGGTAGAACAGCCTTGCTGCACCTTGGTGATGTTAAACCCTACAAAGGAGAGAGCCCTCCTGCTGCAACTCCCTGAATCTGAAGGTGAAGAAGAGACGACATGAGTACAAACTAGGTCAGTTATCAGAAGCAGGCAGCAATCAGCGGAATGAGACTGATAATAAATTGATTGGTCCTAATCAGCAAACTAAGAGAATTTAGTGAACATTTCTCCTAAAGAATCTTCCCTTCACAAAATGAAAAATAGCACTTTTTGCAAGCAGAGAAATATAGACACTAAATGCTTCCTCTACAGATGCTATTGTAATATAAATTATTTGTTTCTATATAGTGGACACATATTCAGCTTTAAGAACAAGAAATATAACTCTCACTGCTGTTCTAAGAAATCCTAAGACGTGTTTTATTCTTGAAAGAGGGCTTCTTGCCATAGTTGTGCAGTTTTTCCTGTAGACATTAATATTTTGAAGTCAACGTTAGAGACTCAGTGAAAAGAAGAAAATAGGCCTTTTCCATTTTGTTAGATACTCGCTTTTGGCCCACATACAACATAATGCATGTGGTTATTTAAAAATATGGATACACTAGCAATAATGCTTGTAGCTACATTGTTCACATTTTGCAGCCTCTATTTTAGTATTCTCTTCGGATTATGGGATTACTCCTGAATAATGTATCTAAACCCATTTACAACAATGTGAACCATATTTACTGTGATAAATGACAGAACAATCCAAGAACGTTGTGTGGTTACCAAGCAGATAAATAAAAAACACTACAAAGAAATGTGATTGATGACTTTCAACATGTGAATGCATATATGAATGATTCTACCAAAGTAAATAACAATTTGTGGTACCAGCACATGAGCCAGGTAGGGAGAGGAACATCTGAAGAGAGATCCTATGTGAGTTCCCTGATTAACTACGCCATGGACGCTCCCAGAGTTTTTATAGCCACAGAAGTACCCGCACAAAAGTAATATTGCCTGATGCACCTGGCACTTTGTCGAACTAGAAGGCAATTAGAAGGGCCAGACTGCCTCACTGGTGTGGGTGAACAAAGCAAAATCCCAGCGAGAAGATAATTATATACAAGAGATGAAATCCATGATAAAAACTGAAACAATGCACAAGGTAATAAAATGGGCAATCTAGGACAAACAATGCAGGGATTACAATAGAAGAAAATTAAATGCTGCAGTTCAATGACAATACAGGGAAAGAAATACCTGGATGTTGGGCACAGGGCCAATTACAAATAAAGGAAACAGTGCTTAAACCTGAGTTGTGGACCGACAGACTAGTGGTATGCGAGGCACTAGTGTTGCTGGAACAATGGGGAGAGGTTTTGGTAAATGCAAATGCACAATGTCTCGACCTGTGGTTCAAAATTACAAAGTTACTCACATGGATCAACGATGATGCAGATAGTACCCCTAAAAAATACCACCCTATGCTTCCAAAATAATGGTACAACAAGCATTGGGAAACATACTGGGTGTGAACGCATCACTGATGTGCCAGGCATGAAAACAGGAACTGCAGTATTGATGGACCCCTATTGGGCTTGTGGATCCAGAGCATACATGGAATTGCCCCTAAATTGGGGAGGGTTATATTCCATAGTGCAAATTAACATACCCACTCTGGTAGTACCCTAAAGCAATATACAAACTACCAACTTCCCTATAATGGATGCACATTTAAGGAAAAAGAGGTCCTTTCCCATCAAACACAGTAAGAGGGAACATTATTTTTCAGCAAAACCACCTAAGGCCTATTATGACATACTGGATGAGCACAAGTTATTCAGCATGACAACAATGGTTCTCACAGCCATCTTTCTCCCCAGATTGCAGTCGGCTGCAAATGCTAAGTGGCTCCAAATAACAAGGCAGGAGGTATCGAAAACAATTAATGCGACCGTGAAAGGCTTTAATTCCAGAAGGGAGGAGTTAAAAGCCATCAGGTTAATTCCCTCCAGGACAGGTATGTCCTTGATTTAATAACAGCCATGGAGGGTGGCATAGTTGCAAAAATAGGACAGTCTTGCTGTACATACAAACGTGCCCATGATGACGAAAATGGAACGCTCACAGAGGCCATAGCCATTTTAACCGAATTATATGAAAAAATGGAGGAGGAGATGAATTTACCTATAAACGTTGACTGGTGGCATTATCTGTTCACCTGGATACCCTTCTGGCTGGCCAATGCATTTATGATACTAATTGCCATAGTAGTGTTCTTACTACTAGCATTTTGCATTCTATGAATAGCAATCAATGGGTGTAAAAAAGGCTACCAAAGACTCATGACCAAACTCAGACAGAAAACCTGCTTCATGCACAAGTGAAGGAAATCTCTATTACACCTCCAGCGGAAAAAATATTTTATCCCTGAGACTCTTGCAATTATATTGGACGTTGGGTATTCTGCAAACCAGACAGGGAGTTCTGTTACATGCTCTGCATTGTGAACGAACACATAAATAATACAGGCAACTTGAGGTGGTGAACAAGATATGGATACCCAAAGTGCCTTATGCAGAGGAAGGTAAGATTGAGGGCATGGCTGAGGAGAGGACCAGAGGGGGGAATGTCGAGAAACAGATGAATATGTCAGTCATGGTCACTGGCCCTCCCTCCCTCCCAAATCCTGCAGATGAAAGGCATTTTGCTCTACAGCAACCACATCAGCCTTATCCCAGACAAATACAAGAAGAAATGACCTTGATGTAACTTGATGTAACTAAAGATGGTAATACGGAATGAACTCACTGCCAACTGACAACATAAGTTCAATAGACACAAAGCAAATATGCACTACCATGAAGAAACACGAACATCAGGTCAATAGTACATTTAGATACGAAGAATATTGCTTGCACCATATATACATCAAGAATATAACCTAACCAATATATATGCTGAAACGCAACATGAACGAAATACACATATAACTTGCTAACATAGAAACTCAACAGTAATGAGTGGCCATCTTTTCTAAAGGGACAACCGAGCCGCATTAGATTGAATCAGAAGCCATGAAGCTGCAGGCAGGTTTGACTTGCTGAAATACAGATTCAGGATGGACA
The DNA here is from genome assembly GCF_040938575.1 of Ambystoma mexicanum. NCBI lineage: Eukaryota > Metazoa > Chordata > Amphibia > Caudata > Ambystomatidae > Ambystoma > Ambystoma mexicanum. Next base: position 916,235,980 of record NC_090928.1, on the reverse strand, counting down.
GAGGCTGCGCGCCCACTTTCCAAGGTTACTGTGAAATAAGGGAGTTTTGGATGACTCCGAAGAAAAATGAAGATATTAATTCCCAAGGCAAAAGACATATTTCTTTTAGATTAAGTAAGGAACAAACAGCCTTTGAATTCCAGGTTCTGATTAATTAGAAACTTAATATTGTACAAGGGACACATTGACTAAGTAGCAAGAGAGGGTAATAAAACTTGCATTAATATTAGCCAAAATCATAGTCAAAGCAGAGTAAAGTAATTCAAAATGTGGTATTCTCATACGTGACTTATAATTGGAAGACGCAGCCTATTCATTAGCTCCAGACACTGATAGGCACCTGCATTGACGCCCCACAAATTCCCAGAACAGAGGCACCTTACAAGACCAAGTACAAAGCTAGATGCCCTGGATCATAGCCTAGGAAATCAGGGATGGTGTCTTATTTAATTAGAAGAAAGCAGTTCCTTGGTTTCTCTCCCCCTACTCCTATTTCTGCTCATGTTCTGATGACTTGCCAAGGGCTCAAGGTTGGTAAGAGAGGTGCCAACCAATCAAAATTCCCAATGTGATGCCACCCAGTACATGTTGCATTAGCCAATTTCCTATTGCTGAGAGGATGTCTTTTTTACATTCATCAATGTAGGGATGCTCTATGGTGGGGTCATCGGATAGCTATACCCAATTCTGTATATGCATACAATTCCCCTAACCAATCCCCCAACCCTGTAGGTTTTTGTAACTAAGATTGTAGTCATACGTCAACCATGGCGTGTTCATCATTTATATGTTGTTCTGTATTGAAACCTGGGAGAGCTCTTGAGACTTGTGCACTTATTGATGTCCCTACTTCATTTGGATTGTTAATAAAGCAGGCTTTTGCCATTCCCTTTGACTATTTCTGTGATTGGGTGCAGGATTTCCCGTTCTGCCTGTTCCGCATATGCATATGCTGGGGCTTCCCAGCGCACCTTTTCCAATAACCTTCCCTCTGCCCATGTTACCACAAAAGGCAAAGGAGTTATGTCTCTTGACGGTACCTGTTTTAACTTTATGGTTGGGATCACGGTTGGTTTGTAGAAGTGCAAGAGCTGAGTAGGTGGTTTATTCACTACTCACCCCTGTACTCATACAGAGCAGAAGTCATTTTATCACAAGTAATCCAGTGCATACCATAAAGCAAGTCCTGCTACTAGAGTTTTGGTGGAAAAGAGGGGAAGGCCCAGCTGGTGACCAGGCAAATGGGTGTCTTCCTGATTGCACTGCATCCCTCTTTATGTTGGCTGATTACATGGAACTTGATTGACCAGTTGGTTAGCTCTGTTCATAGCAGGTGGTGCTTGGGCCCGGGAACATGGCAAAGGACTGGGTCCAGATTTTTATGGGGGTCGTCTGGCTGTATTAGTGACGTAACCTTTCAAGCATTTTAACACTTCTGTATGGCCTCATTCTATGGCCAGACACAACCGATCATGCGTTGTTTGACCAACCAACTGGTTCCTTCAGCCCATCACTTGCTTTGCTGGAAGGGAATTGGGAAGGCACCAGGGTCAGCAATGGGGTGCCAGATAGATGGCAATGCCTACCCCTAGCTGAATTGCTGCATAGATTCCTGGAAATCTCTTAACTACCTAGACAAATGCACAAACACATACGCATGAACACGCATGCGTACACACAGTCACACAAATACTTTTGGAAAATTAGAATATGTGATATTTTGTATGCCATTGAAAAACGCTTTGTAAATCAGATCCTGGGTCTTTTGTAAGTAATCAATACAAAGAACAGAAGGCTCACATTTTCCTCTGAAAAGCTACGTTCTACTGCATTGGCGGGCGTGCATATGATGCGTCAGCACACTAAACTAAATCAAGGATTACTACAAGTGAATCAAGTAGGTTTATCATGATGTGCTGCAGCCGTGGAAGCTATAAAATGATTACTCGTCCCACTCCATGCTATTTGCACTCATTACATCACTTAGCAACACACGCTGTGCCCTGGCCTACAAACAGCGGGTCTCCCCTTCCCTCGCGGATAATTCAAACACAAATTTTGCTTGAATAGTAATGAAAAAATCTTGCTAATATACCCCAAGTAATGTAAAACACGCCCGAGGAGGCTTATGAATCACAATAATGCAATACGTGTAGATGTTTAAAATCAAGTACATGTGTTTACATACAATACGCGAATGAAGGCATGCAAATATGTTTTTGCTTTATCCTTCAGTCACAAACATATCCGGTTTTAGGGGTAAAACCATAAAGGAAGGAGTCTACAAATGACGTGTTATTTGGATTATGAGCCGCCAGTTAAATAAGCAAACTTTGTCAAGCTTTTGTTGTAAAAGCGTTTTTGTCTTTCTTTGCACTTAGCTCTTTTGTGACCTTCACCGGAAACAGATTTCTAGCAGAAAACCACGCTCTGAAGTGTATGGTTTGTCACCCAAATCGTGTGCCCCATCTAGTGGTAGACATAGGACATTACAATTCAATTTTACCTGTTTTACCCTCTTGTCATAATGGACGTGTTCCAAGATAATATAATTCTAGGCCAGGTTTTGTGATTATGCTATGGAGGCTTTTGTGGCGTCCGAAATATAATGTCTATGTTCTAGTCCATCATTAAGATGAGTTGATTTCGATTTTAATGTTCTCTTTAAGAGGAAAGGATCATAACATAAGGTTCGTTTATATTTAATATAAATGATGGTTGTCCACGTCAACGCATTCCATATATATTTGCAATGAAAACAAGTATGTGAAAATGTACAATATTTACACTGAGGTCAAAAGCATGCACATCACATTTGCAATAATGCTCTGATTACTTACGTCTATCTTCATTACACCAAGTCCTCCTCTTCCTCGTCACTGTCGTTACATCTCTGAAGTGCCACACTTGCTATATTTAATTTGCTCTAGTTTTCCCCCCCCCTCCCAGAGAAGTATAAAGCAAGCAACCTCCACAAACATCCTGCATGATTGGCTGCACGCCAGCCTTTTCAGAATGGAGGCATGATGGAAGGAGTCTTTTTTCTACATTGTGGTTCCCCTCCCCTATGTTGGGCCCCGGGGGGGGGGAGGGGGGGGCGGTCGTGGACCGCCGCCGCTATGTGCCTAGATAATTTGGGGCCCATGATACTGTGAGTTGGGCCATAGGGCCTGGGGCTCAGGGTCCATAGTTGCAGGCCTCCAGCATGACCCACTGGGTGGAGTGACCGGGCGACATGATGAGATGACAATAGGGAAGGACACGATGGGTGATGCCTCTTTCATTAGGGAATAAAACCCCCAAATCTGTAACGAGATAGGCTTCCAGTGGCTTGCTGGTGGGCGCAGGGTTCTGAAGACAGGTAAGTGTAGGATTCGGCACAGTTACCAGGCAAGTTGCATATTATGACTGAATCCTCCACAGTATTATTGATTTGCACCAGAAAGTCAAATGTAGGCGGTGTAATGCCTCTTAGTCTATGGCCCTGATTCAGGAGACCTGGCAAAGGGGCCACAGTAAGAAAGCTGCAGGTAAGAGGAACCCGCCCCATTCTCCTTCCTGTTTACAAGATTCTTCAGCAGACAGTGCAGTCTGCAGCAGAAGAATGGGAACCGAAGGGCAAATGCCTTGACCAAGAGGCAGAGAGGAAGGTGCTGCAGCATGTCACCTGCATAATGCAGTTTTCAAAGGCTAATTCTACCTCCATCAAACCCAGGTCAACAGTATGCCAGTTCAGGAAAATGGCAAAGAAGGGGCTCCTAATTGCCAACATCAAGGATAAGTTACTTGTGGAATAGACAGAGCCGGGTCAAATTGCAGAGCCCGGATTTTTGTGCAAGCTTTACCCACTGATAGGAGAGGAACATACGTTGGCAGTGCCATTACAGACTGATGAACTTTTATGCAATTTGACAGGCGGCGCTCAATGGCACCTGAGGAAGCTGCGTTGCACCATCCCACTGATAAGGTGGTCTCAACTCTGAGAAGGACTATGCTGCATCTCACCCTCCAGTAGTTCTATGCAAAGTCAATACATAGATGCTTTGGCTCTACATACCTCCATGCTTACCTTCAACATGGCCACCACATAACCACAATCTTTTCAATAGTACTAAGGCATTGATAATGCTTATCCAAAATCCTCTGTTATGCTCAACAGATTAGAGAGTCTAGCCAAACTGGCCACATGGTTTACTCCCAATTTGATGGCTTCTAATCTGTAATGTTACTGCTGTGGCCACAGTGACCCATGAGTAACAGCCCTGCAAATAAGCTTTGTGTGAAACTTTAGTATGTTCTATAGAGTACTTTGACTAGGTGTAAGCTGCTGTTTCCACTACATGTTATAAGAAATTTGAGCATAAGGTAAAGAGGATAAGGTAAAGAGGATTGTAGGCAAGAGTCCAGGGAGATGCAAGAGGCAGAGTAGAAGGGTAAGATGAGAGCAGACGTGATTGATCTTAGGCAAACCCAACAGAGTAAGTGTGAACAACACAATTACATTGTTTTTTATAACGCACTTCATGCCAGACTCCAGGCCCTAGGTTTGGAACCAGGGATCAAAGCTGTGCTGCTCGGAGCTATCTTGTTTACAAAGGGAGATGGTTACAGATTTGGGTAGTTTAGTAATGATATGCCGGATGAAGACTGACGATTGGTCGCAACATAGGACAAGGTGTTTAAAGAGGTAATGCAGTACATGAATTACGTGAGATGCAGGGAATGGTGTGCCGAAGGTGAATTGCAGCCCTTTGTTAAAGTGCAAGAGGAATTGTAGGTAGAGGATAACAGGTGGGTGCCTCTGACAAGCATGAGAACAAGTTTATTCCACATCAGATAAGGGACTTGGGTGCAGGAATGTGCAGCCTGAGATTGTAGACGGGCCTAACATGCCATAGGTCCAGAATGCTGTTGATTTTGTGGGGCCAATTGAGTGGCTTAGTCTGGATGAACGGCACTCCTTGGTGGTCATTGATTGTCAATCCATGATGGTATTAGACAGGGTTCATGGCATAGACAACCACTAAGGGTTTTATCAACCTTGTGTGTGATTTGTTTGGGAGAGTGGGTGCCCCAGAGACATTCATGACGGACACTGGAATCCAGTTTACAATGAGAGAAATGCATTTATTCTTGATAGATATGGTTATAAAAACTTGGAGAATGGTATTGTACCATCTACAGTAAAATGGGTTGATGTAAAGGCCAATAAAAAAATTTAAAAAAAACAAGGGGTGTATTCAATAGGCAGTGGCAAATGTGGGCCTGTTAATGATGCAATAAGTGGTACGCTTTGATCTTATCATATTGCGCCCCACTCTGTGACATAGGGCTCCCCTTTTGAATTACTAAAGCAGAGGAGAGTAGCCCACATTGATAAGCCATTTAGCTGGTAAGGGTGCAACTCGAAGGATACTTAGGAGGTTCGTAGGAATGTGTAGGACAAATAAGATGCATTGTGATTGCTAAAATTGTGTGAGAGACCTGGAAGTTGTCAGAGTAATTAGACTCTCAGTCTAATTTTTGGTGACGGTATATATATATTGATTTATTGGTTGACTTGCAAGTCAAAGAGACAGCAACCCATCCATTAACCCATTCCCTCCTAACTGAAGTGACCCGCTCTCCAGACCTGCTCCCTTTACGGTGAACTGACCACATTACCATGGAAACATTGAGAACATTTAGACTAGACCTTCTATCACATTTATCCCGCTTCCTGCCTTAAAAAAAACCCTTACTCATGCAGATATTTTAGTCTGTCTTCCATATCTATGCTTAGATGTTATATAGAAATCAATTCCCGGTTCACCATAACTGGATAGATATACTTCCGGTCTCGCCCACTCAAGCGAGGGACATATGGCCTCCACTCCTGTAATCACTTCCACCTTCTATGAATGACTCATTGTCTGATCTGGCCTATGCCAGTGTGATTCATTCGCTGTAGTCCAAAGGCCTTGTCCCAGTTACCTCGAATGACAAAGGGGCTTATGGGCAGCCGTTTGTGCACAGTTCTGTTTATAACTAGCAATCATTTTCCACAGCCAACATGGAAAATGGTGGCCTAGAAGAGTCTGCTTAAATAGAAGAAATAATAGCAACTATGGAAAGGGACATTGTCTGATCTCATTAGAAAGGTAAAACACTCCTTCTAAAGTATGATCCTGTAAGAGAAAAAATCCCCCTTCCACACCTCCAATTTTCACCATATTTGAATTTTTGATTTACTATGCCAGGGACTGCATACTACCAGACAATTAAAGTGGGCAATCTGGTAGGAGTGAAGCAACCTTTGAAGGTTGCGAAGGGGCGCTACAGTATTTTGACTCAAATATGGTCAACAAATTAGGGAGAAGCATGGCAATTCCAAATGGTGAAACAAGTAAAGAGTGATTTGATGCAGGAGGGCACAGAAGAAAGGAGACACATGTGGTGATGGGCATGTTGGCCAGGACATTAGTGGAGATTGCTGGACTGGAGGTTCCAGTCCAGAATGTGGAAATGGGTTCCTAGGGAAGAAAGGGAGCATGGATCAAGTGCGAGTTATGAATGCAATTGTGATGGCAGGGGCGAGACACTTTTGACACAGTCCAGAGACAAAGCAGGTGCATGTGTGGACAGAAGGCAGCGAAGCAACTCAGAGCATCTGACGTTTACTGCAGGGTTTACTAAACATGTTCATAGATGTTACGATTCATTTTATATGCTCTATCATTTTAATTATTTGTATTTGTATTTATCTGAAGAACTTGGATGTCAATTTCATTCAGAAATGTCTTACAATAACACAATAACAGATGGCTGAAGCATTCCCATGAAAGGTGCCTGTACAATAGCATAAGGATGAGAACAAGTAGTGAGCCTTTTTATGAGGGTGTCAAAAATTAGGACAAAAAAACAAACACACAGAAACAAAATGTATATGAGAAAACACGTGGCTTACAAAGGTAACATTAACCTTAAGGGGAAAGAGCTTCAAACTAAAGAGATGTACTATACACATATACACAATTACATTGCTAAGCATTGGCATAATTCTCCTATGGTTACTTAAAACAGATGGGTCTTCAAAGCTTTGCAAAAAGATCTTTGCGAAAAGATCTCACACCGAACAATATACCCACAATAAAAAGGCTGTCAATGAAAATACATGAATCCATTGGGAAGAGTTGCTGAAAACTCTCATAAAAAAAACCACTCCCACTAAAATGATTGCCTGGTAGTTCTGTGCTAAGGTGGGTTGCAGCATCTTTGGAGGTGTGCCAAGACAGAACAAGTGGCATCCCAGAGGTCTATGTGCATAGATATATACAGGCTTTCAATGATCCTATTTGGATCTCATTGGTTCTGTAGCAAGAATCCATTAGTTATGCTGAGAACAGATTAGTGCTAAAAGAGTGACTATCGTGGACACCATTTTATAATCACATACCAATTGCCATATCCAAATATCTACTTCCGAGTTCATTGCATCACTCTTTCCTGGCCCATATAAAACAACCTAAAAAGAAAAAAAAAGGTTAGAAATCATCAAAGCATTTTCTGCTATTCAAATGTTAAGGATATTGTCTTCTTTCGTTTTAACATTTCAACTATTTTATTCTACTTTGATTAGGAACAAACTTTTATTCAATCTTACTAAATTGTTTTTCCATTTTGCTTTTAATGTCAGATTCCACAACAACCTTAATGCGGGGTGAACAGATAGTTATACAACATCTGTCAGTGTTCAATTGAACTACAAAAAGTATACATTTTAGTAAATGAATGGGCTTTCCAGGACTGGATATACGATTCACAAAGATGTGCTCATGGCTTTTTCGTAAATGCTCCAGTAATCTTCAGATTTTGCCTACATTTAGGCTTTGTGAATCACATTTGCATGTATATGGATGGGCAAGGCATATCTATATTTGTGAATATGGTGGAGGAGTTGTTATCAGGTATAAGGGAGCAGGTGTAAATCTAAGATGTTCACGGGAAGCTCCTCTTTCACTCCAGAACACATCTTTGTGAAACAGGACTACTCTCTCCTTGCTGCAATGGAAATCCATATTGAAAAAAAGATGACAATGTTGTTTTGCCTCAGCATTCTCCATTCCTTTTGAACCTAACATAATTACCTCATTGCTACATTTCCCTCTGTAATCACATTTCTGCGAAGTCTGATATATTGCTTTGCAAATAGTGAAAACATGTTTGAGGATGATTATTCACCTGTCAAATTGCGCCCATTTTGATGGCAGCAGGGGTAGTTAGAACCATGTAGGCACCCGAGATGCTGTATAATATACAGTAAGTGAACATTTTTTTAAAGTCTTACAACCTTAATTAAGATGCCATTAAATAGTTATGATTTCCCTTGATGGAAGCCATGTAGATCTATTCAATTCCTTTGCCCACTTTTTAGATTAAGTCAATGGATAATTAGTTTGAATTTAATCACAGTCTGATGCAGTTCAGAAGTAGACGTGTCAGTGAATGTGTTTTGCTTCATCAATTCAAACACCTGTCCCTGCCAAATTATCTGACAAGTTGGCATCAATGAAATCATCATGTTAGGCCAGAACTTGAAGGACCCATATGTATTTCAAAAGAATAATAGGGGTCTAGAGAGTTTCAGTCATGAACTACAAGATAATGCTAAATGCGCCTCTTTATCATCCAGAATGCCATTGATGATCCACAACCATTTGGCCTTTCATTGTAATCTTAAATCACAGTTGAGAGTATTAGTCAAGTTCCCCTTTTCCCAAAGAGCTATTAAGCTAGAGTGTTCTTTTCATGAACAGGGAAGCAGATGGAGCCACAACACCACAGCAATGCTACACTCTTCTCCAGGAATGCCAGTTTCAAATAATCTATTGTAAATGTTAATGTTATTGGTTTAAACCAAGATAGGTATAGGAATATTTGTAAGGGTTAGGTTCAGGCTTACATTTAAAAGTAAGATTTGTGGTGTAGGGAAATGTATCCTGCATATGCAACAATGTGTCATTTTAAAAAGAAACATGTGAGCTGCAGCCTGCATCTGAAGAACACACGTGCAAGGAACCTGGGCAATGTTTTTAGCCCCTCTAAAATAAAAACATTATTGACAAGGCCCAAGATGAATTTTTCTAAGTACCAGAAAGTATCTTGCTAATTTCACTAACATTGAAAACTGCTCAATCTAAGATTAAAAGATGTGACTTGGACAGGATTTTGATCAGCCAATTCAATGTAATAGTGTTGTTCTGTTTTAAAGTGACTATTACCCCATGGAGAACACACAGAGGCTCATTACAAGTGTGCCGGTATTCTAGGGGTAGATCCACCATAATACCAGCAAATGGCTTTTCATATACCACCAGTCAGTCCGGTGGAATGTCCACTAGTTTACGTGTCATGGTAGCCAGTGTAAGTCCACATTTCATGGAGTCTCATTGGACTCCATGGGGGATTTTGCCAGCATTACAAGTGCTGCTATTACTGGCGCCTGAAATACTGGCAATTTTTGCAAGTTAGGTAGCATAATGATCGCCTGCTGTTAGTTCAAGGTCAATCCACCTCCTTACCGGCAAATCCATAGTTGGCCAGTGCAGTAATGGCTGGTATATGTTAATACCAGCACGTTATTACCACACTGGTCAACTCGTAATGAGCCCTTTTAAGTGCTACATTTCTGAATCAAGCACCATCTATAGGTTTGAACTGACCTGTGGTATTATTCCTTTCCAAAAACCCCCAGCTACAAGTTGGAATGGGAGAGGCTTTGTTCTCTCAAGGAAATGAAACTCTATTGGGGCTGAGCAATAAAATCTGATGACTATCACTGGAACTGTTGCTCAGGAAAACAGGCTCGGCAATCAAGTCCACATGTCCCATTTATGGCATGCATCTGTCTATGTGCTTGGGCTTAAATATCTTACACTTACAATGAATTCAGGTTGGCCAGTGTTTCCCTCTCATCTCATCTGATATTTAGGACTGGAGTTCTGTTTCAAAGGGGCAGCCAAGTCCTGGGATCACTCATAGGAGGTGGGACCAAAGTCATCAATGGCCCCAACAGCTTAATCTACAAAGGTCTTTATCATGGCGACAGGCCTCTAAGTCATAAATACTCCAACTATGAACTAATAGTATGGATATCAGGTGTTTTGGTACTGGGCAAAAAAACGAAAGACTGACATGTAATGTGTAAAGTGGCAGAGAGAGAAAAGAAATGCATTTTTCAAATGACAATGGATTCATCGATTCATATTTCTGTAGATAACCTTTTTACGACACCTCCTAGAGAGCACAATTTTATGAAATGTTCTGCTTTAAAATACCTATTAGATGGAGCCTAAATTAAATGTTAGTGATGTTAGTATCATTATGTAAATTAGGCAAATGTGTATTTTGTCACGCAGAAATGGCACCAGTGATTCATATAACCTAGCATCCATATTGGCGATCCTATTCATTTCAGATATAATTTTTGTGTAAAAGTCTCATCGTGTAAAAAGCCCAAATGTCTAACTCATTTACCTTAAATTGTATCAAGATGAAAATTGCATCATTATATCCAATCCACAGAGGGTAATCTGGGGAATCTATTGGTAAAATGATGACATGTGTAGAACATGCTGTTTCAGAAAGTTACTATTGTTTAATCCAGGAATCTTCAAGATTACATCACATCAAATAGGAGGGGAACTTGGTTTGAAAGTTACTCCCATCAGAATGCCCCCTTCATTAATATGCTCAAAGACAATGGAGTGGCAAATTTAAAATGATGTCATTTTCGGAAGACTGTCCAATCACATATATTGACTAATTAGTTTAGACAAATTATATACACATCTCAAACGGGTGTGGTTTCTGTTCTATAAAAGTTAAATCCATAGATTCTGGGTACACACTCATTTGCTCACTCACTCACTGACAGAGAAAAAGAAGAACGTGAGATAGGAGAATTGATAACAACAGGAAGGAGATGGAATTGATTGATTTTCTTTTGAACCCATTCATGGATTATAGGGAGAGCAATGTAATTGAAGCCAACAGGAATTAAAGTCCCAGCCCTTCTTCAGTGGAAAGACAGCAGAAAAACTGTGAAGCAATGCTGAACCGATCCTGCTGACTGATGCCCACCAGTTCCTAGAGTGTGAGGTTAGAGCCAGTCCTTAAGAGGGTGCCCACCTGCCTGAGAGACAGCAAAAAGTAATTCATATGTAAGTATGATATAGAGGGGAAATAATCCTGAGGGGAGCGATACTATAAAGGGAAATAGATTAAACCACAGCCCGGATTATTTGTAGATACTGAGGGCTGGGAATATATACATTGACTATACATACTGAGTAGGTAGGAAACATTTCAGAAATGTATATGCTTCTCGAATTAAACATTTAGTAGACTAGTTCCAATGCTGTGTGTACAGCCTGTGAGCTATTCTGTGATGTTTTGAGGAGGGAGAAGTAGAGCTGCAATTTTTTGCCAGGAAGGCTTCTAACTCATTCTCTGATATCCCACCCTCAGCGAGGAACTGGTCTATTAGTCATCAGCCAATCCATGGACGAGGACATCTGGTGTCTCCATAGACTGAGTCTCCTTGACCTCTTTTTTTCTTCCTCTGAGGTTCACACTTTTGGTCCCCTCCTCCATCTCTTTGAGCCTCTCCCTGTCAGGTACTCATTCCTCCTCCAACCTCTACCTCCTGCTTAGGCAAAGCCTGGCATGCTGGAACCTCATTGATCACACTATCTTCCTCTTCCTCTTCCTCCTCTACTCCTTTCACATCCCCAACTTCCTCTCCAAACCTTTTTTGCCAATAACTGGAAACCTCTCTACCTTCAATCCATAACCTCCTCCGAACCTACAATTGCCTTTTTTACCTTTCTGCCTTCTTATAAACGCCAACCTTCTGGCTATTTCCAAAAACCTCTTGGTTTCTTTCACACAACTGATCATCACTGTCCCCCGTAGCCTTGCCACAGTTTGTGTCCAGACATTCACCATGATCGTCCATCTCAATGTCAACAAATGCTTACTGTAGATCTCTTCACCAACCACTTCCTGGCATTCAGCAACTCCTCTCAGATTATTTCCAAACTCCTCCATACCATCACCAACTTCACCAGTATGTCCATCATCCTCCTCAATAGCTCCACTCCCTTCCATATCTTCCTCAACTGCCTCCTCCCTATAAGCAATCTATTACTCAGTATCACCAACCACCACCCCTAGTTGCCACATTTCCTCCATCAGTCCCCTAAAGGATTTGCACACTCTATTAATCCCCTGATTTTCACCTTCACCAACCTCATGATCATTATTAATACCCTCCTCATCATCAACACCACCACAAATCTGCTCTTTTTCCCTTCCCAATTCTTTATCTTGGTGCGCCTATGTCATCCTCCTGGGTGTTTAGCCCCCTCAAGCTCTTCCTTACTTGGTGTTTAGGCAGTTCTAATATGTGTACAACTACTGACCTTAATTGGGGGGAGGGAGCTAACACACCTTGCAAGAAAGGGAAACCATGCCTCTCCTAAAGGTAAGCTTTCTGGACAGAGGAAAAAGGCTTCACATTCAGGTAGGGGTAGCAGACTGACACAAAGGCACACTTAGGCCCTACACTTATCTTTAAAAAACACACAACACTAACATACTGAAATAGTAATTAATATTTGGCACATATAGATCTTTTCAGAAGAAAAAGGTGTTTAGCACATAAAAAACATTACACAATATACAGAATATTATGCAGGCAGTAAACATCTTTGAGGAATCTACTCGCCCCAATACCTTTATGTGGGCCCACTATCACAGTTAAGCAACCAACATAAAATGACCCTGGGGCAGAAAAAGGGAATCAGATAGCCTAGCAACACAGATACAATCGCCTATTGACTGCCCACATTACCACAGTGCCCTAAAGGCACAACCCACCCTTGTTATATATGGAAACTACTAGACCAAGTGGTCAGCACCACACACATCAAAGCAAGGGGTAACCAGACATTTGAACCCACAGGAAAACTAGTCCTAAAGGCACCAAAGGCCAACTCCAACCTGCCACATTAATTCTGGCTTTCTAGAGAATAGCATTACAATAATTAAAATGCACACACAAAGGGAAAAAAGCAAACAGTTGAGGGGTCATAAAATGTGGCCCTAGAAACTACACAAATATCAATTATGTCTTAATATGTGTCCTCACCCAGCCTTCTGTACCTCTCCTCCAACATCCTCTTTACAGTATTCAGACTCACCACTCTCCTCGAACCTTCTCCCTCCAAACACCTTCACTAATGTACTGAATATGTGGATATATCCTTTCTGTGAGCTGTAATCCCGGTAAGGGACTGTTTCTTTGTTTTCCAATTATGGCCAGACTGGTATCAGTTGACTTCTTACTGTGCATTTGGACTGATGTTGGGCCTACGAGGAAGAACCAAGGCTTTATTTGGTCTGCCTGCAATCTTGGAATCCACTCACCCATTTCTGCCACTCTCTAGTGCTACCTGTGAAAGACCCATGTCCCCTGTTTCCCTAGCATGTAAACTGCGTGCTGGAAAAGCCCTTGCAGTTGGTATACTGTCTGCAGTTCTCCTGGATATAAACAAATACTGTCTTTTGGTATTTTGCAACGTTGTATTTTCTTTTGGTGTGCTCTACTGGTAGACAATAGGTTAGTAACTTTGTCTCATTTGCTGGTAAAAAAAACTACCAGAAAACCTCACACCTGCAACATTGTATCAGGGGAATTCACTGAGGGGTTGAGGAGCATCTTTCTGAGGCTTTGAAATAATTTATTTTCTACCAAAGAATGTTTGGCAATCAGTAGAAGGATATACAGTATTCTGTGGCTGCAGGTGCCTGTGGGTGAATCAATATATATATATATGTGTTCTTTCTCCATGAATATGGATCTGGCTAGAGAGACATTCAAGCTATCTAAGTTGGGTAGAGAGCACTTAGGAATTTTCCATTTTTTGGGGGTTTGTTGAGGAGTTGACTCAGTGTCCCCCTAAGGTGCCAGCCATTTTCCTTAAAGGATCATTGTCCCACCTAAGAGGGTAATAGGTGATGTCTTGGTGTCGGTCAATGTAACATTCCGATGTCTCGTGAGGGGACCCCATGACTGTGGATAATAAGGAACTTTTTGAAAGTTAGGAGCAGAATTACAAATCTTTTGGAGATTAGAAATAGTTGGGCCACAGCATAATACACTTCCAGATCATGAAACGTTGCCTGTTCTGTGAAGAGGTGCATCAATGACTTTGATATCTCTTCAGAAGAGCACTTGAACGGCTGAGCTATCTTATCAGGATATGAGCCTGGGCCCTTCATGTTACACAAGGTGTCTATGGCAGGAACATAGACCTACTGATAACTCATAGCTGAGTGGAAAATACTGTGCTTGGAGAATGTGTTGTCTGTGTTGGTTCCAATGGTAACAATGGCAGTTTATATAGCTCACACCAAAAACGGTGTTGTCTTGGAATGTGAATAATTTAGCCTTGTAGACCAGCAACAGCGAAACAGTCAGTGATATATTTGCACACTGGGTAACAAGCTTGTGCATGGAGGGTATTACCTTTGGTGAAGATACTTGAAATCATATGCCTTGGGGTTGGGGATGAGAGTGAAAAGGACTACAGAGGGGAGTTGCAAGAAAGAGTACAGGTGCTCTTGTTGAAGGGAGATTATCAGACAGTTTAATGATGGTAGAGGTGTCAAAATATAATCTATTAAGTGGGCCCCCTAGAAGCACATGATTATATTGTTAGAAGTGTTGACATATTAATGAACGATGAACAAAAGAATTCCAGAGAAGAGTCGCTCCTTTTTAAATTCTTTACTAGCACCCTCACCATGTCTATATTACTCTTGGACTACCGACCAAGGAGTACATTTCATGACACCCAGCGTGTCTGGCATATCAGAGGCTCCCTTTACTGGAATCCTCCTACACAGCCATCCTAAATCTCAAGCATAGGGAAAGGTGTCTATTGTTTGTCATATTCCACTTGATCTAACCGAGGCAATAAGCAAGGTGCAAAGAACATTTCAACACACTGTACCTGAATCCTCCCTCATCAGAGGATAGCGTAGAGTATCTACCAATCATTACATCCTACCTGAACCACTCGACCATACCAGCATAGTGCATTTCATCTTTCCCTACCTGAACCATTGAAGATGCAAGAACTTTTGTGGATTCAACTATAGATATCGCTAAGGTGCATTCACAAATTTAACGCCCCATGGCATACAATGTTACTCTGAACAAAAAAACTGCTTTATTCAGTGTTAAAACACACATTTATGTAAATAAAAGAGAACCAAATGTGGCCCCCAAGCGTTATGCTACATTGGTAGCTGGTTTACAGAAATGAGAATTGAACTGCCTGTGAAAATCTCGCTTAGATCCAGTGCACACATCCATTAATTCCATCAAACAAATATTTCTCTAAATATTTCTAATTGTAATAGGGCAATCTAATTTCTAAGCAACATAATCTAAATCCATAATTGCATGACTGTTTATCAGTCAGTGTGTTCAAATACTTTCCTCAACATTTATATTGATCCTTATCGAATTGACCATTTAAAAATGTTATTTTATTTTCTCCAATGTCATAAACTATTATTGGTATCAGAGAAAGGTTATAAAGAAAATTACATTTGCTATATATTTCACATTAGGAATGTGTTCCCATATTTAACGTGGTTTGATTGGTTAACAGCATATCTATGTGAATGAAATACCAGGTCTAATAGTTTGTGCTATCAGTTTAGGACAAACAGAATATAGATTTATTTACACTATGTATACACAAAAGTTAGGATTGTCTGGTTTTCTGGAAGGGGAACAATTATCCCCTAATTCCCTTGTATGATTTATCTGTACCTAATTTGTGATCCTCTCACTTAAACTCTGTGTCATTAGTGACATTTTACAGTTCTTTTGAAATTGCATCTTTTTGTTTGAAATTAAATGGCCCAGGCTATTGCCCTTTTATACCAATATCACTTTTTAAACGACTGGGTTTTCATAGGTCACGATTTGCCAAACAATCATTGAAAGGCAGAAGTTGTATATCCTTTCACAAATCCAGTATCAGAATACACCTGTGAAAATACAGGGTCACAATGATTTGGCCATGTTTTCAAAAGATTGCACATTCTCTGTTTTGGGAAAGGCTATCAGTTATACACTGCACACACAGCACAGAGAAAGGCAAACATGCTATGTGTTCTTATTTAAATGCAATCACACTCAGCTTTGAATACTGTGAAAAGCGGATACATGTCAAACTAACATGGTACAACATTTGATTGCCATTTGGTTGGTGATAATTTATCAGCCACTGCACACTGTGCACAGGAAAAAGTGATGTGTTCACGTGGCCTTAAATATATTGATAACACAATGTTGCCTTTCATACTAAAATGTTAAGCATTCTATTTGCAAAGAGTCCATCCTACCCCCAGTGGCATTTCATCTCAGTACACCCACTCATGGGACTTAGCAGCAAAATAGTTATAGAGGGCATATTTCTAATTACATTGTGGACAATTAATACTCAGGTTTTAAACAATCTTTAAAATCACATAACCAGCAAGGATGATCAGATCTTCAAGCAATCTCCTAGTCAGCTATACCCCTTCTGTTCTCTTTCTCCCTCTTTAAAACCAGGTCTGACAGAGGTAAAATCTGCTTCAGTCTTCCTCAAGGATAAGGCTCCTTCACCTCCAGATATCATCCAAGCCCAAACCTAATCCATTTGGGATAAGAATACCCCTTACAGTAGCTTTCAGGGTCACAGATCTTCACCCAATTTTTCTGTGTGTTTCTCCCAATACATGGCGAACTATTTCAACACTGTGTCATGGTGACCTACCACTTTTTAATTGGCCAAGTCTTTCAATTGGCTTGCTTAATAGGGTGTCACTCCTAAAGAATACACCATTTAATTTCATAGGTTGATCACATTTCTGAACATGTCAGAGGATTGGGCTGTTTATATTGGAAACAGAATCATACTGCCCTCCAAATTGTCAACATTACACATTGATGAACTCAGATTTCTTCATTCCCATGACCCACATGAATTCAGGGACATGCAATATTATGAAATATGACTTTGTTATTAATATTTATAATTGTACCAATTATTAATACATGTACAGATATCGTATTAAGACTAATTTTCTAGGGAATACTCTCACAGTGTGAAGTGACCAGCGTAGAGTTCAGAATTTGATCAATGATATCTGACAAGTGCAGGTACGATTGCAATGACAGATAGTTAGAAAGGGCAAATGACATGGTTCTTTTCCAGAATTGACACAGGATCCTGGCTTGAATTCCGTCAATGGCAGCTAAAATCGTATCCAGATAAGGTATTTTAAATAGCGAACACTGAGAATCCACACATATTACAATGGATTGTTGGCTGTGCCAAGAGAGTTACGACAAGAATATAGTAAGGGTTTGGCAAATCCAGCACAGGACCTCAGTTTTATGGCTGTTGAGACAAAGCAAATTGGCATGCAATAACTGCTGTATCTCATGAAGGCAGCCCTCTGGAGATAGTCATCCTGCCATCCATGTATGAGTAAGGAATTAAACCAGCCCTGCACCATCCACATTGTTCACATGAGATGGCTTGTGTGGTTAAGCAAATGTGTCATATGATGATGGCAGATCCAAATTAATAGGAGCAACAAGTGACTGAAATCTCAAGCATACAACTTCTTCATAACATCCATGATAGCAATATCAGCTCCCTAATGTATGTGGAAATCTGACTGGACGTCTGAGAGGAGAATATTGCTTTGCAGGCCATCCATGAGGGTCCAACACTTCTCCAAGCAACAAGCTGGTGGTAGATCTCTCTCTCTTCGGCAGGTACCTCCCTATGGAACAGCCTTCCTGCCTCCCTGAAACTTGAGGAGAACCATCTCCGGGTCTGGAAGCAACTGAAAACCTTCCTCTTTGCATCTTTCACAATCTGAATGACACCTGGTGTAGTAGGATCGTTTGTCTGTTTCTCTTTGTTCCCTCTCCCTTGACTCATCTCTCCTTGAACCACTTGTGTATAGGCACGTTATAAATGCCATATCATATCATATCATATCATATCCTGCAAAAGCTAAGTAGCTTAGGTTCCGATAATCTTGCCTATGAAAGGGAAAGTGGAGGGTTG
The DNA here is from genome assembly GCF_040938575.1 of Ambystoma mexicanum. NCBI lineage: Eukaryota > Metazoa > Chordata > Amphibia > Caudata > Ambystomatidae > Ambystoma > Ambystoma mexicanum. The sequence goes on along the minus strand of NC_090928.1, from coordinate 916,217,789 downwards.
TAACTTGTGTAGTCTAACAGGATCCAAAGTTGATATTATTTAGTGGAAGTGTTGTTTGATTGAAGGAGGGCAATCACTTATTTGTAAACAGGCACTATGTGTTCTGTCCATGCAAATAGTTGGTGTACAGTGATGATACACACTTCTTGAACCAACATTCCCGCACCAGCCATATTCCCCAGTTAACACTATTGCATGCATACTGAATGTGTTCACTTACATGTTGTGCTCATTCTCTACATAGTATGATGCAGCTAAGGAGTTTTATACTTTGTGAACGTGAAATTACGTCTACAATTATAACTTTAGGAATTTGGTGGAGAGGGCAATTGTGCAAAATAAGTAGAAGATTAGGTAAGATTTAAGAGTTCAAACAGTTAGAATCAAGTGTAAAAACTGCACAAAAATATGTAACGTAAAGACCGATATATGCCCACAGAGGCATAATGTAATATTTCATTGGGAAACAAAGTATGAACTCAATGTTTTCCCCAAAGAAGAGGGGTGCAAGACAAAGAAAAAAAAGGGGTCATTAATCCTATACCCAAAACAAATTCTGCCTAGCTAGATTTTGCAGTCAACATAAGTGAATGTGAATATGGGAATCTAGCCACAAAAAAGTTATGTTCAGACCCATAGGCCCTCATTAAGAGTTTGCCGATATCCCACTGGTATTACCAGCACGATACCGGCAAACTTCCCTTACCATCTCCACCACCCGATATCCTGGTATTTCAGGGAAATTACAGGTGGTGGAGAGCTGGTATGTTCATGGGATGGGATTGCCTGAATCACTGGCACTGGTGCTGGTGATTCAGGCATGTCTTTGCTGATAGGGGCTTGATCTATCGGAAGGTGAGGCCTGCCAGGAGATCTCTGGCTGTCACCAGCAAACTTGAAGTGTGCCGGTCTCGAAAAAATGGCAAAGCCAGAATTACCAGCATTTTTTTCAGACCGGCACACCTGAAATGAGGGCTATTATGCTCCCTTTAATTCTGCTTAAGAGGAACTGTACCAAACATTCAAAGGGCCTTAATACAAGTTTGTCAGTAAATTGGCAGCATGGATTTACTACAAAACATTACCCTTACTCTGTCCTGTGGATTTAAAATGGGATTGAGCATGGTGGCACAGTGGGATTAATCCCAAATTGTGGAGTACATAGGACTCCAGGGTGATTGTTCATGGATTTTTCATGAGCAGTGATTCTGCGTGGTAAATCTGATGATTTTTGGCTGCAAGGTAGATGACTCAGTTCCAGCTGTTTGCGGTGCTGTAATGCCACTGCCACACTGTCACGTTTTGCAACACCTGGGCATATGTAATGATCCTCAAACAATTTTCATCCCGGTTACATTGAACAAGAATATTTGTCCACAACAGGTCCTTTTTTCAAAAATAGAAAAAAATGCCCAGCATATTTAGAACACTAACTCGCATTCTCGCACCAGACATCTACTTACCCAAATTAAACTTTTCACCAGATCATCATTAAATCAACCATGTTGGCTTTTGAGCTATTACACAAATAATTTTTGTACTGATTTCAACTAGTAAATGCTGAGGCTACCAAGCAGACCCATGCCATTCTGCTACATATAAAGAACATGCCACAAATCCTCTGATTGCCAAAAAGCTTTGAGGGGTCCTTAATAACTCCTGAGCACTGAGCACAGTCAGAACAGCATTTAAAAGAATGTCTGTTGCCATTCTACTAAACAAATGCAGGCGGGCACATCTGACCTAACACATTTCAGGCTCTTATTAAACCAGCACTATCCCACACAGCTGTTGAATGTGGTGGTGCAGCAACTGCATCCCTTTATCGAAAATAACATTCTTTTGAATTGGATGCAGGTTGGTTTACACCCATGTTATTGAACCAAGCTAGTGATTGTGGCCATTTTGGATGACGGATGACATCAGGCAGACCAAGGGCCTCATTCCGAGAATGGAGGTAGTCATGGGGCTATTTGCGCCATGAATACCTCCCATACTGGTAGCGACTCCGCCCTTGTTCAATGGGGATTTACCGGTGTAGTCTGACCTTTGTGGGACCGGTAAGTCCCCATTGAAAAATCCATTCCCCATTCACATTTGAGTCCCCAGAGGGCTCAATGGGAATGGGGTAGTAGCTAATAACGGTACCGCAAATTGCGGTACCTTTATTAGCTCTGAAGTCCCTTAACGGGTCCCGTCCTTAACACCTGGTCAGACCAGGGCAGTGAGAGGGGTCTCATTCGGCAGTCAGTCTGGCTCTATTTTCTTAATGTAGCATGGTACCTTTTACTGGGCATTAATGGTAAAATAAAAACATGATAAGTGCTATTATATGGCTGGACTGGCCTACATTTGTGCAGCCAGTTTGGGCTATTTTCTTACTGTGCCATTTTTATTACATTGTTAGACCGCCCAACACTTACTGTGACATCTCTATTTTTTATACTGGCATCAAGAGTAAAGCCAGCATGACAAGTGTTATTACATGGCTAGACTGGCCTGCATTGTTGCAGCCAGTCCAGACATGCTTTTTACTGTGGCATGGAATTCTATACTGACAAACAAGTGTGAAGCAAAATGATGAGTGTTCTTACATGGCCATGCTGACGTATATTAGTATAGCCCAACTGGACATGTTTTCTTATTGTGCCATGGCATTTTTATTGGTAACCAACAGCTGTCCTTACATTCAGATATTGAAATATATTGGCAGAAACAGCATGGACATATATGGTATCATTACTGACATTATGCATAATGTGTATTTTCTTATATGGGCATAGTGGGATATATTGGTGCAGCCAGCATGGAAATGTATGGGCATAACCAGCATGAACATTTTTTATATTTGCACATACAGTGGACAAATGTATAAAGGCATCATTAACATGAATTGGAGAATGTGCACTGTTTTGCATCTATTGGAATTTTTCATGAGCTATTCTACACAAAGGATTGCCATTTCTTTTCTTTATACTCAACATTTCACAGAAAGTGTGCTCCACAAAAGCACCATTTAATACATTATTTTAAAACTTTTCTCGGAGGGAGACCCAAAATGTTCCCTTCAGACACTTGGTCACTCCAGAATATTTGTGGGGAACCTTTTATGCCTCTTCAATTAACATATTCCCCAGCCCCACTCTGTCTGAATCTCCTGAATGGCATATGGACTGTGGAGTGCTTTAGGGTTCGAGGCTGACACAGTAATTTAAATCTACGTGACATCATTGATTAAACTATTTTTCATTTTGTTGTCACAGTGGATGACACACCACCAATGTTCAATCTTTGCACTAAATCGTGTAACTCTACAGATGACAACAGGAAATACCTGTTATATGTTCACTGATGAAAGAGCGAAGAGTCTAAAAATGAATTCTACAAAGATGTAGATCTTGGTGATCAGCAAACCTGATGGCCCCTAACATTTGTAAGCTACCCAAAAACTATCCTCAGTCATCCATAACCTGGGGCCATTCCTGGATGAAAGACTTACTATTGACTCTGAGATTGTGGCCATTATCAGGACGGGCTTCTACTTCATACTAAAGATACTCAAGTACGTTGTAAATGTATTTTTAAATCCAGCATTTGTTTGTCAAAGGATGGATCTTTTCTTTTCTATTTGGACAATAATGTATGCAAATAATACTTCTGTCCAATGCTGGATTTAAAAATACAGGAACCTTACTTTATACACTTACAAGGTGTCTCTCATATTTTTTTACTCAATCTCTCAACTCTTAAACCCTATTAATGAATCCGACACTGTTGTGGCATATGTATGAAGGAGCGCAGTCTGTAAGGTTAGCACTATCCATAGATACAGTCTTTCCAGGTGACAGTGGAAAATCACCAGCCTAACCACACGGCTGCAGCTGACATTATATTGCTAATATTCACCTAAGTTCCTGCTACCCTAGTGGTGTGCTCCCACAAACCTCTTCGGGCCAAGTTTTCCACAAAACCCAGTGTTACGTTGTAAATTACCTATGAGTGTTCTAACTGCAATGACCCTTATGCATTGACTTCAGAGGGTGCAGAATGTGGCACCTCATTTGCTATTCCATCTGAATTGCTTCAGTCATTTTACACCTGCATGTGCCAACCGAAATGGCTTCTTGTAAAAAGCAGGGTCAGCCCTCTGCATACCACAAAATGGTTTCTAATGGATAGGCCTTTGTTATGCCCAGGAAAAAATAAAATGGTATCAACCAGTGAAGAATCTTATGAGTTAAAATGTTCCATTCAGGAGGCTGTTCACTCCAACACGTGACGTAGAGGTCCAGACAGAAGACCGCTCTTATTGTCTCAATAAGAAGGGAAATACGCTCAATAAATATGACACTTAACACGGCAGACCAGTAAGTTGTTAAAAAAGGCCTCATGAGGGGGGCGCTCTTGCACACATGAGAAATGGCTGCCTGAGCTATGGAGCTCCAATCCGAAACAAATTGTTGCTTGAAATAATCCTGTTTCGGGGCCACCCACAAGCTGAAGACCTAGACATCTTCTGTCCGAAGGTCTAAGAAACACTCACAGAAAATCCGGTGCAAAACCGTAGGTTGATGACGAAGATATTTTGTGGACAAAATCCTCTGTGAGGCCAAGGATATGCGGGCCACCCGCGAGAACCATGCTGTTTCCACCTGAGGCTGCTGGGGGAGTCTGGCTGTGTGCTGCGTGAGGGTGGAGCTGCTGACAAACTGGCGTTGGCGCCAACTCCATCTGCCACACGGCGAGAGCAGTGTAACTGTTTTTTAGCCCCCAACGAGCGGAGCAAGACACAAACGGGTGCTCCTCAACGTGGCTGTATGTGGCGGAGGTGACACCATCAGGATAGTGCGGCTGTGGGACCTTCCAGTCCATTCCGCAACCATTTCAAAAGGTACTCCTGCCAGCACGGTGTGGGGTTCTCAGCCTCAGTGGAACCTTACATCTGGAGGCAGCGCCATGTCAGGGGGCCCTGGAGATGTAGCAGACGCAGACTGCCCTGAGACTCATCTGGACAGGACGAGGCAGCCGGCCCCCAGGCGGCACTCTCCTACGCGTCATCACAATATCCGCTGGTGAGCCCTGCGGCTTGGAGGTGGGGTGACTAGGGCCGACACTGCCTCACAACAATGGCCCGTTGCAGTGGTAACACCGCAGCCACACATGCCTGGTGCGGGGTCCGGTTCCCGATTTGGCCTGGCCCAGCGTCCTCCCCTCGGCACCTGACGAGGCCAACGCACAACCCTACCTTCCTGATAGAAAGGCACTGGCCAAAAACTCCAACCCAGGTACTCGGGGAGTAGAAGCCGGACAGCCCTGTTGTATGCCACGCGGAATGGGGCATAATCCGTATGGATGGGATATGCGCCTATGACAGCAATGAGGCTACAAAAATTTCCCCTGGGGAACTAGAGGAGGGAATTATCAGGGCCCGGCCATACCTCTTGACACCCATGGAGTGTAGGCAACTTCCGGCAAACACATCCTTTACGGATTTGCGGCAGACCGCGGCGCTGGGTACTGGTCTTGCTAGCTATGGAAGTTTATATGCATGGCTACTGCTAAAACAGCTTACAAATAAGACAATTAAATAAAAATAAGGCAGAGGCGACACAACTAGAAATCCCGTCCAGAGCCCTATCCAACTACCCAAAGCGGGTAGTTGGATAGGGCTATGGACTGGGATACACTATCCTCAATAACTGGTAATACCAAGGGGTGGGGAGGCAACCACATTGAAGTCTCACCATTTGGGAGCACATCCCATGTGCATTAATCCATTGTTATTTGCGATGTGGGAGGCCACAGTCCATTCTTTGGAGCAGAAAACAAGACAGGTGCGAATACGAATCATGCCAAGCTCAACACACCACTCACTTCTCTACCAGTGACGACCAGGGGGCACCCTGGAGAGCTACTGAGCATCCCTGTAGTGATATTAAACTTCGTAACACAAACCCCTATTTAGATCTGCATCCTGCATAATGTTGATTCAACAGTGCCACATACCAGCAAACCTTATATCACTGGGAATATAGAGCTGTCACATGGAGTGAAAGTGGGCCATCCCTGCCCATATGGTGGAAACACATAGTCATCCTATGAACCTTGGTAAAACATACCCACCGGCAGGTTGCCTTAGGGAAGGCCCTACTAAGTCACGATCCTAATACCAAGAGGCAAAGGCAACAGCTGGTGAGGCACACTGAGTGCTGGCAATCAGATATACAAGCAATCATACCTGAGCTGTCCCACCCCATCCTATCTTGCAGTTCAGGGCACAGTGAACACTGACATAGAGGCATTGACGAAGGGTGCAGGTGCCAAAAAGAAAGGGCCAAGGACTCGTTCGCAAGCTCTCAGGCGCAGTTCTCCACGGCGGAGACATCGGCGGCTGCTGACACCCAGATGGAGACGCTAGACCACGTCAGAGAGCACCACCTGGTGGCCACTTAACAAAACGGATTCCTAGCTGTGAATGTCAAATTAGATGGCATTGTTGCAACCGTTGGCTCACTTAAAGCTAGGGTGGACAAAGAAAGTGCCTGCATTACGGAGGCGTGAGGAGAATCAGCTCGAACGAAGATGCAATTACTCAACATGGCCAGGATATTGCTCAATTAAAAGGGAATCTGTCCAAGATGCAAAGCAAGTGCGAGGATCTCGAATCTATATCTAGGAAAAACAACAGTCGTAGTCTCTGAATCCGTTGGCAAAGGCCCAATGGAGGGGCGTGTGGAATCTCTCCTAAAATCTCTCTTCAATGCGGGTTCCTTTTCGGAGCACTTCCTGGTCGAAAGGGCCCATCGCACCTTGGCCCCTGTGCCCAGACCCGGAGCACCGGCCCGCGTGATAATTGCTCACCTCCTCAACTATAGAGACAGAGACAAGATTCCCAGATTGGCTAGAGAAAAAGGAACACTGCACTACGAAGAGAACAGCATACACATTTACCCCGATTTTGCCGCAGGTGTACAAACACAAAGGAGGTCACACAAACCAGTCAAGCGCCTATTCTGAACATTCCAAATTCCCTATGCCCTAATGTTCCCTGCCAAAATGAAAATCCAACAAGGAGGAAGGGCGCATTTCTTCAAGACACCCTCTGCAGCCATGGCCTACATCGAGGCCACCTTCCCCTTTTCCCCCAGGGAACTTGGGGCGGACCAGAACATGAGACCTCGATCCGACAAGGAGAGACACGGTCCGGCAGATTGAATAATGTGGATGTCGATATCCTTTACATTGGTTGAACGGTTATGATAGTGGGTGGCGCTATACGTTATCTATTAAACCTGGATTGGGGGCACCTGGTGATGGCAGCCGTGTAGCTGCAACATGTTCGCCTCTGGAAAGCTCCACAAGTTTCCCCTTCCACAGGTGGGGGAACATCATCGAGTTGGGGGTGATGATGAGGGAGGGTGTTGGGGAAGAGAGGGCAGTTGATTGTTCTCCACGACACCTGTAGGGGGACGGAGAAGGATGTGGGGTTCAAGCCCAGTTGTGGGAGTTAAATGTTTCAAAATATATGGTCATGCCACTGCAAGTGGTATTTCCTAAGAAAATGCATGCACGGCTCCGAGTATAGATGATGAACACACATGGTACACAAGAAACCAACAAGCGAAGGGCAGAACATTTTTCTACTGTCTTGGAATATACGTGGGCTCAATAATCCAACAAAATCTAGAAAAGTGGGGACATACATTACCAGACACCACCCCCACATATTGATGCTGCAGGAAACCCATGCACTTGGGAAAGTGAACACTGATTTCCTTCCAAACTGTGGTGTACAGAGATACTACATGGAATATTCCACTCAGGCCAGGGGGATACTCACACTGATAAACCCTTTGTTGGTATTTAAATTTACGGGTAGCAAAATCGATCTCCAGGGATGATACGTGGTGGTTTCGAGTGATATAGCAGGGCAACCGGATACCCTAGTCAACAGAGGACCCAATATTGATGACCCAGACTTCTACATTAAAATTCTAGCTATACTTACCCCACTGGATGAAGCTTTTTTATACTATGGGGAGGAGACTTTAATACAGTTTTAGACACCGCCCGCAACAGATCCTCCAATATTCATCAGGCTCCCATCAAGGCAGCCACCACCTTACAGCAGATACTGATACAAATATCACTGATCGATGCATGGAGAATGCTCTATCCGTTTGAAAGACAATACTCATATTATTCTTCAGTGCATGATTCTGAATCGTGCATCGATTACTGGCTCCTTTCCTCTTCCTTCTCGAACATGTTGATGAGCTGTGATATCTACCCCCGCACACTCTCCGATCATTCCCTGATATCATTAGTAGAAGTGCTAAATTAGACCCCACCACCAGCTCGGAGATGGAGGATGCCCTTGGCTATCCTGAAAAACCCCAATGTAGCAGAGTCCCTCCATATGGAGATTGAAGAATTCTTCACGAATAATGAGGGGTCTGTTGATCGCTATGCAACACTCTAGGAGACCTTTAAGGTCTGGGTAAAGGGGGTCCTCATGTCCAAGACCACGGGGCTCTTGAAATCTGTGAGACTAGAACTGACAAGGGTGGGATCACAGCTGCGTGAACTGGAATTAGATACAGTGATACTCACGATAAAAATGTCCTCGCCAATATTAACAGACTATTGAAAGATTTTGATAAGATAGCTGCCAGGGAAATACAATACATAGCAACCCCCATGAGGGCACGCAGATATGAGGAGGGTAATAAAGCAGGGAGGTCCGTGGCCAATCTGATAAAAGCTGAACGGCAGCAGCACCTGATGGTAAGTATCCACAAGACGGACGGCACGGTTATCACGAAGGAAGAGGGAATTAATCAAGAATTCACGAAATTCTATACAGAACTATACTCCAAAAGGGATACCAGATCCGTCTTAGAAACATATGCCTATCTAGATGCGCTAAAACTCCCAAAAATACCCCCGGAAATCAAATTGACCCTCGAGCAACTGATCACCTGTGAGGCGATAATAGAGGCAGTTAAGGCCCTAACATCAGGGAAGGCCCCGGGATCAGACGGCCTCGGTGCCGAGCTCTACAAGGAATTCCATGCAGAACTAGCCCCTGTTCTGCTAAAAGTATGGGAAGAGGCGATGGACCGGAATATCTTGCCGGAATCCATGAGGGAATCCGTAATAACCGTACCGTTGAAGCACAGACGCCCACACGAGCACATGCCCTCATATAGTCCTCTAACGTTGATTAATTCTGACGCAAATATGCCGAGCCTAGTGCACCCAGATCAGTTTGGCTTTGTGCTGACTTGATGTACAGCCTTTGCAAACTGTTTGGGGGTCATGGCAGAAATAGATCCCAAAGTGAGAGCTGCTGTGATTTCCCTGGATGCTGAAAAGGCTTTCAATTTCATATACTGGGAATATCTGTTTGCAGTACTGAAATCCTTTGGAAAGGGACCTCACTTTACTAAATGTTTATGGCTATTTTACAGGGCACCTGGGGCTAAGGTTCGCACTAGACATTTTCCTGCCCATTTTCCCCCATATTTGCTTTAACAATCGAACCAATGGCGGCACTTATACGACAAAATCACGGGAAAAGAGGCATAAGAATGACAGGCCCAACCCAATATATAGCTATAAGCAGATGACACGCTTTTGTATATTCGAGACCCCGGGCTAAACCTAAGTCCCATTATGTCTGACATGCACGAGTTTGGTGAGTACTCAGGATACAGGATTAATAAGGCCAGGTCCAAAATATTCCCAATAACCCCAGCCGCGCTGTGCCCAATGGATACTTGTGGACTCAAATGGTCGACCCAACAAATATCTTACCTGGGCATACTGGTATCCAAGGATAGGCAGACACTGTATGCAAATAATTATGTACAACTTTTGCAGTCACTCAACATTAAATTACAGCTATGGGCCAGGTTTCCCATCTCCTTATACGGCCAGATAGCAGTTCTGAAAATGGTGGTCCTCCCCAAGCTCCTTTATCTTTTCAGTAATATACCCACATGGCCAGGTAGAGCTTTCTTCGTGACACTCCGGTCCATGGCCATGTCGTTCACATGGAATGGAGGAGTGGCTAGGATGAATTGGGAGAAGATGGTTGAACCATATAACACGGGGGGCATTGCAGCACCAGACTTTGAACTGTACTATCTGGTGGTGCAGGCTCAATTTGGCAAGCACTGCTATGACCCATTAGACACTGTACCCCACATCCAGAGAGAAAGGTATGCCGCCTCCCCAACTGATCTGCGCTCTATCCTATTTAGCTCACACCATACAGACCCATGCTGATTTGACCGGTCATTGTTACAGTCCATGTTTGGACCACGATTTACAAAAATTTACAGATAGAGACACCTTATGACCCGGATGTTTCATTATGGAGTTTCACTGGTATCTCCCCCTCATTCGACGAAGCTCTACAAAAAACTTGGGACCCAAATACAGAGATTAAAATGCGAGATAAATTCCCCAATGGGAAATGTGTGACCCTAGATGACTTAAAAAATATATTTGGGGGGGGCAGCTCAGGTCACTTCAATATCACTGCATGAGAGCCGCCTTCAGTGCTAAATGGCCACGGTTCCCCGATGAACCCCTTTCGCATGCATGTCTGCGTGCCATGGCGTCCGGGCCGGACCTGGAATATCCACACTATTCGCTATGATACAAGCACATTTTTCATCCCGGAATAACAGTAAGGCAACATGGGAGGCGGACATGGAGGTGACGATCACGGAAGAGAAGTGGTCCAAATATTGCCAATTGACCAAAGCCGTGTCGCTGAACGCTGGTCTCCACCTGATCCAATTTAGGATTCTCTATAAACTGCACTACACACCGGCCAAAATGGCCAAATTCACTGTGAACTGTTCTGGGGAATGTCAAAAATGTGGAGAGCCACAAGCAGGGTTGTTTCACATGTTTTGGGCTGATATTATTGAGGAGATAACACAGATTCCTGCTTCTCTTGCCCCGCAGAAATATTTGTTTGGAGATATTGGAAAAGTGGCAGAAACCACTAGAAAACTGTTTGATGTGTCTTGACCAATAGCAAAAAGATGTATATTGCAAAGTTGGAAAAGCCCCTCTGCACCACAGGTGGAACATTTCCTCCGGGAACTCACATTTGTTAATGAATGCGAGGAACAGTATGTGATGACATTGCCCCAGACAAGTCGCCCCAAGGACATTTGGGCCCCATTCAGGATGTACCTATGTGATATGATATCTGATGATGAGGCCTCTCCTACGCCTACACCATAAGAATGTGAAGCCTGACTATGTAAAGTTATTGAGAATGCATCTCTGTATTGTGTTTTAATGGAATGTGCTGCATGTAGATGTCATGACCATCAATAAATGACGTTTATAAAAAAGGCCTCATGAGAATATGTGACCCAAGAAAAAGCTAAGAATCCCAGTTTTAGAAAGCAAAGCTAAGCAATCGACGTACACAATGCCCAATACACAAGTGGCTTTAACAACCACTTTCCACAAGTAGTTTCTTGAAGATGGAATTCTGATTGACTCAACATGATGCTAACTGTGTAATCTTTGAGCCCCGATTAAGAGCTGAGCTTAGAACACGTGTAGGCTCATGTAAACTTATTGAAGAGTACAATCATTTCAATCCAAAAAAAATAAGCTTTTGTAAATAAAACATTAAATGAAAATACAGTGCATGCCAACTGATCAAGTGCAAATTAACAAGCGTTAAGTGTATGAGAAATATGTTAGCACTAATTGTATGTCAATATGGCATAATTTACATTAGGCAGGTGCAAATAGGCTCTAAGGCATCACTTGATTTTGCTTCCATAGTGGTTTGCACTCTGGAGGTCCAGTTTTTCAGCACCAGGTGGATACCTTGGTTGTGACAGTTGCGCTCTATAAGGATTGCTAACATAACTTCACATGTTTTACTGACATGAATATATTTCATAATATCCATGCACTAGATAATGCACCCTCCTGACTTATTTCATGTGGCACATGTGTCTGTTATAAGCATTGGTTAGATGATGAAAGGCATTTCATTCAAGAGCACCAGAGAGTTAAGATATGTGGTGAAGTGCTGGGCAATCGTGAGTCTGATTTTGAAAGAGAACGCATTGGAGCAAGTAATCTAATAAATATGAATTGCATGCATGTTCACAGAAAATCCTTATTGTTCAGAGTGGTGCACTACCTATTGAGGCACTAATTCAGTTTATACATTACAAAGGCCAATTACCACTAAGAAATAACAGAATTTAAATCTGCAAATTGATCTTTACGATTTTGCAACAATAAAAATCACAGCGTTCACCTGCCACTTAGCTGCACTAACCTGTCCTGATGTGTACACAAGCACATTCCCACAATAAGGAGGTCTGGACTTTTGATTCCATAAATTGGTGTCTCTGTAGAAGTTTCTTCCAGACAGAGCATCCAAATACCATCCTGACGATTTCACACTTTGGTTTGGCTATTCTTTCCACCAATAGGGTCCCACAACATTGGCATGCCACCCATACACAATATATTAATTAGCTTCCATCAGATCTGAATACTGTATGCTATAGATCTGACATTTGCTATAATAATTCAAGTCCAAATAAAGAATGGTCCATGCTCTAACAATGTTCATATCAAAACTAGACAGGTGGCAACCATTTTTCTAGCGAAAGCCTATATTTATAAAACAGTATGAAACACGTATTTTAAAGAGAAAGTAAACCAAACATTTGTACCTCAGTTTCAAATTTGCTTCCAAACATATTTAAAGACTTCTTTTCCCTTATTTCTTGGCGATGGCGATCAATCCAACACTTCAAGGGAAATGGCTCCATAACCTCCATGGTATTTAAATGGAAAGGGCTTTCTTTTAGTTCTTCTGAAATACAATATTAAAAGGATAACGTCTACATTTTCACACAAGGAAATATACACATGGGGAATCAGTATCTAAAGAGATAATATGCAGACAATGTTGTGTTTATCCTCGCAAAATGCCCAAAAATGCTATGTAGAACGTTCACAGTAATTTACGTACTCTCAATGGCCGTATTAGCTCACTTATCAAGCCCCCTGCTGGATTAGTTCTTGGCTAGTATAAGGATCTTCTCTTAGTGGAGCATGGGCGTTCTACTGCCAAAGTAACAAGAACTGGCAAAAGTTGAAATTTTACAGTCATGATACTAAATATTCCGTTTACCATTTAACAGTTATTCTAAGACAAATAGTAGGCTGATTCCAATGTACATGCCTTCAATTAAATTATTTTCATCAAGGCAATACATAGCTTCCCCAGTGATGCCTGTGGAGCAAGGATTGCTGTTGGGATTGCATTTCCATTAATTAGGTTATGCAGAACACATAAAAGTACAATGCAAAACAGTCAAAAGATAAAGAGTCCTGATGACTCTCATTGATAGTGGGATACAACCACTTTTGTTCTGTGAGCTACTTAAATAGACTTTTCTGTGTCTCCCCTAGGAATTGTTGGTATAAGCTTATTATCTTGTGAACCTTGAACAAGGGCCAACTGGGTTTGCTTTCCCTAGTTTGCACAGGTGGTATCACAAGGGCATTCTAATCTCCCTGAAGGTATGGTTGCATAAAAATCAGCTTGCAAATAGCTATCATTCCTTTGGGAGAAAACAATCTCAGGTTCTAAGTGTGGCTCTTATGTCTCTGCATGGTCTTGTACTGTGTTCTCAGTAATTATGATCACTGTGCCATCATTATCCAGGCTGGTTCTAGATGATTCCTGCATTAAATAGGAATATCCAATCCCATCCTCACCCCTTTATTGCACCTCTCTTCTCTGAACTTCTTTGAGCTGTGGAAATGTATGTCTCAAAAATAAATGGAACTATGGCAGCCTTCTTCAAAACCAAACCTATAAGAAGGGCCACTTCACAAGGGTCCAAAAGTATGTGGGGCCCCTTTTAAGGTTCTCGAGGATTTGGGGTACAGTTTCTGGGTAATGTTTTGTTTCTGGTTCTCCTCCTGATGTTTCTCGTTGATTGTGGAATATGGCCACTTCCATTCTCAATGTAACTCTTTTTGTCATTGCTGTGTATCCCCATGAAATATAGGCAAACACAAAGTTTCTTGGGAGCTTTGAGTGAGAGCCACTTGAGTTTGCCTTCCTTAGTTTTCCCAGAAAGTATCACTAATGACTTTACACCTCCCTGACCTATGTTTCTGAGCTCTGACCTCTCCACAGCCTCCCTGGAACTGGTATGTTCCTGCACCCCCTCAATGCCATGCCACATGTGTGATCCTCCTCTCTGTGCAACCTCCAGCCCACACCTATCCTCTGTTTGGGCAGACATGACCTCTAAAAGGTTTCCGTTCTTGCTACTTACCAACTGGTAAGTCTCATGTACCTGCTGCAGAGGATCCTCTCCAGCCTCCTCCAGATAACCTCTTCAAGCAGCTTACACCTCATACTCAACTCAACCTGCTCCTACCGATGATCCTTAAGGACCTGCACCTCCTGGTCAACTCAAAAACCCTACTCCTGATGTTCCTTGGCCTCTCCTTCCTCCTAATCAAATCCAATCTCCTCCTCTTGATGGTTCTTACACACCTTTTGCTCACCTCCATACACGTGATCCTGATATTTCTTAACACTGTGCATCTCCTACTTAAATCCAACCTCTTCACGAAGTTCTTTAAAATTCTCCCCCTCCTTCTCCTTCACTCCCTTACACCTCCAGCCTCACACACTCTGATCTCTTTTCAAAATGTTCTCTGCACTGTTGATTCACTTCAAGTGTCTGTCAGAACCTCTGCAAACAAACACCCTCACTACATTGGTTTAGACTGCTCCTTTGATACCCTACGTCTCCCTCTTCATTTTGGTATTTGTGTTCAAGTGTTTGTAGTTGGTTGTCATGATAATTGGGGAAACGGGATTGGCTTGCTGTGTCTATGCGGCATGAATTAGATGTGCCTAATAGAGTGAGGTGGGTGCATCATGGCAAGAAAAAGCAGGTCTGCCAGCGAGAATTTGCTGCTTTTTTCGCCTATGTACACAGTACCAGTCATTTGCTATGAAGGTATGTCCCTTCTAGAATCAGTAATGAATGTAGCAAATGTAGGCAAGAGTGTCTCATGACATTTGTTCATGTTTTCTCATGACATTTGTGCATGGTTCACTCTGCCTCATGCCTGGTCTGCTTTGGGGAAAGTGGAGCTCTTGGCAGTGCTATCGTTTATAATGCACAGCCTTTTAATCGTCTCAGTCGGTGATGTTCCAGGTTCAATATAAAATTGTGGTCTTGTCACTTTCTCACATCCCCTATTTCTTTGGCTGCCATGAAGTAACACTTGTATAAATAAAGTTGTTCTGTGTGGTTGTTTGAACAGATGCGGCAGACAATATGCAATTATTGTGGCTTGTTCATTCAGCCTTGTTTATTGTGAATTACAACACAAATGTACTTCTTTTGTCATGCGCCTCAGTAATTGTGTGCCTTTACACGTGTTTCTCCCCTTAAGTTGGTGGATCCTCAGGAGGTCTCTGTGCACTTGCTTGTTCCAAATTTTTTAATAGTAATGGTTACTTAACTTTGTTGTTCTCACTGTTCTGTAAATATACAAAATATTTCAATATTGTCTCGTATTGTCTTTTGATTCAAAATTCTGGATATAGTGTGCTTGGATATGATAGTCCTTAGCAGAACAGGTTTGTTTCTTAGGCTCGGTCCCCGGAGACCACGCAGAAGAAACAAGGTTTTTCTGCTAAGGACTATCATAACCAAGCATAATATTTCCAGAATGTTGAATCAAAAGACATTTAGAGACAATATTGAAATATGTTAGATATTAACCAAACATAGAGGCCTGCAACCTCTTGGCAGTGTTGTGTATCTGCTACATGTGACTGTCCCCAGCCAGATATATGGATTAAGTGAGGGTGACCAGGAGGTCCTCTCTATACACCCCCAGTGATTTCCATCAAGTACCAAAATCAAGGCTGTGTGCAGACCACAAGGGGATTATAGTTCTTAGCTCTTACGTGCATGTTTGACCCTGCACCGAAAGTCATCTGTGACCCCCCAAGCTGAGACTGATCATAGGCAATGGCCAAAGTAGGGCTCGGATCAATTCAACCAGCGATGGAAAAAACAAATGAAAGTGATGTAATATCCCCTGGGGATATGCAGGTGTGGTGTATGTGAGACAGGGCTTCCTTGGTCAGTTCTTTCACAGATACCTACCTTGCGCAAAGTTCGTTCAAGGGAGAGAAAATCTCAGCCTGTGTCCAATAGAGTTTAACTCCCAGGAATAGCTTATAAGGTGTTCACACTGAAAATCTATGAAGATGCAAATTGTCATCCTCGTGAGCACGAAAAAGTGTGGCTTCTAAAACGGAGGAACACTCTCTTTTTCTTCACCTTAAAATCTAACTATATAGAAACTACATCACATGAGCATATGAAAACAAAAATAATAGGATAAAAATAAACACTGTTTTAATGACAATACAACTTCTACATGGATGTATATTTATCCATAACTCCTGATGAGCCATAGATATTGTGAAATAAGTTTTGAGGGCTTAATTAAACGATATGAGAGGATTTGAGGATTTAATTCAAGGATTTGAGATCACTGATCAACAAACCACTACAAACCACTAATTTATCAATGTATTATTTTAAACCAGAGGATTTCATTAAAGATCTGTGATGATATGATTAACAAATCATTTTAAAATGTACGGTTTGATTAAAGATGTGATTAATGAAGTTACATCGAAAATTGAGGATTTTACTAATGAAGTAATGTGGATCTGACAAATCCCCTAACATTGAGGATTTGATCAGCAAAGCAATGACTTAATTAAAGGACCTATTACAAGCAATCTGTAACATACCTAAGGGACAGAAAAAATAACAATTTGGAATGGGCCCCCTGCTCCTGCTTTCCCTCTTTCACTCTCGCCTCCCTCCTTGGGCCCTCGTCCTTTGCCTTCCTGTGAGGCAAAAAACCTTGGTGTCATCTTCAAATCCACTCTCTCCGTCACTCCTTCACTCCTCAAATCATGGACCTCGCAAAGAAGTTCCACTTCCAGCTGCACTTCCTCAGAGTCATTCTACCTTTTCTTACCTTCCCCCAGATGTTCACTGTCTCCAGAGCCCTGGTTCTCTCTAGGCTGAACTACTGCAACAGTCTCTTTCTCAATCTGCCTGCCTCCACTCTGCTCCCACTGCAACTAATCCAGAACAGGACTGCAAGACTTATCCTTGGCCTCAGGCCCCAGGAATGTATCTCTCCAGCCCTGAAATCCCTCCACTGGCTCACAGGGGCTGCACGGATCAAGCTGAAGACCCTCTGCATCCTCCACAAAGCTTTCTGGTGCAGGGGTCCACACTATATCCAACTCTCTTCCAAAATACCTTCCTTCTATAGCCCTTTGCTCTGCTACCTCCAATTTGCTGGGGGTCAGACGCTTCTCCAGGGGGGAGAAATGGGAGGTTGATCTTTCTCCTCTACAGTTGGCTCCCTCTGGAATGGCATCCCTGGCCCTCTCAGACTTGAGCCGGACCACCTGAAGTTCCAGAAGCAGCTCAAGACCTTCCTTTTCTCCTCTGCCTTTTTTCTCTTGCTTCCCTGCTAACCTCCAGTCTGCTGCACCGACTGGTTGCTTGGTGCCCTCAAAGTCACACCGGGTACCAGGCTCCTCCATGACCAGTCCCCCTTGCACTGCCTCTGGGCCCACTGCACTCAGGGGCTGTAACTGAACCGCACAGCCCCATGCCTCCTAGCATCTTACTCAAAGCAGTGCTGCCCTGGCCACACTACTCAGAGCTTGCTGCCCTGATTGCACTTCCCCCTACAATCCCCCCTGCACCCCCAGTGCCCTACACTTCACACTGTTGCACTTGCACAATCTGAATGACCCAAGGCCTTGTAAGATTGCTGTCTTGTCTTCCCTTGTTTCCCTCCCTTGTCTTGTTGCTCCTAGAAACACTTGTGTACAGGAGTGTTATAAATGACATATATCATATAAATGATGCAATCGCAAAATTATTCCATCCTTTGACAACATCTTTCAGTTATACAATGTTCTCCTTTTTTCTCACATGTTTCTCCCATTTCTGATAAAAGTGATATAGAAATAAGAGATATAGAAATCTCACGTAATGTGCACAAGCATCCACATATTGTGACTAACGTATTGCATTGTGTAAAATACAGCAGGAATTTGCTGTGGATGCTATGTAGCATTTTAATAGGAGATTGTATCACAAATATTAATGCACCAGAAGAATCATATCCTGCACTTCATTATTAGATAACAAACAACCAATGCAACATCCTATACCACATCATCACTGGCATTCCAATACTCCATTAAAAACACACTTTTACCCTTTGGCTAATCTGATCAATTTGCCAATCCCTTCACCATCTACTGTGGTGCCCCAACAAAGCACACAACATAAGCCTAACAAACTGACACCCCACTCCTTTAAACACTTCTCTATAGAACCACTCATTGATGGCCTCATACACCTCACCTCATCCCTTGTATAAGGACTGCAATAACATACACATACTAGAAGCTCTCAATATCATCCTAAAGACCATCATCAATACCCATGCCCAAGAACTCTTAATACGTGCAAAAGCATCATCAGAAAACAAGAGAAAACCTGGCACAATTCCAAACCTCTTCTGACCTAACCTGATTTAACAAACTCCAGACACCCCACAAACACAGCATAACCACAGCAAAAGCCACCTACTGCCAGAAGACCATAACTGAAGGCACCAATAAAATCAAAGCTTTTTTCAAAGCAGTAAAACATTGGAACAATTCTCTCTCTGATGCCCCAGTTCATCATTCCATTGAGAAATCCACCACCATCAACAACTTTTTCATCCCCCAAAACCCCAATGCCAACCACATGAAGCAGACTCCCCACTCATTCCATTATGTCGAATGATGACACGGATTACCATCAAAAGTCAAGCACTGAAAGGACCCGACTAACACTCTA
Source organism: Ambystoma mexicanum (assembly GCF_040938575.1). Classification (NCBI taxonomy): domain Eukaryota; kingdom Metazoa; phylum Chordata; class Amphibia; order Caudata; family Ambystomatidae; genus Ambystoma; species Ambystoma mexicanum. The sequence continues at coordinate 916,198,779 of NC_090928.1, read as the reverse complement.
GAAACCCTAAAAGCTACCTTGTTGATATCCTACCAGCTTCAAATCTCAAGACACTCGGCACTGCAGCACACCATCTATTCTTAGCTGTTTATTTAATTTATTTATTTATTGCATTTGTTTACTGCCCGAACCCGAAGGTATCAAGGCAATTGTACCACGTAGAAAGCGTGTCAGGACAAACACAACAGACGTGCATATAGAGCAGAACATATCATACATGAGAGGACATCTTTCATATTTGTTAAACAACCAGGTTTTTACAAGTTTCCTGAATGTTAGGTCGGAAGGTTTGTCTTTGATGGCTGAAGGGAGGGTGTTCCAGTGGGTGGGGGCAGTGACAGTGAAACTAGAGCCACCCGCTAGTTTGCTTTTCAATCTGAGGGTTAGAAGTGAGATGGTGGATGAGGAACGTAGTGAGCGATTGGTTGTCTTTCTGGAGAGGGAATGATTGGGGTAGGAGGGGGCAGCATTGTGGATACAGCGGTGGGCGAGGGTTAGTGTTTTGAAGTCAATATAGGCTTCATTGGGAGCCAGTGAGCTGTGCATCTGGGAGTGTGAGATGCGGTGCGTACATTGCATGTAGGTTCTTGGAGAAGGTGCCCATGAGGAGAGCATTGCAGTAGTCTAGTTTTCTGCCAATAATAGCTCTGGCGAGTGTTATGCAGTTGTCTGGTGTTGGAATTGTCTGCTGAGGTTGATGAGTTTTGTCATGTAGGCAGTAGAAGACGCAAGGACATTGACGTGTTTGGGCATGATGAGGTCTGCATCCAGGTAGACTCTGAGAGTTTTTACAGGTTTTGAGTGAGGGATAGTTTTTTCGTCAATGGTAAAGGATGAGAAGGCAGGATCAAGGTTTTTCAGGAAAATGGGAGAACCCACAATAGAGAAGTTATGTTTTTTCATCATTTAGGCAGAGGTGTCGATAGGTCATTCAGTTCTGGATGCCATACATTACTTGATGACGAAAGAGCAGACGGTTAAATGCCCATGATAGGTAGTAGTATCTGGGTGTCATCTGCGAAATTGGTGTATGGGATGTCAAGGTCATCCAGATGGTCAAACAGGGGTTTGGTGTATATGTATGTAGAGGTAGGAGAGATGCAGGAGACTTGTGGTCAGCGACAGCTTCTCCAAAGAAAACTCTGGAGGTGCGGCCACTCAGGAAGGAGTTTACCCAGATGGCAGCCTCTGGCGAGTGGAACTTGGTGGTGTAGTGTTGGCATAAGATAACAAGCTTATTTGATGTAGGAGGGGATAGAGCCAGTGGTGAGCAAGACATTGATTAAATGATGATGAGAGAGAGGGCTTCAGCGCTGAGTTTGACAATGTGTGTTGGGCATAAGTCAGCTTTGCAAATGGAAGGCTTGAGAAGTTGGATGGTTTTGGTGACATCCGCGGGAGTGACTGGTGAGAAGTGGAAGGAAGGGCGTGGAGGATGGTAGAACTTTCTAGGATAGATGGGCTTTTGGTGGCAAGGTATGCTTTTTGATAATGGTTTTATCTCACAACTTATGAGTGTTGGCTGCTTGAATATTAGTACACCAGTCTTTGTCTTTGGGAAATTGGGAAGTGGGGCGGTGGTTTTCTCGAGTTCTCTGAGGATTTTGACGAGCTCTTTGGAGTTGAAATCAGTTAGTCTGGTATTATAGATGCTGGATTTGGTGGATATGAGTGCTGGTTTTTATTCTTTAGCAGCAATGGTGAAAGCTGCTTTCTTGGCTTGGGTGCTTTCTCCAAAGATATTCTAAAGCACATCTATGACTATAGAGGTTATGGAGTTTGTCCAAAAACTGTTGGCAGCTATTATGGCACTGTATTGTTTTGGGGTCATGGTTTTTAGGGGAGTGTGAGTGTGTAGAGCTTTTTGGACAGTGGTTGGCAAGTGTTTGTGGGTCTTGTAGCAGGTTTGGGTGGTGAGCAGGAGAGAAAAGGTGGGTCCCAGGGAATCTTCGGTGAGCCTGCCAGTGTTACGGGGTAGGATGGAGAGCCTGGCAGTAGTTTGGTTGGTGTGATTGTATGTGTGAGATATGCATAATGTAATCAAAGAGTGGTGAGTCCATGGGAGGGAGATGAATGGTGGAAATAGAGAGGTTGGAATTGAGCTTGACAATCCAATCAAGGATGTGGTCTTTGGTATGAGTGAGTATAGAGGCCATTTAGGTGACGTTTATCTCAGAAAGGAATTTGGCGAGGGCCATGGCCTTGTGATCAAGGAGGTCATTGAAACCTTGATTGAAATCACTGAGTAGGATGAATTCGGTTGAGGGTTTGATCAGGGGAGTCAGGAGAAGGGGTATGTCATTTTCTGGGGTGCTTAGGTTGTTGGGGTGGCGGTACAGCAGTAAGATGTTAAGAATGGTGTGGGAGTTGAGGGGGTGCTTTGTGATGAGGTGTTTGTTGCCAGGTAAGGTAGACGCAGGAGCTTCTCTAATTGGTATTGAGGATTTGTCGATGAGAGCAACTCCATCACCTGGCTTCAAAGGTCAATCAGATCTGGTGATAATGTAGCTGAGGGGTATGGCTAGCAAATGGGAAGGGCCGGCTGCCTTGTGTATCCAGGATTCTGTGATAGCAAGGATACCTAGGTTGTTATCTCTGATGATGTCATGAATGTCTGGCGTGGGCGCATAGTGAGTGTGCATTAACAAGGGCACAATTTAGGTGGTTGATAGTGGTGGGTGGAGAGGGTGTTCAGAGGCTGGTGGGTGGTGGAGGGGCTGTGGGGCTAGTGGGAAGCATGTTGTGGGTAGGAGGGTAATTTGTGGTGCATGATGAGAGTCTGCTTGCTGTAAGTGGACCTAGTACAGGTTGCTGGTCAGTCGGAGTGGGGTTAGAGCAGGTACATACATTGTTCTGCCCTTGGGGGCCCTGGCAAAGCAAAGAAGGTAGAAGTTCGGTAAAGTGTTGTGGGGGAAGATGGTTTAGCTGAGTGAGAGCGATGAGCAAAGAAAGGAGGAAGTGGGAAGGTGAAGGAAGATGGCTGTGATGAGTAGGAACAATGAGCAATGAAGGGAGGAAGTGGGTAGGTTAGGGAAGAGGTATGGGGTTTTGGCAGGAGGAGAGGAGGAGGAACATCTGTTATCAATGTATCCCTACCTAAGAAACATTTCCCATTACCCTCAAAATAAGACAAAGGGCCTCATTACACAGTAGACGGTGGACCAAGGTGCTAATAGCACCTTGGTCCATGCTGGTAAAATACCGGCACCGCCTTGGAGGAAAGGCAAATTACGGCCCTATTCCAAGGTTGGTGGGGCGGTAATTCCCCCTTCCCCCATTGCCCTTCTCCATTCCCATTTTTGCCCCATAGGGCTCTATGGGAATGGGGAAGGCGCTAATTACTTGCCGCAAATTGCTGTACCGTAATTAGCACCCTGGTCCCTTTGCGGGTTGGTTTTTAACACCTGCTAAAAAGCAGGTGTTAAAGTACCAACCCGCAAAGGGACCTCGTAGTAAGGCGGTAAGTGTTTACCGGTACCGGTGCCCTTACCGGTACCAGTAAACCCTTACCGCCTTCCATGTAATGAGGCCCAAACACTTTCACTGAAAAAAACACTGCACACTGATCAAATTAAGACACTATTGCCCCATCATAGAAAGAGCTGCAGCCACTGAACACACCTTGACACCAACAACCTCCTACAGACTTAACAACTGTCTGCAGACCCAGATGCAGCACAGGAACTACCACCATCCAAGTGGTAGACAATGTGCTCTGCATCCTTGATGATGGCCGCCCATTCCACCTAGTATGCCTTACCTTCTACACAGTGGATTATCAAGCCAGGAGAAGAGCCCAAGGCCACACACTCGTCTGGGGAATTGAACAATGTTGTGCACCATGGATTCCAACCTCAGTGAAGCACTTAGAAGATGGACGAATCCAGCATAAAGTGCATAATAAATCAAAACAAAATAAATTCAATCATAAATTACATAAATGGTAAAATAAGCCCTCGTTGACATGCTGGACCATTGCATGGGAATTGATTACACTATCCTACCGAGGTTTACTTCATACCTAGAAGTCTGCCCTCTGCTCATTCAGTTGAATATGTCCAAATCACCCACCTATATTTCACCCATAGAGTCCAACAGGACTCACCCTTGATGTTCAACTGCTACATGGAGCCCCTCGATCCACCCTTTTCAGCTACAATGTTCACATTCACCAATATACTGATGATTCTAAACTCTACTTCAAACCCCATTCAAACCCCATTTCATCAAAGACATCCACCCGATCAAGGCCTGCCTCACAATGATGCAAACATGGATGTACAACACATACCCTAAACTGAAGCACACAGAAATGGAATACCTCTTCCACTTTATTACCACAAACACATACACAACCATCCAGACTTGGATGTCCACAATGAAGTTAGAAGGCTTCACCCCACTGCTAACCAAATTGGATTCCACAAAGAGGTTTTCTGGAAGAACACACATTTCTACATGCTCACTTCAAGACAACATAAATTAACCCTTACTCCTTGTGAAAGTGTGCATCTAAACCTTTGTCTGCAATTGTCAGAGTGTTGACCACTATGAACCACACGTGTCATCCCAATACTTGTTAACACTGACCCAAACATGCTTGACTGAAAGAGCTCCATGTATGTTTTTTACCATCTAAACCTTGATTGATCTTATTGTCGAGCCTGAGTGGGCAAAATAATAGAGCTGCAACTGTGTGTCTTTAGCTGTTCTGTGGATGAAAACTGGGCACATTCCTGCCTTCATTTCCTTTTGAGGCAGTGTGAGAGGGTGGGCTCCCCATGTTTGGACAGTGTCTTTTGAGAACTAAAAAATAAAGTTGAATCGATGAGGATATTTTGTAATGCAGATATCATGAACATGCATACTGACTGGCATGAAGTAAAGAAATCTTTTAGAGCAGAACACCAACCCAATTGCAGATGCATAAATGCTGGTACCATGCATGTTTGAAATACCTAGTAAAACAAACATGTATGCATACTCCCAATTCAATCGGGTGGTGCAAGATACTAGGCAATAGTGCCAGTCACATCTTTCCCACACAAGTTTCCCAACATGAATCTTGCTTCTCAAGTCACAGATATAGGCATTACAATCCTGAATATGACTATTTTCCATTAACTATAATTTTGTCTGAAATACAGTCTTAATCGAACAATAATTCTCTCAATGATACCTAATCTGGGTCTCATTCACATAGCATGGAGTACACATCAGCCATGGGTGGAAAAGACATATGAAACAAGTGAGCGGCAGAAGCGGCTGGTGAATTTTTTAATTGGATGCTGCAAATATTTGCTTCAAATATGCAAGAGTGACTAAGCATTGCAATGGGTCCTGAAAAAACATTGGTGATTCAGGTGGGTTCTCCCGTTGAGAATATTTCAAAAATAATTACTTAAAATGGCATGTTTTACAGCACAATTTCTGTGAAAAATTAGATAAATTGTCACATTGTTTGCAATGAGTTTTTAAGTTAGCACATGCAAAACAATTAATAGATGCAAACCAATAACAGTGCACTGGTACCTTTTACATTATGCCTTTTACCACAATATATGCCAGTATAAAAAACATCTGCATATCGGCTGTGCCCATACAGGACCATGAAGGCGCTGCCACCACTATATGCCAATATTACCATATAAGAATTGGCTCCTGTTGGCTTTGTCAGTGAACAATGTCATGTCACAGTACCAACACATACCCAGACTGGCTCCACCAATTCTGGACAGTCAAGCCACATAACAGCACTTATTAACTTTGCTTTCATCATGATGCCCAGAAATAAACACCATGCCACAGTAAGAAAGAATATATGTACTGAATACACCAATGAAGACAAGTCAAGCATCATACTACTCATCATGCAGGATTTACCTTCACACCAGTGAAAAATGACATGCCACAATAAGAAAACATAACTAGACTGGCTGCACCAATGTAAGCCATGCTAGCCATGTAATAACCCTTATCATGTGTGCTTTATTCCTGATGCCCAGTGCAAAATGCTGTACATCAATAAGTTCACTTTATTCTTAATGCCCAGTACAAAATGCTATACCACAGTAATAACGTACATCCAAACTGACAGCACCAATGAAGGACAGCTGAGCAACGGTATAACATTCATCATGCTGGCTTTACCTTCTTACCAGTTAAAATGCCATGCCCGAGTAGGAAAATATATATAGACTAGCTACCCCACAAAGGCCAGTCTAGCAATATAACACATATCATGTTTGCTTTACTCTTGTTGAAGAGCAAAAAAGGACTCACAACAGTAAGAAAGTATATCTAGATTGGGTGAACCAATGAAAACATGTCTAGTAATGTTGTAATATTAATTATTCTAGTTTTACCCTTCAGACCAATACATAATGACATGACACAGTTATAAAACATAACTAGACTGTCTACAGCAATGTAGGCCAGTTTAGCCATGTAACAACCTTTATCATGTTGGTTTTACCATTGATGCACAGTAGTAAATACCATACCAAGCTTAGAAAACATGTTCAAACTTGCTGCACCAATGTTGGCAAGTGTATAATAACATGCATCATGTGTGTGCTACCCTTGATGCCCAGTACAACATGCCATGCCACAATAAGAAATGTGGTAGTGTGCCATCCCCAGGTTAAACTAACAAACAAATAAATAAATTATAAAGAAACAGAACCATAGGGCAGCCAGAAGACGGGTGTAGATTTTCCGTTTAAAAAATATTTTTTATGGACTACACTGCTATTTTTTCCTCTACATCAGTCCTCACCCACCAGTCCTTAGGATTTATTTTAGCAGACATTGGTTAGGTGTAACCCATTTTCGCAGTTTACAGTGGAAAGGTACTGTCCTACAAATATTGGACTTCTCACGTGCCCCATTACTGCTTATTATGAGCCTTTTTCTTTCTCTCAACCATCCCGGGTTACTGGGATAAGGTCACTGGAATAAGGCCAGCGGATCGCACCAGCACAACCTGGTTTGAACAAAGTGCCATTCTGAGAAACTGAATATTGTGGGGGCCAGATGTCCAACACCTCTCACCTGTGGTTGGAGACACCAGAGAGACCAGAAATGCCTTGTGATCCCGTGACAAACTGAAAGGACTGCTACTCTACATACTTTTCTACCATCGTTAAGAGTGAAGGACTATCAACCAATTAATGCTTTCTATTTAAAGTGAGAGGTGGGAATAGCATAGCAAACGGCCTACTGAAAACATTCTCTATGTTTTGATGAGAATACAAAACCTCTCACGTCAAACCACTACTAAAAAAAACCCTCTCTTGACCCCTGTCCCTTCCAATTACCACCGTAGTTCTAATAATCATTAAATAGCAAACTGTTAGATCACATAGCATATTCCCAGCTCAGCTTCTTCACAGAATCCTAAAGCCTTTCTGTCCCTGCCCAGTCTGGCTTCTGACCCCTCCATGGAACTGAATCCTTGCTTGTCTCAATCTGGGATGATCTGAAAAGATCTGCAGACTCAGAGGGCTGGATGCACCCACCCACCTTGACCTCTCGGCGGCCTTCGACATGATAAACCACTCAATTCGACTTAGGCATCAGGGACTCTTCACCCAGATGGATTGTCTCTTTCCTCTCTGACCCCTCCCAAATAGCCATTCTCCCATCTTTCTCCTCTGCCATCTCTCAGTCCCCCATAGAGTCCATCAGGGAGCCTCCCTCTACCCCTCCTTTCAACCTCTACCTCTCGCACTTCCCACACTCAATGGCTCCTACAATCTCACCTTTTACAACTACACTAATGACACTCAGATCATCCTCAAGATCCATCCCCAATTCCCTGTCTATACCCATTCCCGATCTGGCAGCTTGCCTCCCAGATATTGACTGCTGGATGATGATGGACCACCTCCTGCTCAACCTTGGGGAAAACCGAAATCCTAATCTGCAGCAAAACAGCTCTCTTCCCCAACATACCCCTTGTCCACCTTCCTTAGGACCAACACCCACTACATCCCCATCAGGAAAAAACTTAGGATGCACATTTAGCTCGGACACGACCCTCTCCCGCCACTCCAATTCAGTCTCCAGATCATGCACCTCCCACCTCTGCATTCTCAATTGCATTTTCCTTACCTCACCTACCCCCCCACAGAGTCTCTGCAGTCATGACCATCATCCTCTCATGCCTAGACAAGTATAATTCCTTCTATCTAGGCACACCTGTATCCCAATTCAGAAAGCTCCAACAGCTCCAAAATGCTGCTATATCCCAGAGAACAACTCTTCCCTGCACTTAAGATACTTTACTGGCTGCCCATCAGCTGACAGACCTTCTTCAAAGCCATATGCATTACTCACCATGCCATCCATAAAAATGGCCCTGTTTACCTCCAAAACAAACTTGCACGCTACAACTCTACCCATATTCTCAGATCAGGTTCGGCATACTTTCTGGTAGTCCCCTTTTCAAGGAGGAGCCAGCTTCTCTGTCCCTGCACCCACCTTCTGGAACTCCCTCACCGTCACTCTCTGCCTCATTAAGGATCAACTGGCCTTCAGGGAAGCCCTCAAAACCTTGCTCTTCCCTGCCGCTTTCTGGACCCCCCTTTTCCTCTGCATCCCACCCCACACACTCCCTACTCACACTAGTTCCTTCCAATATACAGAGCCCCCCTCACACTTTCCTTCCAACCTGTCAGTCTTTCAGCCTCCTTGCCTTGTCTCTAATTATCATCTGTCCATGACTACTCCCTACCCCCATGAACCCTGCCAAACATCATAGGGAGGAAAATAAACAATTATTGTAAAATCTTCAATTGCAGTCTGCACTGTATGTAACCCTTAGGCATATGAAGGTTGGCTGCCGCAACTAGACATGTAAGGTGGGAATTCTCCCACGGAACACACAAGAAGTTATCCAGTAAACCTGCACAGGATAAGAATCCTGAGAGTGGGCCGGGTATTTGATCTCAAATGAGTTCTGAGGGTGGGCAATGCATTGAACTTAAACGCGCTTTATGTCAAGCAACTGGATCCATTTGAATTAGGACAATCAATTACCGGGCAATTACAGCTGAATCCTCATTTACAGTCAGCACTGCACTCTAAAGTATATGAGGGTGGGCACAGCTGCAACTAGGCATGTAAAGCAAAAATTATTTGCATTTAAAATACCTGGGAATGGTAAACTATGACACTTCTATTTATGTATTCATTGGTTTATTTGTTTACTAGTTTATGGCACTCAGATCATGTGTGAGACTTAGCACCGCTCTTTGCACATAGAGTGAATCCAGGGGGCAGATATGGTTGTTTGTGCAGCTAACCCCTTTTTCCCTTGCCCACCGCACCTTCGCACATTAGCCAAAAGGACGGCCTCACTCCCACTCACCTCTGCACACACATATAACACAATCATTATTGCACAACACCACTGTCATAAGTATGAAGCTACCTTTCACCACACATAATTTGAACTGTAGCTACTCACATTATGTTTATCCACTTAAACACAACACACATGCGTAGTTCATAGTATACTACCTTTTCCGTCCATTCGCTTTCCATTCAGACATGGGTGACTAGCAGGGCCTTAGCCACCCTCTGATAACTTTAATGGGCAAAATGCAATCACACATAATAGCACCTCCCTTTTTTCTGATATCTGGACTTTGGTCCCTCCGAGGGTGTTCAATCAACAGTGCGTGGAGACCATTATTATGGTGAAAGATGCAATACAAATGACAAAATAAATGAATGAATGAATTAGGTGGTCATTCCCCTATATAAAAACCCCTATAAAAACACTTGGTATGAATTGAAAGTCAGATTAGTAAGGAAGCAACCGTTGCAGGGCGGGATGCTGTCTTCTTTGCTTTACCATTAGCAGCAATTAATTGATAGTCTGATTATTCTGACAGAATATATGGCAAGATTGGTGCCACCAATACAGGCCAGTCTAGCCACATAATAACACTTGTCGTGTTTGCTTTATCCAGAACTGCCAGTAGCCCCATCCCCCTAAAATTAGAGGCCCACTCCACATTCACACACAGCAAAGGCCCACAAAAACATTACACATGCTATCATTCACATGCATACATACAAGCAACACTCTCATTCATCCACAGATTTATACAGCACTCCTTGCACGCATACATAAAAACAAGCACACATTGGCATGTAAATACCTTCATATACACACACCCAGTTAACCACCCTTGCATGAAGCATACAAACACATAAGATATACATCAATAATTCATTTACTTTACCTCCTTTTGGAACCATCAGCATTCTGCTGTCAAACAAGAAACATGACTGGATGGCCTGTCCCTTCAAAAGCATGCTGAGTGACAGAGGAGGAGAGGGATCCTATCCTGTCAGGTAGCAACTACATATTAGGGCAAATATGAGATTCATCAGGGCCAGACTTTCTATGCACCGCCAACCTCTCAACATTGTTCTACGCAAATATTTTGTATCCTAAAGCGATACATATTGAAATTACAGAATATATTAGTGGTAGGGCATGCCCATGGTCAGGAAGGCAGCACAATACCCATAAAGCAGCCAGGTGGACTGTGCTGCATACCACCATGGTGAGAGATGAACATGTATGTTTAGATTAAGATTTTACATGTGCATCAGAAAGTTATCTAAATGTGATGTGTACATCTCTCAGGGATGGCCTCCACCGCCCATCTAGTGGAGCCAATACTGGCAAAGGGGTAGTTTTAGCATAGAAATGTAACCGAACATTGAAAGCCCTACATGAGTTGCCATCTGCTATCTATAAATAGCAGCCCATGTTATGACCATGAAAGGGGACGAGCACATAGGGGATTTCAATGATTCAAACATGAATTCAATGCAGAAAACAGTGTGGTATGTCACTGAACCTATGCGACAGTACTAGATGAAAGAGGGCAGTCTGCTTTCTGTCTCTACTGCCTGTGCTGGTGACCTTCCTTTCCGGCTTGTCAACAGAGGCAATTACACATTTGCAACATACTATGATGTTGGCTGTCACAATTTCTCTGGCCCCCTTCTCTAACCTGTATGAAATCCTAAATGTTTCGGTGAAAGATCAGGCAACATTATCTGCAATGGTACATGCAAAAAAGACTTACTTTGAAGGATTTGTGAAAAAAGTTCAAGACCGACTAGCCAGGGAAGCAGAGCTGTCTCTCAACTGGCAAAACAGATTGTGTAATCTGGCCCGAAGAGATTCAACCGACAAATCCCAACTGATGGATGCGAAGCCGCTACAAAAAAGACACTGATAAGGCCCCAGAATTTAAGAAGACCCTACAACAAGGAACCCCGGAAACAAGGGAGACATGAAAGCTGGCTAGGGCCTCCAAGGCACTAAACCCAGTGGAAAACGGAAATCCTGACACTAAAAACAGGGTTATGTTGGGAACCCCGATGCAGGATGAGCTGCCTTAGGAGGAGGGAAAAACAGTAAGCATAATATCCCCAGAAATGAGAACCCAACGGCAAGTAGAATCAACAAATGTAAACAATGAAGAGGACAAAGAACTGCCCAAGAGGAAAATATGGTCTCATTTTTTCAATCTATGAAAGGTTTTGTGGGAGAGAAAAAGGGTCGAGCTAAATGCGACCAATCAGTCAGAACTGAGAAAAAAATTACAAAATATGAAGAAGCCCTAAAATGTAAGTCAAATGGGTCAAGAGCCTTCTTGAGAAATTTGCGGACCCCTCCAGGTCCAGACTCCTCCCAGATCCCTAAATGACCGAGCAAAGAAATGGTAGAAACTGTGAAAGTGCCGAGGCTTTCCAAGGAGATGATAGGGGCTTCTGAAGAAACCGAGACATGTAATAATGATATCGAGCTGATCTCAGAGTTGTGTCTGAGTGACCTGATGGAAACAATGGCCAGGGAAGAGGAAAAAGATGACTGGAACAATATAAGTGGCTCAGGGTTGGTGGAAATTGATCTCCAAGTATCTAAAACATCATTGGAGGCTCTACCTCCATTCAAACAAAATTTAGAGCTCAAGGCGAAGCCGATCAATAATCGGTCAAATATTGCCCCATTAAGAACACTGGAAGAAAAAAGAAAAATCTATAAAGAGGCTTGGTGGATGGATCAGAGGCCCAAGAGTGAGGTCTTGGCAGCCGCTCTAATGAAAAATGTTCATCCAAATACAAGTTAGCGGAATTCTGTAAAGCCCAACAAAATTCTAGACAATTTAAGGAAAAAAATCAGAGTCTGCTTAGAAAGAATACTGCCAGTAAGGGATAATCTGATCATGAACCGGAGAAATGTGCTTAAATTGTTTCAGCACATCCCAAAGATGAGATATGTAACATCTCAAGATACTCGGGTAGTCCAATTTGCTAACGAGGAGTTTATGGACAGGGTAATCCCCCATCTGGGTTCAAAGTTGATAAAATCTACCTTGCTGGAATTGCATGAACACCTTCTTCCTCCGGGCTACGAACTGAGTGACTACCCAGAGATTATGGACAATGCTTTGAGGAAAGCTACAAGAATGGAGGAAACAGTCAATTCTGTAGACACTGTGCACCAAGCTAAAAAGGTAAATGTGGACGAAAACTGGAGCTGGGTAATGACCCAAGAAGATTCCCCTAGGAAGAAGCTGATATCGAAGGAGGAAAGTAACTATTAACCCCAGTCAATTGTGATTAGCAACTCAACATGAAATAAATGGAATATAACAAGTGTCTACGAGCCTCAGTGGATGGGGAGAAAGCCACATTGCTGGTCGTGGTTGGCAGAGACATTGGCTGAACCTCACCAGCCCTAGAGCCAGAATGAAATACCGATGGAGGCACTTCTCATGGCCTCGTGGAACACACAAGACTTTGTGGAGCTTTTTTCTAATGGAAATCCGGGGCTGAAGCAATTTGACTTCATTTGTTTGCAAGAAACCTGGCTCCGTTCACAACCTATATGCAAGGGATAGGCGGTCTATCTAAATCCAGTGCTAAAAGGTCTGCAGAGAAGGGCTTCTTCTGAGCTTCTCACGCTTGTTAAAATAATAGAGGATTTGTGGTGGAAAAAGTGCTACAGCCAAAGCCCTTTGTCCAGATGGTGAGGGTGTGGTATAAGAATTTGCAAGGCAAGGAAAAGATGACAATTTATCTGATTAATTTATTGGAGTGTGAATATGTGCCCGCAAGGTGATTTTAGTGACTACGTTAGGATGTTTTTGGATGAAGTCCTGATTGCAGTGGAACACCCCTACATTGTTTTATGTGGAGATCTCAATATGGACTTACTGAATACTGGGGGAATTGTGTTAAGTGATTCATTGTTTGGTAAAAAGGCTATGAGCTGGGTAAATGACATAAGAGCTTGTGATCTGGAAATGTTAAATGGCCAGTCAAAGCGGGGCAGCCCTGGCGCTTGCCCCTGTCACAGAGGGGTACAGCGGGCTTATCTAGATTATTGCTTTGTGTCAGCAAATGTCTCAGCTGCAGTTTCTAAATTTGAAATTAGAGAAATGCCTATCAGTGATCATAACCTTCTGGCATTACAATGGCTAGTAAGTCAGCAGGTGAGGAATCTGACCACTATGCCCCCTTTAGAAGTATCATGGGGGGAAAATAGGATAAGAATAAAACCAACTGAAATTGCGCAGATTTCTGCACAATTCGAGCAATTTATAGCCAGAAACCCAGGCAACACAGAATATACCTGTAATTTCAAAGCATATAGGGAAGTGGAGGAACAGGTGGGAAAATTAACTTTAAAGTCTGGCACTCATGTAATCATGGTATTGTGCAAGTTAGGAAATGGATCTGAATGGAGATAAGGAAACTGAAAAGATGCAATGATGATCACACTAATATAAAAGTAAGAAAAGGGAAACAGGCGTACTGCAACTGGCTCCTAAAGCAACAAGGCTGCAGCAAGATGTCAAGTGGATTTTGAGGGCGGTCTGTCAAAATGACACAAGGAACCTTTGGAAACAATGGGGGCTCTTTCCAGCCTGCGCTGACAATTAGCCAAGTATCGGAGGAAAATTGGATAAAGCATTATACTGAACTATTTGCTCATGTTAAAGAGGTGGCTGGGAGAACCGGGTCGAATGAGGAGAGCAGATGGGTATTTGCTTTTGACAAAGAAGAAATTGTAGGGATGATCGCAAGGTTGAGTTTGTCTAGAGCAGCTTGCCCTGACAGTATAGCGAACTATGTGCTCAAAGGAAACCTGGATGCCTCGGCGGACTTTGTGGTCAAGCTTTTTAATCAGATTATGATTTGGAGGGAGGCGCTCTTGGTACCAATATTCAAGAAGGGCAATTGAGAGGCACCAAAGTACTATTGCCCGATCGCCCTCCTTGATACTTGTGGAAAGCTCTTTGCCTCAATCTTGCTAAGAGACCTAAATCCATGCGCAGTGGACTCGGGCCGACTCGACCCCCGCCAGACGGGCTTTGTGAAGGGAGTGGGCACTTCAATTAACCTGTTCCTGCTGAACCTATTGAAGCTGGAGTCCTTGGAATCCGGAACAAGCACCTTTCTCGGTTTCATGGACCTGGAGCAGGCCTTTGATGGAGTCAGCAGGAACCAGCTGTGGGATAAATTGGCGGACTGGAATTGTCTGCCTACCTTAATCGAGGTGATACGAGCACTATATAAGGATACATCGATCTAGGTGCGATTAATATCAAATGGGGCATGCTCTAGGAAGATTTCTACCTATCAGGGTTTAAAACAGGGTTGCCCCCTGGCCCTGATATTATTCAATCTTTACATGTCAGATTTAGAGGGGACTCCCAAACAATTGTTTGGGCCTTTCCACCTAAAATAAAATGTCTATGAATTGCTGTGGGTCCTGTACGCCGATGACCTGGTCTTTATTTTCCACCCCTTATTGGTCTTCCAAGCACGATAAATGCCTTCATGCTATATTTAAAACAGAATGGCCTGAGGGTGAATGGGAACAAATGTAAAGTCCTGGGTATGTCGTAACCCCACAGAAAGCATAAAGGGTTGTATTCATGGACTGTGAATGGAGACAGATTGAAGATGGTGGAATTTATGACTTATTTGGGGGCAATGGATAATAGGAATTTGGATGAAAGTGCACACCTTGTTTTGCTAAGAGTGAAAATCGGACAACTAACATCTCAGGGAGTGGTGCTACATAGGAGGTGTGGGGCGTGCTCAGCTATCCCTTTAATCACTCACTACAAAGAAAAGGTGACACAAATTAAAACCTATGGAGCTGAAACCATGCTGAATTTGTCATGGAAAGTATGGGGTAGGCTAGAGGGGCTCTTTTGGAGGAGGATTCTTAGCAGCCCAAGTTGACTATCAATAGCAGCCATTCGTTTTGAGTTGGGGCTACAATCTTTAAAATTAATTGCAGCTTGGAAAACTATTTCCTTGTATAGGAAATGTTTTGCCCTGGATAGCCCATCTCCCTTTAATATCCTTACCCAATACAAGGAACAAGTTACTTACCTGTAACTGTTGTTCTCCAGCATGGGTCTGGCATGGATTCACATGCTCATGAATATTCCCCGTCGTCAGGCTGGGAATCCTCGGTAAAGAAAAAACCAGTATCAGTTTCGTTTCTGATCTGTCTTTCGTAGTAATAACCAATCACTGGTCTCTGCATCATACTGACCACAGCCAATGACTGCCCTCTACCTAAGCACCGCCTCTGGCAGCCATCTTCAGATTTGGAAGCACGTGAAGTGGCAGTATGACCAAGTGAAGAGCCGCAGAGGGGTAGGCGGGAGGGTTCGCATGTGAATCCATGCCAGACCCATGCTGGAGAACAACAGTTACAGGTAAGTAACTTGTTCCTTCTCCAGCATGGGGTCTGGCATGGATTCACATGCTCATGAATAAAGAATACATAGCAGTACACACATGCACAACCACGGGAGGTGGCAAAGGCTCAACATTAAGCATCACATAAACTCAACATTAAGCATCTTACCTCCTCACCAGGCTCACCTCAGGCGAACAGGTTGCGCAGCACTGCTTGGCCGACCCTGGACTCCTCCCTGGAATCCCGGTCGACGCAGTAGAATTTCGTGAAGGTGTGCGTCGACCTCCACGTAGCAGCCCTGCATATGTCCAGCAGGGGCACACCAGATAGGAACGCCGTGGTAGCTGCGATCGCTCTGGTGGAATGGGCTCTCGGACGGCCAGGCAGCGGTCGGTTTGCCAACCGGTGACAGCACATGATACAGCCGGAGAGCCATCTGGAGATGGAAGCCTTCGAGAGAGCCTTCCCCTGATTGACAGGTCCAAAGTTCACAAAGAGTTGTGACGTCTTCCGAAAACCCTTCGTGCGGTCCACGTAGAACTTCAGCGCTCTAGCTACATCCAGCGAGTGCAAAGTCCTCTCAGCCGGCGACGAAGGCGACGGGAAAAACACAGGTAACACCAAGGGTTCGTTGAGATGGAAGTCCGACGGTACCTTGGGCATGAAGGAGGGGTGCGTCCTGAGCACTACCCTCGTGTCGTGGAAAGTCAAGTACGGGGCCTTGCAGGAAAGGGCCTGGATCTCTCCCACTCGTCGTGCGGAGGTGATGGCCACAAGAAAAGCTGTTTTCCACGATAGAAACTTCAACGGGGCCGAGTGCAGAGGCTCGAACGGAGGTCCCATGAGCTTGGTCAGCACCACGTTGAGCTCCCACGCCGGGGCCGGAGCCTTCACCGGCGGGAACGATCTGAACAGTCCCTTCATGAACTCTTTCACCAGACGATGAGACCACAAGGACGTCCGGCCCGTGGTTCTGGTGTATCGGGAGATCGCAGCAAGATGAATCTTGATGGACGCGTGTGCCAGACCAGCTTTGGCCAGCGTCAGCAGGTACGGCAGTACTTGGGGAGCCGTAATCCGTAGAGGGTTAATCTTCTGTGCGTGGCACCAGACAGAGAACCTCTTCCATTTGTGTCCGTAGCATTTAAGAGTCGAGGACGCCCTGGCCTTTGCAAGAACCTCTCTGCAATCGGCCGGTATGTCGTATCCTCCAAACTCTAGCGCTGCAGGAGCCAGGCCTGCAAGTTCAGCGACTTCGGGTCGTGGTGGAGGATGGCGCCTCCTTCCCTGGAGAGTAGATCCGCGTCCGCCGGCAGCTTGATCGGCGGGGACGCTGACGAGTCCAGAAGGTCCGGGAACCATATCTGCCTCGGCCACGCAGGTGCGATGAGGATCATCCTGCACCGTGACCTCTTGAGCTGGTTGATGAGCAGGATTAGCAGAGGCAAGGGAGGGAACGCGTAGAGGAACAGGCCCTCCCAGGGGAACGAGAAAGCATCGCCCATGCTCCTCGTCTGGGGAAACCTGCTGGCGAACCTCCGGCACTTGGTGTTCGTCGCCGTCGCGAACAGGTCAATCTGGGGTGTGCCCCACCGTCGGAAGAGGCGATCCACCAGATCCTGCCGTAGCTCCCACTCGTGGCACGAGCGCAGCTCCCTGCTGAGTGAGTCGGCGATGGTGTTTTTTATCCCCGCCAGATGAAACGGCACCAGAAAAATCCCTTGGGCGACGGCCCAATGCCACAGGTCCTGCGCCTCCCTGGACAGCGCCGGGGACCTGGTTCCGCCCTGTTTCCTGATGTAAAACATGGTGGTGGTGTTGTCGGTGAAGATCCTCACCACCTTGCCCTTGAGGGACGGAAGGAAGGACCTGAGGGCCCAAAACACTGCACGGAGCTCCAGGACGTTGATATGTAGGGACTTCTCCGTCGGGAGCCAGAGTCCCCTTGCGTGCAGATTTTCGGTGTGCGCTCCCCACCCTTCCAGGGAGGCATCCGTGGTCACGGTCTCCTGGTGGGCTGGGGTCTGCAAGTCCATGCCCGCCGTCAGATGCGCGCGGGTGCCCCACCACCGTATCGCTCGTCGGAAACTCTCGTCGAGCTTGATCCTTTCCTCGAAGCTGCCCGTCGTCTGGATCCAGCGCGCATCCAGGAATTCTTGCAACGGGCGCATCCGGAGCCTGCACATGGGAATGAGGTAGATGCAGGAAGACATCATCCCGAGGAGGGACTTGATGGACCTCACTTTGGCCGCGTCGGCCACCAACATCCGTTGCACCTTGCCCAAGATGGTCCTGGTCCTCTCCTCCGACGGGGAGGCCAGAAGGGACACTGTGTCGAGCCTCGCTCCCAGAAACAGTGCGACTTGCGCGGGCACCAGGTGGGATTTGGCGTAGTTCACGGAGAATCCCAGGTCCGTGAGGAGTTGGACGGTCCTTGCCGTGTGGACCACGGCGAGCTCCCTCGTCTTGGCGCGGATGAGCCAGTCGTCCAGGTAGGGGTAGACGTGAATCCCCTCGCGGCGCAGCTGCGCCGCCACCGGTGCAAGGCACTTGGTGAATACCCTGGGTGCCGACCGTAGTCCGAAGGGAAGGGCTTTGAACTGGTAATGACGCCCTTGGACCACGAATCTGAGGAATTTGCGGTGCCCCTTTAGGATGGGAATGTGGAAGTAGGCATCCTCCAAATCCAACGACGATAGGAAGTCTCCTTCCTCCAGCTGACCCAGGACGTGCTGGAGGGTGACCATCCGGAACTTCTGCGCCTTGATGAACTTGTTCAGACGTCGCAGGTCTAGGATGGGGCGCCATCCTCCCGTCTTCTTCTTCACGAGGAAGTATCTCGAGTAGACTCCGGAGCCCCGAAGCCTCTTTGGGACGAGTTCGATGGCGCCCTTTCTGAGCATCGCCTTTACCTCCAGGAGAAGTTGAGGGACGTGAAGTTCTTTCCTGGCCACGGGGGGGACGCGCGGGCACCTTCTTTGAAACTCGAGCGCGTGGCCCCGGGCCAGGGCGTCCAGCACCCAACGGTCGGTGGAGATGGACTCCCACACGCTGACGAAGCCCGCCAGCCGGCCTCCCACCGGGGTGCTTCGGTGGGGGCCCGACCCCACGGCCGGTTCAATCCTGCTTGGACGCGGCCTTGCCGCCTTGACCTCCTTGGCGACGACGGCGGGGTCCGCTAGACTTGCCTCGTCCTCTGTAGGCCTCTTGCGACGACGAGCGGGCCGCTTGACGGTAGGAAGCGAAACCGCCGCCGGAACCTTTGGAGGCGCCCTTGCCTCCGCCGCTCCGAAAGGGCGTCCGTCGTTGCAGGACTCCAAGGGCCCGGGCCGTCTCCGTATCCGCCTTGATGGCCTGAAGGGAATCGTCCACTGTCTTCCCAAACAGGTTGTTCCCGTCGAAGGGCATGTCCAGGACTCTGGTCTGGACGTCCTGCCGGAAGTCCGTAGCTTTGAGCCATCCACGACGTCGAAGGCAAACGCCGTTGCCCAGCTGGCGGAACCCAGTGTCGGCGATGTCCGTCGCCACGGTGATGGCGTGGTCCGAGGCCACCTCACCTTCCTGCAGGATCTCAAGGGCCTCCGCCCTCTTGTCGTCCGGCAGAAAATCCAGCAGGGGAGCCATCTTGTACCAGAGCTCCCTGTCGTAGCGGGCCACGATAGCCAAGGCGTTGGCCGCTTTAATCGTCGTCGCTGCCGACGAGATGACTCTACGCCCCATAGTATCCAATTTCTTTCCCTCGCCGTCCGGCGGGGAAGTCGATGTGGAGGCCGCACCCCCCCCCCGCTTTCTTCCTGGCTGCCGCGGAGACAACGGAGTCCGGGGTAGGCTGCGCCCGGAGGCATAGGGGGGCCGTGTCCGGGACCCGGTACTTTTTCTTGTACCGGTCTCTTCTAGCTGGCGTCGTGGAAGGGTTCTTGAGGAGGGAAAGGCCCTCATCCCAAATGTCGTCCAACAGAGGCACTGCGAGGACCGTCTTCCTCTTGGCCTCGCGCCGCTGATAAAGGAAGCCTTCCTTTTTCTTCTCCTCAGGGCAGAGTTGGAAAAGCTCGGAAGCCCTGGAGATCATGGAGTGGAAAGATCCGATCTCGTCGGGCGGAGAGGCCCTGGTGGGAGGCGACGACGGAAAATCCTCGTCGTATACCTCGTCGTCCGTACCCGTCGCTGCCGTGTCAGTCCCCGTATCATCCCCTCGGGTGGACGGGGAGGAGGGCTGGAAGGGGCGCGACGGTTGAAAAGGAGGTGGTGGATAGATCCTTCTTTTCTTGGTGGGGGGAACACCAGAAGGTCCCGGTTCTGGATCCCCCGACGGGAGAGGTTCCTCCGTCGGTAACGGTAGCCTCGTCCTTATCTCGGAGCATAAGGACTGTATGGCCAACAAAATGGCCGCCGAGTTGTCTTGCGGCGCTGGCAGAGGGGAATCCGACGGGCGAGCAGGGGCCCCGTCGGTATCCTCGACGATGTGTCGGGGTCCATTCCGACGGGCTGGCCTTCTTCCACGCCTAGGCCGTGGCTTAAGACCTCGATCAGCTCCTCTTCTGAGGTTGAGGCCGACTCTACGACGACGCCCTGCCCCCCCTTCTTCTTCCCCACGGGGGGTTTCACGGGGGTCCTATCGATGGGCACAAAGGAAGACTCCCTCCGAGGAGGCAGGGAGATTCTGGGCCCTGAGGTCGCCACCACTGGTGCAGCCACCACAGGCTGAGCCAGGGCCGCCGCGACCGTTTCGATAGAGGGCTTGGTCGGATGGATCAAGGCCTTCACCACCTTAGGTGCGCTCACCGTCTTATCCTTGAGGGAGGGGGCACTGCCACGCTCCTCCTCTGCCTTAGAGCTCGACCGGGGCCTCTCCAGGAGCTTCGCCGGGTGCTCGGCCTTCCTCTTACCCGACCCAGAGCGTTGGCTCGTGGTTGATGGTGCCGGGGAGGGTGCGCCCTGCCTGGCGCCCGTAGAGCCCGACCGTTCGGCGCTCCCGGTGCCAGCGGACTCGCGGTGCTTGGCCTTATGTTGGGCCCCCGTCGCCGGGGCGCCCTCAAAGGTCTTAGAAGACCGCTCGGATTTCTTCTTCTTCTCGCCAGACGGGCTCTTACCCTCCAGCCAGTTGGCGAGACGTTGATGGCGGTCCTTCATGGTCCGTTCCGACATGTTGCCGCAAAACGCACAGTCCTTCTCCACGTGCGTCTTGTCCTCATGAAGGCAGTAAAGGCAGAAAGAGTGTTCGTCCTCCTTGAAGACGTTCTGCAGCTGGCATCCAGGGCAGACCCTGAACAGCTTTCCGGGCGTCGAGCTTCCCTTCTCCTGGGCCATCTCCGAGACCGGGCCTGAGAAGCTTCTGGAGTCCTCCGAAGTGTAGCTCGACGAAATCTTCACCCTTGAGGGGCACAGATGAATCCGACACGGGTCCCCGTTGATCGGATGTAGAATCGGTGGAGCTTGAGGCTCTTTTGACCGAAAGAATCGAAGTTTTTTGTAAAAAGCGCGAAAAAATAGCACTAACGCTCGAGAGCAATAGCACGAGGATCCCAACACATGAACGTGCGGTAAAAATCTGAAGATGGCTGCCAGAGGCGGTGCTTAGGTAGAGGGCAGTCATTGGCTGTGGTCAGTATGACGCAGAGACCAGTGATTGGTTATTACTACGAAAGACAGATCAGAAACGAAACTGATACTGGTTTTTTCTTTACCGAGGATTCCCAGCCTGACGACGGGGAATATTCATGAGCATGTGAATCCATGCCAGACCCCATGCTGGAGAATGAGGCAAAGTGCCTTGAGAAGGGATTGATGGCATGGAAGGATAAATGCAAAAATTATCTGAGATTGTGTGGCATTCCGAATCATCTACTTATTTCAAACACAGTTAAGACGGAAAAAAAATGAATTTTTTAGACTGGATCTCTACTGTGGTGGTGGGAAGTAAAATGAAACTGACATTACCATTGGCAGGGGAATTGTAGGTGTTTAAACCAAATCCCTATGCACCTTTATACATTCCCGTCAGTCCATTATAGAGATCTGTTTATGCGCTGTCACCTTAATATCCTCCCAACAAGAGAAGTTCAACTTGTTAGGAAACAGATTGTGGAGGATGATTCGCACTGTCGGTATTGTGGGGACGATACGTCCACAGAGTCTTTGCTTCATTTAGCAACTACCTGACCTGACTAACTGACCGAAACGAGAACACGCTATTTCGAGGGACACTTAGAACAGATTCTCTTATTAACGGCAATGAAATGGTGGGAAGAATTTTTAATTGGCCCAGGTGTAAACCCGTGTTGTAAATACAAGGTTTGTCCATTACACGTTAGAGGTCTGCCAGCATTAGAACAGTGCTAAAGTATATTAGATGTCTGCCCGCATTAGAACAGTGCTAAAGTATATTAGAGGCCTGCCAGCATTAGAACACTGCTACAGTATATTAGAGGTCTGCCAGCATTAGAACAGTGCTAAAGTATATTGGAAGTCAGGACATTTAGTTCTGGCTATGGTGTCATGGGAGTGCCTATTTTGTGTGAAAGCCTGCAGTTCCATGTGGGTTTTGTTAGTGGCTTCCCATTCGTTTTGACGGGCAACAGGGTTCCTTTCTTTCTCGCCAATGGCACGAGAGAGTCGCATGAGGGACACATGGTATGCTCTAACCCATAGTCGGGGGGGGGGGGGCAAGCGTAGGCGTGAGGTGATTCCACCTCAGATTTGGTGAGAGCTCCCCTGCTAGGGGATCTAGGTGGAAAGTCCCAGGGGAGCAAAAAGCCCAGAGGGGGAGAGAGACGAGAGAGAGACAAGAGAGAGACGAGAGAGAGATGAGGGAGAGCAGATGGAAAGAACACTCTGGGACCTTCATCAAGTGCAGGCAAGCCCTTTATAATGGCCGGGACGTCTCCTGTGGCCACCCCTTTCCCCGTTACCAGAGTACCTCTCTCCTGCCCAGGGTTGAGAGAGTGTGCCGGATTCGGGACTTGAAGGAACAAGCTGACGGTTACTGTGCCAAGCCTGGCACTCTGAGTGAGGGACAGAGCCGAGCCGCTTCCGCCGCACTGCGTGTTAGCAGTCAGGTAGGAGTGGGAAAGAGGGAGAAAAAGGTCACTGCCTACCAGTTGTGCCACTTACACAGCAAACTCGTGGATTTCGAGGGCCAGGCCTGAGGGCCGGAGTCGCCAGTATTCTGTCACAGTGAACTGGGAGAGGCCTTATTATCCAAGCTAGCTCCACCCATGAGGAGTTGAATGACAGCATTGCCGACATGCAGTGGGTTCTATTCAGGGGATCCGGTGTAATGAAAAGGGGGGTCTCCAGAAGGGGTTATGCAACCCGCTGAGAGGAAGTTCTGACATTTTCCAAAGGTCTGTGTTTGGCCGTTTTATTGGTCCTCTTAGAGGTGAATGTATTTATGCTCCGAGTGACAACACTTAATGTCAATTACTTATTTATTTACCATGGGTGAATGCATTTAGGCCCCGTGTAGCGCACTTGATGTCAATTACATATATATTTAACAAATATGAATGCTTTGACACCCTGTGTGGTGCACTTGATGTCAATTACATGTTTATTTACCAAAGGTAAATGCTTTTATGCCCGAGTGGTGCACTTGCTGTCAATTACTTATTTTTTTAACAATGGTACATTTATTATGCTCCGTGTGACAACACTGAAGCCAATTACCTATGTATTTAGCTAAAGTAAATGCACTAACTCCGATGTGATGCAATTGAATACCTTAACTATGTTTTCCACAAATGTGTAATCAGTTCATGCCTAATGTACTGCAAGGAGGACCTTTAAGTATTTATCTCTGTACGTTACATGTAGTAGTGTGTTATCATTTGTGTATACAGAGGACTGGTTCTTACAAAATCAAATATACAAACAGAAGCTGTCCCAGCGTATCAAAAGAAGCTAGGCTGTGTCTGTTCATTTAACCCAGTGCACAAGTATTCGGTCAGTCTTCAAGGCTGACCTGCCATTAGGCCACTACTCATACTCCGGTCTCCTACAAGTTGCTGCTCACCTTTCTTTCAGAAAGCACAGGGAGAACCACCTTACACTAAGGTAAGCCTGATATTAACAGTAATGATATTTGTAGAACATATTTTTAAAGTAAAGTGGTGGATTAACTTGAATATA
This sequence comes from Ambystoma mexicanum, assembly GCF_040938575.1. NCBI lineage: Eukaryota > Metazoa > Chordata > Amphibia > Caudata > Ambystomatidae > Ambystoma > Ambystoma mexicanum. The sequence goes on along the minus strand of NC_090928.1, from coordinate 916,174,889 downwards.
TGGATATGAAATTTGATATATTGGATATAGGTTTTGCTATGTTGTATTGTGGAAAGGAGAATGTGACTATCACCAACAAGGGCAGCACTATGAGGTGACCGCTGGAGGAAATCGTTTACGCATAAAAGGAAGAGAATTGCCGTCGATAACTTCTTCTTTAACGGCTTTAAGCTCAGATTCACCTTGATCAAAAGGGGGAATACTGATATATCCAGAGATTCTCCGGGCCGTTAGAGAAAAATCAGGGTGCTTTAAGAGGCCCACCTTTAAACTTAAGCATGTCTTCGACGAGGAAATCGCCAAAAAAAAAAAGAGTGGTACACAGGCTGTGGAATCTGGTGAAACAATACAAAACGTCTAATAATTTAGCACTTCGAAAAAGGGCAAAAAATGTCTACAAAAACTGGTTACATCAGCATGGTCATCAAATAATACAGCAAGATGGCGAAAGAATGTTGAAACTCGCAATTAAGAAAAACACAGCGGGTGCGTGGAAGTTAATAAACGATCTAAACACCCCGGAGGACTCTAAAATAATAAATTCAGTGTCTTCACAGGTGTGGGAGGTGCACTTTAAAAATCTATATGAGTCCAAAGGGGTGGACAAAATTGGCCCACACATTACCTTAGAAGCTCCTTGGGAATTCAAAATCGACAATCAAGAGATCATCGATCTTATAAAAAATGTGAACGGTTCAAGAGCGGCTGGGCCCGATGGTCTGACCAATGAAATCCTGAAAAAAAATCCTGTCAGATGGGCAACTTTTATGGTCAAACTGTTTGAGACCATTACAAGGGCTAAAAAGATTCCAACGTCCTGGACTAAATCAATCGTGGTCCCCATATTTAAGAGAGGTGATAGGTCTAACCCTTGCAACTATAGGCCTATCGCCCTTCTTGATGTGGTGGGCAAAATATTTGCAGCAATCATCTTGAAGCACTTAAATGAATGGAGTCTGAAGTTCCATCACTTGGACCAGTGGCAGGCGGGGTTACGTAAGGGGATTGGTACCGCCCTGAATGTTTTCATCCTCAAAGTGCTCAAGTGTTTGGTCAAACAAAAGCAGATAAGGATAATTTACAATGCCTCGATTGACCTTGAACAGGCTTTTGACTCTATGGACCGGAGAATACTATGGGCCAAGTTAAAGAAGTGGGGGTGCCCCAAAGCTCTGCGAGAACCAGGTTCTCTCAGAAAAGGTTTTCTGTCTAGTTATATCGGATATGGCAGAGGCTTTTGCGAAAACAAGATGCTTTCCACCAAACATCGCAGGCCATCCTGTAGGCCGCTTATTGTTTGCAGATGACCTACTTCTTTTAGACCAAACAGAAATTGGGCTCCAGCGACAGTTGAGGGATCTGTTCCTGTACATTCAAAAAAATGCCCTAAAGATCAACGCAAAAAAATCTAAAATTCTAATATTGGGAGATCTTGGAAGGGCAAGAAAGCGGATGAAATTCAACTGGTTCCTGAATGGAGAACAAATACCAGTTGTTACATCGATGGTTTACTTAGAGATAATGCTTAATGACAGTTTGAACGACATTCCCGGAGTCAACCATCTGAGAAGCACAGTGAAAAATCTAGCGTCCCAAGCGCTCCTCAAAACGCGTTATTGCAAATTCTCTATGATACCACTTCTGGATTTCTATAGGATGAAAGTTTCGCCAATTCTTACTTACGCTGCAGAAGCCAATCTTTTCATTAGCCCTACTGTCTGGCCTTGCTTGGAATGTCTCTTTTGGAAGAGGGTCTTGTCGCTCCCAAATTCATTCCCAGTAGAACGGATACAGAGAGAATTAGGCTTAACATCACTTTACACCCAAATGGAATGGAAAACAATATCCCTTTTCAGAAGATGCCTTCAACCACCAGGTGTTAGTGGATTTTCAATCATTAAAGAGGCGATGCAAGGGAAACAGATCAAAGTCTTAAATATCTGGCAGGAATTGTGTTCTTCCATTTTGTCCAAAATTGCTCACTCGGAAAAAACACTAATGGAAAACCTGACAGTGATAAAGATAACATTTCTGGACTTGGACTGGATACTGACGGATCAAAAGGTGAAAGCCTACAAATTGTTTAAAGAAGAGCCAGATGAACATTACGGAAGTGGAACAGTTTTGTCCTATCTTGAGAGGTTCCCTTCACAGTATGAGAGGAAAAACCTCTTAAGGCTTGGGTTAAACCTCTTTCCTACAAGAGAGGTTATAGGGAGAAGAATGAAGGCCAGGAAGATAGGATCTTAAACTGCCGGATTTGTGGGAAGAATATCGAAACTTTGAAGCATCTAGTATTGGAGTGCGAGCCTCTAACTGGTAAAAGAGTCAGATATCTGGGGAGATTCATTGGAGAATCAAATATAAAGACATTGGAGTATTGGTGGGCCATTTTGAGATGGGGAAGGGGGCTCTCCATGACACTGGCCCTGCTACAGCTTGTGAGAGAAATATTTGAAATTCTAAATGGAAAGGACAACTGTTCAAATGAGTAAAGAATATCTTTTATGACCCCGGGCCTCTGCGAAAATGAGTCCAACTTTCGTTTCTGTTTTTTTATGTGTTTTTATTATTTGTACTTCTTCTTTCTTGTAAAGTGCATTTAAGGTTTATATTTAAACCAATTGATGTGTAATAAAAAAAAAAAGAAGAATGAGGCAGTGTCATGTTGTGGCATGGCAAAGGAGCTGATAATGCAAAGCAGAATGCCATTGTGGCCATCATTGCCTCACATTATGCACAGGCACAGGTATTTGCTTGGGTGAGAAAGCTACCAAATGTCCAAGGTTCCTCAAAAGTGACCATAAGCTTCAGTTGCTCTAGCGTTCTTAATTTTCATTTCTGACCTGTGTCCAAGGAGATCTTTGTGACATCATACATCTCAGGTCACGTGCCACTTGACCAGTTGCTCATTGGTGACACCAATGGTTAACATATTAATGCCAACACTCATGTCAAGGCATAGAGCAATTAAATTGGACATGTTAGCACTACAAATAGTTGCATTGGGACATGAATGGATGTGTTAGCTACATTGATAGCATGGTTCTCTTCCACCCATGAATCATCTGTCAGATCTAACTTCAATAGTGATTTCTTATCTATGTAAATGTTCCAGAGGATGGAATCACCAACAACATACTCTGTTTTTTCTTGTGCGAGCGAGCACAAGTGACAGTGACAACTAGTTTGCACATGAAAGAACATGGGAACCGTAAGTATTCTGAGGGACAACTCTTCTTCAACCTCTGTGGTATTAGCCCAGCAGAAAATGAATCTGGAGGTTTGCACATGAGTAACCTTTGGCATAATGTTTTGCAAGTAGTTGCTCCAGGGATACTTCAGATCAACAAAAGGCATGCCCTCCGTTTGGCGAAGAGCATGGAGAGACATGGAATGCCAACATAAGGCAGCCAAAGATGGTGTGTAAGAATGCAAAAGGGTTGGAATGTGCCCCCCACGTGAGTGAGTATTTTCAAGGCCACAGCTACTGTGGAGGAGGGAAGGGAGGATTGCCACAACCTAAGTGGCACATGGTTGTATGAGATAGTCACCCACCTTGCAAGATGCAGTGGACAGAAATGCAGGACAGAAATGTATAACCAGTATGGGTACTTTCAACAGGAAAGATGGTGGCAAGAACAAACACATCTGTCATTCCTATGTGCATGAAGGGGATTCAGGGGAAGGACAGTTATAATTCTAGCAAACATACCGTTCTATGCCAACACAGGGTTGGTCTGACCTTCCTTCTGGTCTAGGGTACTCATTTTCAAATGAACTGTCTCAGGAGGATAGCTCAGGTGCAACGTGCTCCCCTTGGAAGCAAGACGACGCAGAGGCAACACAGGTTTGATCCCCCGGTCCGTGCTTAGAAACCTAACGGCATTAAGCATGTTATAAATAACCAATTATAATAATTATAGTTATAATATGTGGGTTCTAGGACATTGCATGTGCCAGACGTCTTTGTAGCACTTGCTCTACGATCTACAACTCACTATGTGTCCTCTCAGAGAGACTGGGTGTACTGAGCCTTCTGACATTTTCATGTGTGCATGCCGTGCACTGGTCATGCAGTGCTATCATGGCCACTCTCTTGGGATATTGAGGAGGACAGTGAAGGGCAGCCAACATGCTATTGGAGACAGTTGGTAAAGGTGTGGCCACCATGTGGAAATGTGTGTTAGGAATATTGTAATCCTGGTGTTATGCTTTGTTTTAATGTCTATGCCGTGAGTGATGTGTTTATATTATTTTGATGGAATATCTAATTTCTGTGTTTGTCCCACATGTGTCTTTTTCCATTGTAGCATACGCTTTCCAAATGAAATAAATAAGTACTAGGACTTTCACAATTGCTAATATTGGAAAGACCCAAAACATGTAACTTTGTTTGTACATTGATATATTTTTCGATGTATAAATAAAAGAAAAATTCCGTAGATAGGCCAAGTGTGCATTAATTTCCCTGAAGGCTGATGTATTCTTGACAATACAAATAAACAATGGGCCTCATTATAAGTATGCCGGTCCGGTTCCTGGACCGGCAAACTACGAGTTGTGCTTCCGTGTGCCTTTCTGCCCACCAGGTCGGATCTGGCGGGCAGAGCGGCACCCGGGAGCACAACATGTCGGATGCACCGGCACCATTATAAACGGTGTTGGTGCATCCGACCTCCCCATTCCCATTCGGCGAATGGGGAGCATCTTTTTTCCGGTGCCCAGGAATGGCCAAATACCGGGTCCGACGGGGCCGGAATGCCCTGGTAATTGCCGATTCGCGGGTGCCGGAAATGTTCAGAAGTATGGTGGCAACCTGCCGGTTTTACCGGCAAGGCTACCACCAAACTTATAATGAGGTCCAATGTCCTTAGTCCAGCGCTGAGCCACACTATTGGAACAAAGGACATTAGCTTTACATTCAACAGTGTGCTCTCACTGTGAAAGGTGATGGCCATGTGCATGTGCTGGGCATGACGCTGTTGCCTACACCTACTCAACATCATGTTATATCTCTCCATATGTGTTTTGTCTGACAGACGTGCGGCCACATGTTATGCTGGCATGCAGTGGCACCATGTGTTAGCCAATTCATCCCCTGCCTTCAGTCAATGTGATCAGATCCCTTTCCTGCTCCACACAACTTTCAAAAGATCAAGCCATGTCATTGTGTGCAGACTAGTTCATGCCTGCCCTTACATTTGCCCATTATTTGTATTCTGAGACGTACTCTCATAGCCCACTCTAATAGACGTCAATTGACTGAATTAAAGTACAGTGAAGCACAGCATAGGAGTGGACTAGGCTTCCCTAGTTGCCATGGAGTCCTGATGTCAACCAGGATGTATTGGGGAACTCTGATCATTCTTTGGCATTTAGATTACGATGTATGTGTGATTTGTGTGCCTGGCATGTTGCATATAGTGGTCTGATATCTCAGTGCTCATGGGGGTTGAATGATTGCTGTGCCTTGGCTTAGTCCTGTATTTTGCATGATTACCATGAGGTTTGTGAGGGCGCATGCACTGTGCTTAAATGAGCACCTTGTGTGTCTGATAGTTGATATGTGTTGACCTATACCTGTGGGATGCATGAGTTCTAGCCACAAGGATGAGGGGTTGGAAGGACTGAAAAGCTAGCTACCCAGCCCACAAACCGCTACAGACTAACAGTTCCCTCGTACACGTAAAACTGGAATAGTCAAGAAATATACCTCCTTTTCTGTTTTTATGGTAAAGTGGCCTGAGGGAAGGCTATATTCTTCGAAAAGGTGGGAAGAATGTGAGCCAGTAGCAACTCAGAGCAATAGTACAGCAGTTCCAAAATTAAAGAATGTCCAACTAAGGTTCTGTAAAAATAAATACTTTGATTAACCACATTAATCATCCCACTATTTAAAACCTTATCAAAATCCCACCCCTGTAAAAGAAGACAGAAGATGCAGGACAGATATGTATAACCAGTATGGATACTTTCACAGGGAGGAAAAGAGCCAAGAAATGCAAACATGTATTTTAAAAGACTATGTCTTGATTTGAAAAATGTGCAAAAGGGGCTTACTTAACTAGTCTCTAGAGACCCAAACATTGGACCAGGATGACAGGACCAGGGAGACAGGATCACTTGAAGGTACTGGATTACAATGTTAGGCTGCATTGAACCAGGCTTTGAGTTTCTGTAGATGTCAGTCACACCAGTTATTGATGTAGCAAGTCATACTGGTTCAAGCAGCAAGCTGTCGTCGAGACAATTCTAAGGAGGTCAATTCAGTTTGAAGAGGCAGCGGTTTGAAGTCATTAATAATGGGGAACTGGTTGTTCAATCCAAATAGGTGATGTGCTCTGATGGGTGTGATGAGGCAGCGAGCCAGGTTGATGGATCCAAACAAAAGTTGTTCAATGTTTGAGTGAGTGCCAAAAGCAGCACCAGCAGGTCATGTTGGTTTGAGTGCAGCAAACACCGTTCAAAAGGCCTTCACTTGGTTTTAGGAGATGAAAACAGGCATCCTGGATGTTCTGGCTCTCAGAATGATATGATACCCAATCCAGAGCTCAGGGACAAGATGTGTCCTTCTTCTCATACTCCCAACCTGGGTGAGGCTTAGTAACACTTACAGGAGTCCATCACCCCCAATAAGGTACTATGCACCAGGTACCACTGTGACTGGCAGAAAGGCAGGTCTTTCCCCAGCAACAGTTCACCCCCAATGTGCCATGGCAATGGGTAGGGAGCAAAGATTGCCTCTGCCTTGGAGCACTCCTTCACCTCAATGTCTAGGGGCTTTGGAAAAGATCAACTCTAAAAAAAAGAGGTCAGATTTAATTCTTTATTAAGTCCATTAAGGTCAAAAAGTGAATCAAAAAAGGGCTGAGAGGCCCCATCTTGTGTAGATAAGATGCCATATGAAATTTGCAGTAAGCAAGTCTGATTTAGGAGGTGGAATCTCTGTCCTTGTGACAATTGACAATTTTTTTCTCATGCCATACTCAGAGTGCCATGTTCTGCATGACGTGGGGGTACAGGACAGAGAGTAAAACCCACAAAAAATTAAGGTGGAGGAAGCCATCATCAAACTCACTGGCGCTTCCATGAATGTCATAACTATGCCCCTTTCCTAGACAACAGCTTCAAAGGCTATCTGGTGTGCAGTCCCCCAGTGTAAAGCAGGCCTTTGTTATGGAATTGACTCTTTGATGCCAGGTTCTGTGGGTGACTCCAGCTGGGAGATACCACGCATGGCAAGGAGGGCGCTGCTGTCCTTCCAAGAGAGCCAAGTCTCTTTTATAAGAAGGTAGATCTCTAAAATTCAAATAGCCTCTACAGCGGTCTGAGCTCATAGCTATGGCAGTGGCATGCTACATATCAGATGTGCCTTTAATAATTATGTGAACTACCAACCACTATAGCCAAATGGTATGGCTTATTTTTCAAGAATAGCCTGTCAACAGGTGAGAAGTTCATTATAGGTTTGATGGTTTTGGAAAAGAAGTGTAGACTCAAATGCAACATTTGCACTTCAGTGACCTGGCTATCACAGCAGCTATCAAACAGGGCACCCATGACCTCTGAACTAGATCTGTGCCCCAGGAGAGCAGAAGCTGCAGATCAGAATACTTATGGAGTTCAATGAAAGTGGGATCTGCTTAGCAGACAACCCTCTCTGAGATGGATTACCAGCATCATTTAATATAAATCAAAACAGCTAGGGCTTTCACACCATTGCCACAGTCCAAAGGCAATCCTTTACAGAGATTTACATAAGTACAAGTGAGGACAAGGACAATAACACAAACCTTCAGAGGAGAGTGTGACAAGTGAATATTGCAGGAAAAGAATAGGAAGGTGAAGTAAGTAAAGGTTCAATACATCAAACGGGAGTAAAGGCATTAGCAAGAGTATTTCAGACTAGGAACTAGGACACTGTGGGATGGAACTGAAATCTGGAGCCTATGGATTGGAATCAAGGAAATTGATTTATGACTGAATTATAGACTTGAATATATTGAACTACTGTTTGAAACTGCAGAAAAGAGTCAAGGAAATTATGAATAATAATCAAGGGCTGTAGGTAGAGATGAAAGAGGCTGAAGGCAGAGAGGAAAGGGATTGCAGACAGAGAGCAGGGCAACGAGCAAAGATCTTGAAGCAGAAACCAACGGCACTGCAAAAGGGGCAGGTTCTGGCAACAGTACAAAGCAGATATAGGGCTCTTCAACAAATGCACAATTTTAAGAGGGTTTCAAAACACATTAAAAACAAAAAACAAGAGCTCCTTCAACAGCTGTGTAAATACTGAAACACAATGGACTCAAACATGATCATTAGCTGCCCGGAGCATAGCAATATGTCTCCTCCCACCCTGAACCTTGAAATGTGAAAATAAACGAGGCCTAGTCGAATTCTGCAGATTGTAGTTCTGATGAGCTTATAAAGACATATCAGTTTCAGTTTATTACCATTTCAACAAGACATAATAGGTAAAGAAAAACATCAATATAGATATAATACATGGATTAGCAATGCCACATCTATAAATAGAACAGCTTAAACGACAAATCAGATTAAAACAAACATTAAAATATCATAGCAGTAAAGTGCATTTGATATACATAATAAATCAAGAAGCAATGCTTAAAAGGTGCAGCCTCCTCAGCCAGGCTCTGTGCAAATATTTGACTACTGCAAACATCATCAATTCATCATTAGTTTTGCCACACATAGCCAAAGCTTCGGATGAAGAACTTACCCCAGCTGAAAAGAATCTTGGTTGCAAATATAATTTACTTAGATGAAGTATGCTGGGTGTATTAAAGAGAGAGACCCAAATATGGCCCTTGTTACACCCATTCCCTCTCGGCCCGGCGACAGAGAAATTAGATTGCTTCGGGGCCCTTTATCCCCATCATTGATGTATTGCAGGTGTGAGAAGCACTACTAACTCAGACCACCATTCAGACCATACCCAGATGACAGTATTGAAGAGATACAGCAGTCATCAACTGAACAAGTCTACTGGCTGCAAACTAGAAAAACACTGATGATGTCACGACCGACATCATGACATAGATACATTAGACGTATAGCACATAGGCATCCCTGCACAAAGTTACACAGACATTTTGTTTATTGCTGGTAGACACAAAGCAAATGCTTATGACTCACATAGTTAGAGGACTGACACTCATACCCCTTTTGCTACGCGGAAACCTCAAAACACGTAAGAATACATATAAACGGCTTGCTGACCCAGAACTGCAATTAACATGGACGGCCATGTCAATAAAGATGGAAGCAATAGGTGCATTAGAGTGAATGGGAAAAGCAGGACGAACTTCGGAACACAGGGAAAGCCTGACAGCTGATTCTGCTGAAGCATGGTGACCAGGCTTGCAGCACAGACACTGTGCACAGCCAGGCCAAGAACAAGTAGGAAAGGAAAGTTTCAAGTTAACAGAAGAGATAGGACACCTGCAAGGGACACAGTAGAAAATCCCGATAATCACAATCAAGGGAGCTCCATTTCATGGTCCGTGCACAAGTAATCAAAACAGAGCATATTCATCCTAGCCATAGTGAGGTGGCTCTTCCCATCAAAACAAAGGTAGAAGGATACAACAGTCATGCAAGTTCAAAGCTGAATGGTCTGTCTCAACGCCTAGAAGATCGGAGATGGTAACTTATTGGGAACATTCAGCACCTTCAGGGTCATTCCCACTACCTTGAATAGTTACACTTGGCCTGGTAACTGTCCAAACCTCAAAGGCTGAGGAGATCCTTTGTGTCCAATCCCTAACTAAATTCCACACTAAGCATACACTATGTTGCATCAGCCAATCACCTTTACACTCACCTTTAACTTTATATTTGTGACACACAGAGTCTCAGGAGGAGCCACCAGATATGGCTTACCGAATGATCATACTAATTCCTTATGGAATACATATCTAGTTTGCCTCACTAACCAATCTCTTCCCCTGTTAGGTTTTTGGGATTTAACTTCGTGTTTGTGACATCACTGGTTAACAAAATGGAAAGGCAGTTGCCTAGAGAGTGAGAGCACTTGGAGAATTCTGTGTTGTTCATGTTGCGATCCCTGTCAATTTAGTTGTTAATAAATACAGTGAACTTTGTCCTTTGGCGGGGTCTTCCGTTCTCGGAGCAGAGGATTTCCAGGGGTTAGTTCCTCTTGCACTTAAATGGGGAGACTGATAATAGATCCCCTGCCACTCTTTTACAAGTGATAGCAGAGGACAGTCGCTAAGACCTTTCGGGATTAAGACCATCTATTTCCCGCTGCATGCCCGAGGGGATGGGCTGTGACCCTCAAGGACCAGATTTAAAAGCCACACGTTGATACTGAAAAGGTTGTCAGGAGGTGCCTTGGAGAAATTCCTGCCTGCTCCCCGTGGGACACCAAGCAGACTAGACCGCAGAGTAGCAGATTGTGGGAGAGGCGGTGCCCAAGTGGCTTCAGCAAGTTCCAGGGAGTGTAAGTATAGACTCAGCCATATTACAAATATTGGGGAGGAGAACGTGTTTTTTGTCGTTTTCTCTATGTTTTTGTGAAGGATCCCTGTTTCTAGGTGGTTACCTTAGCGTACAGATGAAAAAAAAAGACAATTAAAAGTATACCTGTTCTCTAGGCGTTAGGTTAGTTTGCGGTTAAAAAACAAGAAAAAGTCAATAAAAAGGATACCTGTTTTCTAGGCAGTTAAGCTTGGTTTACAGATTATGTCGTGGAAGGTGGTTTCTTAGTTTATCTCATTGAGGTGTAATCCTATATGCGGTGGTATAGACGAAGGACCACGTTATTTTGGTATTCACTGTGATATGAGAGGCAGGAAGATGGCTATGTGTTATGTCATTTGTGTTGTTGTGTCTTCGGATGGCATAATAATTGGGAATGCATTTGAAGTATTACGGTTTTTCTCTTGAGCTTGTGACATCACACATAAGGTTGTTGAATGGGACTTGGTAAGTTTATGTGGGTGCGATGGCTGACAGTAAGGTCACATATGTGATGGTGAGAGATAGCAGAAACAGGAAGTACTGCCAAACAGATGACAACAGGTTTTAACTTGATGAAGTGATGTTTAGATTATCCAGGAGTGTTATGACATTTGGGCAGGGCAAGAGGAGCATGTGAAGAAATCCCGGTTTGGCCTTCAAGTGCGGAGAAACCAGTGTGGGTGTTGCATGGAGCACACTCGTATTGATGGTAGTGAACGGTAGATGCTGGTGGAGTGGGTCGAGAATTGTCACAGTTTTGGAGGATTTAACTGAAAATTGACAATAATTGTGAAATTTACAAATAGACAAGGTATTCAAATGTGTCAAAAATCCATATTTGAGGTCAAGTAAGTATCGGCAGTAGGAAAGCGAAGTGCTGCCTTGGGGGATACACCCCTTCAACATATGTGCAAGTCCCTTCCATGATATCAAGACAATATGTGCAAGTATTGCGTGGAATGGACCCGCAATACAGAGGGCAAAATGGCAAAGCCATGGCCCTGGGAGGGCAGTCTTTCCAAATATGTGCTGCAACACATGGCCATGCATCTACATGCACCTATGTAGGGAAGAAACGGAAGAAGACGGCAGAGATAATGGAGGAAGTAAAGAGAAGAGAGAGAGAGAGAGAAGAGAAAGAGGGGCAATAGTGACTTAAAAGGGAAAAGGAAAAGGCAGAAAAAGGAAATGGTGGAAAGACAGGAAAAGGCAGGAGGACATAGTGGAAAAGGAAATGAGAAAAGCAGAGGATGAAAAAGAGAAGCAATTGCAAGTGAAGAGAGTGAAGAGGAAGTTGGAAATTAAAGACTTGTTAAATCTCCAGCTTTCCATCCAAATTTGGGATTGGGCGGAGCGGTAATGCAACTGTAATAGCGTTACTGCCACATTTTTGCTGTTCCGCCCAACCCCTGATGAGGTCTATTATGATGGGACAGACACATTTAAATGATGATGAGGAAGAGGGGTTACAAAGGAGAATAGGTATACTGTAGAGGAGCTGGAGTGATAGGGTATCTTCCCCGAGGACAAGCAGGAGTATAGCAGGGTCCTCATTGAGGGGGGAAAGCAATTCATTGGACAAAGTGAAGGGGAAATGAGAGGGGAAACACGTTAAAGAGACTTCATTTTGAAGATGAGGGTGAAGAAGACAGCATTGACAGTATCGGGACCATGGGGTCAGATGAGGACCTAGGGGAAAGTAACAATGAAGAAGGCAGGAGGCCATACCGCCCCTCCAGGGAAATAAGCACGAAAGAGAAACACCGTGGGGAGTAGAGGAAGACCCTGAGACAAATAAGGGAGAACCCAAAGGACTCCTGAGGCGTCCCAAAGACAGATCGGATAGCGCAGACAAATTTACTTGATATGCTCAGAGGCTCAGAGCCCTACTGGGACAGAAAAGAGCAAGTATGATGAGAGCGTTCATGGATACCAAAGACATTGGGAGACATGACAGGGGAATACAAGTTTCCATTGCTAGAAAAGGGTGGCAGATGACCACAATATATACCATGACAACAGATGGACAAGGATAATTTGAGGTGCAGGTTGCCCTTGTTGTATGATAGGAACCTCGTCTGTCTCCTCCACCCTCCCCTAACTTGTCCCCACCCCTCCAGCACTATCTGATATGGCGCCAGGCCTAGTACGATAGTCACTTGTTTTGTTCCTCCCCTCCCTCTTTGCACCCCTCTCCCTCACCTTGTGGTTTTCTCCGGCTCTACCAGAAATGTCGTCAGGCCTAGTACAGTAGTCGCCTGTCTGTTTGCATTTCCTTCCTACTCTCCCCCTCTCTCCCTTATCCATGTCTTAGCTCTTGCACTATCTGAAATGTCATCAGGCCGAGTACGATAGTTAATTTCACATCCTTACTGTTCATGGCCTGTAAGAATGTCACTGTATTTTCCCTTGGTCCCTCCCTTTCCTTGAAGCGCTTTGAAACACATTGTGTATAGGTGCTATATAAATAAACTATCATATCATATCATTCCCTTGCGAACAAGCACTGGATGCTGCTACAATTGCAGTGGAGAAATCTGCGGAAATCACAATGGGGTGTAGTACCACACATTGGCCCTCATTACGACCCTGGCGGATTTTTACCGCCATCGACGGACTTTCCGGCCATGGCGTAAAGTCCGTTTACGCCATGGCGGATGGTGGACTTACCGCCCCATTCCGAGGTCGGCGGGGCGGTAAGTCCCCATTGACCCATTTACCCTTCCCCATTCCCATTTCGGCCCCATAGGGTATAATGGGAGTGGGGAAGGAGTTAATTACGCCACCGTAAATTACGGTGGCGTAATTAACACCAAGGTCCCATAGCGCCATGGATTTTTACGGCCGCAAAAAGCGGGCGGAAAAATGTCCATGGCGCTATGGGAACTCCTAGTTGGCGGTAAGGGGTCGGCGCAGCTAACGCTGGCGCAAACCCCTTACCGCCAGGGTCCTAATGAGGCCCATTATGTGGAGCATGTACTTTTTTCTAGTCTTCACCACGCAGTGAGCATCCGAATACAAGGTGATCATCTCGAATCTGGTGATAAAAATAGTGAGGTGTAGAATTTTGAACCCAGCAATGTTCATAGCTGAACCAGTATAGGAGGGAGACTATTCCCACGACTGCACTAAATACACAGAACATTATGATGACATTCCCCAAGCAGGTGAGAATGCCCTCGAAGGAGGCAAAGTACTCTTTTATTGACAGGTCTTCAGCTATAGATCAGATGACAGGAGAGAGACATACTGGTATGGCAGTAGTGAAAATAAAGCAGAGCGGGACAGTTGAAGTAGCAGCAAGCGCTAGATTGCCTTCACATTTTTCAGTGCAAGTGGCAGAAATAGTAGCTCTCATAATGGCTTGAGGACGAGGAGATTACTGTGTATTCCGACACTATCTTTTCCTCACACTAGGTAATCATTGTAAAGGTTTGGACTGATTTTAGCTAATGATTCTATACCTGCGCAAACTTTGAGCAGCACTTTTCCCAAAACTCACAGCTACATCAGGACAGGTTATACCACCTAAGGTGTTCTTTTATGCTGTCCTTTTATATGTGGCACACACTTATCCCATATTAGCATTGCTAAATAGTGCCAGGGTGCGCTTTGTCTGGGAGCAATTGTTTTTTGCTGCACTTGCTCAGTGTTACCGCAGTAGAGCTTGACTAACACACCAAATTAATAGTGATGCATTTTTAAGACTTTTCCAAGGGGTCTTATGAACTCTTCGGACAATATCAAAGACATCCAGCATTACAGAAAATGTAAGCTGTGAAAACATATATTATGTTGATATTTCTTGCCTTCTGTTGTCACTACTTCTTTACCCTCTTTGCACTACAAAATATTTTATTGTCAGATGCACATGCTATGGTCCCTGTAAACACAACCTGTATTCCTGCTCTTACTGAAGCCATATATGAGAGGGTAACTAATTGCCCGAGACCTAAAAAGACTCAAGTGAAGTGTAGCTATGGACTTTCAACACGTAAATTTGTACCTTCCTGATTCGACACACATGTCTAACAACATGTGGTACCAGCATATGACCAGGCTGGGATGGGAGACAATGAAGGAGAGCTGCTATCTGTGCTGTCTCATACCCTATACCATGAGTACCTCCAGAACATTCAAAGCAACAGAAATCCAAACAGCCAGAGGGCAATGCCTCATGCACATGTCGCTATGCACAACAAGAGGACGATTCCAAAGCAAATGGGCTACAGTAAGATGGATGTCACAGAAGATGTTCCCGTAAGAAGACAGCTATTTCAAGACACAAGAAATGATAGATGACTATTGAAGCATGGATAAGACAATGGAATGCATTTCTGATGGCACAAACAAAGGAGAAAATCTCTAGCTAAATTATAAGAGTGCACTCCTATTGTTCATTGAAGTTTAACTTGTGTGTAAAATTGGTAATGGGGTGCCGGGGAGAAAACCAACCCTGACATTATGTTGTACGCTATATGAACAAGACAACAGATAACCACACTCTTGTGAATCCCTCCCGTCCCCTGCACACCCAAGTTAGTATTGTAAATACAATCAATTGGTAAGCAATATTTAGATTTTCAATTATGGAATTCAAAAATAACACTTTTATTACGATGATTGTCTCGTAAAAAGATTCTTTACTTAAAAATGTGTATACATTTCCTTGTTCATGTTAGACCATATAATATACCAAACTCTCAAGTTTACAACTCTGCAATGTAACACTTTTTTACTCATTTCACAATTGAATAGACAATAACAAGTTTTAGTTCGTATACTGATAGATCATTCAATAATAACGCCTAGGAGCAATTTCTTATCGAATGACCACACATTCACTTGTGTCTCTACGCGTTTCGGGGTTTGCTGATCCCCTTCTTCAGGAGTTGTCTATTCTTTTCAGTAGGGCTGTTGTCCCATCTATAATAAGTAATTAAAGTTTTAGTTTTTCAGTACTCATCACTTTGATTACTGTCACTCTAGTTATAATCTCATAATTACCTGAGTATTATTTTAATGAATCAATATGAACCGTTCTTCTGTGGATTCAATAGGTTTCCTATTTGGATCAAAAACAAAAAGTACACAATGTTTGCTCAGCCAATTTCCAGAAGTATCCAGTTAAAATGATACACCCATTTGGGTATATATGATCTCTCTTAATATCTCTAAGAATGAATATGTTAAAAAATCACCTGTGAAACACTCCTTATGGTGCTTCTCAATCCGGGTTGGAGTCACACCACTGCCCTGTCGGTGTACTGCTTTTGATGAAATAGGCAGGACCTTCCTTGTCCGAGTGATATCCCTTTTATTCTTTAGCATGGGGACTATTCTGTGAATAAAATGTATACTCTATTGTACTGCAAGTATCCAATTACTCATAAAGTAACAATCCTTCAGGTATCTCTGATGATTATGGAAATTATTACAATATTCTTACCCCTCTGAGTAATGTCTGTCGGATGTCCTTCACCCCTTTTGTTCCAACCTAGGTCACTGGATTCTTTGGAAAGTACACTTATGACTCTAGAAAGAAGAGTACTGTGTTACTGCAACCCCTCTATCCTAAGTTTTAAGGTTTATCTCTGTAAAACATGGGTACCTGATGTCTGGCGAGGAACAAGGACAGACATCGATTTATTCCTAGAATACCTGAACACAGTGCACAGAAGAATAAAATTCACCATGGAAGTGGGTACACCTAAATTGCATTTCCTGGACGTAGAACTTGAAATTGGACCACAGGGTATAATAACAAACATATACCACAAGAAGACAGATGTTAATAACACAATACACTATCTAAGTCATCATCCTGAACATCTACGCGACAATTTACCAGATAGCCAATTTTTACACCTAAAGCGCGTGATTTCAACACCTACTACACTAAAGGAAGCAAACCTTCCCATGACTTAGAAATAAAGGAAACACGGATACCCAAGCAACATCATTGAGAAAGCCAGAGAGAACACAGAAAGGTTAACAAGGAGAGAATTAATCACCCCGAAAGTGAAATCAAGTTAAACACCATTCAATTATACCCTGAGGTACTCAGGACAGAGTCACCACATTGCCAGGATGATTACAAAAAATTGGAAGATCATTGGAATGGATCCACATCTAAATAAATTGTTCCCGAAACCCCCAATCATAGCATACAAAAGGGGTTGCAATTTTAAAGACCAACTTGTCCAGGCCGAAAGCCCAGCAAAAGAAAAACAGATGACACTACGAACAAGAAATACAGGGACCTTTGCGTGCCTGAGTTGAGGGCATTGCAACAACATAATGAATGGGACCCATGTACGACATCCATACAATGGAATAAAGATCAAACTAAGGGACTATG
Organism: Ambystoma mexicanum; assembly: GCF_040938575.1. Taxonomy (NCBI): domain Eukaryota; kingdom Metazoa; phylum Chordata; class Amphibia; order Caudata; family Ambystomatidae; genus Ambystoma; species Ambystoma mexicanum. Next base: position 916,158,016 of record NC_090928.1, on the reverse strand, counting down.
CCACATGAGACACAAAATCAATAATCTATGGACTCAGTTGTCCATGTGGAATATTTTACGTTGGTCAAACAAATAGAAAAGCCAAGGAACAGTGGCATGAACATAAGAGCAACATTAGAACAAACAATACCAGATCTCCAGTTGCGAGAGTGAGGCAATCTGGTGGTACGTGAGGGAGGGTGTTTGCAGATTTTATCGGATAGATATTTAGGGGCCGCGTTTGTGATGCATTTGTACGTGATGGCCAGGGTGCGTAATGTGATTCAGTCATGGATAAGCAACCATTTGGCATTGCGTCTGCGCATGGAAATACGGCAGGATCTGGGTAGACTGAGTACTGCTCTCAGAGAGTTGGTCTGGAGTACTTGGAGACTGTTTAGGTTGTGTTCAGAGGAGCTTAGGAATAGTTTATTGCAATAGTCTAGTTTAGCAAGTGCTCTGGCCAATGTTAGGCAGCTGCTAGTAGATAAGAATGATTTACAGCTGTAGATCAGTTTATTTTTGTAGGCTGTGGAAGAAGCCACACTGCTGACTTGTTTTTTAAGAGATAATGTTGAGTCGAGGTAGACCACCAACGTTTTTATCTCTTTGGATACTTTGATTGTGTTGCCGTCAATTCCAAAAGATGAATACCTGGTGTCAAGTTTATTTAATCGAGCTTGAGTACCCACGATCTTTAACTCAGTCTTATGGTCATTGAGACACAAACTGTTAGTAGACATCCAAGTTTGGATCTCAAGATAAATATTGTTCAGTAGTTTAGAATCTTGGTCTTAACAGCCAGTGAGGGGGATGAGGACCTGAGTGTCATCTGCTTAGTTGGTGTAGATGACAACCAAATTATCCAGATGGTCGAATAGCAGCTTCGTAAATATATTGTATAGTGTAGGTGACATGCACGATCCTTGAGGGACTCCACAGAGTATGGGTGTTGGGTTAGCTGAGGCTGAGGGGGAGAAAACTCTGGTGGTCCGATTGGAGAGGAAGGATTTAACCCAGTCAGATCCATTAGTGGAAAATTCTGCAGCTGTGGTGAGGTGCCTGGTGAGAATTTTGTGGTTGACAAGGTCAAATGAGGCTGGTAAGTCAAGGAGTAAGAGGATCGCTAGCTTGCCTTTCTCCAACGCCTCGTCCATTTGGATCTTGAGGTCTAGGAGAGCTGTCTCGGTTCCATGTCTAGGTCTGAAGCCTGATTGTCTAAGGCCTAGGAGTTCATTATCCTCTAGGTGCTTCTGAATTTGCAAATAGGCCACCCGGTCCAGGATTTTTAAAAGGAACGGGACGGTGGTGATAGGCCTATAGTTTGTGGGGATATTTGGATCAAGGTTGTTTTTTAAAAACAAGGGGCATAACTCAGGCTTCCTTGAGATTGTTGGGTACCTGGTTGGAAGAGAAGGAAGAATTGATCAGAGTGGTGATGAAGGTGGCTAGGTTTTTTGCTCCCTCCTTGATGATGGAGGCTGGGCAGATGTCCCCCTGACAGTGGGATGGTTTTAGGCTTTATATGATGTCTTCTATTTCCTTTGGAGTTACTTGCGAGAAAGTGAAGGGGTGCAATATATTGGAATTTTTGCTGGGTCCGGTGCAGAACCATTATTGAGGCTCGCCTTTTTAGCTTCAATCTTATTTTGGAGTAGAGTTATTTTGTGTACGAGGGCTTGCTGAATTTTTGTGCACTATTCTGCATCTTTGATGTAGTCTTGTGAGGGAGGAGCTGGGGTTTCGAGCTCTTTTAGGATGCTGAAGAGCTCCTTAGTACTAGATTTGGCATTCTGTATTCTGGAGTTATAGGCTTCTTTTTTCACAGAAAGAATAGCCGCTTTGTAGACTGCAGAGGCTGTCGTAAATGTGGTTTTATTGGTGTTGGTGGGTCATTTCCGCCAAGTGCATTCCGCTGATCTTTTGGAATTTCTAAGGTTTTTTACTTCGGGGGTGTACCACTTATTAAGGTTTGCGATGGGTTTAGCTTTCCTCAGTTTAAGAGGAGCAGTGGTATCTAGTGCTGATTTGAGAGTGTCATTATACAGGTCGACCAGGTTGATAGGGTCAAGGCTGTTGAACTTGGACTAATTGAGGATGTTGCTAATGAGGGGCTGGAGGCTGTCTATGGTGATGTTGCAACAATTTCTAGATAAGGTGGGCGGGGCTACGGTGGCTTTGGAGGGGGAGGCTCCAGGGAAGGAGAATAGGATGAGGTGGTGATCCGACCAGGTCACTGGGTCATTTTGGAGAATGGTGATGGAGCAATTGATGTCTGACACCTAGTCCAGCGTTCAACCTTTGGAGTGAGTTGGTGTTCTCATAGGAGGATAGTTTGGGATCTGGTTTGGAATTAGTGGATAGGAGGTTCAGGATGTCCTCCTCGAAGGAGGGAGAAGGGCCAGGGGGACGGTAGATAAGATGCAGGAGTATTGTTTGATAGGGTGAAAGTGTAAGTTTCACTGGTAGGAGTTCAGCAGAGGGGAAACTGGTAGTGGGTGTTGCTCTGGGGGCTAGCCGGGTTTTAGCGATGAAGGCCACTCCTCCACCTTTGCCCGAATTTCTGTCAGTCCTAATACTGGTGTAACATTCTGGTAGTGCTAGGGAGAGTGCAGAGCCTGCAGCCTGGTGTAGCCAGGTTTCTTTAATAGCCAGGAAGTCCAGGCTGTTGGAGATAATGAGATCGGCAATCTCTGAGGCATGGGCTACGAGAGAGCGAGCATTGATAAGAGCTCCTTTAAAATTCGGTTGATGGAGGAATGGGGCTACGTTCTTTTGAGTTTGTGTTGGGGGTGGGTTTATAGTTGTGGGAGTGAGGTTCAAAGAGAGAGGGTGAGCAGTCATAGGTGTGAATGCTGCGTGTGCAGTGATGCTACTTGTGGCATGTCGAGTGTGGTTTTTTTAACTTTGGGGTGACTTTTATTACATGCCTTGCCTCAGAGATGCCACTGCTTGTCACCAAATGATAAAGCACATACTTTATTTTCATTCAACAAAAAGTTATTTTCAAAAATCCTTCTGGTACAAGGGTATCAAACCACCATATTCTTTCCTGGTCTACTCGCCTGCCAGGACTAACTAATATAAACCCTTTCCTGATATATTTGCCTGCCAGGAAGAAAACTCCTACCACAAACTTAAAACTTGATGGTTTGACTTCAGTATTCTCCACACCAGTCTCTAAGCGTAGTTTCAAAACTTCTTGGCTGTTGGCAATATGAGCGATAATCTTTCCCAGAATGACATCACTTAAAAGGGGTTTTATGCTTTGGTAGCTTTGTCAATGGTTGCTCAGAATTTCTTGGCAGATGGTAAAGCTGGTTATGAGCTTTTTCTAGGATTTGTGTTGATCTTCTCTATCTATAGCCTGGTGGAGTCTGGTAATGTGGGTTAGAGGCTTTTGACACTGGTAATTCGTGCAAAGTCTTTTGACAGCATCTTGTCTGTAAATTGTACACTTTCCCCTCTTGATGTTTTCAGAAAGTCCTTTAACAGCCTTCTGGATGTGTGTACTCTGCAGTTCTTCTGGTTTTCATCTGTCGGGGTGACTTTGTCTGGTGAGCTTCTCTTTGTGGCTACTGCAGCACCTCCTTCTGCTACGATTCCCACACAGCCTTGAAATGCTTCTTCCTCTGCTTCATCTTAACAACACAGCTGAATCTCATCCTGCGGTTTAAATATCCTGCTCAGGTGTTCTAATTGAAAATGACTAGACTGCTCCTTTTAATAGTCACTCTTCTGAGTTCCTCTTGCCTCTGAGTTCCTCTTCTTCATCCCAGTACTTCTAGCATTATGGGAATCGAAGTCTAAAAGTGAGTGTGTAATATTAAGTTGTTCCATTTTACAATAAGCCATTGTCGATTCAGGAATTATAGAGGAGTTGTGAGATGAAGAGATCCCCACGTTCCCCGGCATGAGTCTCCTTCCCTGTGATCATCCCACATGAATCTGTCCCCAGGGTCAGGGTCAGGTAGCGGCTGCCTTTCCCTGGCCACATGAGAGAGAACCCATACAGGCTTCCTAGAGATAATCTCATGGGATTCATCACAAAATTGACATCACATATTTCAATTTGAGATGATCTAGGTAATTTTCATATCCTGCCACAACCTTTTTGCTCCAGTACGTACTAAGGAAGGATTAGCTTTGTATTCTATGGATATTTACGCATTTTCAGAGGCTTGAAAGGCTTTTTTAACCATAGTTTTTGATGGATGGTTCACACATTTTGTTCTAACCCAGAGCTCCTCATGACCTATTTCCTGACATAGATTTTTGATGTGTACATGCCAAGGCAGAAGTTTACCCCCATCTTGCGATAATATATCAGTCAGGGCATCTCTATGTCTCCCTATGTCTGGGAGTTCCATAGTCTTAGCCTGTACATCAGTGGTTTGAGTTTGGTTATGGAAGATATACTCAGCAAATTGAGTTCCATATGCAAGGGGATAGTGGGAGTAGAAGAGGGTAATTCTAAAATGTTTTAAAAAAAGCCATTTTCTGTTGTAGCTGGTCCCTTTACATTCGGTTGACCCCATAGTTCTTCTCCGTACAAAGCGGCCTGGCAGGCTTGCATTATATATCCTTCTATCAGGATGCTGGCAGCACCCTCTCCCAAAGATCGTGCAAATATAGTTATTGCCCGCCTGCACCATGACAATGCGACCTGAGCCGTCTCAACATACATGTCCCAGTTACATTTGGACTTTATCTTCATGCCAAGATAAGCATAAATACTGGTCTGTGCTTAATTGAGTCATTAATGTGCAGCCCATTATCTTTCACAAAATCATTATATATATTTAATAGTTTCTGCAGACCTGCCAGAGTTAATGAAATGTGAATTGCATTGTCAGTAACATTAAGATAGTGTATTTATCATTGGCCAGGGATGGAGCATCTGTGTCATAATTAGTTTAATGGTCAACTGGTTAATGAAAATACACAAGAGCTTTTGTGAAGGACTCAGCCTTAGCGCACTGGATCTTAAATAATTCAGTAGTTTTGTCATTTATCCTCCATATAACCAAAGCCTTGTTGTTGTTGTTATATAGTAACAATATGGGCAAGGTATTCTGAGAGTTCTTAGATGTTTGCATAGCTGGGCTGGTGGAACACAGTCAAATGATGTCTTACAATTGATATACACTAGATAGAGATTCGTCTTTCTTAATGTTAGCTATTTTTCGATCAAAAGGCATAGGGCCTCATTCCGAGTATGGCGGTAAGGGATAGCGGCCACCGCTAACGAGACCGGTGGCGGTAATCCCTTACCGCCATACTCCGAGGTTCCCTTTGCGCCCTCGCCCTTAACGCCTGCTTTGAGCAGGTGTTAAAGTCGAGGGCGCAAAGGGGCCTCCAGCCAATAACGGTGACCGTAATGAACGGTCACCGTTATTTGCATCTTCCCCATTCCCATTGAGCCCTATGGGGGCTCATTTGGGAATGGGGAAGAGCCTTGGTGAATGGGGAATTACCGCCCCACCATGGGGCGGTAATTCCGCCATCCACCAAGGCGCTGCCGGTCCGGGTACGGCGTCAACCAAGGCGTTAATAGCGCCATTGGTTAGCGCCGTACTCGGAATGAGGCCCATAGTGTTAGGCATTGATCTATTATCCTGGCCCGTAGGTGATGTTTGATCTCATTATCTCCAAACCATGTTTTCAAAAGGTTTAAACCACCCTTGAAAATATTTTACCCCATGTGTCGAGTAATGAGATGGGTTGGAAATTTGCAGGGTCCTCTCGTCCTCCTTCCTTGTGTATTGGGACTATTTCGTCCTAGGTCCATGTGGGAGGAGCTAGGTTCAATTCCAAAATTGCATTAAACTATTGTGTAATACAAAGAATCATTATAACTGTTTCAAATAAAAAAGTTCAATTGTTATTGTGTCAAATGCACAGAGTTGTATTATATTTTTGGACCACAATGGCCCTACATACCTCATTCTCTAAGATTACAAGTGGGATACAATCCTTACCTTGCTGGCAACTAATTCGATTCTGCTCTTGGTCATCATTAATCTCAGTACTATAGAGGGCTTTGAAATGTTTGAGCCATATGTAATCTCTAATATTTTCTTGCTCTTGTCCTAGATTAATAATTCTCCAGAATGTGGCACTAGCCTTGCTTGTATGGTAATTGAGAAGAGAGTTGCAGCCATACTGGCCACACTCCCAGCGGCCCAACATGTTCCCAATCAATTTGCTCTAAATAATGAGCAGACGTATAAGCTGAGAAAGGTTGAGTAGATCGTTAGCAAAACAGCTAGGGTGTCAAGTACTATATGTAGAAATAGTATGTGATATAGAGATGGACAAGTAGCGAGAGTTGAGCCACAAAAAACAACTGCATGTAGACACAAAGAAAACGTACACGTAGAAATGAAGAACACTCACATGTAGACATGAAGGACACTTACATGCAGACATGAAGAACACTAACGTGCAAGAGACAAAGAAAACAACATAGCAGAGAATGAACATAAACACTGCCATTACTCAGACCAAATTCTGCTAGGCCTCAATTCTGAAAAGTTGCAACCTGGCATAAAATTGCTTAAACAAGATTTCAGGCCCTACAATGCTCAGAAAATCCCCAGACAACAAGGTTAGTGTGCAGTTGGATGTTCTGCTTAGCAAGATGAAACCACACCAGAAAATGTTTCCCAGGGCAAACATCAAACAATTATTAGGTTAAATAGTTTTGATTGGTAGCAATAAGAAACACACATATCTTTAAATGCCAGGTGCACGTGGCTACCATGCCAAGTGATCCTATAACGAATGAATATACCATGCCCCAAGTGGCTGCCAAAAGAAAACACACACTTGTTAGCATAGTAGAGAACTCAATAAATAAATAGAATTGAACTCCAAACAATGGTTATGTGATTCACACAATGGTTATTTATTCCAGGCCAAATTAGATAGTGCACCTGCTACTTCCTTAGCACATCTAGACACAGAGACAACAGCCAAGGCCACAAACAAAGGCTGACAGAGAAGACCTCTGTCCTGGGAACAGAAGGGAGTACATTCTTTCAAACTGGATTATAGCGGTTAACCCATCTCTCCTTACCAATTGTGTAACTTGGTATTGTGTACATTGTTGAGGTCAGATGATCAAATCTCAAACCAATGAAATTGTGTTCATCTTATCGACTACTGTATTAGAATGACAAACAATGGCATGATAGATTGAAACGTATTATTTGTAGAGGGTTTGCCATAGGAGGGGTCATGAGTTGTAGAAGCACTAATTATAAGAAGTTCACTTATAGACAACTATATGTCCCATACTCTAGTAATGAATCATGTATGAGAATAGTTTGTAGTGATTGTATTAACCATGAGGTCAATTGTGAGGATTTCTTCTGTTAAACGTTGTTGTTTCTGACACCATGTTTTGAGGTTTTCCTCTGTACTCTCTCCCAGTGGAAGCTGTTTTGGAATAAAGCTGTGTTTTTCTCTTGCACTTGGAGTTAATCCATTATTGAGTAGACCGTTAGATTTCTCTTTTACTGGTACACTTTTGATTGCTTCAAATTAATTGTCCCATAGTTTAATAGTATGGGCTTTATTTTTGGTTGAGAGTAAACTCTTTTACTTCCATCTAGCTTCGTTTAAGGTGTCCTTACCTTGCTTCTTACTATCCTTATTTTTTTAATTTATTGATTTGCATGTATGAAGCGCGCAGCATCATGGCGCTGTTACAGAAGATTCACTTGGATACAGATTACATGGGAAGCAAAATGTTCAAATAAATAATACAGTGGGTATGTTCCATGGTTACAGGGAAACACTTTCTAGTAAAATCTAGTTGAAGAGCTTTGTTTTCAAGGCTTTCCTGAACACAGTGATTGAGTTTGAGTGGTAGTGAGTTCCAGTTTTTGGGTGCTAACACCGCAAAGCTGGCGCCACCGGCTTTGGCTCTTTTGAAGGCAGGGACTGAGAGTTAGTGTGAGTATTGGGCATGTTTAGGTCTGTTACCGAGCGCCTGATAAATTTGCTCTGCCAGATAAGGGTTGCAAACTGAGAGGCATCTGTGTGTAATCGTGAGGGCTTTGAACAGTATGCACTCTTTGACTGGGAGCCAGTGGCCGTCTCGTCTGGCTTGAGAGATGTGCTCTCTCCTAGGCATACTTAGAGCCACTCTAAGAACATTATTTTGCGTGACTTGCAGTTTATTGATGTTTGTGGACGAGGTGCCTAAGAGCAGGATGTTGCAGTAATCCAGTTTGGTGCCAATGGTGGCCCTGGCTATGTTAAGGCAGTTTTTGGTCGAGAAGTGAGGTTTTACAGCATTAATGATTTTGGTTGTGCAAACTGCTGACGATGAAATGGCACTGACTTGCTTCTTCATTGATAGGGTAGAATCAAGGTAAACAGCAAGGGTTTTTAAGGTAGCAGAGACTGTGATTATAGCATTCTCAATGCTGAAAGCGTTGTATTGACTGTCCTGTTTGTTCAGAATTTCCTTAGGGCCCACCAATAGGATTTCAGTTTTGTCCGCACTGAGACATAGGCCGTTAGCCGCCATCCAAGCCTGTATGAGTGTATAAGTTTCCTTAAGAGTGTTAAGATCTTGCTCATAGGAGCCGGATAGAGGGAGGAGAATTTGCGTATCATCGGCATAGTTGGTGAATGTTATGCCGTGCTGGTCTAAATCATTAAAGAGGGCTAGTGTGAAGAGATTGTAGAGGGTGGGGGAGGTGCATGATCCTTGAGGGACTCCACAGTTAATGGGGGATGGAGTGGCCAAGGCATTGTCAGAGAAAACCCTCATGGCTGGACCTTCCAGGAAGGACGTTTTCCAGGTTGTAGCTTCCTGTGAGAAGTGAGTAGCCTCTGAGAGGTGTCTACATAGGATCTTGTGGTCAGTAAGGTCGAAAGCAGCCAACAGGTCCAAGAGGAGCAGAAGCGCAGGCTTGCCATGATCCATAGTTTCAGGTAACTGATTCATAAGGTCAAGCAATGCCAACTCGGTGCCATGATGAGGAGGGAAGCCAGATTGCCTTTTCCCCAGGGTGTTATGCAGTTCCAGATAAGACTGGATCTGCAGATAAGCAGCCCTATCTAGAATTTATAATAGAAAAGTGATGGTGGTGATTGGGCTATAATTGTTATGAGAGTCAGGGTCGAGGGTTCTTTTTTTTAGCAGTGGTCGAACCCATGGTTCCGTGAGGGGAGGAGGGATGATGCCTGATGCAAAAGAGGCATTGATAAAAGCTGTGAGGAAGGGAGCTAGTGACTCTGCACAGTCTTTGATTCGACTAGCTGGGCAGATGTCACCCTTGCAGAGAGATGGCTTGATATGCCTCATGATCAGTAGTACTTCTGATTCGGTTATATCTTTGAAAGCAAAAGGCTTTTGTTTACTGGAGTATCACCTAGTACTGTGCCAGTGCCTGTAGGAATGGAGTCGGTGGCACTGACCTTGGGCAGGGCATTGAAGTGAGATTTAATTTCATTCTGAAGGGTGTTTATTTTGTCTAGCATGGTGTGTTGAATATTGTTACACCACACCTTGTCTTTCACAGTTTGTTGTGTGGAGGTGGGAGGAACAGCAAGTTCATTGAATATAGCAAACAGCTGTTTAGACTGAGATTTGGCATTGTCAATTATGAGGTTATGTGCAGAGGCTTTGGCTACAGAGATGGACTTTTTATATTGCTTGGAGATAGTCATGTAAGCATCTCATGTGGAGTCAGAGGGGCAAGCTTGCCATTTGGTGAGCACTGCACGTGTGAGGGCTATTAGGCCATTAGTTCTTGGGTGTTTGATGCGGTTAGCTTTTATTTCTGTAATGGGGCAATAGCATATATTGCTTCTTTGAGTGTGGCATTGTAAAGCTCTACCAGTTCTGTGGGGTTGGTGGACAACGGGTGTATTAGCACTTAGGCTTCTAGGTAGGGTAGGATGTTAGTGAGAAGTCTTTTGGATCTAGCCATAGCAGATGGCAATGGTGGGCTAGGGTTAGCTGTTACTCTGGATAGTAGGTGGAAGTGTAGGAGATGGTGATCTGTCCATGGTCGTGTTGTGTTGGAGCTGATATCAGCTGCACAGTTGTAATCAGCTATCCAATCAATCCAGGATACAACCTTTGGTGTGGGTTGGGGGGTTCACATTCTGGATAAAGCCCATGTCTAGGAGAGCTTTGGCAAAGGATTTGCCTTTCTTATCTTTTAGATTGTTAATTCCAAATTAACATCTCCTAAAATTGTTGCTCTTGTGTTATTTTTTAGGTTGTCACCTAGAAGGTGTAGGAAATTACCTTGGAAGTCAAGCAAGGGGCCTAAAGGGCGGTAGACTATGTGAAAGGTTATTGTGTCGTTAAGTGAAAAGGATATTTTAACTGAAAGGGCATCAAAGTTTTCAGCAGTGGCAGATTTTAATTGTCCTTTATTGAGCGATTCCTTGACAATGAGGGCGATGCCTCCTCCTTTGTTGGAGGTTCTGTCTTGACGGAATATGGTGTATCCCAGTGGTAGGGCTTGGCAAATGGCTGGTCGAGATACTTCATGTAAGCTAGTTTCCATGATGGCTAGGGCATCAAGATTCAAGTCTGTGATAAGGTCATGAATCTCTGAGGCTGATATGGAATGTGCCCTTAGCACACTGAATTATGTAAAATGTAGCCTCTCTGCATTCTTTATCGTACCACAGTGTGTTATTAGACCTGTTGGCCCACAGAGTGAGATGGTTTAATTGCCAGTGGGTGAATGTGGCAATAGTGATTCATTGTAGAGGTTATGCACAATCCCTCTCTTGTTGAGGTCATCCCATCAAAGTTCCTGTTGGGCTGCTTCCTCTATGGTGAGCAGCATACTTAAATTAGAGCTGGTGTTCTGAGGGCTGATGCCTAGGTAAATTGAAAGGGTTAGGGGCGATGATCACCATAATTTCTCTGATGTACCTCAAAGTTTGTGGTCGACTCCATAGCTCTTCCAAAATGTAGTCTATGTGACTACTGTGACTGCTATGGACTGCTATGGACTCAAGAGACAAAGTTGTCTTGGCGGGTCTATCATTCTTGGCTCTGCCATTACAGGCCCTATGATTTAGCAATGCCCAAATGTGCACAGTTGTGATGGCATGCTTGTGTTGTGTCTTGAAATAGTTGCATATATTTCTGGTATATCCTAGGCCTGATACTCATCATCCAATACTCCTTCCATAATTACCAACAGTTCGTATTGAAGATTTAAATCACCAGCTATGATTACATGACCTAATTGATGTTGCTAAATCTTCCAACTCCTTATACGAGATTTGATCAGATGGATGACACTCCTCCCTATCAGCTGTGAATTATACACATTAACTAGCAATAAATCATTACCATTTCTCAAGCTAATAATGAGTTTTTGTATCACCTTGATATTATCTTCTAAACCCGACTCCACCCATATAGTTAATCCACGGCTGGGCCTCCCTCCTGGACCCTTACCGGCTAAGGTAGCATATGTTTTATATCCCAGAGCTTAATTATGTCCCTGGCCTAGGTTTCCTGCCAGCAAATAATTTGGTGTTGCCTAATAAAAGGACAGCAAGAACTATCTCTTAGTTTTCTTTTAGGTTTTAGGTTTAGGTTTAGGGCTTGATTCTAGGACAGGATATGTACCTCGGATGCCATATCATTACCCCCTGGAGCAATTGCTTGTGTGGAGGTGCATTTCTGGTCAGCATGGGTCCCTCATGACCCATCCTGTTTTCCTGCTGTTATATAATGATTTTGCAACCTCGTCATTCCTGATTTAGGCATAATGGGTTATTTCTCTCGGGAGGGATAGATTATTCTGTCTCATTTGCTCAGTATGGTATACGAGACCACCATTGGATGTCTCCAGTGAACCTTTAGTTAATTCTCTCATTAGGACTAAATTGACCTGTCTATAATCCTCCTTGCCAGCTCCCAAAGCGATAGCCAGACACCTAACCACTGAAAAGTGTGCTATGGGGCATTTAGTTTGAGCAATAGGTACAGAATTTCCAATACTTTCAAATGGGAATGCAAAGTTAAAAATATGTAAGAACATTTTTCAGGAAAGACTGTGATGATACTGCGCTAGTCCACAAAGGGTTCCTCCTATTGTTAAAGTAGCACAGTTTTGACAATGGCTGAATACAAATATCTTAATTGGAATTCATGGATATCCGCAGTAGACGACTCAACTCCTACGAGAAACTTCTTAATGAAATGTTTTTTAATTTTAATGTGGGTAATCACTATTTTATCCCTTGAGGGTTCACTGGACAGGGGTGCAGGAGAGGGCTGAAGGGACTGGAAAAGATGGTGAGTTTAATTTGGAGAGATATAGTGCCTTTATCCCATTAGTATGGCATCAACGTGCTTGTGGTGGGAACTCCCTCAGGGGACAGAAGGCCAAGGTATTCTAAAATTCTCAGACTGATTAGAATGCGTGTGTGCATTTGGCCAAGCTAGGGAGTTAGGTGGGCTGGCCGAGCTCCAGTAAGCTACCCATGAAGGTCAGGCATGTAGATTGGTGCTGAGGTGGTCAGGAGGGGTCTACGTGATCACTGCACATTGGAAAAATGCGAATTAGAAAAGATTGAATCGCAAAATACTCTTGCGCAGATATCATATAGATCACTTTCTGCCATCTCACATCCCCCTACTACCCTCCACTTACCTTTTTTCAGTGGCACACACACAGCAGTGTGCCGCCGACACTCCTGTACTTCTGCGGCGTCAGATCCCTCCCACTAACGTGGGCCAGAGCTGACGCCACAGGGACCCTTTTTCCATTTTGTTTTCCTTTTTTCTTTTATGTCCACTGCTTCCAATGGCATGGAAGCGGAGGACAACCCTGCAACCCCCAAAGCCCTTAATGCCGTACATGGGGAGCAGGGGACACCCCCTTAACCCCGCTCCCCATGTTCAGCATTATGGGCCTCAATTCATTTTCACAGGCCTAATGAACATTAATTGTGCATTTGGTATTTTTTTTAAAGTATTTTGGGTGAATACCAATCAGGAGAATGCGCAATTGCAAGGGACTCATTATGTGCTCAGGTAGACCCTATTTTGTTGTAGGTCATCACTGCATTCTGATATCAGAAGTGATGCGCTCTGTGTTTTTAGTCTGATGTATGAAGCCGAAAACATCATGTATCCAGCTAGACCTGAATATTTGTCGTAGGTTGTTGCTGCATTCTGATGCGGGTGGGTTGCCATGCCTGCAGCAGATGTCCACCAAAGTGTAGCTTGAATACTTACCTTGAGACTCAAACGGAACTTTGTTTTTATGTAGCTGAGTGATCAGATCTTCTGTATGATAAACAGACTACTCTCATAGATCCTCTAGCGCAACAGACAGGCTATCCTAATACATCGTCTAAGCGCAATAGATAGGCATCCCTCATGATTCGTCTAAGTGCAATATCAGGGCTAAGTGCAACAGACAGGCTACCCTAATACATCTTTTAAACGCAATAGACAGGCTACCTCAGAAATCGTCTAAGTGCAATTCCAAGGCTACCCGCATATATCTTTATGTGCAATTAATTGGCTATCCTCATCAATTTGTAAGCACAATAGACAGGCTAACATCATGAATCTTCCAGGTGCAATACCAGGCTAAGTGCAATTGTAATACATCTTCTAAGCGCAATAGACAGGCTACCCTCAAAATTATTTTAGATGCAATATCAAGGCTATGTGCACATATCTTCTATGTGCAATACATAGGGTAACGCATTGATCTTCTGAGTACAATAGACAGGCTACATTGATCTATATTTAGGTATAGTAGACAAGCTATCCCCATAAAACCTTGAATGTAATAGACAGGCTATACTAATAGATGCAATACATTGCACACCTCCAAATTCCATCTAAGTGCAAAACATTGCTCACCCACAAATTCCATCAAAGTGCAACACCTTGCCCACCCCCAAATTCCATCTAAATCCAGCACTTTGACCAACCCCAAATTCCATCTAAGTGCAGCACATTGCCTGCACAGTGGTTATCTAGAGAGTGCAGGAATGTTTACCACAGTGACAACTGAGAGCACAGCATGGGACAGGTGGTAGTAATGTGAGTAAGAGTGGCAGGTTTTTACCAGAGCTGGCTGTGCTCCCTGCCCATACCACCTTACGTGAGCTGTCACCGTAGGATATTCCATCAGGCGTCCATGGGCAAACAGGGGCAAACAGGGAATGAGAGTTGGCCATGAGGGAGATGCCCTTTGCTTCTGGCCTTTGGCCGGTTGACCGGGCAAGACTGCATCAGGGGGTCCTCTGAAGTAAGGATGTTCCGTTCATATGAGACAGCATCTGCTTATCTGGGGCAAAGGGGTGTGAATGAGGATTGGGTAGAGGAGGGTCAAGGGGAAACTATGGTTTACCAGAGCTGTGCCTTCAACAAAATTGCCCGAAAGGGGTATGAGGATCTGGGTATCGTCTGCATAATTACTGTAGGTGACACCCAGTCTATCCAATTTGTCAAAGAGTGGCTTGGTAAAGGAATTATACATTGTCGGTGAGACACATGATCCCTGTGGAACGCCACAGGTAATTTGGATTGGGTCTGCGGATGCTGAAGCGGAGAACACTCATCGTACGGTTGGCTAAGAAGGATGTACCTAGGCTATAGCATCACTTGAGAAATGGGCAGCTGACGCCAGGTGTTTGCATAACACTGTGTGATCCACCATATCAAAGGCTGCCGATAAGTCGAGGAGGAATAGCATAGCAATTTTACCTTTGTCCTTCAACTCTTCGATTTGAGTTTTTAAATCAATTAGTGCTGCTTCCGTACCGTGTTGTGGTCTGAATCCAGATTGGCGGGAACCTAATAAATGGTTGGTTTCAAGATAGTTCTGAATTTGGAGATCGGCTACTCTTGTCAATTATTTTCAGGAGGAACAGGACCATGGTGATCGGCCTATAGTTTGTGGGGATGGACGGGTCTAGTGTCTGTTTCTTTAGTAACGGAAGAACCCAGGATTCTTTGAGGTTGTTTGGTAAAGTGCTGGTCTTGAAGGTGGCATTAATTAGTTTAGAGATAAACAGTGCTAAATCTCTGGCTGCGTCTTGATTATTTTTGCCGGACAACTGTCACCCTGAAAGTTTGAAGGCTTAAGAGATAGTATAACTTTTTCCGTTTATAGTATGGAGATTCTAGTGAATTTGAAGGTTGTGTCAGTGCTAGATGTTACCGAAGGTAGGGTAGGTTGTGTTTCAGTGGAGAGCAGGGATGCTTTTATGTTGGGTATTTTGGTTTGCAGAGTGGCTATTTTATTAGTTAGCGCATTCTGGATGCTAGTGCACCATTTCTTATCTTTACGGACATTGTCAGTGGGTGGAATGGGGGTTTCCATTTCACGGAGGATGGTGAATAGCTCCTTAGTATTGGAATTGCCCTGTGAATTCTGTCATTGAATGTGTTCCTTTTGGTGAGGATTATTTCTTTTTTATACATATTAGCGAACTTGGTTAGTTGGGCTTTATTCTCGTCTGTGGGGGCGTTTCGCCATATAGCTTGGAGCTTTCTTTTTTGAAGTCGCAATTCTTTCAGGTGGGGGGTGAACCAGGTGTTGAGGTGGGTCACCTGTTTGCTTTTATGTAGTTTTACTGGTGCAATGATGTCAAGGGCCTTAGTCTGTGTTTTGTCTCTACTAGTATGTTAGGGTCAGTGTTGTTAGTGAGAGGGAAGAGGGTGGGGTGGAGGTGAGGAAGTAATTTTTCTGCTGTAATATCTTTTTTACTTCTGGTCGGGCACAGGGGAGCCACATCTATGTTTTTCCGCTTTTCGGACTCTATTGTGGAGGCAAAGCTGATTTGGTAGTGGTCGGTCCTAGGTTGAGGTGTTATTTCAGTGATGGTAATATCACAGTTTAAGTGGGTGACCCAGTCTAGTGTTCTCCCTTTGGTGTGGGTAGGAACAAGAACTTTTTGTATGAGGTCATGTTCAGTCAGGATAGCTTCAACTGATTAGGCGTGTTTGTCCTCAAGGTCATTGAAGCCCAGGTTGAATTCTCCTAAGAGTAGAAGCTGTGTAGTATCTTAGTATTGTTGGTGAGGAGACTCGATAGGTCCTCCTCAAAGGTACCTATTGGTCCTGGAGGTCTATATATCAAGAAGATAGTTAACATGTCGTTGTTGGAGATAGGCAATTGAATCTGACTTTTACAGGACACTTGGACTACGCAAAGTTACTCTTATTGAATTTGATTATTACACACCAATATGGCCACATATATACATCATTGTATAGAAAGGACACTGACCGCAACACGTTACTTGTTGTTATTTAATAGGCCGACTCAAGGGCTGGAATGTGAAATATACAATAATCAATACAGTTACACATCGAAGATACACACTTTTTTATACACTGACTTTCATTTTTAGAATGTATTTTTTGTATTTGTATGTCATGATGAGGTGCACTAGTTGGAAATAGTTCTACTGACTAGCTGCCCGAAACTCGAGTCGACAAGACCAGAGGTTCCACTCCATTTTGGATTTGGACTCTACTTGGGTTACATAGACATTTTATAGCAAATGTATAGCGCGGTGTTTGGTGCCTTCCTGGTCCCCGGAGGGACTTCCTGTTGCTGTGGCCACGCCCCCTGGACATATCCCGCGGCCGCTAGCCCCGCAGCGGTGAAGCCCGCGGCGGGGCAAGGGTGCGGTGTTTGGCGCCTTCCTGGTCCCCGGAGGGACTTCCTGTTGCTGTGGCCAAGCCCCCCTGGACATATCCCGCAGCCGCTAGCCCCGCAGCGGTGAAGCCCGTGGCGGGGCAAGGGCGCGGTGTTTGGCGCCTTCCTGGTCCCCGGAGGGACTTCCTGTTGCTGTGGCCAAGCCCCCCTGGACATATCCTCCGGCCGCTAGCCCCGCAGCGGTGAAGCCCGCTGCGGGGTAAGGGCGCAGTGTTTGGCGCCGCAGGTGTTCGGCGGCCGCGGAGAGAGGCATTCTCTGTGTAGGCTGTGTAGGCTGTCGGACGGGGCGCCAAGAGAAGTAAGTGCCGGCAAGTGTTATACACCTTTTGACTGTTCGTGATTGTTTCCTACAAGGTGTAGAGCTCGAGAAGTTTGTTGGGGCCCACACTCAGCAAATCAGCCCAGCTTCCTCAGGCCAGCTGTGGGGGGCCTATGTTATGTCCCTATTAAAACCCTTGAGGTCCTTTAAGGGCCAGGCTGTACCAAGGAAACCGGCCAGGAAACCAGACAGCTTTTTGCCATCCACCCCGCCCCCACCCCTGAACCGTTCCGAGTCCGAGTCCGCCTCCAACCCTTCCAAACATACTCCAGCGCGAAAGCTCCTGGCTGTCAAAAGAAGATGCCAACAGGGAGTAACAGCCAAAGCAATGACCCACACATCTTCATGCCCTGACATTGACCTGGCCCACCGAGGGCCCATCCACACCGTGGAGGGTATGAAAGCATCCACCCCAGGATCACAATGTGGGGGGGGGGGGCTGCAGCAATCTTGCTAGCCTCCCAGCACTGAGCTGCAATGTCAGCCCCCCCAAGTCTGGAATACAAAACCATTGCCTGCAAGGATACTTTGCTCTCCGAAACTGGGAAACCAGATGCTTTGCTGCTGGCTAATGCTCCTGGGACTTGCATAGAGGGGGCTCATGATGTGTTGGTTCTTCCACCAGCATCCCTGGCACTTGTTGTACCAGTTATCACACCACCCAGCCCGCCCCTTGCAAGTCCATGCTTGCCCCTTGATCTCCCGTCCATCTTGGGATCTATTCTTGACTGCCCCCCCCCAATCACTGTTGCTGCTACCCTGGACCCAATGGACATAGAACCTGTCAGAGCAACCGCAGATAAACTCCCTCCCAGTTCCATCTGCAGCTCCTGGAGTGAGAACCAACCTGCATTGACCTTAGGGTCCAGTTCCTCTCTTAATTCACCACCATTTAGGGCGCTCAAGTCCATCATCCATGGCAGTCATCCCTCCTCTGCTCTAACACCCAAGGAGGTGCATACTGTCAGAAGTTGCCCTTGCGCACAGGTGCTTTCCGAACTAGCTGTCATTAAAAATCTACTTTTGGTACTGATCGATGCCAAGGGGAGGAGTGGGGAGGGGAACGGTGGAGTGGTCTCGCTGGGGGAGTCTTCCAGCATGCCTCTTGCTGGTAAGGGACCCAACCCTCCACAGCAACCTCTGAACACTGTATCCTGCGAAGGGTCTGTTCATGCTCTAACAAGCTTTATTCCGGATGTGCAGTTGACACACTCTAACGCTGATCGAGGACACCCCCCTGGGTGTACCAGGCAAAGTTTGCCAGTGGAGGGTCCCCCTAGCTTCTTGAGAACAAATCCCCTTGGGGAGGGAGATACAGGAGCACATGGAAACTGTTCAAGGGTGTGCAGCCCCAAGAGTCATGTATCTGGGGGGAAAAGAACTGCTACTGTTTTTCTGCATGGGGTACCTAAACTGCTGTTGGGCAGGAGAGAACAAAGGGATGCCCTCTCTAACAAATGCCTCCACTGGCTTCGTACAGCTGGGAATTGTCCCTTTGTGGTCAGGGAAGCTATGGTGGGGTGTGTTAGATTGGCTGGCGAGGGTATAAATTCTTCCGACTCTGTTAAACTGGTTTTTAGGAATGTTCAAATGGCCAGGGAAGTTTTGAGAAGCTCTGAGGGTTATGTGCGGGCCCCACACAGTGGGATTGTAATCAGCTTGCGCCCCTATCCGGGAGCAGCTGCTTCACCTGGAACTATCACCCATAGTAATGTCCTGTGCGGAGCAAACTATACACCTCTGGGAAAAAGGCCCGCATGGGGATGTAAGCGAGTGCCTAGAGTGGGCAATTAGTCTTGTGTCTCTCTGGACACTATGGGATGTAAGGGAGGCTATGGTTGACTCTTTTCTCCCTCCTAGAACCCCTGATTTATCACATTTGGATATGGAGCACAGATGGTAATTTTTATGTCTTGTGATTTTGTATTTCTTGTGTTTGATGGATTTTTTTTAAATCCGAATAAACTTGTTTGACTGACTGTATATATTGAAAGAAATGTGTTAATATACACCCTTTTTAGAACACATATTGATGCACTTTATAAGACTACAAATATGGTTTAGAGTCTTAAGGTTTATTTTTTATAGACTGGTTTGTTCTGCTTTCAGAACACACAATAGAGACTGCGTTGACTTGCACAGGTATGAATGACGTTGGTTTGAATGGGAATGAAAGATTATGAGATGAATGTTAAGATATAAGGTCATTGGTTGGTGTGGTGTTTATATGATATTTCCGATTTTAACAATTGTTCAACTAACAAATGTTATATTTGTACACATTTTATTATGTGATGCTAGTTATGATTCTATAAAGAAGAAAATAAATGTAATGAATCCAGCAATGCCTTGTCTATAAAAACAGCCACCTCTTCATGGAAGGAATTGGTTGGTTTTTTCTTGGTAGTTATACATTATAAATGGTTAGAGGGCGGTACTTGTCCCTTGACAATTGTACCCTTTGCATGGGGGAGATAGGCAATTTGGCTGAGAGTATTTGACAAGATTTAATTTGGGTAGTGGTGGTTAGTATTACTGCCAAGTTTGTTTTTGCTATGATAGCTAGTCCACCTCCTTTGCCATTGGGTCTATCTACTCTCAGTATTTGGTAGTTATCTGGAATAGCTAGCATGAGGGCGGGCCTGATGCGTCATGAAGCCAGGATTCCTTGACTGCCATGATGTCTAAATCATTGGTGGATAGTATGTCTGCAATTTCAGTAGTGTGAGCAGTAAGGGATCTTGCATTCATAAGCGCTCCTGAGATTTTTGTCATCTTATTCTGCCCTTGGCGATGGGAAGATCTACGCTTATGGTAGTTAGTTCTCGTATGGGTGTGAGGTGATGGGGGGATGGTGCGATTCTGTATTTTTTGTGGTACTACTGGATCTGATGTGGAAGATTTTTGATCTATGGTGGTGATATTATGGCTGAGGTGAGGGTTGTGTAGCCTGATTCTCTTTGTCTTAGGCTCGTGAAGATGGGGTAGTCTTGCACATAGTCTGTAGTTTCTGTCCTGCAAGAGGCAGGGCATGTAATTGAAGCAGGCCATTATTACGGTGGTGCAAAGGAGTGTCAGTCGTGCGTTGGTCAACTGGGAATTGCTAGTGGGCATAGTTCTGTTAGGCTAAGATATTTAGTTATTCAGCAAGGAATGTGTGTGCTAGTAGAACTAGGCCAGTGGCTATTCCATATAGGTGAGGTAGAAGCAATTAGGTATGTTGGTCTCACATGTGAAATCAAGTGGGCTAGTCTCTCGTAAGTATGGTAAATAAAGGCAGGATAGTCTGATTCCTCAGCAATAGGGTAGTTGTAGATCAGGATTGGGCTAGTCCCATATTAACAAGGCGAAAAACAAATGAAATGGGCTGGACCCACATTATCATAGTTCCAATCAGATGAGATGGGCTACTACCGTATTAGCATGGTAAGAAATCAAATCACGTGGGCTGGGCTAGCACTAGCATGGTTAATATCAAATGAAGTGGGCTAGTCCCACATTAACTAGGTTAAAATCAAATCACATGGGCTGGTCCCTCATTAGCATGGTTGAGATCAGAGAAATATATGGACCAACATATATTGGTCGTTACAAAAGGCCGTGGTAGACTAGTCCCCTAGTTCCCTGTTAGCGGGAAGGCTGTGTGGCGAGAGCTAGACTGTGCGGACCGGTGCACAAAAGTGTAGACTTACAATAACCAGCATGAGCAGGCACATGCACGTGAATGAATGTACTGTGAGAGCATAGGTCGCATGGGTCAGTGATTTAACAAAGACCGAGGTTACTGAGTAACATAATCATTAATCCTAAATAACATTCAAAGCAGGCACCGATTGGCATGGTAATCAGAAAGCTTAGGTGGCATATATTTCTGATTGTGACACTCGGTAACGTGGGAGTCTATTATTACACCATGGGGCGTTGCACATGGCCAGATGGCCGCTAAGAATATGCCTGCCTGACTTCGGCAGCCCATCCTCAGTTTCGGCTACCTGCAGTACACTATTGGCTGCTGTCTCCTTTTCTGAGCCAATCACACGCCGGCAAGGCGTGAGCCGGCCCACTGCACTAAGGACCACGATCGAAGGACCCTCGCCTGTCCTATGCCTGTCCTAGCCGCCTACGCCGCTAGCCAGAACCCTTGGCCGAATATACCTGACATTGTACCTGTATCAAAGGTAATCATACTTATTCCTGTACTCCCATTCTCCCTCCTGCCTCCCTAGCTTACCAAACTGCCTAACTACCCAGTCACTGTGCCCACCTGTTGCGGGCAGCTCCTCGCGAACTATCAATCTCAAATGTACATGCTCTACTTCTGTGTGACCTATGTCTTCACTGCCTTGTACAGACACCATGCCACATGTTCTCAGCTACCTCACAAAGCATACATCCACATGACTCTGATCATCCTGTGGCTACCATGGATCCGTACTAATGCTCATTAAGCCTCTAGTCGAACTTTTATGCACCGTAGAATGCCTTGTATATCTCAAGTTACGGTCCTTCGACTTATAGTCACCAGTACACATTATTGTACACATACAGATTTGTAACGTGCACCATTGTTGAGCCCCCCGTTAATCTGCCTGATTTGTGTACTTCAGCCTAGTTGATTTTGTGCCTATTCTGTGTATTTTAGCCAAGTTGAATCTGCCCATCCTTAGGAATACTTTGCTAACTGATCCTGCTTATTTGTGCATTCTAGCCTAGTCGATTTTGTGCCTATTATGTGTATTTTAGCCAAGTCGAATCTGCCCATCCTTAGGAATACTTTGCTAACTGATCCTGCTTATTTGCGCATTCTAGCCTAGTCGATTTTGTGCCTATTCTGTGTATTTTAGCCAAGTCGAATCTGCCCATCCTTAGGAATACTTTGCTAACTGATCCTGCTTATTTGTGCATTCTAGCCTAGTCGGTTTTATGGCTATAATGTGTATTTTACCCAAGTCGAATCGACCTTTTTGGCGATCGGCCAGCTAAAATTACATTTCTGTCCCAGTGCCCTTGGCGCTAGTCATTACTCTCTCCGACAGCATTACTGGAAAATGGTAACCCTACTATTACTGTTATGCACCCTGATGCCTATCAGTTACCCACTAGAACCATTCTCAAACCCTAGCCTACCTACACCAAAAAACACAGTAACAAACCTTGTCACCATGAGCCAACTTCCACATAACAGGGTTTGCACTACAGCACCCTATGCCTCTCTACCATGTGACACTACTAAAAGAAATATGAGTCTCCGTGCTAGACTACCTAAATTATACGAACCACTAAGAAGATCGCTTCTGACTATTAACCTTAAAATTAACCTTAAGATTAAATTGCCTGAGCCACCTTCTACACGGGACACAGCTATCCCTCAGAACAACAACCACAAGTGTAAGTCGTGTGCTAATAACGCTGACAAATATACCCCTGTCAAGGCATCTAACGAGACCCCCCCTCAAATGGGCCAATCTCAATGCAAGATCGCTTGTCGCACATGCCACCGACATTGCTGACCTAATCACAGAGGGTAAGCTGGACTTCCTAGCCATTACGGAAACATGGCTCCATAGTGCAGCAGGACCTGCTCTCATGCTAGCGATTCCCGATGGTTATACTATAGCCAGTCAAGACCGTGACAGTACCCAAGTAGGTGGCATCGCCATCATCTCTAGAACATCGCTATGCCTATGATTAGCCCCGGCCCATTTGCCACAATCTTGTGAAGCCCTCTCTGTCAAATTCCAGATAAATAACTCTTAAACCTTGACCATTCACCCAATATATTGACCACCTGGTCCACTTGGTACCTTTGAGGAGGACCTGCACAACATACTCACCAACAACCTCAACCCATCCTTGCATATACTTTTATTAGGGGACCTCAACCTCAGCTTTATGGACCGAACAGATAAACACGCCACAGATATAGCCACTACAATTAAGGCACTAGGTCTTCCCAAAAGTTAATAAACCTACCCATCACAAAGGTAGAATACTGGACTGGATAGTGGATTGCAATTGCACAGCTACCATTTCTTCCATCCTGCCGCTCTCCTGGACAGAGCATTCACTGGTGTCCTTCGACCTATCAACTACAAGATTTACCCCACAGGTGCTCCCAGTAGCGCCACCCTGTCTAACCAGAAATAAAAAAGCATCACAGCAGAAAAAATTATCCCTGCTATCCTTCCCACCCTATATTCTCTGCCAGAAAATCTTACCCTAGTACCCTAGTTCAAGAATTTAACAATATCATGCTCTCCACCCTGGACAAAATTGCCCCCCTTAAACTCAGGCCTCGTAAACCTGTGGCCCACCTAAATAAATGGTTTACGCCTCAATTTAAAGACCTTCGCACATTATAAAGAAAGAGTGAAACTAAACGGAGACTCTGCCCTTCTATTGAGAATAAGACTAAATTATCCTCACTGTCCTCACTCTATAAGAAAGAAGTCTGCCAGGCTAAATGCAAATTGTACGATGAGCGCATTGCCAATTCTAATTCCAATATGAAAGAACTCTTCTCCATACTTAAAGAACTTGAGTCCCCAATAGTTGCACCCGACATCTGTACTAAAGGCAAATTTTGGTGAGCAGACATCCCACAAGCACTAGCCACTAAAATTGTCACTCTGCAAAATAAAATTCAGCAAAAAAAAGAAGTGTTGAACATACAGCACTCGGTGAATAGCCCTGAAACTAACGTCCCACCACAGGCCCATAATAACACGTTCAATTTCTCCAAAATGTCTACCCTGGAAGTAGAAAAGATTGTCCTGTCACTGAAGCCATCTAATTGCAAAGGTGACATCTGCCCCGCCCACCTAATAATAGACGCTGCCAGAGAACTATCCCCATTCATTACCAAACTGATCAATGCCTCTTTTGCCACAGGCACCATCCCTGCCAACCTCAAACAGTCTTGGGTGCTACCGCTCCTCAACAAACAAACTCTAGACCCACTTATCCCCACCAATTACCGACCCATCACCACAGTTCCATTCTTACTCAAAATTCTGGATAAAGCCGCCAACATTCAAATTCAAAAACACCTTGAACAGTTTAAACTCCTCGGTAACAGATAATCTGGCTTCCGCCCGTTACATGGAACAGAAACAGCCCTTATTGATTTAAAGACCCAAATTGACGAGCTGAGGGATAAAGGGAAGTCAGTACTTCTGCTCCTACTTGATCTTTCAGCCGTGTTTGATCTGGTCAACCACAATGTCCTCTGCCGACACCTTGACTCTGCTGCCCACTTCTCCCCAGAAGCTATCAAATGGATTAAGTCCTTCCTTAGCGAGAGAACAATGAGAGTCTTCTCTCCCTCGGCAGCTGCTGACCCTACCCCCATTCTCTGCGGGGTCCTGAAAGGATCTTGTGTCTCACCAACTCTCTACAACATCTTCACCAAACCCTTGTTCGATGACCTGGACAATATGGATGTCACCTACACTAACTATGCAGATGACACCCAGATTCTCCTCCCGCTTTCTGGGGATCGCAGCAAAGACACAGGGTTGGTGAATAAAGTATATCTCATCATCCAAGCATGGATGGCCACCCACGGCCTATGTTTGAACGATGATAAGACTGAGTTGATAATTCTGGGTTCACAAGCCAATATCAAAAAACTAGGGCAGGAATTCTCCTCTTTCAACATTGATGGGAATACCATAAAAGTATCCAAGGAGGTAAAAACCTTTGGCTTTTTCTTAGACTCTACACTGTCTTTTGATAAACAGATCAAATCACTGACCTCTTCCACGGCCTACACGTGTAAGCTTCTTAGAGCAGGGAAGCCATTCCTCTCTGACGATAGTTGCTTGATCCTGCCTAGAGCCTTAATACTCTCCAGAATCGACTACTGCAATACTCTTTACAGTGGCACTAATAAAATAACTATCCACAAGCTCCAAGCTCTACAAAATAATGCCTTAAGAGCAGCCCTAGGCATAAATAAAAGAACTCACATCTCCCCCCTTAGACGCCACCATAAATGGTTATCCACAGACAACAAAATACAGTTGAAGTTGTTATCTTTGACTCAGAAAGCTCTCAACAACGTGGCACCCACGTATCTGATAGCTAAACTCCAGAGAAGACCTACTATAACTGGCAATGCTAATTGTCTGACCATACCCAAATACAAGCTTACAACTATTGGTGGTAATAGCTTCCCTGAAAGGCAGCCAAATGTTGGAATTCGCTGCCTCATGACTTGAGAGCTGCCCAACCCTACTCACATTTCAGAAAAAAAATTATAAAACACATCATCGCTACAGACCCCTAGCTTTGACCTGCTAGGTTATGCCTGCTACTAGGGCCCAACCTAGAGCCTTAGGGATACACGGAGGTGATGTATGTATGTGAGTACCCTTGCATACTGCATGGCTCTTTTATTGCATCAGTAAAGGGTTTCCCTTCTGTATATATTTATACGTCTGAATATATTTGTACATTATGACTTTTCTGTATCTATGCAACTTCTGTATTCATGCTATTTCTGCAACCTGTGTATTTATGTAACTATGTAAGCCTTGCATCTTCATTCTGCTGCACCCTCTTACCTACGGGTTTGGTGCGCATAACAAACAAATAAACAAACAAACAAACAAAACAAACAAAACAAACTAACAAATGTGCAATGAGGTGGATAGTTCAACAGAATCAAGGCACTACAGACGGATAAGTCAAGGTAGAAGCAGACAGATTGTGCTACAGATAGGTGCGGGCTGTTGAATTATACGCTGAAGGTTACGCGACCTTACCGCTTTTCATGAATAGCCAGTTGTCTGCTTGTGAGAGAGCATTTGAGTGAGATAGGGGTCTGAAGCAAACAGTTAGTGTGAACGTACCCTGGGTGGTAAAGAGGTTAGCTGCAGCGCTTGCATGTGCACAACAGGCACAGAACAGGGCCTTAACCTTTCGGACCTTCATGGTCGAGGGCAGGCTTCCGCCTCACCGGCAGACACACGTAGGTTAAGTTGAGGCTGGTGTCCTAGCAACGGGACGCTTTGGACACGTTGTGATAAGTGGCCATTTTAGGTTCAGGCTGCTCGGTGCACGAAGGTGCAGTAGGTGGTAATGCTTGCAATAAAAAGGATTAAAGGCTGCACAACATGAAGTGGAGATGTGTAGTAGCCGTTTGGGGCCTGGGATCGGGGTGATCAGCTGCTCCTACAGCTTCAATGGGTAACCGAGGGGCTCTGGAGTGAGAGGAGGGGCTCCTGCCCGCTCCGATGCTGGGTGTTGAAGAGACATGGATGGATGGAATTTTGAAGAATTGCCAGCAAGGCCCTTACCCCAAGAGGAATCCAAACCAATTAGCATGAGCAGAAAGCAAAAGGACTCAAGGGAGTCTGATGCACGGAGAGATCTGTCGCATCTAGTGTTACGGTCACATGAGCCAGCAGCAGCCAATCTGGGGCAAGAGTCCTCTAATAAATGAAGGGTCCATATGACTCATACCCATGCAGAACTTTAAGTGATCGCAAGATTATCATTCGGTAACAGTAATTCAATTTGGGGGTATTTTCAGAGGAATTATTGTAAAAAGTATAATCAGGCCCTGGATGTTTTACCACTACAACCAAACTTGTATTGAGGCCCACTCTCTCCTAAATTCAGGTTCCCTATGGTTTAGGCAAAAGCTTCAATTGTAATTTGATATTTGCTCGCACTATCTGAGTGTGACGTTTGTCGTAGAACAACAAAATAGAGATTTATAAAACTACATATAAACAACTAAACCAAATAGTTTAACATACATTTTAAAAAGAGTGCTGTTACCTGGATTTGGTTTTCCGGTTTTATACTGCTGCGAGTTGAAAAACCTGAAAATACACCAAACATAATACCTTATGAGTATTTACAGTTGTTTCAGAACATCTTGTAGGCCAGCGGAAGCTTTTGGAGCATTTTCAGTTTGGAAAACATGCCTGCAGGGTGCATTTATAGAGCTCAGGTCAGCAAATGCCATTTCTCAAGATTTGCAAGCAAATCTGCAGTTTTGTGGCACTCATGTCAAATTTAAGTCTAAAGCAAATACAATTATAGCAAAAGTACATACAGACGTTTATGACATTCTGGGTAGTAAACGTTATTATATTGTTCATCTTAACATTGTGAGCAAGACAAGATCAGACATAGATTAAGCCTTGAATCTGTATTGTGTGCAAACCCTGTGCTGATGAAATGATGCTTGCAGTATCTGAATTATCATTGCTGATACAATATCCATCTCAAAGGATTACCTGCCTTCCGTCAAGAAGACTCAAGAACCATTCTTCCGTGAAGTATGTGTCAGATTTGTATCCAATTTGTAGGATGAAAAGAATAAAAGTTGCAGAAGGTGCACAACCAATTAAATGTCATTGCTTTTGAAGTAAGTTACATGAATGAAGCCTAAGAACA
The DNA here is from genome assembly GCF_040938575.1 of Ambystoma mexicanum. Taxonomy (NCBI): domain Eukaryota; kingdom Metazoa; phylum Chordata; class Amphibia; order Caudata; family Ambystomatidae; genus Ambystoma; species Ambystoma mexicanum. The sequence goes on along the minus strand of NC_090928.1, from coordinate 916,130,611 downwards.
GACAGCTTGCAGGATGAAAAAAATGCAATGAAAATGTAGGGTGCAATGCAGTTCTTCGATGACAGTTTGGAGTGTTATCAGGCACAGGTATTGTACAAAACAAATATTGATCACCTGCTTTTCCTTTTTGAGAGACAGAATTGTGTGGATCCTTGGTAAAAGAAGTTATAACAAAAACATGCAATTTTCATAAAAGTGTAAATTGGCTATTTGTATTTTTTTCATGTGTGTTTGTTATGTTCACTTTCAGTATAAATTATAGTCATATTAGCCATTTTATGTGTTTTAGTGAGCAAAGCTTATTATCAAAATCTAACAAAACCATTCTGATAGAAGGTTACCATTCCAAGATAGTCTAATTCTCGCTATTTTGCTCTTTCAAAATACCCCTCTAAGAAAGAAGAAAGGAATAAATAGCACCAGTGAGGGTTCTTGACTAATTTGCATAGCACCAAGGAACATTTTAAACATAAGAACGACCACAAAGTTTGTATTGGAAAAGTATGTGTCTGATAAAGGTAGTGCAAGCTCTAATCACTTGAAGTACATAATGCACACTGGAAATGGGGGTCCATATCATTTTTCACAACACTTATCCTTACCTTAACGTATTTCTAACTCTGAACCATATATATTCGTTTGGACAGTCTCAGAATCAGGAAAGGGGGTAAAATGGATGTGCACTGCAGATGTCCAACTGAGCCATCATTTTAGAATAGGAGGGGCTGAGAGGGGAAAGTGCGCAGACATCTGCAGAGAACGAAATATACAGGACAACTCTAATTGTATAATTTTTAATATCTGAAACTTCAGATGTTTATAGGGAATACAAATCCATTGAGGGAAACACAATAATGTGGCCTTTTGAAGAAGAACATTAAAGTAGCAAAGCGTTGATCAGAGGCAAACCCATGATCACGGAGGCTGTGTAAGAACGTCATGATATCATTGGTCTAGGAGTTGAAATGTGCCTTCATAGCTCGTCATAGAAGGTGGAGAGAATGTAATAAACAGGTTTATCATTGTATGACGTTAGGTGCAGCACAGGATTAAGTGTGACATGAGTGTGAACCTAATTAAATAATACCATATGGAAAAGGAGAGATCTGGGATTGTAAACATAGGTATTTAACCAATGTTTACACAGTAAAATGCCTGTACTTTGTTATTTCGACAGCATGACACCAAATGCATGTACAACCTGATACCCTTCTTACTGAAGGGGTTGCCCGTTAGCTAAAGTCATGTGAGAATGGAATCAGGCTTCTTCAAAGATGTACGTCAACCAAGTCAGGCAAAGAACTGTATTCTACATTTTACATTTTTTGTTAAATAAGTTCATCATTTGAGGACATTCCAAAACGTTTCAGGTACATGACTCAAACGTTGGCTAACTCATGATCATGACTAGACAAGGCTGGCATAACTTGGTAACCATGCACTGATTATATCATGTGCTTACTCTGCTGGGGGTGGACCCATAGTTAGAAGTCCACGTTACTCCCTTGTAATGTTAACATATAGTAATTCATCTGATGGATCAAAAAGGTCAGTTATTTCATTATTTTTCACAAATGATAATTTAATTGAAAGGAGTTGGACTTTTAAAGTAATAGTTGTGTCACTGTTGTCTGTGGGCAGGATGGCTTGCAAACAGTTCCTCCATCCATTTGTCAGACGTCTCTATAAACATACAGAGCTAAAAGCATTGTGACCATCTTGGTCTACCCCGCCCTGTCAAGGAACTCTTCAGGCACTTGTATTTTATGGCTAACATGGACTGTCTGGCCACATTTTAAAACAAGGTTTTAATGACTTTAGATGTTAGTAGCCACTTTAGTCACTGCCCTAGAGCACCCAAGGGCTTTGCGATGTTTATCAGGACTTCCCCCAGGAATGTGAAAACAAGGAAATAATATGAGGCAGGGTAACCAAAAAGGAAACACACCAAACACAGGTTACAAAGGAACATACAAAGCACTTTATTTTATACTGAATCCAGTTACAAAAGAACAGAACAAAATTCAGATAGCTATCGACCCTCAGTACAACACAGCGAACTCCGGCGTGGTTCAGTGTGCTCAGTGAGTGCAAATATTCATTTAAACAGTCAGGCTTTTATACATTTCTGCAGCCTGTTGTCCAGCCTTTCTCCAGGTTAACCATTACATAAATAAGTTACTGCTCTAGGGTCCCTTGCCAGGTCAAATCTAGTTCATCTTAGGTTTATACATTAACAAGAAGAAATGGTAATAATGTATGCTCTAGGCCTAACATTACAATGCGGGACTTAATTTATACAATATAGTTAAGCAGGTGTTCTCATTCAATTATAGATCAGTTTCAGTGATACAGGTAATCCATTGCACACAGGTCAGCAGAAGGACAAGGTCTCAGCTCATGACCCTAACAAGTGGCCTGCAGGCAAGTTATACATTAGCTGTACAGAGGTCATGACAATCAAGTTCTGTTCTGAATAACATAGGCTACCATTTTAGCTCACATGGTGACTTTATAGAGCAAGAAAACCTAAAATGGCGGCTTGACCCAAAATGACAGTTTACATGGTTTCTAAGGTCAGGACCTTGCAATGCGAGTTTATTCACATGTATTTTATAATCAGCTTATTAGCAGCTTGGCGTAGGCCAATATACATATATTGGTAGCAATAGGAGACACGATATCATTTCTAGTTTGACAGGAAAGCTCTGTTCAGCCCACACGCTTTCCATTGCTTGAAGCTAAATGTGTTTCTATTCCACCACTTCCTATACATATAATGCCTTCTCTCTCTCCCCCACTACGTGCAACCGTTGCACTTGCCTTTTGTTCAGACCTTGCCAGAGTATTTTTCCATTTTCTTTACTTTTCTTTCCCTTCACCATTCCTTCCTTTAGTGCCCTTCCTTACTCTCCTCTTTCCTTCCTCATACCATACACTAAAGTCTGTTATCTGCAGGTATTAAAGATCCACACCGTTGCTCTATAGGACCCTCTTCCTTTTGATCTTATTTATTTGTTATATACTCATTTTCTTTTCTGTTTGACATACCTTTTCAATGAATTTCTTTCTATCGGTATCCCTCCCTGTCTTCTTTTAAGCACTGTTCTTTTGTTCCAATTCGCCCAGAAAGGTCCATCTCTTCCTTCTAATTATTGACACATTTCACTTTGTCCTCGTCTCACAAACAGGATATCTCCATACCTGGAATGCAGATATCTTTAGCCTCCTTCACTGTCAGGGTTTCATCCTGTCCATTCTACAGAAACTGCTCTCTTGAATGTCACACATTTCCACACTTCCTGTCACCATTTGAAACAATCTTCTCTTTCCATTCGTCTCCATTTGTCTGCTTCTCATTTCATTGTCTGCCCCCTATAACCCCCCTTGATCCATTCTGTCTTGCTTTTTGTCTTATCTTTCTTACCACATTTACTCTGATTGATGGGCTGGTGAATCTTTTTGCTCTTTACTTTTGCATTTTGTGAGCCAAGAAAGCTTGGTCCTTGGGACTTTACTCTTTTCCCTGAATACCATTCCTACATTTTCTATTATTCGGTCATTTGGCTTTCATTTTCCAATTTCATGCCAATGACTCTTAGATCCTTTAATCTGTATTTTCCCTTTCTGACTGTCTCGCTGCTGCCAAGTTGTGCATAATCTCTCAATCTCTTGATATCCTTCCTTCTAACACTGCAATGCTATTTTCTCAGGCTTCTTCTCGTTTTGGCTGCTCCAATCCATCTATTTCTTTCTATCGCTACTTGTTCTCAATTTCACCATCTGCTCCTAAACTGTGAATACATTTATACCCCCCCGACTTCTTTTATAGTCCCCCTTCTTATCCTGCCGAATCACGTGTTTTAAAGCTTCATATTTGTACAATGGATTAATGTATAACCTTTTCTGACCCTTAAACACTAATTCTAACTTGTTTTAATTAATGTATTAATTGTGTTCTCTCCTTGTAGGGCTTCTTGCCTATGTGCTTGCTCGTTATAGTGGTAAACTGCTCTCCTCCTCTTTCCAAACATAAAAGCCAAAACAGGAATTTATAGCTACAGACTATAAGATTGTCTGACATTTGTTTTGCAATCTCGACCAGAGAGTATGTTCATGGCAATTGTGTTAACATATTTAATGATTGATGTGATAAAGTCCACTGCCTGGTTCTGAAACCACTAGGGCTCTGCCTAAGTGGATCACCCAAAGCCACTGGATGTTGCACCTTTGGTAGGTATGGATGGGATCACCATGTCACTGTGATGGTTTATGGGACATTGTGGGAAAGTCACATTGACTCAACCCAGGCAAGTCTTAGGGCCCCATTTCCTCCCCGCCCCACCCCACAACCATCATGGCAGACCAGTCCTAAAGGGTGTATCCCTAATCAAAATCCTTGGTATAACTAAACGGTATTGAGAGATCTTACAGCGCTCATTAAACAAATCTATAGCTCTAGTGTTATTTCAGGGGCCTCTGTTATAATAACCTATTCTGCGGGATCTTGGTTAAAGGGAAAGTACGCCTAGCTCGGATGCATTGGTAATGAAGTATACAATTAGGTACTGCCAGTTATTCTGTATGAATTTGTGGCAGAGGGCCTGTGTAACGTCATTAATCCAGGGTGGCCACCGTTACATATACTAATGTTATTTTTGAGCTGTAACTGCTTTTAGGGTGCTTCTGTGAAAAATGTGCTACGTAGGTTTTTTGTTAAACATGATCAAAGGAATAGAGAAGCTCATATAAGGATTTTTTTTATATATTATACCATTTCCGAGCTATAGCCTGTATAAATTATTGCTACTTCATTGCAAACCTTCGACTGTATGCTCACTAAATTAGAACGTTTAAAATAATTTGCAATGTTCTCATTGAAATATACTATTTATTAAAACTACAATAGCTATTTACATTTGAGGAGAGAAATTAAGGTTTTACAGTTCATCTCCTATTTTATTAATTTTATTTGTTTATAAGGTGCAGAAAACCTGCAAGCATCAAGGCAATACCAAACACACAAAGGGACTTAGGAAACAGAACAAAATGTAAAACTGGAGGCATGACTTATTCACAAAGGGGTATCGGCCAGTTAATAAGGAAAGATGCTGTCAATGTGAGTTATCCTGTTTTCAGCCAGCGCGTACCGCTCGGAGCCACCAGACCTGGAGCCCTCATACTTCCATACAGAAACTAATCTTCTGCCAGTGAGATTCAACTTGATTCCTCACCTTGGAAGCGTCACAGCTTTCGAACCTACCTTACTACAGAGACAAGCTCTCCTTATAGCTCAACCCTCACATTGGAGAAACCAGGACATTAATCTCAACCACCCCGCCGGTTCCACCAAACCAGCCTGTGAACCACATTAGCTACGTGCAAGGGAGACCTGCTTTACCTGGCCCCAGAAGAAGGCTGCCACCTCCTTACAGCCGAAACATCCTTTGTCATCGTGCCCGGATCCCACAATTTCTTCCAACGATGACTTGAACCATTATTACCACCTTTTTGTTGATGTTGCCCTTTAGCAGACCCTATTTTTAGGTTTCTTTAAGCTATGAACCTGGTGTTGTGCAAATATTGTATGTTACTGTGATAATACACTGTTCAACTGGCAAATATGATGTAATATTGCAACACTGGACACAGGAAACACTACACAGCACCAGTACAGCTGTGTGCAGTTAACACACTGCACCCAACTTGTTGAATCTTGAATCTTAAGTATATTTTCAAATGAGTCACTTTAGAATACTGGACTGCACGGACAACAAACAGTCCATATCTAGTGACAACATGCCACCACTGTAAATGGAATGTCTTTGTAATATGCACTAAATATTTACAATATATGTTGTTCGATCTACACTATTCACTAAACTGGTGACTAGGTTTATGTTCAATTTACCTATTTTTCTATGGATAAATTTTGAGTTTCCTACACCGACTTACCAATGTGTTTACCTGTGGCCTAATTAATAAAGGACACTACAACTTTTTTTCCAGTTTATGGATTTGAACTTTCCTCCAATATTGCATACTGTGGTAGATACATTAACACTAATTTGGAGAAGTGTCAGAATTGCAACTACAATAATCAGGTGTAGTCTAAATGTTTGAGGACTGGACCACCCCTTTGTACAAGAAATGTGAGTTATCCAAACAGAAACCTTTTTAAATGCTTCCAAAACACCGGACACTGTGGCTCCAAACGTAGATCCATAGGTAACGTATTCCATGCTTGAGCAGGCAGTGTGAAGAATGCACGCCCTGAACCTCTTGTTCTTCAGGGCATGTCAGGTATCCACAGTGACTCGAGCAAAGTGGTCTTGAGGGGGTATACAGCTGACCCGTAGCTTGAGATATGAAGGAGCATCACTGTTGATATGTTTGTGGGTCAATGTGAGGGCCTTAAATCTTATTCTAGATGGCACATTAAGCCAGTGAAGATTCTTTCTGGCATGGGTGATGTGCTCCCTCCTTGTGATATCACAAATACTTCTGACTGCGTTATTTTGAATTATCTGTAGCCTATTTATAGAATTCTTGTTAGCCCCCAACAAGGGGGCATTACAATAGTCCAGGTGTGGCATATGAATGGTTCTGACCAGAGTGTGTCGATTTTGGAAAACGGGAGTGGTTGGATGTGTCATAGCATCTTCAAATGGTACACTCTGTCCACTTGTGCATCTGAGCCGGGAGAGGCTTTGGCAAATACACCCAGTGTCTTAACCCTATCTGAGATGCTAATGCTATTTCCCTCAATGTACATGTGAGAGAATTGAGGACCTAGTTTGGCTCTAGCTGGCACAACTCTGTCTTAGCACTGTTCAGGCACATCCAGCTACAGGACACCCAGCTCTTAATTATGCTGTAGATGTGCTCTAATCTAGTAGAGTCTGTTGACTAATCTCAACTCAGATCCACAAGGAGCTGAGTGTCGTCAGCATAGTTTGTAAATAGAAGACCCTGAGTAGTTAAGAGGTCACAGAGGGGTGTCATGTATAGATTGAATACGTTGGGTAACAAACACGCCCCTTGTGGGAAACCACAGTAAATTGGATCAGCATCATAGGAGACATCGCCTCAGCACACCCGAGATTTCTCGTCCTTCAGAAAGGAGCCAATCAAGTTCCTGGCCTCTCCAGAGCAGTCACCAGTAGTGGAAGAGAGGTCCCTAGACGCTTGTGGTCAAGCAGGTCGGGTGCGGCTGACCAATCCAAAAGTATCAACAGCCCCACCCTTATATCTTCAAGCACCTTGAGCATGCAAGACTGGAGGTCTAATAAGGCGGTCTCTGTTCCATAATGTACTCGCAAGCCAGATTGATTGGGATAAAAGATGCCCGAAGCTTCCAGATGTTGTTGAAGCTGAGAGGTTGCAACCTTATCGTCGAGTTTAAGAAAAAAGAGGGTGTTTGATGGGGCTCATGTTGTTAGACTCTCTAGGATTCAAACCAGATTTCTTTGGCAGAGGTGTCACCAAACCTGTTTGATGGAGACAGGAACAGAACAGTGGTTGAAAGAAGCATTAACATAGTGTGTCAAAAAAGGAGCAAAAGTTCCAGAGTTTGGCAGAATGAATTTGCCCAGAAGGATCTCCCTCGAACAGGAGGTGGGAAGCATGGAGTTGAGAAAGAATCGTATCTCATTCACCGTTATAGGTTTGAATAAAAAGCCTGGACCTATATTGCATTATAATTTTTGGTAAACCCATTGAGGTTCGAAATTCTATTATGGGCCGTTGTGATTTTATTGGCAAAGGCCTGTTGCACCATACAGCAATTCACGTCCGAAGGAATGAAGGACTGAGGTCGGGATGTGGGTTTCTCTAAGTTTCTATATATCTCTAAAAGTTTCTTAAAGTTATTTCCAGCCTACTCGACTTCATTGTTGTAAAAATCCTTTTTGCCTGATAAATGTGTTTCTTGTAGGCTTTTTGTTGTGTTTTCCAGTGAGCCTTATTTTTGTCTCTCTGATTTTTGACCCATGTGCGTCTGCCCACCTCTTTTCTTTTTTTTAAATCACCAAGGTTGGAGTAAACTAAGCCTGTTGACTAGAATTCACTCTCACAGTTTTAGATATATAGTCACTAGTGTCTCAGGAGGGTTGCAGTTCGAGTTCTTGTCCATAACTTCAACAACAGCTATCAAGAGCTTCAAAGTCCTCTTTTTAGGAGCTGTGTGGGTGAGGACAATTAATCACAAAATCTAATGTATCTCCATATCATCCATGAAGAGATTCGCAAGATCTGGGGCGAATGTCGAGCCCCTACTTGTACCATGCTGTTGTAAATAGAATGTGTCTTGTTCTATAAAGAAATTGTTGGTTAGGGCAAGTCTAATGCATTCTAGAATAAATGCTGATGGAACAGTTTTGTCCTCTCTCATCTCCAAATATTTTTCCATTATGCTGACGCATTTCATCTGGGGGATGCTCATATATAGAGCCTCGACATCTAATGTTACAAGTATGTCTTCGGCTCTTACTTCTATAGTGTCTAGCACTTTAATCATCTGAGTGGTGTCTTGGATGAAGGAACGCATGGTTTTTACAAACGGTCTCAGAAAGAAATCTGTATATACCGATAAAGGATCTAAAATAGAACCAATGGCTGCCACAATGGGTCGCCCTGGGGGATCATACGGGTCTTTATGAATCTTGGGTAGACAATAAAAGTCTGGTGTCACAGGATGATGTTGTATAAGAAATGCTTTTTCGTCAGCATCTATCCAACCCTCGCTCTCTGCGTGGTTCATAAGGCTCTCGCTCTCCTCCCGAATCCAGGCTGTAGGATCACAGGGTAAGGGTTTATAAAAAACAGCTCTTTCAAGTTTTTTCTTGACTTCAGTACTGTATTTCTCAATACGCCACAACACCACCCCACCCGCCTTGTCTGCTGGTTTGATAACAAACATTTTATTGTCTGCTAAATCCTTCATGGCCCTCCTTTCCTCTTTAGACAGATTGTCTCTGTGTGTATTTTTAGTCTTAACAAGTGTCTTCATTTCCCTTATGATCTTGTTATCAAAACTAATAATTTCAGGGGAGACCATTGAAGTTAACGGGGTGAAGGTAGAAGGCGTTTTCAAACCTAAGACACTACTCTCCTGTGGTCGTTGGTCGTCATGATCCTTGAAAAAATACTTCAATCGTTTCGTGCCGAAGGAATTACGCATTTCTACTTCAGTGGTGAAGAGATCAGCTCTATTGACAGGTACAAAAGACAGACCTTTGCTTAGAACCTGCTTTTCTGCAGTTGTAAGAATGTGGGTACTTAAATTGAAAATTGGCATCACTATGTTTGTGGTGCCAGTTGCCACTGGCATGTCCACATGCCCTGATTGCCCGGTTGTCGGGTCTTCCCTTGTCTGCCCGGTTCTGAAAATGGCCTCTCTGTGAGTTCCCTGTGTTCGCAGGACTTCTATTGGAGCTTCCATCGCTACTGTTTGATGAATTAGAGAAAGTGACATATTTCCTAAAGGGGCGTCTGTTATTAAAGCCCTGATTCTGGCCTTGGTTCATATTAATTTGCGTGAAAAAGCCTGGGACCAGATAGGGATATGTCACTTCTTCCTTGTAGTTCTGGACATCTTTCTTTAATTTCCACAACTTCTTATCTATAGTGAAGGTCTTAAATTTGCCCATATCTTCCTCAATTTTTTTCTAATAATGCTTTTACATTGGGTATCACTGATTCATCTTGGTTCTTTTTTTCAAGTTCTGCTAAATCACATTTATTTCCCACACCGCTGAAATTAGCCATGAATTTAGGATTATCTAGAAAGACTCTGGGTATATTCTTCACTTGTAACCCCTCAGGTATGACCCCTGCCTTCAGATATTCTACCATTAACTGGCCATGAGATTCCGTATGGATTTGTTTTTTCACTTTTTGGGTCAGAAGGTCCAAATCATTTGTGTTGGGCGGTGTGGTATTAATAAAGTTGGTTGTCCCAGAATCAACGGCTGCTCAAAGAATTCTTTTAATTGTTCATCCGTAAATGAAACTATATTAACATTTTCCATGTTGACAAACAAATTAACTCTACCAACCAACGGGTTGTCCTTTATCATCAGCTATCAAGAGCATCAAAGTCCTCTTTTTAGGGGCTGTGTGGGTGAGGACAATTAAGCACAACATCTACAATAGCCCACAAACCAGCTCCCTTTTCCTTCTGATAAGGATGAGTGTTTAGATGCCTGTGGACCTAGTCATGTTCACCCCTTAACCATCAAAAAGGGCGAATGACCATGTATTATCCAAAAATATACATATTTTAATATTTATCAAAAACATCACAATTTACAATGCATTTCTGTAAAATCAACAGCATGATCAAAATTCATTCTAAAAATAACATCTATACACATACATATAACTCATATGTCAGAGAAGCTTACAATTCAGTCCCTTCTATGCCTGAGTGGGGAGCTCATCAATATCTCTACCGCCACTATTGCTGATACTACCCCCTTGACTTATGAGGGCAAGAAGCTGTGCCAACACTTACAAAATGTGTTTCTGGGACCAACATGAATATAAATCTAAGAGAAATGCACATAGATAAATCCCCATTGCATTTCCTGTTGGTGCTGTCTTCAGGGCACTTAGTTTTCAAGATTGTGCATGCCTTCCGAGGCAGAGTCGAGCAGCATAGCTGAAGTTCTGTCATCCAGTCTAAGTCCCAGAGTTCATCTTCATCATCTACAAAATCATTGTCATCACAGAGCTCTTTGTCGCCACCACACTTACACAGATCTGTGCACCTAAGTGACTGAGTTTGGCATTTGCAATGCATGGCACACCGGCCTTTGACACATGCACACCGTACCAGCTGTATCATTTATTGTGGTGCACATGGAAGCGTACATGTAGTTGGAGAATATTAATAATAATAATAATAATAATAATAATAATAATAATAATAATAATAATAATAATAATAATAATAATTTCACATTTATATAGCGCTACGAACCCTCAGGTATCTTAGCGCTGCTTATTATTACCCACGGTGGGTGGTGCTCATTTATCGACCTCGGAAGGATGAAAGGCTGAGTTTGGCCCTGCCGGGATTCAAACCTGCGGTATTGATTATCTGCCTTCACCCACACAAATTTTGATGGCTCTGGGAGATTCGGGTGTTGTTGATCAGTGCATCACCACTCTATTCATTGGTGATGAGTCCTTAAGATGGATGGTATTAGAGAGGATCTTCTTGGTGGCAGATTTTCACTTTGTCTCTGTTTTTTGTGAACATCCACCAACGCAGTTGATCAATGTCTGAAATCTTTGTTCCTGGCGAGTAGACTTGACAAATGGATCACTCTATCAATCGTTCACCTCCCTTCTTAAATTCTTCTAGACATCTTCTAGACATCCAAGTCTTCCCAAAGCTTCAAGCATTTCTTTTTATGAAGTTTTGAAAACCTTCTAGAAAGATAGTTTTCCTTTCTTCCTAAAGCACCTGATAACATCACACCCTGAAAGAGCACAAAGGCCTAGTAATGCCTGCAAATTTGTAGGCCCTAAGCAGGAGCACACACATTTGAGATCCATACATCTTCTATTAGTTCCAACTCCTGTAACAAACATGCTGTCAGATGTAAAAAACAGTTATTATCACAGTGAAAGGACAAAAACATCCAATGACAAAATGTGGAGGGTAGCGGCATGACGACGTGATACATAAAGGGAGTGAAGGATTATTTGTGTGTCTGCCTGCTCATGTGTGCGTTCAATGTCTCCAACATAATTTCCATCTGATGACTTGGCTTCATTGTTCCAACTGGCTCACAAGCTTCTTTTTAACTATTTTGCGTGGAGATTTTATTTATTTGAGAGGTAAGCTGTTAACTAATGTTTAGTTTTAGAATGCAATAGGTGGGTTCTCATGGAAGGATTTTCAGTATTTGTAGAATCCATGATTTTGTACTCAACAGGTGTTTTATTTGCCTGCTGTTTTCCTTTGCCTGGAGTACTTGAGTGCATTTTCTAGGTAGGTATCAAATACTAAATGTGTTTCATAATACTTTAGCAGATAAGGTTCTATTTTCTTGTAGAATTCAATTGCAAGGTCATGGCAAGTCTTCACATATGAAAGTGTCTGCAGTGCTTGCGATTCTTCCATTCGGTCAAGGACAGCTGCTGAATATGTTTGCTCTGGTACAGATAATCTGCCCTCAGAAACAAATGAAGAGACCTCTGTCATGTTGTTGGAAACCTCTGTAAATTGTTCCTTTCTCAGTATCTTCATCAGCTTGCTGTTGTTTGCAGCTAGAATAATTGTACTATCTAAATTGAACATTGAAAGAGGTACTGCAGAGAATTTGAAATTACTCAAGCTTCCTGTAGATCAATGTCAGTTCCACCTCGTGAAGCAATCAGCAAACGTGTGAACAAAGAACGATCTGCCTTCAACTGCACTATGGTGTCTCATACCTTTGTCTTAACAACTTTGCTTGTGAGACAGGCATGTATCAAGAGAGAACCAGACTCAACTAGGTTGGTTCAAAAACCTTTATTGACTAAAGATCTTGGGTTGGTGTAATGCTTAACTCTGAACCATTCAACACCATTCAACATAACAGCACAGTTCCTTTTGCAAGCTTTCTGTGGTCCCCTTCCCCATGCTTCAATCCTCTTTGTCGGTTCAATAAAACTTAACAAGTCTCTAACCTGGTTATGCTTCTTAGGGTTTCCTTCCCCAAGCTCAGGCCCTTTTCAACTTTGCGACACAGACCTTAGTTCTTAATCAGGATGTATTTTGTTTTCTTAAATAGGCCTCTCAACATATGATGTTTTACAGTTCTGTTTTTAATTCATAAACCATTCTTGCATGTGGTAGAATCAAGGCTTTCGAAAAACACCATGCTTTTTGCATTTCCTAGGCCCTCTTGCCCTCTCTTTGCACTCATGTTCTTCTGTTATCTCTTTATTTCCGATGCTCTTGGCCTCCCTTTTCTTCTGCTTTCCTTTCCATGTACACTTGCACCCTCCTGAACGTGCCCTGGCACTTTGCTTTCTTCTGCTTTCCTTTTCGTGCACACTTGCACTCTCTTTAACATGCCCATGGCACTTTGCTGAACTGTGATTTCCTTTTGTGCACACTGGCAGTCTCTTTTCTAATCTGCTGTCTTTTCTGTGCACCCTTGCACTCTCTATTGGTTCTGTACACACTTGTACCTTCCTTTTTGTGCCACATGCACTCTTCTTTACCTTTCTCATGCCCCTCTCTGACTATGGGCCATCTTTTCCACTTTCTCTCATCTTTCGATCAGGCTTTTATTTGCCTTTCGCCCCAATCTGCTTTTCTCACTGCTTTTCTTTTGCTTTCTGTCTCCTTGCTGCACTTTCAGTCTTTTCACTTTTCTTTCACTTTTAACTTTCACACTTTTCTTTATTTCAGATTCTATGCCATTTTTCCTGTTCGTGCCTTTCTCCTGCTCCGCTATCATTTAAATGCATACTCCTGAGTTTCTATTACATTCTTTCATGAAACTCACTGGACAGCATTGCGTAGAGAGGCAGTTCCTTCAGGTAATGCCAGAATGAGGCCAGGGTTTTACCACCTGCACCTCAGGCACCCTTGAGGTCGGTGCTGGCCTCATGGGAACATGCACTTTGCTGGTCCTCACCTGCGGAATGCAGGCAGTGTTTCTCCGGTTCCCTGGAGGCGCAGCTCCCTCATCCACACTGCAACCCACACACACCGGGCCAGCGTCTCGGTGTGCTGTCTTCCTCCTGCCTGCAGCTCCTGCTTCTCTCCGCTTCTGGGCTTCCCTGGACTGGACTTCAGTCCCCAGCTCGCTCAAGTCTTTGTTACTGACCACATCTTTTATAGCTGAACACACAAGTAGAGTCAGGTGTGAATGGTTACCTACTCATGCCAGACTCTGCCTAACTCTTTTACTGGGACAGCGGTTTTCTCTAACGTTGGTTGCCTTTACTTTCCCCATGTTATTCCTATGGGTAATCCTCATTAATCTTAGTGGCCTCCTCCTCATCTCAGTATTTCTTGGAAATGGGGAGGGGGAGATGAGGTGTGAGTGTAAACACGCCACAAAATGCTGAGGGAGAGTAGGGTAATGTGCTTTTAGGATAGGGAAAATACCTCAGAATAATCACTCAGGTGATCCTCCCTCGCTTTTCCACCCCTAACCCCCACAGCTGCAATATTTTAAACCATTTTCTTCTTCTGCTTCATAGAAGGGCGCTTTCTTAGTAATCTTATTTTGTATGCTAGCAAAAAGGTCCTACTGCGGTGTTGCTCCGAAAGAAAAACAAAAAAACATCTGTTAACCTGGCAGGTGCATGCACATTGCAACAACTGTGTTTCTAGTCTGTGGATCATCACTAAATCATCGACATCACCTTGCATCCTTCTTGAAATGCATTGTACTATGATGGAGCGTCCAGCAGTGAAGTGGGATATGAGAACACAGGCATGATGATAGCTGGTGAAATAGATCAGCGAATCAAGTGTCCGAGATCTGTATCCAGCTAACCAGCAGGGAAAACGCAGGGGTTCATCCTTCCCGCAGTTGCAAACATGAGTACCAATCTGGAATTTTAGGGCTACAAAATGACTAATCAGTGCTAGGAACTGCTATATGAAAACAAGTATAGATATACTTATTATTATGATTATTATGTTAATTCTTTTTCAATATTTTTCCTGGGAAGGCCAATAGTTCCTTTACAGCTACACGCTTCCACCAATAGTGTGACGTTCTGTGTGCATAGTTTATCTTAATGCCAATCTGACAACTGAGTGTGGGTGTCACTACACATAGCCTGAGACTAGGATAACAATTATCATCTGAGATGGCGTGGTTGGTGGTGTGTGTGTGTACATGCGTATTTAGTTACGTTACCAAGTAGCTGCACCTACGCTGCTGGAAAGGGTCTTGAATCCGGTACCTGTGTGTATAGATGTAGTTTGTACAATTGTGTCATTCATGTGTGGTGAGCTGCAGTGAGGCATGTGACACCTCTATGAAACTTCATGTTTCTAAGATTTATACAGGTCATCAATCATGCAGCTTTCTCCGAGGCTCCTTCTGAAGGTTTAACAGATGTGCCTCTTGTTCAACATCACATCATGCTTGGACCATTTTTTCCAGGACTCCACAATTGTTCTGCTTGTGTAGCATTTCGGTGTATTTTTTGTCTAGAGAATGCATGCTCCTCCTATAACATGAAAGGATGGCTTTGTATTACATCTAGGAGGGAGATGTAGCATGAGGAGGGACACAGAAATTGTGGGTGTTATTTAGTCATTTTCCAACCCATTCACTGCCCACGTTCATGATATTCCCAATGAAAACTCCCAAGCACTACCTGCCCTTCACCACCCAAAGCACATCTTCATCGGATCTCTTAGAACTAACTTTACCAAGCACTAACATGCAATGTTGTCCTCTAAGCGCATTCCAGTGTTATTTTAAAGCAGGCTTCTGAGGGTTAATAGATTAATTGCAGCTATAAATGTGCTATGCGTAATAAAAATGTATTAACCAATTGTGTCTTCAGCCACTTGATTTATAAACATTATGGTGATTTTGCACAGCAGTCGTAATGAAAGAAAGCATTAGCCAAGCCAACAGTTTTGGTTTTTGTATATGTATTAGATAGACATTTGGCAGACACTCATGTACCATTATGTCAGTGCTAGGCAAATAGTTATACCATGCTACAGAAAAGCCACAACTGTTGGCTTTGCCAATGCTTGTTCACTCTTATGATGTCCTTACTACCGTGACATGCCCATGAGGGTGTACTCAATTTGCCACTGTACTTTCCCAAATTCATCAGCCACAAGTTGTGCCAGGACTATGGTCATTTCAAAGATATACAGATCTTGTTTTCAAACTTTCCCCAGATGAGTTGGGCCAACTCAAATCTTTGTTAAAGGAATAGTGTGATCAAAAATATTATTGTCCCAAAAGACAATTGTTACGCTCACCTGGTTCCCACAGAGGCGTCGATCGGACTCGGACAGCTGCGGTCTCCACCAACGTGATGCGTAGTGCCGTGATGACTGTCTGGACTGGCCCGCCTAATCTCATCTGCTTGATCCGTAGAAGTATTCTCCTGCAAGTGGAGAAAGGGATTTAGCCACCCGTGGATATGAGTGATAGCCCCCTCCCACTGTTCTCGTTCTCCCTTCTTGTCACCTCCGATATCCCCTTTTAGGAACCTCACCTTATGTATTTAAATGATGAGCTCTCCATCCTGCGTGGATTGCAGGGGCACGTTGATGCCAGTTACTTCACTGGTTTGAAGGCGTGGGAGAGTTCTAGAGAGTATTGACTCTGAGGTGTCCTGGCAAAGTTCGATAAGTATCAAGTTCATAGAGTTCAATATGTCCGATGATTCACTCTTGTCCCCCCTTACTTCCTTGTCTTGCAACTAAGATCGTGAGAAGATGCCCCTCGTGGCAGTCGGTGGCGCTCAGGTAAGAGTCTGTATTACCCGACGCCGTCCGGTAAATGTTGCCGGTGTTTAACGTGTTGTTTTCTCTCCCTTTGCAGGTGCGGCACATGAAGATGTGGAGAGTTATAGAATAATGCCTCCGGTGTTAATCAGGCAAGTCTATGATGACAAGTGTTTTATTTGTTGGTTTTCTCGGCTCACCTTGTTGTTTTCTTTTGTCCCTCAGGTGCCGGAGTTCGAGGCAGCGCCGAATCGAAGGATGCTGTGAGGACTGGTGAGTATGGCGTGGCGCTGTAGCTGGAGATGCAACGCGTACAGAAATGATGTTCCTTCCAGGTCCGGAGGCGAGATGGATCCGAAATCAGGTGAGGAAGTCGAAATAGTTTGTTTTCTAATCTTTTCCTTTTCTTCCTCTTGTTTTTAGGAGCTCCAGGTTCGAGGTGGGCGTGGCAGAAGACTAGAGGCAGACTGCATGCACGGTGAGCGTTACGCTGCTGGATGCAGAATAACGCGAAGCATGTGCTGTTGTACGGGCGTGGTTTAAATAGCCTCCAAAGTAGTTCCAGGTAAGAAGTTCCCTAGAACCACGCCCGAGTAAAAAATAGTCCCTGTAGAAAAATAGTCCCATCCAGGCCTCACGTTGGCTTGGACTCACTAGCCGCATGGTCTGCATCAGGTAAGTAAAGTCTATGAGCCTGGCACCTATGGCGCCAGGACTGATTTCCATGATGAGCCTGGTGCCTAAGGCGCCAGGACTGAACCCAAACAGCCCCCAGCCGGGCTGTTGGGGTTTTAAAAGGTATCTGGATGCCTGCTTCCGGAGCTGATGGGCTCGGTCCTGATGCCCGGGCGTAGGCATCATGACAACAATAGTGAAAGCAGCTGCAGTCAGAAATACAATGTGGTTGTATTTGTAAATACAGCAGCATTTACAAATACAACAACGTCCCGGGGGAGCCCAGGAGACTCAAAGTGGAAGCTGCTGCAGTCAGAAATACAATGGTGTTGTATTTAAATATGCTGTGGTTTTCTTTCTACGTTTCCCGAGCTCCTGGATACGTAGAAAGAAAACCGCAGCATATTTAAATACAACAACGTTGTATTTAGGTTTGCTGTGGTTTCAGCTTTGAGTCTCCTGGGTTCCCCCGACCCGGGGGAGGACAGGAGACTCAAAGCTGAAGCCACAGCAAACTTAAATACGACATTGTTATATTGAAATATGCTGCGGTTTTCTTTCTACGTTTCTCGGGCTCCGGGAAATGTAGAAAGAAAACTGCAGCATATTTAAATACAACACCATTGTATTTCTGACTGCAGCAGCTTTCACTTTGAATCTCCTGGGCTCCCCAGACCCGGGTCGGGGGAGCACAGGAGACTCAAAGCTGAATCCACTGCAAACATAAATACAAGTTATCAATGCTGCGGTTTTCTTTCTAACTTAGAAAGAAAACCGCAACATTTATTTTCCAGTGCTTTTAAAAGAGAAATTTAAAGCAATTACCAGCAGCAGGTTGTGTTGATCTCTGCTCTCCTGCAATAATGAAGCAAAAGCCACCCGCTGGTAGCTTTTGTGTATTACAGCTGGCTGGCTTTTGCTTCATTAGTGCCGCAAGGGCAGAAATTAACACAAGCACAGGAGGCTTACCCATTTCACAAAATGGATGCCTCCTAGTGCTTTAAATCTGTGACTTTGAGCCTCGTTTGCTCAAATGTTTACATAGCAACTTTCTTAATGATTATTTTTTATATATATTTTTGATGATGGCCCATCTTTTGAATCAGTAAAATGTTTGATGGCACTACCCCTTTAAGGTTTTATTTTGAGTGTTATGCATAAGCTTGAAATAGGCACACATGCGGTCACTGAAGCTCATAATATCCTTAGAGATTACACTATTTTTGGGTTGATGGCGTAGGTGTAGAGTTCTCTTGGAGTAACATCTGGGATGCAAATATGAAGTCAATTGGTCCCACATTTATTTATTTTACATGATGCCTTATGAACGCCTTGTAAACCGTATAAGAGGAAATCAATTTCCTCTGCGTCTTGTTTTCATTGCTACTCCAGTTCTGGAACCCTAAAACACATGTTATTTGCTTGTCCAGTCATTTTTCATTTCTGGAAATATGTTTGCAAAAATTATCAATGATAATCTCCCAATCAAAGAAACTGTTTCATGTGCCCAGGGCATTCTCTCTCACTAAACTCATACCACAAGTAAGTATTGGATCTGTTATTGTCCACTGCGATTAAACTATAACGTATAACTGGAACTCTGTTAACACTATATCTGTGTATGCCTTGTGGGTGTGGGTCATCTTTATTAAAAGAGGCACTGTCATATTAAAGCTAAAAGTTGGATGTAATGAAATGTATTTGTCATTTGTATAGCGCCTTTCACCATCGATATTGTTCCAATGTGCTGTAGGTTGAATGCCCTCTGGGGACAGAAGTACAGGTATGGGAAAGTCGTCAGAGAGGTTTAGAATGTGTGTGTGTATTTTAGCCAATACAAAGGTAGGTAGGGGTGGCCAAGTCCATGCTGGCCACCCATGTTGAGCTGGCATGTGCTAGCAGCCGTTCAGCGGTACAACGTCCTTTCAGCGCGGGATGTACCGCAAATATTTGGCCGAAAAAAACTCATCACATTTTTTGGGGGGTTAGAACAATATATAATTTGGGTGTGAGTATTCGGGAGTATATAAAAAATTAAAGGGGTTGGCCGGGTGGGAGGAGCAAATCCCACCACATTTTTATTCAAAAATGTTATGAGTTTTTTCATAAAAAAATCTGCAGTAAAGAACCCAGCGAAAAAACAGCCCGCAATGAAATGACATGGATCTCGTTCAGCTTAAGGCATGTAACAAGTGCATAAATAAATAAGTGGGTGCTAATAGGTAGTTCGAGGAGCATACGAGAGCAGGAAGACATCATGTGTGCAGCTAGACTGCATTTCTATCATGGGGATAGCCGCATTCTTATGTGAAGAGGTGCTGTGCAAAGTGTCTTAGAGTAGTGCATGTAGTGGGTGGGTGCTGAGAGGTAGTCTGGAGAGTGTACAAGAGCAGGAGAAAACATTTATGTGTGCAGCTATCAACAAATTGGGAAATGCTTCCTCTAAATATCGGAATCCTGTACGAACTTACTTAGACTCACATAGGGCACTTCTTGACCTTTAATATGAATGCAGGTCTCTTTGTTTTTGCCTTGACCTGGTTTTAATGATGAATTAATAAAAATCATTATGGATAATTGGTTTCTTCTCTGCAATATGAACGGTGGCCATTCTGATTGTGTTTGTGCGTTACTCCTATTTAGTTATATGATTGATTCATACATGTTTAGATATTTTAATTCCAATAGATTACCGGACCTATTTTTTGTATGTCAATATATTTTGTATGTATTCAAAATGTCAATAAAAATGTTTGAACAGGAAAAATATACTTACCTTGATATAGCATGGGCATATTGGGTGCTTCTGACACATGCTGTGTGTGTCTGTGCAGCTGATTAACACCCAAAGGTGTACAGAGGGGGTCTATGTGGGCACATAGCTGCTGTCTGCACCACAAGAGCCAGCCTTTGCAGGTAGTACATCATAGTGCATTTTGTCTGCTACCGCTAAGACTGATCACCTGGGAATTCTTTTAAGCATTTGATCATGAAGAGACCTCGTTTCAAGGTGCAGCAAGTCGTTCACAAATAGTATTTACGTTAGCACTGGTACCTTGAACGTGCCCACCACTCCCCTTGGAGAGCTGCATGTGCTCGTGCTTCATCGGAGCACCTGCTACGGCCCTTTAGGAAAGACACCAAACTTCTGCTATCTTCAAGTGGGTTGGTTTAAGTGCTAAAGCTGGCCTACTGAAGGTCCTCTAAGTCATTGCTGGTCTTATTTGCCCAAATATTCTAGGACTAGAGTTAGAATAGTAATTCATTCCTGTCCTAGAATATGTGCGTAAATGCTTTTAGGGGCGCAGCAAAATAAATCATCTACCTGGTGACTTTTTTCCAGGGACATTTTCACATAGAACCTTTCCATCATGATCATTTCCATAATATTAGTTTCGTGGCTCTACAAGGAAAAAGGCTGCTCAATGTTAGCAACATCTTGATACAGCAGTAACACAGTAGTATTCATCATTGTACCTTGGAAGTAAATGGCCCCTTTATAAAGGGGTATACATGATCACTTGATTGTACTCTTAGTTGCCATTGGTACCATTATTAATGCATTTTGAGGAATGAGGCCCATGCTATCTCTGCTGTTTAAAAGAAACATTGGGCCTCATTATGAGTCCGGCGCCAGCCGTGCCAGTAGGAACGGCACGGCTGCCGCCGGAGTAATTTTTCTTCTGGAACCCGACAAAGGGGACTTACCGGGGCAATATGGCCCCGGCGGTCCCTACGGCCTGGCGTCAGAAAAAGAAAATCCCCTTTCCCATGCGAGTCCCATTAAACTCAATCGGAATGGGGAGGACGGATGCACCGGCACTGTGTGCAACAGTCCCGGTGCATCCGTCAAGGTCTGCGAGCAGGTGCGTTTCCGCCCACCAGGTCAGACCTGGCGGGAAGAGAGGCACCTGCTTGCAGAACTTGGAGTGTGCCGGTCCGGATCAGCAGTACCGGCAAGTGTACCAGTACTGTTGTTTCCGGACCGAGAACTACGTAATGAGGCTCATTGAGCTTGTTGTGTTAAATAATTATAATTGGAATGCTTAGGTACAAGTGTTGGTAGTACAAGTGTAACTCTGATGACAAACTTCATATGGGTGTAGGACAAATAAGACAGGTAAAAACGTGTCACGAAGGGATAGCAAAACATTTTTTGAGGGGAAAAGAAAGTACCAATAAGAATGGTGTATTGAGGTCATTGCTACCTGGGATGCAGAAGTGAGAATTATTTCAACATTCGGGTCACTTCTCAACTTTGCTGAGGAATGCTGCACCACATTGGCTCCAGGCTTTCCACCTTTACACAGAGGACTGGGAAATAATGAATTTCAACCCTTGCGGTCCGAGCCTTCTTTCTGCCAGACATCTACAACACCTGCAGTAACCAGCACTTTGAGGGCTTAATCCCCAAAGGTCTACCATTGGCCTGCTTTCTTTTCTGTAATCATGCGCTGCTATATAATATACTTGCTGTGAACTTAGTGTGAACTGTAGACATCCTTGAGGCAATGGGGGTCTTCTAAAGCAAGCACATGACCGATTACGATCACCATGAGAACTTTAGCTCAAGCAAAATACAGACTAAGCATCAAGGGAATACTATGTGCATACAGTTAAAAGCGGAGATATACATAGAACGGTGGAAAGTCGGTGTTACCTTGATGGCTGTATTCAAAGCAAATGCATTGCGTTCCCTGGATTTAGCATATACTGCAGCATGTTCTATCACAAGAATTGAATAAACAAAACACGCTTTTTAATATAGGGGATAAACTAACCCCAACCGTACGTTTCAAGGAAGTTGCAAGTCACAGAGGAATTCTGCAACTAAATAGAAGAAGAGGATGAAAGCTGATTTCTTTTTTAAGGTCGTGGAACTCTAAGGTGACTTGCAGTATCTTCTTTAAATACGGTAGGGGGTATTGTATTACTTATCATACATGGCCACCCACTGTCACCCCCTTTAATGCCTGGCCTGCTTGATCTTATATAAGATATCTTTCATTTGCTGATCCATATAATCAATATAGAATCTGTTTGGATTTAAAAAGCTAATATGCAACTTTGAATGTGTTGTAGAAACATTGTTGAAGCATTTTAATAAAAAGCATTGAAACACATATTCTTTGCGCACTTCAGTAGCTTGTTGCCCGCATTGTTAAACTTCAGCAGTGCAAAAAATTAAACATTCTACCATAAACAGTTCCTTGGCAATTAGTCGCTGTAAAGTGACACAGAAAACTATTTAACAAGCAGGACATTTGAAACGCTTGCAATGGCAGTGATTAGCATCTGCAGTGACAGCTGGAATTCTGACCTTTGCTGGGTCAAACAGCAGGCATTGTGAAGTTACGAACAATGCATAATAACTGATTACACCACAGTTGCGATGTCATTCTCTTATTAGAGGTCAATTATGATGTCACAACTAATAATAATAATAATAATTAGGCATTTATATAGTGCTACGAACCCTCAGGTATCTGAGCGCTGCGTATTATTACCCACGGTGTGTGGTGCTCATTTATCGACCTCGGAAGGATGAAAGGCTGAGTTTGGCCCTGCCGGGATTCGAACCTGCGTTAACAGGCTCTGCACAGATGTCAAAGCGAGCTCTACTCGCTGTGCCACTTGACCGGCATCTGTAATTAGAACATTATTTCGAGGCTTATATTGCGATATTCCAGGCTGCCATGTATACAAATCTATATGATCACTGTGACCACCAGAAATCTGACCCCTTACACCGCATACACATGTGGGGTTGGGAGGGAAGACCCCTGCACCTCTCCCCCATACTACTATTATATCCCATACCCCCCACATATATATGTGGTGTAAGAGGGGTCGGGAAAAAAGTCCGAATTTTAGGGAGTCAGTGTTATGGGGGTGACATTTTGGTACATTTCCATGTATACTACTAGAATATACTAAATTGGAAAAAAAGCAACCCTTCCTTTTTACATCTTCGTCTCTGTGCAACGTGTCCTTGTAAGAAAAACGAGGTCACTCCTGTCTTGTCTGCAATGGTAGTCCCAACAAAGTACTCGACACAAGTAATTCTGGAGGCCCCAGGTTTCTTTTAAATGAACACATTTCTAATAACGCATGTTCCATGAATCCTCTTGAGAGGGCAGCATCTGTAGTTTTTTTTTGGTTTTTTTTGATGGCGTGCCCTCTGCAGCTGCCCGTCACCAGAACACTTCACAGGTAACCACAATTCCCGAGATGACGAGATTCAGCTTACAAGAATGAAAGATGTCATGCACCTTACAAAACTTAACAAGAGGAAGACAAAAAGGGAGAGGACAAGAACACACTTTTCATTGGCTTTCAATGTACCAGCAGGGCATTGTCTGTTTGTAACAAACTCTTTGAGAAAAACACGTTAGCCTCTCACTGCCTGATACATCGCAAACAAAACACAATTGTTCCACCGCCGAGTGCAATTTTCTCAGTATACTCTCAGCAGTTTGTAAGGTGGAGCATTTTATACAGCCATCACTATGAAACATCCACTGACAATCCATGTGCATGCCAATTAATAAGAAACCCCAGCGAGTGCTGCAGAGGAAAGGTGCTAGGCAGCTCTGCTGTCTTCGGAGGGAAACACATATGGTGCTTACATTTGAATGATTGGCCCAAGCTCCGTGCCGAGGTCCTCGCAGTAAAACCATTTTTCAAACAATACGTCCGTCGAATCTCCAACATAGTACCTGCGAAAACATAATAAGCGGCATTTCAGCACTGGGGAGCTGTCACATGTGTCCATTAAAGAGAACATCACTTTTCCCAGGCGTATTCCTTCATTTTTATCATGGACCCACTGGAAGGCTGTTACTGTCTGCACATTAGCCTGCCTCTTGCCTACTGCGGGAGCACGTGCCTGCTCCCTTACATCACTGCATTTTACCCATCAATAGTCCAAAACATAGATCATTGGCAAAAACGTGATTCCTACTGCAGGGGCCCGAATCATGCGGCTCTCCAGATGTTTTTGACTAAGACTCGCATATTCCCTCGGCATTGATTATGCTGGTTAGGGCTGGTGGGATTTGTAGTCCAACACATCTGGCGAGTCAAAGGTTGCACATCCCTGCCCTACTGATGGTACTACCATGCCTCATATTCTCCAGACTGTAAAATAGGGCTGTAAACATTTACCATGGGTAGACATGTGAAGAGTGTGGGAACCCCTGGATATCCAAATGCATGTGGTGCAGTATCAAAACAACATCAGCACATTTCCCTTGCTGACTCCTTTGAAGTGAATTGCACAGTCAAAATAATGAACTGCAGAGGCTAATAATTCTGCCTCCACGGTCTTCTCCGTTAATTCTGATATTTTTCTGGTCAGCTTGTAGTATAGGTGCAGAAATCCAGGCGGTCCTGGTTTCCCAGGTCGTGTTCCATCCCCACCAAAAAACAAGTGCTAATGCCGCCTGCCATGAAGGTGCACAGCAGCAGGTTTTACAGTTAATCCAAATTGCTTGCAGGTATAGAAAGCAGATGGATTGCATAGGGAAGCAAGCCTCCATGCTCATATCACCACTAGATGTGGTGGGAGATGCAAGTGGTTTTACAAGAAAATAAGGCCAACAGTTAGTTTTGTTGGGATAGAAATATCAACAGCCTCTCTGCCAGGGTCATAGATGCTGGATTCCCCTAATGACTTTGCTGATGTGCATGTTTTGAGTATTGCTTAGGCTACGGATCCCAGATGCAGTTAGTTTGGACAACAACAAGAGGCTTAGGTGCTCAACACCTAGGCGATCACATCGCTCCTCGCACCAGCTGACTCGCTAGAAGCTGCATGCCCCTCTCATCCCGCCACGTGGTACAGCTGTACCTCTCCTCTGTGTCCCTCTGTATCTCACCCGCTGTATATCTGTTCTGTTGATACCTCTGAAAAGCGCTCTTTGATGCATCTGCACTGATGTATACCTGTGTAAAGTGCTCTGTTATGTATCGCTCTGTTATGTATCTGTATAGTTGTATACTTCAATAAAGCATTGCGTTACTTCTCGAAGATAGGTCTGCGCTCAATACAATAATAATAATAATAATAATAATAATAATAATAATGGGTGCTGAAAATATTTAAGAGTCAATCCAATCAGTCAAGAACAGAAGAATGTAAACAAATCAAGGCTCCTGCTAGTACGCTACTACAGATAATACTTCCAAAATCAATATCTTGTTGGTTCTTGGCGACCAATAAATAACAATATATGCCCACTTTGTTCTGCTGCATCTACTAATGCAACCTAAACATTGTATTTCATTTCATGAATACTATGCATATCGCATCAGAGGCGACTGACTCTCTAGGTGCAGTGGGCTTGATGCTCCATTATTCCACACCTCCCTCTGTTGGGTTCCTTCCTCTATCCCAGAGCAAGCACAGCGTGTGCACGGCAGTAATGTGTGCAGCTGCTGGCTGCTGGCGGAGCGGACGGAGGCGTCCGTGCACATACTCAGGACACCTTCAGGACTGGGCTGAATGTGGAGTTCTGGATCCAGAGGGGACTTCTACCTCGGTCAGCGAGTCGCAGTTTCTTGCCTTCTCCACACTGGCTCTTTGTTGAAACGCTCCTCTGTAAGTAATTGGAATATTCCTGTAAGCGTTTCCATTCTATTTTTGGGGAATATGTATAAAGGGAAGAATAAAGGAAACGCATGTGGCTCCCCTTACTGCTGATACATCCACCATGACCCCTGCAGGCAAGTTTTAGGAAATGTATCCTTTTCCACTATGCCTATGCCTATTGCCCCGCCACTACCTCAGTTGTGATCGAGGGTGGGTCATGGAGACTATGTAGACTATGGCTACCACCCTTGGCCCTCCATGATACAGAAAGGGCATCATGTGTCTGAGGTTCGGGCATTGAGCCTACACATGGAGACAATGGAGACTATGGTTGCCACCACCAGGGCCGCCTCATGAAATTGAAGGGAGATTGTTTGCCTCAGGTTCAGGCACTGAGCTTATGTAGGAGGCAAAGGCTTTATTCTGAAAGGACGGATTTGCCTTTGGTTGTTAGTCCTATTAATGCCTGGAATAATGATGAAAATGAACAGGCCTGTATTAATGTGAACCCGACAATTGATGAGTCTACGATCTCTGCTAATCATTTATCCAATCTAGGGGAAACACCCAGGTTTTCCCTGTCTACAATAACTACTCTAGATATAGACTGGTCCAAGAATAATCCACAATTCCAAACTACCCCCGCGTTTATAGCAAGGGCCAACTCGGAGGATAATTCCCAGGAGCAGATCACCCCAGACAAATGGATCGTGGTAAAGGCCAATATAATTAATCATTTACATTTGTGACACAACTTTCATGATTTTAGTAATTGGATGGACTCCTTGGATATCTGCGTGGGGAGTTATCACATTGTGAAGGTGGAAATATCTTGCCAAAAGGACCCCATAACCATTCCACCGATGCAACAATATTCGGCCATTTCTGATATTTCTGCCCGGCCTTTCCCGTCATCGAGGGACAGGGATCGGGCCCCACCTATTACACGGATAACATCCAATGACTTGGCCCCTATCATTGGTTCAGAACCTTCAGTGAGGCCTGTCGCTCCTTTTTCTGGAGTAGATGAGAGGTTGTGTTATCCACACCCTCATCAACTGGTGGACCCCGGGAAGTACATGCTAGGTCCTGGTAAAGCGGTCTGTCCTGTGAAAGGTAACAACATCCCCATTTCAAAAAACCTTCGGGTAAGGAAGTTTACAATGCCACGGCCCTGGGACAAGATCATACAAAACTTTGTCATGGACAAAAGGAATTTCATTATTACCAACAATGAAAAGCCAACTCAGAAAGAACCCAGAAATGCATTAAGGAACCAGCTATTGGCCTGACTTTGTCAATGAACTGGCCCCTAAGGTGGTTAAACACATGGGCCTCATTACGGGTTGGGCGCAAAGGGATACCGAGCACCGGTAAGGACACTGGTGCCGGTAATCCCTTTGTGCCCTATTCCGAGTTCCCTTAGCGGGTCCCCTCCGTAACGCCTGGTTTTACCAGACGTTAAGGACGGGACCCGTTAAGGGACTTTAGAGCTAATAACGGTTCAGCAATTTGCGGTACCGTTATTAGCGCCTTCTCCCTTCCCATTTAGCCCTATGGGGGCTCAAATGGGAATGGGGAATGGCTTTTTCAATGGGGACTTACCGGTCCCGCAAAGGTCGGAATAGACTGGTAAGTCCCCATTGAACGAGGGCGGACTTGGTACTGGTATTGGAGGTAGTCATGGAGCTAATAGCGCCATGTTTACCTCCATACTCGGAATAAGGCCCATAGATTTGAAAATTCTACATAGGTTGGAAATAGGCGAGTGGTGTACTCAAGAAAGTAGGGACTGTGTTCTGGTCAGATGTGGGTTTAGCAATCTACCAAGTTACCTTAGTAACTGCAACTATGTGCCCACAGGATTATCAAATCTGAAACGTATAGTGGACTAGCCTGAAGGCTTGTATCCCTTGTTGAGAAGGATGTACTTGATGAATTTTGTCATTTTACAGTTATTGTGATGAAGGTGTATTGTAAGTTATTTTTGTTATGTGCTCCGATGCCTGTGGGCTTTCGGCGCAATAGAGATAAAAACAATAATATAAATGAATACATAAAAATAAATAAGCCTTAGAACATTAAGCCTAAACCTCTGCTCTTGATGGGTGAGTGGTTCAAGTCATTTTTATCTCAAGACAGCTAGAAGAGGCTCAACAAATCTCACATTTTGCAATGACCACAGAAACCCAAAGAAACATAAAATACCAAGTTACATTATGAGGAAAAATACATTGGTACAATGTAGTCAAAGCTCACAAGCAATTGACACCCGAGAGCAGTGACCCATAGGGGGGGTGTGAAGTTGTGGGATTTCGCTTCCACACACAATCAAGAGTAACATTTGCAAATTTCACAAGTTGTGCATTTTTTGGTAGCAGCATGTAATCTGTATGATCATGCTTTGTGGGTATTTATTTATGCGTACGTTATTTTAGAAGAGTTAAACGTGCTGGCGAAAATATGCAAGCTATGCCTTTTACAGAAACATTGCACCGGTACAAGTGCGAAGTTACACGGCATTAGCAGTAGGGCAAAGTCTGGCCTACTTTTAAAAACACTGGGACAAATTAGAAAACGATTGCACCATGACAAGTGCAGGTTGACATGGTATAAAGACAAGGGCAAAAATTGCTCTTGGGAAAAAATATACATTTTCACTGCATTAGTGCAACATGGCAAAGCTTGCCCTAGTCCTAATACGGCATGGTATTAGCACTAGGGCAAACTTTAAACTGGTGAAAAAATCCATCAAAAAAGTATTTTTCTTTCACTATGGCAATTTTTGCCCAGGTGTTTATAGCATGCCAAAGTGCACTTGTCATGGTGCAATGGTTTTCTTATATGTCCCACTGTTTTGCCCTAGTGCTAATACCGTGCAACTTTACACTTGCACCTGTGCAAAGTTTCTGTTATCCAACCCCTGGTGTTCTACCGTGAGTGGGCAATAAGGGCGACCAAACAAATGTCTTGCTGAACACTTGGTTTTATGGGATTAGGAAAATCAGTGCTTTTTCTAAAACTTGCTGGCACTCCTGAATCTCCTGGGACCTTTCCTCCTAGCCATAAACAGCCAGCTCCTGTTATTGCACCCAGTTCCAGCCACAGAATGCAATAACCTGCCTAAAACCAAATCTGACATTTTCTCATCTACCGTAGCCACTGATAACGAAGCTCATATGCGTGCCTGACGTCCAAGGTGATCACTGGGTGTCCTATCATTCTATTTGTCACAAAAAAGATAATGGGCCTCATTACACGGTAGGCGGAGGACCTTGGTCCATGCCGGTAAAATACCGGCACCGACTTGGTGGAAAATGGAATTACCGCCTTATTCCAAGGTTGGCGGGACGGTAATTCCCCCTTCCCCCATTGCCCTTCCCCATTCCCATTTTTGCCCCATAGGGCTCTATGGAAATGAGGAAGGCGCTAATTACGGTGTCGAAAATTGTGGTACCGTAATTATCACCCTGGTCCCTTTGCGGGTTGGTTTTTAACGCCTGCTAATCAGCAGGCGTTAAAGTACCTACCTGCAAAGGGACCTCGTAGTAAGGCGGCAAGGGTTAATGGTCACCGGTACCATTACCAGTGACCGTTAACCCTTACCGCCTCCCGTGTAATGAGGCCCAATGGCACATGTGTTAAAGATTCACTTCAAGCCTTTGAATGTAATATCCTCCTTCCACACAACCCTTGAATCGTATCCAGTGATGTTACTGAAAAGAAAATAACAAATTAAATGTTACCAAAAAAAATAACAAAAAATAAATATATAGGGGATGGGGTGAAGGTTTAGAAGGTGTGGGTGGTGGTGGTTCAGGGTGGGGTTACAAGCATGGAGAAATGGGGAATTATTAAAAAATTATTATTTTATTTTTTCTGTGCACTATAGTAGTCAAGTACGCCAAACAGGCGTGTATGCTATGGACGGTTGAGGTGGGCCATTAGGATTGTCTCCTCCTTATTAGTCACACATGATGGTATGTGTTTTGCATATTCAGTTACATCTACTTAATTTAACCTCCTGGTTTAACAAAAGCAGGGATGTTCTCCTTCCTAGTATCTTCTCCTCCACCGTTGCCACAAAAAATGGCATGCTTGGTTACTGTAACTCTCTGGTAATCTTCCATCTGCAACCCTGAGATTTTTCAATTTTACACTACCAACCTATCCTAGTTCAATGTTTTACCAATTCCTTAACATATTCCTACAACTCCCTAAACAAATTCCTATTTCAATTTTCGACATCTCTTTCAATTACTTAAGCAACCTCCTGGCTCTGCCTACAAGACTAATCACAAAGTCCAACCACAAATGCCTTACACAGCTTGCGAGGCATTGCTTGGCCAAGCCACCATTCCTGAACAATGAAGTTAGTTCAAGAACTTTTGGTCAGAATCAGTGGAAAATCAGGTGGTTTCGAGTTCATTGAATACGTGTGCATAGTAACAATAAATATTCGCGAGTTACTTTGGGGTTAGTTCATCAATGACATCTAGCAATAGACTATGCACTTTCACAAAATACACATTCCGCACAATGACCTATGCCCACTTATTGGAGGAGAGAACATATAATTGTATCTATTTTCTTCTTCCTTCCTCCCAAATTGGGTTTTAACTGTAAGATCTCCTTGTAAATATTGTATTTAGTAGCTAGAATTAGCTAGATTTTCTTTCTTTTTTGTTTGAAACTCCCAGTGCATTCTCGGTTTTCTTCCACTTTTGCCAGAAGCCGCTAGACTTCCACCAACATTCAATTGTTTTAGCTCTTTTAAGGTCTTTTCTTCTTCACCATTAGCCAGGTCCTGTTTTAATAAGCATAAGGACCTCTTCATGCACCAATGCCACAACTGGTTATCCCTGTCTGAAGTGGATCCAGACCTTATTTTAAGATCTTCTTTGACACCAGACTCTAGACATGAGTATCCTTAGTCAATTATCTCTCTGGTTCCTACTGACCCAGGTTCACATCCAGAGGTTAATTGCTAGAATACTAGAAGTACTACGTGCACCAACCTTCTCTCAGTGGGATTCAGTAGAAATACTCTACTGCAATGCATGAAGTTGGCTGGCAGGGAGAGCACCTGAGCATTTTGGTGGGGCGAGGGGTTAATCCAGTATGAGCTCGGAACAGGAACCCTCTGACAAAGGTCACGCAGGCAGGCAACTCCTTCCTTTGTTGTCACATTCAACACTGGTCTTGGAAGTTGCACACCTCTGTCTGTTGATGAATAGTCTCTGTTCTGTAGCATTAGTCAGCTCTACACTTCTGTCTGTCAGCACCAAACTTCTACTTTCTCCTTCATAGTTCTACATATGTCTCTCTGTCTGAGCGTGTGTGTTTGCTCATCATGTTGGATTTCTCCTGCCGATGCTATGCATCTTCATTTCATACTGTGAGGTAAACAACAAGAATTTAATTGGACTGGTTAGGCCTGGTTTTCTAACGGTCTGGAAATATAGCTAAACACATGGATTATTTTGGTAACATGAGTCTAGAAAATAGGTGGATAGCAATTGTGGCAACCAATAATATGAGTATCCGAATAGCGACAGTACATTTTTTGAATGCTTTGAATTTGATTGATCAGACTGAGGTTTTGGTTAAGTAGTTGCCATGAGCTAAGAACCAACAGCACCTGATACCATTGACACTATGAGTATTTTAAGAATCATAAGAAATCAGTATGACATTTGATCTGAGATGGAACTGTTTTGTACTTTAGTACAATTTTATGATGAATGGGCATGTATAATTAATTCTTATTTTATTTTGATTCCATTTCGAGGAGGTCTAAGTTAATGAATGCTTATTCTTATCATCATTATGTTGTTTTGTATGTATATGTTATTTTTGTTGCTGTACAAATGATTTAGATATTAATGTGTTTTTTCTTGTTTGAAAGATTGTGAATTTAATGATTGAAAAAGTTAAGTAACATCAGCTAAAACAATAAAAAAAATCTACAAAAAATAACTGGTTGATTCATGAATCAGTGAAATCTTCCATCACTGGCATTATTTATATAAGGAGATCAAGGCTAAATACATTCCTTAAATAACTCTGTACCACATTCACACGTCCTGCAAGCAATAATGCATGCTAAGGAAGCTGAGTAGGTTGAATCTAATGCCTGGCAAAGACAATATAGCGCAACACAATCACGGATTCGCCCTCTTATTGACAGTAATGTGGGCAATGTACACTCATCGAAGATTGCACCATTCTAGTCAGTTAGTTTTAGATTTAAGTCTAATAGAGTAGCGCACAGCAATTCCCCTTCTACGAATAACCTCTTAGATCTACTTAGGTCACTTTATAAACGACATAGATCCTGGGCATTACATAGGGCCTGCCTGGACAGGATCCTCTGGCATATATAACTTCACTGTACATGCTTCTTTCTTGTTATAGTAATGCAGTACCCATCTTTAAAGAGACCAAGGTTCCCCTTCATGGGTTTACAAATACACTTGTCACTAGCTAGATCTTTAAATCAACCATTTGCATATTTATCCATTTATATTCATTTTATTTGGATATGTTTGAAATACGGATCTAGCCCCCGCGGAAAAGCACAGAATTAAAAGGTGAGTCAAGCAAACATGCTTATCTGCAGAAGAGCGTGAGTGGAAAGAACATTAACATAAGATAAGTGGAGTGTGGAGTGGTAAGGTTTCTGCAGTGGTCTTACGCTATATTTCCACAGGTCTTTTGGTAGATCCGAGCTTTCGGCATCAAGTTTATGTAGATGTTTTTTATAATACGCACACAGCAAACCGAATCGCCTATTGGCTCTAAAGCGGAATAGCGTACTTCCCGGTGTGTTTATTTCCATCTATGGCAGAGGAACATCCGAGTGGACAAGGCCTCTGGAGCGGCTGTAGCACGAGGCAAGCGGGGGAGTCTTGCTCTTGTGTGGGGGTTGGATGAGACAGCCCTGGGATTGCTGGGAGAGAAGTTGGGGCAGCCCATTGACTGTGCTGTGGTACCCTAGGGACTGTACTGGGGAGCCCAGGGACTTCTAGGAATGTGGTGGGGATGGCCCAGAGACTGTGCTGGGAGTGGGGTGTGGTACCTAGGGGCTTCCGGGAGTAGGGTGGGGGAAACCAAGGGACTGTGGTAAGTAGGATGGGAGAGCAAGGGACTTCTAAGAGTTGGGTGGCGGTGTCCAGGAACTGTTGAGTGTTGGGTTGGGGAGCCCAGGGACATCTAGGAGTGTGGTGGGGGAGCCATGGAGCTTCTGTGCTGGGAGTGGGGGGGCAAGGGGTGCCTAGCAACTGCTGGGAGTGGGGCAGCCCAGGGAGTATGCTAATTGGAGTGGGATATCCCAGGGAATTCTTGTAATGTCGTAATGGGAGTGTGGAGACCAGAGAATTCTAGGAGTAGAGTAGAGGATACGAGGGACTGTGCTGTTAGTGGGATGTGAGGAGCCCAAGGACTTGCCTCCAAATGGGGTGGGGGTCTTCTGGGAGTGGGACGGGGGTGCACGTGGAATGCTGATAGTGAGGCAGGTGTAGTCCAGGTGGTGTGGGGGAGCCCAGGGACTTCTAGGAGAGGGCGGGGGAGCCCAGGAACTGTGCTAACAGGGATGGAGGAACCAAGGGACTTGTAGGTGGGGGCCGTGGGTGCCCAGGGACTGTGCTAAGCAGGCTTCTGGAGCCCAGGGACTTCTAGGAGTGTGGTGGGGGTAGCCCAGGGATTGTGCTGGGAGTGGGGTGGGGTTGCCTAGGGACTGCTGGGAGTGGGGTGGGAGCAGCCCACTTACTGTGCTAACAAGGATAGGGGAGCCCAGGGACTTTAAGGAGTGGGGTGTGCGTGCACAGGGGCTTCTGGGAGTGGGGTGGGTGTAGCCCAGGGCTGTGTTGGGAGTCGGTGGGGGATATGATGGACTGCTAGAAGAAAGTTGCTTAGGGGCTGTGATAAGTGAGGGTTGGGAGCACAGGGACTTCTAGGAGATAGATGGGGTGCTCAGGGACTGCTGGGAGCGGGAGGGGGCGAGCCCATGGACTTTTGGGAGCGGGGTGGGCGTGCCCAGGGAACTGTGCCAGGAGTGGTATAGGTGAGCCCAGGGACATCTAGGACTGGGGCTGAGGAGCCCATGGACTGCTAGGATAAGGGATGTGATGAATTGGATTCTGCTTCACAGGATTACAAGGATGAGTACAGTTAAAATGGTCCACTGAGCCCTCACACTTTTTCAAACCAAAAACACAACACTCTCATAAATGTAAAACAGGGACAGTTATGAGATATACCTCCTTCGCCTTTTTTGGTACTGTGAGACGAGATTAGGCTATGCTCTTAAAAGGGGTGTGAATGTGATTCAGTAGGGACCCAAACATCAAAGCATAACAGTTCAAAATAAAGTGAATGTTTGTTTGTTTGTTTGTTTGTTTATTTATTTGATAAAGCGCACCAAACCCTGAGGTAGCATTACAAGTATACTTGAAGCTTAGTTACAGAGACACAGGACACGTACATACAGCAGATAAACAGAATTACTGCCACATTGCATATTGGTATTGCATGACTAAAGTCGAATGGTGCAATAATAGCAGATACATTGAGAGCAGTGAGGCCTAACAGGCTATAGATAGTTGGGCCGTCATGGTACAAGTACAGGACGAGACAGGTTTAGGAGTCAATAATAACAGATTTAGGAGTCGTTAGTTCTAATGTCTAACCTAGATAACTAAATAAAAAACACTACACAACTCCCCCCCGTAGAAAGACAGAAAATGCAACAGACTGAAGAAAGTAGAACTCTGAGCGTGCACAAAGGGGTGATAGGCAAATTACCAACCACAAAAAAGTATATGTCTATTGGTGAAGTAAACTAACTAGTCTAAAGGGTCCCAGTGGATGAAGGGGGAATTTTGTGGTGAACGAACAGACTGAAGAACGTAGCACTCTGACTGCAAATAAAGGGGTGATAGGCAAATTACCAACCACAAAAAGCATATGTCTATGGGAGAAGTAAACTAACCAGTCTATAGGGTCCCAGTAGGCAGAGGGAATAGTTTGGGGTGAACAGTACCTGGTTTGGGATTTTGGTGGGGTAACAGATGTGGAACCTGCTGTCAAACGTAGATGCAAGCTGATCAGGCTCAGGTCGGGCATGTTGGATCGTGTAGGCCCACGCAACACTTGGGCGTCGAGTAGGGGCAAATGCAGTTGCTGTGTGTGGTTGAAGGTGGGCTCTCAGCGATGCAAGTTGGGGCAGTCCCATGATCTCATTGCATTTGGGGTAGGTCAAATCAGGCGTTTACCCACTGGTTCAAGTTGGCGCGCAATGGTCATCAGAGGTGGTGATCTTGGGTGCGTCGATGTGCAGGTCGGTGATGTGGCCGTTTGAACGCAAGCTGGGCCGAGCTGCAGCTGTAACCTCTGGTTAGAGTCAGGGCGTGACTCGCTAGTGATTTGGGTCAGGTTCTCGCATCGAACCGTAACTTTGGGCCTAGCAATTGACGGGTGCATTTAGGGCACGATGCAGCCTTGAGCTGGTAGAAGCACAGGCAAATGATTGGATTGGTAGAGGAGCACAAAAGCCAGTGCCGGCGCATTCCTTCTTGTCCAAGGTGTAGTGAACACACAGCAATGGGTTTGGTGTGGCAGAACAGAGGGATTCAGGTGGTCTGTGCCCCAGGCTGCTGTGAGGTCCACGCAGAGGGTCTCGAGGACAGAATAGTTCTGTGCAATGTCTGCTCTGCCAGCTGTAGTAGACTTCAGTGCAGAGTGGCAGGTCCACAGCAAATGTTCACCCCAATTTTCCCTGGGTGTGGGTAAAGAACAGATCCCTCTTCTGCCTTGGACCACTCCTTCTCCATCTCAGGTTGGGCTGTTTGGAAAGTACAACTTTCCCAAAGAAAGTCCAGTGAGTTCTTCTCAGGTGTAGCTTCAGAGTGAATCTTAGGAGGGAGTGGAGGACCTCTTATTTTAAGGGCAAAGGTCCTCAGGTGATTGGAGAGAGAGGGTGACAGTAAGAATCAATTTGGTGGAAACCTTCTTCCATTGACCAGACCCCTCCTGCCTATCATAACCACACACCTTGCCTTCTATTTGAGAACGAAGACCTTAAGAGATGCAGCACCCTGGTGTGAGGCTACTCCTTTTGAATGGGTTTGCTCTCTTGATGCCCAGGCCCAGGACAGCTGCCTGCTGTGTGGCTGTCTCATGTGGAGGGTCTTACCTGCCCTCACAAAGAGATCAAATAAGAGGCCCGGCCTTTCTGATTTTCATCCTGCAAATGGCAGGCTACACCCGGCTGACCAGAACACACATCACCTTCCATAGAAGAGCTGACTCACAGGAGCTGACATGTGGGATATCAATTGGAATGTGGTGGTTGGGATCATACGTAGTGCCATGAACTACATCTACTATTAGGCATAGCTTTTATTTAGAGTTTACCTTGCCACCAGCATGGGTGACTTATTATTATCATAGTTTTGGGTACAGTACGGCATAGCTTAAATGCCACCCCCCTGCGCTGCAGAGGCTTGGTTGTCTCTGCAGCTGTCAAGTCGGCATCTCATGACCTTCCAACCTGCTCTGTGCCATGAATAGAGTGGGTGCCGCAGATCATGCTATTAATACATTAGAACATGAGTGCACTATGATGTTGGCATGGAGTCGATGGGAAAGGTAGAATCTGGTGGACAGATTACCCCTTTATGAGACAGAACTACCCGCATCAATCTATTTGTTCATACAAATCACAAAAGCCAGGGCTTTACACCCTTGCCAATTCCTCTCTCACTCCAGCCGTAAAGGTTGCGATTCACCCTTCTAAAGATCTGACTAACCCTCCTGGTGAATGTACTGACTGAGGCCATCTGAATTGGAGTGCTGAGACCCAGGTTTGTGTTGGATGTCCATGTCCAATCGCTATAGGGATATGGCCTAACGCAGTAACTTGGGGATTCTCTCCCTGTATGACCGTAAACCACCTCAGATGTCTCTGGTCAGCTTGGACAGTGAAGTGAGACCCAAATATGTGGTTTCTCAAATTGCGTACTACCCAAACTACTTCAAATGCCTCCTTTGCAATGATGGCCCAGTTGCTCTCTTGCTTGGTCAAGTACCTGCTCATGTACACATAAGGTTGGTCTACCCCGTCAGAGTTCAGTTGCACTAATACTTCACCAATGCCAAATTCACAAGGCTGGATGATAAACACTTGCCCAAAATTCAAGATCTTTGAAACTGGCTGATCTTAAAGTTTGTTTCAAAAATATGTATAGAGTCGCAGCCCATTTGTCTAGATCAGCTTTAAAAAGGTGGTTCAATAGTTTATTTGGGCCAACTGCTCTAGTTGAACAAACATAGCAGATAATCATTAAGACATTCCTCTTGATCAAACTCCAGTGACCATGGATCCAAGCCGCAACTGGTGTAATCAACCAAGGTACTGTCAGAATATTTAGTCGTAGCCGTTTTATCAAAGTGAAGGATCCAGGTAACTTCTGATATCAGATTAGCTTCCATAGCAGCTTGACTGTCATCCATGTCATTTATATATGCCAGAAATTAGAATTGTTCCAACTTTTCAATATTTCTAGTATTCTTTCACCGTCTCTTTGAACCAATAGCATACACTGATTTGTTTATTGATATTCCGTCTTTTGGCTCTTTTCTTTTGATACATCTGTGAGTGAAAGACATGCTGGTGTTGGTTATGTTTGACTGTTGTTTTATAGTAGGGCCTTTTGAAATCAACCTTTTTCTTAATTGTATCATCGATGTAAGAATGAAAGGAGTAATCATTAAAAGTATGCAATTTCCATTCATAATTACTATTTCTCCGGACTTTCCCTATTTATTCATTAAACATATCAATACAATTCACATTACATTTTATTCTATTTTTACCCAGATTAACTATCATTCTTAACTCATCTCCATTGGTAGGGAGATTACATTTCCCCAGCAACATATTATAATCACTCAAATTCTTTTTTATTACTTTCAATTGTTTACATCGATGAAGTTTTGGTTCACAAAAATATAGCCCAAAACTGACTCTTTATTCTCTCTATGCCAGGTCACCTGCACTGGTATATCACCCGGCATATTGCCATTCCACATCCATAATCCCAAAGCAGAAAAGATGGCATATCATTGGTTCCCTGGGAAGTGGAATTAACTGACTGCAGATAGTCAACATTCATATCTTGTTTACCCATGAATGGACGTGCTGAGCTCAAATCTCCAGCAATTATTTTGTAACCATTCATTGCTTCCCATAACCAGTTATCAACAAATTTAGGAAAGTATGCCCAAAAAACGTTTATCAGACACACACCAGATTGCCAGTAAATATTAATGACCATTCGCTTGGAGCATGCACCATCTGCTTAAAATTCCTCTATGGTACCTCAAGCTCCTCTCTGAATATTATGTTCACTCTTATTTACTAGATGAACACATCCCCCATTACTTTTCTTGGCAGCCTGAAAGGAGATTGTGTATCCATCCATGATTGGACAATTAATCAGCCCGGTTTCCTGTAAAAAGATATTCTCTGAGCTTTTTAAAATATACATAGAACTGTACTGGTAAAGAGCTGCCTATTACCATATGTATTCCAGGAAACTATGTTCAAGTCTAGACTGAAGGTCCAGCTGAATATTATTTATGCAGTAAACACTCGAATATAGTGCTCCCGCCAACCAAGACCAATCATTGGAGTCAATCTTTTGAGAATTTTCTGGGGGGCCAAAATGAATCTCACATTCCGCTGAGGTCCTGTCATGGATGGAAACAATTATATCCTTCGGTTGACTGCCATGATCAGCTGTGGATTTAGTCATTATTTCTTCCACCCTTGATGATGTGTATAGAGAAATATCATACTCCAGTTGTCCAAGAGGAAAAGATTCTCTTAGGATAACATCATACACGATCTGAGAACCAATGTCCATGTTCGGTGTTTGATCATCTATAAATTCAACCCATGCAATATCCCTAGTAGATATAGCTCTTAGGTTAGGGACCTCTGAGAATAGGGCCAGTATATTTGATCTGTTCATTATCTTGAAAAATACATTGCAAGAACAGTCTATTAGACTGCCTAGCCACGGAGAGGGCTGGATCTTGCATGCCCCTGTTTTGTCACCTTTAGAGATTGGCCATTGATTGGTCTAGACTCTTTAAGGACCTAGGTCATGGTTGACGATGCAGTTCCTCTCAAAGTGCAAAATAAACTGTTTTTGCTTTGATCG
This sequence comes from Ambystoma mexicanum, assembly GCF_040938575.1. Classification (NCBI taxonomy): domain Eukaryota; kingdom Metazoa; phylum Chordata; class Amphibia; order Caudata; family Ambystomatidae; genus Ambystoma; species Ambystoma mexicanum. Next base: position 916,091,670 of record NC_090928.1, on the reverse strand, counting down.
AGGAACTGTAGTACTTTGATGCATATTATCAGATTTACTATCTGTTCCAGCTGGGCAGAAAGAGTCAACTCCAGACATTTGCAAAGTATGAAATAAGAAATCCCTTTGCTGATCATGTTGACTCTGAAGTAGGGAAAGAAGCTCTCCATGTATCTTTTAACCCAGCCGGTTGACTACAACTGCAACTTCTTTCGCTGTGACAGAAATCGAGTGAGCTAGTATTTCCTCAATTGAATCACTTTTAACTGAATTTGTTTCATGAATTTTGTCAGTCTCTTTTAAAGGTGGAAGGCTCAAGTTTCTCAAAATGTCATTGAAGATGTTCTATTATTTTCCCTTGCTCTAATGTTCTTTGACTTCTTTTCCTTAATTTTTGGGCCCTTCTTCTCTCTTTGTCTTGTCTGTTGTTCTGGTTAATACATGGTCATATCTATAACCACATTTGATGTAATGCCTGCCAGAGAAACTAGATACGCCTCCTTGTCCTGCGCACCTGACTAAATGATGGGTTGCAAATCCCCCACTTACAGTTACTGACCCAGATAGGGAAGCCCAGGGATATTTAGCCATGGATCGGGAAGGGAGGGGGAGGGCTACACAATAGCAACCATTTACGCTCAAAACATGGTACAAGATGCCTTCATTCAATGCTCTCTGGTCAAATGTGAGAAATTTGCAAAGGGACCCATCATTTTGTTTGGGATCTTTAACATGAACTGGGGCCCTGCAAAGGATAGATCCATGAAAGCTAAGGGAGCACAAAGGAAACCGTTGAAAAAACTGGTAGAGAAAGTGTAGAGGCTGGCACTAGTGGACATATGGACGGAAATGGAAGGTGACAAGGAGGTGTATACATTTTCTTGCATGTTCATTGCTCATCATCTAGAATAGACTTTGCGTGGTCATTTCGAGCACTTCTTGTAAGGGTAAGGGCTATAGAGGAGGGGGCAATAGTCTTATCCGATCACGCACCCCTGTTACTGAAAATAGGTAGGAGGTCAGGCCCTCTAGAACTCTGAAAATGGAGGTACCCTGCTTTCCACTTTAAGTATGAAACCCTGAGGAAAGAATTGAAGGAAAAGATTGTGAGCTTCTTTGAGGAAAACAAACCGGATGATAAATCCATGCAGATGAGGTGGGATGCGTTTAAGCCTACAATTAGGGGGAAAATTATTGCGATTAAGGTCCACAGGGACAGGGAATTAAGTCTCATAGAAACAGACCTAAAAGCAAAATTGAAGAGGGTAATGCTCAGCATGGGAGTGGGAGCGAGTGAGGGAACAAGAAAGGAGTATAGAGCTATAAAAGGCCAGCTGGAAATCCAACAGGGTAAGGCGACGGAAAGATCCCTGCTTTCCTTAAAGCAAAAATATTACATCAAGGCAAACAAATCAGATAGACTTCTGGCTAGGATAAAGTGAGGAGAAGGCAAAAACAATTTTAAAACTAAAGGTGGAAAGGGAGAACCAGTAAGAACACTGAGGACATTGCCTATGAATTCAGGGAGGTTCTATTCATAACTATGCAACTCAGCGAATCCATCCAAACAAAGTCAAGTTGACTATATAGAAACAAGGGTTTTGGCAGAAATAACAGAACAGGAGAGAGCAGCACTCGAGCTAGATATCAAATTGGATGAGGTCCAGCAGGTCATTGTGCCATTACCTAACAATAAGTCACCTGGCCCGGATGGCTTTACTGGAGAATTTTACAGATCCTTTAGTGAAACATTGTTACCATATATGGTACTTCTTCTTAACGAAAGTAGGGGTAGGGGACCAATTACAGGTACCATTGAAGAGGCAAATTTAGTCCTCCTTCCCAAGGAAGGCAAGGACCCAACAATATGTGGGTCCTACAGGCCGATAGCCCTAATCAACAAGGACGCCAAGATGTACACGAAGGTGATGGAAAACCGCTTAGACCAAATTCATCCATGCATAATTAGCCCAGATCAATCAGGTTTCTTCAGGGGAAGGCAGGCGAGTGACAATACAAGGAGGATAACACATCTGATAGAAAAGGTTAATGAAAATAGTCATATTTGTGACCCTAGATGCCAAAAAAGCCTTCGATAGGAGTGGTGGTTCCTGTTCTTCCTAATGTAGTGAATGGACTTCAGCAATTCTAACAAGGATCAAGGCCAACTGCCAGAACCCATCCCTAAGGTTAGCAATTAACGGTCAACTGTCTGAGCCCATCAAGGTCCATAGGGGCACTAAACAGGGCTGCCCTCTCTCGCCCTTGCTCTATGCAATTTATTTGGAGCCACTTCTGGCAGCAATAAGAACCAATGGGGAGATTGTTGGGATAACATTTAGGGGTAGGGTTCACAAGATTTATGGAACTGGAACACTCCCAAAGGCAATGAAGAGAAAGATGCAATGGTTCTGGGCGGTAGCAAGACTGAGAATAAATCCCCACAAAACAGAGATTCGGAACCTGATGATGCCAAGAGAAACAGAGGAGGGACAAAGGGGTATGCTCCCGTACAGATGGGTCGAGAGCTCCATAACTTCAAACTAACTAAAGCAATGGGCAAGCTTTTTTCAGCCAATTACTTGCCCAAGTTAGAATCCATAAAGAATAAACTGATCAACTGGGGACCCCTAATGATGACTTGGATGGGCAGAATCAATGTTTTAAAGATGGCTATCCTTCCTCAGCTGTTATACTACTTTATGACACTCCCAATACAGGTCCCAGTCTCGTTCTTCCAAGCCATCCAAAACACACAGGGAGATTTGTTCGGAACAATAAAAGACCTAGAATAGCCAGAAGGGTAATGGTGATGCTTAGAAGCCAGGGTGGATTTGGGGACCCGAATTTTAAAGTATACTTTATGGCAACACAAATAAAGGTGATGAGAAGCTGGCTGAAAGATGACTGGGAAATGATTTGGAGGGCAATGGACAAGGCAGTGGTAGGGGAAAACCTAGAGGAAGTACTGTGGAAGCCGAAGGGAGACAGATGAAATGATATGTACCACAGGAAGATATTGTGGGAGGTAGGGGAATCTTGGGACGATCTCATAAGGCAGGCCCAAATCACCACTTTCCCTTTTCCATTTGCACCAATTTTTGGTAATCCGCACTTCACACCAGGGAATGGTGAAAAGGGCTTCAGGCGTGGCAGGAAGAAGGCTGACAAAAATTCAGACATGTTTGTGGGCCAGAAATAAAATCATTTTCACAATGTCAGGTGGACTTTATGGTGGAAGAAGGGAAGAGGATTCGCTACTTTCAAATACGGCATTGGTTAATGCAACCATCCATGAGGGAGGAAGCGACCCGAAGCTTAACCCCCTTTGAAAAATGTTTAATGACAGATCCATGGGACAAACACTTAGTGGGTGCGATTTACTCACATATCAAACAGGAAGAGGAAACTGGTGAAGGGAAATACATGGCAGCTTGAGAAGGGGCAATAGGCCAAGTAATAGGGGAAACGGAATGGAAGCAATTGTGTGCCAACATATCCAAGCTAACGAGATCTCTGCAAATCCAGCACATATGGGTTAAATTGATGCTACAATGTCATTTAATTCCGGACAAAATACACAAATTGTACCCCTCAGTGCCTAATGTATGCTGGAAGCAAAGCAGAATGGTGGGGATTTGAAATCATATTTGGTGGGACTGCTCCAATATCCAAGAGGATTGGATGGTAATATGGGAGGCACTAGCGGAGGCACTGGGTCTGAAGGGAGAGGGCAATAGTGGAAGGTCTATCCTGGGGTTAGGGAGACCATTTGAGGAACCAGACCAGAACTTAAAGTATACGTGAGCCTAATAATTCTGGGGGCGCTTGGGGGGGCACAAAAATGGAAATCGAAGGATCCTCCTACGGAGCATGATTGGGTGGGAACATTTTGGAACTTTGCAGCCCTGAAATGGGTAACCTACTCTCTACAAGGAGACTGTCAAGGATTTTTGGTGGTCTGGTCTCAGGTGTTGGGGGTTTCTTTAGAATGGGGTGAGGAGAATCTGGTGCCTGAAGGAGACTGGGACTGTTGGGATTGGTGTGACTATTTGTATACAATCGATGTGAGGAGTTTAAGTTTGGGGACATTTCAAAACTATGGCCTCTCATTCACGATCGGAATATGGGGTGGGGGAGGGTGGGCACACAAATGGTTGGTAAATTGTGAAAATTCGAATAAAACGTTTTATGGAAAAAAATATTGGATACAGTGCCTATTGAAGAATTCCATGCATGCATTAATGCAGATTAGGCAGTCAACCATTTTTCAATCTGTATTCTGTCTAAAAGAATGCTATCGAAAATGTTAAAAATGGGGTTGGAGACAAAGATTTACTATATAAATTTGGACACATTATCAGCAGAAGAGCATAACACCAATAGGTTTCCGATTGCCTTGTTTGTATGCCAACTTATCATGGGCCCAAGAGGAATGAGCGTAACAGTATCTGGATCATTTGATCATGTTGAGATGCATTATTGATCAAATAAACATTTATGGGACGTCTAGACGTGGATGCTATCAAATAAAGCTCACACAGGAATGTTAAAGCTCATCAGTGGCATGTTTTACGTTGAAGCTATATATGCTAAATGACTGCATTGAAGCAGAGTTATTCCGTGAGGTCACATTAGGTGGCCGGGCAGAACATAGATGGTAGTGGAGAAGAGATGTTTATTAGGAGGACCCCACAGCCACCATCACGGAATCCACTGCCAAAGCTGGTGACCTCACAGCATCTACAGCAGGGCTTGGATTTTGATTTCACAAAGACGTTAAACATAAAGGTGCAGCCTGAAGTATATACGGCAGCATAGAATATGCCACAGGAAAACATGGGCATCCGAAATGTGCAATGAAAGGTAAATTAAGGTCTGTCGAGGTGTCAGTGATGTAGCTTGGAGCCACAAGGTAAAATGCACCTTGTATTTAAAAGATAGCCATCTATAACTTTGTGTTGTGGATGGCCCTTTGCCCCCTTTAAAAACTCTGCAGTGTGCCTTAGAGACCAGCATGGCAGGGGGTGTAGAGTGGGGGCATAAGGAACTAGATACAAGATATCAAATAACAAGGACCTTATTAAGAGTTTGGTGGTGCTGGGAAAAATTATGGTTAAATTGTGGTCATTGCATTACTTCGACTTTAGTGCCAAATTCATGCATCACAAAATTTGCAGTAAAGTGGAGAAAATACCCCATTCACTTGCTGGAGGCTTTTTCTACACTTCACCTCCAAAAGATGGAGGATTTACTGCACAGAATTGGCCCCAGCTGTAAATCATCCAAATCCCATTCCAATACTCTTAATCAAGTGGATTTACTATGAAATACTCATAATACAGCCTCAAGTTACTTTCCACTCATCCTAAAAATCAGAAAACAAAATAACTGGCAGAGAAAATCTTGTATTCTTCACCTGTGACATCATAGCAGTTGATTAGCACTTACATACTCCTCTGCTATGATGTCGCAAAAGGAGGATACACTATTTGTAAATTAAAATAATAATAATAATTATTATTATTTTTTTTTAATTCTAAAGCGCTGGAGCATGGGCCATAGGCATAGAAGCTGGGACAGACTAAGTCACATGAAAAAAAAGCAGGGTGGTGCAGTAGCAGAATGCAGAAAAGGTCTGATTTGAGCTAAGAAATCGATGTAATAAGATGAGCTTGAGACTAGGCTACTGATGTGAGCCATCATGGTGAGCTCTTGGTCAATGAGTACTCCAAGGGTCTTAACTTTTGTTAAAGTCTTCAGCAGGCAGTCAGCCACTTTAAAGGAGTGTTAAGCCTGACCGAGTCACATGAAAAAAAAGCAGGGTGGTGCAGTAGCAGAATGCAGAAAAGGTCTGATTTGAGCTAAGAAATTGATGTAATAAGATGAGCTTGAGACTAGGCTACTGATGTGAGCCATCATGGTGAGCTCTTGGTCAATGAGTACTCCAAGGGTCTTAACTTTTGTTAAAGTCTTCAGCAGGCAGTCAGCCACTTTAAAGGAGTGTTAAGCCTGACCGAGTTTCCGCAACTTGGGTGCAGTACCAACAATCATTGGGCCTCATTACACGGACAGCGGTAAGGGTTTACCGGTACCGGTAAGGGTACCAGTGCTGGTAAACCCTTACCGCCTTACTACGAGGTCCCTTTGTGGGACCCTACCATAACGGCTGGTTTTACCAGCCGTTAAGGACGGGACCCGCGAAGGGACCTAGGAGATAATTACGGTACCGCAATTTGCGGTATCGTAATTACCGCCTTCCCCATTCCCATTGAGCCCGAAGGGGGCAAAAATGGGAATGGGGAAAGGCCATGGTGAATGGGGAATTACCGCCCAACACACCTTGGAATAGGGCGGTAATTCCGCCATTCAACATGGCGGACTCGGTAAAACTAATAGCGCCATGGTTACCGCCATCCGTGTAATGAGGCCCATTGTCTTTGTTTTTGCATTATTCAGTGCAAAACCATTGTACAGCATCCATTTATGAATGAATTTATGAATGTGAGTGTAGACGATGTTGTCGAGGTATCCAAAAAGAGTGATTGCCATTGAGACGGATAAGACACTGTGTGACGTCTGGGTATTTGACATACATGATGCCCTCAGAATCCAATAGCACAAACAAGAGAAGCGTGAAGATGTTAGAGTCGGGGATACGCTTGATCACTGTGGCATGCCGCATGTTGGCAAATGAACCTCTGACATGGCATCTTCATGAAAGACTCTGCCATTCGGTTTGACAGGAAAGAGGGGATCCAGCTGGCTGCCTCCTTTGAGAGGAAGGCACGATCTTGTAATCTGTCCAAAAGATGGAATGTTCCACCAAGTCAAATGCTGCATTGAGATCTAAGAACATCAGCAGCACAGTTTTATCTTTATCCTAGTGCTTCAGGATATTTGTTTTTGCATCTACTTCTAGAGTGGAATCTATGCTGTGAGCACTTCTAAAACCCAATTGCTTGGGCCCCAAGATATTGTTCAGAATGAAAAGGTCTTAAATTTGGTGATGTGCAATCTTAGCCAGGATCATCAAAAAGAAAGGAGAGTTTGTAATAGGACGATAGTTACATGCCAAGCTAGGATCCAAAGATGGCTTTATCAATAAAGGAGAGCTCCAAGCATGTTTACTATCAGGTGGAACCTAATTCTCTCTGAATGAGAAGTTAACAAACTTAGTGCAAAGAGGGGCAAGTAGGGTTGCACAGGATTTCACAATTGAAGCTGGATAGATATCCCCTCTACAGTTAGTCGGCTTAATCCCAACTAAGGTGTCAAAAACATCAGTTTCAGTCACATCAGCAAAATCAAAAAGGGGTGCGAGACAGTCCGATTCTAGAAGAACAGGGAGGGAGGGGACCTTTTAATGTATCCATATTGTTAGCAATGCTGCCCTTAATCTTGCAGCAAGGAATTTTGAATTTGAGTACACCAGTCAGAGTCCGTTGCAATAGAGGTGACAGGTGGACAAGGATCTTCCATCTCCCTTACGATAGTAAAGAGCTCTTTGGTGTCAGAAGATGCTCCCTTAATTTTTTTATCATATGAGAGCTTCTTGGCAGAGCAGATTTCCTTTTTGTGTTACTTCACAGCACACACGTAACTTGCCTTATCTTCCATGAAAAGGGTTGTCTTCCATCTCTGGAATGCTTTATTTTTCTGACATTTCCTTTTTTTAATTTCGGAGGAGATTTTAGAGGGGCATGTTTTTGTCAGTCTTTGTTTCAGTGGTGCCAATCTGTCCACAGCCTGAGACATCATCTGCTCGTAGGCAGAGGCCACCTTAGCCGCTGAGTCATAGACAAGCAAGTTATCAAAGACAGAGGCAAACAAATGTGCCAAGGCAGAGGGAGTACATCTACGCAATTTAATGCACAGCACTGTAGCCGGCGGATATTTTACTTTCTTGACTGGTGGAGTCCAAGGTATCTGGAAGTGTATGAAGAGTGGTACAACCAATGGCAAGGATTGACTTCGATTTTGTCAAGTGCTATGCCATGTGAGGCAACCCAATCAACGATCCTGCCTCCTACATATGTCAGTTGGTTGATGTGCTGGGTAAAGCTGAGGCCTTCTAATGCCAGTCGAACAGCTTTGGCTGTCAAGTCTAATGCGTTATTAAATCCCAAGTTGAGATCATTTTAGCTTGATGTTTGAGGGTGGACGAGATCAGATCAGCAACGTTGGATAGAAACCCTGGCAAGTTGTTTGGCGAACAGTATAATATGAACAAGTTAAGTGTAGAGTTATGATCAAGAGCTAATTTAGCTTGTAAAATTTCACAATCAGGAATATTAATAAAGTTAACTTGGCGGATGGCAATGCTGGCATGAAACATAAGAGCCACTCCCCCTCCCTTATCCGAAATGTAGTTTTTTCTTAAGATGTTATAGCCCTGGGGCAGGGCAAGTGTCAAAGAACAACCTGAGGCAGCATGCCACCACAATTCAGTAATTGCACAGATGTCAATACTGTGCTCTAAAATAAATCTGATACTTCCGTTGTGTGTTTTATCAATGATCTGGTGTTCAGGAGTAAACAGCATGAAGATTGTTTAGGATGCAGTCCCAAAAAAGTAACCCTCGTATCCGAAGGGTTATCTTCAGGAGGTATGTGGAAGTTTTCTTCTGTACTAATGAGGACATTGGTGGAATCTAACTTGTGCTGGCTCAAGTTGAAGTTATTAAGGGGAGCTGCTGCAGACTCAACCTTGTAATACTAAAGGGAGAAAGCATCTGCTATGATGGGAGCTGGAGAGACAAAGCAACTCAAGGAGGTTGTTCCCATGAGAACTGATTATATGCAATGACAAAAAAAAAGATTTAGCATGTAACGTGCAGATCAGAAGTAAATCCAATTATTTAAACATTCAAACACTTGACTGAATGCAGGCAGTGTGTACAATAACACACATGTGATACACACAACATACGTATAGATGAACTTGTGTAAATATATTTTTCATTATATACAGTCAAAATTAATTAACCAAAACATCGATTCTTCAGTCCAGAACTTGAAGTAAAATGTAGGCATAAATGCTGCTTATTGAATGCATATTAATTACTAATGCACTTGGAAAATATACCTGTGTGAAAAGACAATGACATAATACATAAAACAGACATCAATTGTATTCTTTATTGTCAAGGGTCAATGCCAGGAAAACGAAAACATAAAGGCGTTTTGGTGGTGTAGACAAGTGATGCCCGCCTTCCTCAGGCCCAACAACAATTGGACCCTGTAGAAACAAGGCTTGAGCATAAGAACTTAAATGACAAATTCACAAGTAGGCTAACTAAGCCAAGTGATAAGGAGCACAATGGAGCGTGGGGAACCCGATCACCTACATGCCATGAGCCCCACGCTGTATGCACCACACTGACAGACCCCATTCTGCACCAGCCAGTGACAACTTAGAAGAAGTGAAAAAATCCAACAAATGAATCAATACTCGAACTAGCCCCACCTTGCACAATGAGAAATCTGCTGGCCAAGAACTGAGGGAAACGACAAACGACCATGCAGTGCAAGCGGGCCGGCACTGAGACCGCTCTGACTCGAACATGGAAAAAAAACAAAGGAAGCATCATGAAGCTGCCCTTCAACTGCTAAGGATAGACAGTGAGCTAAAGGGAGTAAGATGGAGCGGCGTGCTGACCCGGACAATGATCAACTCCCCGTGTTATTAGGAAGCCGTGCAGAGATGCATTCAGGATGGAGCATTAGATGCTAACTGGGCTAGCTGGTATAGATTAACAGATGGGGAAGAAAGAAAAGAAAAGATTTTGAGCCTGGGTAATGAACCGTGGGAAATGCTTGTAGTTGACCCATTGTCCTCCATTTAGTCATGAAGAAAATATGTATTACTATTCTAAAATGAATGTATAATGTAATCAACTGTACACTTTATAAAAATGGAGGCCACATAAAAATGAATGCAAGATCAAATATAATGCAATGACTGAATATAAAGAAAAGATGGGTGGAATTGGGAAGGGGCTGGAAATATAACAAAAGGGAGAAGGACTCTGTTACTGAAATCATGATGGAATGGTGATGTAACATCATAAATTACTAAATTACACAGATCCACAGATGATGATGAAAACAGATTTGAGCCACTGCAAAGTGATATGTTGTAGAACATGTGTTTAGAAATTCATCAGATTGAATGAAAATCCACAAGTGAATTTTAGAATAAACACCAGCTAAGTTGGCCACCACAAATACATCTTTAGAAGTTATGTGCCTGAAATATGCTCATACATTTTAATTCTAAATTATATTACACAATCACCTTGCAATATATTCCCATACTCAGTTATATAATTTACACTGGGCTATCAAAAATGGTTTTAAGGATGTCTTGGGAAACATGTCTAAATAGTCTGGGGTCAGTCATACTTGCCTTTCAGAAGCCCAGGACAGATAGCCTTCTAAACTCAGAAATCTTCATCGGGCAAGGTCTCCGCTCAGTCTGTACACCTGCTCTAAAACCCCTCTCAGTTCATCTGGAATGTTTTAGGGAAAGGCTTCTGCATTCAGCCCACACTAAAACAATCGACCTGGAAATGGAATATGATGGTGGCGGTTTCCCCCTATGCATTGCTGAGGCACAAGACACACCTGTACACGTAGTGCACATCGGTGCAGGACAATTAGAAATTGACCTATCGACCACCATGCCACCACTTGCTGATGGGAGTGGGCATCGCAAATATTCCAGTGTTCATGCAGGCACTCCACCCACCTGAAATCACCCATCGTTCTACCTTCAGCAGACTTACCCATTCAGAGAAACGGTAAAAAGGTATGGTTGGATCGCATTTGGAATTATATAATAGTCATATCACAATTTAGCAGACGACTGAATTTCCCCCAGAGAAAGAGAGAGAACATAGGCGCCCTGAATTGGATCCCAATTCATATGGAAGAGTGATGCCCAAGCGCTGGCGAGCATTGCCGTGCAGACGCCTACGATATGGAAGAGGTTGCCCCAAAATGAGTTCTTGCAATCTCTGTTAATACTTCAGACTAACATTTATAGAAGTCTTATGCCGAAGCTTGAGCTGGAATGTCCATGAAAGTGGCATTTGGAGACAATGGTTTGTGATGCCTGGGCCACGTTTGCAGTGAGTATATGTGTGCATTGGTTCCATGGGCCACTTCTGGATAGTTGCTCAGATGTTAGTGCTTGGAGAATAAGGCTGCTTTTGGCCAGGGAGGAATGTAGTTCTTCCATTGCCAGTGTTAATCGGGTAAAGTACAGGGATGGGTACATATGTGAATCTTAATATGGAACCCAGAGATACAGGCCATAAGTGTCCAACTGAAGGACCGAAAATCATCCACCTTGGTCTACATGCAAGAGTACAACTACCCAAGAGTATAACAGCATTTGCAAATGCCACCCAACCTTTATTATTTACGTGATGGGAACATATATCTATTGACCTTCGATTTATTAGGTATGTTTTCTAGCATCTCTCCAACCTTTCTGTTTGTTGGATTGTCCTGTCCGCAGGCCCTCTCGTGCGTGTGCACTGGTAGTCTGGAACCATTAATGCCACCCTACACATCCCATGGTAGCAGTGTTTCAGAATTACCTCCCACACACACCTCTCTGGCTCTGCCGGCATGACAAAATAAACATCTCGACATAAAAACTACACTTCACAAACACACTCTTTAGAAATCATGGGAACAAACATGTGCTTTAGATGGCATACACAGAGAGAGCTTCCTGGGAAATGCATATGTTAATCCAATCGAACAATGCTTTATTGAAATGTGTTATGTGTGAGCTTTGCCATCACTTAAAATGCGGACAGGTATCAACAATCAACACAAGATGATGGAGAGACAGCACAGTAGCAATGTGTTTGGTGAGCCCATCTACTACTCATGATGGGGGGGTTAACATATAGGTGCTGCATTCTTTTAGTACAGTAATTATAAAAACGAGACACACAGAGGTATACGGAAAAGATAGTTATGAAAAAAGGTGAGGCAGGGACATAGGCAAAGAGACAGAGGGCAACACTTGGCCCACGCATTCACGAGTCCCTGAAACCACCCTGTTGCAACCTCCACAGCCTGCCCACTCTCCATACACAGAAGTCACCTGCTGTCCTGAAAAGCAACCTCTGGTCAGCACTGCTGGGATCCTCCTTATAGTGACTGTGGCCGTGAAATTGTTGAATGCGCTTGCCTGCTATCTTTCAACAAGTAAATCAATGTTACCTTCCCTTCTCTCGCCCACACTAGCGGGCAGTGAGCGGCCTCCCCGGCCAGACCTGGATCTCTTCTGCAGCACCCCGCAAGGAAGACATTGTTGTCTGTAAGAAATATCCTTGGGGTCTGCCCACCCACTTTGTAGAGCACTGGAGCAGACATGGCCATTGTAAATCAAATCACATAGATGGGAGTGGCTGAGTGGCATACAAAAACAAATCCATGTGCATCATAAAATGCTGCCATGGGAGGTCTGGATGTGATGGAAGATAGCCTTTTAGAGAAAGGCGGTCAAGTGGCTGGCAATTCATGAGCCATATATTGAGCCATCCACGGCTGCTGACATATGTGCTGTTAAGATTACAAAAACATAATAACATACTTGAACACGCTGCGTTCCCGCTTATAGTATGAAATGGAGGAACCACAGTTCTACTGGAAATAAATCAAGGCGTGCTGGTGCTTACCTCCTGTCGGGTGGCCTCTCTTACATTTCCATTTAACCAAAATGCATTGTTTTATTATTTGTTTGAGCTTAAATATCCTGCAAAGTCTAATTTAGACCCATGGGAAATGACCCATCTCACACCCACCTCTGTCCTACTGGCTCTTTTTCTAAAGATGTCTGGCTGTAGGATGGTCTGTCCGAAATTCTGCTTTGATTTCCCTGTAAGGCCTTCTCCTAGCCTCTGCCATCGATGAATTACAGCTTTTGTCAGAATCATTCCAGCATGTTATAATTATAAGTTATTTGTCTCTCACAGCTTATAAAAACACAATTTCATAAACCCCCCACTGTGCAAATTGTTTACCAATTTATTTCATCTCTCCGGCATGCACAGTTGCAAAGTTTTTATCTTCATAATCTAACTTAAAAAATCCACTTAATGGAAACAATTTTCATATGTGTGGATGTGGTGTAATGTAGCAATTATGGAGATTTTCTGTTATGTGCAACATGACGTGAGGTCGAGCTATAGCAGGCTACATGGTTTGGCATTTTAAACAGTTTTAACTTCACTTTAAACATTTGCTTTCAGCATGACAAACTAACATTCAGTTTCAATTCTTCCTAATGCCATTCCCTAGGTTTTGACTCTTATGTGAAAGAAATGTCTGTTCCATCAGGAAGACCATATGCACTTATGGAATACTTTTAAATTGTTGGCACTTTTTACAATTAGTGACCTGTGGTTCAATCAAACACATTAGATTCTCTTTGCCAGGCCTTCTATACATGGTCACTTATTACCTTAAGGTTCAACATTCAAGCAAGGAGATCAAAGTCTAAAAACTGTCCAGGGCTTTAAGCTAATGTTTGTATTTGTAAGGCTATGCTTTTAGTTAGATGTTGGGCTTTAACAGTTCTGTTTCTTTTCAACTAAACCCTTTTTGTCAATGTGATCTGAATTAGGGACAAATGGCGCTGAGTAACTGAATAATTTAGAATCAGCCTAAAGATTTAATTCAAACTAACCTTGGCACTTGTTCTCCATGACATGCACCTTCTATGACAAGGAATAAAACAGAAGGAGAGCATGCTACATTTTACGTTTTTATGGTCATTTACTCTAAAGTGGGCTCTGACTCGTATGAATGGAGATGGCCTTTTCTCTGCCCGCTTGCACCGGGTTTGCAAGGAGATTGCGGTTGAGATGGGGATGCAACATTATGGCCAGATTCTCCGGTTCATGATAAATCCCTCAGAGCCGGCACTGTGCATTTCCGCTTTCCGTGATGAATGATGAGGCTCGGAGGAGCATGACTCTGCTCAGGTGGGCCCCTTCGTGATAGGGCAGAACAGGAGGTATGGGTTGAGAGCCCTTAGCGTTGCCTTTATAATGAGTGCTCATGCCTGGGTGCCGAGCATTCTGGGGAGTCCTCTGCTTTGGCATGGGCACTGAGGCCTTATTTTCAAATGAGCGGAATGATGGTATGCTCTGGCACTGATGGTGAATGGATGCAGTCATTGTGTAGAGGGATGTAATTCCTGTGTATTCAATTACCATGACTACCCCATTAATACATTATTAAATGACAAGTAGTGATCTGTATAGTGTACCTTTAATTTGTCTAAATATATGGTGATATGTCCAGGTTAGGCATAATATGGTGTGATTCAAAAAGAAACTTGTGAGTCTATATTGTCCTCTACCACATTAGTCTTCTTACAGGGCTGGGCTTCCTCTCTAGTATCACCTTGAATGGGCCATGCCTACATTTGGGGTTCAAGTCATTCTGACTAGGGATCCTGGTCAGAAGCAACCACCTTGACAGAATCCAAAACATTTACCACTGCTGCACTGCCCTCAGGGCCATTAGACCTAAAATCTCTTTTTAATCATCCCCTTGAAGGTCTCATGGCTCTGGATACACAGGTGTTTTTCTGCCCTGCTACTGCCTCCCTTTTGTGTACCTATAATCCTGGGGTCATCCAGCACCCACCAGTCTTCAAGCGGTTCAAATATTAGGCTGGATCCCTTAAGTGACCGTCTCAAATCTGCTGGTTGCTCCTCCCGCGACACCATGCGGTAGATGGGGGTTTTAAGAAATATTTACTTATTTTCAACCCTTAAGCACAGCAAGCACTCTGGTTAGGGAGTACATTGAGGGGGAATTGCCAGCGACACACTGCCTCTACGCTGAATTGAAAAGAGACAACTATCTTGAGTAAATTGTGATAGTTCACTCTGAGGATGTTAAGACCTTTGCAGTGGGTAATAATAATTTGTAGATCAAGGTCAAGATAAATATTTTAAAGATGGAAATCATCTGAATTTGTTGAATGGACATTTAGATCTGGTGCGGGGAATGAGGCATATATACATCATGCTGTCAAATGTTGGAAGGTTTGGAAAAATGGTGGAAATACCATTTGAGGATTGAAGCATACTAAGATTATACAAGCAGGGAATTTATACCATAAAATTTACTTGACATTATGACCATGAACATTATTAATAATGTCAGAAAAGATAGCCAATAGAATTAAGTTGATATTAGGCCATAATAAAGCAGATGAGATGCTGGTTGGGGTAAAGTTATGTTAATGGATGCATGGAGGGGAATGCTCATTGGGTTAATTGAAGCATAAAGTTGTGAGGTTGCACATACACTCTCAGCTCCGAGGTGGAGTATGTTTCTTAAATTACCTTGTTTTTACTTTTTAGTTATTAGGTGGCTTGTATTATATTTGGTGTTTTTTACTTAAGTCCCACACTGTTTATGGGGAATTGAAGATAATTTGAGGGAAAAGGCGGTTCAAACGACAAATTGTACAGACTCTATAAATGTTGTGTCGTGGAATGTAAATGGGATGAATAATCTGATAAAGAGGAAAAAGATATTTTCTCATTTAAGACACTTAGAGGCTGACATTGCTACGTTACAGAAGGCTCATTTATCTGATAAAGAGGCAGATGAGATTACTAGAGGTTGGTTAGGTCAGGTGTTCCACTCCTGTTATTCAACAAATTCAAGAGGTGTCATAATCCTGTTTAGGAAAAAATTCCCAGGAATAATATTAAATTCTAAAGTAGATAAAGAAGGGCTGATGATATCAGTATCTGTATGTGTTTAGGACATGCTTATGAAAATATGTAATATCTATGCACCAACTGTAAATAGTAGACCTTTTTTGAGCAAAGTTGGATGTCATCTGCTTGATACAGGAGGTAAAAATCTCCTTGTAGCGGGCGACTTCAATATGGTCATAGGCCCTGTTCTTGACCGGAATAACCACAGACTCAGAGATGGCAGGAAAAAGGACTGGCAGGCATTAGACCTACTGATGCAGGACTTTGCTCTATTAGATGTTTGGAGATTAGAACACCCGACCGGAAGGGAAATACTTTCCACTTGGGGCGCATGATATATACTCAAGAATAGACAACATCTTGTCCTCAGAAGTATTGATGCAGAATTTTAAGAGCTGCGAAATTGAAAGTATTTTTGCCTCTGATCACGCTCCTATTAAGATGTGACTAGAACTTATTATTCGTCAAATAAAACACATACTTGGAGAATGAATACAGCAGTATTGAATGATGATGAAATGAGAGAGGCTTTGGTGAAGGAGGCAGTAGAGTACATTAGAGTTCATTTGAATGGGGAACTGGAAATTGATACAGTGTTGGAGAGTTTCAAATGCGTCATGAGAAGGGTGCTTATGAGACTTTCTGGAATTAGGAGGAAAGAAAAGGACAAACAATTGGTGGCTCTGAGTGCATCTGTAAAAGTGTTGGAAAAAAGTGTGATGGGTTCATCCGATGAGGGGAAAAAATTGACGCACATGAAAATAAAGTATGATTTGAATAAGAACCTAAGTGAGAAGGCAGACCACATGCTTTTTAAGGCAAGATGTACCTATTATGAGGGAGGAGAGACATGTAGTTGTCTGTTGGCTCATCATTTGCGGGTGAAAGCTGAGAGCAGAGCAATCTTTGCAATAGAAAAGGAAGTAGGTGGTGTGGCTTATGACCCGCAAGATTTTAATGATGAATTTAGAGGCTTTTATGAAAAACTATACAGTGAGTCCCAGACAGTTAACTCAGCTCAGGTAGACAATTTCCTGGTGAGCCAATCCTTAGAAAGTCTTAAAGATGGGGAGAAAATGTGTTTGGAAAGTGAAATTTCATTGGATGAGATTAAGAAAGCAATGTGTGACTTACAGAGCTATGCCTGAAGAAGTCCTAAATTTACTCAGGAATACTTTCACTCATTGTAAGGGCAAGGATAGGTTACAACCCACATTTAGGCATGCCACAATATCATTACTCCTGAAAACAGGGAGGCCTCCTCTGGATCCTGGCACTTATAGACCAATCAGTTTAATCAATTCTGATTGTAAAATACTATCTAAGAGGTCTAAGAGGCCAAAGGTGGTTCATCCAAATTAAGCAGCATTTATAAAAGGGAGAGTTTCGGCAACAAATATGCAGAAACATTTGTTATCAATGACGGAAACAAACAAGTTGAAATTGGGGTCGGTTGCATTATCATTAGACACAGAGAAGGCCTTTGATTGTGTTCGACAGGAGTTTCTTTTTAGAACAATGGAGAGAATTAATTTTGGTCCTGAATTCTTGAGGTTGGTAAAATTGCTTTATAAAAACCCTATGGCGGAGGTGTCTACTAATGGCAAAATGTCACCTAAGTTTAAATTGCATCGCGGGACTTGCCAGGGTTGTCCGCTGTCCCCCTGCTTTTGGTACTCTCATTTGAACCATTGGCAGTGGCATTCAGATCTGATAACAGAATTTATGGCGTTAACTATACAGAATGTATGGCTTTATGCAGATGATCGTCTTCACGTTGTACAGCATTTAAGATTATCTATCCCTGCATTGATTCGTTTGATTCAAGCATTCAGCTCCGTTTCAACTTATAAAATCAACTGGTCTATGTCAGAGGCTTTACCTAGGCACACATTTGAGTAATGGTTTGATGTTACAAAACCTAGGCTTCAGGTGGTGCCCTCAATAGATGACGTACCTTGGAATATGGCTTGCAAGAGACATAAGTGAAATGATGGATGTAAACTTGAAATTAACAATGGATAAGATATAGGCAGAATTTGTGATGGGGATCTCTCAAACTATCATTAGGAGGGAAAGTAAATGCCATCAACATGACAACAGCTGCAAAAATAACTTATGTCATGAGCATGATTCCGCTTCCTGACAAGAAATCGCTACTAAAACAACTAGATAGTTTGATCTAGTCTTTTCTATGGGGGAAGAAGAAACCTAGATTGAAGTTATGGAAATTACATCTCCAAAATGAAAAAGGAGAATTAAATATCCTGAATTTCAAAATATATCATCAGGCTTTCACGACAAGATGCTTCCTATCATACATATTGGACAATTTGGATGACTGGGCCATTGCTGAAGCAAGCATGGTGGGTCCGCTAAATCCTTCGGTAGACCTATCAACCACAAACAAAGATTGGGGTGAGAGGTCTGCATTGACTGAGTTTCTGAGATCAACCTGGAGAACAATGGCCAAAACCTTAGATATGGTCCCGGGCCTAATGGGATCTTCCTCAATATGGTTGAATCCCGCAGTCATAATTGAGAATAAAACAATGTTTTGGTCTGATTGGTTTCTGGCAAGGGTAAGGAAGATTGATGACCTATTTGAAGGAGTAAAGGGCTATCTTTTTGAGATCTGAGAAGAAAATTTGGTCTAGATTAATGCACTTATGGTAAATATCGAAAACTAAGAGGAGCAGTGAATTTGCCAGAACTTGAATCAACAGATTTAATGGTTACTGTTAAGAACATAGCAGGACAGGACCATATGGCATCAAAGATGTATAATCCCCTTAGCAGAAATTCAGGAGGGAATGACAAGCTCTTTACCTCCTGGTTGCATTGCCTACAAGACAAAATGACACAGTAGTGTTGGGAGGCACTTTGTAAAAACATTGTAAAAATGTCCTTAAATATTGGTGAAAGAGTGTGTAGGGGAGGAGTGGTCCAAAAAACCCTCCTTGCCTACATCCCCTCCCCAGGTGAGGGCCATGGCTCATTGGGCATCCCCTCAGACCACCCGGGCCCAGGTGGTGGAGGGTTCACCTGCTGAAGACATTGCCCACACGTATTGAATTTAGCTATGCCCAGAAACCATTTTGCCTATCAAAGATGGTGTGAGCTCAGCGCACTGTAGCGCGACCCCCACCCTCGGAGAGTTTCAATTATCCCTGTCGCCGCAGCACACTGGCAGATCTGCTGTTAGCCCGTTCCCACGAACAAAACGGACATGAGCTAGCATAAGATACTAACACTGTAACATTTCACCGTCCACAGTGTATCACTGCTCCCAGCATGACCCGGTCAGCGAGGCCTGGGTGATAGGGAGAACTGTAGAATGGTCATCCGATGAAAGCAGAAAAATACCCAAATACGAATGTCAAAAACTATTTGTAATACGTGTATCCTTTCCATAAAACTACTTCTACTAAAGAAACCTGTAAAATTGTGTAATTATTGTAAGAAACGCATGTTTACATGACACCAGCAATGAAGGACTCACACCCCTGCAGGGGTGTGCAAATGATAAAAAGTATTCCGGGGGATTATTCTCTATATGTATCATTGAAAACCGTACACCCCGCGGTCCCGCGCCATAACTGAACTAATGCTGCTAGAGTGCAGGGGAGGACGAATGCAACTGTACATAAGGCTCGTGTGAAGAGACGCGGGCAAATGCGCCAGTCATGTGTACATATCTACAGCCCTTATATGCCATTACCGCCGCGTACAATGGCGGGTCTCGTTCTCTATGCTCCACCAACCACACTACTACCTCACGTAATGCAAATATATATGCATATTACTAAATGCTGTAGTTGTTAAAATATAATGTACTAGTAAGGTGCTTAGACTGGCTATATTCGAGAGACATGTAGTGAGTTGAAATGTATGTTTTCAAGTGATCCAAATGAGTATTATAAGAATGTTCAAATGTTTATGATGTTCTCATCAAAAGTCGGCAACACACGAGAAAAATACCTTTGTGAATATGTGCAAGGCCATTCTCCCCCCCCACCCTGCAAAGTCTGCCAAATAAGAGAGCTAAGGCCTGCGCCACGCTGCTCCACCTCCCCCAACTAGGCTGGAGCCACTTCAAAGATTTGTAGTCCCCGCTACAGCACCCAAGGCCACGGCCTGCCACCTGCATTATTTACAGCCCAGCAGTAAACCTCCGCTTGAACACACAAATCCAAGGCGCCCCCTCGTAAACCCCACAACCCCCCGGAACACCTCAGACTTATCACCCGGTGCAACGAAGACACCCAATACTGTGGTAACACACAACAGCCCATTCATAATAACTTCTAACGAGACAGAAAGACATGTACCGCCCGTCCCATGCCCGGAGACTTAGGCCCACGACCTATGGTACCGGTCAAACAGGACACTGGTAACCATGCACGGATAAATCACCATTAAACCCCTCACAAGGTGCATTCCTCCTGTGTTGCATTAACCTGTAGAATAACCTATTGATAGATTTACTAAAGAAGATAACATTGCAATGACTGAATGACTGCGGTGTGCATGGCATAGGGCAAATAAGTCAGGAAAAGACATTCATCTCTGACACTGGCCACAATGGCACAACAATACCGCCCGGATGAACTCAGCTGACCTGCCAGGCCCAGCCCAACCCACGAGGCTGACCAGTGACGTCCTCCAGCCAAGGCCAACCACATCGCAGCAGCACCTATAGCTAGTCATCGCCACCCAATCCCATTGAACTTGTGCCCCTTATAGTATGTAGGTTCTGATGACGTTTTTTGTAAATAAATATGCCTGTCTTTGCTATTGTCAGACAGAGCGCTCTCGGAGTTTGCAGAGTTCTTTGCATGCCCTATTCTGATTGATAAACTCCCATTTAAGCTCACCCGCACTCTGTCTTGGCTTTATTCCCGACTTGGGAGAGTCCGTCATTGTCTCTCATTGCGGGGAGGATCGTGCTGGCTGGGGACGCTTGCCTTCAGTGGTGACCCCGAAAGCGTGATTATTATTATTATTATTTTTTCCCGACCTAACATTACCGTCCCCTTTTGGCACGAGAATCTCCGGTCGAAAAGGGATACGCAGGGTGCGCCGGCTCCGGGAGGCTGCCCGCCAACGGCGACCGGTACACTAAGAAGTGCGCACTCAATAGAGAGAGGGTACGGGATCCCGGTTGAAAAATCCCCTTTGAGTACCGCTCGCCGGAGCCGGGGCTGACTGTTGAGCGGACGGCAACACTGCCTGGACGGACCCAGTTTCGGAG
This sequence comes from Ambystoma mexicanum, assembly GCF_040938575.1. NCBI lineage: Eukaryota > Metazoa > Chordata > Amphibia > Caudata > Ambystomatidae > Ambystoma > Ambystoma mexicanum. The sequence goes on along the minus strand of NC_090928.1, from coordinate 916,070,664 downwards.
ACTATTGTTCAAGACGGGCACGTGAGTATTGAGTGCGAGCGATCATAAAGGGAGTGGAGGAAGAAATTTAGGACAGAGAACGAAGAGGGGTAGAAAAGGGGGGGAAAGCAGATCTACTAAGGATCATCCTAAACTTTCTTTGCTTTTTCTTTGCATATGGCCATTAGGATTAAGAGGTGAATAAGAGATAAAAGTGACGGGAACCTAGCTCCGAAAGGGGGTGGAAGGCGGCGCCGCATAGTGCTATCTTGACTAGTACTGGGAATATATGAAGAAGTGGATAATAAGATAAAAGTGTCTGGCAAAGGGGGACACGGAGAATATATTAGTGACTGCTATTTCTTCTTTCTATTCTTTTCTTTAGGGTTGGGGGAAAATAGAAGTGAGATCAGTACAAAACGTTAGGGAGAAAGTAAAAGAGAGAGAGTCCTACTAGAAGAGGGAAGAGCAGACCAATATATATATATATGCGCATCCATATATCTGAATAAGACGGACAGAGACAGCCGGCTAGGGAGGAAAGGGAGGGCAGCTTAAATTGTGAATAGAGTGTTACAGAAAGGTGTGTGCACCTCGTATGCGTCAGAAGCCAATTTGGTGCTGTGGGTGTGTAAAATGGTTATACGTGTATAGTAATTGAATGGTCATGGTAAGTGTGGCCGGATAAAGCTTCTTGAAGACAAAAATGACAAGGTGAAGTGAGTGTGTACCTTTTTGATTTCCGGGTTAATATTGTCAAAATCACTGATGGTTTGCTCTTGTATGTGCCCCCCCCCAAAGAGAATAGAATAGAGACTGTGTACAGCCAGTTTTGTATTGTGCAGGCAGGGGGAAGAGCACAAAGGAGCCCATTATTGAATGTGAAGTTGAAGACGAAACCCATATTGGTAATAGGTTTACATTGTAATTGTGGACACACAGAGACACACAAGTACTAGGAAAACACAAAGATGGGGGCCGAAACACCCTTATCACATATTTGTAAGAACCTACCAGGGTACGCGGAGCGAATTAAGAAATATCATGACCAATGGATAACAGAGCTGAAAGGAGAGGGGTTACCCCAGATATGGCCCGAGGGAGGGTCATTTGATAAAAGTGTTCTGGATATGGTGGCCACATGCATTTGTTTGAAATACAAGGGGAAGCAGTTTCACAATAGGAGGGAAATATTAGATCTCTGGAGGTTATTTGAAGAGATACCACCGCCTAAAGCACCAGCATTAAATCCTGACCTACCATCCACCACTGACAATCCACTGATGATACAGAAAGATGGTAAAGAATCGTCAAATGTAGAGCCACAAGTAGAGGTAATAAGCTTGTGCCCGATATTAAACAAGCCTGTGCCCGCAGAAGGGTACAGTGACCCCACTTATGTCTCTCCCCTGACAACTACTACACCCCACCGGCCAACGGCACCCCCGCCATATGAAAGTACAAGGGAGCGAGCCCAGGCATGTACACAAAGGGTGGACATAGAAAAGTGTAATATCCTTTCATCATTTCATCACGACACCCTGCGCGAGCTCTCGTGATGGAAGGATGATTAGAATATAAAGATGTATGTTTGGAATGCGAGTTTCAAACCCGCTTCATGTCAGTTGCTTTCCGCGGTCGGTGGGGCTGAATCACTATCACTTAGCTATAAATGTAAATATATAGCCTGTTAATCAATCACGTCTTCCTGCGTGTATTTGGTCACTTCAAGTGGCGACGAGGATCTTCAGGCCCCACCGCCCCTTTGTGTGCCCCAGGCTTTCATTTTACCTGATTCTGTTTACCATCTTCGACGCTCGTTCTGTCAGCCGTGATTTATGTGCGTGAGCAGGCCCTGCAGCTGTCATAAAAGCTGTGGCCGCTCCGCTCCACTTACAATCAACTCGACTTCCAGCATACATTATTGTGCTGCAGCAACTCCCTGCATTCGAATCTACAAGAGACATTAAGAGGACCGTAATTCGCAATTTTGGTCAATCCTTTCCAATTTTGTGGCACATACACATTTTGGTCAGCATGTCTTTCAATAGTGTACCACCGCCAATGTTCTTCCTTTCGGATGTTGGTGAGCCAGCTATTCCATGGAAAAGATAGATTAAATCATTTGAACATTACGCTGGCATTGTGTGTGGTCAGAATTGCAGCGTGGATAGGAGGAAGTCTCTTTTAATGCATTGTTTGGGCCCGGCAGGGCAGGAAAAATTTGAAGATCTACCAGATCTGCCTTCTGATGAAGATAATGACTTAAATGAATATGAGCGGTCAGTGAAGAAGATGGGAAAACATTATGAAAAGAAACTGAGCACTATTTTGGAACGTTATAAATTTGGGAAAAGAACTCAAGGAGAGGGTGAGAGCATAGAACAATACATCACTAGCTTGAGAAAGCTAGCCAAGACATGCAATTTCAATACTCAGTTGGACGAGAGGTTGAGAGATCAATTCATGCTGGAGTGTAGGAGTAGCAAAGTAAGAGAAAGATTATGGGCTGAGGACGACCCAACTTGGACACTGTCTTACGTGTGGCCAAGGAAGTGGAGCACACTGAGAAATGTGTTAAAGAATTAGAAAGCAGGATACAAACTACTGATATTAAACATGACATTTTCAAAGAGAAGTATGCGACACTTACCACAAGTAAAGAGAATGAACCCATTGCTCAAATTTCAGGAAATCCCAATAGGAGATACAAATCAGAAAGGAACGGGAGATTACCTTGGAATGATGATAAAAGAAAAAAACCAAGTTCCAGAGTTAATAACAGTGATGTGAGAAAGAAAAGTCCGCACAGGCGAGAAGACGACCCTAGAAGGAAGAGTACAGGGAGATGTTTTAGATGTGATAGCATAGATCATTGGGCGGATAACCCAGAATGTCCTGCTTTGAAAATTATATGTGGGAAATGCAAAGGCAAGGGGCATTACGCCCGATGTTGCAGAATGCAAAACACTTCCACTAACTGGATAGGAAGTGATGAAAATAGTGATGAAGATGGAGAAGAATGCGTGTTTGTCGTGACTGACGAAGAAAATGAACAAGAAATAGAAAGCCCCAAGGCCGTAGTTTGTGTTGATGGAACCAACATGCACATGATGATTGATTCAGGTGCAAAATATACCTTGATACCACAAATCTTCTGGGACAGGAAGAAACATGAATACCTGCATGAACCAGACATAAAACCCACGGCATATGGCGAAGTTAAAATAGATGTCATTGGATGGTTTTGGGGAGCACTCAAATTCAAGGAGAGGAAAGCAAATGGGAAAATATACATAACAAGGAAGGGGAGAACGCCTTTGTTAAGTTGGACTCACCAATGCAAACTCAAAGTGAAGTTAGATGCTGCGTCGGATGAGTCTGTATATTCGGTTGAAAGCAACGCTGGAGGAATTCAAGGAAACAAAGAAGTCACCAAAGAGGCTGATATGATGAAAGAAATTTTCAGGAAAGAAATTGGATGTCTGCGTGGGTTTGTTCATGAGATCAAAATGAAGCCAGGACATGTTCCTGTTGCACAGAAGTTACGCAACATTCCGCTCTCAATGAGGGAAGAAGTAAGAAAGGAGATTGAATTATTGGAAGATCAGAAGATCATCGAGAGAATAGATGCCAGTGAATGGGTTTCACCATTAGTTGTATTAAGAAAAAAGTCCGGAAAATTGAGAATATGTGTAGACATGAGAGAATTAAATAAGAGCGTGATCCCGGACAGACATCCAATCCCCAATATTCAAGAGATTGTATCCACTATTGGGCCCTCAAAGTATTTTTCCACTCTGGATCTAACATCAGCATACCATCAGGTTAAACTTCATTAAGATTCTAAGAAAATGTCAGCCTTTATCACGCCAGATGGGCTGTATCAATACAGAAGATTGCCATTTGGGTTGGTGTCAGCTGCTTCAGTATTTCAGAGAATCATGCACAAACTATTTGAAGGTGACGAAGGGATTATTTGTTTTCAAGATGACATATTGGTACACGCCGTCAACCAGAAGGTGCATAATGAAAGATTACAACATGTCTACAAGAAGTTATATGAAGCAGGTATGACCCTTAGTAAAGATAAATGTAATATAAATCGTAGCAAAATCGAATATTTAGGACATACCATATCTGCTAGCGGCATAAAACCAAAGAAGCAACTTGCTGATGCCATAATGAACATGCCAAGACCAGAGTCAAAGGAAGGCGTGCGTACGTTCATTGGAATGGTGGAGTACTATTCTAAGTTTATAAAGGATTTTGCCATACATACTGTTCCGCTACGTGAACTTTTAAAGAGGAAGTCATTTGAATGGAACAGGGAGTGCGAAGAAGAATTTGAAAATATCAAATCAGAATTAAACAGAGCACCATCATTGAAGAATTTCAAGAGTGGGAGGAAGACTATAATAACAACAGATGCAAGCAACCTAGGGTTAGGAGCTGTTGTCACACAAGAAGTCGAAGGAAAAGAAGTTCTTATCGCATTTGCATCTAGATTGTTAAAGGGTGCAGAAAGATTGTATGCTGCAATAGAAAAGGAAATACTGGCCATCAAGTGGGCAACAGAAAAGTTCAGGAATTCCATCTGGGGAGTGGAGGTGGAGATTCGCACTGACCACAAACCATTGATGCATGTCATTATGAATAAAGGTTTGGACAATGTATCTAACAGGATTAAAAGATGGGTTGTGCTTCTGCAAGAGTGCAACTGTACCGTACGATATGTACCGGGAGTGAAGAATCGTGCTGCTGATTGTCTGTCGCGACTACCAACAATTCTGGGGTAGATAATGAAAGTGAAAACAATCCAGAGGTTGTTTTGAACGTTGAAGCGCTATCCATATCCAAAACTGAGTGGGAAGAAGCAGAGAGACAAGATGATAATATAAAACAGTTGAAGCAAATTATACAAAGCAATGGAAGTCTAAAGAAAGTTATGTTTGAAGGGTCCGGTCTCATCGAATACTGGAGAGTTGCAGATGAACTCAATGTAGCAAGTGACAGAATTATGAGAGGAGATCGAATAATTCCGCCTACAAGTCTGAGACAAAGAATCATCGATCTGGGCCAGGAAGGTCATCAAGGAATTGTGAAGACTAAACAGAGAGTACGCGATGATTTCTGGTGGCCAGGATGTGACCTGCAAATCGAGAGAACCATCAGAGAATGTATCCTTTGTAATCAGAGTGACAGGGCGTGTGTGAGTGTGAAATACCCTATGGTAATAACGAATATTCCAGGAAAAGTATGGGATGAAGTAGGCATGGACATACTAGGGCCTATTCATTGTGATGGTAAGCAACAATTTTGCTTGGTGGTCATTGACCTTCTGACCAGATGGGTAGAAGTCTTAATCAAACCTCATATGAATGCTAAAATAGTGATAGATTTTTTGTCAGAGATATGCACCAAAGAGGGTTTCCCAAGAAGCATATTAACTGATAATGGTGTCCAATTTAGGTCAAAAGAGATGGAAAGGTTCTGTACCAGTAATTCCATTGTACACAAAACTAGCGCAATATACCACCCACAAACCAATGGAGTGGTTGAGAGATTCAATAAAGTGCTCAAGGATGCCATTCGGTGGGCTTGGTCAAATGGGCTCAACTGGGAAGAAGCGGTGAAAAGGAAAATAATTGCTCACCGTTTTACTCCCCATAGTACAACTGGTCTATCACCTTTTGAGTTAAGTGGAGGGCGCAGAGCAAACACCAAATTGACACCATCTTGGTTGGAGAGAGAGACTATAGTAAGAAAAGATTTTGGAGAGGCAGTAGAGAGTATCAGGAAAATCCAGATGAGGAATAAGGCAGCTCACGATAGTCTAATGAGCGAAGGGAAAAGAAACAAGGTTCCCAGAGTGGGGGGTCTGGTGAGAATTAAACTACCCCCTGTACTAAGAGATGGACCTTGCAAATGGTCCAAACCAGTGAGTGTGATTGAGGTTTTTAGACATGCGGTGAGAGTGCAAGATGGTAGAGTCTGGAATATGGAGAGAGTGTGTGTGATGGAGTCAAGAAAGGATGTGAAAACTGGTGAAGTGGAACACAAGGAGCAATTCAGTAGGGGTGGTAATGAAAGCATGAAGAGGAATGTTGAGCATGTGAGATCTAGGTTGAATAGAAATGTAATATCAAAAATTTCCTTGCCAACATCTAAACCAGATCCTCTGCATATGTCAAGAACAGGAAGAGTAATCCGCAAACCAAACCACATGAAGGATTTTGTCTAATATTACCGAATATACAGAAGAAGCATACTAGACTGTGTTCCATAAACAGCAAGAGACTAAGGAGGGGAGATGTGTAATATCCTTTCATCATTTCATCACGAGACCCTGCGCAAGCTCTCGTGATGGAAGGGTGAATAGAATATAAAGATGTATGTTTGGAATGCGAGTTTCAAACCCGCTTCATGTCAGTTGCTTTCCGCGGTCGGTGGGGCCGAATCACTATCACTTAGCTATAAATGTAAATAAATAGCCTGTTAATCAATCACGTCTTCCTGCGTGTATTTGGTCACTTCAAAAAGCTAACAGATGATTTACAATCAAGACTCTCAATAGTGAAAGTTGAGCTCGCAAGGATAAAAGACTTATGTGAACAAACAGCACTTAATGCAGCAAGATCAGGGCGCACGTCTAGAGCGCCGAGTGAGAATAGAACACTTGAAGACGGGTGGAAAAAAGGTGAGATACTGTTCAGAATTGAGGAAGAACCGACACGAATAATCGAAGTAGGGACACGAGAGGGAGGTATTGATAATGAAGAAAGGCCTATAGGGGACAGAGAGGAACTACTATGTGATATAAGGGACGATTTAGAAGAAAGCGACAGGTTGAGCATGGCAATGGGAGGGGGAAGTGGAGGGGTGGATGGTACATGTTCAATGAGAACACTGGATGATGAGTGGACGGGGCGATTAATCAACAGGGTGGGGAAAATGGCATCACTGGGAACATCAGCAGCCAAAACGGGTGTAGATGCGACGACAAAAGGAAGGCTACAGCTCCCATTGATACATAGGGGAGGAGGGAGGCCGAATTATATCCCATGGGCTCAGATGGATAAAGCCAATTTATTAAAGCTATTGCCCCCGTTATCGGGAGGGGCAAGTAAGTGGATATACGCCTTCGAGAATCACACTGCCGGGGTACCCCTAGCAATAGGAGATGTGAAGAGCTTGCTTGTATCAGCAGTGGGGGATCAGGCTGATAGAGTATGGGTCAAGGCCAGTTTCCCGGGAGTAACATTAGACTGCGACCGCCATGACGGGGCCTCCTTTAACACAGTGCGTGCAAGGGTGTGGGATGCCTTGCGAGAAACGTTTCCAGATACGCCAGACTTACAGTCAGTAATGCAGTGTACAATGAATGACGGGGAGGAGGCTATGGATTACATTTTTCGGGTCCAAGAGATGTGGAGAGCAGAAACGGGCACGCCCTGGTATCAATCGACATCTTTATTTTACTTCATTATAAAAAGAGGGCTCCCAAAGGAAGTGCAAAAGGCGCTCGACAAGATAGCAGGTATTGAAGCAAAGGGATGGCCTGAGATCCAGAGCATAATAGTACACCATTGTAAGAGAATAAAGGAAAGGGAGAAGGAGGTGGCGCAGAAGAGATTGGCAGATGAAGCAAAACTAGTGCAGACAAAGTTGGTGAAGGTCGCAGCGGCTGTAGCCGCACTCCCCCACAGCAGGGAGGGAGATGAGGAGGAGGAGGGGCTGATAGCAATACAAGGAAGGATGGCAACTTATTGGGCTGGAGCAGGACAGTGGCAGTGGGACGAGCAGGAGCAAGGCGGAGGTCCGCAGTGGCAAGAGTGGACCCCTCGAGGGGGACGAGGTGGGTACAAGGGCCGAAGAGGAGGTGGACCGGGGTATGGGGGAATGGGAGGAAATGGATGGCAGGGCCCTAGAGGTGCACAAGGGAGTTGCTGGAACTGCGGAAGATGGGGGCATTACTCTAGGGAGTGCAGAGCCAGGCCCAACAACGGGTTCCAAGAGGTATAACAGTATGGCCATCCCCACCCGGGGAGCCCATATGGTCTTCCAATGGGACAACAACAACCGAGAAACCCAGGCCAAGGTAATAATGAGCAACAACAGGGGCACCAGTATAGAACACAGCACCACCCACAAAACAATGACAATATGCAGTACACGCCAGGCAACCCTTTTGTGACAACAGCAAACGGGGCCCCTGCACCAGCACCTTACAACGGCGTGTCAGTAGTTTCAGGAAGTGTCTTTAATGAAGGGGGGGCGATGAGACACCCTGCATAGGACAGCCCACAGAGAACACTTGCGTGTCCAGTTCTATCTACCACCTACGATGCAGCAGAGGAACCATTGGTAGGGGCGCAGATAGGAGACAAGTAGTTCATATTCATGGTGGATTCGGGAGCGGAGAAATCATGTATCAGGGAGGGCCGGTTCCCGTTATCTAACCGGAAGTTAGAGACGCAGGGGTTCTCTGGGGCTGTAATTGAAGTTCCTTACACAGAAGCATTGGACGTAACAGTGGGGGGTAAGACTGTAAAGACACCCTTACTGTATTATGAACACTCACCAATAAATTTACTAGGGAGGGATCTCCTGAGTAAACTCAACATGACCATATCATTCACTGAGAGAGGTATAGTGTGTTCAACACCCGGAATATGCCCATTGCGTGCAATGTTGGTAGTACAAGCCCACACGACCACACAAGAAGTACGAGGTTTGCCGAAAAACGAGGAAATGTTTATTGAAGGGCTAAAGACATTGGCCCTCATAGTTCCAGAGCTGAGGAAGATGGATTGGAGGATTCCAGCAGAATTCCTCTTCCGCCCCATAGTGTGCCCCGACACAGCACCAGGGTCAGTGGTATCATTAGACTTGCGCGCTGTACAGGTATCAGCAAAGAAAAGGATTGCGGTGATTGGAATAGATATGGAAGGATGCGAGTGGCGTACAGTACTGTGCACGAATGCCAACATCGCCCTAAGAGACTTAACAGATGAGGATCTCTTTTCAGATGCAGAGGGGGATGGTGAAATTGTAATGGAAATAGCGATGCCCTGTGACATTTTGATTCAAGCTAGGGAAATCCCCGCTCGACTGATGGCAGTGGTAGGAGCACCGCCGTCATTCTTTGATGATGACATGAGACTCGTACCAAATAATTTGTGGACAACAGGCCCCCATGATGTAGGGCTGTTGCATGGAGTACAACCTGTAATAATAAGACTAAAGCAAGGAGCAATTCTACCCCGAGTGAAACAGTATCCATTGTCCCGTGAAGCTGAGCAAGGGATAAAAGAGACAATAGATGCAGTACTAGCACAAGGGATAATAGTGCCTTCAAACTCCCCATGTAACACATGTATTTATCCAATCAAAAAAGCCAAAGGAGAGTCTTGGAGGATGATACAGGATTTACGCCCCCTAAATGATGTAATTCAGAAAGAGTTGCCTTTGGTCCCGAACCCTGCATCAATATTATGCAGCATCCCAAAAACAGCATCACACTTCACAGTAGTCGACTTGAAAAATGCATTTTTCTCAATCCCCCTGGCTGAAGAGAGTAGATACCTGACAGCATTCACACTGGGGGGAAAGAGATATGAACACTGCAGATTACCGCAGGGATACTGTGGGAGCCCAAGCATATTCAACCGCATATTGCATGAAGACTTGAGAAACCTATCAGTTGAGAGTACGATCATTCAGTACGTAGACGATTTACTAGTGTGTGCACAAGACGAAGAAACATGTAGAAAGGATTCAACAACGTTCCTGACTCTATTGGCCAATAAGGGGTACAAGGTAGACAAGGAAAAGCTACAGTACTGCCTGACAGAGGTCTTGTACTTGGGACAGCTGATATCAAAAGATGGAAAAAGAATAATCCCCAACAGGGTAGAAGCGATAAAATCAGTAGGAGAACCCACAACAGTGAAAGACATGCAGAAATTCTTGGGAATGTGCAACTATTGCCGAGCATGGATATTAGACTATGCAGCATACACGAGACCCCTACTACAAGCACTCAAAGAAGCACAACAGGAAAATAAAAAAATAGAATGGTCAAAAGAAATGAGCGCGTCATTCAAATCATTAAAAGAGTTAATTTCAAGCGCTCCAGTGCTAGCAAATCCTGATTATGGACGCAAATTTTACCTATTCTCACACTGCAAGGGAACACTCATGACAGCTGTTCTGACACAAAAGACGTCCCTAGGTCACAAGCCTTTGGCTTACTATAGTGGTACTTTAGATGCCGTGATGCAGGGCCATTTCGCGTGCGAGCAATCACTCGCTGCAGCCGCGTTCGCGATTGAGAAAACTGCCACAATAGTAATGGGATGCCCTGTGACATTGTTTGTGGAACATTCACTATTTGCAATACTTGAGAGGTCAAAAAGCACACTGACGACACAGCGGGCAACAGCCTATGAGATCATATTGTCTAGCGCCAATATCCATGTGGTGAGATGCAAGACAGTGAACCCCGCAACATTCATTACAGAAGCATGCACACTAGAGGACATGCAGGACCACGATTGTGCAACTTACACAGGAGAACGAGGGGAGGACACAGTGGTGTGTGAGAACGCTCTGAGCGAGGGGGAAGTGTACTTCGTGGATGGGTCTGCATCGATTGAGAAAAACAGGTTGGTATGGCAGTGGTGAGGTTAGAAGACGGTGAGTATGAAACACTGGTACAGTACCGCCTCCCATCACATTACTCCGCACAAGCAGCAGAACTGATTGCGCTCATAGAAGCACTACATGCAGCAAAGGGTTGCGCAGTGACAATATATACAGACTCAGCTTACATGACGACGACAGTACATGGAGGTCTAGCGAGATGGGGCGGGGGGGATTTCGACGGGCAGACGGAACACCAGTACAGCATGCAGAATTGTTGAAAGGGTTAATTGAGGCCCTACAAAACCCAACTGCGGTAGCAATAGTGAAGTGCCAAGCACATACATCCAACACAGATGTTGTGTCTTTGGGAAACGCGGCAGCGGACGCTGCCGCCAAGGAGGCTTCCTATTTTCAGAAATATGAAGCAGGCGAGTACATGCTGCAGCACAAGACAAACGAAGAGCTCCCAGAAGGGTACAACATGATGCCTATATCACAAATACTAGAATTACAGGAAGGAGCTAGTGCAGACGAAAAATTGATGTGGACAAAAGGAGGGTGCAGCAAGTCTGCGACAGACTTACTGTGGCGGCAAAACAACTCAGGGAAAGTGGTAATGCCAATCAAGTTATTGGAAATTGCGTTTCAACAACTACACTTTCCTGCACACAATACCAAACAGCACATCGCAGCAGAAATACAGGAAGAATGGTTCGTGCCCTGTCTCCAGGAGCACGTATCTCGATTAGCGATGGAATGCACAACATGTCGGGTATACAATTCAGGAATGACATTACGCACGCTCCGGGGAACAATTCCAAAACCCATTGGCCCATTCAGAGAGCTACATATTGATTACGCGGACATGGGGGAAAGGTGTAATGGAGCACGGTACATGATCGTGGTTGTATGCCCATTCTCAAGGTGGGTAGAAGCAGGACCATGTGCACGACCTGATGCCAAAAGCGCTGCATAGTTCCTAGTGAGGGAAGTGTTCCCGCGCTGGGGAATTTGTGACATTATTCGCTCAGATAATGGCACTCACTTTGTAAATGAGCTTTTCAAGGAAGTTACTACATTATTGGGAATAAAACATAAATTGTGTTCGATTTATCATCCTCAAAGTAATGGCATAGTGGAAAAGATGAACGGACTGTTAAAAGGCAGGTTATCAAAACTATGCTTTTCATTGAAAAAGAATTGGATTTACTGTCTGCCCCTTGCGCTATTTGAGCTGAGAAATCAGCCAAGCAAAGACCACCATTTGTCCCCGCACGAGATCGTGACTGGGAGACGAATGTGCACAGCACACTCTCCACTGCGCGAACACTCAGACGCACACAGAAGTGCTGCGATATTGGGAGAAGAGTTCACAGACTATTTGAAGAAATTGACAAGGGCAGCGCGCGCAATATCAAAGCAGCTCTCTCCACCCTTCACGAGAGAGGAGGGAAACATAACAGGGTCTGTCACGGAGCCTGAGCAACAGCTACAGCTGATGCCGGGCGAATTAATTTATGTCAGGAGTTTTGTGCGTCGATGGAATGCACCACGGTTCCATGGCCCATACGAGGTAGTGTTCTGCACGCCCACGGCAGTAAAAGTAAAGGGCCTAAAATACTGGGTACACTTGACAGATGTACAAAAAGCATACAGTAATGTGCAAGAGGAGGTAGATGAGGAGGCACAGAAAACAGCAAACGATGCAGCTGAGCAGAATGTCTGAATATGAACTTGTGTATGTGTGTGACAGTAACGGACCTGAATGGGAAAATGACTGATAAGTACAATTGCATTCTTTTTAAGATGTTACTGGAAAAAAAAAGAAAAAAAACAAAAAACGTTTTTTTCTTTTTATCTTGTGGACTTATATGTAATTAATGAAGTGATCAAATTATGACGTGTTTACACCCTTGTCTGTGAATACCCTTCCCTGCAACCCTACCCGCTTTCATTCCTCGTCAATATATAACTGGCACTGGTAGTGCCCACAAAATGTTTACATTCATGCACTTAATGCACTTTTATATCTCGAACAGGAACTACCATGGCATCTAACGGGCAGCCTGCAACGGATACATTTACTAGAGTTAGAGAGTGGCTAACTGAGAAATGCAGATATTCGTATGAATGTGGACTATCAGTGTGTATTACATTGTTTTTTACACTAATGTTTGGCCTGGTTACATACTGGTTAATAGCGTTCATCTCTATCGAGATAAACGAGGGGGGAGGGACTAACAGCACTACTGTAAGTAATGCAACCACGAGTGTAAATACTAAGGAAGGTGACTTCTTGGTATGGGACGGGACGAAACTTGTATGGGGTTATTATACAACACCATCCAATGCTGTCATGATAAAAAACGAAGAGCTACAGGGTGAAATGCAAAATAACACAGTGTCCCCGCCAAAGATATCTAATTACAATGCTCACAGTGTAAACGACCGAAACCCCTCCGCCATATCCTGGTTGTATAACACCCCTACCAGCCAACCTGCCCCCATAGCTATAAACACATTGTCAAATAATAGAATGGAAGACAATGGAAGAATGAAAGCAACACATGAAATATTATATGTTGATTGGGTAAAGGGGGGCGGGAAGGAGAAAGGGGGGTCTACTGTGTCTATCACCCTTGAAGCCGGGAAGTACATTAGGAAGAGAAATAACAGAAGAAAAAGGGGTGCGGAAAGGAGGAAGTATGATGAGTACTATGGGTTAGGATTAGATAGAATGGAAGACCCACGACACACCCACCAGACAAATAAATGGTATGCGGATATGAGTGCAACAGCTAAACAAACAACAAACGAGAGCTGCTATGTCTGCTCCCTCATTCCCCATGCTTCAGGTACACCCAAAGTATTGCTACCCAAAGAGTTGCCAATTATAGATGCCCAATGTCTCCTTCATCTCACGTTATGCAGGATTAAGAACACCTTCCAGGCACATGGAGTTACTTTTAGAATGCTACAGAACGCGAAAACTTGCTATCCAAAGACGGCAGGGGTGGTATGTCTGGAAGAACCATTTTTTGTAATACAAGGGACACTTTTTCCGGACAATAAGTGGAAGGATGAAGAAGTAATGTGTAAAGCTGAAGCACTGAGAGGTGTGGCACCAGAGAAATTGCAATGGATAGAAGAAACATGCACACCAGTATGGAAGGAACACATTTCAAAGCTAACTTGGGTGACCGCCATTGAAAAACCCTTCAAACTGCGGAACGAAATAGACTATGAACTATGTTTTAAAGGAGAGGGGAAAACCTCCATGGGGACAAACAAGAACTGTAACAAGACCCTCACCATCCCAGATCTGAGAAAAGGAACAGCGGTCCTGATGGACACGTACTGGGTATGCAGCAACCAGGCATACCTGCACCTTCCCCCGTCATGGAGTGGCAGCTGCTCAATGGCCACTCTGCACTCAGCCCTAATGGTAATACCAGAAAGCCACATCGATGGGAGCAAAAAGACACAGGAACGCATACAACAGAGTGCAGCCCAGCCGACTGCGGAGTCACAAATGTATGTCCTGTCTTCCAGGAGCAAGGAAGAGGTGCTGACCCGTAACAAACGAGCATCAAACTACATATCAAAGGCATCATCAGAACTGTTGGCTCAGATCCCAGACAGATATCGATTATTCAGCTCAGCAGAAACATTCTTTGCCTCACTCATCTCAAGTGTCCAAGCAAGGGCAAACGCAAAATGGCTCCAGATAACACGCTGGGAATTGATTCAGCTGGCAAATGACACTGAAGAAGGGTTCAACGTAATAAAAGTGGAACTAAGGGCTTTACGGCTGATGACAATGCAAAACAGGTATGTCTTGGACCTGTTGACGGCGATGGATGGAGGTGTTTGCCGAAAAATTGGAAGTGCCTGCTGCACTTTCGTACCTTCCGAAGACGCAGAAAACGGCTCCCTGTCCCATGTGATCGAAGCAGTACACAACCTAGGAGAAAAAATGAAAATGGAAGGTGGAGCAGAAGACAGTACCTGGTTCGACAACATCTTCTCCTGGGTCCCCTCATGGCTTGGAACGACTGTGAAATTTTTGATGCCAGCTGTGGTGTTCCTCCTTTTAATTTTTTGCATGTGCCAGGTGGGTCTTCGATGTTGTGCTAACGGAGTACCTAATGGTGCAATGATGATGGTGACAATGGGCAACACCCGTGGGACAATGCAAACTATGCAGGAAGTGCAGGTACAAACCGGAACTGATGATAAACCAAGGTATCAACTAGTGCCTAGGTATCATGACAAGGATATCATAGACAAATTATGGCACACCACCATTAGAGAGCCACGTATACTAGAATGGTATCAGGAGGTGTGGGTAGACTTGGAAGGAGAGAGCGGATGTATATACCTAACCTGTATCCCAGATGAATATGCTAGGAGGGGTGAGAGCTTAAGGGGGGTGTGCAGAGCCTGGATGCCGATAAAAGGCACACCAGCATGGGATGAGGCAATTATGGACAAAGAAGAGTGTAGGAGATTGAATGAGTTAAAGAATTTGTTACTTAAGTAACGAAAGGGGGGAAATGTAGGGGAGGAGTGGTCCAAAAAACCCTCCTTGCCTACATCCCCTCCCCAGGTGAGGGCCATGGCTCATTGGGCGTCCCCTCAGACCACCTGGGCCCAGGTGGTGGAGGGTTCACCTGCTGAAGACATTGCCCACACGTATTGAATTTAGCTAGGCCCAGAAACCATTTTGCCTATCAAAGATGGTGTGAGCTCAGCGCACTGTAGCGCTGCCCCCACCCTCGGAGAGTTTCAATTATCCCTGTCACCGCAGCACCCTGGCAGATCCGCTGTGAGCCCGTTCCCACGAACAAAACGGACATGAGCTAGCATAAGATACTAACACTGTAACATTTCACCGTCCACAGTGTATCACTGCTCCCAGCATGACCCGGTCAGCGAGGCCTGGGTGATAGGGAGAACTGTAGAATGGTCAACCGATGAAAGCAGAAAAATACCCAAATACGAATGTCAAAAACTATTTGTAATACGTGTATCCTTTCCATAAAACTACTTCTACTAAAGAAACCTGTAAAATTGTGTAATTATTGTAAGAAACGCATGTTTACATGACACCAGCAATGAAGGACTCACACCCCTGCAGGGGTGTGCAAATGATAAAAAGCATTCCGGGGGATTATTCTCTATATGTATCATTGAAAACCGTACACCCCGCGGTCCCGCGCCATAACTGAACTAATGCTGCTAGAGTGCAGGGGAGGACGAATGCAACTGTACATAAGGCTCGTGTGAAGAGACGCGGGCAAATGCGCCAGTCATGTGTACATATCTACAGCCCTTATATGCCATTACCGCCGCGTACAATGGCGGGTCTCGTTCTCTATGCTCCACCAACCACACTACTACCTCACGTAATGCAAATATATATGCATATTACTAAATGCTGTAGTTGTTAAAATATAATGTACTAGTAAGGTGCTTAGACTGGCTATATTCGAGAGACATGTAGTGAGTTGAAATGTATGTTTTCAAGTGATCCAAATGAGTATTATAAGAATGTTCAAATGTTTATGATGTTCTCATCAAAAGTCGGCAACACACGAGAAAAATACCTTTGTGAATACGTGCAAGGCCATTCTCCCCCTCCCACCCTGCAAAGTCTGCCAAATAAGAGAGCTAAGGCCTGCGCCACGCTGCTCCACCTCCCCCGACTAGGCTGGAGCCGCTTCAAAGATTTGTAGTCCCCGCTACAGCACCCAAGGCCACGGCCTGCCACCTGCATTATTTACAGCCCAGCAGTAAACCTCCGCTTGAACACACAAATCCAAGGCGCCCCCTCGTAAACCCCACAACCCCCCGGAACACCTCAGACTTATGACCCGGTGCAATGAAGACACCCAATACTGTGGTAACACACAACAGCCCATTCATAATAACTTCTAACGAGACAGAAAGACATGTACCGCCCGTCCCATGCCCGGAGATTTAGCCCCACGACCTATGGTACCGGTCAAACAGGACACTGGTAACCATGCACGGATAAATCACCATCAAACCCCTCACAAGGTGCATTCCTCCTGTGTTGCATTAACCTGTAGAATAACCTATTGATAGATTTACTAAAGAAGATAACATTGCAATGACTGAATGACTGCGGTGTGCATGGCATAGGGCAAATAAGTCAGGAAAAGACATTCATCTCTGACACTGGCCACAATGGCACAACAACACCGCCCGGATGAACTCAGCTGACCTGCCAGGCCCAGCCCAACCCACGAGGCTGACCAGTGACGTCCTCCAGCCAAGGCCAACCACATCGCAGCAGCACCTATAGCTAGTCATCGCCACCCAATCCCATTGAACTTGTGCCCCTTATAGTATGTAGGTACTGATGACGTTTTTTGTAAATAAATACGCCTGTCTTTGCTATTGTCAGACAGAGCGCTCTCGGAGTTTGCAGAGTTCTTTGCATGCCCTATTCTGATTGATAAACTCCCATTTAAGCTCACCCGCACTCTGTCTTGGCTTTATTCCCGACTTGGGAGAGTCTGTCATTGTCTCTCATTGCGGGGAGGATCGTGCTGGCTAGGGACGCTTGCCTTCAAGTGCGACAAGTGAACCTATGAATATAGTATTTGTGACTCTGGAGCATATACACAAGCAAGGTATATGCTATAACGGTCCAGTGTTGCTGTAGATAATGACTGCTTAGAGTGGGGCTGACCAGACAGAGCACTGTGCATGCAAAACCATGAGCTCACAAATACATGCTAGGGGTGTGGTCTTCTGCAAGGCTCTCTTGAAGATATGCTTTGTGACTGCTACAGAGGGAGAGCATTTTGGAAAAGGATTACTGATGTGATGAATAAGGTTTTGAGTGTAGAGAGGTAGTTTAACTTTGAAACTTTGATTCTGGGTGAAGATACTGATCTAGAGGACCTACGGTATCACCAAGTAACATGGATCTTGAAAGGTTCTTTGGCTGAGAAAAGGATAATTCTATGTAATTGGAAATCAACTGTATTCCCAACATCAGAATCATGAATGGAGGAAATGTACTCAATGTGTAATATTGAAAGAGTTGTAATGTCCTTGCAGAAGAAGGAGAGAATATTTGATAAAGTATGGGGTGTTTTTCTGAGTTTAGAATCATATTAACTTGCAAAGATAGAGAAGAGTTGGTGAACTGATGAAATCTGGATATTAAGATCAGTCTATTTTTAATAGTTTTATGAACTTGAACTAACACACATAGATTGAAATGTGTATCTGACAACATTTGTAGATTGATTTTTCCTTCTTGGTGTGCTCTTTTTTTCTTTGCCATCCTGTTGTCCTCACTCCTTCATTTAACCTTATATGTTTCCGATCACATTAAAGGAGGGGGGAAACTTGCTGTTTATTCTTTAATGTACAGTATTTGCTAAAGATAGGATGTATTAACTGAAATATATTCTGATATCTATTTGTATTGTTGAAAATGTAATAAACTAGTAAAAAATAAAAGTAATGCACACATAATTATTGGGTGGGCATGTCAAGTTGTTGAAGCTCCAATATGTATTGCCAGCATAATAAAACTGTGCACACTTAATGAATAAATAATTAAGAACATATGTATTTTGCTCGAATGTATAGAAGTCACAAATCTGAATACTTATCTTGCAGCAGTCCTTACTGTTCATCATATGTGGTCACCTTGTATGGAGAAGCATTAATTGGTGAATTTAGTTTTGTCTGTTTTACATAAATGATTTGTTTTATCACTTTAATGAAAATGTAATGTTTAACTCTGACAATGTAGAAAGAATTGCATTCAATAAGATAATATCTCACAGAACCTTCCTTGGGCCTTAAGGTGGGTTTCAAAGCCT
Source organism: Ambystoma mexicanum (assembly GCF_040938575.1). Taxonomy (NCBI): domain Eukaryota; kingdom Metazoa; phylum Chordata; class Amphibia; order Caudata; family Ambystomatidae; genus Ambystoma; species Ambystoma mexicanum. Next base: position 916,052,164 of record NC_090928.1, on the reverse strand, counting down.
GCTCATGTGGCCTGAGACTAGAGAGGAAAGAGAGAAACGTTCAAGCAACCAATCAGCGATTGGATACTTGAGCGATTCTAAAACAGAATAACGGTCCATTGTTGCTGTAGATATTGACTGCTTAGAGTGGGGCTGACCAGACAGAGCACTGTGCATGCAAAGCCATGACTCATGCCTCTTGATAAAGTGAAGCAGGCTAAGGAATATAGCAATGTAAGATGTGGATAAAGGAAGAAATGGTCCAAAATGACCCAGATGAAGGGTCAGAAGAAATTAGGTGAACTTCCACCTAATAGTGTTGGCCCTACCTACTCCCTCAAGTCCATAGGTGTTCACTGACAAACCTTTGAAATCATAACGCAACACATGCCTTCCTTTTTAAAGTATAGAAAAATATGTATTTATTTTATTTATTTATATTTATTGGTAATCAGTTATAAAACCTTTACAAAATTCCAATACCTTAATAATGTTATCTTCCATTTTACAAAACATTATTCCCATTATACATATATATAAAAGATGAAACATATAGCAAAAGTGCAACATACCCACTATATATGATCATGAGGAATTTTAAAATGGCCAATTCATACTACTATATCTAAAATCATAAATAATAAAACTGCTGATATTCACATTTTATACAGCATATCATGGGAAATGTAGACAGAGTAAAAAGACTGTCTGTACCTTTTCTTAAAATACAATGTATTATTCAGCCGCAGTGCATATAGGTTTCAGGGTTCAGTTTACTTATCACTCCACAAAGCCTAAATAGGGCAAGATGCATCATTTCACTATCAGTATTTAGACAGTAAGTCCAGAATGAATCTGTTTGATAGTCTCATAACTATGCACATGACTACCAAATGTAGTCATTATTGTTGCGCCCAAACCAGAGTATTCTGTGAATAAATGCTGGGCAGGTCCCCAGATGTACCTTACTCTTACAAATTTGACAGGTGCGTGCCTGATGTGGTACATTATACCTAGCACCAAGGGTTATCCACAGGGGCAATTGATTTAACCTCAATTTCAATCGAACATTCATTACCACAATGCTTGGGCAGATTAAAAAATACCTCTGCGCTTTTAAATATTGGTGGGTAACGTTAACCACTTTATTATGGGATCTTAGACTACTAAGGAGTTCATAATTCTTATTCCAATCCCATTATCATATTTTATTTTCAACATACATTTCAGAGTTGTAGTACTGGTGCCCCGATTACATTCTGGCACCCAGCCAATAATGTCAAACCACTTCATCATAAGATTCATAAAGTCATTACCTTTACCCCTGATACTGGCTTGCCTATAGGTAGCCATAAGCGCAAGGAGCTGACATCTTGGATTCATATTAATTTTCAAAATCAGAGTACCCTGATTTATTCTTACCCGGCTGTTTAGTGACATAAAGCCCAGCTGCAGCCTAATATACTCTATTGATGTAGATAGGGCTAGGCCCAGGATCCTTCTCCAAAGTAGCTTTCAATAGTATCCAGCCATCATAGATCATCCATAGCCAGGGAATACAAGACATATAGAACCATCATGCACAGGCATTGGTTATATAACATCAAGACACCTTCCAGAGAAAATCCTGCAGTTTGACTTGCAAACCTATGTATCAAGTTTGTCAATCTCTTAGTCTTAATACACTTACTTTCATTTATATGGCTGTATGAGCGAGAGGAACTCATGTCTAAGCCCAAGTATGGGTATTTTTCTACCCTTTCTATGATACCAAGACTGGTGTTAAACAAAGGAGATTTAATATACTTAGGGGCCACAACCATAACCTTTGTCTTATTCATGTTTATCACCAGTTGATTTATTTTTGCATATTCCACCAATTCGTGTCCTTAGCTTCGCTAAAAGTAAAATTAAACATAGCTAGGTCATCCGCATAGAGCATGCATGATATGGTACAATCACCTACTTTTGGGCAGCAGCCTATAGTCCAGCTAAAGATAAGTGGGAGATCTGCCGTATATAAACTGTATAGCAGTGGTGCTAATCTGCAACCCTGCTTAACCCACAATAAGGATGGATCGGGGCAGACAATCTACCACTGTCATCCAATTGGATCTGTACCATGGTTTCACAATGGACAACTCCACACTTTTCGCGGGATACCCCAGCAAAGGCGGACCTGAAATACACAAATATGGTATAGAGGCCCGCCCCACCTCACAGTCGCATCCCGATAGAGCTTGTCCATCAATCTTACATTGTGGGTGGTTCCACACCCTCCTCTAAACCCTATTAGTGCATAACTCACTATCTTTACATCATCAACCCACTGCTGCAGAGCATCTAAAACAAAGGATGCAACTAATTTTCCAGAGGTATCTAACATAGAAAGTAACCTGTAGTTATTTACATGACTACAGTCACCTTTCTTAAAAACAAGCATCAACACTGGCTGTTGCCATGAGGATGGTATTGTCTGTGAACTGCACACATTATCAAATAGAATTTTCAAAATCTGTGCCCAGCATCCAGGATTTAATTTAAGGACAGCATTAGCCAGTCCATTCGGACCAGGTGCCCTAGAACTATTCAATTTCATGATCTTACTTTCAATCTCAGCAGTTCCCACTTCCTGCTGCCAACCCTCAAGCAGGTATCTCGGGGGCATATTACATCTATAAGATGTCCAAGCCATGCTACTTCTTGTATAGGAATCAATGTTTTCTCTCGAACCCCCCCTTAACCTTATTTAGGTGGGACCAAACATCATTTGTATTCCCTTTACTTAATACCTGTATCATATCCTGCCACTGTCCGTTTTTTACAGAATATCTTCACCGCTTTTGCCACCACTATAGAAATTCTTAATGTGTCTGATCTTAATTTATATCTCGTCCTTAGTCAAGGGTAAACCCGATACCACATGAAATTCCTCTCTCATTCTGTATTTGGCATCTCTAATAACTTCATTGTATTCTTTCTTAATTTTATCAGTACATGTTGCCATACTACCTGGGCATTTTCCAGTAAAGGCAGCAAGGTCTTTTAACCATTTTTCTATTTCATTCCCATTTAAAATACAGAGTGACTCAATCGCGGACATCTCCATAGTATCCACCAATTTCCCAATCTTGCAAAGATTCCCCTTAGTCCATTTTATAACACAGCCAGCGTAATTGCATAACAATCCAAAGCAGGCCTTCAGATTACCCTCTTTTCTTTTAGAGTCTTGGAGCCCAGCAACTAATGTTGACATCACAATAATGTCCTACAGTGGGCTTAATTGTGGCTGTGCCTGTGACAGATAACACAGCTGTTGGAATGGCAATGTAATCATGATTGTGTCACTGAATGGTTATGAGGTTCAGAAACATCACTGTATTGTCATCTACCAAAGAAAAGCACTTATACATGTGAGATTTGTGTTGATGGTATACTATGTCTGTTGGAACAGAGATAACTGGCACACTCACCTACAAAATTCAAAACAGAAAAAAGAACAAAAGATGAAATATAAACAAGAGGCAGATAAAATTAATCTAATAAGTCAGAAATCAATAAGAGCAGGAAGAGAAACACAAAAGTCTCAGAGGAAAAAACCTGCACCCACACAATCAAAACTGGAAAAAGAACTGGAGGAGAAACATGGAGCAACAGATATAATGTACCTAAAAAGTAACCTGCAATAGCAGACCTTCCATGCATACAAGTCTCTTCAAGAAAAATAAAACGATTCACAGTTTTGAAACATAAACATTCACCTCAAACAGCCAAAACTGGAAATAAACAAGTGGAGAAACATAAAAAAGCTGAAACCTGAATTACAATATTCAAAACTGAAAAACGAGCAAGAGGCAAAATATTAAAAAGCAGCATAACAAAGAGCACATTCATCTACCTAATTTACCCACTAAACCTACAAAATTCACACACACACCTACAAGATGCATGTGTGATTAAAATGTATAAGTTTATTCCCACACTGCATGTGTGCCTAACAGTGCTTTGGCATTCTCTTTGCCCTACAAAAAATCATGTGTGCCAAACACTGCTTTGCTTTGGCACACTCCCATACTTACAAATTTCAAGTGTGCCTAACACTACTTTGGTGTACTCACAAATCTACAAAATGCACATGTGCCTAAGACCGCTTTGCCATTCTCTCCTGCCTACACAATTCCTGTTGTTTATGACTGCTTCCGCATCCTCACAAATCTACTAAATTCACATGTGTTTAATAGTGTTTTGGAATACTTGCATGTATAACAATTCATGTGTGCCTGAGATGGCTTTAGTAAAAGTCCCTGCGTACAAAATTCCCATGAGTATAACAATGCTCTTTGACATACTCCCACAGCTAAATCATTCACATATGCCTAAATCTGTTTTCTCAGCATCTACAAAATGAACATATGCCTTAGCCTGAGTTGGTGTATACACTGCCTACAAAATGCATGTGGGCATAACAGTGTATTTTATTATTGTTATTATTATTTCTACTTATAGTGCTAATTTAGATCCGGAGCAATGGAGCACTGTACAGGTCACAGAGCAAATAATTGGTAGCCATAATTCAACAAGTCATCTAGTATTAATGTTCGCAGTACAGTATACAGATGGGGATGTGCAAATGATATACAGAATCTAGGTTACATCTTCTAGAAAAGCCAGGTCTTCAGTTCTTTCCAAAAGTGAAGGATACTTGGGATGATCCAGATTGCTGCCAGGATAGAGTTCCAGAGGACTGGAATGTGGCATAAGAAGGAGGGATTCCTAGTTTTCTACTTGCAAGCCAGTTTAACTTCCAGTTTAGAGATGGTCTTACTGTGAGATGACTGAGTGCCATTCAATGTTTATAGTTTGGCCTGACACTTAGGCTGGTTTACTGGTGGTAGTTGCCTTGTAGGTCCTGGTTGGGGGTGATGTGGTCAAATTTAACCATAGCATGTTGGGCTGCATTGATAGTGGGAGCAGGAGATCAGCCTGGACCCTTGCATGAGGTCAATAACCCCATCAATATGCAAGCTCACTAGCGCCTGAACCATAGTTAGTATGTCCCTGGGCAGGAGGAAGTCCTTGGTCTTTTGGAGTACGGAGATCTGATACCTAGCCTGTGAGCCTTTTTTTATTTGTTGTTGGAAGGATAGATTGTTATCAAGAATGAAGCCTAGCGATTTTGCTAAGTGGGTGAGTTGAGGATTGAACCTGTTCTGGTGTATAGCATCTAGCCACCTTTCACTGAGTTCCTGCTTGAAAGGGTGCCCAGGAGTACACATTCAGTCTTTGTGGGGTTAAGCTTTAGAAGGGCACTTGTCGTCCATATTCAAATAGTTGCAATAGTTGCAAATAGTTGCAAAGCATGAGCAAAGGCAAACCACAAAGGATGGGCCCATTGTGAGCCATTGACGTTTAGGTACAATTGTGTATCATCTGTGCACAGATGTATCACAATGCAATGTTAGTGTCATCTAAATGTGCTCCCAGTGGTTCCATATAGAGGTTACGGTTGGCTGAAACAGAATGCTGAGGGACTCCAGTGGTTACAGAGAGGCATTCAGACATGAGAAAATCCATCTGGACAGCCTGATGTCCACAGTATAGGTAGGATTTGAACCATTTCAGGACAGTGCCAAATATGCTTATCCTGTGTGCAAGGAGGGTGGTGCAAAGGTACTATCAGGCATAATTCCCCCTTAACCGATTATCTGAAGTGCATCATCCATCACCTGGAGATCGGATGCTTCATTGCTGCATTTGGAGCAAAACCAGGTAATCCTGGAGAACACAAAGTTATTTGATTTGTATAAGGTGTTGGTTAGCAACTACATTCTCAATTACTTTACGCCTAATGGGAGGTGTGTGATTGTCAGGTAGTTAGCCGTGTATTCTGGGTCAAGGTTGTTTCTTTTCAGAAGCGGCCATATAAGCTGCCTTTTTAGAACTTCTTGGACCATACCCTCACTACGGGAGGTGTTGACTGTTCTAAGATAAGTACTAAGGGCAGCACCTATACGTTTTAGTGTACTCTCAAAGCTACAAACTGAACATCTGCCTAGGATTGCCTTTGAATACTCCTCCTTCTTTTTTACTTCAGGTATGCCTAACACTGGATAGGTGTTTTATTCCACCAACAAAATGCACATGTGCCTAATACTGCTTTAATGTACTCCCACAGGTGCAAAATGTGTGGTTGTCAAAGACAGTTTTGGCGTAATTTGTATTTGTATTTGTATTCCTTTATTTGTATACCGCGCATAGCTCAAAGGCATCTGAGCTAATATTTTGAGTTACAATGACAAATATTACAGATTAGAAAGTAACGAAGGTTGGGCATGGTACAGAATACAGAATATAAGTACAGTACATAATAGACAATATAAGGGTGAAGAATATATATACAGTCAAGGTTACAGAATAAAATACAGGTTATATGTACATCATTACAATCAAGGTGTAGGCCAGATACAGGCAGCAGGAAGGTGCAGAATCATTCAGTGGGAGGATGGTCTAGAGCAGAGAGCCACAGTTTGGCTTTATTCTTGAAGGAGTGGAAGGAGGGTTCCGATCTGAGCGGGTTGGGCAGAGTATTCCACAATTAGGTGGCTAGGATTGGGAAACTAATCCAGCAATTACGAATTTCACATGTGTCCACAATTGCCTTGGCACCTACAACATTTATGTTGTCCTGAAACTGCTTAGTATACTCCCTCACCTAGAATACTGACACTTGCCTAAAAACAGCTCTTTCATTCTCTGCCTACAAAAATGACATGCACCACATTCCCTTCACCGTCTCTGTCCGCACCTCTGACCAGCACATGGGTCACTTGCAGCTTTTGTCTTCTACTTTGCTGTGCTCCTCCCTCATCCACAAATCACGTGCCCCCAAAATCGTCCATAAGGCATACCTAATTCCCTGACATACTACTTTTATCTAGCCGACAACTAATCCTAACTACTCCTGAGCCCTAACTACACAGATTTACTTTCTTAACTATACTCAACTATCCTCAAATATCCTGAGGCAGCGCTCCATTGTCCATTTTCCAAAACCAACCTTTGCGTGTCTCAGTTAGTGTCACTATAAAACATCTCTCCGGGAATGTACTCACTGACTGAAAAGCCTAACAAAACACAAGCAATTTCAAAAAATGCAAACCCAATTTCACAGATCTATGTGATTTGAACAGATTCCAGACAGAGAATGCTTTTTAACCGAACCCAAAACAATGAAAATAATACAGCTCTTTTTTTGGGTGGGTCCCCTCGCCACCCCAAAACCCTTGTTTTTCTATAAGCCTAAGCCCACCAACAAAACAATCCCCACCCGTTTTACCTCTTTACCCAACCCACCAGATAACTTTTAACCAAATTTCGGTATTTTTTTTGTTGTTCATGTTTTCAGGAAAAAAGCATTCTCTGTAAACTTCAGTAAAATCACCGGATACCTAATTTCACTGACTAGCCTTCCTTGATATGGGCCCATAGGAAATGCAAGGGGTTGGAGTTTTACAAAAACTGTCCCGTCAATGCTTAGTCTTCTCTTTTCTGTGATACAGCTAGGGTACAATGGGTGATCACGGGCATATGTACCAAACCTGTACCCATAAACACACCCCGTTTGCCAATGGATATTCAAATAATAAAAAGCAAGTCAGAAATGCATTTGGACCTTTAGAGCGCAGTATACACCATCTTTGTAAGCATATTTTAAATGAAGATGCAACTGTATCAAGAAAAATCTGCTGCGATGGGTAAAGACCCGCCTTTTGAACTAGTCCGAAAATGGGGAGACCGCTGCATCTGTTTGTGCTACAAGTGTGCCAGTGCATGGCCTACTATACCAACGATGGATTATTCCAACACATGCCAAGGAGGCCAGAACCAATGAAAGCCCAGCAAGCCTCAGTCCACTGCACTGATACTCAGGGTCACAGGGTTGCCTTTAGCAGAGGGAGGCCTCAGTAACCTGGCAGGTTATGATGCAGTAAAATGAGCAGCTGCTGACTGGCTTACATTTCACATCCTGTTTCTGGTGGCATTCTCTGAACTAATTGACCTTGCTATGACTACTTTCTGAGTCGCGGAACCGAGTAGACTGTTTGACAGTGGTTTTCCAAGCAGCTGCTACACTTTTATTATGCTTTTCTTACCTGGCCGTCGTTTGGCACTCGCATGTAGACGGACGGAAGAAGCTCTTTTCTAAAATCTACTTAAAATGCAATATTGCTGAAAAATCATTTCCTCATGCTTTTTAATTCAGTCTGCTCGGGCAATGGGGAAAAAAACCTCATCTTTCTTGCATTATATCCAGAGGCGTTGCTAGGGGGGGCTAAGAGGGCTATAGCCCCTGGTCATTTGGTTGTAGCCCCGGATAGAATCTCAGGAGCTACAACCAAAATGCTAGCTAGCCCCCAATCCCGACAGTTCCGACATCAGCGTAGCCCCGGGTCTTTTCCAGACCTAGCAACACCCCTGATTATATCATTTTATAATCTATAATTTCTGTCATGCTGTGAATGCGTCACGCCCTTGGACACAGTTGGATCATTTGATTGGTCCGAAGTGCAGGCCTGGAAATCAGAACAGGGCATTTCAGGCTGTGTTTATGATACTTTTATTGTGGCCATAAAACTTTCTCTATATGCTTCTAGAAGACCTCTAGAACATAGTCACAGTGGGGTTAATTTACCATGAGGTGGGACGTCGAATGAATGTATAAAAGTCATGCGTGAATGTTTTATGCATTCATTTTACGCTACTGCTCGTGTTCATACATTTTTTGGACAGGCGGCCTGGCTCGCCAATTATGAATCTGACTCCCCCTTTCTCTCCACCATGCAAATGCTCCAGCACATACGCCAGCATGGCATTTGCATGTTTGTGCAAAGGCTGTTGAGTACGATGTCATCTGCCTGCTTTTAACACCAGCAAGAAGCAGGAGGATTAGATAGGAATCCATTGTAAACATAAATGGCAGGCAGGGTTTACTCAATGTGCACTAGAGCGTGCAAAAGGGAGGCATAAAGGAGATTGCACCTCGACTTTGCACCTCACATTCACACCCCAAACCGTACATGATGTAAATTATATCTAGGGAACCTGATTGCACCAAGTTCATCTCAGCATTTGTGCTTGTGGATATCGTTCAATGATTGATAATATTGATGTTAAATTAAATACCTAAGTTTTAGCATCACATTTCTAAATATAAGAGCCATTTGTCTAAACTACTATATGATTTCATTTTAACCCGTGTCCATTGTATCTTTGCTCCATTACATAATATGTTTATGTATGTATACCATACTAAAATTGTATTGCAAGGCAAGCATGTGATTGTTAATAATGGAAACAGAATTTAACATAGCAACTGCTTTAACGTAAAATCTGATTTAGAATTCTAGAGGGAAAAATGAATCTTAATATCCCTCCACTCACTTAATAGCAGATTACCCTTTTCCATTGCCAAATATATAACAGTCAGTCAGACATACTATTTCTAGCATTTAGCCTTTAAGTTGCAATAAACAGTTGACGTCAGAATACAAACCATCAGTGCAAATCAACAGTAGGTTCAGTATAAAAAGTCTCAACTATCTCAACAGATTAAATGCTTCCTAAAGATTACAAATCAATCAGTTTGAATCCACCACATATCAGACATAACTGTCAGAGTTATCAAAACAGGCTAAAAACTTCCTCGAAAATGACAGGCCAATGGGTGCAAATCATCAATGTGTCATGCATCACTCTCAATATTTTGCCTGCGTGTGAGTCATACATTTGTTCAAAATTAAAAGAGTGGGGGTTTCAGAGTTAAAAATAAAAATATTGCTCAGTGTCATTTGTATTGGTGCACAGGTGATGGACAGGTAGCTTTTCTCATAATAGTGCCTGAGGAGAGCACTTGTTTATCTCTAGCTATCATGCCAAGACCGCTCTTCAAAATCCGGTTTCTCAGCAGCCACGCCTTATAGATAAAACGTGCAGTTCCCTAAACCACATCAGGGTGGGAAAATGTTTTTAGGAACATGACTGCAGGAGTTGCATATTGAAGACCTGCATTATTCTAAATAGGGCACAAGTACAGGCATCCTATACGATGTGTCTTTTTGCAGATTAGTAAAAAGTGCTCAATATTTTCAATTTGAAGTCCGCACATTGGGCAAAGGTCCGATTGTGCCTCCATCCACCCTAAGCTCTCGGCAAAAATACAAGCCTGAATCTGACATAAACAGGCTTTTCCCTTGCCAATAGGATGGTGTCCAAGTAAGCCCTGAACCCTAGTTCTACAGTGGATTCAGGGTATTATTTTCCAAATGTCATTGTTGTAACATCGGCTGGCAGGTTTTCATACATTAGTATTTTTGCCTTAAACTTCAAAGAGTTCATGTTCTATGCCTGAGGCACATGGGGATTATTCCATATCTCAGGCATATCGAGGTGAAAAAGACAATGGGGGATCCAATCTAGGCTTTTCCCCCACTCGAAGCTCAGGACATGTGACAGGGTGTTCCTATATGTCTCTAATCCCTCTCCTTTTCAGACACTTGCCCAGAACAATATTGGTTTGAAAAATGTCTGATCTGCTATTCTAGTATTATTAAGTTCTAGGTGGACCAGGGCCAAGGGTCCTGACATAGGTAAAAGCAATAGTTTCTTTAGAAACTTATTTTCGCAGATAGGCAGATCCGCAATATTAGCATGTCCCCACAGATCAGAGCCATACGTAACTGCTCCCATGGCTTGTTGGGGAAATATTTCTAGTGCGGGGGAAACTGCACCATGAATTAGCTACCTGTGGTTTCCAGCTGCCTGTGTCCTCAAACCGAACTCCAAGGTAATCAAAATGGTTAACTTGTTCAATGTCTGAGCCACAGAAACTCAAATTTAATTTTCTCCTTTGGGCATGGGGTGGTTTGAAGACCATCACTTTACATTTTGGGATATTTAGAGCTAAATTCAGTACTGTGCATTTAGCAACACAAATAGTGCATACTTCAGGCCCTGGTACATGGTGGAAAAAAGAACTGCATAGAATAACGCTAGGAATGCATCTTCTCCTGTCGTGGGACAGTAATGGCACCTACTTAACAGGGCATCAATAAGTTCCTGCATGTAGATATTAAATAGTATTGGTGCCATGGTGCAGCCCTGCCTTACTCCAATCTTTACCTCAAAGTCCTTGGTATGTGCTCCCCAGAGCCATACCTAACAGAGGCTTTATTGGCCGATTACAGTAAGTGTGTGATTGCCACCAAATCAATGTGACTGAAATGGTAATAAAACTATCCTCAATGGGTAAAATCAAGCTAGGAACAATCTAAAACTTTATCTCAAAGGAATAACATCAAGTGTCATACTTGTGGATGGTCAGTTGAACTAATCACATTTTTTCAAAGTCTGTATTATTATTATTATTACTATTATTATTATTATTATTATTATTTGGCATTTGTAGAAGCGCACCCAGCCAAAGGACATCTGGGCGCAAGTTACGCTAAGACAGATAATAAGAATAAGTACAGGTGGGAAAATTAACAGGGGGAGTGTCCGTTAAATATGTGAGTTTTTAGGAGCTTTTTCCTGAAGATATCATATGAAAGTTCATCTTTCAGGAGAGTGGGGAGATCGTTCCAGAGAGTGGAGGCATGCGTTGAGAAGCTGGGCCTGCCCACCCTCTTGCAGTGTTAGCTTGGGATGGTGAAACAATGTTTGTATTCAGATCTCAAGGGCCTTGCCGGTGAGCGTCTTTTGAGCTTAGTTGCAAGGTACAAAGGGAAGTTTTTGGAGCGCCAGCAGTGCATAATGGAGAGGACCTTGAAGTTAATTCTGTCTTTTACTTGTAGCGGGTGGGTGCATATTCTCACCTCTGATGTGATCGCACTTCAAGTGCCACACGCAGTGAATTGTTTTGGATTGTCTGAAGTTTGCTCAAGTTTTTGATGGATGTGTCGCAGAGCAGTGAGTTGCAGTAGTCAAATTTTGAGCAGATAAGGGCGTGGGCAACTTCGAGGCAATTTTTCGCTAGAAGGTAACGGCTGGCTGACAGCGATCAATTTTCTGGCATACGTCGCTGTGGAGGCAATGTGGTTGACCTGGCGCGATATGTTGAGTGAGGCGTCCAAATAAACTCCAAGCGTTTTTACTGCTGTGGCGATGAGAACATTCTGGCCATCAATGGTGAATGTTTTGTATGCCTGCAGAAGCTCAACTAGGCATGAAGGGGGACCGATGTGGAGCAGCTCTGTCTTTTCATAATTCAGACAGAGGCTGTGTGTGGCCATCCAAGTTTGAATGGTCTTGTAGATTAAGTTTATCCTGAGCATGGCCTGTGTGTAGTTGCCTAAGAGGGGGACGAGAATCTGCATGTCATCGGCAGAGTTGGTGTATGATATGCCTTGTGAGTCCAGAAGGTCAGAAAGGGGTTTTGTGTATATATTGTATGATGTGGGGGAGATGTAGGAGCCGTGTGGCACTCCACAGGGGTTTAGGGTGGGGTGCACAGAGGCTTTGCTGGCAAAGACTCGAAAGCTTCTGTAGGCTAGGAACAAGGCGAACCAACTGGTGGCGTCAATGGAGAAGTGGGTGGCTGATGTGAGGTGGGGGCAGAACATTTGCTGGTTCACTAAATAAAATGCTGCAAAGAGGTTTGGAAGCAGGAGAAGAGAGATGTTGCCATGGCCGTTGGCATCCTCTTGCTGGTTCCTGAAATCCAGTAAGATAGTCTCAGTTCCGTGCTTTGGGCAGAACCCAGATTGCCAACTGGCCAAGATGTGATGGGATTGGAGACATTCCTGTATTTGTAGTTAAGCAACTCTGTTAATCATTTTTAGCAAGAATGGGACATTGGTGATGGGCAGGTAGTCGGTTGGGATGGACGGCTCAAGGGAGGGTTTGTTAGTAGCAGTGAGTTCCAGAATTCCTTGAGGGTAGGGACTTAGCATGAGGCAAAGGAGGAATTCATGATGGCTGTGATGAAAGGGAGTAGTTATCCGGCAGACTCTTTTATGACGAGAGTTGAGAGGCATGACCACTAGGATGCAAGACCATTTTGTTGTGATCTTTTTTGCAGTAGTGAGATTTTGTTGGTGAGGTTGTCTTCGACAGTGTTGCACCAAGTATAGTGGTGGGAGGGGGGGGCGATTGGGGTTTCATGCTCTCGAAGGATGGTAAATAGCTCATGGGGGCTAGATGATGCCTTTGCGATCCTTTTGTTGTAGGACGCTGCTTTCTGCTTAGGCAGTATGAATGGCCTGTCTGTAATTGCGGGAGATTGTGGTGAGGCAGTCTTTGTTGGTAGTGGAGGGGTCTTTGTGGCAGGTGGCTTCAGTTGCTCTTTTGGTAGTACGGGTATATCTAAGTTCTGGTGTGAACCAGGAGTTGAGGTGTAGTGGATTTTCTGGTTTTTTGGCTTTGAGGGGGGCCAGGAGGTCAAGGGTATTGTGGAGCAGATTGGTGTACTGATCCCAGGGTGGTCGTGTCTTTAGTGAGCTGGAGGGGGTGCTGCTGGAGTGGGGGAATGCTGGCGCTGGTAAGGTTGTGGGTATTGCATGCCATGATGGCATCTGGCATGGTAGTGGACTGAGAGCAAAGTGATCTGTGTTGGCTGCGGGAGGGGATGGTGAAAGTGATGGTGTTATGGTCAGACCATGGGCATGGGCATGGCGTGTTGGATAGGTTGTTGGTGTTACCTTTGTGATCCAAGACCAAATCTAGTGTGCGGCTGTTGTTCTGTGTACGGTGGGTGACCAGCTGCGTGAAGTCTAGGGCTGCCATGGAGCTTTCTAGGGCGGTGGCCTCTACGTCCAGCGGGTCTTTGTATCCGAGGATGATGTCGCCTAAGATTATTAGTTGGGAGGCTGGTTTGAGGTTGGTTAGAGCGAGTTGGGAGAGGTCGTCTTCAAAGGTAGCAAAGGGGCTGGGAGGCCGGTAGATGAGGTTGATAAGGCATTAGGCATGCAAATGATTTTGACAGAGATAAACGTGCAGTTGGGGAGAGGGGTGATGTTAAGGAAGTAAAGTGGGAAAGTGCCTTTGTAGGTGAAGGCTACCCCACCTCCTTTTTTATGACTCTGTGAGAGAGCAAAGACATTTGGGACAGCGATGGAGAATGCTGGGCCAGAGGTGGGTGTAAGTAAGTTTTCTGTGAGTGCAAGGATGTATAAGTTGTTTGTGAAAAGACAATCCAGGATGTGGTGTGCGTGCAGCACCAAGGACCTGGTGTTGGGAAGGGTGCAGTGCAGAGGGCCTAGGGCTCGGAGGAGGATGAGGCATTGGTGTTGTTGGTGGTGTGAGGCAGAAGTGGCACCTGTGTTTATTTTTGCATTTACAGTCAACTATTACAGATTTTGATTTTGATTTTCTAAGTGCAAACTACATACCAAATTGCCACATGTTCATTTAATATTTGAAAGAAAAAAACAGACAGATGAGGGGAAGGTAAAAGTCCTTATAAAACGACTCAAATAGGATAATATACAAACTCTAGATGTCATCATCATTGTGCCATCATCAAAACATCACACATCAAATAAATGATATGACCCAATTGATGATGTCACCAGGATGATAAGGTATAATGAAGAATGCCACAGTCATTTTCAACAAAAAGCCAATGTGTGTTTTTAAACAAAATAATAAACATCACCTCCTTTGCTGCTTACTTTGCAATGTAAGAGAAAATTATCAGCATTTGTGACTTCACAAATATTTCTGCCAGATGATTCCATTGCACCTGATGAGGCCAGAGAGCTGTTTTTGAAAGTTTAAAACACAAAGACAGCTTTTGACACAGGTTACAAAACCTCAGGTACAGCACGCTTGCCCCTGCACCAATCCAGTCGATGTAAGTCACCAACAGTGCATAGGAGCATTTTCAACACATTTCATGATGCCTTTTCCACCGATATATAACACTACATAAAATATTTCCAGGCTGACTTTGCCCATACATGTTCATGCAGGCAGAACCAATGTATGACAATATTACCGGTTAAGAATGTGCTCCTGCTGGATTTGCCAGCCAGTAAAAAAATGCATCGCCACAGCAAGAAAGTATATCCTGACTGGCTGGACCAATGTTGGCTAGTGTAGCCATATAATAACACTTATCATGTTTGCTTTACCCTTGAGGCCTAGTACAAATGCCATGCCACAGAAAGAAAGTATATGGAGATTGGCGCCTCCAAAGTAGTCCATACTAGGCATATAATAACATTCATCATGTTTGCTGTAGCCTTGTCATGCCACAGTAAGAAAGTATACACAGACTGGAACCATCAAAGTAGGCCAATCTATCCACATAATGACACTTATCATGTTTGCATACCCTTGATGCACAGAAAAAAATACCATGCCACAGTAAGAAAGTATATGGAGAATGGTGCCACCAATGTAGGCCAATCTAGACACATAATAACAATTATCATGTGTGCTTTACCCTTGATGGCTAGTACAAAATGCCATGCCACAGTAATGAATTATTTGCATACTGGTGTCACCAATGTCGGCCAGTCAAGCCATGTGATAACGCTTATCATGTTTGCACTACCATGCCACACCACAGTAAACAAAACTATATGCAACCAATGTGGGTCACTTTAGCCCCAAGACACTTATCATGTTTGCTTCACCCTTGGTGCTCAACAAAAATGCCTGATCACTGTAGCAAAGTATATGGAGACTGGTGCCACAGAAGTAGGTCAGCGTCTACTCATGTAATAGCAATTATCATATTTACTTTACCCTTGATGTGCAATAAAGAATTAAGTGCTACTCCAAAGTGCCTCAAATTAAAAAATAAGACAGGTAGTAGGGGAGATGCCCTGCTTAGAGGCAGGCAGCACAGTCCCCCTACAAATAATGTACTGTAATGCTGGCCATTAAAGCCAGGGGTGGGGCCCCTCACCCACACAGAAGAGCTGGCACTGGTTTATAGTATTGGTAATAAATTTAAGGTTGGCATTTTCAATGTTTGTGGATTTTATTTATTATAGACTGTAACGTCAATTCAATTTAAAATCTCTTCAAATAATTTCCCATGGTGAGTGTGCCGTTGTTTCCCAAACTGTTTTTTTTTTCAATTCATATTATGTTAAGGAATGTCTGCATGCTCTAATTCAAGTTAAGGGATAGTTTTCAAGATATGCATCACGAAAACAAGCAGTGGCAAAGCCAATACTTTTGGCGTTTACTTCTGTTCTTTGCATTTTGAATTTCATAGGCACCAGGGTGCAAGGAGGAGAGTGCAACATTGCAAAGAAGGATGCGATCAGGGGTGTGGGTGTGTAAGAGAATGTGAAGGAAGGAGAATAGAGCAAGGGGTGAAACGATTGAGAGAGGGTGCCATCGATGGTGAGCAAGAGGAAATATGAGCGAGAATGGTTGAGAGGGTGAGGGGACGAAATTATGCAAGAGTGTAGGAGGAAGAATCAAAGAGGGCAGAGAGTGGTGATCGGTTGTAGAAAGAGTGTTGGTTGGGTGGGGTTAGAGAGAGTGGTAGGGGTAGAGAGAGTGGTAGGGGGTAGAGAGAGTGGTAGGGTGGGTGGGGGTAGAGAGAGTAGTAGGATGGTTGGGTGGGTTGTATAGAGAGTGATAAGGTAATAGGGTGGGGACTTTGGAACATATTACCCTCAGATTCCCAGTGTAGACACGCACACTCTCTGAGGGCATGTCGGTACTAGAACTAGAACGTCTTCCACAGATAACAACATTTAAGATTTACCACAATATGTTAAATCTCCACACAATAAATATGGCAATTAACATTTTCTAAACGAAAGTCCATAGTTGGCTAGCTGCTTTGACTTGAAAATCCCCCAACAGGTTATTACTAGCCCACATTCTCATGTTCTCAACACATGATCCACCAAGCTTTGCATATTTTAACTTAGGTTCCATCTTTACCTTTCAAGAGATGAAATACTATACATTCCTAAAAGTTCATAGTTGGATTGCAGCTCTAACCAGGAATTCCTACTTAGGTCATTACATGTAACATTGTACCACCTGCAATGTTCTCTAAGTTCCGAATAGCCATCCACAGTGCCACTACACTGAAACGCCTGCAATGTAACAGCACACTTCTTCCATATCCATAACGCTGTGACATTAAACCCCCTGCAATGTCACAGCAACACAGTATGGCATCAATCTATACATACTCTACACTTTGACATTTTTCTGTTGATGGCCAATAGGCCATCACATATACTAAATATATACAGAAATGAAATGACACCCTTGATCTGGCCAACCATTTTTCCCTTGCCCGACAATCTCACTATGCCAGCATGCCAGTTCTGAAACCTCTGTTGGTCAATCCTATGCCCCGGTTAATCTCAAATATAGTTATTTATATACACTCCCATGGTCGATTTATAAACTACCTGCGCAACAGTGCACTCATATCCACTCCCTGACATAACCTACACTACAACGTTCTGCACATCAGTACACAAATGCCCACTCCATGACATTAGCTCCAAAAAAAACAACACCTACTCATCCCCGGTACACCAATTCAAAACTAAACACCGGGACCAGCTCGACTTGCCAGTGGTTAGCTAGGCAACCGTCAAGGCGTACATTTTGGTGGACAATGTCCTCCTCTACTACAGGAACCACACAACTTCACAAATACTATAACACTAGTGTGACAACGCCACTACAACAATACTCCTCACTACTACTCACAACATCAGGTCTCTACAAGTGATGATCACAACTTACATCCATATAAAAATCCACAGCAGATAAACTGAATAAAATCAGGCTACACTACGCCAAATACCTCATGCCCATACCACAGCAACACTACACAACCATAGGTGGTAACATGCCTGCGTCATGTAAACCTATAGTGGTGATGAGGCACTATATCACACTTGACACAGAAATATTTTGAAAAGTAGCAATGTTGAAACTTTTCATCTGCATGACCTACAACATACACCCCAAACCCATCTAGTAGGGTGTAAATGTCAAAACAATTGCAATACACGTCAATGGAGACTCCCCTCACACATGTTACATGAAAAATCAAAATGTAAAAAAAATTATAGTCTGACTTACTTCAACAAAATACACAGTTTTCCATGTGAGCATCATCCATGTACATCATCACACAGCATGGACTCTAAAATCAGTCGAGGCATTTTCACACCTCGTATGCCTTCCAAATTCAACTGTGCCATCCATTATCAACAACATTCTGGGTACGCTTTACCACATACCAAGGTCTAGCTGGGCATATTAAGTACTTTCCTCTCCGTTTGGTGCCGATCTAACAGCAGAAATGTAAACCACATGTTCACTTCCGTATGAAGTACTCAAGGCATAGCCATCCGATTGGCAACAACATATTAAAGATAACTGCCCACACCTTTAAAATGAGATTGACACGAAATACCGATGACGGGTGGCTCAATACATAAGCAGCCGATTGTTAGTTTCTCGTCTCAGTCCTCCCAACATGCTACACTGGATCACCCCATGAGTAGGAAGTCATTCCGACTCCAGTCATTGTGAAAGCATCAAACATCAGTCAAGGGTTGCAGTTCCAGACAGTCACCGCAGCTTTCACCACTGTGCTCCTCCTTACCAGACAACATTCCCCATTAGTGTGATATACTTTTATTAGTGAGAACAACATTTTAACCAGCCAACACAGTTGACTGCACTTCAAAGAAAAACTTCCAACATCTGGTTCCCAATAATGAAGTGACACCAGCATGACAACATAGCGCACTCTGGGGCCCGGCAGGTCCTTTACTCTGAGCCTTCCGGAATTCATGACCCGACACTGTGGTTACTCCATGGCGAATACGGGTGGCGGCAGTATTCCATTCCAACTTCGTTGAGTCCTTCAGCCACCCAATGACGTCACCATAAGGTGAGTCGCCGCACCAGGGAGTGGATCACGGCTGGGCCAACAGCTGCAATGGACCCCAAACACTTTTCATGAAACAAGCCTGTGTCATCCAACAGCCACTTAAAGGAAAGTTCCGGGACTTTTTTTTTATTGTTCCTATGGTTCGGCCATGTGTTTTTAAGCATAAATCGGTAGATCGTAGAAAACTTTCCTATGGACCTTACCCGACTTTTCGTCCATTAACGCACTCGAAATCAGCCGCCATTTTCTGATAATCCTATCCTTTCCCCCCATCGCCCTGGCTCACCTGCTTTTGCGGCACTAAATCATATCCCCCGCCTCTGAGCCTGTCATCAGCAGACGCGTACCGCCCATTTCCCAACGCCAAAGCACGTCTCGTGTCAACAATCGCTGCGCCTCAGCTAATGAAGTGTCGCCATGGAAATGGCAGGACGCCTCTTTCCTCAATAAGTATAAACACACCGTTTCACAACACACAGCAGCAGATTTTCGATTCCATTCCTCTCTCTGTGTTACTTTGAGTATTCTGTGACACGTTTCTGTGCTCTGGTCAGCTACCTTCGCCGCTTCTAGGCCTTGTGAACACCTGTACCATCTCCGTAAATTATTTTACTTTCTTCACCACACAATGGCTACAATAATGCCGTATATGTACGAGCCCGAGTACACCGAGGAAGAACTACTGGAAAGGCAAGCACGCGAAAACGATGGGGATTCGGACGGCAGTTGGGAGGACCAGTCAACGGATGAAGAGCCTGGACCATGTCGCATGGACGGCGTCTCCACCTGGTGCACGTGCAATCGGTGCGAGCTAATGCCAACTGAGGAGGAGAACTGCTGCTGCCGTGAAAATTCCGGGTGCTTGGCCTACATTTCGGAAGGCGAGCCAAGTCCGCAATGCATCACCGAGCTGCCAGAGTTCAGGGAAGCCTGCCTCTCACGGACCGTGTTGAGGATGATGATGGTGCTTATGCACGAACTTCGCGGCACTGTTCGTCCGCGTAATCCGAGTAACGAGTAAGTATACTCTGGTTGTGATGTCAGTGATGCCACTACTATGTCATGGTCGTCTCCCACATATAAAATTACATCTACATATCATTCGAATGCATGTAAATTATGTCCATATTGTGCATTTTCTAGATAGAATTTTTTTCAAAGCAGAATGATAAGAAAGTTTTGTCATTTTAATACAGTTTGCATCTTTCATTTTCACAGGTGGTACAGGCTGGTGGCCTATCGTTGCTTCACTTGGTGGCTTCACGGGAGGCTCGGACACCGCGTTCGGAGAGTAATACCTGCCTGTGCGGTACTTGCCATTAGACAACATTTCCCCAGCGACAGTGGACAATACCGCGGATTTTCCCTGGATGTGCTGCAACCGGAACTTTACAATGTGTAATGTTTATTATTTATGTTCAATTGAAATTAAGATCTAAAATAAAACCCAACATATATTTTAACAATGGTTGTTTTCATTTTTTAAATGAATCTAGTGTGTCTCCATTGAATAGTCTTCCTGTGCCTTGTCTTGTCACACCACATGTCTCCGGCCAGCATCCTCCCTCACGCTGGCCGCCCACCTTCAATCCACATAACCTTTGCACCCATATATTCTCCTGGGAGGGTGAGGTATTTATAAAGTCACCCCCCTGCCTTCCATGTACTAGATCCTGCAGCCTGCCTCTTACATGCAGTTAGATGGCCTCTCCTTGGTGAGGCCCTGCGGCAAACGAGTCTTGTCTGCACGACCAGCGCCCCAATCCACCCCCCCGCCCTATCAAAGGCAGTTCGCACCGGGGTACTTGTGCTGCCAAGTGGAGCTGTCAGGGAGCGATAAAGGCCAAGAGGTGCCAAAGACCATGTACACTTCAAAGTGGTCTATAGAGCATGGATTGTTGTTCCCATGTCTACCTCCAGACCCCGTGTCTCCTGCCAAGCATCCCCCCTCACGCTGGACGGCCCCCTGCAATCCACATAAGTGTGTCTCCATTCACGAGTCTTCCTGTGTCTTGTCTGCACGACCAGCGCCCCAATCCACCCCCCGCCCTATCAAAGGCAGTTCGCACCGGGGTACTTGTGCTGCCAAGTGGAGCTGTCAGGGAGCGATAAAGGCCAAGAGGTGCCAAAGACCATGTACACTTCAAAGTGGTCTATAGAGCATGGGTTGTTGTTCCCATGTCTACCTCCAGACCCTGTGTCTCCTGCCAAGCATCCCCCCTCACGCTGGACGGCCCCCTGCAATCCACATTAGTGTGTCTCCATTCACGAGTCTTCCTGTGTCTTGTCTGCACGACCAGCGCCCCAATCCACCCCCCGCCCTATCAAAGGCAGTTCGCACCGGGGTACTTGTGCTGCCAAGTGGAGCTGTCAGGGAGCGATAAAGGCCAAGAGGTGCCAAAGACCATGTACACTTCAAAGTAGTCTATAGAGCATGGGTTGTTGTTCCCATGTCTACCTCCAGACCCCGTGTCTCCTGCCAAGCATCCCCCCTCACGCTGGACGGCCCCCTGCAATCCACATTAGTGTGTCTCCATTCACGAGTCTTCCTGTGTCTTGTCTGCACGACCAGCGCTCCAATCCACCCCCCGCCCTATCAAAGGCAGTTCGCACCGGGGTACTTGTGCTGCCAAGTGGAGCTGTCAGGGAGCGATAAAGGCCAAGAGGTGCCAAAGACCATGTACACTTCAAAGTGGTCTATAGAGCATGGGTTGTTGTTCCCATGTCTACCTCCAGACCCCGTGTCTCCTGCCAAGCATCCCCCCTCACGCTGGACGGCCCCCTGCAATCCGCATAATGCCACGACATATAGACGTCATTCATTCACAAACACACCCCTGTTTCGAATTCTTTATAACCCACTTCATATTTCTAATGAGCATTTCTTTGCGCTTTGCTAGTCAACCCGTGAAGGTGCTGGTTATCTGCTCTTCGTCTCTGTGAACTTCCGTGACCACTTCGAGGAAACTCGTCAGTTTGCAACCTGTGAACTGCTCCCTGTTCTACGACAAGAAACTACTCTGATCCCTGCATCTAACTGTTTGTTCGTCAAGGTAAGGCCATGTACCATAATCATTTTGCGTCCAATTTCTTTTCGTTCAAGACAGTACATGCAAGGAACTAGTCACATGTTCTGAGTCTAGTCAAATTATCTTTCTTTTTTTTTTTAAAGTTATTCAAATACTTATCCGCATGTGAATAACGTGTATAGTTCCAAGAAACAAAACGAACCTTGCATTGAACCTTTTATGTGTCATTTAATTTTTTAACACATTGGTATTCATAAAGAATTGTTGATCTTTACTTTTCAGAACTTTCCACAATGCCTGCCTGTTCCATTGGCGGTTACCCTTCGATGACCCATAATAAATCTGAAGGTACTATAATGCATGTTTTCCCTAAGACAATAGATCAGATCAGAGAATGGGTCCGATATTGCGGATATCCACCGTCTGAGCTTGAAAGTAGAGTCCTAGAAGTCTTTGCGGACAAGAGGGGTGATCGATACCGCATCTGCAGCAGGCACTTTAGCTCAGACATGTACTCCACATCAATGCTAATAAAGAAGAACACACCGCGAGCAAGGCGAAAATTGCTCTCAACCGCTATTCCCACTCTATTCGTCCACATCCCTCCACTGGTGAGTCAAGTTTACGTATTTATCTCTCGGCCTTGCGGTAGTGTGTAGCATTAGCTAACAATAATTTCCCCATTTATGTATCCACTCAATATGAAGGCGGAAGATTCTCCATCCGTGTCGTTATTGCAGTCATCAGCCACTTCAAGCGCCTATCGGGTAATCTTACTTGGCTATTCTGCCATTGACTTCTTTTAGGCATGTAAATCAACAGTTTTAATTGATCGTGTAATTATTTTACCTAATGGTACACCCTTGTACTCGTCCTCTAGTCTTTGTTTTCAGTTATAATTATTGTTATCCAAAATAATGCAAGTACTGTCTTTCAGGGAGATGCTGAGGAGTCCAACGTATTGACGACAACCGTTGATGTCACCCAGATGCTCGAGGTACGTTTCCGGACAGTTCCATCGATGGAGATCATCAGATCTTGCATTCTTGTAGCGTGATTGTTACACACAATGTTTCTTTCGTTTTTAGCCATTGATATGTCCTTCTGTCGTCGCCCTCCTATGTGTCTTCTTTTTTCAATATTGTGTTCATTACTAATGAAAGTCCTATGTTTCAGGGAGTCGATGGAGCACTAGTCCAAGAAGAAGGGGGAGCATGCAGTTACGGTTCGGCGCAACAGCTTGCAGAAGTGTGCACCGCAGTTACATCGTCCCTTGACGTTCTTATGCATTTCGAGGTATGGATACTGACAGTTCGATCAAGCGAAATCATATGACGTGATTACATCCGCTATACTTCCTTCTTTATTAACGCAAGTACTATGTTTCAGGGAGATGACGGACCTTCTACAAGAACATCACCCCTAGTAGTTGATGCAGATCTCTCGGTGGTGACACTTCCAACGATCGAGCAAATCGAATCATATTTAGATATCCATTATTTATTTTTGACAACTGATCTTTTGTGCAGGTCTATTTAGATGAGCCGTTGACGCCTGCACAAAGTTTGTTCTTTTTACCAAATAGAAACCATACTAATGCAATTACTGTGTTTCAGGGAGTTGCTGAAGCGTCATCTTCAATAATATCATCAATGGAAGTCTATGCGGAGACCGAGGTATGGATCTTGACAGTTCCATCTAACTAGATCAACAATGCGTGAATAATTGTCGTTTGAATGTTCTACACAATGCGTTCATTCGTGTTTTGCTATTGAGATGTACGTGGGTATTGGTCCCCAAGTACATTTTGTGTTTTCAATATTATTATACATACTAATGAAAGTTCTATGTTTCAGGGAGTCGATGGAGCGTCAGTGAGTGATGGATGTGCTTATCGTGAAAATATAGTTGTTGCATCGCAAGAGGAAGTGGAGACATGCACGCACGAGTCGGAGCAACAGCGTCCAGATGTTGAAGTTCGAGGCAAGAAAGTTTCAAAGAAAAGAAAGCAAAAGAAGGTTAGTGTCCTGGTCACTATATTATGTTGTTTTTCACTGTTAATAGTTCAATACTGTAAGTTGTGTTTAAACTGAACATCCCTTTTCCAATCTGTCCTCTAGTTGCGAGTGGGTGTACGAACTAGATCTACACAGACAGTGAAGCGAACGAGAGATGTTGCTTGTCAAACCTTTTGGCAGGGACTTGAGACTGGAGATGCATCGTGCCAATGGGAAGAATATGAAGTGATTGACAACGGAGCTATACCGCCACCAGCCATTGATAGTGAATGTCCTCCTGGTGGTTCGGATGCAGTCGGAGATCAATTCACAGAATCCACACCCGCAAAAACTAAGACCGCGAGAAAGTTGAAGAAATTGTTTTATTCTCCCATCGACGGAGAAGGAACAGATGTTGCAATGGAAGAGAATGTAATGGACAACAATGAAACACCATCAATATCACTGAACATAGCGGAAGACGATATCGGAGATTCTACCTTTCATGTGAGTGACATGTCCACAACGTTACAGGCCGAACCAGCTGGGATGCAGAGTGACAGTATAAGGAAAGAGGCCAAATTCATTGTATTCGATAGTTGTTTGATTGATATTAGTATTCGGTTGAAATGTGGGCATTCGGTAGGTGGGGAAGTATGTGGGGAGCCATTGATTAATGTGACTCGTGCAATTCGAGGCACTAACCTTAAAATACATGCCACCTGTACAAAATATCATCCTTTCTCATGGTCTGCACAACCCATGCTGGGACAACTGCCAGCAGGCAATCTACTTTGTGCAGCGGCTGCACTTTTTAGTGGTTCAAGTTTTAAAAAGTTAGAGTCTTTATTTCAGTTTGTGGGAATCCATTTCATTGCGAAAACTCAGTTCTACAAATACCAAACCGATTATCTATTTCCAGCCATAAGCGAAGCTTGGAGAATGGAAAAAATGTCTATTGATAGTACATTCGCGGGCAAACGGTTCAGGCTAGCCGGTGATGGACAGTGCGACAGCCCAGGATTTTCAGCCAAGTACTGCACCTACCACTTTCAGGACATGGAAAGTAAGAAAATTGTGAGTTCGGTGGTCGTGCAGGTGTCACAAAGTACATCCTCAGTGGCCATGGAGAAAGTTGGCTTTGTAGCATCATTGCAAGAACTACAATCGCGGGGAATGGTGATCGACCTGATAGCCACGGACAGACACGTTTCAATTGCCAAGACAATGAGAGAAGAGTACAAAAATATAAATCACCAATTTGACGTTTGGCATCTTGCAAAAACAATCAATAAAAAAATGTCGGCTGCAGGTAAAAAAAAAGATATGCAAGGTATTTCACAGTGGTCCAAGTCAATCAGCAACCATCTTTGGTGGAGCTCAAAAACATGTGGAGGGTCGTTGGAAATTCTACTGGAAAAATGGCGGTCAGTAATGCTTCACTGTACAAACGTTCACCATTGGAACACAAACCAACATTTTCACAATTGTGAACATGGCCATTTGTCCACAGAGGAGGCACGGAAGAAGAAGTGGTTGATTCCTTCATCACCCACTCACAAAGCCATTGAAAAGATTGTATTTGATAAAAGTATAACAAGAGATTTGAGGGGACTCACGGAATTCTGCCACACAGGAGATTTGGAGGTGTTCCACAATATGTGCCTAAAGTACAGGCCAGAACGATTGCATTTTGGCATGGAGGGCATGATAAATCGGACTCTTCTAGCGGTCTTGGCACATAACCATAATGTTGGCCGTCAACAAAGTAGGACGACCGGAACTTTAGGGACGCTTCGCTACAATAAGGCCTTCACTAAAAGAAGTAAACAATGGGTGATCAAACCAGTGTTTGAGGATATGCAATATGAGTTTATTGAGAGACTTATTGTTGATGTCCTAGATAGGCACATACACGGAGTAGTGAACGAACCTGTGCAGGGGACAACTGCATTGCCACCCAACATCGCCTCTGTTCCATGTCCACCTAAAGAAGAGCTCATTGAGAAATACACATCACGGTTTAAATGATTGTAATTTGATTGTCTGTTCTCTCGAGTCTCCTCATGTCGCTGGCCCATTGAATATGTGTATCTATGTAATGTGTAAATAAAAGTGATTGCTCAGTGTACATGCAATGTGTCTATCCAACCAAACAGTAATATAAAACATTTTTCAAAAAATATAGAATGTCTCCGTATTTATGGTTCTCTGGGGCTGCAAAGATGGAAATGCAAAGATGGAGTGTAAATTTCAAGTCCGTTGAGAAGGCCTTAGACTGAATGTAGCTAACTAGGAATGTGTGCTCGTTCAAAGTGAAGGTCAGCTGCTTTGATTTTTTGCTCGGGTGCCGGAATGGCCCACGACTCAGTATAAGGTTCTATTGTTATTTGACCTTGACAGGCCGGGACCATCCCGAAAGACTTCTTTTTGGGGTTGTGGTGCAATAACGTAAACGATAATGAATATAATTTCAGAAACGAAAGCCATTTCATGTTCGTTCATTAGAAGAAATAACGTCGGCATAGAAGGAGTGGTATTTCGGGGCTGCCCTATGCACAGACACAATGGAAAATGCAAATATAATGTAAGTAACTCTTTAGATGAGTTTATACCGCAATTTAATTACTATACAGTAGCTTTAAAGACGGGTTAAGTTGTACTTGTTCGTTCTATGTGGCATATTGTTTTGTACCGCGCACTATCTTGAGGAGAACCATCTCCTTTTACGGAAGCACCTCAAAACCTTCCTCTTTGCTTCTGCTTTCTCTCTCCCTCTCCCCTGCTACAACTGGTCCACTGTCTGCGACCTCGGTCCTGGGTCCTTCCACTCTCCACCTGCACTGCCTCCCTGTCAACCCATGCACTGGGGGACTGTCTCAGTATCCTACGCCCCCCCCCTGATGTATAATACCCAGTTTCGCTGTCCTAGCTATGAAATAATTTCCCGACCTAATATATAAAATGAATAATTTTAATAAAGATCTGATGGTGAGACTAATTTCATTTTTTATGTTTTTCAAACAGGTACATCATGCATTACTGCATGTGTCACGAGTACCAGACACCGGCGGATGGCTTTTTTAGCCGCCAGTTGCTTCTCCGCGTGAACAATGTTACCACCCTGATCATTTTATGGGACGATCGCCAAGTACAAGTATGCCCTTACGCGGTACTAACGGCTAGATGCAACATACATACCGTTGTGGTGGCCTAGTGCCTCGTTGTTGGAACAGCCATGCGATTATCAGTGCGACCGAAGAGCTTATTTTATCGTAAACCAACACCCTGTCTACTGCACACGAACATCGCTTGCCTCAAGACGAAATATTTTGGATCGAGAGCAAATAAAAATTCATTGATCTAAGACCCTGTGTACAGCAAAGGAACATCGAGTGCCTCGAAACGAACTTTTTGGAACGTGAGCAAATAAAAATGCTAATCGCTGAATATTCTCAAAACATTTGATGTCAAATAAATGTACTTTACCAAATTTACAATCTTGCGGTTTAATTTAAAAGTACAGTTTCATATTCCCAATTGTGGCGCGCTGTGTTGTGTGAGCTGATCTGTGTTGGTTTCCGGGTTCTGTGTTTAGTCGCGTAGTAGACGCCTGGGCGCGTTTGCCTACGCAGCTCAGTCACGTCACGGATAGAGGCGGGGAATATGAATGTTTTGATCAAGTCTGTTTCAGGGGCGGGGGATTTGATTTAGTGCCGCAAAAGCAGGTGAGCCAGGGCGATGCGGCAAGTGAGAGGATTATCATAAAATGGCGGATGTTTTCGAGTGCGTTAATGGACGAAAAGTCGGGTAAGGTCCATAGGAAAGTTTTCTACGATCTACCGATTTATGCTTAAAAACACATGGCCGAACCGTAGGGATAATAAAAAAAAAGTCCCGGAACACTCCTTTAAGCCCAATTTCATCTTTCGGTAAGTCACATTTTTGGCACTCGAGACTTTACTGTGTATTATTTATTTTCCTGCTATTCTCTTCAACACGGTCTTCTTAGGAAAATGCTCATTAAGAGAATTTGGCACTCTCACTCCTTGTATTGAAAGTACACTCCCACAATTTCTCCAGAGCCAGCCTCCATTGCTCACTCCCTTCAGGGAGGGTACCTTATAGGCATACTTATTAACACCGACAGAGCACTTCCTCTTCAGCAGCCGTTACACAATCTCCCCATTTGGCATCTTCCTCTTACTATCCCTTTGCTGTGCATTTATATGTAAAATTATACTCATCCTGTGCGCTCTTTGATTATTCATTGCCCTGGTTGCTGGGCCTTGCACTTTACTACTTCTCTTTTAATTCTGTGTGCTCTTTGCTTTTTCTGTGCCCTTGTTACTGGCCCAGGCACTTCTTCCTGCCTTGCTCCTTGACCTCACAGCCATTTCAACCCCCCGGGGTCTTACAGCGGGGCATAGCACCCTTCTCTTGCGCTGGGTCTTATTGGGGAACTGGTCCACCTCTTATGTCCTGGGCGATGGGACTTACTTGTTATGGGCAGTGGTTCCTCTCTCTCTTCTTCGCTGCACGCCCCCCCCCCGCCCCTGCAGCAGACTCGTCACTGTAGCTTCTTCTTCTTCCACATAGATTTGTTTCCAAGCCTCACATGGGGACCAGCTCATCGCCACTGATGTAGAGCAGCATCCTCAGGCACTTCAGGTAGGTAGGTAGCTTTATTGAGTTACATCAAGTTGCATAAGATGTCTACAGGAGAAAGCATTGGCAGCCATCACCCCGACAAGCTCACTCTAACTGACTGGGCGTGGAACCTCTACATGGAACATTCGCTCAATCATACCACAACATTATATATTACATTGGCAGGCTCATGCATCCATCCAATGCACTATACAAATACAAAGGTTATGATTTAACCAAATGACAATAATCAATAAAATAAAAAAAATAAAAAAATACCCAAAGGATCCCCTACAGGCTTGAGCGCCATCTTTAAAAAGTGAACACTGTCCCTCTTTGCCAGCATATTTGATGCCATAATTACTACAAATGCACACCTACCCCAGTAAGGCCAGGATGACTGGATGCGCTAAAAAAGAGGCACTTGCACAGTGTGCACCGTAAATGTGTGGGCCCTTCTACTACCGCATATTGGCAAAGTTTTATACAGCAATTATATGCATTTTTAACCGAGGGACCATCAATAAAGTACGGAAATATCGGGGCCCACTGCATCTTCGGTTCCCCCACAATGTGAGTGACTTCACATCAGACGGGGGAGTTAGAAGTGATATCCAACAAACTCGCAGAGGCATTTAAATAGGGCAACAATGTACAAACATGCCCCATTGCTGCAAGACTGTATTAACCACACACCGTAAATTCTCAGGTAGATGCAGCCAAGTAGATATATGCAAAGATCCAAATCAATGTAGACCAGGAAGTCCCATCAGATCAACAGTGCTGGCGAACTCTTGTTAAGGCCTCTGGTGACCGTGTTAAGTTCTTTAGGTTACCCGGTTAAAAGTAGCTGTCCCTCCTCTTAGCGAGGTTAATACAAGGATGCCCTTTTCTTGAGATTTTCACATGTGAGAGGAATACAGATCTCAGCAAGGACACTTTATTCAATGAGCAACTTTAACTGCTA
The DNA here is from genome assembly GCF_040938575.1 of Ambystoma mexicanum. NCBI lineage: Eukaryota > Metazoa > Chordata > Amphibia > Caudata > Ambystomatidae > Ambystoma > Ambystoma mexicanum. The sequence continues at coordinate 916,022,644 of NC_090928.1, read as the reverse complement.
TCGGAAATGAATGTGTGAGTTTGATTGTGGGCTCTCTAGTGTTTAAGTATCACTGTATCACTGTACACGAGTACAAGAATTGGTATCATTGCTCACAGAGTTAAGGTTCAGCAATATTGTGAGCTGCATGTGTCTTTCTAAGTAACCCATGTAATTTTGTGTTTTCAATAGGGTGTTTGTAATTTAATAAGTAGAATTTAGAAGTAGAAATTAATTTTTAAAAGCGTATGGTGGCAAATATTTCCATACAACTTTAGAAATAAATGTCATTTCTTCCAATCAAATTTCCAATTTCATTGTTGCCAAACTGGATTTTAAGGGGCACGGATATTGTTAGCCAAACTTTGTATCGAAAGCCCCTTCCCCCTTAAAATGTTCATACATTTTCCCAAACCAATTAACTGATATGTCTCTAAAAATGGCAACCCAGTTTGTCGGGTCAGTTAAACAACTGCCCATGGTAAATTTGGTGAAACTGGTGCAGTTAATTTTGAGAAATCTACATCAAATAAACAATAACCTATAAGACAATTCACTGAGGTCAACTGACAACTTTTTATTTTTTTATTTGTATTCTTTATAGCACAAACCTAGCCCATTGGCAGCTGAGCACTTTACAGAGTTCAGGAGAAGCCAGAGACTAACTTTGAGCAAGCAATTCTAACAGTAACACAGTACTATGGGGTATTGTCGGTGTTTCAGTCTTGTGAGAGTTAACGATGAAAGATCCATGTCTTCACAATTCTGCAGAACTGCATGATGGAAGGGGCAGTATGAACCTCCAGGCCGAGTGAGTTCCAGGGAGGTGGGGCATAGCAGGAGAAGGACCACTTTCTGGTCCTTTCCTTATGAGTAAGCATGGACTCTAACCTTTTGATATTCAAGCTACGGGAGGTGCAGGAACCTCCTGAGATACAGAGTTTGCCTGCCAGGTAAGGTGCGGTTCGGTTGGAAACTGCTTTGCATGTGATCGCTTAGGATGGGGGTTATGGGGTCGAATCTGTGGGCACCCACGATAAGACTGGCTTACCATGGTGGGCAGCTTTGAGGGGAGCCAGGTACGTGGCTGTGAGCCCAGCAATGAGGGCATTATCCCCGTCAATGTGTGAGATGACCAGTGCATGGACTACTGTTCGGAAGTTAGGAGGGGGGGTGAAGGGTTTGATTTTCCTAAGTGTGAAGATTTGGAGCCAGGCGGTTTGGGTTTTTGGAGGGAGACACCACTATCGACAATGAAGCCTAGAGATTTGAATGAGTTGGTCAGCTTGGGGGCGATTCCATCTAGGTTCATATTATCGAGACAGTTTTGGACGATCTGTTGTTTGGAGGGGTGGCCGATAAGGACATACTCAGTTTTGGTGGGGTTGGGTTTTAGGTATGAGGATGACATCCAGGTCTGGATGGTGTCCAACTGCAGCAGAGACAAGAGATGTCTTGAAGCCCAGTAACCTTAAAGTACAGCTGTGTCAATGGAGATGCTGAGATCATTTAAGAGATGTCCCAGGGGCTCCATGTAAAGGTTGGAGATAATGGGTGAGTGAATGGAGCCCTGTGGTACGCCGCAAGATACCGGTAGGTGTTTGGATCTGAACTACCCCATTTGGACGGCTTGGAATCTGTTGACAAGGTTTGAGGAGAAAAAATCAAGGACTTTTCCTGTGAGGCTCATTCTGGTGGTGAGGATCGAGATGAGCGTGGGATGGCTGACCGTGTTGAATGCTGCTGAAAGGTCAAGTAGGACCAGGAGGCAGGCGTCACCTTGGTCCGTGAGATGTAGTGCGTCATCTGTAACATGAATTGTGGCAGTTTCTGTGCTACATTTGGGGCGGAACCAAGATTGGTAGTCACGGAGGAGGCCGAGTTGGTCAATTTCTCCAGCAATTGATTGGCTACAGCCTTTTCGATGAGTTTCCCTACGAAAGGGAGGCTTGTGATGGGTCTGTAGTTTCTAGGTCATTAGGATCGATTGAGGGATTTTTCAAGAAGGGACAGAGCTGCCCTGTTTTTAAAGAGTCCAGGAAGGAGCCTTCAGTGAGAGAGGTATTGATGATAAAAAGGAGTGTGTTGAGGGCCCAGCTTTGGAGCTGTTTGATGATGGAGGTTGGGAGAAGATAGTTCAAGTAGGCTGTGGGTTTGAGGGATGCAAGGGTGTCAAAGAGGTCCTTAATGGTGAGAGGGGTGAAATCTAACCAAGCAGGGAGTTCTCAGTGCGGGGTGGCGGGTGGCTCCTTGGAGGCCTTTGCAGAGTTGATAAACTCCCTGATTTTGGAAAAAGCTGTTAATGCTATTGCATTCCTCCTGTGAAGCCAGGACCTCAGGGTCCAGGGTAGGCCTGATGCAGTGTCTGACAATGGTGAAGAAAGTTCTGCTCCTGTTAGGGGCACCCTCAATTACGGTGGCATAATATGCTGTTTTTGCAGTGGTAATCAGATTTTTGCACAAGGTTTGCACGGTTTTGAATGAGAGGAGATCCTCTGGATGGCAGTGTTTACACCACCGTTTTTCCACCAGCCTGAATGCCCTTTTGTTGGCCCCTGAGGTCAGGTGTGTAGGGGACAGATGGTCTGGCCTTGATCTGTGTGGTCTTTAGCGGGTGGGAGTGTTAACCAAGACAGTGGCAGCAAGAAAGAAGGCTTCAAGGAGGTCCACAGCATGTCCGGTTGAGGTCCCCAGGGAAGTGTTTGAAGTAGCAACGGGTGATCTCAGGGCATTTTAAATGTTACACAGTATCTGCCAAACTTGAAGGTTTGTGAAGTTTGGTGATAATCTGTCCAAGATTTCAAATGTTAAAGGGACGGAACAAATCCACTTTCTAAGCTAATACAATTCTAAGTGTAACTATCCTTCAGTTGCATACATTCAGATTTTCAGATTTACCAGGTGTTATATATCAATCTACACATTCATACAAAGATGACACTGGGCCTGGCTCTCACGTCTTACTCTGTTATTTTCCCAAGGCTAACTATCAACCATCTCTCCCACCCCTTCCTCCCTACGCCCTCAGTCCCCCAGCGTGCTGTCGAGTTCCCCTTCCTTAAAGGGGCTGTGTTCTACTCTGCCACAACACCCACCTCTTACTTATCATAGGAGTTCACATCCTACATCTTTTCAATAAGACGTGGGGGTTTGCGGATGATTCTCTGAGGGCGACCAGTTGCCCCATGGGTTTCTTCATCGGGTGGTCGAGGTGGGGGATCCTCAGGTGGCATGATGCTGGGTTCTTCTTCTTCCTCGACATGTGTTTCTTCCTCCGGGTCCTCTTGAAACAACTTGCAAAAGAATGAGGCATTCCAAGTTATTTCTCCATAATACCCTAGAGCTGTAATCATTGGTCCTTTGACCTCTGTGACCATCAGCGGTTCTGGTTTATATCTGGTGTCCATCTTCCTGCATTGCTTCTGTTGAACTAGTACAGTCTCACCCACTGGTATTTGGTGTTCTTTGGCTTTTCCCTTGTGATCTGTTCATTCTTTGGCTTTCCTTCTTTTCTCACCATCCCTTTCTCTAATCGCCACGGGTATAGTCTTCCAGCTGGGGAAGCCGGGTTCTCGGTTTGTATTGTATCATGAGTTCAATGGGAGTGTGTCTGGTCGCCTGATGCAGTGTATTCCGGTAACTCCTCAACATTTGGGAGATTGCTTGTGGCATGGACATGAGATCTGTGGCTGCCTTCTGCCGTGTTCGTTTTATTGTGGCCATGAAGTGCTCCACCATGCCATTGGCCTGTGGCCATAAGGGCGTAATCTTTTGGTGGTGGAACCCAGATGTGCTGCAAACCTCTTGAACTCCTGTACCTGGAAAGGTGGGCCATTGTCTGTTTTGACTATGTTAGGAACACCCCATTCACTGAATAATTCATCTACCACTGTCACCACATGGTGGTATTCTGTGGACAAGACGTGTTTGAGCATGGGAAACCGGGAATATTCATCTATGGTTACCAGCAGGTGACCTCCTTCTTCTAGTGGCCCATAAAGGTCCATTGTCACTCTCTGCCAGGGCCCATCGAGCATCAGGAATATTTGGAGTGGGCATGGAGGCCTGTTTGATTCAGTCCCTTGACAGGCCACGCAGTGTTTCAGGGTATCTTCCACTATCGTGTCTGTCTGTGGAAACCACTCCTGATTCCTTAGAATTCTTTTTTGTATTTTCCCCTATGTCCTTCGTACGTTATGATGACAAGGGCCTTCCTCAGGCTCTTTGGGGCCACCAGTCGATTGCCTCTGAGCAGTATCCCTTGACCCGTTGTGGCCAGTTCACTTTGTACCCTTGCTAATCTCTGTAAGTCTCTCCTCTCCACCTCCCTGTTTTCAAAACGTTCCATGGCTTGGTGTCGACACCTGTTGGCGTTGGTGAGCTGAATGGCCACTTGAATGGCGGGGTCAGCCTTGCTCCTATCAGCAAATAGTTCTCTCGTTATGGCTGGGGAAGGGCATTTAGAGATAGTTATGCAATATATGACTCTGCCTCCAGTTGCATTGCACTCTCAGATGTCCCACCAGGATGTCGTGAGGGATAGTCCGCAGGGTTAGCCTCTCCCCCCGGTTTGCGAACTATGGTGTAATTGTATTCTTGTAGCAGATACCCTTACGCTCTTTGAGAGGAGGCATCTTAATCCTGGGATTTCCAAAAGAGACAGGAGGGCTTGGTGATCCGTAATGAGGACAAATGTTCTTCCAATGACAAAGTGGTGAAATGTCTCACATGCCCCGACCGCAGCGAGGCTCGCACATTTGGTCTGTGAATATGCTTGCTCAACAATGCTTAGAGCTCTGCTGGCATACTCTACAATGTGCTTGTCAGACTTCCCTTTCGGATCTGTTTGGGTTAGTATAGCCCCCAGCCATACCGGACTGACATCCACCGTAACTTCAGTGTCCCAGTCAGGGTCGAAGTATGCGAGTTGGCAGTCACTGGCCAGGTCACTCTTGATCGCATCGAAGGCTGTTTGACAGGTTGTCTGAATGGGTTGGTCAGCGTTGTGTAGTTTGGCGGGTAACAGGCGCAGTAGCCCGCCATTGCTAGGAAGAACTGTAGTTGTGTGACATCTTGTAGGGCCTTCAAATTTACAATGGCATTGACCTTTTCAGTATCCACTCTTATCCCCTTGTCGGAAAATATGTGTCCAAAGAAGCACAAACTGCGCCTGCTGACAGCACTTTTTGGAGCATTGAGGGTGAGACCACTGTTTTTCAGAATGGTGCAGACTTGCCGCAGTGTTTCATCATGTTGTTCTTGGTTAATGCCGAATATCAAGATGTTATTGCTGTAATTGAAAGCATTTGTGACTGGTGCGATGAGTCGTTTTATAGTCTCCTGAAATATTTCAGCAGCTGAGGATATGCCAAAGTTAAGGCATTTATAATGAAAAAGACCCTCATGTGTAGTGAACATGGTGATGGGTCTGGATGTGGGTCAATCACTAGCGGGTGATATCCTTGGTTCAAATCCAACTTTGAGAATCGGGTGGCTTGGTTAAGTCTTACTTTCATGTCCTCAATGTTGGGTCCAGGGTGCCTCTTCCTGTGAATCACAGTGTTAGGGATATGCATATCCACGCCGAGGCATCAACTCGCTAGATAATGTCATTTTCAAGTGATAGTTGTAGCTCATGTGAAACTCTGGCTTGTAGATGAAACCCTATTTACCAGGGATGCTGCGGCACAGGGCGTACAGTGGGATCAATGTGTAGCTGTATGACTGTGTCCTTTAACATGCCGACACCTTGGAACAACTTTGGGAATGCATCTTTCAGTTCACCAATGTCTAGATCCCTTTGTGACAGGGCCCACAGAGTTTGAGATTGCGGGGGAAATCCTTGTATTGTTTCGGATTGGTCTTAATGAATATCAATGAGATGTAGCTCAGTGGCAGTTTTGCAGCTAAGAAGGCATCTCTCTGCTGCTGGGCTGTTTATGACATGCATTGTGACAGAAATGCGTTGTCCTCTGTGAACCAAGTCACAAAAGAATTTTCCTTTAGATTGCAAAGGTGGGGTTTCAACCCACTGGAAGATCTGGGCTCGTGATGGTTACAGAGGGTATGTGTTTGCTATGGTGCCATAACTTTTCTCATTTATTACATTTACAGTGGCTCCTGTGTCAAAAAGGAGCAGGGTATGCTGTCCTCCTATGTGCACTGTCACTCTTGGAGCAGTACTACCATCCGAAGTGTCATAAATGAGTCTGACATATTCTCTACTGTACCTATCATACTCATAGTATTGTTCTGTATTTGAGTGTTCCTCATCAACCGGAGGGTTTTCATAGGGGTCTTCCATAACCATCTCTCTCCTTTGTCCTTGATCCTCTCCTTGGTATGATTGTAGATTAAGATTGTGTTCTGGTAACTCCAATGGTCTCCCAGATGTCTCGATTTGCATGTTTCCTACTGCTCTTATGAATCCCAGCTGTGCCTGGTACATTGTTGTATTCCTATTAAGAATGGGTCTCGTGCCGTCTCTTCTCGGTAAGGCTGTGCATTAGAAGGTCTTGGTATGTCATATCTTTTATTATGTAACGACAGCGGATTGGGTCTGTTTCCCAATAGTAAAGGAGCTTTTCCTCTGCACACGATCTGAAAATGGTTCTCTTGTCCACACCGCATGCACATTTGACCAAGAGCTGGGCATTGGCCTTCATACGGAAATTCAAGCCTGCATCAATAACATTGCCTCTGAGGCAGGTTTCTGCGGTTGCCGTACCATGTGTCCTGATGGGCTGGCATGCTTGGGTACCGTGATTGCCCTTGTATGTAGGGTTGCATGGTGGCTATGGTGTCCACTTCCTTTGGATTATCAATGTTAGCTGCTTGTGTATCGACTCTTTCGTATATCCATGCTAGCTCTAGGACTTCCTTCGAGGGAAGGGTTTTATTAGGAGGTGTTTCTGAAATTGCATGAAATGATATAGACCCTTCAATCACTCTCAGTCCAATTGCTTCATCATCATTGAAGCTTGCAAATTCACAGTGTGTAATCTTCATTTGTAAGCATAAAACAAACTGGGTAATGGTTTAATGGGGTGCCTGTGTGCATTGGTTAAATATATAATGCTCGTAGTCCTGATTGCGATGGACTACCAGTTGTTCACTGATGGCAGTAGTTAAGAGCTGCTATGTTGTTCTTTCTTAAATCGTGATGGGTTTAATGACGCTTTTCACCTCTTTCCCCACTAAATTTGTGAATATGTCCTGCTTATTTGGCACATCTTGGTTCCCTACTGCTCTTAAGAATTCCTCAAATTCATCTATCCATTCTGGCCATCGCTGCCCTTGATCTTCTTTTGGTTCAAGGATGAATGGATTAGGGTGGTGTAGGTAGCTTGTTAGGAAAGATTTCATAATTGTATGTAAGTTTCCCTGCATGTGTCAACCCCCAAACTTTTTGCTGCTGTTTTAACACCCATGACTGACTTTGCCAGAGAAGCACAGCCCTCAGCTGCACTCTTCTGGGCTTTCGCTCACTTTTTATGGAGAAACTGACATGCCCTTAAGACAGTCAGTACTGGGAAACTTTGTTTCCCTTAGTCCTTTCCTCATGTTGCAGCTTTTGTGCAACATGTAACAAGTGTGCAATGTAACTTACCTTACAGCACACCTGGGTCTCTAGTCATTCCAAAGGTCCTAGAAACTCTCGCTGGACTTTTTATGAACTGTGCAGATGTGTCTCGGACAGGACTGGTGGCAGCTATCGTTTTCATATATTTTTAACCATTTCTTGCCATGTTAACCGCGTTTACTGTGTTTGGCATGAATAGGTGGCCTGGCTCCAAAATGGCCATGCCACAAGGTTCTTTGTCCGGTCCGTGGGCCATCTTGCCCCTTCAACTTCCCCAGGTCGAGTCGACCCGGGTCAGTCCTTATTTGGTGATGCACTTTCCCGCGAAGCCCAATGCTTTTGTGGGCTTCTGCATGCCTTGTGTGTGTGCCTCCAGGATGTGGGCTTTGATGTCTGTTCTCAATACACATCCTGGGTGCCAGAGAATCTGGAGTGCCCTGAATGCCTGGGATCACTGTGATTGGTCCACGTATGGAGTGAGTGTTTGTGAGCAGATCTCCCATTGGGTCCTCTCCGTTTTGGCGAAAAGGGAACTTTGGATAAGAGGAGGCTGAAAACACCACTACCATGTCGATCTCCTGAGTTCACACCGAACAAGGGAAAAGGAGCCAATTATCCTGCAACAAGAAACCGAGTCAAGGAACTGCTGGTGACCCGCTGGTAGGTTTGGCACCCTGAGCCCGCTGTCGTCCCATGGGACCCCTCTGCATCTGATCGTCCTAGAAGGTCTGCGAAGATGCTTCGACCCATTGGAATAGTGGGATCAACTATGCTCGGCACCTTCAACAAACCCTGCAAGTAAGCCTCTTCGGAAGTGTCCCTGGGCCAACCAGTGGGCTGACCAGCTTACACAGGACGTTTGCTCTGTTACCCCCACTGTTTCGAGGAGGCCCTCAAAACTTGGAATACTGCTTGCTCTGTGTCCACAGCACCCTCACACCGAATTTCGTACACTTTGAAGTGAGACAAGTCCGCCCGGACCAGAGTAATCGCGGTTACCATGTTGCCCTGCTGTGGCAACAACCTGTGCAAGTTTGCTACCTTTGTGACCCTCTTGTCCCTGAAGCCTGCTGCAGTGGAATTGGGCTGATTCCTCCACCCAGAGCGGAGAAATCACCACTGTTCCATTTGGGAATCCTCGCTGTATCTCGGGAACTACACGGTGTCAAGACATCCTGTTTGTGCATTCAAACCTGCCAGCCAAGTGGACTGTACTGACAAAGTTTGGGTCTGCCTGCGTTGGGGACTGGTGAGTAGTCCTTACCCCAACCGAAGGCCCTTAGTGCAGGAGCCCATTTTTACGCACAAAGTGGCCCATGAGGGCCCCTTTCCTTTCCACAGTTATTGCGAAATAGCGACTCCATCCCCCACTCTCAAACTGCCTCCGACCTCAAGAGGAGGTCCTGCTTGAATAGTGGGAACTTGTTCTTCATCGCCTTATCTACCTTCCTGAGCTGCTAGAGACCCTATTTTGTCCATTGGCACTAGCGCGTGCAGGCATTATTGAGCATAAGGCTCCTCTCTTCGTACGGCTTGGACTGCCTCTTAGTTAGGTGTATTCTGAATGTAGAACTGGGTCTAAAAGATTACTTGCACTGCCTGTTTTCCTCCCCATCTAGGTGGTCTACATATTTTGTGCTTTTAACCCCCTACACCCCATTGGTCTTGTATATATATATTGTGTTGATAATGATGTATTGGTTTAGGTTATTGTTACTGTGATTCTTTGCTATGGTCTATGTTACAAATGTGTCTATATTTTTAATATAACACCTGTCTGGAGTAATTTGTAAGTGTCCTTGCTTTGTGTTCTCATTGAGGTCTTTCAGTCACCTTCACCCCTCCTGAGACTTAGTCTTGACCGCCTGCCATAGCTACCCTGATTGGTCCGGCTTGTCCAGAGGTTACCCTGTTCCAAGAAACTAGGTTGGCCTTCTGAACCTCTGCCCCTCCAGGTCAGAGTTCCGAAATCCTTCTTAACAGTAGCTAACTGGGTTTGTGGGACCTGCCCCGCCACATTTTGAGCTGGTACTTCATCTCCACCCGCACCATGAAGAGACATGGATGCCTGTCTCCGTGTTGTGATGAGCCCACCCCTCTTTCCTGTGTTTCCTGGATGCGTGTGTGTCTTGCTCCCGGTTTACACCAGAGGTATGATTTGTGAAGATCATCAGTTGCACTTGTGCGTTGTTTAAGGCTGTTGGTTCACCTGCTCTATTTTCTGTTTTTTCTGTTGGGTGTGTAGATGCTTTATTGTTCTGCACGTTTTAATGTGTGCGATATTCACCAGTTTATGCACCTTTATATGTCTATATCAGCCGTTCGGATGTGCAATTATATTTTACACGTGACACTCTCCCTGATGGGCATTATTATGATATACTATAGTCCTCGATTTCAAGTGGGGATATGTAATATGACTCCTCGCTTTCAAATGCCTCTCTCACTGGTGAGCTTTATTACGGTATAACATAGCCCTCGCTTTCAAGTGGGCTTATGCAGTTTTCTTGGTGTGCGCAGCATTTTCTGGGTGGGTGGGGCTTGCGCAGCGCTTCTTACCACCTATCTGAGGCTGTTTTTCTCCCTCACGTGGCAGTACTTGCACTCCCCGTCGCATTACCTCACTGTGACTGGCAGCCATCTTCTTCAGAAGGTCCATCATCTGTTGGCTTCGTCCTGAAGCTTTCTCCTCACTGTTGATCACCTCCGCTTCACCTGCAGTCCTCCTTACTGCTTTCCGGAGCCTTCACCGCGACCTCCTCCTCAGGTCGTTTCGTCTGCTTCTGCCTTTTGCGACTCTCCCTCGTAGCTTCTGCTAGCGTCAGCTGCCTCCAGAGGCTGTGCTTTCTCCGACCTCCTCCGTAGGTCAATAATCGTCCTGTGGCCACTACCGCAGGCCACAACTGTTCTGCCGGCCTCCTCCGTCACCCGGAGCACTTGTGTGTTGCTCGTGGGCAGGCCAATGTTCTTCCCTTAACTGTGTCCCCTCCTCCACAGGACAGCAGGTATGGGCTGTGGACTCTTCACCAGTTGTTATATATCAATCTACAAATTCATACAAATATGACACTGGGGCTGGCTCTCACATCTTACTCCTTTATTTTCCTCAAGTTAACTGTCAATCATCTCTCCCGCCTGCCTCTTCCTCCCTCCACCCTTCAGTCCCCCTCCGCAGTGTCCAGTTCCCCTTCCTTAAAGGGGCCATGTGCTACTCTGCCACAACACCAGGTTCCTTGTGGTAGTGACCTACAGTTAAAAAGAAATCCCTGGTATGAAACAGAAACAAAGGTCTCATGCTCTGTGCATGTAAAGGGTAGAGGCTACCCAAGGCTATGTTTAAGGCTGGTAAGGTTTATCTTTATCTTGGTAAAGTGACTCATTGCTATGTCAGTGATTTGTGATTGCTCCATTATTTGTGACATAATACCTGAGGCTGTCACCTTCTCCCGTTGGTAACATCATGTCTGTCCCCGTTATTAGATACACGTGCAGCAAGAGATTTCAACACGTGCTGCATTTCTGTTAGCACTCGCTGCAGTGTGCCGCTTACCAGCACCAGGCTCGAGTAACTAAAGTGCTTTCTTCTTGGTAAACAAGCGGGTGTGGTGAGGGCAAATATGATTACCAGGAATACAAATTTAAAAAAATACCACAAAAACAGCAAAGGGAGCTGAACAAGATCCCTTTTTCGACGTCTATGGTGGCCAAGAAAAGTAGGAATGCCACTTTGTAGACAAAGCAATGTAACAGAGAAAGAGGAAAGGAAGGGGTGGTGCAAACAATTATTAATAGGCATGGAAACTGTTATTGCTTTCTGCCATGGAAACCAATGAGGGTTTTTGGACTAACTTTAGAAATCAGGAGTTTGATTGTAGGTAGTTAGGGTCTCTGTGTGTCGTGGAAGCTGCAGTGCCTGTGCAGAATTCCTGGGAGCATACGTCATATCAATTGTACATGACTTCATTGGCCCTCATTAGGACCCTGGCGCTAAGTGTTTAACAGCGCCGTAAAAGGCTGCGGTGCCGTTAAACACTTAGCGCCTTGCTACGAGGTCCCTTTGCGGGACCCAACCTGAACGGCTGGTCTAGACCAGCCGTTAAAGTAGGGACCCGCAAAGGGACCTTGGTGCTAAGTACTTAGCGCTTTCCCCAGTCCCATTGAGCCCTATGGGGCAAAAATGGGAATGGGGAAGGGCCAATGTTCAATGGGGAATTACCGGCCCGCCAACCTTGGAATGGGGTGGTAATTCCCCATTGAACATTGGCGGACTCGTTACGATACCGGCACCAACCATGGTGCTAATAACGCCATGGTTTAGCGCCAGGCTTACAAAAAATAAATACACATAAAACCGGACATTTCTTTTCCAGGCTCATGCTGAAGTAATCCTTGTGAAAATTCCCTGGCTTGTGTTCACCCCTAGCAATCATGAACTGGAGGCAGGCACGGAGGTGAGTTATTAGAGGAAAGAGGCAGGTGGAGCGGCAGTATCTCCCCTGCATGTGCATAGAGACTGTGGGCCTCATTATGACCCAGGCGCTAAGTGTTTAACGGCGCCATAAAAGGCTGCGGCGCCGTTAAACACTTAGCGCCTAATTACGAGGTCCCTTTGCGGGACCCGACCTTAACGGCTGGTCTAGACCAGCCGTTAAAGTAGGGGCCCGCAAAGGGACTCTCGAGGTAAGTACGGTACCGCAATTTGCGGTACCGTACTTACCGCCTTCCCCATTCCCATTATGCCCTATAGGGCAAAAATGGGAATGGGGAAGGGCCATGGTGGCATGGGGAATTACCGCCCCGCGAACCTTGGAATGGGGTGGTAATTCCCCATTCCGCCATGGCGGACTCCGGCATCGACCATGGTGCTAATAGCACCATGGTTTTCCGCCGGAGTCCTAATGAGGGCCAGTGCCTGTAACGTTAGTGGGAGATATCAAGTTTGGGTGAATTTCATGATTAGGTGGCTCACTGCAGTGGTATGATATGATATGATAGGATATTTATAACGAGCTTAATACCCAGAGGTTTCTAAGCGCAGACCCGGGGATCAAACCTGTGTTGCTCCGTATTGTCTTGTTTCCATGGCGAGCACGTTGCCCATGAGCTATCCTCCCAGGTCACACATGTAAACAAACTAGCTTTATGCATTCCGCTCCTGTGCTTTTTCGGGGCCAACATGGCGTAATCTCCACAAATATGTGTCTGTTAGCCAAGGATATGGTTGTCCTTGTGCCAATTCAGTGCCACCAACCCATGCCTTTAATTCTGGGCGATATCATGTTAAAATGTGAAGCTTAATACGTGAGGCTCAGGCCCAAGTTCGAACCCACCCTAGCTCACCCCTGCGTCCAAGCTCACTCCTGATGCCCCCAACCAACCTAGATTCCCCTTGCCAACCTTGCTCATCCCTGCCCCTACAGACCCACACTCCCTAGCTCACTCATCCTTCCCCCATCCAATAAAGCTCACTCCAGTACCCGAATACCCAATCCAGTACAACATGCTGGAGTTGGGGGGTGCTGTAGTGACCCATGGTGGGTGGGTGGGTGATTAGGTGAACTGCCCATTCTCCTTTACTTACACCCCTTGGACAGTGCCACCCAATGTTCCTCCATCCAACTCTGGCCGGGTGACACATGTGCAAGTTAGCGGCAAAAACAATTCCTTTGACTGCAGTGATCAGAGGTCTTTTGACTGTGTCTGTCACATTTTGAATGTTTTCAAAATCTAACTTGAGGGAATTTTTTAACTTTTAAAGTCATTAGCTCAACGTCCCTTTTCCTATTGCCACTACTTGCACTATGAGACTCCCTGCCTCCATGACAGTAAACCTTCAAAATGTTTTCTTCGTCATGGCTCTACCCCTCTTGCATAGTTCATAAAGCCCCATGTCACCCTTAATGCCTTATTTATTTTGCTTCCTGCCCTTGGCAGGAGACCCCCCCCCCCGCTGCTCGGCTTCATACAGCTTCGCATCCCTTTCCTGGCAGGCTCCAGGGGGCAACGAGGAATCTCCCCTGCATGGGCCCTGGGAGTAATGCTACTGGCCTCTGGGCAGGGCTGTGGGATGCGAGGAGGGGGTGGTTATGTATCATCCACATTAAATGGCCTGACATAATCACCATTTGGTGGGCTGTTGTGGGGTGCAGGTGATGGATCCGGCACACCCCGATTCCAGGGACAGTACTCAGAATGGATAGTATTCAGTGCCCAGAGAGGTGAGGATAGGAGAGGCAAGGAATGGTTTACACTATGGACCCTTTACCAGATTGATTAGGCTGCATCAGTGGTGTACTTGCATGTGTACGTCATCCTTTAAATTCCCGATCTGTACTGAACGGTTAATAATAAGTGAGCTTGCAATACCTACAAGCAGAATGAGCAAAGCATCACAGAAAAGGAAACATGTGGGGCCTGGGCTCTCCTCCAGCTCCACTTCTTCCTCCTTCAGAGAGGTGGAAAAGAAAGGGCAGCAAAGCAGCTTGATGGTCAGTTGGTGATCATGTCTGGGATTCAGCAAGGTCCGTTCCTCTAATTGTATTGTGCTTTAGACCAGCAGCACAGAGCTCACTGTAGCAGTGGATGCTCTCTGGAGTGAGTGGAGCTCTTGTACCGAATCGGTGCCTTGTTTGTGGAGGCCTGACTGGGGTTTTTCACCCTGCACCATCGGGGGCTTGATAGAGGACTGGGGTGAGACAAACTCCACCAGTGGTGGCTCCCCTGTGACTTGGCAGCCTGATGTATAAGCGGATCAGCGGTAAGGGAGGTGGACCATGAGTGGTTGTGATTGAGAATCTTTAGAATTCAAAATCTATTTCATTCCTTAGCTATTTCATTCCTTGACTCTAGTACCACTATTTGTCTACTCTTGTCAGTCATGCAGCGTGCAGTCAGAGAAGGATGCCTAAGTAGGTGAAGAGTGTATTCTTTAGCTGGTGGCCTGCGAGGAGATCTCTTTTGAGGTGCGAGGCATGCTCCTCACTTGGTGATGACTGTGTGGGCACCATAAGTAACATTCTCATATATTGACTATTTTTTCTTAGTTATTTACTGGAATGCTATAAAGCATGTAACACCTAAGTGCTGGATACATGTTTGATTGCAGAGGATTCTATGCAATCATGAGGTCTGGCTGGCGATGGGTGAAAGAACTGAAGTTGCTCAACTCCTGTGGTTGCTCCCAGGAATGAACATTTCTGACATGGAGTCTGGTCAGCCTCTGAGCTCTGAATCCACCCCCTTCAGTGTGATGCCTTCCAATAACATCTCAGTGGTGTGTAATGGGGGGAATGAAACTGCGGGGAGAACCTTTATAATCAACTTGACTGTAAACAATGGAGTTGTAGCAGGGCAATTGGACATTGCTGGATTGCCCATCGATGATTTGTTTGTGATAGAAGATCAGCTACATACCTCAAAATTATTTCCAAATGGTCCCACTTGCTCTAAACTGTGTGGCACATTGCAAAAGAAGATAAAGAATTGTTTTCCAATAGTGGGAACTATCATAGAAATATGCTTGAATAATAATCTTCGACCACTGGCTCAGGGGGAATCAAATTTTATTAGCGATGGCAGTCTGTTGGAAATAGATCTTAATACAAATAAAGTTACCTGCACCTGGAAGTGTGAGGAACCAAGAGGGTGGGGCATTGGTGTCCGATGTGCCCCATCTGGACCTGGATGACATTACCTCTTTTATCACAGAGCATCCAACCTCCCCAATTAATAGTGCCAAATCAATAGAATATCAAATGTCTGATCAGGTCCTACGTCATACTCCCCATGAGTTAGATAATAGAGTAAAATTAACAGCACCATCCTTTTCAGCTTTGAATTTGGTCCTGAATTCATCTGTCAGCTTATTTGACAATATTAAGGTGTACATGTCGATGCATACTATACTATTGAGTGAGATCAAATTACGCTGCAAATGTTGCAAGAATTGCTGCATGCCAAAGAGAAAGATGTGTAGTTGTGATTGAGAAGTTTTAGAACTCAAATGCTATTTCATTCCTTTGCTCGAGCTCCTTTTATTCTTGTACCCCTATTTGTCTACTCTCTACAGTCGTGCGGTGTGCAGTCAGAGAAGGGTGTCTAACTAGGTGGGGGTGAAGTAGGCAGCTTTTTAGCCTGAACCTGCATTCAACAGAGAACGAAGCTGAGAGGTTTCTAGCAAGTATTAATGGTGCTAATCTTGGGGGGCATACTGGTCCTAATGGCTCACCTCCTGGAAATTCATCTATAGTTTTATCACAAAAGAAAAGAGGCTTTTAGTCATACACTGCCCCAGTCTAATGATGTTGTCAATGTTGATTTAATAGGGCCCGATGAGCCTGTTGCTTCGGGCAAGATATAGGATTTTAAAATGCTTGAGACCATTTTTAATTTAGAAAAGAAACAGACTGCTCGTATTAATGATCCTGAAGCCTCATCTAGTGCTCAGACTCATTCTACGATTCCGGATCAGGTGTTGCCTTCGACAGTTGAGGAGCTGTCTTCAACAGGTGATATTCCCTGTTTGCGTGTATCTAAAAATATGAAATTGGGTATAAATATTCAGTCCTGCATGGATCAGGCCGCTCAGCAAACTCAAACGAGTCTTGGAACTAAAGATCTTGTTCCTCATCCACTCTGGAATCCCTCTCAATCCCAGTTGCCCTTGAAAATAAATGTATTTCCAGATCGAAGAGATAACAAGTGGGCATTGGAGGAGATTTCGCCCAATCATCTGATCTTGCAGTTTAAAGTCAAGTCTGATGTTTCTGTTATACTAAATAGAGCTAATGTATTAGGCCTATTCCACAATGTGCCATCACTGTGTCTTCTATCTTCAAGAGACAGGGTATGGCTACTTTTTGATGAAGAGTGGAATGATATTGTGAAATTGTGCTTTAAATCATCACTGGTAAAATTGCTTCTGGAGGAAGCTAGAGCAATCTATAAACTGGGTTATTATATACGTCCAAGAAAATTGAATAGAATTGAATGTGGGCATATATTTCTGTCTAGAAGTAAAACATCTGGAAGTAATGAGCTTGGTGATATGATAAAAATAAGGAGTAAAAACTCTCTGGGTCGCATTGTTCAATTTGAAAACCTGCCATGTAATATCATACAGGTAGAGAGAAATGATTGGTGGTGGCTTCCTGTTACCTTATCCAGAGGTTTTGGGAGTCTAGCGGACAATCAGACAAGGCTTTAACCATCCCTGCAATGTCACTTCTAGTATGGAACATACAAGGCTACAATAGTTTTATGAATTATTTGATATGGGGTTCCCATTTTGTTAATGACAACATCATTATTTTGCAGGAGTTCTGGCTAACCTTCAATACTAATATTGATGGGTTAACAATTATTTGGTAACTAGCTCAAACCCCAAATGGGGGCTTTCGGTATGGCAGGTTGCTATTTGCCACAACAACTGCCTTCATAAAGAAAGTTGAGATTGTGTCAGCTCATAAACAAGGCATCCTGGCCTTAAAAATGTACTTAAAGAATGATTCACAATGTTCTTGTATCTTATTGTTGGATTTGTATTGGAACCCTGCATGTTCCAAATTGGAAAATTATTTAACAAATGTGGTGAATATATTGGCTGATTTTATGATAACACAGGACGAGAGTAATGGAGGTATCTGATAGAGCCAATAAGCTAACTTTATTTAGAAAGGAGGCTAGGTCTCAGAAATTCTTCAATGATTGGGATTTGAAAATGGCAGACGGAAACACTGAGGGTTTCTCAGTTGGGCAACAGACCTGGAAGAATGGAACTAAGCTTTCAATAGCAACTACATTGTGTTGTCTCCATCAATATTTGTGAAAGGTGTGTTTTTTAAGGTAGAAGTGTCAACTCTTAGTGATCACAATATGCTTAGGGCAGGTTTCAGGTTGGGCCTTGGGTCATTGGACTCCTTGGCACATAATGGTCATATAATGAATCAAAGAGGAAATCGGGTTTCTAGCTTTTCAGCTGGTGGGGCAATCCTAAATAAAAATCTGAGTAATTGTTTTGTGAACTCATCATGGGAGGAAAAGTTGGAAGCACTCACAGCATTAAAGGTTGTCCACTTTTTACGGAATCCTCTCTCAGTTAGGGGTATTAGTGGTAATTTTTCAGGTGTCCATCGCCATTATTTTGACTTTGCAGGGTTGGAAAAGAAGAGGATTACTCCGAAGGAATCTAAGAACTCTAAACAACTTGAATAAACGTGGTAAGGATTATTCTTGGAAGAAAAAGGCTCTCAAGCAAGGCTAAAGAAACTGGCTATGGTCACACTATTACCTGATGGCCCAAAAAGATGGTGAACAAATTATAAACACATTATCCACCAAAAACACTTGTCATTATTGGTCCTTAATCGGTCAGTTAAATAACCCCTAATACTCACTTAAAAGTAATTCTGTGGTGGAAGGCACCTGGAAATCTCATTTTGAGGAGTTATATAGACTCCTTGAAGGAGTGGTAAAGGCAGATTATTAGTGTTCAAATTGGCAATTAAATTTTGATGTGGTGGATATAGTATGCTACATAAGTAAGTCATCAAATTCTAGGACTGCTGGGCCATTGAATCTCTCTCAGGTGTACGATACCATAAACCATCATGAGGGGCTTACCTTTGCCTTTGTTGGTGTTTACTAAGCACCTTCAAGATAATACAATGATGCCAATAAGCTTGGTTGGGCAGGGTAACCCGACGAGTCTCATTAATACTCACAGAAGGCTTCACTAAGGCTGTATCTTTGCCCAAAGTCTCTTTAATATCTGGCAGACATGTTGACTTCTTGGAAAGATTAGTTTTTGCAAGCCCGAATGTTGGCAGGCCAAAAGTAAGTTGTATGGCTTACGCCAATGATGTTGTCTTGGCTGATCTAACACCAATAGGCCTTCATCTCCTTATGAATTATGTGGTGTTGTATGCCTCTGTTAACGATCTTGTTATAAATGCTGAAAAACGGCATATCATTTGTTTCACTAAAAATATGGGAAAGCCATACGGGTTCACGTGGCACTTAGAACCAGCAAGTGATTCATGTTAAGAAGGTAATATACTTAGGTTTTGAGATTTCTGCCTCTCCTAATCAGAATGTGATCCTGATAAGTTTGCAAGGCAAAATGGATCAAATCACATATCAAATGTGGAGAATTCTGCATAAACTCTGTAAGTTCTCAATAAACCCTTTCATACATTTTTACAAAATAAAGGTTGTCCTTTTAATGTTTGTACATATTCTTATGTGTTACATTGGGAATGTATTGATTTGTTTGCATTGCCTTTTAAAGGCTTTGCAAAAAATATGTTGTTGTTATGTGAAAGGTCCCATTACAGCAAAATAAAGGGCACCAACGCTGAAGCACAGAAAAGGTAGCAAGACTCAATGAAAACACTGAAGAAGGCATTAAGGTAAGGTCATAAGAGGATGAGGGAAGATATACGTCTTCCTCATCTGGCAGTTCTCAGTCATTCTCCCCTTCCTGTTCCCCTTCCTCTTCCTCATCTTGGCTTTGCCTGCATGAAGGTGAATAGGTGGTTAACATCTGAACCAAGACGCCACTGCCAATGCCATCATCTAAACTGATGATTACATGACAAAAATGGCCCCTACCCAAACAGTCAAGACGGCCGTAAAGACGGTGCTGCCATAAAGAGGGTTCTGCAAAAGTAAAGAAGGGATCCTTAACGAATGATGAAACCTGACAAAAGCAGCCTCCTTTGTGATGATAGATTCTACAAAAGGGAAATATAAGAACTTCCACAGCCCTTGCAAGTGGATGAGATCCTCCCTAGCTATGTTGGACATGCATGCATTGCTCCAGAAGAGACTATTAACCATGGAGTGGGCACACAAACTCACTAAACAATGAAAACAGCGTACAAAGGAGCTCCCTTGACATTAAGGACTTGTATGTATGTGTCCTCTGTGGCAGAGACCAAACCTGGAGGATCTGCTCAGTCCTCCAAGGCCAATAAAGCACTGGATTGTGTGCCGATATTGGAATCCATGCCTGCCGAAATGCCCTTCCTGTCAGATTTAGCATATGGGTCAGGAAGCACCAATCTGCATCTTAGAGATTGGCGTACAGGTTCTCATCAGAAATCAACTGCTGTCTTTGTTTTTACTGATGATCTATGTGTTGATATGTTGTTACTGTTTGAAAAATTTAAAGAAAGATTTTTAAAAAATCAACTGCTGTCAAAATGCCTTTTGAAGGACGCATGCTGTTCGGAAATTCTTTAAATATCTTCATTACACCTACGCCTACTCTTCCTCATCAAAGTATCTGCAACCAGCTGCTCCCACCAAAATGTGTATATCTGATAAGACGAAACAAATAGTGGTGTGGAAGTAGGGCATTATGGGTGAAGGGGGTATTTGCGCGCTTTGTAAGAATGGCAGAGCCATGAAAGAAGAAAAAAGTTGAAACGGTTGATGTCATGGAGGCTGGGAGACTCATAGGGCCTCATTACACGGATGGCGGTAGGTATTTAACGTTACCAGAATACCGGTAACGTTAAATGCCCATGCGGATTACGACCCGGCTCACCGCCATTAGCGGCACCGCTAATTACGGTGCCACTAATAGCGGTCAGTCCGCGTGCGCGTGACCCGCCAACCCGTAAATAACGGCATGCCGCTAATAGCACACCATCACAAGGCCAGTGCACACGGCAATAGCGCCATGGTAAATACCCCAAAACCCCTTACCGGCATGGCGGCAATACTGCCATCGCGAACCACCCGTTAAAAGAACTAAGCAGTGTCAACACCTGCCACAGGTGGCCAAAATCAGCACAGGTGGAGGCCATGGAGACTGTGGCTGCTCAAAAGAAGCACACCACACCCCTTCCCACACCAAGATGGTTCCAATACAGGCAGCATTACATGGCCTGGAGGACCTGATTGCAGCGCTGCTGCTACAACAACAGGCTGCACAGAGGAGAGCCAGAAGGAGGAGGAGGGCCAGAGAGGCACAGCAAGCACCACCACGCCACCTAATCATACCACAGAGGCACCCACCAATTCCCCGGATCAGAGCCAGTCCATTTAACCTAACACCTGAGCAGATACACACCCTGTACCGTCTGGACCGGGACACCATCACCAGGATCGTGGATATGATACACAACGACATTGTGAGCCTCATAGATATCCGAACTGCCATCCCCCCTCTACTCAAGGTGGTGACCGTGCTCCACTTCCTGGCCACAGGAACCTACCAGCATACAGTGGGGCAGATGCATGGCATCTCCCAACCAGTATTCTCACGCATACTGAACCAGGTACTCGATGCCCTCCTGAAGCATGCACCCGAACACATATCCATGCCACAGACTGCCCAGGAGATTGCAAACACCAAAGTTGGCTTGTATTCACTGGCAGGCATCCCAAGTTGCATTGGGGCCATCGACTGTACACATGTGGAATTGGTCGTCCCACATCACAATGAAGTTGTCTACCGAAACAGGAAGCAATTCCACTCCATCAATGTCCAAATGGTATGTGACGCAAACAAGATAATCACACATTGCTGTGCCCGATTTCCAGGATCTACCCATGATTCCATGGTCCTGCGGAACTCAACTATCCCCCGCTACATGAAGCGACAAATGGGACAACGTTCGTGGCTACTTGGTGAGTTCCATGCTAAGAACATGGCAGTGTGATTGGGGGGGGGGATAGATAGATACTCCAACTGGGTGTGCATTGGGGGGGATAGATAGATACTCCAACTGGGTGTGCATTGGGGGGGGATAGATAGATACTCCAGCTGGGTGTGCATTGGGGGGGGGATAGATAGATACTCCAACTGGGTGTAGCCTGTAGTCCATCGCCCAAATGCACGTACAGATGTACGCCAATGGGCATCTGTGAGGGCAGCAACGTACTTGGGATGAACGGACATGCAAGTATATGCCACACGACAGAGCTGACAACCCAAACCTGGTGACATCAAACATCAATCCACATTGCACGACACTCCAAGCCACGAAATACACAAATGTCATCCATGCCGCCAACATAGTCATGCAGCATTCCTACAGCACAACATCAACAATGCATTGTGCCCTTGGATGCATGCAAAGGTATACCCCCTAGCTATGGCAATGCACCACAAACCCATGGCACCACTGAAGCGTTGCCTCTCAGCATGGCAACAGCAATGTCGGAAGGACAGTACACCACCAGTGTGGTACCAAATGTGCCTGCCCACAGGGACACCAATGACTTGGCCTCACCCAGGACATGGCAGTCACTGTTGGAGGCATCCATGGGGCATGTCTACTTGCATGCTTGTGCTCACCTTTGCACAAGCAGTCACACAGACCATATTCATTGATGCAGTTGAATGTGTACATGAATCAAAATGATAGGCCAAAGTATGTGACATGAACAGGCCACACATGTGTCAAAAAGTAACAGGAACCCATTCCTCCCCCCATGTAGGTGATGCCGGCTATCCCCTGAAGAGGTGGCTCCTCACACCTGTACGGAACCCACAGAACAGGCACGAAGAAGAATACAATCATGCACATACCCGTACCCGCCTCGTCATCAAGCAGACTTTCGGACTGCTGAAGTCACGGTTTAGGTGCATTAGCAGGTCTGGTGGCGCCCTCCTGTATGGCCATGAGAAGGTTGCAAAGATCACCACGGCATGTGTCATGCTGCACAAATGTGTATGAGACGGAATGTGCCACTGCCCCCTGACGTTGAAATGGAGGCACCTGATGAGGATGATGACGGGGATGAGGATGGAGGTGAAGGGGATGCAGGTCATGCAAGAGGGGATGGCCAGGAGGGACGTGCTGTGAGACAGCATTTGATTAACCAAATATTCTGAGTGACATGTAGTCATACTGTCACCTGTATATGGCTGGTGATGCACTGGTGTCTGTTTGTTAGCTCACAATGGACCTTGCCGTCAATAAATTGATCACACACAATGAAGGAGTCAAGGCCTGTGTTTTGCTCAAACAACAGTGTATTAATGAACAGAAAAAGGAAAATGTGCAAGGCCCCAACCATCCCGCCACCCTTCCCCCCCACAACTGTCCCATCACACCCTTCCCCCCCCAACTGTCCCTCATGAGTCCCCAACAATGTATGTGTCCAGGCATGCACAAAGGTCAATGGACATTCAGGCCCTATTGTTCATTGCCAGGGCCAGCATTTGGGGGCTGGCTGGAGGTGCGCCTGGTGGTGCGTGTAGAGCGTCTGATTGGGCTTGTCTGCCGCGAACTGGTGGTCGAAGAGGTGGCAGACTGTCCTGGTGGAAATTGGCGCTCCATAGCATCTGCGATGTGTGTTAGCACCTCCCGGATGCGTATCAGCTCCCCACACAGCCTGTCTGTGCACGACTCCATTCCCTCCCTGGAGTGCCTGGATGTCTCCCCGAGGTCAGCCCTGAGACGGGCAACCTCCTCCACATGTTGACCTACGAGGTCTGTGAGAGCCTGCTGGTGCTGGATGACGCTGGCCAGGTCAGGGGAAGTGGCGGCCTGTGGTGGTGTGTCTGCTGCGCATCCTGATGCTGGCTGGTGTGCAGATGCCGCCTCTGTGGGGCTACTGAAGGCCTCCATAGACATTAAACGGTGACGTGCGAGCAAGGTGTGTGTAGGGGTGATTGCTCGGGGGTTACAGCAGGGCTTGGGGTGTGCATCAGCAGATCGATTTACGTGGGCTCATCCACGTCGGACAATGGGGCAATGGCTGCTGCCTCCCCTGCCGAACTGGCAGCAGCTGAGGGTGGACCCTCGGTGGCGGTGATTTGAGGGGGGGAGTGGACCTCCAGAGGCGGGGCAGTAGGGTTTTGCGTGGCACTGGCAGTGGCGCGCAGGAGTTGTTTTGGGCGCTGCAATAGGGGCCTTGGCCTTTTTCCACCTGATGTTGTTGGTGCGTCCTCGCTGGGCTGTGGCCTTTACTTCTTTTGCACAGGGGGTGCCTGGGGTGCTCCCTCGCTGTCTGTATGCGACCCTGTCGGGGACAAGAAGGGGGATGTCATTGGTTATGGTCACATGTACCCAATGCAGGCTATATCATGAATTCATTTGGGGCCGTTTGAACTTCATTGTGGATGAAGCAGGTGAGGTGTAATTTCAGTGCCTCATCCATGCAGTGTTGTGTGTGGCACTTGGCTCTGTTGATGTATGCATGTGTGTGTGTTGGGGTCTGGCGCTGACATGCACAGGGTGGGATGCATGTGTGGATGCCGGGCCATCCATGCAGTGATCCAGGGCTGCCATTTGTGGGGACTTGTACATTCACATTGCATGCTTGCATCAGTGCACTTACCTCCATCAGAAGTGTTCAGCATGCTGTGCTCCATCCTCCCGACTCCCTCATAACATTCTACCCCGATGAGGTTTGCACATGTTTCCTCCCACTCCTTCAGCTTGATCGGTGACCCTGATCCTCCAGCGGTGGCAGTCTAGTGGTTCTCGGCCAGGATCATCCTGACCCGGAGTCTCAGGTCGTCCCATCGTTTTCTGCACTCGCGTACAGTGCGCGTGCTGGTGCCTACAGCACTCACTTTTGTTGCCACTTCAGCCCAGATTGATTTCTTCTTTAGGAGGGTCTCCCGCCGCATGTCATTTGCGAAGACCACTTCTGCATTGTCCGCTAAGGTTTGAGTCAGCATCACTAACTCCTCGGTGGAGAACTTCTCCTTTCGCTGGCGGTCTGTTGTTTTTTTAATGCCTTAGGCATGGTGACAGTGTAGCAATGGGTCTCAGGCAGCAAGGTAACACGAACAGGTCCAGGGGGCAGAGGATGGCAATGGATTGTGTTTTTAAAGATGGCCGCCGTGCTCTTTCCCGTTCCTGTGCGATGATGCTATTTCCGGTTCCGGTATTTAATGGTCACCGCTATTAGCGGTGGCCGCTATTTGCACGATGCGTCAAGGCGGAGTCGCTATCTGCACTGTCGTGGAAGGCGGTAAGTGACTTTTGGGGGAGATTAGTGGCAAGGCTGGAGGGGCATTACCGGCATGGCGCAAAGCTCGTGTCCGCGTACTCGTAATGGTACGCTATTAGCGCACTCCTACGAGGGCGGACACGTTAAGGGCGCCATGCCGGTAATTTGCAGATTTTACCGCACAACGTGTAATGAGGCCCATAGAGTCTGTACTGTGAGGAGGCAGAGTAGGAGTAGTACTAATAAAGATAACTGGTAAGTAATCATAATATTACTGGATAGATTGGGCAAAGAAAGCAATTATGCTCATTTTACTGTGTATTTTGACATCCTGATATGACCATCTAAAACGTGCTGTAAAATCACCATGATTACTGGAAAAGGCCCTACATACACAGTAATTACTTTAAACGTTCAACACTGCTACGAGTTAATATTTGCAGACACAAAGTTAGCAATACACACATTAAAGGGACATTCACCAGGGTGAATGGAAGTCTTTAATATGGTTATGGAGACCCAAAAATGTACTGCATTATTGCATACGTGTATGTAAAATGTAGTACAAAACTGCAAAATTCAAAACTATTGACTTTATCAGTGCATGTTTATTTGGAGGCCGGGAAAGGGGCAAAGGTGAATGACTGGTGGGCATTTGACTGCAGGTGTCAGAAACCTCTAGCATTTAATGGAAAATAAAGCCTGCTTTGCAATCTTTCTTATCGGAGACGTTCACCCAATGAGGTAACAGAATAGATTCTCTGTGCCATTCTTTTGTTTAGCTCGTTTTGTTTTTTTTTAATTTTCATTGCATTTTATTCTTTCACTTCAACCTCATCTATTATGCAATTTTAAAAATTCTCTTAAAAGCCTCCCTACCAGAGCAAAAAGGCAAATCAAATCTTAATGAAAGAAGTCATCAGGGTTTGATGACAAGCCTCTACTTCTGCCGGCTGTAAATCTTTTCTACTTATTCACCGATCAAAACAAAATCATGCATGTATGTAAAAAAAAAGAAAAAAAAAACTGCACAACACTAATCAGCTACAAACAGGGGTTTGCTAGCAGCGTGTTTGCTTGACATATGAGTATTATACGGTAATTAGCACATTATCTGTTAATTAGACTGAGTGAGAGCAAGAAGCATCCTATTTATGTACCTCCTTCTGTGAGATAAAGGAAATCATACATTTATCGTTCAATAACCCCTGTAATGTCTTCCTTGTTGTTTGACATACCGCCAAATCGTAGGGGGGATTATGCACAAAGATATGCTAATTTCATATTTGTATTTCAAAACATCCTATAATGTGCTTGTTTATTTCCCAGATGCATTATGATTGAAGCCTATTTGTTTTTCTTTAGAAATGAAATGCAGATTGAAGGTTATTTTTTGTTTGTTTGATGTTGTTCACCTACTGAGTAATTCTACTCCATAATGAAATCCTTTGCTAAATGATTGTAGGGGCGTGAGGAGCGGCGCGAGGAGCCTATCTTGTCATTTGTAACCTCACTGTGGTGGAGGTTTTATTTCTCTCTTTTTTAACTCATATCATTGGAGTTATTTGCAATTTGAAAAAAAGTCAAGAAAAGAAAGGACACTAGTGATTATAGTTATCCACACCAAGCCACAAATGTCAACTGACCTGATTTCACGAGTCTTACTTTCTCCCATCCTTGAACTTTTAGATAACAGCATGTTGCATAGTGGGGCTTGTATTCCAATACGCATAACAGAAACACAGACCTGCAAATGTCACATGCATTGCGTTGTTTATAAAGCCAATATTGAAATGAGGTGACACTCATGAAAATGGCCAATTGCTGTGTATGCACTAGGTCAGGGGTCTGCAACCTGTGGCTCTCCAAATTCTTTGGATTACAACTCCCAATATTCCTAGCCAGTATATTCAACGATAAGGGCTCATGGGATTTTGTAGTCCAAAACATGCGGATAGTCACAGGTTGCAGACCACTGCCCTCGGTGCTTTGGATCTGACTCCCTGCATTATGAAAATTTGGGGACATGGGAATGGTGAGGGTGGTAGTGCAAAAGCAAATATGATAATATTAGTAAGCAGTATTGGTTTTACACACCCCTCCCACATTAAATATTACAGATGTCTATTAGTCAAGACAAGTCTGGAGACTGTCGTAGTACAGCAGACAGGTGAAATGCAGCAGACAGTTGACACATTTCCCCCTAACAGTAATGGCTGACATTCAAAATGGCGGCCTCAGAACATTGTTAATCTGGTCTTTCATATTAAATGTGATTTATTATTATATAATAGAGCACGAGACAAAAAAACGACACAAGAAACTGAGATGGACCAAATTAACCATGGCATTGCATTTGCAGAACTTATATCATCCATCAAAGATGTTCAAACAAACAATGAAATTGCACCCATATTTAGACTTGTTGACCTTTGCAATCTGTACAGCATGGGGATGAAACAACTTGGCAGTGATCTTTCAGGATGTATACACCCCACAAAACTGAAAAAACAGGCTACTTACTTACTTTCCTGACATAGAAGCGCATAAGCAAGGCGGTCATGTGATGATTATATTTAGTAGTAATATTGGATCTGCACTGAGCAGAGCATGTGAATGTGCCACAGGATACACTAAGCCCCTATTTTCACCCCCAATTGAGGACATAAAGTAAACATCAGAGGAGCTCAGGGAAGCAACCTGAGACCCATTAATTGTGGAAACAGAAAATAGGTTTCGCAGAGAGTTTGAGGTAGCATTGCAGAAGACGGAAGAGCAGCTGGCGAAAGTAGCCATGGAACAAGGGGAAGGGCAATGCTTTGCATTAGCCAGAGATGAATGGAGCTATCAAAGATCTTAACACAAACACAAGTGAGGAATCTCGCAATCTAGGGGAGGGCCCAGAAGGTCCACAAGATAGGAACAAGCCACAATAGTGTAGACTACAGCCCTCATTACATTTTTGTCAGTATTCTGCCGGATCGCATGGTGCATCTAGTGGTGCATAATACCTGTAAGGCAGTGGTATTCAAACATTTTTATAATGAGCCCCACCTTGAGTACAAATATTGCTTCTGTCCCAACCCCCTCCCCACAAGCTAGAACTGCTCCATATTTTCTGTTAAAAGCACTTATAGTAATCCCTTGTTACAGAGCCTCGTGCCCCTATACATCATTTTGCTCCCTACAAAGGGGGGGCAGCCCCATAGTGTGAAGATCTCTGCTGTAAGTTAATTGCACAATGAGTTTGATGGCCCAAAATTAGCCATCACCTCCAGCACCATGTGCACAATTGTGAAGTATGTTTACGACAAACAAAAGACAAAGAACACCAAGAAGATATCTGGCTTATTACAACCATTTCCCAAACCCAATAACCCCAGGAAAAATATATGAATGCACTTAATTACTGCCAGTGCAAGGGTACGGCACTCTTTCTGATTTCCCTAACTACATCAACCTATCCAGAACCTCTAGCTAGCCCTCTTCCCCCTTTTGCTCCCTTGTGGATACTTTGCAAAAATCAATCTGGTATTCTGTGCCAAGCAAGTTGCGAGGGTTGGTCACTGTGGTTATGGTGAGGGTATTTCAGCACTTATATTAACTACATTGGTGCTGAAGAACTGTGATGTCATGGCACACAGCTGTATTGATGGTAAGGTCGTATTTTCTGAGGTTTGGTCATTCTGAGTTCCTCTAGACCGGAGGCCTGCAAATTTCGGCTCTCCAGATGTTTTGGGAAGTAATTCCTATCGGGCATAGCCAGAATAATCTGTACTGAGATGCCATGGGAGTTGAAGTCGAAAACATTGGGTGAACCAAAGGTTGCAGACACCTGCCCTAGAGACATTGCCAGAGGAGCACATGAGATCAATTAAATAGGCTTGTATTACTTTGCAAGATGTCGACTCTATAATGCTGATTAGTTAAGTTCAAATATGTATTACTAAGATTTTGTACTCCAATCGATGAATAGACGATTATTTTGAAACAAGTTATTTTACTTGGACTTCTACTATGCATGACTGCAATTTGCATGTCCTCCAGGTGCTCTGGTAGAACAGAAAAGTGGCAGTGGGTTTGGATAGTGGGGACAGAGGGAAAAGGGAAGTAAGCATTGCTGTTTTGTTGCTGTGTGTAGGCTAGTCACACAATCTGAGCAATTTATATGGGCCTGTTTGTAGGTGATTCAAGCATAGAGGCATTTGTGTGCAGAGGATGGCCTTGCGTGCCGGTGATGGTAGGTTGCATTGGCCACCTCTGTAATATGCAATATGATTGTATAGAGGTATGTTTATGTTAATTGGCGTTGTAACGCACCACAGAGAACATAAATTGTATCAAGGCGCAAACTCTTGCTCTTATTGTGTCCTGGTTAAAATGCATGCAAAGATGCAGTGCAGCACAGTATTAGTAAAATGATTATAGGTCAAAGTTTCGACTGAAAAGGGTCGAATGACAAAAGGGTCGAGTCAACCCTGTTTTTTGGTGTAAAAACACCATTTTTTATCCTATACTGAAGCAACAAAAGAAAATCTACATTTAAAAAAAAAAAAATCGATCCTTTTGTTTTCGGTCGAATTGACTCAACCCTTTTGTCATTCGACCCTTTTGAGTCGAAACTTTGACCTGACACATAGTAAAAGAAGGCAAGGTTGTATGGCTGTACGAAAAGGCCAAGAAATGATTGATGGTACAAATTTGGACAGGAAGACTATTCCAAAGACGAAGGGCCGCAGCTGAAAAACTTCAGAGACTTCTATATTTAAACAGACCTCTATATTTAAACGTAGCTTTTGGAATCAACAGCAGCAAATGGTCTTTTGTGCGCAATCCTCTCGTGGGAAGATAACAATTTTCTTTTCCAAGCAGAGGAGAGCAAAGATACGTAAGCATTTGAAAATTATGTGTACCCCCTTAAACGTAATGATAGATACCCAAGGCATGACTCATTAGTGGAGTGAAGCAAGGATGTCCCATTGCCCCTGTCATCTATGGCAGATCTCCAACACCATGAGACAAGCCATCGATCATTTCCGCCAAAAATTGGAGGTGCAAAAATAAATAGACTCCTGTATGCTGACAATGTGATTTTGGTAGATCAACCCCCTATCGGCCTGCAACGTCAACTAAACAGCCTGTCAAAATATATATATAAATATATATTAAGAAAAAAAATATTTCTATGGAAAAATCCAGGAAAAAAACAGAGACACTTCAAGGTGTGCCCATTGAGCATGTCAAACATTTTAAATACCTTGGAGTCACACTAAATACAGTGGAAGCACCTAGTGTTAGGAAAGATTTCATAATTGTATGTAATTTTCCCTCCATGTGTACATCCCCCAACTTTTTGCTGCTGTTTAGACACCATAGACTGACTTTGCCAGAGAAGCACAGCCTTCATCTGCACTTCTCTGGGCTTTCACTCACTTTTGATGGGGAAACTGACATGCCCTTAAAACAGTCAGTACTGGGAGACTTTGTTTCCCTTAGTGCTTTTCCAATGTTGCAACTTTTCTGCAACATGTAACAAGTACACAATGTACCTTCCAGTCCAGTGTACTTGGGTCTGTAGTCATTTTCCAAAGGCCCTAGATAGTCTCGATTGACTTTTTGTGAGATATGCGCATGTGTCATGGACAGGGCTGGTGGCAGCTATCTTTTCACATTATTTTTAACCCTTTCCTGCCATGTTAACCGCATTAACCGCGTTTGGCACAAATAGGTGGCCTGGCTCCAAAATTGCCCTGACACGAAGTTCTTTGTCCTGTTCTTTGGCCATCTTGCCTCTTCACCTTCCCCAGGTCGAGTCAACCTGGGTCATTGCTTATTTGGTCATACATTTTCCCGCGAAACACAATGCTTTCGTGGGGTTCTGCTTGCCTTGTGTGTGTGCCTCCAGGATTTGGGCTGGGGTGTCTGTCCGCAATACACATCCTGGGTGTCAGAGAGTCTGGAGTGCTGTGAATGACTGGGACCACTGTGGTCCATGTTTGGTCCACGTATGGAGTGTGTTTTTTTGAGCAGATCTCCCATTGGGTCCTCTCCATTTTGGCGCAAAGGGAACTTTGGATAAGAGGAGGCCCAAAACACCAATACCATGTCGAGCTCTGGCGTTCTCACTGAACGAAGGAAAGGATCCAAGTATCCTGAAACTACAAAGCTAAGTCGAGGAACCGCTGGTGACCCATGGAAGGTTTGGAACCCTGAGCCTGCTGTCGTGCCATGGGACCCCTCTGCATCTGGTCGTCCTAGAAGGTCTGCAAAGATGCTTCGACCCATTGGACTAGTGGGACTAACTACTCTCGGCACCTTCACCAAAACCTGCAAGTAAGCTTTCTCGGAAGTGTCCCTGTGCCAACCAGTGGGCTGACCAGCATACACAGGACCTTTGCTCTGTCTCCGCCGCTGTTTCGAAGAGGCCCTCGAAACTTGGTATACTGTTAACTCTATGTCCACGGCACCCTCACACCAAATTCCGTATGCTTGGCGTTCCCAGGTCTGAAGTGAGTCGAGTGTGCCAGGACCAGAGCATACGCGGTTACCGTGTTCCCATGCCACGGCAACAACCTTTGCAAGTGTACTGCATTTGTAACCCTCTTGCCCCTGAAGCCTGCTGCAGTGAAAGCAGGTCGATTCATCCACCCAGAGCAGAAAAATCGCCACTGTCCCATTTGGGAATCCTCACTGTATCTCAGGAACTGAAAGCCGCATAGACATCCTTTTTGTTTTTGACACGTTCAAACCTTCAAGTGAAGTGGACTGAACTGGCGAAGTTTGAGTCCGGGTGCGTTTGGGACCAGTGAGTAATTCTAACACTAACCGTGACCCCTAGCACCAGGGCCCCTTTTTACGCATGAGTGGCCCCTGAGGGTCCCTCTCCTTTCCACTGCTAGTGCAAACTAGTGACTCCATCCCGCACTCTGGAACTGCCTCTGCCTTCAAGTGGAGGTCCTCCCTGAATAGTGGGAACCCATCCTTCATTGCCTCATCCACCTTCCTGAGCTGCTAGAGTGCCCTGAAGAGACACCGTTTTGCCCATTGTAACAACTGCGTGCACTTGCACTGTATGTAGTATTGAGCACAAGGCTCCCCTCTTCTTAGGCTTGGACTGCCTCTTAGTTAGGTGTGTTGCTGATGTCAAAGGGGCCTAAAGACTACCTGCACCGCCTCTTAGACCCCATTGGTCTTGTATATACATTGTATTGATAGTGTTGTGTTGGTTTACTTAGTATTGCTGTGATTCTTTTACTATGGTCTGAGTTACAAAGGCCTTGTAAGAAATGTGTCTATATTTTTGATATAACACCTGTCTGGGCGTAATTTGTAACTGTCCTTGCTTTGTGTGCTCATTGAGGTCTTTCAGTCACCCTCAACCCTCCTGACACTTAGTCTTGACCGCCTGCCATAGCTACCTTGATTGGTCTGGTTTGTCCAGAGGATACCCTCTTCCAAGAAATTAGGCTGGCCTTCTGAACCTCTGCCCACCAGGTCAGAGTTCAGAAATCTCTCTTAACAAATTGGTGTACAGCGGTGGGATAGGACTGAAGGTATCCAGTGTTGCACACTAGTAAAGGCATTTCAAGGTATTTCTAGCCAGGACACATAGTGAATTGTTGTAGCATAACTGAAAACGGCCATAGACTTATCTAACAATATGGAAACAAGTACCTTGTTAACCTTAAATGCTTCTTAATCTGAAACATTAAGAAAGATGTGTGCTGAGAGGGGTTTACCTACGCAAGGCACTAAAATGGAAATGAGGCAAAGAATCATGGAATGGCAAGAGTCACAACTCAGTGCCATAGCTCCTGAAGAAAGTGCAGAAGGTGGTGGGGCTGCTCTCACTGGCAGAACTGACAAGTCTGTTGCTGCACTTATCAATAGGACCCATGAGGATTTAGATGATGTGATGTCCAATGTTTCCTCTGCCAGTGCTGATGCTGAGGCCATGCTTGAATTCAAGAAGCAAGAGATGCTGTTTAGGCAGAAGGAGCTTGAACTTAACATGGCCAACCCGAAGATAGAGCAGGCAGAAAAACAGAAGGACAGGGATCACCAGTTGGAACCGGCCATGCTTCAAGGTTCCAATGGATCTAAGGGTCCTAGACATGGGTCTGGGCCCTCCTCTCATCCTCGGTTTCCTAAAGATCTGCTGAGCGTGTATGATGAAAAGAATGACATTATGGACTGGCTGAATACTTTTGAGTATGCATGTGAAGGTCACCAGTTTGACAATGCTGATAAAATTGTCTGGTTACTTAGAAGACTGCCCCATTCTGGCTGCAGTGCCATTATGGAAATGTCAAAAGCTGAGAGAGCAGATTTTGCATAGTTGAAGCAAACTCTCATCTTAAAGTTTGGAAAGACTCCTGCCTAATACTTAAAGAGATTCAGAGAGTACAAAAAGAAAGAAGGTGGTACTTGGGTGTCTAATGTAACTGAATCCATAAAAAAACTTGACTGGCTGGGTTTAAGGTTATAAAGTCTCCACTATTGAAGGTATGACAAGTCTTGTCAAGATTGAACATATTTTTTCATCTTGTTCCCCTGAGCTTAAGCAGCATTTGACAGATTCAAAGGAGATAGATCCTAAGAAGCTAGCCATAGCAGCAGATCTGTGGGTGTCACATAGAGTGTCCCATAAGGAAAAGACTTGTCCTGGTAAGCAGGAAGAGGGGAAAAGTCCAAAGATAAGGAGGGTAGGGAATCTGATAAAACTTCCTCCCAGAAGGGCCACAAAAAGAAAAATAATGGTAAGTCACAAGCAAACTCACGGGGTAGTGGAGGGCAGCCTCAAAGACAGAACTCTGGTTATAGTAAGCCTCCCTATGTAAACAGACCCAGTGGATCTTGTTTTGCTTACGGAGCAACTGACCATGTGAAGGGGAATCCCAGATGTGAGGTCAAAACCTTGGGGGTCCACTCTGCTAATCTGGCCTTCTCCTATGAGGAGGAAGAGATTACAGGAGCATCCTTCTGCTCAGACTCCTTCCCCAGTGGGATAGATTCTGAGATAGTTTTAGTTTCCCTGGGTTCCTGGGAACCTAAAGTATCAGAGGCGTATGCTAGGATTCCAGATAATACCAAGCACTACCTTAAGGACAGCGTGCTGATCAATGGAGTAGATACTCCAGCTCTTAGGCATAGTGAGTGTAGTCGAACTGTAGTGGACTCTATCTTGGTAGATCCAGATGAAGTTGCCAGAGCTCCTCTGATGCCCACTAAGTTGGCACATGGCCCACTTCTCCAGTTCCCGGTAATACCTGTAAATCTTACTATAAATGGTACAATAGTCAGGATTCCAGTGAGCATTCAGAGAGATGTCCCAGGAAAGGTCTTGCTGGGAAATTATCTCAGAGCTTTAGGGCTTGTGGGAGATACAGCTGAAAGACCCTGCACAAGGTCTCAAACAAGGACAGCACTAGCCAAGACAGTGCCCCAGTCAAAGGGGAAACCCAAGGCTAAAGGAGTCAGAAAAACCAAAAGAGGGAAAGAGAATATTCCCCCTAACTCACCTATCACTGAGGTGGAGGTAGTTGGTCAAACACCAGAACCTGACGAGGTAGAGGTGTTGCCTGAAGTATTTGATCCAAATGACCAACCTGAACTAACAGACTTGTTAGTTGAAGGTGGTCCTGACAGAGAAGAATTCAGTAAAGTCCAACGTGAGTGCCCATCTCTGGAAGGCTGTTACGTACAACTGGCCTCTGCTGGGGCATTGGGGCACGGTTGCAGCCCTCCCAGGGATGTGAGTGGTCTTGAAATTCTCCCTCTGTGCCTCTAGTGATGCCAAAAAGATGCCTCTTAAGGGCCGTACCTGGTGTATTGGATGTGTGGGCTCTCCGTCCTGCTACTTCGGGCAGGGCGCTTGATGGAGGAGGACCGAGTTCCTGCACTGGTCCTGCGTGACAGGAGGCGTTGACTGCGAAGGGCTGAGTTTCTTCACTGGTCCTTGGGTAAGTAGCAATATTCTAGTTTTGTTTTGGTCTTCTGTATTGTCCCACTAGCTTTCTTTTAGCAATGTTTGTTCTGTTTTATGTTGCCTTCTCATATCTTACCCCGTTCTTGCTCTCTTTCTTGCAGGGGGCGATGTGGACTCGTGGAGACGCTTAGGTTGGGCTGACTGCCGGAGCGGTGAAGGAGAACGGGACCCGCAACCACTGGCGAATGGTAAATTGTCTCGCTGGGCAGCGCGCTTGTGAAAAATGCAGCGCGGTCTTCTCAGAAATGTCCTAACATTGTCTTGTTCTTCTTTTTGCAGGGGTCGAAGATGCCAGGAAAACAATCACTGCGGAGCGATGCCAGAAATGAGTGATGAAGATTCCGAAGGTGAGTAGTAGCAAGAGGACTGTAGCAGAAGTAAATCAGGAGCAGGATCGCTGGACCAAAAGGTGAGTGTCAGAAGGTTCACGTGGCGGTGAGCGTCTCGTTGCATCTGAGTGCAAAGTAACGCGAAGCACGAGCCTCGTGAACAGAGCAGCTTATATAGCTGGGCTTCTGTGGCCCACCCATCAGCCTGGCCTACTTGCCACACCCAGCCATACCTAGTAGCCTGCACGTGGGGCTGGCCCATCCCTCTTACTCCTGCATAAGAGCCTGGCGGCAGAGGTGCAAGGATTGAGCCCAGCTTGGCCACCTGTGTATATTTGCCCTGAAAGGGCTTACATGACCCGATTTAGGGTAATAACTCACGGCACCCACTACCTGTGGGTGCAGCACCTGTGTCCTTGGGCTAGCGGTCATGACAAAGGCCTAAGGAGAAAGGCCTGTTCCCAGCTTGAGGGTGAACCTCCTGGACACATAGGATTTATTGGGAAGGTGGGCTCCTATACAGTGAGCCTACAGAGTCTACAGAAGGAGACCATAGGAGGTTGGTGGTTCCCCTTGCTGTAAGACCCTTCCTGCTGCAGCTGGCGCATGAAGTGCCCCTTGCTGGTCACTTTGGAATCAAGAGAACTAAGTAAAGGTTATCCATGCACTTCTACTGTCCCGAGATGGGGGTGCAAGTAGAAAGTCACTGCAGGAGTTGTGCCACCTGCCAGTTATCTGGTAAGAGTGTCTTCACAATCCAAGCTCCATTGGTACCACTCCCTGTGATGGGTGTACCATTTGAGAGGGTAGGGATCGACATTGTTGGTCCCCTTGACCACCAAACATCCTCAGGCAATAGGTTTATCCTGGTGCTGGTCGACCATGCCACCAGGTAAGCTGCGGCCATCCCATTGAAGACTGTGACTACCAAGTCAGTTGCAAAAGCTTTACTTGGCATCTTTACTAGGGTTGGCTTCCCTAAAGAAGTTGTGTCTGATAGGGGCAGCAACTTTATGTCCAAGTATATGCAGCCCATGTCGAAGGAATGTGGTGTTACCTATACGTTTTCTACCACATTACACCCACAGACAAATGGTCTAGTGGAAAGGTTTAACAGAACCCTGAAAAGCATGATTAGGGCTCTGGAAGAACCCCAAAGAAGAAAATTGGATCTTCTGCTACCATGCTCACTGTTTGCCTACATAGAGGTACCACAAGAGGGTGTTGGCTTCAGCCTCTTTGAACCTCTGTTTGGTCACCCTGTAAGGGGACCCTTGGCCATTGTCAAGGAGGGATGGGAGATGCACACTCCCCCTATTACTACCAACATAGTGGACTATGTGCTAGGGCTCAGAAAAAGGATGGTCCTCCTGATGGGACTGCCTAGTGAGAAGCTGAAAGCAGGGCAAGCACTGGTGAGACATTGGTATGACCAGAAAGCTTCCCTCATCACTTTCACACCTGCTCAGAAAGTCCTGATCATGAATCCTATAAGGCGTAGAGCTTTGCAGGACAAATGGTCAGGCCCTTACATAGTGGTGGAGTCACTGGGTGAGTTCAACTATTTAGTGGACCTTGGAAGGCCTGGACAGGCTCCAAAAGTGTTCCATGTGAATAGACTGAAGGCTTTCTTCCCAAGAGTTGAAATCAATGCACTACTACTGGCTTCAGATGTTGAGGAAGAGGAGTCAGAACCTCTCCCTGACCTGTTCCAAAGTAGTCCTTTAGACAGCTTCATTGAGGGTGTCCCTGTGGCCCCTCACCTGACTTTTGATTAGCAAGCAGAGGTGAAAAGTTTGCTTAGGCAGTTTTCCCCCTTGTTCTCACTGTCCCCTGGTTTGACAACTTGGTGCAAACATGAAATTTACACAGAAGACAGTGGCCCTCACTACGAGGATCGTGGTAAAAACCAATCCTTACTGGCATGGAGGCAATAGCGCATCCGAGTAGCACTGACGCCGCTAACAGCGGCCGATTACGAGAATGCATGCACGTGCGTAGCGGCATGCCGGTAATGTCTGTACCGGCATGCCGTTAACGACCCTAAAACCCTGTTAGCGGCCTAATGTAAAGCACTGACACCTTCTCCACCTCCGTCCACCCTTAAATACCAGAACCAGACTTAACGTCATTGCGCTGGAACGGGAAATGCAACGGTGGCCATCTTGAAAAACACAATCCATTGCAATCCTCCACACACAGGACCTGGATCCACAAACCACCACATACATCTCCACCAGAATGCCAAAGGCGATCAAGAAAGGTGCCTCCCATCAGCGCAAAGTTGTGTGCTTTTCTAAGGATGAATTGAATATGCTGGCCGACACTTTGAACCAGAATGCTGATGTGGTTTTTGCAGCAGACCTCAGGCGACCAGCACAAATCAAGTAAAAGGAGATCTGGGAGGAAGTGGCCAGAAAGTTCAGTGCGGTCGGCAGCAATGCCCACATGGTTAAAGGTGTGAAAAAGCGGTGGGATGACCTACGCCTCCATATGAGGAACACACTATCCGCCAATCAGAGCGAGGCTCTAGCAACAGACGGCGGGGCCCACTCCCCCATCAAGCTCACCAGATGGGAGGAAACGTGTGCCAGTACCATCGGCAGAGAGGGCATAGAGGGAGTCAAAGATATGGAGCGTGGAGTACCGTCATCGGCAGATGGAGGTGAGTGGCCACACAAACCATAGGAAACGAAACCATGATGATGGCCTACAAATGTGATAGTGACATAAGGCAATGCATGGGCCATCACACACACATGGACACATCCCTGTCCAGATGTTTTCCCCAGCACTGTCACATCAACATGCATGCAGCATGCCAATGCCATACCTGAAACACACCCGAAAAACAGCTAAAACAGCATGTGTCACACTGCACGTAATCCACAACACAAAGGCATGACACACAGCATACACCACCTTACACATGTGAGAACCTGACGTATGCCTGAATAACCCCCACCATAAAGCAAGCAACCTGTATGCCTCAACTCCAAGATAGCAATTCATCACGTTACATTACATTACATTACATTATATTTCATTTGTTATGCGCGCTATTGACCCTAGGGCATAAAGGCGCAGACAACGAAAAGACGTACAACACAAATGAGGACAGGCTTAGAGGTGAGGATCAAAGCATCCTCGGTAAATTATTCCTCTATTCCCTGTAGTATAATGCAGTCTATTGGAGAAATCCGTGAGTATAGTAGATCAAACGAATAAGAACGTCTTCAGTTCCTTCTTGAAAGATGCAAGGGAATAGTGACTCCTCAAGCTGATAGGAAGATTATTCCACATCGCGGGGGCCTTCAACATAAATGCTCCCTTTTCCGCCTTCATTGTTTTACATCTTGGCTGTATGATTTGATTGGTGAGGTCGGATCTCAAAGATCTTACATTACTCTTTGAAATTATGTGCTGTTGTAAGTATTCAGGCATTACTTGTAGCCGGCATTTGAAAACTATAACCAGTACTCTAAAATTAATCCTGGCTTCAATAGGTAGCCAGTGTAATGAGCGTCTGGCCACAGTTACATGGCTATGGCTTGGGAGTCTGAGAACAACTCTGACCGCCCAATTCTGTGCTACCTGCAATCTTTGCAGCTCTCTTTTGTTGATGCCCAGCAGGAGGCTACAACAATAGTCCAATTTAGCACCTGGCTATGGTCTCAGCGCTTTCCTGCGAGATCATTGGCCTCAAATGAGCCAAGAGTCTGATATAATAGACTACCCCTGCCACCACTGATGAGACATGAGCTTTCATGCTTAAAGTCGAGTCGAGAGTTACTCCTAAAATTTTTGTTTTTGATAAGGGAATAATGATGTCCTCCCCCAATTTAAAGGAGCTATATTCTAGACTCAATTTACTAATCGCCTTAGAGCTGCCGACTATTAGCAGCTCAGTCTTGCTGCGATTAAGAGCTAGAAAGTTATCCAACATCCATTTTTCAATGAGGGCAAAAACTCTATTTACCTCCGCCTCATCCTTTTTGTGATGTCCTGATAACTTGATAACACATTGAGTGTCGTCTGCATAATTAGAGAACACAACCCCCTCCTCCTGTAGCATAAAGAAGAATGGGGTCATGAACATGTTATACAGACATGGGGACAAACAACGTGCGTACAACTGCACCAATACCAATGTATGCATGATGCACATACAACCATCACTGATGCCGTGCCTCTCTTGGTCCCCCACAGGCACAGATGCCGACAGCAATGGTGAGGATACTGCGGCACAGGCCAGGACACCAGCAAAAAAGGCCAGGGCCAGGGATGACGGCACCAGGCCATCCACATCAAAGGCCACTAGCAAGCAACAACTGCCACCCAAACCAAAGCCAGATGAACATGCCAAGACACTGGGGCGGCAAACAACTGCCGCAACACCACTAGAGGGAATACAGGAGGTATCCACTGATCCAGAGGCAGTGGCAACGGGACCCTGTCAAACAGCTCAATAGGAGAGGCAGCTGCCTCAGCGCCCCAGAGTGGAGACGGAGGACAGTGGCAGGTTGAGGAATGCATACCTGAGGATGACAACCTGTCCAGGGATGGTGCACGCACACCGAGCCCTCAGCAAACCCCCAGCACACCCCACTGAGCACCCCACATAGCACCCCCCTGCACCAGTCAGGAGAATAGACGATCCAAATCCAAGAGGTCTGGAGCCCCCAGAGGACAGACCTGCATTGGGACATCCACCTCCACAGCCATCCAGGACGGAGAGGGGCGCATGGCCCAAATGGAGGAGCGGCAGCAGGAGCTCACGGAGCTTGTAAAGCAATATGTTGCTGATGGTGCCTTGACAACGCAAGAGGCATGTGACAACACTGCAGCCATGACAGGGGCCATGGAGACAAACACCAGGCTAATATGCGAGGGGCTATCAGCGGTGACACAGGTCCTGGCCAGGATTG
The DNA here is from genome assembly GCF_040938575.1 of Ambystoma mexicanum. NCBI lineage: Eukaryota > Metazoa > Chordata > Amphibia > Caudata > Ambystomatidae > Ambystoma > Ambystoma mexicanum. The sequence continues at coordinate 915,982,918 of NC_090928.1, read as the reverse complement.
CATAGGCCATGGAGGTGCAACGTCCTGCCCCAACAGTGGAACATGCATGCACGGCGTCATCTACCAGCTGAATCCAAATGAGCCCCATGCGTAGATCTGCATGCACCATGTGACGCTCTGATATGCGGCCCCCGGAGGCCGACAGAGGCTACCAGTATCAGGGGCAGCCAGCATGTGCGGACTCATATTGCATTGAATGACTTGCATTGCACATCATGTGTGGGGTGTTGTGGGGGGGAGTGGGAGGGTGGAGGGGGGGTGTGAGAGAGTTGTGGAGGGAAACGGGGGAGGGGGTGTGTGGGTGAGTTGTGGGGGGAGTTGGAGGGAGGAGGGGGTATGTGGGAGTGTGTTGGGGGGAGAGGGAGGAGTTAGGGGTGGTGGTGGAGGGACAATTCACTATGCCGAAATGTAATGTTCAATACAACTGTTGTGTTTAAAAAAGAAATCATGAGTGGACATTGGTTATTTGGCGTGTGTCAATTCAATGCATTAGAGTGTACAGTGTCCATCTACCACCACACCCTGTATCCATATGCACACGATACCAGTGCATAGATTACAGCCACCATTCCACCCTCTGCATCCCTGTCTCTCATTTGAAATTGACAAGCACTGATTGGTGCACCACACGTCCATCTGGTGCATGGCACCCTGGCCGTCGTGCAACATGTACTCCCTCCTCATCCTCATCCACAACCGATGCTTGCTGGTCAATGCCAGGTGAAAGAGGTACATTTCGCCGGATGCACATATTGTGCTTCATGGCACAGACCATGATGATCTCATCCAGCCTATCAGGCCCGTAGAGGAGTACAGCAACAGGCCTGCTGAGGCAGCGGAGCCTGGCCTTCAACAGCCAACGGTCTGCTCGATCACAACACAGGTACGGGAATGAGCCCAATTGTAGTCCTCTTCGTGCCTGTCCTGCAGATTCCTGACAGGGGTGAGGACCCACAGAATCAGGGGATAGCCAGCATCACCTGCATGGCAGCACAATAGTTTATGAGTGGGAGTATGTCCTCCATGACTTTTGTACTAAGGCTGTACATTGTTTATGTTGGTACGCAGGATATCACAGTTGTCAATCACTGGCTACACATATACGCAATTATCTGGCCTGTTCATTACTTGGCGACAACATGATGTAGGGCAAGTGTGACTTACAGGACTGAGGAGCCTTCATATCAGACTCACCACGCAACCAGATGGAGTGAGAGGGACCATGACGTGGTCACATGTGAGGGGTGTGGGCTGCTTGAAAGTCTGACATATTGGCATTGTTATGCCGCAAGTGTGAGTGGGTTGACATTTTCAGTGTCATGTTTAGGTTGGGATGTTTATGGGAGAGTGTTTTGCAGTATGGCCAGTGTCCAGTCACCATTCCATTCTCACCCATGTGGAGTATGCATCTCACCCCCCCCCACACTGCCATGGGCCTGTGTGCAGACTCACCCAGCAGCCAGGAACGTCGTGCAGCCTGTTGCTCCATGTGGCGGGGTGGCGAGTAGTTCCACAGCACCTTTACATCATGTGTTCACCCCGGAAATTGTGCACAGCAAAGTGTGATGAAATTGCTGCAGTCACATGCCATCTGCACTTTCATGGGGTGGTATGACTTACAAATGTGGTACACCACCTCCATGGAATGTGGGGTCATCAATTCCACATGGGTGCAGTCGATGGCATCGATTCGATGTGACATGCCTGACAGTGCTTGGAAGGCCATTTTTGTGTCATTCACCTCGCCATTGCGTGCTAGGGATATTTAGTCCCTTGCGTACTTTGGAAGGGCATCCAGCACTTGGTTCAGCGTGCGTGTTATACAGGGTTGTGATATGCCATGCAGCTGACCCACTGTGTGCTGGTAGGTGCTTGTGCCCAGGAAATGAAGCACAGTTCCTACCTTCAGTGGAGGGGGGCTGGCAGTGCGGATTCCAATCAGGCTGACCATATTGTTGTGTTTCATGTCCACAATGGAGGTGATGGTGTCACCGTCCTGGTGGTACTGGGTGTGGATCTGCACAGGGGTTTGGTTGTAAGGACTGGCCCTGATGTGAGGAATTGTTGGATGCCTACATGGGACCAGTGACTGCACTGGTGGTACTTGGTGGGCCTGTCTCACCCTCCTTCTCCTCTTGCATCTCCTCTGATGTGCTGGTTGTAGTTGTTGGTCATGGAGTGGCAATGCAGGAATGTCCTCCAGCCACAAATTTGCACCAGCAAGTGTGATCATTTTGGTTTAGGAAGGGGTGTGGTGTGTGGGTGTGCTCCTTTTGTGCTTGGCCAGGCTCCATTGCCTCCACCTCTGCTGATTGTGTGCACCTCTGGCATTTGGATGCACATCGGTTTGCTTTTAACGTGTGCTCCGCGATGCCGGTGATGCTGGCATCGCAGTATCCCTAATTACTGCCTTCAAGATGCCGGTAGGTGCATATCCGCGTGACTTGTAATGTCCTCCTGTTAGCGGCATCCCGGTATTGCCGGCCCGAAGTGGCACATGCCCACGCACATGCCAGTAAGGACGGGCATGGTCTCAGCGGTGGTGATGATACCGGGATGTCTACTCGTAATAGGCCACAGCTGTAAGCGGTGCCAGTATTCCCTTACCGGCATCGTTTTTCCATTCCCGCCAATCACGTAATGAGGTCCAGTGTACCTACCAAAAGTAGGGGATACAGAATGTCAAAGTAAGATCTTACATGAAGACAGAGGCCAACAAAATGTTGGATCTGGGGTGATTGAACCATCTAGTAGTCCTCGGTCCTGCCCAGTGGTATTGGTTCCAAAAGCAGGTATTTCTGAGTTAAGATTCTGTATGGATTAGAGGGCTCTGAATGCTGTCACCAAGACAGACGCACACACCTTGTGAAGAACAGATGAGCTGGTGGATACTTTGGGTGCCTCCAAATACCTCAGCACATTTAACCTCACTGCAGGCTATTGGCTAATAGCTCTTGCAGAACATGCCAAGGAGCATGCCAAGGAGACCACCGGGTCTTTACCAATTCAATTCAATGCCTTTTGGGTTGAAGAATGCCCCTGCCACTTTCCAGAGGCTTGTGAATCATGTGTTGAATGGGTTGGATAAATTCTGTCTTGCATATCTGAATGATATAGCAGTTTTCAGTGCCACCTCGGAAGACCATGTGAAACACCTTAGGATAGTGTTGCAGGTTCTCCAGAAGGCCCACTTGACCATAAAGGCCAGTAAGTGCCAGATTGGACAAGGATCAGTGGTCTACCTTGGACATGAAGTAGGTGGAGAGAGGATACAGCCTCTTCCCAGTAAAGTACAAGCAGTACAAGACTGGCCTACCCCCACTACTCAGACCCAAGTGAGAACCTTTTTAGGACTCACTGGGTACTACAGACATTTCATGGAAGACTATGGCACCATAGCTGCCCCTCTGACTGCTCTCACAACTCCAAAGAAACCCAAGAAGGTAACTTGGTCTGAAGAGTGTGAGAAGGCCTTCAATGGCTTAAAAGACTCCTTGTGCAAGGCCTCTGTCCTCAGGGTCCCTGATTACCAAAGACCTTTTATTGTGCAGACAGATGCCTCTGACACTGGGATAGGAGCTGTACTATCAAAAGTAGATGAGAAGGGTAAGGAACACCCTATTGGCTTCATTAGTCGCCAGCTTAAGGACGGAGAGCTCAGATGGTCCACAGTGGAGAAAGAATGTTTCTCTGCTTTGTGGGCCTTAAGGAAGCTGAGGCCCTACCTCTATGGGACCCACTTCACTGTGCAAACTGACCATAAGCCCTTAAAGTGGCTAATGAACATGAAGGGAGATAATCTAATGTTGCTTAGTTGGTCCATAAGTCTGCAAGGCTTTGACTTCACTATTGAGCATAGGCCAGGTGTCCAACATAGCAATGCTGAAGGGTTGTCCAGAATGTTTAATGGGTGGATTAGTCCCCCCTGTCCTTAGTCTGGGAGGGGTGAGTGTTAGGAAAGATTTCATAATTGTATGTAATTTTCCCTCCATGTGTACACCCCAAACCTTTTGCTGCTGTTTAGATACCATAGGCCGACTTTGCCAGAGAAGCACAGCCTTCAGCTGCACTCCTCTGGGCTTTCACTCACTTTTGATGGGGAAACTGACATGCCCTTAAAACAGCCAGTACTGGGAGACTTTGTTTCCCTTAGTCCTTTTCCAATGTTGCAACTTTTCTGCAACATGTAACAAGTACACAATGTACCTTCCAGTACAGTGTACTTGGCTCTGTAGTCATTTTCCAAAGGCCCGAGATACTCTCAATGGACTTTTTGTGAGATATGCGGATGTGTCATGGACAGGGCTGGTGGCAGCTATCTTTTCGCATTATTTTTAACCCTTTCCTGCCATGTTCACTGCGTTAACCGTGTTTGGCACAAATAGGTGGCCTGGCTCCAAAATGGGCATGCCACTAAGGTTCTTTGTCCTGTTCTTTGGCCATCTTGCCCCTTCTCCTTCCCCAGGTCGAGTTGACCTGGGTCAGTCCTTATTTGGTGATTCATTTTCCTCGCGAAACACAATGCTTTCACAGGCTTCTTCATGCCTTGTGTGTGTGCCTCCAGGATATGGGCTGGTGTGTCTGTCCCCAGTACACATCCTGGGTGCCAGAGAGTCTGGAGTGATTTGAATGACTGGCACCACCGTGGTCCATGATTGGTCCACGTATGGAGTGTGTGTTTGTGAGCAAATCTCCCATTGGGTCCTCCCCGTTTTGGCACAAAGGGAACTTTCGATAAGAGGAGGCTGAAAACACCTATACCATGTCGTTCTCTGGAGTTCTCACTGAATGAAGGAAAGTATCCAAGTATCCTGAAACTAGGAAGCTGAGTCGAGGAACCACTGGTGACCCGCAGAAAGGTTTGGCACCATGAGCCCACTGTCATCCCGTGGGACCCCTCTGCATCTGGTCATCCTAGAAGGTCTGCGAAGATGTTTCAACTCATTGGAATAGTGGGACCAACTATTCTGGGCACCTTAACCAAAACCTGCAAGTAAGCTTTCTCGGAAGTGTCCCTGGGCCAACCAGTGGGCTGACCAGTCTACACAGGACCTTTGCTCTGTCTCTGCACTGTTTCGAGGAGGCCCTCGAAACTTGGTATACTGTTAGCTCTATGTCCACGGCATGCTCACACCGAATTTCATATACTTGGCGTTCCCCGGTCTGAAGTGAGATGAATGCTCCAGGACCGGAGCATACGCATACCGTGTTGCCCTTCCATGGAACCAACCTTTGCAAGTGCACTGCATTTGTGACCCTCTTGCCCCTGAAGCCTGCTGCAGTGAAACCAGGTCAATTCATCCACCCGGAGCAGAGAAATCGCCACTGTCCCGTTTGGGAATCCTCACAGTATCTCAGGAACTGAAAGCCACACAGACGTCCTTTTTGCCACGTTCGAACCTGCAAGCGCAGTGGACTGAACTGGCGAAGTTTGGATCCGAGTGCACCTGGGACCGGTGAGTGCTTCTAACACTAACTGGTGACCCATAGCACCAGGACTCCTTTTTACGCACGAGTGGCCCCTGAGGGTGCCTCTCCTTTCCACTGCTAGTGCGAATTAGTGACTCCATCCGCACTCTGGAATTGCCTCTGCCTTCTAGTGCAGGTCCTCCCTGAATAGTGGGAACCTATTCTTCATCGCCTCATCCACCTTCCTGAGCTGCTAGAGACCCCTGAAGAGACACCGTTTTGAACATTTTAACAACTGCGTGCACTTGCACTGCATTTACTATTGAGCATAATGCTCCCCTCTTCTTAGGGCTTGGACTGCCTCTTAGTTACGTGTGTTGCTGATGTCGAAGGGTCCTAAAGGCTACCTGCACTGCATGTTTCCTTCCCTTCTAGGGTGTCGACATATTTTGTGCATTTAACTCTTTAGACCCCATTGGTCTTGTATATACATTGTATTGAAAGTGTTGTGTTGGTTTACTTAGTATGGTCTGAGTTAAAAAGGTCTTGTAATAAATGTGTCTATATTATTGATATAACACCTGTCTGGGCATAAATTGTAAGTGTCCTTGCTTTGTGTGCTCTTTGAGGTCTTTCAGTCACCCTCACCCCTCCTGAGACTTAGTCTGTACCGCCTTCCATATCTACATTGATTGGTCTGGTTTGTCCAGAGGTTACCCTGTTCCAAGAAATTAGGCTGGCCTTCTGAACCTCTGCCCACCAGGTCAGAGTTCAGAAATCTATCTTAACACCTATGCAACTGGTTCTCTGGCAAAAGATAAGAAAACTGGCTACCCAAATAAGGGCAATAGACTGGAAATTTGGCAGGTTCTCTATTATTCCAGCAGTAAACCTTTATAAGGCGAAAGTAATTCCATCGCTAACATATGGTATGGAAGCCTTACCACTTGTGCCGGAAAAGATTTTGCCAAAAGGGCTACTTTTGCCGAAGAGTCCTGGACCTGCCATCGTCCACGCCGCTGGCACTAATTCGAAGAGAATTGAGACTGCGCTGATTACAAGTGGTGGTAGAACATAACAAATTGAGGCTCCATAGAAAGATCTGGCAACCATCTAGACCAGTGATCTTCGAAATTATCAATGAAGAGTTTAAAGGCGGAACTAGCCCATCACTGACTTCATCTCTACTAATCTCTACTAATGATAAGGCATCCACATATAAACTGACAAGCGATTGGCCAACCACCCACAAAAAACAAAACCAATTGCCGGGGTATATGCAGTGATTTCCAAGTAGATCTCACAGAGCCACCTTTTTAAGAGCACGTCTCAATCTATTTCCCACCAACGAAGTGATGGCAGTAAGGAAAACATCACCCACAAACAGATGTCGCTACTGCGAGAATTCAGAACAAGTGGAAACATTACGGCACCTTTTACTATCATGTCTGGCCTGAATGTGAAAAGAACTACCTTTCTGGGCCACCTCTTTCTAGATCTATGAGTCTATGATGAAGAGACTTGGTGGAATCGCCTGATGTGTGGTGAAAAAACCTCACAAACAATAGCGGTGGCAAACTTCCTTCAGAATATTAATCTCCCACAAGAGAAAAGTCCTTTACCCCTAACGACAAATCGTAGTATCCATGGAATGCAACAAGAGATACTAAGCAGAGAGACCAGAACAGCGGGAGAAGTGAACAGGGGAACATAAGGAACAAGAGGAAAAGGAAATGAAGTGGAGGTCTATGGTCAGCCGTCCCAGACGGCCGCCGGAAATAAAAGGACGTCCCTTGGTGGATTGCACTTCGTGCTTTGGACTCTTCTTCCTCCCTCTTCTACCTTTACTTTTCCTCTTCCATTGTTGTTCTCTTTTTCATTGTCTTTGGGAGATGGAAGGAAAGAGTTGAAAATTGGGACTTAATGTCTTTTATCTTGTACAAATTGTAATCTAATTCAATAAAGAATAAAAAAATTAAAAAATGAAAACAAAGAAAATATTAGTTTTCAAAAATTGATTAGCAGAGTTTGCTAACTAAAAATGTCTTTATTAGCAAACAAATTTGATTTAGCTAATATTTGTAATGTCAACATTAGTTATTTGATATGACATGATAGGTTATTAATAACGCGCTTAATACCCAGAGGTTTCTAAGCATGGACCCGGGGATCGAACCTGTGTTGCTCCGTGTTGTCTTGTTTCCAAGGTGAACACGTTGCGCTGAGCTATCCTCCCGAGACAAAACATAAAATGAGCTACAATACATCATGTTTTTGTACTGCTGAAGTCATACAGTGAGATTAGTGTCTGTAAAATGTAAAGGTGAGCTGCATGAATGGAGACAAATAAATAAATAGATGTGATAAAAAGACTCTGAAAACAGGTTTTCAGTGCAAAGCTCTGTGCAGCTGTGTCCAGTTGATGATGCACAAGGCAGTGTCCCATATGTTGTATGATCCACATGCTTGACCCATCATTTGCTCTGCAAGGAGATGTTCAGATGTTTATTAAGCAAAAGGTTTACAATGTTAAGGGAAAGTCATAGCCTGAGACTAGGTATGTAGCATGGTGTTGCAGTAGGCAGGGTAATTGTCAACTTCAGGTGGATAAAATGGACCTTGCCTGTCATTGATATGATTTTCAATATAGCATTAAATACAACTTTCGGGGTGAGGGCTGGGCTGCTAATAACCTCAAACCCAAGCCAGGTAGGCCCAAGCATATCATTTCAGCCCTGTACACCCATAAAAGTGGAATGTATCACCATTAGGGACAGTAATGCAGATACATCCTGCAGGAAGGCCACTGGTAAAGCAGTCTTAGGTGCTGGCTAATGCTCAGTGAGTAGTTTCACATTGATTTTAATCTGTTTCTGGCCTGTTTTGAAGGGATGAGAGTGTTTTTTGCAATCGTTTTCTGCCTTGGTCATGGTTTCTATGGGGCTTATTTTGTGTTTTTGTTGACTCTAACCCTGTTTTCTGAGCTGTTATGCATCTAGGGTATGCAGGCTGTGTGGTGTAGTCCCTTGTTTGTTTCTGTCTTTCTTACTTTGCCCACCCTACCCCCTTGACTATGTTCCTGGGAGCCATTTGCCTTTTCCTTCCTGTCTGTAATACAGATGCAGATGCATCCCGCAGGGAGGCCACTTGAAAAGCAGTCTTAGCGGCTGGCTGATGCTCAGTGAGTAGTATAACATTGATTTCAATCAATGTTTCACCTGTTTAGGTGCCTTTTTGAAGGGTTTAGTGTGTTTTTGCAATCGTTTTCTGCCTAGCTTGTGGTTTTCTATGGAGTTTATTTTGTGTTTTTGACTCCCACACCCTTTTCTGAGCTGGTCTGCATCTAGGGTATACAGGCAATGTGGTGCGATTCTTTGTTTGTTTCTGGCTTTCTTACTATCCCCACCCAACCCTTTGAAATTGGCTGAAATGGTCAGGTGCCTCTTTGCCTCTGTTTCTGCAGCCATTTCCCCTTGCCTTCCTGACTGTAAAGCAGAGGAATGCTGCAGGAGGCCACTTGAAAAGCAGTCTTTGGGGTTGGCTGATGCTCAGTGAGTAGTTTTACATTGATTCCAATCCATTTTTGACATGTAGTATGTGCCTTTTTGAAGGGATTAGAGTGTTTTTTGCCATCGTTTTCTGCATAGGTTGTGGTTTTCTGTGGGATTTATTTTGTGTTTTTGTTGACACCCACCACATTTTCTGAGCTGATCTGCATCTTGGGTATACAAGCTATGTGGTGTAGTTCTTTGTTTGTTTCTGGCTTTCTTACTTTCCCCACCTTACCACTTGCAACAGTCAGGTGTCTCTGCCCATTTGCCTTTCATTGGTCCATGCCACACCTGTGACTGGAACAGCTATATTTCAGAGGCCCTTCCAGGGTAGCCTTGCCCCGGCTCATCCCAGCTAAGGGCCCAAAGGTAAAGGGAAGCTCCCAAATAAGCAGTTCCAGTCTCTGTTTGCCCGTGCTCGCCTCTGGAACCTGCAGCCATTAACCAGCAGCGACTGAGAAGGTAAGCATTGGTCAGGGCAGAGGATACAGTCATTACTGTACTCCATTAATTCTCCCCACCCCTCCTATCTTCTAATTGTCTTATTTCCTTCTATATTATCAAATACCTTCTTACTCTTAGCCTAAACTGCATAGGATAGTCATACCTGATACAGTCAATTCAATAGGGTTCATGCTATGACTTCAGCCTGATGTTTTAAGCTAACCGTACCCACTATTAGGCAACTGCTCTTCCTAATCACATCACACAGTCTAGTACCTAATAAGTATAATTCTACCAAGTACTAAGAATTACCTACACTTAATCACACTCCACACTTATAGTTGTGAAACATAAAAAAGTATAACACTTATGCACTTGGATGGTTTTTTTCAGGGGTAGGAAATGTGATGCACTTAGATGGCTTTTTCAGGGGTTGGAGGTGTGATGCACTTGGATGGAATTTCGGGGGTGGTAAATGTGATGCACATAGATGGATTTTGTAGGGGTTGGAGGTGTGATGCACTTGGATGGATTTTCGGGGGTGGGAGATGTGATGCAATTGGATGGATTTTTCAGGGGTGGGGGATGTGACGCACTTAGCTGGATTTTCAGGTATAGGAACAATTATGCACTTGAATGGATTTTCGGCAGTGGGAGGTGTGATGTACTTGGATGTATTTTCGGCGGGGAGAAGTGTGATGCAGTTGGAAAATTCAATAGGTCGAACATATTGGGGGTCATTCCTAGTTTGGAGGTAAGGGAAAAATGATGGCGGTAAAGTATTACCAGCATCGCTTACCGCTATGGGCTATTCTGACCAACCAGATTGATATTAACGGCACCGTAAAGTACGATGCCGTTAATAGCGGGCTGGGCGCGCGCACGCGACCCACCATGCCGGCATTAGCGGCATGCCGGAAACCGGAGTAGATCACAAGTGAGGTTGACATGCAAATAACGGCATCATGAAAACGGAAAAAGTGCCTACCGGCATGCCGTAAATACCAGCATCGCCGACCTGCCGTAAAGAGCCCTCAGCAGTGTTTCCAACTGCCACAGGTGCACACAATCAGCACAGGTGGAGGCAATGGAGTCAGGCCCAGTACAAAATGAACACAACTACACCAAGATGATTCCAATAGTAGTAGCATTACTGGAGCTGGAGGACCTGCTTGCATTGCCTCAATATCAACAACTACAACAACAGCCGCCACCACAGAGGAGACACAGGAGGAGAAGGAGGGTGAGGCAGGCCCAGCATGCCCCACCAGTGCAGCCACCATTACCACGCCGGCAGCCCCCAATCCCTCGCATCAGAGCCACTCCCTTCGACCTAACCCCTGAGCAGATCCACACCATCACCACCATAGTGGACATGATACACGACGACATAGTGAGCCTCATTGAAATACGCACCGCCATCCCCCCTCTACTGAAGGTAGTGTCTGTGCTCCACTTCCTTGCCACAGGCACCAACCAGCACACAGTGGGGCAAATTCATGGCATATCACAACCCTTATTTTCCTGGATCCTGAACCAAGTGCTGGATGCCCTCCTCAAGCACACAAGGGACTACATATCCCTACCACGGACTCCCCAGGAGATATTTGATACAAAAGTTGCTTTCCATGAACTGGCAGGCATGCCAAATTGTGTAGGTGCCCTCGACTGCACCCATGTGGAGTTGGTGGTCCAGCCTGCCATGAAGGTGGTGTACCGCAACCGCAAGCAATACCACTCCATCAATGTGAAAATGGTATGCAACGCCAGCAAGATCATCACACATTGTTGTGCCTGATATCTGGGATGACTCTTTGGTCCTGCGGAACTCCACGCTACCACGCTTCATGGAGCGACATGCTGGACGACGTGCCTGGCTGCTTGGTAAGTAGCAGGACTGGCACATGGCATTGAAAAGGGGGGAGAGATGCACACACCACCATGCTGGAATGTTGATGAGACTGCACGATGTGCACATCACCAAACATTGTGCCCCAAACCATCACATACTGTACAAGACACACAAATCCCATATGAATGAAGTTAGGTCCACACCTATCACGACATGACTAACAGGAAACCACCCTTCATCCCACGACACATGCACCACCCATCAGCGACCCTCACCCTCCGTAACGCCATCCTGCACCATGCAGTGCATATGCGCCATGTCGATGTCTCCAGCATATCACCACACAGAACAAGCATCCCTGGGAGGGCATCATACTGAACCTACTAGGGAATCCACTGTCCGGCACAGGGCCGGCACAATCACAGGAGTGCTGCATGTCACCGTGGGAATGCCAATGCTGATTGCCCAATATTGCACCAACTACTGCCAAATCTCACAGGACACAACACCTCACTATTTTGACACTTACACAGCTGTATGCATACACCATGCATGTGCAACTAGACGTCACTGCACACTATCATCTTGAAAATGAAACCCACACCATTAGACCATGGCACAGGACACATGGAGGGACAGTAAATGGCGGCAATGCATCCAGGGACATGTGCATATGGGCAACCATAACCTGCAGGCATGTGTGACTAGTACAGCTGTCCTTCATGATTCCCCTGACATTTACCTTCATTTTTCTCTCATACAGGTGATAGTGGCTATCCCTTGAGCCAGGGCTCCTCACCCCTGTCCGAAACCCACAGAACAGGCACGAGGAGGACTACAATTGTTCCCATACCCGTACATGTGTGGTCATCGAGCAGACCTTTGGCCTGTTGAAGCCACGATTTCGCTGCCTCAGCCGGTCGGGTGGGGCACTCCTCTACAGCCATGAGAAGGTGGCCAAGATCACCATGGCATGTGTAATGCTGCACAATATGTGCATCCGCCCGAACATGCCCCTGCCCCCTGACATGGAACTGCTACCACCTGATGATGATGAAGGGGAGGAGGAAGATGTGGCAGTACATCATCACGGTGCCGATACACAGGAGGGACGTGCTGTGCGGCAGTCAGTGATCGCACAATATTTCTGACAAACATGTCAGCAGAGGGTAACATAATGTTTGGACATAGGGAACTGGGTGTGGGGGTACATGTACACTATGCACTGTGAATGATTAAATGACACATGCGCAATGATGAATGTCCACTCAGGTCTTCTTTTTCACACAACTGGTGTATTGAATGTAACTATATAAACGTAAGTGACAAAACCCTCCACCGCCCTCCCCCTCTCGCCCTCCCCCCACAACTCCCCCACACACCCTCACCCCCCTCCGCCTCCCCCCACAACTCCCCCAAACACCCTCACCTCCTCCCCCTTCCCCCACAACTCCACCACACAAGTCCCATTGAGTCCACGAAGCCTACATGAGGCTGCCATAACATTCACTCAGCACTCCCAGAGCCAGGGGGTGGCATGTCCCGTCGGCGCAGTGCACAGACGGACCGGCGGAGCGGGCTGGTTTGGGTTGAACTGCTGGAGGATGGTGTGGCCTCCTGCTGAGGTTGTGGGGCGGGACGACCTGCCTCCAAGGCATCAGCGATGCGCCCTAGCACCTGCCGGAGGACCGAGACCTCCTCGCAGAGGCGGTTGGTGTTGTCCGTAAAGGACCGTCCCAGTGCTGACAACTCTGTATGCCACTCCTCCCTGGCCTGACGGTTGTCCTGTACAAATTCTTGGATGTGTGCAGTGAGCATGTCAGCCCGCTGTGCTCCTGCGCTGCACCTGTGGGTGTGCTGGGAATCTGGCTGGCATGCCCAGCCTGCTCATCCTCCCCACCACTGAATGCTGGACTGATATGTCCCTGGGTGTGGTCATGGGAAAACTGCTCTGGGGTGTTGGTGTTCACGGTATCACTCATAGATACCTGGGGGGGATGGAATTTGGGTTGGGGTATGGACCACATCCATTGTATCATCCTCCATGGTGCCCCAGATGTCCACCTGGCTGTCTTCCACTGTGTGGGGTGCCGTGGCTGCCACCTCCCCAGCCACACTGGACTCCTCCAAATGGGGTGTCTCACAGATGTCTCCAGGCAGAACAGTGGGTGGGGGGGTGGTGGTGCTGTGCCCTCCATGGGCCTTGTTGGTACAGGTGCAATGTGTACCTGCGGTGGCTTGGTTGCTGGGACATGGCACCCTCTGGCTTGTCCCCTGGAGGTTGACGGACGGTTGCTGTCCTCCTGGGACCTCTTACTGGGTGTGGCCTGTGCAGAAGTGGTGTCCTTCTTCGCTTTAATGCCCACTGCCTGGGGGTGGAAGAGAGGGACGGCATGAGTGATGTTTGGATAGGCATCATAAATATAGTGGGACAGTTGCTCATCCACACAATTGTGGGTAATAGGCATTTGTGTTGGGAAGGGCACGTCATTTCATACATGGCTGGTAAATGCAGCCATATGTCGGCGTCACTCATGTTGGCCAGGATCAGTGCTGTCTGACATGCTCAATATTTTGGTAATGCACACTGTGTGCCTCGTGGAATTTCCTACTTTGTGTGGTATGTGTCATGTACGGTATAGCCTTGCAGTAGATATCAGCATGTGTCTCAGTTGCTTCGGCCTACTTTACAGGGAGTGTGTGTGTGGCCGACAATGGCATGACTCTTTGGACAGACATTGGCATTGACTTCCATCAGATTTGGTTTAGCAGTGTTTACTTTAGACACTCACCTCCATCAGAAGATGTTGTGGCGCCACACTCCATCTCACCTATGCCTTCAATCGATTCAGACACAATCATGCTTGCACATGTATCCTCCCACGGGGTGAGCTTTATGGGCGAACTAGGTCCTCCTCCAGTTTCCATGGCCTGGGTGCGATTGACTGATAATATGTTGTGCACCCTTAGACGCAGATCATCCCACCGCTTACGGCAGTCTTTCACCGTGCGGGGTGTGTTGCCCACTGCACTAACCTTCTGGGCAACAAGTGCCCAGATCTCTTTTTTACGCAGCACTGCCTCTCTCCTCATGTTGCTGCTGAAGACTGTGCCTGCATGCTAATGCAAAGTGTCCACGAGCATCTGTAGTTCGTCCTGATTGAATCTTTCCTTTCTGAGGTGGGCAGATCCCTTCTTCAGAGCTTTAGTCATTCTTGTCTTGTAGGAGGTACTTTTCAGTCGATCAGCAGTGTCCCAGGGGTCCTGTGTGCTGAGGGTGACAATGGATTGTGTTTTTAAAGATGGCCGCCGTGCTCCTTCCCGTTCCTGTGCGATGACGCTATTTCCGGTTCCGCTATTTAGCGGTGACTGTAAATAGCGGTGTCCGCTAATTACAGTCACCGCTATTTACAGTCACCGCTAATGGCGCATTGAACTATGTCGGTAGTGTAATCTGTGCCTAGCTTCATGCCGGTAAGGGCTTTTTGGGAGCCTTTTGCGGCATGGCACTAGGTACCTTACCGGCATGGCGCAAAGCTCGTGCCCGCAAAGTCGAAATAGTCCTTTATTAGCGGACTGATGCCAGCACGGACACGCTATTTGCGCCATGCCGGTAAGGGACATTACTTACCTCCAAACTCAGAATGACCCCCATTGTCTTCAAGGGAAAAGTGAGCTCCACTCAGAGAGAACTACTGAAATATATAATTGAAAGGACACAATGCAATCATTTTCATTAGGGCGAAAATGTGATTTTTCTGATTAATTGTCTCTCACATAGCTTTTTTTTCATTGTAGCTTAGCAAGGCAATTATTGATTGTGTGAGGCTGTGTAGCAGATCAACATTTTGTAATGCCAACGTGTATTTAGTCATCCATTGAGGATTAACAGAAGGATGAAGAACATTTAGTATTTCACATTCATTGCACATACAAAGGCATTTGAAATGAAATGATATTTTATTTATATTGCGCTCGTACACAAGTGTTTCAAGTGTAACAATTCAATAAAGTTTTAAAAAGCATGGGTGTAGCAAACAGATCTTGTGTTTGTGAAGGTTACAGATTTTGTTTCTTTATTGATAGGTGACATTATAGTGGGTGGAAAATGCAGAAGAGTGTGCATTTTTGTATTGGTGGGTCAGTGAGTGATAGATGGGTATGTTTTAGTCCAGCTCTATGTATGAGTGAGTATGTGAATGAAAACAATGAAAACCACGATGGGTGAGTCTATATTATACTCTTTTGCTGTTGGGCCAGTGGATGGATGGATAGGTGATTGGTTTGAGTGTTTGCTGTGTAGGTGGGTTAGTGGTTGGTTGGGTGGGTGGGTGAATGTGTGTGTTTGTGCATTGTGTAATTAAGCTAGGAGCTGCACAAAAGTGTTTGTGGTTGTGTGGATGGATCAGAGGGTGCATGATTGGGCAGATTTGTGTGTGCTTGTAGATGTTTGGTCAGGGGCATTGGTAAGGAGGATAGAGGTAAGAGAGAGAATAAATGTGTTTGTGTGCGTGATTGTGTGTGTGTTCACACTTGTGTGAATGGGCGGGTGCATGGATGGAAGAGTTTGTGTGTGTGTGCATTTTTGTGGATATTTGAGTAGACAAGTGTGCGTGGGCTCTATAACTCAACCATGCTGCATCAATGGTCAACATGTATATATTAATATCTCAGATCCACCTTCCTTTGTGGTGTACAACTCAAATGCTTGGTTATTGCCCCATGCCCCTTTTTAGACAGAGATGGATGTTTTCCCACCATTGGCTTTTTCATGTTCGTAAAGCAGGGAATTTGCCTGCTGCACTTCTGAATATTGGCTGTGCATTCCTTGTGAGCACCTCTCTTGTCACAGTGGTAAAGCATGAGCATCACATCTCCATGTCGTTGTAGCTCAGCTGAGGAATATCTCAACAGTCCAGGACATGATCTGAATGCTACACAGTTATAGATGTATGCTCTGTTCTGAACTTGCAGCAAAATCCTGGAAGCACATTCCACCAAGCACAGCCCCTGAACTAATGTAGATGATCAGGTGATAGTGTTAGTATGAACTTGACTCGCTACTCAGCAATGTTCAGCTAGCAGAAGATAAACTTTGGGGAATTCCTGAGCTAAGGCTTTCAACACCACAGTAACAGTATTTGTGAAGAAGTGACAGGGGTCCGTAACTCACCAGCGAGGAGCCTCCAGGAACATCAAACATTGGAGATGTCCAGACAGCAGAAAGGGAACGGATTAAACCATGGGGTGGCGAAGGCAGCACAGAGCACCATGACGATAGAGAGGAAAGCAGGCTGAAAGGACGAGTGCTGAGGTGGATGATTGATGTGGATGATGGAAATTAAAGAGGAAGGTGGTGCTAACAGGTACTTTTGTATGCAGGAAGTGGAGGGGACTTTCGAGAGTTTTGCGTGGGTGTAATGAGGAAAACAAAGTGAGAAGCGAGGAGTTGAACCGCGCCGCCGGGATTCTGCCTGTTGTAAGCCCGCGTTGAGGGCTGAGCCGCTGAGTAGGAATGGTGGAGCTGGTTTTGTTTGTGTCTGAGTCCTCGCGAGGGCCCCGCGCCTCGGGACAGTCATTCCCCAATGTGAGAACGAGTTGCTGGAACCCCCTCTCTACTCCCCTCTGTTAACTAAGTAGCCTCCTAGAGTGAGGTGGCAAGAGAGTCGGTCGGACTCAGGACCCATGGGGGGAGTGAGTCGGGACCGGCACTGGTCACAGACATTTTTTATCTGATATCAAAGGGTCAGCAAGACATTCCCTATTTTTTAATTTTTTCTATTTCTATGTGTTTATAACGCGCCGACAGCCCACAGGCATCAGGGCGTGGAGATCCCTGGTCTTGATATCAGTAGAGACAGTTCAATAAAGTTGTTAAACTCTGAAAATCAGACCTGTGTCTGTCCTTATTCCCAGTCTGACTTGTGACAGTATTGTATGGGTAATACGATAGCTAATATCAATTTGTTCAGTCTAAGGGCCTGTAATGGCTGGCTAAGCGGTGATATACCAGCCAAATCGACATACAGGTCTGGAACATCTCAGATCTGCATTGATCACATTCTGGTCCATCTGGAGTCTTGGTACAGGGTAACTACTTTGGAAATTACTGAGAGACCAGAGCGTGATCATGGTCTCTGGTACTTGCTTCTTTTGTTTCCTTGAAATTATGGGTTCTTAATTCTATACCATCTTTTTTAAATGCCAACTAACCCACAGTTCCTCTGAAACCAGCCATTTACACTTATTTACTACCTATCCTGAGCAAATATGTTAATGCAAGATACACCTGTAACCATATGTCTTTTCATGAAAAGCTGGTCCCTAGTGTTAAAAGATGTTTTACTTCTAAAATAAATCATTATACAATAGATATTTACAAATTTAAATGCTATGATAAAGACTCTTTCTGCTTTGCCTGGTAACAGTTTTGATCTGTAAGTGCCTCCTCAGCCAGCCCTGAACATTGTACTGTTGTAGCTCCGCAGAGAAGCGCCTGTCGTCGGCTATAGAAAGGGCCTCAGCAACCGTTGAATAAAAAGGTTAAGTGGAGGAAATCAACATCACGATGCGTCGGTGGTCCCTCGCCTAGAGGAGGAAAGAGATTATGTGTACTCTGAACAAACAACGTCTTGCATGATGCTACTGTGTTTTTACCTTGATTTAATTGCTTTGTTAGTTGGTAATAAGTGATATTTTCTCATCAAAACCCCTTTGAAATGATTTGAGTACGATGAGAGGTGGAATTCTGTTCCCGCTTCATATCATCTCTGGATGAAAGTAAGAGGGATCAGCACAGCCCACAGAGCCTCTGTCCTTCCAACTTCCAAGCCTTCCTACACTGTAGGTTGTAATACTGCTTTTGTTTCAGTACTCTCCCCTACCATGGGAATAGCATTGAGAAAAAAATAGGACTACTGCATTTGACCCACATTTTTGAGGTCAGGCAACTAAGAGAGAACATTTCCCTGCGAGTTGCCTGGCCATCAAATGTAGGTTCAGGATATGCATTAAACACGTCTTTATTTTCACTACTTTGGCTCATTTTCTATTTTTATTAGGTATGCTAGAAAAGTATCTGGTAAGCCGATAGTTAACTTTCACTCTACCTGCACCCCCTCTGATGTGCGGTGGTGGTGCAGGAGGACAAATGACTAGTGGGGAATAGGTGAAAGCAAAGGACATGGGTAGCTTTCTAAAGAAATGGGCAGAGGCAGTGCAGTTATTCAATGAACCAGTCAAGTGCACTTTCTGTATCCTTGACACCAGGGAACTTCTAAAATATATCTGCAAGAAGTCTAACAGAGAGCTGAAGTTCTTACTAAAGGGACAAAGAAACCTAAAAATGAGAGAGATTTACCATAGAAAATCAGTTTGAGCCAATGCAACATTGTTTTGAGGTCATTTTATGTAATAAAGATAATTTAATCAGTTGGTAAAATCAGCAATGGCATACAGACATTAGTGTGATCCTTATTAGCCAGCTTTACCTGGTGTTTATGCAAACATTAACATCTCCTTTTTATAAAGTGATCCAACCATAATTTTTCAGTGGGTAGGTCCATTTGTACATAGTGTTAATTAGTCAAAGGTAAATCCTTTTTTTAAGAAATTCAAGTGTATGATGGAGATTCTGCCAGGGTTTTCAGCTTGGCAAATAAAAGGAATCATTTAATGAGTCCTGGTTAAGAATTATGCATGATTGGTAAACAATGGTACAAGAAGAAACCTCCTATAGAGGGTGGACCTCAAAGTTTTTTTTTTCCTCAAAATCTCGAAAGCCTGCTATTTTACAAAACACAACGAATCACAGAATATTTTCTGGCAAATTTAACTAATACTCCTGATTTGTAAACATTTTTTATCTATGTAAAATCACAATTTTTGCACAATAAACTTGATAAGATTGGACACCATTTTTCATTTAAAATATATGAATATATATATATATATATATATATATATATATATATATATATATATATATATATATATATATATATATATATATGTTATATATATAATTGTTTTATTTTAAAATGCTTTGTAATACAAATCATCTTCGTTCAAATTCAGTTTTTTATAATGCAGCAATGTAAGCGAAATAAAAATGATTCAAAGTTCTGGTCAATTTCACTCCTCTCTCTTGCTATTCTCTCCTTATGGTACACTCTCCATTCTACAACCTCCACCTCTACCTCCTCTCTTTTTCACTCACACTTCCTCTCTATAACTCTCTATCTCTCTCTGCCAATCTCACCTACCAATATCTGCTTTCACTCACAACCTTCTCTCTCGCGCTCTCTCTCTCTACCAATCTCACCTTTATCTAATCTCACTCTTTCCTATCTCCCACAACGTCTTTAAACTACTACTCACTCTAACATTCACTCTCACAACAAGAACCTCAAACTTTCACACTTGAGGACACTCTCTCATATGCAATACCTTCATTGCACTTATAGCCAGCAGCTTTACAGACTCCTTAGCAGTCCGCTCCACCTTATGCCTTCCTCCTGGTCTGTTGGTCCACCACTACATTTCCTCACCTCACCCGAACATCTTTCACTCTGTCTTGTGAATGCAGGCCTTTTACACTGATGTCCTGCTGTTATCTGGTTCCTCCCCTTCCATTGGTTACCTGCTTTACTAATCAAATCCTAAGATTTTCCCTAGGACTGGGCTATCGCAGTTTTAAAAACCCTTTTGGCCCTGCTTCTTTTTGTTCACAGTTGTTCGTGCAGTCTTAGCAGGCTGGCAGGTTTGCATTTACTGGTCACCTCACCTTCCCTCTTAATGCCGGCAAGCTGGAAGTTGATGTGAACAGGAGCTTCTTGGTCAGTGTCTTTCTTCGTCTGTTTGTTTTGTTTGGTTGCCACTGTGTTGGATTAAGAATCTTGTGGTTCTAAAAATGGTAAAAGAAATATCTTGGCAAAAAAGGGGCTGGTAGGTATTGTGTGATTGACAGTGGTACCCACATTAGAAAATAATGCACACTTAGGGGGCCAGGGACTGCAACCCCGCAACTGCCTTACCCTACTTCGAAGGTAGGATGAGCTCTGGCATACACCTGGATAGCCTAACTAGTTCAGGTTGGACAGGGACCCTGACAATTTGGAACTTCTACCCAGATGGGAGCCACCCCCTGTGAGGCTAGGGAGGTGTGCCACAAAGCAAGAACTTTCTTAGGGGTGTGGGCAAGTGGGACTTCACTGGGAGTGACTCCAATTTTGGAGACAATGGGCCTCATTACGAGGAGGGCGGTAGGGGTTAACGTTGCTGGTAAAGATGCCAGAACCATTAACCCCTTACCGCCCCAATACGAGGTCCGCTCACTGGACCCGCTCAGGACGCCTGGTTTTACCAGACGTCCTTAGCGGGTCCCGCGAGCGGCCCAGCATACTAACAACAGGCCCTTCATTAATGGGCCCGTTGTTAGCATGCTCCCCATTCCCATTGAGGCCTGTGGGGGCTCAATGGGAATGGGGATGGACCGGGTCCGGGTTCCCTGAATGGGGAAATACCGGGCCCTCCAAGGTCGGAATGGCCTGGTATTTCCGCATTCAGGGAACCCGGACCCAGACCCTGGTTTGGGAGTAGCCATGCCCTTATTAAGTCAAGGCTACCTCCAAACTCGTAATGAGGCCCAAAGACTGACATTTTAACTCACACTTTCTGCCTTTATGGCTGTTAGAAATACTTTGGTTTCTCCTGTTATGACTATAACAAACAAAGACACTTCTTTAACTCTATTGGCTTCAGGTAATGCTGAACGTTGCCAGAATGCCAGAGTCAGGGAAGACAGACACAATTTTGTTTTGATGACGTGAATAAGAGCAGAGCTGACTGCGAATGCAAGAGAGAACCCTATGCAGGGTGGAGAGTAACTGCTACTGAGAGGCGAGCCTCTGTAGCTACGATGTCCTTGAGGGGTGGAGCCACGATGAGCCATGGAACCAGCGCTGGCATGGCAGAAGCAAGACCTGCTAGCTGGAGGCTGAACAGTGGGTTCTCTGACCGAGCAAGAAACTCCAGTCAGGAAAAAAGATATGATTGGAAGACAACCGTCTTCTCTGGTGGCGGGCCTAGCACCCAGCAACCAATGCCGAGACCAGAGGAAGGAAAGGAGTCTGGGTCCATGCGCTGAGACGAGTGCCAACAGTGAAGCGGATGCTACCAAAGTGTGGATGCCAGTGAGGGCTACGAACTTTGGATTCCAGAATTGCTAAAACCGACAAAGGTACGAGAGTCTGAAAGAATGGAACGGGCAAAAGACCCTGATAAAAAAAGAGTGCAAGAGATACAAACACTGTATATAAAGGCTGGAAAAATCGCCAACAGACTGAGAGCATAAGAGAACTGAACAGGCACACATCATATGTAAAACAGAGTGGAAGGGATACGTGTGCTTTAATCAACAAACTCTATGCAAAGATTATACACTAAGGAACTTTGAGACTGAGAACAAGTCATCTATGAGTTGGGCCAGGCAGAGGCCCATAATGAGGCTATTGTGCAAGCACCTTTTTCCTTTCAGTTAGGTTTTCTAGACTCAGGCCATTTATCTTGGAATTCAACAAGCCCCCTCAGTTTTGTGCTAGAAGGTAAGGAGCTTCCCTTATAGCGATAGGGTCAGACAGGCATTTTTATTTTTATTTAAATAAACAACCATGAACCATGACTCACTGTAGTCTGAATCCTAATTCTGTTTCACTGTTGGGATACACGCCAGTTAATATCAGCTGCAGACCCCTCCTCTTTACCAGTTTGGCAGAGAAAGTGAAAGCCCCTACCCTGGCTATTCCCCAATCCATTCATTTTGATTTACATAGTTATGTTATGTTCTGTAATTGTGACCTCCACCGTGCACCACTGCAATTTTTCATGGTGTCCAGGTGCTCAGGCTGATCTGAAAAGGAACAGAGTTTGGATGGTTAGTTAATAGGGTTGAGAGGGACAAGCTCAAGAGAGCTTTGATGTGCTGTTGTTAGTTTCAGTTCGGAAGAAACAGTGCTGTATGCTGGTATGGTTTTACTTGATTGAAATTTTGTGATGTTTTGTGTGTAGTTGTATGCTGTGTTTCATGTGTGTGTTGGGTGTTGTGGAGAATTGGTAGAGTGCCTGTAGTTTGGGAGTTTTTTCGTGAAGCTCTTGTTGGGTGGTGAGTATGCAGTGTTAGAGAGATATTAGGAGGGTTAGTTAGGGGTTTGCTGGGTTGTATTTGTGATGGGTTAACCATTCAGCTTGTTTTTATTTTGTTTTTTATTTAGTGTTAAATGTGTGTTTGGGTGGTCCGGTTTCATAGTGTTTTCTTGCATTGCATTGGTGGGTTGTCTATCTCTTGTGAGTTCTTCACCTTGGTGCATTACAGAGACATGTTTTTAATAACTTCCTCAATTGTATGTGATCTTCTGCTGTTTGTATTTCCTTTGAGATTGAGTTCCATAGTTTCACTGCTAAGTGGGAGAATGCTGATCCCCCAAATTTCTGTTTTGCGTATTGTTTTGGTTCGAGACAGATATCGTTGCTGGATCTAAGTGTTTCAGTTGGTTTGAAGATGGAGATTATTTCCTGTATGAATTCAGCTCCTCAGTCGTGGATCACTCTGTGTGTTATGCAGAGAGTTTTGAAGAGGATTTGTTTTTTGACTGGGTGCCAATGCAGTGTTCATAGTGATGTGTTCTCAGCTAGTGAGTCTAAGGAGTAGAATTGCTGCTACGTTCTGTATTTGTTGTAGCTTCCTCATTAGGTATTCTGGCATATGGAGGTAGATGCTGTTGGCCTAGTCTGTTCGTGAAATGATGAGAGAGATGGCAATGAGTGTTCTGTGTGTGAAGGAGAGGTAAGGAAGTATCGTCTTCATCGTGTGTAGGTGGAAGAAGCTACGTTGCATTGACTTGTGGTTCTAGTGTTAGTTCATTATCCATTACATTACAATTCAAAGGATATTGACCACTTTGGATGGTTCTGCAGGGTTTCCTTGCTCGGTGGGCCATGGAATGTTATTGTTGTACAATGGGTCATTGGGTGCAATCATGATTTCTGTTTTGTCTTGGTTGACTTTAAGGCTATTGGTGCTCATCCACTGGTTTAGTTCATTAAGGCAGTCGGTGAGTGTTGGGTTTTGTTCTTCGCTTGCGTTGACTTTATAGATGATTTGAGTGTCGTCTGTGTAGTTATAACAGGCGAGGCCATGTTTTTTGATGAGGTTGATTAGGAGTATGTTGTAGATGTTGAAGAGTAACGGGGATAGAGATGAGCCCTGTTGGACTCCAGATGATGTTTTCTGAGGTGTTGACTTAAATGGTGCTATCCAGGTTGTTTCTGTTCTTTCTGTCAAGAAGAATTTTAGCCAGAGGAGAACTGTGATCACAATATCTTTTTATCTTTTGATGAGTGTATCGTGACTGACTGTGTTGAAGGCTTCTGAGAGATCGAGTAGTATTTGTGCTGAGTTGACATTGGTCTGCGTTAGTCTTTAGATCGTCCCATTTAGATAGTGGTGCACTTTATGTTCCTCTCATGGGTCTGAAGCCTACTAGTGCCTGATCAAACAGCTGGTTGTTTTCTACATATTCCAAGATTTGTTCAGAGACGTACTTTTGTGATATGGAAGCGGTGGCGGTAGATCGGGATCACAGGAGAAAGGAGGGGGTTGCGGAAGTGAGCAGCCGGGTACCAATGCTGGCCTTTGAGGGAAGGGAAAAGACTACTGATCCCAGAATGCCCCACGGAATACCGCATCAGGGAGGGGGCCCACCGATGGGAAAAGAAAGAAAAATAAGAAAAGAGAAAACCGGGTTCCCCTATCATATCAGACCCACCAGAATAGACACAAAGCACAGGGTTAACCCACAGCAGCCGGAGCAGGGAGGAGGTGGAGAATCATGGTCAGGTGTGACAAAACCGTTCCGGAGAACACCAGGGGCTGATTACGAGGGAGGAGCGGGTCAAGGGTTAAAAGCAATTCGAAAAGTCTCAACCGGGGTCTTCTCTTGCAGGAACGGCGCATGGTGATGGGCCCCGCACCTGATTGGAGTGAGACCAGCGGAGAATACGAGTGGGCTTACTAGGAAGAAGCAGAAAACCTACAGAGTGACGCCGTACCTTGTCCGAAACTCCAGACAGCAGTACAGACCAGCAAATAGGCAACCAGAGGAAAAGTATTCAGAGAGGTGAACTGTGGGCCATTGCTATTTGTTTTCCTTTTCGTGTGCATCGGACGGCGGCAGGTTGAGTGTTGAAAGCCTGGACACGCCAGGGTGTGATAAAAGACAATTGGGACTGACAAACGCAAGGCGCAGTGGCAGTGCCTGTGAGGTGAAAGGAACCGTCTTCAGTTGTATGAATTCAATTATCTGTGAAGTGTTAGTTGTGAAAATAAACAACGTTTGAAAGTAAAACCTCGGTTGTCTCCGGCTGACTACTTAACAGTGGTGGCAATGGTGGGATACAAGAGGAACGCCAAGTCCCATCAGCATGGAAACCGTGTTGAAAGCACTGGCTGAAGGCCAACAGCAGCTGCAACAGTTAGTGCAAGTACAAGGGCATCAAGCGCAAGCGGATCGGCAGGCCCTACAACAAGCTCTGCAAGTGCAAACCACCGCTCAGGAACAGGGCAGAGAAGCATTGAGGATTCTGGGTGAATCAGTGGTGACACAACGAGCACATACGGCCATTCCACCTACCGTACTTCATAAATACCAGGCGGGGGATGACCCCAGTTATTTCTTTGTGAACTTTGAAAGAATAGCCCGAGCAGCACAATGGCCACAGGACCGATGGGCTTTCTTTTTGGCGCCCCTGCTTACTGGAGTCATGCAGGGTGCATATCAGGTGGCCACCCCACAGGGGACACCCCATACGCGGACATCAAGAAATCAGTGTTGGAAAGACTGGGGATGGATGAGGAGTCATATAGGCTCCAGTTTCGAGAAACCAGACTAAAACCCGGTGAGAGCCCCAGGCAATTGTTCTACCGCGTCCAAGATTTAGCAGAGAAATGGCTACAACCAAACACCGCTACGATCGGACAGATTAAGGAAAAGGTGATGTTGGAACAATTCATTGACGCCCTGCCGAGTCCCATACAACGGTGGGTAAGGCAACATCACCACCTTACCCTGTCTGAAGCCATAGATGGGTCGACACTACCGGCGAGACCCCACAGTGAATCTCCTATCATGTGCAGCAATTACCGGGGAGCCACCCAGGAACCACGGAACAGACCAGACCCTAAACCTACCAACGGAACCACGTCCTAAGAGGGCAGGCACCCCAATGTTTTGAATGTGGGGAATGGGGACATATAGCCCGGTTCTGTCCCAGAAAAACCAAGGCTGAACCCAAGGACATTGGAACTTTAGAAGCACCAGGAAATCGGAAGAAACTGCCCTATGTGATTTAGGTAACGGTGGATGGACATCCCCAACCAGCCATGATGGACAGCGGTAGCAGACAAACAGCCATACAACCACATGTGAGTGAGCAAGACCCAGGAAAGGTGAGAACCATTGACATAAAATGTGTGCATGTGGATGTGAAAGGGTACCCTACAAAATTGTGTTGGGGCTACAGGGACACGAGATACCAGTTCAAGTAGCCATTATTCCCACCATCCCAGCCCCAGTACTAATAGGGACAGATATTCCAGAATTCGACAAATGGTTAAAGGAAGCTCCATTTTCCACAACAGAGATTGGGGTACCGGCGAGAAGGGTGCAAACCACAAAGAGCCAGAGAAGGAGTACGAACAAGAACAGGGGAAAAGGAATGGATATTGCCCTCAGACTGGCGAGTGGGGGACCATCTTCCCTCATTCCGGACTGAAACCGGAATGGGATGAAACCTTAAAAAGGGCCAGGGAGCAAGCACAAGCAACAGCAGGGAACCCAGTTACCACGCCATACTTCAAGGAAAATCAAGGGCTAATATATAGGGTGACCCGAGGCACGGACAACCAAGAGAGGGAGCAATTGCTGGATCCCCAGTCATACAGGAAAACTCTGATTCAACTAGCAGATGATCACACAACAGGGGGACATTTAGCAGAAAACATGACAGTGAAGAGGGTTTTGCAGAATTTTTACTGGCCTGGAGTTTATGCGTAAATAGCCAGATATTGTCAGGAGTGTGCCATATGTCAAAAAATGAGTCCTCACACACCGGCTAGAGCACCTCTTCAAAGAATGCCCCTGATTAAGGAGCCCATCCAGAGAATTTGGAATGGACATTGTAGGGCCATTGGAGCCCACCAGCAGAGGGTTCAGGTTCCTCTTAGTGATTGTTGACTATGCCACTCGGTATCCCGAAGCTTTCCCTTTAAGAGGGATCTCAGCAAGACAGGTATGCGATGTACTTCTACCGTTCTTTGCTTGAGTGGGAATACCCATGGAGATAGTAACAGACCAGGGGAGTAACTTCATGTCGGTGGTTATGAAGGAAGTGTTCAAACTCTTAGGAATTCAACACTTGAAAACCTCGGTATACCAACCCCAAACGGATGGGCTGGTGGAACGATATAATAAAACTATTAAACAGATGATAAGAAGAGCCACCAGTCCCACAGGGTTGGGATGGGATCAGGTTTTACCGTGGGTGTTGATGGTACTAAGGGATACCCCTCAATCATCAACCGGATACTCCCCTTTTGAATTGTTATTCGGAAGACAGCCCAAATCCATACTGGGATTACTAAAAGACCCCATGGAACAACAGGAGGAAACCTCGCTCACAGACTATGTCAATGAACTAAGAGAACACCTAGGTAAACTGAGATAGTTTGCTCAGGAAAACCTGGGAAGGTCCCAAGAAAGACAAGAGAAGTATTATGATCAAGGAAGCCGACCTTGATCCTTTAAGGTAGGGGATAAGATGCTGGTTTTACTGCCTACCCACACGAACAAAATGTTGGCCCAGTGGAAAGGCCGTATCAGATAACCAAACACCTGGGTCCGGTGAACTATGAGGTGGAACAACCTGACAGGAAAAATAGATTTCAGAATTACCACATTAACTTGCTCAACTTGTGGAAAGAAGGAACACCGGGCTTATTATATGCCACACTCTCAGAAATGTCAGACTCAGAGCAAATGGTCCCTAATAGCCGTGATAGCTTGCAAGATGTTGGAATGGGGGAACAGTTAAGTGAGACACAAAATGTCGAATTATTGGAGACCTTGAAACCGTGGGCCGAGAGTTTTTCAGGAATTCCAGGACAAACCCATATGGCTACTCATTCCATACCCACAGAAGAAGGGAACATTGTACGTCTAAGTCCTCACAGAATTCTGGAGTCAAAACGAGGAGAAATAGCCAAAGAAATAGACAACATGCTTGAATTAGGAACCATTGTGCCATCTAAAATCGCATGGTGTTTGCCCATGGTACTAGTACCTAAACCTGATGGTACCACCAGGTTCTGTATGGATTTTAGGCAGTTGAACGCCATATCCCTATATGAAGCCTACCCAATGCCCAGTATTGATGAACTGATAGAAAAGCTGGGGTCAGCAGCATTCATGAGCACCCTGGATCTCACGAAAGGGTATTGGCAGATTCCCCTCAAACAAGCAGACCAAGAGAAAACCGCCTTTCAACTCCTCCAGGCTTGTTTCAGTTCACTGTCTTACCCTTTGGGTTGCATGGGGCACCCGCTACATTCCAAGCCTTAATGGATAAAATCCTGAAACCACACAAAGAATATGCCGCAGCTTACTTAGACGACATAGTAATATTTAGCCATACATGGAACAAACACCTTGCACATTTGAACCAAGTGATACATGCATTAAAAGCGGCTGGGCTACACATTAACCCCAAAAAGTCCAAACTGGCAGCACACAACACCAAATATCTGGGGTATGCAGTGGGAGGTGGGGTGATAACCCCACTGTTGGACAAGATTCAAGCCCTGCAGAAGATGCAACCTCCTGAAACTAGAAAAGAAATACAAGCCTTCCTGGGATTTGTGGGGTATTACAGGAGATTCTTACCACACTTTTCCACCATAGCTGCACCCCTTACGGATGCAATAAAAACAACCCGTCCCATGCAGATCACCCCGGAGGCCGTGCAAGCTTTTCAGAAACTGATCCGGATGATTTCCACAAAACCCGTTCTCCATTGTCCTGATTTCTCGAAAGAATTCTATTTGCAGGCGGATGCCTCAGGATGTGGCTTAGGAGCGGTGTTGTCACAGGGGACTGAACAAGACCTGTGCCCAATAGTCTTTATCAGTAGGAAATGACTTCCCCACGAGATTCCGTACTCAACACTGGAAAAAGAATGCCTGGCAATAAAGTGGGCGGTAGAGTCTCTCCGGTATTACCTACTGGGAAGACAGTTTACCATTTTTACCGATCATGCACCCCTGAAATGGTTGGCCACACAAAAAGACTCAAACCATAGAGTTCTGCGATGGTTTTTGACACTCCAGCCTTACCAGTTTGTGACTGTTCATAAACCTGGAAAATATCAGATGGTGGCTGATTACTTGTCCCGTGCCATGGACCTGGCCGAACGGCATGGGTCCTCGGGGGGGAGTATGTGATATGGAAGCGGTGGCGGCAGACCGGGATCACAGGAGAAAGGAGGGGGTTGCGGAAGTGAGCAGCCGGGTACCAATGCTGGCCTTTGAGGGAAGGGAAAAGACTACTGATCCCAGAATGCCCCACGGAATACCGCATCAGGGAGGGGGCCCACCGATGGGAAAAGAAAGAAAAATAAGAAAAGAGAAAACCGGGTTCCCCTATCATATCAGACCCACCAGAATAGACACAAAGCACAGGGTTAACCCACAGCAGCCAGAGCAGGGAGGAGGTGGAGAATCATGGTCAGGTGTGACAAAACCGTTCCGGAGAACACCAGGGGCTGATTACGAGGGAGGAGCGGGTCAAGGGTTAAAAGCAATTCGAAAAGTCTCAACCGGGGTCTTCTCTTGCAGGAACGGCGCATGGTGATGGGCCCCGCACCTGATTGGAGTGAGACCAGCGGAGAATACGAGTGGGCTTACTAGGAAGAAGCAGAAAACCTACAGAGTGACGCCGTACCTTGTCCGAGACTCCGGAGAGCAGTACAGAGCAGCAAATCGTCAACCAGAGGAGAAGTATTCAGAGAGGTGAACTTTGGGCCATTGCTATTTGTTTTCGTTTTTGTGTGCATTGGACGGCGGCAGGTTGAGGGTTGAAAGCCTCGACACGCCGGGGTGTGATAAGAGACAATTGGGACTGACAAACGCAAGGCGCAGCGGCAGTGCCTGCGAGGTGAAAGGAACCGTCTTCAGTTGTATGAATTCAATTATCTGTGAAGTGTTAGTGGTGAAAATAAACAACCTTTGAAAGTGAAACCTCGGTTGTCTCCGGCTGACTACTTAACAACTTTCTAGTAGTTTCACCGGGTAGGGGATATTTGAAATTGGCCTGTAGTTGGTTAGGCCTTGGTTAGGTCTTTCATGTTTCCCGAAGTATCTTTGAGGAGTGGCTTTATGTAGGCTGATTTAAAAGCTTGTGGCATGGCTCCTGTTGCCAGTGAGTGGTTGAAGAAGCTGCAGTAATATTCTGCCAGTGTTTTCTGGGTGACGATAATCTTGTAGGCATCAGGTGGGCATGGGTCTGCTGGAGAGCCCGCTCTGTTGCTTTATCTTTTTTATTTATCTGATGAGATCGGCGGTAGGTGGTTTAGTCTAGTCGGTGGTTCCAGTGTTGGCTGTTTGAGGTAGTCAGTGGACCTTTTCGGTATTTTATCTATGATTTGCTGGATGCTGGTGATTTTAATTTTGAATTGATCTGCAAGATCATCACATAGGTTTTGCACATAGGTTTTGCATAGGGGCTGGTGCGCTGTTGCATGTGGATGGATTTCTTTCTGGGTGTTGCTTGATTTTGTGATCCATTCATTGTACTTTGCCTTTCTTGCTTTGAGTATTTCAGCTTTGTATTATATAATCTGTTTCTGGTACGTGGTTTTTTGTGTTGGTCGTAGTTTTTCCTCCATTGTTTTTCTTGTTTCCAGTTGGGTTTTTTCAGTGCTTTGAGATGTGGCATGAACCACATTTCCACTGTTTTCTTTATTGAGGGGGTGAAAGGTTTTTCTCGTGTGATGTAATCTAGGGTTTTTGTGATACATTTTTGGATTGTGTCTGTTCTTTCATCTATGCCGGTTGACTTTAGGATGGTAATTGATGGTTTTGCGGATTCCAGTGTTGTGTTTATGTCCAGACTGTTAATGGCTCTTCAGTTTCTATTCAGAATTGGAGGGTTTTTGGGAGGTTGTCAGGTATCCTTGTTGGCGATTCGATCACAAACAGTATAATGAAGTGGTCACTCTAGAGAATTTGCATCAGAGGTTCTATTGTGATGAGGTTTCTGTTGCAGTAGATTGCATCTAGTGTGTGGCCTGCTGTGTGGGTGTGTGTGTGTGTGTCGCTCCTTTCACTGGTTATTTCAGATGCATTTTTGCTAGTTGATTAGTTAGTGTTTTGGGGGAGTTGATGTTCTCATCTTCGAACCAGATGCTGAAGTCTCCAAGTATGATCAGGTGATCATGTTTAATGGCCCTTTTGGTGAAGGCGCCCAAGAAGGTATCTACAAAGGTCGAGTCATAGGTCAGTGGACTGTAGAAGAGTAGAAACATTAGGCTAGTTTTGGGGTCTAAAGTTAGGTTTAGAATGAGTGATTCGCAGTTTGGGATGTTCAATGGTGGGGCGGTATTTATTTTTAGATGGTCCTTGTATGCATCCACAAGTCGTCCTCCTCTTTTTCCTTCTCTGTTGGCTTGCTGAAGTTTTAAGTTGTTGGGCAGTCAGTTGTGCACTGTTAACTTGTAGTTTTGAGTTACTCAGTTTTCTGTGAAGAATAACAGGTAATATATTTCTGCTGTTTCCTCGGATATTGATCTGGTGTTGTCATGATGCCTACTCCCGGAGAACCAGTCCAGGACCAGCGTCCCCGGAAGCAGACATCATGTTCCCGGGGAAAAGGCCAGCAACCCCTAGTAGGGGCCCTTTGGACACTGTCCTGGCGCCTTTGGCGCCAGGCTCATTTTGGACCTCAGTCCTGGCGCCATAGGCGCCAGGCTCATGAAGGGAGTGTTTATGTGCACTTACCTGATGCAGACCGTGCTGCCAGATCCAGACCTCTTTGAGGCCTGAAAGGGACTATTTTACCTGTGGGACTATTTTGCCACTCGGGCGTGGCCGGGTAAGAATACGTACCTGGAACTACTGTGGGGGCTATTTAAGCCACGCCCAGACAGCAGCTCACGCTTCCCGTTGTTCTGCACCTAGCAGCTGGACGTCACCGTGTCTGCTCCTGCATCCTGACTCCAGCCACGCCCGCCTCCATCCTGGAACACCTGAAAGGAAAGAAGAGAAGGGAAAAGGTGAACAGAAGAACATTACCTGCTTCTACCCGGAGTCCGGAGTCATCACGCCGGCGATCCTAAGGGAAGACATTTATTTTAAAGACGCATCGCGTTGATCTCTGCAGCGCCGCGTTCCACTCACCTGTTCACGAGGCATCTCCGTGCTCCTTAGCGACCATCTGCACGATCTGCCGCATACCTGCGCCTAAGGGGGAAGAGAAGAACAAAAGGTGAGCAAAAGGAACATATTGAGGAAAGACAGATTTTCGCCATAAGACTTACCTGATTATTATTGGGAGAATCTTTCCTCATCTCGGGTCGGCGCCGCTTCTTCGGCAGTACCGTACCCCGGCCCCTATCGGGAAAAAAGACACAAGCATTAGTGGGTGAATATAAGGACATTAAAGGAACCACCCATCATAAACTCACCTGAGTTTACCTTCGGCGAATTGTTTCCTCTACGCGAAATCTTCACTCAGCACCTGTGATAAAAGGGATAAGAGACGGACTACTGAATATAAAGGCAAATAGAAAATGAGGCCAACTCTTGAACTTTTACAACAGTATACTTACGGCACCTTGCCAGGAAAGTCAAGTAAGCTTGGATCCTCACCAATCCGAATACCAGTGAAGTAACTGGACATAATTGCACCCCTGCACCAGAAGCAGGATGGAGAGCTCGTCCTTTCAAACCTTAAGGTGTGAGTTAACGGGGAATTTCGGAGGTGGTCTGAGGAGAGTGAAAGAAGGAAGTGGGAGGCCGACGCGCTACTCCGCAGGTAGTTAATCCCCTTTCTCCATCTGCAGAAGGATTCTCCTGCGAGTCAGACAAGCGAGATTTGGGGGTCCTGTCCAGTCGGTCTTTCGAGTTCTGCGCATCACCTTAGAAGAGGCTGCAGCAGTCCAGACCTGGTCAGCGTCTCCGTGGGAGTCAGGTGAGCGTTACAGGTGTTGACGAGGTTGCAGTATATATTTCTGTTTTGTGTGGTCTGTTTAGTGTTTGGCAGTATATTTTGTTGTTTGTTTTGCTGTTAGTCATTTTTTCCATGATTGTTTTTTTATGTTTCTTGATGCTGTTTCTTCATTGAATTGTTTTGGACATGTTTCTTATGGGATTTGTGACTTCTTCGTAGCCGTCTTCCTGCTGACGAGGATGGTGCCTTTTGTTGTGCCCATTTTTTGTGATGAATGTTGTGTTGGTGTTCTTTCCTTCTGGTTTTATTCTGTGTGTTTCCCATCTCTCCCCTAGCTTTCCCGTTATCATGCTAATGTACTTATCTTTCTTGAGGATAGATGGTTGCTTGATTGGGTGGTAGGTTGGCAGATAGGGTGTTAGGTAGAGCGATGTTGGTTTTGTTCTGGTGAGTAGACTTGCTTCCGTTGAGCTTGTTGCTTTGTTATCCCTTGGTATGCATCTGTTCCAGGTTGTGAAAAAGACATATAGCTGGTTCTGAGCTTGTTCCACTTAATTTGTTCAAATTTGGTTGTTCCTTGTGCATCGGTCTTACCTGGTGCAGGGCTGTTTTTGATGGGGTGTATTATGAGGGTGGCTCTATCCCAGGGGGTGGAGGGGGTCAATCACAGTGTTGGACTTTTCAATGGGATAGGTGTTCCCCAGAACTGGGGGGCTGTTTGAGTGGCTGTTGTTTGGTTCTGTTTGGCAATAACTAACCCTGGCAGTCTGGGGCTATCCTCTCTGACTAAGGCTAACCCTGAGTGTAAGGGACTAACCCTGGTGCTTTTGTGACTGACGTTGGTGGTTGGGGACTAAATCCCGGTGTTTAGTTGTATTGGGTTCACAATAGTGAAAACCTCCCTGTGGATATTTGTGGTGGTCTGTGGTTAGGTCTTTCCTGGAAGGTTCCTGTGTGGCTGTCTCTCCTTGTGGGATCCTGCTGTTTTGTTGTGGTAATTGTATCTGGTTGTATCAGGCTCACAGTGGTGAGGGCCTCGCTGTGGTGATCTATGGTTGCCTGTGGTTCTATATTTCTTAATGACTCATGGATGGCTGTCTATCCCTGTGGGTTCTTGCAGTTTTGTAGTTGTATTTGTATCAGTTTCACAGTTGCAAAAACCTCTGTGTGATGCCCTATAGTTTGCTCTTCTCTTGTTTGGACCTGCAGTTTTGTTGTTGTAGTTGAATCGGGTTCACAGTTGTGAGAGCCTGTGATGCTCTTTGGTTTGATCTTCTCTTGTGAGGCCCTGTATAGCTGTCTCCCTCTGTGGGCTCTTGTATTAGGATTGGGTTCAACAGTGGTGAAAGCCTCCCTGTGGTGACCTGTGCTGTCCTGTGCTTCCTTTTTCCTTGTGGGGTCCTGTGTGGCTGTCTGCCCTTGTGGGCCCCATGGATTTTTAGTTGTATCTGGTTCACAGAGGGGGTGGCCTTCCTGTGGTGACATGCTTTGTAGTTGCATCAGGTTCACAATGCCAAAAGCCTCCCTCTGGTGACCTGTGTTGGTTTATGTTTAGGTCTTCCCTTGAGGGTCCCTATATAGTTTTCTCCCTTGTGGTCCCTTCTAGTTTTGTATTTGTATAGGGATCAACGGTGGTGATAGCCTCCCTGTGGTGTTCTGTGGTAAGTTCACATTAAATCAACGATAGCTATACTCCAGAACTTCTCCAAGGTTCAACAGTGGCTGTACTCTAAAAGGTCTCTTAGATTCAACAGTGGCTATGGCTATGTTGTAAATGTGAAATGTGTTCAATAGCGGCTATGTTCTGAAGCTTCTCCTAGTTTCAACTGTAGCTATACTTGTTCTCCTATATTGAACAGTGGTCATATTGCAAATATCTAATGACTTCAACAGCGACTATATTGTAAATGTCACATAAACTCAACAGTGTCTATACTCTAAAGGTTCTCCTAAAATCAACAGTGGCTGTACCTTGAGAGTTCTCCTAGATTCAAGATTGTCTTTACTCTAAATGTTCTCCTAGATTCAGCAGTGGCTATACTCTAATGGTTCACCTAGCAAAACCTCTGAGTGTAACAAGATTTAAAACAATTCTCGAGTCAACACACTAACAAAACTGTAGAGTGCAGCAAAATTTAAACAGTACTTGGATTCAACACAGTAAAAAAAACATAAAGCGCAGCAAGATTTAAACCATGCCTGGATTTAACACAGTAACAAAACAATAGAGCGCAGCAAGATTTAAACAATGCCTGAAGTCAACACAATGAGAAAATCATGTGAAAGGATACCACAGATGTAAGGGCATAACCTTGGGGGGTCCCACCTGTCTCCTAAGCATTCTCCCAAGAAGAGACTATCCTGTGACAGATGCAGTCTTTCGCCTTCTAGCTCGAGAACCCATTGGAGTTGAGGTTACAGTTACTTTAGTGTATTGGTTCCTGGGAGGAGCAAAGTACAGATATTTACAACTACATCCCAGATAATACTAAGTGTTATCTCAAGGACAGTGTTCTGGTTAATGGCCAGGAAACCCCTGCCATTAGAGACAGATAGTGTGCAGACCATCTTCATACCACCAAATGAAAGGTGTTTAATAACAAGAGGTCTGTGCCTTTCCGCTCCCTCTGGAACCTACATTAGGCTTGCAACTAAATCCAACCTAGCCTTATGATGTACCCTAGATGTTGCAGCTGGTCTAGTAGATCCTGATTATAGGGGAGAGGTGAAGATGATCCTCCATAACCATGGGACCACCACCTATCTATTTAAAGAAGGGAAGCCATAGCCCAAGGAATCCTCAAGAAAGGCCTCACCCCAGTACTCCAGGAACTGGAGACCTTGCTTGAAACTGAGAGAGGGTCAATGGGTTTTTGGGAGGCCGCCCTCGTTGTAGAGGAACACGAGCTGAGAAATATTGTCACATTATCTGATCTTTCTTTTGTGCAAAGGAATGAGCATGACCTAATGTTAACCTTTAAGAGGTTAACCACCTCAGAAGAACAATGGTATAGCCAAGCCAGTCCCTTTTTTTTCTTAAAAAAGGGATATTGTTATGGAGATGTGGGGAAGGCTGGACACAACTAATGGTTCCTCATAGTATTCAGCAGGTAGTGCTGGTGATCACAGCCTCCCATCTTACAGCCACCTATTAGGGTATAGGGAAGACCCAAAGCCAGGTAATACCTTAGTTTAACTGGTCTTGAGTGTTCACAGATGTAAAGAACTATGTCTCCACCTGAGAAAAATGCCAAAAGACTGCAGCCTCTCCTGTTCCCCAGACCTCCTTACAACCACTTCCCATTATTGAAGTACCCTTCTCACGAATAGCGATGGACATACTGGACCCACTAGAAACATCAAATTTGGGGAATAAGTACATCCTAGTGATTGTTGACTATGCCAACCACTACTCCAAAGAGTCTCCTCCCGGATCAGGGTACTACTTTTATGTCAAAAATCATGAGCGACATAACAGGGATGCTACACATCAAAACCCTATGGCCGTTTGTCTATCATCCCCAAATGAATGGCCTTGTGCAGCGGTTTAACCAGACACTAAAAATAATCCTCCACAAGTTGGTAGAGGCTGATGGTAGAAATTGGGATGTTATGATTCCATGGTCTCAACCGGGGTCTTCTCTTGCAGGAACGGCGCATGGTGATGGGCCCCGCACCTGATTGGAGTGAGACCAGCGGAGAATACGAGTGGGCTTACTAGGAAGAAGCAGAAAACCTACAGAGTGACGCCGTACCTTGTCCGAAACTCCAGACAGCAGTACAGACCAGCAAATAGGCAACCAGAGGAAAAGTATTCAGAGAGGTGAACTGTGGGCCATTGCTATTTGTTTTCCTTTTCGTGTGCATCGGACGGCGGCAGGTTGAGTGTTGAAAGCCTGGACACGCCAGGGTGTGATAAAAGACAATTGGGACTGACAAACGCAAGGCGCAGTGGCAGTGCCTGTGAGGTGAAAGGAACCGTCTTCAGTTGTATGAATTCAATTATCTGTGAAGTGTTAGTTGTGAAAATAAACAACGTTTGAAAGTAAAACCTCGGTTGTCTCCGGCTGACTACTTAACAGTGGTGGCAATGGTGGGATACAAGAGGAACGCCAAGTCCCATCAGCATGGAAACCGTGTTGAAAGCACTGGCTGAAGGCCAACAGCAGCTGCAACAGTTAGTGCAAGTACAAGGGCATCAAGCGCAAGCGGATCGGCAGGCCCTACAACAAGCTCTGCAAGTGCAAACCACCGCTCAGGAACAGGGCAGAGAAGCATTGAGGATTCTGGGTGAATCAGTGGTGACACAACGAGCACATACGGCCATTCCACCTACCGTACTTCATAAATACCAGGCGGGGGATGACCCCAGTTATTTCTTTGTGAACTTTGAAAGAATAGCCCGAGCAGCACAATGGCCACAGGACCGATGGGCTTTCTTTTTGGCGCCCCTGCTTACTGGAGTCATGCAGGGTGCATATCAGGTGGCCACCCCACAGGGGACACCCCATACGCGGACATCAAGAAATCAGTGTTGGAAAGACTGGGGATGGATGAGGAGTCATATAGGCTCCAGTTTCGAGAAACCAGACTAAAACCCGGTGAGAGCCCCAGGCAATTGTTCTACCGCGTCCAAGATTTAGCAGAGAAATGGCTACAACCAAACACCGCTACGATCGGACAGATTAAGGAAAAGGTGATGTTGGAACAATTCATTGACGCCCTGCCGAGTCCCATACAACGGTGGGTAAGGCAACATCACCACCTTACCCTGTCTGAAGCCATAGATGGGTCGACACTACCGGCGAGACCCCACAGTGAATCTCCTATCATGTGCAGCAATTACCGGGGAGCCACCCAGGAACCACGGAACAGACCAGACCCTAAACCTACCAACGGAACCACGTCCTAAGAGGGCAGGCACCCCAATGTTTTGAATGTGGGGAATGGGGACATATAGCCCGGTTCTGTCCCAGAAAAACCAAGGCTGAACCCAAGGACATTGGAACTTTAGAAACACCAGGAAATCGGAAGAAACTGCCCTATGTGATTTAGGTAACGGTGGATGGACATCCCCAACCAGCCATGATGGACAGCGGTAGCAGACAAACAGCCATACAACCACATGTGAGTGAGCAAGACCCAGGAAAGGTGAGAACCATTGACATAAAATGTGTGCATGTGGATGTGAAAGGGTACCCTACAAAATTGTGTTGGGGCTACAGGGACACGAGATACCAGTTCAAGTAGCCATTATTCCCACCATCCCAGCCCCAGTACTAATAGGGACAGATATTCCAGAATTCGACAAATGGTTAAAGGAAGCTCCATTTTCCACAACAGAGATTGGGGTACCGGCGAGAAGGGTGCAAACCACAAAGAGCCAGAGAAGGAGTACGAACAAGAACAGGGGAAAAGGAATGGATATTGCCCTCAGACTGGCGAGTGGGGGACCATCTTCCCTCATTCCGGACTGAAACCGGAATGGGATGAAACCTTAAAAAGGGCCAGGGAGCAAGCACAAGCAACAGCAGGGAACCCAGTTACCACGCCATACTTCAAGGAAAATCAAGGGCTAATATATAGGGTGACCCGAGGCACGGACAACCAAGAGAGGGAGCAATTGCTGGATCCCCAGTCATACAGGAAAACTCTGATTCAACTAGCAGATGATCACACAACAGGGGGACATTTAGCAGAAAACATGACAGTGAAGAGGGTTTTGCAGAATTTTTACTGGCCTGGAGTTTATGCGTAAATAGCCAGATATTGTCAGGAGTGTGCCATATGTCAAAAAATGAGTCCTCACACACCGGCTAGAGCACCTCTTCAAAGAATGCCCCTGATTAAGGAGCCCATCCAGAGAATTTGGAATGGACATTGTAGGGCCATTGGAGCCCACCAGCAGAGGGTTCAGGTTCCTCTTAGTGATTGTTGACTATGCCACTCGGTATCCCGAAGCTTTCCCTTTAAGAGGGATCTCAGCAAGACAGGTATGCGATGTACTTCTACCGTTCTTTGCTTGAGTGGGAATACCCATGGAGATAGTAACAGACCAGGGGAGTAACTTCATGTCGGTGGTTATGAAGGAAGTGTTCAAACTCTTAGGAATTCAACACTTGAAAACCTCGGTATACCAACCCCAAACGGATGGGCTGGTGGAACGATATAATAAAACTATTAAACAGATGATAAGAAGAGCCACCAGTCCCACAGGGTTGGGATGGGATCAGGTTTTACCGTGGGTGTTGATGGTACTAAGGGATACCCCTCAATCATCAACCGGATACTCCCCTTTTGAATTGTTATTCGGAAGACAGCCCAAATCCATACTGGGATTACTAAAAGACCCCATGGAACAACAGGAGGAAACCTCGCTCACAGACTATGTCAATGAACTAAGAGAACACCTAGGTAAACTGAGATAGTTTGCTCAGGAAAACCTGGGAAGGTCCCAAGAAAGACAAGAGAAGTATTATGATCAAGGAAGCCAACCTTGATCCTTTAAGGTAGGGGATAAGATGCTGGTTTTACTGCCTACCCACACGAACAAAATGTTGGCCCAGTGGAAAGGCCGTATCAGATAACCAAACACCTGGGTCCGGTGAACTATGAGGTGGAACAACCTGACAGGAAAAATAGATTTCAGAATTACCACATTAACTTGCTCAACTTGTGGAAAGAAGGAACACCGGGCTTATTATATGCCACACTCTCAGAAATGTCAGACTCAGAGCAAATGGTCCCTAATAGCCGTGATAGCTTGCAAGATGTTGGAATGGGGGAACAGTTAAGTGAGACACAAAATGTCGAATTATTGGAGACCTTGAAACCGTGGGCCGAGAGTTTTTCAGGAATTCCAGGACAAACCCATATGGCTACTCATTCCATACCCACAGAAGAAGGGAACATTGTACGTCTAAGTCCTCACAGAATTCTGGAGTCAAAACGAGGAGAAATAGCCAAAGAAATAGACAACATGCTTGAATTAGGAACCATTGTGCCATCTAAAATCGCATGGTGTTTGCCCATGGTACTAGTACCTAAACCTGATGGTACCACCAGGTTCTGTATGGATTTTAGGCAGTTGAACGCCATATCCCTATATGAAGCCTACCCAATGCCCAGTATTGATGAACTGATAGAAAAGCTGGGGTCAGCAGCATTCATGAGCACCCTGGATCTCACGAAAGGGTATTGGCAGATTCCCCTCAAACAAGCAGACCAAGAGAAAACCGCCTTTCAACTCCTCCAGGCTTGTTTCAGTTCACTGTCTTACCCTTTGGGTTGCATGGGGCACCCGCTACATTCCAAGCCTTAATGGATAAAATCCTGAAACCACACAAAGAATATGCCGCAGCTTACTTAGACTACATAGTAATATTTAGCCATACATGGAACAAACACCTTGCACATTTGAACCAAGTGATACATGCATTAAAAGCGGCTGGGCTACACATTAACCCCAAAAAGTCCAAACTGGCAGCACACAACACCAAATATCTGGGGTATGCAGTGGGAGGTGGGGTGATAACCCCACTGTTGGACAAGATTCAAGCCCTGCAGAAGATGCAACCTCCTGAAACTAGAAAAGAAATACAAGCCTTCCTGGGATTTGTGGGGTATTACAGGAGATTCTTACCACACTTTTCCACCATAGCTGCACCCCTTACGGATGCAATAAAAACAACCCGTCCCATGCAGATCACCCCGGAGGCCGTGCAAGCTTTTCAGAAACTGATCCGGATGATTTCCACAAAACCCGTTCTCCATTGTCCTGATTTCTCGAAAGAATTCTATTTGCAGGCGGATGCCTCAGGATGTGGCTTAGGAGCGGTGTTGTCACAGGGGACTGAACAAGACCTGTGCCCAATAGTCTTTATCAGTAGGAAATGACTTCCCCACGAGATTCCGTACTCAACACTGGAAAAAGAATGCCTGGCAATAAAGTGGGCGGTAGAGTCTCTCCGGTATTACCTACTGGGAAGACAGTTTACCATTTTTACCGATCATGCACCCCTGAAATGGTTGGCCACACAAAAAGACTCAAACCATAGAGTTCTGCGATGGTTTTTGACACTCCAGCCTTACCAGTTTGTGACTGTTCATAAACCTGGAAAATATCAGATGGTGGCTGATTACTTGTCCCGTGCCATGGACCTGGCCGAACGGCATGGGTCCTCGGGGGGGAGTATGTGATATGGAAGCGGTGGCGGCAGACCGGGATCACAGGAGAAAGGAGGGGGTTGCGGAAGTGAGCAGCCGGGTACCAATGCTGGCCTTTGAGGGAAGGGAAAAGACTACTGATCCCAGAATGCCCCACGGAATACCGCATCAGGGAGGGGGCCCACC
Source organism: Ambystoma mexicanum (assembly GCF_040938575.1). Taxonomy (NCBI): domain Eukaryota; kingdom Metazoa; phylum Chordata; class Amphibia; order Caudata; family Ambystomatidae; genus Ambystoma; species Ambystoma mexicanum. Next base: position 915,942,035 of record NC_090928.1, on the reverse strand, counting down.
GATGGGAAAAGAAAGAAAAATAAGAAAAGAGAAAACCGGGTTCCCCTATCATATCAGACCCACCAGAATAGACACAAAGCACAGGGTTAACCCACAGCAGCCAGAGCAGGGAGGAGGTGGAGAATCATGGTCAGGTGTGACAAAACCGTTCCGGAGAACACCAGGGGCTGATTACGAGGGAGGAGCGGGTCAAGGGTTAAAAGCAATTCGAAAAGTCTCAACCGGGGTCTTCTCTTGCAGGAACGGCGCATGGTGATGGGCCCCGCACCTGATTGGAGTGAGACCAGCGGAGAATACGAGTGGGCTTACTAGGAAGAAGCAGAAAACCTACAGAGTGACGCCGTACCTTGTCCGAGACTCCGGAGAGCAGTACAGAGCAGCAAATCGTCAACCAGAGGAGAAGTATTCAGAGAGGTGAACTTTGGGCCATTGCTATTTGTTTTCGTTTTTGTGTGCATTGGACGGCGGCAGGTTGAGGGTTGAAAGCCTCGACACGCCGGGGTGTGATAAGAGACAATTGGGACTGACAAACGCAAGGCGCAGCGGCAGTGCCTGCGAGGTGAAAGGAACCGTCTTCAGTTGTATGAATTCAATTATCTGTGAAGTGTTAGTGGTGAAAATAAACAACCTTTGAAAGTGAAACCTCGGTTGTCTCCGGCTGACTACTTAACAACTTTCTAGTAGTTTCACCGGGTAGGGGATATTTGAAATTGGCCTGTAGTTGGTTAGGCCTTGGTTAGGTCTTTCATGTTTCCCGAAGTATCTTTGAGGAGTGGCTTTATGTAGGCTGATTTAAAAGCTTGTGGCATGGCTCCTGTTGCCAGTGAGTGGTTGAAGAAGCTGCAGTAATATTCTGCCAGTGTTTTCTGGGTGACGATAATCTTGTAGGCATCAGGTGGGCATGGGTCTGCTGGAGAGCCCGCTCTGTTGCTTTATCTTTTTTATTTATCTGATGAGATCGGCGGTAGGTGGTTTAGTCTAGTCGGTGGTTCCAGTGTTGGCTGTTTGAGGTAGTCAGTGGACCTTTTCGGTATTTTATCTATGATTTGCTGGATGCTGGTGATTTTAATTTTGAATTGATCTGCAAGATCATCACATAGGTTTTGCACATAGGTTTTGCATAGGGGCTGGTGCGCTGTTGCATGTGGATGGATTTCTTTCTGGGTGTTGCTTGATTTTGTGATCCATTCATTGTACTTTGCCTTTCTTGCTTTGAGTATTTCAGCTTTGTATTATATAATCTGTTTCTGGTACGTGGTTTTTTGTGTTGGTCGTAGTTTTTCCTCCATTGTTTTTCTTGTTTCCAGTTGGGTTTTTTCAGTGCTTTGAGATGTGGCATGAACCACATTTCCACTGTTTTCTTTATTGAGGGGGTGAAAGGTTTTTCTCGTGTGATGTAATCTAGGGTTTTTGTGATACATTTTTGGATTGTGTCTGTTCTTTCATCTATGCCGGTTGACTTTAGGATGGTAATTGATGGTTTTGCGGATTCCAGTGTTGTGTTTATGTCCAGACTGTTAATGGCTCTTCAGTTTCTATTCAGAATTGGAGGGTTTTTGGGAGGTTGTCAGGTATCCTTGTTGGCGATTCGATCACAAACAGTATAATGAAGTGGTCACTCTAGAGAATTTGCATCAGAGGTTCTATTGTGATGAGGTTTCTGTTGCAGTAGATTGCATCTAGTGTGTGGCCTGCTGTGTGGGTGTGTGTGTGTGTGTCGCTCCTTTCACTGGTTATTTCAGATGCATTTTTGCTAGTTGATTAGTTAGTGTTTTGGGGGAGTTGATGTTCTCATCTTCGAACCAGATGCTGAAGTCTCCAAGTATGATCAGGTGATCATGTTTAATGGCCCTTTTGGTGAAGGCGCCCAAGAAGGTATCTACAAAGGTCGAGTCATAGGTCAGTGGACTGTAGAAGAGTAGAAACATTAGGCTAGTTTTGGGGTCTAAAGTTAGGTTTAGAATGAGTGATTCGCAGTTTGGGATGTTCAATGGTGGGGCGGTATTTATTTTTAGATGGTCCTTGTATGCATCCACAAGTCGTCCTCCTCTTTTTCCTTCTCTGTTGGCTTGCTGAAGTTTTAAGTTGTTGGGCAGTCAGTTGTGCACTGTTAACTTGTAGTTTTGAGTTACTCAGTTTTCTGTGAAGAATAACAGGTAATATATTTCTGCTGTTTCCTCGGATATTGATCTGGTGTTGTCATGATGCCTACTCCCGGAGAACCAGTCCAGGACCAGCGTCCCCGGAAGCAGACATCATGTTCCCGGGGAAAAGGCCAGCAACCCCTAGTAGGGGCCCTTTGGACACTGTCCTGGCGCCTTTGGCGCCAGGCTCATTTTGGACCTCAGTCCTGGCGCCATAGGCGCCAGGCTCATGAAGGGAGTGTTTATGTGCACTTACCTGATGCAGACCGTGCTGCCAGATCCAGACCTCTTTGAGGCCTGAAAGGGACTATTTTACCTGTGGGACTATTTTGCCACTCGGGCGTGGCCGGGTAAGAATACGTACCTGGAACTACTGTGGGGGCTATTTAAGCCACGCCCAGACAGCAGCTCACGCTTCCCGTTGTTCTGCACCTAGCAGCTGGACGTCACCGTGTCTGCTCCTGCATCCTGACTCCAGCCACGCCCGCCTCCATCCTGGAACACCTGAAAGGAAAGAAGAGAAGGGAAAAGGTGAACAGAAGAACATTACCTGCTTCTACCCGGAGTCCGGAGTCATCACGCCGGCGATCCTAAGGGAAGACATTTATTTTAAAGACGCATCGCGTTGATCTCTGCAGCGCCGCGTTCCACTCACCTGTTCACGAGGCATCTCCGTGCTCCTTAGCGACCATCTGCACGATCTGCCGCATACCTGCGCCTAAGGGGGAAGAGAAGAACAAAAGGTGAGCAAAAGGAACATATTGAGGAAAGCCAGATTTTCGCCATAAGACTTACCTGATTATTATTGGGAGAATCTTTCCTCATCTCGGGTCGGCGCCGCTTCTTCGGCAGTACCGTACCCCGGCCCCTATCGGGAAAAAAGACACAAGCATTAGTGGGTGAATATAAGGACATTAAAGGAACCACCCATCATAAACTCACCTGAGTTTACCTTCGGCGAATTGTTTCCTCTACGCGAAATCTTCACTCAGCACCTGTGATAAAAGGGATAAGAGACGGACTACTGAATATAAAGGCAAATAGAAAATGAGGCCAACTCTTGAACTTTTACAACAGTATACTTACGGCACCTTGCCAGGAAAGTCAAGTAAGCTTGGATCCTCACCAATCCGAATACCAGTGAAGTAACTGGACATAATTGCACCCCTGCACCAGAAGCAGGATGGAGAGCTCGTCCTTTCAAACCTTAAGGTGTGAGTTAACGGGGAATTTCGGAGGTGGTCTGAGGAGAGTGAAAGAAGGAAGTGGGAGGCCGACCCGCTACTCCGCAGGTAGTTAATCCCCTTTCTCCATCTGCAGAAGGATTCTCCTGCGAGTCAGACAAGCGAGATTTGGGGGTCCTGTCCAGTCGGTCTTTCGAGTTCTGCGCATCACCTTAGAAGAGGCTGCAGCAGTCCAGACCTGGTCAGCGTCTCCGTGGGAGTCAGGTGAGCGTTACAGGTGTTGACGAGGTTGCAGTATATATTTCTGTTTTGTGTGGTCTGTTTAGTGTTTGGCAGTATATTTTGTTGTTTGTTTTGCTGTTAGTCATTTTTTCCATGATTGTTTTTTTATGTTTCTTGATGCTGTTTCTTCATTGAATTGTTTTGGACATGTTTCTTATGGGATTTGTGACTTCTTCGTAGCCGTCTTCCTGCTGACGAGGATGGTGCCTTTTGTTGTGCCCATTTTTTGTGATGAATGTTGTGTTGGTGTTCTTTCCTTCTGGTTTTATTCTGTGTGTTTCCCATCTCTCCCCTAGCTTTCCCGTTATCATGCTAATGTACTTATCTTTCTTGAGGATAGATGGTTGCTTGATTGGGTGGTAGGTTGGCAGATAGGGTGTTAGGTAGAGCGATGTTGGTTTTGTTCTGGTGAGTAGACTTGCTTCCGTTGAGCTTGTTGCTTTGTTATCCCTTGGTATGCATCTGTTCCAGGTTGTGAAAAAGACATATAGCTGGTTCTGAGCTTGTTCCACTTAATTTGTTCAAATTTGGTTGTTCCTTGTGCATCGGTCTTACCTGGTGCAGGGCTGTTTTTGATGGGGTGTATTATGAGGGTGGCTCTATCCCAGGGGGTGGAGGGGGTCAATCACAGTGTTGGACTTTTCAATGGGATAGGTGTTCCCCAGAACTGGGGGGCTGTTTGAGTGGCTGTTGTTTGGTTCTGTTTGGCAATAACTAACCCTGGCAGTCTGGGGCTATCCTCTCTGACTAAGGCTAACCCTGAGTGTAAGGGACTAACCCTGGTGCTTTTGTGACTGACGTTGGTGGTTGGGGACTAAATCCCGGTGTTTAGTTGTATTGGGTTCACAATAGTGAAAACCTCCCTGTGGATATTTGTGGTGGTCTGTGGTTAGGTCTTTCCTGGAAGGTTCCTGTGTGGCTGTCTCTCCTTGTGGGATCCTGCTGTTTTGTTGTGGTAATTGTATCTGGTTGTATCAGGCTCACAGTGGTGAGGGCCTCGCTGTGGTGATCTATGGTTGCCTGTGGTTCTATATTTCTTAATGACTCATGGATGGCTGTCTATCCCTGTGGGTTCTTGCAGTTTTGTAGTTGTATTTGTATCAGTTTCACAGTTGCAAAAACCTCTGTGTGATGCCCTATAGTTTGCTCTTCTCTTGTTTGGACCTGCAGTTTTGTTGTTGTAGTTGAATCGGGTTCACAGTTGTGAGAGCCTGTGATGCTCTTTGGTTTGATCTTCTCTTGTGAGGCCCTGTATAGCTGTCTCCCTCTGTGGGCTCTTGTATTAGGATTGGGTTCAACAGTGGTGAAAGCCTCCCTGTGGTGACCTGTGCTGTCCTGTGCTTCCTTTTTCCTTGTGGGGTCCTGTGTGGCTGTCTGCCCTTGTGGGCCCCATGGATTTTTAGTTGTATCTGGTTCACAGAGGGGGTGGCCTTCCTGTGGTGACATGCTTTGTAGTTGCATCAGGTTCACAATGCCAAAAGCCTCCCTCTGGTGACCTGTGTTGGTTTATGTTTAGGTCTTCCCTTGAGGGTCCCTATATAGTTTTCTCCCTTGTGGTCCCTTCTAGTTTTGTATTTGTATAGGGATCAACGGTGGTGATAGCCTCCCTGTGGTGTTCTGTGGTAAGTTCACATTAAATCAACGATAGCTATACTCCAGAACTTCTCCAAGGTTCAACAGTGGCTGTACTCTAAAAGGTCTCTTAGATTCAACAGTGGCTATGGCTATGTTGTAAATGTGAAATGTGTTCAATAGCGGCTATGTTCTGAAGCTTCTCCTAGTTTCAACTGTAGCTATACTTGTTCTCCTATATTGAACAGTGGTCATATTGCAAATATCTAATGACTTCAACAGCGACTATATTGTAAATGTCACATAAACTCAACAGTGTCTATACTCTAAAGGTTCTCCTAAAATCAACAGTGGCTGTACCTTGAGAGTTCTCCTAGATTCAAGATTGTCTTTACTCTAAATGTTCTCCTAGATTCAGCAGTGGCTATACTCTAATGGTTCACCTAGCAAAACCTCTGAGTGTAACAAGATTTAAAACAATTCTCGAGTCAACACACTAACAAAACTGTAGAGTGCAGCAAAATTTAAACAGTACTTGGATTCAACACAGTAAAAAAAACATAAAGCGCAGCAAGATTTAAACCATGCCTGGATTTAACACAGTAACAAAACAATAGAGCGCAGCAAGATTTAAACAATGCCTGAAGTCAACACAATGAGAAAATCATGTGAAAGGATACCACAGATGTAAGGGCATAACCTTGGGGGGTCCCACCTGTCTCCTAAGCATTCTCCCAAGAAGAGACTATCCTGTGACAGATGCAGTCTTTCGCCTTCTAGCTCGAGAACCCATTGGAGTTGAGGTTACAGTTACTTTAGTGTATTGGTTCCTGGGAGGAGCAAAGTACAGATATTTACAACTACATCCCAGATAATACTAAGTGTTATCTCAAGGACAGTGTTCTGGTTAATGGCCAGGAAACCCCTGCCATTAGAGACAGATAGTGTGCAGACCATCTTCATACCACCAAATGAAAGGTGTTTAATAACAAGAGGTCTGTGCCTTTCCGCTCCCTCTGGAACCTACATTAGGCTTGCAACTAAATCCAACCTAGCCTTATGATGTACCCTAGATGTTGCAGCTGGTCTAGTAGATCCTGATTATAGGGGAGAGGTGAAGATGATCCTCCATAACCATGGGACCACCACCTATCTATTTAAAGAAGGGAAGCCATAGCCCAAGGAATCCTCAAGAAAGGCCTCACCCCAGTACTCCAGGAACTGGAGACCTTGCTTGAAACTGAGAGAGGGTCAATGGGTTTTTGGGAGGCCGCCCTCGTTGTAGAGGAACACGAGCTGAGAAATATTGTCACATTATCTGATCTTTCTTTTGTGCAAAGGAATGAGCATGACCTAATGTTAACCTTTAAGAGGTTAACCACCTCAGAAGAACAATGGTATAGCCAAGCCAGTCCCTTTTTTTTCTTAAAAAAGGGATATTGTTATGGAGATGTGGGGAAGGCTGGACACAACTAATGGTTCCTCATAGTATTCAGCAGGTAGTGCTGGTGATCACAGCCTCCCATCTTACAGCCACCTATTAGGGTATAGGGAAGACCCAAAGCCAGGTAATACCTTAGTTTAACTGGTCTTGAGTGTTCACAGATGTAAAGAACTATGTCTCCACCTGAGAAAAATGCCAAAAGACTGCAGCCTCTCCTGTTCCCCAGACCTCCTTACAACCACTTCCCATTATTGAAGTACCCTTCTCACGAATAGCGATGGACATACTGGACCCACTAGAAACATCAAATTTGGGGAATAAGTACATCCTAGTGATTGTTGACTATGCCAACCACTACTCCAAAGAGTCTCCTCCCGGATCAGGGTACTACTTTTATGTCAAAAATCATGAGCGACATAACAGGGATGCTACACATCAAAACCCTATGGCCGTTTGTCTATCATCCCCAAATGAATGGCCTTGTGCAGCGGTTTAACCAGACACTAAAAATAATCCTCCACAAGTTGGTAGAGGCTGATGGTAGAAATTGGGATGTTATGATTCCATGGACTCTTTTTGCAGTAAGGAAAAAACCTGAGGCATATCTAGGGTGTCTGCCTTTTGAGTTACTGTATAGGTAAGAACCCTGTCACGTACTAGATATGCTGAAAGAGACCTGGGTGAAGAGAGAAGCCATTTTACAATCCTAACCATTTCCCAGACAGCTCAGAAGTTTAAATCCCACAATGCTGCCCAAGTGAAAATATTGAACATCACCTAGGTAGGGTGCAGGAATATACAAAATCCCTACACGATAGACAAGCGGTAGCCAGGTCTTTTTCCATTGGGGATTCTGTTCTAAGTCACCTAGGTAGGGCGCAGGAATATACAAAATCCCTACACAAATAGACAAGCGGTAGCCAGGTCTTATTCCACTGAGGATTCTGTTTTAAGTCTCCTTCAAACCTCGCAGAACAAAATGATATCAAAATGGTATGATCCCTACAGATAGACGGCAGAAAACCCAAATCTATCATATAAACCTGTTGAAAGAGTGGAAAATGAACTCTGTGTAGGAGACTACGTTGACCATGGCCACCCTCCTTACCGATCCTGACCTCGATCAACAGGTAATCCTTAACCATCTACCACTCTCCCAATAAGCACACCTTTGCATCTTTGCAACCTTTCAGACCAACTGCCCAAAGTCTTCTCTGAGCAAAAAGATAGAGTGCAGAATTTCTTCCACTACATATGCACCCCATTGGGTAAAACAGTGAATGTAAAGCCTTACTGGATTCCGACTCTATGAGATGCTCAAGACAAATATCAATGAGCCCTCAGAGAGTACATGGTCATCCCCCATTGTGTTGGCATAATAACCAGACACGTTTTGGAGATATTGTATAGATTTTAGGATCTACCATCTAGATTTACCATCTACACTTTTGATAATTACCCCATGCCCTGAATTGACAAGCTCATTGAGAAGTTAGCATTGTCTAAATACATATTCACTGTGGACTGAACCAAATGTTACTGGTAGGGGCCCTTAAACCCCACCTATATGAGGAATAAATCCTTTTTCAATTTAAAGTACTGCCTTTTGGTTTGAACGATGCTCCTGCCACATTCCAGCAATTGATGGATACAATCCTAAAACCGTACTCTAGCTTTTCCAGAGCCTACTTAGATGGCATCATTATACATAGTAAGACCAGGCCTGAACTTATGCACCATCTTTATGTGATCGCAAGAGCCCTCCGGAGAGCAGGTTTAGGAGCCAACCCAAACCCCAGTAGCTTGTCTGGGAAAGTGACGACCAACAAAGCTTTGAAGGCCACAAACAGTTCCTATGTTAAGAGCTTGTCTTAAAAATGCCTGATTTCAACCAAGCATTTGTTCTTCAGACACATGCCTCGAAGGTCAGATTAGGAGCTGTGTTGTCAGAAGAACATGATGGCTTGGAACACCCCATCTTATACAGATGCTGCATATTGTTCCCCATAGAGCAATCATGTGCCACAGTGGAACTTGAAGCCCTAGACATCAAGTGGGCAATCCGACACTTATGTTATTATCTTACAGGCAGGAGGTTCCGACTCATGACTGACCACTCCCCCTAACCTGGATGATTCTGAGAAAAGATTCTAACGAGTCCAAACATTTTGTTTCTCAGTAGAACATTGAACGGGGAAGCAAAAGGCAAAGTGGACTTTTTAAGATGTTCACCACTTCCTAAGCAAGTGGTAGCCTCTCATTTAACAGAAGGGGTATGTTGCGAATACATAGCTCTCAACCATTTGTGTCGCAAAGGCGGGTGAAATCAATAGATTTTGTTTTTGGCGGGTGAGACGCCCATTGGAATGAAAGGACGTGCAGGAGGCTTGGTCGGTGAGTCAGCCCTGTACAAGGCGGGTGACACCCGCCAAAAGCGTCTGAGTTTAGAACTATGCGAATAAGGACAATTCATCCCTTCTCCCCTGGTGATCCTGCTAAGAAAGACCCTCCTTAGAGGTCTGGGCAAGTGGGACCTCACTGGAGTGACTCCACTCTTGGAGACAAGGACTCCCATTCTGATAAGGAATTCCCAGCCTAAACCACACGTTCTGCCTAAATGGCTGTTGGAAAGACTATGTTATCTCCTGTTATGACCAACACCAACAAAGACCCTTTGTTCACTCTGCTGGCTTTAGGTAATGCTGAACATCGCCTGAATGCCATAATCAAGGAAGACTGACACTTTTTGTTCTGATAATGTGCATACGAGTAGAACGGACCATGAATGGGAGAATGCCTCCTATGGAGGGCGGAGAGTAACCACTATGCAGAATCGAGCTTCTGTAGCGACAATGTGCTTCAGGGCTGGAGCCACGCCAAGCAGCGGAACCAGCAGTGGAGTGGGAGAAGCGATACCCACTAGCTAGAGGCTGAACATTGGGGACTCCGACCAAGCAAGAGGCTCTTGTCAGCAGAAGAGCTATGACGGGCAGACAACTGCCTTTTCTGTTGGTGCAACCACTGGAGAGCAGTGGTGGGCCAGGCACCCAGCAACTGACACAGAGACCACATGAAGGAAAGGAGTCTGGATCCCTGTGCTCCACACGGCAAGTGCCTTTGACACCAAGATGAGCACCGTCAGGGAAGCGGATTCTACCAAAGTGTGGAAGCCAGTAAAGGCTATTAACTTTGGCTTCCAGCATTGCTGAAACCGACAAAGCTGAGAGAGGCTGATAGAATGGAATGGACATGACCCCGTTAAAAGTGAAAGGATCACTGGCAAAGCTGCCAACAGCCCAAGAGTTTAGGAGAACTGAACAGGCACACCCCCTATGTTAAATAGAGTGGAAGGGATATGTGTGCTTTATGCCAAGGCTGGGAAAGCTGATAAAGATACAAGGAACTCATAAATGCTGACAAACATACATCCTACATGGAACAGAGTGAAAGGAGTATAAATGCTCTGCAACAAGGGTAGCACATTGCATTAGGTAACAGGAACCTGCAATAACCGAGCAGGCAATCGTCGTAAGTTGAATAACATGATTGAGACACAATACACCTATCAAAGAGCCACATGACGTTTGGGAGTGCCACAACGTGCCAGAAAGGTGGAATACAGAAGAGCGGCTTTCAAGTGAATCTGGAAGGATTTCAACACTTGAAATCAAACCTAAGAAAAGTAAAATAAGAAACCATACTGAGGATATTTGTATTTTTAACCAACACACTCTATACAAAGAATATGAAAACTATATCATTATACTCTCTAAAGGAACCTTGAGACTGAGAACATGTCATCTACGAGTTGGGCCAGACAGAAGCCCATCCCGAGGCTATTGTGCAAGCCTCCCCTTTTTCCTTTTAGTTAGGTTTTCTAGAGCGCTAGGGCCAGTTAGCTCACTAGATTATGGGCTCAGGACTATTTATTTTGGAATTCGTTGAGCACCCTTAGTTTTGTGTTAGAATGTAGGGAACCTCTCTCATTATGATAGGGTCACAGAGGCATTTTTTCTTTTAATTCAATTAAACAACCTGGAACAAAAACCCACTTTACGCAGAGCTCGTCCTCTGGTCCACCACGTAGGGCTGACAGTACGCTGGCATAAGAAATGAATAATAACCTCAAATCCCAGGGAATAATATTCCTGGGGATGCCATATCTTTAAGAGGTGTTGGCAACATATTAATAATAAGCTTAAGACAATTTCCTACTCATGAAATGCTGCTATAAACAGTTGATTGAAGAGCTTCTTGTCGTCACATGATCAAAGCAAACAAAGTGCAAAGGTAATCAAAAAGGTAGAACCTTTTCTGCCAGGGATCACCAAAGGAAAACAAAAGTGTCTTATTTACTAATGTCATCCACGTGTCTGTTTTCATTACAGAGAGCACAATTAACACTTGGTTTTCAAATCCGGGACCCTCAAGTTGAACATATATCGCAGCAGCTGCTGCATGAACCTACTGAGTTATCTTACTGCAGAGCTCCCTGTGCTGTCTTATTGGAATAATATTCCCAGACTTGCAGGACTCTATTTCCTCTTGCTACGCCCTGTCCAGCATCACCCCAAACCCTCATATTCCACTTTCTTTGTTTTCCTTCCCTTCCTGCAGCCTCTTAAATGTATTCAATGTAGGCTATCTCCCCCGAAGAATCAATGTGAACCGGCATGAACTTCTTCCAAACTGCCCTGCAGGTTATCAGGCTCTCGTTTTGTGTACATTTGTGCTTGACGAAAAAGCTGCAAAAACCGGGATGAAGCGTGGAGATTCACAGGAGCCTGTGGATCATTTTTGAGAGAGTTTGTCCCGGTCTCGTAGTGAGGGTGTCTCTCGAAAATCATGTGAGGAACTATTAGTGCATTTTAGAAGCAAAGTCTAGCCAGGAGGCCATAATCTGCTAATGTAAACAGCATGTCCAGTAAAAATCCAGTACCATTAAATTGGGTACTAACAAAACTTATTATCATAAGACTTACAACAGGATGGAGCCACCATGCACACTACATAAAACCCTGATATTATTATTGTTCTTATTATTATTAAAATAACATCAACCACTAGCTAGAACAACGACTAATATAATGTGTTACAGAGTTATGTGTATCAAGCCCTTGCTTGGCCATTGCATGCAATGCTTGTCACAAGGTTAGTGACTGTATAATACTGCTATATGTTATTGTCACCACAGTTAGAAGAACAAATTAAAGCAATAATTATACAGACGCTTCATGCACCAAATTCATCTATCGCCCTTTCACCTGTCTTCAGGTTAATTCAAATTAGAATTTTGATCGAAGGTTTTGGTCCTCTGTTGGCAATTTGTTTTCCTTCACTCCCTTCTTTTAGCTGGTCCAGTCAATGACCCAAGGCGAGTTAACTAGCTCGTCAAAACAGTAAACCAACAGATACAATTGACAGAGGCCCTTAGATTGAAATACTATAGGGAACTTGCATCAATCATATGCTCTCTTTGGCTCTGTTGGATCTGGTGCTAACTGTTGGATTTACTGTTTCAGAACTTTGAGTATATGCAATCTTTAGTTTCTCTTTGGTAATTTGTTTTTCCTTATGTCATTTTTATGCACACACAGTACTAACCCACCAATGAGTTGTATAATTGGTATTTATGATTTGTACTGTAAAACTATGTTCTCTATATATATTACCAGATACTTGAAAAACTTAAAATCTATTTGAATGACTGCTAATTCAATAAAAGCAGCAACTCAAGTTCAAACTAACATTCCAAGTTTTCTGACTGGATTACTACAGTTGAATTTGTTCTATATAGGGATACTTGGCTTACCTCTTTGAAGCTTTGCATACACAATTAAGCAATCAGAAATCCTAGGCACTAAAATAAGAAAGTGATGCCAAGAAATATATATGTGGATAGAAAACCCCACTTATTGTTTAAGTCAAATTAGAAAGCAATACTTGAGCTTGCAGGTTGTCATGTGTGCCTGCACATTTCTGCATGAAGAAATACATATCAGCATTATATTGAGAACCTTAAGAACAAGATAGGACTATAGGAATACGAAAGATGGACACACATTCTACATGTGCCGCAAAATACATATTTAAAATGTAGCCTCATCTAGAAAGAGCCACAGCAGGTATAGACTAACCTCCAAAATCATAAATGCATTGAAATCACATCAGGGTCAATATATTTGAGCGAATGGCTACAAAAAAAGAATAAGGCACAGCCTCATAAGCTGAAGGTCACGACTTACAATGTGCATTATTTGAGAGGGTGATTTGTGTCACATGCTTAGATTTGAGCAGTATGTAGAGGAGGTCCAAGATATGACCTGCACCCCTGCCCCCCATTGCGAGTTGCCTGTAAGGTACTCACCGTGGTACGTGACGTATGAGGAGCAAATGAACCAACAGAGAGCCGCACTGGGACTCTGCCCCTTGTACATAAGGAGATCAATACTGGTCGAAGCAGCCATAACGTCACAACCCTGGGCAGCACGATACCCTATCAGACAGCGATACCAGCCACTGTTATGAAATGAGGAATACCTGCACGCGGTCCACGAGGAGACCCCTAAAGCCTTAATGGAAGGCCAATGAAAATAAACCAAGGGCCCGAGCAGCCCCGAGAACAAACAGAATTGGCTACTGAAAGCACGAATGCCAGTACTAGTAACTGCAAGGATAATTATAATGGATGCAGGGGAGAGGCACTGTTAAAACATAAGAGAATGGTGCCATAAGACAAGATGGAAGAAACCGCCCTGTTGAATGTGTGTAAATAAGCTTGAAATGCAAGATGCTAAGAAATTGATACTGCTTGCAATGCTTAGTAGAAGCGTAGAGTGGCAAGCGCCAACCATATATCTACCTCAATACTGCACAATGTGCACGTGCGACTCCATTTTGTGAAAGCAGAAATGTACCCAGGCGGCCAAAGGCCTGACAGGCCGAGTTTAGAAACGCAGCAAAGACCAGATAAGGAGCGGAATTGAAACTCAGCAAAGAGAGGCTTATGACGGGGAGATCGAGGTCAACCAGAGAAGGGGAGGTGAGCATGAGCTCACGAGACTCCAACTACAGAGAATACCAGCCCGCCCGTGAAGGTCAAGATAAGAGAGGCCCATGCAGGTGGCCAAGCGCACACAGAATTAAATGCACAAAAGGTTGGAAACTGAAGCAGATTCACGGTGGACCAGCACGTGACCAGAAAGGCGCGAAGATGTACCGGCTCCTGATGTCACCCAGAACCAGAAGGTGCCATAACTTTTCCTGATAAGAGACTACAGATCCGAGGCCATACCCAGACAACTAATTGACACATAGCCCTAAAACACTGATTGATGAAAGGGAGGAAGGGTAAATCTTGGGACACTAGGCACCTGGGTGTCTACTATGCATGCTGCTAATTAAAATGGAGATTATTGTTTAGGGGTGTAACTTGCCCAATCACAAGGGACCATGTAATCTAGGGTCCTATAGAAACTGTAACCAATGAGACGTCGTACTTGTAGTGACGTCAATCACGTGGGTTGTAGAGGGAAGGGCGTAGAGGCCACCCGAGAAGAGTTATCCAATCCACTTGTGTTATTTCCATATACAGATATAGCACCTATACTTAAGTTACCTTTCCCAACCAATCATATTGCAGGATGATTTTTTTTAGACGTCAATGATGACGGATTTTGCCCATAAAAGAGGCTGTTTGACTAAAGTTCGAGGAAGTCGGGGTGAGGCAGGTGTTCGTGATGCTGCTGATTTCCATTTGCTGATGTATGTATCATTAAATGGACTTCCCTTTGCCAATTTACTGAGTCCTGATTATTGAATCTTGCTGGACTATGTGAATCCTGCATTCTGTCCGCACATGGTGCAGCTATCATGCATTACTAGTTTTCGAGGGTGAGTACTGACCAATGGGCCCGTCAGTAATTTCCTCTCCTCGTCAACACTTGGTAGCAGAGGATGGTTTCGGTCATTGATTATAGATTATCGATTGATATAGTATAAGACACCTTTAGACCGACGGCACGAAGTAACTCTGGGCCTTCAGTTACATCACGAGTCCTTTCACTATTCCGGCTGAGTAGGCTGAGAAGCTTCCCGTGGACAATGATAGTGTAATCATTCCCAAAAAATCTGCAGTGGGTCTGAAGGAACCCGCCTTTCCAAGCATAACCCTTCTCATTCCCACGGGCAGCGGATCGGACGAAAACCATAAAAGCAGGAAGAGGAACGGGCTGTGATCCTGAAGTTCCAGAGAGGAAAAGAGGTGATCAGTGAGTGAAAACAATGAAACTCGTTACCTTGGCAAATGTCTTATAGGCCTTAGAGTAAGAAGGGGAAATGTAGCTGAGGGTGGTGGAGAAGATTAATACAGTTAAAAGTAGGAAAGACTGTAGAGATATAGAGGGTAAAAACCCGGGCACCTGAAGTAATTGGGAAAAATACCGGGGGAGCACCCGAGAAAAAAACTGTAAGGAATACTGGGGAGCACCCGAGAAAAAAACTGTAAGGAATACCAGGGGTGGGGGGCACCCGAGAAAAAAACTGTAAGGAATACCGGGGGGGGGGCACCCGAGAGAAAACTTTAAAATGTGCCTTGTTCCTGCGCTTTAAAGAGTGGACAGAAGGAACGTGAACCCAGAGCCCACAGAGGGGGGACATTAGGCTACGCTTACGTTTAAAGACGTAAGAATGGGGTTCGTTCAAATCCCATGACGGGGTAATAATTAGAAGGCAGGTATACGTATGACCAGCTGGTGTCCGTCTAGTCCTGGGGCCAAATGCGGCCCTCCATCCTGCGATATGCGGCCCACCAAGAGTGTTTCTTTTGTAATGAGATACGGCCCACTTCAAGCAGTTGGCCGCATTTCATTGCAAAAGTAAACTGTTTGACTGGGACTGCCTGCACCTCTACTAAAGCGGCTATTAACACGATCCTTATCTCCTTTACAATGAATGCCCCCCTCCTTTGTTTAGAATGAAAAGCAGTCCGATTGACCCCTGGGGGGGTCATACATGACAATGGAGATAATGATACAGTTAATAGTCGCAAATTATGAAAAGACAGGGAGCCAGAGTCTGCCTTGTGTTTTAATTGTGCGGATGATTCTTTTGAAATAAAGCACCTGGGCCATTTCTTTTGTGGCATTCAGGTAGCCAAATCTTCAATAACTTGTCAGCAGTTCATCACACTAGGCACGGCCAGATGAAAAATGACTTGAGTGTAAATCATTTTTGGAATGCTAAATTGAGACGGCTGGCATTTAGCTGACTGCTCAAATACCATTGCCGTGCATGCAGCGTGTGTTTAGATAACAGCAATAACGGGGTTATTGAGGCCCTGTCGCAATCCCCAGGTTACCAATAACACACAGCTTGCAGTACTTCATCAAGAGAAAACTCTGCGACAGCCCAGGGGGGGGGGGGGCTGCATATGAGGTCCAAAGTTGCACTGACCAATAGGGCAATGCCCAGTAGGCCCACACACCAGGCCAGCATAAACCGGTTTCGGGGCCTATGTAGGCCATTTAACCTAAGCAGTCCACTTCGCTGATGGTGGGTTCAAAGAATATTTCTGGTTTGATGTGTTGAAACTACAACATTTTTAACCTGTTGTCGTTTCTGATTGTGTGCCAACCTTGTGTATGATTGCCTGGGCTTGAGAGTCAGCTGTCAGCCACTTGCTTACAAAGAAGGATTCATTGCTATTCAGCAGGGAACTGCAACACTGAATGCCCGCTGAGTAGCAATGAGTCCTTCTTTGTAAGAAAGTGGCTGGCATGGAGAAACCATTGTTGAATGGCAACGAGGTGGCACTTCTGCTTTCCCCAATAGAAGCGAAGCAGACCTGCCACATGTTGAAGAACTCTCGCAGGAGAAAATGGGGAAAATGGGGGGAAATAGGGGACTGAAAGGGGGTGCGGGTGGCACCCCGGCCACTCAAGTAGAATGCTCCCTGATCCCCTCGACATAGCAATGTGTGTGTGAGAGAGGAGAAAGGGTGTTCGTGTTGGGGGCCATGGGGCATAGTGTTTACTTGAGGGGTGGGGGTCATGGGGCATAGTGTTTGGTTGGGGGCCATGGGGCATAGTGTTTGGTTGGGGGTGGGGGCCATGAGGCATAGTGTTTGGTTTGGGAGTGGGGGCCAAGGGGCATGGTGTTTGGTTGGGGAGTGGGAGCCATGGGGCATAGTGTTTGATTGGGGACTGGGGGCCATGGGGCATAGTGTTTGGTTGGGAGCCATGGGGCATAGTGTTTGGTTGGGAGCCATGGAGCATAGTGTTTGGTTGAGGGGTGGGGGCTATGGGGCACAGTGTTTGGTTGGGGGGTGGGGCCATGGGGCATGGTGTTTGGTTGGGGAGTGGGGGCCATGGGGCATAGTGTTTGCTTTGGACTGGGAGCCATGGGGCATAGTGTTTGGTTGGGGGGCCATGGGGCATGGTGTTTGGTTGAGGAGTAGTGTTTGGTTGGGGGTGAGGGCAATGGGGCACAGTGTTTGGTTGGGGACTGGGGGCCATGGGGCATAGTGTTTGGTTGGGGGCCATGTGGCATACTGTTTGGTTGAGGGGTGGGGGCCATGGGGCATAGTGTTTGGTTGGGGAGTAGTGTTTGGTTGAGGGTGAGGGCAACGGGGCACAGTGTTTGGTTGGGGGCTGGGATCCATGGGGCATAGTGTTTAGTTGGGGGCCATGTGGCATAGTGTTTGGTTGAGGGGTGGGGGCCATGGGGCATAGTGTTTGGTTGGGGGGTGGGGGCCATGGGGCGTAGTGTCACACTCCAAGAGTGAACCCAATAATAAAGCTAAAACAGGCACAATTAGGAGATGTACATCCTTTGCTTTTTTGAGGACACCTGACTCAACGAAGGCCATACTCCTCTTGGGCAACCCAAACAGCAAACTATAGCAGTCCAAAATAACGGAATGTCCAATCAAGGGTCAATAAAATATATATACTTTAATTAAACAGACGATATGCAATAACTAAATAGAAATAAATGAAAACAATGGAAAATGTGTAGTATAAAATATAAGTTTGAAATACAAATAAACAGTTACAACTCAAAAATGTATTCTTTTTCCATGTGTTTAATGAAAAGGGGGGGGCTGAAAAAGTCTCCTGCCACACCACGACCCACTGCGCCTACCGCCCCACCCACATTTACTTTTCGGCCCACTATAGGCTTCACGTAAGGTACTTTCGGCCCTCTGTCAAAATCAGTTGTGCACCCCTGATCTAGTCTGTCAAGCGTCTGTCCTATATGTCCTGTGTATGCAGAATGTGGAATTATTGTGTTATTAATTGATGTCAATGTATTTTTGCTTTACGCAATTCTGTAACTGAGAGGGAATTGATGTGTTTTGAGTAAAACTGTTGGTATAAAATGTTGTTGGAAAATTAGATTGGAGCTCGTGTATGTGGTGCTTGCTCATAATAGCGTAAAGTTGAAAAACTGTATGAACATTGTTGATGACAAAATTAAGGATGGAAGAAGTTACCCCACTTGCACATTTGTGCAAGCAGTTGCCAAAGCATGCAACAAAATTGAAGAAATATAGCCAGGAGTGGGTTAAGGCATAGCTCTCAACCATTTGTCTCGCAATGGCGGGTGAAATCACCCGATTTTGTTTCTAGCGGGTGAGACGCCCATTGGAATGAATGGGCGTGCACAAGGCTTGGCGGGTGAGTCAGCCCTTTGCAAGGCGGGTGACACCCGCCAAAAGCGGGTGAGTTGAGAGCTATGGGTTAAGGGCACCGCAAATAAAATGTTTATGCCGGGGTCATTGTCAAAGGCTGTTTTACAGCACATGACCACCTTCCTACATGCCACATATAGCGGGAAGGAGCTTGAAAAACACCTTGCTGTTCTCGAGCTGTGGAAAATGTTTGAACAAGCAAAAGAAGAAGAACCCCCACAGACTGGATATTAAATGTATGTACGGAGGGGGGTGAGACGCCTACCGCGCCACCTGCCCCGCCAGAATCAGTTGTTGAGGGAAGTAAGTCGGAGGGTCTTTACCCACTAAGAGAGCTTAAGGCAGCCACAGGATATAGCAACCCTGAATATGAGTCACCTGCGTGTAGCAGTAACGAGACGAAAGAGAAGGAACAGGAAATTGACTCGGCCTCCACAGTCCCATGGGGAAAAGAGAGGCGAGGTGAGGAAAGGAAGGACCAGGCACAAACGAGTGCACCTCTAGATAGAGAGAGAGAGAGGGAAAGAAGTGGAAAGGAACTGATGAGTTAACATGTACAAAGGACGAATGGATGGGAGGGCAGATACTGTTGAAGTTAGATGGAAAAGGAAGTGATGGTGCAAGGCCGAGTGAACGGTCTGATGAGGCGCAAAGAAAGGAAAGAGAAAAAGAAGTGGACATAAGAAACGAGAGGGCAAGAAAGAAGGATAGGTTGAGGCGAGAACAACTATATCGCGAAGAGCAAGGTATACCGCTCAGTCGCACGCACTATGCAGCCTATGAAAAGTACAGGCAGAACATGATAAGGTTAGATGAAGAGAAGAGAGTGCACGTAAGAAAGCTGAAAAAGCGAGAAGATGAGGAAAGTAGAAGAACAAAGGAACGTAGAGATGAATGGATGAGGGAAGTTGATAAGGCTAGAAAGGAAGCGAAGAAGCGAAGAGAAATGGATGAGGAAGCAGTACGTAAAGGCAGGCAAAGGGCGCGAGATTTAGAATTCTTGCAACGGGAAGTGAAAAAACCCAATCCTGTTGTAGACTGGGAAGACATAGAAGAGTTCTTCCCTGCACCCGATGTGGTACCAGGTACAAGCGGGACAGTTATTGATGATGACTTCGACACCAGAAGCATCGGGGAAGCAATTGATAAAATATACGATGAGATGGGACGGGAATGAATCTCCCAAGAGGGAAGGGAAAATGAGCGCTTAGAGAGCACTCAGCTATATGACACTGAGGATGTCACCCAAAGTAGTGGGAGTAGGGGACATTCCCTAGATAGCCTGGAAGTTGGGCAGAACGAAGATGATGCGAGAAGTTGTGTAAATTGGGAGTATTGAGAATCAGACTCCGATGGAGAAGCGGAGGAAGTGGCGTATGACGACGGGAGGCAGTGCGAAAAGCGACTCCCAGGGAACCGAGAGATACGATGGTCAGATGCAAGCGGGTCCAGAGATAGGACACCGAACTCCACTGGACAGTCCAGCCGACATGAAGAGACACCCCACAGTCAGCCTATACAGATAGGCTAAGGGCATTGCCAGGTAGAAGGCAAGGCGGGAACGCCGCCCAGGCAAGAGACCGAGGAGGCATAGAGAAGGAAAAGGAGAATTGCGCATTCCAATTCCCACTGTTAGTAAAGGGGGGAGCAAGACCGCAATATATTCCATGGCCACACATGGACCGAGAGAATCTTAAAAATAAGCTTCCAATGCTGACCTCGGGAGCCGGAAAGTGGATACATGAGCTAGAGAAAATGACGGGGGGGGCGTCACTCTAGCCACAGGGGACATCAAGGGTCTTCTAATTACTATACTTGGTGAAAGAGCAGACGACGTGTGGAAAAGGGCAGGATACCCCAGGGTAACCATAACTAACACCTCTCATGACGGAGCGCCATTTAACAACTGTAGAGCAGCAGTGTGGAAAGCGCTGCGTACGCTATATCCAGACACATCTGATATGAGAGCCATAATGACTCGAAAAATGAAGGAGTCAGAGGATCCTTTGCTTTATATCCAGAATTTTCAAGATGCGTGGGTGCTCGAAACGCATGAGTCTTGGACAAAATCTATCCCTGTATACTATCATATATTGTGCCAAGGGTTACCAGAACCGGTGCAAAAACAGCTCAAAAAATTGGTAGGAATAGAAGCTAAACTGTGGGCCGAAATCCAGTTGACGATTGGCCATTACTGTAGACTGTTGCAAGAAAAGAATCGGAAGAAAGAGGCAATGCGTAAGGGAGAGGAGGCGAAGCTAGTGCAAAGGAAGCTCTCAAAGTGGATGTATACGAATTGTTAGTTTGCAAATTGCTCGAATTACAATTGAACTTTTCACAATTGACCGAATTGTGAAGGTCAATTGTAACATATATGCGGGGGGAAACCCCCCGCAACCCCCCACCCAACCCACACCCGCCCCAAACCCTTCTATATATATATATATGTGCATTCGAACAATTGCAAACGAACAATTCGGGTAATACCCTCAAAGTATGCTCTTGAGGGAGCCATGCTAACAAGTCCAGCTGAATCGAGTGCACAACGTGCCTCACACCCGCCACAAAACAATCAGGGTAATGCAGGATATTACCCGGGAGGAAGGGGATTTGGAGGAAGAGGATGGCAGAGCAATCAGGGAGGCTTTAGAGGTAACCAAGGAGGTTTACAGAATGTTCAAAACGGTATCCAGAATGCACCGATGGCCAGTCCGACTATGCCAGATGAACAGATGGCCCGTCCGCCGCCAGTGTGTTGGTTGTGTGGAGTAACAGGACACATGGTGCGCATGTGCAGAAGCCAAAGCATGTGGCAGATCAACCAAGGGTTGGGGACAGGCATGGTGAATCAACCTACTACCCCACAACAGGGCAGTGCACAAAACTATACTGTGCAGCGGCAGGCGATTGGCTTGCAGCAAGGTGCACAGCAAATGGTCCAGCCACTGAACATGGGGAATGTACCACAGGGACAATCCCAGCAGACACTGCCGCAAGTGGATCAGGGCACTAATTCCGGTGGGGGAAACCCACAGGTATACAGTGGACCGAACCTATAAATGAAATAGGATGGCTCACAGGGAACTCTGATGTGCTCTATCCTATCAGTGACACCAGACCCTAACAGGGAGCCTAGGGTAAATGTCACCATAGGAGGGAAATAATATTCCTTTTTAGTTGACACAGGTGCAACGCGCTCGTGCATACGTGAAGGAAGGTTCCCCTTGTCCGGCGAGGCCATAGATACCCAGAGTTTTTTGCTGGAGCTCATAGCAGAGTTCCCTTTACTGATGCAATCCCAGTCTCAGTGTGAGAGTGCAACATGAATGTACCCTTATTGTACTCTTGTCAGTCTCCGGTGAATATCATGGGTCGGGACTTGATGACAAAGTTGAATATGACCATCTCGTTCACTGAGGATGGCATAGTATGCTCCACTCCAGGAATACAGTATTCAAACGTGTGTGAAATGACCAGAGCATATTCAGGACGTGCAGCCATTAGAGCTATACCACTGGAACCAGAAGTGTTCGCATTTGGCATGCGAGTGCTTATGGCGGGACTGCCAGGCCTTGCAGACAAAACTATGAGAACCCCGGATGAGTTTCTATTCAGGCCAAGAATACCCATGTACGAAGAGGAGGGACAAGTATTTCCCTTAATGATACAATCTGCCGCGGTGCGAGGAAAGGTAGTATTAGTTGAAAGATGTGACAACGAGGGCAGACCTTGGTGTGTGATTGTCGCCATCGCAGAAGGGTATCGAGTGACTGACGTCACCGATGACGATCTGTTCGAAGAACACCCTGACCTAGAAGAGACACGGGTGGAAGTGAGTCTCATATTTTGGGTCAAAATGATAAAGCGGGAGGTGCCGCAGAGGATGATGTTAGCGCTGGTACGCCCGGAATATTTCAATGACGATATGGCCCTAGTGCCAGCCAAGGTATGGACTACAGGGCACTATGATGAGGGTCTTCTGAAGGGGGCTGGCAAAGTAAAAATTCAATTGAAACCAGGAGCAATTCTGCCACGGGCACGACAGTATCCCATGTCCAGGGAAGCAGATGAAGGGATCACAAATACAATCTCTGCCATGAAGGAGCAGGGCATCCTGGTGACGTCAGAATCACCATGCAACACAGTGATTTACCCTGTCAAGAAATCTAAGGGAGGGTCTTGGTGTTTAATCCAGGACTTACGAGCATTGAACTACATAGGCGAAGTCGAGTTCCCTCTAGTCCCTAATCCATCCACAATTTTGTGCAATATACCCACTGAAGCGAAATATTTCACAGTGATCGATTTGAAGAATGCATTCTTCTCTATTCCATTACACTGTGACTCACAAGACCTGACGTCATTTACTTTCAGACAAATGCGCCTGAAAAGTATGAGACTGCCACAGGGGTATTGCGAGTCTCCATCTATTTTCAACAGAGTCCTGCAAATGGACCTAAGCAATATTGCAGTGGACAGTGTTGTTTTGCAGTATGAAGATGACATTCTAATCTGCAGCATCACTGAAGAGCAATGCCGACACGACTATGTCCAGCTATTGACTATATTGGCTGAGAAGGGGTACAAAGTGGACAAAGACAAGTTGCAATACTGCCAACAGGAGGTGCTGTACATAGGGCAACTGATCTCACATGAGGAGAAAAAGGTAACCCCAGAAAGGGCTGAGGCTATCATGAACACGGCCAAGCCGCGCACAGTAAAGCAAATGCAAAGCTTCCTAGGCCTGTGCAACTATGTCAGAGCATGGATCTTTGACTACAGCTCGTATACCAAGCCCTTGTTGCAGGCCCTTAAAAAGGCCCAGGCGACGAGAGAAGAAATTGAATGGAATGAAGCGATGGAGAAAGGGTTTACAGAACTCAAGGGGGCAATTTGTAAGGCCCCAGTCCTTGGGATTCCTAATTATGCTGAGGAATTCTATCTGTTTTCTCATACTGATGGCAATTTTATGACGGCAGTACTCACGCAGCGAACCTAACTGGGATATAAACCCCTAGCGTATTACAGTGGAAGTTTGGACCCGGTTATGAAAGGCCACTTCCCATGCGAACAAAATTTAGCTGCCGCCACGTTCGCCATTGAGAAGGCGTCATCCATTGTGATGGGGTGCTCCATGACATTATATGTTGAGCACTCATTATTCGCCATACTAGAGAAGCCAAAGGGCATGCTGACTTCTCAGAGAGCATCAGCCTACGAGGTGATTATCTCCAATCCATCGATCAAAATAGTGCGATGCAAAACGGTGAACCCTGCTATGTTTATTGCTGAGCCAGTCACAGAGGGAGAACCTGTGCATGACTGTGCGAACTATGAAGAATACTATGAGGAGATCCCCAGGGTCAAGGAAAATGCCCTGCCAAGTAGAGAGATTGTCTTTATTGATGGGTCATCAAGAATTGACAAAGATGACGGGCCTGGAAGTTTGGACCCGGTTATGAAAGGCCACTTCCCGTGCGAACAAAATTTAGCTGCCGCCACGTTCGCCATTGAGAAGGCGTCATCCATTGTGATGGGGTGCTCCATGGCATTATATGTTGAGCACTCATTATTCACCATACTAGAGAAGCCAAAGGGCACGCTGACTTCTCAGAGAGCATCAGCCTACGAGGTGATTATCTCCAATCCATCGATCAAAATAGTGCGATGCAAAACGGTGAACCCTGCTATGTTTATTGCTGAGCCAGTCACAGAGGGAGAACCTGTGCATGACTGTGCGAACTATGAAGAATACTAAGATGAGATCTCTAGGGTCAAGGAAAATGCCCTGCCAAGTGGAGAGATCGTCTTTATCGACGGGTCATCAAGAATTGACCAAGATGACGGGCAAAGGTATACAGGCGTGGCCGTGATCAAACACATGGCGAATGGAGAAGTCCAAGTACTTGGCAGTGCACGAATACCATCCCACTATTCGGCACAGGCTGCAGAACTAGTGGCATTGATATTCACCATTGAGAATCACGCAGACCAGGAAGTAACAGTGTACAGTGACTCCGCATATGTGACATCTACAGTGCACGCAGGACTAGCGCACTGGAAAAGGAGGGGCTCCCTCCGAGCGGACGGCACACCAGTGCAGCACGCGGCCTTGCTGGACAGGCTGATAAAAGCACTACAGCTCCCAGTGGGCATAGCGGTCGTAAAATGCGCCGCTCATAATAAAGGGACAGATTTTGTGTCACGTGGAAACCATGAAGCGGACACGGAAGCCAAGCACATGGCATCAAAAACTGAAACAATCTTGGACGTGGATGTGGCACGTACCCATGAGGGTATGATGGTTGCGTGAGCCACACCAGAAGCCTATAGTGATATGGGGCAGTCTCAGTTAATGGAGCTCCAGGGGGAGGCACCTCAGGAGGAGAAAAATTTGTGGAAGCGTCAAGTGTGTTCTTTAAACCCCTCAGACAGATTGTGGAGGCAAGACAGCACTGGTAAACCAGTAATGCCTGTCGCCCTTCTAAAAGTAGCGCTAGAACAGCTTCATTACCCCATTCACATGACAAGAGAAAATCTTGCCGCAACGCTTGCCGAAGACTGGTTTACACCGAATTTAGCAGAGCATGTTGCATTCTTTATGGTAAATTGCATTGTCTGCCAACAATTCACCTCTGGGCACACATTAAAGGTAGTGAGAGGAGTCATCCCCAGACCAAGTGGACCTTTCCAGCACCTGCATATTGATTATATCGTTATGATTCAAGTGTGTAATGGGTACAGGTATTTAATTGTGGTGGTGTGTTCCTTTTCCAGATGGGTGGAAGCAGGCCCCTGTACACACCCCGATGCCACCTGTGCTGCTAAATTCCTGGTGAGGGAGGTCTCCTCTAGATGGGGGGTGTGTGAGGTTATGAGATCAGACAATGGGCCTCATTTCGTGAACGCAGTCTTCGAACAGATTAGCTTGTTGCTTGGTATAAAGCACAAGTTCTCGTCGGCGTATCATCCAGAGGGAAATGGGATATGTGAGCGAATCAATGGCTTGCTTAAGGAGAGGATAGCCCAGTTGAAGCTCACGTTAAGAATGGGATGGATGCACTGCCTACCACTGGCATTGTATGAACTTCAGAACCAACCAGGCTCCGACCATCATCTCACGCCGCACGAAATAGTTACTGGGAGAAGGATGAGGACTCCCCTTACCCCCCTGAGACAGAGCTAGATATGATGCCCAGACAACTAGGGAGGTTCTAGGAGAAGAGATGAAAGCTTATCTGGACTGTCTCAAATCCAATGCCACTGTCATTACAGGCCAGCTACAGCGACGGCGGAAAGGGGACAGCACAGCACGAACCACTGCAGATAGTGCTGATGCAGGCGCAGCTCTCAGCCTTGGCCCACCCCTTGTCTTCCCTGGAGACAGAGTTCTGGTAAAAAACTTTGCGAGAAAGAAATGGGACAAGCCGAGGTTTAACGGCCCCTTCATCGTAGAAGGCTGCACACCATCCGCTGTCAAGCTTGTGGGCAAAAGAGCCTGGATCTTCCTGAACGACATAAAACCCTTTATCAGAGAGAGGACTCCTACTGCATCTACTGCTGGGGAATCCACAGACAACGGGGAAGGACCGCAGCACATGCAGGCAAGGTCTATGGCGAGGAAGAAAGACGGACAAGCAGAAAACATGAACTAAGGAACTCGCTGTGAAAATTGTGGCTATACACTGAACTTCTCCTCCAGGCACTGAATGAGGTACAAGACCTTCAAATGAACGCAAAGTGCAGCTGAACTCGCGGGGTAAAGGAAAATGTCGCATACTCTGAACCTGCAGTGACACTGATAGCTTGATCACGTTGAGCCACAAAGCATTGAACACGAACTCTCAGACTCTGATAAACTATAAAAACAGGACACTCTTGTAAACTAAAACTGGTATCCTGAAGCATCCAGTATCGAGACTCTGTTCACAGACATATGGTTCACCCCAGCAGAATTCTCAAGTGGGATGTGCTCACCTATTTTCAGCTAGTAGTACTGTCCTATCCCTCACTCATAGGGAGAGAAACAAGTGTCACAGAATATATTCAAGATCCAGAAAATAAGAAGATAATCAGGCAACTACTGACTGTCATTGCAGAGGTCTTCAACGAGTTGCCCGAGCAGAGTGAACAAAAGACTAATGCTCCCGCCTCAAGCAGTTATTGACGAAGTTACCTAGATCTTATTCTTTCAAATCATTAAGGAGTGCCCAGAACTTGTCGGGAGAACCACAGATACCCTGACTTTCATCAGAGATCCCCGAAATAATCACATCCTGAATCAAATATGGAGTAAACTGAACAATGTGGTAGCAGACCACGCAGCAGGAAAGTGAAAGACCTGTTCACGCCAACAAAAAGACTTGTGATCGGGGCCCAGCAAAACAAAGCAAATGTCCCTGTCCCCTGCAGACACGCAGCTAGCCCACAACGTCCTGATCAGGCTAGTCACAGACTATCCAGAAATGGTGGGAAGACCTGCTGATGTCGATGTTGCTACCTTCCTTAGAGATCCAGTCAATTTCCCACACATGAAGACTCTTCACCATGGCATTATGCTCCAAGTGGAACTGTCCAACTTCGAGCGAGAATTCCTAAGGAGATTCCTATGAGACTATTCTGCGAGGGACAGATCGAGGAGGCAAAGACTAATCACACTGCATGAAAGGCCTGTGACCTGAGAGCCAAAGAGTCAGAGCAAATGTCATTAACACCCGAAGACAGTCGGTATGCGTTTCGTGTTTTCTTTCATATCATTGAAAACTTTCCAGAACTAGTGGGCAGACCCCACAACATTGATGTGCCTGCTTTTCTTAATGATCCAGCAAAAAATGCCCAATTGAATCGGCTCCTGAGGGCTATTGCATCACAACTAAGAAGCAATTATGGACATCCACTGCTAAGAAGAGCCTTAGAAGGGGGAGATCCGAGATAAAACTTTCCATCATCCCCCAGCCGGGGACAGAGCAAGGAAACAAAGACACTGTTCTTCATGCTTTGAACATAGAACGGACTGAAAAGGCAGAAACAAGGACAACGACATCTTGAACTTCTTTTCCTATTTTTCTTATTTTTTCTATTTTTGCATCATCGTTCCGTAGTGGAGTAAATGGGGGAGAGAGAGACTGTTCACCAACTCGACCTCGAAAGACCAAGTGAAAGGAACAGAGACACGAACTCCACTGCCGTGTTTACTTTTTTCAACCTTTTTCTTATTTGTTCCTACCTTTTCATATGTTCACTTTTGTTTTTATTTTTTCAAAATGTTATTTTGTGTGCTTTGTAGCGAATCCATCCTTTCATAGTGTCACAGAAAACAAGTTCCTGTATGTCCCCAGGGCCAAGGCGAGTTGGAAGAGTGCCCTGGGAATACTCTGGCCATACAAATACAGGATAATTATGATGTGTTGAAAACGATAGTCTAACCTTTTTCCATAGTCTAGCAAAGGAACTGTACTCCATACTCAGAGACTATCATCATCATCACTCGTAAGAGGGGGGACATTGAACTGCACTTGTCACTTTGAACGACAAAAACAGAATAAGAAGAAAAATTAACTATTGACTGTGGACGTATTTGAAATGGGGGCCCAAAACAGTAACTTAGTTGTGCCACCAGTGGAAGGGCGCCCACGGTTCCCTGGAAGGAGATGCTGCAAGCTGTCTTTCAAGGCCGCCATATGTATATGCATTGTGATTATTGTAGTATTTTTATCATTAACTATTAAAACTGCATTTTTTATTGGTGCACGAAGCGTCCCAATGTCTGTGCATCCACCAGGTAATGAACATCTGGGGCCCACAAAAGCACCCAGACCTTAAATTGTCATCCCTGTTCCAAGAAAAAGTGATGATAAAGCAAATGATTTACAGTTGAATGTAATTAGCAGTAACACGTATACACTTGAAGTGATGAATGGTGAGAAAGGCTGGAGACAGGGTCAGCATGGAATGAATGATAACATAGCACTGTCCATGGCACGCACCCATACACTGAGTGCACACGAACAAGGGCAAGTGTCAATGGCTACGAAACCGCACGCCAAACCAACTGAAAGAGAGAAATCACCTGTGGAACAAGCAGCTCCAGAAAGCAGGGAGCAACGTGAGAAACCGAACCGAAGTGAAATAGCAACATCACTCAATAGAACAGAGGAAGCAACGAAAGAACTCACTGAGAAAACACATGTGGTAGTTGAGAATGTGTTTCCACTCATGCTTACAGCAAAGAAGCTACATGAGGAGCTGAGCAAGACAACCACCACAACTGTGATAGCGAGCACACCAGCTCCAATGCCAGAAGTAACTACCGAGCCTACGACACAGCCACATGTTGGAAGGATGATAAATCACATGCGGTGGGAGGAGGTCTACAAAAGAATGCAGGAGGGAAGGAAAAGAAGCGCAAAACCTCCCCCTATTACTGCAGGGCAGGAAATGAAACCTGCCCCTCCAAGGATAACACCCAAGAGTATGCCGGAACGAAAGAGCAGTACAGACGCATTCAGAGACATAGTGATAGTCAACCACAGAAAAACGCTAAGGATCAAAAGAAGTCCATATGAAACCGATAACGAGTTAAGCGATTACTTGGACAGCACGGCCCATCTTGGAAACAACATATGGTACCAGCGCATGAAGGAAGTTGGACGAAGTAAATCAGAAGGAGAATGTTTCATCTGTGCACTCCTACCATACAGCATGGGCAAGTCCAAATCTTTGTGGCTGTAGAAATAGATGTCCCCATAGCACACTGCATGTCACATGTGGCAATGTGTAACACCAGAGGACAATTCATGGGGAGAGACGCCTTGTTGATATGGGCCAACGAAAAGGACTACCCTGATGAAGACGGATATGTCCAGGACATCAAAACAAGAAACAGGGCGCACACCAAGAATCATGTGATTAGATATGAGAACCCTGATGTCAAAGGATCAGGAAAAAGGTGGGAAATAAACTCAAGACTGAACGTCCAAGGGAAAACGGCAGAAGAAGCGCAAATATGGAAGAACCGAGGCCAAATGCAGATCTAGGTTTCCCCCCGACGGTTGGGAAGAAGGAGGAAGAAGGAGTTGTAATCTGCCGAGCTTGGATTGGCCAAAATTGGTAAAGCGGTTAACGTGGGTTGAAGACAGAGGAGGCCCCCTGCAAATAGTACCGCTGGAAAACCCAAAACTGTGCTTTAGAAGTAATGGCACAAGGGAAAAGGGGGAGAATCAAAACTGCGGGCGAATATACGAAGCCCCAGGGATGTCGCAAGCGACCGCAGTCCTGATGGACCACTATTGGGCATGTGGATCCAAAGCCTACATAAGACTACCGAGGAACTGGGGAGGCATATGCACACTGGTAAACATCCACGTTCCTGCACTAGTGATCCCAAAAAATTAACTGAATTTGGACAGTTTCCTGAAAGCAGACGCTCACCTGAGGAAAAGGAGGTCTGTGGAACTAATGTCAAGGATGAAGAGAGAGAATTACTTCTCCGCCAAATCAGAGGACGCATTTAATGCCATTCCCTATGAACACGGGCTGTTTAGCCTAACTTCATCCGTATTTGCAACAATACTTTTGCCACACATCCAGGTTGGTGCAAATACCAAGTGGTTGCAGATAATGAAATGGGAGTTACTGCAGACCATCAATACCACCATAAAAGGGTTCAACGCAATCAAGGAAGAACTGAGGGCAGTCAGACTGATGACCCTCCAGAACAGATATGTGCTTGACATGATCACCGCAATGGATGAGGTGTTTGTGCAAACATTGGAGAATCATGTTGCACATTTATACCATCACACGACGAAGAAAATGGAACCCTCACAGAGGCCATACACATGTTAACAACCCTGAAAAACCAGATGACCGATGAGACAGATGAAGTGGATGACGACAGCTGGTTTGGGAACCTATTCTCATGGGTCCCGCAATGGATGGCAGATATATTCAAGTTTCTGGGAGCTTTGCTAGCAATGATGCTGCTAGGAGTCTGTGTTATCAAGATAATCATCACAAAAGTGCCAGAAAACAGCAAAGAAGGCCATTGGGATGACAATTATGGTCGATGTCGTGCCAGGCTGGAAGCCCTGAGACCTGACAGATGAGGAGATAAAGGACTTTGTGAAGGACAGTGAATTTGCACCAGAAGGAACAAAATTCACATACCCCAAGAAACGAAGAAGGTACGAAGGCAAATGGATTTACTGCAGTCCAAATGGGCAGTGCCAGTTGATGACCTGGAACAAAGATGAGCATGTGAGAACAGCAGGAAGCTTGAAAGGGGTGATAAAGACATGGGCACCAAAATTGCATACTTTCACACCTTCTTGTGTAAACCCAGGAGACGATGAGCAAGAATCTGAGGAATCAAAGAAACTGAATATAAAGGAGGAAGTCGGAGTGGTCGATGAACCGACCAGAGGGGGGAGTGTAGAGGAGGTCCCAGATATGACCTGCACCCCTGCCTCCCATTGCGAGTTGCCAGTAAGGTACTCACCTTGGTACGTGATGTAAGAGAAGCAGATGAACCAACAGAGAGCCGCACTGGGACTATGCCCCTTGTACATAAGGAGATCAATACCGGTTGAAGCAGCCATAACGCGACAACCCTGGGCAGCATGATACCCTATCAGACAGCCATACCAGCCACTGATACAAAATGAGGAATAACTGCACACGGTCCACGAGGGGACCCCTAAAGCCTTAATGGAAGGCCAATGAAAATAAACCAAGGGCCCGAGCAGCCCCGAGAACAAACAGAATTGGCCACTGAAAGCATGAATGCCAGTACTAGTAACTGCAAGGATAATGATAATGGATGCAGGGGAGAGACACTGTTAAAACATAAGAGAATGGTGCCATAAAACAAGATGGAAGCAACCGCCCTGTTGAATGTGTGTAAATAAGCTTGAAATGCAAGATGCCAAGAAATCGATACTGCTTGCAATGCTTAGTAGAAGAGTAGAGCGGCAAGCGCCTACCATATATCTACCTCAATACTGCACAAAGAACACGTGCGACTACATTTTGTGAAAGCAGAAATGTACCCAGGCGGCCAAAGGCCTGACAGGCAGAGTTTAGAAACCCAGCAAAGACCAGAGAAGGAGCAGAATTGAAACTCAACAAAGAGAGGCTTATGACGGGGAGATCGAGGTCAACCAGAGAAGGGGAAGTGAGCATGAGCTCACAAGACTCCAACTATAGAGAATACCAGCCAGCCCGTGATGGTCATGATAAGTGACGCCCATGCAGGTGGCCAAGCGCACACAGAATTAAATGCACAAAAGGTTGGAAGCTGAAGCAGATTCACGGTGGACCAGCACGTGACCAGACAGGCGCAAAGATGTACCGGCTCCTGATGTCATCCAGAACCAGAGGGTGCCACAACTTTTCCTGATAAGAGACTACAGATCCGAGGCCATACCCAGCCAACTAATTGACACATAGCCCTAAAACACTGATTGATGGAAGGGAGAAAGGGTGAATCTTGCGACACTAGGCACCTGAGTGTCTACTCTGCATAGTGCTAATTAAAATGGAGATTTATGTTTAGGGGTGTAACTTGTCCAATCACAAGGGACCATGTAATCTAGGGTCCTATAGACACTGTAACCAATGAGACATCGTACTTGTAGTGACGTCAATCACGTGTGTTGTAGAGGGAAGGACGTAGATGGCCACCCGATAAGAGTTATCCAATCCACTTGCCTTATTTCCATATACAGATATAGCACCTATACTTAAGTTACCTTTCCCAACCAATCGTATTGCATGATGATTTTTTGTAGAATTAGACGTCAGTGATGACGGATTTTGCCCATAAAAGAGGCTGTTTGACTAAAGTTCGAGGAAGTCGGGGTGAGGCAGGTGTTTGTGATGCTGCTGATTTCCATCTGCTGATGTATGTATCATTAAATGGACTTCCCTTTGCCAATTTACTGAGTCCTGATTATTGAATCTTGCTGGAGTATGTGAATCCTGCACTCTGTCCTCACATGGTGCAGCTATCATGCATTACTAGTTTTCGAGGATGAGTACTGACCAATGGGCCCGTCAGTAATTTCCTCTCCTCCTCAACAAGTACTTGTAACACTGTTGCACACACACAAGCCTCAGAGAGGCTTAGCAGCCTTGGGATCAGAGACGGGGGGAGGGAGGTGAAACATTGGCCTAGAAGTTGTCTATGTGTCATACAACAAAGAGAAGTGGTATAGGGTGGGCACTCTGGAGAATATAGTGTGGCAAGTACAGCAAGAGATATAAGTGGCACGCCTTTATCTAAAAAAAGTAAATGAAGTCTAGAACTCAGGTTGCGGCTGGTGAAGGTGCATCAAGATCAGGGGTGGACTGGCCTACAGGGAACTGTGGAGATTTCCCAGTAGGCCATTGCACCTTGGGCCACTTGTGTGGTATTTCCAAATTTCTCATAGCAAAAGGCTTTGGCTAGCTGAAAATGTGTAATATGAGGCCACTTTGAAAATTATTTCTAGGGCCTCTTTTGGTTGCCAGTCCACCCCTGATCAAGATTAAACAGCCTGTTCATACCCATGCGTGGTAAGCAACCCCCCTTTTTCTTCAACGCTCCTCTGACATTAACACCATCATCACCCTAAGTACATTGTAAACTCCCCCCTCTGCAAGGCTCCGTGCACCATAAGCATCATACTGCCACTAAGCACCCTGCACTAAATTACGTCGCGACTACCATCCATTGTTATTGCCTTATGTATCGTGTCATTGCATTAACGTTATTTATAGTCTCTCCTCGGAGCTGCCACCTTTAGCCTGTAGGTAGCAAAGCATGCTCAGAAATAGTCCAAATATCATTAACTAAAGCTTGTCTGAAACAGCCTAATTACCATTTGTGAAACTTGTTCTAAAACAGCCCGATTGTCATTGCTATACGCATTCTGAAATAGCCTAACCCTGACTAGCTAGGCATAACCTGATACTTCGACACTTTACCAATTTATATCTAATGATAATGATATGTTATTTATATAGCGCCTTAATCCAAAGCGCTTTGCAGAGCACATATTTACATACAATATCACCAACCGAAATTGGTACTCATTTATCGACCTCGGAAGGATGAAAGGCTGAGTTGACCTTGCCGGAATTCGAAGCAGCGACCTGCAGATCACACTCAGATTGCAGCAGCGGGCGCTCAACCCGCTGAGCTATTTTACCGACTTAATCTAATCCTGCTGTGTATACACTCTTATCATTTATGCAAACGTTTTATACTCTCTATACCATCTTGCCTATTCTTGCTAGCAAACACTGCTACTGATTTGAATTGAACTTGCCTTACTTTGACAGCATACACTGCCATTGATTTAAATTGAACTGACCTATTTAGCCAGCAACATTGCCTATTGATTTGACCTGAACCTGCCTACCCAGCCAGGATAGCTACCTGGCACCTGCCCCGCCTGATAGCATCTAGCCTGCTTCTGTCTGTACTCACTCCCGGCGGATTAATAAATATCATAGTCAAACAGAACTATGCCCACCATAAAGACTCAACTAACTATCATACGATTGACACTTCTCTGTGCCCTTATAACAATGGCCTGCATCACTCTCATACCATGCCCGTTGCAGCAAAGAAATATGAGACTCTGAGCAAGACTGCCCCGGATCCACGAACCTAAGACCAATAGACACAACGCCCAAAACTCTCACCCCAGACATAAGCCCTATGCCATAGACTTTAACCTATCCACACCATCCTCAGACACCTTGCAAAAAACTCACTCTAGAGCCAACTGACCTAAACAAAGTCCTTCCTCTACCCAAGGGCAGAACAAAACCACAACAATCACAGGAGCCATCATCAATGCCAGATCGCTTATGGCGCACACCATAGAAATTGCTGACATACTCGCTATGGACGACCTAGACATCCTAGCTGTTACGGAATCCTGGCTTCATGACACAGCTGGCCCAGCCCTCATGCTAGCTATACCAGAGAACTACTAAATATTTAGAGTTGATAGGCCTAATGCCAGAGGGGGAGGCCTTGCTGTCATAGCCAAAACTAAACTAGCATTAAGGCTGACCACACCCCCTGAAATTAAATCTTGTGAGCTACTCTCAGCCAAACTTCAGATCTCAGATAATAGTACATTAACCATATTCTTAGCATACAGACCTCTGGGTCCAATTGGCACCTTCGATGAAGACCTTTCCAGCCTCCTTACCAACAACATTAAGGACACCTCACAGCTCTTATTGCTAGGATACTTCAACCTGGGCGTCAATGATCCTAAGGGTAAACATGCCCTCTCCATTGAAACCAAATTGACTGAACATGGCCTGACCCATAAAGTCCTCGCCCCCATGCACATAAAAGGGCGAATATTAGACTGGGTAGGCAATCTGAACTGTGCCATCACTATCACTAAAATAATTCCTGAACCCTGGACTGACAACCACCTAATCAGCTTCCATGGCCGCCATAGAGCCCCTAAAGCAGAAAAACACCAAAATAGTACCACCACTCACTACTAGAAGCAAACAAGACATCACTGCAGAAAAATTACTTCTACTCCTCCTACCCACCCTCTCTTCAATCACTAATAACACTGATCCAAACGCACTAGTTGCAACCTTTAATAATACCATGATGAAGGCCCTTGACACTATCGCGCCTATCAAACTTCGCAAAAGCAAACAAAAGACTCATCTTAATACCTGGTTTACACCCCAGCTCAAAGAATTAAAACTTAAAAAAAGGAAGCTACAAGCCATCTGGCGACACTCCCCTACAGTCGAGAATAAACTACATTAACTAACTTCGCCAACATGTACCAGAGGAAATAATCCTTACCAAAAGGAATACGTTTAATGAAAGAATTTCCAGGGCGAACTCCAATACTAAGGAGCTCTTTACCATCCTTTGCGAAATGGAAAACCCTATTCCACCTACAGATAATGTCCCTAAAGATAAACAATGGTGCACTAACATCCAAAATGCTTTATCTAATAAAATAGCCACTCTGCAGACTAAAATAGCCGTAAAATAATCCTCCTTGTGTTCCATTGAGACGCTCCCCACCCACTGCTACTCCTATCATGAATACACTTTTCAGATTCACCAATATTTACATATTGGAAATGGAAAAGGTTATACTCTCGCTGAAGCCCTAGAACTGCCAGGGCGATAGCTGCCCAGCACAAATAATTAAGGATGCTGCCAGAGATCTAGCAACCTTCATATCCAAGCTAAGTTATGCCTCCTTTAAGTGAAGCACTGTCTCGATTAACCTCAAAGAATCGTGGGTACTACCACTTCTTAAGAAACAGACACAAGACCCGGCCATCCCTACGAATTACAGACCCATTACAACAGTCCCTTTTCTTCTGAAAATTATTGATAGAGCATCCTACCTCCGATTCCAAACCTATTTGGAGGCTAACCATCTATTAGGATCATGCCAATCTGGATTCAGACCACAACATGGAACCAAAACGGCGTTAATTGACTTAAAGACACAAATCGACGAGTTGAAGGATAAATGTAAAACAGCTATGCTACTCCTCCTCGACCTCTCGGCAGCCTTTGACCTGGTGGATCACGAAGTGTTATGCGAACACCTAGTGTCAGCTGCACACTTCTCGAGTGATGCTATAGCGTGGGTACAAGCCTTCCTAGCCAACCGTACGATGAGAGTGTTCTCCCCTTCAGCCTCACCAGACCCAATCCAAATCACCTGTGGCATTCCACAAGGTCCTTGCATCTCACCGACAATGTATAACATCTTTACCAAGCCACTCTTCGACAAACTTGACATGCTGGGTGTCACATACACTAATTATGCTGATGACACTCAGATCCTCATACCCCTATCGGGCAACTTCCTCGAAGACATAGCTCTGGTAAACAGGATATACCTCCTCATTCAGACACAGATGGCTTCACATGGTCTCTGCCTGAATGGCGACAAAACTGAGATCTTGATTCTGGGCTCTGACTCCAACCTAAAAAAATGAAGCCCCAGCTACGCTTCATTCACTATCGATGGCCACATATTCAAAGTAGAAAATCAAGTAAAAACACTAGGTTTTTACCTTGATTCCACATTATCTCTAAAAAAACAGTTCGCTCCTTGGCTTCATCTACAGCTTATACCTGTAAACTAATTAGGGCCTGCAGACCCTTTTTATCCAAACCTAGCTGCATTATGCTCGCTAATGCACTAATAATGTCTAAGTTAGACTACTGCAATGCCTTATATGCAGGCGCTAACAAAAACATCCTCAATAAAATGCAAATAATACAAAATAATTCTCTGAGAGCAGCCTTAAACATACCACGTAGAGAGCATATTTCCAATCTCAGAAGAGACCAGCATTGGCTAAAAATCAGCGACAGGATACTTCTCAAAGTGGCATCTCTCACCTTTAAATGCCTCAATAATGCTGCTCCTCCATATCTCATGGCCAGACTGATTAGAAAAATCCCTACTCACCATACTAGATCCTCTGCCCATCTCTGCCTAGAAATTCCTAAATTCAGACTATCCAAAGCTGGGGGAACCAGCTTCCCAGTCAAAGCTGCACTCTCCTGGAATACACTCCCCGTTGCAATTAGAGCGCAACAGTCATACTCCAGTTTTAGATGTAATTTGCTGAACTGGCTGCGAACTAATGACATTTAAGAGACTGTCTACCCACCTATGTGCCTGACCTTGTTCAATCTGTGCGATTATATGTTTATACCACTACTGTCTTTATCTATGCACCTTCCTGATAATGTATCCCCTACCCTTACTGTATGTATTGCAAATATTTTGATTCATGGAATTACCTCTAAGAGGGTTTGGTGCCTATTACCAAATAAATAAACAAACAAACTCCCTGACCATTGCAAAGGGAACTGGTCTCCGTAAGGGACACTTCTCATTCGTGCAGTTTTGGCGACTTGCACTGATTTTGGTACCTGCTGAATGGGTCACAGTTATATATCACAGTGGCTCTGTCCTCCCCTGTGTGGAGTTTACATGTCTCCGACCCACATGTAGACTCACTTTTCAGTGTTTGCAGTGACTGTGTACTGTTGTTTGTGTGACGCCAGTACATTGGCCCTGCAACGGAGCCCCATTTTTGTTTACTGAGGCTTAAGTATACTCTGAGAGGCGCATGTTTAAGTACTAATATGAAGGTCACTTTTTAACATTTCAGTGGTGATGCCTTGCATGAAATGCATTTGTTTCACTCCTGTAGTAAAGACCACATAAGTATTGTAGTGGCATTTGTCTGACCGTTGTCATGGGCAGTTCATCAATTGCGAAGTGAGGGGCACCTTTCAGTGTTGCAGTGATGGCGTTTTGACCTGTGCAAGGTGAATTTGTTTCCGTGCTGTGCAGTGAGGCTAATTTCTCATCATTACATTTATGGACACTGTCAGAGCCTTTGCGTAGACAGTGCAAGAGGTTCTCTGGAACAGAACATCATCTGGACCCCAACAGAAGCAAATAGGCGGACACAGTGGAGGTCAATTACGCGTCTTTATTCCTCTTCACAAGGTGACCCCTCTACACCCGCCCCCCCTTCCCTCTTCGAGTGATGGGGCCCAAACTGAGAGCCACCAACACAATGATGTGGGAGGGCTACAAGAGTCACGTTAATACGTGACAGTCACAAAAATATAGTGCATTGGGTTTTGGTCCTTTATGTATTGCTGGGGTGCTGTTCTTTCCTGTGTGGAGTCCACGTTTGTCAGACCACCGGTTTTAGGATAACTGTTATCTGTATAAACATGCAAAAATCTCAGCGTTGGTGCATAAGAGTCATTGTGCATATGCTTACCTTTACATTATTTCATCTGTTCACGTGTTTACTGTGTTGCTATGTTGTTGTTCAGTAATGGCATAACATGTTATGGGGTTTCCTGGGAAACATGATATCCCCCAAGGTGCCACACAAGAGAAAATAAGTGGTCTGGTGAGTGCACAGTGTGTCACTTAGCAAGCTGGCCAGGAGGGCCTCCTTATCATTAATAAACTCTTGAAACTTACCTTGACTCTTGGGGAGCTTCATTACTTCAGACTGGCGATAGGCTGACCCTCTGGGAGGCCCTCCTGCCCAGCTTGCTAACTGACAAACTTTTCAGTGTGATATGATATGATAGGTTATTTATAACGTGCTTGATACCGAGAGGTTTCTAAGCGCGGACCCGGGGATTGTACCTGTGGTGCTCT
This sequence comes from Ambystoma mexicanum, assembly GCF_040938575.1. Classification (NCBI taxonomy): domain Eukaryota; kingdom Metazoa; phylum Chordata; class Amphibia; order Caudata; family Ambystomatidae; genus Ambystoma; species Ambystoma mexicanum. The sequence continues at coordinate 915,903,507 of NC_090928.1, read as the reverse complement.
GTGTCGTCTTGCTTCCAAGGCGAGCTCATTACCCCTGAGCTATCCTACCGAGACATGTGTGCAGCGGCACTCCGAGTTTTTGGGTGAGTGTTGTGATGCCGACTCGCGGCCTGCGCGCAGGGGCTGGCGTTACGCGGGTAGGCCGCGCGGCCTGTGGCGCAGCTCCAGCGGGAGCTGGCAATAACTCACACCCACGCTGGATAACGGTTTGCCCGGAACTGCCTCCCGAATGCGGGGGCGGGGCTTTTATTAAGGACGCCCTGCGTCACCGCGTAGCGGGACGCAGGGCGGAACATAACATTCCTCCTTTATTATAAAACAAAACAAAACACATAACTCTAACAGCCGAACACCGGCCAAGTCCAGCATAAACGCTCAGTCTTCAACACTCAGCCACCTTGCCATTGGGGTTCATGGCACTATTGCACCAGTTGCCACACATAGTCACTTAGCTTGGCTGGCGGTCTCGTCGTTGTTCTCAGTGGGTATCGTCCTTCGCGGGGGTCCTTCCCCCTTGCTTCAGACTCGGTTCCATCGTCGCTGTTCGGGTCCTCGAGGCCAGGTTCATCCACCGGTTCCCAGCTTCCATCCCGCGCTCCATCCTCCTCAGGGATGGCCTCCGGCTCTTCTTCGCTGGGTGGATTGTCCATGCCTTCCCGATGGCATTCCTTATCAGTCCATAGTGTACAGGGTATGGCTTTGAACCATGACGCATTTCTCGTCACTTGGCGGTTTCCTCGTGTCACAGTGACCATGGTTCCATGCCGGTTGCTGACGGTCCATGGAAGTTCCTCGTACCTTGTGTCAAGTTTTGACTTGGAAGGGTTACGTAGCATGATAACCTGGTCACCCACTTGATGATGGGACGGCCTCGCTCTCCGCTTGCCACTCATGTGTTCGTTGGCATCCCTCCTCCTTCTCTCGGTGCGTTCCTCGTTCACCATGTCCGGGGTTCTGCTTGGGTGATGCGGGATCGAGGATCTGATGACGGTGCCGAACATGAGGTCCGCAGGCGGTATGCCGGTTGTACTGTGAGGCGTGACCCGGTAATTTCGGAGGAATCGGAAGAGGTCAACCTTCCAGGGGCTGGCGTTAGCCTCAGACACTCGGAGTACCTTATTGATAGTCCGCATAAATCGTTCTACGTCCCCATTTGCCTGGGGGTGTCTTGGAGTGATGTGGTGATATTTCACATTGAGATCTTGTAGGTACTTTTTGAAATCCTCTCCCGTAAACGGCGGGCCATTGTCGCTTTTGATTGAAATGGGTAGTCCATGGGTTGCGAACATTTTCTCTAGGGCCGGAATGACCACTTCAGCTGCTGTGGACTCAACTATCTCAACTTCCGGGTAGCGGGAGTGGTCATCGACGGCCACCAGCAAGTGGAGGCCCTCCCGGAGTTTGCAAAACTCAATGCTGATGGCCTCCCAGCGAGAGCGGCCCCGTTCTGCCGATATGATGGGTTCCGGGTCTGGCGGCCCCCCTGTTATCTGACAGGCTAGGCACGTGGTGATGAGTGTCTCGACCCGCTCCTCGATCTGGGGAAACCATACTCGGTGCCGAATGCGGGCTTTCGTCCTTACCAGTCCTTGGTGTCCCTCATGTGCTAGGGCCACTATTCTGTCCTGTAGTTTGAGAGGGATCACGATGCGGTTTCCTCGAAGTAACAGTCCACCTTCCGTGACTGACAAGTCTTGCCGCACTGAGAATATGCCTGACAAAAACCCCTTTGCTTCCGCTGTTCTGTTGTGTGTATGTCTCATGAAAGTCTTCCAGTCACCGGACAGGATGGCATCTTTCACCAAGTCGCAACACGGGTCCTGGTGCGTTTCCGCCTCAATTTCCTCGATGCTCACCGCTCTGGGCCTCATTGCTCGCACCACTTGGCATATGTGTTCCTCTGTTTCTGCCGCTACTTGGATCTCTTGTTGAGTGGCCTCTCGCGGATGCCTGGATAGGAAATCCGCCGGGTTCCCGCTGCCTGGTTGGTAGACGAGGTTGAAGTCATATTGCTGGAGGTGCAGTAACCACTTGGTTATTCGTGCCGGAGGGTGTGCTGAGGTTCCCATGAAGATTGGTAGAAGGGGCTTGTGGTCCGTGATCGTCGTGAAGTGACGTCCATATAGGTAGAGGTGAAAATGCCGGCACCCCCACAGCACGGCGATGGCCTCCTTTTCGATGTGTGAGTACCTTTGTTCGGTCTCGGTGAGGGCTCTCGATGCATACGCGATCGGTCTTTTCTCCCCTTCCCTCGTGACTTGCATTAGGATGGCTCCGAGCCCCACGGGGCTGGCATCTACGAATAGTTCTGTGGGCAGTTCAGTATTGTAGTAGGCCATCTTGGTGTCAGCTGAGAGGGAGTCCTTGATGCTTTCGAACGAGTCCTGGCATGTTGGCCCCCATTCCCACTTGACGTTGGCTTTCGTGAGTTCCCGCAGCGGCTCAGACAGTGTGGCCAGGTTTCGGATGAACCTCCCGCAGTAGGTGGCCATGCCTAGAAAACTGCGCACTTCCGTGGGTGTCATCGGAGGGCTAGCCGCCTGGATGTCTGCGACCTTCTGCGGGTCCGGGGAGATGCCTGTGCTGCCAAACTTGTATCCGAAGAACGTGATCTCCGCTTTGAGGACTTTTCCCGATGACTCGCGGCCTGCGCGCAGGGGCTGGCGTTACGCGGGTAGGCCGCGCGGCCTGTGGCGCAGCTCCAGCGGGAGCTGGCAATAACTCACACCCACGCTGGATAACGGTTTGCCCGGAACTGCCTCCCGAACGCGGGGGCGGGGCTTTTATTAAGGACGCCCTGCGTCACCGCGTAGCGGGACGCAGGGCGGAACATAACAGTGAGGTCCTCTTTTACCATTCCCACAGCGAGGATTGCCTTTTTGTCATTGCATCGTGTTGCTTGTCAGGTGCATTGGTAGAATTCCTGTAATGAAAGTCACCATTCAGGATTGTACTGGTGTTGTCCTTTTGCCTGTGAGGTGCACTTGCCTCAGTTCTGGGCAATGTTGCATGGGCATCCCACAAGCGAGGCAGGGTAACTGCTGTTACCATCGGCAGCTGGGAGAGGGGCAGCCCCAACCCCCCGCACCTGCTCCTCTCCTTCCCCCCAGCTACGGAGACACGCAGTCTCGGCAGCACAAAAGCCACGGAAGGGTAAGTTGCGAACAGTCATCGCACCCTTCCTCCAAACAGCAAGGTGCTAAGCGCCATAAGGAAATAACAATCAGGCCGGGCCCAGGTTCAAAGATCTGCCCCCACCAGGGGGTCAGACAATCGCCTATCCGGCCGGGGGCTGTGACAACAGCGGCCCCCACCACATGCACAACAAAGACCCAGGGCCTCCCGGGGTCCTATAAATGAGAGCAGCATGCTCAGAGTAAAAACAATCTGTTTGTGGACCCTGAACGGGGACCCAAGCAAACATGAGGTTCACTGTTTACTCAGTGTCTTCCAAATCTTCTTGCTTCTTTACCACAGAACCCACCCACCCCACAAAAGGGGAGAAGAACAAAAAGAAGTACAAGGCACTGTACGGTGCCCACAACAAGTCGTGGGACACAAGAAGGTGGCACGGGTCTGAGGGGGTAACCTCAGGACCCGGTAGCCAAAAGTATGATACCATCATGATATGTGATATTGTTATTGTCATAACCCATATCTGTACAATAAAATCCTACGGCCTTTTTATTGCCAACACTTGAAAAAAGTTGTGAGCCTATCATTATGGGTGAGGGTTTGGGGTTCGGCCATTACTAATGCATGCATATGGGTTCAGCAGTTATGTGGTACCAAATGAAGTGAATATTTCTGGGTCATTTTGTGAAATTTCCAATGATATGCTGTTTGATTTATACTGCCCTCAGTTCTCCTTCGTCAGACTGAGATCATTATAGGTCTAAGGTAGACACTAGGTTTTAAACAGGTTTGAGGATTCTCCAAGCAGCAAGACAGGCACAGAATGTGCCGTCATTTATTTGACACACACAAAACAGTATTCCTACGACACATCTACTTTGTATCTATATAAACCCCAGCACATAGGTTAACATAAAACATTAGATGGCTTTATATTATGTGCATTCTGACGACTATGAGAATTGTCAAACTCCTCCTAGCAAAAGAGTGTCATGATGCTCACATGAATAAACAAATGCAAATCTTGTCAACAAAAATATTGAAGGCATATTATTATGGAAACATACATTATATAATATATTCTTTATTACGATGTAGACATTGATTAGTGTGGTATTGTTCCATCCCGAATAGGGTTTGCTTAGTTGTGATGTAACCTCATTGAGAAGTGTACATGAGAAACAAGAGAAAAATAGTGCAGTAGACATAGGCCTTGTCCCCTACTAATGATGCAATAATGCCCCTTGCTGTCAGCTTCAGGAGTCGGTGACTGTCTGGAGCCCGGTTTATAGGCTGAGCAAAGCGAGGGACTTCATACCATGTCCTGGTCCATACTTAGTCAGAGAAGCCATGAGAGGGGGCATTATTGCTATTAGCAACTCGGGTTCCTAACCTGGGCTACTGAAAGCAATATATTTGTATGAAATTATGGACTGCAGTGAATGTGAACTCGTTGCTTCTCACAAATACTCACCTCCTATTGCGGCCATGGAAATGGTTGTGGGGCTCCGTGCGCAGGTAGTGAAGAGTTGCGTAGTGCTTTGGCAACTATACAGTTAGGTAAATTGGGGCTGGGTAGGGGAGGAGGGCAGTGGAGCGGACAAGGCAAGCAGCGGACAAGGCAAGGAGCGGGGAGAGGGGGGAAGAGAGCAGAAGGATGCAAGCAGTGGGAAGCTCCCTCAGCACGTGGGATACCAGACCACGTTTTGAACACGCTAATTGGCTGTCACACCCACCCCAGGTGCTAATTTACACAAAAGCTGTTCTTGGTTCATATTAATGAATGAGTATTGTGCTGCCATTTATTCATAATGAAAAAAGACCCACAGGAAAAAACAATTATTCCATAAATTACGGATTAAAACTTGCTCTAGTATGCGCAGAGTGCTTAATTTAAGAATAAGTGCTACCAACACGGTTGTTGTTATTAACTTGTAGCATCGTTATTATACTGCCACATATCCAAAAATGAAAAAAGGTCATCCAGAAAAAAAATAGAAGGAATTAAAAGTATAAAATATTGACTTAATGTCAATACATGTTTAATGTTAGACTAATATAAACAGATACATTTCAGTGATCTGAACTTTATAAACTGTTTTGCAACTTTTAAAAACAAGGCTGTAATAAACCTTTGCAAAAGGAACCTGGTCCTTCGTTCTCTGCAGCTCCTACTCCCCAATCTGTCCTTGGTCATTCTCATGTTCTGTGCTGTGCTCCCCACTACAAGCCACGCTCTTCCGCTCTGTCACAATTCTGTTCCGCTATCCTCACTCTGTATTTTGCTCCTGCATTGTCGACAATCACATTTTTATTTTCTGTTGACATCTTGAGTCTAAATTCATGAATGTTTTAATTGATTTGTTGATTTGTATCAAATATGCACATGGTATTGGGTAAGTAGCCTCACTGAACTCATAGGTTCAAAATGACAGTCTACTACAAGCAATGCCAGGCAGATCAACACAGCATGCAATCTGGCAGATTGCCACCCCAGAATCTGGTCTTTGTTACAAAACAAGGTTCCTGTGTATTACCCTTTAAATAGGTCTCCATCTCTGTTACAAACCTCCTTTGGAAATCTATACAATGGACAATATGCTACACATATGTGCAAAACCAGCCCTGTCTAATGTGTCTTTTTATTCTAATCAGCTATTGGAAGGTCATCAGAAACTTGCCGAGCAGGAATTCAGCAATTTCAAATTCAGTAGTGGTCCTATCCTCAATATGGGGAATCATTTTTCTGTGGTTTCAAACAATGGTAGCGAGAACCTGCCTGAGCAATTAATGCCTTTACTAATAATACACATTTCATTGACAGCGTACTGACCCAAGGCATGGAACACAGGACTTCTGTTTACTATGCTAATATCTGGTCATCTGTGCATGAGAGCTTGTGGCTCTGGCAACAGAAATTATTGTGTACTAGAAAATGACTGGCACACACTGTGTAAATCTCTCAACTGTTCAAACTTGACAGTATTTGATGCCCCAGGCTCTGTCGATTTCAGTATGTTGCTATCCCAAGCCTTGGCAGAGCTGGGAGGGTCATAGGTGTGGCTGCCCCCGAAGGCACTATCCACCACATTCATGTGCACACCCTATGATGCTGAGTTGGCTGCCGGGTTTATTAAACAGATAGAATGCTTGACAGTTCCGTGCTGGTAGGGGAGGCAAATTGAACAGTGCTAAACAGGTGCTGTTTATTCCAGCCCAGAGGTTACAGGACAACCATGTTCTGAGCCCCTCACATGTTCCTGGATGTCATTGCTGTCTGCCTGACCAGCACATTAGCCTTCATAATGCTTGAGGAGCATTGGATTGAGAAGAGGGGGAACGCAAGAGCTGTGGGGTGTAATCAAGGGCCCCCAAACCAATGGAACTGGAGGGTCATGTGAAAAAGGCCTACCTGTCCTTACCAAAGGAAAAGCAGCATTTTAATTTACAAATCCATTTCACATGCAAAACAAGATTTTTAAACACTGACACCAAAACTGCTTTGCCTGTGTGTTTGCAAGTTAAAACGAAAATATGATACAAATGTTCCCCTGCCAGTATAAAGATGTCAGCGAAAAGACATGGTGCATGTAAAAAAAGATGTGATGTATATTATGCTTCATATGCAAAATACCGGCAACAAGGGAAATAAAAAATGTTGTTCTATGGGTCACACGAAGATTTAATTTAGGCCAAAAGCAGACCCTTTTGGCTTATTGGTGGGCACACCACACAAAGAACTCCCCACTGCAAGCATGGCTTTTATATCCCCCCAGCTATTTACAACTTTAATAAAATGTGTCCTGGAGGGTGTCTAAAACCAAGTTTCCCTAGACCTACTGTCTCTATGGACAGTTGTGAGCAGGCCAAATGCTCTGGCTGGTGCATGTCCAAAATGTAGGGGGTGGGGGGCCAACACAAGCACTATAATCAAGGTTGCACTATAGAAATAATAAAATACAGAAAAATAAAATCTTTTCAGATCAAAAGGTGGTCCCCTTCAGATAGGAAAACAGGATGCTAGATGTCTGCAGTGGGAGATCTCTGTGTAGCAAATGCATCCCCATTTAGGATCTGCACCTGTGAGAAAACTGTGGCATCCTCATATTTACTCCCCTGGGGTCCTTTGCTAAGGTAGCCTGGAAAAGGCCATCGCTTGTGGTTCCCGACCCTGGTGGTGGACAAGCGAGGGAGGATCACCTGAGCGGGGGGTGCCTGGGGAGTGGGAAGAGTATGCCTAAGGGTGAGACATGGTATCCCTCTTTTCCAATTGTGACTTATCTTACCCTTTCTCAGCTTTCTTAGGATATTGTTTTCCCTCTCCTACCTTTCCTCTTGAAAACCGAACAAGTACTGAGAAGAGAAAGACAAACCCTAGAGTAATGCAGATTACACATAGAAAATGCAACTTAAGTACTGGGACAAAGAAGAGGGGTCCTGAAGAGTACAGAGCTGCAGGTCAGGCATGTCCCAATAATTGATGTAATTGGAGCCAGGCAAGTCAGGCAGAGAAGGCCAAGGATTCACACCTGAAACCCCTTGACAGGGCCTAGGTGTATTAAAGGTGGAGCACACAACAGAGAGTTAGTCAGCAGCTAGGAGAGCAACAGGGAGTCTACGTGGCTGAGTCCAGCAGAGGATCCCTTTTTGTGTGGAGGCAGCCGTGTTGGGACTGGGACCAGAGCCAGGCTGCCAGTAGAGATCCCAGGAGACTTGTGGGGCCCAAGGCAAGTAGGCCATATTGCGGTGACAGGTGTGGAAACATCCAGCACAGTGAGCTGATCTGAAAGGAGAATGGAGCAGAAAGGTCAGCACAACTTCAAAGAAACCAGAGGAGAACGGGACACTGAGACAATCGATTATAAAAAAGATCAATTTAGAAAAACCACTTTGTGACCTCACAGCACAGTCTTTCTAAATCGATCTGTCAGACCCTGCGATGCACAGAAGGGCATCACAGGGGAGGACAGGCATGGCGAGACCCAGAGGAGGAGCCGCGGGAGTGTCACGTGAGTATCTGTGTGTGTGAGAGAGAGAGAGACAGAGAGAAAATGAATGTTTCAGAAGGTGAAGGGTGGGGGAAATGAAAGTGTTTTTGCATTTGTGTGTGTATGTAACAAGGGTGTGGGGGAGCAAGGAGGAAAAGAGGTCAGCATGGGAAAAATCCTGCAATTTTTTTTAAAAGAACTTCAGCCATGTTTTTTTCAGTTTTTGAGCCCCACACAAAATCAATTAAAATAAATCAGAGAAATGACATAGAACCATTTGCCTGGCAAGGGAACCATGCCTCCAGGCAGCCAGAGAGCGAGAGAGAAAGGAGCCTTGGAAGCAGGCAGTCCCTTTTCTGTGACCGACAGATGCTCGTCCCCCTCACTGCAAGCAGCAATCTAGGGTTGTCTGCGCAGAAGATGGCAACAAGGAAGCAAGAATGATGAAAGCTGCGGCTGGTGAGTTTCTAAGTCTGAGAGAAACCTGGTACGCATGTGAAAGGTATTAATACAGAGTAGCAGAGTAGTCATGTGCAGACGGCACGTTTTCGAAAGCCTCCGAACATAGATAAAGAATTAAAGAAGTGAATTAGAATCCTGCGGGGAGCCAGTGAACAGTTAGAACAGTGAAAAGTGAGCAAAATGAAAAGTGAGCAAAGTGAAAAGTGAGCAAAACACTGAAATATTGACAAGAAGAATTAAAAGCTGGCAAATTGAAAGCCGGCAAGGAGTAATAAGGAAGAATAAGTCAAAGAAGGGTAAGAAGGTTAACCCTATGATTTGTGAACTTACAGCTTTGTTATGAAAGTGTCAAGGCGGCAAGAGGTCTGAAGGGGGCAACTGGATGCGTGACCTGTAGTGGGTGGGTCAGGCAGCCTATTCACTGCACCTAGACCAGGAAGCTCCAACCAAGTAAAGAGAATGGTGAAAGCAATATAAAAACTGCATATTGTGATAAACCACAGTGATTGAACCTTGGGGAAGGTAACCCCTGAGCCCTTTGGCACATTGTTTTTGAGCATCAGATCTAGAACCCAAAGGTTGCTTTTTTGGCCTACATAAAGGTATTTCGAAATGCAATAAGGAGATTCATAAGTCTAGGTCTATTGTTAGCAAAAAGATGTATATTGAAACCTGGAGGCTAAAACATCCACCATCTATGATGAACTGTTTAAGAGCTATTACAGAGCTATTAAGAGCAAACACCAAATGACAATTATATTGCTGCATTTCTAGAAACTACCAGGCATAAGGACATCTCAGCCAACTATATGAAATACCTTCAAGAGATGATGGTTACAAGCAAGCACGCAGAAAAACAACAATAGTATTCCTCAACTATGTTCTCCTGGGAGAGTAGCACTATGTACTAGTATGACAGATTGCATATATGTGGAACTGGAACATTATGTTGTAAATGTCGAGCAAATAAAATAAAAGCGATACGTTTAAAAATGTTTCTGCTTGCAGGCATGTTATGAAACATAAGCAATGTATGTGTGTTTGTGTGTGTTCTTGTGCAAGAGAATTCGAATGAGTGTGTGCGGGTATGGGAGTCTGTGAGTGTGGTGCATATATGTTTGTGTGTGCCCAAATGAGTGCTTTTGTGAGTGCGCCCATTACATTTGTGGGTTTAACTTTGGTGGGGAGCAGGATCCTGCACCAGCATAATAAATGTTCTTTTATTCATTGGCATGATGATGTGTGTCTTGGGCACCGGCAGCATGAAAAAGTAGTTTGTAGTGGCTATGCTGGCTTATATTTTGTCACAGCCAGCACGAACAAGAATTTTACAGGACCCCATTGGAATATATTATGACGAGAGGCATCATTAACAGGTACTTTGCCATATGTTGGGGATATCACGAATAAAGTATTTTGAAGTAGTATTGCTGGCATTTATTTTGTCCACCATCATTAGAGTGTTACACAGTGGCAATGCTAGTGCAGAAATTAGGCACAGGCACCAAGAAAATTCTGCACAATGTTATTGTGTACGGTTGGTGAACTGGCATCCATCTATTGTATACGTTACAGAGCCAATTGTAAGTTGAAAGGCTTTATAGCCAATTTATCTCAAAGCAATTCTGTAAAAGTCAACATTTCACCCTTTATTTTAAGAATGCTCTTGGTGTACTCCCCACCCACCGTGAAACCTGCTAAATTACCATTGGCAATCCTCACTCATTCACATTAATTCGAGAGGAAAAATAATGTACCCTCAATGAAATAAAACATCATAAGGCCAGGGATTTGGCCCTTAAAGCAGGCTTACTTTCCCCCAATCCCATGTAGCATGTTGTCTATTAAAGACAGCATCTCCCACTCCTTTATTGATTCATTTTTTGACCAGCCAGGACTTAGGGAAAACTTAATGTGGACTTCTTTTGGGAGAGTGAATATTTCCAAAGCCCTCAGCCGCTGAAGTGAAGAGGTGCTCCAAGGAAGAGACAAGTTTGGTCCCCTGCCCACTACCACGGGACATTTTATGTGACTCTTGGACGAAGACCTTCCAATCAGCTTGCAACCTGCCTAGTCTGGGAAAGCAGAGACTGAAAGGACCCACCTTATCCTAGTGCCACCTGTAGTCGATCTTACAGCATCCTAAAAAAACAGGAACAGTCAGTATCCCTATTTTCACCATGGAATCGCTTCTAGCTGCATTCAAGCATATTCGACACCTCTGAATAAATGGGACCCACTGTGCTAGCTTTGGCACTCACTCGAACTTTGAAGAACCGTTATCTCATCATTGAGCATTGCCCCAGCAGAGTCTCATCAGCTGTTCGGCTCGAGCACCAGGGCACTGTGCAGATGACTTTAAATCACTCCATCGAATCAAGCATCTAACTGCTAGGACTTTTCATCGAAGCTTGACTCGAACTGCTGGACTATCAAGTTACACATCAAACTGAACCCGCGGTACTCATTGTTTTGAACCATGCGCAAACATTGAACTGCTCCGGGTGATACATGCAACAGGCATTGCTCAAAGCTGCATCAAACCGCACAAAGCACATGCTCAAATCCAACTCATCACCAACTTGGCACCCGGTCTTAAAAGCAACTTTATGCCCTCAAACCCAGTTCGACCCGCATGCACAACAGCTCCAAGCTTGGTCAGACACTGCCAATCAGCCTAACATTGGAATCAATTTCTTTCAAGTTTCCCTGTCCCTTTGATACACCTTTTGGGGCTCTAAAGTCCCTTTTGCACCTTTTTCCAACAAGGCGTATTGTTTTTTACCCTAGTGGGCCTCATTACAAGGTCACGGTAACCCGCCGGTGCTATCGGTGGGTTGCCGCCGACCCCAAAACACTGAATCCACCACCTAGCTTCCCGGTGCCACTGGGTCATTACAAGTCCCGGTTGAGCGGGAAGTCAGGCAGCAGATTTGGTAACTCCCCATTCCTGTGGAGTCCTATAGGGCTCCATGGGAGTGGGGAGAAAGAAGCATTGGCACCGTTGCTAAAGGTGCCAGAGCTTTCGTGATGAATCTGCTTCCCGGGGCCGCTGACCTGGCTATGGCTCTTGCAGCCCGATTCACAGTGTGGCGGTCTGGAAACAAGGGTGCCAGTAAGCTTACCAGCACCCTTGTTTCCAGTCCCCCACACTTGGAATGAGGCCCACTGTTGCATTTCTTGCTTGTTTCCTCCCTGACACAGTATCCAGTGTGCTTATACATTTCTGCTCTGCATCTTTTGTCTTCTTTTAAAAGGGGTGGGTTTTTGATGGTGTTTTGAATAGTCATTTGTATAATGATTTGCTTAATTAAGGTATATAAGTATGTGGAACCAACATTGGACATTCTTTCATTTTGGAACGGTTGCACTATTGCTGTTTGGGTTTCTCCTGGCTCACATTCACACCACTTAAGTGATGAATGTCTTCCCTCACACACATTAACACAGAATTAAGGAGGTATATCTCTTAGCTGTGCCTGTTTTACCTTTATGATTGTTATCACTGTTGGTTTGTAGAGGTGTAGGCTGAGTAGGCGGTTCAGCCACTATGCATACTTGTACTCCTGCATAATAGTATGGAATGAAACTAACATAAATCTATGTGTAAATGTTGAATGCAAATAAAAACTGTTAATGGTTTCAAAGCAGAGGACGAAACTAAAGTGTACGACCTTACCTTACTTTTCACGGAATGATGTCATAGTTCCATTACTTTATGTGACCTGGAGTACCATTCCAGGATGGTAGGAAATGCCACCTTTGTTTTATTTTAACTTTTTCTTCAACTAGGTATTCAAACCTAGGCTTTGCCAGTAATAAAGGAGTGCTGCATCTCACTGGACTACCCCACAGGTGCTAAATAGGCTTTGTTGATTTCAATAGACTGTTTGGGACATAAAGACCATTCTTAAGCAGGCAGAAAGCCAGCTTGGCATGGATCTGCAGATTGCTGTAGTTGCAGTGGTATTTGCGGGCAAGGGAGGGATGTATCAGTGGCTGCAGTCGTGGGCATGTCCCTTAAGAGGTGAGAATGGTGGGTGATTGCAAGGGGAGGCTGCATAAAGCTGCATGCTGAGGAGCACAATGACACACTAAGGGGGTCATATACATGTTTATTCTTTCCCGTGTTTTCTTCGGTCTTGCTAGAACGGTTGCAAAGCACACTGTTGTGGGGTGGAATGGAGGAAAGCAAGGCATGTCGGTTAGTGATGCTGAGTATGGGGGAGAGTAGGGAGCAGAAGAAAGGGGCGGCCCAGAAAAGGGGCGGGGCAGAGGGAACATGTTCCACTACTTTTTTGTTTTACAATTCGACTGGGGTTTAAAGCTAAGACTCTCCACAGGCACTAGTCAATAGAAAGAGCCACCATGAAGAACCTGTACATATGTGTTCCACCTTTTGCTAATTACGTTCTGAAGAGTAGAAACATACAGATGAAAGGTTCCTTGCATCAGGAGTTCGTTTTGTTTTGGTAAATGCGTGTCTGGAGTTTTGTAACAGGATTTGTCACTGAGATGCTCCATCCAAAGCGGACAATGACAGCTCACAACCTGTTCCCCACCGGGCATGAGTAGCTCACCCAGTCCAGGTTCAACATTGCACTCCGATGCTAGCAGCTCTTTTAAATCATTCTAAGGACATAGCTTTAAGTCTAGGAACGCTGGGTTGAAGGTATATATGTGCTATAGTTTGAAATGCTTGATTATAGATTCAAGGCATTGCAATTTAGAATCAAGCAGATGTTAATCGAGGGTTGAGGGAGTGAGATGGTGACAGCAGCCGCGGCTGTTATGTTATGAAGATTCACTGAAACACATAAATTGGTTCACACCTACCTTACTTCTCGATCTCTGTTGAGATTTGACGGTGTGCATCACCTTCTAATGAGTATCATGGTATTGGACCAGGAACATTCCATTGCTTCATATGTATAACCAACTAACGATGGAGGACACCCATTGGGAAGCTGTGGCAACACAAAATGAAGGTGGGCGCCTGCAGAATATAGTGCGGGCCTCTGAGATTTCTCTTATATATAGATAAGTACAGTCCTTGGGGCCACCTCCTGAGCCACAGCGGCTGCAGGGGTGTCTGTTATGCCCTGTTGGTAATCGGGCCCGGCCTGACTTTGTTCTGAATTTGGTCTGACTGGTGTGTGTTGATTATCTGATTATCTTGTTACATAATTATGTGGAACCACTCAGTATAGCCTTGCAAAACGATTACATGTGATGTTAGCAAATGATAAAATGAAGAATGCATTTTGAACGAAGAAAAAACATGTAAAAAAAAAATGTTTTGGTGAGGGGGGTTGCCCTCCAAGCTCCCCATTTTGTATTATTAGTTTCCCTCACCCCTAGAACTACTATTGCCATTCCCAACCACATATGTATAGTTTTCTAAAATACGTTATTTTTGTTATAGATGTTTTGGGTTCGTTTAAAAATGCATTCTTTGTGTTCTATTCGATAACATCACTATATACATACCTTGCAAAACTGCGGTGTCAAGTATATTGAAGGACTCCAGAAACAGTCCTTAGTTTATGCAACTTTCTCGAGAGATTCAGGCATGTTTTCGGTAGGTTTTTCTTACAGTAGTTGTACAATGATTGTATATATGACCCGCTGATTCTGACAGCTCCCTCCCAGCCGCACCCTCAATCCCATTGGCCCAGGGTGTCTGTGTGTGCCAAAGTGCTAAAACAATTAAAAAAGCCTTTTTAATTTCAGTATTGGCGCGGCAGAGTGAGCAGCTGGCGCAAATGGGTGATAACTGAGGCCCTTCGGCATTCAGCGATCTATTGAAATATTCGCAGTGCCTCACTGGCAAAGCTCTTACCAATTATTCCCAGCATGAGAGAATACCCGTTTAAAAAACAGCGTGCATTTTAAATAACAACGAGAACATTTTATAAATAACAAGGAGAGGCGACTGCAGACTCTCCTCTCAATTATAAGTGTACGGATAATTAATGTGCACATTAAAACAAGGAAGTCAGTGAGTTGTGCGAGATTCCAGACCTGAGCCCATCCGTTTCCGTCCTTAACCTCTGTCGCTCGATGACCAGGCCCACTGTGTCCGCGAATCTCTGAGGCGAGTGTGGTATCCGAGCTGGGAGGAGAAACATCTGTACAAATAAAGTAATGTGTTTACCATTAATAATGCAAACACGGAACACAATGATATCAATTAACTGAAATGTTCGGTTCCCATGAAGGCAGGCCTTGATGCGCTCTTGCCTGCTTCTGCCATTGTCAGGCAAAGCCTCTATTATCCTGCTCCTTGGCAACAGGAGCTAGGGAGATGCGCGCGTGCGAGAAGCAGCCAGCTCCTGCCGCCAGGCGTGCTCCACCGAGAACACGTTGAAGGGAACCTTGAGTCCCTGCCAGCAGCAGCCATGTCCATCAGTTTGTGCTCTGGGACTGGTAGCACAGCACATTGGAAATGTTTTAACCTTTGGCAGACTCAGGGCTTCATTACGAGTTTGGAGGCAGCCATGCCCTTGATAAGGGTCTGGGTCCGGGTTCCCTGAATGGGGAAATACTGGGCCATTCCGACTTTGAGGGCCCGGTATTTCCCAATCAGGGAACCCGGACCCGGACCATCCCCATTCCCATTTGAGCCCCCATAGGGCTCAATAGGAATGGGGAGCATGCTAACAACGGGCCCGTTAATGACGGGCCCGTTGTTAGCATGCTGGGCCCCTCGCGGGACCCGCAAAGGACGTCTGGTCTGACCAGACGTCCTGAGCGGGTCCCGCGAGGGGACCTCGTAATGCGGCGGTATGGTTTTAACGGCGCCGGCAGCTCTACCGGCTCCGTTAAACCCATACCGCCAGGGTCCTAATGATGCCATAGGCCTCATCATGAGTTGGGCGGTATCCTGGCGGTATTACTGCCAGGATACCGCCCAGGCTAATTGCGTTACTGCCACCTGGTCCGGCACAGTTAGCGCTGGATCAATGGTTTGACGGTGATGGGTATTCCCCATTCCCCATTGGGTCCATTGAACCCAATGCAGCATTTTCAGTGCAATTAGCGCGCGCTAATAGTGCTTCGCTAATTGCCCCTGAAAATGGGCGTTAAGTTTGGCGCATTTACCCCTTCTGCCATGCTCCAATCTTTCAGAAGAGATGGTGTGAGGACCTGGCTCCCAAACGTATCATATTGGCAAAGTGAAACGTGTGTGTGTGTGTAACGTTGAATCAAAAGGGAGTAATGATCCCCTGGATTGTTTTGCTTAGTCTTCTTCAAAGGTCAAAAAACATATTTGTGAGAACAGTACAGACAGGGATTGAGAGCTGCCTGAAAAGGGAATATTAGTGGTCATTTGAGGCAGGATTAGCCATTTAATATGAAGGAAATGTAGACATGGCAAATGCCTACAGGTAAGGCTGTACCAATGTGCAATTGAATAGCCCTGTTCGTTGTAAGGCTTGGGAAAACCAATTACATGTAACTTGGAATAACATCAACAAAAAACTTGACTTGCTCCAGCAAACTCAAAGGAACCCTTCCTGAGCAGCTTGTCCCATCACCTCAGGCAGACACTCCTCTCAATGTCTGAACATATAGCAATCCACATTTTGTCTTAAACCAAAAATACAGGGTACAATTCTCGTTGGGCTATTTAGTCTCTTTTTAATTTGTGCATGTTAAATTGACAAACTTATGCTGTCGCAAGAAAAAAAGCTAATCAACTTATGTATTTGCTTATGGCACATGTGGTCATGCTTTACCACCACCTTGTGACCAAAACAATTCTAGAAAGGAGTGAGATGGCAAAGAAGAATATTTGCCACACATTATGCTTTGCCTGCCATCATGTCTCAGTGCAGGCACTAGTAAATGAAAGACAAATGGAGACTTGTGTCATTTATGGTATCAAATATTATACCAAACGGATTCATCGTGGACATCAGGGAGGCAAATTGAACAATAAACAAGGTGTGATGTCTCACGGTACAGCTGAAAAGGCAATTTGTAAACAGTGGACTCATACTAGTAATGCAGAGAGTGTGCTTGGTTAGGAAATATCATAATCAATACATATTCATAATTCTATTAATATAATTCACATGAATCCATAAAACATAACCAAATATTCATACTGTTACTTCAACAAACACCTGGTATTTCTAAAAACAGTCCAGTTTAACTCAAATCAAGTAAAAAATCATCTGAAAGAGATATT
This sequence comes from Ambystoma mexicanum, assembly GCF_040938575.1. Classification (NCBI taxonomy): domain Eukaryota; kingdom Metazoa; phylum Chordata; class Amphibia; order Caudata; family Ambystomatidae; genus Ambystoma; species Ambystoma mexicanum. The sequence goes on along the minus strand of NC_090928.1, from coordinate 915,886,725 downwards.
GTATTTTATGTATTTATGTGCAAAAGAGCTATCCTCATAATAAATACTGTCAAAGTATGTTAGAGGCAACTGTTTCCCCGCTTTCTCTTGTTCAATATGGGACATAGATATTGTCCTCTAATGTCACAATAACGGTCCTTTTATCATATATTTAGTGGCTCGCTATCTAATTCTATGTCAAGACTCGGAGGCTCAGATTATGCTCTGACTTCTTTTTACTAACTCGAGCAGCAACAATTACAAACCAATAAACATGGAAAACAATGGCAAAAAACTACAAATTCCAACAGAACCCAGCAATTTTGTAGTTCGTTTTCCATAGGTTGTAAGAAAAACACGTGATCCTCTCCTCCAATCAGCATCACTTCTCCCTTATAACATCCAACAACCCCAAAGTCCTTCCTCTTTCTTTGCTGCTCGAGCAGCTGAGATAAGTACCGTTTACTTTCTACTAATGGAATGTTTATTTAGGGCTTGTATTGCTTGACAAGGTTATAGCGCGTGCAACTAGCAGGCGAGCGCGTAGGGCATTGGCGGAGCACATCCGTGGGGAAGACGCGACGGGACTCTCGTTCCGGCGTCGATTCCCTCGTTAGGAGGCACTGCGGACACGGAAGTTCGCAACGGCGCGACGGGACCTCGGGAGTTCCGGCGCCATTGCGAACTTGCGTGTCAGGAGGCGAAGTCCGAGTACGGAACTCCACGGAGCTCTCACGGAGATATTTTCAATCCCCGACGCTCAGAAGGCTCCGTCGTTCGGGGCGGGCAGCCGTGTGTGCAGTGAGGAGGCACCGGCTCATCTCCTAGCCTTGACCGCCACCTAGTGGCTGAAACTGGTACCGCAGGCAGGGAAACCTGCTCAAAGACTGTAAGCTGCGAAGTCAGCACAAGCACATTAACCCCTCATTCTGCCACTGGGGAGGAGGTGAAAAGAGGCTACAGCCTCCGCTTGACGGGCTCAGTCCCAGGTAAGACTGCTATTACTACGAGGACTCGCCTAGCTTCTTGATACATATATTTGACGGGGGCAGCCCAAGCGAAATGCACAAGGCACCTTGATAGTGTTACCGAGTCGGTAAAAACATGAGCGACTACACTGACGACTCTGACGGCCCTCATGTCAGTGGACGCCGTATGAGCGAGGCAGTACAGATGCTGCAGAGTGCCGAAAGGCCCCGGGAAGAGAGGGGCATTTTGCGAAGACTGGCGGCTTTGTCCCAGGGTAAGGCTCGCAAGAAGAGAGGGGGAAGCAAACATAAAACCCGCAGGGGCCGTAGCGCCCAGACCCCCCCGGGTTCACCCCACAGATCGGGGTAAAGGAAGGCGAGATCCCACGAGAGACGGGGCACTAGCTCGAGCGAGTCGGGCGACGACTACTGCAAGAGCAGCTCAAGATCTGAGTTTTACACCTCCTCAGAAGACCAGACCTCCCCGGAAGAGGAGAAAAGCCAACCTAGGAAGAAAGGCAGGAGGGAAGAGGAGGATCTTCTCAAGGAGGAGTTCGATCCCGATGAGCTTATTCACCCCAGGTCCAATGAATGGGACCCTCCAGAGAAGATCGCAGAATATTTTAGACGGCGCCTGCGGGCACCGTTAAGTAAACAAGCCAGATCTAAATTGAAGTCAGAATGTCCAAGGCCGAGGGTCCCAGATGGGGTAGCGGAGACCCCGAAATTGACGAGAGAATCCTGACGTTCCTGGGCCGGTATGGCAGGGACATGAAGAGGGGCATCGACAGATCCTGGCGGTCCTGTCAGGACAAGGTGCTAGACATGCTAGGACCGGTCACCAAGATCTGGCAGCTTGCCGAGGAGGCGAAGGCCAAGAAAGAGCCCATGGACCCGGACATTATATCTGGCTGGGCTCAGAGGATTATCTGCCTGCTCGGTAACGCGAATACAGCGTTAGCAACCGAAAGGAGAAGGTCGATCCTAATGAAACTGGACTCCAGGCTAGGGGAGATGGCGACATCCGAGCAGGCCACAGCTGCGAGAGGCAAGCTCTTCGGAGACTTGTTCATCAAGGACATGGCGAAATTCGCCAGTACTTATGTATCAATGGACAGGGCCCAATCTTCCCTGAAGAAGATTTTCGGTCGAAGAGTTTTCGACAGGGCTGGAGGAGGAAGGGGCCGCTCGTCCGGCCGTGGCCAGTACAGAGGGTCCTACAAGGACAGAGCTTGGAGACAGGAAGACCGGAGGTCCAACCCCTTCTTCCCTTCTAGGGGAAGAGGCAGGGGTAGAGGTTGGAGGAACAACGGCAGGCATCAGCACCAAAGTAACTCAGGTGAGAGATGTGGAAGTCATAGAAAGGTCAGATGCAAGTATTCCTCCAGTAGGCAGGAGAGTGAAATTGTATGTCGAAATATGGGAAGAGTTGTCTTCAGATGCTTGGATAAGGCAGACCGTAAGAGGGTTTCAGTTAGAATTTTGGCAAGAGCCATATCAGGAAGTGTGGCCGTGGCAGATAAAATTCAGCAGAGAAGACGAGGACCTTCTAGACAAGGAGGTAGAATTGCTAAGGGCGAAGAATGCAATCGGTCCAGCTTCAGAAGGTCCAGGGGGTTTCGTAAGCAATCTGTTTTTGGTCAAAAAGAGACACAAGGTCAGGCCAGTGATAAACCTGAGGGGTTTGAATTACTTTCTGGTGTACAGACATTTCAAGATGGAAGGCATCCATCTTCTAAGGGATGTTCTCCAGCAAGGAGACTGGTTAGCAAGGATAGACCTCAGGGATGCGTATCTAACGATTCCAATCTGGCCAGAACAGACAAAACTCCTTCAGTTCCTTTGGACGGGACGGAAGTGGGAGTTCAAATGTCTTCCCTTTGGGCTAGCGTCGGCACCATGGTGTTTCACCAAACTTTTGAGACCAGTGGTGGCATACCTGAGAGAGCAGGGGATCAGGCTGATTATTTACCTGGACGATATATATCTAATGTGCCAGGACAAGGAAGTTCTAGTTCGGCAGGTCCTGTTAGCCACAGGGTTACTACAGCAGCTGGGATTCAAGATAAACTGGGAGAAATCACAGTTAGAACCAGCCCAGGATATGGAATTTCTGGGGTTCAGCTTAGAGACGACGCAGGGCATTCTCAAATTACCGCTAGTCAAAATCAACTCAGTCAAGAGGGAGATCAAAGGGATGATTGCGAAGCAGGAAGTTTCCCTGAGGGAAATAGCGAGACTTATAGGACGTCTGTCATCATCGATACAGGCGATATTTCCAGGGCCTCTGCATTACAGAGCGTTGCAGAGGTTGAAGATCAGCCATCTCAGGAGAGGCTTTTCTTATGAACAGAAAGTGAGGCTATAACAGGAAGCGAAACTGGAGCTAGAATGGTGGTACTGCCACATGGAAGCCTGGAATGGCCGGGCGATATTTGGCTCATCCCCGGACCTGGTGATAGAGTCCGATGCCAGCCGTTGGGGATGGGGAGCCAGATGTGGAGATCAGTCGACAGGAGGGAGATGGTCGAGAGAGGAGTTGGGTCTCCACATCAATTGCCTGGAGCTTCTAGCGGGCTCCTTCGCGATTCAGTGCTGGACACAGAAAGGTGCGAAATCGTCCATTCTCTTGAAGATGGACAACGTTTCGGCAGTCAGATACATAAATCGGCTGGGCGGAACAAGGTCGCAGAAGCTGACGGAGATGGCCAAGGAGTTTTGGCAGATCTGCCTCCAGAAGGGAATAAACATGAGAGCGGAACATTTGCCGGGGGAGCTCAATCTGGTAGCAGATTGGAACTCAAGATACCTGAGGGATTCCAGCAACTGGCAGCTGGGCGACTCAGTATTCCAGGAGATAATGCGTCGCAGGGTTCCCTGTCAGACGGATCTCTTTGCTTCCAGGCTGAACAGGAAGCTCTCCAGATTTTACAGTTGGAGGCCGGATCCGGAAACGACAGCGACAGACGCTTTTCTCCAGGTCTGGGGACCAGCAAGGGAATACGCGTTACCCCGTTCTCCTTGATAGCGAGCACAGTTGCGCAGGTCAGACGTCAGCTAGCAACAGTGATCCTGATAACGCCAGACTGGAGAGGTCAAGCTTGGTTTCCGGATCTTCTAGAACTGTCGTTCGAAGCTCCTATTCGGCTGCCAGCCAGGGAGGATATATTGGTAAATCCGGCAGGAGAGATTCATCCATTGGTCAGGTCAGGCAGCTTGAGTCTTCTGGCTTGGGCGATTTCAGGGAGAACTGGTCTAAGCCAGGACTTTCAGGCACAGCTCAGGAATTCATCAGGGAGTCTTGGGCTCCGGAGACAGGAAAGGCATATAGAGTGGCATGGCATAGATGGAGTGATTGGTGTCTGGAGAGACAGGTTGATCCCGTATATACAGATGTAGTACACATAGCGAATTTCTTAGCAGCGCAGGCAGAACAGGCGAAGGCTTACAGGACCATTAATAATTAAAGGTCGGCGATTTCAGCAGGCCATGTGTATATAGAGAATAAGCCTGTAGGCGAGCATCCCTTGGTGTGTAGGCTTCTGAAGGGCATCAGGTGTATGAGACCTCCCGCTCCCAGATATTCTCGTTTGTGGGATGTGAGTATAGTATTAAGGATGTTTGAAAGTTGGCCGGACAATGAATTCTTGTCTCGGAAAGCATTGTGGGCCAAGTTAACTACCCTTCTGTGTCTTATTTCTTGTAAAAGGGTCTCGGACGTGAGAGCTTTAGAAGCGAACAGAAAATCTTTTTCATCTTCAGGGGTAGTATTTTTCATAGCGAGGAGAACAAAGACGAATATTAAATCTGTGGAGTACATGGCCTTTACGGAGAAGCCTAAGTTGTGTCCAGTTAGGTGCTTGAAAGTGTACGAACAAAAAGCGAATGAAGTGAGACCTGCAGGAGTAAGTCAACTACTGATAGCGATTAGGAAACCTTTTAGAGCAGTAGCATCAGCCACCTTATCTAGATGGGTCAGGTGGTGCATGGCCGAGGCAGGGGTAGACGTGTGGCAGTTCGGAGCACATTCTACACGAGGTGCTATGGCATCGTCTGCCTTTTTGACAGGGGCTCGTCTGGAGGATGTCCTAAAGGCGGCAGACTGGTCTAATGAGGAGACCTTTAAGAATTTCTATTTTAGACCAGTGGAGCGAGTAGCATCGTTGGTGGTAGGTAAGCTTTAAACAAGCATAATCTGAGCCTCCGAGTCTTGACATAGAATACAGATTTTCCACACATTCGTTACAGAAAGTCATGATTCTATTAAAGACTCGGAGGCGAAAGATTATTCCACCCAATTTCAATCGCTATTATATAAGTTATGTTGTCATGTTTGTAAATAATGCAATCTTGTTTGGAAATAATGCAATCTGGTCTTGTGATAATAATGGTATTGCTATGCGATTGCCCACCCGTCCATGATGGGATTTCTAACGGATTATATTTATTTCAGGAGCGGAACAGAAAGCGACAACTTGAGAAGATTAACTGGAATTAAGTCGCCTACCGGTTGGGGTGCCAGTTTATCAGTTCAGCGAAAGAAAAAGGAAGGACTTTGGGGTTGTTGGATGTTATAAGGGAGAAGTGATGCTGATTGGAGGAGAGGATCACGTGTTTTTCTTACAACCTATGGAAAACGAACTACAAAATTGCTGAGTTCTGTTGGAATTTGTAGTTTTTTGCCATTGTTTTCCATGTTTATTGGTTTGTAATTGGTGCTGCTCGAGTTAGTAAAGAGAAGTCAGAGTATAATCTTTCGCCTCCGAGTCTTTAATAGAATCATGACTTTCTGTAACGAATGTGTGGAAAATCTGTATTCTGTTCACTATATAGAAAGGTACATGTGAGCCAAATATGATGCTCTTATCACAAAATGCACAAAAGGGTTGCTATGCCCCACTGCTTCCTATGCTCTCATTGGGGAGTCTGGTGGTGGTAGGAGTGAAAATGGTGCAAGAGAAGGCAAGAAAAGAATTCAAGGCTTCATGGAGAGCAGGTAAGTAGGTCATATGCTGAAAGCATTAAATAGGAGAAATTGACCCTCAATTCGAGGTCGGTGGTAACCCGCTGGTGCCTACCCGGAAACACTGATTCCACCGCCTGACTTCCCGGTGCCACCGGGACATTGCAAGTCTCGGCAACGTGGGAAGTCAGGCGGCAGGTTTGGTAACTCCCCATTCCTGTGGAGTCCCACAGGACTCCATGGGAGAGGGCAGATGGACGCACTGGCACTGTTGCTAATGGTGACGGTGCTTCCGTGAAAACTCTGCCTGCATGGGCCATTGTACCCGGCAGGTCTGACCCTGCCAGGCGCAACGGCTCCTGCAGGCAGACTCGTAGTGTGGAGGTCCAGAAACAAGGGTGCCGGTAAGCTTACTGGCACCCTTGTTTCCGGACCGCCACACTTGGAATGAGGCCCATTAGCTTTGTTATGCTGAAACCACAACCCCTAAGACTCCATATGGTTATTCATAGGATATTTCTACATTTCATAACTGGGGTCTTGCTTGGTTAGAGGGTGTGTAGTATGCTCTCGTACTAAGCATAATATTGCAGGTAGTACTGACTAGATCATCTGCTTCTATTTACCTTCTAGAGAAACATGGAGAGGTATGATTCTGCTCAAATGTTTCTCAGCCAAAAAATGGGCATACAATGTTCACTCTATCAGATCTTCCTCACATCACTTATAGTCAGAATACTTACATGAATGTTGATTGCATCTTTGCATGGGCATGTCTGGTAAACGTGTGCTTGGTCTTTGTACAGGACAATATTCTTCTCTTCCTGCAAACAATAGTCCTCAAGCAGAACATGCCTTCCCAAGCAAGATCTCATATATTATGTATTTTTGCATTCTACTTCGAGTAATACAGTCCAAATTTTTGGGCCTGTATTATATTGTTAGTTGCTAGATACACCATTCAGGTTTACATCATTCATGGCCTTGGCTATTTGGGACTTGAAGGTGTGTTTTTACACATTACTGAGGCCAGGTTTTCGATTGGTTTGAATGTTTTCTGAGTGTTAGACAATATTTGTTTTTTTAATGGTGAAAATAGTTCTGACCCATGTATGGTTCCATTTGATGTTCCTCCAGGGTCATTTTTTTTTCATTTGCTTTTTCAATTTATATATGGAGCCTTGGGTTGGAAAGGCATCAATATGCAGGTGACACCCAATTGCACTAGAGAATTTCATCTGACATACATATGTCCAGATTGTGCAATTGTATGTCGGACATAGTGACCTGCATGTCTGATAATTTTTTAAAAACTAAATCAGTCTAAGACAGAGTTTCTTTTGTTTTCTCACTCTTCAGGTCAATACACATTTTTATATTGGTGTAGGAGTGCACAGATCCATGGCACATCTTTGGATTTTTCACCTACTGCAAAATCTTTGGGTTTTATTATAGTTTTCATGCCCAGGCAGGGGCAGGCATGGGCTTTCACGGCCTGCCAACCTGAGCGGGCCTCAGCTCGGGCTGCAGGCCGTTAAAGCCCATGCCCGCTCCCCAGCCGGTGCCTGAAAGATATTCGTTCCCCAGGATTTACTGGGGTGCGGATAGTTTTCTTTTTTTTCCCCTCCAACGGACGTCAGCTCAGTGTGAGCCCATCTCTCATCGGAGAGAAAAAAAGTTAAAAGAAATGCCCACCGACATTAAAATTAAAAGGGACTAAGTCCCTTTTCGGATGGCGGCGGCCACGGAAAACATGTTCCACAACGGCCACCGTCATCCGAAAAAGGGACCTAGTTTCTTTTCTTTTTTAATGGAGGCAGTGCGAGCGGTGAAAGCACAATCGTGCCCGTGAAAGGCAGATTGCGATTGGTTGCGAATTTAGATTAAAGGGGTAATTTCATTCTGCATATAAATGCTTTGGTCAAATCTGCAAATTATCATTTGTTTTCTTGAAGATCAGTGGACGTTTTTGTTTTAACTTCTCATTTTGGTTTATTAGTTCAGTCCTTGGTTTCCTCCCATATTGATTTCAGAAATTATATTTTAATAGGTCTTCCTTTTTCTTCCCTGGCCCCGCTGAAAGTGGTTGTTCATGCTGCTGCATCTTTAGTTTTTGGGGCCTGGAATTTTGAGCATTTTAAAATCACTCTATTGGATGCCCCTGGATGCTACAATTATTTGTAAGCATTTATTTGTTGTTTACAAAGCAGCTGATTTGGCAGTCTCCATCTTATCTGACTGAGAAAGTAAAGATTTCTGGGGGATCCAGAGGTCTCTGCAGCCGGAGGCCCTCTCTCTAAAGGTTTGTAAATGTAGACATGTTTTTACTATGAAAAGGTATTTTTGCGGTGCAGCAGTATCTTGTTGGAATGCTCTACTGATCAATGTTCATAAGATCCTTGAGGACCAGAAATTAAGGAAAGCACCCGAAGCCGGTTTATGGAATTCTGTTTTTTTAATTGTTTGTTAAATTCTTTGAAGTTGCTTCAACACGTTGTTATTGTAATTCTTGTTCTTAGGGAGATTTTGATGTAAGTATGTACTTGTTTAATGCATTTATTATGTATGGCACACTGATGCATTTTCCCCCAGTTTGCACTATATACATACATTGATGATTCCATGCTGGAAGGTACAGATATTTGAGGTCTTTTATGAACACCTGTAGCAGGCTGCGAAAGCTGTAGGCTTCATGCCTAAAGCTACTGATGCAAAATATTTGAAGTATTTAATCAACCAGCAGAAATGTAAAGATCATTGAATAATAGTTGCATGCATAACACATTCAGCTTGCATATTCTTAACGCCGGGCTCTTCTTTAGGTACCCAACACAACTGCATTCCTATAAATGTAACATGCAATGAATGGTTGAAAAGACCCAAACTAAGGGCTTTACAAATGTATGTTTCCTTTGCTTTCTAGTACTTGCAGTTTTTGTCCCCCTACACATAGAGGATTGCAATAATCAGAATGCAAATCAGAGACCATGACTGGATAAGGAACTTAAGCCAACCATAGGGGATTTTAATGTTTTGTAAAGAGTTTCACTTAGCTTGGTTCTCAACTTCCTAACACACACACACACACACACACACACACCAAACACATGCATGGTGTTCATGCCACACCTCCAGCATAAGGCAGTGTGGCAAACTGGCAAAATAAGCTCACACAATCATGTCATATAGATTCAATTTACAAAATGTACTTTCAAGTTATGAAATAGGAATTTGTTTAATATCATTGTACGGACCATTTCTTTTCATAGAGTCATTTGGTAAATGTATTTCACAGAATGAGATGTTATGCCTTTCTTTTGTGCTACAATGTATTTTGAATGATTTGGTACTTTCAGTACGTCTCCCAGAATGCAGCACTAGGGCTCCATTTCTCTTGCAATATCTTGTTATTGCTATCATATTCCCAGTACTTTTGCCTGAACGTGGCAGCCACATACCCCATGAAAGTAACCCAAAAGGTCAGAGCTTTGCCTTTCATTGGGCAAAACAAAGCTGAAGCCTGGTGGATGAGTTTGCATGGGAAGATTGAACATGAATGACTGCCATCCAATGTACAAAATGGAGCATTCACCAGATCATATGATATGTTATGATATTGTATTTGTATCATCATATATGATGAATGGACTCAGGATTTATCACCCCCTAGTTAAGCTTACAACTCGGTTGCATAATAAAAACACTTTTTGTGGAGTGTATAATTGTGACTTATTGATGAATCTATACAAAACTTTGCAACCCTTTCAATAACTAGAGTCTTCTAACAACAATGGATGACAAATATATACAGGATAGTGGGTTCCACAAGCGTATTTATCCATGAAATCCTCGATAAGAGTTTTTATTGTGTGCATAAATTAAACTGCTCAGTGAAAGTTAATCAAGTTTGGAAGGTAGATTGCACTTAGTTTCATGAGGTAATTTTCCAAAGTTGGTTAATTTGGGTTCAGCTGTTTTCACCAAGTAAAAACACAATGTTATCTTCAAATGTCTAAGGCTGTTTTTTGACAAAATAAACAGTGAGTATAAGAGTATCACCCAGAATAAAGGATGTTGAATAGAAACCGGAAAACCAATATGAAGTGCAAGAGAAACACCCATGCCGCACTTCCATTCAGGAATTGGAACAAACAGGTATGGGCGGGATTCCAATATGGAGAATAGGAATGCATGCTTCTTAAGAACTCTAGAAAGTGCTGAGTGCTGAGACGCCTCAGATATCAGACATACCTTAGACTGTGGGGAGGCCTGGGAGCACTAGGAGACCTGTGAGAGCTGAGAGGCCAAGATAGAGTGAAATGTTGTAGGCTCCCGAAGAGACTGAACTACTTGACATTGGGAATGGCACCATATCTCTTCATAGTGGGAAGGTAGCAATATAGCCCTCAGAGTCAGAAAGGCATCACATACCATAGTATTGTGAGGTGGGCACTATATGCTTTACTGATAGTGAAAGGGTACTATTTCCCAAAGGGAGCATGAGGCACTACCTCTTTGGATTGCAAATAGTTAACTGACACACTATGGGCCTCATTACACGGAAGGCGGTGATCCAGGGTGCTATCAGCACCCTGGACCATGCCGGTAAATTACCGGCACCGCCTTGGCGGTAAGGGGATTTACCGCCCCATTCCAAGGTCGGTGGGGCGGTAAATCCCCCTTCCGCCATTGCCCTTCCCCATTCCCATTTCTGCCCCATAGGGCTCTATGGGAATGGGGAAGGCGCTAATTACGGCACCGCAATTTTGCGGTGCCGTAATTAGCTCCGAGGTCCCTTAGCGGGTTGGTTTTTAACGCCTGCAAAAAGCAGGCGTTAAAGCACCAACCCGCTAAGGGACCTCGTAGTATGGCGGTAAGGGTTAACGGTCACCGTTGCCATTAACGGTGACCGTTAACCCTTACCGCCGTCCGTGTAATGAGGCCCTATATCTCTACGAAGATAGAATAAACCAAGCAGAAACTGGGCACAATAATCCTGCGATCCTGAGAAATAAACTATTTAGGCACAATATCCAAATGAATGTGAGTTGAGTAAAGAAGTATCTAGGCCCCATATGCAGTGACTGCATACTTGGGAATTAAGAAGTCTGTCCAACACTATAGCCCAGTGATTGATTTTGATTTTAAAAAAAACAGGCTTGCCACTATATCCCCGAAACTAGGTTTTGAAAATATGAAGGAGTCCAGGAGCTCCATCAGATTAGGAACCCTGACACCTTATAGTTTGAAGTGGCCTTACATTATGAGTTGAGATTTAGAAAACACCCTATACCCAACAGACATTCACCCAAACTCCAATCTGAGAAAGCTGAATAATGTGTTTGACAAAACATTTTATTTCCCATGTTTTGTTTGATTTGCCACAAATGTGAGTGTCCTGTGTACCCCAGACTGACCTTGGTTAACATGTTCCTCCAAACCAGAGCTTTCTATGAGACTACTTGGCAGCATTTCTTCACACAATCCCTCCTGCTTCAATGTCTGTGCTGGAGTGGCGATGACAGAGTTTGTTTTGTCTTTCTTCATAGTCTCACATCTTCCCACATACTGTGATCAATGAATAGTTTCACTTTTCAATGATTCTAAACCAGTTCTCAAAGGGTTCTGGATCATCTTTTGAATAGGCCATACTGATGCATTTATTTTGTACTCCGGTAACAGTAACTTCCTTGGCTTAAACATGGGTCCCCTTCATCAGGCTAGTCAGTTGCTGTTTTACATTTATGAATACCAGTGTTGGCCTCTCTTCTTTGAGTACAGAGTTCATCACCCTCTCCGTCGTGAGGTTTGTGTTTCCTGATACCAAAACTGTTTTAATGCATTCGAGAAACTCTTTGGGTGACTCTAGTAGTCCACTGCTGATGTTAATACCTGGGAATTTAGTTTAACTCCAGCTGAGGCTATACGTCTCATATCTGCAGTGAAGCTTCCTGATGTGTTCTTCTAACTACAATGTATGGTTCCCCTCGTGCGTTAAGGCTTGTCTATGAGAATATGTACTTTGGGATTATGCCTAATGTATGGATTCTGACTGTTGGTTTTTGTCCTCTGTCTTTTTCTGGCTGCCACCTTTGATCTCTTTATCACTGTGCTCTCAAGCTGTCTTGTTAGCTGTGAGTGCTCTCTGTTACACTGGTATTTATAGGTTAACAACTCTGCATCCCGCACCACCAGGGCCTGCATGTATCAAAATTATTCTTCTTAAATGGTATTTTTTATTTACTGTTTTATTTATTGTATTGGTTTGTAAAAACCTTATACAAGCAAAGACAAAGCATAATAAAAATATTCAATTGACAAAATTACCTAGAAACATCAGGAAAGTGTTGATAAAACTTTACAACAAAGTTAATTCCAAAAATATCAATATAGCATCCATTTTGGGAACATAAAACACACCATGAAAATTAACATTTGGCAATGAATTTCAAATTTGTTAAAAATTGTATTTGAGGTGGTATATGTAGCTGTATGTATTTTTATGAGGCTACTGGCTTGCTCTTCATCATAGAAAACACCCACGTACAATCTTGTAAATGGTCTCAGGTGAACACCTCGCCACTGATTCAACAATGACTGCGCTCTGGCCCTTCTCCAAGACTTTACCACCATACTAGTAAATGTAATAGATCAGGCAGTGTCGTAATAAATGTCAACATCAAAACAAAATCTACTCAAGGAAAATGCTGGAACACAAGTGGACACATCATCCCTAGCTCCCGCCCCCCTCACCTCCATCATATTGAAACAGAAGGAGATGAGCGCAATGTCGGACAACCGGTATTGTCCCAATACCACATTGAGTGTATGAGAGATGATATGCACTCAGACAACCGTATTGAATGTGCCCCCACACTGAAAGGGTGGAAGGATGTCTGCACACACAATTGGGCATCGAGGAGCTATAAGTGAAACTGGACAAGGGCAGAGTGACAGCATGAAAGAAAGAAACACAGATGCACTGAAACAATATGCAAATACTTAAAGGATAATATAAACATGTCATCGAAGACAAAGAAATCATATGCACCGAAGAAATAAGTGAGGAGAGATGAAGTGAATGTATATATGCAGAAACGCAATATAGCTGAGACGTATAGAAGCTTGCTGCAGAAGAAAACATAACGTGGCTAAGGCAACCATTAGAAAATTATGGATGCTGACTCGTGTTGAAATCAATCAAGCTACCTTAGATACAGACCAGAGCTGCAGAGTCAGAAATTGGTGGAAAAACAGCTTTGTGTGAGGAACACAGAGGAGTCTATTGGTCTAGAATCAAGAATGCCACTACAAGGAATAATTGCAAGGCACAGAGAGTGAAGAGGAAAAGTCATGTACGTAAGACATATTTCTCTAAGATTAAGCGAAGAAGAAAACATCTGCAAGCGCCAACTATTGTACAATCAAAGATGCAAAAAGCCTATACAAGATGGAGTGAGCAAGTCTCAGAGACCAAAAGGAGTAATGACACCCAGTCTAATTAAATCAAATATCAGTTAATAAAAGGATGAAATGGACACAATTGTGGTCTTGGCTCACATGCAATTCAAAAGTCGAAAACAAGGGCTATTCATTAAGTTCCAGAGAAAGATAATAGTGTACCTACACTCCATCGAAAGTCCCAGAACAGAGAGCAGGCTGCAAGGTCAACTAGAAGAAGAAACCTTGGCTTCGGGCATGATCGATTAGAGATGATGGACAAATTGGGCAAGTGGGTAGTAGTCTCAGGTTGCTCTATGCACCAGAGTTTCATTTTGCTTATGTGCTGCTAACAAACCGAAAGTCCAAGGTTGGGAAAGAATGCCAACCAATCAGAGGGCCTATGTAGCAACATGCTATACAATGTTGCAGAGGCCAACCCGCTGCTGTTATTCTGCTATAATCGGTATAACACATATTTAGAGGTGGTTCAAGGTGTGCCCACTAGATAAGGGGCATCCAGTGATATTACTAATGTGTATTTGATAGATAGGCACATAGGTTCCCCTAACCAATCCCTCCCTTTAATAGGTTTTACAGTTTTCCACGTCGGATGACATCATGGCTGATGCATGTTGGGGTATAACGCCTTTGTGTAATCAAAATTGAGTCTGTCCTGTTATTTGGGTGAAGATCATTATTAATAATTCCATATAGGACATGAGACGCCTCAAGGTGCTAGAGCACATTTTGGTAGTGGTGATGATGATTCTGGTCCAGCCGACCTCGGCCTGGATCTAGACTCACAGACGATCGATGATTTCCGCCATTAGCTAGAAGACTTTGGAGCTTCCTGTGGAGGGCGGCGCATAAGACACACATGTAGAAAGAAGTGTTTTACAGGTGCCCCCTTCAGAAAATACCTGTCCGGTCCCTGAAGGTGCCCAGCAAACTGAATGCCAACTGGTCAATTGGGTAATAGTCGATGCCGAGGGACTCGAGCTGAGCCACAGAAGTAAGTAGAGCATTGAAAGTGACAAAAATAGGAGGAGGGTCTGTATTGTAAAAATATGTTATGTTATGTTATGTTATTTTGCATTTATATAGCACCTTATATACCATTGGTATGGTCTGAAGGCGCTGGTAGGTTGAACGCCCTTGGGAACTGAAGTTCGGGTCAGTAGAGAGAGTAGAGAGAGTTCAAAGGTGCGTGTGCGCACCAGGTATGTGTGCAGCTGGTGCGGAATTCGTGTGGTAGCTGCTTCTTAGCGGTAGGTGTGGTGGTTGAGAGATCAGGAGTATGTGTTCGCTCTGGCAGGATTTATCCAGACCGAGTGTGGCTGCATTAGGCCTGAGGAGAACGCCTGGCTGGGGGGTGTGAAACCAGCAGTGTTTACTTAGAGTGATGGGGAGTGAGCGGTAGATGTTGATATGAGAACAGTTATACCGAAGGGTGTCATAGTATCTCTGTGTTCTAGTTGAGTGGTGGTGTAAAGAAGAGAGTAAGCATGGGGTGTGGTATGATATATGCCCTTCTAAATGTTCCCTGCATTCCAAAGCATATTATGAATGTCACGCAATTCTATGCAATCAGGTCCGTTCTATGCATTTTATTCATTTCAGGCGTTCAGGATTGCCCTACACACTCATGTCTGCTCGACACACTCATGCACTCTAGTCTGCCTTGCGTGCTCTAGTCAATCCCTCATTCTCCAG
Organism: Ambystoma mexicanum; assembly: GCF_040938575.1. NCBI lineage: Eukaryota > Metazoa > Chordata > Amphibia > Caudata > Ambystomatidae > Ambystoma > Ambystoma mexicanum. The sequence continues at coordinate 915,871,659 of NC_090928.1, read as the reverse complement.
TGTGTCCCACGCATGCTCTCATGTATTCCATACGCATGCACTCCTGTCTTCTCCGCGCATGCACTCCAGTCTACCCCGCGCATGTTCTCCTGTCTGCCTACGCACTCATCCGCTCTGCATACTCGTCCGCTCTGTAAACTCATCCGCTCTGTATGCTCATCTGCACTGTATGCTCATCCGTTCTATACGCTCATCCGCTCTACACACTCATCCGGTCCACATTCTCATCTGCGCAACATACTGCTCGTCCGCTCTACCTACTACTCAACCGCTCTACATACTACTCATCTGCTCTACGTACTACTCATCCGCTCTGCGTAGTACTCATCCGCTCTACGTACTCATCCGTTCAACACACTCATCCGCTCTACGTACTCACCCGCTCCACACACTTATTGGCAACACCCACTCATCAGCTCCACACACTCATCCTTTCCGTACATTCATTCGCTCCACACATTTGTCCGCTCTACGTACTTGTCCGCTCTATGTACTCATCCGTTCCACACACTCATCCGCTCTACGTATTTATCCGCTCCACACACTCATCCGCACCACAAACTCGTCCGCTCTACGTACTCGTCCACTCTACGTACTCGTCCGCTCTACGTACTCGTCCGTTCCACACACTCAGCCGCTTTACGTATTTATCCGCTCCACATAATTATCTGCTCCACACATTCATCCACTCTCCATACTCATCCACTCTCCACACTCATTCGTTCCCCCCACTCAGCCGCTCTCCACAACTCAGCCGCTCTCCACACTCAGTCGCTCTCGACACTCAGCTGCTCCCCACACTCACCCACTCTCCACACTCCACACTTATCCGTTCCCTACACTCATATGCTCCCTATACTCATCCGCTCCCCACAGTCATCCGCTCCCCACAGCCATCGCTGCCCACAGCCATCCGCTCTCCACTCTTATCCGCTCCCTACGCCCATCCACTCTCTACACTCATCCGCTCCCCATTCATGCGTTCCCCCCACTCAGCCGCACTCCACACTCAGTCGTTTTCGACACTCAGTCGTTCTCCACACTCAGCTGCTCCCTGCACTCAGCTGCTCCCTGCACTCACCCACTCTCCACACTGTACACTTATCCGCTCTCTACGCTCCTCCGCTCTCCACACTCATCCACTCTCCATGCTCATCCACTCCCCACACTCATCCGTTCCCTCCACTCAGCCGCTCTCCACACTCAGCCGCTCTCCACACTCAGCCACTCTCCACACTCAGCCACTCCCCACACTCACCCACTCTTCATACTCAGTCGTTCCACACACTCATCCGCTCTCCACAGTCATCTGTTCAACACCTTCATCAGCTCTCCGCACTCATGTGCTCCCCACAGTCATCCGTTCCCTACGCTCATCCGCTCTCCACACTCATCCGCTCCCCACACACATCCGCTCTCCACACTCATCTGCTCTCCACACCCATCCGCTCTCTACACCCATCCGCTCTCCACACTGATACGCTCTCGACACTCATCCGCTCTCCACACTCATCCACTCTCCACACTCACCCGCTCTCCACACTCACCCCACACTCATCCGCTCCCCACACTCACCCGCTCTCCACCCTCACCCGCTCTCCACACTCATCCGCTCTCCACACTCATCCGCTCTCCACACTCATCCACTCTCCGCACTCATCCGCTCTCTCCACACTCATCTGCACTCCTCACTCATCCACTCTCCACACACATCCGCTCTCCACACTCATCCGCTCTCCCCACTCATCCGCTCTCCACATTCATCCACTCTCCACATTCATCCGCTCTCCACACTCATCCGTTCTCCACGCTCATCTGCTCTCCACGCTCATCCTCTCTACATGCTCGTTCGCTCTACATGTTCATCTGGTCTAAGCGTTCATCCAGTCTATACGTTCGTCCGTTCAGTATAGTCATCAGTTCTATGCCCTCCTGCGTTCTATTCGCTACTCTGTATTTACGTACTCATCAACTCTACACAAACTCATCTACTCTACACCCTCATCCGCTCTACACACCCAACCACTCTACACACTCATTTGATCTTTCTAGTCGTCTGTTCTTCCACTCCTGCACTCTTCCACTTAGTGCATTCATCTGTTCTATACGCTCCATCCATTCTAACTATTTCATCTATATCATTCACTACATTCCCTGCTCATTCATTATGTCCATTTCATCAGTTTAGATCTCCTTACTTTCCCAATGATTTATTCCTATTATCCACTTCACTGTTTTGATCTACATTATTCGTTTAGTTCTGTTTGTCTTTCTAGTTTGCATTCAAGTTTATTAGCTGTCAATTTCTCACTTCAGGTGGTTTGTTGGGACGGTGTTATTGAGATGATGTTAGTTTGGAAAAACGGTTGGTTTTAGGAGAAGAGCCAGGTTTTCAGTAGTTTGCGGAAGGACGTTAAATCCTCAGTTAGGCAGATGTGGGGTGGGAGCGAGTTCCACAGGGTTGGGGCCAGGGCTGAGAATGATGATCCACCTAACCTGACTGAGTTTGTTTTGGGAATTACTAGGAGGCCGGCTGAGCTTGATCTTAGGGTGCGTGTGGGATGGTAAGGTATTAGCTTGTCTTGAAGATATTGAGGTCCAGTTTTATGCAGTGCTCGATGGGAGAGGCATAAGGTTTTGAAAACCACCCTACGGGCTACTGGAAGCCAGTGCAGTGTCTTAAGGGCTGGGGATACGTGGTCTCTTGGACCGAGGGCAAGTAGCAATTTGGCCGCCGCGTTTTGTGCCCTTTGGAGTTTATTCAGTTGGTAGGCATGGATTTAAAGGTATAGGGGGTTTGCATAGACAAGTCTTGATATAACGATTGATTGGACCACGGAGAGTCTGTTGGGAAATGAGAGATATGGAAAGATGTGCCTAAGGGTTTTAAGGTGGTGGTGGCAGGACTTTGAGACATTGTTGACTTGGCGCGAGAGTGTTAGGTCAGAGTCCAGGGTGCATCCAAGATTTTTCACTGTGTTGGAGGGTGTCGGTGAGTTGCCCATGGCGGGTGGCCAGGGAAGTGGGTGCAGAAGAAGATCGAAGTTGCCGCAAACCTCGATTTCTGTTTTGGAGGGGTTTAATAAGAGGTGGTTTTGGGTCATCCAGAGTTCTATGTTAAGGAGGCAGGATGCCAGGTCAGGTCGGGAGTTAGGTTTCGAGTTCAGGAATTTTATAATTAGTTGAGTGTCGTCGGCGCAGTTGTAACACAGGATGTTGTGTGAACTAATTATTGGTGGGAGGGTGATCAGGTAGAGATTGAACAGGAGGGTGGATAGACATGCTACTTGTGGGACTCCCGTGTCGGCTGGTCGGGCTTGGGAGGTAAAGCTGGAGAGTGTTGTTACTTGGTGCCTGTCTTTGAGGAATGAAGCTATCCATTTAAGAGCAGTTCCACGAATTCCTAGGGAGTGGAGGCGGTCTAGGAGGGTTGAGTGATTGATCGTGTCAGAGGCGGCTGATAGGTCGAGAGGGATTAGTGCTGCGCATCCTGCGGAGTCTGCTGTCATTTTAAGGTCATCCCAGATCACGGTTAGGGTGGTTTTGGTTCCGTGACGTGATCTGAAATCTGATTGGGCATGGGTCTAGGAGATTGTTGGCTTCGACAAATGCATTTAGTTGAGAGTAGGCGGTTCGGTCAATGAGTTTGGTAAGGAACCTGGTGTTTGAGATGGGGCGGTAGTTTTTGGGCTCGAGAGGGTCGAGTGAAGATTTTTTAATTAGAGGTTTGACGTGCACCATTTTGAATGCGTCGGGAAAGATACCGGAAGAAAGGGAGGCATTTATGATAGATCTTGCGTGTTCTCCTGCACAGGTGGAAGCAAACATTTCTTTAAGGGTTGTGGCTGGGCAAGGGTCCAGTGGTGATCCAGAAGGTTTGCGGGCAGATAGAAGTTTGAGAAATTGTTCTGGTGATATTGGACTAAAGGATTCGAACGCTGGTTGCGTAGAGGTCGCAGCTGATGGGCTGGCCGGTACAGGCTGAGGATTGCCTGGTGGCTGTAAGAGAGCCAGTTTGGTGGTTAGAGTTTTTGTCCTTTCGATAGCCGTGGTGTAAAAGTGGAGGGAGAGTGAGTCGCACAGTGATTGTGACGGGGTCGGTTGTGTTACAAGCCGGATTGGTGAATTCGGAGATGATTTTGTGGAGTTCTTTGGTTGGGTTTTTGCAGTTTAGGATTCAGGTGTTGTAGTGGGGTTTTTTTGCTTTCCGGATTTCGGCCTTGTACCGGTACAGGTGTCGGGCCAAGGTGGTCCTGCTCTCGTGGGTTTTTTCTTTCTGCCATTTGCGTTATAGGTATTTGTATTGTCGTTTAGTGGTCTTCAACTCAGGAGTGAACCATTTGGGGAAAAGGCCACGGCGGGTTGATGGTTTGCAAGGGGGGGTGAGCCGCATCAGAGATGTGTTGAGCCATGAATCAAAGGCCTCAGGGGTTAGTTGGTTGTTGAGACGGCAGATAGGTGGTGGAGACTGGAGGAGTGCCTCGGCTAGGTCCGGGGTGATTATCAGTTTTTTCCAGCATTTGCGTAGATTCGGAGGTTAAGATACGAGTACGGGAAGGGGGTCGGGTGAGTGGATGGCGAACGAGAGGATGAAGTGATCAGACCAGATAATAGGGGTGGGGGCTTTAAATGAATCAGGGTGTTGGAGCTAAAGATGGCATCAAGAGTGTGTCCTTTATAGTGAGTCGGGCCGTTTATGTGGGGTTGGAGATTAATTGCATCTAAGCCGTCAACCAGGGCGTGTGTCATAGGGTTGGTGGGGATGTCGAGCCATATGTTGAAGTCTCCAAGAAGGGTGAGGTTGGGATTGTTTAGTTGGACGGTGGCGATAGAATCGCAAAGGTTGTTTGCGAATTGTCTATCGAAGCCAGTGGGCCTGCAGATTATTAGGAAGCTGTGTGAGAGCGACGGGGAGAGGGATAGTTTAACGAGGAGAGATTCGCAGGATGGAATGGAGGGTTGGTTGTCGATGATTGAGGCGCGCAGGAGAGATTTGAAGATGAATGCTACCCCCCCTCATCTGGACGGATGGTTCAGTGGGATGAGGGAGTAGTCAGGGGGAAAGGCTTCATTGGCGATTGGGCCGAAGTCATCTGAGAACCAGGTTTCAGTGATGAAAACTAGGTCTGGTTTGACAGAGGCAAGGAGGTCAAAGATGCAATGTCTGTTTTTTGCTACAGATCGGGCGTTAAATAGGATACAGTTCACATTGGCAGGCAAGGTTGGTCTCGGTGCTGGAGCGGGATGGGGCAGTGGCGGAGAGAGTGGAGGGAGCGGGGTCGGGTGGTTGATGCTGGATGGGAATAGTGGGCGAGCAGAAAATTTGGCAGGCTTTGGGCGGGGTTGGGTGGCTGCGTGTGATAGGATGATCGGGTTTGGGTTGGGGGATTTGCTGGTGGGGTGTTGGCGGTTAGGAGTTTCTGTTGCAGTTGATGAGAAATCGAGGGAGATGGTTTTCAGGAAGGGGGAAACTACGGGGGAAGGAGGAGATTGCGGGAGAGAGGTGGTGGGTCAAGACAGGGGAGGCGAGGAGTGCTGAGAGATTGAGGGGGACCAGGGACGTTTCCTCTTTAGTTTCTTTGCTGCGATTGGTGTGTGAGAGAGGGTAGGGGGTGAGAGGGGGAGAGGGAAGCAGCTTCGGTTCTTGCTAGGGCTAGGCGTTCAGTTTTTAGTGAGGGGAATGGGTGCGGTCGGTGGGGGAAGGTGGTAGGGGTATGGGGGCAAGGCGGGGGGTGGGTGATTGCAGGGTGGAGTGTGCCAGGTATGATAGTGAGGGGAGCGGGTATGGTTAACGCTGGCGGGTCGGGGTGGGGTTCAGGGGATGAGTGGTCTTAGGGTGAGTGGCTCGCCATCGTGCCCCCCTGGCTTGGTGTTTGGAGTGGGGAAAGGTAGGGAGTGTGAGGGAGGGTGGGGTGATTTGGGAGGGGGGGACGGGAGGGAAGGCAGATCGGAGAGTGGGGGTGGTCCACGGGGGTCGTTTCTGACAGACTCTGGTGGAGTGGGTGTGCTCATCATTGATGCAAGCTTTTAGGTTGATTTAGGAGGGCTTTCTGATTGAAGTTCTAAGATCGGAGGTGGCACACTTTTAGGCGGACTTCCAGGTTCAGCTGCTCAAAGACGATACTAGACTAATTGGTGCTTTTCTAGATACAATTGTAGACAGAGATGATATTAGTTTATTAGGAACACTTCTAAGTTCACCTGTTCACAGAGAAGATATTCGGTCAGTCTCTAGATACAATTTATTTGCTTAGAGGGGGTATTAGATTATTAGTCACCGTTATAGATTCTACATTACACAGCTATACTGTTAGTTATACTAGTAGGATTGAATAGGGCACGCTAGTGGGTGGACTTCTTTCAATTCACCTTTATACAGGGAGGGTATTAGGCATGAATCTAAATTAACTTTGTATTAGATTTATTAGTCTCCATTTCAGATTCTACATTAGACAGCTATGCTGTTAGTTATATTAATATGATTATTTAGGGCACGCTAGTAGGTGCACTTCTTTCAATTCGACTTTATACAGGGAGGGTATTAGGGCCTTTGTACCGAGAGGTTATTAGGCTATTGGTCACAACTTCTAACGTAATTGAGTACACTTTTAAATGCAACTTTCTCAGAGGGACTGTTGGGCACAACTTCTAAATGCAATTGGGTACACTTCTAAATACAACTTTCCTCAGAGAGGCTATTGGTCATAACTTCTAAATGCAATTGGGGACACTTTTAGATGCAGCTTTTCTCAGAGAGACTATTGGGTGTAACTTCTGAATGCAGTTGGGTACACTTCTAAATGCAATTGGGCACACTTCTAAGTGCAACTTTCTCAGAGAGGCTATTGGGCACAACTTCTAAATGCGATTGGGCACAACTTCTAAATGCGATTGGGTAAACTTCTAAATGCAATTGGGCACACTTCTAAATGCAATTGGGCACAACTTCTAAATGCAACCTTCCTCAGAGAGGCTATTGGGTACAACTTCTAAATGCAACTTTTCTCAGAGAGACTATTGGGCACAACTTCTAAATGCAATTTTCTCAGAGAGGCTATTGGGAGCAATTTCTAAATGCGATTGGGTACACTTCTAGATGTAATTGGGCAACTTCTAAATACAACTTTCTCAGAGAGGCTATTGGGCACAACTTCTAAATGCAACTTTCTCAGAGAGACTATTGGGCAGACTACTAAATGCAATTGGGCACACTTCTAAATGCAATTGGGCACAACTTCTAAATGAAACTTTCCTCAGACAGACTATTGGTCACAAATGCAATTGGGCACACTTCTAAATGCAATTGGGCACAACTTCTAAATGCAACTTTCCTCAGAGAGGCTATTGGGCACAACTTCTAAATGCTACTTTTCTCAGAGAGACAATTGGTCACAACTTCTAAATGCAATTGGGTACACTTCTAAATGCAATTGGGTACACTTTTAAATGCAACTTTCTCAGAGGACTATTGGGCACAACTTCTAAATGCAATTGGGTACACTTTTAAATGCAACTTTTCTCAGAGGGACTATTGGGCACGACTTTGAATGCAATTGGATACACTTCTAAATGCAACTTTCAAAGAGAGGCTATTGGGCACACTTCTAAATGCAACTTTCCTCCTTTTGGGCATGCTTCTAAATGCAATTGGGCACACTTCTAAATGCGATTGGGCACAACTTCTAAATGCAATTGGGTACACTTCTAATGCGGGTTTCTCAGAGAGGCTATTGGGCACACTTCTAAATGCGATTGGGCACAACTTCTAAATGCAATTGGGTACACTTCTAATGCGGCTTTCTCAGAGAGGCTATTGGGCACAACTTCTAAATGGATTGGGCACAACTTCTAAATGCAATTGGGTACACTTCTAATGCGGCTTTCTCAGAGAGGCTATTGGGCACAACTTCTAAATGCGATTGGGCACAACTTCTAAATGCAATTGGGTACACTTCTAATGCGGCTTTCTCAGAGAGGCTATTGGGCACAACTTCTAAATGCAATTGGGCACAACTTCTAAATGCAATTGGGTACACTTCTAATGCGGCTTTATCAGAGAGGCTATTGAATACAACGTCTAAATGCAATTGGGCACAACTTCTAAATGCAATTGGGCACAACCTCTAAATGCAATTGGGTATACTTCTAATGCGGTTTTCTCAGAGAGGCTATTGGGCACAACTTCTAAATGTGATTGGGTACACTTCTAAATGCAATTGGGTACACTTTTAAATGCAACTTTCTCAGAGGGACTATTGGGCACAACTTCTAAATGCAATTGGGTACACTTTTAAATGCAACTTTCTCAGAGGGACTATTGGGCACAACTTCTAAATGTGATTGGGTACACTTCTAAATGCAATTGGGTACACTTCTAATGCGGCTTTCTCAGAGAGGCTATTGGGCACAACTTCTAAATGCGATTGGGCACAACTTCTAAATGCGATTGGGCACAACTTCTAAATGCGATTGGGTACACTTCTAATGCGGCTTTCTCAGAGAGGCTATTGGGCACAACTTCTAAATGCAATTGGGCACAACTTCTAAATGCAATTGGGTACACTTCTAAATGCAATTGGGTACACTTCTAATGCGGCTTTCTCAGAGAGGCTATTGGGCACAACTTCTAAATGCAATTGGGCACAACTTCTAAATGCAATTGGAAGTCTAGGCAAAAGTGAGCTACAGGCGATTGCGGCCGCTACTTCCTCAGAGCACACGGCCTATGGGCCAATGGGACACGGTGGGCGGGGAGGGAGGCGGGCTGGGGAACCAGGAAGCGGGCAGAGGTGGCGAGGGCTGCGCGTGGGGGAGAGGAGGATTAGAGGCTGGATGCGATGCGGATGGGGGCTCAGCAAGCACTTCAGGTGCTCCAAATTAAAGTTAACTCACCAGCAGGAGTCTAAGCAAAAGTGAGCTATGGGTGATCGCGGCCCGCTACTTCCTCAGAGCACACGCCCTATGGGCCAATGGGACACGGTGGGCGGGGAGGGAGGTGGGCTGGGGAACCAGGAAGCGGGCAGCGGTGGTGAGGGCTGCGTGTGTGGGAGAGGAGGATTAGAGGATGGATGCGATGCGGATGGGGGCTCAGCAAGCACTTCAGGTGCTCCAAATTAAAGTTAACTCACCGGCAGGAGTCTAGGCAAAAGTGAGCTACGGGCGATTGCGGCCCGCTATGCATATAAGTAACAGGATTTTGGGGGATTAGAAAAAGAAGAAATATATAACTCATTCATGGTTCCAAGGGGGAGGTGGAAGGGTACGTATCAAAACTGTAAATAGGGGTATTATTTAAAGATTCCTGATGCAAGGCCAAAAGTAAGAGTGTGCTTCGAACTCCGAAAAGGGGTAAAAAGTGAGATGAGATACATTTACTAAAGAAAGTAAAGGAAGGCATATGCAAAAAAATTAAAGTGCACATGTTTATGGGGTTATAAGTATGTCAGCATAAAACTTTTATAGTATCTAAATTGGGAGATATAAAACGATAGTAAAAAATTAAAGTGATCATCAGATTTTTAAATCAAGACATTGACGTCAATCAGGAGGATAAAAATCAAAGGAGAATAATAATGAAATAAGAGATTCGTAAAAAGTGTCAATAATAAAACAATGAGACAGTAAGAATTGATAGGAATTGTAAACAAAGGGATAAAATAACACCACTGCATAGATTTTTTAAATTGATAAAAAATGTGGTTTTCTGGTAATGGGCAGTGATTGATGGTGCCTGCTTAAATTAATCAGTGTGGTAGATTTAATAAAGTAAATAAAAGAATAAAAGATCTGGAAATAATTGGCAGTCGGGATCGACTTGTCACCATGAGGTAAACTCCTCTTTTACACCTATGCAGGCCACTGTCATGATATACACCCAAAATAAGGCAGAACCACGGGTGTGGGTGAAGGGCACGACTAATAAAACACTCCTGCCTTGGCTCCAAGAAGATTTGTTGTCAAAAACAGTATTGTGACACAACAACATATTTGCATGCTACATATAAGGGGAAGAAGTTTCAGAAAAGGTTTGCCATTTTAGATGTGTGGAAGATGTACCATAAGAAAAAGAAGATCCGCCTGAGAAGGAGTGTATGCTTAATCAGCATAAAAGGGGGATGAAACAGCATCAGCTCCTCCTTCCCCCACTGAAAACATGAGAGACAGACACTGAGAAACAGGGATTTTATCCTTTAAAGGAATTAAAATCAGCAGCAGGGTATGTTAATCTGACATACAAAGCCACTCGCTTGTAACAGTGAAGACAGTGTGAAGGAGAGCAAAAGTAGGGAACGCAAATATATGTCAACACGCGCTGAAAGTAAACAGCATGATTAGAGAAAGGATAGACAGTTGGAGATAGAGGAAGAAACAAAAAGGCAGAGAGAAGTGAAGGACAAGGCTAAGGGAGTGACAATAGTGAAGAACAAATGGATGGGAGGACAGATATTACTTAAACTAGATGACAAAGGCATTGATGGGGTTAGAGAAAGAGAAGAGTGGAAAAAGAATGGAAGAGAAGAAAATAGAGGAAGCAAAAGGAAAAACGAAGAAGGTACGAGGCAAGGAAGAAAATGAGAGACTAGAAAGGAAGAAATGAGAGGAGATAGAAACACAAAGGTTGAAAGTATGTAGGTTGCAAAGAAGGTAAGAGGAAGAAGAGATGAGAGGGATGAGGAGGTGGGAAGAAGCGATTAATTGGATTAGCGGACAAAAGGAGAAAATAGATTGTCCATTCAAGAAAGGCATGATGCTGATTGAAGCACAAGAACAATCGGAAGAAGAGAAAGGGTTACAACAGCCCCGCATGGAGCTGCAAGGGCTCCCGAGAATACAAACATGGGCTGATGAGCATAAAGCAGAAAACATAGGGAAAAGAATTGGGGATTTATATAAGCAAATAAGGAATAAAGAGGGGTATAAGACCGAAGAGGATGTTGCAACATCTTTATCGAGGGAAACAGGAGGAAGGTCAGATGATGTATTAACAGATGAACATAGAACACTATCTTTTTGTAGAATAGATCTTGATGACATGGAAATGGATGAAAGTCACAAACGCTGGGGCATAATGATGCTAGATGAAGAAAGGGAGGAAAACGAGAAAGCACGAAGAGAGAGCGCATGCGGTTTTCAGAAAGACTCAAGAGTAGAGAAAGGGGTAACGTGGTCAGACTTAGAGGACCCTAAAGAAAAAAACACCAGAACCCACACCATATACTAATTGACCATAAGCACGATTGTGCAGTGCAGGAGATATATAATCCCCTGTCTTGTGTAAGCAGATAAAGGTCACTACCAGGACGGAGATGAATGGGCGAGACAAGCCCCACCTGGAAAACTAGAAGTATAGGTGGGTATGATTACGGACCATGATTTTCACAATTCCCATTCTTAGGGGAGAGGATAACTACAATATATACTGTGGCCACAAATGGATAAGGATAATATGAAATTAAATTTCCTATTTTGACTTCAGGTGTGGGGGAGTATTATGCCCATGAACACACGCAGAATCAGACACATGCGCTGCATACACAGCAAACACAGAAAGCTCCATTACAAATGCAAGAGTTATTGTTTAGGCCAGAATTACCTATGGATGATGAAGAAGGAAAGTTATTCCCTTAGAGTTGGAAGCAGCAGTGGTCCGAGAAGAAAGGGTGATGAGAGAATAGGATAGCCCTTGGTGAAGGATATAGTTAGACAAGGAGCTTTTTTGGGAGGATTACTCAGATGATGATTTATTATTTTTCATAAGTCTCACTTATTGGATTAAAGTAGGGAATAGGGAAATAATGCAGAGAATGGCAACAGTAAAGATGAAACTGTCTTTTTTCTAGGAAGATTTCGAGAGAGTGCAAAATATTTTATGGACTACGAGTCCATTTGATGTGGGTCTATTGAAACGAGTAGGAACAGTTAAAGCCAAGTTTAAACTATGAGCAATCTTGCCTCAAGCAAAGCAATATCCCATGTCCAGAGAAGTGGGTGAGGGTATATCTGAGACCGTATCTGCTTTAATGAAGCAGGGAAATATTGGTGCAATCTGAGTCCCCATGTAACCCGGCTGTGTACACCATGAAGAAATCCACTGGGGGGCTGTGGGGATTTATTCAGGATCTACACCCCCTAAACAATATTGTTGAAGCAGAGTTTCCTTTAGTTCCAAATCACACTACAATATTATGCAATATTCCATCCAAGGTCAAATATTTTACAGCTATAGATTTAAAAAATCCATTCTTTTAAATTCCCCTTCACACAATTTGACTTCATTTTTGTATAGAAATACGCTCCTGAAACATACTAATTTGCCCCAGGGGTACTGTGAGTCCCCCTCAATCTTTAATGGAGTCCTCCAGATGGACCTAGGTAATATACAGCTTTAGACTGCAAATATTGAGTACGTAGATGACATATAAGTATTTAGTGAGACAGTAGAAAGATGCAGATAGGACTCAGTTTGACTCATGACCATACTAGCAGTGAAGGGATATGAGGTAGACAAAGAAAAAGTACAATATTGTCAGGAAGAAGTCCTGTACATAGGACAGTATATCTCTCAAGGCCTCTGTAATTATTGCAGGGCCTGGTTTTTCAATTACTGCACATCTATTAAACCACTTTTCGAAGGACTTAAAGAAGCACAGGTAGATAAAGGTAAGGTAACATGGACAGATGACATGACTATTTGAAGAATTAAAAATGACGATCAGTAAAGCCCCTGTCCTAGGAATTCCAGACTATCATGAAGAATTTTACCTATTTTCTCATTCAAGTGGAGAAGTTATGCCAGCAGTCCTCACACAGAAAACAACATTAGGACATGGGCATAAACCATTGGCTTATTATAGTGGGATTTTAGACAGAGTAATGAAAGGGCATAACCCTTGCAAACACGCATTAACTGCTGCTACATTTGCTATTGGAAAAGCTTCAAGAATTACAATGGTGTGTTCAGTGACATTATCTGTTGAGCATGCATTATTTTCTATTCTAGACAAGCCCAAATGTACATTGACTACACAAAGAGCATAGGATACAAGGAAACAATTTTCGAACACTGCCATCAAAATTCTTAGATGCATAATAGTGAACTCAGCAACATTCATAGCAGAACCAGTAGGGAAGTACGACTATGCACAATGTATACTGAGTTTTATGATTACATTCCCTGTGTAAGAGAAAATGCTCTCGGAGGAGGGGAATTCTCTTTACTGATGGTTCTTCAAAAATTCACCAAACAACTGGCGAAAGGCACACTGGATCAGCAGTAGTAAAGCTGTACTGGGAGGGTGAATTTGAAGAAGTGATGTGGGATGTTTTAACCCACTTATGCTTTGCCATGCTGCATCACTGTGTTCTGATGGTGCCAGAAACATCAAAATGGCCGCAAAACCCTTGTTCGTGCCAAAACCTCTGAAAATCATTCATCATCATCATTGTCAGTGGTGGAACAGAGATCTCACTCCTGAAACATATCACTGGGCTCCACAACATGTGCAAATACAGCACAGAAGGAAAAGCAGTGCATTGCTAAAGGGAAATCTTGCATTAAAACAATATTTTCTTTGTTGCTGAAAACTACAGAATGCCGGTACAAAACACCTTGCAACATCACAAAAATTCTTACTGTGTGCTACAATTCACTTAAGTTAAGAAATCATTGTGAACTTGCCAGGTTCTGAAAAGCTGAAAGCATAAAGATATGTTCACAGCAAAAATTGCCTGCCTGTGGAATATGTCAAAATCTGGGCGCAGTACCCTTGGCCGCCTGAATGACAGCTGTCAGAAGTCTGCAGGATTAAAACTTTAAACATGTTAAACAGAATCAAATGTTGCAATCTAAGAGGTCTGTTACTGAGAGTAATTTATGTTGTAATTGTTTAATCCCATGGTTTAGAAGCTTGAATAAGTATTCTAGCTGTGATTTGAAATGACAAGTTTGTTTTAAAATTAAGGAAAAATGTAACAGAAATGTAAGCTTGGCTAAAGCCAGCCAAACTGGAATAACAGCTCTCCTCACAGAGGCAAGGCCTCTCCCTCCACCAGAAAATCACGCCTCAGTGATAATTATAGGGTAGGGGAAGAATCTGGTCTGCAGTAGGGAAGGAGACAATGGGCATTCTCCAGCTAAAGGAAATGCTAAGTATGAAGAGTCGTAAATGGCCCCTTGCAAGGAGGAAACATGGGGGATGGCTACTGGCCTTCCAGGGAGAGACCAAGAGGCAGAGCTAAACAGCCATTTGTGGCTTAACAAAGACAAAGGACACATTTTAAAAAGACTGATAACTTACTATGTAAATTAATGTACATTTTGGATGCACCTTTGAAAAGGCACCAGAATTCCGTGACATGTTCTGGAAGGAAATGGCAGAAAATGGGATTTCAAACCAAATGTATTCATGCTACAAGTATGAAACTGTATACACTTATGCCCATGATATACGCGCACACTTCTATGAAAAGCATGCACAAGATCTCACAGCTACAGGGTTTTGAGGAGTAGCTGCTACACAAAATATGTAATCTGTACATGTGGTTATTATAGAGGTTGCACCTGTGTAAATATGGATTGTGCCAAAAGTATATTTTGTGTCAAAGAGGCCAGGGGTGGACTATAAGCCTCATAAAACCCCACCATAAAGGTAACACCCTGTTTCTCTCCTCCTATGAAGGTAGAGAGAAGAATCTGACCTATGACCTGTCAAAGGGGCAAGTTTAGGATAAACCAGCACACACACCCCCTTCACCATAGCATAAATAGAGACAGCTCAGCACTGAGAAAAAGACACACAGATTCACCCACTACCCGATGCTGGCAGAGCACCCTACTGCAGAACTACATCTTACTTGCTCCAGACTCCAGAAACTTAGCAAAGCAGAACCCATTGCATAGCTGAACCACTTTCAGCTAGGCCTTAAATTTTAGAACCAGAATCCCACAACCTAAGGGAATCAAATACAGCCGGGCTGCACTGTACTGCTTGCCTGCTAAAATCATTTTCATCAGAACCAAAAAGGGCCGCCCCAATCCAGTTCTGTGCCGTGCTGTGACCAGAGCCATTGCAGATCCAGTCCTGTGCCGTTCTGTGACCAGAGCCCCTTGACGCTGCCCAAATCCGATGTGCCCAGCAGTTTGTCCTGACCAGAATCCCCGACCAGAATCCCCGACCAGAATCCGTTTGAAACATATCTAGTGAGTATCTATAGATAGAACTGTGCCACTAGCATGTATACCTTACTTAGTCCAATCCCTATCTTAACCCATCCTATCTTGTCTTCATAACCTGATATAGTTAGGAGTATTTTTGAATTGTCAGAACCCTCTATCCTATCCCTCCTATCTTCCTCCTCTGCTAGTATTGTTAAACCTATCTCTGCACTGATCTTTCTCATCTGAACAAACGGACCACGACAGGCAGTCACCTTGATCGAGTGGCTGTGTTCCTGTGTGGTATTCGTTTATTCATAGTCATCCTCTAGTATAAGAAATCTTTTTTTGTCATTTTAAAAGTGCATCCCTGCTTTCCATTCTTGCGCCTATCTCGAAAAAAATGACCTCCACTAAAACATCCATAACTCCCTCAGGTTTTGTGCTAGAAACAAAATTTCAATGTCTGCTTGTAGCTAACATCTCATAGTTCTCCCATTATCGCAATTATTGCGCCCTGACAAGTTTGCCATACATTTTCATTTAGGGAAATTCTGACACATGTAAAACAGCTTTTGATTGCTCCCGACCTTAATTATAAGATTTCAAATGTTTGCTTGGTATTGAATCATTGCTAGTGTTTGTATGCAACTATACAAAGTGGCTCCCATTAGAATGTATAATCATTTCAGCAATTTAGACCATGTTAGTGTTTTTGCCCAGTCAATTCTGAGATAACTTTAAAAGCCAAATCTGACAACTTGACAGTCAATTCTGTTTTCTCTTGTGTTTAAAGGGAGGAAAGTGGGATTGATATTTTGTTTGAATTTGCCATTCCTGAAACCTGCTCTCTCTCCTCCTATCTCTTTACATTGTCTATTGGGGGGTTGAGAGGTGTGCAGGGGGAACTTTAACCACAGTGCTATCCTATTTTGATCTGAACACACACACAAAAGTATCATTTCTGTGCTGAATTGTTTTGCTCACTATTAATCCTTGTGTATTAAAGAGATTATTCTGTGTTACATCACCCCATTGGTGATTATTGTGTACCCATTAAAACATAGGGTGATAACATTTTAACTACATAAATAAATATTTTAACTTTGCAAACCAGCCTGATTCCTGGTTCAGTGTGACCGGGGGGTTCCAGGAGAGGGGCGTGATATGAGTGGTATATCTTTCAGAATAAAAGAACTTTTAGACACAAAAATGAATAAGGATTTCAGTTGCGCATTACACGCTAGGCATTGACTTGGGTGTGTGCCGGATTGAAATCACTTACAAGCTTGCCAGTCTAACACAGCTTGCTAACCAATGGGGTACATACACCTTGTTGGGCTACCACACTGTGCTACACTGTAAAAACACCCTTCAATAGAAATACTCAAGGAGTTGGGCCTATTTTGCAAGGATAAAAGTAACCCTGAGATAAGTCAGAAGGAAATTAATATTTCCGGAATGGCGACCCCAGTGGAAATTAATATGGCAAAAGAACACCTACTGCACACATTGTTTGTCAGGGGTGAATGGGTTGAGCAGGATGAGAATGTTTGGCTGCAGGAAATCAAAAAACAAGCCACTGCTATAGAATTTGATACATGGCAGGACCAGGGTCCATTACACATGGCACTTAGTGAATTGTATATGGCACCAAAAGTAAAAGAAGAGCAATGTAACAAAATTGCGGCTTACCTATACCTGCACATTGGAGTAATAAAGGAAAAATATGCCGAAAACCTCGACCTGGCAAAAAGGCAAGTACAATCCTTGGAGAAAACCCAAACTGATCTGGACTCTGCAGTGCAAAGGCTACAAATGAGCCAAGATTCAGAGAGAGAAACCAGACAGTACCTGACAAAATTAAAGGAAGATATGGTTCGCCTCCAGCAAGAGAAGGTAAAGCAAGAAACCAAAGTACTGACACTGCAAAAACAGTCCCAAGAAAGGTTGGACTCTTTAAAACAGAGCCAACAAAAACTGGCACAACAATTGACTTTTAACAGAGTCTGTGCAGAACAGCTCCACGTATTACAAGACCAGATAGACCCAAGAAAAAGAAAAAAATAATAAATTAATAGCGAAGGAACTCCACACTCAAACAGATTTTGATGTGGAGCGCCAGACATTATGTGCCATAAAAAACAAAGGGATGACCTTGCTGTACAGAGGGGTACTCTAATTCAGGAAAGGGACACCTTAGGCCAGAAAGTCAACCATTTAAAAACCAAGGTGGAAGAGAATCACCTGGCCCTTCAGGGAATGGGTGAACTCAAAATGGACTATGAAAAGCAGTTAGAGCACACCAGGAGGATGGAAGATGCTCTGGAAAAGAATAATCAGGCCAGTAATGACAGAACTCAGGAGGTGAGCCCGAAATTGGCCCAATACTCCCAATGCAGACAGAAAACACAAAGAGACAATCAGGCTCTGTGTGAGAAAAATGACATGCTCAATAGACAGGTAGCAATGCAGGAACAACAAATAGAGACTAGTAAGGCCTTAATAGAAGAACAAAAGGGTTAGATTCTTGCATGCCAACAGGGAGTAGGGTCTGAAAGAGATGAGGTCCGCTGGGAGAAGGAAACCCCTGAGCATAACCTCAGGAACCCTGGCACCAGAGACTTTAATCTCTTCAATTCCATGGACTCTGCCACCCCCATGTCCACTGGCTCACATGAGCCAAGGGCCATGGGGATAGTAGACTTCAACCCAATGGGGAAAATGGGGCTAATAGGTCAGCGTCTGACAGAAATGGAAGGGCGGGCATCTATGTACAGGTTCCCTAGTACTAGGGCCATCTTCTCTGACCAGGGAGACTCCAGTGAGGGGAGAATCAGAGAACTGGATCATCAGAAATATAACTCACCAAGAGATCAAGCAGTGAAATTTGGTGGGCAACTCCATGATATTAGTCCCACTAAGAGCATACTAAAAACCTCTTCCCAGCTAGGACACTGAGGGGGGGGGGGCACTCAACCAATCCTGGGAGCAAGGAAGAGTCAGAAGACTCTTCTGAGCACCTCAGGTCCCAATAGGCTAGGCCCCCACATTCTGCCAGCCATTCCCAAACTCACAGAATCCGAGAGAGCCTAGAAGACCAGACAGCCACCTCTGGTAGCAGTGCCTCTGAGTCAGAGGATGAATGGACCAGGGTTACAAGAACTAAAAAGGCTAACAAGGTCAAGAGAGCTTTACTTAAGGATCCCTTAAAGCAAATAAAAGCTATTAGGAGGGTCATCACGCCCTACCACAAGAATGCCAAATATTCGGTTTGGGATCATCTTGAATTATTTGAGCAGATGATGGATACTTCCTATCTGAAGGACAGCCAAAGCTGTATTCAATGTGTAAAGTGGACATTTTCTCCTGATTACTCCAGCTTCTTTGCAGGGCTGGAGGATCAGAACCATTCCAGATGGTCCACCTATAGGGCGGCCATCCTGAAACATTTTTCCATTCATAGGAACCCTCAAGAGGCTCGCAAGGCAGCCTACAACTTACAATGTGGGGAAGACCAAGCCCCACAAGAATTTGTTCAGGAATTGAAATGCGCCTTTACACAGATCACTAGAAGGTTGCACACTGACAGTAAGGAATTTGTGAACCCCTTTGTTCATGCTCTCCCTAAGTACATCATGACACAGCTAGTGAGGGACTTTCATCAGAAAAGATCACTAGACTGGGTCATTGAACAGGCCACATGCGGTGTCCGGACATTTCGTTGAAAGACATTTGGTCGACAGAATTTGGTCGAAAACTAAATGGTCGAATTTTTGTTTTAATTATATATATATATATATATTTTCGGTTTTAGTTTAGCGGAAAAAAGGTTTTTTTAGAAAAAAAGGGGTTCCCCGCAAAAAAAAAAAAAAGTGAAAAAAAAATTAAATAAAAAAAAAAAACATTTGGTTTTCGACCAAATGGTTTCGACCAAATGTCCTGTCGACCATTTTTTTTCGACAAAATGTCTGGTAACCGCCATATGCATCTATGAAGTACAGAAGCCCTTGGAAAGTAAAAATATTGGAAAAAGCCCCAAACCGACCAACACCTCTGCTGCTGCTAAGGTGGCGGAGGAGAAGGTTGCCCCCATTTTAGATCTGGAGATGGGGGGCCTAAAAACCTCCCCGCGCAGAATCCAACAAACCACAAACCCAGAAGGCCCTCGGGCCAATCCCAAACAGGGAGCCAAGGAGGTATCCCCATAAATTGGACCCCTAACTCCCCTGACTACATCAGCCCATGCTACAAGGGAAATAGACCCATCCTGGGTTATGTATGGACTCCTCCAGCCAAAGGGGGGGTCCAGACAGACAGCAGAAACCCAGGAAACTTCCCTCCTCAATTTCACCAGGAGGGCAGTAATCCCCAAATACCAGACCAAATTTCTTTCCCCGGTACTCACCAAACTTCCACCCCCACAACAACCCTTCTTTCTTCCCCACTTTCCTGAGCCCAGACAGCCCAATCCGGGAGAGGGGAGGACAAGGGTGGAGGGGTGCCCAAACTTTCCTAACCAGGGGTATTATGCAAGAAGGGATAGTGACCCTTCCCGGGATCAACCCAGCGAGACATGAGGACCCCGTACCAGCCAGAGCGGGTGTCCCAACTAGAGTGCCAGGTCCAGAACATGGCACAGGATCTGGGTTGCATGCTGTGGGCTCAACAGAACCCTCAGATGAGCATGGCGACTCAGAACTTCTCCAATCCAGGATCAGGTGCTCCAGAACAATGACAGGGGAAGAACCCCGACAAGCCACCGGTTCCCAGGGAGGAGGCACAAGAGGAAGGGGGGGTGTAAAGCCTTGGAGGAAGCTCCCTTTCCCACTTGTAGAAAGCCCCTGGAAACCCAGGAACCGGAACCAAAATCTCCTGCCCCGTAAGATCTGCAACCAAAGGTGCAGAGGGTGGGTAGGAGAAATAAAGAGCCTAAAAAGGCCCATTTTGGGGAGGAGGTGCAATTCTTCCAGTTTGAAGGAAAGGGTCCCTCAGAGGAATTTGGGAAAAGGATCTTCTCCTTCAGGGATGGGGGAACTCCTCCCAAAGAAAAATGGATCCCAAAGGATCCAAATCCAGACTGGGTAGATGTGGGGACTGAGTTAAAACCACCATCATTAAACCCCAGAATGACCAGTACAAGAATCCCCCTGTGCAAACCCATTCTGGCGACTGCCTCCAAAAAGGAGGGGCAGCCCAGAATCAGAACTGGGGGAGTCCAAACTTCCCCCATATTTAGATGTCACCTTTTTTTTCAGATCCCCAAGATCCCAAACAGAATCCTGCCCAAATCACCTCCCTGTCAGTATCCAAAGCAAAGAAATTAACCCACCAGTTGGACAAAAATGTGCATTATCTTTGCCCCCTGGAAGAAAAGGAGGGAAGATTTTACGCCCCGGTCCAAATACAGGGGCAATGTACAATTTTGGCACTGGTGGACACTGGATCCCACGCTACCCTTCTGTCATAAAGGGCCTTTGATCAACTGAATTCGGGAAGGGGGGAGAAGTACCAAATTCCACTCACCCCTCTTCAGAACTTCGATGGGAAGGAAATTCCCATCGAGGGGACTGCAGATTTAGACATTAAAATTGGGCGACACAAGGTGAAGCACCCGGTCATAGTTTTGACTCCAGAGGGCACACCTTGTTTACTAGGGAATGACATCCTGCGTAGATTGCCTCCCCTAATAGATTGTGTAAACAAGGTCCTCTGGACCCAGACTAACCGAACCAATAAAATTGAAACAGAGTGTCAACTATGTTAGTTTAAATGGCATATGCCACGTGGTTGAACAAAAACCTGACCAAGTTGAATTCCACTTTCAGAATAATCAAATCCCAGACGTGACAGTAATTGCAGTAGGACAACAAACTGGTGAGTCCTCTATATTTCTGAAAATCAACCTTCCTTCCAGTCTAAGGTGGCATTCCACACTGGAAGGAAACACTCTGAAATTCTATACAAATTCACAATCAGAAAATCCCATTCCTATAGTCCAAAATGATGAGAAATCAGCTCAAAGCTTGGCTGATATTCAGAAAATTGGAGAGCAGTTGTTCATCCCTATTCAGTTAAATGAAGGGAAGGACTCTGTTCTCACCCGAGTGTGTGTGAACAATGGTAAGAGCTTCATCAGCGAGGCTATGTTCCGCAAACCCTCAAAAGATCCAGCCATTCCCATATTTAAACTGTTAGACAAATGGGAATTGGACCTGGAAACACCCAATTCCAAACATCTCCTGCCTAGCAGGTGTATGCTCAAAATTCCCATAGGCAACAAGAGCATAGTCCATAATTGGTGGGTCGTGCGAGATGTCCCTGCTGCATTTTATTTAGGCATTGACATTCTCAATCGCGTTGCCATTAGTTTGGACCTAGTAAACTTCAAAGCTTGGCCCCGATTAGCGGGTAATCCCATGCACTTTGACGACCCAGAGAAAGCATTTTGGTAAGCTCAACTGCTTCCATATGCAGCTGAAATTCAGATTGGAGAGGAAGTCACCATCCCAGAACGTACCTGGCAATTCTCACTGCACGTAAAAATTGAAAGAGGACAGAAACTGAAAAACCCTGACGCCTATATTCATCTTAATGCTCATTTCCAACAGCTAGGGTTGGGGGTAAACCCAATATCACTAGTCAACATAGAACACAACACCAGTCCAATAGAGGTGGATAACAGCGACCTAAGGAGTATCACTGTGAGCGCAGGCATCATTATTGGAATGGCGGTTGATGACCGACATTTTTCCATAGATTTAGGTAATGAACTGTTAGGACCAATCCCCAAGGACTGTTTTGACATTGATAGTGACAATGACACAACACCCGACAGGATCTTTTCCCGGCATGGGGGGAATTTCCTGGTGTACTCTTCCTGCTCTTATGGCAAGGAAGATGTGACCTGTGACTTCAGGAGGGATGAGTTGATCTTTCAAGTCCACAAGGACTGCCTTCCCCAGCTGAAGCCATTATTCCAAATCAGCAGTCTGACCAGGGACTTCTCCACCCAGATGGAGGAGGCTGCTGAGATAGCAAAACCGGAAGTATTTCCAGGCTTCAGGCAGATGGTTGAAGAGAGAGTGAACCTAGCTGATGCCTGTGAGACTCTGGAGCAAAAGCAAAAATTGAAACAAGTTTTCTTAGATTTTCAAGATCTCTTTGCGGTGGACTCACATGACTGTGGTTGCACCGACATCCACACAACAACAATTCCCACGGACCCTTGCATTACTTCAGTGTTTGTGAAGCAATATCGCTTGCCTCTCGCATCAATGGAGTGCCTTACTGAAATAATTAAGAACCTTGAGTCCTGTGGGATAATTTGTTCAGTCCACAGCACCTTCAATAATCCGGTGCTGGGGATTTTGAAACCAAACAGCCAGTGGAGACTCTGTGCTGCCCTAAGGGAGCTCAACAAATGGGTCCATACTTCCCGATGGCCGCTTCCCTACATTGAACAAGGGCTGGGTCAGATCCAAGGGTCACAGGTATTCACTGCAATGGATCTAACCAATGGGTACTGGACTGTATTGGTACTGGACTGCATTGTGTTGTGCCCTATGGTCGCTTAGACCTCATTCGCATTGTGTTGTGCCCTATGGTCGCCTAGACCCCACTTGCATTGTGTTGTGCCCTATGGTCGCCTAGACCTCATTCGCATTGTGTTGTGCCCTACCTATAACGCCTATGCCCCCTTCACGCCACTCCCCTGTATATTACCTTAGCCCCAGCATGCTACTCTGCCTGACTGCGATCATGTTCCCTTTCTGTGTCATGCAAAGTAACATACCCTGCACTGGCAACAGTTACCTAGCCTATAATAATGGTTTAGTCAGACCCGCCTGCCCAAGACACCACCCGATCACCTGCCCTACACCATTCCTGCCCACCACACCAGCCTTCCCCCCGGATACCAAGTCCGCCCTTCCCACCCATAGACATGCACACGTTCCGCATGTCGCAGCTTACACACACCTAGCTGTCTATAAGCAGAACCCCATCAACACGAGAGCATCTTGCCCTACCATTGACTACAACACCTCTACATTAGCTAACCCAACCAACTCCCGTAACACTACCCTCATCCCCTCCGATCGGAATTCTAGACTTGGCGCCAGAACCCACCACAGACCTAGCAAAGGCCCTACCAAATCACTCAATAAGATCAACCCTCACACTGTAACACCCATCAACACTATCCATCCCAGTCTTAAAGGAGCTCTCCTAAATGTCAGATCATTAGTCGCCCATGCCTCAGAAGTCGCTGACATTATTCTAACAAACAACCTGGACTTCCTTGCGGTAACCGAAACATGGCTGCACGATGCTGCAGGTCCATCTCTTACCCTAGCCATACCTGATAACTACACCATCCTTAGAGCAGATAGACCGAACGCTCGAGGTGGCGGCGTAGCTATCATCTTTAAGTCCACGCTTGACATCAGACTATCCTCTGCTCCCCCACTCAAATCCTGTGAACACATTACAGTCAAATTTCAAACCTCCCCTAAAAGTACTATTACGCTGCACTTAATTTACCGACCCCCGGGCCCTCCTGGCTCATTTGAGGAAGACATCACTTCACTAGTTGCTGAAAGTTCCAAACCATCAGCACAATTGATTATACTCGGAGACTTTAACCTTGGGTTTA
The DNA here is from genome assembly GCF_040938575.1 of Ambystoma mexicanum. Classification (NCBI taxonomy): domain Eukaryota; kingdom Metazoa; phylum Chordata; class Amphibia; order Caudata; family Ambystomatidae; genus Ambystoma; species Ambystoma mexicanum. Next base: position 915,847,849 of record NC_090928.1, on the reverse strand, counting down.
ACGACCCCCTAGACACCCCAGCCACTGCCCTGGCCATGGCATTAGAGGAGCATGGCCTCCAACAACTTTGCTCCAAACCTACCCACTCGAAAGGCAGAATCCTTGACTGGATAACTACCCTTAACTGCAACATTACTACGAAAGATCCCACACAACTTATCTGGACTGACCACCACCTCCTCCCGTTTGACATTCTTACCAGCAACTCAGCACATAAAAGGCCTATCATGGCACCTGCCTGCCCTACTAGGAAAAAGAGCAATATCACAGCGGAAGCCCTAATACCTCTGGTGATCCCTACTTTAAACGCACTACCCGCCACAACGGACCTGAACCAACTGGTCAACGCCTACAATGAGTCCATGGCCAAAGCCATTGACATCATTGCCCCACTGAAACTGCGCAAAGGAATACCCAAAGCGCACCTGAACACATGGTTCACCCCGGAGCTCAAAACCCTGCGTCAACAAAAAAACAAACTTGAAGCACTCTGGAAATCAGTGCCTTCTATAAATAACAGAACCAATCTCACCAACATCTCCACCCTCTACAAAAATGAGATTATACGGGCCAAGAAAGAATCTCTCAATACTAGGATCTCCCAGGCAAGCTCCAGTACTAAGGAGCTCTTTAACATACTAAAGGAATTAGAAAACCCCATTACCCCCACTGACTCTTGCACTAAGGATAAACCCTGGTGCACAGGGATCCAGAATGCCCTAGCTAACAAAATCTCAGGGCTCCAAACTAAAATTAACAACAAACGACAACAACTTACTCTCGATCCCACCTCCTTCCCCACGCCCCCTCCACCTACTGCCACTAATTCAGGCTTCACCTTCAAAAAGGTATCCATATTGGAGGTTCAGAAAATTATAGCATCCCTTAAACCATCGAATTGCAAGGGGGACAGCTGCCCCGCACAGATTATAAAAGATGCAGCTAGGGATCTCTCCCCATTTATCACCAAATTAATAAACCTGTCCTTCGCCAACAACATGGTCCCCAGCAATCTGAAACAGTCCTGGGTCCTACCGCTACTAAAAAAAACTACTCTCAACCCTGACATCCCCACGAATTACAGACCCATTACCACCGTCCCATTCCTACTAAAAATCTTGGATAGAGTGGCTTATTTACAAATCCAGGACTACCTTGAGGCCAATCACCTACTAGGAACTCGCCAATCTGGCTTTCGACCACAACACGGGACAGAAACGGCCCTTGTTGATCTCAAATGCCAGATAGACGAACTCAAAGACAAAAACAAGGCTGCCATCCTTCTACTCCTTGACCTCTCCGCTGCCTTTGACCTGGTCGACCATAAAATCCTGTGCAACCATTTATCTCTGGCAGCACACTTCTCCCACTCTGCAGTCACATGGATCCAATCTTTCCTGGACAACAGAACCATGCGGGTCTTCTCCCCCCTAGCAGCGGCTGACCCCATCCCCATCACCTGCGGTGTCCCACAAGGATCCTGTGTCTCACCTACCCTTTACAATATTTTCACCAAGCCCTTATTCGACAAGCTGGACAATCTGGGTGTCACCTATACTAACTACGCAGATGACACCCAGATACTCCTCACCTTATCAGGCAACTACAACAAGGACGCCAAATGGATCAATGAAGTCTTTTCCATCATTCAGGCATGGATGGCCACACATGGCCTATGCCTGAATGATGACAAGACTGAATTGCTTCTTGTCGGCTCACCGAACACTATCAGTAAACTCTGTCCCGGCTACACTAGCTTCACTATTGACGGTAACACCATACCCATTGCCAAGAGCGTAAAAACCCTCGGTTTCTACCTAGACACGAACATCATCCTAGCTAAACAAATCAACATGACCGCCTCAGCCACTGCCTACACCGGTAAACTTATCAGGGCCTGCAGACCACTGATCTCCCCTAGCAACTGTCTCATCCTAGCCAGAGCACTCATTCAATCTAAACTGGATTACTGTAATAGCCTCTATGTAGGTGCCAACAAAACAGTAATCAATAAATTGCAAGTTTTACAAAATAACGCACTCCGTGCCGCCCTCAATATTCCTAGAAGGGAACACATCTCCGCCACCAGAACGGCCTGCAAATGGTTGTCCATCCAACAGAAAATTGATTTGAAAACCATATGCCTTACTTACAAAGCCCTCAATCATCTTGCCCCACCCTACCTCTCGAACAAATTTACACTAAGACAGAACACTAGAACCACCAGATCGTCCAACTCATTACAACTAACAGTTCCCAAATACTCCCTCAAAAGAGCTGGAGGATCCAGCTTCCCAACCTTGGCATCACAACTCTGGAATTCCATCCCACTGGATATTAAATCCACACCTACTTTCCAACCCTTCAGAACCAAGGTCATTTCCTGGTTAACCAACAAATAACTGTCCTACCACATATGTATGCACTCCGAATGTCCAATTTTATGTATATTGTTTGAATACTATTATCTATGCCCTATCAATACTGTACTATTGTCTTTTACCTGTAACCTGATGTTCAAAGCGCATATATACCCCCGGGTCAAGAGCGCTATATAAATAAATAAACAAACAAACAAACAAACCTGTCAGTAGGGAGGACCAATACAAGCTGGCTTTCACATTCTAGGGACAGCAGTACACATGGACCCGGACTCCCTTCGGATACATCAACTCCGGCAATGAATTTAACATCTTTCTACATAAGGTCATGCCCGACTTGGGTGAAAGGGGTAACCTGGCCTATGAAGACTATATTTTAGTCAAAAGCTCAAATGTGGAGGAACACATAGCAGAGCTCTGTTATGTTCTGACACAGTTGAGGGCTGCCGGAGCAAAACTCTCCTTTCAAAAGGCACAGTGGTGCAGAACCCTTGTAAATTTCTTGGGGCATGAGATAACTCCTCGGGGTCTCTGTCCCCAGGAAAGAAAGTGGAAGCCCTCCAGAAAATAAAAGACCCCAGAACTCTGCGGGAACTAAGGAGCCTCCATGAACTAACTAATTGCAGCAGAAAGTTTGTTGAGGACTACGGAGAGATCACAAGATCCCTGATCCATCTTTTGAAGGGGTGGGTCAAGTGGGAGTGGGGTCCAGAACAAGCCGAGGCAGTAAAACAACTCAAAAGAAGCCTCTCACAAGCGCCTTGCCTATTTTACCATGTCAAAAACAAGGAGTTCTTCTTGGAGACAGGGTTTTCAAATAAATGCTTGACGGCGGTATTATATCAAAAGCATGACAAGGTCAATAAAGTAATCTCCTATGCGAGTAAGACTTTATCCTCTGTGGAGGAAAAATTCAACGATTGTGAGAAGGCACTCCTGGCAACGGTGTGGGTATTGAAGAATTACCACCCGTTTATCCAGGGGCAACACATCATAGTGGAGACTCCACACCAACCTTTGCAATATCTTCAAAGTGACAGAATCCGGGCCGGAAATGTGAGTAATTCCCGAATTACTTCCTGGATTCTGTCAATGCAAGGCTTTCCTGTGGAGGTCAGATATGGCCAAAACAAGAAGAGTCTCATCGCGCAAGGTCTCGCTGACTTGCATGATTGTGCCAGAGAAAACTGTCTCGAGGACGAAAATCTTAAAATCAAGGACAACATGGAGGCGTACCTTAATTCCCCACACAAGGTCTATGAAGAAGACAAGTGTGAGGGAATGACCACTGTCTATGTGGATGGGTGCTCCTACCATGTTGACAACAACAGGGAAAAGGAACTTGTGGCGGGCATACGGAATGCATGGGTGAATCATACCCTAGAACCTTCTGCTGGGTACAAAATCAGTCCCCGAAGTAGTCAAGCGGCAGAGCTGATGGCTGTACATCAAGCCATCCCCACTGCTGTCCAACACCATCTCGACAAACTGGCCATAATCACTGATTCAGATTATGTACGGAACAGGTTCCTGGAGCACCTGGTTAATTGGAAAACCAGAGGCATGCTATGTGCTAATAATAAACCATTGAAACATGAACATTAATACAGAATATTGATGATCTGGTCCCCTCGCATGGGATGACCATCTACTGGAAAAAGATCAAGAGTCATTCTAAAGTAGAGGGACCAGACAAAACTGGAAATGATCTAGCTGATCAGCTGGCCAAAACTGGACTCATCCGAGGGGATCTACTTGAGATTGAGTCCTTTTGGGGGAAATCTAGGTCCCTGCTATCACTTGGTCCCAGCCAAATGCTCACAATGAACTCTCAACTGCACAATGGTATAAGGAGACCCCAGATGCTGATTTGATTATGGCTCAAAAAGGGGATCCAATGATGGTAAGTTTCATCAACACATGAAGGACCCTGAGAACTTCCCCCTGACGGAAACCGATTACATTGGGAAAGAGGACCTCAGAGTTTTGATGAAATGTCCAAAAATGTTCTGAATCCAAGACGGTTTGTTGGTGAGGAGATCCATAGCTGGCCATGACCATTGGGTGGTTCCTACCTCATTCTGAAGCCTGATTCTAAGTCTTGCCCATGATACGGCCACAGCCGGTCATCGGGGGTTTCATACAACACTAGAAATCTTGTGAGAGGTTGCATACTGGCCACACATGGGGCAGGACCTCGACCAATACTTGAAGGGGTGTCTTGTGTGTGCACAATTTCAGCCAACATCACTCACATACTGTGCTCCCCTCCAAAAGAGGGGGATGACAATGCCTTGGTCAGATTTACAAGTACATTTTGTTGGGCCCGTAATTCGCTCCTCTAGGGGGAACAAGTACATGTTAACCGTGACATGCTTGTTCACTAAATGGGTGGAATGTCTCCCTGCCCCAAATTGCAAGGCAGAAACAGCAGCTGCCCTGATGATCAATCACATCTGCTCGCGTTTTGGACTACCCCAAATGATTGAGTCAGACCAAGGTAGTCACTTCACTAGCAAAGTGATGACAAAGATGTGGGAGATACTTGGGGTCAAAAGGAAACTACACATTGCCTACCGGCAAGCCTCTAGTTGTGGAGTTGAGAGATACAACAAGACAATTGTGACCATATTAAAAAAGTTTTTGCCAGATTCTGGGCCAAGTTGGGACATTCGATTACCTCTTGTCCTGATGGCCATCAGATCTATCCCTTCTTCTGCAACAAAAATGTCTTCGTTTGAGCTGATGACTGGATGAAGGATGGTGCTTCCCCAGCATCTGCTCTACAGAACTCAAGAGCAGACCTTGATAAATGCCTCCACAACTCATGAGTATGTTGAGAAAACTTCAACATGCTTTTGCCTATGCTCAGCGGAATCTAGAAAGATCTGCAGACAGTATGAAGACCCACTATGATCTTAAGACAACTAAAAAAGAATATCAAGTAGGTGACCGGGTATACTTGTACAATTTGCAAAGGAACCATGCCAAACAGCGCAAATCCCTCCCAACTTGTTGGGGTCCATTTGAAATTGTAGACATAATCTCACCAGTCGCCTACAAAATCTGCATCCCCAAGAGCAGTTTGGCAGAAGGGAAGACAAGTGGGTCCACATCAACCAGCTGAAGAGTTGCCATCCAAGGCATACTTTGCGGCAAATAAAGGAGCCAAGCGGAAACCCACAGGGGCAAATTCTGGCCCCCTAGAAAAATCCACCTGTTGAAACCATCCCACCTAAAATCATTAGTGAATACAGGCGGGGAATCTTGTGAATTATATTTAATGTATGCATCTGCCCCACTACATGAATAGTAGTGGGGATATTTCCATAACCATGCTCTGTGTTGTCTCATAGCACTGGAACCAAGAATTTATTACCAAGGAGGACCACTCGGGGACAGGGAGGAAAGACCCAAAGAGCCCGGAGTATCGCTCCATACCCCCATCCAGAACCGGTGAGGAGAGCATGTCGATCCAGCACTGAGGGGAGAAGCAGACGACTTTTTCCACCTGGACCAAAGAAAAAAGAACATCCCAATCTCACGACTTCCCCTTGACAGTCGGTCAAACTGAAGTCGTGAGGGGGGCCTTTGTGGGATGTTTTAACCCACTTATGCTCTGCCATGAGGCATCACTGTGTTCTGATGGTGCCAGAAACATCAAAATGGCCGCAATAGCCTTGTGCGCGCCAAAATGTCTGAAAATAACACTCTGCAAAGCACAAAAAGATGGAGGCCCAATCTACCACGCATGTTGTCAGTGGTGGAACAGAGATCTCACTCCTGAAACATATCACTGGGCTCCACAACATGTGAAAATGAAGCACAGAAGGAAAAAGCAGTGCATTGCTAAAGGAAACTCCAAAATCTTGCTTAAAAAAAATATTTTCTTTGTTGCTGAAAACTACAGAATGCCGGTACAAAACACCCTGCAACATCCAAAAATTCTTACTGGGTGCTACAATTCACATAAGTTAAGAAATCATTGTGAACTTGCCAGGTTCTGAAAGCTGAAGGCATAAAAATATTTTGACAGCAAAAATTGCCTGCCTGTGGAATCTGTCAAAATCTGGGCGCAGTACCCTTGGCAGCCTGAATGACAGCTGTCAGAAGACTGCAGGATTAAAACTTTAAACATGTTAAACTGAATCAAATGTTGCAATCTAAGAGGTATGTTACTGAGAGTAATTTATGTTGTAATAGTTTAATCCCATGGTTTAGAAGCTTGAATAAGTATGCTAGCTGTGATTTGAAATTATAACTAAGGAAAAATGTAACAGAATTAACATTTAAATTTAGGCTTGGTTAAAGCCAGCCAAACTGAGCCTCTCCCTACACCAGGAAATCATGCCTCAGTGGGGGGAGGGGAAGCATCTGGTCTGCAGTAGGGAAGGATACAATGGGCATCCTCCAGCTAAAGGAAATGCTAAGTGTGAAGAGTCGTAAATGGCCCCTTGCAAGAAGGAAACATGGGGGATGGCTACTGGCCTTCCAGGGAGAGACCAAGAGGTGGACCTAAACAGCCATTTGTGGCTTAAGAGAGACAAAGGACACATTTTAAAAAGATTGATAACTTACTATGTAAAATTGTGAAAAATATAGAAATAACTGCATTGTTAATGTAAATTTTGGATGCACATTTGAAAAGGCGTCAGAACTCGGTGACATGTTCTGGAAGGAAACGGCAGAAAATGGGATTTTACACCAAATGTATTTATGCTACAAGTATGAAAGTTTATACACTTATGCCCATGATATACGCGCACACTTGTAGAAATCTGCTGATAAAATGAACATTGTGTACCTGATGAAAAGGGCACATTCTATGAAAAGTAGGCACAAGCTCTCAGAGCTACGGGGTTTTGAGGAGTAGCTGCTATACAAAATATGTAATCTGTACATGTGGTTATTATAGAGGTTGGACCTGTGTAAATATGGATTATGCCAAAAGTAGATTTTGTGTCCAAGAGGCCAGGGGTGGACTTTAAGCCTCATAAAACCCCACCATAAAGGTGACACCCTGTTTCTCTCCTCCTATCAAGGTAGAGAGGAGTCTCTGACCAATGACCTGTCAAAGGGGTGAGCTTAGAATAAACCAGCACACACACACCCTTCACCATAGCATAAATAGAGACAGCTCAGCACTGAGAAAAAGACACACAAATTCACCCACTACCTGATGCTGGTGGAGCTCCCTGCTGCAGAACTACATCTTACTTGCCCCAGACTCCAGAAACTTGGCAAAGCAGAACCCATTGCATAGCTGAACCACTTTCAGCTAGGCCTTCAATTCCAGAACCAGAATCCCACAACCTAAGGGAATCAAATACAGCCGGGCTGCGCTGTACTGCTTGCCTGCTAAAATCCTTTTCATCAGAACCAAAAATGGCAGACCCAATCCAGTTCTGTGCCGTGCTGTGACCAGAGCCATTGCAGATACAGTCCTGTGCCGTGCTATGACCAGAGCACCTTGACGCTGCCCAAATCTGATGTGCCCAGCAGTTTGTCTTGACCAGAATCCCTGACCAGAATCCCTGACAAGAATTCCTGACCAGAATCTTAACGGTTCTGTTTCAAACATATCTAGTGAGTATCTATAAATTGAACTGTGTCACTAGCATATATACCTTGCTTAGTCCAATCCATATCTTAACCCATCCTATTTTGTCTTCAGAACCTGATATAGTTAGGAGTATTTTTGAATTGTCAGAACCCTCTATCCTATCCCTCCTATCTTCCTCCTGTGCTAGTATTGTTAAACCTATCTCTGCACTGATCTTTCTCATCTGAAGAAGGCGGACCACGACAGGCAGTCGCCTTGATCAAGTGGCTGTGTTCCTGTGTGGTATTCCTTTATTCATAGTCATCTCTAGTATAAGAAATCTTTTTTCTGTCATTTTAAAAGTGCATCTCTGGTTTCCATTCTTGCGCCTATCTCGAAAAAAAATGCACTCCACTAAAACGCATTCCAAATCCATATAGTTCTCCCATTATCGCGATTATCGCACACTGAAAAGTTTGCAGCAAATTTTCGTTTAGGGAAATTATGACGCGTGTAAAATAGCTTTTGATTGCTCCCGACCTTAATTTTAAGATTTCAAATGTTTTCTTGGTATTGAATCATTGCTAGTTTTTGTGAGCAACTATACAAAGTGGCTCCTATTAGAATGTATAATCATTTTCTGCAATTTAAACCATATTAGTGTTTTTGCCCAGTCAATTCTGAGATAACTTTAAAAGCCAAATCTGACAGCTTGACAGTCAATTCCGTTTTCTTTTGTGTCAAAAGTGGAGAAAGTGGGATTGATATTTTGTTTGAATTTGCCATTCCTGAAACCTGCTCTTCCTCCTCCTATCTCTTTACATTGTCTATTGGGGGGTTGAGGGGTGTGCAGGGGGAATCTTTAACCACAGTGCTATCCTATTTTGATCTGAACACACACACAAAAGTATAATTTCTGTGCTGAATTGTTTTGCTCACTATTATTCCTTGTGTATTAAAGAGATTATTCTGTGTTATATCACCCCACTGGTGATTATTGTGTACCCATTAAAACATAGGGTGATAAAATTGTAACTACATAAATACATATTTTAACTTTGCAAACCAGCCTGATTCCTGGTTCAGTGTGACCGGGGGGGAGGGGCAGGGGGAAGAGCATGATATGAGTGGTATATCGTTCAGAATAAAATTACTTTTAGACACAAAAATGAATAAGGATTTCAGTTGCGCATTACACGCTAGGCGTTGACTTGGGTGTGTGCCGGATTGAAATCACTTACAGTGACAAGTGGGAGATTCAAAGATATGAGAATGAGGAAGTGACAGTTTACTCTGACTCCGCCAAGTAACATCAACTGTACATGCAGTTTTGTCATCTTGAAAAGGAGGGGGCTTCTTCCGCGCAGACGGCACACCAGTGCAACATGCGTCCCTATTGGATACGCTTATTGAAGTACTAAGACTCCAATTGTCTATCGCAGTCATAAAATGTGCAGCCCACAATAAAAGAACAGACATAATGTCTCACAGTAAAAAAGCAGCGGATTTAGAAGCCAAAGGCAGCCTATTGCCCAAACATTTCTGATTTTGAAGTAACAAGTGTTAAACAGATGGCAGGAAGATATGTGAAGGTAAAGGAGGGTTTTAATATGTTGTCTATTGTTCAGTTAATTGAGTTACTAGGTCGAGATCATAGGAAGATTATTGAGATTTATGAAGATTTATGGAGAAAGCAGGGGTGTTATTTATCCCCCAATGAGGCAGTATGGAGACAGGATTGCACTGAATAGCAGTGGAAAGCCAGTTATACCTCTAGCATTATTGAGGGTAGTGATGCTCGAGAGTCTTGTTGCTACAATTGTTGGAGATTGTTTTACACCAAATGTGTTAGAATATGTGGCACAGTTTATTGTAAACTGCATTGTCTGCCAGAAATGTACTGCAGGGCACACTTTTCAAAAATTGAGAGGAGCAATCCCTAGACCCAATGGCCTGTTTTAGCATCTACATACAGATTATGTAGGTATGTTGCACACATGCAACGGATATAGGTACATGCCAGGTGTGGTATGTCCCTTTTCCAGATGGATTGAGGCAGGTCTGTGTACGTACCCCAATGTCACATGCGCTGTGAAGTTCCACGTGCTTGAGGTGTACCCAAGATGGGGTCTGTGGGAAGTTCTGCAGTCTGACAATGGACCGCATTTTGTAAATGAACTATTTGAGCAGGTTACTCTTTTATTAGGCGTAAAGCACACATTCTCTTCTGCCTATCACCCATAGGTGAATGGGGTTTGTGAACGTTTAAACAGTCTCCGTAAAGAGAAGATAGCATAAATAAAGATCACTTTAAAGAAGGGTGGTTACATTGCCTTCCCCTTGCATTATTGCACTGCAAAATCAGCCTGGCTCAGAACACCACTTAACTCCTCATGAGTTGATGAGTGAACGCTGTATGAGAATACCCGTTGCTCCACCTACTAGGGACAAAGGAAAAACCATACCAATGCCCTGAAAACCTATGCATCTATGCACAGCCCATATTTTCAAGGAGATTAGCCTCCTCTTGTCCAACAAAATTCAGTTCAGTCAATTTATTGTTCACATCAACCAATGTACACATGAACATACATCCACATAATTTCTTTGTTTATTAAAATTGGCCTCTTTCAGTCCTATTGACCAGCCAAAGTTCAACCAATTTAATTGGGCAACTGTTAAAAATAGAGCAAAGTGTGTATAAAGATAAGTGCAATTGTACCAGCCCAGACGCAGTTCCTTGTAATACAGGAATCAGAGACCTGATTGACACCAAAAGGACTCAGACCGCACACAGTGCAGTGCAAGTGAAGCACTTGTGAAGACAAGCGCAGGTGAAGCAGTTGGACCAGTTGGAAGCAGTTGGAAGCGGCTGGAGCGGTTGGGCTTGTAAGGTAGGTCGCAGTGGGTGCCCTTAGCTGTGAGGTAAGAGACACCTAAACTCTTGACTTTGAAGCTATCGTGTTTCCTGCTGAATTCTTTCTGGTAGTAAATGTATGACTTGCCCAGAAAAAGCGCACATAGTGGGGTTGCAGGTTCTCCAGTTCATCCTTTGGTACTCTTTGAGATAGACCTGCATAATCAGAGCACAGAGGGTGAGGCTGGGCTGCAGGTCCCCTCATGTTACCTCTGACATCTGCTGTGGTGGACCTGCACACTAAAAGTGCTGAGGGTGAGGTGGTTGCCATCCCCCATTTTCTCGTTGGTTACTGCCAGACGGGACAGCTCAACAAAAGCACTGAAGGGTGGATAGTAAATTCTGCCACTTCCTTCCATGCACTTAATCTAACAGATCCACAGCCACTGGTTGTTTGGATCAGTTACTAATCAAATTTGTAGCTCGACCAACAGCTTCTCTCGGCCTGTTTGATTAATTGTAAAATTTGTGCCTGCCTTGTAACTGCCTGTGGACATAGCACAAATCTCAACTAATTTCCAGGGGATTCAACTGATGAATTGTGGAACTTTAATGAAGAATAAAGCCTCATGCTGTCATAAAAAAATCACATACTACTTTGCTAATACCTCAGCTGTAATCTCAGCTCTGGCTGCTGGATGTACTGCATTGCTTACCATCCTATCAGGAGTGCTTAACAAAAGTATTGATGATCAGGAATTGTTCGCTGGGGCAAGGATTGTTTCATCTGTGGAGGAAATAGTTAAATCTATCCCTCCACATGTTGGAGATCCTCATCTATCGCTATCTATGTCACCAAGAATGTGTATGGTAAATCCTAAATTTCCTCTCTGGATTCCTTCAACTTTTCCATACCCCTCTGTAGACCCCTCCAAATGGTGAAAATAGGGGATGGGGGCTAATATTTTTCGGAGGCCAGTGTCCATTTCTGCATTCAATATTATTCTCACTTCCTAGATGGACAATATTAGAGCCAAAGTCATACAACACAGCAGCCCTGACCTTAATCCTTCAGCGACTAGATGCCGAATTTGCACAACCTACAGAGACTGGATTGCTCAGTAATGCTAATCTGCCCACCTCCCAATGCCCTATGAGCCAGGGTTCATTATATGTGCTAATTGAGGAAATTAATGCTAACAGGCATAGCAATTCCAGGATTGATATATATGATAGCCCTCTTGAGATGGATGGGCTTCAAAGGGTAAACAGGAAAAACCAACCTCACCAGCAGTGGCAAAATAAAAAAAAAAGAAAAGAAGCCCAGGATCAACAGAATGTCTTCTAGGATTTGTGTAAGATTGTAACAAATCCCAGTCTCCACTGAGAAGGTTCCTTCGACTGTACCTACAAATCCAATGAAATAACTGAAAATCCCAGAGTGCAAGGGCTCTTCTGCATTCATGAATCCTGTTCTGGATAATTCACTGGTAGAGGTACTAATATCTGGTGATGGCGACCTATCCTAAAGGTCACCCAGTAGAGCGGTTGCTGAAACTATGATTTGTTCATCTAAAGATGTGGCACTCAAATAGATGGCTTATTACGGAAGGGGCATCTCAATCGAACAGTGTGTCAAGAGTTTGTAACAAAGGCTCCAGAGTGACCCACTCTTGATAAAGCCATGACTTCTAACTAAGAACCAAACCAATACGAAGAAGACCATTATTAGCAGTGGTTTAACAGTGGAGACAGCACCGAGATTTCTGAAATGTCTGCTGACTGACCCCTAGAAATCGGTACTGAATAGGTCTAATATCCTGTCCCTGATTCATGACATTCCCATGCTAAGATTGGTACAATTTATAGATGACCTACAAATAGACCTGGTTGCATTTGTTATCCCCACTTGGGTAATCCGAGAATTATTACCCTCTGAAACTGTTAATTTTAGACTAATGGGGTACGGCACAGGTTTTGAATTCAAAATGGAATATGTTCTGCTAAGTAGAAGGTCCTTCATTAAAACAACTTTCATGTTGATTCCCCATTGCAAGATGTGTAAACAAAGTGTAATATTAGTTTTGATAACCAGTCTTCCCAAAGAGTTGTTAGTGTAGCAAAGATGGAAGGAAAACAAATTAATTATTAGACTGGTCGTGGTTAGCAGCAGCAATAAATAAAAACTTCTTTAAAAAAACACTTTGCAATGGGAAAGCTTTCAGGGAAATTCTAGGGGAAGTGGCCAACAGGTAAATATGCAGACCTATGTTTTAATTTGAGTCAATTTTCTGTAATTGCTCTCCAAGAGAGCTGGCTGACCTTAAATGTCTATATGTATGGCTATAGCACTAGCCAGCAGCAAGCCATTAAAGGTCCAGCCTGCTGCCCACCCGACAGACTTCTGATTGCTATCAATAGCTCCATGGTATGGACCTTAAAGGAAACTAACTTGAATACCTATTGTATCTTGGCCAATTGGTGCATAATTGAAGGGGGGCTTATTTTACCAATTTCTGTTGGGATAAATATCTATTGGAACCCTACCAAAAGCCCTAATTTGCTATTTCTCCATGATATACCACTTGTGATGGAAGAGTGACTGATTGTTGAGTATAAGGGGTCTGTTCTATTGGTGGGTGATCTAAATGCTAAACTAACAATCAACAAAGGGATAGAAATAGATGAGCATGGGGCCCTGCTAAACACAGCTATATTCAATGATGCTGGATCCCATTGGCTAGTATCCATGCTGAAATGGAACTCGCAATGCTTAAATAGAATCATTGTAGGCGTTTTGGCTCTTCATGATACTTGATCTAATCGGGGACCCTCATCTAGGATTGATTATACTATAGCTAATAAGGATCTTTTCTTGCAGGATATGAATTTCTGCATCATTGACACAGACATTAGCAATCACAGGATGCAGAGTGCAGAAGTTCTGTTGCTTTATAGGGACTGGAAGGAGAAGGGGCTTTCAGGTGGTGCTGTTAGTCTAGCTAGTAATCGGATACAATGGTTGGGGGGCAACACAGTGAGATTTAACAGTGTGATCCAAAATATGTTCTCAGATGGCTCACAATATAACATTGAGAACCTTACTTTGCTTTTTAGCTTATGACTCTTTTTGAATGATACAATCCTTAGCCTGGCAGTGGGCTGAGTAGGGACAAAATGACAGCGCCTGCATAGATTTTATGTAGAGGTTCAAACACACAAAAGGGAGCTCAGGAGGGAGATCAGGCGTATTCATATTTTGTAACTGGCCCCTGCAGAGAAATTCCTACTCCTTAGGAGACCTTGCCAATGCTATAAAACCTGGCAGGAGCAACACAAGTACCTAATGGTGCATAATGTAGCTGAATGGATGCTTAACATCTTCATGACCAGACAAGTGGGCACATTCTGGTCATAATTAATTGTTTAGAAGCTTCTCACGTCAAAAAGTAGGTCAACCCTATATCAGAAGCAATATGGGTAGCTCATTTCAACAAATTGTATGCAGACAGGCTTGATACCCAAGAGAAAATTGAGGATCTGAGACATCCTGGTTGGTCACTCAAGTTCAATCATGATGATGCTCTAAGAGCCATTAGGAAAGTGAGTAATTCATAAGCATTAGGGCCAAATGGCCTCACAAATGTAGACTTAAAGTATACAAAGTATGGGCAGACATTCTATACTTTAAAAATGACAACAGGGAAAGACCCATCAAAAAACAACTAATGACTCTATTGAAGTATGATAGCAAAATATTTGGTACCTTAGTCCTGAATCAGATAGAAAATTTGGCTCTTGAAATAGGGCATCTAAGTACATTCCAATCAGGATTCAGAAGATCGGTAGGCACTACTTGGAATTGATTGATTCTTCAATATAAAGCGAGCATTTCAAATTCACCAGATTTTTTATGCTTTGTGGATTTCACATCTGCTTCTGACTTAATTAATATAGAGAAATTGTGGCACAAGCTTGCATTTACATGTCTTTATACCAAAGTAATTTATAAAGAATGCACATATATGGAAAAAATGTTAACGAAAATGTTTATAGAGAATGCATTTCTCTTTTGTTCTTTTTTTTGGGGGGCTGCAGGGTTCCCCAGAAACCCTGTTTCCCACCCCTAAAAACCCACCCCATCTGTTTCCCAAAAATATTTAACCCTTTACCGCACCCCTAAATGCATATCTATAAACGTTTTTGTTAAAAATAATTCAATAAAAGTGGGGTGTCACCACGCAGTCAGTGTCAGCAAAAACCACAGGTAACTGCTTGGTAGGCTACATGGGAAAAATTGTGCAGACGGTCTAAGGCAGTGGGGTTCTGGGAGAATGGTTCAATTGGGCCGTTCCCAGGAGACAGCAGTCACTGGAAAGAGAACCAGCTGATGCTTACAAAGTCCTGGGCACTTCATGAGAGCATGGGGAATTCATTTCACAAGAATATGTCCACGGAGGCACACTCACAGCACGATCAGTGGTTTCAAATTGCCCTTTAGCAGGTGGGCCTTGGAAGAAGGATGTGGGATGAATGGACAATCTGCAGAGAGCCAATCAGAAGATGAATTTTGGTGTCCCTGAAAGGCAACAAGTATATTGTGTCCTTGATGATGCTCACGAGGCCCCTCATTGATCGGATGCCATGTGAATGTCTCCCTTCCTACCACTTTAGGATGTCTTGTGTTTTTTATGTGTGCTGACCAATGGCAAATGAATAAAGTTCCAGAGGTCAGCACAATAACATATTATATATTAAAATTAACTTATGGGTTGGGGCGGCAAGGAAAGTGGCACCACAGGAGGGTGATGAACAAACGGGGAGATAAGGACTGGCTGCTCCATTCATCTTCAACTAACATATGTCCAGCCATAGGGGACAGACGTGGTTCAACCAATCAGCTTAGTAGGATGTACAATAACTCTAAATATTAATGGCAACTGTTGCTCATTATGCAGTGGGTGGGTTTGTAAGCTCTCATCATTCCGTTCTGTCACTCTGTGATGTTTGATTTCTGCTTGAGCAGCTGTTATAAACAGTGTTACTTCTTGCCTGGTGTATGCTGCTTTTTGGATTACCTTTCATACAGTATTGACTATGTGCTCATGGAGGACCCCTGATTCATTTTTTGAGGCCCCAGTGAGATCCTCAGTTCCCTCAGCCAACTTTGGGTATTCCAGCTGCAATCCTGAGGAACGTGGGTCCGGCGACCGTAGACCAGTCCTACACACACCACCGAGAAGGCCCTGCAGATGTCGAGTTTACAAAATTCTGCCTGGCCCGAGCCCCACCTGCGTTCAGGGGGAGTAGTGAGCCAAACAAGGAAGGCTCTGTGCCAAGAGGACTCAAGGATCTCCAGGACCTGTGCATGAATGTGTTGTATCATGGTGGCATTCCCACGAGGGGGGAGAGATTTTTTTTCACAGTGTTTAAGATGCATTCTCAAGGTGGGAGGACGATCAGCCATCGTAGTAGTCGATTTTAGTTCCAACCACCCGATAGGGAGTGGATGTGTGGGAGGCATACCTGCATTAGAGCAGGGAGGTGAGTATCAAGAAGCAGACCCCGTTCAACCGGAGTTGTGTGTCATTTGGGGAAAAGGGTGTTATTTATCATTCATTTGTTGATGCAGTCTTCATTAGTTGGAGTGGCAAAGAAAAAGCGATATTGACAAGAAATGTTCAGAATGTTCGTGGTGATTAATTGTTATTTAGCAGCATCTGTTCATTTTCTGGCCTAGATCGAGGTGGAAGTGTCAATGCCAAAGGTACCTGGTGTGTAATATTATGCTTGGCACATTGGCAGTGGACGTCAGCCTGCAGGAAGGGCGTGGCCTGGTGTCCGTACTCTCTAATATAGGTAAAGGTGGGCCTGTGTAGAGGGCCCGTGATATGCTATCACATAGTGAGTTCATGGTACTTTGGAGAGGGCCGGCATGCATGGGTGGGTATGCGTGGGTAAGCCTGTGGAGAGGGCCAGAGAGAGTGTGCATAGGGTGAAAGGAGGAAGAGTGTTAAGTATGTGCATTTGAAAGGTGAGTGAGTGTAAAGGTGTGATGATAAATAATAGTACAAAAGGGGGGCAGGAAAGAAACAAGACAGGGAAAGGGGGATCAGTAGGACACGACAGGAGAGAGTAAAGAGAGTGTTGGACAATGGCTTTTATGGATAGTCCCCTCGATCAAATGCGTCAAATCTTGCCTCAATTTCGTGAAAAAATAATAGAATATAATTTTCAATGGGCTCAGGACAATGCGGGACAGTGTTTCCACGCATGGTCAGGGGAGGGAAGGTTTGATAGCAAAATAATATATGTTCACGTATCTACTAACCAAGTAAAAGTGGTCAAAATTAAAGAGTAGCCAAAATATATTGGTGCTCTGGAAACTATATGAAGAGGAAAAAGGACTAATCTGCGAAGCTAGACATTAAAAAAGACGTTGTGACGGAACAACCCAGCATCTCGCCTCCACCGTACAGAGCATACCCAGCATTAAGTGCTGCAGCCGGGTATGCAAACCTGCAGCGGGTGCCCCCAGGAAGAGAGGAGGGGGTTAAAAGGGACAAAGAAAAGCATGGAAATGCAAAAGGTGAGAGAAGAAATATCTGGCAGACATATAAAAAAGCACACGACAAGAGGTGGACGCATTGTTTAATGAAGCAGAGAGAGATATAGAGAAGGAGGAATGAAGAAAGGCAAGAGAGAGGGGAGACAAAGGTGATGGACAAGGTAAGATTACATTTACACTGGACAATGAGGAGAGCGACAGGAGGGTGGAGGAGACAGAAATATGGGACAAGGACAGTGTTGTGTCAGACGAAGACAAAGAGGAGAAAGAGATAAGTGAAAGGGAGGATGAACAGTGGATGCCGGGCAAAGAAAGGAGAAGGGGACAAGAGCAAAGGTGTAGGGGAGCCAGCGGGAACCAAGTAGGAACTGGTGAACTATACTCCTCAACCGAAGGGGGAAAGTAAATATAGGTGACAAGGGGGGCCGGAGAAAGGGTCCTGGGAAACGCAGATGCCATCGCTACAAAAGGGGAGAGGAGATGCACATTACGTACAATGGCATCTATGAACAGAGATAATCTCCTTTGTAGTCTGCCCAGCCTCATGGCAGGGGCTAGCAAATGGATATGCGCACTCGAAAAAGAAACAGCAGGAGTGATGTTAGCAATAGGGGACATGAAAAGTTTATTTGCAGCCATAATTGGGAAGCAAGGGGATAGGATATGGGAACAAGCAGGATACAAGGGAATGTAATTAATTACGAACACACATGATGGAGAACTGTTTAAGGACTACCAAGTCCACATCTGGAAGGTGTTGAGGAGCATGTGTGCAAGTGGAATGCAGGCCAAAATGGGGAAGGCCATTTGGGAGACCCCAGACAGAGCCATAGTTTTGGGTCAGGGAATTAACAGACCATGGTGAGGTGTGTGTTTTGTATGCAGACTGGGTCCCCCCCTTGGTAATAACAGGCAGGCTACCCAAGAAATTGAGAACTTAAAAGAAGGCACCAACGTCTTTGCAGAAATCTTGAAATACATTTATTACAGGCAAGGGAGTAGGCTCATTGCCAGCAGAGTAGGTTGGGCACACTATGCATGGATGATGGTTTGCATGGGTCTGCAGGCACAATGAGGGGCATTGACAAGAGGAATAATGACTACGCACACCCATAAGGAGAGTGAGGGAGACAGAGAGAGAGTGAGGTTGATGGAGCCAGAAAGAGAGAGTGAGGGCGAGTGAGTGACAGAGAGTGAGGGGCACAGTCAGAGAGTGAGGTATGTAGTCAGAGAGTGAGGGGCACAGTCAGACAATGAGGGGCCCAGCTAGAAAGTGAGGGGCACAGTCAGAGAGTGAGGGGCACAGTCAGAGAGTGGTGGAGAGATAGGCAGAGAGTGAGGAAGAGATAGACACAGAGATAGAGAGGCAGAGGGGCAGAAAGAGGCACACAGGGGATGTAAAGGGAGTAAGACAGATTGAGAGTACCAGCTTGGGTCTCTGTAGCTGCCCTGCCCCGACCCACACATTCAGCACTGTAGCCAAGATAGAGACCCATCCCTCGTTCTCTTTCCACTTAAAAGGCTGTTGCTCCACCCCTGCATAGCCTGTCCACAGGGTCCAAGGTGGAAGGGGCAGGGACATGACAGCTGGGACAGCATCCGGGATGGACACAATGGTGGATGCACAGCAAAGAAGAAGGGGGCAGGGCCATGACAGGTGGGCGAACATCTCTGGACAACTGCAAAGGAAGGAGATGGAAGGGCAATCTTCACCCACACCTGTGGTGACCACAGCGGTTCTCATGAGATCAGATCAGGGAGGAAGGGGTGGGAATTAGAGAGTGCAGCATAGGCAGGCCCCGTTGGGGGAGCAGGAAAGTCCACTTGACAGAAAGGGGAGGGGGAGGTCACAGATTGGGGACAGCTGGGTAAAAAAACAGAGACTGGGCAGGGGAAGAGTTCTTCGGGAAGAGGTGATTTACTGGTCGTAAAACTGGCAGCTGTTAGCTGTACCTGGGTTGGAAAGCATTGAATCGAAATGCAGCACTTGAAATACATTTGTGGAAATGAAAGTCATGCAATACATAAAATGCAACAAGTAACATATATCAGAAAAAACATAGACATCTACCCACTGAGAATGCTATTTCTTCAACTCCTTGGCCAGTCTGAAAAGTTATTTCTTTAAGGAGTCTGGATTCCAGGACGTGGGGGGGAAATGAGCCGTGGTCAGGTAGGGCTATGGGGTCTGGCAACCCTTTGATATGAGGAACCAGAGCAGTCTGCAGATGATATTTAGTTTAAGCAACCCCCGCCAGCATACAGGACATACCAGAGCTTTTTTCCCTAAAAAAGATGAACCAGTCTTTTATTCCATCCGGAAAGTCTTTGGAGGTATCCTTGGGGCTGGCCCCAAGGGAGGTGATGTGAGTGGGGTGGTCAATGATTTGATCAGAGGATTCTGCAACAAATACACAACATGCTGATCGAATAGGTGCACACACTCCACCATGGGAAGCCAATATCAAGTTGAGGGCCATGCGGTTTTGCAGAGCCAGTTTTCTCAACTCTTTCTACTCTGCTGACAATGTTTCCAGTAAGATTGCAGTCTCATTCACCACCACCTACATAATTGCCTGCAACTGATACACATCCCACCCTACTCTCATGACACCCATCTGGGGAATTAAGGTGGTGCCGTACAGCTGTACATCTGTCGGAGGAGTGTAAGTGTTCACTATGTCACAGGCTTGCTGTAGGTCACATATAGTTCAGATCTTGCCAGGGGTCTTTCTTTGGTGACCCCGATGGTGCGCACCACATGGACCAGGGAGAAGATGCCGCTCCAGATTTCCGTCAGATGTTTATAGGGGTTTCTGCCGCAGATCCAGAAAAGGTCTTCAAAGTGCCAACCAGGTGTCTGTTGGCTGGCACTCAGGCAAGGGTAGCTCCCATGCCCGGCAGGCAATTTAAGGTAGGAGGTGGGGCTGTATTGTTGAAAGGTTTGTTGGGGCGCTTTCAGATGGAGAGGCCATCCTGCTTGCTGGTTCTTCAGGGCAGTCCACGTTTGATGTTGCCATTTTTTTTTCATAACCAGGGGGGCGCTCGTGCGACCAGAGCACCACTCACTCACATTTGGTGGTGGTGCCCACATAGTCTGCCCCTTGTTTGCTTTCCCACTTGAAGCAGACAGGGAAGGTAGCTTTGTACCGCACAGTTAGATAAGTTAGAGACACTCTTCAGGTGTGCACTCAGCTTCCCAGTAAGGCGGAGGAATATGTCTGAGACACTTGCAGGTATTGGCTGGTGCGGGAACTCTACGCTCCAATTGGGAGGCATATGGGCGCAGACCCAGTTTGCAGGCCGCCAAATGGCAGATATGGAGAAAGGAGTTCTCTTGGTAGTCTGTTAATGCAGGAGGGAGGAGCAGAGGGAGGAGAGCAAGCATAATTAACTGGATTTGGGGACCCACGGGGAGCAAGAGCACCCAGTTGGAGCAGGACATGTGCAGATGAATATGATTATCTCTGTCTTGCAAGTCTTTCGGGGAACAGATGCAAAGTTTACTAGATCCAGGGGAAATCACTGGTCTGAAGGCTGAATAGAAATCAAAAAGCTGGTCGAAAGGCGGGACAATGGCATAGTGCATTAACGAAAGATGAAAAGCAAGGTTGGTATGCTGAAGCAGAAAATTAAAAATAAGTACACTTTAAAACATAGTGATCACGGTACACTGTGGCTGTAGGGTGGCCACGCTGATATACTGGGGGACATTGAAAAGTGGAAGTGTTATGCCCCAAATACAGGTTGAACTGATATCAAGCTAAAATCACCAACATTCAAAGTTCAAATGTAAATCCAAAAATCAAAACAAACCTTTTAAAAAATGAAGGTATAATTACAATTCAAAAACGGAAAAATTGAGTTTGCACATTACTCAAAAATATAAAATTTCTGGGCAAAATTCAAACAAAAATAACATTTCAAAGTTTATACTGTGCTATCTTCTGAAAAAGCATCAGTTTCCCATGGTGAGGGAAGAAAGTCTGTTCCCGTACCGGCAGGTTCTCTGAGTGGGGTTGGGGCATATGTTTGGGGAAAAATAGAGTCCATGCTCTGGGGTGCAGTGTCCTTTGTAGCACAGAGTGTGAGCTAATTCTTGGGCCTCAGGTTTTGACAGGGCTCCACTGGGTTGAGTCCCTGACCCTTCATGGATGGGTGAGGTTGAGGACAGGGTCCCAGGTTTGTAGTAGGCAGCACTGGCGGTTCTATTTCAGGAGCAGGAGGGGTCTCACCTTCTTGGTATGGGTGTCATGAACCCAGGACTTTACACCTTGCAGCTTTAGAGCATTGTCTGTGGTCAAGCGCAGTAAATGGTCCTTTCCACCTGGGGTGTAATCTATTTTCCCAGCCAAATTCCTTGAGCATCACTAGGTCTCCCTCCTTTATTGAACATAGTTTTTGCTGGTCTGGCACAGGTTGTGCCTCACTGACCTGGTGGTAGATATGTCTCATGACAGAAGTAAGGTGTTGGAAATAAGCCAAAACCGATTCATCAGTCAGTGCCAAAGGCAACCTGTTCACAGAGGTAGGAGCGGCAGCCGGCAGGGGCATTGATCTTTCCATCAGGATCCCAAATGGAGAGAGGCCACCAAAGTGGGTGGGCATACCTCTCATGCACATTAGGGTAAGGAGCAATGCATCTGCAAACTTTGTCCTGTCTGTGTGCACACATTTTGCCAGCTTCCAGACAGCTCAGATTTAGTAGTTCTCATGGCCCTAAAGATGAAGCTTGACAAAGATTGAGCTGAATATATTTGCCAGGTCCAGGAGGTCTGGATGCTGGAAATGCAAAATCCATCGGACCAATGCATACCTTTATTTGACCATTTATTGGTTAAAGGACTCCCATCGGATGTCCAGGTTTCCCCTAGATAAAATAGTAGGAATGGAGGCAAAAGGATGGCCAGAAATACAGGCCACAATAGTGCACTATTGCAAGAGGAAACAGGAGGGTGAGAGACAGACAGCAGAAAACGCTGCAAAGGCGGAGAACAAGCTGGTACAGAAAAAGCATGCAAAATTTGCAGTGGACGGGCCATGCTTATACCTGATGCCACTGCAGTGGCCCCACCCAAAAGGGAGGGTTCCCAGTAGGGAACTTGTCCTTACAGGGGGGATACGTGTCAGTGCAGTATGCGCCGCAGTGGGGGATGTAATCACAGGGGAGTTATCTGCAGGGGGGTATTTGCCCACCCGGGGGATATTATTCACAAGGGAGAGGATACCCATAGTGGTGGATAGGAAGTGGATATAGAGGAATTGGGTACCGGTTCCCTGGACCATATTTTATAAGTGAGAACCAGTGGAATTTTCCATGCATCTGTCCCTTTGGGCAGCAAGCGCAAGCACAGGTATATCAAATAGCACAGAAGCATAGCTTGTTCATACAGCAAGTGCAGCCTCAGCCTCCACAAACACAAATGCAGCAGGGACCACCACAGCCCCCACAGGCACAGCCACAAATACCAACAGAGCAGATTGGGGGCCAGGGAATACCTGCTAGCATGTTATCAGCATCCGTGCTGGAACAAGGAGATACAGTGATGGGACAGAATGTGGCACCCCACTAGACTGGGGTCAGTGTACTGGGGACATCCCTTCCCATTCCTGCAGAGCATACTACCACAATAGGAAAGCCCATAGGGAGTGTGTATGTGTCCAGTCCCAGCAGTAACTGAAGACCCAAGGGTAGCATTGAAGATAGGACTGAGAGAGTTATCTTTCCTGATAGACATGGGGGCCACAAAGTCATGTATGAAGGAGGTTGGTTTTCCACTGTCAAACAAACTGATAGACATGCAGGACTTCTATGGGAAAATGTCACAGTTCCAGTAATGAAAGATTTCCCTTTAACAATAGGGACGCAACATTTTGTAGCACACCTATTGTACTCAATAGACAACCCCATAAACATCCTCGGGAGGGACTTATTGAGCAAACTGAATGCAATAATATCGTTCACAGAAAGTGCCTGGTGTGCTCAACGCCAGGCTTGTATTATGCCAGAGTGGCAGCATTCCTTTAGGCAGTATATGCCCGCAGCACATTGCAAGGACAACCCACGTACCTGAGCTATTCCTGCATGGGGTCCAGGTACTTCTAGGGTGGGTGCCACAGATACAAGGGAGAGTATTTTGACTAGCATCAGAATTTCTATTCAGGCCCCAGTGCCACAAGGATGGTGCCTGGGGGCCTTAGTGTTGCTACAGCTTGAAGAAGTAGTGATTAGGAAAGACATGGTGATACTATGTGGAACAGATGATGAGGACATAGAATGGCATACAGTGCTATGCATTGACTCAACACTGACAGCAACAGTGTGACTGATGAACAGCTTTTCTGAGGTGTGGAAGTGGAGGAAGAGGGAAAGAGGATGTTTCAGCTACAGGTACCCTGCCCTATAACAGTGGTAGAGAAGCTAGTACACAGCTGGCAAAAAAGGAGGGTAGGCATACACAGGATGATTTCAAAATAAGGTCCCTAAGAAGCTCTAAACAACAGGACCCCATGATGTAGGGGCGCTAAAGGGAGCAGGGGCTGTACAAATAAAATTGAAAGAGGGAGCATTGCTACCGAGAGCAAAACAGTATCAATTATACTGCAAAGCAGACAAGGGTATATATGCCATCCTTCTTGCACTATGGCAGCAAGGCATGATACAGACATCAACATCTCAATGCAACACAGCCATATACCCAATAAAGAAATCAAAGGGTGATCATAGAGATTAATACAGGATTTACACCCCCTGAACAACGTTGTTAAGGCAGAGTTTGCACTTCTGCCGAATCCTGCCACAGTATTATGTAAAATCCCAAAAAAAGCAAAAATGTTCATTGTCATCGACCTTAAAAATGCCTTCTTCTCCATCCCATTACATCCATAGTCCAGGTACCTCACAGTGTTCACATACCCGAGGTCGGATTTGAACACACTAGGTTACCTCAAGGGTACTGCGACTCCCAAAGTATATTTAATCGAGTGATCGAGATTGACTTGAGTAACCTGCAAATGCTGAGTACCATAATACAATACGTAGATGATCAATTGGTTTTCAGTCAGACTGCTGTAAAGTGCAGGACAGACTCAGTCCACCTCTTAACATTACTAGCAGACAAGGTGTACAAGGTGGATAAGGACATGTTACAGTACTACTAGGAAAAAGTGGTGTACCTCTGACAGATAATATCAACAAAAGGATGCAAGATAACCACAGAGAGAGTGAAGAAATACAGAAAACCCCTCATCCCCATACGGTGAAAGAGATGCAGCAATTTGTGGGGTTGTGCAGCTGTTGCAGTGCATGGGTGTTCAACTACTCCACATTCACAAAGCCTCTCCTTCAGGCACTCAAGGAGGCGCAAAAGGAGAAGAGTGCAATAAAATGGACTGCATTCATGAACAAGAATTTTGCTGAACTCAGAGCGGTATTGGCCCATGCACCAGTATTGGCTATCCCCAATTATGAAGCACATTTGTATCTGATTTCCCATTCAGATGGATCTGTGATGACATTGGTCCTCACGTAAAAGAAGCTTAGAGACACAAGCCTCTGGCCACTACAGTGGTCTTCTAAACCCAGTAATGCTGGGACACTTCCCCTGTGAGCAAGCTCTTGGGATAGAAAAGGTAGCAATGATTACCATAGGTTGACCAGTGGTTTTGTATGTAAACAACCCTCTCTTTGCCATAATGGAGAAATCCAAATCTACACTTACCACACAGAGGGCTTCAGGTTATGAGAATATATTGACAAACTCAGTGATTGAGGTAGTGAGGTGTTGTGTGGTCAACCCAGCAACATTCATAGCAGAGCCGGCAGAGCAAGGAGTGTATATACATGATTGTGCAGCATCCATGGACATAATGGAAGGGAACGTTCAGGTACAGGAGGAAGAGAAAGAAGGAGGGGATATGGTTTTTATTTATGGGTCCTCAAGCATAGATTCTATTACAGGAAGAAGATTTACTGGTGCTGCAGTGGTGTACCATAAGGAAGGGACATTTCAGATTGCCTCTCAAGAGGGGTTACCATCACACTATTCAGTGCATGCAGTGTAATTAGTGGCCATTGTAAGTGCTCTACATATGACAGAGGGAAAAGTAGAGAACATATTTTCGGACTCTGCTTATGTCACATGTCTCCCATACACTCACGGTTGTCCCGATGGGAGAGAAGGGCATTCAGGAGGAGCGACGGGTCCTGTGTACAACCTGCTGAGGTACTGAATAACTAATTGAAGCATTACAATTGGAAGTAGAGGTAGCAATAATAAAGTGTGCTGCAAGACTTAATCTCTCAAGGGAATGACATTGCTGACAGAGCAGCAAAAGAGGTGGCCTACCTAACTGAAGGGACCACAATGTTCTTCCCTAGTGTGGAAGGGACAGTGCCAATAATGCTTGCAGGGGAACAAGGAATAAAGGGTCAGAGAACACCAAACCATTCAGCTCATTACCCACTGTACAGATATTTGACAGAGGGAAGTGGCCCAAGAAGAAAATGATTTATGGATACAGAGGGGGTAGTCTCTCTCTCCCCCACTGATTTGGTGTGAAGTCAGAATAGCACAGAGAAAACGATAATGTCCAGAAAATGGTTGGCTATAGCACTGGAGGAGTTACATTTTCCCTCCCATGTGTCCAAGGAGCACATAGCAGCAGAAATAAATGAGGAGTGGTTCATCCCCAAACTTTATGACCTTGTTGCAGAGTTTTTTGGGAAATGCGTGGTGTGTCAATAGTTTCTTACATGTCATACATTAAAAACAATAGGCGGAATGTTACCGCAACCAGAAGGGCCCTTCCGGCACTTGCATATTGACTATGTCAATATGCAAGAGAGATGTACCTCCCATAGGTTCATGTTATTAGTTTTCTGTCCTTTTTCACATTGGCTTGAGGTGAGTCAGCGGCTACATTTTTTTTTCCGGAGGTGTTTCCAAGATGGGGGGTGTATGTGATAAACTAAGGTTGGAAAATGGGCAACATTTTGCAAATGACCTATTTAAGGAGATTACAAACCTCCTTGGAATAAAACACTGCCTTTACACAGTGTACTGGCCACAGGTGAACGGGTGGTGGAGTATTTAAATGGCTTGCTTAAAGAATGCTTAGCAAAGCTAACAATGACTTTGAGCAATAATTGCCCCTATTGCCTCCCCTTATCACTTTTCACACTATGCAACTCACCATGTGCGGATCATAACTTGACTCTGAATGAAATTGTTACTGGCAGAAGAATGCATGCACCTCTCTCCCGTGCAAATACAATTTTGGATGCGAACACAACAGCACAGGTTTTGGGCGAACAATTGAAAGTATATCTGACTGAAATATGTGTCCCGCCAGGTTCATCGTCAAACTAGCCAGCTGACCAAAGATACCACATCTGTAAGCACACAGAACAAGGATGCCTTCCCACAAGCAGCCCCCTTCTATCCTGGTGATACATTATTCACACACAACTTTGTGGCAAGCAGCGAGGTTTACGTATCCTTACACAGTGGTATTTGCGAAGATTAAAGAAACAAGAGCATGAATTTGCATTTTGGACATTCGCATAGACAACAGCATTGCCCCCTCCGGAGAGCAAGAGAGGGGAATAACTTGATGGAAGTAATCACCAACTCTCACTAACACTTTTTTCTGCTGTAAGATTTTACAGACGGCCCGTGGAAGAAGAGAAGATAGGACGTGCAAACATTGGGAGGAATGGGAGAACATGTAAAAGAGATGTGCCACTAATAGGGATAGGATTGTATTTTGTTTTTCTGTTTTGTTTTTCTGTTCTGGTTTCTATCACATAAAGATTATGGTGGCACGCCTGAAGAAAATGAGTATGCCAATTGAAGTATTTTTAGTCCAGAAACATGTTATGACACAATTAGGGGGGGGGGGCACGACACGCATCCAGGAATGTCCGTTATGAAGAGATGAAAAATGTGGTACGAGAGAGGGCTAATGGCACTTGTTATGTGTGTTCGCTAATCCCACACGTTACAGGGGCACCAAAACAATTCTTACCCCAAGAAGTAACAGGAGGGGAGAAGAGATGCTTCATGCACCTGTCTTTATGCAAAACCCACAGTCTG
Organism: Ambystoma mexicanum; assembly: GCF_040938575.1. Taxonomy (NCBI): domain Eukaryota; kingdom Metazoa; phylum Chordata; class Amphibia; order Caudata; family Ambystomatidae; genus Ambystoma; species Ambystoma mexicanum. Next base: position 915,820,404 of record NC_090928.1, on the reverse strand, counting down.
TTTAACGGGCAAATGGTAGTGGTTCTTTGGATAGATGAAGGGGAAGAAGTTATAATACTGATAATTATATAAAACTAGATAGCACATTAAAAAAAGAAGCCACTACGCATATAGTACTAGAGCATGTCACAGAAGGGGCAAAGAGGGGAGAATAGTTGCTCATGACCCACAGTAACATGTACTATAAACATTTCTGTGCCTTAACCTATCTATAGCTGCTGCAAACATTGCCCTGCTTTAACCTATCTATAGTTGCGGTTTTAATACCTATGTTTCCCATCACTCACTACGCGATAGCACAATGTTTTTATGCTTGTAGTAAGACTGCACAAGGGATGCCCTAAGCATGACACCCGTTTCACATGCTTCGGCCAGTCACTTTTAACTTAGTTATTACACTTTGGTAGATATGTTAGCTGTTACCTGATGCTTAGCACCCATGTACATTAAGTCATCCTAGCCATTAAGTCTATATGCCCAGCATAGCATATATCGCTGATTTATGTACAATGATTAGGTACAATCAAGAAATGTCATGACTCACTACAAATTCTGCACTAACTCTCATTTCCTAGGCCACAGGCTCAGGCAATCGAACCCAAGTTCTATTACTGCACCTATCTAGCAGTATTTTTAGCCTTAGCCGGCGCACATTGCTATCCAGAATGGTGCCAAAACTGCCAAGCTCCAACATGATTCCACCTACACCCTTCCTTCCTGCCTTCCTTATAGCCACACCCACCCCACCCATGAGGACCATAACCACATCCCCTATCACCTCACCCAGCTGTTACTCACCTAACAGACTGGCAGGTCTGCAGCCCCCTACCCGGACCATGCATATCCCCCAGAGAAACCAACGGTTAGGAACCTGCCTTGTACTCCTCCCATCCACCCACAGAAGGCACAATGAAAGCTCAACCCTCCTCATGCCCACACCTTCTTCCACACCCATACCAAATACCCTAAGGATAAGCCACAAGGACACCTGTGCACATCAAATCACTAAAAACAGGAATGCCAACATCTCCACTACTACTTTCAATGCACACTCATCAATGCATGTTCCATCCCCGCACACGCTGTAGACATTCATGACCTTATTATAGATCTTGAGCTTGTCTCTTTAACCATCACTGAAACCTGGCTATGCGAAGCATCAGGGCCGGCCATTTGCCAGCCCTCTCACCAGGATACACTATCTTCCGCCAGGATAGAACCGCTAACAAGGGAGGGGGTGTCGCACTCATCATTAAAGACGCTCTCAATTCTAGGCATATAAAAACTGAAAATTCGGTAAATGTTGACGCCCTATCAATTAATATCTCCCCTACACCTAATGACACAATAATTCTTCACCTCATCTACAGCCCGCCGGGTCCCCTCCTTGACTTCCAAGATAATCTCTTACACCTTCTAGGGGACAATCTAAAAAACACCACCAGAGCATTGCTCTTAGGAGACTTCAACATGGGATTCAACAATCCTAAAGAAGAAAAAAGGCAAATCATTTGCCAAAGCTCTCCTAGACATCCAAAAAGTTACCAACCCGACCCCCAAAAAAGGTTGCATATTGGATTGGATAGTTGATCACAGCTGCACAGTTGGCATCAGTTCCAATACCCCGCAACCATGGACGGATCACCATCTCATCCACTTCCACCTGCCTCCTAGAGCTACAGTTAAACCCAGTTTACCACTACCAGCAACCATGGCCAGATTCAAACACCTCCTCACCAAAGACAGAATCCTTCCTTACCTAGAAGCCTCTGCACTAAAGCCTCTGTTCTCTAACAACTCCACTGAGCTTGTAAAGCTCTACAACGCCACTTTCAAAGGAGCAATAGATGCTATCGCCCCTACAGAAGAAAAGAGCTAAGACCATTAAGCATGCCAACTCATGGTTCACTCAAGAACTACTTGGTGCCAGATCCCTTAAACGTGCAGCCCTAACCAAGTGGCAATCTTGACCATCTGATGCCACGGAAGAAGCCTACAAAACTATTTCCAAAAAATACAAAAAGGCCGTAGCGGCTGCTAAAGCTTCCTCATACAACCTCAGAATAGACAACGCAAAGTCCCAGTCAAAAGAATTGTTCGCAATCTTCAAGGAATTGGTCATACCAACTAACTCCACACAACAAATAGTGAAAGACAAGGTGTGGTGCACCAACATTCAACATGCCATGTTAGACAAAATAAGCACCCTCCAGAAAAAAATGAAGGGTCACTTCAATGCCTTGCCCAAGGTGACTGCTCCCGACACCAGTACTACAGCCCCTAGGCCAGCACCAGTTGACTCTCAGCTGGAAAATAGCCCAGAGCCCTTTGTCTTCAAAGACATAACCGAATCAGAAGTTCTGCGTATTATGCTACACATCAAACCACCTTATGCAAAGGTGACATCTGTCCAGATAGTCTCTAGCTCCATTCCTCCCAGCACTTATCAATGCCTTGTTTGCCTCAGGTATCCTTCCTCCCCCCTCAAATAATCGTGGGTGCAACCACTACTAAAAAAAAAAAACCCTCGATCCGGACTCCCCCAAAAACTACAGGCCAATCACCACTGTGCCCTTTTTATTACAATTCTAAATAAGGCTGCATAGTTGCAGATCCAGTCTTATCTGGAATCACACAATAGTCTGGGGAAAAGGCATTCGGGCTTCCGTCCACGTCATGGCAGAACCAGCTTCTTGAAACTATGGATAAGGGTTAGCCTGCACTTCTCCTTCTCTTTGACTTGTTGGCCGCCTTCGACCTGGTCGACCACAACATCCTTTATAGACATCTCACAGAGACAGCTCATTTCTCCCAGCAAGCCACAGCTTGGATTACTTCCTTCCTGGATGGTTCAGCCATGAGGATCTTCTCTGACCAGGCCTCGGCTACCCTGTCCCCCATAGACTGCAGAGTCCCACAAGGCTCATGCATTTCCCCTACCCTCTACAAACTCTTCACACTACCCCTGTTTAATGATCTAAATGAGCACGGCATAGAATTCACAAACTATGCCGATCACACAAAAATTCTCCTCCCCCTCTCTGGCTCCTACGAGCAGGACCTTAACGCACTTAAGGAGACCTACACACTCATTCAGGCTTGGAAGGCGGCGAAGGGTTTATGTCTCAATGGGGACAAAACAGAAATCCTCTTGGTAGGTCCCAAGGAAATTTTAAACAAACTGGATAGTCAATACAGCACCTTCAGCATTGAGAATACTGTAATCACGGTCTCTGCTGCAGTTAAAACCCTGGGTTGTACCTTGACTCCACACTATCAATGAATCGCCAAGTCAGCGCAATCGCATCTTCAGCAGCTCTCATTACGAAAATCATTAATGCAGTGAAACCATACCTAGCGGCCAAAAACTGACTTAACATAGCCAGAGCTACCGTGGGTGCTAAATTGGACTACTGTAATGTTTTGCTCCTAGGCACTTCAACCAAAAACCTAAAGAAACTTCAAACCACACAGAATAATGCACTCAGAGCGACCCTAAGTATCCCCACGAGAGAACCTATCTCTCAGCCAGAAGAGAGGCCCACTGGCAACCAGTCAAAGAGTGCATATTGTTTAAGACCCTCACCATCACCCACAGATTCCTCTTTCAATCTGCACCCCTGTATCTTGCAGAACGTATTCACCAGGTGCCCATGAACAGACCTAAACAGTCCCAATACTCACACCAGCTTTCAATCCCAGCCTTCAAAAGGGTCAAAGTCGAAGGTACCAGCTTCTCTGTATTAGCTCCCAAAAATTGGAACACATTACCACTCAAGCTTAGAAACAAAACGTCCTTCACCATGTTAAGAAAGGCTCTGAAAACAAAGGTCTTCAACTAGTCTGATGTGATTATATTCCCCTGTAACCATGGAACTTACCCTCTGTATTACTGTAATTAACCATCTACTGTTTGCTTTGTATTATTGCAATGAACCATGTTCTGCTTTCTTTTCTCAGCCAAGTTAACTGTAACCAAGTGAATCTTCTGTAAAAGTGCCACAATGCCTCAGGGCCGCTGTGTGCTTTATAGATTTAAATAAATAAATAAATTCTACAGGGCATGATATCCCATGGTGCCACAACAGATCCCTGATGAGAATACAGGATTAATTGTTTCACAATGGAAAATGGGACAGGGAATGGTGCAGTGTCGCACAGAGGGGTTAGTGCGATTTTTGAGAAAGGGGTGGTGAGAAAATAAACAACAGCTGCCGGGCAGTGTGGAATGCGCATATACATTCTTCGACTTGGATAGATGAAAGATATCAACCAGTTCATATAAAGCCTCCTACACCATTTTATGTGTGTTTCAAAGCAGCGGGGACAACCGTACTGGGGGTGAACACTGGCTGTGGGAAGACGATGAGTATCCTGGCACTGCAGAAGGGGACAGCGGCAGTGATGGATCATTGGTGGGCCTGTTGGTCAAAATCATATGCCCAATTTCCTCCTGACTGAGGAGAAGTGTGTTCCCTTGTCACCCTCCACAGCCCTGCTTTAATCGTGCCTCGAGCAGATCTGTTATCATTCAACGACTTCTCTGCATTTCGGCAAAGAAAGATAGTGAGAGAGCAAAAGGCACAGGGAGGACAGGAGAGAAAGATGACCAGAAGGAAAAGAAGCAGCAACTACGTATCAAAAGAATTCCACATCACTTCAGGTTATTCAGCAGAAGAATCTGTCTTTTTTACCTCACAGATACTTCCTACAGTGCAAACAGCCACTAATGTCCTCATTGCTCGTGGAAGCAAGTGGAAAGTAGCTTATGCATAGTGCTCCCTCGAGTACCCTCCTTCCTCCCACCATCTGAGCAGATTGACATCATAAAGGTAAGCTGAGTGGGGCTTAGAATATGCAGGGTACTTGTGCAATATTTATTCATCACGTTGCACAATTATTCTGAAAAATCAATCCAGTTGAAGTGCAATCGGATGCGCTGCAAAGCGCTTCCTCTTTGGGGGGATCTGGGTTTGTTTTGCATCAAGCAGGGGGCTCAATTGACTTTCTACAAATATATTGGGTGCTTTTGTGCATTCTTAACGAAGGTGGCACCTATCTATGCCAGAGGAACCTTCCACTTAGTTGCAGTCTGCCCCTCTTCACTTGGCTGCCTCTTTCACTTAAGCCAATCGGGGGCACCTGCAGGTGGAAGCGGATGCGCTGCAAAGCGTTTCCTCTTTGGGGGCATCTGGGTTTGTTTTGCATCGTGCAGGGGGCTCAATCAACTGTCTACAATTATATGGTGTGCTTGTGTGCACTCTTCAAGATGGCGGCACATATGTAGGCCAGAGGCGCATTCCACTTCATGCAGCATGACCCTCTTCAATTGGCTGCCTCTTTCACTTAATCCAATCAGGGGTACCGTCAGGCAAAAGCCAGCCCCCTCCATACAAGGCCCTCATCTAAGGCCCTGTCTGTGCCTGTTGGGCTGAGGAGGGCACTGAGGGCATCAGATTTGCTGCTCATATTATGAGCCGTCCTCCTGAATTATTACTGGACTGCCCCCTATGTCACCGGATACCAGTCTATCCACGATCCCTGCAGACAAGAAAGTGAGTTTGGCTGACCTTCAACAATAACTCTCCTGAAGCGTCTACTGTGCCTTTCACCTCTTCCATTGCCACCTCAATTAACTTCTTTTCTTTCTCTGCAGTTGCGACTCCCATTAGTGTTCAGGGTTATGTGCACCATCTGCTTTGCATTGTTTGGCTGCCTTCATTCAAATTCAAATTTAGCTATGTTTAGCATTAGATCTGTGCACCATCTGCTTTTCATTGTTTGGCTGCCTTCATTTAAAATCAAATTTAGCTGTGTTTAGCATTAAATCTGTTCACCATCTGCTTTGCCTGTTTAGTTTTACATCAGAATAAAATTGCATTGTTTTTGCTGCCGTTTTCAAAATCGAATTTATATGTGTATAGTTCACACATTTCTGTACCACTTATCTGATGTAATTCTATTCCTTCTGGTTTGCACTTATTCTTTTCTGACTTCATCGACTGGGCCTCCTGGTGAGTTTAGCTAGAACTGTGATGTGCAGCCACTCCTGCTTCATTCCTTGTCTAAACCTCAGCTGACCTATGGCTCTCTCCATTTCTCTTATATTCTGCTACACCGTTACCTATCCCCCCTCTCTCTCAAAGTCTGCTAGGAAAAAGCAAAACTTGAGTGCAAAACCTGGACTTCCCATTGCAGACACCTATGTTAGTGCTTCCTCTAAAGAGGTGTTCTCTGATATCCTCTTCTATGTCCCGTCTCCAGATCTATGGACCGATCCCACATCTGATCTCTACCCTCTCTCCATCCACATGCTCTTCCATTAATGGTGGCACCAAGTGGGAAGTCCTCTTGCCCGGTTTCTCATCCTCACGTTGCTTTGTTAATGTCTATCACACTGGCACCACTCTGGTTCAGGGTCCACAACCCAACCTCCTTCTTTTTGACCAGATCATGCCTTCTCTCATTAATGTACTTCCTTCTCCTCCATCTCCCCCATCGGCTCTTTCCGTCCCTCTTCTGACAGGTGTACCACACCCCTGTACTCCACCTCAGAAAACTTTCAAAGGTACAGACCTGCTCCACCTGGCAACTCTTAATGCCCGCTTGGCCAATAAACACTCACCTGACATCTGTCTCTTTCTTGAAGACATTGACGTTGACATTCTCACTCCTACTGATGCTTGGTTCAATGCCAGCTCAGTCACTAACTGTGACTCCCTCCTCGCTTACGGCTTCAAGATCATCTTCAAGCCTCGTCCTCACTGCACCGGTGGGGGGGGTTGCCTTAATCTTCCCCGAGTGGGTTCCTGCTTCCATCTTACTTACCCAGTCCTATTCTTCCTTTGAAAGCCTGGTTTGCAAGTTGGTCATCTCTCCCATCTCCACCCTGACCATTGCTACCATTTACCAGCCTCCAGGTGCCATCACCCTGTTCCTCTCTGAATGGGCTATTTTCTGTTCTTCCTTACTTTCATCCTCTAACCTCTTCCTCCTGGGTAACTTCAACATTCAACTGGACTCCCCTGGCTCTGCGTCCATTCTTTTCACTGACCTCTGCACCTCGCTTTCACTCTCCATTTTCCCTTCTGGGCCAACCTACTCATCTGGACACACTCTGAATGCCCTCATACACTCTGACCTTTCTTTCTCCCCCCCATTAGTCACCCCTCTCTCCTGGACAGACCATTCTCTCCTCTCCACCCACCTAAGTCCCTTTGGCCCCCTGACTGCCCCCTCTAAGGTCCCACCAACCTCATTCGGTAACATCCGCCCAATGAAACAAGTGACTGCGGCTGCCTTCGCCTCCACCTTCACCCTCTCTGACCCCCCACCTTTGACTCTACCTCTGACTCTGCCCTCAGCCACCTCCACCTGTCCATCACCAACACTCTTGACATTCTTACCCCTCCGCCTGAAACCTGCCTCTAAGCATAGCACCTGGTATGACACTGAACTTGCAGCCCGGAAACAAAAGTGAAGGGCGGCAGAAGGAAAGTGGCTATCCTCAGGGTTATCCTCTTACAAACTGGCCTGCCGCCTGCTCCAAAGGCAATGCAGACTCGCCATCCATGCAAAGAAAAGAGCCTACATAAAGGCACAGGTCTCCAGTGCTTCTAACAGCATGGCTGAACTTTTCAAGATCTGCAGGGAACTAGCCAACCCTTCTGCAGTCTCCTCCTCCCCTTCCCCTTCCCAGGCCCTCTGCAATGCACTGACCTTAAACTTTGCCACCAAAACTCAGGACATCCTGACCACCCTGTCTACACTCCCTCAAAACCCATCCAATACACCCTCACCTCCATTCACCCTACCTCCTCCTTCCTCCTTCTCCTACTTTTCCCCGTCACACCTGAAGAAGTTTCCAGAGTTGTCTGCTCCATGAAGGTCTGTTCTAAACAGGTCTCCCCTTACTGATCCAGTATCATCAAGGATAACATCAGCTCTCTTGCCCCTGCACTCGCTGATTTCTGCAATCATTCTTTTGCCACTGGATCTTTCCTCTTCCCCCTTAAGCACTCCCTTGTGTGCCCACTCCTGAAAACAAAAACATCTTCAGACTGTACCTGCCCTGCCAGCTAGCACCCAATTTCCATTACCCCCTTCCTGGGGAAGCTGCTTGAGAAGCTGTCTTTGCCTGAACTCAACTCACACACTGAACTTGTTAGTGGTCTCCACAACCATCAATCTGTATTCCGAGCCTCCAGAGGCACGGCAACTGCTAGTATGATCACCAGTGAAGATCAGCTGGCATCTCTGGACTCCAACTCCCCAGATGTCCTTATCCTACTCAATCTCTCCTCTGCCTTTGACAGAGTCAACCATTCCATCCTAATACAAAGGCTCCACAATACCCTTGGTATCTCAGAACGGGCACTGGGCAGGATGACCTCTTTCATCACTAACCGCTCTTCTCACGTCATCCTGGGCACCTTCTCCTCTCCTCCCTCTCCACCTGTAGTGACACCCAGGGCTCTATACACTCCCCCTGGCTCTTTTACATCTACTCTGCTCTCCTTGCATGCCTCATCTCCTCCTTCTCCTATAACTTCCAGCGTTACGCAGGCGACACACAGCTCTTTTTCAAACTCTCTGCTGACCCTATATCATCCCTGACTGCCTATCTGCATCCAGTCCTGGTGCACCTCCAACGTTCTCTACCTCAACACAGGTAAAACTGAGATCCTTCCTATTGGGACCCCTGCTCCCTCCTTCTTCCTCTCACTCTGGTCTTCCTCCTTGGGCTCTCCCCCTGCACTTTCAACTGAAGCCAGAAACTTTGAAGTTATCTTTGACTCTGCTCTCTCCTTCCTCCCTCACACTCAGGACATTGCCAAGAAGTCCCACTTTGAGATCTTCCTTCTCAAAGGAATATTATCTTTTCTCACTTTCCCTCAGAGGCTCAATGTGACCCAAGCCCTGGTTTTCTCTAGGCTTGACTAGTGCAATAGAGTCCCCCTGAATCTTCCATCGTCCTTCTGCAACCCCTCCAGCTAATAAAGAATAGCACATCAAGACTTATCCCTGGCCTTAAGCCCAGGGACCACATCTCTCGTGCATTAAAAAGTTTTCACTGGCTCCTGCTTGCTGAACAAATTAAATTTGAATCCCTCTGCATCATCCAAAAGGCTGTCGGGACCCGGGGGCCACACTATCTCAACTTTATCACACTAAATGCTCTCACTCTAGACCACTACGTTCCTCTGGAACCAACTTTTAGTGTGTAATGCGTTTTCCTCAACAGAGAGTAGGTGGTCATTTACTTTCCCCAGCGGGCTCCTTCCTATGGAAATGCCTCCTTGAGCAGGATCTTCTCAAATTCCGGAAGCTCCTTAAGATTTTCCTCTTTTCCTCATCCTGCCCTTCTTCTCTCCTCTGCTAATCCCACAGTTGCTGTGATAGGTGTCCTGGGCCCTTATGCATCCTTGGGGCCCTGACCTCCCACACCAATTGTCCCAGCTCCTGTCTATCCACAGCACTTGCATCTGCAAACCCTCCACCATGGAGGTTCGCACTTACACCTCAAGCAGCCCCAGTTCGTGTAGCACAGAACATTCCTAGCACTTAATCTGTGGCTCACCCATGAGCTCAGACTCCCCAGCACTTACGCCCTCTTCCCTCTTCCTTGCTGCATTTTCACTGTTTGTCCCTTCTACCCCACCGACCTGTTCTTTAATATTGTGTTTTTAATTTATTTCCCACCCTTGCTCCCTCCATGCCCTGTGGGTGCTTTGAAACAGTATTTTCTTATTGTATAATCACCTAACAAGCAAACAATAAATAAATAAATACATAAATTACAAGTGGCTACAGGTCACCAGGTACAAGGTGCTACAGCTGGCAAATGCAACCGAGAAAGGATTTAATGCATTGAGGGAGAAACTCTGTGCTCTACACTTCGTAGCACTTCAAACGTGCTTTGTTTTGGACATGATGACAGCCATGGAGGGCAAGGTCTGCCACAAAATAGGAAGCCGTTGCTGCACAGCAATACCAGCACTGATGGAGGCTGTCAAAGAGATACACACCCTACACATAAGAATTACCAAATAGACCCCAAGTCACTAAAGAGACACATGATACACATCAGACAGTTGGCTGAACTCAATGTTTGCCGGGGTAGCCGGGTGGTTGGCCATAATAATCAAGATAACTGTCCTCATGCTTGTCTTGATGATCAGTGCCTTCTGTGCAGAAGAATTGATTCTAAAAAACTTCAATTGCAGCAGGAAAAAGGTGTGGCATATTATGTCCGCTATTGATGGGGGGAACGAAGGGAGCAAACACGATGCCCAGCACCCTGGAATGAATGATGGAACAGATGATGTAGAGGTGGTCTTTGTTGCAGTGCCACTACTGAATGCAGAAGATTATGATGCCTTTTGGGTAGCATCCTCCTTAGATGGGCGGGACTGAATTGCAAAGGATTCCACCTTTGAGGAAGATGCAGAGAAAGGAGGGGACATGGATAGGGTAACAAGGCTATGGGTGCCCAAAACAGTGAGCAAAGACATGGTGGGCAAACAATTGTTGCTCGATAGATGGGGCGCATGTAGCAAAGGTGCTAATACAGCGCTGTAAAGGGGGCAAACCTACCAGTTTGGTGAATAATTGGACCAGGAGTGGGAAACTCACACATGGGACAGAATATAATTGATGGCTGTAATAAAGGTACCCCCAGAAGTGCCTTGGAAAGTGCCTGTCGTGTCTGTAGTGAGTCCCTGCCAGTGACGCTACATTGCATTTACTTTCCTAACATGCACTTATGTTTTGCCTGAGTCCGCCCCTTCTATCCAGGTCACCTCCTATAAAAGGCACGGGGACACGCCCCTGCGCTAGCACCCCAAAAGTGCCTTGGAAAGTGCCTGTCGAGCCTGTCATGAGCCTGATGTGAGTCCCTGCCAGCTGCGCTATGTTGCATTTACTTTCATAACACTGTGTGTCAAACTTGATGGACTTGGCCTTTTTACTGCTATAAGCATTGTTGGGTGGACTTACTGGACTTTTGCAATATTACAAGATATTTATTTTATCTTTTTGTTTTGCAGCACTTGTGTTTTGCCTGAGTCTGCCCCTTCTATCCAGGTCACTTCCTATAAACGGCATGGGCACGTGCCCCTGCGCGCACCCCCGGAAGTGCCTTGGAAAGTGTCGAGCTTGTTTGGCTCTGGGCGTCTCGGTATCTGATACCCTATTCTTAACTGTAATAATTTACCATGTATTACATTATTGCTGCATTTTTGCCTGCCCTAGCTTTAGCGAGCAACTTGAAGATAGACCTTTGTACCTATCCTTTATGCCACAGTTTGCTAAGTGGCGTATACTTAGGTGCACAAAGTGCTCTGCGCTTTACAATTAGTAAGGCCATTTAACCTATTCATGTACTTGGACCAGTGTATTTTGCATTGATTCTGCTATTTATACGGCATACTTAACACGCGTTAATGCTCTCATCCATTATACGCCTGTGTGTTATAGCTTACTCAGCCGTCCCAAATATAATGCTCGTTTTGCACTGGTAACATCGTCTTTATACTGCTAGAAAGTATACATGTGTTTACAGCTTATACTGAGCATTGGGGGTCCTCGTAGTGTGTGACTTGTTCCGGGTTGTATGTCCTGTTTTCTATTGTATGACACTTTGTAACACACTGTCACCTTGTCTATTATAGAGTGCCCAATCTAAGGCACCCGATGCGTTGTGTTTTAACTTTAAAAACTCTGCTTCTATTATTATATAACTGAGGAACTACAGTGTTGTAATTCCAATAGGGAACGAAGTTTGAGGAGTGGCAAATGACTAAAAGAGCCTACCTCAAAAGTCCCCCCCTCCCCATTCAACTCAAATTGCAAATCCTATGATGGAGAATAGCTCACAAGAGCCCTCCTATATAGGTATTTCCAAAAGGTGCCGTTATTCTAGACACCTTATCCACTGTGCCTCACAGCTCCTCACCAAAACAGATAGAAACACTGGCACATATTGCTGTTCTTGTAGAAAAAGATACGTGTACGTTCTCCTTGAAAGAAGTCAACGATGCTCAACACACGATGTTGGACACCCTTCACACCGCTTGCATTAATAATAATTCCCAGTTATGTCACCTTGAGGAATGATTTCATGAATCCATAGCGGATAACTCGATGCTCGCTCCAGTAGTCATGGCAGAAGTAAACAAGTGAGTTTGCTTGTCTCTTGGTCCCTCAACTCCTGTTTACAGATCTTCTGTGCAACTAGAACAAGTGCATTTCCATCATTCAAATAGCCCCTATACCAATGGGCACTCTACATCCACATGTGTCTCCCCAACCAAAGACTTTAAAAATGTTGATGTGGTGGCAAGCTCTATATCATTTACCGACTTAACAAGCAAGTCTAATTGCGAACATCTTTATGATTTTGATCCCCTGAATAGTAACAAAATGGATTCTGCTAAGGATGTGCCTTTTCATATCTCTCAGGCACAGGACAATTCCTATCCTTCTGAGGAGCCATTGCTTGAGATAAACGATCACAATCTTCAAACCTTTCCTCTCCTGACGCGAATCCTAAACCTTTTGGATAAGGGTCATAACTTCACCCAATACGCTATCAGAGATATGAAAGGGTCAATTGCAGATATGCTTGCTAAATTAAATAAAATAGAAGGGTTTACCTTAGCTCACAAATCTTTCTCTTAACCTCAAGCTGCTCATGTATTGAATCCTTCTTTGGTTCAGAATACTATCCCTGCTTCCTTGTCTAATGCTGGTACCTAAACCAATCAATCCACACAAACGTATGTTTCAGTTGGCACTGTTACTGGACAATCTAGATCTTACACCGAGGCTCTTAAAGGGCAACAATCTTATCACCCATCTTTAGAGAAGATCCAACATATAGATCTAATTGAAATAGCAAAGCTACAACATGATAAAATTCTTCAAATTTAACAACTTCTGATTAAGGATAATTTAGTTCCTGAGGCCGTTACAGTCCCGGCGCATGATCAAACTGTCACAGGTGCCTCTGATAATCCCTTTCAAGAGATGCCAGATAGTCATTTGGTGCTAACTGTAATTTTTGAGCAAAAATCCAACTGTCAAGAAGTTCTCGGAGACAATGACAATTCTTGTCATTCTAAGCAGTTTATGTCCCGAAAGGCAAAAAGACTGCAACTTAGAGCCCAAAAAAGAAGACAGGCTGCTATACAATCACAAAATAATAACAGCCCAAACGAGTCTTCAAATAATAAAATAAAAAATAACTCTATTAGCAAGTCTAAAGTGCTGACATCTTGTGTCAAAAAACAATGCAGCATCTGCTTGAATGACCCTGCCTTGGATTTAAATCAGCTTGAAGATGAGAGCAAGGCTCTCTTACAGGTTAGCTCTTTGAATCCACTATTTCTGATGTAGTCTGTAATCAGCAACAATCCATTGATTGTTTAATTTCTCACCCAGTAGCCTTCAAACAGACTCAGTTATCAAATATTTATCAAATAGCAAAAAACAAACAAAAAACAAAAAGTTGTGAGGCATGTCCCTGGCTCAGTAAACTCTGTCTTACTTCCTGAATCGGTAAAAACTGCGGCTGTAGATATGTCATGTGGTACTGACATTCAGTCCGCGGACCTAATTGAAAATGCAAAGGGCTTAACTTCCTTATCCTTAAATGACATATGGATTCCTGTTGTTAGCCCGGACACAACATTAGTATCTTCTTCAAAAGTAGTGACAAACCTTGGTACGCAGTAGTGGCCACTAATTCTCTGCCACTTCTCTCACTAACTCCGGTAGAACCTTTATCGTTGGGAAAACATCCCTCTACCCTCCCAGTCCAAGAGCTTACTATTCTAGACGTGCCACATGACATGAAACTTATCATTGGCTGGTCAAGCGATGTGGCTCTTAATGGTCATAATAGAATTAATCGATCGCAGCTCCTTAAAGTTTTCCAACAAATTCCTCTTCTTTATAGCCTTAATTCACTTGATTCTGAATGGATAAAACTTTGATTGCATAATGACCATTGTATGTTATGTAAAGTTAAATCTCAAAACATTTCTAAAATGATTTGGGATCAGAGGCCAAACTTAGCCCTGTTTGGGTGTGATTTATACACTTTTACTAACATTCAAGACTCCTCTTTTTTTGTGGAATATCATCCAGTTACAACTCAAGGCAATGGCACTCTGGGCCAGGCAGGGGCTTCTTCCTCAGCCCTAAGCCATGAAATGCTAAGCCACCTTGCTTTATTTGCAACTGCCATAAAGGGTCTAGCATGGCTTGAACCTTACATGAAATCTGTAACTAGTAATGCTCAAAATTTAGTTCAATCATAACATACATCTTTCTCGTTAATATCTTGGAACTGTTGTGGGTTCCAAAATCTCCTGATGTGGCATGTGTACCTCTATTCTTCTAACATGCCTTGTATTGTCTTAGTATAAGAAACTATGGGCCTCATTACGAGTCACCCGGTCTGGAAATAACAGTGGCAGTAAACCCGCCGCCACCGTTGTTTCCTGACCTGATTATCTCAAGTTGTGCAGGTGGGAGGTGTCATTCCCGCCAGGTCTGACCTGCCGGTTTAACACCACCCGCCTGCAGGAGGACGTGCAAACACCAGCACCATCATGAGATGGTGCCGGTGTTTCCACTTCACCATTCCCATGGAGTCCTGTCGGACTCCATGGAAATGGGGATTTACCGAATTTCGCCTCCGGATCTGCCGGGTCACCAGGGTTGTAATGCCCCGGTGATTCTGGGAATCACAGAGGCGGAATGGTTATATGAGTCTGGCGGTAATCTGTCGGTTTTTCCGGCTCGGTTACCGCCGGACTCGTAATGAGGCCCTATGTCTCTCCAAAATATTAACATAGATGGGTTCACATCTTTTACCTATCATGCTAAACATGGTCCCCGTGGACGACCTTCGGGGGGACTTGCTATCTTGATTCACAACAGCCGAAGGCTATCCTCTTTTTTGCTTTATTCAACTGAGAAATTCTTGGTCATTGAGGCACACTAGTAAGGATCCATAACTTTGTTTAATAATCATTTCACTTTATTGGAATCCTAATTCAACTCCTCAGTCATCTACTCTTGCAAAGTTAAACACAATACTACAAGAATCCTTTGTCCGTAATCCTGATTACAAGCTCATTATGGGTGGAGACTTTAATTCCACTCTTGTGGGTCATGATGTGCCTCATATGTCCTTGAATAAGTCTTCCTATAGCTCATTGTCCCAAACGAGAGGCACCAACTGACTACAACTTTTCGAAGCATGGAATATTCATATCATCCCAAGAGCTGCAAACCAAGTGGAATTCCCTTGGAGGTGAGGGTCTTCTAGCTCTTCTATAGACTGCATTGGGGTTTCTTGTAATCTTATTGGTGTTAGCTTGCCGGTTTGCATTGTTGACTTAGGTCTAGGTGACCATATGCTTCTTAGATCCACTATTAACATACCTGTTAAGCTTTTTCAACAACTTCCTGTCCGGACTATAGTTGAACTGCCTCAAAATACTTTATCAATACGTTGGCACCCTGAGCTCTGAAGGCAGTTATCTGCCTTGGTTAGTCGTGACCTTTGGGTTATCCAAGATGCTCGAAACATAGGACTGTCTACCCAATGTGTAGAAGACTGGAACACGCGGATGACACAGTTCCATCTGCAGAATTTATCCACCAAACAACTTACGACCATTACTAATGTACATCCCACTAAATTTAATAAGGAAATTGCCATTCTAAAAACCTCGAAAAAAAGCAATTAAGATTGCTTAATAAGATATTCGGAATTCCCCTTTCTTACATGACTGCTAAAAATCATGCACTGTCGAATATAAAAATCAAATAAAAGGGATAAAGTTTGCACAGCATTTGGCAGACAATGAAAATATGATCAAGCATCTTTGTAAACGCAATGTCCGAAATATTTGGTCAACTATGAGAAACCCGATTTGTACTTCTACTTCATTCTTCCACTCCTCAAGATCAGGAGACGTTTGGTCTGAATATATTAAAAATAAGTGCTCCTTACTAAGGGTTATCTCCCTGCTGACATGTGGAGTAGTTTGCACGTCCTCCAAAGGGTACCGAACACCCTGCACAGAGGAGAAGAAATTTACTGAGCATTAGAAATGACTTCATATATTATTGACCTGTATCCTTGTCACCAGAAATTAGTTCATATGTTGTTGAACCCCAGAGCCCAGGCACGCAAAGATATGCAATAGTGAAAATCTATGACTATATACCTCATCATGAATGTCCATTGAACCACTCACTTCTCTGCGACCCCAGTCCCTGAGGTAGCCATGCACAATTGGGTGTCTGAGAATACTGCATAGGGCAGAATTCGAATGCGTTTCTGTAACAATGTGGCTTTACAATAAAGCCTAGCGCTTACTTTTAATGGATGCCCCTGTAATCACGTAACTTTATGATAAACCCTAGCCATAACTGTTAATGACTCTAAAATTCCTAAACCCAGAAACTCAGGGTTTTCACCGGATGATAGCACTTTTCCCTGTGTTAGCCATTTTGTGTTCTCCTAACATATATAAACTAGTCAGATTGCACTCTTTTCTGTGCACCACTCTAATTATGCCCTTGCATCTTGAATGACCTCACTCCACTTCTGAGAGCTAGTCCTGATTCAGGGATCACCACTACCAATATGTGAGCAGAGGCAGCAGACGCCGCCATTTTGTCTGCTTCAGGAACCAATGCTCTAGTTATCTTTATAGGTGAGGAGGTCGAACAATTCCGACTTAAAAATGTGGAAGTCACTGAATGTTTTTCGAAGTTAAAGTACATTCATGTTTACAACTGCAGAAGTAAACGACTTACATAACATACAAAGTTTAAAAGAGTAGTAAAAATGTCTTCTGTTTTGCTTGACTTAGAATAAAGAGAATACCAAGAAACAACAGGATTTACCTACATTGAGATTTTTACAATACAATTTAAATTAAAACAAATTATGGCTATTATTGCCGAAATAAAGATTTGTGGTGATGATGAATTAAGACAATTTAAATGAATTACATATAGCTTGCATGTTTACAAAATTTTACCTCTCCTTCTCGAATATGTATATCCCTATGCTTTCCATTTTCAATTATCTTCAGGCACATATCCCCATCCAGTTGGAAAAATACCTGTGAAAATTGGCCATATTGGATTAAGCAAAAAGCAAAAATCAAAAAGCTTTGTTGTATCTGCAAGCTATATTTCCACTGCTGAATGTTCATTGTATTTACCTACAGCCTTGCCTGTCTCTCCTCTCAAGAGTGCGAGCAGAAGAATCTCAATAGTCCTGGTCTATTGAAGTTCTAATACACGCACTCACAATTTCCTCCTGTTTTCTGATAGTTTAATATTACAAAAGCACTTGTTCACAAATTCTTCCATCAAAAACTCTTTTAACATTTCGATATAGTTATTTCAATTAGATTGCAGCTGGATCTGTTTTCGGGGCATTCATTAAACAGGATTTGTCGAATGGAGAGTGCAGCTAACTATGTAATGATTCTGTCTTATTTGCAGAGTTAATGTTTGTTTTGCTCTATGCCTTTTCTCCTCGGGTAAACATATTATTAGCAAACATTTTTGTAATAATGAATTTCACAGCATTTGCCAATATTATCCACTGTTTTGTAATCCCATTTCGCTGCAGGATTCAGAATTATTTCCACCACTCTAAACAGTCCTTGTAAAAGTACATGTATACATATAGATGTTTGATGAGTTTATTCTGTGGATAAAATTGGTCATAACGTAGAAAAAATGGATGAAGCATACTTTCAATTTGCATTTCATAAGCGTTCATGCTGGTTAAACCTGTTAACTTAATTGTGCAGATATGTTTAATCTATTGTACTAAGTAGGATAATAGTTCTAAAGTCTCAGTGATCAAGCTAAGCATACCAACACTTTTTTCATAGGCATGTTTGACATAATCATAGCAAGCTATGCCATTTTAGCAAACATGTTATGACTGCCACATTGTTTCACTACCAAATGCGAAAATGTTACATAGTCATAATACACTCTTTTGCCCACTCCTACCTGCGTAAGAACAAACAGTGGCAGAACGACAAGTAGCACTGCAACATAACGAGCATCAGATAAATGTTTGCCACGCTGGAGGTCAGTTTCAACTGTGTGGTGCACATGAACAGCACATACAAAATATGCATACATCTCTTTATGCAGGTTTATTACGCAGCAATCTTGCCATATACCGTTCACAGATATAAGGCCCGATTCATGGAAATGTGCGCAAGAAATCCCACGCACGGAGAAGGACACTGCGCGAGCCTGCACGCAAAAGGAAAAACGCACGTTCCCCATATTTATGGAATTAACAGCACAAAGTACCCGTATTCGCAAGATGCCCCGGAACGCCACCGCCACATCCCCACGCAAAGCAAAAACAGCCAGAACAGCTACCTTTGCTTGTTCCGCCAGGCACAAATACACACACCCTTCAAATAGTGCGTGGAGTCCCCCACAAGCAGGCCTGCATCTTGCGAACTCCATAACTTTTGCCAGCACCCCGACAACATGCGTATAAAACATTGTAACTCAGTAATTACTTGGGAAATCTGAGTGTGAACCCCCGTAAACTGTTTCTGCAGCCCACTAAACTGCATATGCACACCCCTAAGTTAGATCAGAACCCCAGTTGTGTACATGCACCCCTATATCTGACATGCAACCCCACTTCCGTGCTGCGATTCCTAAGCGCAAGTGTACTTACGCCTGCCTTCGTGTGACAGATGGTATGAGGGACCTCCATGTCCATTTCCCGTCCAAGAGATTGCACGATCAAATCCATGAATACGTCTTGTGCCGCGTAATTGTGGGCTGTGAGGGACTGCCTGCAGGCCATTTGTCGGAACGTCCACTTTTTCGCAAAGGTGCCCCCTTCCCATCCCACTGCGCAAGCCATGCCCTCGCTCTGCGTGGTGTCTTGCGCAAAGCGCTTGACGACTCGCAGAGATGTGCCGAGCCGGCGCAAACTCCACACATGTCCAGGAGAAGTCCTGCGCATTCGATTCCATGAATCGCCGAACGTGGACTTGCGCGCGGTTTGGCGCGCAAGTCCACGATATTCCCAGCAAATAATTCCATGAACCGGGCCCATAGCAGGCAGCATTTATAATTAATTTTCGTAGTGGGTGTACATCAAACAAGGAAACCCTGGATCTGCCCAGACTTCCATGTTGGATTTAAACATATAGTAAAAAAAGAAAAAATGTCAGATGGCATCTTTCAGGGAAGAGTAATCGTAACCAAAATTCCTCCCGCTCTGTCTTTTCAGGTATACTGGTGAAAGAGACCTATCCCCCTGATATGTGCCCTTCGATGAAGGTCACTCACCAGCTCTTTTTTCCTTCCAATGCCTACTATAATATCTTCATAAAGAAAATTAAGAAAAATATTGATATTGATTTCCTACATTTGCTAATGGGAAGAAAACTCATGTGGACGATGGATGGAACATTTTGAAAAGAAAGGACACATATTCATAAAATAAGATGCACAAGGCTAAAAACAAACTTTAATAATACATTGAATTGCTGTTTCAGGAATATTGCCAAAAACAATTCTAAAATTATTATTTCATACGGCTAAATCAGCCGACTATTCTACACAGAACAAATATCCCTAAATTATCAGAAGAGGATTGAAAAATATTGTAGAATCCAACTTAGGTGCAAGAAAACCTGATTTTCAAAATGGGTCTGAAAACTAAGGAACTTTCCAGTTGTAGATGACCTTTCAAATATTTTGTATAATATCTTTAGAAATGAAATATGTAAAACACCAATGGAGGGAGCGATACAGAACATCTGGATAGCATGTTTTGTATAAGTGAAAAGCACATATGTCATATTGTTTGCAAGATCTAAATACCACCTTTTAGCAGCATGATTAGCACACCAGCCCTTGCAAAGTGCCGAGACGTGTTTAGAACCTCATTGGTCACTGCATGCAAACACATGAATAGTTGCTGGAGCATATTGAAATGTATATTGGATTTACAGTTGTACAATCGGAAAGCCCTATTTGCAATCAGAATTGAATTCAGAAATTTACATTTCAGAATATTGTCGGCTCTAAGCTCAGACAGAGCGAGAACGAGGCTAAGCTGGCATAAGTCAAAAACTGTGCAAACTGTGGAGAGTGCGATAAGCCAAAGACAATGGGCCTCATTACGATCCTGCCGGTCCGGAAGCAACGGTGGAGGTAAAACCGCAGCCACTGTTGTTTCCAGACCGGCTGATTCAGAGTCCTGCAGGCCGGTGGTGTCACTCCCACCAGGTCTGACCTGGCGGGATTAACACCACCCGCCTGCAGGCAGACACGGAAACACCGGCTCTGTCACAGACGGAACCGGTGTTTCCATGGCCCCCATCCCCATGGAGTCCTATGGGGATTTACAGAATTCCGCCTCCGGAATTACCAGGTCACCGGGGTTGTAATGCCCCAGTGATTCCAGAAATCACAGAGGCGGAATGGTATTATGGGTCCGGCAGCAGCCTGCTGGTTTTTCCAGCACCGCTACCGCCGGACTCGTAATGAGGCCCAATGACTGCTGTGAGAAATTTAGCATTATGTATTTTAATTAGATAAGATGGCTGGATGCCGTTAAGGGCACCCGCCAGAATCACCCTATGCTAGAATAGAATAGGAGAGTTGCAGCAGTGTTGGATGCAGCCTCACTGTGTTTGGTCTCTTACGTCTAAGAGGCGTGGCTTGACACAGTGCACAGGAGCGTCGAGAGGTACTTTCCTTTTTCAGAGTTGAGCATTGGTCCAGGTGAAGCACCAATGACATGGCCAGTGATGGTGGAAGCCTGCCAGCAGCAGTGTCTGCTGACCGTAAGTGCTCCACGACCATGGCTAAGGACGATGGTTTATGCTCCACTATCACAGAGCTTGTAGTGTGGAGCATGGGCACCGGATAGCACTGTGTGCTGTGTACTGTGTGGGTGCTGCTCCAGGAGCAAGTTAGAAGTCTGGAGGTGAGCGCTGTTGTGGATCATTTCAGGGGCTCTCTCTAGACGGCCCTGGAGGCTATTGCTATTGTCTGCTATGCTAATATCACTCAAATTGCTCACTGTCAGCTGTGATTTGCAGTGGGAAAAGAAGTGTCTCAATGAGCTATCTCATCAGTTAAGAGACTGTGGGCCTCATTACACAGATGGCGGTAAGGATTTACCGGTACCGGTAAAATACTGGTACCGGTAAATCCTTACCGCCTTACTACGAGGTCCCTTTGCGGGTTGGGGGATTTAACGGCTGCTTTTTGCAGGCGTTAAAATCCAACCCGCTAAGGGACCTCGGAGCTAATTACGGCACCGCAAAATTGCGGTGCCATAATTAGCGCCTTCCCCATTCCCATAGAGCCCTATGGGGCAGAAATGGGAATGGGGAAGGGCAATGGCGGAAAGGGGATTTACCGCCCCTCCAACCTTGGAATGGGGTGGTAAATCCCCTTTCCGCCAAGGCAGTGCCGGTATCGCCATGGCTCACCGCCTACCTGATAATGAGGGCCTATGGGCCTCATTATGACCCAGGCGTTAAGGGAGAACCGGTACCGGTAAGGGCACTGGTGCGGTAATCCCTTACCGCCCTATTCTGAGGTCCCTTTGCGGGTCCTCCCTTAGCCTGGTTTTACCAGGCGTTAAGGACAGGACCCACAAAGGGACATTGGAGGTAATAACGGTACCGCAATTTGCGGTACCGTTATTACCGCCTTCCCCATTCCCATTGAGCCCTATGGGGGCAAAAATGGGAATGGGGAAGGGCCATGGTGAATGGGGAATTACTGCCCCCACCAACCTCGGAATGGGGCGGTAATTGCTCCATTCACCATGGCGCAATCGGTAAGGTTCCGGCGGCAACCATGGTGCTAATAGCGCCATGGTTACCGCCTAGGTCGTAATGAGGCCCTGTATCTTTGTATTGCGGAAGTGGCAGCAGAAGTGGTCTGCCGTGGTCCGCTGTGGATGAGGGGGAGCAGCGGGAGCAAAAGGCAACAGACTGAAGGTTTCATATTGCGCATTTAAAGTGCTAAAACATTAAGGACATTGGCGGGAACTGCCAATCCAACTCAATTGCACGTGAGTGCATGGCAAAACCCTGATAAAGACATAATTGGTGCTGCAATTGAAAAAGTGTGGAATCCAAAAGTCATTTGTGTTTACACATGCGTGCTCTGGTTTAAATGAGCACTTATTCCTTACGAAGCAAAGCGATGGTTCAGCATCGCAGAGGCATTTGAAAGCAGCTTACATGCAGCGTGCAGGAGAAAAAGTGGGTTGTACCTCAGTGAATGCAAATATGCCTGTAAAGGAAGTTCATCTTTCCCCAATGGTACTCCTCCCCTTCATTGACGGATATTTCAATTCTAAATGCTGTGGCTAAAACCCTGGTCCATCATTCTCAGGACTCAGAAGAGATTAGTGAAGAAGCACTTATGACTGGTTTACAAGAACACATATTTTCATTTTGTTCTGAGCCATGTGTCATTCCAGACACAAATCTTTAAACATGTCCCGATCTCCATCTTTGTTCGTGGCAGATTCACTGAAATCTCTCTCTCGTAGCGAGCATCCGTCACTTTTATTGCTACCAGACTCTCCATCGGATGAATTTATGAGATCTTCTTTGGGCATATCTGCAGCAGATCCTCCTAGTACCCTAGGTACTGGCATTCATGCCTTAAACTTTACCTTATCTCATTTAGCTAAATCCTATGAATGTATATCTGAGAAATTTCAGCAGCAGCGAACTATACCTTCTTCAATGGCAGCTAAATTATCTTTTTTTAAGGGATTTATTTTCGGCTACATTAATAAAGTGCTGGTAAAACCATCTTGCATAGGTTTTTATTCTGGAACCTCGTCTGAGCTACCCCCTGCACCTGGGCAAAATGACTCAACTTACTCTGACTCTAAAATGGCTGAAGCTGCCACGTCTCTGATGGGCATAATGCAAATTGCTAGACCTATTATTATTGAACAAACACAACCAAAGGCCAAAATAGAAGTGGCTTAGGTGAGTCCCTCCAAATGCATAATATAAGCATAACCACAAACCATGGCATGAATTATCAACAAAAGAAATTAAAATCCCACCAACCCGCACATATGGAGGTTCGCAAATATTTTTGAGAAATCAAAGAGCAGCAAAATAAAGTGAGCCGGTTCCGATGGTTCAAGATGTTGAGACCGATTGTAATTATGTACTTCCCACCCCAAAATCGTCAGAAAAAGAGGGGATGGCATGAACATTACAGTCCTCACCTAGGATGTAAATATATCAAAAATTCCTTCCTTGCCTCATGGAAAAGTCTCCATCAAGTTCTTCTTGAAACCGATTCCCGAAATACCAGAGGAATTTAACTTAAGTGATGTATGAGTTTGCTCAGATGCAAACTATGAGCATGAATGTGTCCATCCCTTGTATCCCTACGGAAACTGATCCAACTGGGGAGGTTGCTCAAACGTCTTGGGTCCTAATACCTTTGGATCTGATTTTCTATCCTTGTGCTTGCCCTCAGAAAATGACTGATGTCCCAACTAGGAGCTGAGGGATCGAGGTGCAAGCAGGATCGCAGGGTTCTAACAGGGACAAGGTTGTGGACATGGGGGCTTATCGACTGTCTAAATCTTCTACTTTTCCAACCCCAAAGATTTCTCCAAAAGTTGGGAATACAAATATGTTGCTGTTTCTAACTTCAGAGGAGAAAAGATTGAAGTTTAATAACAATGGGAAGTCTTTAGTTCAAAAGTGTGTCTAAATGCCAGAAGCTAAGTATCAATCCATTGCAATTCCGAATAATGCAAGTCCTTGTAATCAAAAAGCCGAGGGAAGCAATCTTGCTGGGCAGTCTTAAGCGGGCATGTCAAAAGAATGCCTGGCAGTTGATCCTAGAGGTATTGTCTTCTCGGAAGATCCCATCATCTATGTGGAATGCATTTTTTCAGATGGCAATGTTTCACCACTGAACCACCATCAAATTTTTGTCTCTGTTCTCTGAGATTCCAAATCTCCGCTTATTAACAACCAATGATATAGCTCAAGTGGAATTTGTTATGGAGGAGAGATTGAACCTGGTAAAACTCCCTTCATGCATGATCTGAAATGTAATTTTAGGAGAGGCAAAGGATTGATGACTGTGGGTTATGATGGGATGTTTTTTGTAAATCTAGAAACGTTAAAACCTAAGACCAGGGTTTTATCAACATCTTTGGTGGCAACTCAATGGCTTCCAATGACAATTAGATTAGTATATCTAATGCTGTTGAAGCAGATAGATGGGTAAATTACTATAACCAAGCCTCTATTGCCAAATGTCCAGCACACGATTAGTCATCAATTATCAATTCATTGCATAAGGGTTTGTGGGTTCATTGAAAGGCCCAAAACTGAAATCCCTTTCACATGAAAAATAGGATTTGTAAACACTGACACAAAAACGGCTTTGCATGTGTGTTTGCAGTTTAAATGTGAAAAAATGTACAGCTGCTAACATTTGAAAAGAAATGCCCACTTTGATTCTGTGAAAAGGTTTCTATCTGCCCAAGGCAAACTCTTTTGGCTTGTGGGTGGGTAAACTTCACAAAGAAAGCCCCCACTGCAAGTCTGAATGTTACATCGCTGATCTAATTACAACTGTAATTAAGTGTGTCCTGTGGAAGGTGCAAAACACACAATGTTCCCCAGACTTGCTGGCTCTCAAGTCAGTGATAGCAGGACAGTTCCCCTTGGCTGGAGTATGACCAAAATGTGTGAAAATGGGGGCCACAACTTCAAAGAGCAAACAACCTACTTCAAAGAGACTCATAAAAAAACACTCTAGTTACAGGCTGGCCCAGGTAGACAGATGGCTGAATGAAGCAGAGCTCTCATTTGCTGACATACAGATTTAAAATTAATTTAAAGGATTTTTTATAATTTATGCCTTTTTCCCAGCAACCGTAAGGCAGATTTTCTTCATTTATATACCATTTTCTAGGTAATTCCCAGGAAATCCTGGAGATATAAAATTAATGCACCTAGGAGTTAGGGAACTGTAATGGCCATCTAAGATGTGTTTCTGGCTGATCTGAAAATGTTCCAAATGTGAGAGTTACTGAACGGGTGGGTGTAAAATTAGGAATATGGGTAATAAATTACATATTCATGACTGTTATGCTTTTTACAGAAACAGCAGAACATTACCACATGGCCGTGCAACATGGTGTGGACCTTGCTGTCATTTTATGTAATTCCCCATGATTAGCTGAATCAGAAAATATGTATATTATGCCAATTATTAGTAAAATTATGATGTTTTGACAAATAACTAGTTTTCTACAAGGAT
Source organism: Ambystoma mexicanum (assembly GCF_040938575.1). NCBI lineage: Eukaryota > Metazoa > Chordata > Amphibia > Caudata > Ambystomatidae > Ambystoma > Ambystoma mexicanum. The sequence continues at coordinate 915,795,027 of NC_090928.1, read as the reverse complement.
GTCATCCACATGTCGCCAAGCTACCTCGCTAAAAAAACTCTGCATCTCTGGAGGCCTGTGATCCACCAGAAACAAGGAAATGTGCAGCCTTGAATTATGACAATGCAGGAAAGAACCAGAATACTTCTCTGTCTAAGCTCCGAGACTCTGGAACCCCGTCCCCGTCAACATCAGACTTGCCCATCACTTCCACATTTCAGGAAAGAGCTCAAGACCTTCCTCTTCAAGGAATGGCTCCTCCTCAACACCTAGGTCCACACACCCTGCACTCCCCACCCTATCTGAGACTCAGTGATCTGCTGCCCAATCTCTTCCCTCATGCTGCCAATTGCCCACACTCCCCTGTTAGCTCCCCAATCCTTTTTTCTCTGCTACTCTCCGTGGTCTTCCCTCCCATATGATTTTAAAGTGCCCTGTTGCTTCCTGAAGCTAGGTCTGTGCTCAATAAATACCCTAATAATAGTAATAAAACAAATGTTTGTTTGTTTGTTTATTTATTTCTATAGCGCTCCGTACCAGGGAGTATGAGGGCGCTTGGTACAGGTTACAGGTACAGTGCAATGGAAACACTAATCGTAAGGTAGCAAGTATATACAGAGTATACAATGAGGACAATAATCATAATGTAGCAAGTATATACAGAATATACAGAAATTGGAGTAATAGCAAGCAGAAATAACAGAAGAGACATGTGCAGTTTGTAAGCAGTTTGAACTGGTTCAGACTTAAGGTTGGCTTTTTGACAGGAGCCACCCAATGACTAGTTTCCTGAACGACTGGAAGGATTTGGACTCCTTGATATTCAGTGGCAAGGAGTTCCAGAGTTGGGAGGCAAGGACAGTGAAGCTTGAGCCACCTGCTCTTTTGGAAGTAAATCTAGGTACTGTGAGAGATAGGGTATTGGACGATCTCGTGGTTCTGATGGAAGTTCTCATGGTGAATTTGTTAGTAAGGTGGGGGGGCTAAGTTGTTGAGAGCTTTGTAGGTGAGGCAGAGGGATTTAAGATCGATTTTATGTTGGATAGTGAGCCATTTGCATGTGGTTCTGGTGGCAGAGACGTGCTCACGCCTAGGAATGTTTAGCGCTGCTCGTAGCGCATTATTTTGAAGGACTTGGAGTTTGCTGATTATCGCTTGGTTGGCACCTAAGTAGAGGCTATTGCAGTAGTCTAACTTTGATTGTATAAGAGCTCTGGCTAGCGTGAGGCAGCTGTTAGGGGAAAGAAATGGTCTACAGGCTCTGATTAGTTTTCCTGTGTAGGCCGTGGCTGAGGCGATCAAATTGACTTGTTTAGTGAGGTTTGTGTTTGCGTCAAGGTAGAAACCAAGTGTTTTCACGCTTTTGGCGATTGGGATAGTATTGCCATCAATTATGATATTGGAGTAGTTGGGACTGAGTTTTTGTAGGTTATTAGGTGCACCAACAATGAGCAGTTCAGTCTTCTCGTCATTCAGGCAGAGGCTATGTGTGGCCATCCAGGCCTGAATGACAGAGAATATTTTGTTGATCCTAGCTACATCAGTGTTGTAGTTGCCCGAGATAGTGAGGAGTATCTGGGTGTCATCCGTGTAGTTTGTGTAGGTGACACCCAGACGGTCCAGTTTATCAAAGAGGGGCTTTGTAAAGATGTTGTATAGGGTCGGTGAAACACATGAGCCTTGGGGGACACCACAGGTGATAGGGATGGGGTCTGCTGCTGCCACAGGAGAGAAGACTCTCATGGTTCTGTTGGCCAGGAAGGACTGGATCCACGAGACAGCAGATGGGGAGAAGTGGGCAGAAGACGAGAGGTGGTTGCAAAGTATCTTGTGGTCAACCAGGTCGAAGGCTGCTGAGAGATCTAGAAGGAGTAAGATGGCACCCTTGCCCTTATCTTTGATTTCGTCAATCTGACTCTTAAGATCAACAAGGGCAGTTTCTGTTCCATGTTGTGGCCGGAAGCCAGACTGACGTAATCCAAGTAGTTGGTTGGCCTCTAGGTAATGCTGAATTTGCAAGTAGGCCACTCTGTCAAGGATTTTTAACAAGAAGGGGACGGTTGTGATGGGCCTGTAATTTGTAGGGATGGCTGGGTCCAGGGTTTGCTTTTTTAGAAGCGGGAGGACCCATGACTGTTTCAGATTGTTGGGTACCGAATTAGTAGAGAATGACGCGTTTATGAGCTTGGAAATGAAGGGGGCGAAGTCTCTAGCTGCATCTTTTATAATCTGTGCAGGGCAACTATCCCCTTTACAGTTTGATGGTTTGAGGGAGGTTATGATTTTTTGCACTTTTAATACGGTTACTTTTTTGAAGGTGAAGCCATGGTTAGCATTGGGTGTAATGGGTAGGCTAAGGTTAGGGGGGCTAGGTGTGGGGCTACTGTTGGAGAGTTGTAGTCTTTTATTTTCAATTTTAGTTTGGAGTCCAGTGATTTTATTCGCAAGGGCATCTTGGATGCTAGTGCACCAGCGTTGGTCCTTCACGGATGTGTCCGTGGGTGGATTAGGATTTTCTAACTCTTTCAGGATGGAGAATAATTCTTTAGTACTGGAACTAGCATTACTTATTCTTATGTTGTAGGCTTCCTTTTTTGTGCGAATTATTTCCTTTTTTTAGTGGGATGATGCATTGGTGAGATTAATTTTGTGTTCCTCTGTAGGGTTCATTTTCCAAAGGGCTTCCAATTTAGACTTTTTATTTCTTAAAATTTTAAGTTATGGAGTGTACCAGGTGTTAATGTGAGCTTTAGGTTTACCTTTGCGTAGTTTGAGAGAGGCAACAAGGTTGATAGCTTTGGTCATAGCGTTATTGTAGAAGTCTACTAACAAGTTAGGGTCTGATGAATTCGGTATCATGTTTAGGGTGGGTAGAACCAGTGGGATAAGGTCTTCAGTGGTGATATTCCACTTATTTCTTGTCAGACATGCTGGTGCAGATGGGCACTGTGTGTGGAGAGGGTTATTGGTACTGATGTCGAATGAGAGTAGGAAGTGATCAGTCCAAATGAGTGGTTGGGGGGGGACTTTGCAATTAATGTTGCAGTTGTAGGCAGCGAGCCAGTCCAGGGTTCTACCTTTCTGATGTGTGGGTAAGGAGTTAAATTGAATGTAGTTCTGTTCGCAAAGGGCATTGGCAATGGAGGATGCTGGCGAGTCGTGAGGATCGTTGTAACCTAACTTAAAGTCACCTAGGATGATGTTTTGGGATAAAGGTTTAGATTTTTACGCTATGAGGGAGGTTATATCCTCCTCAAAGGAACCTATGGGACCAGGAGGTCTGTATATAAGTTCCAGGGAAATGGTGTTTTTGGGAGTGGTTTGAATTTTAATGGATAGGTGCTCACAAGAGTTAACAGGAAGGGAAGTTACAGATCTAATGTCAAGCGAAGATTTGAATATGAGTGCTACACCTCCTCCACGGGCATTAGGTCTGTCAGCCCTAAGGATGGAATAGTTATCTGGAACCGCAAGGGTTAGAGCGGGGCCTGCTGCGGCATGGAGCCATGTTTCAGTAGTGGTGAGGAAATCCAGGTTAGCTGAACAGATAATGTCGGCAATTTCTGTGGGGTGGGCCACAAGGGATCTAACATTGAGTAGGGCTCCTTTGAGATGCATAGTATTTGCAGGGATGTTTGTGTTAGTGACTTTGGTTCTGGTATTGTTGGTCAATTTGTTAAGTAGCGTGGGGAGTCTAGAGCCTAGTCTATTATTGCGGGTCATGAGGTTAGGGTGGTCTGTCGGGCGCTCATCTAGCGTATTCTGTGGGTTCCGAGTATTGTCAAAATGGTCATCTGTGATGAGGTTAGGTGGAGGATTACGTGGCATAATGCTGATTTTATTACTGTGAATTGTGGGTGCCCTATGTGGGAAAGGAGGTTGGGAGGGCAGGAAGGGTGTAAGGCAGGGAATGGGGTAGTGTCTGGGACAGCCAATCTTGGCGAGTCCATTGCTGAAGGAGATATAGCTATTTCTGCTACAAGGCGTGCAGTCAGGCATGATTCAGAAGGGTAGCATGATGAGTACTAGCCAGGCTAACATGGTTCGAATAAGGATGTGTGCAGGCTACTATGGGTATGGTAGAGTCTGTTAGCTGCGCTAATGCTTGTAAGCTCTGGGGTTTATTAGCGGTAATACTAGATTCAACAGAACAACACAATCAAGGTGGTCTGTTAGCGACCATAGGGCACAACACACTCAGGTGGTCTGTTAGCGACCATAGGGCACAACACAATCAGGTGGTCTGTTAGCAACCATAGGGCACAACATAATCAAGGTGGTCTGTTAGCGACCATAGGGCACAGCAGATAGGCGCGTGTGCATTGAAGGACAGACACTATGAGGTGAGTGGAGACAACAGCGGCAGGAGTAATAATGGGCATGAAGGGTTACTGTTCTGCTGCGGATTAAGTAAAGTCACAAAGAAAGTACGTGTAAGCAGGTTACACAGTGCAAACAAATACCGCATTAATGAGAGGAGGCAATTAGGCAGGCCGTTGATTAATCAGCACACAGGCTCAAAATTCTGAGGTGAGCGGCGCGCAAAAACACAAAAGTGTCAAGGCATGTGTCGTGCAAAGCGGGAGGTGATATCAGTTTGACTTGCATCAGTAGGGTGGGCTAATGTCAAAGTTTCATAGCAAAATCCGGCCACTAACTTTGACTCGTTAGTAGGGGAAGTACTTCAGTGGGGCTGAAAAGCATTAACTGTAATCATGGATTAGGGTCAGCATAGGGTACTCACTGCATTCGACCAGGGGTACTGGCCCAGGCCCGTACGGCAGCGGACAGGCACGGGACCGGAAGCAGTCCTTTGGATGTGGTCCTTCGGATGGTGGGCCGGCTTACGCCTTGCCGGCGTCGGATAGGCAAAGACAAAGGGGTCATCAGCCAATCAGCTGAACAATGTAACCAAGATAGAGGAAGGCTACCGACGAGGGATCGTAGAATGAAGGCTGTCGGCCATCTTTTCAGGGCAAGACGCTCGTAGCCAGTAATGGATGCCTGTGCAGGTAGGCATGCAGGCAGCTGGATTCGGACGAAAAGGGTGGCAAGGGCGTGCCAGAAATGAGGCAACAAGGCCAGTTGCAAATACTGGCTCGAAATACTCGAAATGCTCCGTGCGGCAGATATAGGCGCGGGAGGTCGGGGCAGCATTTTAAAAGCACAACGGCTTACCTCACGACCTGAGGCTGCTGTGGGAGGGTACCACTGCTCCTGCAATGGACTGGAGCTCCTGCTCCCCCTCAGCTGTGATGGTGGACTGAGATACGTCGGCACGGGACAGGAAGCAGTCCTTTGGATGTGGTCCTTCGGATGGTGGGCCGGCTTACGGCACCAATAATAATAATAATAATAATAATAATAATAATAATCATAATAATAATTGCTGCCTCAGTTTAAGTAAGTCCTTGAACACATATACGAGCCATCTACTTACTCACACCTCAGTGACTACACCTTCCCTGTGAGAGCTAATTGTACTTGATACACATTTGCTTTGCTGCTACCTCATCTCCTCATCTGAGGGGCCTGCTACCAGGCCCAATATTGTCTTATTGCTCTGCTCCAATCTCCACCATTGACGTTTGATCACCTCCCAGACTGCTCTCAAGTTCTGATGCTTTAGCAGTGGCACATTGACATACTGCTTGCAAAGTAGCAATATAATAACATATCTTAGAGGGATTTTAAAGGGCTAATGATTGTGCAGGGACATTTACCCCATATAAGGGCAGTGTGCAGTGGGGGATGAGGCTTTAAAGAGATTGAAGAAGGTGACAGTAACAAAGGTAAGTACCTCATTAAATGGTTAAAGGAGTAGAGTGTGAGGTGCATGATGCAATGGCAGCAGTAGTCCACCCTGCCAATGGAAAAGAGCAAGAAGAAACTTAGCAGAATGAAAGGTGGGATAGTTGCAGATTTTATGGCTGTTCAAGAGGTTTGATCTTTCAGCTGCAACAGTGATAGTAATTGACTGCTGTAGTCTCAGATAACTGTAACAGACTCCCCAGATTACAAGCCATAGTGGATAGGGTGAGGATACCAGGGGGAAAGGATAGAAGAAAGAAGAAGGGAAGACATTAGAATTTGAGAGCCAATCATCTCCATATTGAAGGCGTTTCGAATCGGGCAGCTAATCACCACTCAGTGGTATATGGTGGCCAGGCTGTCTGTAATGAGGGAAAATAGCTCAGGACCAAAGGAGGAGAAGGACAAAAAGATGTGCCTGCCTTTAGGAATAAGATGATACAAGACTGGAAAACAATAGATGAACTTGTGAAGGGATGAGGTATAGGGAGTGAATAATAGGAGACCAAGCACAGATGAGGGCCACAGACTGGTAGAGGATAACAGAGGATGCTGCACTTTTCAATAGATAGCAAAGTGTTTACCACCTCTGCCGGAAGCAATACAGGGATAGCAGTTACCGGAAGCCGAGGTGAGCGATCCGGGGGATATATGTGTGGTCAACAATATGGCAGTCAGTAGAGAAGTCAAAGATGATGATTATGAAGGAGGGTAGGTGGGCATGAAGAGCAGTAGTGAGACAAAGTTGATTACTATTTTCAATTGGGTAACAGCTGCAGAATACAAATTACAGGGGGTTTCTAAGTCCATTCATTTCTAGGGAGGTGATGCTGCTGTTTAACGCCATGTAGTTTAGGGGTTTAGAAAAGTAAGGGAGAAGGTAATCAGGTCAGCAGTTAGAAATGTTGCTGTGGTGCAGAATTGCAGAAGAGAAGTCTGAGATCACCCAAATTGTAGCAGGCCGACAAGATCCCAGAAGTGACAATTTGAAAAATTATGAGTTGTGCATTAATGTCTGGAGAAGCACAAGAGGCATGAAGTTGCTCTGTAGTTATGGTGAAGTTGTTCAACCCATAGGAAGACCTCTTTTTGGGTGGCTTATAATTTCGAGCCCCTGGAAGAATCCTCACAAAAGTTTGCAAAAAAGTATATGGCCCTGTCAGATCGATCCTGCAAAGTTTGGTGAGGTTTCGTCAAGGCGGGGTAAAGTTATTGGGGATGTCCCAAAATGTGTGATTTTACCCATAGATGCAATTGAAGAAAATGTTGCTCATACCTACAGCCCAAACCACTGGATGGAATTTCACCATATTTGTGGCAGGAGCAACGGCTTTGTCCGAAAGCGTGCCTTTGTAAATTTTGTGTAAATTCGCCCAGTGTATATTTTTTTAAAACAGACAAAGATTTGGTAAAAAGAAAATTAATCATATCTTGGTTTGGTCCACAGACTTACTTCCCTGTTTGGTCCGTAGAGGGGCCTCCGATTGGCCAATGGGCTGAGGTGAGGTCCACGCACATTGGACACGCCCGCTGATTGGATGGTGAAAAGCGTGGAGTGCGTCAGATTTTTGGAAACGGTCACCATGTTAGATTCGTGGACAGATACCGTTGTCCGCAAACAATGCGGTAAAAGCATATTGAAAAACACAACATTGCCCTTGTCAAACGTATCAAACGATCTTTGCGGAGGTGGAGGGTGATAAGGATGGGATGGGATATGGCCTTAAAAAGCCAAAACAATTGCGCTTTTCTCCTCTGATGTCCCGGAACAGTTTGGGGACAGCTCTGTAATGTTCACAATTATCTCAGATGTTGGGGGCATCTATGCTTATTTGTGCATTACAGGGTTGGTGAAAAGTAGTTTTTGGATGGCTTATAACTTTGGCACCAGTCAATGAAACTGCATGACATTTTGGAATGTCATTCTAGACCTGATTCTGAATGGATTTGGAAAGGTTGGTGCTGTTTTGTCAATTTATTTATTTATTATTTATTTATTTATTCACATTTGTTAAGCGCACAGGCAGCCCAGAGGGCATTGTGGCGCTTGTTACAGATATGAACATGACTTGTTATACATACAGAAAAGTCATTACTTAGTTGCAAGAGAAAAGTAGTAGCTACAGGAGGGGAGGAGAAGAGAGGAGAGGAGGAGGAGGGAGTCAGAAGGCATGACGTTGGAGGAGTTAGTTGAACAAGGTAGTTTTCCGTTTTTTCCGGAAGGCAGTGAGAGAGGTTTCTGCTCTGAGCGTGCAAGGTAGTGCGTTCCATAGCTTAGGGGCGATGTAGGGGAAGCTTATTCCACCTGCTCTAGCTCATTTGATGCCTGGGACCCTAAGTTGATTGGTGTGGCATTGTCTCGTTGGTCTAGTGGAGTGAGATCTGACTAGCGTGTCAGACAGGTATAAAGGTGCAGACAGGTTAATACATTTGTGTGCGGTGGTAAGTATTTTGAATGTAATGCGCTCTTTAACAGGAAGCAAGTGTGCTTCCCTTCTGGCTTGCGCGATGTGGTACCTTTTAGGTATATTGAGGGCTGCTCTTAGTGCATTATTTTGTGTTGTTTGGAGTTTATTGAGATTGGAGTTGGAGGTGCCAGCCAATAGTGCATTACAATAATCTAGTTTGGCTCCAATGGTGGCTCTGGCAATGGATAGTCAAGAAGGAACCAAATTAGGTGGGGTCTCAAAATATTGTAAAGGCTTATAAATGTGGTGCCATTTGATGAATGTGCACAAAAGTTTGCAAAATGATTGTAGATCTACATATTAATGTTTGGTGGAATCCTGTTAAGAGGGGACTGAATTAGAGCAGGTCTCAACATTTTAGATGGCTAATAACTTTATTGCCATTTGACGAATGTGGACAAACGGTTTCAGAAAGATTAGAGACCCAACCTTGAATGTCTGAATGGATTTTGTCAAGTGGGGGCTAAGTTATATGACTATTGTATGTACGTACATTTTGACACTTTTGAAAAAATAAAACATTTCCAGCAAACTCGTGTAAGGAATATTGGCAAGGACCTGAAAGCATGGTTTTGCAAATGTGTCAGTGTTTTATTTTATGAAACGTGTCATAATGTACGTACAAAAAATAGTGATTTACCTTTGGTGACTGAGGTATAGCCTGTGGCCATGGGCAGTGGCCAGATTGTCCAGGTCATGGCATAAGGCCATGACCCAGAAAATCTGGCTATTGGCCATGACCATGAGGGACAACAAATTGGGTTAAAGTGGCCATGTCCACCTGGGACCGCCTATGTGGTAAAGTTATTTGAAAGTCGGATAGGCAGGAAAGGGAAAAATGTGCTTGTGGTAATATGGTTATAGGTTCTCTCTTTGCTTTCTACAGGCTGCCATGGACAGGGAAGATGGGCTCTGTATGGAGCCCCGCCTTCCCTTTCCATGGTGGCCATCTTGGAAAATGATTTTCCTTCCTACAGCGGGAAGCTGCAGGCGTCCCAGGTATAGGAATAAAAATCCTTTTTTTTAGCAACCCAGTTCCCTCTTTGAGAACCTGTCGTGCTAATGGCCTTCATCCCATATTGCAGGTGCTGGACAAGGGATAATGGTCTGGAGCCCTCATTAACCACCCTCGCTTTGCTTGGGCCGATAACTTGAGCTGCCGGGCCCTTATCCCTGTTACAGTTCCTGGAACGGGTGATGAACGCCACATTATTACGATTAGCATAACACAAAATTCTAATGGAAATGTTGGAAAATCTTGTTTAGTCTATGTAAATGACTGAGAAATGTAAAGTAGATCGAGTCTATAAGATTTTATTTAGTTCTATTTTTTAACTGTGAAAGGTGGTTCCTAAAGGAACCTTCTTTTGTTGTTTTTGATGTATTTATTTTTGCAGGTGTGGTTAGAACATAAGGTGGGGAAGGGAATGCGGGAAAAGGCACCAAGTACTAATATAGAGGGGCAGGTGGACAGGGGAAGATGGTGCGCGTGTGTTACTTCTATGGTAGGGGCAGTGTTTCTCATGCTCGTTGATTACAGCTTCAAAAGGACTTCTAAATTGCTTCCCCTTGCAGAGTGGTGTGTTGCAGTATATACAGAGGACTGTTGTCTCCGAAAGATCTGGATCAACAGCCTCTTTTATTGATTGCAAGGGAGCTGGTGGGATTTTGTGTTCCACAGAAGTAGGCTGTGTGGTTACAGTATTGTTTGAGGAAGATGAGGTGGAGGAAGACAGCCTAATACTTGCTAAGAAAGGAACAACCTTTTTGAGAGCATTGCGGTGGTTGGATTTGGTGTGGCGGTGCATGGAGGTTGTCCCGTAGGAGTACTGTTCAGGTAGTCCGCAACTGCGTACAAAGTTGCACTCAGTACATTTCACTTTGGTAGCTTTAGCCTTTGGCACATTCCCAACAGTGGTAATAAACTGCCACACCCATTATTCTCTCTGATTGCTAGAGGTAGGCATTTCCTCTACCTCATCTTCTTGGTCCTCTTCATTGTCTTTGGAACCACTGCTCTTTTTTTGTTGCTTAGGTCCTCCAGCTGGTGGTGGCTCTTGTGGAGGAGAGATGGCAATAGCTGAGGCAAATTATAAGATAAATAGCAATTTTGCTAATATTCTTCTAAGTATGTTTATGTACTATATTGTCAATGGATAATGAGTACGTACAGGTGTAGGAGCTGTGCAAGGGTACATTTTGAGCTTGAAAGTTTCTAGATCAGTAGAAAATGCAGTTCCGAACTGTCCTCAAAGCATGGACCCAAACGCGAATTGCAAACACATTCATGGACATGTCATCATGCCGCTTGGTCATGTGGTACTGTCCGGAAGGTCCACAATGACGTCAGACGTTTGCTGACGTCGACGGAAGCAAAAACAGTGGGAAAAGTATAGAAGTGTTAAAAAATTATGCTAGAAGGTGGTGAAACCTTGGAAATTGGACAAAAACTTTGCTACATTGCAGTAAGTATGATATTAGTAAGTTGTAGGAAAATAGCATGCACTGGTAAAAACCCATGGAATTGTCTGAAAAAAACTTTGTTAAAGAGATGTTATGGTTATGTTGCACCAATAAAAAACTATACAATTCACGGATAAAACGTTAACGGGACGCTATGGTTAAGGTGCACTAATAAAAACCTATTAAATTCAATGATAAAACTATTTTAAAGGGACGTTATGGTTACAAGTGAAACCGAAAAAACCCTGAAATTCACCAGTTATGGTAACATAAGCAACCATTACTTGCGCCACCACCGTGCACTGCAAAGACTAACACCCAGGGCATCAGCAAGAATCATTCGTTTGATATTATCTTTGTGCCTATGTATTCTATGGATAAATAATCAGATCTATGTGATCACTGCGCATTTATTGTGGCAATAAGACCCGAGGCGGCGGGCCAATACCGCCCCAGGGAATGCCCTGGCCCCCCTAGTTACAGGCTTGAGTGTAGCGAGGGCCTTAACGAGGCACCGGGGGCATTACTGTGGGCGGTATTGGCCCGCCGCCGAGGGTCTTATAGCCACAATGGCAGGGTACTAATGGCATTTTTTTCTGTTCCAAAACGCTGCTGTATTTCAAAACAGAAAAAACCCCAAAAAAAGTCAAATAAAATGGCCGCCGGGAAAGGGAAAACGTAGTCCGTTTTCCCTTTCCATGGTGGCTAGCGGGAGCGGACGCACTGGGAACAGAAGTGTTCCCAGCGCATTCGCTCCCGAGAAAAAGAAAAAAGAAGGTAAGGGGGGTTGGGAGGGAAGGGAGGGAATAGTTTGCAGGGGATGGGGGTTGAGGAAAAAAAAAACTTACCCGAGTCCCCGGCAGGGGACAAAGGCAGCCTCCAGCCTTGGGGAGGCTCGGAACGAGGATTGCCCCATTTCGAGCCTCCTCATTGGCTAATGGGCTGCCACACCCCCTGCCAGGAACAAACGCTGGCACGGAATACCATGGGGTATGGCTCAGAAAAGAGCCAATCCATGTGTAGTATTTCCCGTGGACAGCACGTGCCGGGTACTCATTATGTGTATCACCCTATTTCACTGCATATATGTGCAAGGCGAAACCTCCTTCGGGCATTCCTATACCCCTCCACTTTTATTATTATCTTTACCCCCCCACATACATTTGCAGTGAAATGTGGCTGTGAAAATTTAGCCTTTTGGGATGCGCCTGATGGAATGTACAGTGAACGGATAATCCTGTTTATATTTACTTGGTACCAGCGGAGTGGCATAGCTGTCTATGAGGGTCTGGAAGATGCAGAGGAAAAATGAAGTAGCTCAAAGGTAGAAAAAAAATGTAAAAATAAGTGAGAGGTGGTGGTGAATTGTGAGATGGGCAAGAAATCAGCTGTCCACACAAGCTTGGAACATCAGATACACCACACATTAGTTACTGCGAACAAACCAGGTAATCATTGTCATTTCAATTTTGCAACTAACAAATCTGAATTCTCTGTGTCTGTAGAGCACAGATCATTACAACATTGTGCACTTTTAGAAGCATACTTTGTAGGGAATCCAAAGGTGTTGCACCGTTTGGATCATGCAAGGAGTTTCCATTCTTAATACCTATCCATCTACAATTAAGTGAATGAAAAAACACATTCTGTGCACATTTGTTTCTGGAAATATAATCTAGATCCCCTGCCACTAGTGGATGTGTATGCCAACATACATTTATGGACTCCTCTCAATACATCAGCTACCCCAAATGTGCAGATTCACATAGCTCAGGGGACAGAAGAAGGCACACAAATACAATCATGCCATGTGCAGTGTTTGGCAACACTTTTTACTGAAATTTCAAAAATGAAATATTTGTAACTTTTGGAGAATAGCTGACGATAGAAGGAGAAAATTACCAGCACCATAGATATTTAAAACGTGTACACCTGAAAAGTGAGGGTTCATTGACACTTTTTATAAAATTTCTTCCTGCCAATATTGTTGTTATCTATTGCCTTCTTTGTAAAATTTTAAATGCTGGTCCTGATTCCCTGAAATACCAAAGTAACAATATCAACAAGGATGATATGCCCATTTTATACGGGCCATGTCCCACTGAATACAGCTTGACCTCTGGAGGGTGTTGAAACTTCTCCCACAATGATCTGCACACAGCCTTGTGGGTGAATGTCCCAGACTTCACCCACACTGAGATGCTGGAAATACACCTAGACTGAACCACCCGCCACATAGTCCATAAAACCGCCAACAACACAAGTACACACAAAGACATCAGATAGTCATACAGCAACAGCCACCCTCAACTCAGAATCACTTATGGACAAAATCTAATCAGTGCGCACAACAACAACCCAACCCAACAACACACAACACACTGATACCAACAGAAACACTAGCACTCACCCATGGCACTGAGTCTTACCTATATGGTTACAATACACAGGGCCTCCCACACAACTCCCACATGCAAAACACTGCTCACAGACACCAATTTCTCCTGGTTCTGAACCTATCCTGTCATCCTATTCTCACTAACCTCTGTACAATCCCTGTCCTGCAGAGCCACGTGAGTGCCTGGAGACTGCCCGTGAATGTTAGCGGTGCCTTGTATAAATCAACATAACATAACCTCATTTGCGCACAAAGCTCTAGTTTTGCCCAAGAGTGGAACTCTGGGTAAATTCACACTTTTAGCAGGGAGCATCCCAGGTGAGACACATCAATAACACAACAGCACCCTATTTTTCCCACTCACAGAGCTGTCTTTTGTCACATTTAAGCATAGGATTAGTGAAATACTGTCCACGCTGAGCTAGAAAATGACAAAGCATTTTAACATTCCCCGTACTGTGTTATAGCTTTTGGATTGCTTAAATAGTTTTGTCACTGAATATCTAGCTAGATAGATAGCTAGATAGTTGTGACAGAGTTAAGATAATCAATTTTATCGCCACAAAACCCAGGAAATTCGGCAGGTGGGGCAAGTGACGGCCATCTGAACCCAGTTGATGGCCCCATGATGCAATTTTTGATCTCATTGTTGAACTCTGCAGTGATTTCATGTATGTGCTCATCGGGTGAGCAACAGGTGGAACTCTAAGTTAAGATCACCATCACTTCCCAGACCCACCAAATGTCCTTGGTTTTGTTGTGATGAATTGAAGCATCTTAACTCTGTCTTAACTAAAGCTTTTCATTGGATTTGAAGCTGAGCTTCTTATCAAACATGGCACCTGGAATGAGAATCTGCAATGAGGCAGAGTCTGCCATGAGGATGAAAGGAACTCATTCTAGCTACAATTTGTATGTGGGTCTCGGCAGGTGTCGAAAATCTTCCTTTTTTATTACCCTTTTATCTTAAGAACAGCTTCTGGGAAAGATTATAGTATAGTGTTGATTTCGTTTTCTTCTTCATTGTTTTCTTCTCTCTTAAGAGCCACAGAACAACCTCCCTAAAACCTACGCAGGGACATGGCACAAGTTACGCTTTGGAAACCATGGACTAGGAAGTTGAACACATACCAGGAAGCCATAGTTTGCTTCTGCTACCTTTTGATAAGAAACCCTGTTTTTACTACATTGTTCAGGCACAGGAGATAAAGAAGCGTGTCAGCATGTGCCAATAACAAGGCAACAAGACAGTGAAGAACTAAACCCATGTGAAGAATCGGTTGCGAGAATGGACAAACATTTTTGCAAAAGGAAAGTTTTATCATAGAAAGAAATGCAACAAGGCCAGCAGAGATAATAGACAAGTATATTAATTCATTGGCAGCCATTGCATCACAGAAATAATGAAGAGATCAGAAGGGGGCCTCTGGCAAGAATTCCAACTGACCCCAGAGTAAGTAATACAAAAGTCCAAAAGCATTGAAAGCATTTCATATGTGTGGCGGAATCACAGATATATGAAAAGGGGACACATCTGTGGTGGCTGCAGTTGTGCTGTAAGCAAACAACACGTGGACAACAAGACTGGTGAAGTCTGTTACAGGTGTGGAGAATCAGACTATTTAGCCACTTCTGAAGGGTGAAGAGCCCTTAAAGTATACAAAGAACATGTGCTCACAGGACATTGTGCAAATGTGAAGGTAGCATGAGGTATATATTGTTTACTGCTTACTGCTGTTTAGCGTTGCTTTCTGGTGAATGCACGCAATGTTTTGCTTTATTGACTGCGGCCTCAAGTGAAAGGGAGAACAAGTGTGCTTTCATACACTTTACACTTCAGCTGATACCGGCAAGCGAATTCTCCTCACGTGCTTGCTGTGTCTTGGCCATCAGATTTGACTTCTTTTTGGCAGAGAGAAAAGCACTCTCACTAGTGTAACAACTTATTTGTTTTGCAATCCCACTATACAGGATAGTTGGACATTTGGTTAATGTATTAGCAATGAGACAAGCTTTAAAACTACATTACCCATGCTGACCCGGGGCTCCATTTATTGAAACGTCAGGCACTTCTGCGCCGGCGCTTCAGCAACTAGCCGGGCTTTGCCGGTTTAGATACCTTGGCTGCATTCCTCTATTCGGGTATAGATTGTTTACTGCTTGGTGCTGTTTAGCATTGGTTTTTGTGAAGGCACGCATTGTTTTGCTTTATTGACTGTGCATCTTAAGTGAAAGGTAGAATCCGTGTGCTTTCATACTTTACACTTAGCTGATACCGGCGAGTAAATTCTCCTCACGGTACTTGCCGTGTCTTGACTGTTGTGTACGCCTTACGTCCCGCTATGCGGTGACGTAAGGCGCCATCAATAAAAGCCCCGCCCCTGCTATGCAGGGACAGTTCCGGTCATGCTACAGCACCAGAGTGTCCGCGTCTTTCCTTGGTCCCGCCGGAGCTGCGCAGCGATGCCCTGGCGCCAAGGGCCACTGAACTCCTACGTCCCACCGATGCATCGGCTGGGGAGTAGGATCCAACACTGGCGACGAGAAAACGGGATCAAATGTTGCACGCAACGCCCAACTAATCAAGCCCTCAGCACGGGCACAATTTTTGGAAGCACAGTGGGGGCCCATCCCCATCCCCCAAAAAAAAAAAAAAAAAAATATATATATATATATATATATATATATATATATATATATATATAATAACACGTAGCACATCAGAGGATGCATCCAGTCTTCGCCACATGAACATCTCGCCATCACATGACACCAGGGGCCCACCACAATCTGGCCAACACCGGATGAACCAACACCATACAGCCTGCCACAGGATCTCTAACAGGAGGTTAGGCACCTCACATGAAAGAAAAGAAAGATTGGACATCCACTTGACCTTAAAGATGAGGGGGTTTCAGTGCACGTGGGCAGGAAGGCCACCAGGCACACTGGAAAATGGCTACGGGCCTCTCTACTCCTAGGCCCAGCACACCATCGAGAATGGCAGCCAACCTCTCAACATCCACGCCACACACGCACTCACAAGGAGGGACATCATTGGTGCTCTGCCCATTCAACCCATACACCGACCCCTCCTCAGTTGGTCCTCGGGGGCAGCTGTGGATCCAAAAATTCGAGATGGCTATGGATGGCAAAGACCATCTCGCAAAATGAGGTTGCACCTTCTACTTAATGTCGGGGATGAGGTTCTACGCATATTCAACTTGCTGGCAATAGCAGATGGCTCCGACGTCTACCAACAAACCAAAGATGCCCTAACAGCCCATTTTTTACCCCAGTTAAATCCGGACTATGAAACATTCATTTTCTGCACCACCATCCAGTTAGAGGATGAGACACTGGACGCCTATCACACAAGGCTCCGGAAACTTGCGATCTCCTGTGAATTTGCCGATGTTGAAAAAGAAATCTGACGCCAGATTATCAATGGGATACACTCGGAGAAGCTAAGGAGAATGGTGCTAAGTGAAAAAGGCATATCTCTGACCAGAAACTTGGAACTCGGGCCCCAGAGGGAGTTGTCACATGCCAGAGCAGCGCACATGGGCACGACCCTGCAGAAACTCCAACCAGCACTAACGATGGCGACAGTGACCCAAATCACAAACTGACAATACACAAGGGACGAGGCCAGCAGCAACAACACCCCCCGCCCCCGGTGGCAACCAAGAACCTCGGGACCCGCTGAATGTGGTTGGTGCGGAGGACCTCACCACGGAAGATGGAATTTCCCGGCCAAAGGCACCACGTGCAGAGCATGTGGCAGAAAAGATCACTATGCAAAAGTATGCAGATCATCTGGGCTACCCTAACACCCCCAAATATCTCATGACAAAAACACGGGGAAGAAGAAGAAACAAGCTAGTGCTGTATGAGACTGCCAACTTGTGAACCGATGAGGAAGGGGACAATGATGAACATTCTCAGAAAGAAGCAGCAAACGAGCAATGGCGAAAAGGGAAAGAGGTGTGCCTAGTCTCATCACTGGACTATGGAGGCACAACTCCCATGAAAAGTCTGAGAAGACGGAAATGCCAAGTTGCCATTCAAGGCCAAGAAACGCAGATGACTATAGACACTGGGGCGTCCGTTAATGTCATGCCAATGACCGCATTCAGAAAACTACGACCCCCACCAGTCCTGAAATCAATGGACACGCTGTTATTTGCGTATGGGTGCAAAACTCCACTGCCTATAATAGGGTGATTCCGGACAACACTCAGCAGAGATGAAAAGTTACTGCAGTCTAAAATATATGATGTGAACGCAGGAATTGGGTGCCTACTGAGTGGAGATGCGGCAGAGGATCTGGGACTTGTAAGTTTCATCTGCGATGTGACAGATACACACAATATCAACAGCATTCTCTGAAAATACCTGAACCTCCTCAAGGGCATTGGATGCCTAAAGGAAAGTCCATCAAACTTCATATCGATGAGTCCGTTCAACCACGAGCAGTACGCCATCGAAGGACTCCGTTCCACATAAGAAATCAGGTGGAAAAGAACTCCATGCACTCGAGAAAGCGGGCATCATTGAAGAAGTGACCGGACCAACACCGTGGGTGTCAACCATGGTTGTAACCAAGAAACCCAAACAACCTGGCAAAGTAAGAATATGCATTGACATGCGCCTCCCCAATGCAGCAATAAAACGGGAGCGACACATCACCCCCACCCTTGATGAAATTATAGTGGACCTCACAGGATCCAAAATCTTCTCCAAAGTCGACCTCATTGCTGGATTCCACCAATTGAAACTCCACCGGGACTCCAGGTACATCACAACATTCTCCACCCACATAGGCTTGCGCAGATACAAATGACTCAGTTTCGGAATTTCCTCTGCGGCCGAAGAGTTTCAGTACACCATCCAGGAAGTGATTCCTGGCATCCAGGGGTACTCAACGTCAGCGATGACATTCTCATCCACGCAGCTTACAAGGAAGAGCACATAAGATGACTCAACATGCTACTAAGCAGGCTAGAGAGTGCAGGCTTAACAATCCACAAGGACAAGTGTGAATTCCTAAAGGAAGAGATCTCGTTCTTCGGATATATATTCAACAGCGCAGGCATCTCTGTGGACCCTCAAAAAGTAGCGTACATCCATGTGCCTCACCCCCTACCACACCAACAGAGGTACGCAGCTTTTTAGGGATGGCAACATACTGCGGGAGATTCATCCCCAACCTGGACACGTTATCTGAACCTCTGAGGGAACTCACTAAGGCCAACACAAAATGGGTCTCGAGCCCCACCTGCCAGGAAGCGTTAGAACAAATCAAGGCGTCACTCTCGGCCGACACCACCATGGCATACTACGATCCCACATTGTCGACTGAACTATATGTCGATGCCAGCCCGGTGGGTCTAGGGGCAATCCTAATCCAAGTAGCCAAAACAGGAGAGTCGATGCCGATTGCATATGCCTCCCGCGCCTTGACACCGACGGAGCAACGGTACTCCCATATAGAAAAGGAAGCAATCGCAGTACTGTGGGGCTGTCGGCATTTTCACTTGTACCTCTACGGCCAAAAGTTCAAGGCATACACGGACCACAAACCACTTCTCCCCATATTCATGGGCTCGTCATCACACCCTCCAGCCAGAATAGGGAAGTGGTTACTAAACCTACAACAGTATGACTTTGAGTTGGCTTACCAACCCGGCAGTGGGAACCCAGCAGATTTCCTGTCCAGGCACCCAAGAGAAGCCACGCCGGGGGAGATACACGTGGCTGAGGAAATGGAGGAACACATCTGCCATGTTGTTCACACGATGAAACCAAGAGCCGTCGGCATCGAAGACATCATAGAGGCCACGCAAGCTGACCCATGCTGTGACCTGGTAAAAGACACGATCATCTCTGGTGAATGGAAATCCTTCCTACGGAATATTCACAATCGCACTGCCGAAGCCAAAGAGTTCCTCGCTGGCGTGTTCGCAGTAAGGCAAGACCTGTCAATCACAGAGGAAGGGCTTATACTAAGAGGGACCCGAATAGTCATCCCTGCAAGCATGCAAGACAGAGTCGTAGCGTTGGCGCATGAAGGTCACCAGGGAATGGTAAGGACCAAGGCCCAGATCAGACACAGCGTATGGTTCCCACATATCGATCAAAAAGTGGAGCAACTCATCACAACATGCTTCCCATGTCAAATCATGGGCGCTCTGCCGAATCCCGAGCCTATACTATCGGCAGAGTAAGGGTCCTCCAGATGGGATGCCATCAGCATCGATTTTTGTAAGATACAGAAGTGCACATTCCTGTTAGTGACCACTCCAGGTACCCAGAGGTTGAAATCGTATCCTCCACAGCAGCAGAGACGGTCATACCGGCTATGGAAAAGATGTTCGCCACTCATGGCCTTTCATGGCGGACCTGGAGCGACAATGGACCACTGTTCCAGGGTGAGAAATTCAAGAAGTACCTCGCCTACCTCAACATTCACTACCATCACATAATGCCGAGATGGCTACAGGCCAACAGAGACGTGGAAAGGTTCATGCGGACCCTCAACAAAGTAATGCGCCTATCCCGTGTCAACTAAAGCCCCTGGAGGGTGGACTTATACAGGTTCCTAAGAAACTACAGAGTGACACCCCACAGCACCATGGGGATGCCACCGGCAGACCTCATGTATGGAACCATAATCAACTCATCCATTCCACACCACCCGAGCAGGGGTACAATCATGCATGACAGGGCACAAACTCAACAAAGAAGGACTGTGGCAAACAAAGGCATGAGCACCAAGAGACATGCCAAGAGGTCTAATCACTGAGTCCGTGACCACGTAATAATGGTAAGGATCCCATCCAAGTCAAAGCTGGACACCCAATACGACGTCGTCCCATGGACCATAACACAAAAGCGGGGGACCATGATAACAGCCACGAAGGGACAGAGACAGGTCACAAGAAATGCATCATGGTTCAAAATGGTACCAAGAGATATGTGGACGGACGGAGAGCAACAACCAGCGGAAGAGGAAGACCCGCAAATTGAGGAGGAGAAACGACCATGTACAGCGGAATGGAAGAGCTGCCGAACGAACCAGAGGAGGCAGAACCGAACAATGAAGGTGAGCAACCCAGTGGGAGTCAAGGGATAGCCCCCAGGGGTGGACAGTATGCTCTAAGAACTGCGCCCAGACCCCCTGAAAGACTCAAAGACTATCGGCCTCATTACACGGTAGGCGGAGGACCAAGGTGCTATTAGCACCTTGGTCCATGCCGGTAAAATACTGGCACCGCCTTGGAGGAAAGGGGAATTACCGCCCTATTCCAAGGTTGGCGGGGCGGTAATTCCCTCTTCCCCCATTGCCCTTCCCCATTCCCATTTTTGCCCCATAGGGCTCTATGGGAATGGAGAAGGCGCTAATTACGGTGCCGCAAATTGCGGTACCGTAATTAGCACCCTGGTGCCTTTGCGAGTTGGTTTTTAACGCCTACTAAACAGCAGGCGTTAAAGTACCAACCCGCAAAGGGATCTCGTAGTAAGGCAGTAAGGGTTTACCGGTACTGGTGCCCTTACCGGTACTGGTAAACCCTTACCGCCGTCCGTGTAATGAGACCCTATGAGTGGTAAAAGCCGAGCCCACGAGGCACCAGAGCTCACAGTTTGGAGTATTGTTTGAAAGATATCATGTTTGTTAATGTTCTTGTTGGAAAAAAAGGAGTAATGTTGTGTACTCCTTACATCCCGCTACGCAGTGACGTAAGGCGCCATCAATAAAAGCCCGCCCCCACTGCGCATGGGCAGTTCCGGGCACATTGACCATCAGATTTGACTTCTTTTTTGCAGAGAGAAAAGCACTCTCACTCGTGTAAAAACTTATTTGTTTTGCAATCCCACTATATGGGATAAATAAAAATGAATTATGCAGTCACTGAGTGAGGCGGTTGACAAGTGCTTGGGTGGCTGATCATCTTTATGGAGTATGCACTTTGCTTTCCAGGGAGTCCAAGTTATTGGCGAGAGTCCGTTTTTTCCTTTTTTGTTAACACCGCTTTTCCTCATGAATTGCTAAATACATAGACAGTTGTTTATATATCCGATTTGAACATATAGCCTCCATGCTATTTGGTTATTGATATTGATATTTTATCTCTATTGCGCTCGTACGCAAGTGTTTCTGAGCACGACAAGGTAAGGGAGGAGAACAGGGGAGAACAAAACAGCGATCTTACTAGGCCCAGTGACATTGAGAACGTGCAAGAGCATGGGAGAGGGGGAGGGGAAAAGTGCATGGAAGGGGGGAGAAGTGGAAAGTGCGAACCAGAGGAGAAACAGATAAATAACAATAAATAAATAATAAAGGCAACCAACAGTGGTAGTGCAGCCAGCAATTTGCAAGTGCTAGGTTTAAGGCAGCAGACAGGGTAGGTCTGATAAGTGCAGGAAGAAACAGGGGGGCTGTATGGGTACAGCTACAGACCCTAGTGCAAGGGGTGGCCCGGAGGCAGTGCGGGAGGGTGGCAGGGTGAGCAGGTACCTGGGCCCGGAGGACAGAGGGTGGCCAGGTGCACGGTGCCAAGAGGGAACAGATCAGCAGGGGAGAGGGGGAGCAAAGGCAGAAGAAAAGAGGAATGTCTTGAGGTGCTTCTGGAACCGGAGATGGTTCTCCTCAAGTTTTAGAGTGACAGGGGGGCTGTTACAAAGGGAGGCCCCACCCGAAGACAGAGCTCTACCCCCAGCTTGTTTCTTTGAAAAACGACTGACCCTGAGGGAGTTGGAGGTAGAGGTGCGAAGAGCTCAAGAGGGGAAGTATTTGCAGAGGGATAGCTGAAGGTATTTCGGACGCAGGCCCCAGAACACCTTGTGGACAATGCAGAGGGTTTTGAATGTAATCTTTGCATCCACTGTGAGCCAATGGAGAGATTTCAGAGCTGGAGAGATACGATCCCAGGGCTTGAGGCCAGGGCAAGTCTTGCAGTCCTGTTCTGGATTAGTTGCAGAGGGCGGGGAGTAGCGGCAGGTAGATTTAGAAAGAGGCTGTTACAATAGTCCAAGCTAGAGAGAACCAGAGCTTGGAATAACATGAGCTTCTGGGGGAAGGAGAGGAAATGCAGAGTACCTCTGAGGAGATGCAGTAGGAAATGTGTCTTTTTAGAGACCTCAGAGATGTTGGTGGAGAAGGAAAGGGTGGAGTCAAAGGTGACCCTGAGGTTCTTAGCCTCGCAGGTGGGAGTAGGAGGAGGGCAAAGGGAGGCCGGCCAGAGAGTGAGGAGAAAGGATGGTGAAGGTGTGCCGATGAGGAGGATCTCCGTCTGCTGGCATTCAGACAAAGATCATTGGCGGCACACCAATCTTGAATGGCACTTAGGCAATCAGAGATGAGAGAGGGAGAGGAGGTGGCAGAGGGCAGCCTGACAATGAGTTGAGTGTCGTCAGTGTAGCACTGGAAATTTGAGCAGAAAGTGACAATGCAGTTACACATATGACATAAGCAAGAAACCAAGGCAAACCAACTAATTGGTGCTAAAAGAGTGGGAATTTCCCAGTATGCCTGTCTACAAGTGGGAAATGTGTAAAATAGCTGTGAGTCGCACTGGAGACTAGTTGGATGTTTTTCCCGACACACCTCCAGACATGGGAAATATGAAACAAACACAAAGGGTGCCATTATGAGTCCTGCAGTAACTGTGCCGGTATTACCGGCAGGTTGCCACCGGACCAGTAAATATTTCCCGGTGCCTGACTTGCTGGTAACACCAGGTTATTACAACCCCGGTGGTCTGGAAAGTCAGGTGCCGGTTAATAGCAATCTCATTCCCAAAGTTTCAAATGTGGATTCTAAAACTCTACTCAAGCAGTGTGTGTTAGACATGTTATACTATTCACAGTGTTCAGAAGTGGTGTTTGACAGCACCCACATACCAAGAGGGTGAGGTTGATAGTCAAAGACTAAATTGGAATTATAAGTCTATTCCAGCTCAATTCATACCTGAATTTGCGGCGGGACTTGGAACCTGTAATTTAACAGGTGAAGGTTATGAGTGCCACCAACTTACTTTGATATGGTGAACTCTTTTGGCATGTTAGGGATGCCAATGTTGGGTGACAAAGCGGTTCAACGAGTAGGTTAAATTGGACCCATAAGCAAAATGTGATGTTCATATTTAGGACTCCACAAGTCTATGTTCCTCATTATGAGTTTGGCGGTAGCCATGCCAGTAAAACCGGCAGGCTACTGCCGGACTCGTGAATCTTTCCGTTGCTGGCTCCACGGAAACACCAAGGACTTATGACCCTGGTGTTCCTGGAAGTCAGGCGCCGGAAAAATTTAAATCCCCATTCCCATTTGAGTCCCACAGGACTCAATGGGTATGGGGGTGACGGAAGTACCGGCACCATTAATAACGCTGTCAGTGGTTCCCGCGAAGTCTGCGGGCAGGTGCCATCTTGCCCGCCAGGTCAGACATGGCAGGCAGGACGGCAGCCGCCAGCAGACTCGGAGTGTGCCGGTCCGGTAACAATTGTGCCGGTAGGCTTACCAGCACCGTCTTTACTGGACCGGCATGCTCGTAATGAGGTCTAATGTTGTTATTCTGTTGGAGCTCGAAGGTTATCTCAAATGTCTTACCTGATCGTCATGTGGAGATGCACCAGTTCAGAAACTCCACTTGGGATTATGCAGCGTTATAGGCTGTTCAGCAGATTAGTGTGGTGACATGTCAGCTGCATGTGGAAGAATGTCATTTCAACGGAGCTCTGATTAACGTTCCGTGAGCAATATCCTATATTCTAGATGCTTGCACTGTATATATTATTAGAGATCAGCACAATTTACCCTATATTCTTTGTGAATTCCGAACGTAACTAATTAAGGACTGTGCAATAGGCGATCCACAGTTTGATAGCTGCATCACGCTCTGAAGCATTGCCTGCCAACATAAACTTGGTCATAGAGAAAACTGAGAAGGGGCTACCCTGTTAGTTTGATGTCTCCACGGAGATTGCTGTGTGCCATTACGGTGAGAAGCAGATTACAGCACATTGCTCATTTACGACACCTTATTATGGTTGCCACAAAAACATCAGTCAAGAAGAATAAATAGTGATGATTGTACTGCTCTTGTAGAGTGTGTTCTAAGGTTATGGTGCAAGGCAACTTGCCATCCGTAACCAAAGCAGATGGTCTTTGGAGGAAAACACATTAGATGTACCTATTATCAACTGACAAGAGGTTTGTGGTGCTGCTTATTGACAGCTACTGTCACTGAACAAAAGTCAAGTTTGTGAGAGTCACTCGGCTAGTCATCAGATTCTTAAAAATAGGGTTTCGTAGAGAAGGACGTCCCAAATCCATTATCGCGGACATCGGTACACAACTGCCTTTATGTGAAGATCCATGTATTCATAGAATCTAAAGACATTAAACACTCAACAACAGATTTGTATCATCCTAAATGTATAAGGATGTTTGGGAGGTTCAAACATTTTGTCAAAGGCACTATGCTTATGCTTAATTATGGCATGGATGGTATAGAAAGCATGCATGCCCTGATTCTGGCAGATAGGGTATGAGTGTATCCAAATAAATCTCAAGTCAAGTCATGAGGGGACACAGAATCACATACAAGAGGATACCTGCTTCGCTACAAGGTGTGAATTGAAAAATGGCTGTGACTTTGGTGGTGTCAACTGAGGTGTCCCCTGAGTGTACTGAAGACCACATTCAAGCAAAGCAGGGATTTTAAGTCGTGGTCGAAACTTAACAACATGAGATGGGGGAAAAGTAAGAATTAGCATATTGTACAAGTTCCCCCAGTGTTTCTATGCATATTCTGATTCCATTATGGCCACTGAAGGCTTCTGCTTTATGTTTAAAAACAAACATGGACAATTATTGAATGTTGAGAATGTTGAGAGGGTGGTTAGGGTTTCTGAAGGCATTGCTTATAGATCTTGTGCCATGAACAAAAGCGAAGAAGGAAAAAAAACTTCAATCTCCAATGTGATTTGCGCTGCGCCTGCGCAATGAAGCGAAGGAGGAGTGTGTAGGGGTTTGTGGCCAATGGTGTAAAACTCAGGAAAAGGAAGCTTGTGAGGCATATGTGTTGACAATTACACATTGGGTTTGTCTATTCTCATTCATTCTACTAATTCTTCTAAAATTGAATATTTAGGGGTATTTTTTCAGTATGTTTTTGCATTCTCATTCAATCTACCACTTCTTCCAATGTTGAAATCCATGTTTCTTTCTTTTATTATTATAAAGTATCAGATAATTTGTTTTCTTAGGAAAACCTTCCATACATGTTCCTACTAAATACCATCACAAAAATACTACAGTGAAAATTCCATACCATCATAAAACATAAATGATCAGCTGAAATCGATTCACTAACTCTACCTATCCACCAAATGTTGGCTACGAGAATTATCTCAACAAACAATCGTTTTACACATCGCATAAACTAAGTCGCTTTGATCACTAATCCTGTAAGCAAAAATAGTCTTTGACCAGTTCATTGTTTCCTCTTAAGCAACAAGCCAGTTTTTCGCAGTTGTTTGTTAGCTCAGATTTTCCTCAAGCATCACTAAACACAGACAATCGATGAGGGTTACGCACTATGTCGTATCATGGGAGTGTGTAGATTGTATTATTTCTGGATCCTTGCATAATCTATCAAGCGATGTTTTGTTCCAGACATCAGAGACTGCCCTAGTCCTCAGGTGATTAAGTCTAAGCTGCATAACTGTAAGCCACACATATCTACTTAGAAATGTATCTAGATAAAATTGAGTTGCAAAATCCCCCAGGACAAAAATATTTACATATTCTTGTTATGACCTTCTGTGTAAGAGCACCTGCTTCAATTTCCCCAAAGAAAGGAGATGTGTTGTGTTTGCATCCACGTCGAATAATGCGTGCATAGTTCCATTCAGAAGATGCCTGTCCTGGATTTCACTAATGACTGCTATCTGATGAAGGGAAGGAAATGCAGACATGGGTGTGTTGGGATGGAATTCAGTCTATCCCACCCCCCTAGGTGGTTTAAGGTGAGGTGAATCTCATATGAAATTGTGTAGTGTACAAGGGGAAGAGGATGGTGCTATGAAACTCGGCGCAGATATAATGTGGCACGAACAATAGATGCATAACCCTAGAATGCGCATAGAAAGAAACACCATTTTATAATTATAGTGGAGGCACAGTCTGGCATTGCCTCACTACACAGCTCTTAACTTCATGAAAGAGCTTGACGAGTCCTGGATCATTAAGACAGGATGGGTCCGTGTAACGTGGAAATGGCCTCTTGTCCCTCCACTATTGCAATTATTTAGTATCACTGAGATGAATGCACCCTGCAAGGCTGTGGGACAACACCAGGCTCCTTGCAGTGCCAAATCATATCAGCCAAGCTGCCAGCAGGCATCTAACCCCCACCAAGCCTAGCCAGAGCCATGACCCACACCACTGACCTGATCCCCACACCCCTGCATTCTGAGATAGGGAACAACCCCAGTTCAAATCGTAAACCTACTGACCATAAAAGATCTAAGCATGAGCGACTGTTTCACCTCATCCCATAAATACATCCTTTGTAATGCAAGGTACATGGAGGGATAAATTATAGATCAAAACGAGGGATGAAGCCTTGGGTGCAAGAGGAGTGGTATCAACGAAGCACAGAATGTGTGGGTAAGTATGACTGTATTTCTTCCTCCCTTCCCCCTGACACCAGCCCCAAGCCTCACAGGTGCATGCCATAGTGGTGTAGTAGTAGGCTTAGCATATAATCACTGTTTGTACAATGTAACTTATGAGAGGCCTGATTCACTCCGCAGAGAGATGGGGCCTGCTGATCCACATGGGAAGTGACTGACAGCAGCAAAGGCTTACCAGTTGTAGCCTGGCATCCCCTATGGAGCAGGACCATGTATGCTGCTTTACCAATGAACTGGGTGGGTTTAGACCCTATGTGTGACATCCTTAGTGACGCTGTGGCCTCTCAAAAGGCACTTACAATCATTCTAGGGCTAGAACGTTTTCGAGCAGCAGAGTCCTTTGCTGATATTTTGTATTCTGTACAATTAAACCTTGTTATCCTTTCAAGCTATCTCTTTGCCTATTTTCCTAGAGGGTTGTGTTTACTCTGGCATGAGTGTTAACAGGGACCTTCCTTAATTGGTGACCCTGCTGACATAATCCCATCGCCCACATCCCTGCAGAGGTTTCCAGGCAGCCTCTCGGGAAGGGTCGTGCCCACCTACAGTGAACAGCTCCAAAACGCGTACGCTGAGTGGCCTTGTGTGAGCCGTCTTTGCAGAATCCCGCCGTGCGGTCCCAAGGAGAGGTGCAGGCCGGTTGTGGAACCCCTTGAAAGGAGGTCTTCAGGAGAACGCACGCATGTGAGTATAGCTGGAAGGGGATAACAAAGAAGGGTTGGTTATATGGAGCAGTGTGGATTGTGTGAACATGCAGTGATTGTAATTAAGAATGTGGCATGTTTATGGGGTGTGTTGATTTTTCATTTTTTTATTAAGATTCATTTTTGGGATATTAAGGTAAAGGAAAATGGAATAGAGGGAGCTCCCCCGAGTAAGGGGAGAAGGTGGCGCCACCTGCACTGTCTTGAGCAGTGAGAAAAATATGAGGTAAAATATAGGAGTTCTGCATAATTGGAGAGCTTGTGAATAGTAGTGGTTTTTGTTTTAGCTTGTTATTTTAGTTTGTTTTGTTAGTGTATTTAAAAGATGTGTAAGGAGGAGGTCCAGAAGGAGTGTGTGCGGTGGGTGTGTGCGAGCGCATCAGGAGAGTGAGAGGTACGTGTGTAAAAAGTTCTTCTGGGTGATAGTAGGGTGGAGAGAGGAAAGTGAGGGTTTTTGCTTTTGTGTAACTTATTGACGGTATTAAGATATATTACAAAAGACACTGAACTGTATAGTTATTGAACTGATAAAGCACTAACAACTGTGGCGCAGTAGCTTAGGCACAATACCACAGTCAAGACACACGGGAGACACGACAATGGGGGTACAAACTCCCATAGACCACATACGCAAGGTCCTACCCCTATATTGTGAGAAGATTAAGAAATATCATAACCAATGGGTGACTGAGACTAAAGTGCGGGAATGCCTCACTCCTGGCCAGACAAGGGCTCTTTTGATAAAAGTGTATTGGAACATTTGTTCACATCCATGGTCAGATAGCACAGCGAGTAGAGCGCTCACTTTGACATCTGTGCAGAGCCTGCGGACACAGGTTAGAATCCCGGCAGGGCCAAACTCAGCTTTTCATCCTTCCGAGGTCGATAAATGAGCCCCACGCACAGTGGGAAAAAAGCAGCGCTCAGATACCTCAGGGTTTGTAACGCTATATAAATGCACAAACAAACAAACAAACATACATGACAGCAAAATACAAGGGGAGACCATTGCAGAATAGAAGGGAAGTATTGAACCTCTGGAAAATGTTTGAGGACACAGACAATCCTAAGTGGGAGGGGCGACACTTGACAGTAGCAAGGAGACAGAGAAGGGGGGAAATGAGAAGAAGGTAAAAAGGAAAAAAGGGATATATCCCCTAGGAACTATCCCAGCGGAAAGGTATACAAGCCCAACATATGTTCTGGCGGGCAGAATGGTAGCTACACCAGGCACAGCCCCAGCCCCACCATATGTCTCACCCCAGAAGTTACTGCCCATACTGGGGTGAGCGCTAGAGACCTAGAAGTACCACTGGCATCAACAAAGACTTAACTAGCCAGATCAAGGGCTGCATGAGATGTGGTCAAAGTAGATACACCAGTGCTGCCTATAGGGGCGCCAGCACAACCCACATGAGATGAGTGGAAGTCGGGTGATTTTTTGCTCAGAATCGACAGCACACCCATAAGAACTGTTCAAATAGAGCATGATGGAGAAATAGATAGTTTGGGATATGAGAATTTGGGGTCCCGAAAAGGAGACAAAGAACACTGGAGTAACTTTGAACTGACTGAGGATGATGGGGAAGGGGACGCAGAAATAGCACCCCAGCCCACCCCAAGATGAAAAAGTATGTGGGACAGAAGACTGAGGGAGAGATTTGGCAGAATAGCATTAGAAAGGAAAAAGGGAAGTGTGGTTAAAAGAGTAGGAAGAACCCATTATGTACCCTGGGCACAAATGGACACAAATAACCTCCTTAAAGCACTCCCACAACTCACAGTGAGGGCTGGCAAATAGATGTATATGTTTGAAAAGAACATAGGGGATGCCATTAGCAATAGGAGATACTGAAAGCCTATTAGAGGCTGCAGTTGGGGATCAGGCAGAATTGGTGTGGGTCAAAGCTGGGTACCCCAGAGTAACATTGAGCATTGATGCCCATGATGGAGCGTCATTTAACAAAATTAGAGCGACGGTATGGGATGTGTTGTGGCAAACATTCCCTGATACTCCAGACTTACAATCAATTATGCATTGTACAATGAGGGCTGATGAAGACGCAGCCTAGTACATTCTCAGGATCCAAGAGATGTGGAGAGCAGAAACAGGCAGTGCCTGAGACCAATCAACATCACTTTACTATTTTATAGTGAAAAGGGGCCTACCTAAACAAGTACAGAAAGTGCTCGATAAAATAGCGGGTGTAGAGCCAAAGGATGGCCTTAAATTCAGAGCCTCATAGTTCACCATTGTAGAACAATAAAAGAGCATGAGAAGGAAATGTGAAAGTAACTGCGGTCTCAACAGGGCCAATACCAGAACAGACAGAAGAGGGAGGGTAAGCCTCTAACACTGCACAGGCAAGAATAGCAGCAGTGTTAGCTGAAGGAGGAAAAGGACAGTGGGGAAGCAACGCACAATTCTCAGGACCCAAGTGGCGGGGAGGACAACAGCGAGGATGAGGTAGGTTTTAGGGGTCAGGTGGGTTTATTTTGGGATCTGGGACCAAGAGGAATGGGCCCAGGGTAATGTTGGACATGCAGGAGATGGAGAGAGTGCCGGAGTAGGCAGGGAGGGAGTTATAACTACAATCAACTGCAGTACTATGGTCCACACCAAGGGAACCCCCAAGGTTTGCCTCCAGAATGATTTCAACACTGTATGAAATTCACTATTTTTACACACACCTACCGCCCCAGATCCCTGGCCCCTGCACCCCACAACACTCGTAGCAGGCAGTTCAACATTACCAGCCCTTCCCTAACCCACAACAGACAGAGAATAGGAATGCTTTCAGCAGCATGCCTAATGGCACCGTAGCCCCGTTCCTTGGAGTTACAGTGGTAGGGGAAAACCTGTTCACGTTCCTTGGGACAGACACATACCCTGACTAGGACAGCCCGCAGAGAACACATATGCGTTTCCAGTCCTATCAATGACCATAAATCTAGAAGAGGAACCCTTGGTGGGGGCAGAGATAGGGAACAAACAATCCATCTTTATAGAGGACTCAGGAGAGGACAAGTCATGCATCAGTGAAGGTGACTTCCCGCTATCAGAAAAAAAGTCTCAAAACGCAGGGTTTGTCTGGCGTTCTTTTAACAGTTCCTTACACAAAAGATTCAGATGTAAAAGTGGGGGGGGGAGGTTGTAAGGGCCTCCCTCTTATACTCTGAGTGTTCTCCTGTCAACTTCCTCGGTAGGTATCTGCTAGGTAAACTGAACATGACAATCTCATTCACAGACCGTGGCAACGTCTGTGCCACATCTGGCATGTGTTCAATGAGGGCAATGCTCGGGATACACGCCATGGCTTGTGATGTAGTGGTAAGAGGCATTTCAGTAAATCACAACATGTTCATTTATGGCAGTACAGTGCTAGCACAAGCAGTCCCCCAGATTACCAGGACGTGCTGGAGAGTACCCACAGATATCATCTTCGACCTGTGGTGTCCACAGAGCTAGTTGCAGGAACAATACTATCCCTAGATCAAGAGGGCCTAGTAGTGTCAGCGAAAAGAATTGCAGTGTTAGGGACCGATCACATGGATGCCAGTGGTGCACTGTGTTATGTATAGATCCCACTGTGCCCCTCAAAGAATTAACCGATGCAGCGCTTTTTGAAGATGACAACAATGACAGAGAGATCATCCTCATAATGTTCATACCCTGTGAGATATTAGATGATATGATATGATATGTCATTTATAGCATGCCTATACACAAGTGTTTCAAGGCACGACCAGGCAAGGGAGTGGAACAGAGGGAAGACAGAGACAACAATCTTACTAGGCCAGGTGACATAGATTTTGTACAAGTGCAGGAGTGGAGGGGAAGGGGAAAAGTGTGAGGGGAAAGGGGGAGGGGAATTGCGGTACATAGGATAAACAGTAAATAAATAAGAACAATAATGAGAACAATAAATAAGAAGTACAGCCAGCAGGTGGCAGGTGCAAAGATAAGTGCGGGCATCAGGTGTCGAGTGCTGTTAGGGGGCTTTAGGGACACAGAAACAGCCCCAGATTGCAAGGGTTGCCAGGGGGGCAGTGCAGGTGTGTAACTGGCGTCGAGGGGACCTGGGCCTGAGAACATAGGGTAGTCAGGTGACCAGTGCAGTTTCAGCTTCAGCCAGGAGTTCAGCAGGGGAGAGGAGGGGGGCTGTTCCAGAGGGAAGCCATAGCTGAAGAAAGAGATCTACCACCAACCTGTTGCTTGGAGAAGCGGCTGACCCTGAGGGAGTTGGAGGCGGATGAGGGAAGAGCTCAAGAAGGAAGATATTTAGGAAGAGAGAGTTGAAGCTATTGAGGCCCCAGGGCGCAGAAGGCCTTGTGGACAATGCAGAGGGTTTCAAACTTAATCTTCGCAGCCACTGGGAGCCAGTGCAGAGATTTCAGTCCTGGAGAGATACGATCCCTGGGCTTGAGGCCAAGAACAAGTCTTGCTGTCCTGTTTTGCATGGGTTTCAGAGGGTGGAGAGTAGAGGAAGGCAGATTTATAAAGAGGCTGTTGCAGTAGTCTCTCCTAGAGAGAACCAAAGCTCTGGAGACAGTAAGCTTCTGGGGGAAGGAGAGGAAAGGAAAAATACCTCTGAGGACGTGTAGCTGATAGTGTGACTTCTTAGAGACGTCAGAGATGTCAGGAGAGAAGGAGAGTGTGAAATCAAAGATGACCGCAAGGTTTTAGCCTCACAAGTGGGAGAAGGAGGAGGGCCAAGGAGATTGTTGGCGGCACACCACTCCAGGATAGCAGACAGACAGTCAGAGATGAGAGAAGGAGAAGATGGTGCAATACTGAAGAGTTCAAAGCACCCTCATGGCTGTGGTCGCACCACCCCCATTCAGCCAGGTAGACTTACAGTACGTTCCAACACACTTATGGACAACCAACCCACATGATGTAGGGATGCTAAAAGAAGTCAGACCTGTAAGAATCACCCTTAAGGGAGGGGCAGTACTCCCCCAGGTGAAGCATTACCCATTATCCAGAAAAACAGAAGAGGGAATCAGGGTAGGGATACAGGCTTTGTTACAACAAGGAATCATAGTACCCTCTACTTCACCATGCAACACAGCGATATACCCTATCAAAAAGGCAACATGGGGCCTTTGGTGGATGATCCAGGATATCTGCCCCCTTAATGACGTAGTACCAAAGGAGTTTCCACTTGTCCCCAACCCGGTGTCAATTTTGTGCAGCATGCCCAAAGAAGCAACCCATTCACTGTTGTAGACTTGAAGAACGCCTTCTTCTCAGTGCCCCTGCACCAGACTCACAGTACCTCACAGCATTTACCCTGGGCAGAAAGCATTATGAACATACTCGTTTGCCTCAAGGGTATTGCAAAAGCCCCAGCATATTCAATAGGATACTGCACGAAGACTTAGGTAACATTCAGGTACCCAGTACAATAATTCAATACATAGATGATTTACTAGTTTGCAGTGACAGTGAGTAAAATGGTCAAAGAGACTGCATTGCACTATTGCAACTGCTAGCACGCAAGGGGTACAAGGTAGACAAGGCAAAGCTCCAGTTCTTCCAACTGAAAGTACACTACCTAGGGCAACTTATCTCTGAAGATGGAAAAAGGTTCATCCCTGACAGGGCAGCAACAGTGCGTGCCACTCCCAAGCCACTCACAGTGAATGACATCAGAAATTCTTAGGATTGTGCAAATGTTGCAGGGCGTGGATTCTTGACTATGCAACATATATGAGGCCACTCTTACAGGGCCTATAGGAAGCACAAAAAACGAGAGCAACATAATAGATTGAACTGCAGACATGATCAGGAGTTTCAATGATCTAAAGGAATTAATTTCAACAGCACCTGTCCTGGCCACCCATGATTACACGCAGGAGTTTTACATTTTCTCCTACTCAAATGGCAAACTCATGACAGCAGTACTAACACAAAATGTAAGAGGATTCAATCCAGCACTACAGCTAAGTCAATGCCTAGTCTGGAATACTGAATGTAAACCCTTATTGATATATCTTTATGTCCAGTTCATGAGTTCTGGATGACTGCCCCTATATAACACCCCTCTCTTGGAATCCCCCTGACCCCACTGAGCCAAGAAGTAGTTCTGTTTTGCAAGTTTAAAAGGTTTATTTGAGAAAAATTAAACAATATATATATATATATATATATATATATATATATATATATATATATATATCACTTTTATGATAAATTAATAATTAATATCACACTTCAGAACATGAGCAGTTAACAACAATGGGTAACGTTCTACTAACAAACTGATTTGATTACCCAGGAGTAGTATAAAGGATGAGGTAGCACGCTTGGGAATAGGAACAGAAGAATAAGGTGGTAGAGAATGCTTTATCTAGTTTCAGATGGATGCAATGTTGAATGAAAATGCAATACAGAAAATACTCAATATGATTTCAACAAAACAATGTAATCACTTTTCTCTGGCAATCCACTCCCCCCCTTATGCAATGTAAGTAAATGAAGGGGAGAGCACACAGTTCTTAGAAATGCAATCAAATGTAATTCAGTTCACCCCAGCAAGCTTAGACAACAGATAGGAGTTTTGAAACACAGGCAAAGGGCTTTGAATATGATGACAATGCAGTGAGAAATATG
Organism: Ambystoma mexicanum; assembly: GCF_040938575.1. Lineage (NCBI taxonomy): Eukaryota > Metazoa > Chordata > Amphibia > Caudata > Ambystomatidae > Ambystoma > Ambystoma mexicanum. The sequence goes on along the minus strand of NC_090928.1, from coordinate 915,760,881 downwards.
ATGAAAATGCTTTTAATTCCCTTCAGGAGGTTCAGGGTGAGTGGTATCTAGTTAATATGAGTTCAGGCTCACTCTAGCAATGATTCAGGGATGGTTCTTAAGAGGCAAACGAAATTTAGCAGTTCAGGCAAAAGCAGCTATCTTTTTACAAGTAAAGAAATCGGGCCAAATCGCAAATCGCGGCAAAATTCGCGAGTGCGAGAATCGTGATTACGGCAAAAGTATAAGGAGTAGCAAGTCGCTTCTAAGCTTTTTGAAATGCTGAGATTAGATTCTAAGCTTTCAGAGGAAAGTTAAACCAAGTTCCTAGCCCAAACGGTTCCAGAGATACGGACAATTAAATAAAGGTCGTTTTTCGGATTTGAAATTTAAAAGTTCAAAGCGACAAGTTACAGCTTGCAGCTAGAAAATGACAGGTGACAGTTAGGAGGCAGTTCTGGTTAGATTAAAATAGTTTGGATTAGACTATTTTAACTAAGAGATTGGTTCTGCACAGTTCTGCTAGGTACTTACAATATATTTTTGAATTAGGCCTCGCCACGGATCTGGTCAGGTTTTGGACTGGACTCCGGTTCTGGTCTCGGCACTTCACAGTGATCTGGATCAGCTCTCTGGTTCTGCTAACAGCGGTCTGGGTCACTCTGGATCTCTGGCCTCTGTTTCTGGATACTGCTCTGCTTTCTCTGGGTATAGCACTGCTTCTGGATCTTTCTGGCACAGGGTTTCAGGCCAGAATCAACACCTGGGTCCGGCTGTGAATAGTCTGCAAATGATTTTTGGGCCTGCTGACAAATACTTTTGCTTGCAGTGGGCCTTCTTGGTTCAAAGTTCTGTAGTCTCTGTTTAGCTTGGAAGTCTAAGTGTAGGATCTCTGGATGTGAAGTCGTCGGTCAGCATGCTCCGCAGCAAATGGAATTGAATGTCCCTACCTGTCCCAGCAGTCTCTTTTTATGTGTTTGGAAAGTGGGTGGAGAGGCTAGCTTTCTAGGCCCAACCCCTTCAGAGTTCTGATAGGTTGGAGAATTCTTTGCGTTCTCACTGGAGAGCAGGATTGTGTGTCAGAATGATGTCATTTAATGGCTTGCAGAAAGGACACTCCCCTGTCAAATTGCACACAAATCTATATTTGATCAAAATACACATTTCTCAAATACATAGTGGTTTGTCATTGCATGTACATATTACCTATCACATGAGGTATACTCTGTTCAAACTCTGCTCTTCCTGAGGGCTTGCATTCAAAAATGGCAACTTATTTTCGATTTTAGTGGGTTATGCAACCTTGGTTCTTCAGTAAAAATTATACACATATACACGGCCTGTCCTTACATACTCCAGTAAATTCCCATGTCTCTAGCTTAAACACAAAGTCTGTAGTATCCATAAATAGTGGGGTTTTGCCCCAGAACATCACACAAATTCCCAACACGTCTTAAAACGTGCACAGAAAATTCACAAGAATTATGGTATCATTTAAATAATTTTGACAAGTCCGCACTGTGAGTTATACAACTTTCTTAGAATCATATTCTGGCCAACAGGGGTGTGTCTTTTCAGGTCACAGAACCTGCCCCTCCCAGCTTCTGCCAAGAGGAAGCTATTTTACGGTCCCCCTAATAAACCATCTGCCTGGGCCCTGGAAGGCCCATTGTTCAAGAGGAAGCCATTTATGGCCTCCCCCCAATAAACCCTCTGCCTGGGTCCTTTGTTTAGTCTCTAGCAGTCCCTTGGTAATTCAATCAGAGAGGGGTAACCTCCCCTCAGAATGCAGCCAGGCCTGAGAACTGCTGTGGATCCAGTTTCACTCCAATTGGGGGGAAGTTGTCGGGCAGAATCCAGTTCCTTAAGCCAGGCCCCAGCTACTGTCACTTTTAGTTACCCAGTTTTCTGCATTCAAATAAAACTAACATTTTTTACACATGCAGCTGGAATGCAGATTCTAAGTTCAAAACTATGACATTTTAACAGTGACAAACTATGTGGCAGTCACAAGTCTGTCCCTCAGTTTATTTACACATTTCGATTTTTGGTAATTTTAAATCCAGTTTCAGTTTAAGCCGCTGCAGACCTGCAGAGCTCAGCCAGTCTTGTTATAAACCTTCAAGTCACTTCAGAATATAACTTTACATTGTATCCACCTCTTAGTAAGTCTTTCTTTGGCCTGCTTTGGGTTCATTTATTCAGTTTTACACAAATGTCTGGTGTTGTTTTAAAAAGCCGGCTTTCTGATAGTGGTGAGTAGTGGTAATGCACCCATTTTTGGGATTTAAGAAAATGAATTCCCCACTGTTCTAGGTTGCTTTTGGCAATCAGCATTGCCATTCCCAATGGTTTCAGGCTACTGTGTGGGTAGTCCAATGGTGGTTTTAGGCAGTGCCCTTCTGTGCCCATAACATCGGCAAAAATGGGTGGCAGCCTATTCTTCATGCATTTCCCTGGGCATTTTCTGGGAAGCTCTGGCCATCATGATGTTTTCAATGCCAGTAATGCACAGTTTTTTTTTGGTAGGGCTCGGATGCATGGGTAAAAACAGCCCAGAAGCCCCCCTCTTGCGATGGCCATTCTGTTTCACTGATGGAACTCGCAAGATCTGGGATGTTCTCCTCATGTTCTTCCAATAGATGGCACAGTTCAGCATCTTTTTCTCCATCCGGTCGGATCGATCGGTTCTCCTCGCCGGTCCAGATGGGAAGATTGGGCGGTACCCCGAGCCCCTCGGGTCTCTGCTCCCGGTCTCTGGATCGTCCTCCTTGGCCAGTCTCCAGGTTTTCTTTCTCCTAGGATGACAAAGGAAGAGCGGCAATACCTATTCATGCACATTTCTCCCCCACCATTGATATAGTGGGGTGGCATATATATTTTAGAACTCAACAGATATGAACATGCACATTTTTTTAAATTAAGAGACAGGAACACATAAACTTGAGAAACACAGAATTTGATAGGCTATATGCCTAGCAGAGCGAATCACGGGGCCTACAAAGTCGATTTGTAAATCTGACCATGGGAGTATCATTCCCCTCTTTTGGAGAGGCGCCCGGTGTGTGAGGGATGTTGGCTGAAATTGTGCACACACAAGACAACCCTTCAAATATTGGTTGAGGTCCTGGCCCATGTGTGGCCAGTAGGCAACCTCTCTTAAGATCTCAAGTGTTGTATGAAACCCCCTATGACCGGCGGTAGCCGCATCATGGGCATGACTTAACATCAGGCTTCGGAAGGAGGTAGGAACCACCCACTGATCATGGCCAGCTTGGGATTTCCTTACCAACAAACCATCTTGGATCCGGAACATTTTTGGACATTTCATCAACACTCTTAGGTCCTCTTTCCCACTGTAATCGGTATCCGTCAGGGGAAAGTTCTCAGGATCCTCAATGTGTTGGCAAAATTTACCAATTATTGGATCCCCCTTCTGAGCTGTAATCAAATCTGCATCAGGGGTCTCCTTGCTCCATTGGGCAGTTGAAAGATCACTGTGAGCATTTGTCTGGGACCTAGTGATAGCAGTGACCTGGATTTCCCCCAACAGGGACACTATTTCTATTATATCCCCTTGGATGGCCCCGGTTTTGGCCAGCTGATCAGCTAAGTCATTTCCAGTTTTGTCTGGTCCCTCTACTTTGGAATGACCCTTGATCTTTTTCCAGTAGATGGTCATCCCATTCGATGTGACCAGATCATCAATGTTTTGGATCAACTTCCCATGTTTCAAGGGTTTGTTGTTAGCACATAACATGCCTTTGGTTTTCCAATTAACCAGGTGCTCCACGAACCCGTTCCGTACATAATCAGAATCTGTGATTATGACCAGTTTGTGGAGTTGATGCTGGACAGCAGTGAGGATGGCCTGATGCACATCCATCAATTCTGCCACCTGACTACTTCGGGACCAATTTTGTATCCAGCAGAGGGTTCTGGGGACTCATTCACCAATGCATTCCCTACGCCGGCCACCAGTTCTTTCTCCCCGTTGTTGACAACATGGTAAGAGCATCCATCCACATAGACAGTGGGCATTCCCTCACACTTGTCCTCTTCAAAGACTTTGTGTGGGGAATTAAGGTATGCCTCCATGTTGTCCTTGATTTTTAGACTTTCGTCCTCGAGACAGTTTTCTCTGGCACAATCATGCAAGTCAGCCAGACCTTGCGCGAGGGGACTCTTCTTGTTTTGGCCAAATCGGACCTCCACAGGAAAGCCTTGCATTGACAGAATCCAGGAAGTAATTCGGGAATTACTCACATTTCCGGCCCGGATTCTGTCACTTTGGAGATATTGCAGAGGCTGGTGTGGAGTCTCCACTATGATGTGTTCCCCCTGGATAAACGGGCGGTAATTCTTCAATGCCCACACCGTTGCCAGGAGTGCCTTCTCACAATCGTTGAATTTTTCCTCCACAGAGGACAAAGTTTTGCTCGCATAGGAGATTACTTTATTGACCTTGTCATGCTTTTGGTATAATACTGCCGTCAAGCACGTATTAGAGAACCCCGTCTCCAGGAAGAACTCCTTGTTTCTGACAGGGTAAGCTAGGCAGGGCGCTTGTGAGAGGCTTCTTTTGAGTTGTCTTACTGCCTCGGCTTGTTCTGGACCCCATTCCCACTTGACCCCCCCCCTTCAGGAGATGAATCAGGGGTCTGGTGATCTCTGCGTAGCCCTCAATGAACTTTCTGCTGTAATTAGTCAGTCCAAGGAGGCTCCTTAGTTCCCGCAGAGTTGTGGGGTCTTTCAGTTTTTGGAGTGCTTCCACCTTCTTTTCCTGGGGACAGAGACCCTGAGTAATCTCATGCCCCAAGAAATTAACACGGGTTCTACACCACTGTGCTTTCTGAAAGGAAGATTTTGCTCCGGCGGCCCTCAACTGGGTCAGAACATAACGGATCTCTGCTATGTGTTCCTCCACAGATGAACTTTTGATGAGGACATCATCTACATAAGCCAGGTTACCCCTTGCACCCAGGTTGGGCATGGCCTTGTGTAGGAAAATGTTGAATTCATTGCCGGAGTTGAGGTATCCGAAGGGAGTCCGGGTCCATGTGTACTGCTGGCCCCCAAAGGTAAAAGCCAGCTTGTATTGGTCCTCCCTACTGACAGGCACAGTCCAGTATCCATTGGTCAGGTCTATTGCAGTGAATACCTGTGACCCCTGGATCTGGGCCAGCCCTTGGTCAATGTAGGGCAGAGGCCATTGGGAAGTATGGACCCGTTTGTTGAGCTCCCTGAGGTCGGCACAGAGTCTCCACTGGCCGTTTGCCTTCAATATTCCCAGCACCGGATTATTGAAGGTGCTGTGTATTGGACAAATTATTCCCCGGGACTCAAGGTTCTTAATTATTTCAGTAAGGGACTCCATGGATGCGAGAGGCAAACGATATTGCTTCACAAACACTGGAGTCATGCCAGGGTCCATGGGGATTGTTGTTGTGTGGATGTTGGTGCGACCACAGTCATATGAGTCTACCGCAAAGAGATCTTGGAAATCCAAGAAAACTTGTTTCAACTTTTGCTTTTGTTCCAGAGTCACACAGGCATCAGCTAGGTTGACTCTCTCTTCCACCATCTGCCTGAAGCCTGGAAAGACTTCTGGTTTGGCTATCTCAGCGACTCCCTCCAGCTGGGTGGAGAAGTCCCTGGTCAGAGTGCTGATTTGGACTGGAGGCCTCAGGTGGGAAAGGCAACCCTCATGGACCTGGAAAATCACCTCATCCCTCCTGAAGTCACAAGTCACATATTCCTTACCATAGGGGCAGAAAGTGTACACCAGGAAGTTCCCCCCAAGCCGGGTACAAATCCTGTCTGGTGTTGTATTGCCCTCACTGTCACTGTCAAAACAGTCCTTGGGGATTGGTCCTAACAGTTCATTTCCTAGATCAATGGAAAAATGTCGGTCATCAACCGCCATTCCAATAATGGTGCCTGCGGTTACAGTAATACTCTTTAAGTCGCTGTTATCCACCTCTATTGGAATGGTGTCATGTTCTATGTTGACTAATGGAGTTGGGTTTACCCCCAACCCTTGCTGTTGGAGAGAAGCATTTAGATGTATATAAGCATCAGGGTTTTGCAAATATTGTCCTCTTTTAACTTTCACTTCCAGGGAGAATTGTCGGGTCCTTTCTGGGATGGTGACTTCCTCTTTGATCTGAATTTCAACTGCATAAGGTAGCAATTGAGCTGACCTAAATGATTTTTCTGGATCATCAAAGCTCATGGGATTATCCGCTAATCGGGACCAAGCTTTGAAGTTTATTAGGTCCAAACTAATGGCAAAGCGATTGAGAATGTCACTGCCTAAGTAAAAGGCGGCAGTGACGTCTCCCACGACCCAACAATTATGGACTATGCTCTTGTTGCCAATGGAGATTTTGAGCATACACCTGCTTGGCAGGAGATGTTTGGAATTAGGTGCTTCCAGGTCCATTTCCCATTTGTCTATCAGTTTAAATGTGGGAATGGCTGGATCTTTTGGGAGGTGGCAGAACATGGCTTCGCTGATGAAGCTCTTACCGTTGTTCACGCACACTCGAGCGAGAACAGAGTCCTTCCCGTCATTTAACTAAACAGGGATGAACAACTGCTCTCCCATTTGCTGAATATCAGCCAGGCTCTGAGCTGATTTCACATCTTTCTGGACTATAGGAGTGGGAGTTTCTGATTGTGGATTAGTAAAGAATTTCAGGGTGTTTCCTCCCAGTGTGGAATAACCACCTCAAACTGGAAGGAAGGTTGATTTTCATAAATAGAGAGGACCCCCCATCACCAGTCTGTTGTCCTACTGCTATTACTGTCACGTCTGGAATTTGGTTGTTCCGGAAGTGAAATTCTACTTGGTCAGATTTTTGTTCAACCATGTGGCAGGTGCCGTTTAAACTAACATGGTTGACACTTTAATTTTATTGGTCGGCTAGTCTGGGTCCAGAGGACCTTGTTTACACAATCTATTAGGGGTGACAACCTTCTCAGGAGGTCATTCCCTAGTAAACAAGGGGTGCCCTCGGGAGTCACTACTATGACCGGGTGTTTCACCTTGTGTCGCCCAATTTTAATGTCCAAGTCTGCAGTCCCCTCAACGGGAATTTCCTTCCCGTCAAAGTTCTGCAGTTGTCCGGGAAGAGAGGTAAGAGGAATTCGGTAATTCTCCCCCCTTCCTGCATTTAGTTCCTCAAAGGCCCTTTTGGACAGAAGGGTAGCTTGGGATCCAGTGTCCACCAGTGCCAAACTTGTACCCTGCCCCTGTACTTGTACCGGGGCAAAGTATCTTCCCTCCTTCTCCTCAGGGGGCACAGATAATGCACATTTTTGGACAACTGGTGGGCTAACTTTCTGGTTTTGGACATTGCTAGAGAAGAGATTTGGGCAGAATTCTGTGGAGAGTCTTGGGAATCTGAAAGAAAAAGTTGGCAACTGGAGATCAAAGCCATTGTGGGCTCCCCTGGTTCCGGTTCTGGGCCGCCCCACCCTTTTTGGAGGCAGTCATCAGGATGGGTTTGAACTAGGGGATTTTGGTATTGTGGGTTCTGGGATGAGATGATAGGCGGCGGTAGCTCAGTCTCCATATCTCCCCAGTCTGAATTGACATCCCTTGGGACCCATTTTTCCTTGGGAGGAGTTCCCCCATCTCTGAAGGAGAAGGTCCTTTCCCCAGGATCCTGTGAGGATCCCTCTCCCTCAAATTGGAAGACCTGTACCTCCTCCACGAAGTGGGTCTGTTTGGGTCCTTTGTTTCTCCTACCCCCCCCTCTGCTCCTTGGGAGGCAGGCTTTCAGGGGTAGGAGATTTTGTTTCCGGTTCCTGGGTTTCCAGGGGCTGTTTACAAGTTGGGAAGGAAGCTTCCTCCAAGGCTTTACACCCCCCTTCCCCTTGTGCCTCCTCCCTGGGAACCGGTGTGTTATCGGGGTGCTGCCCCCGTCATTGTTCTGGAGCACCAGGTCCAGAGTTTGGGGCATTCTGCGGTGGCATGCTCATCTGAGGGTTCTGTTGAGCCCTCAGTATGTGACCCAGATCCCGTGCCATATTTTGGACCTGGCGCTCTAACTGGGAAACGCGCTCAGGCTGATACGGGGCTCTATTTTCTCCCCTGGCTGATCCCGGGAAGGGTAGCTATCCCTTCTCTGGTAGTACCCCTGGCTGGGAAGATTTTGGTACCCCCTCCACCCTTGGCCTCCCCTCTCCCGGATTAGGTTGTCTGGGCTCAGGGAATTGGGGAAAGAAGGATGGATGATTTTGGGGCTGGATATTGGGCGGATACCTGGGGAAAAAGTTCTGCCCAGGATTTGGAGAATTTCTGCCCTCCTGTGGGAAGTTGGGAGGGAAGTTCCCTGGGTTAGGTGCTTGGCCTGATTCCCCCCCCCTTGGGCTGGAGGAGTCCACACATAACCCAGGATTGGTCGGTTTCCCTTATAGCGGGGACTTACATAGTCAGGGTAGCGGGGGACCCCATTTGTGGGACTACCTCCTCGACTCCCTGTCTGTGACTGGCCCGAGGGCCTTCTGGGCTGTGAATTATTAGGTGCAGGTAGGTTTTTAGGCCCCCCCCATCTCCAAATCCAAAACGGGGGTGACATTTACCTCTACCACCTTGGCAGCAGCAAGGGTGCTGTTAGTTTTGGGATTTTTCTGGGTATTGCTTTTATTTTCTATGGGCTTCTGCACCTCATAGATCCGGGTAGCCTGTTCAATGACCCAGTCTAAAGATCTTTTCTCATGAAAATCTCTCACGAGCTGGGTCATTATATATTTGGGCAAGGCATGGAAAAATGTATTGACAAATTCTCTGCTGTCTGTGCGCACCCTTCTGGTAGTCTGCGCAAAGGCACGTTTCAGTTCTTGCACAAATTCTTGTGGGGCCTGATCCTCCCCACATTGCAAATTGTAGGCTGCCTTGCCAGCCTCTTGAGGATTTCTGTGAACAGAAAAATGTTTCAAGATGGCCGCCTTATAGGTGGACCATCTTAAATGATTTTGGTCCTCCAGCCCCGCAAAGAAACTGGAGTATTCTGGTGAGAAGGTCCACTTTACATATTGAATACAGCTTTGGCTGTCCTTCAAATGGAAAGTCTCCATCATTTGCTCATAGAGCGCCAAGTGTTCCCAAACAGAGTACTTGGCTTTCTTATGATAAGGCGTGATGACACTCCTGATTGCCTTAATCTGTTTCAATGGGTCCTTAAGCAAGGCCCTTTTTGCCTTATTGGCATTTTTGGTTCGGGCAACCCTGGTCCATTCATCCTCTGACTCAGAGGCACTGCTCCCAGAGGTTCCTGTCTGATCTTCCAGGTTTTCCCGGATTCTGCGAGCCTGGGATTGGCTGGCAGAATGTGGGGACCTGGTCTCCTGTGTCCTGCGCCGTTCAGAGGAGTCTTCAGATTCCACCTTGCTGCCAGGATTTGATGGGTACCCCCCCACTGACCTAACTGGGCAGAAGTTTTCAGGATGCCCTTAATGGGCCTATTCTCCTGGGGTTCCCCACTAAATTGCATTGTGCTTAGGTGCCCTTAACCCGGATGCCCGCCCATCCATTCCTGGGAGGTACTGGCCTATGAGCCCCATGCTTTTGGCTGGATAGTAATCTGCCATCCCTGTGGCCCGGTGCTCATGTGCGCCAGGGGACATGGGGGTGGCAGAGTCCAGGGACTGAGAGAGATAAAGGCCTCTGGTACTAGGGCTCCTGAGGTTATGCTCAGGAGTTTCCCTTTCCCAGCGAACCTGGTCTCTATCCGCCCCTGCTCCCTGTTGCAATGCAAGAGCCTGTGCTTTCAGTTCCTCAGTTAAGGGCTTACTCGACTCTATCAGTCTCTCCTGCATCGCTACCTGTTGCTGGAGCCTATCATTGTACTGAGAGAGAGCCTCATTTTCTCTCTGTGCATCCTGATTGGTCCTGGAGTACTGGGCCAGTCTTTGCTGCAGGAGGGTTACCTCCTGAGTCCCTTCCCTACTGGCCTGCTCCTTTCATGCCAGAGCCTCCTCCACCCTCCTGGTGTGCTCTAACAAGTTCTGGTGTTCTTTTTGGAGGTCACCCAGTCCCTGGAGGGCCAGGTGATTTTCTTCCATTTTCCTTTTTAAGTGGCAGACTTCCTGGCCTAAGGTATCCCTTTCCTAACCAAGAGCCTGCATCTGTACCGTCAGGTCGTCCCTTTGCCTTTGGAAGGCACCATCTTTCTGGCGCTCCTGATCAAACTCTGCCTGGGTATCCAGGTCTTTCAGGATCAGTTTATTGCTCTCCTCTTTCTCTCTGTCTAGTTGGATTTGCAGGGTGGCTACCTGCTCTGTGAATGCCCTGTTGAAATTGATCTGTTGCTCCAGCTTTTTCTGGCTCTGCAGTAGGGAGTCCAAACTGTCTTGGCGTTCCTTCTGCAAGGCCAGAATTCTGGTATCCTGGTCAGCCTTTTCCTGTTGCAGTATATCCATGTCCTCTTTTATTTTAATGATATACTGCCTACTATCATTTTCTGACTCCTTGCTCCTCTGCAGCCTCTGCTCAGAAGAGTCCAGATCAGATTGGGCCTTCTGTAATGACAGCAGTTGCCTACTCGCCAGATCTTGGCCTTCAGCACATTTGTCCTGCATGGCTCCCATATGTAAATATAAATATGCCGCTACCCTGGCAATCTTGTTGTGCTTATCCTTGGCCTTAGGGGACATATATAGTTCACTCAGGGCCACATGTAAGGGACCCTGGTCTCTCCATATATCTGACCCTGTTTCAGTGATCTGGGGTGTGATTGCCTGCAACCAGACCGTCTGGTCCTGATGAGTCCACTCACCTCTCACAAATAGCTTATGTAAGAAGTGCTCTCTGGCTATTTTCATATCTACCAAGGTCGTCATTCTGGAATTTGATTCCTTCCTGACTTACAGAAGTTTGTATTTTATTTTTGCAAAACAGACCTTTTCCTTAGAGCGTTCCTTTGAGGAGTGCTTTACAGCGTAACACAGCGTGGTGATCCGACCGGATATGTGTATCTGGTCAGCTGGCACACTGTATTAATCTGCACAAGTGATAGATCTAACCCAAACGTCCGGCTCGAGCACAGCTAAGTCAATACCTAGTCTGGGATACTGAATGGAAACCCTTATTGATATATCTTTATGTCCAGTTCATGAGTTCTTGATGACTACCCCTATATAGCAGCCCTCTCTTGGAATCCCCCTGACCCCACTGAGCCAAGAAGTAGTTCTGTTTTGCAAGTTTAAAAGGTTTATTTGAGAAAAATTAAACAATATATATATATCACACTTTTATGATAAATTAATAATTAATATCACACTTCAGAACATGAGTAGTTAACAACAATGGGTAATGGTCTACTAACAAACTGATTTTATTACCTAGGAGTAGTATAAAGGATGAGGTAGCACGCTTGGGAATAGGAACAGAAGAATAAGGTAGTAGAGAATGCTTTATCTAGTTTCAGATGGATGCAATGTTGAATGAAAATGTAATACAGAAAATACTCAATATGATTTCAACAAAACAATGTAATCACTTTTCTCTGGCAATCCACTCCCCCCCTTATGCAATGTAAGTAAATGAAGGGGAGAGCACACAGTTCTTAGAAATGCAATCAAATGGAATTCAGTTCACCCCAGCAAGCTTAGACAACAGATAGGAGTTTTGAAACACAGGCAAAAGGCTTTGAATATGATGACAATGCAGTGCGAAATATGCTGAAAAGGCTTTTAATTCCCTTTAGGAGGTTCAGGGTGAGTGGTATCTAGTTAATATGAGTTCAGGTTCACTCTAGCAATGATTCAGGGATGGTTCTTAAGAGGCAAACGAAATTTAGCAGTTCAGGCAAAAGCAGCTATCTTTTTACAAGTAAAGAAATCGGGCCAAATCGCAAATCGCGGCAAAATTTGCGAGTGCGAGAATCGTGATTACGGCAAAAGTATAAGGAGGAAAGTTAAACCAAGTTCCTAGCCCAAACGGTTCCAGAGATACGGACGATTAAATAAAGGTAGTTTTTCGGATTTGAAATTTTAAAAGTTCAAAGCGACAGGTTACAGCTTGCAGCTAGAAAATGACAGGTGACAGTTAGGAGGCAGTTCTTGTTAGATTAAAATAGTTTGGATTAGATTATTTTAACTAAGAGATTGGTTCTGCACAGTTCTGCTAGGTACTCACAATATATTTTTGAATTAGGCCTCGCCACGGATCTGGTCAGGTTTTGGACTGGACTCCGGTTCTGGTCTCGGCACTTCACAGTGATCTGGATCAGCTCGCTGGTTCTGCTAACAGCGGTCTGGGTCACTCTGGATCTCTGGCCTCTGGTTCTGGATACTGCTCTGCTTTCTCTGGGTACAGCACTGCTTCTGGATCTTTCTGGCACAGGGTTTCAGGCCAGAATCAACACCTGGGTCCGGCTGTGAATAGTCTGCAAATGATTTTTGGGCCTGCTGACAAATACTTTTGCTTGCAGTGGGCCTTCTTGGTTCAAAGTTCTGTAGTCTCTGTTTAGCTTGGAAGTCTAAGTGTAGGATCTCTGGATATGAAGTCGTCGGTCAGCATGCTCGCAGCAAATGGAATTGAAAGTCCCTACCTGTCCCAGCAGTCTCTTTTTATGTGTTTTGAAAGTGGGTGGAGAGGCTAGCTTTCTAGGCCCAACCCCTTCAGAGTTCTGATAGGTTGGAGAATTCTTTGTGTTCTCACTGGAGAGCAGGATTGTGTGTCTGAATGATGTCATTTAATGGCTTGCAGAAAGGACACTCCCCTGTCAAATTGCACACAAATCTATATTTGATCAAAATACACATTTCTCAAATACATAGTGGTTTGTCATTGCATGTACATATTACCTATCACATGAGGTATACTCTGTTCAAACTCTGCTCTTCCTGAGGGCTTGCATTAAAAAATGGCAACTTATTTTTGATTTTAGTGGGTTATGCAAACTTGGTTCGTCATTAAAAATTATACACATATACACGGCCTGTCCTTACATACTCCAGTAAATTCCCATGTCTCTAGCTTAAACACAGAGTCTGTAGTATCCATAAATAGCGCGGTTTTGCCCCAGAACATCACACAAATTCCCTACGCGTCTTAAAACGTGCACAGAAAATTCACAAGAATTATGGTATCATTTAAATAATTTTGACAAGTCCGCACTGTGAGTTATACATCTTTCTTAGAATCATATTCTGGCCAACAGGGGTGTGTCTTTTCAGGTCACAGACCCTGCCCCTCCCAGCTTCTGCCAAGAGGAAGCTATTTTACGGTCCCCCTAATAAACCATCTGCCTGGGCCCTGGAAGGCCCATTGTTCAAGAGGAAGCCATTTATGGCCTCCCCCCAATAAACCCTCTGCCTGGGTCCTTTGTTTAGTCTCTAGCAGTCCCTTGGTAATTCAATCAGAGAGGGGTAACCTCCCCTCAGAATGCAGCCAGGCCTGAGAACTGCTGTGGATCCAGTTTCACTCCAATTGGGGGGAAGTTGTCGGGCAGAATCCAGTTCCTTAAGCCAGGCCCCAGCTACTGTCACTTTTAGTTACCCAGTTTTCTGCATTCAAATAAAACTAACAATTTTTACACATGCAGCTGGAATGCTGATTCTAAGTTCAAAACTATGACATTTTAACAGTGACAAACTATGTAGCAGTCACAAGTCTGTCCCTCAGTTTATTTACACATTTTGATTTTTGGTAATTTTAAATCCAGTTTCAGTTTAAGCCGCTGCAGACCTGCAGAGCTCAGCCAGTCTTGTTATAAACCTTCAAGTCACTTCAGAATATAACTTTACATTGTATCCACCTCTCAGTAAGTCTTTCTTTGGCCTGCTTTGGGTTCATTTATTCAGTTTTACACAAATGTCTGGTGTTGTTTTAAAACGCCGGCTTTCTGATAGTGGTGAGTAGTGGTAATGCACCCATTTTTGGGATTTAAGAAAATGAATTCCCCACAGTTCTAGGTTGCTTTTGGCAATCAGCATTGCCATTCCCAATGGTTTCAGGCTACTGTGTGGGTAGTCCAATGGTGGTTTTAGGCAGTGCCCTTCTGTGCCCATAACATCGGCAAAAATGGGTGGCAGCCTATTCTTCATGCATTTCCCTGGGCATTTTCTGGGAAGCTCTGGCCATCATGATGTTTTCAATGCCAGTAATGCACAGTTTTATTTTGGTAGGGCTCGGATGCATGGGTAAAAACATCCCACAAAAAGAGCACAATGGGCCACAGGTCTCTGGCCCATTACAGTGGCACACGCGACTCTGTGTTGCAGGAGCAGTTTGCATGCAAACAGGCTCTTGCTGCTGCAGCCTTTGGATTGAAAAAAGTTTCACAATTGTAATGGGCTGCTCAGTAACACCATATGTAGAGCACTCATTGTTTGCGATCTTGAGATTATACTATCAAGCCCACACATCCACATTGTAAGGTGTAAAACAGTGAACCCAGCCATGTTCCTTACACAACCTTGCACCACTGATGATTTGCAACAGCATGACTGTGCAACTTATGAAGGTGAGGAAGATGGTATTCCCACAGCTAAAGACAGCCCCCTGGAAGAGGGTGAAATATTTTTTGTTGATGGGTCAGCGTCAATTGACCAGGATACAGGGCCAAGACATGTTGGGGCCACAGTGGTGCATCTAGAGGACAATCAATATGTGACACTTATAATGAAAAGATTGTCCATGTATTACTTGGCCTAAGCAGCAGAGCTTGTAGTTCTCATTGAGGCCCTTTGGGCATCCAAGGGGTGTTCTGCCACCATCTATTCAGATTCTGCTGATTTCACCACACTGGTGCATGCAGGTCTTACACATTGGAGAAGGAGGGGCTTTAGGCAGGAAGATGACTCACCAGTGCAGCATGCTGCCCTGCACAACACAATCTCGTTGGGAAATGCAGCCACTGGCACGGCAGCAAAAGCAGCAGCGTACCTCCCAGTGCCCACCACGGCTGAATATGTTGTTGCAGCACTCACACCAAGGCCAGAGACAGGCGCATACACAGCCCTCACTGTAACACATACAATAGAACTACAACGTAGGGCACCCCGTACGAGCATATGGCTCAAATGTTGGTGTGTGCAACCTCCAACTGATCTCTTATGGCAGCAGCAAATTACAGGGAAAGTGGTAATGCCCGTAGAATTACTCTGTTCAGCTTTTTAGCAATTACATTGCAGCAGATATCCAAGAAATTGGTTCATTCCCAATCTCCAAGAACACCTTTCAACGATGGTCATTTAATGCACCACCTGCCAAGTGTTTAATTCATGAATGACATTTAGAACATTGCGGGGCACGCTGCCCTGCCCAATTGGACAATTTCATGAGCTGCATATTGATTATGCAGATATGGGGGAAAGATGCAATGGAGCACAATACCTCATTGTGGTGGTATGTCCATTCTCGAGTAGGGTTGAATCTGGCCCATGCGCCCAACCAGATGCCAAATGGGATCCAAAATTCCTCATATTCGATGTTTTCCCCTGATGGGGTGTGTGTGATGTTTTGAGATCGGACAATAACCCACATGTTTTCAATTAACGTTTTAAAGAGATCACAGCACTATTAGGCATAAAGCACTGCATTTGTTCAATTTACCGCCCACAAGCAATGGGATGGTGGAACAGATCAACAGCCTACTCAAAATCAGGCTCTCCAAATTGTGCAACACCCTGAAAAAGAACTGTGTGTATTGCTTAACCCTGGTCCTGTTCCATTTGCGCACACATCCCAGAAAAGACCATCACCTCTCCCCTCATGAAATAGTGACAGGCAGATGTATGCAAACGCCCATCTTGCCTCTTAGGAGAGCATCAGATTTCCAAAGAGCAGCAGCAGTTCTGAGAGAGGAATTTAAGCAGTACTTGACACACCTAACATGGGCAATCAGGTGTCGGTGTCATGACGGATGGCACCACCGCACACAGATGATGCGCAAAATGTGGCAGATTCGCAAATTGACACAGCACACACCCAACCATTGTTGCCGGGGAGCTGGTGTATGTCAGAAGCTTTGTCAGGAAATGGAACAATCCCAGGTTCCATGGGCCATACAAGGTTGTGGTAAAGGTGAACTGGCTCTGATGTAAGTTACGCCTTTCAGATGTTCACAGAGCCCCACCCAATTCCGCACCCACCACACAAGACTAAGCTCTCCCGGAAGATGCTCTCCTGAACATCCATGAAGACCAGCTCACTAACCTTGATTCTAATCTCCCCTCTGTCCTCATCCTACTTGATCTCTCTTCTGCCATTGACATGGTCAACTATGCCATCCTGCTCAACCGGCTCCGTGATAACCTGGGTATCATGGATCAGGCTCTGGTCTGGCTGACTTCTTTCCTCTCTGACCAACCCTCGCAGGTCCAACTTGGGTCCTTCCTCTCCTCTATCTATTTTTCCACCTTTGTGTTCCCCAGGGGTCTAACCTTTCTCCCTGGTTGTTCAACCAATACCTGGCACCTCTCACCCACTGCACTGCTGCCCTCTTCTCCAACTTCCAGTACTATGTGGATGACATCCAGTTCACTTTCAGGCTCCCCTTTGCCGCCTCTTCTCCTTCTGTCATCCCAGATTGTCTGCTTCCAATCCAGGAGTGGTGCGCTTCCAGTGATCTATGCCTGAATGCCAATAAGACGGAGATCCTCCTCATCGGCACACCTGCACCCCTCTTTCCTGCAACTCTCTGGCTGGCCTCCCTTGGCCCTCTTTCTGACCCCAACTGTGAGTCTTGGGGTTATCTTCGACTCCACACTCTGCTTCTCTCCTCACATTTCCGACACCTCTAAGAAGTCAAACTACCAGCTGCAGCTCCTCAGAGGTATTCTTCCTTTCCTCTCCTTTCCCCAGAAGCTCACTGTCCCCAGAGCTCTGGTTCTCTTTAGGTTTGACTACTGTAACAGCCTCTTTTTAAATCTGCTCGCCTCTACTCTCTGTCCTCTGCAACTCATCCGGAACAGGACTGCAAGACTTGACCTTGGCCTCACACCCAGGGATCATATCTCTCCAGCACTGAAATCTCTACTTTGGCTCCCAGTGACTGCTAGTATCAAGTTCAAGACCCTTTGCATTGTCCACAAGGCCTTTTGGGGCCTGGAACAAACATATCTCCATCTTTCTCTTCAGAAGAATCTTCCTACTCAAGCTCTTTGCTCCTCCACCTCCTAGTTCTTGAGGATTAGTTGCTTTCCAAGCAACACCCTGGAGGCAGATTTCTCTCTTCAACTGGTGCCTCCCTCTGGAACAGCCTCCCGGCCTCTCTTAAACTTGAGCCGAACCATCTACGATTCCAGCAGCAGCTCAAAACTGTCTTCTCTCTTCCTCTGCCCTGCTGATCTCCTGTCTGATACTGCACTGGTTACCTGGCTACCCTCTGGACCACGTGCCTAGGACGCTGCCCTCCCAGTTGCACACCTGCACTACCTCCTGGCAACCATGCACTTTGGGCTGTATCTGCAACCCTACAGTCCCCCTAGCTGAACTTTCTAACACCTGTTGTCTGCACTTAACCCATGCACTGCCACCTGCTGGCTGCACTTCTTGTTTTTCGACATATTTATCCTATGTCTAGCACTTGCTCCTCCTTCCCTTCCCCTAGCACTTTTCCCCTTCCCTCTCCCCTGCACTTGCGCAATCTCAATGTCACTTGGCCTAGTAAGATAGTTGTCCTGTCCTCCCTTTGTTCCTCTCCTTTGCCTCGTCATGCCTTGAAACACTTGTGTATAGGCGTGCTATAAATGTCATATCATATCATATCAAGCAAAACGTCTACCACAGTTTGTGTAGCCCAATGCTGACTATATGAGTGCACGTATAAGAGATAAGCAAACATGCATTACTGCGAAAAAGCATCAGCTACCGAAGAATTAAAACTCTCTCTCTCTCTCTCTCTCTCTCTCTCTCTCTCTCTCTCTCTCTCTCTCTCTCTCTCCCTCTCTCTCTCTCTCTCTCTCTCTCTTACTGTCTCTCTCTCTTTCTATCCCTTACTTTCCTACACCCACCCAATGTATGCATGCCTACCCTAACTTCCCATGCCCTACCATCACTTTATTTGACCCTTTTGTTCCTACTACAGGTACCACAATGATGAAGACTTTAATGTCAAGCTGTTCTTTCTCTAGTGATAGAAATATTGTCTGTAGCACAAGAATGTATTTGTATAATTGTGGCCTGCACTTCATGGCCATTTTATTTGCAGTGTTAATGTTTTCATTAGCGATATACTGGTCGATATTCAGCCCAAGCCTGAATGAAAGAAGGAATTAACGTGCGCCATTTTATTTAACTGATTCAAAAAACATGACCAGAACTAGGTATAATGTGACCCCCACAAATAGTAACTCCCACACAACTGTATGTACAAGTAAAATGTTTGATATCTTACTTCCAAATGGCAAGATCCATTTGTGTAATGCAAGCAGTAATGTAAGTATTACAAACAGCGGAAGCAGGGTATCAAAAAGGCATGTACTACGCCATAATAGAATAAAAAGACAAGCACGTAAACCCAAATATGATGCATACCATGGCTTAGGCCTAGATGCAGTTGAAGATATCCATTATCCTGAGCACTCCGACAGTTGGTATTCCTACATGAGTGTAGTGGGAATGCGACAACCAATGGCAGTTGCTATGTCTGCTCCTCAATACTGCACGCATCAGGGGCAGCCAAGGTTTTAGTAACACAGGAAGTACCAATGATAGAGGCAAAGTGCCTAATTCATCTTGCACTATGTAGGATCAGAGGCACTTTCCAGGCACACAACGTCCACTTAGAACTAGTTGATCCAGATGCTCAGAAATGCAAAACGAGTTTGACCAACACCAACTGCCTAAAACAACCCTATCTGGTCATCGAAGGGGCAAAATACACTAACAACAAGTGGCAAGAAACAACCCTTAGATGTAAATCTGAGGGACTTTTAGGATTTCCAGAAAAGACTGTGGCACTCGTGAAACAGACTTGTGCACAATCATAGACAGAGCGCGTCACAAAATTGACATGGATTGCAGCCATAGAGAAGCCAGTAAAATTGCACCAAGAAAAGACTTATGAGCTGTGTTTTTCAGTAAAGGATCTATTTCTGTCAGCTCAAATGAACAAGTGTAACAGGACTGTGCTAATTGCAGACCGCAAGGGAACTGCACCGCTGATGGACTACTACTGGGTGTGTGGCCAACAAGCGTTCTTGCACTTCCCACCCCGCACGAGGGGCTATTGCTCGCATAGCCATGCTGCACTCAGACCTGTTAGTCCCAGAAGAAAACCTGAAAGGGGGGCCACTTCCTGATGAAGCACACACAGTGCCCCCAACAAGCGAAACACCAGACTTACGCATCCTTCCTGAGAAAGAACCAAATGATCAACTTTCGAAAGAGGAAAAAGAGCATCAAATTACATATCAACAGATTCATCCGAACTGCTCGCACAAATACCTGATGAGTAGAAATTCTATACATCCGCAGAGAATTTTTTACATCCCTAATACCCAGCATTCAGAGACGAGCAAAAGCCAAATAGCTCCAGATTGTCAGATGGGAGCTTATCCAATTGGCTAACGACACCGAGCAGTGGTTCAAAGTCATACCAGTGGAGCTGCACACTCACAGGCTGATGACAATTCAGAACGGGTATGTACTGGATCTGCTGACAGCAATGGAAGGTGGTGTTTACGGAAAGATCGGGAGTTCAATTTGCACACTCGTACTACCCGAAGATGCTGAAAACGGGTCAATACAACACGTCATTGCTGCAGTACATGATCTTGGGGTGAAGATGAAAAATGAAGCTGGCGTTCAAGAAGAAGATTGATTCTCGCTGGTGTTCAGCTGAGCTCCATGCTGCTAGGAACATTGGTGAAGATGATGGTGCTCATCATCGTATTCGTTCTGGTGATTTTCTGCATGTGCCAGTTGGATCTCCAACGATGTGCCAAAGCAGTCCCTGAGAGCGCAATGATAATGGTTTCTATTGGCAGTCCTAAAGTACCTTGTAATACAAAGGAAGTAGAAGTGCAGACTAATTAGCCCATTCCTCACATGGTCCCTTTCTCCGTGGGAGATATAGTTGACCGATTTTATTACACAACCATTGCCCCCCCTTGACCCTGAAAATTACTAAGAAGTATGGATTGACCTGTCAGGGGATGTGGGTTGCATTTACATGGCATGTACACCTGAGGAGTATGAACAAGCAAGAGAAAGCTTGAGACGTGTGTAGGGCCTGGATGCCAATAACACCCAGGTATGAGGAAGCACTGAGACAAGCAAATTAACGCAAATATGGGGGAAAAATTAGTTACTGTAGAAGTAACAAAAGGGGGGAATGTTGGGATGGAAATGAGTCTATCCTATCCCCCCGATGCGCTTTAAGGTTGGGTGAATCACATATGAAATTATGCAGTGTACAAGGGGGGAGGGGACCGCGCTATGAAACTCAGTGCTGATATAATATAGTGCGAACAATAGATGCATAACCCTAAAATGCACATAGAAAGAAATGTCATTTTATAATTATGGTGGAGGCACAGTCTTGCATGGCCGCGCTACACAGCTCTTAGCTCCATGAAAGAGCATAATGACGCCCTGATCATTAAGACAGGATGGGTACATATAACCAGTTCTCATGGTAGCTTCTTTGGTCTCTACTGTTGTAATTACTTAGTATCACTGAGAGGAATGCACAAAGCAAGGCTGTGGGACAACAACAGGCTCCTTGCAGTGCCCATTCATCACAGCCAAGCTGCCAGCAGGCCTCTTACCCCAACCAAGCCTATCCAGAGCCATGGCCCACACCACTGACCTGATACCCACACCCCTGCATTCTGAGATAGGGAACAACCCAGTTGAAATCGTAAACTTACTGGCCATAAAAGATCTAAGCATGAACGACTGTTTCACCTCAACCCATAAATACATCTTTTGTAATGCAAGGTACAGGGAGGGATACATTATAGATTAAAACGAGGGTGGAAGCCTTTGGTGCAAGAGGAGCGATATCAACAAAGCATAGAATGTGTGGGAATGTGTGATTGTATTTCTTCCTCCCTTCCCCCTGGCACCAGTCCGAAGCCTCACAGGTGCATGCCATAGTGGTGTAGTAGTAGGCTTAGCATATGATCACTGTTTGTACAATGTAACTAATGAAAGACCTGACTTTCACTCCACGGAGAGATGAGCCCTGCTGACCCAGGTGGTAAGTGACCGATGGCGGAGAAAGGTAGCCAATTGTAGCCTGGCATCCCCTATGGAGCAGGACCATGTATACTGTCTTACCAATGAACAGTGTGGGTTTAGACCCTATATGTGACATCCTTAGTGATGCTGTGGCCTCTCAAAATGGCACTAACAATCATTCTGGGGCCAAAGCGTTCTCGAGCAGCAGGGTCCTTTGCTGATATTTTGTATTCTGTACAATTAAACCTTGTAATCCTTGCAAGCTATCTCTTGGCCTATTTCCCTAGAGGGCTGTATTTACTCTGGCGTGATTGTTAACAGGGACTTGCCTTCAGGCGGTATAAAAAACTAGTAGCTGCCAGTGCCTCGGAAGAGTCCCTATCCACAATATGATCCTTTCACCAATCATGTTCAATGTTTACGTAGAGCAACTGCAGAATTGAGTTGCTGGCCGAGGTGCCACCATACAACAGTGCACAGATGGCAGCCAGTTGTACTTGCAGGTTTCATCTTGGGGTTACATTCAGCAGTTAGAGGGCTGCCTTCAAGGGAGAGGATGGACTGGCATTTATTTAAATGAAACAACTTCAAGATATTTTTTTTTCATGCCAATCATCTGATTTCTATTCTGTCTTTGCCATCTGATGCTTCTGTTCCCAGTGCACCTTTCTTGTTTGCTTCGTATGTTACATATTTGCATTTTCTTTTAAATTCTTGACTTTAGTTTATTCCTCACGTAAATGGGCTGGTGAAATCAGTTCCTTTTCATTTGTTTTCTTTCAACAATATTCAACCTCTTATCTCTTCTTCAAGTTTTCATCTTTTGGTTCAGACTTTAGTTATTGCATTGACATGGGTAACTTAGTCCTTGTTGTTCTTCCTCTGACTACCCTTGCTCACTTAGGGGGTATCCTGCATGTGGCAGCTAATTTGGTGTTCAGGGCAAGAAGATTCAACCAGATTCCTCCCATCAGAAATCACCTACACTTGCTACCTTTTGCGTTCAGATTCCACATTCAAAAACTCTTCATTAGTCCACATGGCAACTACTCTAAGACCCCTAGTTATTTGGTCTTTAAGTAGGCCATTATCAGATTGTTGATGTGTAAATGCACCTCTTGCCTGTGGAGATCGTTTTTCAGGTGCAGCTGTCACTCACTGGAATATTCCAGACACAATTCTCCACCAATGTTTGGATGGTGTCCAGTTACATGATCGAATACAAAAGGTTTGAATGCAAAAGGTGAGTCAATAGGATCGAAAACAAAAGGTTCGATTTCTTTTTTATTATTTTTTTTTGGGGGGTTTCCGTATACGTAAAAAAGTGGTTTTTACCACAAAAACAGGAGTTGGGGGGACCCCCCCAAAAAAACAAAAAAACAACAACAAAAAAAATGTTGAACCTTTTGTTTTCGGTCCTTTAGATGCAAACCTATTGTATTTCGAACCTTTGGATTCCAACCTTTGACCTATAACCGTTCGGATCTGTTGGAGTTTTAGACATTGAAAACCTAGTTGGGTTCCAAAGTGTTTAAATTAGCTGAAATGGGTTGTTGTTGTTTTTAATTGCTCTGTTATATTGTTGTGGTTGTATTCATATGTATATATCTATTGTATTGTTTCTGCTAAAATAATAACATCGAAATAATGGCTGAGTAAGAACCCAGTAGATGGCTGCCGCCCATTTTTCCAAAAAGGGTTAGAGTCACTAATGCAAATTTTGGTATTTTGATCTACCTACGGGTACACCGTTGATAGGACAATGAACACATTTTAGAAAAGTAAGGGATTCAGCCAATGGAGGGCTCCTTAACTGTATCTTGCTCTTGTCCTTCACATAGCTGTTTCCTGAGCCTTGCAGAGATGTATTAGCTCAGCATTAACTGTGAGACGTAATATGGCACTGATGACCAATGAGAAGAGCTTATCCTTCCATAAGGATATTAGATGTTATCGCCCAGGGAGAACTCTTTCCAATCATGTGGCCGGGAATACGAGTGGATTCCAACAGTGGCTGCCCAAATTCTTTCGAACACATGTGTGCCTCTCCCGGATGCCCACCACCGCAAACGCCCATTTTGTCGTGTGCCCCAGGCCCCTTCCCCTCTTGCCCCCTTTATGTACTTTTATGAAAGCTAGTATTTCTGAATAAAGCTACATTGATTGAAAAAATGAAGGTTCCCAGTCGTTTGCCCTTTTGTAGTGCATTACAAGTATTTTCAACTCAGATGCCTACCTAAATGAGTGTATTCAAGTAATTGACAAGTTAAACAGCGTACATTCGTCTCATGGACGCATTTATTCACTTGATATGTACTTAAAAGCCTTCTCCAGTCTAAACCTGTATCCGAACCTGGCGCCGTTCATTCTTGATGGCATTCCAATACAAACCACTGAACTGAGCTTCACTTTGATGAAAATTACATAGCATTATCTTGTCAAATTGCAGAAACTCGCTCCAAAAAGCTAGGGAAATGAAACGCTCTCAAATGTCCCACAGCTCGGAAAGAGAAACAACACAACCCTTGCCAGCTCGCGAAGACAGTTGCATTTCCCATGTGCCAGTATGGCAGAATGAATGGAAACTATAATAAAAGACACTACACGGAAAGCAATTGATTGGTGAATAAACACGGGCTGTTATAAAAAAAAAAAAAAAAATTTAAAAAAAACGGACATAAAAAAATCCAAATGCCATTATGCATTATTTAGAATGTATATTATTCAAACTGAATATTTTCACCCGATGTATTTTGTCTTGGGAGGATGGCTCAGGGGCAATATGCTCATCTTGGAGGCAAGATGACGGGGAGCAACCCAGGTCCGATCCCTGGGTCTGCAGCTTGGAAACCTCTGGGTATTAAGCGTGTTATAAATAACCAATTATAATTATGTCATAAAAAAGGGCTCATATAAAAATTACTCGGAACATAGTGATGCTGTGTTTTATCAAAGGATGCACGGGCATGGTACAGTGTTGCCTCAATAGAGGAGCAAAAGAGGGACGGAGGTTGCTAGGCGCAGGAACAGGAAGAAATGAAGGAAGAAGAGGGAATATGGGAAGAGGGAGGGGACATGATTTTAGCTTTAATCGGAGAGTGAAAGAATATTTGTTTCTGGTAGAAGTATGTGGTCAGAGAGTTGCAAAGTTCTTGTGAGGGGAAGATGTTGGGTTGAGGAGTACAAGTGCAGTAGAATTCTGAGATAATATTAGTTCTCTGGTTTAGGCATTCTAATGTGTCTCTTATTCCTTCTCTAAGAGTATATATATGCTTTGCTAGTGAGCCAGAGAATCTTCTTATTCCCAGAGAACCCAAACGTTTTTTTTTATTTTATTTTTTTCACATGCCCAAACGTTTTCTTATGTGATTTTTGTATTCTGTAGAGCGCTAGACTTAAGGGCCCCCAAGAATAAAACAATTTTGTTCCCAACAGAGTGTTCACGAGCATTAAAGGAATAGGGAGGGATGCACTAAGCAGAGGGATCAAGTCTTCCCTAGGGTTGACTGGTTTCCAGTTGTGCATAGGGCATTTGTAACATGTGATTTGTTTGCTGGATTAGCTGGGCTATTTACTGTAAAGAGCAGGGGTGAATGTACTACCCCAGTAAGACTCCGAGATGGGGCGCTTAGAAGATTAGAGGTGCATAATCCAGCATCCATACTTTGGGACGGTGTGTGTGTGTCGCATCATAGCTAAGAATGTTTAAGGTCTACACCTTCTTAATTGGGGATTAAACTCTTCACAACCCTATTTGATGCTAGCCCCAGCACATGTAGAAATCCCTGATACATAAATTCAGCTATCTAGAATGGGAACCAGAAACAAGGCTTGCTAGTGCTTCTTCACATATAGAATTGTAGTCTGGACGCTTGTAGAAGGAGAGAAGGCATGGGGAGTGAAGAGAAAAGGTTCAATTTGTGGAAAGCAGATTTTTATACAGGGGCAGAGTGCTTGAGGCGCTATGGGATCCATCACACTGTAGAGATGGAGGATGAGGTTGGGCTGACTGAGCAGGAGTTGGTGCATGAACAGCTGGGTAGTATCCACATAAATTCGGAAATTCAGGCCAAAAAGACTGATGAGGTTACCCAGAAGGTACAAGTTGGCATTGAAAGAAAGGGATGCACCAGGGCCATTAGGCACCCTGCAGTTAAGGATACGAGGTAGACGAAATAACCAATTTTGACCTGTTGAAATCATTGTCCTGGGAAGGAGATGACAAGGCCGCAAATGTTGAAACTGTATTTGGGGAAATCAATGAGGGCGGGGTATTCAACAGTGTTAAACACTGGAGACATATTGAGGAGGGTTAGAATGACGAATCAAGAATTGTCTAGTTGTCCAGGATTAGTTACTTAAGTTCAAACAGCACAGATTCCATTCCATGAGTCAGTCTGAAATCTGACAACATGGGTGTTGAGGAGGTTTAATGAGCAGTTTTCCCGTTACTTTGCCCAGGTAAGCTAGATAGGAGATGGCATCCTAGTTCTCAGGACAGTCCAGAGGGAGAATAGGCTACCTTCAGAGCAGGATAATGTTGTCATGCTTTAATAGCGAAGGCAGCTGCTCTTGCTGGAAAGATGTCTCGATGATCATGGGGAAGTCACATAGCATAATTTCAGCCAGTTTAATAGCAATAAGGGGAAGGGGCATGAATCGTTTAGTGATTCAGAAGGGCATGCAACCGTAATACATTTAAGGAAGACAAATGCTGTCCCACGCTTGAAATGTTGAGGCCGAGGGAAGGGGAGCAAAAGGGGAAAGCAGTGGTATCAGTCCCCGCAAGGAGTCAGAAATTCTGTTCGTGATCTTCTCAATTATTTAAATGGAAACTTGTGCATGTGATTGCATAAGTCCTGAGTGTTGTGTATATGAACAAGATATATGAGAGTTCATTGGGGTTATTGGAGACTAAATAGCTCTGTTGTGTTCTGGCCTTCATCAATCGTTTAGGATAAACATTTAGGATAAACATCATCTATTGTATTTTATGTAATTTCAGTCCACGTTGATTAATTCTGCAGGCAAGCTGGTCTCTGGGGAGACCTCATGTTCACCAGTGGTATTCGCATTGGTGGCAGCATCACGTTATGTGCTGCAATGCCTTCCATCAAACATGTATTCATTCAGAGGTTGTGGTTTAGCTAATTGTGAACTCAAGGTAGCTAGGACCTCCAAGGTCACATGATGTGATGAAAATGTAGGCTGAATAGTTGGACTGTGCTTGCGTTGAAGTCTTTGCCAATAGGGGTGAACAGATGAGAAAAGGATTCTGGTGAGATAACATGCCATGCTTTGAGAGTGCTGAAAGAGACCACAAACCTGTTAAAACCTTTTAAATTATTACATGCATTGGAGAACATTAAAACTGGAAAAATCGCAAAGATTCTCTGTCCTGTTTGTTTCCTTCCTCCAATAATCAGAGAAATCTAAAGTAGGATGGCAATAAAATGGATGACGAATTACCAAGGCTTTTCAGGAGCCTGTTACCAATACTGGAGCAATTCTGCTCGACCGCGAGAGCAAGGCAGCAATATTATTTGATTCATTTTACACAATTTAACAATGCTGAAAGATGCTATGTTCCAACCCAAAGTAATCAATTTTCTCGTATTAATTTAAAAGGGAATCTTAGTATGACAAATATTACAGGACCTTTTAGACTAAATTACTAAAACTACCATGCACCAACAGGGTCCCAAATATCATTAAAGCATGAAGTAAGTACAACATCTTGATTACTAAAAAGAAAAGGTAATGTTGAGAACACATTTGAAGACCTCAGAACAGCAATAATGCAGTTGAAGGCAGAAGAAGACAGGAGGGTCCACCTGGATATCAGGGTCAGATCGTGACAACCAATAGGGTCTAGATAATCCTAGAGAGAGTCCCACCTTAAAAATGGAATCTAGAAGCCATCCTCAGGGGTTAGACCCTCTAACCAGGCTCGAGACCAGTGACCAAAAGAGAAAGCGAGAAATAGGAACTCCAAGATGTCAGGTGTGGTCCTTAGAGCTGCAGTCTAGCAGATACTAGGGACCCATCCAGTCCAAAATAACTGCAACTCCATTTCGCCTAGTTCAAGCCTGCCCAACTAAGTTGCTACCTGAGCCTAGAGATGCTGAAAGGCAAGACCATGTGGTGGCAGGCAGAAAGAGGACCACCCAAGGTGATGGACAAGCCAAACCTCACCCCCACATCGGGGCTGTAAGCCATCCTAAGGGGCTGAGCCAAACAATCAATTCCCATTCCATCTACCACACCTGAGATAGTTGCTTGTAGGCGCAGCTGAAGACCTATAGAAAACCCACCCGTTGCTCACTCTGAGATGGGAAGTGGCTGGAAAAGGAGGTGCTTCGAAGAAGGCTGGAGGAGACACTACGAGTAGCTGGAGGGGGAGCAAAGCCCAAGAGGCTGCAAGAGACATCCAGAAAGCCGAGTCACACTGGAGCTTGAGCGCTAAGATGAGACCCAGAAGATCACACAGAGGAGCTAGAAGAACTGGGGATGATCGTAAGAAGTGAAGGAGTGGTAACCAAAGAAAGCATGAGCAATCTATATCTATATATATATATCTATATATATATATATATATATATAGATATATATATATATATATATATATATATATATTACACGGCCCACGGTAGTGGCCGTGTAGTTATGGTTATGTTGCTAAATCCATAGGAAGAGCACTTTTTTGGGCGCCTTAAAACTTCACTACCCCGGGACGAATCCTCACCATACTTTGCAAAAAAATGTATATGGCTTTATTTGAATTCCTTTGCAAAGATTGTTGAAGTTTCGTCAAGGGTGGGCAAAGTTATAGGGGGGATCCCAAAATGTGTTTTTTTTCCATAGACTGAATGGAGAAAAACTTTGCTCATGCCTACAGCCCAAACCTCTGGATGGATTTTCACCAAATTTGTGGCAGGAGCGGCGGCTTGGTCCCGAAAGTGTGCTTTTGAAAATTTGGTGGAAATCCGTGAAGTCGTTTTTTTTAAACAACCAAAAAGTAGGTCCAAAAAAATTAGTGATATCTGGGTTTGGTCCGCGGACCCATTTGCCAGTTCGGTCTGCGGACAGAGGTCCGCTTGGCTTAGAAGGCAACGTGGTGTCCACGGACATCGGACGCGCCCACTGATTGGATGGTGAAAGCGTGAAGTGCGTCAGATTTTTGGAAACGCCCGCAATCTTGGATTCACAGACAGCGGCTGGTTTCCGCGGACATCGCAGTAAAAACATATTAAACAACACAACATTGCACTTGTCAAACTTATCAAATAATCTCTGGTGAGGTGAGGGATGATGAGGATGGGATGGGAAATGGCTGCAAGAAGCAAAAAAAAACAGGTGTTTTTCACCATAAAAGTCTGCAACAGTCTGGATGTTCATGAACAGTCCTGTGAAGTTCACAGACACCCCTCCATTACAGGGTGTGTGAAAAGCAGTTCTTGGATGGCTTATAACGTTGGTGCCACTCAATGAAATTGCAGGACATTTTGCAATTATATTCTTTTTTTATTTTTTACTTGTTTTATTCGATTTTTCTAACATTTCGACTTACAGCAAGGTAAACAGTATCCAACATACCAACTTTGTCCATCTGCGCAGTTTCATGTCATATTTTATTAAGCCTACACTCTCCCAAATACCCCCTCCCTCCGGCCTACAGTATCTCTCACATAGCTATTACATTCTGATCTGAAAGTCCATATTTTTTTTGTTCCCATTACAACTCGTACTCCTCAAGGGTTGCATCCGTTGTTAATATTGTGGCACCAAGTGTCTCCAGGCCGCAAGTGTTACAGCCTCTTCCTCCTCCGCCACCCCTGCCGCCTCTTGCCATACTTCCGTTTCCACACCTGCCCATCTCTGCAGGTCTTGCCGCCATATTTGCTCTGACGTTCTTATGCACATCTTCCAGTTCATCGCTATTCTGCACTTGGCCAATATATACGCCAGGTCTTTGAGTTTGCTTATATGTTTAGTTTTGCACGGCCTCAGAAATCCCCCCAGAAGACATCCCCAGGGGTTCTCTATGTTTGTTTGTTTGTTTATTAATTTGTAGGGCGCACCAAACCCTTAGGTAACTGGGCGCACAGCTTAGTTGCAGACATAGAAGCAGACAGGAGCAAAAAAGAAAGGGATAAATGCTACGTTACAGATGTTGAAACAGGTATACATACAGTTGTGATCACAGTCTAGAGGTCGTTAAGGCATAGCCAGTTAAGGGTATTGCATCTGAAAGTGTTATATGACTGGTCCCTTCTAAGCTCAATAGGTAGTGTGTTCCATTGTTGGGCCGCTTTAACGGGGAAGCTTTTGCCTCTATGTCCAGGTTAATTTCCCATCTTGCCATGTGTCGGGCCACCTCCCTCCAAAACCTCTTAATTTCAGGGCATGACCAGAACATGTGTGTCATTCCTGCGTTCACCTTCCCACATTTCAGGCAAGTCTGTATGCCTGCTTGTTGGAATTTGGCGACCTTGTTTTGTGTTATGTATGCTCTGTGGGTTATGTACAGCTGGATCTCTTGGAATCTGGTGTTTTTTGACACCTTCTTGTGGTATATTTGCGCTCTTGCCCACATCCCATCCTCCATTTGTGTCCCCACCTCCTTCTCCCAGTCTGTTCTCGTTTGAGTGATCTCCTTTCCTATCTTGGACATCAAGAGCTCGTAAATGCAAGATACTTCGTCCCCGCCCTCTGACACGTTGTACAAGGTTTCTATCACTGCATCTTCTTGCCGGGTTTGCTCTATGTCGGGCCACATACGCTTAATGTTCTGTATTATTCTAGAATATACTATGTGCTGGCCCTTGTGTAGTCCCACTGCCGCCACCAGCCCCTCGAATTCCATAGACTGGCCATCTGACCAAACATTTCCAATTGACGCTATGCCTACTGGCTACCATTTCCACCTGATACTCTTCCGCGTTTGTTCATCTGTCCCCTGCAGCGCCACCAGCAGTATTTGTGGGGACCATGGGGTTGGGTTATTCATTAACTGGGAAGCTCTATGCCAGACCCCCCTCACAGGTTCAACAGATTTAATTTTTACCCCCCTTACCTTGTTTTACCAACCATATTATTTCGTTTAAGAAGTACGGGGCGCCCGCCTCCGCTAGTAATTTTGATTACGATGTTTGTATTCCAGAGAGCCACCTGGTTTCGAATTACACCTGGCTAGCTAGGTAATACACTTCGGAATTTGGTAGTCTGATGCCTCCTTGTTCGTATGCGTTTTTGCAGTTTCCACAGCGCTACCCTGTTCCTGGTATTGTACCATATGAATCTCCTGCATATGCTGTGTAGTTCAACAAAAAAATCACCTGGGTATTTCATATGGCACATTTGCAAACCCATGCAGTAGCCTCGGTAATGCTACCATTTTTAATAGCGCCACCCTCCCCATCATGGATAATGGTGGTTTGGCCCAAAATGTCATGCTCCTCTCTATGTTGGACACCATCCTTTCTGTGTTCTGTTTGTGTTTCTCTGGTACGTGGTGGTACACCTCTAGCCTAGGTATCGGAAGTGCTCAGTCTCCCACCCTATTGGTAAAATCGGCAGCTCCTGTCTTGGTATTCCTACATATTTCCCCCAGGGAATATACTTGACTTGTGTGGATTTATTGTTATGCCCGATAGGATTGAATATTGGGCCATCACTTCTAGTATATATTGCAAGTTCTCCTCAGGGTATTGCAAATACAGCAACATGTAATCCGCATAAAGTGATATCAAGTGCTGCACCCCTGTGACTACATTCCCACTTCCCCGTATTGTTGACGTAAATATGCTGCTAGGGGTTCTAACGCCAGGATAAATAGCCTGGTGCCCCTGCTCAGCTGCCACCTTTCTGAGATGTTCCCACCCGTTTAGACTCGCGCCATCGGCTCACAGTACAGTAGACAAACCCACCTCTAATATGTGGGTGCCAATCCATACTCCTTCAGAACCGCCAGCAGCCAGGGCCACTTAACAGTGTTGAATGCTTTGACCGCGTCCAACGAGACTATTTCTACCTCCTGTGTGCTCTCTCCAGTGTGATCTATTACATGGTGTAGCCTCCTCAAGTTTTCAGTTATGTTCCTGTGTGGTACATACCTAGTCTGGTCTTCATGTATCAGTTTGTGTATCATAGGTTTTAATCTATTCGCCAGTACCACAGTCAGGATCTTGCGATCCTGGATGAGTAATGATAGGGGCCTGTTTCTGGTTTGTTAGGTTTATGGAGTGGAATAATAATCAACTCCCAAAGTGATTTGGGTAGTTTCCCTTTGTCTAGTGCCTCATTGAGCATAGTCAACATGGGGGGATTAGCTTGTTTTTGCAAATTCACTTGGAAGCCTGTCTGACCCCAGAGCTTTGATTGTTGGGAGTTGCCTTATCACTAGGTCCAGTTACTCTGCTGTTATCGGGGCTTCTAGACTCTCCCTATCCCCTTCTTCAAGCTTGGGGAGTGTGATTTCCTCTAAGACCACTGGTATATCTATCTCTACCTCCTCCGTGGGATCTGCAAATAAGTTTTTATAATAATCCAGAAAGCATTTGCTCACTTCCTCCTCTGTATTTAGTATCCGCCAATCCCCCCCTTGTACCGCTCTGATGGGCTGCTTAGGGGTTTCCCTTTTGTAGAGGCAGGCCAGTAGTCTGCCAGGTTTATCTCCTTCCGCATGCTGTCTTTCCAAATACTTCCTATAGCTCAGATTGCTCAACCTCTCCCAGTGTTCTTTATATTCGTTTTGCAGTGCGGTTCTACTCTCGGACCCCTCTTCCTTTCCGGCTCTTTCCCGCATTATCCTTTCTAACTTCTGTAGGTCTCTTGTTATAGTTTCTTGCAATCCTTTAGATTTTGCCATTGCTGCTCCCCTGACCACCACCTTGAAAGCTTCCCATACTATCCCCGCTGAGCCCACACTGTACAACTACTCGAAATATTCCTTAACTTCATCCCTCAGACTTTCCCTAAAACCAGCATCTTTCAAGGATTCAGTCCTCATTCTCCAAGTGGGGATCCTCGTTCTTGGCGGTCTAACCTGCCATGTAAATAGCAGCGGTACGTGATCTGTTGCTTTCTAGTCTATTTGTGTCACCTCTTGAGTTGTATCCGCCCCCATAAAAATGTAGTCAAGCCTAGTACGTAGGTTGTGTGGGGCCGAGAAATGCGAATATCCTCTCTCCAGAGGGTGCCGCTCTCCATACATATGTCAGACTGAAAGTTTGTATCAGGGAGTTTAGGGCTTTGGCCACTGGGTTCAGGTGTGTGAGTTTCGTGTCTGACCTGTCCAGTACTGGATTCAGCACGCCAATAATATCCCCTCCCCATACCACCGTACTATCGATATAATGGCTAATCTTGGTGTACAGGGATCTGAGGTAAGCAGTGGTGTCCTGGTTCAGTGCATATGTGTTAATGATGCATATTTCTTTATTTTCCAGCCACCCTCTAATCCACACCAATCTCCCATTTTTGTCTACTTCTGATCTCATCAGCTTAAACAGAACATGGGGGGCTATCCACGTAATAACCCCCCTGGTGTACACCAAATATGTCACTCCTATGGTTGTTCCTTTCCATTTGCAGGTCACAACCTCTAGTTTCTCTTTGGTTAGATGGGTTTTCTGCAATAATGCAATATCTATTCTTGGTCTGTTAAGATATGACATCACTCTGTGGCATTTAATATAGTCATTCAGACCCCTGACATTCCAGGATATTATCTTAATTTCTCCCATTTTCTCCGAGTTGCCTCCCCCTCTGTCCTCTCTCTCCTGCATTTACCACTTCTCTGTCGCATTTTACTGTAGGCCCCCCCTCCCAACTTCCCCAACTCCCCTCCTTTCTCCCCTCGCCCGCAACAAACCCCAACATTAGGCCAGCTCCTATATGGGATCTCAGGCCTCCGTGCATCTCCCTCTGTTTGCAGCCCAATGACGGTACTTAGAGCGCTGCAGGTGAATACCGTGATACTAGTATCCTCTCTAAACACCCTATGGGGGTTAGTATCACTCCCTGTATCGTTGTTACTCACACTGCATGCATCGCTTTGTGTTTTATTAACTAGCATAGGCTACAGAGTATAATTCGCTAATAGTCCAAATGTCTCTATCGCCCTCACCTATTTTCTTCCTCCGTCCGCCCCCTTTCACATTTGCAACCCCCATCAATGTGTCACTTATCACTCTCCGCTTCTCCTCGGTTGCGCTGTTCCGACGGCTTATTCTGGGTATCCATCCAGGCGTTCACATCCTCTGGGTCTCAAAAAATACAGCACAGTCTTTATGGAACACTTTCATCTTAGCTGGATATAAGAGTTGAAACTTGAGTTGGGCCACCTTCAACCTCCTTTTCACTGCTCCATAATCCATCCTCATTTTCTGCACTTGCCAGGTGTAGTCCGGGTATGCGGTGACGCTCTGTGGATGGTGCCCCCTTTGCAAAAGTGTTCCAATATTTTCTCCCTGTCTTTATAATTCCAAATTTTGGCTATGATTGGCAGCGGTGGGGCGCCCGGCCTGGGTCTCCTCATCAGGGCTCTGTGTGCCCTCCCAACTGTGAAACCGTGGGTGAGCGTGCCTGCCCCTACTTCTTGTATTAGCATATCTTCAATATAGTTGGTTGGATTCTTGCCTTCCTCTCCTTCCGGCAGTCCAACGATGTGAACTTTGTTGCGCCTTGCGCAGCTTTCTGCTTCTTCCGCTCTGTTCTCCAGATTTTGGAATTGTTGTTTCAAGGTGTGAATCTCCATAGCATTCTCTTTGCCATTGTTAGTGTTGACTGTCACTTCCTTCTCCAATGCTCCGGTATGTTCCACCAATGCTCGGATGTCCTGTCTCAGCAGATTCATATCTATTTCCCTCTTCTCTTTATAGTTTATCAATAGTTCATTGAACCAAAGATCTTTCCTTGGAAGTCTTTACAACATTCTTAATATCAATCTCCACCTTGGCATACTTCTGCCAGATCACATTGTACACTTATATCGCCTTCACCTGGTGTAACTTCCTACCAGTACTTCATTGCTTAAACATTAACCTTCACAGGGTATACTCTCCTGCCAGGACTTTTAGTTTACAAACACCTTATTGTACAAATACCTTAACTTCACCTGGTATACTCTCCTGCCAGGACTTTGTTATTTAAATACTTTGTTTAATAATCTGGACCTCAAAATGAAGGCTTGTCGCACATATGACAGTACAGGCCGTCCTTTACGTGGTGTTGTCCACCATTAATAAGCAGCGTAGGACCGGTCTACATTGCCGGATCCAAGACTCTCTAAGGATGGGCAGTACATTATTTCTTCTGATTGAAGAATAAGTTTGGCAAAGGAAAAAGAAATTAAGAAGATCTTCATGTGGTACCATACAGTGGTTACAGACCTAAGCGATAATGTATTTATTCATGCTCTTGTAACCAAACTTCAATCATTAATTACATTGCTCCACAGGAGGTATTCTATGGATAGTTGTGTCGTACTGATAGTGGTACATCCACGTCTGCTCCCTTTGCGCACTTACTCCTGATAAACCATGCCAATTGTTCTATACCCCCCTAGCGCAGTGTCCAACTGTTCAATGTCTGTTGTGCTGCGGGCTGCGCAGCGCTCACTTTTATGCCCTGGGGGCGATGTCTCCTGACACTGGTATAGTCTCTGTGCCCAGCGGGGGGGTCCGTCTTCGGCAGTCCGTGCTGTTTGTGCAACCAAGCACCCTTTTTGGGCCAGAGCCTGTCTTCAGAGCCCTACGTGACTCTATGCCCATGGGGGATATTGTGCCCTGCGACTGCGTGCAACCAGGCTGGGAACTGTACTCCTCACTCCGCCTGCTCAAGGCATGTAAGGTTGCTTCGCAACTTGTATCCCCACTCGCTAAGCTTGACACCCTCCCATGGCACTGATTAACCATGTCCACTGTTCTTGTGCCTGCCACGGTCCCCATGTGCCCCTTAGTTTTATTGCAGCTCGTTTCATTTTGGGGCTCACAGTGTATTTCCAAGTTTTTCCCAGATCCTTTTTTCCATTACTGGCCGGGTGCAATCTTGAATTTCGTCCTGTGTGGGCTGTGGCTTAATTGTCCTTTTGGTGCAGTTGCAGACTTATCCTCGGAGTATTATATTATTTTGACCTTCCTCCTGCCTTGTGTGATGCTGCACTCCCTTACTGATCCTGCCTCCGCCTTTGTGCACCCCTTTCATTCCTCTCCAGGCTGCGTGACAGTATACACTTTTGTTCGTCAAAATGTATCAAAGTCTGTTCTGTCCAATCTGCTAATCTGCTATTTCGAGCTCCACAGTGTTCGTGCTACAATGTTGCAGTCTGCGATCTTTGAGCCTAATTAGGTTCTGCTGCGTCTGCCTTCTTGTTCGTCGCACGCTGCAATCTCGCTCGCAGGAGCCCGTCCGCCTCTCCGAGCCTTCATCTTATCTCTGTGCCAGCGCCACCTTCACTTTTCGGCCTCCCAACTTCATATGTGTAATAATGCCTTCATGAAGCATTATTTTCTCGCGTTCTTCACACATAGGGTGCTCTGCACATTCAACAATCCATGGCTTCGAGATAACTTGTTGAAGCCTCCTATTTCAGCCTATGTTTGTACGGATCAATGCTGGATCACGGGAGCTCACGGGATCTGCGACCAAGCTCATGGCCCTGTGGCCATGCTCCCCTGCAATTACATTCTTGACCTGATTCTGAATGAGTTTGCAAAGTTTGGTGGGATTTTGTCAAGAGGGGGCAAAATTAGAGGGGGTCCCAAAATAATGTAAAGGCCTTTAAATTAGGTGCCATTTGACGAATATACAATTAAGTTGGCAAACTGATAACATATCTAGATATAAATGTTTTTGCAAAGTTTGGTGGGATTTTGTCAAGAGGGGGCAAAATTAAAAAGGGGTCCCAAACTATTGTAAAGGCTTATAAATGTGGTGCCATTTGATGAATCTACAAAAAGGTTTACAGAACGATTATAGATCTAGATATAAATGTTTTTGCAAAGTTTGATGGGATTTTGTCAAGAGGGGACAAAATTAGAGGGGGGGCCCAAAATATTGTAAAGGCTTATAAATGTGGTGCCATTAGACAAATTTACACAAAGCTTTGCAAAAAGATTATAGATCTAGATATAAAGGTTTTTGCAAAGTCTGATGGGATTCTGTCAAGAGGTGCAATTTGAGAAATCTACACAAAAGTCTGAATGGATTTTGTCAAGTGGGGGCTAAGTTATTTGACTATTGTATGAACATACATTTGAAACTTTTGAAAAAATTAAATATGGGTGGATTTCCAGCAAACTTGTGTAAGGAGAATTGGCAAGGACCTTAAAGAATGATTTTGCAAATGTGCCCGTGTCATAATGTAAGTACACAAAATAGTGATATACCTTTGGTGACTGAGGTGTAGCCTGTGGCCATGGCCAGTGGCCACATTGTCTGGGTCATGGAATAAGGTCATGATCCGGACAATCTGGCTACTGGCTATGACCATGAGGGACAACACATGGCGTTAAAGTGGCCATGTCCACCTGGGACCGGCTTTGTGGTAAAGTTATTCAGAAGTGGATAGCTTTGAAAGGGAAGAGAAACATGCTTGTGGTAACATGGTCTTCGGGTTCTCTCTTCCCCTTTTCTGCAGGCTGCCGTGGAAAGCGAAGAACCTGGGGTGCTAATGGCCTTCATCCCCCATTGCAGGGGCTGGAACGGGGGGGGGATAATGGTGCAGAAACCTTGTTATCCACCCTTGCTTCGCTTGGGCTGATAACTTGGGCTGCCGGGCTGGTATCTACTTTTCCAGTCCCTGGAACGGGGGATGAACGTCAAAATATACCCATTAGCATAACACAACACGCTAATGGAAATGTTGGAAAATCTTATTGAGTCTATGTACTTTACTGAGAAATGTAAAGTAGATGGAGTCTAAGTTTTTTTTTTGTTCTATTTTTTAACTGTGAAAGGTGGTTCCTAAAGGAACATTTATTTTGTTGTTTTTTGATGTATTTATTTTTTGGCAAAAGAGCTTAGACCGAAAGGTGGGGAGGGAAAAGAGGGAAGAGGCACCAAGCACTAATATGGAGGGGCAGGTGGACAGGGATAGATGTTGCACATGTGTTACTTCTAAGGTAGGGGGCAGTGTTTCTCATGCTCCTTGATTACCGCTTCAAAAGCACTTCAAATGTGCTTCTCTCTGCAGAATGATGTGTTGTGTATACAGAGGACTGGTGTCTTAACAAAATATGGATCAACAGCATTCTTTTATTGCTTGCAAGGTAGCTGGTGGGATTATGTGTCCCACACAAGTAGGCTGTGTGGTTACAGTATTGGTTGAGGAAGATGAGGTGGAGGAAGATAGCCGCCTACTTGCTAAGAAAGGAACAACCTTTCTGAGAGCATTGTGGTAATTGGATTTGGCATACCAGCACATGGAGGTGGTCCGGTAGGAGTACTGTCCGGGAGTCTGCAACTGAGTACAGTGCATTTCACTTTGGCAGCTTTAGCCTTTGGTACATTTCCAACAGTGGTAAAGAACTGCCACACCCATGATTCTCTCTGGGTGCTAGAGGTAGGCACTTCCTCTACCTCATCTTCTTCGTCCTCTTCATTGTCTTTGGAAGTACTGTGCTTTTTTTGTTGTGAAGTTCCTGCACTGCCCCCCACTGTGTATTACCCAACACTAACCAGTCACTAGCTATTGCCTTCGACCGTGCCCACTGTATATTATGTGCACTAAGCAGCTGCTAGCCATGGTTTTCAACACAATACTAGCCAGTGACCACAGCCTTTGGCTGTGCCGACTGTATATTCTGACATATTAATGGGCACTAGCTATGGCCTTTAGCCATGGCCACTGACTACAGCTTTCAACGTTGCCCAACGTATATTTTAAAACAGTGACTGGGCACGGCTTTTAACATGCACATTGGTATTTCAGAACATTGACCGACCTCTAGCTATGGTTTTTGTTGCTGGCCAGTAACCCCAGCCTTTGTCATAGCCAATGTAAACGGCCTACATTGATATTAAGGTAATCAAAGTTTTCATGAGCTAATTTATAAATTATGTTATGTCTAATTCCATTGCTGATGTAATCAGTTATATACAATGCAATTAGTGTTGCCACTAGTGATGGCATCAGTGATGTGATGTGTAATGTCATCTGTGTTCCCATACAATATGTAATTAGTGATGTCATCAGTGATGTGATAGGTGATGTCATCATTGTGGTCATAGTCTGTGCAACACGGGGTGCAAAGTTAAGGTGGCTTTAGCTGAATTTCCAGGGTTCTGTTGCATTTAGTTCTCACCTTAAGAGCCCTGCAACTAAAGTTATTTCCTTGAATTTCAAAGGTTTTGTTACAATGTACTGCTCACCTTAACGTCCCTGCAACTGAATTTTCCTTGAATTCAAGGATTTTGTTATTCCATATATTATAGAACACTTCCAGACCACCAACATGGTCTTCGGCTATGGTCAGTGGGCATGGCCTTTGGTCGTGCCCACTGTCCACTTTAAAATGACCTTTGGATTGCAGGCTTTGAGAACTCAATGTTTTTAGGCAATGCACAGTGACCATCAAATATTTGCCATGTACCACACACTTTAGTTAAGCAGCGTTCTCCAAGCGGTACACCCCTTTTCGGCGCCATCATTTTGGCGCATGCCGATTTGGCATACCCATTTTGCTGCAGCGCCCTTTTAGACATGCCCCTTTTGGCACGAAAGCCATTCCAGCACTGTTATTTTGGCGCAAGGGATGTTTGGACATGACTGACATTGCATCCACGTCTAAATGCCCTCATGCTCAATAAGATCACAGGACTGCACTGCAACAAATCTCGCCACCTTCCACTTGCATTGCTTTTCTTTTAATTTAATTAAATTAGTTAAATAATAAAAAAAAATATACAGCCTTGAACCCTGGTCTGCCAGAGTTCAAGGCCAGCATTTAACCATCAGGCCACAATGGTATGGTGCTTCAGAGAGCATACATTTCATACTTAGCCTATAATTTAATATTTTCCATGGTAAAAGTCTAGGTATGAAACTTGTGAACGCCTTAAGGCCAGAATTTTCTGATAGCAGTGTTCAGCATAAATATGATTTTGTTAATTCAATTTTTGCTGTTTTATAAAAATGTGGATACCGTGTTTTTTGAGATATCTAAAACTAAGAAAACACACAGCATTCAGGACTGTGGACTGTGCACCAGTCATGGAGTAACCAGGACTGACCCTCCTTAGTTTCCAAGCGAGGAAGGATCCAGCCCCCTTAAGCCAAGTATTGTTCTAAGGCGGGCCCATATATTAGGCAACATGGCCTTAGTGGGCTGACCCCGTCTTCACTTTAAAGTTAAGCAGGGTTTGTCCCATTTACTGCAGGGATGGGAACCCAAACTTATTTTTTGATTTTTTATTATTGACTGGGAGACTACAAATACCAGAATTCAATTAAGCAAAAGGCAAAAAACATTCTCAGAGTGCAAAACCTTCAAGGACTGACAGTTTAAAAAAAGTAAATCATTCAGATGCCCATTCGGTCACCCAGCCATGGAGTAACCAGGACTGACTATGCGTAGCTTCAAAGCGGGGCTGACACTGCTTAGCTTCAAAGCACAAAAACATTGCCTTGGGAAGCTGGCCCCTTCCTCATTTTAAAGCTAAGCAGAATCTGTTTGGGTTACTGCATGAATGGGAGACCTGGAAGGCAATTGAGTCACTGGCCATGGCCATAGCCAGTGATTTATCACCCCTGATGTCACTATAGTTATAAAAATATCTTCAAAAAGTCCTTTGTAGTGGCGAATATCAGCAAAACAGCTGGAATAAAAGTGCTTCCCTGCACCCAAGCCCATCACCAAGTGCCCCCCTCATCTGTGCCACCTCCTCACCTCCCTTTCACCCCAGAGCACACGCTGCTTCTGTGACGCAGTTTGCTTTCAGATGTCGGCTATATACAGAAAGCTTTGTGTTGCAAACTCGGTCCCAGGAACCCCTCCAACAGTCAAATTTCACTCAGTGCTTTCTAGCCACCCCCCACTTCTACCCCAATGGCATTTGTAGGTTTTCTGACCTGCAAATAGCTTTTTACTGCATTTAATTTTCCCATAATCTCAGCTATAGCCGCAAATATCTCTTGCATCGAGAGTAAAACAAGATGGCGGTCGTTTAATTTCTGAAAACCATGATTCTTCAATGCACAATGGGGGAGGGGACAACCTTCTCTGTGAAATTTTAAAATAACTACAGCATGGAATAAACCCAAACCATGCATGGATCAAGAGTCAACTCTTCGTGCCCAAGTTGTTTCAGACCTGGTCCAAATCCGTCCAGCAGTTTAGGCTGTGCTTTTTGGCAAAAATTGACCTTTTTTGTCTATGGGAAAATGAATGGGAAGTAGGACACACTTTTAAGAAAAAAATAAAATTGTTTTGACCCCTAATAACATTTTGATCACTTTCAAAATTGCATCAACATCCGTTACTCGAAGCAAAAAACTATTAACAATAGAATTTTGAGGGGTTCCTATGTGTCTCCGACTCACCTTAACTATAGGGCCGCAACCACCGCCCTATAATATATTGTTCATGCATGCTTTTTTTTACAGATAATAACCTTTTCTTTTCTAGAACTCCAACAAACTATATCAGGCCCCAACATACACATGATCTTGTCTTTTCTCATGATAATATGCAAGTATGTCGTTCTCCCTATACAATGATCTGGAGCATGAAACAAAGAGCCCCTTGCCACTATTGCCACCTTTTTATCGGCAATGGTCCCTACTTGTAGCGATAGCAATCTATCAGTAGATTCTCACTGTCAGCTCTTCACCAATTGGCTTAAATATTCAGTCGACCATTTGACCCTGTTAAAAACATTATACCCATGGAAGCCCATAAGCACGTTGGTTCAGGGATGTGCAAAAAATGACTACATTTGACGAGAAACTGTTAGAGCACAGCGGGTGCTGGTAGAATCTCCCTTGATAGGCCGGCACTAACCACTTACAATTTAGAGATAGTCAAAGTCAATATTAGAATTATGTCTCTCCTACCCATTACTGCAAAGTTGCTGGAATTTATGGTTATTCAAATGCTTCACAACTTTCTGGAATTCACAAAGAAGCACCCTTTCGTGACAGTACCCCAGCTTTGTATTTCACTCCTTTGTCTGGGATGGGGTTGAGGGGTCTGCTTAAGACCTCCACCGCTCGCTTTATGATGTTGGTCCTCGATTCCTAATCTCTAAAATCATTCCTTATGTTCCTGGCCATCTCATACTACAGCAATTCTGAGGTGATAAACAACATCTCTTTCAATGTCTAAGTGGCCTGGTCAGCTAGATTTGCAGAGATGGGAAGGATGCATGCTTAGAAACGGGTGTATGCAACAATGTATTAAAAGAGGTTGTTCCTACCACCTATGCAGCCTTCCATCAATATAATATAAAAAGAAAACCCTACCCAAAGACTATAATAATGGGACTAAAGAGGGAACTGGGTAGAGCATTGAGTGTAATGGGGGTAGTAAGCATGCAACTGACTTTAGGACTGAAAATAAGAGATGAACAGGTCATTGACCATCAATAAATAAATAGACAAAACAAACTTAAAATTCACATTGAAAAAATTCTAAAAATGTTAACTT
This sequence comes from Ambystoma mexicanum, assembly GCF_040938575.1. Taxonomy (NCBI): domain Eukaryota; kingdom Metazoa; phylum Chordata; class Amphibia; order Caudata; family Ambystomatidae; genus Ambystoma; species Ambystoma mexicanum. The sequence continues at coordinate 915,719,103 of NC_090928.1, read as the reverse complement.
TGAGGTAAATTCATCAAATGAGAAAAATACAAAAATACATATTTAAGCAACCATAGTCGTGCAGACAGCCGGGCACCACTGGTTTGCATGTGGAAGAAGTTTTGTGCCGATTGCTAATTTGCTGCAACGAAAATGTTCGCACCTCAGCAGGACTCATAGGGCTTGCCCTCGAGTGCCCCACACACACTCAGCACGCCCTCTGACTTCCGCTTGGGAACACTCGGTTTCAGAGCTGACAGCACAGGAAGAAGGCTGCTGCTTATCGCCATAAAAGGTACGTTTGATGAATTCCTTTCACGTTCCCCTTCCTTTTCTATGGTATGCCCTGTCTGCAACTTCAAAGTACTTTGAAAGTAGCACTTTTCCCTCGGGTGATTATCAAATGTCTTAAGTATTCGAAAACAAAGGTGTATGCTATGCTAAGAATGATCTTATAAAGTGACTCTAACTGCATCTCTTCTAAAATAATGGTATCAGTCATGCATTCAATTTTTAATAGTTGAATTTAACACAGCCGACACGTGTTTTGACCAATGGTCGCCCTCAAGGGAACTTGTTCCATAAGTTAGTTTCCCTGCTGATAATGTCTTCCAAGTGCTCTTGTAGAAAAGGCGATAGCTTCGCAATAATTCTTAATGGTCTTCAACCCAAATTTGAATCTCTTGTTGTCACATGAGTCTGCAGTTTCCCACTCCACCCCCGCACTGTATAAACAAACCTAATATATTAAAGCTGTCGCCTACAACAAAACGAGACATGCAAGTTACGCATAGAGCTGTGACCCTGGTGCATCGTACAAGCTACTTACTTGTTTAATGAGAAATGAATTTACATTCAACAAGTGACAAAGAAGTCTGTCCAAGACCCGAAAAAAGACAGTTGTTCTAGTATACTGGGTTGGTTGGGGGCGAGGGGGGGTGCCGTGTCCTTGATTCTGTAGCAACTTGCTTTCACTAATTCAGAATACGTTTTTTCCAAGTTTGTTGGTTCCCATGCTAAGCTTACCCATGTTAACCCACTGGACAGCTGATCATTCATACATTTATACAAGAGGTTATGAGTCGTTTTTTTGGTCACTCACTCTCTCAAACAAGGGCGATGGTTTAACAAACACTGAGTTCAGTTTTAGGCAAGAAACAGTATACCGCTGCAAAAGTAGAAATAACCGAATCCTGCAGAGAAGAGTCATTTGGTCAGTACATCACCGGGCTGAGCGTAGCGGTGTTTGTGTGAAGCTGGACGTTTGAAAGAAAAGGGAGGCTCTGACGGTAGCCATTTGTTATTGCTTGCGCCTGTGTTGTGCCCTATATTTGATCAAGCTGTAGTTTATCTTCCTCAATAAAAAAACATTTGATTCCCACCAACTGCTGCTAACAAGGGGGGAAAGGACAGGTGCTGTGCGTGTCCTATTCATTTGCTGTAATTATGTGTGACCTTCCATTGGAGTTTCTGCCCGCATGCACACACGCAGGAACACCAAAACAGCATCTACCCGGCCTGCAATTTGGCAGACTTCAATGAGACTTGTAATTTGGAGCATGGTGAAATTGTTTCTGAATAACTATTGGTATATACTACAGTATTCTTAGAAACAGCGGAGAAAATGCGTTTTTGCACACACAGGTGAATGCCAATATGTAATTACAAGAATATTGCATTTTTGAAATACCTGTCATATATATATATATATATAATTAAATATATATATATATTTAATTACACCAGGGCACATACTATTTCACATTCTTAAATAAACATCTCAGTATTTGTATACAGAGGTACCTATACCCTAAACATGCCGGGGCTAATACAGATGCTCTTGTGTTCCAATTCTGAGTGTTCTGATATTTCTGTTATACCAAATCGGGTGTGTATATGTAGTTAAATGTCTGCCATTTTTGTGGTGTCTTGTTGCTTAATTTCAATGCAGTTATTGAGTGCTTCAAGCCCATTGGTGCTGGGAGACCAGTGATGCCACTCTGGATTTAACTGTGTATAGGGAAATTTGTTTCCTTAATGCTAAAATAAGAAAGGACGTTTGGTGTGTGTGAGAAACCTGAAGGTGTCTCACTTGCTAGTCCCTGGGGATTTGCATCCAGGTGGCCAGGAAACGGCCATCGCTATTGGATCCAGTTTGTGGGGGTGGACCGGTGAGGGAGGATCATCTGGATGGGTGTCCTCGGGGTGTGGAAGTGGGACACTGACAGGTGAGACACAGTATCCCCCTTCTTATAACACCTTTTCCCAGCCTACCACGTAGGATACTCGAACACTCTACCCCCCTTTTCCAACACGAACACCTTTGCATACCACGAAGGATGACAGACTAACACGAGAGCCGTTTACCTGACATGTTACAACAAAAGGGTCAGCCAAAGTCAGACAATTAACTAGAATCACACACACCTGACGGCCCTTTCCCTTCCCCACAGTGATAAAAGGTGGAGCACCAGAGCACAATACGAGCAAAGCACTGCAAGATGAGACAGCTATCCAGGCACGGCAGTTCAAGAGGAGGAGAAACGCTGCGATAACCAAAAGGGTAACAAGGAGAGAAGCAACCTTGCCCTTTCTGACCCAGACCTGCGAAGCCTCCATGGAAGGCATCATAAGACTGCAAACAATAGCCAGAGTGTGTTGCAGCATATGTTAACGGTACATGGAGCATGCCTATGCTGATAAGCAGGTCAGAGAAAGATGCCTGCTACCGTAGTACCATCCTTGACTCCAGATACGAGGAAAGTCAAGCAGTTCATCACAGCTGGTGAGTTGAGGTGAGAACCGATAAGAAACCGAACTGTGTTGAATGAAAGTCACTAAGTGGCACATTTAACAAAGTTCAAAGAACTATAAACAAAAAAGGGAAAACCAGCTGCATAAGGGTCCGGCACCACTTTGGTGCTAACTCGAGAGACTCTGGTTGATCCCGCGTTGAAGGAAACTACTGATACCAGAAGGCCCTAGGAGAGCCATGAGGAAAAGTTAAAAGTGGTCATATAGGGGTCTAGCAAAATCCCTGTGCAGTTGAAAGTCTTTGTCCTACAAACCATTGAGAATGCAAGGGGAGTGAATCATGCATCATAAAAAGATAAAGGAATTGTGAAGCTGGCAAGAGTGAACCCAACTGAGGGATTCTGATGGAACGGGCGAAGTTTGAAGTCCCAAAGAACAGTATGTTGACAAGAGTGAACCTGACAGAGGGATGTCCATGGTGAACTGTTTAAAAATACATTAAGATTTGTGAATGCCATAAGTGAAATTGATTTGGAAAGCCGTAGTGAACCTGACGGAGGGAGGCAAATATTTGAGAAGAGTCTGAGCCTGGAAGAGGGACATCCAGGGGTGGAAAATGATCACCCCAACAACGCATGAGTGTAACAAAGACATCTTTTGAATACAAACCAGAGTGAACCCGGCAGAAGGAGGCTAATATTGGAGAGGTTAGAGAGTGGTGATAGCACCAGGAACAGTTGATTACTGCGCCAAGCTCATCCTTAGATGTTTGGTTTTGTGCCCCAAATGAATATTTTGATGTGATTGTGTTGGATTCTTAAACAATTGGCGCCTTACACATCTCTTACGTGCTTCCTATGTTTTTTAGCATTGAAAGTTATAGTACACTTGTTTTAGCTTATTACCATTCAAAAATGTACTATCACCGTTGGCACCCACTTGTTTCGGCACGTCATGTGCCTTTTTCAAATCAGGGCATATAGTATTCCAAAATAAAACATAACATATATCTCTCTTTTTCTTTCTTTAATGATGTCTTTAATTGCAAATGATCACAGGTTTTTATCCCACCTCAAAAGTCCCATAACGTTTTATTGCGTCAGCTCTCAAATTCAGAAAATGATACATGACGTGCCGAAACACGCATCATTAAAAGAACTCTCCTATTGGAGTTAAGAAACCAGATTCAAACAATTATATAAAAGCAAGCTTTTATTGCACGTGTGCCGCAGTTATTGTGTGAAAATAATAATATCTCATGTACACAACGGAGGTGGGGAATGGGTTCCTCCAATCTCTTTCACACACACGCGACACTTGATACACCAGAGGGTGAGACTTGGTTGCAGGGCGCAAGAAGTTGATATCTTGAAACCCCATGAGACTTATTTAACAAAAGTTTAAGTCACAGTAAAAAAGAAAAAGTTATCACATTAAATTCTGCTGCCTATTAGCAGTTGTCAGCTCTAACTCAGTGAGCTGCCATCGCGGCACGTATTCACTGTCACGAACTTCAAGTTTTCCTTAAATGCTTGAAAGCTCTTCCTGGCTTCATATTTGCTGATTTGGATGGTTTTGTTCATAATCTGCGGATTCTGAAATGCAAAAGCTTGACTTTCAATTATTTGTTCTCAGCATGGAAGGCATCCGAGCACATGTGCCCATGATTAGCACTGGCACATCTGCAACATTTAGCAGCCGATTTTCAGATAAAGAGATCTGCTTTGCAGGGCTCTCAGAACATAAAGAGCTTGATTTGCGGCCCGGCGCTAAAATAACATGAATACAAAAATGGTAACGGTAGTTGCACAATTGACAGATTGGCGAAAAATTCACATTTTTTAAGTTTAGGGTCGGTGTGGCACAGTGAATTTAGCACAGGTGCAAATAACATTCCAAAAACAAAAAAGGCTTTGGTAAATGGTGGAAATTGGTAAAATTGGACCCTTATAAATTATGGCGAATTGGAAAATAGCAGTGAGTGGAGATACAAGCCCAATGTGATAAAGTAATGCACACTCGGGACCCAGAAATCAAATAGTAGAACCCAAGGTGGACAACAGTTAACCAGAGGGGATCACATAAAAAAGAGCATGCCAAAATGTGTGGCAAATAAAGAACAGGTTTGATTACCCCAAGTGTATAAGTTGACAGCTAATGTGTAGCGATGGCTAGAAGATAAGAAAAAGGATATCCAGGCTGCCATCACGTACACTGTGCTTTGTCAGTTTTGCACCAGACCCATTGTGTCATATTACACAAATTTCAACTTAAGGATTCAGACTTACTTAGTGTGCACCTCTTCGGATCTATGGGAGACTCAGAGTGTCACTGCTCTGAAACAATACACTAAATCCCACTGATGTCGTCAATTAAATATTGCATCGCACATCCTGCATTACATAAGCCCCCTACATATGTCAGCGGTGTTGTTTCGCCAAAAACTCTAAGCAGTGCAAGTATTACTTCAAATATGGTGTGTAATTACTGTTTAATTTCTGCCATGGGTGAGTTGCCCAGAGGTTTAGTGGGCCTCCGTGAAGGGAATCGAGAAAACTCAGACCCACAGTATTTGTCATTGACATTTATCTTCCAACTTATGAGGCCCCTTTACTGGAATACAAGATCCCAATATAAGACTTACACTTATTTAAATTTTCTCATCAATGATAGGTGTGAGAAACCAGACGTCACTCTCACAATTGCTACCCTTTCCACGGACACATGAACAGGAAGAAGAGCAGAAAGAATAATAAGCACACTCACCATTTTGCATCCGTCCCCAGTGCGCCCATGAGTGACAAATATGCTAAAAGATACCCACTTCACCAATCCTGCAACCTAAAAGCAACACAAACCTTGCCCAGAGTGGACAAACAGCTTCTGAATGTGGAGTAGAGACTGTGGAGATAAAGGTTGAAGACACTTCAATAGAGAGTCTTGACAAAAAGAGACCCCCAGTTGTGTTAGAAGGGAGCAGAGACTGCGGAGATAAAGGTTGAAGACACTTCAATAGACAGTCTTGACAAAAAGCGCCAAGAAGACATGCTCATTGCCATTAGAGGTTCTATGACAAAGCCACGTTAGACAAGAAAAACATGTGCCATCCACACACTGAACCACTCACACATGTGATTACATGAAGAACACGGATGCACAGTTCTGTAGTTAGGGGACAGAAAAACGTTGACTGTCATTTCCTTTATTATTTTGTCACTAGGTCAAATGTATACTGCCATGCAGAAAACCACAAGGTGAAAGAATTCGAGTTTCTAAGCTTGCAGATGCTAAAATGCGGAAAACTCCATGGAAATCTTGAAGTATTTATACTACCGGAAGAGCGCTATAACTAAATAATTCATGCATTATAAGTGGCACACTGGGGAAGCTCTGCTCCAGCACTGGGAAAATACACTTGTCTCAGTGAAGTCCAGAGGCGCTGGGATCCGCGCGAACAAAGGGAATGCACCTAGCAAACAGAGGCTCTCAGCCAAGGTCTTGTGCTGAGATAACATTCCCCACATTGACCAGCAGTAAAACATGGCAAAGACAGCATTACTAATTCTTCATAAAATAGAGATAATTCAGAGCTGGAAAGGCCCAGAGTATGAAGGCAGGACCCATGGTTCAGTAGAACTGACAGAAGGACAAGACCTGTCTGTGGGAATGAAGGACAAGTTCGTAAAGCCCAGACGTGACTTGAAACAATTGTAACGGAAGGCCTACATGTTGCATTGTAAGCAGATGCACTCTGACGCAGCGGTGGTTCACACATAATTATGATGCAGAAAGAAAACAGTTATTCTTTTCGCCTTGGGTAGGCACATTTCGAGCTGAGAACAAATATTGTCTCTTGCCTGGAGACCTTAGCTCTAGCCAATCACGGTTCAAGAACCCAGGGGTGGGGAGCTATGAACATTAAACCAATGGGAAGACATTCAAACTGCAACATTGTAGAAACTAAATAATTGGGGAACAGCCAGGCCAGCCCTCTGACACTGTAGGACAAATGAAAGTAACCTCTATAAGAGAGATATATGTGGCCTAACACTCAACATCCAATCCCTGGGTGAGATAGGTTTCTGGGAACTGGCCCAAGCTGTGATGTCAGCATGGTACTGATGTGTTACAGAACTGGCCTGTGAGCCAGCCTCTTTGTGTATGCCTGGACCTTTCTTCTGTGCACTGCTCCCTGTGGACCTTTGGCCATGATAAACCATGGTTTGAACTTGCTGTTTGTTTAGGCCTGCATTCCTTTTTGGCAGAGGGAAGGTGTTGGGCCTTCCATGAGTTCTGGATCCATGGACTCCCAGAAGCGCTACCCTACTTGGGGGTTCTATCCTACCAAACACTCACTACTCTGTGTATTAGTATGGGATTTTCAGCAGATAGACTGCACACATTAGCAGCTGTCTATAAATTATAGAGATGACATGTATGAGTGTTATGCTATCTCTCACCATGTATCAACATCAAATGTTTCTTATGACACCCACATTCGTAGGGTGAACGTTGCCATGTATTTCCATTACCAGGCCACAACAGAGTCAGACAGTATCAAGACACATGATGTTTTACTAACATTATGCAGAACACAATTCTCTGAATAACACAACCCTGACAGTGTTTTCGACACGTTATTATAGAAATAAGCACAACATAACACATTACACTTGTAAAGCCTGTCTGTTATGACACAATAGAAACAGATCAAGAATAGTTATGCCTCTGCATATGGATTAGTTACCCTGCACTTCACATGACACATTACAGTAGTGGCTTCATCTTATTAAAATGTATAAGCAACAGCACGTATGTATCCAGAAAAGAACCATTCATCATTTAAACATGGCAAGTGTTTTTGCAAATTGTTCAAGTCTATCTTTAGTTTTCACACATTCATATGAAGAATTGCTAATAGCGGCCACAACACAATTAACTGGAGAAATCTTTCAGCTACCTTAAATGGCAAGGCACAGCACAAACATGTTTTAAGCTGAAAAAGTTAGGACAACGTTTCCATACCATCTAATTGAAGGTTAGAGAATGTTAATGCATTGCCAACAAGAGCAAGGACTGACACTATGCCTCTTACTTTCATGCAGTGAAGAACTGCTTGCATCCCTTGACTCCAACTCCCTTGCTGCCCTCATTCTCTGTGATCTCTCTTCTGCATTTGACACAGTAAATCATTATGTCCTCATAAAAAGACTCTATGATGCCCTTGGTATCTCAGAGTGGGCACTGGACTGGCTTACCTCCTTTTTAACTGACCATTCCTCCAAAACCATTCTGGGCCCTTTCTCCTCCCCTACTTCCTCTTCCACCTGTGGCATCCCCCAGGGCTCTATTAATTCACCCTGGCTCTTTAACATATACCTTTCTCTGCTGGCACGCCTCATTTCATCCTTCTTCCCCAACTTCCAGTGCTATGCTGAGAACACACAACTCTTCTTCAAACTTCCCACTGATGTTCTTGCACCTTCCTTCATCCCTGACTGTCTCTCTGCCATCCAGGCCTGGTGCACTGCTAATGACCTCTGCCTCAATACCAGCAAAACAGAGATTTTCCCTATTGGGTCCCCTGCACCCTACCTCTTCCCTTCACTCTGGCCTTCCCCCATGGACTAACCTCCTACCCCCTCCTTTGAAGCCAGGAATCTCTGAGTCATCTAGAATTCCTCCCTTTCCTTCATCCCTCATATTGAGGACATTGTCAAGAAGTCCCACTTTCAGCTCTTCCTTCTCAAAGGAACGCTACCCTTCCTTACCTTACCCCAGAGACTCAATGTTACCCGTGCTCTGATTCTCTCCAGGCTAGACTATTGCAATAGCCTCCACCTTAATCTTCCTTTCTCCACCCTATGCCCCCTCCAGCTAACTCAGAATAGGGCAGCAAGAATGCTGCTAAAAATAAAATAAAAAAAGTTTCTAATAAGACTCAACGGATCACTTTAGATTAACCATGTTTCACATTAAGGGTTACATGGAAGATGGCAGTGCCAACTCAAAGAATGACCAGCTTCTATATTTGTATTTATTTTTTCAGAGAAACACAGATTGCATATATTATATTACTGGAAACTATCCGTACTTCCAACAAGAGTAATAGATGGTTTATATTCGTCATCCAATTGCTTGGTGAGTGCAGCAATTAAAAATACAGACGAGCAACACATTTTGATCATTTCATAATTTCATCCAGTAAGAATTCCCACTGTGACGCAACAGGTATACACTATACTGATATTTTAGCAAAGCACCCTAAGCAGTAGTCTTCGAACTGGAGGGGCAGATTCTTTAAAAAGACTTTAAGATGCCTGTTTTTAATATATAAAATGATGCTTTTAAAAGGAAATATAAGCAGCAGGATATCTGATTATATTTTAAAGAGCCTGGTGCCCCACTGGAGATCCTTTTCGGCCCCCTAGTGGGGTCAACTCCTAAGTGGGGGCACAAAAACAATATTTTGATTCGGGGGGCTCGGTATGAAAAAAGTTGGTATACCCCTGCCTTACAGGCAGAATGACCAACCTTAATCTAGGCAAGAACTTGCAAATCAATCTCTTTATACCACTAGAGATGTGAGCCTTTGATTTATGCGTATAAAGACGTATCCAGAAAATGTCCAAACATAACAATGGACAAATTGCATTAAAATGTATAGTAAAAACCAAGCTTTCCAACAATATAACCACTCAAGTTGATTCAGGATTTGTATAAATTGAGCTATGAGAGCTGTCACAATGTCAAATATGTAGAATGAATAGTGTACAACATGAATACATTTGCTAACATTGTTAAATTGATTGTATACTTATAACAGGCATTTATATTTGTTATTTTCTGAGTAATAGTGATTGCAAATTGTGCCCTCTTGTGGTTAGTGTTATTATTGAGATTTCTCTTTGAATGTGTATTTTCTCTTTGTTTTTTCTCTCACTACAAGTTGACATTTCATAAGATAGTATTGTTTGCTTTTGAAAGACTAGTGTTGGATAAGTCATCATCTATGTGTGCATGTACAAAATACAGTTAGATCAGCCTTGGTTTCCCTGAAGAAGCATATGTGCATGAAACATGCTAAGGAGTAGGCATTGGATGAGATCATTAATGTTTGTATTGGTTAAAAAGCATGTTTGTCAAACGAATTCCTTTCACAAATATTGTATGTAATGATTACAAAAACTCTTTAAATGACAATCGCCATTCTTGATATAACCCTCAAGATTTTAATATCATTATTACAACTACACAGTTGCCTAAGCACAGGCTATTCCGACTCGGGAGACTTCTGTTATTCACTCATACAGGCGCAGTCTTTCTCTATATGTGCACTGCAGTTCTGCATATGCTGCAGCATTATCATACCTGCCAATGGGGTGTTCTGTTAGATATTACTTGTGCAGATGCTAATGGGACACACCTTAGTAGTTCTCACTTTGAATGTACATCTGTCCACAAGCTAGCCTGGGCTTAAAAAGTGATGCTCTTATTTTACAAGTGGAACTAGAGTCTGCAAACTAGAGCCAGTAGGTATATAGTATGGCTTTTTAAAACTGCTTCTGGGGGTCATGGTACAAGGGTGGAGGGAGCTGGCTGCATTGCACTATAGTGTATTTGTATTTGTATTTCTTTATTTATATTGCGCACCTGGCCCGGGGACATCTGGGTGCATATCTTGCAGGAGGTAATGACATAAAATAATTATTATACAAGGTAATATACAAAGTAATAGGCATGGAATAATATACAGAGTATTAAATGGATAAGTATTATACAAGGTAATATACATGGTAATAAAGGCATGGACTAATATACAGAATATTACATGGACAAAGCGCATAAGAGAAGCAGTGAATCAAGTTATTTTACATAGGGTTAGGCATTATGCATACAGGAATTACATTGGAATCGAGCATCTATGAGATGAGCTGTGTACGTTATAAAGGAGCAGTGCCCGCTAAATCCTGCTCCAAGAGCTATGTTTTGTTTTTTCTTTTGAAGGAGTGGAAGGTCTTTTCGGCTCTGAAGGGGTTGTGGAGGGTGTTCCATAGTTTGGAGGCTAGGACTGGGAAGCTGGATCCACCTGCTTTATGCAACTTAAATTTAGGAGTGGACAAGCAATGGGAATAGGCAGATCTAAGAGGACGGGAGGAGGTATGTGAGGAGAAGCAGTTGGCCAAGTATTCAGGAGCTTGGTTGGTTTGGCATTTATGTGTGATGGCAAGTGTTTTAAAGGATATTCTTTGTACAACAGGCAGCCAATATAAGCTGCATCTGGTGTCGGAGATGTGTTGTTTATTAGGAATATTGAGGGCTGCCCTGATGGCATTATTCTGGGTCACCTGAAGCTTGTTAAGGTTCCTTTGGCTCGTACCTAGCTACAAGGCGTTACACTAGTCAATTTTGGAAAAGATGAGTGTTCTGATGAGGATGATACAGTTACCGGATGAAAGGGACGTTCTGCAAACTGTTATCAGTTTACATGTATAGGCTTTTGCAGAAACCACAGCATTCGTTTGTCTTGTTAGAGACAGGGTGGAGTCAAGGTATATGCCTAGAGTTTTGGTGTCGTTGGATAACTTGATAGTGTTACCATCAATCACAAAAGATTTGAAGGTTGGGTCTAACCTATTGAGTCTGGATTGAGAACCTAGGATGAGGAGCTCTGTCTTATCATCATTAAGACAGAGCCTGTGTTGTGCCATCCGGGCCTGGATGACTAGGTAGACCTCGTTCAAGGCTTTCGTGTGTGTTACGTAGTCACCAGTGATAGGGATGAGTACCTGGGTGTCATCATCATAGTTAGTATAGGTGACACCCGGGTAATCTAGAATATGAAAGAGTGGCTTTGTGAACACATTGTATAGAGAGGGGGAGACACATGACCCTGGCAGGACCTCACATGGGACATGTGACAGTGCAGCAGAGGCAGATGGTGAGAACACTCTCATGGTTCTATTAGCAAAAAAAGATCTGATCCATGAGGTGGCTTTGTCGGAAAAGTGGGCAGCAGTTTGTAGGTGCCACCAAAGGATTTGATGATTGACCAAATCAAAAGCTGCAGAGAGGTCGAGCAAAAGTAAAAGGGCAAGTGAAAGTCGTCAATTTGATTTTCTAAGTCAATGAGGGCAGTCTCTGTTCTGTGCCTAGGCCAGAAGCCAGATTGTCTAAGGCCCAGAATTATATTGGAATCTAGGTAGTTCTGGATTTGTAAGTAGGCAGCACTATCAAGGATTTTCAGAAGGAAGGGTACCGTGGTGATCGGTCTCTAATTGGCCCAGTCACTAGGATCAAGGGATGTTTTTTGATAAGTGGTGTGACCCACGCATCCTTGAGGTGATCTGGAACAATTCCTGATTTGAACGAGGCATTTTTTCAAGGAAGTAATGAAGAGTGCTAAGTCATGAGCCGACTCCTTGATGATAGGGGGAGGGGCATGCACACCATAATATAACCTTTGGATGTTGAATGTGAGCCGCTAATAACCATTTGTGGACAAATACAGAATCATGTTCCTCAGATTAACAGTCAGGAATGCTTTGTTGGCAGCTAAAGACTTGTTCCTACAGACTTTTTTCTTGTGTACTTTTTTTTGTACATATTGGACTGTCCACCCGTGAAATTGGCTCGATTAACCTACTGAGGCTGAAGAGAAGAGACATTGAGTGTTTTAGTTTCCCTTCCCAAAATATGGAGTAACCACATAACGTATCCAAATACTAGTATTGCACTTTATGTCTATGGCATGCAATATTTTGCCTACTCTTGGTGCAAGGTCACAAGTAAACCACTTAAAACAGTGGTATCGACCATTAGCACTTTGTCACGACTCGCTCCCTTCGCTCCCGTTCCCACCACTTGGGGGCTTGATTTGGGGTTTATTCCCTACTGGACTTTTCCTTCGAACATTATGCTACAGTGCAGTGATGAAGTGGGAGCGCTAAATCCCTATTTTCCAGGCTACTTCCCTTCCGGATCCATTCCAGGTTTTTGGCAGCCAGCATGCTTCTTTAACCAAATGACTATGCTTCCCAGAATGCCTGGCCCACTGCTCCACCTCCACCCTTGCAGGACAAGGTTGGGTGGAGGATAGGTAACAGCTGTGGCTGCAGGTGCAGCAATCAGCACACCCGAGGCGTGTGCTCGTTAAGCAGCTTTAAAAGCCTCAGTCTTACTTCAGTCCAGCGCTGGTCATCGTTTGCAGTGTTCCTGTTTTTGACTAGTCCCTGGTTCCTGGTTCCTTGCCTTTGTACCTACTTCCTTGTTTCTGTTTTCTTGTTTCCTCCGCCCTGAATTTCGGATTCATGCGCTAATTGATTTCTGCTCCCTTGATTTCCCTTTTTGTCTTCCCCTGTTTGCAAGCAGCAATCCTCAGTCCTTTCCCCTTTTAGATGCAGCCCAGTTTGTCTGTGTTCTATATTTCTTTGACTCTGTCCTTTGCTGCTGTTACCCATTTGCCTTAGCCTTCCTCTTAGTTTAGTTTCCTGTCTTTTCCTTGGAGGGGTAGGGAGAAGTTTGCATAGGTTATTTCGTTTTTCCCTGCTCCTGATCCTTACTTTCTAGAGGATCCATTCCATGTTTTCCATTGCACTTCTGCATCCATTTCCCATTTGATCATTAGGTGTGGTGTGTGGTGGTAGCTAGCTCCTGTGTGAATGCTTATGTTTTCCCCACTAATTTGTAATCCCTATTCCTACTTAGGTATTTAGTTTTCTGCAGCGGATCACGCTCCGCTGCCTTCCAGTCTCCGCCCTTGCCCTGCCGGGCTCTCCACATTGCAGCGGATCTCGCTCTGCTGCCTTCCAGTCTCCGCCCTTGTCCTGCCGGGCTCTCCACATTGCAGCGGATCTCGCTCTGCTGCCTTCCAGCCTCCGCCCTTGCCCTGCGGGCTCTCCACATAGCAGCGGATCTCGCTCTGCTGATTCCCAGCCTCAGCCCTTGTCCTCTGGGCTCCCTGCCCGGCAGCCTGCCTCATTCCGGCTGCCTTCAGCCCTTGTCCTCTGGACCTCCCTACTTCTCCCATTGCTGTTATAGCCTTTCTGGGTCCCAGATTCATCAACAGGATTCGTGGGCTAGCTGACATTCAAGAGGTGTATCTCGTCCTCGTGAGTACAGTTCCTAAGTTCCCTTATGTAATACCATCAAGAGTGTTAGTACACAGATCCTGTCATTGCTGGCCCTCCACGTGGGTTTAGCGCTGTCAGTACCTGTAACAGCAATTGGGGGTAAGGTGCTTGCCGACTTTCCTCGCGGTCAGGTGCTTACCCCACATCCCTTTTCATATATTGGTTTTGATGTCACACTCTATTTTGCACTCCTGGGTTCTAGCATACCTGAGTCGTTGTTCCTGGGTGCACATTTCCCTTGCCATATTCGCTGCCTTAGTACTCGCCTGACTAATCCTGACAGTATGACCAGCCCAAAATTCCCATTGAATATGGCAAGTTTAAGAAAGAAAGGCAGCAAGGCCTCTAACAAGTTTGTACAGAAAGCTTCCCCTACATTTACCTGTGACAATCAAATCACTAGTCCTGACTCCAATGAACTCCTTGTCACGAATGGGCATTTACGTGCAAAGTATTTTTCCCATAGGATGGCACATCCTACATGGCCTGCTCCTAGTTCTATCTTTGGTTTTGATCCCGATTCTATGTCAGCACAAGCCTTAGCCGCAGAAAACAACACACTGTTAGACTTATTATACGAGAGTACCTCTGTTGTTGAACCCCATGATTCCAGTTGTGCTTCACCTCAGATAGAACAGTTTCATGATACCAACATAAAGAATGGAGGGATTTCTTGCATAACTTCTGTTTTCTACCCTCAGTCTAACGCATACTCTGTTGCACAGGTACAGACTGTAGTCCCTAATGCCAAGAGGTCTAAAGTCAATAGTTTGTTTAAGGGAAACACAGACCAAGTTGGAAAGATAAACTATAAATCACAGAACCTGCAAGCAGTAGAGGACAAGGTACAATCGATGCATATTCAGATTGCTAGTGCAGGATCCAGTCCTGATGCCACTATGCTTCCCCCTGTGCCTACTGATAGTGATGTACAGTTAATGCAGGGCATGCTAAGAGCTAAACTTGAGGAGTTAAGACAAAAACTCATTTCTGCACAAGAGGAAAATAAAACCTTACACTCTTTACTGAATACACCTCAGACTTTATCTGTTGATGTGGAGGAAGTGAACACTGTTCAGCCCCTGAGTGTAGAGACTTTGGTAAACCATGATATTTGTCGATATGTTAGATCTATTGGGAGTGAAGGTCTTTCGTCTAGCACAGCGCTTAATCTAGGCACAGGTTCTAACAATTGTTCTGCTGTTTATCAGGGATTGCAGTTAGCCAAAGAGTTACAAGCCACTCCTTTACCAAAAATACCCTGTGTAGCAGTTTGTCATAATTCTGAGCTAGCACACATACAAGCTTCTGATTTCCAAACACAATCCACAATGGTGGCATACACAGATTCAGTAACTACCCTAGGCTTAGGCCCTGCTCTTGATACAGCTGCTGAGACTGAAGTAGATGTTAAAGCTGATGTGGAAAACAATGTTACCTCTGGGTTCACTCTTCCTTCTGCCACTTCTGATCAATACGAACAGTCAGAGACAGTACAGATTTCATGTTCTGATGGACTCATTCCACAGTATACTGAACCAAAGAACCGTCAGGCGGTTCCTGAACTGTTGATTGATAATCTGCCTCTTTCAGAAGCTAAAACAGAGGAATGGACAATAGACGAAATCCTGATTAACAGAGACTTTACTATGGTGATTCCACTGATTGATTTGGACTTCTACAAAGAAAAAGACTCTGTGTCACCCACTAAAGAAAGGGACTGCAAGGGTACAGCTCAGTCTTTGGTTACTGGTGCCAAGGAGTCTACTGCCCTAAAGGTGCCCTTCATTCCTGAGCCACCGATGGGTCTGTCAACTTCTGAGACTTCTGTCTGTCCTCCTACAACCATTGACTCTTCTATGATTCAATCCACAGCCCTGCCGTCATCTTTGGCACACCTGTCTTCAACCAATGAACCGCTGCCATGTCTGCCATCTACTCAAGAGCCAGTCCCAAAGACCTGGACATGTTTGTATCCAGCAACCGAGATTGCTCCAGCTTGCATGCCTTCAGCCTCAAGGTTTCCCCTGACCTGCCTGTCTTCAGCTACAGTGACTCATCCTGCAGATCATCCTTCAGCTTTAGAGCCTCCGGTAGTCCATCAAAAGAGAATGTCTTCAGTCCCGGAGTATACTGAGAATTTGCCTTCAGTTCATGAGACACCTGTATCCTGCATAGCCTCGCTGCCATTATCAGAGGTATACCTGTCTACACCAAAAGATTCGGCTGTGTTTTCTTCTGCTCCAGCGATTCCTCCTGAATCCCAACCATTTACAGTCGATGAACGTCTAGCCTGCCTTTCTTTTGCTTCAGGAGGAGCACCAGAATGTCTGCCTTTTCCACAAGACGATTCTTCCAACTGCTTCATTTTAGCATCAGTGCCTCCTAAAGATGCAGCATCAGAGTTTGAGACTTTTGCCAGCTCCCGCTTCAGAGTCATCAAGCTGGACCAAGTGGTGAGTCAGAACCACTCACTTGGGTGTGCACAAGGGGTGGTGCAGACCGGCGTATTACCTACAGGACTTGTGCAACAGAATTCCGCCAAGAAGCACCAGTCGGGTGCTAGTAGCCAAAGGAAGGGAATGACTGCTGCAGTTCAAGATGTGTCTGTTATTGCTCCTTCTGCGAGTCTGCCTGAAATACCAAGTACTGCGTCTATCACTCCTATCAGGATGCCAAACATCCCTGCTGTGGTATCCCACGTGAAACAAGGTGGCTACACGACTGTCACCAGGAGTACTAGCCTTGTACAACCCATTGGACTTTCAGGTCTCCAAGGCGTAGAACATGTGCAGTCAAACCTAAGTCACTTTCAACCAAAAGCCTTTTCCCAGATGGATGACAGAAGGAAATCTGAACCTCTACCTCAGCCACCACCTTCTCTAATGGCTGAGCATAAACCTTTCCTGAAGCCAGCATTTTCCTCACCTCCCGCATGTCCACTCTCGGCAGAAAGGCTAACAGAACTTCTACCATTGCCTAAGGCATGTTGCACCAGCCTGCCTCTCTCCTCAAAGACTTATAAGGGTCCGCTCCCAGTGACTGAGCTTCCTGGACCTTCCAACTCTGCTTCTGGTCCTGCAAGTCCTTCATACCTTTCTTCGAACCATGTGTCTCTTCCTCATCAGAAACCACCGTTTCCAGCAGTACCACCTCCAAAGACAAAGCACTCCTATCATGGAAGTCCATCTGCCTTTGTCCACAGACCACCATTTCCATCAGTGCCACCTCCAAAGAAAGAGCGCTTCCATCATGGAAAGAAGACGGCCGTAGGAGGGGGCATACTGTCACGACTCGCTCCCTTCGCTCCCGTTCCCACCACTTGGGGGCTTGATTTGGGGTTTATTCCCTACTGGACTTTTCCTTCGAACATTATGCTACAGTGCAGTGATGAAGTGGGAGCGCTAAATCCCTATTTTCCAGGCTACTTCCCTTCCGGATCCATTCCAGGTTTTTGGCAGCCAGCATGCTTCTTTAACCAAATGACTATGCTTCCCAGAATGCCTGGCCCACTGCTCCACCTCCACCCTTGCAGGACAAGGTTGGGTGGAGGATAGGTAACAGCTGTGGCTGCAGGTGCAGCAATCAGCACACCCGAGGCGTGTGCTCGTTAAGCAGCTTTAAAAGCCTCAGTCTTACTTCAGTCCAGCGCTGGTCATCGTTTGCAGTGTTCCTGTTTTTGACTAGTCCCTGGTTCCTGGTTCCTTGCCTTTGTACCTACTTCCTTGTTTCTGTTTTCTTGTTTCCTCCGCCCTGAATTTCGGATTCATGCGCTAATTGATTTCTGCTCCCTTGATTTCCCTTTTTGTCTTCCCCTGTTTGCAAGCAGCAATCCTCAGTGCTTTCCCCTTTTAGATGCAGCCCAGTTTGTCTGTGTTCTATATTTCTTTGACTCTGTCCTTTGCTGCTGTTACCCATTTGCCTTAGCCTTCCTCTTAGTTTAGTTTCCTGTCTTTTCCTTGGAGGGGTAGGGAGAAGTTTGCATAGGTTATTTCGTTTTTCCCTGCTCCTGATCCTTACTTTCTAGAGGATCCATTCCATGTTTTCCATTGCACTTCTGCATCCATTTCCCATTTGATCATTAGGTGTGGTGTGTGGTGGTAGCTAGCTCCTGTGTGAATGCTTATGTTTTCCCCACTAATTTGTAATCCCTATTCCTACTTAGGTATTTAGTTTTCTGCAGCGGATCACGCTCCGCTGCCTTCCAGTCTCCGCCCTTGCCCTGCCGGGCTCTCCACATTGCAGCGGATCTCGCTCTGCTGCCTTCCAGTCTCCGCCCTTGTCCTGCCGGGCTCTCCACATTGCAGCGGATCTCGCTCTGCTGCCTTCCAGCCTCCGCCCTTGCCCTGCGGGCTCTCCACATAGCAGCGGATCTCGCTCTGCTGATTCCCAGCCTCAGCCCTTGTCCTCTGGGCTCCCTGCCCGGCAGCCTGCCTCATTCCGGCTGCCTTCAGCCCTTGTCCTCTGGACCTCCCTACTTCTCCCATTGCTGTTATAGCCTTTCTGGGTCCCAGATTCATCAACAGGATTCGTGGGCTAGCTGACATTCAAGAGGTGTATCTCGTCCTCGTGAGTACAGTTCCTAAGTTCCCTTATGTAATACCATCAAGAGTGTTAGTACACAGATCCTGTCATTGCTGGCCCTCCACGTGGGTTTAGCGCTGTCAGTACCTGTAACAGCAATTGGGGGTAAGGTGCTTGCCGACTTTCCTCGCGGTCAGGTGCTTACCCCACATCCCTTTTCATATATTGGTTTTGATGTCACACTCTATTTTGCACTCCTGGGTTCTAGCATACCTGAGTCGTTGTTCCTGGGTGCACATTTCCCTTGCCATATTCGCTGCCTTAGTACTCGCCTGACTAATCCTGACACACTTTCACACAGAAAAATCACTTAGGGGCACTAATCTCCTCCTTTGGGTTCTCGTGCCATCTCTTTGCGGTTGCCACTTAATTATTCTTCTATTTTCCTGAAATCTCTACTGATCTCTTTATCAAAACGGACTCTCTGCCATTTATTGGATTGTTTCACACTCTCTGTTGATAAACTCTACTAAAAGGTGCTCTTCTTCCCTGCCAAATACTCTGTCATCTCTTCCTCTGCATATCCAGTTCCCATCTGACCCTCTCCCCTACTCTTCTTCAGCTAGAAACCTCAGAGTCACATATGACCCTTCTCACACCTTCTCTACTTTCATCTCCAAAACAGCAATGGCAGATTTCAATCACACAATACACTCTGCTCCATCCTAGTGAACAGCACAATGGAAAAACCTATTTAAGATATAGATTCAATTATTTGAAAGATGTACCACTCGTATCACACCCTTTATTTAAGAATACCCTGGGTCACTCTGGACCAGAAATCAGGCTGCTTTGTAAAAGGAATTATTTATTTACTTAGTTAAGATCAAAATCACAATATATATTTTAATAGGTAAACAACAATCACCAATGGGGTGACAGAACACAGAAGGATGTCTTTAATAAATGTAACAGGTAATAAGCAAAACAAATGCAGCACAGAAAATAATACTTTTGTGCTGTTTTCAAATCAGATGGCACAATGGTTAGCAGTTCCCCATGCAACACTTCTGAACCCCCCAATAGGCAATGTAAAGAGATAGGAGGACAGAGCAGGTATTCAGAAATGTACTGGTCAAACAGTGTCTCACTTCCCCGTTCCGCCTTTACACAGAAAGAGAAAAACAAAGTGGGCTTTTCAACTGTCATGATGACTTTTGAAGTGGCTGAATAAGAACTCTAAATGTGTGGAAAAATGCCGAAATTGTTGTAAATTCCTATGGGAGCCGCTTCGAAGTTTAGAGCTAATGGGTCCTATGGATATGTATAGATGCTATCTACAAGTAGTAGTTGAAATTTTGTTTCTATCACATAAACTGAGGGAGTTACAGAGCTTTTAGTGAAGGTCATTTTAGCGAGATAGGCGCGAGAATTGGAAACGGAAATGCACTTTTAAAAATGACAAATGGGTTTGCTTGCACTACATTAAAGACTACCAAAAAGTAGAATGTCACACAGGAAGGTCATACACGGCTGATCATAACAGTTCAGGTGTGGTACTCTGCTTTCTATTTGGTTTGGGAATTACTTTCTAAATCAATCAATAGGAAGTTAGAGTTTAGGAACACATGTGAGAGAAGAGTCCGTGCAAAGATAGTTCTGAAAATACTGGTTCTAAATGAAAGATAGGATGGGTATGAGCTAGAGACAAGACTATGCAAAGTACATAAGCTATATGACACAGTTCTTCCTATTTATACTCACTGGATACATTTCTAAATGTGACCGTCAGGATTCTGGACCTTCAGGATTCTGGACCGTCAGGATTCTGGACCTATCAGGGACTGACAGCTGAGCACATTGGACTCGGCAGGGTCAGCAAGGCACTCTGGTCACCGCACGGGACACAGGACTGGATAGGATCTGCCCTTCTTGGTTCTGAGGATCTTTCAATTTAGCAGGCAAGCAGTAACAGCACAGCCCGGCTGTATTATGATGCTTTCCCTAGGCTTTTGGGGTTCTGTTCTAGAATTTGAGGCATAGCTGAGAATGGTTCAGCTATGCAATTGGCCTTTGCTTTGTCAAGTTTCTGGAGTCTGGAACAAGGAAGATGTAGATTTCAGTAGCAGGGTGATCCGCCAGCATCAGGAGGGTGAGTGGATCTGTCTCTCCCTATGTCTGGTGAGCTGTCTCTATTTATGCTATGAAATGACATCATACAGGGGTTCTGTGGGCCGGCTTATCCATAGGGCTCAATGGGAATGGGGATGGAGCTAATAACGCTACCGCAATTTGCGGTTCCGTTATTAGCTCTGAAGTCCCACCAGACTCCACGTAGCCAATGGGTTTGCCAGAGGGGGGTTTGGGTGAGGGTCGTGCCACAAGGGTGTAGTAGGGCAGATGTATGCATTGAATACAATTTACAATATTCCCCATATATATTTACTAATGGTTTTAGCAGGTGGATTCTTCTTGGTTTCCGGATGTTCCCCCTCTGGGTTTCCAGTTGGATCCTCTATTTGACGCAAAGTATGCCTGGGATGGCAACTCTTTAGCTGGTTTATGTGGACCCACTTGTCTTCCCCTTCTGCCAACTGCCCTTAAGGATGCGGATTCTGTAGGTGACTGGTGAGATTCTGTCCACAATTTCAACAGGACCCCACCAAGTTGGGAGGAATTTCCGCTGTTTGGCTTGTCTCCTTTCGAAATTGTAGACTTGGTCGCCTCCTTGGTATTCTTTTTTAGGTGTCTTAAGATCATAGTGGGTCTTCATACTGTCTGCAGATCTCTCTAGATTCCACTGAGCATAGGCAAAAGCATGTTGAAGGTGTTTTCTCAGATTCTCAACATACTCATGAGTTGTGGAGGCATTTATCAAGGTCTGCTCTTGGGTTCGGTAGAGCAGATGCTTGGGTAATACCATCCTTCGTCCAGTCATTAGCTCAAATGGAGCCATTTTTGTTGCAGAAGAAGGGGTAGGTCTGATGGCCATCAGGACAAGGGGTAATCGAATGTCCCAACTTGGCCCAGGATCTGCCACAAACTTGTTTAATATGCTCACAATAGATTTGTTGTATCTCTCAACTCCACCATTAGAGGACTGCCGGTAGGCAATGTGTAGTTTCCTTTTGACGCCAAGTATCTCCCACATCTTTGTCATCACTTCGCTAGTGAAGTGGCTACCTCGGTCTGACTCAATCCTTTGGGGTAGTACAAAACGCGAGAAGATCTGATTGATCATCAGGGCAGCTGCTGTTTCTGCCTTTCAATTTGTGGCTGGGAGACATTCCATCCATATAGTGAACAAGCATGTTACGGTCAACATGTACTTGTTCCCTCTAGAGGAGCGAATCACGGGCCAGATAAAGTCAACTTACAAATCTGACCAAGGCAGTGTCATCCCCCTCTTTTGGAGGGGAGCACGGTGTGTGAGTGATGCTGGCTGAAATTGTGAACACACAAGACACCCCTTCAAGTATTGGTCGAGGTCCTGCCCCATGTGTGGCCAGTATGCAACCTCTCACAAGATTTCTAATGTCGTATGAAACCCCCGATGACCAGCTATGGCCACATCATGGGCGTCACTTAGCATCAGGCTTTGAAATGAGGTACGGACCACCCACTGGTCATGGCCAGATATGGATTTCCTCACCAACATACCGTCTTGGATTTGGAACATTTTTGGACATTTCATCAACACTCTGAGGTCTTCTTCCCCAATGTAATCGGTATCCGTCAGGGGAAAGTTCTCAGGGTTCTCAATGTGTTGATAAAACTTACCAATTATTGGATCCCCTTTTTGAGCCGTAATCAAATCAGCATCTGGAGTCTCCTTACTCCATTGTGCAGTTGAGAGTTCATTGTGAGCATTTGTCTGGGACCTAGTGATAGCAGTGACCTGTATTTCCCCCAGCAGGGACTCGATCTCAAGTAGATCCCCTTGGATGGCTCCAGTTTTGTCTGGTCCCTCTACTTTAGAGAGACCCATGATCTTTTTCCAGTAGATGGCCAGATCATCAATATTTTGTATTAATTTTCCATGTTTCAATGGTTTACTATTAGCACATAGCATGCCTCTAGTTTTCCAATTAACCAGGTGTTCCACAAACCCGTTCCATACATAATCTGAATCAGTGATTATGACAAGTTCGTGGGTTGGTGTTGGACGGCAGTGAGGATGGCTTGATGCACAGCCATCAGCTCTGCCACTTGACTACTTCAGGGACCGATTTTGTACCCAGTGGAGGGTTATGGGGCATCATTCACCCATGCATTCCATACGCCGGCCACAAGTTCCTTTTTTCCACTGTTCTCAACATGGTAGGAGCACCCATCCACATAGACAGAGGGGATTCCCTCACACTTGTCTTCTTCATAGACTTTTTGTGGGGAATTAAGGTATGCCTCCATTTTGTCCTTGATTTTAAGACTTTCGTCCTCGAGACAGTTTTGTCTGGCACAATCATGCAAGTCAACCAGACCTTGCGCGAGGGGACTCTTCTTTTATTGGCCATATCTGACCTCCACAGGAAAGCCTTGCATTGACAGAATCCAGGAAGTAATTCAGGAATTACTCACATTTCCGGCCCAGATTCTGTCACTTTGAAGATATTGCAAAGGTTGGTGTGGTGTCTCCACTCTGATGTGTTCCCCCTGGATAAACGAGCGGTAATTCTTTAAAGCCCACACCGTTGCCAGGAGTGCCTTCTCACAATCGTTGAATTTTTCCTCCACAGAGGATAAAGTCTTACTTGCATAAGAGATTACTTTATTGACCTTGGCATGCTTTTGATATGATACTGCGGTCAAGCAAGTATTTTAGAACCCTGTCTCCAAGAAGAACTCCTTGTTTTTGGCAGGGTGAGCTAGGCAAGACGCTTGTGAGAGGCTTCTTTTGAATTGTCTTACTACCTCGGCTTGTTCTGGACCCCAATCCCACTTGACCCCCCCTGCAACAGATGGGTCAGGGGTCTTGTGATCTCTGCTTATTCCTCAATGAACTTTCTGCTGTAATTAGTTAGTCCAAGGAGGTTCCTTAGTTCCCGCAGAGTTGTGGGGTCTTTTATTTTCTGGAGTGCTTCTACTTTCTTTTCCTGGGGACAGAGACCCTCAGGAGTTACCTCATGCCCCAAGAAATTGACACGGGTCCTGCACCACTGTGCCGTTTGGAAAGAGAGTTTTGCTCTGGCAGCCCTCAACATAACAGATCTCCACTATGTGTTCCTCCACAGTTGAGCCTTTGACTAGAATATCATCTACATAGTCCAGGTTACCCCTTTTGTCCAAGTCGGGCATGGCCTTATGTAGAAATATGTTAAATTAATTGCCGTAGTTGATGTATCCGAAGGGAGTCTGGGTCCAAGTGTACTGCTGCCGCCCAAAGGTAAAGGCCTGCTTGTATTGGTTCTCCCTACTGACAGGTACAGTCCAGTACCCATTGGTCAGGTCAATTTCAGTGAATATCTGTGACCCCTGGATCTGGGCCAGCCATTGGTCAATGTAGGGAAGAGGCCATCGGGAAGTATGGACCTGTTGGTTGAGCTCCCTTAGGTCAGCACAGTCTCTCCACTGGCCGTTTGGTTTTATAATCCCCAGCACTGGATTGATGAAGGTGCTGTGGACTGGACGAATTATCTCACGGGACTCAAGGTTCTTAATTATTTTAGTAAGGGACTCCATTGATGCGAGAGGCAAGCGATATTGCTTCACAAACACTGGAGTCATGTAATCAATTGTTGTTATGTGGATGTCAGTGCGACCACAGTCATATGAGTCCACCGCAAAGAGATCTTGAAAATCTAAGAAAACTTGTTTCAATTTTTGCTTTTGCTCCAGAGTCTCACAGGCATCAGCTAGGTTGACTCTTTCTTCAACCATCTGCCTGAAGCCTGGAAAGACTTCTGGTTTGGCTATGTCGCCGGCCTCCTCCAGCTGGGTGGAGAAGTCCATGGTCAAAGTACTGATTTGGACTGATGGTTTCAGGTGTGGAAGGCAGTCCTTGTGGACTTGAAAGATCACCTCATTTCTCCTGAAGTCACAGGTCACATCTTCCTTACCATAAGGGCAGGAAGAGTACACCACTAAATTCCCCCCATGCCGGGTGAGGATCCTGTCTGGTTTTGTGTCATTGTTGCTGTCACTGTCAAAACAGTTCTTGTGGATTGGTCCTAACAGTTTGTTACCTAAATATATGGAAAAATGTCGGTCATCAACCGGCATTCCAATAATGGTGGTTTCGCCCAGACTGATACTCTTTAGGTCGCTGTTATCCACCTCTATTGGAATGGTGTAGTGTTCTATGTTGACTAGTGGTGTTGGGTTTACCCCCAACCCTTGCTGTTGGAAATGAGCATTAAGATGAACATAGGCATCAGGATTTTTCCGTTTCTGTCCTCTTAATTTTTACTTCAAGAGAGAATTGTCGGGTCCGTTCTGGGATGGTGACATCCTCTCCAATCTGAATTTCAACTGCATATGGCAGCAGCTGAGCTGACCGAAATGCTTTCTCTGGGTCATCAAAGTCCATGGGATTACCTGCTAATCAGGACCAGGCTTTGAAGTGTATTAGTTCCAAACTAATGGCAAAGCGATTGAGAATGTCACTGCCTAAATAGAAATGCCTATGGAAATTTTGAGCATACACCTGCTAGGCAGAAGATGTTTGGAATTGGGTGTTTCCAGGTCCATTTCCCATTTGTCTAACAGTTTAAATGTGGGAATGGCTGGATCTTTTGGGAGTTTGTGGAACATGGCCTCGCTGATGAAGCTCTTACCGTTGTTCACACACACTCAGGCAAGAACAGAGTCCTTCCCTTCATTTAACTGAATAGGGAGGAACAACTGCTCTCCAATTTTCTGAATATCAGCCAAGCTTTGAGCTGATTTCTCATCATTTTGGACTATAGGAGTAGGATTTTCTGTTTGTGAATTTGTATAGAATTTCAGAGTGTTTCCTTCCAGTGTGGAATGCCACCTTAGACTGGAAGGAAGGTTGATTTTCAGAAATAGAGAGGACTCCCCATCACCAGTTTGTTGTCCTACTGCAATTACTGTCACGTCTGGGATTTGGTTATTCTGGAGGTGAAATTCAATTTGGTCAGGTTTTTGTTCAACCATGTGGCATGTGCCATTTAAACTAATATGGTTGACACTCTGTTTCAATTTTATTGGTCGGTTAGTCTGGGTCCAGAGGACCTTGTTTACACAATTCTACACAGGATGTCATTCCCTAGTAAACATGGTGTGCCCTCTGGAGTCACAACTATGACCGGGTGCTTCACCTTGTGTTGCCCAATTTTAATGTCTAAATCCGCAGTCCCCTCGATGGGAATTTCTTTCCCATCGAATTTCTGAAGTTGTCCAGGAAGAGGGGTGAGAGGGATTTGGTATTTCTCCCCCCTTCCCGAATTCAGCTGATCAAAGGCCCTTTTTGACAGAAGGGCGGCTTGGGATCCAGTGTCCACCAGTGCCAGAATTGTACGTTGCCCCTGTATTTTGACCGGAACATAAAATCTTCCCTCCTTTTCCTCAAGGGGGCAAAGATAATGCACATTTTTGGCCAATTGGTGGGTTCATTTCTTTGCTTTGGATATTGACAGCGCGGTGATTTGGGCAGGATTTTGTTTGGGATTTTGGGAACCTGTAAGAAGAAGATGACAATTGGATATGGGGGAAGTTTTGGGCTCCCCTGGTTCTGATTCTGGGCTGCCCCCCCCCTTTTTGGAGGCAGTCACCATAATTGATTTGACCAAGGTGATTTTCATGCTGGTCATTCTGGGGTTTGATGATGGGTGGTTTTAACTCAGTCCCCACATCTACACAGTCTTGATCAGGATCTCTTGGGACCCATTTTTCTTTGGGAGGAGTTCCCCCATCCCTGAAGGAGAATATCCATTTTCAGGGGCAGGAGATTTTGGTTCTGGTTCCTGGGTTTCCAGGGGCTTTCCACAAGTGGAGAAGGAAGCTTCTTCCAAGGCTTTACACCCCCTTTCCCCTGTGCCTCCTCCCTGGGAACCGGTGGGTTGTCGGGGTTCTTCCCTCGTCATTGTTCTGGAGCTCCAGACCCTTCATTTGAGGAGTTCTGAGTCACCATGCTCATCTGAGGGTTCTGTTGAGCCCTCAGCATGCGACCCAGATCCTGTGCCATGTTCTGGACCTGGCGCTCCAACTGGTACACCCGTTATGACTGGTACGGGGTCCTCTGATGTACCCTGGGTTGATCCCAGGAAGGGTAGCTATCCCTTCTCGCATAATACCCCTCGTCAGGATAGTTTGGGTACCCCTCCACCCTTGGCCTCCCCTCTCCCGGATTGGGCTGTCTGGGCTCAGGAAAGTGGGGAAAGAAAGAAGGGTTGTTTTGGGTTTTGAGGTTTGGTGGGTACCTGGGAAAGAAACTTGGCCTGGCATTTGAAGGATTACTGCCCTCCTGGGGAAAGTGAGGAGGGAAGTTCCCTGGGTTTCCAGCTGTCTGGTTGGACACCTCCCGCTTGGGCTGGAGGAGTCCACACATAGCCCAGGATGGGCCTCTTGCCCTTGTAGCGTGGGCTGATGTAGTCCGGCGAGTTAGGGGTCCCATTTGTGGGATTACCTCCCTGACTCCCTGTCTGGGATTGGCCCGAGGGCCTTCTGGGTCTGGGGTTGGTAGGGTTCTGTGCAGGAATGTTTTTAGGCCCCCCATCTCCAGATTTAAAATGGGGGCACCCTTCACTTCTGCCACCTTGGCAGCAGCAGGGGTGTTAGTTGGTTTTGGGCTTTTGCTAGTATGTTTACTCTTTAATGGCTTCTGTACTTCGTAGATGCGAGTTGCTTGTTCAATGACCCAGTCTAGTGATCTTTTTCTCATGGAAGTCCCTCACTAGCTGGTCATAATGTATTTAGGGAGGGCATGAAATAAGGTATTAATAAATTCCCTACTGTCAGAGCGCACCCTCCTGGTGGTCTGCGCAAAGGCACGTTTAAGTTCTTGGACAAATTCTTGTGGGGCTTGGTCTTCCCCACATTGCAGGTTGTAGGCTGCCTTGCGGGCCTCTTGAGGGTTTCTATGAATAGAAAAATGTTTCAGGATGGTCGTCCTATAGGTGGAAATTGACAAGGGGGGGTCCTAGGAGTCTCTCTGCCAGACATTAGTCCTGGTTACGAGAGACTTACCCAGAGTCTTTAGCTCACTATCTTTCACAGAGAAGAAATATCCCAAACATATCAGTCTTTGTCCTGCCCTGGGGCAGTCCAGCACCGAAATGCTAGGCAATTCTCCTCTGAACAAGAGTACCAACAGCATCCCCAGACACGTGTTTCGGTCTGGTTGGACCTCATCAGTAGGGAGGAGCTGTGCCTCTCTAAGAATAGTGAGCAAGGGGTCCACGTCTGGATTCCCCTAGTAACTTAGGGTGAGACCCAAAGTTACTTAAATATGCAAATTGACAAGGGGGGTCCTGGGAGTCTCTCTGCCAGACATAAGTCTTGGTTATGAGAGACTTACCCAGAGTCTTTAGCTCACTATCTTTCACAGAGAAGAAATATCCCAAACATACCAGTCTTTGTCCTGCCCTGGGGCAGTCCAGCACCGAAATGCTAGGCAATTCTCCTCTGAACAAGAGTACCAACAGCATCCCCAGACACGTGTTTCGGTCTGGTTGGACCTCATCAGTAGGGAGGAGCTGTGCCTCTCTAAGAATAGTGAGCAAGGGGTCCACGTCTGGATTCCCCTAGTAACTTAGGGTGAGACCCAAAGTTACTTAAATATGCAAATTGACAAGGGGGGTCCTGGGAGTCTCTCTGCCAGACATTAGTCCTGGTTACGAGAGACTTACCCAGAGTCTTTAGCTCATTATCTTTCACAGAGAAGAAATATCCGAAACATATCAGTCTTTGTCCTGCCCTGGGGCAGTCCAGCACCGAAATGCTAGGCAATTCTCCTCTGAATAAGAGTACCAACAGCATCCCCAGACACGTGTTTCGGTGTGGTTGGACCTCATCAGTAGGGAGGAGCTGTGCCTCTCTAGGAATAGTGAGCAAGGGGTCCACGTCTGGATTCCCCTAGTAACTTAGGGTGAGACCCAAAGTTACTTAAATATGCAAATTGACAAGGGGGGTCGTGGGAGTCCGTGGACCATCGTGAATGGTTCTGATCCTCCACCCCCGCAAAGAAGCTGGAGTACTCAGGTGAAAATGTCCACTTTACATACTGAATACAGCTTTGGCTGTCCTTCAGGTGGAAAGTCTCCATCATTTCCTCAAACAATTCAAGGTGCTCCCAAACTGAATATTTGGCATTTTTGTGGTAGGGCGTGATGAAGCTCCTAATAGCTTTTATTTGCTTCAGGGGATCCTTGAGTAAAGCTCTCTTAACTTTGTTGGACTTTTTAGTTCTGGTCACCCTGGTCCACTCATCCTCTGACTCAGAGGCACAGCTACCGGAGGTAGCTCTCTGATCTTCTAGACTCTCCAGGATTCTCCGAGCTTGGGAAGGGCTGGCAGAATGTGGGGGTCTAGTCTCTTGGGACCTGTGGCACTCAGAAGAGTCTTCTGACTCTCCCTTACTCCCACGATTGGTTGAGTAAACCCCCCACTGTCCTAGCTGGGAAGCGGTTTTTAGTATACTCTTAGTGGGCCTAGTCTCACGGAATTCCCCACCAAATTTGACCGACTGATCTCTAGATAAGTGATATTTCTGAGGGTCCAGTTCTCTGATTCTCCCCTCACTGGAATCTCCCTGATCAGAGAAAATGGCCCTAACATTTGGGAACCTGTACACAGACTCCCGCTCATCCATTTCTGGGAGGCGCTGATCTATTAGCCCCATATTTCCCCATTGTCTTGCAGTCTACCATCCCTGTTGCCGTTGGTTCATATGAGCGAGTGGACATGGGGTGGCAGAGTCCATGGAATTGAAGCGATTAATGTCCCTAATGCCAGGGTTCGTGAGGTTATGCTCAGGGGTTTCCCTCTCCCATCTTACCTCAACTCTTCCAGCCCCTACTCCCTTATAACCTGCCAAAATCTGACCCTTTTGTTCCTCTATTAAGGCCTTAATAGTCTCTATGAGTTGTTCCTTCATGGATATCTGTCTATTGAGCCTCTAATCCTTTTCAAAGAGAGCCTCATTGTCTCTCTCTGCTTCCTGCCTTAATTGGGAGTATTGGGCCAATTTTGGCTGCAGGAGACTCACCTCCTGAGTTTGGTCATTACTGGTCTGATTAATTTTTGCCAGAGCATCATCCACCCTCCTGGTATGCTCTAACAGCTTTTCATAGTCCATTTTGAGTTCACCCAGTCCCTGAAGCGCCAGGTGATTTTCTTCTAACTTGTTTTTTAAATGGCTGACTTCTTGGCCTAAGACGTCCCTTTCCTGAGTTAGAGTGTCCCTCTGTGCAGCCAGGTCAACCCTCTGTTTTTTGAATGCACCAGCTTTCTGGCGCTCTTCATCAACTTCTGCTTGGGATTCTAATTATTTGATGATTAATTTATTATTTTCCTATTTTAATTTGTCTATCTGGTCCTGTATGATGACCACCTGTTCTGCGCAAACTCTGTTAAATGTTTGGTGTTGTGCAAGTTTTTGTTGGCTCTGTTTTAAAGAGTCCAACCTTTCTTGACACTCTTTTTGCAGTTTCAGTACCTGGGCATCTTGCTCTGCATTCTTTTACAGTAAGAGCGTCAGTTCTTCTTGCAGTTTGGTGGCATACTGCCTAGCCTCTCTTCCAGCTTCTTGGCTACTGTGGAGCCTTTGTTCTGCAGAGTCCAGATTAGTCTGGACTTTCTCTAGTGATTGTACTTGCCTCTTTGTCAGATCTAGGCTTTCGCCATATTTTTCCTGTATTACTCCAATGTGGAGGTACAGGTAAGCCGCTATTTTGGCAATTTTACATTGCTCTTCTTTTACTTTTGGGGTCATATACAGTTCACTAAGTGCCTGGTGTAATGGACCCTGGTCCTGCCATGTATCTAAGTCTGTGGCAGTGACTTGTTGTTTGATTTTCTGCAGCCAGACTTTCTCATCCTGTTCTACCCATTCACCCCTGACAAACAATTTGTGCAGTGGGTGTTCCCTTGCAATATTGATTTCCACTGGGATTGCCATTCCGGAAATATTAATTTCCTTCTGGTTTATTTCAGGGTAAATTTACTTTTTCAAACAGGCCTGATTTCTAGAGTATTTATTTTAGGGGCGCTTATACAGTGTAGCACAGTACTCACACCACACAAAGTATTATTATTCAGCAGGTTAGACTGCTGTGTTAGACTGTCACAAGTGGCAATCAATCAAACCCCGGACTCGAGCCCCCAGATTAGTTAAGGATTTCAATCAGGCGATACACTCTGCTCTTTGGTTTGTTTCACACTCTCTGTTGATAAACTCTACTAAAAGGTGCTCTTCTTCCCTGCCAAATACTCTCACATCTCTTCCTCTGCATATCCAGTTCCCATCTGACCCTCTCCCCTACTCTTCTTCAGCTAGAAACCTCAGAGTGACATATGACCCTTCTCACACCTTCTCTACTTTCATCTCCAAAACTGCAATGGCAGATTTCAATCGCACAATACACTCTGCTCCATCCTAGTGAACAGCAGAATGGAAAAACTTATTTAAGATATAGATTCAATTATTTGAAAGATGTACCACTCGTATCACACCCCTTATTTAAGAATAGCCCGGGTCACGCTGGACCAGAAATCAGGCTGGTTTGTAAAAGGGATTATTTATTTACTTAGTTAAGATCAAAATCACAATATATATTTTAATAGGTAAACAACAATCACCAATGGGGTGACAGAACACAGAAGGATATCTTTAATACACGGAATAGGTAATAAGCAAAACAAATGCAGCACAGAAAATAATACTTTTGTGTTGTTTTCCGATCAGATGGCACAATGGTTAGCAGTTCCCCCTGCAACACTTCTCAACCTCCCAATAGGCAATGTAAAGATATAGGAGGAGAGAGCAGGTATTCAGAAATGCACTGGTCAAACAGTGTCTCACTTCTCCCTTCCCCCTTTACACAGAAAGAGAAAAACGAAGTGGGCTTTTCAACTGTCAGGATGACTTTTAAAGTGGTTGATCAAGAACTCTAAATGTGTGGAAAAATGCCACTATGGGAGCCGCTTTGAATAGTTGCACACAAACACAAGCAATGATGTAATCCAAAGAAAACATCTGAAATCTTAAAATCCAAATTGGAAGCAGTTTAGAGTTATTTTACATGTGTAAACATTTCTCTAAATGAAAATTCATGGAAAACTTTTCAGTGCGTGATATTCACGATAACGGGAGAATCGCAACGAGTGGAAATACGGTATAGGTACAGATGTTAGCTACAAGTAGGAGTTGAAATTTTGTTTCTATCAAAAAAACTGAGGGAGTTACAGAGGTTTTAGTGAAGGTGGTTTTTGCGAGATAGGCACGAGAATTGGAAACTGAAATGCACCTTTAAAAATGCCAAATGGTTTTGCTTACACTATATTAAAGACTACCAAAAAGTAGAATGTCACACAGGAAGGTCATTCACGGCTGATCATAACAGTTCAAGTGTGGCACTCTGCTTTCTGTTACGTTTGGGAATTACTTTCTTAATCAATCATTAGGAAGTTAGAGTTTAGGAACACATGTGATTGAAGAGTCAGTGCAAAGATATTTCTGCCAATACTGGTTCTAAATTAAAGATAGGATGGGTATAAACTAGGGACAAGACTATGCAAAGTACATAAGCTATATGACACAGTTCTTCCTATTTATACACACTGGATACATTTTTAAATGGGGCCGTCAAGATTCTGGACTTTCAGGATTCTGGACCATCAGGATTCTGGACTTATCAGGGACTGACAGCTGGGCACATCAGACTGGGCAGGGTCAACAAGGTGCTCTGGTCACCGCATGCACAGGACTGGATAGGATCTGCCCTTCTTGGTTCTGCAGATCTTTCAATTCAGCAGGCAAGCAGTAACAGCACAGCCCGGCTGTATTGTGATGCTTCCCTAGGCTTTTGGGGTTCTGTTCTAGAATTTGAGGCCTAGCTGAGAATGGTTCAGCTATGCAATTGGCCTTTGCTTTGTCAAGTTTCTGGAGTCTGGAACAAGGAAGATGTAGATTTCAGCAGCACGGTGCTCCGCCAGCATCAGGAGGGTGAGTGGATCTGTCTTTCCCTATGTCTGGTGAGCTGTCTCTATTTATGCTATGAAATGACATCATACAGGGGGTGTGTGGGCTGGCTTATCTAAGCTTGCCCCTTTGTGCTGGGATAGGGTCAATACTTCATCTCCACCTTGCAATTTGAGTGATTGGCTCAAGGCTGGGTGATGTCAGGTTTTATGATTTGCTTTACCATCCTCAGAGACCTCCCTTTAGCCACTGGTCTCAAAATCGGAGTTTACCTTAAACACACATTTCTACATTAGTCACTTGTATACAAATTACATACAAAGATCCCATATTTTACATAGCAGCCATTCCTCAAAACCCTGTAGCTGTGGGATATTGTCTTCCCTTTCCACTGAATTTTGCTCTTTGTTTGCTATAAACACACTTTCCGATTTTTCTGCAACTTTCCACAAATATGCGTTTATAACATGGGGACATGCGTGTACATTTTCACAATTCTAACAGTCATGCATTTTGCGTAAAATCACATTTCTTGCCATTCCTTTCCAGAACATGTTACACGGTTTTGCCGCCTCTTAAAACGTGCAGCCAGAAATCAAATGAACAACTCTGTCATTTTTTAATTTTTCACCATTTTGACTAGCAAGTTATAAGTCTTTTAAAACATGATCTTTGTTAATGTTCAGCCACAGATGGTTGCTTGGGTCCGCTTCTCAGGCTGCATGGCTGATGATGCAAAACAGAGTTGGATTTAAATTTCTACTCCTGGTTTCACAAATCTATCCATGGTAAGTCACCATTGTATCTATCCTCCTCTATCCAACTCTACAAGCCTTCTCTTAATTTCAGCTCTGCCTCCTTGGCTACCCTTGTGGCAATTCGCCCTCCCTGTGTTTCCTCTCACTTCCTCTCTTCTCGCCACACTGACATGGAATTCTCTTGACCCGGACATTTGAGAAACAGTCCACAGAGATTTGTTCAAACCAAAACTCCTACCTTCTGGCCTCATGGCCCACTCATCTGCCTTTTATCTAACATTGTCCCCTTGCCTCCAACATCCATCTGTCCCTCACTGTCTCCTCTCTAGGACTTCATTCAACATGGTGACATTCCTAACAATGCTGACCATACCACTTACCTGCATGTAAACATGTCCAGGCATGTATTGTCTCCAGTGACTGTTCCAGTTACTCCCCTCCATAAACTGGTCAAAATGTCCCGCAAACTCAACCCATTATAAGAAGCTCACTACTTCCTATCAAATCTGATTTTTTATTATTGTACGTTCTTTTGTGATCAAAAGAGCATTGCTCTTCCCTTTATATAAATAAATACATGTGTAATGGAATAAATAAATACATTTCAGAACTTTGAATATCATTAGTTTCTGCCCAATCGAGGATAACATCTCCCTGTGAGGCCACTAATATTTTTTTAAGACCGTTCCAATATAACTTGTCATTCTACTTATACTGTCTGTATTTGTGAATGAAACAATTGAGGAGGCCCGCCGTCTAGACTGCCGAAACAAGTGAGAGCAAGTCAAAGCAAATCTGCCAGTGCATTGCCAACATGTTGGCTGCATTGAATGCCCATCTCTTCACTGGAGATTAGACAGACAAGTAGTGGATCGACCTTTAAAGGAGAGAAAGACACTAGTGTCCAAACTCCGGAGAGAGAACATGTCAACTGACAGGGAACAGTGGTGTCTGTCACTGGTGCTGCGTCCTGGGTAGGAGAAGGTGGCTGGGACTCTTCACCACATATCCATCTCTGGCACTAGTAGAGGAGCGATCAACATTAAATTCCTGGCAAGTCTTGTTCCATACAGTCACCTCAGATAAATACATAGCATAATATGAATGCTCTCCCTGCGTACCTGTAATCATTACTGGGCTGGTCGAAATGGGACATTTAAAACTAGTAGTAGTTATTACCGAATGATGACTGGGCAATGGAGTTGGCCACAGCCATCGTGGCTACAAAGCGGCATCTTGTTTAGTGTCCTCACCCTTGCCACACGTAATTATGAAGAACACATAAAGAACATTGTGATAGCTGTGCATGCTAGGGAATGCCATTTGGGGGCACATTTAGCAGTGCTAAACATCACAATCCAACATGTAGCCCATGCCACTGTTGAGTAAATGCAGGTGCAAAGTGTACTGCATGTCAATGTGGATAGGGGAGACATGTAGTATTGGGCGGTGTAACAGGCAGCATGTTGGCAATATGAGCAGGTGTGAAGGACAACATACTTGACTGTACACATAGCTCCATGAAGTGCTGCCCAAACACAAATAGAACATCTCACAGTCTGGTGGTGCCTAGGACGACTTCCTTAGAGCAACTTGTCTAGCGCAGTATGCCATCGGCACAGGTGGAACTGTACTGTGACCAAGGTGCCATGCCATGTATTGTGTAAATCGCTCCAAGCCAATGCATCGGTGACAATGTCTACAGGCAGACATGTTTAGCAAATCTATGGATGCTAGATGGGGTATCAAACATATGTGTGCTCTCATGGCCATACATAAATTCAACCTTCTGCAAACAGGTCTGGTATAGGGGTAAGAAACAGTAACACTATGGACACAACTCATCTCAACATACATGTATTGACTGTAGCTCCATCACAAAAAAAGAGATGAAATGTTGTAAAATTTCAGGAAGTGCATGAAGTGCAAGGGAGTGTGAAAGCCATTCTACCCAGCATCAATGGTACTGGTGGACCAGAAATCACTTAGGATAGGGGATGACAAATCCACATATTCACTAAGGGTGAACAACAGTATGGAAGGGGCAGTGAGGCAAGAGCCATATGGTAATGAAATCAATCACTAAACCTGCGGTGTAAGAATGGCTCACCATCGCTAAGTCAGATTGCAAACCTACTCATACACATAACCAATTGCCATGTGGAAGTCATCTCATATTATCATTATTATCTCATACTGTCTAAGTTCCCAGTCTAAGTTCCCAGAATGCATCACATTGTAATGCGACTGACACCATGGGGTCTAAAATGCCAGGTTTAGGACATACCCATGGGCCACAAATAGAATTTGTACCAGCCACACTTCCATCCGGTCTGCACTGCCACCAACTGTGTGCTGTATGCTTGTCCAACAGGGGATCGAGACAGTGATACAGAGTAGTAGGAACCACCTTGCCAAAGCATAGTGCAATAGAACAGTGACTCCTCCAAACAGACTGCCTCCAGTGTCCACGTCACATTTGCAACTTCCACCACAACCTCAGCCACAGCCACAACCAATCCTGGCATTGCCACCCCCATCTTGGCCACTTCCACCATCACCCATCTTGGCCATCACCAGCTACCACAACCACCATTGTGGCTGATTCTGCCACCACAATCCTAGTGGTTCAAAATCAGGCACAAAGTGGGTTGCCCAGGGCACCTTCCTTTGTCCAACACTTACTGCTACTGCAGCACAGCCAGTCAACCCAGCACCTGCTGGACATCTTTGAGCTTGAGAATATTGCGATATGCAATTTGCAGGAGGAGGATGAGAACCCTGTTCCAACATGTGCAAGCTTCTCCCTGGTCAGCATCTTGACAACACTGGCAGTGATTGTGGCAATGGATACACTCATGTGTTCTGTTGGCACCCTTATGTGTATACACCTTCAACCATGCCCCACTTTGACAGAATTCCACTGGACTAGGAGGTTCTGGTGTAGTGGACACACAGGAGCATGTACATGCCCAGGATCTCTCTAACCTGCGGAACATGCAACAGCACCAGGTGGTCCAGGACGAAATGGCTGCAAGACAGGTTGTGGTACTTGTGAATTTACAAAAAAAAAACAGGCAAGCAACATGAAAACGTAGTCTACTACCTAAACTGCCTCTACTTCCTGCATGCCAAAACCTCTTCAGCCTTAACATTCCATTCCCAGGGAAGCAATGGACACATACACTTTGCCACCCTCAAGTGGCTGGAGTGACTGGTTGCACTGGGGCTGCTGTGGGTTCCAGAAGCTATGTCTGCCTTCACCATCAACATTAAAGCCTCAGTCTGACTCGCAGAGACCATAGTGCCCCCTCAACTAGGTCTGTTGGCCTCTATTAGCAGAATGTGCCACTCCCACACTTGTTGACGTCAACCTCCTGTGGGTCTTTAGTAGTCTTGGGAAGCAAAGGGAAGAGCTGAACATGTGGCTGTTCATACAGTGGGCTGCTCAGCTGTGTGCCTCGTCCTCCTGCAGGCCTGATGCAGACACTTGAGAAGAGGGTATTTTTGGGGAGGAAGGATAACTCAGGGGCAACAAGTTTGTCTTGGAAGCAAAACAACCCAGTGGAACACAGGTTGGAATCCAGAGCTCGCGCTTAGAAACCACTCGCTGGTATTAAGCGTGTTATCAAAGAACAATTATCATTTGATTTTGCCTAAGTTTACTTCATTGTTTGCATGGGACATAAGGCGGGCTGTGGTGCTCTGCTCCACCCCCCTCCACCCATACAGTGTGACTGTGTCACTTATTTGAGCACCTGGAGACTGTCCTGGGATGGTAGCAGTGCGCTTTACAAATTAACATAGCATAGCATTTAATAAGTGGTACATTTAATGGGTAACATTACTGATAATTGTAAGCCTGTTGGTACTTTATTTGTGTTTCAGCTGTCATTACCATCTCTTTTTGGCTGGAAGTATTTATGGAGGACTTTAGGCTTGATTTCGGGCGGATTTTCAACTTTTAATATAGTGGTATATTTAGCTGGCAGTATTTCACAAATACTGCCATCCTCTCTGGTATTTCTAGAATTCTGCTGGTGGACTTTCCAGATTTCCCAGCTGGTGGATATCAGATAGCAGTATTTAATCTTGAATTGGGTGGTTGGTAAAGACAGCAACATGCTGTTAGTCTAGCTTATATTGAGGCCCGTTGTATTTACGCAGGCTTGCATCATCTGGAACTGTGCCCGGCCCATGGTTACATCGGGAGCAGGGTAATTACGTAGTACTGATGGGAATATATCATCAAGGCAACTTGTACCTATCGCAGGGCGTAGGAATGCAGGCAGTGTGAAGTGTAATTTCCTGTCACTGGCATATTTGCCAGCAGCTGTATACACTAACAGTGCTGGGTAAAAGTCTAACGATAGTGATTTGAAATACCACCAGCCATAACAGATTTGCATCTCAGTTTGCGAGCTACTGCAGCACAAACCGTCCCTCTGTCATCACCAGATTGTTTGTGACCACACCTGTCCTACACGTTTAGTAGTGGCAGCAAGTCTTGGACTTGGACATTAGGCTATATGATGTATTGGAATGGGCATTAATGGTGGAAATACAACTACCACCACTGGTGGGGCTTCTCATGTGAGCACTAATGTTACCATCGATGGTAGCCCAATCAGGTGGATGTTAAGGTCAGGCCGTATTTTCCACAGCTACGGGAAGTATCTCTCAGGCAGTCATCGTCAGAGAATGACACTGGTATTCATGTCACCCTACCCACGGTGAAGGCTTAGGCTTGCAGGGAGATGCATGCCATCATACTGTCATTCATCGGTAAAAGTGTTTGTCTGCTGAAGCATACATTTGTCTAATATGATTATATTCCCTCCATCGAGTTTAATGTTTTGTTTTTGTCAGTTCAAAGGAATGAAATCAATAGACCAGAAACATACTGACAGTACAACTTTTAAACAATAAGTTTAGATGAGAAATGAATGACATGCATACATTTTTTTGATAAAATGTTGTACAGTGTTATTTATTTGAGTTTACTTATCTACAGTAGATATTACATTCAAACAAACAGCTGATTTATAACATTGAACATGTCTGAGAAGAACCAAAGAGGTATTGCAACGTCCGATCTAGTACAAAAACATAATTCATACTTTTCTTTAAATAAATATGAAGCTAGGACTTTTGTAATTTATCTGATTCTATACCCAGAAAGCAGAGCGAAATACAATCTGTCTAATCTGGGAATAGATACAAAAAAAGAGGGTAGAGCAGTATTGCCTGCCTTCACTGAAAACAAGTTGGGCTCAAGAGAGGAAAGATACATGAATGGGAATTGGTGGCCATAGACCAAACATATAGTGAAATCAAATAGCAACTACACCGACTAAAAGGCAGAGTGGAGAGGATCACAGAGTAATCATCAACAGAAATTGGAGGGTCAACATACCCTACACCTAAGGGTTGGCTCGCCCAATTAGATCTCTGGAATATGATATGCTTGAACACAAAATCAATGGGGAGAAACAATGTTAAGTATACTTGGACAAATGGTAAACATCACTCATGCATAGATTATGTTTTTTTATGTCAAGAACAATGGGGAGTATTTACCCCGATTACCATGGTCCAAACTAATTTGAGTGATCACTTGGTGCTGGCCTCAGAGTGGGCAAGCAAGAAAAGGAGCCAGGAGGAGGAGTAAGTCGATTTGCCCCAATGTGGCAGTCATCTCTTCAGGTAACCGTTTGTGTTGGTCGGATACAGTGATCAACAAGCTGAATACTCTTCTTGAGAACCATTAAATACCAATAGCTTGATCTCAGTGGGGGGGGGCTGGGGTCCACGCTGGTCAGTTGTTTTAATCATCTACAATTCATCAGAGTTGTACCTCAGAGGCCCAGATGTGTACTAGCTCCCTTCAACCCTGTGATCCAAAAGAGGAAAAGGGCTTTCCGATCTGAAATGTCCGCCACCAAGAAGCGGGTAGATATTGCTACTCCTGTGCGGGAAGGTAAGCTTAGTGCACTCACCATGAAGTACAAAAATTGGCTATGCCATCATAAATCAGTAAATCCTCAACTACAGAAACTAAACCGCCTCTCATCAAGGGCGCCCTTATCAATGCCAGATCCCTTCCAGCGCACGCACTAGACATTGCAGACCTCATCACATCCTCAGATCTTGACTTTATTGCCATATCTGAAACTTGGCTACATGCTGCATCCGGCCCCTCACTGTCCCTGGCCTTACCACCTGATTACGGTATCACACGTTGTGACCGCACCACTGCCCAAGCCAGAGGTGGTGGCGTGGCCTTCATCCATAAAAACACTCTGGATCTAAGAGTGTCCACCAATTCCAAACTTGAGTCAGCGGAATTACTATCAGTTAAACTTTCACTAATGCCTAATCAAATGGCCACCCTCCACCTTATCTACAGGCCCCCAGGCCCTGCACCTTCCTTCGTCGGTGAAATATCCACCCTCCTCCTCGACAAAACAAAAACTAACTCTCAAATTATCATCCTAGGCGACCGCAATCTGGGACTTGGTGACCCAAAAGATCCTATGGCATTAGACCTGGAGAACGTTCTAACCAACTTCGGTTTCACCCTGAACATTCAAGAGCCTACTCATACTAAAGGCAGGACCCTTGACTGGTTAGCTGGCTCCAACTGCAATATCAATGTCCTTGCCAATACCCCCTGTTTATGGTCTGACCACCACATCATCACCTTTAACATCGAAGCCACCCCCCGCGTCCCGACTCTGATAGTGCCAGCTCTCCCCACTAGAAATAAAAGGGACATAACCAAGGAGAAACTTCTCCCTTTGCTGCTCCCATCTCTTAATACTGCCTCTGACTCCTGTAATGATCCCACCTCCCTAGCAGACATCTGTAGTATGCTCACGGCTATAGACTCTATCGCCCCCATCAAACTCAGGAGGGCTAACCAACGTGCACACCTTAACTCCTGGTTCACACCACAGTTAAG
This sequence comes from Ambystoma mexicanum, assembly GCF_040938575.1. Classification (NCBI taxonomy): domain Eukaryota; kingdom Metazoa; phylum Chordata; class Amphibia; order Caudata; family Ambystomatidae; genus Ambystoma; species Ambystoma mexicanum. Next base: position 915,678,891 of record NC_090928.1, on the reverse strand, counting down.
AGTGCTTTGCAAAGCTAAACGCTGTGTACGAAAATCATTGGAAAACTCACCCTTCTGACGAGCATAAAGTCGGCTTCTTCCTTGCATCGCTCACTTACAAAGAAGCCATTATCACCACGAAAAAAGACTCCCTTAATAACCGTATCCTGCAAGCTGATTCAAACACTAAGGAACTTTTTAAGATCCTAAAAGAGCTTGAAACTCCAGCCACCCCTCCCGACACCTGCATTAAAGATAGTAAATGGTGTACCAACATTCAGTCAGCCTTACTGAACAAAATCTGAACGTTACAATCCAAATTAAAAAACAAACAAGATAGTCTGGAACTGGACAACCGTCCTCCCACCCCGGGATGGGCACCCCCTCTAGGCTCGTCCAATACCAAACCTTTTGCCTTCTCACCGCTCACTATTGCTGTCTCGAGGATCAAACCATCTAACTGCCAAGGTGATCCGTGCCCTGCTCCCATCATCAAGGAATCTGCCCACGAACTGGACCCACTTATCACATCCTTTATCAACTCCTCCTTTAAACCTGGTATTGTCCCCGACAACCTCAAGGACGCATGGGTGATCCCATTGCTTAAAAAACCATCCTTAGACCCTAGCATACCCACTAACTTTAGACCCATAACCACCGTCCCGTTCCTGTTCAAAATCTTAGACCGTGCAGCATACCTCCAGATCCAAGATTATCTGGAATCCAATAATCTTCTAGGTTTTAGACAATCTGGATTCCGTCCCAGACACAGGACTGAAACGGCTTTGATAGATCTTAAAACCCAAATAGAAGTCCTGAAGGACAAGGGCAAACTAGCCATGTTACTTTTCCTCGACCTCTCTGTGGCATTCGATCTGTCAATCACCAAATCCTATGCAGGCACCTCCATACTGCTGCCCATTTCTCTCCTTCAGCCATGCCCTGGATCAAATCCTTTCTGAGTAATAGATTTATGAGGGTCTTTTCTCCGTCCGCAGCTGCAGATCCCTCCCTAATTCACTGTGGCGTCCCTCAGGGTTCTTGCGTGTCACCTACGTTTTATAATGTCTTTACAAAACCGCTCTTTGATGTTCTTGACTATCTGGGTGTCTCTTACACAAACTACACCGACGACACCCAGATACTCATTCCACTCAATGACGTCTACCTGGTCATCCAAGCCTGGATGGCCCAACACCAGCTATTCCTCAATGACGACAAGACAGAGCTCCTTATCCTGGGCACCTCGCAACGCCTTAGCAAATTAGAGCCGTCCTACCAGTCGTTTATCATTGATGGCAATACCATCCAAGTTTCGAAAGACAGAACAACCTTAGGCTTTTACCTTGACGCCACTCTATGCTTATCTCGTCAAACTAATGCAGTCAGATCAGCCTCTGCATACACCTGTAAACTCATTGTAGCCTGCAGGCCGTTTCTGACTTCTCTGAATAGTGTCACACTAGCCAGAACCCTCATTATGCCAAAATTGACTATGGTAGCGCCTTCTACTTAGGAACTAGCCAAGAGAACATGAATAGATTACAAATCACCAAGAACAACGCGATCAGAGCTGCCCTAAGCATCCCCCGAAACCACCACATCTCTGAATCCAGAACCAATATACAGTGGCTATCCTTCAAGCAGAGAATCTCACTGAAAACAGTTGCCCTCATGCACAAATGCCTGGCTAACAAGGCCCCCCCGTACCTCTGCAGTCGGATATCCCAACATGCGCCCACCCGACCTCAAAGAACTGCCCAAACCCACTGTCTCTCGATCCCTATGTTCAAACTCCAAAAAGCGGGTGGCACAAGCTTCGCTGTCCTTGCCTCCAAGCTATGGAATGCCCTCCCCCTCACTATTAGATCTGAAGATTCCTTTAACGCATTCAAGTCCAAAATGAAATCATGGCTCTTCAATCAGCACTGAGACATGTTCTGTACACCACAGCCCTGCTAGCATTGAACCACTTATCCCGCCTGTTGTACACTCTTGTCCCTATGTCTCAGGTCAACACTGGCTTTGTAAATTATGTATATTGACATATTCATTGAGTATCTTTGCTTAAAATTATGTATGTATATACATGCTCTGTTTTAAATTATGTATGTATATGCTCTGTATGTAACTCTGCACAAGTTGTGCCCTGGTGTCTCCGGGCCTGACGGTGCCCGTTACAAATAAAACAAATACAAAATACAAATGAAGGGTCTCTTCAAACTGCGAGATGGGTCAACATATTTGACCTGCTCCACACCAATGATAATGCCAAGTTCTGGTCATTTTTCCAGTTATACCTAATAGGTCACTCCCCGTTGGTACTGAACCCTATACCAGAAGTAATTTGGCTGACGTATATGGGATCTCTTTTCTTTAGTCCCTCAATAATTCCTATTGGGAACACCCCAGCTTCATGACTTCTCCCACCCCGCTCATGTCTTCTCAAGGTGAGCAAAAATTAAACCTTAGCACCAATATCTGAGTCTCTTCAGCACCCATGAAGAAAACAAATAATCGTATGTGTACCCCAAATGCATATACCTACCTAGCCACACAGCAATAATAGCCTCATATGTGATTATTCATTTTTCTTTATTGATTTATTCTAGAGGTTTGTAGAGTGCTTCATTTTGCATTTCAGCTGGTTTAGTGTGAGTGGAACGGGGATACTCAAAAGGGATAATGAGAGGGATAAGGTGTAAAACGTTGCACAATATTGTGAGTATACCATTCAACGAGCTGTATTTTACAATCTGTTAGCAATGTAAAAGCACCATCCGAACAGTTATTGGAACCTCATGTGTAGCGACCAATAGTCCCAGCAAGTGCACATGAAGACCTACGATGGAATGGGTCTCAGGCATACCAGAGGTAGTAAGCAACAGTTGAAGGTTTTGGGATGCATGCCCAGCTTCCCTGTCCTCCCAAGCGGTTCAGAGTGAGAGCAATACGCTACGGTTGCGTGCAGCTAATGACACGAGGTGGCAGGGGGGAGGTGTATAATAGGGACAATAGAATGTGGACACTTGTAGGAAGTGTTGAGTTGTAGACAGTAGGCATCCTATGTGGCAAACGTATACTGAACCACTGCCATTTTGGAAGATATGCCGGCAAGGCCAGGAGCCAGTACTACAGAATATTAGATGCAGGCTTCAGTAAAAATACCCACCTCTATCCATGCTCCCATCCCAGGCGATAGACTAGAAGGTCATTCTATAAATGAAGACAGAGCCCTTTCTTATTTCACACTGCAGGCCCGTATAATCTGAAAGGAAGTTTCCTTGCGAAGCATGGGTAGGGTTGCGCCTGATTCTGAAGGACGATCTCACGAGAGGCAGGGCAGAGGTCTGCAGCTGCCAAAACATGTACCCCACATTTAGAGAACCCATGTCCACAAACACCAAACCATTCTATTTGAACTACCAGAGGCCCACTATCCAAACTCCCAAATCCCTCAACGGTCAATTGATTATTGTGTTTGTAAAGGGAGTTCAGGGAGGGGACAGACCCCAAGGAGGATAACAAACAGAATGCCCTCTGATTTGCACTGCAAGGTGTGCAGGATGAGGATAACAAATGTAGGCCAATGGCGGAGAGGCATGGTGAGGGTGCCAGAATGTCTAGGATCAAACAAATCTCCTCACATTTCGGAGAGCTATCTTGACCTCAAGGGTATCCACTGCGCTCATCTCTAATTACCAGGTGCACATCACGTGGTCGAAACACGAAAAGAAAGGTCTTTTCATCTAATTAATCAATTGTGCTGCTACTGTGTGAACCGCTCGAGGCCAAGGACCACGTGGAAGAAGATCGACACAAGCAACTGCAGCCAATAATGGGCCATTTTATGTATCTAGATAGGGCCCCCACCAATGACAATGAAGAGATGATATTGTGTATTGTTTGCGTCATGAGTGACGTTTCTGTTCCTTAAAATGTTTGGTCCGCTTTTAACTAACCAGTGGTCTCTGTGGCAGTACGGTTTTTATGATATGATATGATTGGTTATTTATAACGCACTTTAATACCCAGAGGTTTCTAAGCGCAGACCTTGGGATTGAACCTGTGTTGCTCCGTGTCATCTTGCTTCCAACGCGAGCACGTTGCCCCTGAGCTATCACGTATTTTTCTTTTTGGAAGTAAAAAACATTGTTATCCTCACAAAACCTGTTCTGAGCTTTTTTCCCTAGAGGGTTGCATTTGTTCCGTGTCTGGTTGTTAGGAGGTCTGCCTTACAAAGGCAATTAGGATTGTAGGGATAGAAGGGCGGCAGTCTCAGGAGTATTATTCTGATAGAGCCAGCCGAAGATGTTTTATTTAAGACTGCTCTAGAATGTAAGGAAGCCAGACTCACAACGTTGATGACATATTAAGGAGTTTCAAAGGGTAGAGACATAGGTATGAGGAGATTTGCTACAGGTTTCTTTTAACTGGTCAGGGACATGTTCACAATGTTATTTAGGTTTCAATGTAATTGACAAGAAAACCAGATGATACAGGATTTAGGAAATTAAGGGATTTAACAACAGCAATCGCATTGTTTGAAAGATACAAGGATGCAAATGCAGTACGGCGAACAAGCATACAAGTAATTCCGTGAAATTAATGAAAAGCAAATGAAGGCAACTTCCAAACACAACAACGCCAACAACTAAATCATAGAATCAGCTGTACCACATTTTCCCACAGGCAGGAGATACATTGACAGCATCAGCTATGTCAATCTCCACACCAACCCCCAGAAGTGTCTGGGCACTTCAAATAGTGTGCCCCTCAAACTTGGTGATGCTGGTTGGAGATAGAGCATCACACCATTCAAAAAAATATCACACTAACACACACGCTGCTGCAGCTTGTTCAGAAAATGAACAAGTCACATGAAAAAGAAAGATCTACAATAATGAAACACCACATGACTTTATGGAAACTCTGTAATTAAATGTCAATTGATTAAACACAACATCAATGACCTAATGCAAATGACTGAGCCTGACACAAATCCCCCAACATATGTGATGCCACCTCTGCTGAGACAAAGTTGCTCTGTGCACTCCCATACTGCACCGCAACCACGCTAGAGGGAGTTACACAAGATGGACTTATGTTTATCCTTTTCTTTTACTTATTCATGGTGATGTATTTTGTAAATGAGTACTGAACAAGGTTTGTATAAACCATGACCCAATTAAAAATAAAATAAAAGTTATCTGCAGGGTGCATACGCCCAAACATAAAAAGTGTGAACTCCCAAATGGATAAGACAGGGTTGCTTTCCTCTGAGAAAGTAGGTTGTCAAGCCAGTATTGTACTGAGTACATACAAATACGTCAGAGGACTAAAGCATTCAAACATGCCTAGATGACCTCCTTTCCTGGGTGGCATCCTATGCCCTGCAATACCCACACCTGTTTCACTCTCTGGGCTGCTACCAATAATAACCAACCATGTGCCCATCGGTCTGAAGCATTGCCTGGATGGTACCTTCTTCACGTTATATATGCCCTTGCTTCTTCATTCCCTGGTACTCTATGGCAGCATTAAGTGTTGTGTTGAGCTGTCTCATGCTGCATGCATGTGATCCATTCTCCACCCCTTTCCTCTGTCTGCTTGGTGATGGCCCCTCCTATGCTTCTAGTATGTGCATGTCCCTTCTCGTCTGATTGATCAAAGTGGTTACCTTGCGTTCCCATTGGTTAGGCATCCAATTGTTGGGGGTTAATGTGTTATTGGATCCCTTCATGGAAACATTCTATGGCATCAGGGCAGAGGGAGACATAGGTCAGCGAGACAAGCACAAGACATGGAGCACACGAACATGAAGACGCGAGAGGTCAATGGGGGCATTATCCATGATCCAACTGGACCCTATAGATTGCAAATAATTATAAATAATTATAACAAAGGCTAATACTGGATGTTCATTTGGTAATCGGATATAACTGTAACACATTTAATTAACCAATTTTCTTAACAAACCAATATCTTGCTTTGATCTTGTGTGAGGCATGAACAGCAAAAGAGCAATAGATAGTCCTGTAAAAGAATCTGTCCTCATAGCTGGTTGAGGCCATGATGCCATGCGACTGCTTCGGCGCTACCTTGAGCAATGTGAATATGCTTTCATAGTATGGCTGTCTGCCCAGGGCATGCTGGGTAGGAGTGGCAGAGCAGGAGGCGGTCCGTGAAAGGAGAAGGGAGGGTTTGAGTGAAAATGGAAAGGCAAGAGAAGGCTGCACAGAAACATAGAGAACAAAGGCAAAACTAAATAAGGAAGTAAGGTGCATTGATCATAAAATCAGCCCTGCCAATCAATATTCTTAATTAATGTCAACATTGCTCTGATGATGCATGGGATGGCACAATTAATATCAAATTCACTTTCTCATCTACACCATTAAATAATTCAGTATTGACATTTCCCGCTAACCCTACAGATCATTAGTTTGGAGGATTCACATGACAGGGGGCAAGAGCGGTGACATGTATCTAACTTTAATGTGCACCAGGAGGAGACTGTTGTGTTTCCAACACTGCCTCCCTAGGGCGATGGCCTGACCAGCCAAGGGATTCATTACTCTCTGGAGGGGCTCTGTGAGGAGGAGGGGCGTGTTCCCAGCAGGGCACGAAACGGGGAAAAAGCAACATTATAAAATCAGTAGAAGGGAAAATGTTCAAAATTGGAAATACATCAATTATTTAAGGGCGACCTTCGTCAAAACTTCTGATTATGAATTAATCGAACTGCACTGAAAACACAGCCACCACCCCCGTATTAAAAGCACTTTTCCTACCAAAGACATTAGTAAGTAGTACTGAGTAGCAAAAACATTTGATAAGTGCAACAAACTCGTAGTAAAACCAGTTTCTAGGCGCGGCTCAAGCAGATAACAGACAACGAAAGGGAATAGACATATCCAATCAATAAAACAAAAGGACACCGGAAGAGGAAATAGCTACAGGTGAGAACATTACAGGATTAAACATGTATACATTTAAAATATTCTTTTACACAATTTAAGGAGTTTTTGATGCAGAAAAGAGTTCAAAGCCCTATAAAAAGTGCAGATAAAACACCATGTTGTCATTCATGGGTCACAGCAAGACGACTTTGCCTGTGAGTATAGCAATATTGCACACACAGTAAAAGCTCAAGTCGCAAGTGATGATCTCCTGTGCAGGGTGAGAGGGCCCTGGGGGGCTGGGGATGCATAAGGGAGTGTGGGGCCGAACGTGTATTCAGCCAATGGATTGGATATAGTTAGTCAGTTAGAAGAATACCTGTTTTACTGTCGACAGACAGATGTTGCAACACCCTACACACCATGAGGATTTGCAACAGGACAGGCAGGTCAGGAACAATATGTCTACAGGCCATGCCATGAGACCATCATTAATGGGACAATGCACCTCATAATGAAAAGTATTTAGAGAAGTAATGGCATTTAAGAAAGAGAGAATATTCAGTGGTATGGTGACATATCTGTTTGGCCCTGCCAGGCCTACAGCTGGTAATACAAGGAACCTGTAGAACTTAATGGGCAAGTAGTATCTTGGTAGTGGAAAGTGATGCCCAGTTTATCTATAATTGTTCTGTAGATCAGACTTTTGTTCTGTGTGTTTCTTGCAAGGTCTTCATGGCGCTATGAGACACTTCAGATCATCTCACTGTGTTGGGGACAGAGGTCAAGTCCTAAAAATTAAAGTGGGGAGACTCATCAACAAACGCAATGGAATGTGACGTCGGCAGAAATTAGCATATCAAGGTGAAATATGCACATTTAATTAAATTGGCTTCGCATAACCACCCACATTGCACAGGACAAATGGCATTTGCCTTTCATAAAATCAACACACACACAAAACCAAGAGAGGGTATTTTCTTCTAATAGTGTTTTTGAAAATGTTAAAAGGTGTGCATGTTTTACACTCCAAGAACAAATATAAATGTTTTCCCTGGGACTTTCAGAACCGAAATGGGACATTTCACCTTTAGTTGTTGGTTATTTTTTCATCAGGTTATATAGTGCAGTGGTGAAGTGTCCGGGCAGCAAACCTGACAACTGTGGTTTGATCCCCGTGGTTGGCTTTTAATGCATGCATTAAATGTTTCTCAATTTAGCTGGAGGGGACTGAGTCCACCCTCTGAAAAAAGTGGGTGGACTCCGTCCCCCGCATGTACCCTCGACTTCAGCATTGGTTGGGGATCCTCACGAATTTCGGGCTCATAGCTCAATCCAGTCAAAGGAGTGAAGTTGTCACAGTCTGCACCCTCTGCCTTTCCAGGCAGTATTTCTACTGCAGTTTGGGGGTAGAATGCAGGTGCTCAGTGAAGTTCAGAATTAGCAATCCTAATGTGCAGAAATGTCACTGACATCATGCAGAGCTATCAAGCTGTTGATAGGTTGACTCTAGACCACAAGGGGCACCCAGCCACTCCAGATAAAGAGTCTAGAAGCCGCTGCAGGGGTGGGGACATTATTGCTGCTTATCACACTAGACAGCATAGATTCAGGACTCCCTCTTGCCTGGAGCAGCCCTGTCTGAGCAAGTCAGAGCCCACCACAGATACAGGTCAGTTGCAAACATGATGACTGTAAATAGATGCTGGGGATCAAGATTCACTTTGTTCAAAGATAATAATAATAATAATAATAATAATAATAATAATAATAACGCATAGATATTACATTCAAACAAACAGCTGATTTATAACATTGAACATGTCTGAGAAGAACCAAAGAGGTATTGCAACGTCCGATCTAGTACAAAAACATAATTCATACTTTTCTTTAAATAAATATGAAGCTAGGACTTTTGTAATTTATCTGATTCTATACCCAGAAAGCAGAGCGAAATACAATCTGTCTAATCTGGGAATAGATACAAAAAAAGAGGGTAGAGCAGTATTGCCTGCCTTCACTGAAAACAAGTTGGGCTCAAGAGAGGAAAGATACATGAATGGGAATTGGTGGCCATAGACCAAACATATAGTGAAATCAAATAGCAACTACACCGACTAAAAGGCAGAGTGGAGAGGATCACAGAGTAATCATCAACAGAAATTGGAGGGTCAACATACCCTACACCTAAGGGTTGGCTCGCCCAATTAGATCTCTGGAATATGATATGCTTGAACACAAAATCAATGGGGAGAAACAATGTTAAGTATACTTGGACAAATGGTAAACATCACTCATGCATAGATTATGTTTTTTTATGTCAAGAACAATGGGGAGTATTTACCCCGATTACCATGGTCCAAACTAATTTGAGTGATCACTTGGTGCTGGCCTCAGAGTGGGCAAGCAAGAAAAGGAGCCAGGAGGAGGAGTAAGTCGATTTGCCCCAATGTGGCAGTCATCTCTTCAGGTAACCGTTTGTGTTGGTCGGATACAGTGATCAACAAGCTGAATACTCTTCTTGAGAACCATTAAATACCAATAGCTTGATCTCAGTGGGGGGGGGCTGGGGTCCACGCTGGTCAGTTGTTTTAATCATCTACAATTCATCAGAGTTGTACCTCAGAGGCCCAGATGTGTACTAGCTCCCTTCAACCCTGTGATCCAAAAGAGGAAAAGGGCTTTCCGATCTGAAATGTCCGCCACCAAGAAGCGGGTAGATATTGCTACTCCTGTGCGGGAAGGTAAGCTTAGTGCACTCACCATGAAGTACAAAAATTGGCTATGCCATCATAAATCAGTAAATCCTCAACTACAGAAACTAAACCGCCTCTCATCAAGGGCGCCCTTATCAATGCCAGATCCCTTCCAGCGCACGCACTAGACATTGCAGACCTCATCACATCCTCAGATCTTGACTTTATTGCCATATCTGAAACTTGGCTACATGCTGCATCCGGCCCCTCACTGTCCCTGGCCTTACCACCTGATTACGGTATCACACGTTGTGACCGCACCACTGCCCAAGCCAGAGGTGGTGGCGTGGCCTTCATCCATAAAAACACTCTGGATCTAAGAGTGTCCACCAATTCCAAACTTGAGTCAGCGGAATTACTATCAGTTAAACTTTCACTAATGCCTAATCAAATGGCCACCCTCCACCTTATCTACAGGCCCCCAGGCCCTGCACCTTCCTTCGTCGGTGAAATATCCACCCTCCTCCTCGACAAAACAAAAACTAACTCTCAAATTATCATCCTAGGCGACCGCAATCTGGGACTTGGTGACCCAAAAGATCCTATGGCATTAGACCTGGAGAACGTTCTAACCAACTTCGGTTTCACCCTGAACATTCAAGAGCCTACTCATACTAAAGGCAGGACCCTTGACTGGTTAGCTGGCTCCAACTGCAATATCAATGTCCTTGCCAATACCCCCTGTTTATGGTCTGACCACCACATCATCACCTTTAACATCGAAGCCACCCCCCGCGTCCCGACTCTGATAGTGCCAGCTCTCCCCACTAGAAATAAAAGGGACATAACCAAGGAGAAACTTCTCCCTTTGCTGCTCCCATCTCTTAATACTGCCTCTGACTCCTGTAATGATCCCACCTCCCTAGCAGACATCTGTAGTATGCTCACGGCTATAGACTCTATCGCCCCCATCAAACTCAGGAGGGCTAACCAACGTGCACACCTTAACTCCTGGTTCACACCACAGTTAAGAGTGCTTTGCAAAGCTAAACGCTGTGTACGAAAATCATTGGAAAACTCACCCTTCTGACGAGCATAAAGTCGGCTTCTTCCTTGCATCGCTCACTTACAAAGAAGCCATTATCACCACGAAAAAAGACTCCCTTAATAACCGTATCCTGCAAGCTGATTCAAACACTAAGGAACTTTTTAAGATCCTAAAAGAGCTTGAAACTCCAGCCACCCCTCCCGACACCTGCATTAAAGATAGTAAATGGTGTACCAACATTCAGTCAGCCTTACTGAACAAAATCTGAACGTTACAATCCAAATTAAAAAACAAACAAGATAGTCTGGAACTGGACAACCGTCCTCCCACCCCGGGATGGGCACCCCCTCTAGGCTCGTCCAATACCAAACCTTTTGCCTTCTCACCGCTCACTATTGCTGTCTCGAGGATCAAACCATCTAACTGCCAAGGTGATCCGTGCCCTGCTCCCATCATCAAGGAATCTGCCCACGAACTGGACCCACTTATCACATCCTTTATCAACTCCTCCTTTAAACCTGGTATTGTCCCCGACAACCTCAAGGACGCATGGGTGATCCCATTGCTTAAAAAACCATCCTTAGACCCTAGCATACCCACTAACTTTAGACCCATAACCACCGTCCCGTTCCTGTTCAAAATCTTAGACCGTGCAGCATACCTCCAGATCCAAGATTATCTGGAATCCAATAATCTTCTAGGTTTTAGACAATCTGGATTCCGTCCCAGACACAGGACTGAAACGGCTTTGATAGATCTTAAAACCCAAATAGAAGTCCTGAAGGACAAGGGCAAACTAGCCATGTTACTTTTCCTCGACCTCTCTGTGGCATTCGATCTGTCAATCACCAAATCCTATGCAGGCACCTCCATACTGCTGCCCATTTCTCTCCTTCAGCCATGCCCTGGATCAAATCCTTTCTGAGTAATAGATTTATGAGGGTCTTTTCTCCGTCCGCAGCTGCAGATCCCTCCCTAATTCACTGTGGCGTCCCTCAGGGTTCTTGCGTGTCACCTACGTTTTATAATGTCTTTACAAAACCGCTCTTTGATGTTCTTGACTATCTGGGTGTCTCTTACACAAACTACACCGACGACACCCAGATACTCATTCCACTCAATGACGTCTACCTGGTCATCCAAGCCTGGATGGCCCAACACCAGCTATTCCTCAATGACGACAAGACAGAGCTCCTTATCCTGGGCACCTCGCAACGCCTTAGCAAATTAGAGCCGTCCTACCAGTCGTTTATCATTGATGGCAATACCATCCAAGTTTCGAAAGACAGAACAACCTTAGGCTTTTACCTTGACGCCACTCTATGCTTATCTCGTCAAACTAATGCAGTCAGATCAGCCTCTGCATACACCTGTAAACTCATTGTAGCCTGCAGGCCGTTTCTGACTTCTCTGAATAGTGTCACACTAGCCAGAACCCTCATTATGCCAAAATTGACTATGGTAGCGCCTTCTACTTAGGAACTAGCCAAGAGAACATGAATAGATTACAAATCACCAAGAACAACGCGATCAGAGCTGCCCTAAGCATCCCCCGAAACCACCACATCTCTGAATCCAGAACCAATATACAGTGGCTATCCTTCAAGCAGAGAATCTCACTGAAAACAGTTGCCCTCATGCACAAATGCCTGGCTAACAAGGCCCCCCCGTACCTCTGCAGTCGGATATCCCAACATGCGCCCACCCGACCTCAAAGAACTGCCCAAACCCACTGTCTCTCGATCCCTATGTTCAAACTCCAAAAAGCGGGTGGCACAAGCTTCGCTGTCCTTGCCTCCAAGCTATGGAATGCCCTCCCCCTCACTATTAGATCTGAAGATTCCTTTAACGCATTCAAGTCCAAAATGAAATCATGGCTCTTCAATCAGCACTGAGACATGTTCTGTACACCACAGCCCTGCTAGCATTGAACCACTTATCCCGCCTGTTGTACACTCTTGTCCCTATGTCTCAGGTCAACACTGGCTTTGTAAATTATGTATATTGACATATTCATTGAGTATCTTTGCTTAAAATTATGTATGTATATACATGCTCTGTTTTAAATTATGTATGTATATGCTCTGTATGTAACTCTGCACAAGTTGTGCCCTGGTGTCTCCGGGCCTGACGGTGCCCGTTACAAATAAAACAAATACAAAATACAAATGAAGGGTCTCTTCAAACTGCGAGATGGGTCAACATATTTGACCTGCTCCACACCAATGATAATGCCAAGTTCTGGTCATTTTTCCAGTTATACCTAATAGGTCACTCCCCGTTGGTACTGAACCCTATACCAGAAGTAATTTGGCTGACGTATATGGGATCTCTTTTCTTTAGTCCCTCAATAATTCCTATTGGGAACACCCCAGCTTCATGACTTCTCCCACCCCGCTCATGTCTTCTCAAGGTGAGCAAAAATTAAACCTTAGCACCAATATCTGAGTCTCTTCAGCACCCATGAAGAAAACAAATAATCGTATGTGTACCCCAAATGCATATACCTACCTAGCCACACAGCAATAATAGCCTCATATGTGATTATTCATTTTTCTTTATTGATTTATTCTAGAGGTTTGTAGAGTGCTTCATTTTGCATTTCAGCTGGTTTAGTGTGAGTGGAACGGGGATACTCAAAAGGGATAATGAGAGGGATAAGGTGTAAAACGTTGCACAATATTGTGAGTATACCATTCAACGAGCTGTATTTTACAATCTGTTAGCAATGTAAAAGCACCATCCGAACAGTTATTGGAACCTCATGTGTAGCGACCAATAGTCCCAGCAAGTGCACATGAAGACCTACGATGGAATGGGTCTCAGGCATACCAGAGGTAGTAAGCAACAGTTGAAGGTTTTGGGATGCATGCCCAGCTTCCCTGTCCTCCCAAGCGGTTCAGAGTGAGAGCAATACGCTACGGTTGCGTGCAGCTAATGACACGAGGTGGCAGGGGGGAGGTGTATAATAGGGACAATAGAATGTGGACACTTGTAGGAAGTGTTGAGTTGTAGACAGTAGGCATCCTATGTGGCAAACGTATACTGAACCACTGCCATTTTGGAAGATATGCCGGCAAGGCCAGGAGCCAGTACTACAGAATATTAGATGCAGGCTTCAGTAAAAATACCCACCTCTATCCATGCTCCCATCCCAGGCGATAGACTAGAAGGTCATTCTATAAATGAAGACAGAGCCCTTTCTTATTTCACACTGCAGGCCCGTATAATCTGAAAGGAAGTTTCCTTGCGAAGCATGGGTAGGGTTGCGCCTGATTCTGAAGGACGATCTCACGAGAGGCAGGGCAGAGGTCTGCAGCTGCCAAAACATGTACCCCACATTTAGAGAACCCATGTCCACAAACACCAAACCATTCTATTTGAACTACCAGAGGCCCACTATCCAAACTCCCAAATCCCTCAACGGTCAATTGATTATTGTGTTTGTAAAGGGAGTTCAGGGAGGGGACAGACCCCAAGGAGGATAACAAACAGAATGCCCTCTGATTTGCACTGCAAGGTGTGCAGGATGAGGATAACAAATGTAGGCCAATGGCGGAGAGGCATGGTGAGGGTGCCAGAATGTCTAGGATCAAACAAATCTCCTCACATTTCGGAGAGCTATCTTGACCTCAAGGGTATCCACTGCGCTCATCTCTAATTACCAGGTGCACATCACGTGGTCGAAACACGAAAAGAAAGGTCTTTTCATCTAATTAATCAATTGTGCTGCTACTGTGTGAACCGCTCGAGGCCAAGGACCACGTGGAAGAAGATCGACACAAGCAACTGCAGCCAATAATGGGCCATTTTATGTATCTAGATAGGGCCCCCACCAATGACAATGAAGAGATGATATTGTGTATTGTTTGCGTCATGAGTGACGTTTCTGTTCCTTAAAATGTTTGGTCCGCTTTTAACTAACCAGTGGTCTCTGTGGCAGTACGGTTTTTATGATATGATATGATTGGTTATTTATAACGCACTTTAATACCCAGAGGTTTCTAAGCGCAGACCTTGGGATTGAACCTGTGTTGCTCCGTGTCATCTTGCTTCCAACGCGAGCACGTTGCCCCTGAGCTATCACGTATTTTTCTTTTTGGAAGTAAAAAACATTGTTATCCTCACAAAACCTGTTCTGAGCTTTTTTCCCTAGAGGGTTGCATTTGTTCCGTGTCTGGTTGTTAGGAGGTCTGCCTTACAAAGGCAATTAGGATTGTAGGGATAGAAGGGCGGCAGTCTCAGGAGTATTATTCTGATAGAGCCAGCCGAAGATGTTTTATTTAAGACTGCTCTAGAATGTAAGGAAGCCAGACTCACAACGTTGATGACATATTAAGGAGTTTCAAAGGGTAGAGACATAGGTATGAGGAGATTTGCTACAGGTTTCTTTTAACTGGTCAGGGACATGTTCACAATGTTATTTAGGTTTCAATGTAATTGACAAGAAAACCAGATGATACAGGATTTAGGAAATTAAGGGATTTAACAACAGCAATCGCATTGTTTGAAAGATACAAGGATGCAAATGCAGTACGGCGAACAAGCATACAAGTAATTCCGTGAAATTAATGAAAAGCAAATGAAGGCAACTTCCAAACACAACAACGCCAACAACTAAATCATAGAATCAGCTGTACCACATTTTCCCACAGGCAGGAGATACATTGACAGCATCAGCTATGTCAATCTCCACACCAACCCCCAGAAGTGTCTGGGCACTTCAAATAGTGTGCCCCTCAAACTTGGTGATGCTGGTTGGAGATAGAGCATCACACCATTCAAAAAAATATCACACTAACACACACGCTGCTGCAGCTTGTTCAGAAAATGAACAAGTCACATGAAAAAGAAAGATCTACAATAATGAAACACCACATGACTTTATGGAAACTCTGTAATTAAATGTCAATTGATTAAACACAACATCAATGACCTAATGCAAATGACTGAGCCTGACACAAATCCCCCAACATATGTGATGCCACCTCTGCTGAGACAAAGTTGCTCTGTGCACTCCCATACTGCACCGCAACCACGCTAGAGGGAGTTACACAAGATGGACTTATGTTTATCCTTTTCTTTTACTTATTCATGGTGATGTATTTTGTAAATGAGTACTGAACAAGGTTTGTATAAACCATGACCCAATTAAAAATAAAATAAAAGTTATCTGCAGGGTGCATACGCCCAAACATAAAAAGTGTGAACTCCCAAATGGATAAGACAGGGTTGCTTTCCTCTGAGAAAGTAGGTTGTCAAGCCAGTATTGTACTGAGTACATACAAATACGTCAGAGGACTAAAGCATTCAAACATGCCTAGATGACCTCCTTTCCTGGGTGGCATCCTATGCCCTGCAATACCCACACCTGTTTCACTCTCTGGGCTGCTACCAATAATAACCAACCATGTGCCCATCGGTCTGAAGCATTGCCTGGATGGTACCTTCTTCACGTTATATATGCCCTTGCTTCTTCATTCCCTGGTACTCTATGGCAGCATTAAGTGTTGTGTTGAGCTGTCTCATGCTGCATGCATGTGATCCATTCTCCACCCCTTTCCTCTGTCTGCTTGGTGATGGCCCCTCCTATGCTTCTAGTATGTGCATGTCCCTTCTCGTCTGATTGATCAAAGTGGTTACCTTGCGTTCCCATTGGTTAGGCATCCAATTGTTGGGGGTTAATGTGTTATTGGATCCCTTCATGGAAACATTCTATGGCATCAGGGCAGAGGGAGACATAGGTCAGCGAGACAAGCACAAGACATGGAGCACACGAACATGAAGACGCGAGAGGTCAATGGGGGCATTATCCATGATCCAACTGGACCCTATAGATTGCAAATAATTATAAATAATTATAACAAAGGCTAATACTGGATGTTCATTTGGTAATCGGATATAACTGTAACACATTTAATTAACCAATTTTCTTAACAAACCAATATCTTGCTTTGATCTTGTGTGAGGCATGAACAGCAAAAGAGCAATAGATAGTCCTGTAAAAGAATCTGTCCTCATAGCTGGTTGAGGCCATGATGCCATGCGACTGCTTCGGCGCTACCTTGAGCAATGTGAATATGCTTTCATAGTATGGCTGTCTGCCCAGGGCATGCTGGGTAGGAGTGGCAGAGCAGGAGGCGGTCCGTGAAAGGAGAAGGGAGGGTTTGAGTGAAAATGGAAAGGCAAGAGAAGGCTGCACAGAAACATAGAGAACAAAGGCAAAACTAAATAAGGAAGTAAGGTGCATTGATCATAAAATCAGCCCTGCCAATCAACATTCTTAATTAATGTCAACATTGCTCTGATGATGCATGGGATGGCACAATTAATATCAAATTCACTTTCTCATCTACACCATTAAATAATTCAGTATTGACATTTCCCGCTAACCCTACAGATCATTAGTTTGGAGGATTCACATGACAGGGGGCAAGAGCGGTGACATGTATCTAACTTTAATGTGCACCAGGAGGAGACTGTTGTGTTTCCAACACTGCCTCCCTAGGGCGATGGCCTGACCAGCCAAGGGATTCATTACTCTCTGGAGGGGCTCTGTGAGGAGGAGGGGCGTGTTCCCAGCAGGGCACGAAACGGGGAAAAAGCAACATTATAAAATCAGTAGAAGGGAAAATGTTCAAAATTGGAAATACATCAATTATTTAAGGGCGACCTTCGTCAAAACTTCTGATTATGAATTAATCGAACTGCACTGAAAACACAGCCACCACCCCCGTATTAAAAGCACTTTTCCTACCAAAGACATTAGTAAGTAGTACTGAGTAGCAAAAACATTTGATAAGTGCAACAAACTCGTAGTAAAACCAGTTTCTAGGCGCGGCTCAAGCAGATAACAGACAACGAAAGGGAATAGACATATCCAATCAATAAAACAAAAGGACACCGGAAGAGGAAATAGCTACAGGTGAGAACATTACAGGATTAAACATGTATACATTTAAAATATTCTTTTACACAATTTAAGGAGTTTTTGATGCAGAAAAGAGTTCAAAGCCCTATAAAAAGTGCAGATAAAACACCATGTTGTCATTCATGGGTCACAGCAAGACGACTTTGCCTGTGAGTATAGCAATATTGCACACACAGTAAAAGCTCAAGTCGCAAGTGATGATCTCCTGTGCAGGGTGAGAGGGCCCTGGGGGGCTGGGGATGCATAAGGGAGTGTGGGGCCGAACGTGTATTCAGCCAATGGATTGGATATAGTTAGTCAGTTAGAAGAATACCTGTTTTACTGTCGACAGACAGATGTTGCAACACCCTACACACCATGAGGATTTGCAACAGGACAGGCAGGTCAGGAACAATATGTCTACAGGCCATGCCATGAGACCATCATTAATGGGACAATGCACCTCATAATGAAAAGTATTTAGAGAAGTAATGGCATTTAAGAAAGAGAGAATATTCAGTGGTATGGTGACATATCTGTTTGGCCCTGCCAGGCCTACAGCTGGTAATACAAGGAACCTGTAGAACTTAATGGGCAAGTAGTATCTTGGTAGTGGAAAGTGATGCCCAGTTTATCTATAATTGTTCTGTAGATCAGACTTTTGTTCTGTGTGTTTCTTGCAAGGTCTTCATGGCGCTATGAGACACTTCAGATCATCTCACTGTGTTGGGGACAGAGGTCAAGTCCTAAAAATTAAAGTGGGGAGACTCATCAACAAACGCAATGGAATGTGACGTCGGCAGAAATTAGCATATCAAGGTGAAATATGCACATTTAATTAAATTGGCTTCGCATAACCACCCACATTGCACAGGACAAATGGCATTTGCCTTTCATAAAATCAACACACACACAAAACCAAGAGAGGGTATTTTCTTCTAATAGTGTTTTTGAAAATGTTAAAAGGTGTGCATGTTTTACACTCCAAGAACAAATATAAATGTTTTCCCTGGGACTTTCAGAACCGAAATGGGACATTTCACCTTTAGTTGTTGGTTATTTTTTCATCAGGTTATATAGTGCAGTGGTGAAGTGTCCGGGCAGCAAACCTGACAACTGTGGTTTGATCCCCGTGGTTGGCTTTTAATGCATGCATTAAATGTTTCTCAATTTAGCTGGAGGGGACTGAGTCCACCCTCTGAAAAAAGTGGGTGGACTCCGTCCCCCGCATGTACCCTCGACTTCAGCATTGGTTGGGGATCCTCACGAATTTCGGGCTCATAGCTCAATCCAGTCAAAGGAGTGAAGTTGTCACAGTCTGCACCCTCTGCCTTTCCAGGCAGTATTTCTACTGCAGTTTGGGGGTAGAATGCAGGTGCTCAGTGAAGTTCAGAATTAGCAATCCTAATGTGCAGAAATGTCACTGACATCATGCAGAGCTATCAAGCTGTTGATAGGTTGACTCTAGACCACAAGGGGCACCCAGCCACTCCAGATAAAGAGTCTAGAAGCCGCTGCAGGGGTGGGGACATTATTGCTGCTTATCACACTAGACAGCATAGATTCAGGACTCCCTCTTGCCTGGAGCAGCCCTGTCTGAGCAAGTCAGAGCCCACCACAGATACAGGTCAGTTGCAAACATGATGACTGTAAATAGATGCTGGGGATCAAGATTCACTTTGTTCAAAGATAATAATAATAATAATAATAATAATAATAATAATAATAACGCATTAAGAGCACGTCCTGTGCTTCTCTTAATGCATAAACTCATATCCCTCCAAACTAGAATGACAGGTGATTCAAAGAGTGCATGCTTGCCTGTTCACCTTCCTTCAGCAGAGGACACATCTTGGGTCGGGTCTTCAAGTAGCACCATGCAGTGACATTGGTCAAAGTTGATGGTTTTGTTGTCATTTTGGAGAAATGGGGTGCATGGGAACAATTAAGATATAGGCATATCAGGCAGGACAACTGTTTATCCAAGAATATCAGTCATAATAACTTCTGTAACATTGAAGAGTGATGGCTGGATGGTTTATGAGGGTTCTAAACTAATCAAAAACCACAGGCACAATGGTTTGGACAGGTGTCAAGAGTAATGCTGTGGTTGTGATTTATTTAAAGCCTTCCATGCATCACTCATCAGTGTAACATTTGGCCTGATAACTTCTCCTGGCCTGGATTAAGCACAGCAACAGGAATATCTGCAATGAAGGACAGACGTCCTGAATTTCCAAAGCACAAGGACGAGTTGCATTGTTGTATTCTAGTCAGTGTACAGTCAACACTCTGCTTCTGCCACACAGATCCGCAGTCCTGAGAATGCATATTGCCCAAATAAGAAAAACATATCCCACAACAGAAATGTCAGATACAGTTGTCAATCATACTTGTGTTAGAGCACCACTTACCGAATAGCACCGTTTATATATTATTCAACTGATAATCTCTTAGAGGTGATGGATACGCCTAGGCAGCACCTCAGCTGATTACTATAATACAACTTTTAAACTAGTAGAAGAACAAGGCAATACATATTGCACAGTTTCTTAAACCCAAATGCATGTCTCAAGTATCACATATTTTAATACGGAAATTGAGCAGATCCACAGTTCACACGGAAATGGAGTTATTTGTATTAGTATTTGTATTTATTACATTTTTTATAGCGTTTTAATCCAAAGTGCTTAACATGAAACAACAAGGATACAAAAGAAGCAGTACAATGCATATCATTAGCCAAGAAACCAAGAACAATATCTAGAACAATTTGCTGAGTTCATTGGAGAACAACCAGGGTAAGAAGTAAGAGGTGGTAGAGAATTGTAGGGGGGGATTGGAGAACCACTTGAGTGGGTTATTGAAGAAGAGAAGTATTAGAGGGAGATCAGGAGGGGGGTAGGAGTAGGTGGGATTTGAGGGAGGAGCGAAAAGATGAGTAGGAGGAGATAGAGCGGATAGGGAGCGGAAGGGAGTTCCAGTGGTGGGGGGCAAAGAGCTGGAAGGAACAGAAGCGGGAAGGGGCACCAGGAGCAGTTGAGACGGTGAGGAGGAAGTGGTCAGCAAAACGGAAAGGATGAAGGGGGAGTAGAAAGAGAGAAGGGAGGATATTTAGGGAGGGGCTAGATCATGAAGAGATTTGAAGAAGTGACAGAGGAAGTTGAATTTGAGTTGGGAGTGGAAGGAAAGCCAGCCAAGGGAAGAGAAATAGGGGGAGATGGAGTCAAAAGGAGAGAGGGAACAGAGGGTACGGATAGCAGAATGGTAGACGAATTTGAAGGGGGCAGGGTGTGAGGCAGGGAGGCCAAAGAGGAGAGCGGAGCAGTTGAAGGGCTGAGAAAAGATGAGAGAGGAAGTTAGGAGTTTAGTGGCATGTAAGGTGAGGGACTAATGAATTTTGAGAACATTATAGAGATGGAAGCGGCAGGCACAGGAGGTGAGAGAGATGTGGTGAGCAAAAGAGAGGTCTGAGTCAAAATGGAAGCCGAGGTTGCAGGTGGAGGGAGAAATAGGATGTTGAGTAGGGGAAAGAGGATGAAAGGAGGGGGAATATGCACACTGTAAACATAAATATTATCCACATATGCATGATACATGTTCTGAACCTAGATTAAAGGGGTTCAGGGTTACACATTGATATGAAAATGTGACAAGTCATCTCTTTACACATTGTAATGCTGGCCATAGAGATCAGGGCAGAGATCAGGGCATGCCACACAAGTATAAATGGATATAATTTGTCCCTTTGCATTTCTCTAAATTAGAAAGGGCCCAATTTATAGGAAAAGTGGTAAATTCGCCCTGACAATGTTGAGCCATACAGAATATTGCATGTACTTGCACGTATGAAGAGTTCAGTGCAATTTGGAAATTCATGGATTTCAAAGTGCAAAATAACCTGCAGTGCAAAGAACGATGAACTGCACCTGGCAAGCCCACAACACGCCACCAAGCAGGCAAAAACTAGCACAATCAAAAAACCGTTGTGCCGGGCAAATGTCAAAATGTAATGAAGAAACTGCGAAACTGCGGTCCGTATCCCCCAACTCAAAGCAGCCCTGGCAAATCTATGTGTCCTCCCCCTGACTCTAAGCAGCACTCCAGCGAAACCGTGGCCCGTACCCAATAACTCAAAGCAGCACTTCGCAAAACTGCAACCCACACTCCTTAACCCAAAGCAGCACCCAGGAAAACTGTGCATCCTTCCCCCTAACTCTAAGCACCACACCAGCGAAAATGCTGCCCATACCGCAACTCTGTGGGGTACTTTTAAGGCCCTTGCAGAAATCCCCTTAAAACAAAAATCGCAGGGAAATAATTTGGAAAAACAGAAGTGCTTTTCTTTCCATGGTGCATATATGTGGTGAGCACTAAACACAAGAATGCT
Organism: Ambystoma mexicanum; assembly: GCF_040938575.1. NCBI lineage: Eukaryota > Metazoa > Chordata > Amphibia > Caudata > Ambystomatidae > Ambystoma > Ambystoma mexicanum. Next base: position 915,656,966 of record NC_090928.1, on the reverse strand, counting down.
ACCAAAAGAAGTGCTCTAGATTGTTTTACCTCCATTTGAAATCATCTGAAAATTACCTGCATGCAGAACGGCACCACATTTGGTGTTCAGTTTTCTGAATACTAAAACTGCACACTTGACATCCAAGATGACTTTGCAATTTGCTCTTGATTAGCTTTTCAAACATCACAAAGTTGTGCCCTTCATGGAAACCCACCCTGGCATGTTTTACTTCTGCTGAGTACCAAGATGTGACGCAATACATTTCCAGAACAGCTGATGTACTAGGAAATCACTTGAAAGGCAAAGAATTTGGTTTTCCACTTAAAAACGGCTGTGTTTTCTTTTTCCATAAAACATGACACACAAACTGCAGTAAATGAAAGAAATAATGCAGTGTTTCTTTTTCTCATGTCAATTTCAAAGAAATGCATGGCAGTATATCTCTCTGTCTCCAGAAACTGACACTATCTGTAAAAGCACTCCAGAAGGTTAATTAACAAGAAAGCGTGTGCTGAAAAAAATGCATTGCTGTACTCAAACTGAACTGAAATAAACGCACGTGCGAATATACTCTTTTGCAGTGACCTGGTTAACTAAAATGTACATTATATTTATTCCCAAAAAGACATGGTTTTTGTTGAAGGAAAGAAAAAAAAAAGTCAAAATCAGCAGAACAGGTTTTGCCCAGGCACTTACTTCAAAGGTGCCCTGCCTTCCATGAGAAAATAATTACCTCAACAAGTGAACCAGCACCCATGGGCACATGAAAGGGCCAAAGTGTGGGAGTTTGTAGCCTCGTCAGACTGGCGGCATCCCTACCCAAAAGGAACAAAGGACCCAAGAGCAACTAGCATTTCACCAATAGGTGTGAATACCTTTGACACCTCTCCCCAGCCCAACTCCTGGTTTCAAAGGGTGTCATGGAAACCCTTTGTTCAGACTGACCCGGGGAAGACAGTTGCTGTGGGGGTGTGTGGCACTGCCCACATCTGTGACCAATCTGCCCCATTAACAATAAGGGGCATTTATACTTAAAGATATCTTTCCCCGCAATCTGAATAAGCAGCAATGTGATATTATGACAGTTTTAATGTGATATTTAAACAAGCACAATGAGACTAAGCATATGTTCTTAGCACCTGGGGAACTGTAATGGCAGGGAAAATGCATTTCTGGGTGAAGTATAAATGATAAAGACATCAAACGTGAAGAAAATATGTGGAATACTTGTGGGCATATGTGTAGCCATTTGCAGAATTTGAAATAGTATGTGTCTCCTACAAATGGCAAATGTGTGCCAAAAAGTGATGCTACCTCCTACAGAGCTGTTGATTGGACTGTCTGATTCCCTGTGAAATATGGAATCTGCATAACTATTTTCATGATGGTGACTAGGATAGATTTGAGGCTTTGCTTAATAACACATTTTTGTAAAAAGAATAGACCTGTGAGACAAAGGGAGTCATAAAATGCACACACATAATGTGATGTCACTTCCCCCTGAACCAATAAGCCTGGTTGGAGGAGGGGACACCAGTACCTTAGCCTATCCCTGCGGAGGGGCAACTCTGGAGTATTTCCACCCAGATTGTAAAATTATATGATGCCACTGGCTATTTAAGTGGGAGATAGGGAGACAAAAGGGAGATTCAAGATTCCAGGACCCCAAACCAGATCCAGGGGCAACTGACTGCATCTAGACAAGACTATCCAGACCCATGCATGACCAATAAACCAGGGAGAAAGGTAGCTGCTCCCCTTTAGGAGAGCCCAGTGACCAGACCTTGGCAAGCTGATCCATCCCACTGTCCACAGTGACCACACCTTGCCTAACTGTTCCCATCCTGGAGAGCCTAGCTGTCCCAGTGACCAGATCTCTTGACCCCACTGTCCCAGTGACCAGATCATTGGCCCGCTGTCCAGAAACCTCACTTGCTGCCCAAATTACCAAACTCAAGCTTATCTTTTAAGTATCATATCACCCAGTATCGAAAACTGCATATCCAGCGCTTTTGACCATGATATAGTATTATAATCCCATAAAAACCCTAGTCATTTCCCAAATTGCTAGTATCATCTGTTTACCCTTTCCCTTGAAGATTCTGTGTTTGCCTATATCTGTTAGCATATTTATTTTCTAATTATTTCAGTTATCTGTGTAACTCCCTAGTACCATTTTTGTTTTTAAAATAAATGAAGTAATTCCCCTATAAAGAGATCCACGGTGAGCTGGTTGCAATTCGAACTCAACCATCTCATGTCAAGTGCTTTTCTTTAACAATTATAGCCCTTAAAATGTAGTCTAACCAGAACTAGTCATTGTGCTAACAAAACCAGATTTGCCTGTGTATTTTGATTTTCTTTAAAATTTGTCTTGTATTTCCCAAAGAAAAACCTACACTATCATCCTATAAAGAGTCATCCCCTTAGAATCTTATCTGTTCTGTGCCTTTGTTTCCCATCCCAAAAAACGATTTCCGATTTTGACTGCTAAGCCCATTTTCTTAGCTGTTTGTCATTTTAAAGCCTGTGTAAAATAAGAAATTGCAATTCTGCTTTTTGTGTTTTCCTGCGCATTGTTTTCCTCCCAAAATCGATTTTCTCACCTGTGTTCACGATGCTTTGGTGCCCTGCTCAGTAGCCTGTAAGCGTCTGTATCTCTTTAGTGCAGCCACACAAACTTCTATCCTAGCTTTCCCACTGCAATTGTAAAGTGACATACAAGTAATTAGTAAAATCTAGGTATGCCATTTTGCTCCTTTTGAAGGTTTTCAATTTGTTTCTGGCCTCTCATCCTGAGGTGGTGGGTTGAATTTAAAAATGGATGTTTCCCTCTTTATCCTGACTTCTTGCCACTACTTTCAGTAAGTTTTTGGGGTAAGTGTTTCAGGGGGAGTGCATAACCTGTGTGCCATATGTCATTTTGAAGAAAAGTGATTTTGCTTCTGCTTTCTATTAAAGGTTTATGTAGATGATGTTAGAAAGTTGAATTAATTGTATTATATGATTTTGCATTTGTATTGCCACACCGTGGTGGCTGCTGCCCTCATTTTGTTTTGCTCTGATTTTTCATTGAATTCTAAAAATAAATTGTTACACATCGGCCTGGTTCATGGTCCATTGCAACACAAGGTATTTGTCAAGGTAGGTGTGAGATGGGTTTGGGCCTGCTCAAACCAAGAATCCAGGAATTAAATAAAATTAAAATAAAGCGTTTTTATTGTGTGCCACCTTCAGTGTCAGTGGAAGAGGTCCCTGGCTGGAGTGTGCTGTGTCATAAAATCTGTTACAACTCTAATCACCACTCCTGTGAAAACTCAGACCGTACCACGTATCTCAAAACAACATCCCTGCGAAACTGTGGCCCGTACCCCGTAATTGAAAGAAGCATCTGACAAAACTGTGGCCTGTTCCCCGTAACTCAAAGCAGCACCCAAGCGAAACGGCAGCCCATAACCTGTAACTCAAAGCAGCACCCAGCAAAACTGTACCCAATACGCCGTAACTCAAAGCAGCACCCCTGAGAAACTGTGTGTCCTCCTCCCTAACTCTAAGCATCACATACAAAATGTAAAACTATGCATACACCCTCCTACAATAAAGTTGCACTCTCAGGTTCACCTCCTCCCACTACCCCCACTAACCTCCACCCCAACCCCAGGCAGCCCTCTCAGGTCTTGCCACCTCCCAATACCCCAACTGACCTCTGCCCTGACCCCAGGCAGCCCCCTGCTAGTCTTCCTCCCTCCCACTACCCACTCTAACCTTCACTACAACCCCAGGCAGCCCCTTGCTAGTCTGCCTCCCACCCCCTACCCCCACTGACCTCTCCCACCAACCCCAGGCAGCCCCTGCTAGTCTGTCTCTCTTCCACTACTCACACAGACTTCCGCCACCCACCACAGGAATCCCCTGATAGTCTTCCTCCCTACTACTAGCCCGACTGACCTCTGCTGCCAACCCCAGGCAGACCCTTTCTAGTATACCTCCCTCCCACTACCCCCACTTACCTCTGCCACCAACCCCAGGCAGCCCCCTCAAGTCCTTCCTCCTCCCACTACCCCAACTGACCTCCACCCCAACCCCAAGCAGCCCCCTGCTAGTCTGCCTCCCTACCACTATCCCTACTGACCTCTGTAACCAACCCCAGGCAGCACCCTGCTAGTCTGCTTCTCTCCCACTACCCTCACTGACCTATGCCACCAACCCCAGGCAACCCCCTGCTAGTCTGCCTCCCTCCAACTAACCCACTTTCCTCCACCAATCCCTGGCAGCCCCCTGCTTGTCTGCCTCTCTACCACTAACCCACTGGCCTCTGCCATAACCCCAGGCAGCCCCTGCTAGTCCACTCCCTTACCAATCCAATGTGGAGCAATAGCCTACCTCAACTCCTCTGGCCTGCCTCCACCATGAAGTACACCTGCCACATATCCTCCTCCAACATGAACAACTGGGAGCTGTGCTAAAGAATCCAGGTCTGTAGCTACTTCCATGACAGCCTGGTAGAGCACACACAGCTGGACATCAGTAATGCAATGGAATGCAATGTGGCTTTTATTGTGCCTTTGTGTCATTGCAATGGCTTAAAACAGCTGTAGGTGAATGCCCTTGGAGGACCGAAGTGCGTGGAATCAGCGATTGTTCTGAGTAATTCAGAATGTGTGTGTGCATTGTAGCCTGCACAAAGCTCGGTAGGTTGTAGGGGGTGGCTAAGTCCCTGCTAGTGACCCAGGTAGAACAGACCTGTGCTTGGGTGATGTGAATGCTGTGAGAGAATGTGCTAGTCAAGGAGACCGATAATGTGTCCAGCTAGATGGAAAAATTAATCATGGGACTCAGCTGCATTCCAGTGGCAGAGGTGATGCATGAAATGAGAGCAGGTAGTGGCTGATTGCAGATGTGTGCCGGTGGGTGGCCCTATCTTGGGAGGGATACAACAATCTACTATTGAGTGCACAAGTGGTGAGTGTAGTCCACTCATCCACAGTGAGGCCACATATCACCTCAACCCCCACAATGCTAAATACCAATACCAGTGAATGAGTTGTGGGCACATCCACATTGACAAGCACATACCAAAGGATCACCTAACCATAAGTGAACTATAAAGCAACTGAACATACAATAAACTCTACCTCCAGCAGCAAATGTGCTGAGGTGAATGAGCTGTCGCCAAATACAGCACAGTACTAAACCATGTGGAACATATGGCAATACAAAGAAACAAGTGAGTATCCATCCCATCAAATGTATGGACAATGATGGGCCATTCATCCATCAAGGTTCTGAAACATGGAGGGGACACTGGTGCTCTACTGTTCAAGAAGGAACAGATGTAAATTTTCCATCTGAAGACAGACTCCATGGGCCTCAATGAACAAACTAGCTGGCAAACATTTGCTACCCTGTAATGATATGTTTACTTCCTCTATTGGGCATCCACTTCAGTCTATACTGAATTCTTACTGACACATACTTTTTTTTAAACTCAGCTATGTATAACAATGATAACATATATTATACTATGACCTGAAGTTACAGAGTTCATGAAATTTCATGTAGAAACTCTGAGAACAAAGTTTTAGAATAGCTAAGTGCGAACATATCATGCAATCGAATATTTTCAGCAACTTCCAGTGAGACATTTCACTCCACGTAGCAATGGCAGTCACCATTACGATGAAGACTCAACCATTTGCGCTTGTGTATAGATACTGGCTCTTTTTGTGAATAGACAGAAAATTCTAGAGTTAATAAACTGTAGCTTCTACATCTGAATTGGAATTGCATTTGATTGTATTCCTGAAAATTGTTTGCTCTCCTTCCATCTCCTTATATTGCATAGGGGGGAGTGAATTGTCAAAAGAAAAAGTGATCATATTATCTCTTTTGGAAACCATCTCAGTTATTTCTGTGCTGCATTCTTTCCATCAATGTTTTTCCTTGAAACCCTAAAAGCATTCTAAGCTACCTTATCCTTTCGATACCAACTCCTAAGTGATTACAAAAGTGTGCTAGTGTAATATTATCCATTGTTGATCACTGTCATATTCATAAGTGTGCGATCAAATATTAATTTATTATAAAAGTGTGATTTATATATATTGTTTAATTTTCAAATACATCTTTTAATTTGCAAAACAAACCTACTTCTTGGCTCAGTGAGGTCAGGGGGATTCAAAGAGAGGGGCGTTATGCAAGGGTTTATCATCCAGATCTATGAACTTGTCATAAAAATATATAATTAAGGGCTTCCCTTGGGCATCCCAGACTCGGCATTGACTTAGTTGGAGTGCTGAATTGAAGTCACTTAACAGAGTGCGGGCTTGAGCCGGGACGTCTGGATTAGATCTACCATTTGTGCAGCTTAATACAGTGTGCTAACTGATACATAAATCCTGTTGGATCGCCACGCTGTATTACACTGTAAAAGCACCCCTCAAAAGAAGGACGCTCTAAGGAGACGGTCTGTTTTGCAAAATAAAATACTAACTTCTGTAAGTCAGGAAGGAAATTAATTTCCAGAATGACGACCTTGGTAGATATCAAAATAGCCAGAGAGAACCTCTTACATAAGCTATTTGTGAGAGGCGAATGGATGGAACAGGACCAGAATGTGTGGTTGCAGGCAATTGCGCAACAGGTCACTGTAACTGGGTCAGATATATGGAGAGATCAGGGTCCCTTATATGTGGCCCTGAGTGAACTATATATGGCCCCTAAGGCCAAGGATGAGCACAGCAAGATTGCCAGGGTAGCGGCATATTTATATTTATATATGGGAGCCATACAGGACAAATGTGCTGAAGGCCAAGATCTGGCAAATAGGCAACTGATGGCATTAGAGAAGGCCCAATCTGACCTGGTCACTTCCGAGCAGAGGCTGCAGAGGAGCCAGGAGTCAGAAAATGATAGTAGGCGGTATATCATTAAAATAAAAGAGGATATGGGTATCCTGCAACAGGAAAAGTCTGACCAGGATACCAGATTTCTGGCCTTGCAGAAGGAGTACCAAGAAGGTTTGGACCCCTACTGCAGAGCCAGAAAAAGCTGGAGCAACAACTGGACTTCAATAGGGTATGCGCAGAGCAGATAGTCACCCTGCAAAGCCACCTAGATAGGGAGAAGGCAGAAAGCAACAAACTGATTCTGAAAGACCTGGATACCCAGACGGAATTTGAGGAACAGCGCCAGAAAGCTGGTGCCTTTCAAAGGCAGAGGGACGACCTGGCGGCACAGATGCAGGGTCTTAGTCAGGAAAGGAACACCTTAGGCCAGGAAGTCTACCAATTAAAAGGAAACATTGAAGAAAATCACTTGGCTCTCCAGGGACTGGGTGACCTCCAAAAAGAGCATCAGAACTTGTTAGAGCACACCAGGAGGGTGGAAGATGCTCTGGCAAGAAAGGAACAGGCCAGTAGGGAAGGGACTCAGGAGGTAACCCTCCTGCAGCAAAGACTGACCCAGCATTCCAGGACCAACCAGGAGGCACAGAGAGAAAATGAGGCTCTCTGCCAGCACAATGATAGGCTCCAGCAACAGGTAGCCATGTGGGAGAAACTGATAAGAGTCTAGTAAGGCCTTGACTGAGGAACTGAAAGCACAGGCTCTTGCATGGCAACAGGGAGCAGGGGCTGATAGAGATGAGGTTTGCTGGGAAAGGGAAACACCTGAGCATAACCTCAGGAGCCCTTGTACCAGAGGCCTTCACCTCTCCCAGTCTCTGGCGCACATGAGCACAGGGCCACAGGGATGGCAGATTACTATCCAGCCAAAAGTATGGGGCTCATAGGCCAGACCCACCCAGGAATGGATGGGCGGGCATCCGGGTATAGGCACCTAAGTACAGTGCAATTTAGCGGGGAACCCCGGGAGAGTAGGCCCTCTAAGGACATTCTGAAAACCTCTGCCCGGTTAGGTCAGTGGGGGGGGGTACCCATCGTGGCAGCAAGGAGGAATCTGAACACTCCTCTGAACGTCACAGGACACAAGAGACCAGGTCCCCACATTCTGCCAGCCATTCCCAGGCTCACAGAATCCGGGAAAACCTGGAAGATCAGACAGGCACCTCTGGGAGAAGTGCTTCTGAGTCAGAGGATGAATGGACCTGGGTTACCCGAACCGAAAAGGCCAATAAGGCAAAAAGGGCCTTGCTTAAGGACCCCTTAAAACAGATTAAGGCAATAAGGAGTGTCATCACCCCTTATCACAAGAACACCAAGTATTCTGTTTGGGAACACTTGGCGCTTTATGAGCAAATGATGGAGACTTTCCATTTGAAGGACAGCAGTAGCTGCATTCAGTATGTCAAATGGACATTACCCCCAGAATACTCCAGTTTCTATGCAGGGCTGGAGGAACAAAACCATTTAAGATGGTCCACATATGGGCGGCCATCTTGAAACATTTTTCTGTTCACAGAAATCCCCAAGAGGCTCGCAAGGCAGCCTACAATTTGCAATGTGGGGAGGATCAGGCCCCACAAGAATTCGTGCAGGAATTGAAGCGTGCCTTTGCGCAGACTACCAGAAGGGTGCGCACGGACAGTAAAGAGTTTGTAAACACATTTTTCCATGCCTTACCCAAATACATAATGACCCAGCTAGTGAGAGATTTTCACGAGAAAAGGTCACTAGACTGGGTCATTGAACAGGCTACCCAGATCTATGAGGTGCAGAAGCCCATAGAAAATAAAAATAACGCCCAGAAAAGCCCCAAACCGACCAGCACCCCTGCTGCTGCCAAGGTGGCAGAGGTAAAGGTTGCCCCCATTTTAGATTTGGAGATGGGGGGGCCTAAAAACTTGCCTGCACCAAAATATTCTCAGCCCAGAAGGCCCTCGGGCCAGTCACAGACAGGGAGTTAAGGAGGTAGTCCCACAAATGGGGTCCCTCGCTCCCCTGACTATGTAAGTCCCCGCTACAAGGGAAACAGACCCATCCTGGGGTATGTGTGGACTACTCCAACCCAAGGGGGGGATCCAACCAGGCACCCAACCCAGGGAACTTCCCTCCTAACTTCCCACAGGAGGGCAGAAATTCACCAAACCCTGGGAAAAACTTTTTCCCGAGGTATCCACCTAATTTCCAGCCCCCAAATCATCCATCCTTCTTTCCCCAATTCCCTGAGCCCAGACCACCTAATCCGGGAGAGGGGAGGCCAAGGGTGGAGGGGTACCCAAATCTTCCCCACCCGGGGTACTGCCAGAGAAGGGATAGCTACCCTTCCCGGGATCAGCCCAGGGGAGAAAATAGAACCCTGTATCAGCCTGAGCGGGTTTCACAGAGCGCCAGGTCCAAAATATAGCACGGGATCTGGGTCACATGCTGAGGGCTCAACAGAACCCTCAGATGAGCATGCCGGCGCAGAATGGCCCAAACTCTGGGCCTGGTGCTCCAGAACAATGATGGGGGCAGCACCCCGATAACCCACCGGTTCCCAGGGAGGAGGCACAAGGCGTAGGGGGGTGTAAAGCCTTGGAGGAAGCTTCCGTCCCCACTTGTAAACAGCCCCTGGAAACCCAGGAGCCGGAAACAAAATCTCCTACCCCTGAAAGTCTGCCACCCAAGGAGCAGAGAGGAGGTAGGAGAAACAAAGGACCCAAACAGATCCTGGGAAAAGGATCTTCTCCTTCAGAGATGGGGGGCCTCCTCCCAAGGAAAAATGGGTCCCAAGGGATTCCAATCCAGACTGGGTAGATGTGGGGATTGAGCTGTCGCCGCCCATCATTCTATCCCAGAACCAACAATACTGAAAACCCCTGGTTCAAACCCATCCTGGTGACTGCCTCTAAAAAGGGGGGGGGGGTGGCCCAGAACCGGAACCAGGGGAACCCAAAACCGCATCCATAGACTGGGTAGATATGGGGATTGAGCTGTCACCGCCCAGCATTCTATCCCAGAACCAACAATTCCCGAAAACCCCTGGTTCAAACCCATCCTTGTGACTGCCTCAAAAAAGGGGGGGCGGCCCAGAACCGGAACCAGGGGAACCCAAAACCACATCAATATCCAATTGCCAACTTTTTCTTTCAGATTCCCAAAACTCCCTGCCAAAATCTGCCCAGATCTCTTCTCTCGCAATGTCCAAAACTAAAAAATTAGCCCACCAGTTGTCCAAAAAAAGTGCATTATATGTGCCCCCTTGAGGAGAAGGAGGGAAGATACTATGCCCCGGTACAAGTACAGGGGCAGGGTACAATTTTGGCACTGGTGGACACTGGATCCCAAGCTACCCTTCTGTCCAAAAGGGCCTTTGATGAACTAAATGCAGGAAGGGGAGAGAATTACCGAATTCCTCTCACCTCTCTTCCTGGACAACTTCAGAACTTTGATGGGAAGGAAATTCCCATGGAGGGGACTGCAGATTTGGATATTAAAATTGGGCGACACAAGGTGAAAAACCCGGTCATAGTAGTGACTCCAGAGGGCACCCCTTGTTTACTAGGGAATGACCTCCTGAGAAGGTTGTCACCCCTAATAGATTGTGTAAACAAGGTCCTCTGGACCCAGACTAGACGACCAATAAAATTAAAACAGAGCGCCAACCATGTTAGTTTAAACGGCACCTGCCACATGGTTGAACAAAAATCTGACCAAGTAGAATTTCATTTCCAGAACAACCAAATTCCAGACGTGACAGTAATAGCAGTAGGACAACAGACTGGTTTCGGGGGGTCCTCTCTATTTCTGAAAATCAACCTTCCTTCCAGTTTAAGGTGGTATTCCACACTGGAAGGAAACACCCTGAAATTCTTTACTAATCCACAATCAGACATTCCCACTCCAATAGTCCAGAAAGATGTAAAATCAGCTCAGAGCCTGGCTGATATTCAGCAAATTGGAGAGCAGTTGTTCATCCCTGTTCAGCTAAATGATGGGAAGGACTCTGTTCTCGCCCGAGTGTGTGTGAACAACGGTAAGAGCTTCATCAGCGAAGCCATGTTCCTCCAACTCCCAAAAGATCCAGCCATTCCCACATTCAAACTCATAGACAAATGGGAAATGGATCTGGAAACACCCAACTCCAAACATCACCTGCCAAGCAGGTGTATGCTCAAAATCTCCATTGGCAACAAGAGCATAGTCCATAATTGTTGGGTCATGCGAGACGTCACTGCCACCTTTTACTTAGGCAGTGATATTCTCAATCGCTTTGCCATTAGTTTGGACCTAATAAACTTCAAAGCTTTGTCCCGATTAGCGGATAATCCCATGGGCTTTGATGATCCAGAAAAAGCATTTAGGTTGGCTCAATTGCTACCTTATGCAGTTGAAATTCAGATTAAAGAGGAAGTCACCATCCCAGAAAGGACCCGACAATTTGCCCTGGAAGTGAAAGTTAAAAGAGGACAAACATTGAAAAACCCTGATGCTTATATTCATCTAAATGCTTCTCTCCAACAGCAAGGGTTGTGGGTAAACCCAACACGATTAGTCAACATAGAACATGACACCATTCCAATAGAGGTGGATAACAGCGACTTAAAGAGTATTAATCTAGCCGCAAGCACCATTATTGGAATGGTGGTTGATGACCGACATTTCTCCATTGATTTAGGAAATGAACTGTTTGGACCAATCCCCAAGGACTATTTTGACAGTGACAGTGATGACAATACAACACCAGACAGGATCTTACCCTGCATGGGGGGAACTTCCTGGTGTACACTTCCTGCCCTTTTGGTAAGGAAGATGTGACTTGTGACTTCAGAAGGGATGAGGTGATTTTCCAGGTGCACGAGGGCTGCCTTTCCCACCTGAAGCCTCCAGTCCAAATCAGCACTCTGACCAGGGACTTCTCCACCCAGCTGGAGGAGGCCGCTGAGATAGCGAAACCAGAAGTCTTTCCAGGCTTCAGGCAGATGGTTGAAGAGAGAGTCAACCTAGCTGATGCCTGTGTGACTCTGGAGCAGAAGCAAAAGTTGAAACAAGTTTTCTTGGATTTCCAAGATCTCTTTGCAGTGGACTCATATGACTGTGGTCGCACCGACATCCACACGACAACAATTCCCACGGACCTTGGCATGACTCCAGTGTTTGTGAAGGAATATCGCTTGCCTCTCGCATCCATGGAGTCCCTTACTGAAATAATTAAGAACCTTGAGTCCCAGGGAATAATCCGTCCAGTCCACAGCACCTTCAATAATCCGGTGCTGGGAATATTGAAGCAAAAAACGGCCAGTGGAGACCCTGTGCCAACCTTAGGGAGCTCAACAAACAGGTTCATACTTCCCGATGGCCTCTTCCCTACATTGACCAAGAGCTGGCCCAGATCCAGGGGTCACAGGTATTCACTGCAATAGACCTGACCAATGGATACTGGACCGTGCCTGTCAGTAGGGAGGACCAATACAAACTGGCTTTTACCTTTGGGGGCCAGCAGTACACAAGGACCCGGACTCCCTTCGGATACCTCAACACTGGCAATTAATTCAACATTTTTCTACATAAGGCCATGCCCGACCTGGATGCGAGGGGTAACCTGTCTTATGTAGATGATGTCCTCATCAAAAGTTCATCTGTGGAGGAACACATAGCAGAGATCTGTTATGTTCTGACACAGTTGAGGGCCACGGGAGCAAAACTTTCCTTTCAGAAAGCACAGTGGTGTAGAACGTGTGTTAATTTCTTGGGGCATGAGATTACTCCTCAGGGTCTCTGTCCCCAGGAAAAGAAAGTGGAAGCACTTCAGAAACTGAAAAACCCCACAACTCTGCGGGAACTAAGGAGCCTCCTTGGACTGACTAATTACAGCAGAAAGTTCATTGAGGGCTACGCAGAGATCACGGACCCCTGATTCATCTCTTGAAGGGGGATCAAGAGGGAATGGGGTCCAGAACAATCCGAGGCAGTAAGACAGCTCAAAAGAAGCCTCTCACAGCGCCCTGCCTAGCTTACTCGGTCAGAAACAAGGAGTTTTTCTTGGAGACAGGGTTCTTTAATATATCCTTGATTGCAGTATTATATCAAAAGCATGACAAGGTCAATGACGTGATCTCCTATGCGCACAAAACTTTATCCTCTGCGGATGAAAAATTCAACAATTGTGAGAAGACACTCCTGGCAACGGTGTGGGCATTGAAGAATTACCGCCCGTTTATCCAGGGGTAACACATCATAGTGGAGACTCCACACCAGCCTCTGCAATATCTCCAAAGTGACAGAATCCGGGCCGGAAATGTGAGTAATTCCCGAATTACTTCCTGGATTCTGTCAATGCAAGGCTTTCCTGTGGAGGTCAGATATGGCCAAAACAAGAAGAGTCCCCTCGCGCAAGGTCTGGCTGACTTGCATGATTGTGCCAGAGAAAACTGTCTCGAGGACGAAAGTCTAAAAATCAAGGATAACATGGAGGCATACCTTAATTCCCCACACAAAGTCTTTGATGAAGACAAGTGTGAGGGAATGCCCACTGTCTATGTGGATGGATGCTCTTACCATGTTGACAACAACGGCGAGAAAAACTGGTGGCCGGCGTAGAGAATGCATGGGTGAATGAGTCCCCAGAACCCTCCGCTGGGTACAAAATTGGTCCCCGAAGTAGTCAGATTGCAGAGTTGATGGCTGTGCATCAAGCCATTCTCACTGCTGTCCAACATCAACTCCACGAACTGGTCATAATCACAGATTCGGATTATGTACCGAACGGGTTTGTGGAGCACCTGGTTAATTGGAAAACCAGAGGCATGTTATGTGCTAATAACAAACCCTTGAAACATGGGAAGTTAATTCAAAACATTGATGATCTGGTCACCGTGAATGGGATGACCATCTACTGGAAGAAGATCAAGTGTCATTCCAAAGTAGACGGACTAAACAAAACTGGAAATGACTTAGCTGATCAGCTGGCCAAAACCGGGGCCATCAAAGGGGATCTAATAGAGATTGAGTCCCTGTTGGGGAAAATCCAGTTCACTGCTATCACTAGGTCCCAGACAAATGCTCACAATGATCTTTCAACTGCACAATGGAGTAAGGAGCCCCAGATGCTGATTCGATTACGGCTCAGAAGGGGGATCAAATAATTGGTAAGTTTTTACCGACACATTGAGGATCCTGAGAACTTTCCCCTGACAGATACCGATTACATTGGGAAAGAGGACCTTAGAGTGCTGATGAAATGTCCAAAAATTTTCCGAATCCAAGACGGTTTGTTGGTAAGGAAATCCCAAGCTGGCCATGATCAGTGGGTGGTCCCTACCTCATTCCGAAGCCTGATGTTAAGTCACGCCCATGTTGCGGCCACCGCCGATCATAGGGGGTTTCATACAACACTTGAAATATTAAGAGAGGTTGCATACTGGCCACACATGGGGCAGGACCTCGACCAGTACTTGAAGGGGTGTCTCATGTGTGCACAATTTCAGCCAACATCCCTCACACACCGTGCGCCTCTCCAAAAGTGGGGGATGACACTGCCATGGTCAGATTTGCAAGTCGACTTCATAGGCCCCGTGATTTGCTCCTCTAGGGGGAATATGTACATGTTGATGGTGACATGCTTATTTACTAAATGGGTGGAATGTCTCCCGGCCCCAAACTGCAAGGCAGAAACATCAGCTTCCCTGATGATCAACCACATCTTTTCCCGTTTTGCTCTACCCCAAAGGATTGAGTCAGACGAGGTAGCCATTTTACCAGCAAAGTAATGACAAAGATGTGGGAGATACTGGGGGTTAAAAGGAAGCTACACATTGCTTACGGCCAGCCTCTTCTGGTGCAGTAGAATGTTACAACCAGACCATTGTGAGCATATTAAAAAAGTTTGTGGCAGATTCTGGGCCAAGTTGGGATATCCGATTACCTCTGGTCCTAATGGCCATCAGATCTACCCCTTCATCTGCAACTAAAATGTCACCGTTTGAGCTGATGACTGGATGCAGGATGGTGCTTCCCCATCATTTGCTCTACAGGACGCAAGAGAAAACCTTGATAAATGCCTCCACAACTCATGAGTATGTTGAGAATTTAAGGAAACACCTTCAACATTCTTTTGCCTATGCTCAGCGAAACCTAGAAAGATCAGCCGAGAGTATGAAAACTCACTATGATTTGAAGACTACCATGAAAGAAGACAATGTGGGAGACCGGGTCTATCGATACAACTTCCAGAGGAACCAGGCCAAACAGCGGAAATTTCTGCCGACATGGAAGGGACCTTTTGAAATTGTAGACAAGATCTCCCCAGTCGCCTACAAGATCTGCATCCCCAAGGGTAGTTTGGCGGAAGGGGAAGACAAGTGGGTCCATGTTAATCAGCTAAAGTGTTGCCATCCCAGGCACAAATTGCAGCAACTGGAGGAGTCCTCTGCATTCCCAGAGGGGGCCGCTCCAGATTAATACAAGTCCAACCCTAAAATATCCCACATATAGTCTCTAAAATATTATGATAAGGATGCAAATGTCTCCTTATGTATAAAATGTATATGTTCGCCCCACCATTAATAGTGGTGAGGAAATGTCTACGAGTATGTTTCTGCCGCTTTTGCTTTGTCATCCTAGGAGAGATGAAACCATGGAGACTGACCAAGGGGACCGGGAGCAAAGATCCGAGGGGCCCGTGGTACCGCCCGAAACTCCCATCAGGACCGGCGAGGAGAACCGATCGATCCACCCAGATGGAGGAAAAGATGCTGAACTTTGCCATCTGCGGAATCAGAAGAAGATGATGCGGACATCCCAGTGCGTGGATCAAAACATCCTTTGTACCCGACTCCCCTGCGACTCGAAATCAAAGTGCAGTCGGGCGGGGGGGCTTGTCAGGTGTCTTGACCCATGTTTGAATTATTTTGCTGCAACTTTTGGTGGTGTGGGCTTAGAAAATCCAAGATGGCTGAAAAGCCCACATTTGCGCCAGAACCAGGAAAAGCGCTCAGTTTTGCGCACACCAAAATGGTCGCCTGACCTGCCACCCACCAGTGCAAAGAGAGATGGTTCTGTTCAAAATCTGTTTTTATTAATGTCAAAAATTGCTAAGATCATGGGCACGAAACCACCAAACAAAAATCCAACTCTGGTTGAGTGTTCTACTTTACTGCAGATCCACATCAATGCTATGTTAAGCAAGGATCATATACTATCAAGTAAAATCCCCTTTTTGAAATGGATTAATTCAAGACAGCTCCCAAAAATGGGTGCAGTACCGGCGCTTGACACTAACCGGCGCTAGTGCTCTAAACTCTAACTGGGGACCTGTATTTCAGAAGCCAAACAGCATCCTGAGCTAGCTGGGACTTCAAAGGCTTGCCGATTAATGAGAATTCTCAACAACTACTGTTCCCAGGCCTGGCCTGCATTCTGCTGCACCACCAAAAGGAGATCACACCTCTCTTATTGAATCAGAGGAGGGGCACCTGGGACTGCAAGGGAAACAGAACAATGAGCTTTCCTTGGCTCAGGCAAATGTTAAATTAGGGGGGTCGTAAATGGCTTCCTCTTTAAAGAAACTGGGAGGAGCAGTGCCTCTGTGATTCAGCAGAGCTGGAGGCGGGGACAGACAGAAATTCCCCCATGTGCTTTGGAACCTAAACCACACCCATCTGGGCCAGAGCATAATTTTAAAAAGATTGATAATTCCTAGTACATAACTGTCAAAATGATATCAATAATATAATTATTCCTGTGATTTTTCTGTGCACATTTTAAGAGGTGTTAGGACTCTGTGATATGTTCTGGGGGGTATTAGCGGAAAATAAGGTATTACTCCAAACGTCTGTATGTTAAAAATCTGACACTTCATCATTTGATGCCCATATTCCTTGCACACACTTGTGTAAATTCTGGAAAAGTTTAGAGGTTGTGTTCTGGATGAAAAGGGCAGAATTCTGTCAGAGGTGGACACAACATCTTACAAAGACAGGAATCAGATGGTTTGGTGCTACAGAAAATATGTTAACTGGTCATATAATATTAGAAAAATTGTACATAGATAAATATGCATTTGTATCAAAAATAGATTTGTGTGCAAAGTGACAAGGGGAGTGTTCTTTCTGGATGCCATAAAATTGATGCCTGATGACACTTCATTTCCTTCCCCCAATCAAGGGAGAGAGGAGAACTTGGCCAATGATAAGTTGTGAGGGGCAGGCTTTGTAATGCCCACGCACACACCCATTTTCTAAAGACATAAAAGGAGTCATTGAGACCTAGGTAGGGACATTCACTTTCCACTTCAAACTGATTTCTTGCAAAGCATTTTGCCGGACCAGACAATATCCAGGAGACTCCAGAACCAGAACTTAGAATCCAGACTTCAGAACTTGCAGCAGAGAGGCCTAGTCCAAAAGCTGAATCCTTCTCAGCAGGCCTCAAAATCCAGCCACCTAACCAACTATTCAACAGCCGGGCGAGCTGTTTGATTCTGGCTAGAACCCTGTGCCAGAACCCAGAAAGCAGAGCTGTATTCAGACCGCTGTGCAGTGCCGATAGAAGACCAGACCGAGACTAGACCGCCGTGCAGTGCCAGAACTTTTGCCAGAACCAGAGATCCAGAACCGAGACTAGAACCAGTGCCAGAGACTGTCCCGTGGCGAGAGAACCACAGCCAACCTGACCAGATCGTGATGGCCTATTTCAAATGTATAATGTGAGTACCCAGCCAGAACTGTGCATAGTCATCTATTAGTTTAAAATAAGCATATCCCATCAAATTCAACCTGCCTAGAACTGCATTCGAAATCGCGTGTTCATTCTGTGACTTTAAAGCTGTGAAAGTGTCAATTGCCATTCTGAATCATTAATTCATTTCTGAAAATCTACCTCCAGAAAATAGTCCGTATCTTTTGAACCATACGTGCTAGGAACGACGCATTCAGAAAAAGTGCCGCGAATTGCAACTAGATCATTCCACCACTTGTAAAAAAATTGCTGTTTTTGCTTTGCATTGCTGAAATTCGTTTTCAACCGGATAATCCCTCATGAATCATTGCTAGTGTTGATCTGAACACATTCAAAGTAGCTGTCACCTACCCTGAATCTCCTATAGGGATTTTTAGCATATTTTCACTTCTTTGCAAATCACATTTAAAGTATTTTTGCATGTGTTTTAAAATCATCCCTGTTGCTCTAAACTTGCTAGGGGAGAACTGAATTTGTATTGCATTTGATTGTATTCCTGAAAATTGTGTGCTCCCCTTCCATCTCCTTATATTGCATGGGGGGGAGTGAATTGTCAAAAGAAAAAGTGATCGTATTATCTCTTGTGGAAACCATCTCAGTTATTTCTGTGCTGCATTCTTTCCATCATTGTTTTTCCTTGAAACCATAAAAGCATTCTCAGCTACCTATCCTTTCGATACCAACTCCTAAGTGATTACAAAAGTGTGCTAGTGTAATATTATCCATTGTTGATCACTGTCATATTCATACGTGTGCAATCAAATATTAATTTATTATAAAAGTGTGATACATATATATATATATATTGTTTAATTTTCAAATAAATCTTTTAATTTGCAAAACAAACCTACTTCTTGACTCAGTGAGGTCATGTGGATTCAAAGAGAGGGACGTTATACAAGGGTTTATCATCCAGATCTATGAACTTGTCATAAAAATATATAATTAAGTGTTTCACTTGGGCATCCCAGACATGGCCTTGACTTAGTTGGAGTGCTGAATTGAAGTCACTTAACAAAAGTCACCTATGACTGACTAAATATCCCTATTCCAAAGACGCTAACTAGCCCTCAAGTGGATATGGTCTCCCTAGTAAGCGCTGGTGATGACCTGACCTCTGAGACAGGCTTAGAAAATTGGCAAGCTCAGCCAAATGTATTTTAGCAAACAGATTGATTCTGTAAATATAGGGGTGTGAATAGACACACACAAAAAAGACAAAATATACCAATCTTCGTATAAGATTGTTTTATAAGGAAAGTTGCTGTTTTTTGGTGATAAGACACACTATGAGGAAGTAATACAAAGGCGGAATTGACTTCCGAATGTGTGCACCTCTTTTTAGATGCTAGCAAAAGCATTGAGAGAGGGTAGTGCTAGTCTCTTTTCTATCCCCAAACCTAGGCAGGTGGCACACCAGAGCTTACCAGACAGTATCCACTTGAGGGATAGTTAGTCTCTTTGGAATAGGGATATTTAGTCAGTCATAGGTGACTTTATATGTAGAAGCTACAATTTATTAACGCTTGAATTTTCTGTCTATGTTGTGTGAAAAAGGTATACGGGTTGAGGCAGAATTTGTTGCTCCAAAGACTTGTGTTGTAATTTACTGTCTTTTTGTGAATAAACATGCCTTTGTTCCAAGATGGTGTTACAAAATCACGAATGACTGAAATAGCCACCAAGCTCTTTCCCCGGGTATCGAGAATCAGTGCAGATGCGGCCGAAGTCCATCACAGCACTATGGTGAGGTAAGAAGCAGTGACAAATTTGATCTGGCTAATTATAGAATTTGATGAATATCTTTCACTCAACCCCTCTGTTCACACCAGAATGATTTGCTCAGATGCCTAGACTTAATGATGCCGGAAATCCAAAAGGAACTGTGATGGTTACTTTATAAATTTCCATCCTGTACATGTTGTGTTGTGTCTGCCGACAGGGAGTCACTGTCTTTGTATAAGGGGGACTTGAAACGAGATAGAGTGACCCAAGCCTTTGAACCAATGACCAATTGGGTTCTATGAACAAATTCATTCTAATTAAGTGTTGGGTCCTTAAGAAAGTGGGATAATAGAAATTAGACAATGCGCTGAAACTGGGTGACCATAGATGAAATGGGATGCTCTGTTAATCACTGGACATCCCAGAAAAAAATACATGTTTTACTCTGTTTTTGAGCAGATAAGTAGGATCATTAAAGTGTATTTCCTTCCACTTGTGCTCATATTCCGGATCTTTGCCCGGAATTAAAAAAAAACACATTTAGCCTTGCAGACATTGCCTTAGTTTAAGGAGGGCCAATCTATTCTCTGTCCCCTCGCCCTAGATAGGCTGGACACCAGCTCCTACTAGGGATATTCCACCCCCAATGGGCCAGTTAGTAGTTGTTTCTTTAATTTCCGGAAACTCCTCAAGACCATACGCTTCTCTTTTTCCTTACATATGCCTTGCTAACACCCCAGTCTGCTGCACTGACTGGCTGCCTTGTGCCCTCAGAGTTTTATAGGGCATCAAGCCCCCCCACCCAGTCCACCCCCCTTCCTCACACTTTGCATGCAGTCCTGCACCCCATACAATTCCCTGGCACTTGCCCTCCTGGCCTCCACCTTTGCACTCGCCTAGCCCCTTTTACCCTCTTCCCTCCCCCTCCTACACCCACCGCCGCCCACTTGCACCCTCTCCTATCCACTATGAACTTCCCTTCCCACCCTAGCACTTCACATTCACGTGACTGGATCTTTCCCTCTCCCTCACACTTCTTGTTACTGCACTTGCACAATCCGAATGTCACAAGGCCTAGTAAGACCATTATTGCTATCTTTCTCCCTTGTTCCCCCCAACTTTTTTGGTCTTCTGGCGCCTTGAAACACCATTTGTTGTACAGGTACCTTACAACTATCCAATAAAATAAAAAAATAAAATAAAAAATGGTAGTAATGATTGAGGCGATGGGAGGGTGCAGCAAGCAAGACATGGATGGGATGTGGAATTGGAGGGATGGGGAGGTGCAGAGTGAGAGAGGCAAGATAATAATAACTAAATTGAGAGGAGGAGTGTGATTTGAATAACAAATAAAGACTTCTCATTCTTCTAGCAGATGAGGCAGCCAGATGTCCAGGGAGACATTGTGACCCACCATTTAGAATTACGTCAGGCACACATTCAAGAGAAAGATGGCAGAGAAAGAACTAGTAAGAAGGCAGTATGTAGTAAGAGGGAGAGGCTCTGGGAGGCATGCTGTTCGAACAGGATGGGATGGGCTCAAACAACAGAACTGAGCATAGCATCACTATTGATGTGGATAGTGAGGCAGGTTATAGTCATAGTGGGCCAGATAGAGCATTCAGGTATGGGACTGGAGATATAGAGAGGCAGATCAAGCACTCTCTGGGGAGGGATAATTTGGAAGGTGGGTGAAGCAACAGAAAGACAACATGCCTATGGATGTGGTAGTCAGGCAGCCAAATGGCATAAAGGCTAAAACGAGCCGGCACGTGTGAAGATGCTCCATAAAATGTGGGCAGGTTTGAGAAACAGAATTCAGACATTTCCTGATTGAAAAGGAGGGTGTCAGATATATGAGGGGCTTAATGAGTCATAGAGAGCAAATATGTCTGAAACTCAAGTTAGTGGAAGACATCTCTAGGCAAAGTAAAAGTCGAGATGAAAAGAAGAGAACGGGTGGTCAATGGAAAAAGATACAGAGGAGTTTAGATGGCAATGGAGGAACAGGAGAGGAGTCCAGAGAGCAGGGGCAGAAAAAGGCTATTCAAGGAGTTCCAATGGCCATTTGGCGCAGTGATATGGGGGAGGTGGGAGCCCACGGTGGGAAGGGAGGGAGTAGGAACCAATTTGCGACATCATGGGTTGGTGGATCGGGAAATGGCTGAGGCTGATGAAGGAACTAATATGGTGAGTGTGCAGCATGAGCAACTAAAGCAGATGAGAAAAGAGCATGGATGCTGCGAGATACCACACGCCAAGTGATTGCTGTGGTCAATGGAGTCATGAAGCAACAGGTGTAAGGTAGCCAACATGTAGAGCAATTGCAAGCAGCCTTCAGAGCAGAGAAATGCAGGGTGAGTGATAGAAGGGCAGCAGGCACCCTATACGCGAGTGGGGTGGGTCTCTTTCCAGTAACTAGGAATATCAAATTCTAAGTATTGCTTCAGCTACTAGGTGCTAGAGAGTTTCCTCTTTTGAAGCCTGGCTATAACATGGCTTTTCCTCCCCCAAATCCTGATGTTCCTGCTGATCCTTTCCACTTTCTCTCTCGCCTGGTCTCTCTGTCTGTCCCCGTCTCTCTGTTTCCCATTGGGTTAGTCCTTAAATGCTATAAAAGATCCCTCTCGCTTTGAAATCGGAGAAGTTATTTACCCTTTCATAGGGTCCTTGAAAGATTAATAGACATATTTAGCTTAGCTGAACACCCCAGAAGGAAAAAAACATGAGTTTGATCCTCTTTCAATTGAAGAGAAAACACATCCGTTGGCATCTTCTAGCCACATGGCTAACTCCTTACAGGACATCTCTGTACTAAGGGACAGTACTTGTGATTTAAACTTACATGTTTCTATCAATTATTTAAAAAAAAATATAAGTCTGGGCTTTATGTGTTTGGAATTATACGATGAACATTGATTAGGCCTAAATTACACAAAAGCACACTTGTTTGAATCATAGCACTATATCACAGTGTGTACCGAATGTGTAGTAAATCATTATTTAACAACCCAAAAGATGTATCCATTGCATAATGTTCCCTTGCATTGCATCCCTAGAAGAAATATAAGAGCTGAGGCTGTGCCACTATTTTCCGAAGATGAAAGTATCACATTCTCCTATGCTGAATTATGTAATGGAAATATTGAATCCAAACACTTTGTAAATATGCCGCCATGCGCCGTATGAGGGGTTTAGGCCATGATGGCCAGAAACAGAAGTGGTCCTGAGTAACGTTTGAATCATTGGGATTTTGGCTGGTTTTTGTTTACGAATGTACATATTTCTTTGACATTTCAGTTTCAATTTGAAATTTATTTGGATGCAAGAGTATCATTCTTCAGCACACAATATAAACATAATTGCAACATTTAAAATATCCCTCATATCAAAATAATGTGACATTGGCATGAACCCATAACGCAGAAACGTGTCCGCCTTTGATCACCTTTGCTTTAGTATTTAAGTGCTAATTGTGAGAGGTAATTGAGTGCTTTTCGTTCATGTTATTTATTTATCACTTATAAAAATCAAGGTTATGGATTGGAGGGGTGTGATTTAGTATCTGTTCCTTAAGATGTATTCTGAGTATCCATAATTAGCTACGAATCGTTTACCTTTTATTTTAGGGCGACACTGTTAGAATGAAAACTTGACAAGTCTGTACTTGTGCACTTCAGTCGTGGGCTGTGGCTATGAGAATACGTGACATCATTTTGTAATTGTGAATTGAGCCCAGAGGAGAGGCACTGTGCAAAGGTACAATGACGTGTCTGCAAATAGGATAGGTAGTTGCATTGCCGACTGTGGATTGGCATCCAAGGTGGGTAGGGTATTCTGGAATCCCTAAAATGGGTTACCTCTCATGGAAGCACTATCTCAAATCATTTAGTGCAAAATGGTGTCATGAAAGAAAAAAGTACACAGAGTATTTGTTGTTATGTTTTCTACAGCGAAAACTAGGCCCCAAAAGTTGTCAAAGTGCTATACAGTGATATGAGGAAAAATATTTGTTTAAATAACAAAACGGCGCAACAAGAAAATGCAAAAAGCTCAGGAAAATCCCATGGAGGCATTACATCAAATGACTCTCTGGGAGGACATGTGCAGGACTGGCGTGATGCAAGAATGTGATGGTTATGGCAGTGTGGAAGTGGCTTCTTTTTTGGGTTGAGAGCAAGTGAGAATGGCAGTGTCTTAGCTTCAGGGACATTATTTGGGGGTCGCCAAGGGTTGCAGCTGCAACCCCTCAGGTCTCCCTTGCTAGCCCTAAAAAAAAGAAAAAAAAGTTTCTATTTTTTGTATTTTTAATGGAAGCTCCTGGGCTGTGCCCAGCGCCATGTGGCTCTTTGTTTCTAGAGAGGCTGGCTTTCTTGTTCAGGCCTCTTAAAAAAAAGCAGGGGCTTCCACAAGAGTAACACTTTAGCAGTGACCCTAAAAAAGAAAGAATAGGAATAACACATAAGTTTTCTTTCTGGAATTCTAAACAATAATGGCTAGACTCATTACAGGTTTATTTCAGGCACACTTCAGGGGTCAGTCACTGTTTTAGTCTGTTCTTAACCACCTCAAATTCACAGTGCAGACAAAAACGTGCAAAAAGCATTTAGAGTAGAATAAGCATCATTTTCGGACTGTGCTTTTTGCAAGTTGCAGTTATAGCATGTTTTCTTCTGCCATTGTCTCTGTTACGATCAGCACAAGACATTCCATCACTGTGTCTTTCGGTCACTTGACAAAATCCTTGTGCCTAAAAGCTTGTGTTCAGTGTAGAAATGCTTGACCATAGCACATAAAGTGGCTCTTGATTAATGCTGTGTTGCAATGTGTCTATCTTTTCTATTTCCATGGCATGCTGTTCAGGATTTTTGTTTGCATGTATAAGGTAAAGAGTGCCCAGAGTACAGGATGCCGTGTGAGTGTGCTGCTTTCCCTGAACTACTCTAAATGCTTCAATACACAGTTATTAACCTTCACAATGGTATGTATGTTACCAACCTCTGGAACCTGAAAAGTAGATCCATGCAGGCTTAACATGTGGCTCACTATGCACCACATCTGCAGATGAATTGGCCTGCTGTTAAATCTCAGTTACCAGTTTTAGGGTATCCACTGAGGAGTGTAATTTGCTTTCTGACTTTGAGAATATTCAGACAAGTAATTGCTCATTTTACTATAGCGGTAAAATAGTTATAGCCGGTAAAATAGCTCAGTGGGTTGAGCGCTATCTGCTGTGATGTGTGTGTGTGATCTGCAGCTTGCGGGTTTGAAACCCGGTAAGGCCAACTCAGCCTTTCATCCTTCTGAGGTCAATGAATGAGTACCAACACAAGTTGGGTGATAGTGTATGTATGTATATTTGTTCCATCTAAAGCGTAGGTTCTATATATTAACATATCATTATCATTTGGCCTTGGAAGTCTGTTTGCATTCACAGTAATTTGGAAATATGGGCCCATACACACTGATATTAATGATACATGTGGTGTATGTACATTCTTGTATGAAATGTATATCATATTACAGTGATATCATAGCCATATTTTTTCTAGTGTGCTTAGGAGCATGCTATGTAATGCCACTTCCTGTTTTTTCAAGGGGTAAAAGGTTGTTTTCCATCGCTTCCCGTGATGTCACTTCGGGGTGGGGAAAAATGACATCACTTCCTGCGATGCCATCAAAGGTCAAGGGTCGTGTGATGTCACCTCTGCTACCCCAGGCATTTTGGTGAAATGACGTCCTTACTTAGCTTTACTGTAACCTGACTGGGAAAGCCCTGCTTAATTATACTAGTGGTGGTGAACAATGTTCCCGTTGAAATGCTTAGCTTTTGTGCGCACCTTATTTTCCATGTGCGCAACTAAATTACGAGGTAAGCTACTTTGTGAGCATGCATAGTCGGTGAGCTACCATCTCCAAAGAGGTTGAAACAGAATGTCTCCTTCCCAACCACTGCAATTCTTTACAAGTCAGTGTAAAAGTTGCATCTTGAAACACTTTTTCCCACATATAGGCTTTCAAAATGTATATATGTTATGTGGTTATAAGGTGAGCTGATGAACCAGTCCAAAACTTTAAGATATGCCATAGTTCCTTACCAAAATCACTCATGTGGAGAGAAACCAAATGTGTATGCACAGAAGAGATTTGTATGATTGGGATGAACAATAGGTGTAGTTGTGGCAATTCATTTGTCGACACTGCTTACAGACAATTCAGAAAGTGTGTAAAACCATTTGTAAAAAATACTCATGTTTATTACAAAAAAGCAAATATTACTGACGTGACTGTCAAAAAATTCTGACACTAACATTTTTGCAAATAAATTAATGGCAACTAAAAGGAATATGTCAGAAAACATGCAAAAGGGAATTCTTGTGCCACTTTAATGAAGTAATTCGATGTCCAGGAGTACATGCCTCAAAATGTATGTGAGGACGATAATTGCATTTGAATAACTGCACCACAGAATGTGATGATCAGAATTCCTGGGCCTGTGCTTGCTATCCACATTACGTGGTCCTGTGAGTTGTGACATTTGCTCAAAACAGCCTTACAGCTAAGAGGCATATGCACGATCCATTGTTACTCCCTAAAAACAGGAAAATGCGCCCAACAAAAACGGTAAACCATGAACATATAGAAACCTACCCCCCTGCTTCTACCCACAAAGTTCCACTGATATTTTTTTGAATCAGTGACCTGCAGAGCAGTGGTATTGGTAGAAACGCAAATAATACTACTGCCAAATCTCAAGAGGAATTTTTAAGGGAAAGAACATTTTAATAAACATGAAATATCCCTACTGGCAAAACGAATTCCTTGCTTACTCACTGAAAAATCATTTGATTTGGCATAGGGAGTAACATCTTAACAGAGCCCTCCTTGCTTGTAACACTGACACAGGAAGTGAAATGACAGGATACATAATACAGTTTACAGTTTTCCCAACCCTTTCTCACCACAGCCGAGACACAATTTCACTGGAGTCTTACTGAGGTTTTGTCTGGAGCACCACTGAAGAAAATCACATATATCTGCCTTTTAAATCAATAGCAGCAATTTTCATAGGTACAACATATTGACTGCTTTCTCCTTTAACTAGGGACCCCTCTTATGAAATTCGCTGTTATCAGTTGGACAAGATACATGGGGATGCTAGAGGCAATAAACGCAAACATATTATCATATTGAAAAGCCCTCAGCAGGTGAGCAGAGAAAGAAACCGAAGGCAGAGTTTCCTAGACTGTTCATAGAGTATCCTATCTGACAGAAAACAAACAGATTTCCTACACTGGACTGTACTGCCAAAACATCTGATTTGGTTTTTGATCGTTGCTGATTCATTTTTCACCCCAAAGGAGTGTTCTCGTGTGCCCTTCCATCTGTACCCCACCCCGGCTCCTGTGCTAGCCTCCAATACCAGTTGAGAGGGCTCTGTAAAAAGTAAGGGATTGTAGCAGTAAAATGTGCAGTTTAAGAAAATGCCATGAATCTGTAAGTGCCCAATTACTATGAAGTGTATACAAGATTGTTTGCAACATACCCCACATTTAAATTGTTGGGTAGGATTATAAAAATGCTCAGTGAAACTCTTTTTGTATAGCAGCGAGTTAGCATATAATTTATAACGGTCTATGCCCCATGGAACTTTGAAAACTTGGAAAGGTTGCAGATTGCGTGAAAAGCATCCTAGTAATCTGAATATCCGTGACCGTAATACTATATACGAATAATGGCAGGCATAGTCCATGCCCATTATCCCTTGTAGGCCAGGTAAATGATATTGCAAGCTCTCTGCTTATAAAGTAGACATGACATTTGCCTACTCAAAATCCTTAGAGGGCAAATTCAAATTTTACATTCTAGAATGCATTAATTTGAAAGCGGGGCCGCTTCAAAGTGCTTGTGTGACATATGTACAAAGAATAGGAATCATTGGATGAGATTACACATTCAAGTAGCCTACTTACTTGCACTCAGGATCTGATATTTGAGCTGACAGTTGGGCTAAAACGTTTGGGTGACACTTTTTCTATGGCGCCATGCGTAACAGAAATGCTTGTGCTTTAACGTCATTCATATTAGAAACTTAAAACAAGTGGATGTAAGTACAAGTCTGGTAACCATTTGCAGAGTCAAGGTAGGTAGAGTCAATGTTGTCTGGTAATATATCTGAATGAGGTCTGGGGCGTAAGTTCGAGTCATATGGTATAAGTGTGAGAGTCAAGTATAGGAGTCATGGGTAGGGAGGGGCGAACATTTGGTTAATGTGTGCAGACAGCTCTTAATTATATCTGTTCATGTAGTAACTTGTTCATGTTAGATTTTAACCAATTGTGGATGTATCCTGATTTTAGGGTTTTAGGGTTTGGGGGTTTTTAAGGTCAAGCTTGCATAGTAAGGCAATGTAAATAGGCTAGACCAGAATATCAATACTAGTTCATAACATTTAGCTTCATTTTGAGAGAAAGCAAATATGTGCCCAGTGTATTATCAAATCTTTTTGAATAGGTGGGAATTGTCTGTGTGTGCTGCTGAAATTCTTGTGAGCGGCTCCCAGAAGGAAGTTGGGAAAGCGCAAATGCGCACGGCTTCGAGGGAACATTGGTGGTGAATATTCCTAGGAGGCCTTTCCTAGGTATTTTTCTATGCCAGAACTATTGCAAGCCTGAGCAACAATTCAGGTGGGGAATCAGACAGGGCTTGAGAATTTGAGATGAGCGGTCACAAATAGGTTTGTTTAATCCTTTGAGGAGCAGGGCGGTTCTTGTAAGTCATCATAAACTTTGGGTGATATTATTTGGGCATGAGCAGGGAGAGGGCACACTGCAGTAGAGAGAGCAACGTCAGTGTAATTTATTTCCACTGATTGAGTGTGTTTTGGCCTCAAATGGAAGAAAAAGGATTGCTGGGCTAAAACATGTGTTAACCTGGCACTTTGCATTTCTGGGGGGATATGTGGTAGGTGGAAGGTGGAGTAGAGGTTTTCCAAAGCTACTCATTAGATCTGTATAGTGTTTTTCACCGCCTAGCAGATCCGAAAATGTCAAATGATGAAGTATGGCAGCCACACCATCAACATCAGTCCCGTGCCAGACTACACGGCCAGATGATCACAAGGCATGTCTCAGTCCACCTCAAAAATTCAAAGTGTGGAATTTCCTTATACAAGACAAAGAACAATATTATCTCGGCTCCTGCAGAATAAAACTGCGTGTGTGGGAAGGCTATGACCAACATGAGTACCACCTCTGTTTAGTCCCAATAAAGGTGGCACAATGCTTATGATTGGGATGAAATCCCAAAACTGAACTACAGCCCTCCCAATATCAGCAGCCAATTAGCATAGTGTTTTCCAACACCCGAGAAAACATTACTGGTGTGCAATCAGAAGGGATGCCGAACCCCAGCTCGTCTTCCAAAGTATTTTGGCAGCAATATCACTTTCTGCCAGGTTGAGTGCTGGAAGCATTTTAGAGTCAGCACAAATATCACAGGCCAGATGCAAGACTTTGTTTTATGCCCAGTGGTAAGCAATTAGTAATTAAGCAATATAATCCAAGTGGTGGGGGCATTACCAGTCAGGAATGCCCTGGGGCATACGTTACAAGCCTGAGTGAAGTGAGAGCTTTAACATTAGCCCTGGCACATTACCTGAACGATAATGCCCCCCGCTCCCCCTGAGAGGGTTATCTTGCTATTAGTACCCCAGCACATTGTAGCAGGGTACACATGTTGAGAAAGGGCGTGTTTGCTGTTTCTCATTTCGAGATAAAACTATGGATTGGAAAGAAGGGAACGACATGTAGTCCCTCTCCCTTTCGACGGTAGCCATATTCATGACAGGGACGTGCCGAGAACACTGCTCTTCCCGGTGTCAGCGAGGAACAAGGCAGAACAAGTTAAGAGGGGTGGGGCAGAGGAGGGGTTGGATATGTGGAAAAGAGTGCTAGGGGTGGGTGAAGCGGAAGGGGATGCAGGGAAGCACAATTACCTGATTCCCGGCGAGGGAAGTTGGTGGCCTCCCGCTCTGAGGAGAGTCAGAATGGGGTTGTTACTGTGTGGTGAAGACCCTGTTCTGAGCCTCCTGATTGGCTGGGAGGCCACCAGACCCCCCTCGCCAGATACTAATACTTTTTATGGACCTCTTGCCATATTCCTTCGTAGAAAGCATACTTTTCTAACAGATTATGGGAATAGTCGATCACCACGGGTAAATCCCTACTTGCTGCTACATTTCAGGCAAGACTGTACCAGAGTTGTACAGTGATATTCATTTTGCAGTGGGGCTTGCACTACAGGTGTTTAAAGTCCAGAAGGTTCACTTCCCTGTGGATACGTGGATCAGTGTCTATGGTTTCCCTATCACTCTGAGTGAGCTCCTTTTTGTCAGCCATACAGAGAGGCTCCTAAACTAATCCATGGGACAACAGGTAAATATGTTTTTTTTACCATGCCACTTATTAATTTTGATGGAAGAAGCTAGATGGGTGTGGATATATGGGAAAAGATAGACACGATGTTGGCATTATAGCACAGTGGATAACGCCCCAACAGATACAGCTACGCTGTGTTGAAGCAGACAATTCATCTAGTATATGTGTCATCCCTACAAATTGGTAAGGCCAAGTATGCTTTGCACATATCCTTTCCTTTTGGTGACATTTTAATCAGCAATTGCAAACCTATCAGGGAAATTATTATTGTGGTCCATAACATCAGATCACACTTCAGAGGGGCCTATAGTTCATGATATTTGTGGCACAATTGCAGGTGCATTGCAATTTGCCACAGCACAACTTGACGAAAGTAGTTGCCACTCAATGGATTTACACTGTGCATATGTTGCCCGAGCTAAGCGAGCAATGAAATTATACCAGTGCCTATTGCAACAATGCAAACCTAAAATTATATGATGCAGGTTTTACTTAAATAAAGTTGCAGCTGCAGTCTGATATCTATTCTGTGCTATATCATTTTGCTCACCTCAGATCCACCCTCTCCATTTGAAGGAACATCCCTTACCCCGTTCACTCCATGCTGCTGTGAGCATCCAACATTCCATCTTTTCCCTGCCTGTTTTTGTCTGCAGTGTTATGGCTCTACACCATTTTCCAAAATAAAATCAACCTCCAACATTATCCATTACATATTTATCATCCTGCAGGCCCATCATGCATACATCCTTCCCCTCACACATGATGTCAGCCTCAATCGATGCATACTTTCAGACCACATCTCTCCCCATATCAACCCCTAATCTGAAGGTGAAATACTTCCAAAGAAATTGTTTATGACCATTTTACAATGCATGTCTAAAGAAACTATCACAAAAACTGTAACAAGGAAGGGATAAACAAAACATGTAATCAGGGTGTTTTTATTTTTTTGAGTTGGATGACTAAGGGTATTTTCACAAAGGTTTTTTTCTCTTATTGGGTGTTGCGGTACACCCACAAAGGAGTACAAGCACGATCAAGGGAGAGGGTTTCATAAAAGTAAAGCAGTGGAATTTTAAGGGACTTCATAAAACTAACAAAATAAAATATAATGTCTGTCTTTTAAAGGACTGACGGAAGTGTATAAAGTACATGTTCCCCTGCCCTCTCATATTGTGGTTCATTCCTCTTCCTCCTCTAAAATACAAGCACAGCCCACAGAAAAGCACAAAGTCATTAGGGCCTTTATACTGCTTGCAAACATCCCCAGAGCTTTGCTTGCCCCACCTAATCTCTCAGAGAGGTACGGCAGCTCTGACTGACCTGCAGAATGTTCGCCAGGCCACTGAACTCGAGTCTGAGCGTGACTTTAGAGCACTGTTGCATCCAGCGACAGATTTTGTGTCCTCATATCCTTATATGTGGAATTTGTGTCTAACCACGAATGTGGCAAGAGCTGAGTCCATTTAGAAGTAATCACAATCATGACTATAATCATGAAATACAATTTACTATATCAACTCTCGTTCCCAATTTCAAAGAATCCTTTTGTTTCGGTCATGATTGCCTCAATGAGAAAATGTCATCCAAAGATGAGATCCGAGGCATTTGAAGCAGAAAATCCAAATATATATTAGTTTCTTCTTGTGATGGGACCACACAATCATTTGGCACTATCCTACCCAAAGGAACATTTTTTGTCTTTGGGCATATCAAAGGTAGCTCCATGTTACGCAAGTCTTTAGTTCCTAGTATCTTGAAGATATACAATGTGCAAAATGTAATATATTTATAAAGGTTTGCACTCACTTGAAATTATGCATGAATATGAATGACCGGCTCAGCGTTGTAACTTAAATCATTATATGAGCGCAGCCACCCCTCATTCCCAAGCATATAAGAAGGTTCCATGCGTTATAGCGGCATAGCAGGCGTTGCAAAGTCTGCTGAATTAAGAAAGGAAAAATTCACTTTTTGTAAATACCCTTTTACCCAGATTGGGGAACTGTGGTATCATCCGTGTTTTGATGTTTGAACGTGAAAATGAGCGTTCCCCATTTTTTGTTTCTTGTCGCCCGTAAAATGAAATGGCCATTATTTACCGGCGCATTATTCATGTGGGTTTATTTGGATGTCCTCATCATAGGAGTACTGTTGAGTTGCAGGTGCACATCTTATAGTGTATCTGTGTTTTTGTTTGTAGATCAAGGGAGCCTCTCCTGAAATGATATCCAGGGAGCCAGGCCTCATGAAAATATCATCCATATCTGGACAGTGGATTTGTGGCGACTAGAGAAGGGGTGATTATTTAACCTCTCCTTATGAGCTCTGTTTTGAAGACAATAAAATATGACATTTTGAGAACTGTCTCGTCTAGTAGACACTTGGCTCACTAGGTCAGGAAATCGAGTTAAAGAGTTTTAGGACATGATCGATCGTTGTATATCATTTTGAGGTTTAGCACTTTCTTTTTATATTTCTTGCTGCTACTATTTGTACTTTTTAAAAAAAATGTCGTTCATTTATTGCTTTTGTCATTATTGTGTGATTCTATTTTCAGTGTGCTCTGCCAACATGTTACTCCAATTTCTACATATATATTAAACTAACCGTAATACACACTTGTGTTTATTTATGTGATATACCTTTGGTCCTGTGGTGAAGTTTGTTTGGGGCATACCTACCCTTCTATATAATATTAATCACAGTATGGCACGTGTAATTCCCAGAGTGTTCGACAAATAATACATCTTCACAGAGCCACCGGGCGCAGGTTCAATAATCAAAGCGCGTCATATCAAGGTACGATTCCATTGTCATTAGGAACAAAGTTGTAATGTCTAATTTAGTACTTCAATAATAACTTAGACTTGTGGGGTGAAATGGCCCCTGGGTGCAAGAAATAAAAAGGCCAGAGTCAGTTATAAGGACTCCACAAATTCCCAGGCCTCTACTGAAATAATGTGGAAATGAGGCCCTGCACTTTCAAAGCAAAAAGGAGTGAAATTGGGCCTCAAAACATTGAGATGCATACAAATGCCAATTTCCTGGCATAAGGGAAAGACATGTGGCAAGATTTGCCAAATTCTTGGAGAGCTGAAGTAACATTCTCAGAAACAGCAGTGCCCAGAATGTTAAAATGAACATGTCAAGATTGTGTGGAAGCCTTTGCAGCAAAATGAAGCATTTGACTGAAAGAAACAAATGCATGAATATTCATTTTTCCTTTAAATTAAAATAACGCTCATCAAAGTGTCTGCAAGAATTTTAAAATATGAACTTCATTTCTCTCCATAATGAGCCCCTCACAGATGAAACTACCATGCACAGGATCTATAATGGGATGCTGAACTTGGTTTAAAATGGTGTCCTTCATGGCTGAGAGCAACAAAATGACATTTTGATTTTACCTCAAAAGTAACAGTCTGCAAAGCCAGATGTGAACCAAAGCCTTTAAAAGTGTAATTATGATGTCTTTGTTCACGACTGCATGCAGGGAACAACATTGTCGGACACTTTAACATGATAAAAGTGTGTGCTGTTCAAAAAGTTAATTGTAAAGTGAAATGTGAGTTAAAGACAATTCTGGTTAAGTGAGGAAAGACGCTGGGTCACTTGCCATTGGTTTAGTTTCTCTTTCTTTGCTTGTTAGTTCTTCAAATGGGAAACTGAATTCTTTCCCGTGTTGGCCTGGAAACCAAGAGAGGTGTGTAGCTTCAAACAGCAGGGCTTTCCCTTAAATATACAAAGAATAGGAGGCTCTGAGATCAAATTCACGGTGTGGACAAGATAAGGTAGGTTCTGCTCTCCAGTTTTATGACCCTAGGCCCCACAAACTGCCATCAAAACTTGCATTAGCTGCTGTCAGGTTTCCTTTGGTTTTCTTTTTGTATTGAGGATTGTAGGTGGGTTTGGTGTGAGTGGGAAGTTATCTACTCTTGTTGGTGTGGCCTTAACCTTATAATACAGAATACTGAGTCTGGCCCAAGACAAGATGGAGTTTCTCAATAGGAGCTCTGATTGGCTGGTGAGGACAGCAGGACTACAATGAACATTCTAAACTGTCACTCTCTGCCTTTCATTGTCGTAGCCCCAGCTGAGAGGACATGTGTTGTAGCTGCTCCTGCTGAAGTCTTGGGCCTTGTGGATCTGAACTGTCAGGTCTCTTGCAGTCGAGCAGTTACTCTTTTGGGGCTTTCAGAAGAAGAGTCTGGGCTGTCAAGGGAATTCTCAGAAGATAGGAAATCATTAAGAACTAGTGAAAACCATACTTAAGATAAGTGACTTTCCTTTGGATTTAAAAACTGTTGGTCTTAATTTTCAAGAGTTGTTCTTAAAAGAAAACTCAAGCTTTGAACAATTTATTTGCACTGTTTTTAAGAGTGCGTGTAATTTTGTTATTGTTTGTAAGTGCACGCAAGGTTTGTTTTCATTTGCGCTAAGTACTTTGCACATGTGGTTCCTCACAGTGACGTGTTTTATCCACGCTTGCGTACGGACCTCTGCACGTGTGATAACTCTCCTACTAGTGTGCGTGGACTTTCCTGTTATGTGTTTTCTTCAGCGTGTGTGCGCGGCAAATATTGCTACGTGAATTCAGTTACGCGTACGTGCGATCTTCAAATAACTATGTGTACTTTTCAGCGCGTGGAAAATATTGCTACGTGAAATCAACTACGTGTGCGCATAATCTGCAAAACCCATGTACTTTCTTCAGCGCGGTAATAGTAGATACGTGAACTCTGTTGCGTGTGCACGCATTCTACAAAATCTATGTGATTTCTTCAGTGCAAGTGTGTGGTATTTGAAGCTATGTGTTTTCCTATCGTGGAAGCGTGCAATCTTCAAGAAACTATGTTCTCTTTTCTTCGCAAGTGCATGTTTGGAGCTCAAGTGCAAAGAACAGCCTTTCTTCAAGCCAAAACTTTAACTGGAACTATTTGCAGTTTAAAAGGCAAAGGTCAAGGTTCATAAGGAGTGCTTAAATTAAGAAGCTACTGTTAATCTCAAGAGACTCAAGAAAGAGGTAGAAAGATTTTCAGCAATTGCTACAGTCTTCTCAGAGATGTTTTAGGTGAAGAACCAACTATGATTATAAATACTTTAGTTAAGGATTAAAGCCTCAAAACCTCAATATTGAGTAAGTAATGAGAGGATCTATGTTTGTTTATGTATTTTCTGCAGATTCTGCATCCTGGTGTTGTTTATGTTATCCACTTCCCCCTTTCCCTTTGGGGTATACTAAGCAGAGTTGAGTTCTAACTAGTTCTGAGTATTACACTTCGAGGGGATTGTCGGGGGATCAGCAGCTTCCGCGGATGCAGGATTACTCTCAGCCTGACAGCTGGCCATTAGCGCTTGGAATGCATAATCTAATCTCAAAACAGGATCCCTCCTGATGTCAAAAGCCAGGAACAGGGACTGCAAGGGTGGGGGGAGGAAGTCAAGTAGGGAGTTGACTCCCATTGTGAAAAATGGGAGACATTTTTTTTTGTCATATAAAATCAAGAATATTTATCCCACAAGAGTCGTCGTCAGATTTCTGAAAAGGTGTCAAACAGGCCTTTCTGGTCACGCAAAAATGCTTTTTTGTGGAACGTACACAACTCAAGTTATTTATTATGAAAACATCATGGGGCCCACCTTGTGTAGTTGGTAGATATGAACATTTGAGGAAACATGTAAAGTATGATTCATATTCCGCCCACCAAGCGCCATATTTTTCATGGATATAGTTCTGGACTAAATAGGGAAAAACTGTAGCTCCACATAGGAATGACATACACACTTCTAAGTAATGTCATCTGACTTGCAGTATACTATAGTTCTCAAAAATATGCTCATATGTGTCAAATTATGAACATTTAGGGCACTTCTCATGCAGTGAGATTTCAATGTCCCTGAACCAGACCAAGCCCCCTGTCAAAGAAAGATGATGGCGGGGTCTCCTCGCCTAGCCAGTCGAAAGCACTTCCACATTTGCTGGACCTATCACCACACAGGTGGGTGTGGAGGATTGGGCATTAACCAATCCTTTCTGTGGGAACCATGACACATTAGTGATGTAATTTGCCCTATACTAGATAACCCCACCTCAAATCAGGACCTTTTCCACTAAATCCTGAGGCAATCGGCTGGCGAGAGCTGGAGAAACATCCCAGCACAGTCAGGTCTAACTTGCAGTGGAGCCAGGAGGTTTAATAGCTGACTTGGGACACCTTGGAGGAAAGAGGGAATCCTTGACTGACCCCATTGGCTGTCCCAGCAGTGTCCTGACGCTACCTGATGTCCAGCATTGCCATAGAGAATCCCGTTAGAGAATCCCCTCCCTTTGTTGCCTGTGTATTCCAGTCATTTTCCCATTGAAGAATTCCTTCTTTGCCTGTGGATTTCCATAATTTCCCATTGAAGAATCCCCATTTGCCTGCGTAAATCCTTAGTATATATTTCTTGTAAATCAATTAATTCCCCCATTTATCCCACATGTATGGTTGGAGTTTTAAACTTACCATCTCTTTCCAGTGTCTTGTGAATTGTTATAGTTATAAAGTGTTGCCCAAAAGAATGAATCCCATGGTGATCTGAGAAACAAATCTGTCCCTTTGTTTAAATGGTGCCCTGCTAAACGAATTTCCATCTGCAACTGTATTTTCCCCTTTCATCTGTCATCCTAACCCAAAACCAATTTTCCTCTTGTAAGCTTCCCCCTTTCCCAGAACTTGCCTGTCATTTTAAGCATCAGTGAAACCGAATCCCATTTTCTTTTTCTGTCCCATTGAAAACCAGTTTAACATCCCCAAAATCGATTTTCCCATTCTGTTCCTCTTTCACTATTGTGAGAAGAAACGAAATTCGTTTTGCTTTTCTTTCCCAATGCCCATCTGTTGAATATCCGAAAGCAGTTTTCCCCTTGTGTGCTGAGTAGTATTCTCTAAAGCCCTGCCTGTCTTTCTATGCTTTCCCATAGCAGCTGTGATAACTAATTAAAAACCCAATTTTTCCATTGTGCACTAAAAGCAGATTTTTCCCATGCTTTGCTTGCTCCCCATATTGTTTCTATGAACTAGATCCCAAATTCGATTTTTACTTTGTGTCCCCACTCCTTGCCACTGCCTTCCAAATAGACAAGCCTAGTGGATGTTTGGCAGGGGTGAGGGGTGCTGGGACTTAAGCCTCATTTTTGGGAGCCTGCATTTTCCTGTTTGCTTGCATTCATTTTCTTGGTGTGTTTTGAAAGTAAAAGTAAATTCCTGCACTGTATATTTTGAGTTATCTCAGTGTACTGCTTAATCAAAAAGGATATTGCATTTTGTGTTGCCAGAACACTGGTGGCTGTTGTGATTTGTTGATTCTCATTTGCCATTAAATAATAAATTAAGAAATGTCTTATTGATACACACCGGCCTGGTTCCTAGTACTTTGTGACCCAGGGTGTTTGTGAAGGTTGGGTGCAAGACAGGTTGGAAGCCTTCTTAAGAAAGAATCTGTGTTGTAGAACTAAAATGTGTTTTTATTGTGCGCCACATTCATTGTAGGGGAAGGAGATCCCTGGCTTGCTTGTGCCGTGTAATAAAACCGTGACAGACAATTGAACTAAATCTATCCATTAGATTGTATAAAATAGCACTGCACTATGATACAAGGAGACGTTTCTGAAACAAAAAGCTTTTTTTCTTTTTTTTTATCTACTTTACATTCCCTCAATGAATTGCTCAGTGCCTCTGACCTTCTTGGTGATCTTCCAGGAATGGTAACCGTGGCATGCGTAGATTGACTGGCATCGCCTGTTCTGCTGCAATCAGTGAAAAAGTCCAGAGCACTATTTCATGCAGTTCATTGCACTTTGAATATGCTCTGAGAGTGGTGGTCTATCGTTTTACACACAGCTTGCAGGTGTTGTTTGGTTATTTGC
This sequence comes from Ambystoma mexicanum, assembly GCF_040938575.1. Lineage (NCBI taxonomy): Eukaryota > Metazoa > Chordata > Amphibia > Caudata > Ambystomatidae > Ambystoma > Ambystoma mexicanum. The sequence goes on along the minus strand of NC_090928.1, from coordinate 915,619,287 downwards.
CCACCCAATTAATGCCCTTGGCCATGCAAATCTATATGACCGTTCCCACCCAGTTCCCGCCTACCCTTCCCTGCCCAAAATACCTCCTCACTGGATCTCTTTGAGCTTGCTTTAAACAAGACTTATCATCAAACTCTGCACTCGAAGTGCTGGTCAGTGTTTTCTCCAAACCAGTCTTCTGAGAGTTAATGTCTTAATTGGAGCTGTAAACTCTCTGCTGGTGTAATAAAAATGGCTGACTTCAGCCACTCGATGTATAAGCAGTATGCGTGTCCTTCACTGACGTCCTGTTGAAAGCAAGCATTGGCAAAGCCAACAGTTTTGGCTTGTGTATAAATAGCCAGCATTTGCCAACCACTGCTATTAGATGCCCACATACTCGCACCAAATTCCACCTGCTACCATCAATGGCGAATTAATACCATACGGCAGTGCCTGGCAAGTGCCTTTCCCATGCCAACACAAAAGCCCAGACTGTTGGCATTGCCCATGCTTGTTTTATATTCGCAATGTGTTCTCCCCTCACTTCTATCTTTGTACTCAGATGTTGACCATGCAAACTGTCCCTGTTTGCTTTTGTGCGTGCCTCTGGAAGTGCGCCATTACCACCACAAATGTCAACACTGCTGCCGCGCGCGAGGCTACTTCAGCTGCAGCAAAGCAGGCCCTTTACCAGGAAAGGACGGGGTCAGCAGGTTCATATCGATGTTAGGTTTTAAAGTCCAAGTGTGCGCAGCAGAAAATCAATTTCACATTGATCAGGAATCCCTTGACCATCAGGATTGGAGAATGATCTACGTGAGATTTTTCTTTCTTTTAATGGAAAACACTGTACTTCTTTGTGAGCAAGGATGTATTGTATCAGGCTCGGAATGTTTTAAACATAGTTCATGAGGCCACCCATATTATTTATTATTTAAGACCATTTCAGAGGAAAAAGTCTGATCTATAAACAAGCAGCTAACTGTTGAAACGTCTGAACTGTTTTCCAAGAATGAGTCCATAAACCAGACGGCAGCGCGTCATAATGCTCTGAACTACCATCGCGCACAAAGGTCATCGACTAATGAGGATTCCGAGCTGTAACCTCGATTTCAGATTTAAAGCGGCAGAAACACACATCACTCCCAAGCCTCAGACGCAGACTCAGATAAACAGTAAAAGAAAATGTGAAAACGGTCATGCGAAGGAGGATCAAAAGATGCCACCTAAAAACATTACAATAGTTTAGAAGCACAATTAAACAAATTGTGAATTACTGCTGCAGAACATTAATATTAAAGAAAAATCCATAGAAGAAACGTTTAACCATAAGCCTACAAGAGGGCAGCAGACCTAACATTTCAGTGTTTTTTTCTGGAGTGTAGTCGCTACCCTGCAGAGTGTTTATGAAAGGGGCTGGACCAAATGCACACAGGGTCTGGGGAACATCCATAAACAATAGGGATCTTTCTAAAGAAAAAAGAGTCCAGGATGGGTCAACACAAAGTGGGGCTCTCTCCAGTTGTCCAACAGCCTTATGGGGGTAATGTCCTCAACCTATTCTTACAAGCCCTCGCCCCACACTGGGGCAAACCATTCTAGAAAGTCATATTCAATGAGAGGGCCAACAAATCCTAACCTTAAAGAGGGTTTAGCCTCACGGTTCCCCTTAACTAAATGACAAATGTTCCGAGCAGTGGTCACAAAAGGAGTACACAAATCCTAGTTTCAAATGTCATACCCTGATCTAGTGTAACACAAGAGAACGTATCTCTGGGGAAGGATCTTAAAGAGTGCATTTACAGGATGGACCCCTCTTCGGTCTACCTGTTCTCACCATGCCGCTCTAAACCATTCCAAGGCTGTAGCCTTCTCAGGTTCATCAGGTCAGGATTCCATTCTGCCTCTACTTTCCCCAATTTGCAGTTAATTTCCCACATTCTTCTTAGTGGGTCTGTTGCGTTCCTCCCCAACCTCTGCAACTTTCAAATCTAAAAGAGGTCCCTCCAGGGCCTGGGTTTCTCAAACTTCCCTTCAGGTTCCTTCGAGATCTTGGGTTTCTCAATATTCAATTATGGTCTCTCCTAGACCTTGGGTTTCTCATCTTTCACTTTAAGTCTGAGTTTCCCAGCAATCTTTTCCAGTCTAATGAGTTTGTCTCTCACCATTCATTATCTATTTCAGGCAGCTGATATTATGTCACCCTCCTGCAAGGGGTCTGGTTCCTCCTCTCAAGGTGCTTCTGGTGGACAGATACAGCCTGCCACTCTTTAATACCCCCCAGGGACTTGGGTGGTACTTTTGTACCCCTCTTGTCAGTCTCTCCCCTTAGGGTTTACAGGTATTAGCTGCCACAGTTTCTCCTTCCATGCCCTTCATGAGTGCACTTACAAAGATAAGGCTTTGCATGTCTCCTTCTTAACAGTGCCAATATTCAGGCTGCAGTCTTCTCCACAATGAGTATCATAATCTGGTTCTTGGAGATGTTAGTCAAAGAATGTCAATGATCCAGGCTCTGGGAGCTGTTGGTGATCTTTCATTCTCTCGTGTGATACTAGTGTCCTTATCAGGGGTGCAGTTATAAGGGCAACCGTTAATGAACAGTTTAGTATATGCTTAGATTCAGGCCAATGATAGGTCAGAGTGGGGACCATGTGGTGGTGAAAGGTAATCTGACATTGACATGTCGGGATCCCTGGGAATAGGTGGCACCTCTAAATGATTTGCAAGTCCCAAATGCTTGCCTAAGAAGGATTGTGTTGATTCCCTTCCTGAATTCATGGTAGAATGGCTGGCATTTGCATGCTTTTTTAAAAGAGTCTAGCCATGACTACTCGTCTGGTCTATCCTATTGTTTGCACAAGGAAGCACAATCCCACTTTCTGACAAAATCAGTTAGAATGCATCCCTTTAACATCCAATGCAGAACGCTATTTTACCATCAAACAGCACACCAGGGCCTTAAACGTTCTGTAATAGGAGTTGTGAAGTACCCAGGGACCTATGTGGCATACATGTCATGCTGTAAAGGTTTCTCCAAACCGACACAGGGAGCTTGTCATCATCAAAAGAATGCATGCTTCAGACACTACACGGCTTTGGGTTTATTCCTACATCTGTCCTCTAGCAAGAGGTAAATACTTCACTCAAGCAAAACCTAAGTGTGATGGCTGGAAGGATTTAAATTCATCATAACCACTGGCATTTCTCAGTACAGCCCTTCAGACCATTGTTTATCAGCCTGCCAAGCCATTATAAACGGTAAAAGACCATGTGCAAATCAGGCGTGGCCCCACCCACAGAATGAGCAATCCAGTAAACACTGCTAGTCCACACTCTTACTGCACAAGACCACAAGCAATCCCAGACATGTTTCAATCCGAATATGATGTGTATGCCCAGACGTGAGCCCAGAGCCTGCTGGGCAAAGAGACCCAGAGTACACCTCACTGATGATGACCAATGAGCCTAACACATACAATTGGACTGTTCACAGTGGTGGTTCATACCAATATTGTAAACTTTTCTTAAATGCACGAAAGTGGCGAGGTGGGGATCTCTTGGGTGAAGGCACACACTGTTGTTAAAATAAGAAGTATTTGACCACATCATACCCTAGTAGTTCCACCAGACCCACAATCAGGCAAGCAGTGAAAGGGAAGCATTTCAAAATAGCATCTGTTCTTACCCATAGTGAGGGACTTGCTGGTTGATTCATTCTCTTTGCTATATGTTGCAGCTGTGTCAACACATCCAGTACCATGGTCCTTTCATTAGGGGGGGTTGGTGAGAATTGTTTTGGGGGTGATTATGACTAGATGTCATGTACTGTGAAAGATGAAGCTTTTTTGAAAGACGAAAAGGTAATGACTGAAAGCAAAGGCTTGAGGCGGATACTAGAGAGAGTCATAGGGGTTGCATTTAAAGAATTTACTTTCTTCGCTGCTCAATGGAACACACTTTCCAAAAAGGGATGAATGCTTGCGAACAGTCATTGCTCATTTCAGTTTTTTATTGTACCCATTATTTAACACTTTGAACGACAATGTGTCTCCATTGAAAGTCACTGCACTACAGCCCATTTTAATGGTGTACAACAAGTGTTTGGAACTCTTATTCAGGGGTCCGGCTCGGTCCCCGATATAGGCAAGTCTGGTCTTCTCAACTATGAATAGCAGCGGGTAAAGAGTTAATGTCAACCTCTCAGGAGTGGAAATAGGCAAGCAAGACACAGTTATCAATTTGAATAACCAGAGTGTCCACTTAGAGGCAGGGATAGAATACTAAATTCCTCTTTCAGGGAAGCCAATTTGGTATGTTCAGTATAAAGCAGTGTAAAAGAATCACCATGCATGTTATTTTAGGCATACACATTTATCCTCAACAAACTGCTGATGAGCCACAACATTGCAGGTTGATTTATGGCTTACCTTGAATTGTGCTCTGTCCATTAATGATGGGTGAATGTCCGTTGAATACTGAAGCGCTTGCCCAACAACCATGATTCCTCCCTCTGCACAGCTTTAGATCCACCGTTCAAGCACTACTTGTACCCCACCAGGATGGGACCAGGGTGGGGCCAAGGGACTCCTCAAAGGCCTCCCGTCGTCCTCCCTTGTGCCCCTGAGAAAAGTCATGAAGGATCTATGTAGATACGACCACATCACCCTGGCCTTCATCGACCTTCATTGGCTCCCGCTGCATGCAAAAATCACCTTCAAGTCCAGCTTGTATCATCCTCAAGACACCCAGCTACCTTGCAGTAAAACTCAGCATCTCGAGCAGAAAGCGCCCCGCCAGAAGCCCGGACATGTGCAGACTTGGATTCCACTGCAGCAAAAAGGAAAGCACCAGAAAACAAGCCTTCTGTGCCTACACCCCAAGACTATGGAACTCCTTCCCCATCAGCATCATACTCGCTGCCACGCTCCTACAATTCAGAAAAGAACTCAAGACCCACCTCTTCAAGGAATCTCTCCACCAGAACACCTAGGCCATCACATCTACCCTTGCACCACCTGACTTGCTAGACGCCGCCTGCCCCTCTTGTCCTTGCCACCCAGGTACAGCAGTACCCACTCCTCTGTGCTCCTCTATATATCTGTTCTGTTGTTACCTCTGAAAAGTGCTCTGTTATGCATCTGTACTGTTGTATACCTCTGTAAAGCACCCCATTATGTATCAGCATTGTTGTATATCTATGTAAAGTGCTCTGTTGCTTCTCAAAGCTAGGTCTGTGCTCAATAAATACCATAATAATAAAATAATGTTAATGATGTAGGGCTTCTTTAGGGTATAGATTATTAGTACCCTCATCCAGGATTCCATTCCTTTGTCCCAGCGGGGGGCGTGTCAGCCCCTCAGCTAATGAGGAGGCTTGAAATGGAGTCACTCGGCTGTAGGCCGCCATTCTCACCCGCAGGGGATTCAGGTACTTTTTTTGGTTCCCCCCATGCATCCAATCCCCTACCCGCCCTCCCGACACCATTTACCTTCTTATCTGTCCTTTTTCAGGAGTGAACACGCTGGGAGCACTTCTGTTACCAGCGCGTCTGCTCCCGATGACTGCCATGGAAAGGGAAAACGGACTCCGTTTTCCCTTCCCCGGTGACGATTTTATTTGACTATATTTTTTGTTCCGAAACGCTGCAGTGTTTTCGGGACAGAAAAAGATTGCTTTGAGTACCCCGGTCTTGTAGCAATTTGCCTCGAGCCGTGGGGCCAATACTGAGTGAGGTAATGCCCCAGGGCCTGCAAGTATGGGCCCCGGGGCATTACCTGATTCGCTAATGGCCTCACAGCCTGGGGCATATTGCTTAAGAAGTCAGGTGGTGGCAGATTAGCTGAGTGGTAGATGGTCTGGATGCTGAATCCATAAATGTCACTAGTATCGGCAGGTTTCCTAGTTATAATTCTTCACCTCAGCTTTTCAGGTATTGAGTGCCAGGAAGTTCAGATACTCACAACCCCCTGCAAGAGTCTGCTGGCCAAAGTCAGGCCTGGTTGCACCAGGCAAGAAGATGGGTTAACCTCAGGTGGACAAACCTTGACTGTTCCCAACCAGAGGTAAAACACCTTCAGCAGCTCTGGTCTGACTTAGGGACTGCAGGGACCATGAACCACTATTGGGAATTTGATGGGCATGCTCTCTGCCCTGGGCGGTTAGGCAGTCGACAGTCCAAATGGTCAGAAGAGCACACTTAGGTTTCTGGGATTAGTTGAATTGGCTCTGAATGCTGAGGCTGCATCGAGCTCAGTCGATCCCCAATGGCAAAGCTCTTTGTGCTCATGCAATACAGCAGGTATGTTGTGGCTTTTCCAGTGCCTCGGGTAAAATGCCAAGCTTACGAGTTAAGAAGCCACAAACCTAAAATGTCATTAAAATATCCTCTTACCCTAAAAGTGAGACAGTCATTTGGCCCTTCACCAAATGCAGTGAAATGGCCTCTGACCTCTGGAGTCTGGAGTTCATGTTGTCATTGAGCACTGCATTGTGCAGAGCTGTAACACTGGTGTGCCTCATTAATCATGGCTGCTCAGCATTGGCATCTAGAGGTGACAAGATATGCCCCTCTAAAAGGTCCAAATCCACAAAAGGCCCTGGCGTGCCATCTAGAATGCCTTCTACAGTGGCACCCACACAAGATAATGATGCTTGCAGCATTGGAAAATGTGATACTCCTTCATAATGGTGTACCCTTCTTTTGACCCCATGTACAGCCCAGGACAGCATGTATATCGGAATTGGCATGGATAGTACTTTACTAAGACTTTGCCAGAATCCTGGCATGTGGGTGACATTGGTGTGATTCATGCACCACACTAGGATTGCTTGTGGCCTGGAGTGACTCTGATAGGTCGTAGATCTGCACCACTGCGGCAAAGCAGGAAGTGGTATGAATTTGGACCCCACATGTGTATTATACTTGTCTGCCCTCTACAATCCGTTAAAGCAGGCGTCTGCAACCTGGAGCTCTGCAGGTCTTTTGGACTACAACACGTGTGATCCCTCACTATTGAGGATCATGGCTGCGAGTGATGAGAGTTGCAGTCACCTGTGTTAAAGGACATGAAGATGCATGAACAGAATGTCTCCTTTCCAATATGCCCTGGACCCGGGGTGGGCACCTACAGTGCTGCCTGTTTCCGCATGAAGAAGCTGGATGTGATCTGATAACTGGCGCCCGTTCTTTTTGATGTACATGCTTGTTGTCATCCCTTCTCTCCTTCAGCAACTGCAAGTGGTGTCCATCTATGCTTGTTCCTTGGTTGTTGGTGTGCCTGTTTGTGAGGTTGTGTACATCTAAGAGTCTCACTGCAGGCATCTTTGCGTTAAATTAAGGTGCCACCCAAGAGTTCGTCGACATATCGCTACTGCACAAGAAATGCCAATTGTCATCAATTGTTATATTTAATTAATGCCTTGATCATAAAACAAGGATTTGTGGATGTGTCTATATCATAAAAACAGGCTTATGGAAGAGCAGATCAATTTTATAATTGCGCCGCCCGTAATGTTGACTTTCAAAAAGCTGACTTCCATTATGGCGTGGCGCATTGATCACATACATCACTGTGCCCCGCATCCCCGTATCCACCTACTCCCCCAACCCATGTACCTTTTGGTTGGCACAGAGAGAAGTGTGCCGCCGCCTTAACTGTATCCCGGCAGCGTCAGTTCCATCCCAGTAACGTGAATCTGAATGAGCTCTTCAGGGTCCTTTTTTCTTTTCTTTTTCTTTTTTTAATACCTTTTTTCTTTATTGTCCACCGCTACCATCTAATAGAAGCAGGGGACAGCCCCGCAGCCACCGCTCCCATTAGCCGAAGTGATGGGGGCCAGGATTTTAGTACGGCACAAATGCGCCTTATTTGGTATAGGCAACATTTTTAAGTCACAGTATTTGTACAAACCCTGGAAGAACAGCAACAGGAAATAGTACACTTTGAAAATCATATTAATTCTCCTTCCTGAACGAGCATAATGTAACTCATCAGTCGTGACAGGCGGAGAACACAGCTTAATGTGTTTCTTTACCCCAGTAAACCTTCCACAGTATGGGCAAACCATTTTTGGCTTAGCTCGTATGAGACAATTATGTTAATGTGCAAAATAATTAAAGTGCTCTGGGTCACAGACGCTTACATTTAAATCTCTGTCAAAATAGCCTTGGCTACTGCAGCTTTCCATGTCTGCCACTTATCCCGGATTTAAAGCAGAAGGTGTGTGTGCTCACTCCGAGGTAAATTATGAAAATAAAATGCTTAGAGGACAGCAGAAAACAGTGGGGCCAGCCATGCAGAAAGCTAACATGTTGCAAATTTCTAGGGTATTCCTCCCGCAAACAAGACATGCCAACATAAATCTTGAAACGAAAAACGGTATGCAATACCGTCTAAGCAATACCAAATGCTGCTATGTACGACGATGCAAAAGGTCCCTGAGACTTGGCTGAGGGCTTCAAGAAAATAGGGATTGTGAATTTCCTGGAGCATTTCAATGTACTGCTTCATCTGCTCTGCATTGCTGCCAGGAGGTCCTATGGCGCAGTGCTCTGGGCATGGAGTCTTGCCAGCTGCCCTACCTGGGGGGACTGGCTGCTGTGATAACAGGTGTTACTCTAGTCAGATCAGTGTTTGTTAATTATCACACCTATCAATTTCCATGTTTTATCTCAGTCTGCTGGTCTAACCTCAGGAACCTAGAGGCAATTTAATCCAAAAGCACCAAAGATTGTGTCTGGTCATCTATAAATGGAACTTTAGCTGTTATGTGAGTTGGCATTTATATGATTCACAAATGCCAATGGTGTGGTTTTCTAAGGATACTGGCTTTCTGGGACTATTACTGGCCAGAGCATGTACTTTAACTTCTATTTTCTTTGTTTTAGTAAGTGTTGCTATGGCAATTGCCGGCATCAGGCACTACAGCTGTGGTCAATAGGAGCAACACTAGAAACCACTAAAGCCAAGATACAAATATGTTAAGCATAGTCTGGGGTCAGCAACAAGCCAGGTTTTAAGCACTTTCTTGAAGATAGATCACAGAGAAAACATGAGGGAGGTAGAGAATTCAAAAATAAAGCACAAAAAAAGCGGCTTGCACACATGGCCAAAATCAAAAGAGGGAACGGCGAGAAGCTTAGATGGACAGATAGAAATCGACAGCAAGGGTTGTAGCGACCATTTTTGGAAGAAAGATAAGATGGACGCTGGAATGTCAGGGTCTTTAATGCAAGATAGAGTACATTGGGACGGTATTACAGGAAGGTTTTTCTGGTGCAAGTGTAATTAGCGCTTGAGCAAAAATTGAGCATGTGCAAAAAAAGTTATTTCACTGATTTTTTGCACCAAGGCAAAGTTGTGTGAGTACGGACTACATTTCCCTGGTGAGAAAATGCATTGAAAAAATATACATTCACAAAAGGCCAATTTTTGCCTCATCACTTTTTCACTTTCACCAGCGCAAGTGTCAGTACGTTGCAAATAAATTCAAAAGGAAGAAACATGGAGTTATTGAGGCACCAAAGTTCAGTCTGAGATTTTTAAAAATCAGGCAGTGGAAGGGTATGGATCCCAGCTTGACAGCTGTAAAGATGAAGACCAAGCACTAGGCTGTGAAAAAGGGGCAAGAAATTCAGTTGTGGGTCCATTGAGTTTGAGACAGCGGTGACACATCCAAGAATCACCTGCCTTGAGAAATGATTGTGATGTGATGGTATTTGAATTTAGGTCGTCATTCTGATGAATCAGAATCTGGGTATCACCAGCATCATGAAAAAATGAAACCTAAAGGACTCAACCAGCAACACCAATGGCATAATATACATATCAAATAGGATAGGCGACAAAACAGAACCCTGTGGTTTTCAACAGGTCAGAGAGGACCATTCTGAGGAAAATGTCGAGAGGCAGAATGATATTGATCGCAAAGAAAAGACCAAATCTAGTCAAGATCCAGCCCGTCCACCCCTTGTTTAGAAAGATGAGAAACTAGCAGCTAATGGTCAACTGTGTTGAGTGGCCAAAAGGTCTAATAAGATCAAAGCTACCATTGCTGCTATCAATCAGTCGTTCACCGTAGACCAGACAAGACACCATCCAGAACGTACATGATTAAAAGGGAATGCGGAGCAGGATGTGCTTTGATAGCTGTGCTTTGGGTAGTTGATGTGACTCATGGTTCTTCTTGTTTAACAAAAAGGGGACGAGAAGGTGCATAAAAGGTAAAAAGCCAAAGCCAACCTTAAAAAAGAAAAAAACTTTGAACCACTGGTCCAGAGCTAGAACATGCAGATGTATTCAAAGTCTGCAAATAGCAATGAGGCATCATCACAAGTTGGGAAGAGTGGTAAAAATGTGGCAGTAATACTATTACCGCCACATTACCACTCCAATCCTGAGTTTGGACCGAAAGTTGGGGGATTCACCTCCAACTTTGAGCTGGAGGAAAATCTGCTGACTTTCCACCCATTTTCGGTGCATTTACTATGGTGCAATTTGCACAGCGGTAAATACGCTGAAAATGCCCGAGAGAGTCCTATGGACTCTGAATAAAATGGAGATTTACAGCCTTGCCCCAACTCGGGATCCGGCACTAATAGCGCCAGACGGAGTTGCAGTAACGCTATTTGCATTGGGCGGTAACCCAGTGGATTTACCTCTAGGATTCCACCCCCATGTGCCTTGTAGATGCTGCTTTACTTACACCTTTTTCCCTGCAACAAGATTTGCACACCGTACCTTCGTTTTCACCTCAATAAGTTGCCTACTCTTGAACAAAGAGGTCACTGGAAACTTCCTAAGGTCTTTTTAGACACTCTGGTTCACTGGGGACATTAAGACACATGGTCACTTCTTGTCCTGTATTGTGCCACATCAGAACTCGTCACTTTATAGACAGTTCCCCATTGAGAAAATACTTTTTGGGGGACATGTTTTGGTATCGCCTCATGTGGGGTGAAAACCTTTCTCTAATACTCTAATACTTGCTGTTTATAGATTTTTTTTGGAGGCTTTTGAGATTATTGAGAACTGATTATAGATTTTGGGGAATATTGTTTGTATCTGCTGATGTGGATTTCTTTTCATGTTATCATAGTTTCGTTTGTGTATTTTAACTGTAAACTGTGAAAGGTTTTTGTAAACCATAAAAGGATAAAACATTTAAAAAAAACAGATGCTGCTTCATATCGGAAGTTAATGCTAGATTTAGGTTTTCCCATGAATTGACTGAAGTTTTGATATTCTAGTTCAGGCTTCTATGACCAATAGAAACCTAATGTTCGTACACATGAGCAAAATAACTGCAAAATAATTGAAAGATCTTGTCTTTGGTTATACAGCAGGTTTGTCTGACTATACAGAGGCATGAAGTCCTACTAGACCTTTTTCATGGCTTATCACGTCTTTTATCAGGCCTATTATGTCTGAGAAGAACAAATATTATATTGCGAAAGTATATTATTAGCTGTTGGGAAATTGTTGCATTGATCGTTGACTGTGCAGCTCAGGAGAGACATCAATTATTAACGCTGCATTGGTTAATTGAAAAGCTCACTTGGATTTCAAAACCTAACATCTGATCTGAACTTTCGTGATTGCTGGAATAAAGGCTGCAAGGCTCAATTCGAGAGTACTGTGTATGCCATGTGCTAAACTGTGCTGCAGTCTTGAAACCTGTTATGTTATGCTAAAATGTTTAATTAATCGCTCACACGCCTCTTAAGGCTTCCTGAACTGATTGTGAATGAAGAAAATTAAAAAAAAATACATCTATTCCTGAAACATCCAAGTCATAAACATTTTGCACAAGACCAAATTAAAGCTTGGGGGACATGGGCCATAAATACTGAGTTTCATAAAATGGAAGTTTGTACTCAAAATGTAGTGTTTCAAAACCCATTCAGAATGCATACTGTGGCAAATCTTAAATTACATTTCATGTCTCGTAACAATGGAAGCAGAATCTGTAGTGTCATGGAATGCCATCTGGCAATGGTGTTAAATCCCTTTTATTTTGATTAGTTAATAAAATGGTGCAGGTAATTACATCTCAGAAAGGGTGCTCCGTGAATTGTTCCCCCTTTTCATAGGCTGCACGCCAAAGACAGAGTGTACACCTGCACCCTTCTGGATCAGTATCCTGATCTGCAGAGCCTTCTCTCCACAGAGCAAGTGCAAGGGACACCAGTGCCCCTTTGGCAGCTGTTGTGACAGCCAAGTCTCTTCAGAACAGAGGTTGCATTCAAAGTCTGCACCTCTGTTCCAAGTCATGAGGAATAACCATTCTAGTGGCATCTTTAAACATACAGCCATAAATGAGTTTATGGTATTGTGGATAGTAATATAAATAACTTTAAGAAGCCACATCAGATTGTATCATACATGTGTCAGCACTGAGCCCCGGGCAACTTTGGAAGGATTGTGTATATTCTGGTCAGAGAGCCTGTTCCTTCCACTTACAGGGCAGGAAAATGATTGGCTGGGCCTCTCCTTTTGATCCTCTGTGAGGTCTGAAAACACCTCTCTCCAGCAGAGTACACACTGGCAAAAGATGTACTGCGAAACAGGAATCTGCGGGCACACCCATACCAAGAGGACTAGTCTCACGGCAGGGTGCTGCACACCAAATGTGTCTTTGATGCTATTGACAAGTGAAGACGGCAGAGTACAGTTAGTGGACAGATAGTGTAGACAGAGGAAGTTCGGCATAGCTGTTGGAGGATTCCACCAACTTGTTTTGTTGAAGGCAAAGGCTATGTGTCTCAAAGACAGGGAGTGGGCCCCTGAAAGCAGACTTGCTTTACTCCAAACAGCTGTGGGGTTTCACCTATGAAAGAGAGAGTCTCCCACTCCTTTGATTCACTCGTGAACAAACACCTGAGAAAGAATTCATTAGGACCTGTTTGGGAGAGTTGATGTTTTCAAAGCCCTCACCCATTGAGAAGAAGAAGGAATAGTCCAAGAACTATGCTCCCTACCCACTCCCTGGGGTCATTTGGGTGGCTATTGTTGAGGACCAGCTCCTTCCACTGTGTGCCAAACCTTCCTTGGCTGGTAGAGCAGAACCTGAATGGACTCCCAAAGCCCTGCAGTTGGTGTCACAGCAACTGGAGGATGAGATCAGCTAAGGCTCAATGTTCTGCTGCATCAAATCAGTCGATCCACTTTCGAAGCATGTTCACTGCACTGGAACCAGAGGGACTGGCAGGTGCTGCTTTTGGCACACAGCCTAACCCCTCAAACCAGCGTGCTTGCAACTTTGAATTAGGCCATTGCTGTATCGTATTCTCACAGAGCCCCATCTCATGCTTGCTCGAATCAACCTTCATCGCCAGAGCTTAACTCAAACCAGCAATTACAGACCAACTTGGACCAGCTATACCTCAAACCAACGCTTTGTCAAACTGTCTTGAACTGGCTCAGCTCCAAAATGATCCTGGTGAGCACTCCAACCTACATCGCTCGAATGCTGCCTTCGACCCGCTCTGAGCAACAGCATTTGAACTGAGACAATGGCAGCTCGGCTCTTGGGCCAACAGGATTTGCTGTGCCCAAACTGAGAACACTCTACCCGCACAACAACTTGAAGCCTAGTTCAATATTGTTGAAGCACAAAAGACCAACAAAAAGATACTAATGAACCAGACCTGCCCCCCTAATCCAAATTTGGCCCTGAGAGACTGGTTAAGTCACTTGTGCACCATTTTCACAGCAAGGACATACCCTTTTTGAGAACATTGTAGTTGTTGATTACCTTGCAACCCTGTTTGTCTACCCAGAATTCTGCATCTTTCTATCTTTGCATATTCTGTGTTCTTTTCTTAAAGGTCGGTTTTGTATGTTTTTTTTTCTATTTAGCTATTATTGCAGATAGCGTTCATAATTAAAGTATACATAGTTTTATTGAACCTTGTTTGGACATTCCCTTTATTTTGAACTGTTATACTTTGCTGTTTGAGTTGCTACTAGATCACATGATTAACTTATTCTTCCAGTGAAATTGTGATTTGAACTTAGCTGCATGTAATTTGGGTTTGACCTATTCAGTTTTTTATTTTGTAAATATGACTGTATTCAGACCTGTTGGTGGAGAAAGAAATTGGCCTGAAAAAGAAAGTCAATTAATAGTTTCTTTCTTTAATAAAAACACACATTTTATGGGCTTAAAATAGATACTTGAAAAGGCAATGGGCCTCATTAGGACCCTGGCGGAGTGGGTTTCCGCCAGCGCTAATCGCGGCGGACCCGTCCGCCGTACTACGAGTTCCCTTAGCGCCATGGAGGTTTTCTCCGCCTGGTTTTACCGGGCGGAGAAAACCATGGCGCTAAGGGACCTCGTTGTTAATTACGCCGCCGTACTTTACGGCGGCGTAATTAACTCCTTCCCCACTCCCATTATACCCTATGGGGCAAGAATGGGAATGGGGAAGGGTAAAATGGGGATTGGGGATTTACCGCTCCGCCAAGGTCGGCATGGGGTGGTAAATCCGCCAACCCCCATGGCGCTATCGGCGGCTTTCCGCCATGCTCCGCGGTGCATTTAGCACCGCGGATTCCGCCAGGGTCGTAATGAGGGCCAATGTCACTTGGCTGGAAAGACAATGGGCCTCATTAGGACCCTGGCGGTAAGGGGTTTGCGCCAGCGTTAGCTGCGCCGACCCCTTACCGCCAACTACGAGTTCCCAGAGCGCCATGGTCATTTTTCCGCCCGCTTTTTGCGGGCGTAAAAATCCATGGCGCTCTGGGACCTCGGTGTTAATTACGCCACCGTAGTGTACGGTGGCGTAATTAACACCTTCCCCACTCCCATTGAGCCCTATGGGGCCGAAATGGGAATGGGGAAGGGTAAATGGGTCAATGGGGACTTACCGCCCCGCCGACCTCGGAATGGGGCGGTAAATCCGCCATCCGCCATGGCGTAAAGGGACTTTGCGCCATGGCGGAAAAGTCCGCCGATGGCGGAAAAAATCCGCCAGGGTCGTAATGAGGGCCAATGTCACATGCTAGGATCACCTCTGAAAGTGCTACACATCTGTGGAAGACAGAGTCACATGTCATGCCAGTGACTCTGAAAACATTGGTAGGGTTGGTGTGCTGACAAATACATATCAGAATCATCTCTGAAAGACTGATAAGAGTCATCACATTATGCACTTACCTCTAAAATCATGGTACGGTTCTGCCAGAGTAAGGCACCCTAAATTGCAAAGGATCTTCAGCCTTGCTACATTAAAGGCATACATTAGTTAAAATTAGCATGACTTAGAAGACTGGATGATTGGCAATACTTCCTTATTATTTCCTTTCATAGATAAGAAGTTACACATTTATTTATAGTACATAAATAAAATAAAAGTAAAGATAGAGCTTTAGACTAATTACAGTGCATGATGACGTTGCAGGGTAGAAACTGGCAGATTAAAATGAATGTGCAGTGGCCGCAACGTTTCCTGAGTGTCTGTCGGCAGTAAGAAACTAGATAAGTGTGAAATGGCTGAAGCAGAAGGGGGACAAGACCGAAGTCTTGGTGGTGGGTTCTTCTCTGATCACGGCGGAATGGTTGGGTTCTTTCTGGCCATCCACTTTGTGTGACTGTCCTACTCCGGTGAAGGTGGTAAAGAATCTTGGGGTCTTTCTTTCTGCTGATTTATCTATGTCATCGCAGGTTAGTGCTGTTTGTAAGACTGACCATTTCGTTCTCAGGGTCCTGCCTTTTTTGCTGGAAAAGCTGCAGCCCCTAGTGGTATCCTTCTTGATTATCAGCCGGCTGTATTAGTGCGATTCATTCTATCTGGCACAACATTTTAGGGTGGTGCACCGTCTCCAATTGCTGCAGAATTTAGCAGCCATGGTGAAGACTGCGTCAACCTCTGGTGCTCATATAAATCTGCTACTTAGGGCACTGCATTGGCTCCCAGTGGCCCAAACAATCCAATTCAAGGCCCTGTGTCTAGTACACCATGCTTTCTTTAAACAAGGACCTGAATATCTGCAGGATAAGTTCTCTCCGTATGTCCCTGGCAACCCAGGCGGTCAGGAGATGCTAAACTTTTGCCCATCCCAAAGGTACGTAGGGCCCACCTTGGTGGGTGAGCATTTTAGTATGTGGCCAGCTGGCTCTAAAATTAGCTACCCGATTACCTGAGAGCTGTAATAGATCATTTTAAATTCAGGAAAGCTTTGAAAACCCGGTTGTTCTAAGGTCCCCTGTTATGGTCAGTATCTCTTTGCTATTCTCGCGCCACGATGCCTTCGGGTGATAGTGCGTGTAACAAATTGCCTTCACATAACGTCAGAGGGTTGGTGTTTGTTTCCTGTTGGTCTGTGTACATAGTTGAAAGAAACAGGTTGATGTCGTCTAGATGCTGTCAATGGGTTTGAGATCTCTCTCTGGATTGAGAACCAGCAGACATAATGCATCTTTGTGTGTGAACTGCAGATCAAGAGTCTCAATCCCTGATAGATACTGCAGTGGTTTCAGCAGCTGGTACATACATCTCTGTACCTTGCAGGGCATGGACTCAGTAGGGAAAGAAGGCTGTATGGTATTTCTGCAGGCCTAAATATGAGCAGAAAAGAATGGCCCTTACCATCACTTTAAGTCAGCCATTGCAGAGCCCCAGCAGTTTACTAAGACTGGCCATCGAGAGCAGGGGCTCTCCCTGTTGTCAACTAATAAACAGCCAATATGATTCTTCCTGTGCATGCATCTGGAAGAGCACCTCACGAGACTCTTACAGGGGAGTGATTGATTAACAAGTTGTGAAACAAATGCATTTAGGGAGATTTGATGTCGTTCTCTGCTCAAGCAGAGCAGCCATAACTTCATCCCTGTAAACTGTGGCTGTTAAATTGAGTATACATGGCTTGTGAAATGCTCAACAAGAATACACCAGAAATATCCAAACAGTCACTTGCACCAAAGCCACAGCTGTTTCCTCATTTTTACTTTGTGAGATGTAAATGTGTGAAAACAGAAAAAGAATATCGAGGCTGAGTACCCCAAAAGTAAATACACCGGACACGGGTTACAAAGGAACATACAAAGTACTTTAATTCTATACTGAATCCAATTACAAAAACAGAGCAAAATCAGATAGCTATCGGTCCTCAGTACAACACAACGAACTCCAGCGTGGTTCATTGTGTTCAGTGAGAGACGCTGTACATTAGAATGCATTCACTTTTTATACATTTTGTGGGCGCGATGCCCAGCCCCACTTCGGGTTAATATTCCTTTTAATATATCACCGATCTAGGGTTTGTGCCAATTCTCAAATAACTGCATATAACTGGTTTGCCTTTAATACATGTATCAACAAGCGTATGCAATAGCTGTGTATTCTACAGTTTTCCATGCAGGCCTTCTTAAATATTAATACAATGAAGTTAAACAGATGTTCTTTGTTTAGTATTTGAATACATTGTCTCAACATATGCTCGTGGATTACTTTTTCATTGCACGAGTAATCCTTCTACACATAGGTCAGTGAAGGACAAGGTCTCAGTTCATGACCTCAACAAGTGGCCTGCAGGCAGATTACACATTAGCTATGTACAGAGGTCAAGACGGCCATGTTGTATTCTGCAATGACATCGTCCACCATTTTAGCTCACAGGGTGACTTTTACACAACAAATCCTAACATGGCGGTTTGACCTAAAATGGCAGCCTACATGAATTTAAGGTCAGGACCTTGCAACACAGATTTCTTTCACAAGCGACTTTCGAGCAGCTTGGCGTAGGCCAATATTAAATATATTTATTACAATAGGAGGCACGATATACTTTCTATTTCGACAAATGTTTCATTCTTGTTTATTGTTAATATGTGATATTAGTAGTCATGGTCATGTGAGAAACATGTGTAACAAGTCCATTTGAGAGTAATGCTCAATTCAAAAATAAAAACAATACAAAAATAAAACGTTTTCCTCATTTATAAATAAACATCAAAATAATATTGTTTTGTTTTCCAAAAAAGGGTCAGGTTCCATTATTTCGAGCACGTTGTGTGAAGTATAGCTGACACCTGTTTCAGCCTTTCACAGGTTTTTCTCAAGGCTGCATTACATTGTTTTCAGACAGATTTTAGGAAGTTTTCATGTTAAACATTCCATGAAATTGTATGGTTGTCACATGTTACAATCATTACAGGGAAATTATCACATATCCATTTCATCCCAATATTGACATTGCTAAATATACCAAGCACTAGGGGAGCTAATACAACAGCAAGGGGGGGGGGGGAAGCAAAAGAGGGAAGACAAAGAAAACACACAAAAACAAAAGAAACACAACTCTCACTAGTTCATATGTTGTTTCATTACAGGAATAAATATCCAAATCATTTCTCAAAAAGGTGTCAACTCCAATAGCCAATCAATAAACCTACCCACTATTCTGTATATGTTAACCTCCACAATTCAAGGTTGTTCTACTCCAGTTGTTTAGTCTTCAGTTATTGTCATTTAGCTATACACTTAATTATTTGTGCTTTATATAGACTTGTCAGATTACCTTCACAGCTAGCTCAATGTTAGTTCACCATCACCACCAACCAACGTGTGCCCCCCTGTTGTCCAGAAGAATTTGGTCCAGAAGAATTTAATATTACATTATGTGCAGTTACCTAATTCTTCTTATTGTTCTTTTCATTTCGAATATTTATCAGGGATCGTTTTTTTTTTTTACTTCTATTTTATTCCAACCTATTAGAAATATGACCATTTCCATAATCAAATAAACAGTTCACCGCCATTAAACTTGCTCAGTTCCATTCAAAAGCATTAATTGTAATTCCAATTACAGACAAGTGATCTGGTACTGGTGTTTAATGCTGGGATTTGTAGTTTATTGATGCCAACATTGTTATTTATAAAGGTTTATACGTATTTTGTTAATGGGCAGACATAGTTTCCAATGCAGTTCCTAATATTGCTGGTCATTTACTATCATTGATGTTTGGAGATTAGGCTGAATTTACATGTCCAACATAACGGATGTGTGATCTCACACACCTAATCAAATAAAACCCCCTAAAAATGCATTCATTTATTAATAGATGATGGTGAGGAGATTATATCTCAGATCCTATTGTTTCCATTTTCTCTGCTAGCATCTTTTATTAAACATAATTCCGTAATGTAACAGGCATATACATACATATCCCCAACTTTCCATCCACATCAATTATAAAACTCCTCAGTCAATTCGATATTCCATCTTTAACCTTATTCAAATACCTTTTGGTTAGAGCGCTAGTGCTGATATTTATAATACCTGCTCCTTGACTTCAAGCACATTTCTTAAGGCTACAGTGCCCATACCTCTATTTTTGTACTGACCTAGTTAAGCCACATATGGATGTCCCTATTGTAAAATCCATTTGCACATAGCATTATACTTATATCCTTTGACATTAATTTTACTTTCATCATATTAATTATTTTACTCTTAAAGGTTTTACCACAAGATATCATTCACATAGTGAATAGATAAGATTATTCAGATCTTTTGGGCACATTCTTTACTGCATCAGTCATAAAAAAAGACCCCCATTTCATGATCCGTGTTCAAACCCTTATCAATTGTTCGATATTTAAGGATCATGTTGTCCTCTTTCTGGCTTGGGTGTCGCTCTCTTTTCCCTCCTCTTGAATTCGGGGCACCCATTGTAGCTCAGCAAATCTTATTGCAGCTTTGTTGTCCATTTGATGTTCTGTCTGCCAGTGAATCGAAAGTGGTAGCCTTGGGTCATCATTACACAGAGCAAGTAGATGTTCTCTTATCCTTATTCTTATTTTCCAAATAGTAATACCAATATATATTAGACCACATGCACAAATAATGGCATACACTGCCAATTTACAAAGGGTTTCTTGACATTCATGCAAATAACTGTCTTTTTTCCCCAAAATGGCACCTGCTACACATGCCACATTTAAAAAAGCCAGTCAGATTTCGATTTATCCAGGTTTTTGGTTTCTCAATGGGTTTCATATAGGACAAGCTGACCGTGGTCTTAATCGTGGGTGATCTACTATACACACAAGCCTGGTATTTTCCAATATATTCTGATAAATATGAATCCAATAACAACATCTGCAGGTGTTTTTAAAAAATGTTAAATAGCTTTTGGCTGTCCTTCGAATAATTGGTAATCATCCTTACCCACTGGTTATTTGTACTCTTTTTCTTTATCTTGGGTTTCAAAAACTCACTGCTGGGTGTGTCCATCCCTCTTTTCTTAGCTAGTTTCATATTATCTTCTTTATAACCACTCTGTAGGAACCTTGAGTTCAAGACCTTACATTCCTTGATATATTCTGCCATCTCAATGCACTTCCTTCTTGCCCTGATATATTCACCATTAGGAATATGCCTGACAACTTGTAGCAGCCAATATAGTGTTTACCTCTGTGTTTTTCTAAATGTTTTAGACATTACCCGAGCATCTTTCACATATAGATGTACATCTGAAAAGTCAATTGAAACAGGGTGTGCAGTACACGTGAATTCTTTGCAAAACTCATTACAACTGAAATATTGTACATATTCATACATATTGCTCTGCCAGATCATAAAAATGTCATCTATGTATCGCACCCATAACTTTATCCTTGATGTCCACAAATGTTACCCATGCACATACTGCCTTTAAAAAAAGCCCATACATAGATTTGCCAGTGGTGGGGCATAATTAGCCCACATTGTAACCCCGCTAGTTTGTCAATACACTTTGTTGTTAAACATGAAAACATTATTGGTCAATGTAAATTTCAACATTTCCCTTAGCATCATTAAATGCATTAAAAATGAAACTGATCTGTCTGCATATGTACATTCTATTGTTTTCAAGGCTAAATCATGACGAATGGATGTGTACAGTGCTTTAACATCCAGTGTAACAAAGCAAAACTATTCTGTCCATTCAAAGTGCTCTGAAAATTGTAAAAGGTGCAGAGTGTCACATAGGAAGGATGGTACCTTCACTACTTCTCTTCTCAGGATAGCATCTATTTATTTGGAAAAAAAATGTGCCATCCACCCCATCCCACTGATGATCGGTCTCCCTTCAGGAATTGTTTCAAATTGTTTGTACACTTTCGGAAGAAAATAAATTACTGGTAATCTGGGGTATTTTACTAGCAGAAATGGTTTCTCTTCCTCCGTCACCAGTCCTGCCGTAACCCACTTGAGAACCAATTCCACTGCTAATGCATTAACGTCTATAGTAGGATTACCATTGACCATTTCATAGCATTCAGGTTGGTTTAGATGTGTTTCACCCGTTTTGATGTAGTCATCTCTGTTAAGAATGACTACATTCCCCATTATCTGCTTGTTTGATAACAATTGTTTTTATCTTTTTATCTTTCATTAGTGCATCTAGTGCTTTCCTCTCCTTATCCTTCAAGTTATCATATCCTTTCTTTTGACCAGACTTGTCCAGTATCTTGTGTACATCTTATGTCACATTGTTATGTTTCCAAAATGTTCTTTTATTTTATGGAAAGCAGCCAGAAAATGACAATGAGGGTATGTGCCCCCCTCTCCATTCACAAGGTGATTAATGTACAACACGGGGGCGATTTACTCACTGATTGAATCATTTAATTACTGAGTGTGAGAGTAATTTATTTACAGACAGAAACGTATTTACAAACTGAGCCAGAGAGACTTATTTATGATATGCAGACAGAATTCAAACAATACCAGTTGCTCAAAATGTATGTTTGCAGAGTCTCATGATATAATGCTTGTGTCGGTCGTCACCCTCTTTAGGCCAAGCCGAGCACTCTTTGGGCTATTCCACCATGTAAGAGCATCCCTGGCATTTTGCACCCCACTTAAAACACTGCCATATGAAGTCCTTACTTTGCAAATATATGTAGCTAGCTGAGAACACATTAAATATTCATAATTATTACTATTATTATTATTGGTATTATTATTATTAGGGTATTTATCGAGCGTGGGCCTAGCTTTGGGAGGCGACAGAGTGAGGTCAGCAGAGATACAGTTGATCTACAAGCAACTAGGGAATGAAACAGTGGAAATTATGGAAAAGTATGTAGAGAGCTGAAGAGTACAGGCAAGGAATTGATCATTTTATAGGGTACCTAGATCTAGGTGGCACATCATACTATTATCTAGCTTTAGCTTAAGCCAAACCATATGTAAATCAACCTGGCCCTTCCAAAAAGGAGGGAGTCCAGCTCACAATAGGCCATTATCATTCCATATATCACTCTTCAGGTTTATATAAGTGCCCTTAATTGGAACAGATACACCCAGATGTGGATCCTTGAGGTGAGACTAAATGAGGCCGAACAATGCCTGGTGTTGCTTGTTGGCTTGTTCAGAAGAGAAGCGACCTAGCAGTTTGAGCTCTACTGCCCTTTTTGGGTTGGGACCAAGCCTAATTTGCATATGCTTTCCCCCTTCACTAATGGCATTGAAAACTGGAAAGCAATGCTTTGTAAGGTTTACCAGAGCAATGCCAGTGGTTATGATTTATTCCAAACCTTCCAGCCATTACTCTTCATTATGCCAAAAACGTGAAATGACCTAAAACTGCTCCGACAATGCTCAGACTCATCAAATTATTTATAGTCAAGAATCGACTATGCATACAGCCTCTATCTCGGGATGCCAAAATACCTCCTGAAGAAACTACAACACATCCAAAATACAGCAGCCAGACTCCTCCCCAAACTATCCAGAAGAAACCACATCACTCCAGCTCTAAAAACACTGCATTGGCTCCCAGTCAAACATTGCATCACCTTCAAAACAATATGCATAACATACAGGCCATTCAGTGGACAGGGAGCTGAATTCCTACAGAAGAAAATAACAATCTACAAGCCAATGAAACTCCTCAGATCAAACAATGAAATCCGCCTGGAACAAAAAACATACCTTAAGAAAAAACTTAGGGGCTCCTCCTTCTCCCACATAGCTGCAAAAATCTGGAACAACATCCCGAAAGAAATAAGAAACACCAAAGGCCACCTACAATCAGAGGCATAGCCAGGATTGTCTAGCAAATGGGACCTGAAGCTAATGTAGTTGGGCCCACTGCACTGACAAAAATATCTATTAATGCCCCCACAACGCTGCTAAGTGGGCATTTACAGATTTTGGGTGGGCCTTGCCACTCAGGCCCTACCTTGCCTACACCTCTGCCTACAATTTTAAAAAAAAACTACTAAAAACCTGGCTCTTCAACATCACAGATTCAAATTGAAAAAGCTAAACAATCAAACGGGAAACACAAAGAACAGGATGACAGAATTTAGGGTGACACTGACAACATCCAGAACCGACTAAAGGAAACTCCGACTATAACAAGAGAGATGGTGCTATGTCAAATAGGACACAAGTGGCACCCATAAGGACAGAAATCAGCATCCCTATCCAACTCCAACCAGCAACCTCACCCACTCCATAATCGCTACCGGGTATCATATTTGAATAGAGTTGTGTGAATGTTACCACTTGCCACACTTGAACTAAGTTGTGGACATTGGCATGGGCTGAGCCCGGATGGAGCTGCGAATGATGGCAGGTGCCACCCCTGGACGTAATTGCAAGCGTTGGCATGTGCCACGCTTCGAAGGGGCTGTGAGCGGTAGCATGCTTGAGCAACTGAATAATACGATGAATGCTGACCACTGCCACATATGGATGGAGTAGCGTTGGCTGACTAAAGCTGCGTAGTGACTGGATTGGGAATGCTATCTGGGCCAGATTTGGATGGACTCAAAAAAACGCCTGCTTGCCCTGCATACAGACAGGTTTGACAGAGGTGGCCGGGACAGAACTTGGGCAAGGTTTTGAATGTGAGTGGACATCATGTGTGGAAGGGACTGTGAGTGTCGGCCGGTCCCAGATCTGGATGGAGATGCGGAGATGCTCGCGAGCACCACCGGGAGAGAATATGGAAGTTTATCGCCTCGCTTCTGGACAGCAATGCCAATTAACCAATCCGCTAACAATTTCACCCCTCTGCATACACCTCTCAAACTCTAACCAAATACAACCACAAGCCTATAACACAACAATCCGCACAAACTTCACTACACTGCAACAACAAAACAAACCACACATAGACTCGCACAACAGCACATGACGACTACCGACCGGAAAACACCCCAAGCCCAGCCAACGGAGTTAACCGGGATGAGGCTGCCAACAGAACATCACTGCTCTATTGCACTTTCCCAGCTTATTCCCACTAACTCACACCCACCCCCTTCCATTTTTTCAGAGCCGCCAGAGCACCAGGGGACCACTCCAGTGTTGATAGTGCATGGTACAAATATCCTTTAACATTAACATAGTTTACAAATGGACAACACTGAAGTTTATCGTAGTTAAGTAGAAGGTTTAACACATTTAATTTCAGATAACATTTCATCTGAAAACGATAGCCTATATAAATTCTGAATTTAACATTTCCCACACATATGTTATACTTCCTAGCAAATCTACATCGTCCTCGACCACATCCTTGACTTTTTCAACTGCATATTATTGCTGAGAAATGTAATACATTTGAATAAAAGAAATCCCAGAGATGGGGAACAAAGTCGTTTGTTTATAGAATCCTTTGAAAGAAGTAGTAGATTAAACAATCCTTCCTGTATGAAGCAATGACAGCACTTTAAAAGAAAGACGTTCATGGCTTCACGCGGAAATCAAAGGACTTTGGTACAACACTTGGAAGCAGAACATTCTGAAAATATGCAAAGGAGGATATACACGTCTTTTCAGAGCCTGTCTGCATTTCTGGAATTACCCGATCACCACAAAACTTCAGAGCATCACAAAAGTTCACATGAAACGATAATCGTCAAAAAATAGGTAACATTTAAGGGTAAATGTACGGTGTATAAATATTCTTTGAAGCACAACATTCCTGAGCTGCAAACCCATGATTATATTGGTAGGGCTCATAAACATGAACAGAATTTCTCATGGGTTTCATTTGCATGCATTTCACCTCATTTTTCCTTATTTTCACTTTTAAGTTCTTTATATTGTATGTTTGTTTCTATCATCTGAAGAATTGTACTGCTTTATGTTTGTGTATTTTGTTATTGTACTGATTAGGGAGAACCGCAAGCTTGCAGAGGACTGTCCCAATCTGATTTTGCCACCATCCCCACTTTATTCATCTTCTGGGTTTTAGGTCGGCCTGGTCCTGCCTGCTTCCAGAGCAGGGCTGGCAAAACTACAAAACGCCCTCCAAGATGTGCCCCGGCCTGGTCTCATTTTCCAGGCGCGAACCTCACTGTTAGTTACAGTTCAACGCTCTGACTTCATGCTGTGTGTTTTTTTCCCTTGTGGACCCTTGTCATCTCTCTGCTGGTGCAGGTTATTTAACTATGAATGAGAACTCAACTTAGCTGTGAGGGGACCAGTCAGCACACCTCAACAAAAAATTAAACACTGCCTTTGCTAATTTTCGGTTTTAACTGCTGACTAGGACTCAAATTAAAATGTGTGTATTGGAATTGGTTTTAAAATACTATCGAGTTCATTCTTCCTGTTGGCTTGTTTTACTTTTTTCGCATGTTTTATTTGCTAAATTATTTACATCCCAAAGAGGCTCTGGTTTAGCCTTCAAGTATAGCAAAACTATGATATGATAGGTTATTTATAATGCGCTTAATACCCAGAGGTTTCTAAGTGCGGACCCGGATATAGAATCTGTGTTACTTCGTGTCGTCTTGCTTCCAAGGCGAGCGCGTTGCCGCTGAGCTATCCTCCCGAGACGACATGGTGTTAATTGACAGAGAATTCGCTCCCGCGCTGTCTCTTCCAGAGTCGTCTTTTTAATTTTTCAGGAGCAGATATGTTTCCCATTCACCTCAGAAATAATAAGCCTGGGCGCTCCTGTCAATATTTTCTCACCATTGTTCTGACACTGGAAATGTTTGAGCAGAAACAGTATGCCAATCCTGCCATCAAAATTCTGCGAGTTCGATGACATCATCTTCTCTCTCTAATGTTCAGTCGACTTATAAAAAGTGTGAGTGCATCGAACACTGATCACCATGAGAAGGAAACCGTTTATAAAAGCTACAATAAACGTGACCATTCCTCAATTACCAGCAGCTTCTCTCCCATACAGCAATATTTGTCAACAGAACGCTGGGTGTACTCAATGTGCCAAGGCAATTGAATAGGATGCTATATTGTTGCTGCTTGTTGTAACCTGCTTCTCCCTTTGTGTCTATGCTGTGAGCATGTGAGCTGTGCAATGCCTGTGAATGTTTGTGGTATGTAGGATGCAGAATGATGATTGAGTGTTTTCCTTTGAGGGTGTTCTGTTTAGTATTAGTTGGAAGTGAGCTGCCGGGATGAGATGGTACTGGTGGACGTCTCTGTATGTCTCTTACCTGATATACTAACTTGATACCTGTAACCTGATAACCAATGACAAGAGTCTTAAGTAAAGAAGCTGTTTTCTTACCTGAGGCTGCAGTGTCATCTTTGGAAGAAAGTATCACCTTTAACATTGGTGAGGAGCTGGCTAGGGACCAAGGGGGCCATGAGGTACCAGAAGCAACTGTCCAAGGAGGACAGAGAAGTAAAAGAGACACCTGATGAGTAGAAGGGACCCCTTAAGATCAGAAGACATCCACCGCCCCACCTGCATCTCTAAAGAGAAAACCCTCTCTCCAACAGAAGAAAAGTGGCTGTCAGGCAAGGGGAAGTTGAGACAGGCTGGGGGCTGCCTGGCTTTGGAGCAGATTCAACAATTGGGCTCCTGGTTGGGAGCATATTCTACCCAGGAGGGTTGTTTAGGAAACTTCAGTGACTCAGCAACTCGAGGCGAATCTGCTCGCTCAAGCGGCAGACGGCGTGCAAGTCCTGCAGCCGTACAGGTACGGTTACGTAACTTGCTCGCACTCCGCATACTGTTTAGATAGTGAATCCCCTTAACCATAGCATTAATTAGATTTTCTCCGTCTCTTTAGGATTTTCCTAGCGGGGACCGCTTGTAAAAGAAGGAAAGATAAAAGAAATAAACTCTGAAACAGGCTGGCAATATATAGACATTGACCTCCACTGAGAGGTAAGATATACTCACGCATTGACTGTATGTTTTCGATTTACTGTTACAAGTCTAGAGGGACGCAAAAATAATCAGTGATCCCTTGTTTTTCTGTTTTTCACAACAGGATTACATAGAGATCAGCCTCCGAGGCTAGCGGATCTCCATAACAGTGCTTGTGGAATTATTTTACCCATAGGTAAGCTGTGTGTTTTTTGACATTAGTACAAACAACACAATGCATGATTTAGTCAGTTTAAATAATGTATGCTCAAATACTCCCCTGATAATATTCTCCCTTCCCCTGCAGCACAGACATCATACTATACAGCTTCTCGTCCTGATGAAGGCCGTGTACAAGATGAGGCACATCAAGCCCACCTAAACGGCTGAAACACCTCGGTGTAGACGCACTACCCCCAATGACAGTGCATTGACACTGTTTAATACAAAGAGAACTTTTGCCTTTAACTTTTCTATGTGATGTTACAATGTTGAATGATTTATGTGTATACTACAATATGTGAACTCTTTGACAAACCACGATTGATCAAGTTTATCTTGCACACACAAATTGGCAGTTGTGCCAAAAAATGTTTGGCTCCGTGTGTTGTAAATATTTTTGTCTGTATGTTCGGTTAAGCACCGTTTGATGTCATATCTCTTAAATGTTCATTTTATGTTGATTTACACAACTCTAGATATATAAAAAATGAGATTGGTTTCACAAACAGAGTAAGAAAAAGTGATTATTTTCTTTATATATGCAGAGGGTGACAAGGAGTAGGAGTATATTCAGAGCAAAGTTTAACTTGGACCTATTCAACTGGCTTTGGAGCAGCCAAATGGTGTTGCGTCTGCAAAATGCAGTGTGGGGGTCAACTGTGTTGGGTTTGCAAGGGGAAGACAGAAAAAGAGAGTGGGCAGACTGACTGTGTCTGCAGGAACTGAGCCTGCAGGGAGCAAATTAAGACTTAGATGCAACGGGCAGCTCGGCCAGGGAAGGCCAGCCTGGCCGGGGAGGTGCATTCAACCCAAGTGTCTACCAGGTCTGACGGAGGGTCATCCAGATTGCAAGGAGGTGTGAGCAACCGGTGGTATAGCTGTGGCGTGAACGGTGAGACACTCACCTGTGTCCTGGAGTCCTGGGACCTGGGTCCTGGAGTGATTTTGGTAGCAGTGTGTTCAGTGTCAGAGCGCTCACTCAGTGCTGACTCTGGAGGCCAGCCACCGCTGGGTTGCTTTTCCTGCTGGCAGGTGCCAGGGGCGGGGGGCAGTGGAGTGCTGATTGCCATGCTGAGAGAGCCTGTGGGTAGTGGTTGTGCCACACCCTGTGGGAGCCCCCTTGGATGTTGATGGTAGAGAGCTCCACTCCTAGGCAATCCTGTGCTATTATGATGACATCACTGATACTTTATGTAACGGCTCACTGTGCTATTACAGTGTTTTGTGCGCTGAAGATCCATTCCTCTGTTGTTGGTTTCAGTAAGAGAATGCTCGCCGGGAGAGAGCAGCCAAGCAGGGGCAGGTTCAAGGGCCCGGTGGTGAGGAGGAACAGTGTGTGAATTCTCATGCACCTGGTTGTGAGGTGGTAAAATGTGCAAATTGCAGTAGAGGGACACAAGGAAAGATGACATGCAGCAATGGGTTGCTGGTAGAAAGGCAGGTTAGATGTCAAGGTGAAGCCCCACAAGGTACGTTCCTGAGTACGGCTAGTTGGGATGTGCCAGCAATTGTCATTTTAGTTCAATGCTGGCGCTGGATTTAGAGTCATGTTGTAGTTTAGGGAAACATTTATCCTGCACCGAAAAGCTATACGCATAGAGCTGTTTGCTTGATCTTTGGTTAATAAGCTGTTTGTGATGTGAGGCTTGTTCAAATTAAGTGTTGTGTAGCGTGTTCACTGTCAGGGCTGAGGTATGTCGGGAAGTGACACAGTATGAGGATGTGTGAATGGTGTGGCTTCTGTTTAGTATGGCAATCTGAACAGCAATTGTTGACTTTATGTTTTATGTTAACTTTTACCACCACAGGATCAAACAATTATATAGACTTTGTAGCTCAGGGCTTGGACCTGCAAAGAGTAGGGAATCGCTTCATTTACCATGTTACTTGTGTGCACATTTACCACTTATTGTTTTGGTGAGGTTGCATGTGTGTTTGTTTTGTTATGTAAACTTATCTGGTGACTTAGCGAACGATTAAATAGGTTTAGGCGGCCACATTTGTTATGATGTGTGGTAGAATTGTGCCAGTCATTTCGGGGCTTCGGCCAATCTACATGCCGTCTCAGGGGTGTTGGACACCCAGCATGTTGTGGGGTTGGAGAAGCTGTGCCATTTGAGCTTTGGTGAGCGTTGGACACTCAGTTGAGAGGTAGGTGTTGATGTCTAGTGTGAGTGGGGTGTTGGACATCCATTAGTTGTTTTTGCCACGATGTGTTGGACACTCAGTTGGGAGGTAGGTGTTGATGTCTAGTGTGAGTGGGGTGTTGGACATCCATTAGTTGTTTTTGCCACGATGTGTTGGACACTCAGTTGGGAGGTAGGTGTTGATGTCTAGTGTGAGTGGGGTGTTTGACATCCATCAGTTGTTTTGGTGAGTTGGACACTTAATGTGTTATTGGAGTGGGTTTGCCATAGTTGTGACGTCTGGGGAATTTCCACTGTTGGCTGTGTTGGGTTATGTCATCCTGTGGCCTGGCAATACTGTGTTACCGTTTCTGTTGTTTTTGGTGTGGTGCTGTCACATTGTGAGTTGTTATTGCCTGTTATGCCAACTACTGGCGGCTGTGCGCCATCTAGCTATGGTTATGTTGGTGAGGAGTTCTGATTGGAGTGTTGTTGGACACCAGGTGCACCATTGCTGTTCACCACTGTGTGGTTGGGTAGTGGTCTAAGGGTAATGGTTCTGTCTGTTGTACGTTGGTTGATGTTTGCAGTGTTAGGGCTGGTTCCTTTGTATAAGTTGACCTGCTGTTTGGCCAACATGTAGGATTGTGGAGTGGTCCGTGTGTGGGTTGTCCTCTAATGTTCCATGTGTAAGGATTGTGAGGGGTTGGTTGGAGTGGGTGTTTTTCTCTCTGTTGTGGTTGGAATGGAGTGGTTGGTTCAGAGACCTGTGATTTGGTTAGTGTTGGGACTTTGCTCTTGGAGAATTTAGAGGTGATTGTTGTTTTGCTCTGTTCCTTTTGTTTGTGTAAAGGAGGGAGATATTCAGTAACCTGCTTCTTCCTTTGTGTCTGTGCTGTGAGCATGTGAGCTGTGGAATGCCTGTGGATGCTTGTGGAATGTTTGATGTAGAATGCTGAGTGAATATTTCCTTTGAGAGTGTTCTGTTGAGAGTTAGTAAGAAGTGAGCTGCCTGGATGAAAAGGTGCCGGTGGATGTCTCTGTTGGTCTCATACCTAATATACTTACCTTATACCTGTAACCTGATAACCTATGAAAAGATTCTTAAGTAAATAATATGTTTGCTTACCTGAGGCTGCAGTGTCATCTTTTGAAGAAAGTATCACCTTTAGCACACCTTTAGCACTGCTCATATTCCAAAGCTTATTAACATACGGAGTGATTATGGCCACTATATTAACATACGAGTCATGAGATTGGATGGTAAATATTTTTGTAGAGAATGTTTTAACATGACTAGGTACACACCCTTGCTATGACTATGAATGTTTCTATAACTCTGTTTAAACATGTTTACATGTAATTGCATATATATTTGTAAGTACTTGTTTTAACCATTTGTGTATGTGTCAAAAGTGTCTTTGTAAGTAAAACATACTAATAAAAGAAAACATTACCTAGAAAGACACTCCTCAGTGTATGCCCCTGCTGTGATGCTTAATGAACCACCATCCTGCTTCTCTCATCCAATTTAAGGCACTACCAAATCACCTTGTAATTCTGCTCTAGTCTTTTCAAACTTCTTGTTCTCATCCATTTTTAGGTCTGGTGGGAGAGACCATGGTCTCTGGCATCATATTGCAGGTACATGTGCATCCTGCTGAAAGCTCTTTTTCAACTGTGGCCATTTTGTAAGGGCTAGTGGAGCTGTTTAATTTGGTGAGAGATTTGCTGAATGTTGCTTTGAAGGGCTTATTTAGTTTCCCTGTTGAATGGCACCATCAGGTATAAAAGCTGGAATCAGGAAGGGTGCGAAGACTATGGGCCTCATTACGCGGTAGGCGGTAGGCGGTAAGGGATTACCAGCACCAGTAAGGGCACCGGTGCCGGTAATCCCTTACCGCCCTACTACGAGGTCCCTTAGCCGGTCCCTTCCCTAAAGCCTGGTTTTACCAGGCGTTAGGGAAGGGACCCGTTGAGGGACTTCAGAGCTAATAACGGGCCCGCTAATAGCGGGCCCGTTATTAGCTCCATCCCCAGTCCCATTGAGCCCTATGGGGGCTGAAATGGGAATGGGGAATGGTTCCCGGAATGGGGACTTACCGGGGCCTCCAAGGTCAGAATGACCCGGTAAGTCCCTATTCTGGGAACACAGGCCTGGAATGCGGTAAAGGGGTAGCCATGGCGCTAGTAGCGCCATGGCTACCGCCTACCACGTAATGAGGCCCTATTTATCCTCAGTTCATTGTTTTATTTGGGGAGATTTTACAGACAGGGCAAAGTGAAACATAAAGCTAGCTGTTTCCCCACAAGCGATAATAATGGTTATGGTTAGGATGGTCTCTCTTATAGAGACTTGTCTCTCCCACATGATGTTGTAGATTAGGTCTATGAGGCCCTTGTGGCCAATGTCCATAGTGCTCAAGGGAGAGAGCTTCACCTCCCTGCCTCCTGCTGTATTGCAGGCCCACCACGTTCATGAAACCTCTTCTTTGGTATTACTCTAGATGTGGGCTTTACAGAGTTCCATACCTTAGCACCAACCCAGTATTCAAGACTTTGAAGATTGTAAGAAGGCTTCTCCTTCACCTTTTCAACAGTGGGAGTGTGAGGTCAGCCAAAAGGTAAACCAGAGGCAGCCCTGATTCTGAGGGGGAGAACAACTGGTGGAGACACAATCCTTACCCCTTCCTCTGGTGCCAGAGTATTGCAGTACATCCATCTCTCATGCCATGCCTCAATTCCAAAGTTCTCAACAGTGTTTTCATTCATTTGCAGAGGTCGCCAAGATGGAAAGGAAAGGGGAAAAGGAACCCCAAATGAGAAGATCAACTTTTTACCAATTGTGACAGCAGTGCAGGACAGCGGGGGCAACCACACAGCAGGGTCAATGCTAAGCTGCCCAACAAGGGAGAGAGTGACCTGCCAAAGAGAGCCACGGTCCTACGCAATGTTCAGGGAAACAGAGCCCCACATACTCAGACTGACCCCCTAGATCACCAGTAGTAGGTGGAGAAGGTGAGTAGCCATAGTGGTAGGAGAGTAGTAGTAATTGTGCTGCGAGTAGTGGTAATAGTGGATGAGAGTAGTGGGAGAAGAGTAGTGGTGGTAGGAGAAGGAGTAGTAGACATGTGGGAGGAGTAGAAGTTGGGTGAGGGGAGCAGATTGGTTAGAAGAGAAATAGTAGCAGTGGAGTAGGAGTGGTAGTATTCGAGCGGGAGGAGAAGGAGTGGGGTTCATATGAAAGGGTGGAGGTAGAAGGAGGGTGGAATAAAACATCAGAGGGAGAGAAATAGGAGTGGGAGGAGTCTAGAAGGCAGAAGTAGGTACAGCAGAAAGGGAAAGGTGAGAGTGAGCGTGCATGGTTTTAGGCTGTTCCAACCTAGTAAGTGCAAGACAACATTCCTTATGTCTGTTAGAACAGTAAGCAGGATTAGTGCAAAGAAAGTTAGGAAGTCGCTGAGGGAGGTGAAACATCAAACCTTTAGGGAGACAAGGTAGAGAAGAAAGATCATAGATAGTAGGGGTTACCATCTGTAGTACTAACTCCGGGTTATGGACATCGGTGGGCCTCCCAGGAGTGAAGAGAGAGAGGAGTGCCATTTCCTAAAACCCCTTGGTCAGCCAGTGCCTCAGATCAATCAAATTGCCTGTCTTTAATCCTTGCTTCAAGAAAAGTCCCTTCTTGTTGTAACAGTTATAATTTAAAAAAACATGGACTGTCTGCAGGCTCTGTATATTTTTCTGCTATCTGTGACAGGATTCTACATGAGCCTTTAAAGGTAATATAAGGGTCTGCCAGGAGAGATGCAGGTGTATAACGTCCTACTTGCATATCATTTCTAGGTAGTTCTCCTCACCACTCTAAAGTAAGGCTAGGCTCCCTTAACCCACCTGAAACCTTTTTCCACTGTCCAGACATGCCTATGGCCTGACCTGGCCCTCTGGGGCACTCCTTCACTAGCTGCCTTTTCATTTTCTAATACTCTGCCTTGTGGATTGGTTCTTCTACAAAGTTCCAGTGTCTGTTTAATTGCCTTCTCCCTCCTTCTCCACCTTTCATCCAACAGGACAGTTTTTCCTCTGCACTATCTTTCTCTTCCTTATCTTCATCAACCTCATCACTATACTATTCTTTGCCCGGATCTTCCTAACTCCATAAAGTCTCATCCTCCTTGCACTGTGATGCTTCTATTTGAGCCTCCATGCTTTCCACGTCATCCCTTCCTTTATGTCTGTGATTAAGTCCTCATTGACGTTCACCATCCCCTCACTACCCCACCGGTGGGTACTTATGACCACCACTTCCGGGCTTCCACCTTGGGCTGTTCTCATTGCCAAAACGTCCTTGTTAACACCTTTACGATGATTTGCTTCTACCACATCCTCTCCGTGAACTTGGGCTGTTCTTCTCACCACTGCCTCATCTCTACCACATTGCACTGTTCCCCTTGCCCCACCTTGTCTCTACCACTTTGGGCTATACTCCTCAGCACCATCTTGTATCACCATATTGGGCTGTTCTCATCAACAACGCCTCTCTACCAACTAGATTCACCTGCTCTTCCAGTATCATCTGCTTACCTTCTTTCTCCTAGGCTGTTACCACCTCAGCCATGTCCTTCACTACCACCGCTTTCACCTACTGATCCCACTACTTTCTTATCTTGCCTGTTGCCACCTGTGGCCAGCCAACTCCTTCTCCAGCACTCCCAAGTCTCCAGCCTTCTCTGAACATAAGCCTGCTGCACCCACAAACCACAGTCAGCAACCGAGGCTGTTTGCATTCATAGTCTGTTCCCTCCTCCCTTGGTGTGTGCTTTTCACAAATGGTAGGCATCTGTGAGTTGTGGTTGAGGGACGGCTGGCATTATCTAGGTTCACAGACAGCAAATGAGATTGATTTGGGCTTAGCGGGTTGGATCAAGCCTGTATATTAGAATCATTCTTGTCACCATCCTTGAGAGCTTGGGCTTTCCCAGGGTGTGATTTTAATACTGGAAACAGACAGGGTAAGCACCCTACACTCATTGATACTCAAAACAGTCGGTGCTTTTGAGGAACATGTACCACTGTGTTCTCTGGAGGGAATTTTTCTGCTGAGTGACAATTCTTTGGTAATTTGCTTTTTCTTCCTAGAAAGTTCCCAGTCAGCTAGTTCTGGGATTGATGCATTATATCCTTAAGCTGGCCAATTCACTGAATGTCTCTTTTAAGAGGAGAAATACCTTCCTGGGTGTTCCAGAAAAGGTTTTAACAATGGTACTATGCAAGCTAGCTGGGTCTGGTGAAAGGAAATAATTACCTTAAAGGGGAATTCACGTTTTCCTGCACTGGACATGGATGTCTGTTTGGAAAGGGCTGCAGGCTCTCTCAAGTGCGAGAGGTGCCTTATCATGACCCTGCTGGGCCTTCCCAGAGGTTTGGGTATGTGTAGGGTTTTAGTATTAAGCTGCTCTGATTGAGTGATGTACTGAGGATGGTCCAGACTCCCAAGACTGGCCTTGGCTGAGGTGGTGTTAAGGCCATGCTAAGAGGCGGGGACCTTGAGAGAGCTGCCTGGGGATCCTCACCATTTCATTGCCAGGCCATCAGCACTGGCACAGGGTAGCAGCAGGCCCCTTGTTAAAGGGACGTTATGGTTAAGTGGCGCTACCAAAAACCTATGAAATTCAGAAAACAAACTGTGTTAAAGG
This sequence comes from Ambystoma mexicanum, assembly GCF_040938575.1. Classification (NCBI taxonomy): domain Eukaryota; kingdom Metazoa; phylum Chordata; class Amphibia; order Caudata; family Ambystomatidae; genus Ambystoma; species Ambystoma mexicanum. Next base: position 915,584,179 of record NC_090928.1, on the reverse strand, counting down.
GACGTTATGGTTCCACAGTACATTGATATATGTTCTACTTCATTGTTTCCTTGCATTTTGACTGTGCTGTCATTATTATTGCGTCTTTTGAGTGCCTCTGATTGTATTGTAAACTACTCACAATGTCCCAGTCTACAATGGCCACCATTGGCAGAGTTTATTCGGCTGTCCTTTCTTTCTAGAAGGCACCATTACCTGCTTCTCATGAGTATGACAAAAACTGTTTTCATAAAAGAGCAGTTTACAAAAATAGTTTACTTCTACGCACTGTAGACATCAAATAATGTGTGTGTCGAATTCTCACTGTTCACTCTTTGCAAATATGTACTTAGGCTGGGTTTTTTAGGAAAGCATTGACAGACCCAGGCTAATAGTTTTGGCTCTTGTGTAGGCATGGGAAAGGCATTGGCTAGGCACTGCTGTAGTGGCATTAACATGCCATTGATGGTAGCAGGTGCAAAATGGTGCAAGTACCTGGGCCTCTAATAGCAGTGCAAAAACAAAGAAGTGATGGCTGGAAGGTTTAGAATGAATCTTAACCACTGGAGTTGCTCTGGGCAATCCTCCAGACCACCGTTCTTCACCTGCCAAGCCATTACAGAAGGGGAAAGACCATATGCAAACCAGGCTTGGCCCCACCCCAAAAGGGGCAGTCCAGCCCGAACTGCTAGGCCACATCCCTTCTGCACGAGACCACAAGCATCCCCAAACATGTTTCGCCCTTGTTGGGGCTCATCAGTGAGGAGTAGCTTGGGTCTTTAGGCCCAGCAGGCACAGGACCCACGTCTGGGCATACCCGTCCCACTCGGGGTGACAAAGCAAGAACAAAAAGGTGATGGGTGAAAGGTTTAGAATGAATCTTAACCACTGGTGCCAATGGCTTGGCAGGCGAAGAACGATGGTCTGGAGGGTTGCCCCGAGCAATGCCAGTGGTTAAGATTCAGTCTAAAACTTCCAGCCATCACCTCTTTGTTTTTGCTTTGTCACCCCGAGTGGGACGGGTATGCCCAGAAGACCACTTTGAAAAAACACTGGCAGGAACCTCAAAGTGCAAAGTTTAATGGTAAGTTTAATGGTAAGGCTTGATTAAAGCGAGCTCCCATGAGGGGGTTTGTTGGGCAGGGATGGACAAGATCTGTGTGGGAATTGCCATAGGGATTAGCGTGGCCATGGGCAGTCAATGGGTGGGCAAATAATGCCATTTCTCCTTATTTGTACTCTAAGGCAATAGTTTCGGTTTAGAGGTGGTGCACGCACCACCTAACAGCTCAAACTAAAAAGAGGTGTGCGCAAGCACTACCAATCTGGACCTATTCCCAGAGAGAAGTGCTGGTGTTAGAAGAAATGTGGTTTCCCATGCAGACCATGTTTCCCTTGCAAAATTGCACATCCTCAGCTCACCGCTGTGTAAAGGGAGTGGCTGATTTTGCTCCGTAAACTATCCTTGAGCTGTGTATAATACACTGCCAGTATGTGACAAGAGAACATGGAATTGAATAGCGTCCACAGTTTTGAAATGTCCCTGTCTGAAAACAGAAGAACACGAAATAGCTGCAGTAAGATGAATTGCTTCTTCTAATTTTCTTTGAGGTGACTGCCTCTCATCAATTTCTCAAATGGACTTGAACTTTTAACAACAAAAAAACAAAATACCAATAGCATACATAATGCAGAAAACAGGAGATTTGATATTGCGATAGTAATGCTCTAACGCCTCAGCTAATAGGCATAATGGGTACATTTGGCAACATTGAACTGATGACGTTTCACATGGTGCACATTCTTGCAATGTGTGACCAGACAACAGAGCGGTACATGTATTTCTTTCATTTGTCTTCTATGTTCGTTTGCTGTGGTTTATTATTTTATTGTAATTACTGTAGGAACACAACAGTACACATCACATGTGCTACTGTACTTGTCCTAATTAGCCTTGTATTTAATTTGCTAATTGGTAGATTCCAAGTGAGTATTGAATAATTCAACCTTTACATTGGAAATGTATCAGAGGTTAACTGTAAGTGTTCTACTGAATATATGCTGCTTTAAAAAAACATTCTTTGTAGTTTCTTTGTTGTCTTCTGTTTGCACCATGACTTTAGATTGCAAAATAACACATAGGATGACCTGCTTAGTGAACAGGAAGTGTGCAGCCGGAATGTACTAATGTATAGGGGCGTTGTACAAATCACCTGCAGTTTGTGTTAAGACCCACACCGCAGACCACGGAATCACTGCCAGTATCACTGAGACATGGGGCCCGACTTACACAGCATTTTTTCAATGGGATTTTCCCATTGCCAAACGTGTTTGTAAACCAGGCCCATTGCATGCAAGAATTGTGCAAGTTGCCTTGGCAATGTAAAACCAATTTAAGGGAGTAAAGATCCCAATAGGCAAGTGCTCCATTTATGAAAGTATTAGTGATACCAATAAATCCCAGTGCTGTTCACCTTTAATCAGATTCCATTTTCTCAAATTAATAATCCAGAAAAGGGAATGAGAATAGTCTCATTGGATGCACATAGATTATCTACAATTTGATAATACAATATCTGTTACAATGCACGAGTATATGTGTGCATGTGTTAGTAGAGTGACATCCTTAAAGGGGTAGTTCACTCAAACACGTTATTGTTTAAAAAGCTGGGCCATATTCAAAAATATATATACACAATATTTTTAAAGAAAGTTCCTATGTAACATTTCAAGGAAATGAGGCTCAAATTCAGACAATTTAAGCACTAGGAGGCATCCATTTTGGGAAATGAATGAGCCTCCAGTGTCTATGTTAACCTCTGCTCCTGTGGCAACAATAAAGCAAAGCCCCCTTACTGGGAGCTTTTTCATATTACAGTCGGAGAGCAGAAAATGCTGTCAGCCCCTGCCCTGTGCTCCAGGTGAGTGCTTTATTGTTCTTCTGCCCGCTTTCCCGGGCTCCCCCGCCCAGGGCAGCCTAGGAGACTTAAAACAAAAGTCCTGGCAAGCATAATAACCTCGCCGCACACCGTGATCAGCGTTGCAGTGAGGTATTTATAATTGCTATGCCTTTCGTTTTGAGTCTCCGGGCTCCCCCGGGCTGGGGGAGTCCAGAAGACTCAAAGCAAGTACCGGCAATTATAAATACAATGTTGTATTCATAATTGCAACGCCTTTCGTTTGGAGTCTACCGGGTTCCCCTGGTGAACATGCTTCCCTGGGCTTGGGAGCACAGACAACGTAAAATTAAAGTCAAGGCAATTACTGTGACAGCCTCCTCTCTTCATGTTAAGCTCTGTTCTCTGGCAGCAGTAAGCAAAAGCTCCCAGCAGGGGGCTTTTGCCTGCTTTTCTTGATTAGTGCCGCAGGAGCAGAGCTTAACATGAACAGAGGAGTCTGCTTCTTTTCACAAAATTGATGCGCCCATTTAAAAAATGTGAGCCTCATTTCCCCATAATTTTACATAGGAACTTTCTTTTCATATATTTTTGATTATGGCCCATCTTTTTAAACAATCATATTTTTGAGTTAACTATCCCTTCAAGTTACAAAATCGAAACTAACAAAATAATGTATGCTTTGATATGCACTTTGGTTGTGGGCCTACACGCTTAAGGCAGCAGCTCTTATCTTTAATAACCAAGTCATTACTTCATAGCACTAGGCACAGGCGCCTTTGCATCTGACAACCACACACAAATATTGCTATATGTAAAACCACTTACCTCTTCACCCTCCTCAATGTGATAATCAGACCGCTCGTTTGGCCCACCAACAAACATGACTTTCAGCTGCTTTGAGTGCCTATAAATGAGAGCAGAGGATCCTGGAATTAACAAAAAAATGCTTTTCAAGGTTTTTAGTATTCGCAGCCTGCTATGCACTTGTATTATCTATAGTGCACACACAGTACTCCTAGAAAACCAATCACATGAGATGAAATGTTAAACTATGTCGGATTATAGGATGCTGCCAAGATAGTAACTTCATTATCTAAACTCAGGACATAATTCCCACAGAGTGGCTTATTCACAGTACTAAATATGCTTTACATGAAAACGTTTCTTTAGGAAAAAGCTCAACATTTTAAGCTGAAAAAAGAGGAACTGTGAGTGACGATCGGGTAAGATTCTGGACATTTGCATTCTGCTTTTTTTACAGTGTTTTTTTATTTACATTTATAAGGCACTTAATACCAGCAAGTGGTTTCTAAGCGAAGAAGCGGTATTCAAACCTGTGTTGCGCCATATTGCCCCTGAGCTATCCTTCCACCCCTGGAATTTTCGATGACCCTTCTGTAATAATGAATGCATGGCAGATGTATTTGTGTGTGCACATTCCCTATCAAGCAGTCACACATCTGCATGAGGCGGTGGCCCATGCTAATCAGGCTTTGTATTATCAAGGCATAGGCATGGGTAATCAGGCTTTGACTCTCTGTGCTGCCCAAGAGGTGGTGAACATGCACTGCACACCTCTAAATTGTTGATGTTGAAAGGAGGGTAAGTAAGCAGTGCATCCAATTGGGCACCTCAACTGTGAAGCTGTATTTACAGGCTGCACCCCCTTCCCCACATTGGGAAGGAGAGGGGTGCCCTGACCCCTTTTTTGCATGTGCACTCTGCTTTGACCCATGCTAAGGCTCACAGACTGGATGAGCATCACTGACATCCGTAGAGATTGCAAAAGATGCTTGGCAGTATCAAGAACCTGTGCGCTGTTCTAGACACGTCAGGTGCACTCAGAAGGCCACATTCTGAAAACCTTTTACCACATTGGGCATTTGAGTACATAAGGGGGTATTTCTGGGTATTTTAAAGTGCATCTCAAATTCATAAATGGGAATCGCTTAAAAATGCCCAGAAACGGTGAAGGGGAGGCATAAATCATGACAGCGTCATATCTGTCAGGATTTTCTGTGAAGTGTGACAGCCAAGTATGCTGTAGCACCTTGAAATGTCTCTTGTGCTAGATGGAATTACCAATAAAGATCTCAGACCAAATAACCGGTCAGACTCAGAAAATATGGCAAAATACTACTTTATTCTCAATACAATAAAGCAGGCCGAATTGATGAACAAAGGACTGATGCTCGCATGCTCACACGTAAACTTGATTGCACAGAGGTTACATTCCCCAATGTGTATCATCTATGACATCATCCTTCATGGCAAACTGGAAAACCTATTGAAGGGAAGAGTTGGTTAAGGGAACATAAGTACTTATAGCATACATAGGGGTTACTACTTCATTAGCTGTAGTTGTAACCCTACAGTCCCCTTCCTGCACTTATTAGACACCTGTTTTCTGCACTTCTAAACCTCTCACTTGCCACCTGTTGGCTGCACTACTTGTGTGTTGATTCCTTGTCCTGCACTTGTCCATACTCCCAACCACATTCGCTGACACTTCTCTCTGCCCCTCTCCCATGCACTTGCGCAATCTAAATGTCACTAGGCCTAGTAAGATTGTTGTTTTTTGTCCTCCCTCTCATCCCCCTTGCTTGCCTCGTCGCACCTTGAAACACTTGTGCATAGGTGTGTTATGAATGCCATATCATATAATATCAGGCATCATTCTGAAAATCCGTTGCAATACTTTGCAGTAATGTTTGTAGGTGGCCCAAACCAGCGGTCTGATTTTCAGATTGGGGAGGGTGAAGAGGTAAGAGGTTTGACATTTCTATTGCGCTGCTTGCATGCCATGCCTCCTTGAGACTGGCAGCGATCCCGTGGTCTGTGTTGTGGGTCTTAAACCCAACATTTGGGGCCACATTGCCATTGCCAGAGAATGTATGTGGGGGCCTTGACGTGTTCCAGAATGTTGGCCACGGGCACCTGCTCTAGGTCCCCCCACCCCTGGGAATCTCCACATGACCCATCCCTTGACAAAAGATGCCGATGGGCTTTGGTGTAATATATAAACAAACAAACAAACAAACAAATAAATAAATAAATACATAAATAAATTAAGAAGATGGGGAGAGGACAAAGATGACCAGGAGGATGAGGAAGTGTCAGCTCTCCATTCTTCCCTTAAGGTCTCTATGATTAGCGCTTTCTCTTTGCAGGAATACATATGCTTCTTCCTAGTGACAGAGACATGAGAAGAGCCGGATGAGGAGGAAGGGGAAGAGTAGTAGCACACACCCTCCGAATCCATAGCCATACATGGCAATCAGGAAAGAAAGCTTACCAGGAACAGGTTCCCTGCGGCACCCCCCTGGGAACTCCATGCTGCCACGACCAGGTTGGTCAGATAATCCTGCAGTAATGGTGATGCTCCTCCTATACCCAGGCCCGCCACCGAGATGCAAGGAACATCGTCCTTGAATAACCGCCATAAAGGGCCTGCCTATTTACCAGGTGGTGGTCCATTGTCCAAGCCCGGCCGGCACAGAAGAAAATGCTTCCATTGACGAGAAATCGAAAGTGGTGAGTTGGGCAAGCCCAAGAAGCTTCCTCCTAGGGTACCAGCCATTGTGTATCGTCTGGGCTGGAGGGGTAAAAGGAATTACTTTTTGGGGTGAAAAGGGTTTGCGGGGCGCCGTCACACTCCATCAGTTAGGACTGGGACGAAGAAGAGAGGACGTGGTGTAATGTAAGAATGCTCGCTCGCATAGGAGCTGGTGCTTCCTTCATCCGTGTGATCAGCTTACAACAGAGGCGTTGCTAGGGGGGGCTAGGGGGCTATAGCCCCTGGTCTTTTGGTTCTAGCCCCGGATAGAATCTCAGGAGCTACAACCAAAAGGCTAGCTAGCCCCCAGTCTCGACAGTTCCGACATAAGCGTAGTCCCGGGTCTTTTCCAGACCTACCAACTCCCCTGGCTTACAATGATTCCTTACATGATTTCATGACGATCATAGACGCTCTTAGCATTTTATATAGTTCTGCAACTGGCGCACGCGCTGGAAAGAGCGCGCATTTCATACAGTCTTACAGCCTAGTTTAAAGTGTTTCAGAGACTCCAGCTTTTCACCACAGAATAGGCACATCTCTGTCTCTTTCCTTTACTGATCTGATCAAATCCAAATAGCATAAACTTCCTGCGTCCTCCCTTTTCAAATGTATTGCACTACTTAGAGGAGTTGTATTGGCCCATTCGGCCTATTTATAGAGCACAGACTGCTGATTGCCGCCGCAAAAGGGTAGAGTCAAACCAAACGCTATGTGCATAGTACACTAATCCGCCTGTTCATTCCTCATATCTACTGTCTACTGTAGATTTACAACACATTGCATTTTTGACACAATGCTGCCATCGGGTGGCTTCTATGGGGAACGCAGTAATTTACAAGTTATGTAGTAGATGAATAACGCCTGAAAATGTTTTCTTTTGAAGAAAGACTTAGGAGTTGTTTTTTTATGTTATGCTGCTTGTTTATAGATTCGTTCTGGTCCTTTAAGCTACTAAGCAATGGACGAATAGGAAATGGCAAAGAAGATCTAAACAATGGCAAAGTCAATAGCTTTAACTCATATTAAGGCGTGACTATCAGGTCTGTAGGTGTTCACAAAGAACTCCAGCTACTGCCATTGTATGCCTAGGACGTACCATCATTTGGCAGGTAGTTACATAACGTGCCCTCATATGTCAGGTATAGCTACATGTATTCACACCATTTTCCACCATTTCAAGGTCTTGCTCAAAGTTTTGACCACAAGATGTGGAAGGGGACCCCTCACAGCGCCCCAATAACTCTCTGCACCCCCACCCCACGAATATTGCCTGGAACCAACACGTCATCTACATTGTGATGGTAAAATTCGAGAAAGAAAATGTGCATAATAAATTCAAGTATTTTTTGTGCAAGCAATAGCACTAATACCGTATGGAGACTGAGTAATCCCCAGCGACAAAAGCCCTCATGCCCTTTCACCAAGCACATGTAAATGAGGGTAGATCATTCAATGTGCATGCCCACTAGGCTTCCAGGCACTAGAAACAGAGATACTATCATGTGATTGGAGCGCAATGAAAGGGCTGACATTTCAAAGGGCTAACATATTTGCAACAAAAAAGACGCATGGAGAATTGTCAGGATTGGAAATAACAAATGGTTACATAAAACAGTAGACAAGGTCATCTCAAAATGAATGTAAAAAACGTTCAATAAATTAAAAAAAATCGAATGCACATTGACATATATTTGTTTGAATGCATGTACAAATATGCTTAGCGTGCTTTATGGGGATGTTTCAATATAAAACTACTACGCTCAAGATATGCCATTCCTGAAAATAGAAGACAATTAAATAACTACTGTAGAGGTTCCTATAGCTGTCTGCACTTTATATGAGAAATCATATGGACTGTCATTTTTAGGCAGTGAATGCATGCATCATTATCTGTGCTTTAGGCCAGTTTTCCACACATAATGATGGAGTTGGCACAATCTGTACTGCTCTATGTTTAAGACACACCGGGTAGATGAAAAGGTAAGCTATCTGTCTTTAATTTTGCATTTGAATGTAGGCTTCAATGTGCTGTACTATCTGCCTCGGTTTCACAAAATGGCTGAGACTGCACTTTAATTGATTTGTAACTGAAGATATTATTCATGATCAACCAGGCATGTTGTCAACGGCTCATGAGAATTTTGGCATGGGGCTAGGATATGGTCCTTCCATGTGATCATTAGGCCACTGTTTGTAACCTCTATGGTTCTTTAGTAAAGTCCCTTTTACTTGACATTATGGCTTTGACCCCCTAGTCAGCGTGCAGAAAGGGCTGGTAGCGGCCCGCCAGCCCAAGCCTTAGTAGAAGCAAGGGCCTCTCTGAGAGCTTGGGGCAGTTAATGGTCATGTCCACCCACCGACGCAGGGCTGAAAGCCATTCTCACCCCTGGGTTTAAACAGGGTGTAATGGTTATTTTTTTTGCTCTTGAGATTGTCTATGCTTATTGTATGATGTCAATCTCCTGAGAAAATGTATAAAAAAGATGGGTGTCACCATAGGGAAAAGGGACTAAGTCTCTTTTCCATTTCTATGGCAGCAGCCGGGATTGGAAGGAGCACTGGGACCAGAGCACAAAGCTCAGGTATGGCAAGTAAATGGGGAAGGAGGTGGTGGAGAAGGGGTATGGTTTGTTTCGGAGGGTTAGGAGGCAACAGGGAGAGGCTCCTTGTTGCTTTCCCACGATAAAAAAATAGAAATATGGAACCACCCGGGAAAGGGCCTGGGTGGCTAGAAACAGCGGGTGGAGACTGTGTGCCTCATCATGAGTTGAGCAGTAGCCCCTTAAATCCTCAGGACGAGTTGGCGCAAATACCGTCGGACCTAAAATGTATCAGCTCTATTACAGCTAGTGATAATATCGCCGACAACACATAGCGCAATTACAGCTGTATCACAAGTGTATGCACAGCAGTATCAGCACCAAACAACTGCGCTAAAACAGCTGACAATTACCCCCAGGCTCCAGCTGGAGGTAAATGAACCCAGATACCAGGAAACAAGCCACAGGTGAACGCTATGCACAACAGAAGGCTATATAAGACCCACCCAGGCCCCACACACTTTTTACACACCATGTTGCCATTATTTGCTGCAAACTGGGACAGGCAGCTGCTCATGCTGTGCCTGGACCTTAAGATGCAGGACAACCAGGCATGGGAGTACAGGGTGGGGGGGTGAGGAGGAGGTGGAGGAGGTGAGCAGCCCTAGCAAGGTGAGCACCCATCCCCAGAGTCAGGCCGAAGCTTGGGCCCGCAGCGACACCCAGTCAGTAACTGAGTACTGCATGGACAGGGAGACCATCAATGAGCTGCTGGCCACAATACATGAAGACATTGGGAGCAGGATTAACATACAGACGCCCCCCCACTGGTGCAGCTGATGGCAGTCCTGTAGTGCCTGGAGAATTGCACATTCCAGCACTACGTGGCCATGATGCATGGCATGGCACTGTTAACATTCAGCGCAGTCCAAGGCCAGGTGATGGATGCCTTCCTGCGCCATGTCAACCAACACATCGCACTGCCCACCACCCAGGCCCAGGTCAATGACGTGAAGGCACACTTTTATGCCATGGCACAACAGCCCAATGTGATAGCACCCATGTTGGGTGGGTGCCACCCCTGGCCCATGAGGTTGTATATAGGAACTGGAAGCACTGCCACTCCCTGAACGTGCAGGTGACCTGTGGCCCTGACCTCATCATAAGCCACTGCTGTGCCCACTACCCTGGATCCAACCACAACTCCATGGTCCTACGCAACAGCACACTGCCGGGATACATGGAGAGGGACAGAGGACTACGGACCTGGATAGTGGGTGAGTACAAACCTTTCCACATATGCCCATTCAAGCACATGACAAAAAGGGGCGGACAGCCATAGGAAACATTGCATGTCAAGAGGAGGCACTGGCAGCACCCCTGCAGCAGCTGCACCATCGATGGGGGGCATCCAAGGGCGCATGCACATGTCTGACACACCTGGAAAAACACATTGTGATGGACACACACCGCTGCCATCACAATGACACATCAGACTGCATGAACCACAATGCATCTTGAATGTGGCACAGCGCAGATCCACATAGCTGCACACAACAGCATGTCCATCCATGCCACAGCTGTCTGCCCATGTGCAGTCAACCGGAACATGCCAGAGAACACCTACCACAGTGACACAGCATGCATGTACAGGACAATGAATGCATGGCATAATATACAAAGGATGCACACCCATGAAACATACACATTGCATGGGCGGGATGCTCACAAGAATGCTCACGTCAAACAATGGCCAGATATATTGATACTGCAGACCCATGCATCAGAAAAATGACTGATGTCTTTATTCCACCCGATGCAGATAACTCTGTATATCCACAGCTGGCGTGGCTAATGACCCCTGTAAGTGACCCACGTACACCACTTGAGACAGCCTACAACCATGCCCACAGCCAGACCCGCGTATGCATAGAGCACACTTTGGACTCCTGGGTGCACGATTCCGGTGCCTGAGGAGGAATGTGCCCCTACCCACCAATGCTGACAGGCCACACCCAGAGGCATGAAGAGAGGCAAGGGAGATTGGCCTGACAGGCACTAATACACAATTACTTCTAGTATGGTGACCTGACCCAGTACACAGCGAGCACAGTGCGAAAAAAGAGCACAAGAACACAATCATGAATGTCCGTGCATGTTATTTGTTCAACAAATTTTATGTAATTGATTTTAACCAACAATCCCCCACCCCCCACCAACCACCAACACCCCAACACACAATGTCCCCTGCCCGCACCCACCACCAACACCCCAGCACACGATCACCCACCACCAACACCCCAGCAGGCAATACCCTTCCCCCCACCCACTGTGTCCATTATATGGCCACTCAGCTGTTAGCTTTGGAGGGCATTGCTCTCCCTCATCTGCTCAGCTACGGCAGAGACCCCCTCGCACATCTCATGCACCGTCTGCCCAAACCCTGTCAGTGACGCTGTGCAGGCATCCACAACTCTCCTGGTCCACGCATTGTTGTGGGCCATCCTCCTTGCGGTCGCTTGGATGGCGTCACTAATAGCCTGCATGTGTTGGCTGTGTGCAGTGGCAATGTTCTATTTTATTTCTAGGTGATTGTGCGATATTTATTCACCCACTACACTTAAAAACATGCTGAAAAAACGGTCACGCCTGAAGTCACTGCAGTCTTCATGACAGATGTTTGAAGTCACAAATTAAATAATCATGCTAGGAAAATATCCTATCAGAGCAAAGAACATATTGTGTGCCATCCAAAATTACAAATGGCAAGGTGAATTATGGATTGAGGGAATGGGAGATATAGAATGGGGAGAGGAAATGCAATGGCATTTTCTTTTGTGCATTGTTGATGTGAATTACAGTAATACTGTCTTTTGGGTATGTCTAGGTCTGTCACCTATGCCCTATGACTGGAACAAGAAACTGGTGATGCTCCATCGAGTTTCAGTGTTTCGCGGGGTCCCTCCCCACCGCTGCCTTGACCATTGGCTGTCTGGGAGCTTGTTGGAAGCCACTCCCATCTGTCTGATGTCTCTGCCCAGGGTTGGGGAACTCCTTTGGGGGTCTGTTTGGCCCATGACCGTGTGTTCCTTGGTGGCTTCTGTCATGCCGTGGCCGTGCCATGCCTCAGTCATTTAGTGGCTGGCTGTTTGCGGCTCCCCTGTCCCCTATCCTTTGATGGCATCAACAATCACCACAGACAGAAGCAGCCGCCTTTTTCATCTGTTGTGCTGTGGACACTCTGGCCCCAGGTCAGGATTGCATTCCCCGGGGTTTCCGGCCCTGGGGATCCTCCATTGCATTGTGGCACCATTTGTGCATGCTGTATGTAGGATTGTCTGCGGGTCGTGAGGAGGAGTGTAGGCGTTTGATTCTATTGTGACTTTGCCTCTCATCCATGTTTTGGGGGTGTGACTGGCCTTACATGCAGGCACGCTGGACATTCATCACTCTGTTTTCCGGGTCATCATTGCACTTTCTATATGACTGTTTTTCTCTGTTCATACTCGCTCTTTTCGGTTTTCTGTTCATTTTACCACCATTTCTTCTTTTTTGTACCAATTCAGTAATTGACTGTAAAGCGGTGAAAGCGGTCTAGTAGTAACATAAACAAACAAACATAAACCACTAACTCAAGAAAGGCGAGGACTTTACAGACATGCTGTTCACCAATAAAACATCCAACGAGCGCGAACGTTTCACCAGAACAGTGTTTCAGAAGAGAGGACACTGGTTTACCAAACAGCAACTGCAACCCCAATGCAAGTATCTCCAAGGAAAGCACAGCACGCCTTAACTATCTTGGAAGGAGTAATGGATGCAGACTCCTTTAAGTAGAACATTGTTCCTGGGGCAGTGATGCCACATGTGAACATTCTGGAGAAGTATGAACAATTAACCCATTCATCAGTTGAATCTTTCCGGGACAGATAGTGCACCTGTTAGGTCGGAACTCGGCCAGAGTCCTCTACTCTGGCCTGTCTGATCGGAAGGATTTGTGCACAGCTTCAGGGTTATATCAATCATAGTAATTCAATCAAAAACAGGTCTGAGCTGTTTAATGGGGTGTAATTGTTTGGGCATAGGTACTTTATAAAGGTATTTTCTGCAGAACAATTGCCTATGAAAAAACCTGCCGCGGTCCTTGAACAGAATGAACATTTGAGCCTGGACCCCCATGACCTCGCAAGCGTACAAGTACACCCATTTTTAGGACCGTCATGACACATTTACTCTACTGTACCTTTCTGCCTCTCTGCCTTTGACAAGCACGGGAAAATTAATGTACACAAACTGCAAACATGATCAAACAATCAAAAGGGCGAGATGTTAGATGAGATAAAGAAGTTTGGGCATGGGTACTTTATAAAGATATTTGTTGCAAGACGTGCCCATGATGAAAACCTCCTTTGATCTTTCAAAAGAATGGGTATGTAACGAGCATTTGGGCCTGTACCCTCATGACCTCTCTACTTTACAAGTACGTAATTTTCTAACACCCTTTTGACTTCCTTACTGTACTGTACCTTCCCAAGGGTGGGAAAACGAATTTTGGTTTAGTGACGCTGGATCGTGCCTGAGACTATCAGTGCAGGTGGAACAGGGTTGGCTCAGGCGGGGGTGGGATGGCTCAAACCCCCACTCCCACACTAGCTGGCAATTGCTCCTTGGACCACAGCTGCAAAATGTTAAAAATAATTGAAAAGGCAACATTTTTCAGAAACTACAAGACTGGCATTTTAGTGCAGCCAGTCTAGCCATGTATTTCTGTGGCATGGCATTTCTGCCTGGGCATCTTTGGTAAAGTAAGCATGATAAGTGTTATTACGTTGCTAGGCTGCAATGTTGGCACTTTGGTCTAGCTATTACTTACTGGTGCATGGAATTATTATATGGCAGTTATGATAATATAAGCATGATAAGTGTTATTATCCACCCACACTGGCATTTGGTGCAGCCAGTTGTTAGGCAGAATCCTGTGCAGTTCCCTTGGGGAACACTGCAAAAAGATTAAAACCACATGAGTAAGCAGTAAACCCAATTGATAGCACTCTCGCCACCCAGATTTACCTGGTAGCTGTGGCTGAGCAGTCACACTTCTCTCAAGAAGAGTAAGGCAGTATATAGAGTATACACAATTGGGCCAAAAACACAGTGGAACAAGCAAACACTGACCAGAGCTTTGTATCAAAAGTATATCATTATTTATTTAACACACACTTTAGAAAACACACTAGCACTATAAGTCAAAGCAAGTTCAAAACACAATCAGAAAAGTATTTACACCTCCCCTAGCAATTACTAGACAAGTCTAAGTTAAAACACCACTGTTTGTCAAAACAGGGGTGAGCGCGTAACTTAGATGGCACTCCAATAATTAGGTAAAAGAGAGAGAAAAAGGCAGAGCATAAAATAAAACAGTTCCCAACACTTTTCTAAGTCCAAAGCAAGTCAGTGAAGGCAGTATACACTGTAGAGCCAAAGTTCATAGGCCAGGCCCACTTTATATGGAGCAAAGCGGAATGTGCCCAGGATCACACGATTTGAAATGCACTAAAAGTCTTTGCAGAATGTTCAAAAGAGGTGGGGATGATTCAAAAAGTTAATGTTAGAAGGTGTGGGGCCAACCCAGTTGGAAAGCAAAGGATTTAAGGGTCACCTTTAGCAATCCGAAGAAAGGGAGGCCAGGTGGAACACAGTATCTTAAAGAGAGAAGAAGCTCCAGTGGCGGCAGTTGTTCCTGGCAGTGGATGCAAGTCATGGTTCCGACCAGGGGAAGAGAAGATCTCACCGAGGATGAAACTTGTAGTCGTTGCACTGCCCAGGAAAGAGACAAGCCGGAGGGTTCGTCGGTAAAAGGTGCATTCCTTTTATTCGCGGTCAAAGTGGTGAAGCTTGGCTATCCGGTTGCTGGGGTGCTTGGCACAGGCGAGTCGACCAACAGACGTCTTTGGAAGGCGAAAAGGGCAAACTGGTTGATCCCACCAGCTCAGAGGGAGAAGACTCTTCCAGCAGAAGATCTCCTCTTGTCGTCGAGAAAGTGTTAGGTCGTTGCAGCAGGGCTCCACTGGTGGTGTCATCGTTGCAGATGGCTCAGCTTCTTCCCTCTTCGGATTCTTAGGTCCTGTGGCGACTTCTGAAGTTCCAACCCCAAAGGCCCTGCTTTTATGCAGAAAAACCCCCATTCAATAGCCTTGCTGTCACTCAAACATGCTAAGTGGTGAGCCGGGTGGCTCACCACTGGGACAATCAGAACAGAGTGCGACTTGGGTTGCTAAGGCAACGCAGTCCAGTGTGCCTATTCCCCTCCCCACACATCCTGTGGAACCCAGACAGAGTGGCACCATTTGGAGGGCTTCTGTGGAGAAGCCCGCCAAAAAATTGAACAAAGGACTCGACCTTGGTTAGAGTTACAGAGATGGACACGAACGCAATTTTAGAAAAGAGTTCTGGCAAAAAGACCCAACCGTTGATTTAATATTAAATAAATAAACCGGCGGTATCTTTAACATTGCACCAAAAAGTGGTGCATTTAAAATCAATGGGAAAATCCCATAGGAAATATTCCGGTGGAATATTTTGCGTGGTAACCACTGCCACAGCCAGAAACTCGGCAAGGGGGGACTGGACAGTGCCCCCTTGAAAACAGACCCAGGGGCAATCGAATTAACCCCATCCAGTACTTCCACAATATGATGGTTTCTACTGGTTCTGTTAATAATTTAGGACTAGTAAAGTCAATGGTGACTTTACATGCCCTGGGAGACAGTAGTCAGTCCCAGGATATGGAGTCTATGTTTGGGGGTCACTATGACACCCCTGTGTTACTGCACTGAGGGTGCTGTGTAACACATACACAAAAAATAGATGATACCCTATGGAGTAAAATACCCCATAGCCCATAAGCACACAAAAAGTCCAAGACATACCTCAAATCATGCCTAAGAGTGGGAGGAAAAGGGTCTCACTCTTAGCAGGAGAAGAAAACAAACCCCCAAAAATCCAGCAAAGCTGCTGGGAGACTCACTAGGTTTGGGAAATTAGCCTTATAAGAGAATTCTCCCTAACACCAGTTTAACTATTTCTTACTGTGGCATGGTACTTTTCTCCCGGAATCAAGGGTGAAGCAAATGCAATATGAATTGTTATGTGTCTAGACTGGACTCAATAGTGCAGCCAGTTTGAACATGTTTCTTATTGTAACATGACATTTTTAATGTCAAAGTCAGCAGGAGTATTTCCTAATGTGGGGATGCTGCCATATAATTGCAGATTCAGCGTGGATATGCTTTCTGTGCTATGATCACTGACATTATGCGCAAAGCAAATATGAGTATGCTTTTATATGGGAATACTGGCATATCTTTGTGCAGCCATCATGGACATGTATGGGCACATCTAGTGTGAACATTCTTTAATACTGGGACATAGCTTGGTCAAAGACATTAAAAAATGTTGACAACTGCTCCTGTGCATTGTTGGTGTATTGCATCTATTGGAGTTTTGAATTGGAATGACCCTACACAACCAATTGCAAACTGTCTGGCTTTTCAAACATTTTTCTTACATAAGGTTTGCTGCATAATGCACCATTTAAACCCAATATTAAAAAACAAATTCTCGGGGCGAATCTCCCCAAACTCTGATTGGTGAGTTCGGGCTCCCTCACTATGTTTGATCACTCTGGCCTATTTGTGGGAAATATTTACACCCCTCCAATTCAAAGAAATCACCAGCTGCCTCTGGTTGTGGCATTAGCTTCATTAATGTGTTTTATAGTGACCATTACTGGCATAGATATATTGTTTTATCTATGCCAGCAATGGTCACTTTAAAACATGTGCATTATGTGTTTTTAGCCTTTATGCATGTGATATAAAGTGACATTTACTGACACACATTAGAGCCCCTCTCTATGCCTTTAAATCAAATGCACGAAATGCTTCAGCCTTCATGCATGGCATTTAAAGTGAACATTACTGGGCTAGGTATCTTTTTTCCATCTATGCCAGTAATGGTGACTTTAAATCACATGCATGAAGATGCTGCCACAACCTGTCTAAACCTGTAATTGTCTGTTTAAATCATATACACAAAGGACTTCATGCATGTGATTTAAAGTGACTATTACTGGAATCATTTGTAGCTGCAGCCTCACGAACATTATAGTGCCCCTATGCAGTGTATGTTGGTGTGTGGCATTTCATGGATATGTTCATGTGATCCAACTGTAAATCATAGGGCTTGCTACCTCTTGTTTTTTGATGTAAAAAACATTATTTCAGCACACTATTGTAAAAATGTGTCACCACTTAATCATTCGGTGTTCCATTACTGCACTTGGTGACAAACAATAATATGAGGAAATAGTTAGGCCCCTCCACTCAAAATATTCACCAGGCATATGCATCATGAAATGCACTGGAAATGTGTGTTGCTTGAATAGAGAAACACTTATAAATTGTATGACTTATCATCCCATTTTCTTAAAAATTGTTCTGCAAAATGCATAATTTCAGCACATTATTCTTTCAGCACATTATATAGACTTCTCGAGGGAAGCCTGCCCCTTAATTATTAAGGAATCCCTCGATAACGCTTGGTGGCTTACACTAATTTGACGAACATTATTTGGCCCTTCACTGATAACATTCACTATCCAGGTGACGCCTCACCCATGAATCATTGAGAATCTTGGTGCCCCTTCGGGAGCAAGAAAGTGTTTTATTGGATCTGATACTGAATATGGAATATGAGAAGAGGAACTCTCCTCTTCTTCTAAATTTGAAACTCTGGCTCCAGGAAACTAGAGCTTAAATTACTGCCTTTCACAATTGAAACAATATGTGCAATTTCATCACTGTGCATTGTTTTCCTCGTAGGAGAGGTCTCACTTATATGGGTTTTAATTATAATGCAACTCCATAAATAAAAATTCACCATTTAAATAATGTGTTATGGTGGGAAAGTCCTGTGCCGAGGGAGGATCTCATGCTGTAGGGGAGTGGGCAGACAGGGTGCCAGGTATGGCTTGTATGGTTGTGCAAAGGGGAGGAAGGATGCCATGTATGAGTATGTTGCTGTGTCAGCACATATTTGACTGTAAGATTGAAGCCAGACTCTATGGCTCTAACGGGAAATTCTCTAGACCCCCCCCCCCTCTTTACATTGATCTAAAATTAATGACGAGATGGGATGGGAGATTTGGCCTGCAGTCAAATTACAACCTGAACAGAGGGGACTCTGGACTCAAATCCCAACTTTCCAATTTCAACAAATTATATTATCCTGTGTTTCCAAATAATGTTTCTATGTTTGCCATGTGAGAAATGTCCCTTAGGGCCTGGGTCTCTATCAAAAAACAAACATAACTGAAAGATATGTTGCATTTAAGGAAAGTAATGCCACTAATGATTATTAGATATACTTGAGAATGGGGGTCATTACGACCCAGGCGGTAAGTACGCCAACTTTACCAACATGGTGTAATCATGGTGGATGGCGTAAACTATGTTTATACCATGGTGGATGGCGGATTTACCGGCCCATTCCAAGGTGAGTGGGGCGGTAAATCCCCATTTCCCATTTTACCCTTCCCCATTCCCATTTTTGCCCCATAGGGCATAATGGGAGTGGGGAAGGCGCTAATTACGCCACCGTAAATTACGGTGGCGTAATTAGCACCAAGGCGGTTTAGCGCCATGGATTTTAACGGCTGCTAAAAGTAGCCGTTAAAATCGGAAACAGGCGTTAAGGGTTAACGACGGCGTTAACCCTTAACGCCTGAGTTGTAATGAGGCCCAATGTGTAGGTGAGGGGAGTTGTTGTTGAAATTATTCTGGAAGTTGGACCCACTAAATTATGGGCTTGCGCAATGCATCATCGGCTACAAAATTGTACTTGCCCGAGGCCAAGCTGCCCTTGCCCCCCCCCAGGACAAGTCTGTCCCCCAATAGTTTCCTTTGTGCAGCAATACTGCCCCTCTTAGGCACAGAGGTGCAGTGGAGCCCTCCTCCCCTTTTCTTTTAACGTGTGTGCCTTTTGCACATCAGCGCCAATTCACAGAGACACTAGTGGCAATGGTACCCATTTGTTACATTTGTAGATGCCTTCCTATGTACCTTATAACTATTTTACTGGCACTGTCACCTTTTGTCAATTATGGTGTTCAAGATGCATAACCTTGTTGTTTACGCCCTTTCTTGTCTCATTGGCTTTGTTAGCCATCTTACTCCCAGTCAGGGTTAAGAAATGTCCCCGTTTGAGTGTGCTCTTTTGTGTGCTCTGCCAGAGTCTGGTAAGAGCCTTTGGGCATCATTACGAGTACAGCGGTGCAGGAGAAAAAGGCAGTAATGGTCCATCACCACTGTATTACCACTGCATTCCCACACCACTATGCTACAACGTAGGTGGTGAGGCAGAGGGAAAACCTCCAGCAAAATACTTGAGGTAATTGCACTGCCTTGCAGCCAAAAATGGCAAAATCTGCGGTAATTCTGCCAAAATCCCCATGGAGTCCATAAAATGGCACTTCACCATATCACCGCTTGTAATGCAGTGATAAATCAGCCGGACCAAGTGGTGGTAATGGTAACCGAATTTGGCGGTTGTTCAACGGATTGACCACTGATCTACCGCCAAACTCATAATGAGGCATTTTTTTGTGCTTGTGAACTGAATTGGAAGAGGTAGGGGATGTCAGACACCCCAATATACACCTAAATCAGAGTGATATAAAAAATGAAACTGAGCTGGTTAACGAGGAGTGAATAGCCACGCACTTTGAATGTTGTAGGTAGTCTGATACATGGCCTGGGGCCTGGCACAGCCCATATTTCTGTGTATAGGGAACTGTCTGGGCCATTTCTTCAGTAGAATCTGAAACATGAGAGGCCACAGAGGGACGCAAGAAGCTGCTGCTGCAACAACCATTGCCAAAGCAAACTCCTATAAGCTAAAGTTCTGTCCTCTTTTAAACATGGAGGGTCTTCCAAGGTGTCTTCCACAGTTGAACTGGTAAGCACAACCAGCTCTAAGTTTTTAAACTTTGTTGACCGTCCTCCTGAAGCTCATGGAAACTGCGGGCCTGCAATTGGTCTGTATCTTCCTTTAATGTGGACTCCGCTTTGCCTCAACATCATGCGGCCTCCAGTGCTGTGCAACTTGCTGCTCAAGTTCATAAAGAAACTCTTCATAGGTCTGCTGCGACTGCTCTCCACCTGGTAGTGGAGTATTTTGGAGCTGAAGCCCTGTGACCCCACTTGCTGTTGCCTGAAGACCCTTGCTTGGTCACCAAGAATGCTTCTCCTGCCATCATTGTCTTTTCTCATAATGATTGCTGATGCAGAAAGCTTGAATTCCAGATCCAGGTGGTATTCAGAACCATGAGATTGAGAACGGCAAACAGAACTGAAGACTTGCTGGGCCTACTTGCCAAACAAACGCCTCCCAGCACCACAATCAATGTTGAGAGCAGTCATCCTCAACACCTTAGGCTTAGCATGACTCATTAATCTTCATGGTCAGGGTTTTAGGGGCATGACTGCATATCTTTTGTATTGCTCCCACTCTGCCCAATTGTAACCAATATGGTGTATAATTCTCCTCTGCAGCCAAATTTGCCTTATTGTTGTCGGTGGAAAATGACTAGAGGAATCTCGTCTGGGTCCCCTAACCTCAGGGGATTTATGGCTTCTCTCTTCCTTCAAGGAAAACATATAACAAACATCTTACAAATTAGTAACCGTCCTGGGGGATGGTGGGTGTGGAGTCATCCTATCCAATCAGGATGCTCATGCTCAGAACAGGCTCATTACCCTGGGGTAAAGCCCCCGCTCCGAGCCTCCTCCGAGCGGGAGGCCTCCATCTTGTCTCACTGGGACTCAGGTAAGTGCGCCTCCCGCCCCCTCATTCTCTCATTCCCCCACCCCCTCAACCTCAATTTCCACCCCAACCCACCCTATCCCCTGCCCATTAACCTTGCCCTCCTCCGTCCCTCGCTGGCACCTGGAACACTTGGTGTTCCCTGCACATTTCCTTCATGCAAATGGCTGCCATGGAAAGGAAAAAGCGACTTGATGTAGTTCCCTTCTCCCTGATCAATTGCTGCCATCTTGTTTTGTTGTTTTTTCTCAAGTTGAGAAACAGCAAACATGCTGTTTTTCAACTTGGAGAAAAACAAAACTTTTCGTAGCCCTGTACAAAATAAAAAGGGTATTAATAACAATGTAACCAGAGACGTCTTTATGGGAGGGCAAAAGGGGCACTTGCCCTGGGCCCCCACCTTGGAGGGGGCCCCAAGAAGGAGCCTTATTTAAAAAAAAGTCGGTTTCGCCAAGTCATAAAAATTGAATATCATACATCAGGATTTTCTATGGTGTGCTGCTAAGACTAAACCTATTATCTGTCTGTTGTTGACAAGTACATTTTGTTCTGATCTTGTCATCCTGTAATGCTATGTTAACTGTGGTATACATAGTTTCCGTGGCACAATGCCTGTAGCATTCTCACCTTTCTGTGGGGTTTATATTGAGCATGTGCAATAGCCAAAGTTGAAATACATATTGATACATTTAAGTGTCCTGATGGTTCAGAGGATAGCTCAGTGTGTTAAGCACTCATTGCAGATATGTGTTGACATGCAAGATTACAATACCAAATTCCAGGTAGGCCGACTCAGCGTTTCCAATGTATGAAGTTGTTAAGCCTGCATGTATCTGTACTTTGTTCTGTAGCACTCCAGGTGTTATCACCAATGTACCTGCACTAGATAGCGGTTGCTACAGAAACTAACATAACGTCAGTATGGTGATGGTCTAGAAATCAGTTTGTTTAGATAGGAGTTATAAAACGTAGGCAGGCACCACCAGTGATGACAATAAAGTGTAAGAGGTGTTTATGTATCTAAATTCCAGACTGTGGAACCAAAGCGTTCATGCTTGGATCCTGGCTTTGCCAGCAGATGATACAGTGATCCTGGACAAATCTTATATCACTGACAGTACAGTACTGCCTTCTATGAAAAGATGTTCTTTTCACATACTGGTGGCATTGTTTGGCCAATTACCTGATCTTTCCTATCATGTAGGCCGTTTGAGTGGAAGGAGTTCTAGACAGAAAATAGCAGACCAGATATTGCAGGCTTCTTACCGGCATATTTTAAGGTCTGCTTATGTGACAACAAAACGGCTTGCTTTTTTGTACAATTCAAAGGTTTTTCTGCACGTTTTTAAATACCATTGCACAAGCAAAACCTATCAGAAATCTTTTAAGATCACATCCATTAGTATGCTGGTATTTATATACTTTCTTTGATGATGGAGACAATGAAGCTAGAATTATTCCCATTTTGAATAATATGTTTCTATAATGTTTTGTTTTTTAAAATGTTTATATTGGGTTATGTGACTTTCATATTTTCCAAGTCAGTTCTGTAAAATGGGATTATTTTAGTTCAAGGCAAAAGCTAGAAAATAAATTGGTGAAGAGCAGAAATTGTGGGTACGAATCCCAGCTTCACCTCATAATCAATGTGTGATCCTGGGTATCACATTTTTTTGAAAATCACATTTTTATTAACATTTTGCGTTATAACATTGCATGACATAATAAAACATAAGTCCCCAAAGCACAATTATAACACATCCCCCTTGTCCCTCCCCCCACCCATCCCCAGTTCGAGCGCTCGTACATGTTCTGTTTAACGAGTTTATGGAGAGCATAACAATGTTTGTCCATTAGTTTCATTGCACACTTGTGTTTTGGGCCAAACCTTGAGCCGCTTTCAGTTGGTCAGTTCAATAGCGGCATTTCCCATCCGGGGACGGGGTGGGGGCTAATGTGGTCATGTCCCCCTAAGCCAGGCGTCCATATTTTTCAAAAAAGGGGAGCCACAGTTCTTCAATGTTTGATTTGGACTCATTGATCAGATGAGTGAGGAACTCCATGTCGTATATGGCCCGCACATTTGTGACCCATACCTCTTCCCTCAGCATACAAGAAGTTTTGCATTTCTCTGCCAGACAGCACCTGGCCGCCACCAGCATGACCTGCAACATGTGACCCTGTGTCCCCTCATGATCGTCCTCTATATCAATTCCAAAGAGGAGGAGACAGGGGCACAGGGACCTCTCCACCCCATCAACCTCTTTGATCCAGGATAGCACCTCTCCCCAGTATGTCTGGACCACCGGGCATCTCCACCACATGTGGGTGTAATCCCACTTTACCTTCTTGCACTTCCAACAGTGTGGGCCGTATCCTGGCCTCATTCTAGAGATCCTTTGCGGGGGGGTAGTGCCACCTGTGAATAACCTTAAGGCCCTGATGCCAGAATTGCAGCAAGGCCGTGTAGCGGTTGGCCCGCCTGCATATTTTTGACCACCTTTCATCATCTATCTCCTCACCTAGGTCCCTTCCCCATTGCAAACGAGCTGGTGGTGGGTCCCTTGGGGCAGATAGCAAAAAGAGTTTATAAAGGCGAGAAATCACCCCCTTGGAAACCCGTGTAGAAATGAGGAGTCTCTCAAAATCAGTTAAATCTCTCCTGAGAGTGTCACCCTACGAAGGTTCGGTGAGGACCCGCTTGAGCTGGAGGTATCGGAATGGTGATAGAGTGCCTATTCCCAGTGCCTCCTCTAGATCACTCAGGGGTAGAAATGAGCCTCCCAACCAAAGATGTCCAGTCCTGTTTAGACCAGCTTCTAACCACTTTTGAAATACGACTGGCTCCGCTATTTTGTCTATGAAGGTGGGTGCCCAGATGCGTCTCATTGGGGAGGGCCAGGTCGTGAGCCAGTGATAGTAGCCTGCCTCCTTCCATAGGGACCATAGCACGGGGACCCGCCTGGGGATCTTTTTTCTTGGGACCCAGAGCCATTCCTCAACTGTGACCGGTGCAAGGACTTTGTTATCCATAGCCACCCATTGTTTTTCAGTACCTGGGGTGAAGTGGTTGACAAGCACTCCCAGCTGGGAGGCCCTATAGTGTGTCTCCAAGTCTGGGTACCCCACCGCCCCACCTTCCTTTGGCCTGGTTAGTACCTCATAGGAGATCGTGTGTTTTTTGCCAGACCAGAGGAAGTTCAAGAGGACTCGTTTTGTTTCTGTAAAGAACGTCTTAGGGACCTGTACGGGAAGCATCTGAAGAGGAATAGGAACATGGGGAAAATCACAATTTTCACTAGGTTGAGATGTGCCATCCAGGAGAGGCCCGATCTTGCCCATCTCTCTATATCTTTTTTGATTTCAGACAAGAGCGGGGGGAAGTTACCTGGAAATAATCCCTCAGAGTCGCGTGTTACTTGAACCCCTAGATGTCGAAACCCTTCCTCCTGTAGTATAAAGGGGAGCCCCCTCACGTAATTTATCTCTGGGTCTGGCAGACCTCCCCCTATGAATGCCACCGATTTCCTGAGGTTGACCTTGTATCCTGATAGGTCCCCATAGCGATTCAGACCCTGGAGAATCCTGGGGACTGCCTGGGACAGCCTTGTGATGTAAAGTAGCACATCATCGGCGAATAGGCTGATTTTACACTCTGTGTCCCCTATCTGGACCCCCTTAATGGCTTCATACTTACGAACCGAGATTGACCAAGGTTCGATTGCCAGTGCGTAAATCAGGGGAGACAATGGGCATCCCTGCCTTGTGCCTCGCTCCAGAGGGAACATCCTTGATTCCGTTGCGTTCGTGATCACCCTGGCCGACGGAGAAGAGTATAGCGTGGACATCGACCCCAACCACCTCGGCCCCATCCGTGGTGCTGAGAAAACCTCCCCCATGAAGGCCCAGCTGACTCTATCAAAGATCTTCTCTGCATCGAGGGCCAACAAAAGTGCGCCCTCCTCCCACACCACCCTTGAGTTAAGATGGTGAAGGGTTTTCTGCATATTATCAGAGCCCTGTCTATTTAAGATGAATCCCGCTTGGTTGGGGTGTATTAAGCGGGGGAGGCACCCCTCCAGTCTGGTCACCAGGAAGATCTTGGCATCTAGGTTTAAGAGTGAAATGGGTCTGTAAAACCCACACTCTGCCTGGTCCTTGCCTGGCTTGGGTATTACGATGATTAGGGCCTGCAGGAACGTAGGTGGGATTGAGTCCTGATTTCTGATTTGGTTAAATAATTTGGTCAGCGGTTTCACCAGGATTGCTTGGCATTGTTTATAAAAATCTGCCGTATAACCATCTCCGCCTGGCGCCTTTCCAGCCTTTAGTCTTTTGATGGCTCCCTCCACCTCGTCCTCTGATATATCCCCTTCCAGAGCCTCGAGATTGGGGTCAGTCAATCGAGGCATGTGGCACTCAGCCAAGTAGCTCTGGATATCGTCCAGAGACTCGCCCTCACGTCTGGAATACAGTTTGCTATAGAAGTCGGCGAATCCCTCTGATATTTCCTCCCGACCTTTGCGGACCCCACCTTCATTGTCCCTGAGAAGGCCCACCCCTCTCTCCACTCTGCATCCCCGAGCCCTATGTGCCAGAAGGGTCCCAACTCTACCGCCCCATTCGTAGAACCTTTGTTTGGTGTATCTCACTTTCTTGGTGACTTCCCCCATGAGGACCGTGTGCAGCACCTGTCTTTTGCCCTGCATCTATACAAAGAGAGCCTCTCGGTCCTCCCCGGGCACGCCCAGCCTAGCTCTCAGGGCCCGCAGTTCTGTACGGATCTTATTTTCAATTAGGTCCCTTTCGCGCTTACGCCTCGAGCCTTCGGCTATGAGGAGGCCCCTAAAGGTGGCTTTCGCCGCCTCCCAGATCACCGCCATGTCCGTCTCCCCTTTATCGTTTATCTCAAAGTACGCCGTCATTTCCTTCCTCATGAATTCCCAGAATATCGGGTCTCTGAGGAGCGGGTCGTTGCACCGCCATCTCAATGTTCTTGGGGAGACGGACAGTGACCAGTTTGCTATCAGGAGCTCATGGTCTGACCACGTTATTGCCTCTACCCTTGGTTGTTCAACCTCCCCTCTCCCTTCCTCAGATATTAACAAAAGGTCGATTCTTGTGTAGGTATAGTGTGGGGGCGAGAGGAAGGTGTATCCAACCTGGCCCGGGATCGCTCTGCACCATGTATCCACCCAATAGTGTTCCCTCAGAAGGGTCTGCAGGGCTAGGTTGTCCTTGGAGGGTTCCTTGGGTGCACCGCCCTTTGCCGACCAACAGTCGAAGTATCGTGGCCCCCTCCGTCCAGTCATCCATAACCCTAAGAATTTGAGTGAGGAATCGTATCTAGCCCGAATTGGGTGCGTATAGGGTGGCTAGGGTGATGCGCTCCCCCTCGTAGGTGCCTTGACTCCCAGGAACCGTCCCCCGAAACTCCTCTTGGTTTCTATTTTCGTGAGGCCGAACATCTTGCCCAATAGGATGCCCACCCCCTCCTTTTTGGTACTTCTATGGGAGGCCCAATAGTTACTGCCAATGTCCTTCCCCCTTATCGTCGATTCCTTCCCCTGTTTGTAATGTGTTTCTTGTAGGAAGAGGACCATTAGCCTTTGTTTGCGAAACATATTACTCGTAAGAGATCTCTTGTTCTGGGAGTTTAAGCCCTTAACATTCAGTGTGCCTATTTTCCCCTCAATCATTGTTGTTCTTCATCTTGTACTCTTGGAACTCCTCTATAGGATCCCTATATGAAACCCGCTGTGAAAGAAAAAAACCTGGATCAAACTGTTTTTCCCCTTTTCCCATAACCCCCTCACAAACTTCTCTGCTCCTCCCCCTCCCCTTAGCCCCCCACCTCCCTCACCAACCCATTTTGCAAGGTGTTTGTCGCTGCCCCTCCAGCCGGGGTTGCAACTAACAACGAACCACCAGGGTCGCTACCCTGGCCCCAGGAAACGAGTATGTGTGGAACATTCCTTCACGTCCCAAACTCTGGAGTAACACCCTTTTTCTGTCAGCGTCAGAGCCCCGACAAGGTCCCCCCCTGTGTTCACATTGTAGAATCCACCCCGCTGTGCCACGGGGTCCCCTGCCGGATGCCTCTTGATGTGAGTCCGTAGACCACCACCTATTATCGGGGTCGAGGCACTGAAAAACACTCCTCTTGGCGCTTGTCCAGTCTCTCGACACATAACTATGAAACTTTAACTCACAACATTCGAACAAAGAACACCCCAACTGCAGTAGAGACTTAAGATAGTCAACTCCTTCCCCTGGTTATTCAGACCCCCCAAAGGTTATATGTTGAGCTTCAGTCTGATGGTTGAGCCTCCTTTTAACATTTCTCATGTGTTCATGTGGGACCACCGCGGTCCGCCGGGGGATGTCTGGTTTTCTCAAACTTCCTGGAGCCCTTTACTTTAAGCCTCCCTTGTGTAAGGTTCGGGTCCTGGGGGGCACGGCTAGGATCCCTGTCGCTTTCGTTCCGTTCTCTGGATGCTCCTGCCATATGCCCAGTCAAGTCATCCGTGGCCCTCTGAATTTCCTCTTCTGTAACCAGCTGGTATCTCTGGCCCTGCCATTCAAAGGCAAGGTAGAATGGATGCCCGCATCGACAGCGGACCCCTTTCTCCTGCAGCCATCTGGGGATGGATCCGCATTTTTTCCTCATCTGGAGCGTGAGGGCCGAGAGGGCCTGATAAATTGTCACCCTAGAGTTACCATATTGTATATCTCTCAAAGTCTTTGCCCTCTCCAAAAGCCTGGCCTCATGTCTATAATAGTGGAATCTTGCCAGCACTGACCGCGGGCCCCTTCTACCCCCGCCCGCCCGGTGAACCCTATCGAGCAGGAGCGTCTCTCCGGAGTCCGACACCAGGACGATCAGGTTATTCCTCCTCTCGTGTTTTTCCATGTCGTCGACCTTGAGGCGGGGATCCTCCTTGCGGCGCTGTAGCTCCTTGAACCTTACTTCCATTTGTGTCTCAAGAAGGTCTGCAGAGGCCTAATTATTCTCCACCCCATCCATCCGGTCCTCCAGTGTGGAGACCTTGGCCATGAGGTCCGCAAGCTTGGCCCCCATGTCCGTCCTTATGCCCCTGATTTTGTCGAGGATTGTCTGGATGTTGCTCTGAATGGTATTCATGTCTGGAGCTGGCGTGGAGGGAGATCTGGTTTCCACCTTCGATTGCCCCGGTGTGAACTGATATCTCGCAAGGGTTTCTTTCTAGTTCATGGGCCCCCATCACCCTGGGACGCTGTGATGTATGGTATGTCCACTAGCATCTTTCCGGTGCCCTGGGTTGTTTGTGCTGTTACGTGGAGCAGGTCTGTGGGGTAGTCCCCCCTGGTCAGGGTGTGCGTTGCTTCCAGAGCCCCGTTCTGAAGGGTACCACTCTGATCTCCCTGGGATGATCACCACTGGGGTATTGATTACAAGTCAGCATTCTGGGAAAGTTCCAATGCCCTGTTTCGTGCCCCACTCGGGGTCTGGGTGGGTCCCTACTGCTGTTGCCAGGTTCAGTGGTGAGACTCCACTCTTTGGTTTGGCCCACTCTGTATCTCCTCTCTGTATCCCCTCACTGTATTGGGGGGGGATGTTTCCAGGGGGCCTGATGTGGAACTCCTGGGGTCAGGCACCGCCCCCAGCAGGAGGTTTCTGTCTCCGTAGGTACCGCAGAGGGCGGGGACCCTCTGGGCATGCAGCGTCCTGTATGTTCATCTGGAGTGGGCCACGGGAGGGAGAGTCAGTTAGGGCCACTCCCTAGTGATAGAGGGGGTGCCGTCCCCTGGGGAGAGCCAGGTAGCTCTTAGCGTTGGTAGGGAGGCTGTCTCTCGGAAGAGGAGCAGGGTGTTGTGTGGTGCCAGCACCCCAGAGAGTGCACAAAAAAAGAGCTTAAGCCCCTGCAACTGTACCGCCGTGTGAGCCCCACAGTCCAGGCGCGTGGCAGGGTGGTGTGGCTGCTGGTCCCTCCTGCTGATGTCGGTGCGTGGTGACTATCCTGCTGTCTCCTTGTTGCACGGGTAGACCCTCCTGTGTGGTCTCCCTTCTAGAGTCCCGGTGTGTCCCTATGAGAGGAGAGGGGAAGGGACCGGGCCTGCTGGAGAGGGGAGGAGGGCGGACCTCTGGAGGACACAATGTCCCCTCAGCCCCACCGCCTTGGGTGGAGCCCCTCACCGGGCTGTCCTGGTGAAGTCCCCGCTGCTAGCGTGCGCTGGAGGGATCGGGCCCGGGCATGTTCCCGCGTCAGCCCGGGCCGGATGGTGTCCTCACTGGCGGGGCGGGAGAGCCAAGGGAGCACAGGCCTCAGCGCCTCCAAGGCGTGGTATGCAGAGGTGGCCGCGCCAAGTGTTACAACGCAAGTTGAGGGGTTGCAATGATGAGCCAGGATACCAGGTTGGGTTAAGAGACTTTAGTGGGTTCGTGGTACATAAGTCACAGGTAATAAGTTACAGGCAGGATAAGTACATAAGGGAGGGAAGCATCGGCCGGTCCCCCTTGTGTTCAACTCATTTTCCAACTGAACAGGGAGAACCTTGGCACTCACACCAAAACATTCTAGATGGAACACTATAATACAAGCATTCCAGGGACAGGCTCACATATACTAAGGAAACAGCTAATGAACCAGGATAGGTAAGACATAACACATCTCCCCCTTACATGACAATACAATGAAGGAAGGAAACAGAAGGAAAAGTCATAAATGGACAATATATCTAAAAAAAACTATCCTTCCATTTCCCATCCAGCAAACCACTAATAGTCATATGCAATTCCCTTCCAATTCCATGATATAGCTAAAAATAGCTAATCCACTACAAGACACTCGCCAGAACCATAATGGCCATTTATGGAACTCAGCTACAGGGAACCAGCCCACAATCTAATAAACAAATCTGACCACCTACATCATATCATTAACCCTGTTACAACATTCTCCAACATCAAAAGCTTCTTGAAAGAAACTACAGGGTTAATACCCTCTATCTGCCTAATGCATATCATTTAGAGACAAATTGCCTCCACATAACATCCTGCTGAGCACCAACCACATTAACGGTGACAAATAGCACCAATGTTGATACCCAACCAAATGATCAATCATTAACTAACACATTGACACAAAAATGTGCCAACATAAAACCAGGTCTGTAACCTAGCTACTAACCTTGAAACACCAATGCTCACCACTGAGCACATTAACATTTGAACCTATGTAAGTTCACTACCTGAACAAGAGAATGCTCGCCACAACTAAGCATATTAAACATAGGCATGCTTAAAGGTCAAGGAACTAACCTATTACTAGACAATGAGCAAACCATGCTCTCATACTGGCAAACAGACGTTCACACAACCACAATCACACAGCTGACTTATTAATAACCTACACAGTTTGTTAAATAAACTAATGAACGAATTCAGCTTGAAAAATTTGGGAATATAAAACGTTTTAAGTTACACCACCATAGCGAGTCCCAAAAATCATGCTTGCAAAGTTCAGTTTTGACATATACCTGTGGAAAAATTGTTAGGTTAATAAAAACATTGTCAACGTGAACATATCAAAGAAATGCAGTAGTTCTATGGCACTCACAATATCCACACAAAAACAACAAGACGAATTCAGCATAACAAATTTTGATAATCCAAAAATTAGGTGCGCCGCAATAAAAATTCAAAATGTTATGCCTGCAGAGTCTTTGTTGATATGTAGCTGTGGGTTAGTTACTGCAAACTACACTATACATTTTATTACCTGCCATTTCTTTTGGTTGCATTAATTCCATTCCATTACCACTTAAAACCTGCTAAAAACATTGGTGCCATAGCCATTTCCAATTAAAACTTGCCAATAACCAACATTGGCACCATAACTTTAGGTCCAATGCAATTACTAAAACACTTGCCAAACAAAACACATTGGCACCATAATAAAACACTGCTTATTGGCACATAGCCACGATATGGCTCCAAAAAATAATTCAATTGCCCACCCTTGGGTAACACTCATGCTTACAGTTTGGCACACACCAATAACTATATTCACACCAATAAAGAAAGCCACAGCACATGGCCACTGTAAATCAACACTCCTGCCAACGCTATTGGCACAAAAAACAGGAAACTCCTTTCCCAGAAGCATGTTATAGAATGTTATATAACAAACCATAAAAACTACACCACAATGCCTGCAAAATGTGACCCATGTTTTCATATATCACATTCCCAAAGTGATGCATTTCCTTCATTTTCATTTTCCAAACAACATTTTAGCATGTGATGGCCTTTACATTTTACAATATAAAGAAACGTTGCATGGGTACATTGCATGTTGCTTTCAACTCTTAAATATCAGCTTAATAAAATGGCAATGTCACAAAAAAAAATTGCAATGTACATAAGGCAAAACATTTTGAGTTTGCACATTACACTTTCAAGAAAATCGAAAGGCAGAAACACTTTCCTGAAGATCCGATCAGACAAAATGGAAATGCTAATAGAAAATAAATGCCTGCCGCTTTCATTCTGATAGCCTTGAAATGCATCCTCCAGTCATTGCAGTATATGTAACGTTCCAGTAATGCCGAAGGTAATGAACAGTCAATCCAGCTGCACCTTTAACTCCTACTCAGTGTTAATATGACTTGCAGCCACTCCTTTTTACAGCATGTTCAAACGCAGCTTGTAAGAGTCTTATGAACGTGGGCGTGATGTTAAATGCCCGGCTACTTCTATGCACATTATCGCTGGAGCCACTTGCACTGCTGATAAGAAGAGTCTCTCTTTTGTTCCCCGACCCCTTGCTCTGCCAATAACACTCCATTGACTTCTTGTGAAGCGCCAAACAAAAAATGCGCCTATGCCTTCATATATTAAGAAGCCATTGCTGTGGCAGATGCAGAACAAATGAAAGTGAGCAGCACTGCCCCCCAAAATCACTATAAATGTTCCTCACTAATCAGTCATGCAGGACATGGGGCGCGCTCACCTTGGGTCCGGGGGGTAGGGGGGGCGGTGGATGCTTCTGGTTCCTCACTCCTTTTTGGTGGGCAACTTCCTGTGCACCATATTCCTTCTGGCACAAGTTTGCTTCTTTTCTGTCCTTTCTTGCTGCTTTTCAGCCCCGGGTACACCTCAATCATCCCATCCTTTTTTGTTCCTGCATGTCCTACGTTTTCCTTGCTTTCTTTCTTGATCCCTGCTCCTTGTAAACAATAATCCTCGTCGCCAGTGTTACAACGTAAGTTGAGGGGTTGCAATGATGAGCCAGGATACCAGGTTGGGTTAAGAGACTTTAGTGGGTTTGTGGTACATAAGTCACAGGTAATAAGTTACAGGCAGGATAAGTACATAAGGGAGGGAAGCATCCACCGGTCCCCCTTGTGTTCAGCTCATTTTCCAACTGAACAGGGAGAACCTTGGCACTCACACCAAAACATTCTAGATGGAACACTATAATACAAGCATTCCAGGGACAGGCTCACATATACTTATGAAACAGCTAATGTACCAGGATAGGTAAGACATAACACCAAGGTCTCCTCCGCCACCTCCCCGAAGTGTATCCGCGTCGGCGGACCCCCAGAGGGGGAGACCAAAACATCCACAGTACAGCGGGGGGGGCCCGTCCGATGATCGCTAATATCTTGTGCAGGGTGCGCACCAGCCCCTCCTCGCGTGAGGCCGCAGGCTGCCCCGCTGCCTTCAGGCCATGCTCCCCTCCGCGTCACCTGGAGGAGGGAAAGGGCCAAGGGCCACCTGGGGCTAACTACGAGACGGGGGAATCCCAGAAGGCTGCTCCAAGGCCCAACAATTCCACACCGGATCACCTCTCAGGTCCACATAAATTGCTGGGGGTCACTGTCCATTAGGGCACTCTTTTTCTCAGGTTTCCCAGGGCCATATGGGGAGCATGAAGCTTAGGCGGCCATGTTGCCCGCACCCCCTGGTGGCCTTCACTGGGTATCTCATTTAATCTTGTATTTCTTCACCTGTCAAAACTGCATGTACCTAAACCTTTCAAAATTGTCAGCCCTTCAGAGTGAGTTTGTTCTCAAGGTATGATCTTTAAAAAAGATGCATTCATGGTTTCACTGGCTATATATTGTTTTGCCTAATCTATACTGATAGTTAGCATTGATATATTACACACCACAGCCACCTGTTTCTTTACTCTCGAATGGTAACACTGCTTGAAAATCATGTCCCACTTCTAATCTCAGTCTGTCTGGATACAGACACCTTCCTGGTATCCTCAAACCGCCATCCACTCTCTATGCTATGGTATGTTTAGTCATATCCTTGCTTCCCATTGGTTGCCTGTATCCATGCTTGAGCACTTTTGCTGTCTCTGAGGCAGCTAATCTCACACTATTCTTGAGTATGTGTACCTTTGTCATAAAATCTGTGTCCTGTAGTTATACTAGGAGCAGTATTCTTTCCATGTGTTTGCTATTGATTAAATGTTTGCTGTAGCCATGCTTGAACACAAGTACCCTTGCGTAGACTGCTAATGTTGCCCTTGAAATGCTACTAGTTTATCACTCTGATTACAACATGAATGAAGAGTGTAAGGTATCTAAAAGGAAGTTTACCATGCTTATTTTGATCTCTGCGAGGCAGCATATCAAGCTATGGTTTGTTATCGTGACACAGGGTGCGGCGCACTAGACAGGCTACATCCCTTAATTCCTTTGGTCTGTGGGGGGGGGCAGAGGTGTCTGTGCCCCAGGCCCCCAAAGTGCTTCAGATGGCCCTGAATGTAACTCTTGCAGGGGGGGCATTAGTCGTCAGGTAATGCCTGGGGTCTTCCATTAAAGCCCTCCCTTCGCTCGGGATTCTAACTTATGCCCCGGGACACAGGCACTACCTAACCAGTAATGCCCCCTCTGCTCTGGTTATATTGCTCAATTATGTCACTTGACTACTGTAGTAAACCCAACGGGAGAACTTTAATATAACATGTATACTCTAAGTACACAAAACATTTTACTTACCTGAAACTATTCATGGAAAATATATCCTAAGAAAGGATTGTGCCTCTTAGGTAATATTTACAATGTGTTGGTGAACCATATACAATTATAGGGTTTGTGATACAACCTAACATATTTTCCACCATTTTTCGCTTGGCTATTAGCCAAGGAGGGAGGGAGGGACACACAGCCATTAGGTGTTGTTTGGTTATCTACCTACCCATTGACTGCTCATGGCAATTCTAATCCCTATGGCCATTCCCACCCATTCCTGCTCCTCCCCGTCCAAAACACCACCTGGTGGGAACTCTTTGAGCTTGCGTAATTCAAGCCTTACCATCAAACTCTGCACTCATAGTGTCTGTTAGTGTTTTTTTCAAAGCCGTCTTTTGAAAGTTCATAACTTAATTGTAGCTATAAAACCGCAAATGGTGTTCCAACAATGTCTTAACCATGTCTTCCTTCAGCCACTCCTTTTAAAAGCACGATGTATGTCCTTCACTGAAGTCCAGATAAAAACAAGCATTGGCAAAGTCAACAATTTTGGCTTGTCTATAAGATTCAGCATTTGCCAGGCACTGCTATTAGATGCCCATATACACGCACCATTTTGTACCTGCTACCATCAATGGCCAGTTAATATTGCTACGGCTGTGCCTGGCAATTACCTTTCCCAAACCAACACAAAAGCCCAAAATGTTGGCATTGCCAATGCTGGTTAACTTATGTGACAGTGAATGTAAAATATTAAACTAAAGTGTGGTAGATGTCCCAAATGGACAACAATATTATGTTGCATACAGACACACTAACTTGCTGTACCAACTATAGTTTAACTTAATGCAAATGTATTGTAATAATAAATAGGTATGCAAAGAAAAAGCATGGCCAATGAAGTCCCAAATTGGTGTGAATAATGCAGTACAGACATCCCAGCCCCATCCACAGCCATCACCCCGAGACCGATAAGTCATGCTTACTGGCAAGCAAAAGGCACCCGCTAAGCTGCCATGATTATCCAAGCCCTTTGGCTGCCTTGATATTGTTTAATGAACGCGGTACGTGTGTCAGGTGTTAGTGGGTAGTGAAACAGAGGGGGCAGCTGAGATTATGCGAGCCATTGTGCCAATGGCTACAATATATATTGTACTGTACATTAAGCGCTTTTACTCGCAAGAACCTCTTAGGTGTGACTATTATTACAATATTAATAAAAGGTGGAAGACATATTAAAATGACTACTAGAATAATATTAAAATGATAGGAGATCATTGGTGGAGAGAATGAAACCTATGGCTCCTATGGCTGCTTGCTTCCATGATGAGTGTTCTAATCTCTGGTCCACCAACTACCTTGCAATGGCGTGTGCCTGATGAGCACATACGAGCCTACCTTCTGGCCAAGACAAGCATGTGCATTGTAGACAGATCATGTATGTGGAGGGGTCTGTTCTATCACACAGAGACACATATTGGGGAAACAGTGGCCAGAGTATTAAGCAGTTCCATCGACCAGATCTCAGGCAGCTTTTGGGAGCCAATTTAGTGGTGGTAGGTGCTGATGAAAAGGTGTTTTTTGGTGAGAAAATAGAGTGACTGTTCAAATGTCACTCTTAAATACAGTACATGTATGGGCCATCACGTCCAGCTGTATATCTATACAATATAAACAAAGCTCTAGCGTTATGGGGGCTCGCGCTGCCCCCACTGCTCATGTCCTGGGCGGGGGCCCCACTTGGAGAAAACAAATTTAAAAAAATATTGTTTCCAATTTTTTTTATATTTCTTTTTTAATTCACTCTGCATTCATAAAGAAATATTTCTGCCACAGAATGTTTTTTTTATGAACGCAGAGTGTCCGAGGGCTCTCCCACCCCATGACATGGAAGACCACAGGCTGGAGGCCTCCATGTCATTGGGTAGTGGAAGCCCTATGACTTCAAAAATAGTTGATTTTTGAAGTCACTATGCCTTTATAAAGACATGTTTTCAATTATGGTTCGGTCCTTAACGGAAATCATTTCTTTATGAACTCGGAGTGGCTTAAAAAAGAAACAATTTATTTTTGAAGTAATAAGGCTCCCCTCAACCCCATGAGGTGTGTGGGTGTGTGTATTTTGAAAGGATGTACACTTATATGTGTTGGTGGATGAATGTGAGTGTAGTGTGAAAGGGTGCACACAAATGTATGGGTGGCTGGGTGTGCATGCGTGTACAGTGAAAGGGTGCACACTTAGGATGGCTGGCTGAGTGTGCCTGCATGGTGAAAGGGTGCACACTTAAATGTATGGGTGGGTGCCTGGGTGTGTGTGCCTCTATGGTGAAAGGGGAGGCACTTAAATGTACGGGTGGCTTCTTGGGTGTGCCTGTATGGGGAAAGGGTGCACACTGGGTGCGCCTGTATGGTGAAAGATTGCACACTTAGAAGTATGAATGGCTGGGTGTGCGTGTGTGTATATGGTGAATGGTATGTGTGCCTGTGTTCAGGGGCGCAACAAAACCTACATTTCGAGGGGGCTGATCCTTCAAATGTTGGGAGAGGCGCTAACTTCACAGGCGGTGTGGGAGGGGCAAACTTATTTGTGTGGGGATATCTAACTTTATGCATTTTAATGAGAGTATTCTAGTGCAATGTTACAAGCAGAAAACACTCTGCTTTAAGTCTAAAAGCTGCCACTTATGGACTGCTGTGAGAATGAGTGGTCTCCTGTTCCCTCTCTACTCTTCCAATCACTCCTCTGGCATGCATGTACTAAACCCACATCACAATTTAAATTTCCTAAAAAATGTGGTGTTTGAATGCAGGTACTAACAGTGAAATACTTTACATTAGTAATTGCTGGGCCCTTGTTAACAGCAAAACCCAGGTGCCATTTAACATCTGTATCCTGTTCTGTCCGGCAACTGCTCTGAAGGTCAGCCAGGTTGAAGTACATAGCCCAAAATTTCAGGGGGGGGGAGTGCTGAAGCCCAGTCAAATCAATGGTGCTTTGCCACTACTTGTGTTTAATGCCTTGATTACTTATTGGTAATCGTCGTTAATCCTAGCCCTATTCTTTCTTGTCCCTGTATTTGTGTATGAGGCAGTACTTGTGTATGAGGCACTCTGCCTCATACACAAATACTGGGATGAGGTAGAGGTGCATGGAGGTAATGTTTGACTCTGCTACTGATAATCTTCATTACTCCTAGTCCCACTCTTCAACATCCCAGTACTTACCTATTAGGCAAGGAGCCTAATATGTAAGCTGGGGGACAAGGAAGAGGGACCTGAAGGACATTCTGGGCCAAGAAGTTGATATTGGAAGTTGGGGTAGGAGGTGGGAGGTAGAGGGGATGTGTGGTGGTGGGATTGTGTGATAAATCATAATAGTTGTCCATGTGCAGGCTAAGCAGGCATGATATGTGGTATTAGTGGCTACAGTCATTTTGGTGCAGTCAGTCTACTCATTCCTCAGTTTAGTATGACTTATTTTTCACTGCACATTTCTGATAAAGCAGTCCTGCTAAGTGTAATTACCTGGCTAGACTGGCATTTGGGTACTGCCAGTCTAGACCTTTCTTACTGCAGCATTTGATATGTTTCTGGGCACCTGTGATAATCTGATATGATATAAGTCATTTATAACACAACTGTATACAAGTGCTTCTAGGTGTGACAAGACAAGGGAGGGAAGGCAGAAGGAGGACAAGACAAACAATCTTACTAAGCCTTGTGTCATTCAGATTGTGCAAGTGCGAGAATGAGAAATGCAAGGGGAAAGGGAGGGGGGAAGTGCAAGGAAGAGGGGAGGGGGAAACAGGGCAGTAATGCTCTGAGTAATTGCAGCGCGGCTCTGGTTAGTGCAAGAACAAGGGACTTTATGGTTACAGTTACAGCCCCTAAGTGTCTGGTAGGCTCAGAGGCAGTGCAAAGGTGACTGATCAAGAAAGAGCCTGGACTCAGTGAGACTCTGAGGGTAGCCGAGCAACCAGTTGGTACAGCAGACAGGTAGGTCAGGTTGCTCAGCAGGGGAGGGAGAGAGAGAATGCAGAGGAAAATAGGAACATTTTTAGCTGCTTCTTGAATGGCAGGTGGTCCGCTTAAGTTTGAGAGGGACAGGTAGGCCATTCCAGAGGGAGGCACTTGCAGATGAGAGATCTACCCCATCTCTGCCTGTAGAAATGTCTTACCCTTAGAGAGTTGGAGATAGCAGGGGGAAGGGCTCAAGAAGGAAGGTATTTTGGAAGAGATATTTGGATGTAGTGTGGGGCTCGACCCCAGAAAGCCTTGTGGACAATGCAAAGGATCTTGAACTTGATCCTTGCAGCCACTGGGACCCAGTGGAAAGATTTCAGGGCTGGGCAGATACAATCCCTGGGCTTGAGGCCAAGGATAAGTCTTGCAGTCCTGTTCTGGATTAGTTACAGAGGGCGGAGAGTAGAATAAGGCAGATTGAGAAAGAGGTTGTTGCAGTATTCCAGCCTAGAGAGAAACAGGGCTCTGGAGACAGTGAGCTTCGGGGGGAAATTGAAAAAGGGAAGAGTCCTTTTGAGGAGGAGCCGCTGGTAGTGGGACTTCTTGGCGACCTTCAAGATGTGAACAGAGAAAGAGAGAGTGGAGTCGAAGATGACACCAAGGTTGTTTACCTTGCAGGAAGGCAAAGGAAGAGGGCCCAAGGTGGGTGGACAGAGTGAGAGAGGGAAAGCACGGGCAGGGGTCCCAGTGAGAAGGATCTGTGTTACCGGCATTAAGGCAGAGATTGTTGGAGACGCACCAATCCTGAATTGCAGATAGACAGTCAGGAATGAGCGAGGGAGGAGAGGAGCCTGAAGGAAAGCTGAGTGTCATCAGCATAACACTGAAAGTTAGAGCAGAAGGTAGAGATCAGGCGGCCAAATGGGCCAAGTAGAGGTTGAAAAACCAGGGTGAGAGGATAGAGCCCAGGGGAATGCCACTGGTAGAGAGAGAGGTGGCAGAGAGAAAGGGAGCAAGTTGGACCTGGGAGGGGCATTCCAAGAGGAAGGAGGTCAGCCACTCCATGGCCTGATCCTTGATGCCAAGGTTATCACGTAGTCGATTGATCAGGATGACATGGTTGACTGTGTTGAAAGAAGAGGAAAGATTTTAATGGAGGTGCTGAAATGAAAATGAGGTACCAACAACTAAATGCAGTAGGGGGGCAGCTTGAAGCCAGGCAGAGACATTTATATGGAATGATTTAGTATGGTAAATGTGTGAAAATAGACTCATAGGGTTAAAAGATAATAGTACCTTTAATAGTGTTATGTTTATAAAGTAGAACCTACTTTTATCATGGTTTAGTAAGTAGGCAAGGTACAGAATGCATATTATAAAAATTGAGTAGGAAAATTATATACGTTTTTTCCCATACCCAGACAGAACAGAACTCTACCATTTATGTAACCGACAATGCATTTAACTGACAATGCTTTTAACTGACAATACCTTTATATAAGTAAAATAATGTAGTTGACTCTCTGTAGACAGTGGCAGCACAGTCAGCTCAGAGTTGAACAATTGAAGGCTGCAGTGCCCTGAAAGAATCAGATAAGCTCTCTAAAAGCAGATAGTTTATTGGGCTGTGTCTGAAATTTTAGCCAATGGAAGCTGCTGCGTGACTATATTTGGGGTTGTGTGGCCGGAAAAGTCCTAGGATGGGTGCCAGAATGTATTTCATTTTGAAGGTTTAAATAGATAAGCAATAATCGCCTTCTGCACGAGTATGTTCAACGAAGAGTTTTGCCTGGACATGTTAAGAAAACTGTGGGCTTTTGAATCCTCTTTCTCTGACAGATATAAAATGAAGCTCCATTTTTAGCTGGCAGATGAGTTTGTGTATTTGACAATGATGCTGTTTGTGGTCTGTGTCGGTCTGGCATGAAATAAAACCTGATGAGCCTGACTCTGTCTCCTGCCTGCTGCTTGAATTGCTTTTGCTGAAATGCTAAAGGGTCCTAGAGGGTAACAGAGAGCCCCTGAGAGCAACAGAGGGCACTAGAACATCCAGGAGAGCCTGATAGGATGGAAGAGGTGACAAAAAGCACGATTGAGGTCTTAGCACCTCAATCGTGCTTTTTGATGAACAGACTGATCAGATTACTGAACAGAGTACATCTCTTCAAGCCGAAAAGAACCTGGACAGACAAGACAAAGAGACTAAGGTGAGCCATACTGTTCTGCCCAAGATAAGAGTGGAGTAAAGGGGATAGAAAATAAAATAGGGATGGGGCAGACTGCAGCTGCCCTAGCCGATAGAAAAGAAGGGACAGGGACACGGGGAGGGAGAAAAGTATGGCAGAAGGGGGAATATATATATATATATATATATATATATATATATATATATATATATATATATATATATATATTTATGGTAACTTTTCTGGGAAAAATAACAATGGCAGTCCAGATGTGAGAAAAAAACAAGAAATTAATAGCTTTTAAAAAATCACAAGAGTAAAATATTCATGGGGGACCCCAGCAAAAGGTAACTGAGGGAGGTGGGATATGGACAAAAAATAACATCAGAATAAGAGTATAATGTGTATATATAAGGCAAAAAATATTGACTCAAGGTACCCGAGCAATAGAGAGAGATACCAGGAGGATACCTGAGAAGAGAGAGATACTAGGAAGATACCCGAGAAGAGAAAATACTGGGAAAAAACACCTGAGAGAGAGAGGATACGCCCATTTGCCTAGCATTTAAAGACAGCTGGATGGAGTTTTACACCCAGAGCCTACTTAATAGGGTGATTAGGAGACCAAGAGAATTTAAAGATTCCTTGAAAAGGGTGAACTCGCGTTTTGTAAAGAAATGCACATATATAGGGGTAGGAGTGTACCTTCAAAGGCAGGTGACCCTAGGAAGTCCACTCAAATGTAGCCGGCCGGAGTCTGTCTGATTTTTGTCACATGTCATGTTATGTTGTGTGTCTAATTGTTATATGTTATGGCTGTTTATCTGTTTCATTTCATGGCGTAACTGTCTGTGTGCACTGTAAAACATTGGAAATAATATAAAATGATATTTTCAAGCTAAACTAAAAAAATGGCGTTCAGCCAAGTTTTTGAAAATGCCAAAAAATAACAATAATGTAAATGATCAGATGCTATGACTTAAGGAACACAAATTCGTGGTGATTTCACCGCAAAAAAGTCAAACAGTTCTGAGATAAGTGTAAAAAGCTTTTTGCACTTGTAACCATGCCAAAAAAATTCAAAATAGCAACTATGGAGTTAAAATTTTGATTTCCTAGTACTAGACAAGATAAAAAATGGATTGCGCTAAGTACGGTAGAGTTTTGCATCTAAATCACAGAGTTACAGCGATTTATAGAAATATTGTTGTCACGCATTGAAGAGCGCTGAGAAAAGGAATGCACTGTGCAGAAGTATTTTTTTAACTGTGTGCGGTAGAAAAGCCCAGTAATCTATGACTTAAGAAATGAACTGTGAGCCTGTGAGGTGTGAAAAATAATTGCTTCTTAGACAAGAAATGAGTGAATGATTCTTAAGGCAAAAACAGAGCCTGGTGAAATGCTAGCCAAGGTTTTATTTGCCTTTTAATTAGGAAAAGTGTTGACAAGGATGTCTCACTGAAGTGAAACAAGCTGTGTTTTTTGTTGTGGAATGTTCTGTTTGGGGCTTGCGTGTCACGGTTTAAAAGATAGGGCTTTTCTTTATATTTCAATTTAGCTTGCATTTGAGAGATGACAGAAACATAAGTATATGTTTTTTAGCATGAAAAATAAAGTCAGAGCAGCTGCTTGAAAACACGCAATTGAGAATGAACAGTTTAGCAGAATGCAACTAAATTAATACACGAGAAAAGAAAAATGCTTTCATTTACCCAGAAGCAAGGTTAAAGATGACCCATTACAGCGAATATGGTGATTCACCAAGAAAGGAATGCGCGATAGCTGTTCTTTGAGATAACACTGCCAAGCTAAGAAATCGCTCCATGAAATGTAAAATGATTGTGCATTTTACAAGGCCATTCTTATCGCATACAAGCAAGTGCAGTAAAAGACAGGCTTTATTTCATTAAAAACAATGTGTCAAATACAGATTACAGATGAGATGGGTTGTTCTGAGCGTTGTTGCACATTATGGAACAAATGCCCACACTTGCTAGTGGAAGCATTTCTGAGTGCAGTTGCAGTTTACCCATTTAGTAACCCAGCGGCAAGGGGATAATTATTAAAAGAGACAGCAGCTGAATATTTTAGTGGGACGGCTGGTAAACGCAGGGTTCGGATCTGGTTGGGTCAATACATTCTGCATTTATGTTTAATTATGACCCGTGGTGGTCATTTTGTAGCAAGGATATGCACTAGGTACATTATTTTAAAATGTGTGGTGAAAAGACACATTAAAAAGAGCAAAGATGTCATGTCATGTTATTTGGCAGTCATATAGCGCCTTACATATTCAGGGGTATTACTTTAAAGCACTGATAGGTTGAACACCCTCGAGAACCATAGATTAAATAAGTCAAGAGAGACAACATTGCATGATGCATGGGCGTATCAGCTACATGTACAGCTGGTGTATTTGTTAAGCTAT
Source organism: Ambystoma mexicanum (assembly GCF_040938575.1). Taxonomy (NCBI): domain Eukaryota; kingdom Metazoa; phylum Chordata; class Amphibia; order Caudata; family Ambystomatidae; genus Ambystoma; species Ambystoma mexicanum. The sequence goes on along the minus strand of NC_090928.1, from coordinate 915,541,766 downwards.
TTTAGTGATCTGGAAAATGCTCAAGTGAGTGTGGTTTATACGTTGCATTTATCATGAAAATAAGGTGCATTACATACAAAATGAATTGTTGCAGAGGGTGAGTAAGTGAGCCTACATGTAGGCTCAGCAATATGCAAACACAGGATACAACAGAGGCACCCGGGAATAAAAGGTATCAACCTAAAAATAGGAAATATTTTTGATAAACAGAAAAATGAATGTGTTTCACAGTGGGACAGCACCAGAAGATGACAGCAGATGTGTTTAGAAGAGTTAAATTGCAGAGGGTTTTGGAATGTAAGGAGAAATATGTCAAGGAAAACAATGTTCGGTCTAATTATAAGACACTGGGACTGTGTATCCATGTAGCAAAGATGGCTTTTTAGATTATAGATGTGGCATTGGTTTAGCAGTCTTGTGAGGAAAATGTGTCAGCTGTGGTGTGATTTCAATAGGCACCTTTCAGTGGTAGTTATTTAAACATGTAGGCGCACATTAGCCCAGGGGCATTTTTTGGTGCGAGTACTTAGGATGCAATAGTGCAGGTACAGGAATATATTGAACAAGAGAAGAATTAGCACATGGATGGCATTGTTGTAGCCAGCTTAGGTATTCATCATGATGAGATCACGAAGAGGCTTGGTTAAACATGAATGTTTTCAGCATTTTGAGGCGAGCAATGCAAGCGTCCTTTATTTCCAAGTGCTGGTGGGAGGGCATTCCAGTTTTTAGGACCCGGATGGCTAGAGCTGGGCCCCCCAGTTGTGGATTTTTAAAGGCAAATATATATATATATATATATATATATATATATATATATATATATATATATATATATATATATATATATATATATATATATATATATGGGACTGACCAGGAAGGTCTGATGGACTAACCAGAGTGATTCACTCTGATAAGTATGAAAGGGCATGGACAAAAAGGCATCTTTTGTGTGCTGCCCATTAGTTTAATAAAGGAATGTATTTGTTTACTGATAGCTAGTTTGCTTTTCTATTGGCATATGAGAGGGTTCTGTATGGGAATATTCAGTATTGCCTAGAGGCATTATTCTGTGTGATACATATTTCTATTTTATTTTATTGAGGAGTTGTACATGAGTGCCCAGAGAAGGGGCATTGTAGTGATCTAATAGTAGTGCCTACTGTAGTGTGGCGAGGAATGGGCAATTCCTAGTAGAAGGAAAAGGCTTGAATGCATGAAAAACCCTTTTATTTATCTATTTATTAGAATTTACAGAGCACACAGAAGCCCTTAGGCATCGTGGTGCCGGTACAAAGAAGAGGCTTGCAGATTACAATGAAAATGGCATAAATAAGTGCTTGCATGCCACAGCTTCGCCTGTAGTTATAGAACAAACAAATACATATTGTAGTTACAATGGATGAGTTGCATATTTAGCTTATATTGGATAGAGCAGACATTGAGTAAACACATGGCATAGAGGTTAATAAAACAGCGGGGGAATGGTTATAGACACCACTGGGGGAACTAATAGGGGTAGGTAAACAAGGTAGTTTTGAGGGTTTTGGGGAAAAATTGAAGAGGGGCGGTTCTGCTCTAAGTTTGCTTAGACCTCTGGCATCAGCTCTTTTGGTTAGTGGGACTTGTAGTTTAGTGACATGGTGACTTCTTTTGGGTCAGGCTAAACTGACTCTATTAACAGCACCAGTTAGATATACTGGTGCTGTGTGAGACATACATTTGTGCATAATGGTTAGGATTTTGAAATTAACTGTTCCTTCACGGGTAGCCAGTGAGCAGCTTGCATGGCTTGAGTGATGTATATCCTATTGGGAATACTGAGAGTTGCACACAGCATCACTCTGCACTTTTTAGAGCCTGTGAATATTTTTGCTAGGATGCCTGCAAGGATGGCAGTGTAGTCATCCAAATTAACTCTGATAATGACACAGGAAATGAATGAGCAGTTTTTGCAAGCATTGTGGGGGATGGAAAGGGCCGATGACATTAGTGAATGTGGTAGTGAAGCAGAAGCAATTGCACTCAAATGATAAGTGCAACAGAGCAGATGGTAGCATGTAACCTGGCATGACACGGACAAGGGTGAGTGGAGGAACACTCTTAAGTGTTGTTTTACAGCTGCAGAAATAGTGTTGGGATTGAAGGAGATATTGGTGAACGTCATGAGATGTGGAGCAAGTGATTTATATGGGTTGTTTAAACTAACGTGCAGGCAGTGGTAGGCATCGACTTTGCACCTGAATGGTCTAATGTGATTGATGTTTTCTATTATTCTTTGAATTAGAAAGCCCTCTTAAGTTGAAGGGGGTTAGTGGGTCTTCTGTGACCTGTTTTTGTGGAGTTTTTAGGATAGCATAATATACTGAAAGGGGAGTTTTTGGGGTGCTCCTAAAACTCCTTTTTCAGGAGCTCCACGTTGCATGATGGGACAGACTAAATGGTGTTATACCAGGGGTAGTATTTTAGAATTTTTGAGGCCTTGGCGGCTAGCGTGAAGAAAACATTTTGAAAAGAATAGTGAAAAAACCTTTTTGATTCAGGACGATCAGTTGAGATTCTAGTATTATAGGATTCAGATGGTTGAAGAATGGATTGAATGACAAAGCATGAAAGCATGATGATGGTGTTTAGGATATCAAGGATGGCATGTTTCAGTATTTTGGACATACACCATTTAGACACAAGCATAATTTTGAGGGCATGAAAACGGCAGAAGGCCAATGAGATTGTTTAGGTAAAAACTAAAGGATTTTATTATTGTGGAAGCATGGTAATATAGCCAGCTGTGTGACCTGGTGGAGAATTGATGAAAATATTTAATAAATTCAGGCGCAGGCCATTATCATTTGTGAACAAAAAGAAGAGACAGATGACCTCCAGGAAATTAGAGGCAGCCAAAACGTAGGGAAACATGGCAAATGATTAAGAAACAAACAGAATGAAATAAGAACCATGAAGTATATTAATGGTTCAGATAAAAAGATTTAGGTTAAACAACATCATAGATGACAATGCAGCCATACAGGGCTCAATGGAGTATAAAATGGCACTTTCCTTACAGCATCATGCAGAAAAAGAAAGGAAGTGTGTTTTAGAATACATGAAAAAAAAATAATGAAATAAATGCTCTACATACATAAGAGGTGATTAGAATAAAGGATTAAAAACATTAGGGAGACTTTGGGCCTCTTGGGTAACAGAAAAAATAAATCGGGAAAAGATAAAAATGATTGATTATCTTAAATAAAAAATGAATAAAAGAAAAATTGAGGAAGAGAACAATTGAGCAAATGAATAAAAGTATAGGGAATTAACTCAAAAGCATAAAACGGACAAAAAATCCAAAATATTAGAAAACAATTGCACTTATGAGGTTTCCTTGACAACAGAAAAAAGGAGCGTAGGGCAATAAAAAACATCAGTGACCATGAAGACCGAGAAAAGGAGTATGGCTGACAAAAAATTAGGTCAATCAAACAAGGGAATTTTTTGAGTGCCTGTAACAGATTTAATTTACAGATAAAAGTTATGGACCTTTGCGTGGAAGCACGAGAAATATCTGCAGGGCCTTAATTAGAGAGAAAAAGAACAAGGTAAGTACTAGTTCACGCTAAAAGGGTGTGGACACACAATTGATCAGCACTAAAAGTAAGAGGATCCAGGTGAGTAACAGGAAAAGAGGTAGTAAGAAACACAATGGGCCTCATTCCGAGATTGGATGTAGCCATGGTGCTATTAGCACCATGGCTGCCTCCAATACCGGGTCCGGTCTGGTTGGATGTGGACTACCGGGTCATTCCGACACTGGAGGACCCGGTAAGTCCCCATTCAACCAGCCATTCCCCATTCCCATTTGAGCCCCCATAGGCCTCAATGGGACTGGGGAAGGCGGTAATTAGCGCCCTGGTGCCTTAGCAGGACCGTAAGAATGTGTGGTCCGACCACACGTCCTTTGCGGTTCCTGCTAAGTGACCTCGGAATTGGGCGGTAAGGGATTACCGGCACCGATCTCCTTACCGGTGCCCGGTATCCCTTACCGCCCAACTCAGAATGAGGCCCAATGTCTTCAAGTGTTTAGCTGTTTTTCCCAAGATAGGTGCAATCAGGGGTGGAAAGAGTAGAAAATATATGACAACATGGCCATTTCAGACAACCACAGAAAACAGAAGTCACATTGAAGGTGAGTAAATATGTTTTGTGTTGATGTGAAAGGGGTATGCAATTATTAGAAGAGGCAAACATTGGGCCTCATTTCGAGATTGGTGGAAGTCAAGGCACTATTTGCGCCATGACTGCCACCAATAACGGGACCGAGTCCGGTGTGGTGCAATGGGCACTTACTGGTCTAGTCCGACCCTGGTGGTACCGGTAAATCCCCATTGCACCAACCATTCCCCATTCCCATTTGAGCTCCCATAGGGTTCAATCAGAAATGGGAGGGCGCAAATAACGGGCTCGCAAATGGCAAGCCCATTATTTGCGCCCTGGTCCCTTAGCGGGACCCGTAAGGGATGTGTGGTCCGACCACACGTTCCTTACGGTCCCCACCAAGGGACCTCAGAATAGGGCGGTAGGGGATTACCGGCACCGGTTTCCTTACCGGTGCCCGGTATCCCCTAACGCCCGACTCTTAATGAGGCCCATTGTTGTGTATGATAAAATATGGAGGCACATAGTAAGAATTGGTGCCATAGTCTCGAAAACATGGGTAGATCAGATTAAGTTAGGCAGAGACGGTGTGCAGCGAAACACCTCTGTTCTGTCTCCATAGGATGAACACAAAGCACAAGAAAAGGTCATGGTCCAACCAAAGACAAGAAGAAAAAAGGAAGAATGGTTGCTAAAGAGCAAGTTTTTACTGCTAACCAGGAAGCACGTGCAGCTGAGCTGAGCAAAGAACCCAGCTTAAACTAAGTATCCTGCGGGGTGGTTGGAAAATAGTTGTGTATGTGCAACGAATAGGGGAGAATGATCCAGAAAGTATTTTTTGATAGCAGAAAAGGAGGAAAGGGTTGAAGTTGGGAAGAAAGCCTGACCCCTTACCAGGGCCCGAATGACTTTTGTCCCTATTTTGACTTTCTACAGACGACGGGGATCCCCAAGGACGTTTCTGTCATCTGCTACGGACATGCCTAGAAGACCAGAAAAGAAGAAGACGTCTTTCTTTAATTGTTATTTTTGTCTCCTTAGGTTGCATGTCTCACCCTCAAGGGAAGAATGTGTCCCATGAAGGACAACATGTATTGTATATTATTGAAAACAAACTCAGGTTCTAGCCGGCTGACACAGAGCGAAAGATGGGGTTGGTCTCTGTGCATCACCTTGCAAAAGGCCTGCATATGGGAGCATCTGACTACCTGATGGGGAATCTGCACCTCGCCAAACAAACTCCTCACATACCAAATCTTCACTGCATTTTTCCTGGAGCCCCACAAGAAATGCTATGAAAATACCAAGAAACAAGTCGTAGATTATATTTCCATACACCGAAACAATCTCCTACAATCCCAGAGACTAGCTCTATCCTTATTAACATTCAGGGATTAACGCAAATCCTTGTTATCGTGTCCTACTAGACCCACTCACCATATAACCACCACCATAAATGACTGCTTTAATTTAACCTGCGACTATATATACTTTGCATCCCATGCAACCTCTTAGTCTCTCTAAAAACCTAATCATGTTTCTGTACAGTGCACAGCTCTGGATGTAACCAAGCTTTGTTGCACTATGCAAAGTGCCCTTCTTCATGGTGGGGCCTGGTCTGCAATTTATAAATACCACCAATAAAATGAATATTAAAATACAAATTGGTAAATTACCCAAATGTAGCCTCAAAGATGAGAGAGGGGTACAATGTCAACAAAGATAAAAACAGAGACGCTTTTATGGGAGGGCAAAGGGGGACCTGCACCGGGCCCACACCTGGGAGGAGGGCCCCATAAGTCTAACCTATATAAAGAAGTAATTTCCTATTGTCTACCTAACTTAAATAGCAAACATCAAGATATGTTATGGTGTGCTGCTGAGGAGCTAACTTATTACCTATCTGTTGTCGACAAGTACATTCTGCTCAGATCAATTCACCTTGTAATGCTTTCTGTGATCACTGTGTTGTACATAGTGTGTGGGTTCACTACGATACAACTCATGGAGCATTCTCACATTTCTGTGTGAATTATATTGATCATGTGAAAAAGCCAAAGTTAAATTGCATATTTCTACATTTCATTTCAGTGCCACAATGGTTCAGAAGATAATTCAGTGTGTTAAGCACTCATTGCAGAGATCTATTTTTATATGGAAGATTACAAAACCAAATTCCAGCAAGGTCGACTCAGCCTTTTCTATATCCGAAGTTGATAAACCTGTAAGTACATGTTTTGTTGTGTTATGTTAAAGATTCGTATACTGCACCCTGTTTAAACCTGCATGGGTTCTTGGCGCTCTAGTACTTTCTTTTGTAGCACAACAGATACCATTATCAGTAATGTACATGCATCAAATAGTGGTTTCTATAACATTTATCATAGCCCAGCATCTGGTTTGTTGAGATGGAAAGTTGTAAAACTGCAGCCACCTCCAATGATGAGCATCAAGTGTCATTACGGGAAGCGATTAGGTATCTAAATTCAAGCCTGTGGAGCCGAAGCGATCATGCTTGTATCCAGGCTTTGCCAGCTGACAATACCGTTATCCTGAATATATCATCTTTATTTTTACAATTTAAAGCTTCTCTGCAAGTTTATTAATAACAATTTGTCAAGTCAATGCTTTGGACATATTTAGAGGTTTAAAGTAAAAACAAGAAACCCAGATGAAATTTTTTAAGATCACATCAATTAGTATTCACGCACTTATTTACTACCCATAATGATGGAGACAATTAAGCTAGCATCAGTCCCTTTTTGCATAATGTGCTTCTATAACATTTTGTTTTAAAAAAATGTCATGTTAGGTTATGTGATTTGTGTACTTTCCAAATCACTTCTCTAAAATTTGATTATTTTAGTTCATGGTAAAAACTGGAAAAGAAAGTGGTAATTTGCATAAAACAAATATCCCAGCTTCACTGCTTAACCAATGTGTTATCCTGGGCATCTCATTTAATCTTGTAATAACTAACTTGTCAGAATTGCCAATCTCTAAACCCTTCATTCTCATGGGGTCATAGTCAAAAAAAGCATCACACATGGTGTCGCTGGCAATGGAATTGCTTCCTGTATAGCAGTGGCCTTCAAACTCTTTTTTTGGCTGGGCCCACCCTAATCAAAATGAGGGCAGGCCACTACCACCCCCAAAAAGGAATAGCAAATGGAAAGTAAGTCCAAATGGCTATCACCTATTGCACACAGTCTCTGGGATCCCGCATCCCACTCCTAGCCCAGCCCCTTGGCTATCCCCACACCACCAGAGACCCTGGGCTCCACCCACCCTGCTCCCAACACTATCCCATGGTCCCTCCATCCTGCCACCACCACAGTCCCTCAGCTCCCCCCGCCCTGCTCTCAGCACAGTCCCAGGGGCAGAAACACACACGCACATTCACATGAGTACCCATCATCACTCACTCATAACATACGCATACACGCACCCATACATCCATACACATATTTAAATGAAAAATAAATGAGCACAAACCTACCTTCTGCCCCAATCCTGAGGTTTCCTCCCCAACGCTCAATTTAGTTAGCCTAGGAGTGCTCCCTCACCTAGGAAATGCAGTTGAGGGAGCACTCAGTGTTTCATTGGGCTGGCTCCTCGGCTCCTCCACAATGGGTTACGGAGCCATTTGGTCGACGCTCCCTCATCCATTATGGATGAGCCACACCTGCCCAGAGCTCCCCTGCCCAGCTCCTCCTTATCCCACTCCCTGCATAGTCCCTGGGCTCCTCCTAACCCACAGCCTACATAGTCCCAGACCCCCCACCTCTCCAAAAACAACCCCAGAGCTCCCCCAACTGCTCACAAAAACAATCCCAGGGCCCCCACCTGCACCAGAAACAACCCCAGGGTCCCCTCATCCCCCACCCTCTCCAGAAATAACCCCAGGCCCCTGCCTCCACCCACTCCAAAAATAACCCAAGGGCCCCCAAACCTGCCTAAAAAATACAAAAGACCCCTCACCCTTTCCACAAACACTCCTCACCTTGTATAATCCTGGTCCCGTTTCTTTCCTGCAACTGGATTCAAACACCCTGGAAGTGCACTCACTGGAAAGGGATAGAGAGCACGCTTCCAGGGTGTCTTTTTCCTTGGTCAGCAACACCCACTGACCCCAAGCCTGGCCCCTTCATACTGAGCATGTGTGGCAACAGCGACGGTAGGATGGGATATGCAAAAACATACATGTCCCATCCCACACCAGCTTTTTCTCTCCTACCTTTATTTTTTATTCTGAATGTTTTTTTTCTCCATTTCAGGCTGGGGTCCCACCCCCCCCCCCCAGGAATGAGGACATGCTGCCCCAGGTTGGAACGCCCTGCAGTTTGAATACCAAATCTCTATAGTAATAGTGATCATTGATATATTGCACATAAGAGTCATTTGTTCCTTTGATCTCTACTCTAACGGCAACACCACCTGAAAAATATGTCCCTACTCTAATCTCAATCTGCATACATACAACTTCCTGGTAGCTTCTAATCTGCATCCACTACCTACGCTATGGTATGTGTAGCTTTCTCCTCGCTTCCGATTGGCCTCCTCTATCCATGCTTGAACACTTTTGCATTTTTTGAGTAAACTAATCTGAGTTGTCTTTCTATAAAAATATGTGCCCCTTTTTCATATGATCTATGTGCTACATTTATACGATGGCCGGTAGACCTTCTTAGTGCCTGCTATTGATGAAGCATCCTGTACCTATGCTCGAACAAAAATCCCTTGTCACGGACTGCTAATGTTTGGATTGAAATGCTACTTGTTTATCATTGTGATTGCAGCAAGAATGAAGAGGGTAAGTGGAGTAGCCATGTTTATGTTGATCGTTGCGATTAAGCAAATTGATCTTTGATTTGTGATTGCAAAAAGGGGTGCAAGACTAGATATTGGATCCCTTAAGTCATATGGTTTGATGGAGGGCTCCCCCAAAGGTGTCTGTACCCAGGCCCCAAAAGTGCATAAAATGGCCCTGGCTAGAAATGACACTGAAACCTTAAAGTAGTTTTATGTTGATCTGCGCAGTCTTTCTAAATGTAACTGTCACGCCCCTGCCACTCACGAGTGCACGCAAAGGCTGACAGGCACGTTGAGACCTGGACGCGCAGGATGAGGAGAAAGGGTAAGTGTGTGGTGTGTGTGTGTGGTGTGTATGTATGTGTTTTGGTTTGGGTGATTTGGGGGGGCTGGAGGTGAAATCCCACGGGAGAGAGTGGGGGGAACAATGGGCTGCTCGGGAGTGAAATCCCCCGATTATTAAAATATTAAAATGTGACAAGGGAAAAAGACCTTAACAATGATGTTTTACGATCAAAAGAAAATCAGGCATTGTAAATCAGACTTTTTCTCTTGAGACCTTTAAAATTAGGTCTTTTCACATAGAAATGTTGATCTGTTCTCTGCACATCGTCACCAAAGGGCAGGGCATAAATATTAGGCAAAGAAATTAAGCTCTAAGTTGGAAAGTTAAATGGTATGATTACCCTACAGGGGGATCTGAACGTGATTGAAGCACTTCAGTGTTGGAAGGCCCAGATCAGATGTCTTTACATGTATATGAAGTGTTGCATTCTCTCTCTCAGGCTACATTCATTACTTGTCACATTACTTTAGGAAGCTCAGAATGTTTGGCTATCGTGGAATTCATGGCTGTGGTCTATCCAAAAGAAATATTTGGCCAGTTACAAGCTTTGTCATATCACCTCTTAACCTGGGTTGTGCATTGTGTGCAAGCGATTTTACTTTTCCAGTTTTACTAAGGTAGCTCAATTCATCATAAACCTGTAAGTGATTTCAATCCGGCACACACCCCCTTTATCATAGCATAAATAGAGACAGCAGAGGGCAGAAAAAGACAGACTGATTCACTCACTATCCCGATGCTGGCAGAGCACCCTGCTGCTGAACTTTCCATCTTCATTGCTCCAGACTCCAGAAACTTGGCAAAGCAGTAATCCACTGCATAGCTGAACCATTTTCAGCTAGGCCTCAAATTCCAGAACCAGAATCCCACAAACCTAAGGGGAAGCATCAAAATACAGCCGGGCTGCGCTGTACTCCTTGCCTGCTAAAAGAATTATCATCAGAACCAAGAAGGGCAGATCCAGTCCAGTTCTGTGCCATGCTGTGACCAGAGCCATTGCAGATCCAGTCCAGTCTTGTGCCATGCTGTGACCAGAGTGCCTTGCTGATTGCAGACCCAATCCAATGTGTCAAGGTTTCTGTCCTAGAACCAGATCCTATTCCTGACCAGAATCTTGACAGACCAGAATCCTGATGGTTCCGTTTAAAAACATATCTAGTGAGTATCTATAAAAAGAACTGCGTCACTAGCATATGTACCTTGCTTAGTTAATCCCTATCTTAAACCCATCCTTTCTTGTATTCAGAACTTGTATTGCTAGGAGTATTTTTAAATTGTCTGAACTCTCTGTCCAATCCCTCCTATCCTCCTCCTGTGCTAGTATTGCTAAAACTATCTCTGTGCTGATCTTTTCTCATCTGAAGAAGGTGAGTCCTGCAGGCAGTCATTCTGATCAAGTGGCTGTGTTCCTGTGGGGCATTTGTTTTGTTCATAGTCATCCTCTAGTGTAAGAAATCCTTTTGTCATTTTAAAAGTGCATTCCTGTTTCCCATTTGTGCACCTATCTCGAAAAAATGACCTCCACTAAAATGTGTATAACTGCCTCCGTTTTTGTGCTAGAAACACAATTTAAACTTCTGCTTGTAGCTAACATCCACAACGCATGTAAAACAGCCTTTGATCACCCCGACTTGAATTTTAAGAGTTCAAATTGTTTCTTGGTATCAAATCATTGCTTGTGTTTGTGTGCAACTATCCCAAGCAGCTCCCATCAGCATTATAACAAATTCAGCAATTTAGACCATATTAAGTGTTTTTGCCAGTCCATTCTCAAGATAACTTTAAAAGCCATTCTGACAGCTTGACAGTCAATTCCGTTGTTCTCTTGTGTTTGCTGGGGGAAGTGGGATTGATATACTGTTGAATTCTGCCATTCCTGAATACCTGCTCTCTCCTCCTATCTCTTTACATTGTCTATTGAGGGGTTGAGGGGTGTGCAGGGGGAACCTTTAAACACAGTGCTAGTTGATCTGAACACACACACAAAAGTATTATTTCTGTGCTGAATTGTTTTGCTCACTATTACTCCTTGTGTATTAAAGAGATTACATCACCCCATTGGTGATTATTGTGTACCCATAAAAACAGTGTGATTAAATTGTAAATCCATAAATAAATATTTTAACTTTGCAAACAAGCATGATTCCTAGTTCCGTGTGACGGGGGGGGTGGTTCCAGGAGAGTGGCGTGATATGAGTGGTACATCGTTCAGAATAAAGAACTTTTAGACAATAATAAATAAGGATTTAAGTTGTGCATTACATGCTAGGCATTGACTTGGGTGTGTGCCGGATTGAAATCACTTACAAACCCAAATGTTTTCCTGAGCGAGATACTGTCCAGTAATAACACATGCTTTGTAGGTCGCAGCATTATCATTTATAATTGTTTATTTATAACGTGCTTAATAGCCAGAGGTTCTAGGCACGGACCCAGGGATTGAACCTTTGTTGTACTGCGTCGTCTTGCTTCCAAGGCGAGCATGTTGCACCTGAGCTATCCACCCAAGACCTTTGCGACACATGTTACACTACTAAAGTTGACCTATCCAACCACCAGTCCTTTCTGGTAAATGTAGGGAAATGGACTTCAGTGGTATAATTTGAAATCGAATGTTCATGGAGGTATATTTATTTGCGTAGGCCTGTTTATTCATCAGTAGTGATGTTTCCTCAGGCTACAGATTTTTTCAGGGTAGCTCTAAAGGCCCTTTCTTTGTCTGCCAGCCAATGTGGAGATAGTGACTTCAGGAAAATCTCATATCATTCTGCTAAAATCTAGGAAAGGAGCAAAAAAGGTTTATCAGATTCTCAAACACCTAATATCTCCCTTAACTACTTCACCTAACTTGCCCTTCTACAGCCATGCGTGCCTGTCCACTCACCACCAACAACTGTCTCTTAGCACATACGTCTAATAAGGTTTTGCCTCATATTTGCAAGCAGCACCAGTACTTGAAATGCTTGCTATCCCCTGCCATCCAACCGGTTTTCAAGAATCCACCCACATCTCCTCTTATGGCAAAGATTAAACCATGTAAACCAATACATCATTCTGACACGCCTCATTAGTGGACACAGGGGGTACTTCTGCTTCATGTTACTTTAAAGAAAAAAGATAAATGCCTACAAATACTCGAAACAATCCGATCGATGAATAACTGTGCCATGCTTGCATTCTGGCTTGCTCTCTCGAATTTCACGTTGCCTTTCGTCCTTCAGCCTTACCTCATTGTTGTGAGGCCTAACTCAATAAAAAAAAGAAGGATGACTATATAATTGTTTAAAAATGTGTGATAGGTAAGGTATTTTGCCAAGGCAGTGTCTTTGAGCTAGGACAGCATAGAGGGGGGACAAGGGACATACTGGGGCAAGAACCATGTCTTGATAGCTTTCTGGAATGCCAGATAGATACAGAAGCCATTTATGTCACCAATAAACCCTGAATGGGATGGGCCTTGCCGGGTCAATTAATGCCCTTGGCCGGAAAAGCCTCCACCCTGAGGGGTTTATTGCTATTAGTATCCAGGGAAAACATGGAAATTGGTCTTCCTGGGATGCTAATGCTAACTGTGACTGGGAGATGTGACTTTGTGCAATAATCTGCAGAGAGAACTGTCGGTCACATTACAGTTGCCTCCGAACACTAGACCGCTCAATGTGATGCCTATTCGTGATCCCGTCGGCAATCTGAGTCATTGAAGAAACTGATAGGAATGTTTTGGTTAAATAATGCACTCACTTGGTACAATGTTTTGTTTCAAACAGTTGATAAGGTAAAGATTATTGAGAATAACATGAAGACTATTAAGTAGAACATTAAACACTTTTAAGATTAGGGGAGAACGGAGTCAGTTAGGAGGTAGTAAAACATGAATAAAGGAATACCAATAGGATTGCACACTTAGAAGAAATGGAAAAGAACAGTTAGCAAATTGAAGAGCAGGGCTTTCACTACAGAATAATATGGAAGGGGTAGGCAACTTTTTGAAACATTTGTAGTGGGTGATAGCGAGACGCAAACATGTATGGTAGAGGTGGAGCAGTTGCGTGGCAATGGTGGAAGTAGTAGATCCTGTGCAATGCAGAATTACTGACCAATCATTTTGTTCTTTTGGTTGAGGTTGCCAGTAACTTTCAATTGATGAGGCACTTTGGTGTCCAGTGAGAGACATACTTTGTCTTGATTCTAGTCCCGCAATAGCCAGGAGTTGCATTGCAGTTGCACAAAACGAGTGATTTGTGTACACTATGGAAGGGAGAGCATGTTTACATATTCTTTACATAAATGTTCCAAGAGTATTTTTCCTAAAGGACTTTCCTTGAGGCTTTGGGCCTTTTTAGTGTAGTTGAATATCAAACCACACTTTATATTGCAGGGTGCATGGTATTGACAATACCAGATTAGGCTTCTGTATATCAATTTGTGAAATATGGGATTTATGTAGTGCCATGTCCTTCTAGCCGCAAATTATTTTTATGCTAATGAAAACATTGGTGGCATTTACAAAGTTTTCATTACTATTATTTTGGTTATAGTTGTCTTTAATTCCAAGGAACTTTTACAACTGTTACAATTATCCTTTTACGTAAGAGCATATCAGAATATTTCATTCAATGTATCTTTAAACTATTAACAATCCACATATCACACTGAACATAGACATTTACTATTAAAACTTTAACAAAGTCAAATTATCTCTTGCTATTATCTACAACAACAACACATTACAGTCTTTATCATCAATTTTAGCAAACAGCCTTTGTTACAGACCCACTGCCAAGGACGAGATGTGTTGTCCTTGGGATTACCTCCCCAGTGCCAAGGACGAGATAGCTCGTCCTTGGCACTTAAGGGGTTAATAAAGGAGAAAATGTTAGAAGACTTTGAATGGTGAAATACCGAAATCACCAAAAAAGGCCTTGGCACTGGGGGGGGGAAACCCCATGGCAGTTAAATGGCTTGAATTTTCTGTATCTGAACACTTCCATCATATGAATAACATCTTTTCTCACTTTGATTATTCAAAAACAAACACAGCTTTAAGTCAAACACTATAAAGTGCAATGGCCATGGACTACGTGGGCCATTGCACATGTTTGTTTTTCATCTAACTGTTGAATGTTGTATAGCTTAATTCCAGTGCGCATAGACTTTGTGGTTGGTATTCATTACCAGACACAGTACACACTTCTGCATAGAAGTGGCACAGTAAGGAGTCCAATTCTGAGAGTGGTTCCTATTCAAAAGTACGGCCGTAGCCTTTTTGTTTTACCCATCCCTTGAATTTGTTAATAGCCCATTTGGTTGCAGTGTGTCTTTTCAGATCACATTTGTTGAATTCTAGTTTATCAAAATCTGTGTTGCATACATTGGCAATAGCAAAACGAAAAGGTGATGTTTGGAAGGTTTTGAATAAATCATAACCACGGGCACAGCTCTGGACAATCCTCCAGACCATCGTTTTTCAGCCTGCCAAGCCATTACAGAAGGGGAAAAACCATATGCAAATCAGACTTGGTCCTACCCCAAAAGGGGCATACCAGCCCGAACTGCTATGTCACATCCCTTCTGCACAAGACCACAAGCATCCCCAGACATGTTTTAGCCTTGTTGGGCATCATCGGTGAGGAGTAGCTTGGGTCTCTAGGCCCGGCAGACTCGGGACCCATGTCTGGGCATGCCCATCCCACTCTGCGTGACTTTAGCAAAACGAAAAGGTAATGGCTGGAAGGTTTTGAATGAATCATAACCACGGGCACAGCTCTGGGCAACCCTCCAGACCATCGTTTTTCAGCCTACCAAGCCATTACAGAAGGGGTAAAACCATATGCAAATCAGGATTGGCATGCCTGCTTCACTGTGTAATGGCCGTGTAATATAGCTGAGTTCATAGAAATATGATAGTATATGCTATTTTAGAAGGCTTAAATGAGATAATTGTATCATTGACTGGGGGGTTATCTTGCAGCCATTCTTCAAAAATGTAGCCATTCTTTGAAACAATATAATAGGGAAAGCAGGATCTCCATTTCATTGATCCAGAGCATTTTCAGACATCTTGGTCGCCTTCCACTTATTTCAATTTCAGCATTCACAAGGCGGAATAACTTTGTTCGAAGCAGCGCACTGGCATTGTGGGCAGATCATTGCATTATGTTTTGGGTGGGAGGATAATGGCAGAGGAAGAAGGCAAATGTCTTTCCAGATGTTGAACACAAAAAAGTGGCGGGAGGTTGCTCGTGCTTGTTGTTCAGAACAGCACTGAGATGGTGCTTTTCCCTGAGGAACTAAGGACAGCGCTTTGACCAATCACAGCACGATTCGGCTGCTGTACATATATCTTAGAGTACTAATTATGCATAGAAGACGCTACGACTGGATCTGGTCTTGTAGTGATATGGAATTTGAAATGTGCAAGGAGGTTTGAAAGAGGAGGAGCGGCAGAGTTTGATGGTTTAGCAGAGCTAGGACCAAGATGATTAAAGACATGGTGAACTATACAAGGATGCTTACACTGAATGATTTTGGAAAATGTAAGCCAATGGTGGGAGCTGAGAGATATGGGTGAATGGCAGAGTTTTCAGAATTAGGCATGCAGTCATTTTTGCTTTATTTGCAATCAGGAGAATGCAAAAAGAGGAAGTCCATCTCCCCAGTCTATCACCTACTGATCAGGAGGCCTTAGACACTCCTATAACAACAGAAGAGGTTGCAGGAGTGATAGCTTCCCTTAAACATAGGGCGGATTCTCTGCTTCTTGTTATAAGATTTTCCACCCGCACTCTTTACTCACCTGATGAAGTTATTCAACTCGTTTTTGGATTCAGGTGATATGGAGGAATCAACTACAGTTCTAATACTCAAGCCAGGACAACCCCCACAAACTGTCATTCACACAGACCAATCTCCTGTACTTGGACGCTAAACTGTACTCCAAATTGTTGGCTACAAGACTGGCATCGGTGCTGCCCAGATTGATCAACCCAGATCAAGCTGTATTCCGTCCAGAACAAAGTACACATGATAATATCAGGCGGATCCTGGACGTAATTGACATAGCCAGGAGGTATGGCCTTGGCCTAGGGGTTTTAGCACTCACCACCACTAAACCTTTTGACACAGTGCATTGGCTCTACCTCCATGAGGTTTTACATGCATTTGGATTTGATTTGTCGTTCCAGCGTAAGATCCTGGCTAATTAACACTTCCCCTCTACTCGAATAAGGGTTCATTCAGACCTCATGGCCCCCCTTCCCATCACATGGGGCACCATGCAGGGTTGCCCATTGTCTCCGATGATTTTTGCTCTTGTGATGCAGCCGTTTGCACAAAGGTTCAATGATTACCCAGTGATCACAGAGGTAGAGGTGGCTGGGGTGCAACACAATGGGCCTCATTATGACCCAGGCGCTGGAGCATGGTGCTATTAGCACCATGGTCCATGCCGGTCTCCGGCATGGTGGATGGCGGAATTACCGCCCCCATCACAAGGTTGGCGGGGGCGGGAATTCCCCATTCACTGTTTGCCCTTCCCCATTCCCATTTTGCCCCATACGGCATAATGGGGATGGGGAAGGCGCTAATTACGGCACCGTAAATTACGGTTGCCGTAATTAGCTCCAAGGTCCCTTAGCGGGTTGGATTTTAACTCCTGCAAAAAGCAGGCATTAAGGCCTCCAACCCGCTAAGGGACCTTGTAATCAGGCGCTAATGGTTTAACGGCGCCGACGCTCTTTAAGGCGCCGTTAAACCATTAGCGCCAGGGTCGTAATGAGGCCCAATATGTCTCTTTATGCTAACAATATCAAGCTCACGTTAACTAATGATCTAACCTCCCTTGATGCTGCCATGTCTGAACTGGGAAGATTTGAGGTGGCCTCTGGATTCTCTGTTAAATACCGAAAATCATCAGCCTTAAATGTGCAACTACCCAAGGATAACATTGCCGCCTCGAGAGCTACCTGCCCAGTCTTGTGGGAATCGAGCTCTATAGAGTGCCTGTGGGTCAGGATTCCTGCCTCCCACAGGATGCCTATCAGACCAACATTCTGGGGTTACTTAGGATCCTGGTCTATGATCTCAACTATGGAGCAAGCAGGAAATTTCATTGACGGGTGTATTTCTGCTGTAAGAAATCAAACTTTTGCCCAGATTTCTGTACCTCTGTCAAGCCCTTCCAGTTAAAATACCCATAACAGAATTGAGAACGCTGAAAAATAGGTTTCTAAACTTTATTTGGATGGGCAAAAAGCCTAGGATACGAAAAGCTGTGGTCTTAAGCGACACCCGGAGGGGTGGGATGGGCGCTCCAGACCTTCTGAGGTATTACTTCGCTGCTCAGAATTCACAGATTCTGGCTCTGCGGATGTCAGCCCCTTAATAGATGGGTAACCCTTGAACAGGCAAACTCATCCTGTAAGCTATCTTCTCTGCCCTGCAATGACCATTCTAAACTCCTTCGATGCGACACACTCCTGAGCTCAACAAAGGTCTTGCTGTGTTACTGCCACAAGGCTCTAAGGAAGCAGGGGTGGACCCTGGTCTAGGCTCGAATTCTCCATTTTTTGGTAAGCCAGAGTTTTCCCCAGGCTTTCCGGGGAGTAGTTTCTCACATTGACGAAATGGGGGTCTTCAAAACCTACAACAGTTGTATCAGGATGGTTCTTGTTGGCCAAGATTGATCGATTTAGATATGCTCAGATCCAGCATTCAATTTCACAACCCTCAGTGAGGAGCTGGGTGACTCATGAAATGAGGTGTCTGGGACTTACCCTAATGGAAGGGGAAAAAGGGGGTAGGATCTTGTGTTTTTATAAACTGTTGGGGGATAACTTATTATCAGCTAAACCCTCCTACATCACCAACTGGGTAGCTGATGTGGGGCACCCTGTGGAGGACGATGCATGGTAAGAGATTTGGGCTAAAATTCATGCATCCTCTAGATGCCTAACTAATAGAGAATGCATGTACACATTGTGTTACAGATGGTATCCGCCTCTGCTATCCCTACAGAAAATATAGCCAATCTTGGACCCGGCTTGTAGGAGGGGGTGGGGGCTCCGGGGATGCTACTTTGACATATGGTGGTCCTGTCCTGTGATTCCCACTTTCTGGATCACTATATTGTCTTATTTTAGGGAGATCACTGCAGTAGACTTGCCCTTTGACCCGTTAGTTGTACTATTGGGTTGTGCATATGTAGCCCAAATCCAGATATAGGGCACAAAAGGTGACACAACTGCTATTAGCAGCCAGGACCACTGACCGTCATTGAGTGTGTCTGTGATGTCTGGGCACAGAGCATCGAACGGGTGACTGCGTCTCTTGTCAGGCAATGACTGGTAAGGCTCTAAACAAGTGTAAAGGGAAATTAGCTGCAGGTAGGAACCCCTCTAAAATCTAAATCCCCTTCATCCCAATCTAAAATCTGATCTTCTGACGAGTCGAGAGGAGACTCTCCTTGGAGGAAATCATCTAAATAACATCTTGCTACAGGAGTGGGTCTCACCATTCTTTGTCTTCGACTAAGAAGTCAAAAAAAGAGGTGTCACAGATCTCCATCATCCGCTAGTGAATCCTCTCCTGAGAGAATTTAATTTCCGACCAAATCCTCTACTCCTGCCTAGAGTTTTAGAGAGAGATGATGAAAACATTCGAGAAGGGGGTCCAGGCCCCCTCGAAGGACAAGGAGAGAAGCCATGCTCCAGTCGCACTGCATAAAGGTGACAAAGTGAAGGTAAAGGCTAAATCCTATGCACCCTCAATCCCGGGACGTAAGCCATTGACCCATTGAGAGCCGTCATGGCCTTGACCTGACAAAACACTACTACTTCGAGTTGAGGGTCTAGTCCTTCAAGGGTGTTGTCTGCAAAAAAGGTTTCACCAACATCAGTGGCGTCAAGGCCATTGACCTTGAGGTCATCAATGTCTCCAGTGTTGAACATTTTGACACCTTTGATATCGAAGAAACTGTCGATGACAGGCTCGAAGCCATTGATGCCTTTAGCAAAGCGGGTGGAGAAGACTTACAAACCTGCACTAAGAAAAGATTTCTTCGAATCTTTATCATCAATTTATGAAGATTATGAACCTTCTGATACGGACACTCCACCCTTGGGCCTGGAGTTCGCCGCCCTTAACGTGCAAGAGGCTCTGGTGTCCGAAGAGTCTAGAATCAAGGACTTATATGAGAGCCTTGAGACAGCCAGTGGTGTGGATACATCACCTGGATTGGAATTTACAAAATTAGACACTTCAGACCACGCAGAAGGCTCATATAGGCAACGCATGACCAGGGTGGTTGACTTTCTAGGTTGGAGGAGGCCTGCTCCCCCATTTGAGCAGGATGATTTGACAGATATCCTGGACCAGGGTCCATAAAAGGATCCAATCCTTCCCTTTCACATTGCCCTCCAGAAAAAGGTTAAGACAAAGTGTGATGCACCCAAGACAAGTGCTATGCTGAACAAGAACCTCACCAAAAAGAATAGGCCATCTAGCAGTGACCCTGAATATTTGGCAAAGCACCCCACGTCAGAAAGCCTTGTGGTTCAGGCTGAGATGTCCTCATTTAAACAGGCCGCCTATCCCACTATCTCTCCTGACAGAGATGATGGACACTTGGACAAGAAAGTGTTTTTCTGCAGAAAGCATGGCACTGAAATCTGCCATCATCACCTGTGCCTTAGCACAATTCAGGTTCACCCTCTGGGATTGTAAAGCAATGGTGGCTGACCATATTCCCGAGGGGGAAGAAAGAGACAGCTTCCTGTCCATCATAAGTGACATAAAAGAGGCTATGTGCGAGTCTCTACTGTCACGACTGGATAATGCTGACAGCATCAGTAGATCCATGGTTACAAGTACTGTACTACACAGATTTGCTTGGTTGAGAAAGTTGGGATTTGCACCGGACGTGCAGTCCAGGCTTCTCAATATGCCTTTTGGCGGCTCTCACCTGTTTGTCAGCAAGGCTTATAAAAGCCTGGAGAAGCTGCAGACCTCTAAAGTGGCTGCAAAATCACTTAGTGTCACAATCAGACAGCCAAAACAATCTCATCCAAGTGGATATTCTTGGAGGGGTAGGTCCTTTTGCTTCTTTTTCTCAGTGGTAGAGTTAGGGGACAGGCTAGTCATAGAGGCCAAAGATGATTCCCTCGTGATGGATGAGGGAGAGGTACTAGGTCCACCCAAACAGCCATTGTTTTACCATCAGCCACTGTTCCAGCCACCTCAAAACCTCTCAGAGGTCTTACTCTGCGAGACCCCAGAGGAAGGCAGACTGTCTCAGAATCTGTAAGAATTGCGGGCCATTACTTCATTTGCTTGGGCATTAGAAGACCTTAGAATCATCCACCATGGAACAACTCACACAGAACTCAAGATTTGTTCCTTGTGCAAGCAATTTAAAGCCATAACCAGTACCTGTAGCAGAATTTAACGCCGGGTGTTATTCCCTATACTTTATGATTCCCAAGAAGGACGGGGGATTGAGACCCATCTTGAACTTGAGATACTTGAACTAGTTCTTTAGGAAGGACAAGTTCAGGATGGTTACCCTTTCTCAGATCCTTCAGGCCCCCCAGCTTCAGGATTGGATGGTGTCATTAGACCTTCAGGATGCTTTCTAACATGTGCCTATCCACCACAAGCACAGAAGGTACCTGAGGTTCACGGTTGGCGGTTCTCATTAACAGTTTTGAGTTCTGTCATTCAGACTGACCTCTGCCCTGAGGGTTTTCACCAAGTTAATGGCAGTTGTGGCAGTGAGTCTCAGGAGAGGGGGGATTCACGTGTACCCCTACCTGGAAGATTGGCTGATCTGGGCCCTATCTTCTAAACAAGCTCTGCAACATCTCAGCATCACCTGCCACTCTCTACACTGACTGTCTTCTCCCTCAACTTCAAGAAATTCCACGTAATACCATCACAAAGACTCCAGTTCATCGGAGCAGTCCTGGATGCATCCTCAGGGGAAAGCCTCGCCACCCGAGGTGAGTGCTCAACACATTCTTCAGATGGTCACCAAATTCCAGAGTGCCCAGGGACTTCCAGACTTTGATTTTCTAAGGTTGCGCATTGCATCCTGCATTTACCTGGTGCCAGAGGCTCGCCTGAGAATGAGATCCCACCAATGGGCTCTCAGAACTCATGATCTCAATTCTCAGGCAAAATATCAGACCTTATTCTGGTTCCAAGGAGAGTCACGCAGGATCTCCTGTGGTGAGCCTGCGAGGACAACATTCTGAAGGGACAACCTTTTTGGCATCCATGGCCAGAGATGACAGTAGTGACAGATGCCTCACTCATGGGGTGGTGAGCCCACACCAACGATCTGACAAACAGCGGTCATTGGTCTCCATCAGAGTCGAAACTACACATGAACCTTTTTAAGCTGAGGGCAATAGGACTAGACCTGATGGCGTTTCTGCCCTATGTACGGGGAAAGAATGCCCTGATAATGACAGACAACACACTGGCCATGTACTATCTCAACAAAAGAGGAGGTGTAGGGTCACTACCAGTGTGCAGAGAGGCAAGGCAGCTCTGGTGCTGGGCAATTCAAGGAGTCTCTATATCAGCAGTTCACCTGGCCAGATAGGAGAAAACGGCTACGGACGGGCTGAGCAGGCAGAGCACAGACTTCCACGAGTGGGAACTAGCTCAGGAAGTCCTTTAAGAGATCTTCACCCTTTGGGGAACCCCTCAGGTAGACCTGTTTGCGACCAGTGTCAACCAGAAGTGCAAACTGTTCTATTCCAGGGAATTTCCCCCAAGAGGAGCTCTAGGGGACGCGATCATAGTGGACTTCGAGTTTCCACTCCTGTTTGCTTCATCAGGAGATTGAGAAAGTTCAGGAAATCCATGATCCTAATTGTTCCAGATTGGGCCAGGAGGACATGGTACCCGGACCTTCTTGACATGTCCATCTGCCCTCCAATAGGTCTTCCACAAAGAGAGGACATTCACTCGCGAGAGGAGGGTCAGGTTCTACATCCAGAGGTCAAGACACTCAACCTTCACGCGTGGTTTCTGAGAGGTTGAGATGTAAGGATTATCAAGAAGTGAAAACAGAATCACAAAGCGCATGTTAGAGCGCATGTTAGACATTATGTCATTAAATGACTCAAGGTCGGAGCAACAGCACACGGTGAGACAGCGGCTACGAAGGATGACGTGGCAGCCCTGTTAACCAAAATAAAAAATATGGGAGCTAATATAGGTGGCAAAATCGACAAAATCACCCAACGTATGGCTGGGATTGAGGACAGGCTAGAGGGAGTAGAAAACAACCAAGCCTCGATTGACACTCTGGAAACGCAGCTGGGACACAGAATTACAGAACTTGAGCAGCGAGAAGAGGAATACAGATTAAAAATGGATTATTTGGAAAATCGAGAATGACGAAATAACCTGCGTTACTTTGGAATCCCAGAGCACGAAGGGGAGAATGAGGAGGGCTTAAAAACAACGATTCACGACAACATTAAGATTCTCGCGGCTGACGATGCGATTGATGAACAAAGGACAGAGCGGATCCACAGGGCAGGAGGCCCACCGGGAGGACCGAGATCGGTCCTCCCCCGCTTCCACAGGTATCAGGACAAGGCCAAAATTCTTGAGAAGGCAAGGCGTGGAGGGGTGATCTCCCTTAACGGAGCACAAATAACCGTATATCAAGACTTATCTGCTATGACACTAGCCCTGAGAAGGATGTGTGGCCCCCTGATGAAATGGTTGAAGGAACGAGACACTAGGTACAGATGGGGTTACCCCTTCTCCCTTTCTTTCGAGCACAACGACACGAGGATCAGACTGCAATCAGAAAGAGAAATAAAGGCATGCATATCTGATCTTGTGGAGGCAAATGAACGAGGGAACGACAAAGATGCAGCACGAGGTGAAGGAAGAGAATGGAAACTTCGAGGCCCTAAGAGACGGAGAGTTAAGGGATCGAGAAAATACTGCAGAGGCAATATTTCCCCAGAGGGGAACAAGTGACCTGGACAGGCAATAACTAACTTTTTTAATGCCACTGCTCAAAATCAGGACTTTCTACGGGTCAGGTACTAAAACACCTATGTTCAATGGTTGTAAGTTGAGGTTTAAGTGGGGGGGACTGATTGGGGGCTCAGACTCATGCGGTAGTTAATTTTAGCAAAAGGACCGTGAGGTAACGGTCCCTGCTGGTGGTTCGTTGCTGGTGCAGTGTAACTAACTGGACCCGCTCGGACGCTGCCATATGAGGGGAGAGGGGATAAATGGGAGAGGGGGGAGGGGTCACAAGACATGGGAGAAGGAAAGACCGAAACATTTTTTTCAATTATTGCTGAAGAGGGGAAAATGTCGACACTGGTTGAGGGCATAAACCACAGGGAATGCCTGCTTACAATTATGAATAGTCCAATGTCACAAATAGATGGCTATCCCTGAAGTCATCACAAGGGGCCCTTTGAAAGTGGGAACGCTTAATGTTAAGGGGCTTAACTCGCCTACTAAGAGGTCGCTAGTATTAAGGGAATTTCGGAGAGCCAAGATGGACATCCTATTCCTGCAGGAAACCAAGTTCATGAAGGGAGAGGAGAGGCCCATTCTAGGGAAACGTCTCGGTCTGGAGTTTTGGGGCTCTGGACCATTGCGCAAAGGAGGTGTGGGAATCCTTATTCGAAAGGGAATTGATTTTCAAGTCACAAAAACCTGGTCAGATGCAGATGGGCGAGCTTTATTGGTGGCAGGTACCATTGGGAGCATGGAGGTAACAATAGCCACGATCTACTCCCCCAATGTAGGGCAGCTCAGATTCCTCTCGAGAACCATCCCCAAAATAATGTTGGAGGCTACGGGGCATATTGTGCTGGGCGGGGACTTTAATCTGTGGGCCGACCCTAGCTTGGATTGTAAGGCGGGTAATCCAACTGTCAATACTGAAATGAGAGGGGACCATAATGATTATGTGAACATAATGCAAGTATACGCGCTGGATAATGTATGGAGGGATATGCACCCTGACGAAAGAGGATACACTTCTTATTCTCCCCCGCACAATACTTTTACTCGAATAGATTATATCTACCTCTCACAGGAGTTGCACGACATCACATATCACTCTGAGATCACCCCAATCACATGGTCTGATCACGACATGGTCACAGCGGATATGTGGGAAATGGAGGTGCAATGAGACCCTGTGGAGAGACCTTGTCTTTAGAGAGGAATTGGAAACTGAGATTATAGAATATTTCAAAACTAACGACACTGGGGAGATCTCCAAACAGAGTGTGTGGGAAGCAGCCAAAGCAACCTGGAGGGGGATCCTTATACGGGGGGGCGAGGAAGAAAAGGGAAAGGGCCCTCATTGAAAATAGGCTTCAGAACGAGATATGTCGATTGGATAAGGAGGCCAGGGAAGGGGACGCCACATATTTCGATAAGATTCAAGAAGCTAGAAAGAAGCGGGAGGAGCTCCGTCACCTAGAACAGGGTCAGATAGCACGTAAAATGCATTTATTAAAACAAAAGTTCTACGAAAAAGGGGACAAAGCCGACACACTGTTGGCTGCTCGGCTCAGGATGCAACGGGCAGAACAAAGGGTAAAGGAAATAACATGCAATACTCTTGACCAGGGACAAGACAAACCATCCATCCCTGAACTGTTCGCAAACTTTTATGAATCCCTATACTCTTCTGAAACAGACCCAAACTCGCAAGAGATAGATAACTATCTTGCTGACATCGATCTCCCCAAAATAGCTGAGGTAGACTCTGCTCACCTTGAGGCTTCCATAACGGAAGAGGAAGTACACCAAGCGATCAAAAGGCTAACACTGGGCAAATCCCCGGGGGAGGATGGATACACAGCCGGCTTTTATAAGGCCTTCAGTGCCCTCCTAGCCCCATTTCTGACTGCATTATTCAATGAGGTCCTAGAAACGGGAACCGCCCCCGATTCCTTCGTCCGAGCTCTCATATCGGTCATCCCTAAGGAGGGTAGGGACCCCAAATGTTGTGGGTCATATCGCTCTATATCCATGCTCAATCTCGATGCCAAAATCTACACGAGGGTATTGGCTGTCAGGTTGGAGACTCACATGCCCCACCTTATTCACTTCGACCAGGTCGGATTCATTATCGGGCGACAAGGGGCGGAAACCATGCGAAAAACTCTCCATTTAGTCGCAGACTCCCAAAATATGAATGGTGAACCCGCCTTGCTTTCCATTGATGCAGAAAAAGCAGTTGATAGAGTGGAATGGGAATTCCTTGCGCGCCGTAGGTAGAGGATCAACATTTAGAAAAGGGATAAAAGCAGTGTACACAGCGCCTAGAGCCGCAGTGTCAGTTAATGGAGGGTACTCGAGGTGGTTCGAATTGAAACGTGGCACCGACCGGTATGTCTCCTATTGGCCATACTCTTCGCCCTTTCTGTAGAACCCCTAGCCCAGAAAATAAGGAATGACGCCCGAATTGAGGGAATGAGACTGGGGCAGGTGGAATACAAGGTGGCGCTATACGCCGATGACTTACTTCTCCATGTGATAAACCCCAACACATCCATCCCCAGGGCACTAAATTTAATAGAAGCATACGGCTTCTTATCGGGATTTAAAATCAACAAATCCAAGTCAATACCAAGTCCCCTACTGGGATCGATGGAAGCGAACAATGAAAGATATTGTTCCCTGGGCCTTACGATAGAGCATGAGAAATTGAAATATTTGGGGATACATGTCACGAGATCTCTATGTGATCTATATGAGGCCAACTTCCGGGCGTTTCTCCAAAAATTTCATGCGGACCTCGCCAGGTGGGACAAACTAACCATAGCCTGGATGGGACGCCTAAATGCAATAAAAATGACCTTTCTCCCGAAATTTTTATACCCCTTTCAAATGCTCCCTATCCAAATGCCACGCCAATTCTTTACAGAAGTCAAGAAAGCGATCATAAGTTCCTGTGGCAGGGGAAGAAACCAAGAATTGCATATACCAACTTGACGCTACTGAATGATAAGGGTGGGGTGGGCCTTCTGGATATTCAGAAATATTATGTAGGAACCCAGTTGCGAGTCCTCATTCCCCACCTCCGCGATCAGAAAACACCTCTATGGATTGCCATGGACAATCACTACTTGTCCCCGGCGACAATCTCTGAGAGGCTATGGTCCCCTAGAAGGAGAGTATTAAAGAAATCTAAAGCACACCCGATGTTTGAAACAATATGGGATGTATGGCGAGAAGGCAGGGATATGGAAAACATTAGTACGTGGCCATTGCCACTAAGTCACCTGTGGTCCCCTAGCATCAACGACCAGATTCCTAACGTAGAGAGATTTCAATCCTGGTATGAGGCGGGCCTGGAAAGGGTGGAACAACTTCTAAAAAAGGACTCATTTATCACACTCCCCGAGCTGGAGGCGGCACTTGGAATTGGAACACTGTCTGCATTCCACTTTCTGCAAATTAAGGGTGTCCTGACAAAGCCCAAATGGAAGGACAAGTTTGAAAGGGACCTCACTCCATTCGAGAAAATATTAGATTCTAGAACTGAAACGAAGGGACTGATCTCGATCCTATATAGAACGCTCATAGAGGCAGGGGAAGGGTCAACATAACCCCTTAGACTGAAATGGGAGAGGGACATTTCAGATAGTATTGATCCGGAGATGTGGGACAAGATATGTCAGGCTGCACCCAAAGCCTCGATCTTGTGCCAATATAAACTGCACGCAATTAAACTACTAAATAGATGGCAATATGACCCGCACAGGCTCTCCAAAATGTACCAATCATCTAGCCCACTATGTTGGAGAGGTTGCAGATCCATGGCGGACTATTGGCACATGTGGTGGAATTGCCCCCGAATTAAAGTTTACTGGGACGAAGTCCTGCGTTGGATTAGGGACCTAGATGGGATCCAGAGGACAGCAGACCCCCGACTGGTACTATTTGGTTTTGAGAAAATTGAAGATGAGTGGAGGAGGGTCAAAGACATAGCTGCACCGCTGTTACTAGCAGCAAGGGCTCTCTTAGCCACGAAATGGAAATGTCCAACGGTCCCAACCGAGAACGAATGGGTCAATGTAACCTCCAATATGTGCACCATGGAAAAGATCACGGCATCCATACACGGGAAATCACACAGTGCGATACTATATGGATGGAATTCATTAACAAATACATGCCGGAAATGACACATCAATGTCTACAGGTCCACCAGCCCCATAGCCTCACATTACAAGAGATCACCTTTTGATGGAATACAGGACCTAAGACAACGAAAAACCACACTTACTTCCCAAACAAGCTGGTCCCCAAAACATACCAAATCTATAATGCAACTCGCCACACACTAGAAAACACATTCCTCAGCAGCAGTCGACCAAGTCTTGTAGGGCGGGGGGAGGGAGGGAAGGGAGGGGAAAGCAGGGATTACTGTTAATATTTACTGTTATTCTAAACGGAAGTGAAATGCAAATGGAAAGTTCACATATGCATTTCCGAAATTTAAAAATTGGATTATGACTGTCTTTGTTTGGCACAATTTTTTGTTTTTTATTGTTCGCAAAGCTTGTTAATTCCTATTGAATAAACTGTAACCTGTTTGACATAAAATCAAATAAAAACGAATAAAAATAAAAAAATTACTCAAGGTCACAGTGGCTCACACTAAATGAAACAGCAAATGATGCATGGGTGAACTTTTATTAAACACTCTTTAAAAAAAGGTGCACAGAAGAATCCAGCATCAGGTAACCTAGACTAACAGAGTGCTCTCTTGCGTTTGCCAAAGAAGAAATTATAGCAATGTAAAAACCTAAGTAAATCCTGTGCCCCAGGCCCAGACGGTGTGTCGAACCAAATGCTTAAAGATCATGAGGAAGAATGGGCTGACTTCTGTTTAATTCTATTCTCTGAGTTACTAGGGGAATCCAGACATGGACCCCTTGCTCACCATTCTTAGAGAGGCACAGCTCCACCCTACCGATGAGGCCCAACCAGACTGAAACACGTGTCTGGGGTTGCTGTTGGTACTCTTGTTCAGAGGAGAATTGCCTAGCATTTCAGTGCTGGACTGCCCCAGGGCAGGACAAAGACTAATATGTTTTGGATACTTCTCTGTGAAAGATAGTGAGATAATGAATCTGGGTAAGGCTCTTGTAACCAGGACTAATGTCTGGGAGAGGGAGTTCCCAGGACCCCCCTTGTATTTTGCATGATTCTATTTAAAGTAATCATGACCCAGAAGAAAGTTCCAGATTCCTGGAAGACATTGATTACTATACCATTCTATAAAAAGGACAACAAAATGGATCCAAAAAACTACAGACCAATTGCCCTAATCGATGTCCTGTGTAAACAATATGCATCTCTAATTTTGGTAAAACTGCAAAACTGGGTCAAATAACCTAGTCATTTTGACCCCCAAAAAGTCAAAGGTATGGGTGGTGACCTCAACCTATTCATCCTGAATATCCTCAAATTAAGATCTCTAAAGGAAGGCACAAAATGCTATACTGGATCGATTAATCTTGCTCAAGCCTTTGACAGTGTCGAACAGGGAGCTACTTTGCTGAAAATTGACAATTGGGGCTGCCCAGAACAGATCCTAGAACCAATGAAAACTTTATATTCAGATACTTCAATACAAGTTTGACTGAACAATGAAGGCCTATTAAGTAAAAAGATTTTATTCTTCCGTGGCCAAAAACAAGGCTGCACTTTGGCTGCCGAATTGTTTAAGTTATTCATTGCAGACATAAAATAAATAATGTCAGACGAAAGCTCTAATCAGCCAAGAATAAACAGGAAAGTGGTGGGATGGATGCTCTACGGCGACGACATCAGAATCTTTGACTTCAAAGAAAACTGAATCTTCTTTGGTTCTACATTGAAAAAAATGCATTAAAAATAAATGCCACAAAGTCTCCCGTAATGGTGTTTCAAAGAACAAGAGGTATACGGAAAACCAATAATTTTCATTGTCATCTCATCAATGAACATATAGCTCGAGTTGACTGCTTGAGATATTTAGGGGTCAAAATAATTCAGAGATCATGCGATAAGCCACACATAACTTATCTGAGAACAAAAACAAAGAATCTCTCTGTTCATGAGCCACAAAAGGTATGGAAAATTCTCACTGATTCCCGTTGTAAAGTTTTACAAACAGAAAGTCGTGCCAATTCTAACATATGGACCGGAGACCTCTATGTGCTATTCCTGGAAAGAGTGGTCTCTGCTCGAAGGCATGTTCAGGAGAACATTTCTGCGAGTGCCGAACTGTTTACCAATTATCATCATACGAGACGAACTGGGGCTTGTCTCAATCTACACCACAGTAGTGTGGACAGCTTTATCATGGTTATCATGCAGAATGACCCAAGCCAATTCCAGATCCCGAAACCTGATGTGCAATGAAAATTGGAATGGGTTAAAGAAACTTGGCACTTCCAGTGCCAAGTAACCTTGGATGAAGCAGACATATCCATAGAGGTGCTTGCACAGAATCCTGATTCTGCAAAAAAAAAAAAAACTATGGCTCTGAGACTGTTCCCAAACACAAAAAAATAAACTGCAGTAAAAGCTGTATGAAAATACTACTCAAGAATCCATCCAGACCTGTAAATGTAATCCTGAAGCATCTGTCGAAATTCCCCAGTGTTCGGCACCACAACATATGCTGCAAATTCGATTAAACTTCTTTCCGACCAATCAAATTCTCAAATTCTCAACGCAAGGAACCTAAGACCTGATAGATCTGACAAATGTAGGTGGTGCAAAACAACAGAATAAACCTTAAAAACACCTTGCATTGTGTACTTCCGGACTAACATTGGCACACTAATAGATGAAAAAGCTTCCTGGAACGCATCCGACTGGTGTACCTTCATGTGCCGAGGAGATAATCTTAAAACATCATTAGCGCTAACCAAGTTTATTGATGAATTATTTTCCAAGAACACTAAAGACTAATGGACAGTTCTTTCCTTTTTTTGCAAATTTTTAATGATCTTCCTACTGTTTTAAGTTTATATATGATAAATTGCATGTTTAAATGTTGTTTGGTAAAGGTTTGTAACAAGCCATATGCCAAAAAAAATAACATAAATATATAAGGATTCGGATCATCATGATGATGGTATTGGAGATTTTGCTTTCAGCCAGAAGGCAAGCAACTACATTTTTGTACTGTTGCCATTGTAACAGGTTCAGCAACTGGTGCAGAGATAAGAATGTGGCTCCAGTTCAATGTAATACACCTCTGGTGTTGTCTTCATTGCTACATTTGGCATATGTGGGGCTCCAGATTGGAGCCATTAAAGGTTATTTGGCAGCGCTTATGTTAAGATGGATTTCTTTACTCTGACCTGGTGGGCAGAAGTTCAGAAGGCCAGCCTAGTTTCTTGGAACAGGCTAACCCTCTGGACAAGCCAGAACAATCAAGGTAACTATGGCGGTGTTCAAGAATAGATCTCAGGAGGGGTGAGGGTGACTGAAAGACCTCAATGAGCACACAGAGTAAAGGACACTTACAAATCACTCCCGGTCAGGTGTATATATATCACAAATACAAATACATTTATTCCAAGGCATTTGCAATTCAACACACAGTAAGATGGTCACAGCAATACTATTAAACCAATACAATCCTATCTATACACATATATACAGGACCAATGGGGACTAAAGGATGAATGCACCAAATGCGTACACAACCTAAATGGGGAAAGAAGCAGGCAGTGCAAATAGTCTTTAGGCCCTCCTGCATCAAACACAATCCTAACTTAAAGGCAGTCCAATCCCTAAAATGAGGGGAGCCTAATACTCAAATGTACTTGCGTACCTGGCGCACGCGGTAGTTCAAATTGGCAAAACAGGGTCTTTTGTAGGGGCTGTAACAGCTCAGGAATGTAGGTGAAGTGATGCAGAATAGGTTTCCACTATTCGAGGAGGGCCCAACTTGAGTGCATAGTCAATTCCAAGAGTTGGGAATAGTTTGCTAGTTCGTACTAGCAGTGGAAAGGAGAGGGGCCCTCAGGGGCCACTCATGTGTAAAAAAGGATGGATGCGCTAGGGGCCACCGGCAAGGGTTGCAATTACTTACCAACCTCCATCACACTTCGGACCAACTTCGGCTGTCAAGTCCACTTCGCTGCAGGTTCAAATGCAGCAATCTCACGGCTCTGTGGCTTTCAGCGATGAATATACAGCGTTTATTCCCAAATGGGACAGTGGCAATTTTTCCACTTCTGGTGGGTGGATCAGGCCAGATCTGCTGCAGCAGGCTTCAGGGCACAGAGGACCACAGCTGCAATGAACTTGCAAAGTTCGTCACCACGACTGGGCGACACGGTAAGCGTGTATTCTCCTGTTCGGGCACACTCACTTTACTCCAGACCTGGGAATGCCAAGTATACGAAAATCGATGTGAGAGTGCCGTGAACACTGTGCATGCAATGTACCAAGTTTCAAGGGCCTCCTCAAAACGGCTGTGGTATTAGGGCAAAACTACTGCGCAAGCTGGTCAGCCCACTGGTTGGCCCCAGCACACTTCCGAAAAAGGCTTACTTGCAGGTTTTGATGAAGGTGCCGAGAATATTTGCTCCCACTATTCTAATGGGTCAAAACGTCTTCATAGACCTTCTAGGATGACCAGATGCAGAGGGGTCCAGTGGGATGACAGCGGGCTCAGGGTGCCAAACCTTACAGCAGGTCAGCAGCAGTTTCTCAACTCGGCTTCTTAGTTCCCGGATACTTGGATCCTATCCTTTGTTCAGTGAGAAATCCAAAAATCAACATGGTATGGGTGTTTCGAGCCTTCTCTTATCCAAAATCTCCTTCGAGCCAAAACAAAGAGGACCCAATGGAATATCTGCTCACATACAGGAGCACCATACGTGGCCCAATCATGGACCACGTTGGTCCCAGTCATTCACAGTGCTCCAGACTCTCTGGCACCAAGGATGTGTATTGGAATGAGATGGTCCAGCCTACATCATGGAGGCGCGCACAAGGCATGGAGAAGCCCGCGGACGCTTGGCGTTTCGCGGGAGAATGCATGCCCAAATAAGGACTGACCGGGTCGGCTCGACCTGGGGAAGGTGAAGGGGCAAGATTATCAAAGGACAGGACAAAGAGCCTCGTGACATGGCCATTTTAGAGCCAGGCCACCTAACCGTGCTCAATGTGGTAACCGTGGTTTACCTGGCAGGAAAAAGTTAAAAATATACAAGAAGGTAAGCTACCACCAGCCCTGTCCAAGGCACATCTGCACTTCTCCTAAACAATCTTTTGAGAGTTAGTAGGGATTTTAAAAATGACTGGAAGACCCAAGTGAACTATACTGAAAGGTACATTGTGCACTTGCAACATGTTGCAGAAAAGCTGCAACATTGACAAGGACTAAAGGAAACAAACTCTCCCTGTACTGACTCTCATTAATGGCATGTCAGTTTCCCCATAACAAGGTGGGCAAAAAGTCCAGGGGAGTGCAGCGGAGGGCTATGCTCCTCTGGTAAAGTCAGAATTTGGTGTTTAAACAAAGCAAAAGGTTATGGGGTACACAACTGGAAGGAAAATTACACATGAAATGGAAATCTTTCCTAGCAGCTTTCAATTTCTAAGCGCTCTTCTGAGGAAGTGTCATAAAAATTCCTTTAATCATACAATTTCTCAATGGGCTCCTTTTCAAGTCCCTGTTTGGGATTTGGATTTTATTCTAAAATTTCTAAAATTTTTCATGTATGTAAAATTCCATGTATCCCAAAAGATTGTTTTACCAACTTTGTATCCGCCCCCTCATCCTGGAAAGGAAGAGGAAAGGCTAGACAGACTTGACCGAAGAAGAGCTCTGAGTTTCAATATTTTGTGAATGGTGAAGATTTGCCAAGATGATCAACTATTCATTGGATACATAGGTCATAAATTAGGACTAGCAGAAATGAAAAAAAAACCCTGTCCAGGTGGATTACTCTGAGCATTGGAGAATGATATAGATTAGCTAGGAAAGACCCTCCAGAAGGCCTAAGAGCCCACTCTACGAGGGGCATGGCAACATCTTCTGCCCTACAAAGAGGGGTGCCAATAAGGAAGATTTTTGCGACAGCCACTTGATCTACCATCCATACCTTTGTAAAACATTACTGTCTAGACTCATTTTCACCTCTGGAAGGAGGATTTGGGAAGGCAGTCCTTCATTCGGTCCATGACTAATATTAACTCCAAAAATGCTTAATCCCACGTCCATAACTAGCCGCTTTGGGATCCTATCAAAAGATGAAGAATACATGGGAGGACACAATCCATTTGAAGAAAAATTTACTTATCCTTGGTAAAATTCTTTTGACTGGATGTTCCTCCTACGTATTCCTCATCTCCCCTCCCAACCTAACCTGCTGTAGAATTTCCAGGCCTTACACTTTGCGCTCTTTTAGAGTCTGATACGGTATGATGCTAAGCCTGTAATTCCACAAAAGAAAATACAGGAAAAACAGAAATGATGCCAACGGACGCTGCGCATGCTATATATACTGGTGATGACGTCGACTGCCCTCGAGGGACATTGAGTCGAAGGAATCAACGCACACTGGCCACTACCGATTTTTATTTCCAAAGCAGCTGAAGCTCGAAAAGATAATATCAAAATATAAGCAATACGTGGGAGGAACATGCGACCTAAAGAGAAAGAACGTTACCAGGGGCAAGTTACTTGTTCCTTTCTAAGCATGCAAATACTAGTTATGCTATTTTATGTTATGTTATTGAGTATTTGTATAATGCCATTTACTATTGGTATGATTCCAAAGCGCTGTGGGCTGAATGCCCTTGGGGACCGCAGTCTGGGTCAGTGTAGAGAGTGATGTAGTAAAATGTGCTTGGGTGCACTCAGTATGTGTGCAGCCAGTGTGGAATAAGTGGTGTGCAGCTGCATGTGTAGTGCAGTGGCTGTGTGAGATCAGTAGAATGTGTGTGGGTTCCCCGATAGGTAGTTCTGCTAAATACATCAGATAGTTGGGATTAGCAAGGAATAAGTGCTAGACGCTCCTCGAAATATGGTGCATTTCCTGGAATAATACCGTAATGTCTATTTGCAGATCAATGATCAAGTGCATAAGTGCTATTAGTGCTTGGCTCGGTAGTTCTGCTAGATAGATTCCTGGTGGGTAATTCTTCTAAATACATTCCCAGATAGGTGTGAGTAGCTAAATAAGTGCTGGATGGCCCCCAGAATCTAGTTCTGCTCATGGGCCTCCAGATGAGTAAGATTAGTAAGCATGTACATTTCTTGGACTGATAGCGTAGTGCATAATTGCATGGCATGGCATATTTGCATGTGCTATTAGTGCTTAGGTTACGAGACTAGCACAATCAGTCCAGATTATTTGAGATAGATGGCTCTATGCCTCAGAGCGTACAGTATTGCTGGAGGAAGAGGGCAATGATTCAGTTCCGTCATTTACATGGGTACTACTATGATTCGGGTTTCAAGTATGGGGCAAAGGCTCCAGATAATGGGGTAGATATCATCGTCTGGCCTGAGAGTCAAGGGTTCGTATTCAGTAGGATACCACACCATTTCTTGTTTGTGGGGGTAAGTTTAGTGGTCAGGGCAATCCCCTTATGTGTTTTTAGGCAAAGAGCTAGGTTTTGAGTGCCTTCCGGAAAGCCATGCAGTCTTTACTGCGTCTAATGTGGGGAGGCAATGAGTTCCACAAAGTTGGCACCAGGGTTGCATAGGCAGACCCTCTGATCCTGACTGTATTGGAGGTGGGGACCACTAGGAGCAGGGCAGTGCTTGAACTGAAGGTACAAGTTGTGTGGTAAGGTGTTTCTTGTAGGAATTTGGGACCTGATTTGTACGCTGCTTGGTGGGTAATAGATACTAGTTAGAAGGTAGATGTGGTGTCTGGCACGTTTTTCTGGCATGTTTGTATGCTGAATAAATGCATCTCTTGTTATGTGAGTGTCAGCTTTTGATTTTCATGTGAGGGGTTGAGTTAAGTGTGTTTTGCGCACCACATAGTCAAATTTATTTATTCCATTTACATGTACAAGATAGGTTTGGGGTATATTGTATGCCATGTGGATGAAACGTTTTAACATTTAGTGAGTAATTTTCAAAATGTTTCTGTGTCATATGTAAAGTAGTGCTTGATCACCACTATTTTTACATGATGCAGCTGTGTTTCTATCCATTGTACGGTTGTGTTGTGTGCATGATGTATTTGGCAGAGTGGAAAATAGCTAGTATAGCTCGTTTCTGTGGTTGTTGACATGTGGATGTAGTGCTATGGTGGTATGTTGTGGTCATTGCTCCTGGAGAGCTGATACTTTTGTATGTGGCTGTAGAGAAGTATGGTTATGTTGGATGCTGTTGAGTAGCATCAGTGGTAGTGTTGTTGTAGCGTTGCAGTTTTGTAGCACTTGGGGAAGTTGCGTAGCACCTGTAGTAGGGAAGGTCGTTGTGCACCAGTCATTTGTAGGTGCATGAGAGTGTTTCTCAATGGTGTAGTTACACCAGTTATGAGTAGATCTGATTATAGCCGGAGTAGGGGTTGTACATTTCCTGTCTAGCTGGTGTCCTAGCAAACCACTG
The DNA here is from genome assembly GCF_040938575.1 of Ambystoma mexicanum. Classification (NCBI taxonomy): domain Eukaryota; kingdom Metazoa; phylum Chordata; class Amphibia; order Caudata; family Ambystomatidae; genus Ambystoma; species Ambystoma mexicanum. The sequence continues at coordinate 915,505,854 of NC_090928.1, read as the reverse complement.
GTTAGGGTGCGGTAGTCCTCGGGTGTAGGTTGGTTACCAGAGGAGTTGAGAGTTTTTCACCCAGCTAGTGGCCTAGCAAACCACTGGTCAGGGTTGAGGTCCCAGGGAGAAGTTTTGGACTTTATGCAAAGGCTACTAGTAGGTGTTGTTTTAGGAGCTAATGTCAGGAAAGATGCATTAGAGCACTGTTAGAGCACCGTTGTGCAGGTAGGTTTTTGTAGTTAATGTTGCGGAGCTAATATCAGGAAGTAGAAATGAGTGCACTGCTGTGCAGATAGATCATATATTACATTTTGGAACTGACGTTCAAACAAAGTTTTGGTCGATTTTATGTCTCATCGAGATTTAGGAGTGACTAAACTCTGTCTGGGTGAGATAATTTGCCTTGAACGTACATCGGACTAGTCAAGCATGTACGTGGTCCTTCTACATGGGGTATCTTTGCAGTCATGTCTGTTTTCAGTGTGTTCCTTTGTCTAGAGAGTCACTTTTCTTTCTTCCATTCTTTTCTGTGTTCTTAGGGAGAAGTGGGTGTTGTTGTGTTGTTTGGTTTTGTCATCGGTTGTGTTTTGGTTTGTGGTCGGTTGTGTTGCATTCTCAGGATTTTTTTTGTGTTGGGGACATGACAGGTTACGGATGTGTGTTGTTGGTTGCTCTGGTTTGTTGAGCAAGGTTTTTCTCAGATGTGGCAGATCTGAGGCTGGAAGGTGGCAGGTTCTGGCAGAAAGAGGCTTGTTTTCTTTGAGGATTGCGTGTGTGTGGGTATGTTTACTGATTCTGTGTACACAAGTTGCTGCTCATCTGGGAGCACGCTGTGCTCAGGTGTGGCGTTTCTGAGGCCCTGGGGTGACAGCCCAGGGCAGGAGGATGATAGTTTATTTGTCTGTAAGTAACCTATGTTGTATAACTTGAGTGGAGTCATTGGGATATACAGACAGAAGCTAGTGTCCAGTATCATCTATGCTCTGGAAACAGCGTTAGTTGATTTAGACTCTTGTGCTAATAAACTAGAGGGGCTGATTTGCTGGAAGATTCTGGGCTTATCTCTGTCTATCCCGGTGGAAGCTATAAGACTGGAAATAGGGCTGATTTAAGATTAATCGGGATTAAATAGGGTTAAGATTAATCGTGGAAAACTGTACATCAAAATAATGTGCACAATGAGGAGTTTGTGATCAGCTTGTTGAGTAAAGTGCTCAATAGTGATTCTGGTTCAACAATTACCCAATTCAAAACAATTAATGAGAGGTTTTTTGATGAGATTGCTTGGAGTCCTTCCTGAGAAGATAAAGAGTATATTTTACTCAAGTAATTTAAGAGCCACTCAGAGAAATGGGACTAGGTAATGAACCATGAACATGTGAGTAGACATCTGTAAGCACTTTATCAGGCATGCATTTTCCGTATAAAAAAGGCTAACAGTAAATTGCTCAATTCCTGTCACCTGCTTTGAGAAGGGGTTTTATGTTATTGTGGTGAAAAAACAAAGTGTTGGCCATAACAGGTACTTGGTTTGGTATACCTGAAGAAAAACTGATTTGTAGATTACGTGGTGATGAGCAGAAAGTAGAAACAAGGGGACATGTGATGATGTTGTGTCCCTCTATGTATTTCATATTTGTTCTTTATTATGAAAGACAAATAGAGAATATGAATACCATTTTGATTATGAAGTGTTTCTTAGTGCAGCCTGTCATTAACTTTGGCTGTCACTCTAGTTTGGCGAGTAGCTGAATGTAAAGCATTGTTAACAGAGAAAGGAGACACAGGAATTTTTTAAGAATTGTCATAGTGGGTGAACTTTTAATATGTGATTTTCTGATTCAAAAGATGTGTTTTAAAGATGTTATTTATTTGTTTGAATGTCTTAATGTGTGGATTTAAAAGTGTATAAACAATAGTGTTTTTTTATATATGTATTTAAATGATGTACAAGTTTTATTGTGTGTAAAGTTAATTTTCAACTACATAACACTAAATAACATTTTTAAAAAGTGACCTAACCAGGCTCTAGAACCTAAAGATGGACCAGCAGGGTAGTTAGCAGTCAATACCTTTCTGCACGTTTTAGTGGTTCGACAGCATTGATCCAGACTTCTCGTGCTGTGCTTGCGGTTCAAATTAGGCTTGAATGCAGCACTGTGTTGCTCCAGATGGGGAGCAGGTATTGAGTCATGATCGAGTACAAGTTCACTTTGGTTTGAAGTGGAGTTTGAAGAAGTGTGGAATATTATTGGCACCAGGATCAGTTTGACAGTCTGTAAACATGCTGGTGACTGGATGCGCAGTTTCAGTCTGGCAGTTCAATGTAGCTTTTGAGGGTCACAGTTCGATGAAGCCACCAGGATCGGTTCAACCACTGAAGTAGATCGGCGATGAAGCAGGCAGTTCAAAAGGCAGTTCAAATGAGGTGGTTACAGATATGAGGTGGTTGCAGCATCTTGTTCAAGCCAAGGCAATAATGCACTCAGCTGGCGTAGTGTGGCAGTAAACCCGTTCTATAGTGCAGCAAAGTGGCTCAAAGATTGAGAGAGTGCAAAAAGCAGCTCCATAGGGTCCTGGTGGTTCGAAAGGAGCTTGAAGCGGTTCTATGGTGAAAACACAGGGATCCTGGCTGTCGTGGCTGTGGGGTGTAATGAAAAGTCGCAAACCAATGGAACTGAAGTAAATGACCTGCCAACCTTTACAACACAACTTTCACACTGAAAATGGGCCTATTAAAGCAGACTGTGGGTTTTTGCAAGTAATACAAGGAAGTGCCATGTGAGACAGGCCTACCTGTCAATACAAAGGAAAAGCAGCATTTTAATTCACAGTGGCAGAAGAAATGCAAAGGCCCCTTTCATGTGGAAATCAGGATTTTTAAACACTGACACCAAAATGACTTTGCATGGGCATTTGCAGTTTAAAAAAAGACATGAGAAAATGTGCCCCTGCTAACATAAAGATGTCAGGGAAAAGTCATGGGGCACCATTATGAATCTGGTGGTAACCATGCTGGTGCTACCGGTGGGGTGCTGCTGGAATCGTAAAAGTTACCGGCGGCTAGCTTACCGGTACCACCGGGATATTACAAGTCCCGGCAGACCAGGAGCTAGGTGCCGGTAAAATGTTGTTCTCCATTCCTGTGGAGTCCCATAGGACTCCATGGGAATGGGTGCATAGAAGCTTTGTCAATGATGCTGATTCCATGATGGGTCTGCCTACCATGGGCGCTGTGCCTGGCAGGGTCAGACCTGTCCAGCATGGTGGCTCCAGTAGGCAGACCTGTAATATGCTGGTCCAGAAACAATGGCGTCGGTAAGCTTACTGGTACCCTTGTTTCCAGACCAGAAGGGTCAGAATGAGGTGTGTTAACAAAATGTAATGTATATTATGCTTCACATGCAAGAAACTGGCAAACATTTGAAAAGAAAAGCCCACTTTGTTCCCATGGGTCACATGAAAAGTTTGTGTAAAACTGGGGCTGCAATGAAGGATGAACACTGAAAAATAAATACAGGAAAATAGAAGCATCCCAGATCTAAATGGTTGTCCCCTTCATCACACAGGCCTAGCTCATTATCTCTGTGTTGCCAAAGCCTCACAAGTTTTTACGACTGGCAGCAACCAACTTCAAACAACATACGCACATAAAAACAAAAACAACTCTGTTCATAGGCTGGCCAGGGATGGGGAACTCATATTGCACATATGGAGATTCCCCATTATTTTAAATGGACTATCACAATTATTGCATGCTCTCAGTCACACTGCATACATGTATAATCTCAAGATTATGTGTTGAAATGAAATGTGTCCACCTGCGACTTAGAGAAATGTATTGATCAGCTGAAAGGTATTCCTGGCTGTTCTGAATTTGTTCCAAATGTGAGAGTTGGCAAACTGGTGGGGGCAACATTAGGAATGTGGGGAGTAAACTGCATGTTCCTAATGATTTTTATTTTTGTATAAACGGCAGAAAATTGCAAAATACCCGAGCAACATGGTGTGGATCCAGCTGTCGTTTTATTTAATCCCCTATGATTAGCTGAATCAGAAATATATAAATTATGGCAGTTACTAGTAAATTATGAAGTTCTGCCAAATCACCAATTGTTGCCAAATACATGCCATGGAAATCAATGGGGATTTCAAATGAGAGTTGCCATATGTCTGATCCAGACTCCTAAACCAATCGATGGAGAGAGGCTGGGCTTGGGAGGAGAGGGAAGGGTAACTGTCTAATCCTGTTTGTAAGAACTCTTGTAAGGAACTGCACAATATTGAAATCTTGAAGTTGTCAACACTGATCTTTAAAGCCGATGCACTGTGAGAGAAGGAAGAAAGCTGCTAGAAATGACCCTCTGACAACCACAAGGAGACACCAAAAGGAGATTTCTGCTAAAATTGCATCCGGGTGGAGCTGTCTATTGCTGGAGAGGCCTAAAAGCTGGCTGGCCCCTATGGTGAAGAGCTGGGGACCATCCTTGAGAGTGGAGTGTACAAACTCCTGCCCTGTCCTTCCAGAGGGTCCTGAAATGCAGCTGGCTTTCTTGAACTTTAAACAGAGGCTTTCAAAGTGAGTAGAACTGAGCCAATTGAAACCAAAGGTGGGGGAGTCTGCTTCCCTTAAATCCTTTCCCTGTGTAGCGGGTGGGTGGGGAGAAAAACTGTGAAGGTTCTTAGTCTATTTAACTAAAAATAATGCTTTGATTAATTCCCCCTGGCAGAACACGATGGGGTGATTTTTGTTAAAATTCAACATTAGCAACGCTCATCCCCAGTGTGCGCTGAAAACTATAGACTGTAATTTAATTGGGTAATCCTATGGGTCCAGTTTCCCCAACAGAGGTGGTCTGAATTTTTGATTTTCAGACCCTTTCACTTAATGGCCTGTGGTCTCAAAGTTGAGGGGGTCTGAAAATCCAAAATGTTTAAATCATCCCAATGTTTACTGTCCATTTTTCCCTAATACATGCATTTAAGTGAAGGGCGGGCGGAAAATCCCAAATTATTAAACCATCCCAATTTTTACTGTCCAATTTACCCAACACAGAGCTTTAAGTGAGGGGGGTCTGAAAACAAACCGCTAAATTAACCTGTGTTTATTTTAAAGCAAAATGGTGGATGAAATTATAATTGCCATATGCATTTGTACCAATCTATATACCAAACGGCTAGCCTTTTAAGCAATCTGGAAAATCAAAATTGCACAGCACTACATATGTAAATTGCTTTTGTTCATTGACCATTGTTGATTATTTCTAGAATTGAAATTGGGATAAAGTGAAGTATTGAGATTTGTTTTTTTCCCTACCAACTTGTGTGATCTATTTGAGTAACCTGAAGTTAAGTTGTGAGCCACAAAGAAGGTGGTGTGTGTCGTCTTAGTGTGATCTCCATTATTTATCATTCAAATAAATACAAATATATTTCTTATGGGCCGACCTGGTTCTTGGCTCGCTGTGGGCACAGGACAGGGATTTATGTGACTCTATGTGAATCTTTAGGAAGGCCAGCGCTAAAAAACTTAAGCGAGTATTGCAGGGCTCCTTGATTGGGGATAGGAAAGAACTCCCCAGCTAAACAGTGGTCTCAATATACTGCAACATGGCTCTCAGGGTGTTGTGAATCCACTCTGGGGATTTGGGGGCAAGATAGGTCCTTGTTCTCATTCTTCCAAACATGCAGGAGGCTGAGAAACACCTGCAGGAATCCTTTACCTTCAGTGAGGTACTGGATACCAGTGTAGCTGGCAGAGAGGAAGGTATTGCTCTAGCAGCAGGTCATCCCCAATGTGCCCTGAGGATGGTTAGGGAGCAGAGTATGCCTCTGCCTTGGACTACCTGCCTTCATGTCTCAACTGGAGGACTTTGGAAAGGACTGCTCCCCTTACAGGGTCCAGTGAATTCTTCATGAAGTAATGAAGTACAGAGATGGATCAAAGAAGCAGTCAAAGCCCCCCTCTTTTATAGGCAAGCATCCACAAGTTATTGGACAAAAGCAAACCTGCTTAAAGGGGTCCATTCTCTGTCTCTGTGACAAGTGGTCTTTGCCTTCATGCATCATACATGAAGGGCTTTGTGTGTGGATGTGGAGGGGACTGGAAGGAAAGAGAGATACAGAGAGACACCCAATGGTGGAACCCTTCCCTGCTTGTGCCTAGCTCACTCTATCTGCACTAACCATGCCCCTTCACAGACCGATACTATCAAATGCACTTTGGTAGGTAACATGTTGCTGTGAGTCTAGTCCTTTTTTGTTGGGTACACCCTTTGATTCTTGTTTCCTAGGTAAATGTTTGCTGAGGGATTCCTGGACTGGAGAGAGGTGTTACCCTACCTCACAAAGGATCAAATTAGAAGCCTAGCCATTCATTCCTGCGGGACTGGCAGGGAGGGCTGTCTGACTTGAATATACATAACCCTTCCACAGGTAAGCTGTGCTCACGGTGCTGACACATGTATGAGATAAATCAGATGTGGCTTCTGATAGGTATGTGAATTACTATCCACCATACCTTAAACTCAGGTATGGCTTTATGTGTAAAGATTAAACTGCCCCCAGAATAGTAAGGTGCAGCCTTTAAATACAGCTTCTGCAATGAAATGACTTGGATGTCCCAGTAGCTGTCAAAATTGCACATGTCACTATGCTTTTGGCATGGAGCTTATGATAGGGAGTGTGGTTAGTAGATCACCCTCTCTGAAATGGAACACAGGGCTCCTACACCCTTGCCAGATGCCAATTCCTGACAATTCAAAAGGCCTCCAAGAGTGAAGTGAAGCTAGAATGCATCCTATGCAGAGGAGAACTTGTTCCCTAGAAATCCCTAGGAAACAGTGTGGATGAACTGTTGTTTGAACCAAGGCCTGTTCCTCTGCCAGTTGCAGTGTAACCAGGCTCCACAACGGAGGTGAAGGGTCCCCCGTAGGCATCAGCCAAGCTCCCTAGAATGGGAGTGTAGAAAAAAAGGCTTACCTTATCCTGGAGCATCTGGATTGAGACTCTCCACAACTAGAAAGCCGAGGAGAAGCTTGAAACACATTTGTACTTGTTTGAAACAAATTCAAAAAGTGGTTGATGGCCTTGCAGTCAACAGGACGCACAGTGCTACTTTTGGCACTCTTCAATTTTTCAAACTGCTTCCTTGTATGTTTGAGCCGGCTCAACACCACCTTGCAACAGTAGTGCTCTTCGCACCTCAGCTTGAACACCAGCTCCTGGCTGTGGAAGCCTTGAGTCACTGCATCTTAGAGCACCTCATTGTACCAACGGGACCTTTGCTCGAACCAACTTGAACAACCACTTGAACCACTGGAAGCTATTGTGTCACGGAGGACTCAACCTAGCGACAACGTCAACTCAAATGAACTCGACCACTGATCCGAACCTGTTGGACCCTTCAAATAACATTGAATCAAATGCTGACTCAAACCACACTAAACCCAGCCTCGAAGATCATGCAATGCCAACTCACTACTGGATCAATTTGACACAATACATCTCAAACCAGGTTTGACTACAAATAAAGCACTGAGAAGCCCAGTTTGGTGCTGTCACACTAACCAATTACCAAGAGTAAGGTACTGTCAAAAGTGCCTGCCCCAGTGGTCCACTTTTAAGACCATAGATGCGCTCTTTTTAAATCCTGTTCTTAAAAGAAATATCATTTTTTAACAATGGAATTGCTGCAATTCCTTGCCTGATAACCCCTGCTTTTCAAAACCAATTCTGCATTTTCTGTGCTCTCTAGTTAGTCATTTGCAATTTGATTGTTTAGTTAAAAGTCTATATACATATAGAACTGTAAAAACCTGGATTGGACATTCTTTTATTTTAAAGTCTTTGTACTATTATTGTTTGGGTTGATACTGTGATCACTTCACAGCCCTCCTGAGAGTATAGACTGCCCCCAGTGCATGTTACCACAAAAGGCTAAGGAGGTATACCCATCTGGCTGTGCCTGTTTTACCTTTATGATTGATATCACTGCTGGTTTATTGTAGTGGGGAGTGAGGATGAGTAGGTGGTTTAGCCACTACTCCTCCCTGTACTCCTGCAGAGCAGTAGTCATTTGTCACCCAACCACAGCTAGGAATGGACGCAATCAGCACTGTGAAGGGAATTCAATATTGCAGAGCACTCTTGTAATCTTGGGGAAAAAGTACATTCTGAACACTTAGGTGCCCAAGATCTTTTAGGCTAACCTTCGCTATCATCCTGTCCTTGGCGGAGGTATTGCCTGGTTCCAGGCTCAATTCTCCAGGGCATGCCCACTGGTAGCATGGAGGTTGCTGCCATTTAATCTTTCCCTGGTCTTGCTTCAGCCTGTAACTTATATTAGAAAGGCCCACACCAGCACCCTTTAGCCATACCTGCAGACTTTCTACCAACAGGGAAAAGATTGTGGACATGCAGATAGATTATTGCCAGCAGTACATTCTAGACTTTGGGGTTATGTTAATAACATGTATTTCAAATGAGACCTGTCAGATTTCCGTAGAATGCACGATAGCTGTTTGTCAGAGAAATCAAAACACCAATAGGAATTCAGAGTAAACAGGCAATCTGCCGGGTATTCGTGAGTGCAAGCTTTAAGAATTCTGTAAACAGTGATGAGCACTGACAAAGGCAGCAGGCATAGATGGGGAGGGTATGACATGTTTGGCCTGTGTCAGTTTCACAAAAACGCCTACTCTCTGCATTTAAAAAGCTAGGTGTATTGGTTTTGCCAATGCTCGTTTTCCTTACACTCTCATCTTTTTAGTTTAGCTTTTCCCACGACAAATGCAGGTACACAAGACCCATTATACAAAGAAAAATGAGGACTAGATGAGTTGTGCATGTCCGACGGGGAACAGCTTGGCAGCCCTGATTTAACAAATCGTATATTCAATACACTGCCGCATAGCAGTCATAATGTGAGTACGGATTGATTTGAGAAATATCTGTATTACACAATTCTGTTTCAAACACGCCTCGGCGCTTTGAAACCATTTGGTAGGATGTAAAACATAACACTTTAGCATCTGCTGGGACCACCAACATATATCATGTTTTCTGCCACGAGAATTGAATGGCAACAGCGCAGGAATGCAGCATCTTCAGCGAGGCATTGTGCAAAATAACGCTACCTACAAAATGCATCGTTTCTGCTCATTTCTCTGTGCGTAAAATAAAGCCGTGAAATACTTACATTAGTTTATTGCACACGGGTGGTAGAAAGAAAGTCTTGTTTTCTTCAACCCACTTTCTTACATTCACAGGTCCCGCCATTTCACCCCGGGGCAGCAGGTCAAAGAACACTACTGCCGAGTGCGCAGAGCAGTGAGAAGGCTTGCTGCGCCAATGGCACACGGAACTGGTTTGACGAGCTCGCTGCTTATAGGCGTGCATGGGGCCTGTTATGTTTGCATGGCTCAAAGGTTAATCCGACATCTTCAGGGCAAATGCACTCACGAGCAGGACCCCGACCTACATGCAAACTTTGACCAGCTCGTGGACAGACCCCCCTATACAAATGTGCAGTGTAACAATCAAGAGGGAAAAACTGTGTCGCAGCGAGGAGGGCGGGGGGGTACGATTCAGTGGCGAGGCAGCATATTTCGACACAAACATTAAGAAGGGTGGGTGGTGGGCGGCTAGAAGCTCAGGACCAGGTGGGTGGGGTGGAGTGGGCAAAAGAATGCAGCCCGGCAGGATTCTTTTTCACTTTGTTCTCTATGGTCAATTCAGCCAGAAGAGTTTCAGCATAGAGGAGTAGGTTACAGGGTAGGATGCGGGTAGAGAATGTATTGGTTTCCTATGGGATCTGCCAGCTTTTTCCAATTGCTTAAAGCTGCCCTTCTCCATGGGAGGATAGCTCAGGGGCAACTTGCTGGCCTTGGAAGCAAGACAACCCGGAGCAACACAGCTTCGATCCCTGGGTCCGCGCTTAGGAACCTCTGGGTATTAAGCACGTTTTAAATAACCAATCATACAATCATCATCATACTCATAGTAATACATATACCTCCCTCTTGCTTGTACATGCTCTAAGCAGTGGCGTAACACCATTGAACTCACCGGGTTCCGCTCGTGCATTAATAACATGACACAGCTGCTTTATTAGGCAGGAGGTAACTTTACCACGCATACTCATATTTCTACACTGAGCATGCTGACCTTACAATTACTGTATCCCCACCCTTACTACTTCTGCCTGGCTTGCTCCCTTCCTCTATTCTGTTTCCCAGATCTCCTAGCCCCTAACGCTCTTACACTGGTTCCCCCAGTCCATCCCCATCGCTTCATCCTTGCTTATTTCCCAGGTCTTAGACCCCTTACACCATTGCTCAGTACACCCAGGGCTCCCAACCTGTTACACCATACCCAGTTACCTAAGTCTTCCAGCCTCTTTCACGTGACTAGATTTCCGAGGTCTCTGGCCCTCTTACCTAAGTCCTTGGTTTCTGATATCATGTCCCCTTATCTTCCATTACTTAGATTCGCAGGTCTCCTGACCGCACACACCCTTACTTGGTTTCCACGACCTCATTGGCTGTCTACTAGTTTCCCAACCACTTAAGTTAACCAATTTCTATTTTCCCAACCCCCCTGACCTCCTCCATCTCCAACTTCCCTTCCCATGCCCTTTCCTTCGTTTTCTATATTTCCTGCTCTCTTCTCCAATTTGTTTTCCCTGTTGTTCATCCAATGCCCAACTCCCCATAATCCTTGTTTCCCCCTGCTTTACTTGCCCCACTCTGTCATGACTCTCTTGCGGCTACCACCATCGGAGAGTTCCCCCACCTTCCTCTAGGGGCCTGAGGGTGGGAAATATGCTGCGTTTAGTACCTTTGTGATCCTCCTTTAAGTTATATGCCAATCGACTGAACCGTCAGGCGGAAGCCAGCCGCAATACCAAAGGGCCGCTTCCTAAGGGCCTGTCAGTGTGGATTCCCTCACTATCACTTTGCCGTATGAACACGGGAGGGCTGGAGCCCTCTCCCTCAAGGATCTGTAGCTTGTTACCGAGGAGGCTACCCAAGGAGGAACAACAACTAACATAGGATCATCCATGGGCACCTCGCCCCACCGGTGCATGCCATTAGTAAAGACCATTTCATTTAACAACACTTCACTGTAACGCTCACCTGGTATCCATGGGGATGTCACTCAGCCTGTTCTGACCTCTTACAACCTCAAACCCTTCCCTAGAGTCTACTCGACTAGAGACTGGACTTGAGACACAGAGTAGAGTTCTTCCCCGGGGTCCAACCCTTCCCTTTGATCCACAGCTTACCTTGTTTTCTTGGAAAGTGTGCTCTCCTGCTTTCAGCACAGGGGCACGTTGATTGATGCAGGCTTGTTGCTGCCTAGTTACTTCAGTGGCAAGAGTCTGACAGGTAAGTATAATGAGTCTTTTGAAAAGTTCTCTAACTTCGTTCTTTTCCTTCCTTAGATGATGGCTGGCGTCCGGGGATGGCGACGTGCTGCTGAGATGAGTAGCGCTGAAGGTGAGTGAGAGCGCTATGCGCGATGTGATCCTTTCGTATTTGTATTGAACTGAGTTCTTCTTCTGTGTCTTTTAGGTGCCGCAACGTTTTGAGCGTGGATGCCGGTTATGAAGAAGAAATGCGGTGAGTAAGCGTAGTATGCAGCGCCTCTAGATGTTTCCACGCTAAGCTGCAGTGTCTTTTCCCTCTTGCAGATGGATGAGAAGTTCCAGAGAGAGTGTTCCCCCAGAGCGGCTGGGATTCAGCTAAGCGTTTAAAGCTCGTACAGTCTTTAAAAATAAGCGAAGATTTGCTGAATGCTTAATAATGCCTTTTTTCTGTTCTTTTCCCTAGGAAGCAGCGTGCTGTAGGAAGCAGCGTGCCGGGATGGGAATGACACCGCCGAAGATGCCCGCAGAACAGAAGGAGCGATGAATGATGGGCAGAAGCGCTGCAAGGTAAGGCTGTTCCTAACGGTGTTCTTGTTCTTGCAGGAGCTGAGTGCAGAAGAAAGATGCAGGCCTACTGGAGACCGATACGAACACGGTGAGTGTCACGCTGCAGAAAACACAAAGCATATTTCTCAGCCTGGGCGTGGCTTAAATAGTCTCTGGGTATCCCAGGTGTCTCTGGGATGAACCACACCCAAAAGACTAGACTGCACATGCAGTTCAGGGAACCAAAATATGTGTGGGCATCCATCTTTTCCCCATCAATGCACTACAAGTCCAATCCCCAATGTTATCCTATGGGAGTGAGTGAGTCTGGTGCCACAAGCTCCAAGTCTGACTCCAAGTGGGTCTTTGGAGGGATGGAGAGGCCCTTGAGGCCATGTAGGTGATTGTGGCCTGGCTCCAGCCTGACATCTTGGAGGGCTGGGGACATGAGGGGCAGGAATCATGACATTCACTGGGCATTTCACTCTTGCTCCACATGCCTGCTGAGTTTTTTCCTGGCCGTGTGTATTTTGAATTTTGCGGCACCTTCTTGAAAATGGCCTACTTCAGTGAGGCATGCGGCTTGCAGCACCTAGACAATCTGATTGACCACTGCAGCTGGTAACAGCCAATCAACTGAACCGTCAGGTGGAAGCCCGCCGCAATACCAAAGGGCCGCTTCCTAAGGGCCTGTCGGTTCTCATTCCCTCACTATTACTTTGCCACTTGAACACGGGAGGCCTGCAGCCCTCTCCCTCGAGGATCCACAGCGTGTTACCAAGGAGGCTACCCAAGAAGGAACAACAACCAGCCTAGGATCATCCATGGGCACCTCACCCCACTGGTGCACGCCATTAGTAAAGAGCGGTTAATTTAACAACGCTTCACTGGGCATATCGCTTGTTGCTCCACATGCCTGCTGAGTTTGTTCCTGGCCGTGTGTATTTTGAATTTCGTGGCACCTCCTCCAAAATGGCCGACATACTCATCCTACTTTGGTGAGGATTGCAGCTTGCAGCACCTGCACAACCTGAATGTCCACCGCAGCTGGTAACAGCCAATCGACTGAACCGTCAGGCGGAAGCCGGAAGCAATATCAAAAGACCGCTTCCTAAGGTCCTGTCGGTGCCAATTCCCTCACTATTACTTCGCCACTTGAACACGGGAGGGCTGGAGCCCTCTCCTTCGAAGATCTGCAGCATGTTACCAAGGAGGCTACCCAAGAAGGAACAACAACCAACCTAGGATCATCCATGGGCACCTCGCCCCACGGGTGCCCACCATTAGTAAAGAGCATTTAATTTAACAACGCTTCACTGGGCATTTCACTCGTTGCTCCACATGCCTGCTGAGTTTGTTCCTGGCCGTGTGTATTTTGAATTTCACTACACCTCCTCCGAAATGGCCGACATGCTCATCCTACTTTGGTGAGGCTTGCGGCCTGCAGCACCAGGACAACCTGATTGGCCGGCGCAGCTGGTAAAAGCCAATCGACTGAACCATCAGGCGGAAGCCAGCCGCAATACCAAAGGGCCAATTCCTAAGGGCCTGTCGGTGCCTGTCTGGGCCATATGTGCCCTTGGCCGGCCACTCTGCCCAGTTCCTCCATTGACCATATCAGGTCTGACCTCGCCACATCCTACAGTGAGTACCTGAATGTTGGTGTTACCTTATGTTCTTATGATACATGGCTTACACTCCTATTCCCCACAACTACCCTATTACACCGTTCTCGCCTGTATTGCTCTTGCAGCTTACCAAGTCGCAGCATAGGTGTATGCATCTAACATTGACGGTCATTTCACTACCTAAATCCCTCTGAGTACAGCAACCACCAGTTGTCTAGAAGCGGTTGCGTCGTTCTAAGTATGCATATTGTATGTATCGTTATCAGCTAGCCCTTTAATTTACGATCTCTTTGTATCAAACATCTTACCCTTAGCATATCATATTATATCCTGCAATAACCATTCACTACTGTGCTTATTAACCCACGTATTGGCTGTGTTTACTGCTTACAGCTGTCCTTAGCCTGTGATGATCCTCATGTTGATGCCTTTAAACCATTGACTATGTTGTCTTACGCTGCTTAAAGCATAAAAGCACCGCGGCTATAGCTCGCTGTAACCTTTCTTATTGTTAGCCTGCTCGCTGCCACCCAACTGCTACCGTGCACGGCTCAACGAGAATCTTCGCTTTCTACATATATTTTCGCTTCAGCACCCACAAAGCTTAGTGTGTCACCTAGCATCTTGACGTGACATGGCCTCAAACCATAGTTATTGCCCACCTAGCTCTCAAAGCAACCTAGCATGGCGATTAACCTACCAAACTCAGATGGCAGTGCCCCTACCCTCTTCTTGACATCCTTCTCCTGCAAACCCAATGCTGTCCACACCCGGATACCCCTCACCACCAACCACTTCCTTAACCTATTAGCAAGCAGACTAGCCAGGTTAAGGAGTCGCACGGAACATCACCATCACGACAAATGCCCTAGACCCACTTCTACTAGAAACAAACTACTAGGCACACGCTCCGACCATGCGTTAGCGGTGATAAACTAAAGCTGCTAATACTACCTTTGCACCCCCGATCCACTCGCCCCCTGCCTTAACTAGCCCCAAGAAGGATAATAGATCCCTATGCCCTTTAAATGCATGAACAAGATAAGGCCAGCGCATAGTTCTCTCCAACTTGCCCTAATAAATGGACGCTCACAGCACATGCATTAGAGATACATGACCTGCTCTCAAATCTGAATGCTCCTCCCATTACTGAAATATGGCTTCATGAAGACCCGGGACCAGCCATCTCCCTATCCCTCCCTCCAGGCTACACCATTTTCCAACAAGACAGACCAACTGCAAAAGGTGGGGGAGTAGCCCTCATATTTATTTTATTATTTATTTTTTCATTTGTTACACGCCCAGACCCTGGGGTATCACGGCGTGGTTACAGACATCTTAAGGTATTGGTATACATAGGCATTGGTTATACATAGGATACAAAAAACATTGGTATTACAAGGTCATTTAAAAATCAATACAATTGTCATGGTTAGGTGCTGTGCTAGTATAGGTTGAACATCCATGTTTTTAGTTGTTTTTTTAACATGGGCAAAGAGATCTCTTTTTTGATGTAGATAGGGAGGGAGTTCCAGTGTTTGGGAGCTAGAACATAATAGCTGCTGCCCCCTGCTTTGTTGTTATTCTACTGCGGTGTTACTAGGTTTTGGCTGGTATTTGATCTTAGGGATCTGACGTTTTCCTTTTTTTATGTAAAACATTATTCAGGTAGAGTAGTGCTTTATTGGAAATGCATTTATGCGTGATGCATATGTTTTAAGATTTTTTGAAGATTTTTCTTGCTTTGACGGGCAGCCAGTGGGCGTCCTTCCTAGCCTTGGTTATATGGTCGTATTTACTTATCCCTAGTGCTGCTCTTAATGCTTTATTTTGCAAAAGCTGTAGTTTATTGAGTTTGGTGGTGGAAATCCCTGCAAGAAGTACATTGCAGTAGTCCAATCTGGACAAGAACAGTGCTCTGGCCAGGGTGAGGCAATTTGTCGGGGTCAGGAATTGTTGACTTAATGCTATACGTTTTGATGTCTATGATGTGGATGATGGAAGCGTACTGATGTGTTTGGAGATCGTAACATTGGCATCTATGTGTGCTCCAAGTGTTTTCACTTGTTTAAGGACCGGGATCATGGTGCCGTCAATATTGATAGAGGAGTAGTCTGAGTGGAGGGTTGCTATTTTGTTAGGGGTTCCAACGATGAGGAATTCTGTCTTTTCATCGTTAAGACAAAGGCTGTTGAGCGCCATCCAATTTTGTATGATAGAATACATTTTGTTGATGGTCAGAGTCTTGACTGTAGTCTCCTGTGATGGGAATGAGGATCTGGGTGTCACCTGCAAAGTTGATGTAGATGACACCCATATCGTCAAGGGCGGAAAAGAGGAGTTTAGTGTAGGCGTTGTATAGTGTGGAAGAAAGGCATGATCCTTGGGGGACTCCTATGGGAACTGGTATAAGGTCAGCAGCTTCTTTGCCTATAGCCACTGTGGAGGTCCATTCAGCAAGAAAAGATTTGACCCACTTGGTGGCATCATTTGAAAAATTTAAACCGTTAGTTAGGGAGGTACATAGTTTATCATGATCTACAAGGTTGAATGCTGCAGAGAGATCTTACAGCAATAGAATGCAGAGTTTCCCTGAGTCTCTGATGGTGTCCATATGGTTTTTTTAAATCTAGAACGGTGCTGTGGTTAGGCCTGAAACCTGATTGTCTAGTTTCCAGAAGTTTATTGTGTTGGAGATGGGATTGTATTTGTGTGTAGGCTATTTTGTCTATGAGTTTCAGGAGGAAGGGGACTGTTGTTATTGGGTGATATTTTGTAGGTACTGTGGGGTCGAGTGAGGGCTTTTTTAGGAGTGAGGTGAGCCAGGCTTCTTGGATACTTGCTGGAACTATATTTGTGTTAAAGGAGGCATTGACAAGATTGGTGATGGTTGGTACAAGATAAGGAGCACACTCTTTCACTAGTTTAGCTGGGACACTGTCTCCTTTGTAGTTTGAGGCTTTCAATTTAGATATGGTGTTGAGCACCATTTTTTGGGTGACTGGAGCAAAATGAAATGAGGTATTAGGCTTTTCCGAGGAGGTGATGGGTGTATTTCTTTCTGCTAGCGGTTGTCTTTTGGTGGTGATTTTGTTTTGTAACATTGTGATTTTCTCTAAGAGTGCTTCTTGGATGGTGGTGCATCATTCTTTACTGACGTTAGTGGGAGTCGTGGTGGGGATGGGATTTTCTAATTCCCTGAGGATGGCGAAAAGCTCTTTAGAGTCTGAGGCGGCATTGCTAATGCATGTGTTATAAGCATTAGCTTTGTGTGAGATGATGGCTGCTTTATACGTTTTGTTGGCATTCTTGAAGGCTTTAGCGGAGTCAAGGGTAGGGTGTTTGATGTGGGCATGTTCAAGGGAGCGTTTGGTTCTTCTTAATGATGTTAGTTCTTCGTCAAACCAGAATTGGTTCTTTTTGTCGGTTCAACGTGTTTTAGATGAGATGGGTGCTACTTCATCGATGGAGAGTGTAAAGCATTTGTGGTAGTAGTTGGCAATGATACTTGGGTCATGACTATTAGTTGGTATGGATTAAAGGTGTTTATTGAGGGTTGGTGCAATTTTCTTTACTGTTAGTTTGCAGAAGTTTCTGGATTCAGTGAAGTCAATTGTTTAAATTTTAGGGGAGGGAGGTTCATCACTAATGAGAGTGAAATTAATGCAATGATGGTCTGTCCAGCTGAGAGGGTTGATTGCGTCTATGCTGATATTGGTATTAAGTGATAGGATCCAGTCCAGTCCAGGGTTCTACCTTTGACATGTGTTGACTTGCTGAGTGAAATTCATGTCCTTGAGAACTGAGTGTAGTTAGGCAGCTTTGAGGTCTAGGTCGTCATTAAATCCTAGATTCAGGTCCCCAAGAAGGATACATTTAGTGTTAGGTTTGATGAAGGGTGTGAGAAGTAGTAGGGTGTCGGTTTCCGGGTGGCTGTGGTACTGGGCATTCTGTATGCTACTATAATGTTGATTGTGGATTTCTTGTTCATGGCCAGTTTGACAAGCAGAAGTTCATAACCTGGTATGTCTTCAATTGGGCTAGATCTAAGATGTATATTGTTTCTGGCTATGACGGCTACACCAGCTCCTGTGGAGTGGTTTCTATCAGCTCTGAAGATGTTATAATCGGGTGGTACGGCAAGTGCAAGTATGGGTCCTGATGCTTGGTGGAGCCAGGTTTCTGTTTGTTTAGTTTAGTTTAGTTTAGTTCAGTTTAGTTTAGTTTGTTTATTTGTAAAGTGCTGTCGAAACCTCGGGTAGCTGGGTGCTAATTCTTTAAGTACAGCAGTGGTTACAGAATGTTGCACATACAAGTAGGTGATAATGGTACATTCCAGTGTGGTTCGTAGGACCTGGTTACAGAGTGGTCCTGGGAGAAGCATAGTATATTATGACAGGGCAGTAACAATTAGGTATGCAGTATTCATAACATACATTCGATTCATCAGGCGGATAATAGAATAGTTTCAGAAACATAAGTGCGGTATTGGATCCGTTAGGAAAGTCTAAGAGCCTGAGTCTCATTATTGTTGGGTGCTAAGCAGATCCTTGACTTTGGCTCTAAATGACCAGAATGAGGCGTCAGCTCTTATAGCTGTGGGCAGTGCATTCCACTGTTTTGCTGCCTGTACAGGGAAGCTAATTCCCCCAGCTGTTTTCAGGTTAAACTTTGGTATATTGAGTTGGTGAAGGTAAGGTGATCTGGTAGGTCTGGTGGAATTCTGTCTCGTGAATTTGGCTGAGAGGTAGCTTGGGGCAGTCTGGTATAGGCATTTGTGAGTGATGACCAATGTCTGCAATTTAATTCTATCACGGATGGGGAGCCAGTGGGATTCCCTTCTGAGTGTGGAGATGTGTGCCTTGCATGGAAAATTGAGAGCGCTGCGGAGAGCATTGTTTTGGATTATTTGTAGTCTGTTCAGGTTGTTATTAGTGGAGCCCAGGAATATGGTGTTGCAATAGTCCAACTTGGACAGTGTGAGGGCTCTAGCCAGTGTAAGGCGACTATTGGTGGATAGGAATGGTTTGCAGGTATTTATGAGTTTGTTGGTATAGGCTGTAGCTGAGAGAGAAAGTGTAGAGTCAAGGTATACCTCCAATGTTTTGACTTCGCTTGACACTTTAATGATGTTATCATTAATAGGTCTAGGTTATGTTCCGTGATAAGGTCATGAATTTCAATGGCATGCACTCCTAAAAAGCGAGCATTTATAAGGGCACTTTTGAAGATAGACATTGGCTTGGATGTTGGAGCTGTGGTAGGTTTTGGTAGTTGAGTGATCCTTTGAGTTTTGGTGGTAGTCTGGATAGTAGATGATCTACATGTTTTGCTTATTTTTTGCCTAAGGTTGTTAGGGTTGGGCGTTAGTGATGTCCTATGTATGATGGAGGGGTGCGTGTAAATATGTTGGGTGCGTGACCTAAGGCGCTAAATTCTATCTATGCCAATAATAGGGTAGGTGTTAGATGGAACTATGGCATCAGTGGTTTCATGAGTGGAGGCAGGTTCTCTAGCGGTGTTGTTAGTGGTCAGATTTAGGTTGCGTGTAGGGCTAGTGAGCATGAGAAATGGTTGTGTGGTTGGGAGGAAAGGAGTAGGGCAAGGTATTGGGAAGTGTCTGGGGCATGCCAATCTGGATAGGCCATTTTTAAAAGCTAGAAAGTGGTTACCGTAGCAAGGGGTGTTGCTAGGAATAAGGCAGTATGGGAACATAATGATGAATAACCAACCTAGCATGGTTGGAGGGGGTGGGCAAGGGTGGATAGGCATGTAGGGCGCTTGGATCGCTGGGCGCTAGGATAAGTATGTTCAAGATGTATTTTAATTACTGCATGCTAAAATCACACTAGGACCACAGCTGGCTAAAACGTCTAAATCACAATAGGCTAATGCACTAGGGTCGTAGTAGGCTAAAAGCTAGATCACAGTAGGCTATAAGCAGCTAGTTCACAGTATGCTATAAGCAGCTAGTTCACAGTGGGCCAAAGGCATCTAGATCACAGTAGGCTATAAGCTGCTAGGCAGGAATGTAGGCGCCCTATCTGTAAAACTTGCCCTCCCTCCAAATACTACCATTGCTATCCATATTGTCTACCGCACTCCAGGCCAATTAATGGACTTTCATAATAATATACTCCATCTGCTAGGAGAACATTTAAAAACACCACTAAATCCATCCTACTGGGGGACTTTAATCTGTGCTTCAATGATCACAAAGATAAACAAGCCAAGTCCCTAGTCAAAGCGCTTCAGGAGTTGGGCTTCCATAAAAAAATCTTGAACCCTACCCACTCCAAAGGACGTATTCTAGACTGGGTAGTGTACTACAACTGTGAAGTAGACATCAGCTCCAATACTCACTCCCCATGGACTGACCACCACCTTATTCACTTCTCCATCCCGACCACCAGCATAATACCCAAACCTTTCATGTCCGCCCCACCAGCATTAGCTAGAAGCTCACGTAACCTCATCAGAGACAGGATCAATCAATTTCTGGAGGTTCTGGCGCTCAAGCCCCCATTCTCCCACGACCCCATGGTGCTGGTTGATCTATAGAACACCACTATCAAAACAGTGGTAGGCACCATTGCCCCGCTAGAGAGCAAGAAAGCTAAAGGGAAGAAACATTCAAACTCCTGGTTCACCACATAGCTCAAAGAACTATGCCCTCTCAAGCGCAGTGCTCTCACCAAATGGCAAGAGGAACCACAAGAATCCATGTAAGTTGCCAACAAAATTCTGGCTTCACAATACAAAAAAGCCATCACTCTAGCTAAATCAACAGATTATGATGCCAGAATCTCTAATGCCAAATCGAAATCAGAAGAACTGTTTGCCATTTCCAAAGAAATGGCCACACCAGCTTCAAGCACCCAGGTTCTCGTGAAAGATGAATCTTGGTGCGCCAGTCTCCAAACAGCCATGCTAACAAAAATTGAGCTCCTGCAGGAAAAGATCAACGCCCACTATAAGGTTTTGTCCAAAGCCAGTCTGCCTTCTTCACCCATGACCAGCACAGACACCAAAGAGAAAACACTCTTCTCCTTCAGAGAGGTAATGGAGACAGAAGTACTAGCCATCATTCGGCAAATCAAACCTTCCAATTGCAAGGGCGATGTCTGGCCGGCCAATCTTATTAAAGATTGTGCAGACACACTAGCCCCATTTTCGTCAGCATTCATTAATACCTCGTTCAACTCCAACACCACCCCTGCATGCCTGAAAGAGGCTTGGGTTCACCGCCTACTAAAAAAACCATCCTTCGATCCAGAATCCCCAAACAACTATAGACCCATTACTACTGTGCAATTCCTCATGGGTAAGAGGCAATCAGGCTTCCGCCCAGCCCACAGAACAGAGTCCACCTTACTCGATTTAAAGATCCAACTGGGGGAAATAATGGATGAGGCAAGATGGCACTTCTCCTACATTTGTCTGCAGCGTTTGATCTCGTCGACTACAAGACCCTCTGTAGACAACTCGAGAATGCAGCCCATTTCTCCCCTGAAGCCACATCCTGGATCACCTCTTCCTGGAAGGGAGACTCATGAGAGTGTTCTCGGACCATGCCTGCGCCGCCCCAACCACCATCCACTGTGGAGTCCATCAGGGCACATGCACTTTGGCCATACTCTACAATATTTTTACTGTACCTATGTTCACTGACCTTGATAAGCACAGAATAGCTTACACAAACTACGTGGACAACACTCAAGTCTTCTCCCTCTAACTGGCTCTTATGAACAAGACGCAGCCACACTGTCTAATACGTATACCACCATCTAGGCTTGGCTAGCGGCCAAAGGACTGTGTCTCAATGGAGACAAAACAGAGATCCTCCTGGTAGGCACCAAGGAAATTCTCAATTAGCTCGTCTCGCAATACAGTTCCTTTAAAATAGATAACACCCGAATCACGGTTTCACCAGCAGTCAAAACCCTAGGGGTTTACATTGACTCCTCTCTCTCTCCATGACATGCCAAGTTAGTGCCATTGCATCCTCGTCAGCACTCACTACCAAAATCATCAAGGCGGTCAAACCCTACCTGTCGACCCAAAACTGCCTCACCATAGCCAGGGCTACCATTGGTGCCACATTGGATTATTGTAATGTGCTGTTCATGGGCACAACGGCTAAAAACCTCAACAAATTACAAGTCACACAAAACAATGCCTCAGAGCTGCGATAAGCATTCCCAAAAGGGAGCCTATCTCCCAGGCAAGAAGGGATGCTCACTGGCTCCCAGTTAAATACTGCATTCTCTTTGAAGCCCTTCAGTGGGGTGGTAAACACATAAAATCTGGGGGGGGGGGAACACCTTGGGGACTTTGCATGGTAAAATGACATGAACCATCAGGCCAGCCCAGGCCTTCGGCCGGACAGTCCAGGTTGTGCGCCCTGCTGTGTGCTACCCTACTGCTATACGGGTTGTTATGTGCATCACCATCCCATTACATAGCAACCGGGTTCAGGAAGGTGTCTCTGGTCTCCCCCTGCCTGTAGAAGCTGCGATTCCCTACGGAAAGTTTTGGCGGCGGTGCCCGCTCCCTGATGGCAGATGGAGCGGGTAAAATATGGCCCTGTGTGTTGCGTGCGGGTTAGTGAGCTGGGAACTAACGCCACATAATGGTTGCCATTGCTTCTTCCCAAGGGTGTCAAAGTACTGGCCAAGTGGTTGTGTTGTACCAAAACAAACAATAGTGGTTTTTATGAGCCTCTATGTTCCACCTGTGCAGTGTTGCCATGGCAACTGGGAGTGCTGGGGTTGTGCAACAAGAGGAGCCTGTGTATGACAGCATGACCAGGGCAATCCAACAGCATTAGACGAGAGAGCATGGCACAGTAAAGAGTAGGTTGAGCAGCCCACCCCACTTGAATGGTGCATGTAAAGCGAGAGGCAGTTGCAGTGAGTCAAGGAAGAAGACTAGTCATTTGGGTAAAACGCAGAAAGTGTGAAATGGCTTGAGGGGGAATGGTTCCAGTAACAGCGCAGAGATTATATAGCCCAAGAGCTATTTCAAAGTGGTGTTTTTGCATTTCTCTTTTGGCGAATATCTCTTGTGTCTAGTGAAACTGCTATATCCTCTACTACGGGTGGAACGACCATGTCAGGTGGACAGGGGAGCATGGTAAGCACGGTAAGGAGAGGTAAGTGTAGTGCTGAAACAGTCATGGGGTGGTCCTATATCTCACCGACACTGCTTAAGTGTCTAACAATATGTGGTATAAACACATGCCCAAAGTAGGTAAAGAAACCACTTGGGAGAGCTGCTATGTCTGCTCACTAATCCCTTGTGCTATGAGTGCCTGCAGAATGTTCATAACAACTGAAATACCAGCAGCAAGAGCACAATGCCTCATGTACCTATCATGTTTATAACCCAAGGAAGATTCCAAGGGAAAACAGCAACATTGAGATGAATGTCTCAAACAACATTCCCCTATGGAGACAGCTACATAAAGACACTTGACATGATGAACAATTACTGGCAGTTAGACCAAGCTATACAATACATAACTGATGGCCCCAACAACAATAACACTGAAGAATTAACTGTGCCTGAAGAGAGAGATCAAGGAGATAGGAGGAGAATCAGGATGTTGGAAAAGACCACAGATGCTTGTGTATGGCCAAGTATACACAGAGGAAGGATGGAAAGACAGAGTAGTAGGAAGCAAAGCACACATCCTAGTACAATCACCAGTGAAAACAGTGCAAGGAGAAAATTATAAGTGCCTGAAAGAATAGGATGCAAGTGCCAAGCTATTTACTGGGTAGACAATGAAGCTGGACCGATGCCCATAATACCACTGAAGAAGACGGTACGGATGAAGGTGATGGTGGATGTGAACATGAGAGAAGAAAGAGACACGATAGTGTAAGAATGAAATATCCTAAGGACCGATGTTTCCAACGGAGTTCATAACATTTGACAACCCGTACGACAATAGCAGATACTGGGGGAAGTGGGTATGGTGCAACCCAGAAGGAGAATGTACCTAGATGACATGGAGCGTCAATGATCATGCACATTTATATGGCCACTTGGAAGAGTGGCAAAGACATGGATGACAAAAGCAAGAGTGATGAAGTATGGAGGATTGGTCGACAAGTCGACCAGAGGGGGGACTGAAGAGAGGGTCCTAGGAATGCCCCTCCTCACCCCTATGAACAAGACAGCCCAAAGTGTCAAGAACGCCCGAAGTCACTCATTATTCGGACACCCCCCAAGTGCACCACTGACTGACATGTATGCTTTGAGGTATTTCCTCAGACAGCCATTCCAACTTATCCAGTACATGTCCTTACAGATACAGATGACTCGACAGTAATCACGGATCCTAACACCATAATGGACTGCATCGATTACATGCAGAGAAACCACTGTACTGATGTCATTGGTGACACCAAGACATAGCTGTGTTAGCCATGAAGAACACTTGCAACCCTGCACAGCTTACACAAACACTCATTCGTATACATGAAGAACATGCTTACACAGTTCTGTAGATAGAGGACAGACACATATACATACTGTCAAAGCTTTTATTATTTTCCCATTAGCAAGTGCAGCAACGCTAAATGCAAGACAACACAGAGATCCTGAGCAAGGCTGCAGATGCTTATGGCAATTAAGCGAGAAGACTGAGCTCACAGCCAAATAAATATAGAGATAAACAAGTGCATTCAAAACTTCAAATGACAAGGGGCTAGCTTCAGAAAAATACAATAAATCCTCATCAATGTAGACCAGAGGAGCTTGATTTTGTGGTCCACAAACACGTGATTCAGCCAAACTAGACAATGGGTATTCACCCGTGGTTGGAATACAAACCTTTCTCAGCAATCCAGATGAGAAGTGAAACAAATGTTGCATCATGGAGCGCACTCTCATAGGCAAAGGTGGTGTTACTACCAGATACATTTAGGACACAAAATCACTTCACATCATCTTGAAGAGGTGCACAGAGGGCTGAGAACTGAATTGGGTCCTAGGCCTGGGGAGACCAGTTCCAACCAATTAAGAGACAGAAATCCAGGGGTGGATGACAGAGGGCACGGGCCAATGGTAATTCTGTGACCCTGCAACAATGTAATAGATAGTTCCTTGGGGACGGGGCAGGTCAGCCTCCAGACATGGAAGGTGCAGCAGAATTAGACCTATACTGACTCTCTGTAGGGTCTACCACTCCGAGCACCCAATAGCAGCAAGGAATAGGTTTTTTGGGTGAGGGCCCAGCTGATGAGGCAATCTGTGTTGTTGGCCTATTGGGAGCCGAATGGGTAAACATTTAGCCATCCCCAGACCTCTGGCACACCAGTTTCCAACATTAATGTCTTCTTACGGGCACTGTCTGATCCATTCTACTGTGCCTCATTCATCTGTCTGCTTCATCTGTGTGGCTTCCTCCCCACCCTGACTACGATATGCCTCTCTCCATGTCTGCCTCCAATAACCCCTTTTTTTAAAGATATTACCATGTCAACCTCAAAGTAGGGCTCCACCAACATCCACTGCATATGCGTACATATAACTCAAAGTCTTCTTTTTACTTTGGGTATCTGCCTTCTGCTTAATCCTGTGTGGGCCTTCACCCATCCTCACTTGATCCAAAGACACCTACCTAACAGGAACCAACCGATGGACTTGGTTGCCAACGTGCCTGTGCTTAGGAGCCCAGCCTGTAGCATGATCAAGAAGCTGGAGTCTGCAATGGTGCTGCATGAGAAATGACTGAAGCACTGAAGCAGCTGTGAGTCTGGCTATGTGTGATTTTCTGAATGCAGTGGAGCAGAGTACAACTAGCAGGCTATAACGGTTGAAATAGCCTGCAGATTGACCAATCTGCAGAGTGCACACTACATTTCAGGATTATAATTAAGCTTTTTGGACCCAGCCAAATGTCAGTTTTATGCCCTGAAAACCCGGTTAAAGTCCCAAGCGCAAGAAAGGGTGTTAAAGTAGGTGTATGGGCTCATACCTGCCAGTATGGGGCAACTGCATAGTGTATAGAGCAATTATCTCCCCCCCTCTTACTCCATATCAAGAAGGAAAACATAGTGAAATAAAAAGAAAATGAATTTATTTAAGGTGTCATTGAACATTTGCAGAGTTTTGACAATCAGGTGGAGTTATCTTAAGGAAAATGCTCCTGTGAGCACGTAGGAGGAAGGGGTGGGGCTTTGTACAAAGCTAATCCATGTCTGCTGGATCTGGCCCAGCAATACAACCAAGTGGCAGTCCAGGGACGGTTAGAGGGGTCAGCCCAATGAAGATTGTAGAGTCCGAGGGCGGGGCCATCACCCTGAAGGTAAGGAGAGAGTTGTGGACATGGATTTATAATGCCTAGGCTGCATCTGTCAGGTGTGGCCCTGGCACGTTGGGGTGCTAGAAGGCTAGCGCTGTGGACAGGAGGGCTGCTCTCAGCATGGCCCTTCAGTCATGAAAGGGAGCGCTACACTGAGAGCTCTGTCGGTGTGCGTCGCTGTGACATTGGCTCTAATCTGTGAGCCATACCAGTTAGTATGGCTAGCAGAATGGACAATTGGTACACAGCACAACACCCGGGGGTACACCAACTAGTATAGCAATGCTGTCCTGTCATTCAACTCTCTCCATTCAATACTGTGTTTTCCATCTTATGTGAAAATATAACATGGTGAACAGGAAGAAAGCAGCAATGCCAGAGCCAAACAATAGTGATTTGTGGGTATGCAAAGGAGACCCGGCTGATTTGTGCAGCATGAATGATAGGTGTTAGAGAAATCAAAAACCAAATAAGGGTGCAAAGCAAACAGGAAGCTCACAGTCTGATAGTCAGTAAGAGGTGGGAGAATTGGGAATTAGACAAATCTACAGTAATGTGCTCTGGCAAAGGCAAATGATCTGGCTTTGTAAATGTGCGGGTAAGACCTTTATTTTTTCAATGTGGGCTTCAAAATAAAGGCTTATCCGGATAAAGATCTCTGTGGGCCAACGTAAAGGCTCTGCCCATCTCCACAGTCCAGCCATCTGCATATATCAATGCACTGCATACACCCATTTGAAATAAACAGAGATACTATGGAGGACAGTGAACAGAAAATTGATTGCCTCAGTATTTTGCACAATGAAATGAAAGGGGTAAATCTAAACTGCATCTGAAATGGTGCAGAAGTCTCCGACCATAAGTGTGGGAGTGGGGGTGGTGATCAGATACAAGCATAGGCCCCTGTCACCTGTTGCTTCTGTGAGCACTAAAAGCCCAGGAATGTAGCCATCATAAAAAATGGTGGGAGAGAAAACAGAATGGGGAAGGTTGTTTTCTGCAAAATAATTCATGTGGAAAGAGACAGAGACCATTCTAGGCCACATGTTAAAAGGGGCAGAGTGATCTAAGGCTGTGAGGGGAAAAAGGGGTGCACATTGAGCAGTGGAAAGGAATGCAATGGGATGTGTCATTTTGAAGCATAGAAGGAATGATAAGGTGAATAATACAAACATGTTATATGTGTCGAGGGAAAGGATTATACAAACACATGACCGAAAAAAAGAAAGGACATGACATAAGAAACTATTGATTAAGAAATGTGTCTGGCAAACAGATGAAATGTGAGGGCTAAATAATAGATTGGATGGGGTAATGAATATGAGAAAAGGTAAAAGGTGTGATCTACGGAGGTGGGTGTTGGAGTAGCTGGTGTTATGAGAGTGTAAAGACAGCTGAGGCTGGAGTGGGATTAGGCTTACTCTGCGAGATTGGATAATGGTCCTTAGATAGATTGTCAGAGTTACAGCAAATCAGTGTTGGAACTGACCCTCTCAAAGCCCCACTAATATGCAACCTCTGTGGGGTCTAGCTCTGCCTTGAGCTTTTAGTAGTTTGGCGTCACTTGGTATAAAGGGTGGTATAAGACTCCAATTTTGCAGATGAACTTTTGCCAGACAGACTGGCCTTATGTTGTCATCTATTTGCACATTGGTGCTCACAGTCTCACTTTCACAGAATAGAAATAGTTGTGCAATGCCAAACTCATACACACATACAGAAATCTACGTCAGAATTGGTACTTCGGAGGATAAAGTTCTCTGTGGGCCAACGTAGAGTCTCCACCCATTTCCACAGTTCAGCCATTCGCATTTATTCAAACAAAAAAGAATGTACTAAAGAAAATAAGTTTCAAAAAAACAAAGCACTCTTTTGTGGAGCAAAGTGAGGAGGAAACGGATTATAGACCTATAAGGTTTTCTTCAACAGTGTTACGGGAATCAAATGCACTTCGCATGAGAATTAAAGGCAATGAGGAATCGACGCCTGATTCTCAAAAAACCTATGCCCACGTAATGGAAACAAAAATTGATGGAGAAAGACCATCGGTCTGGCTAGCAGAAACGCTGGCTACAAAAATAAAATGGTAGATCGAAGGTGAGGAGCCGCCAGAAACAACCCGATTTGCATCTTGGAACACAAGAGGATTTCATCATCTGATTGGAAAAATAAATCAAGAATTATTAACAGCTGACATTATTTGCAGCCAAGAGTGCTGGCTTCAAGAGCAGCCATATATACATGGGGCCACATGTTTCTTGAATAAAGCCTACAAAGGAAAAAAAGGCAGACCCTCTGCAGGCCTTCTAACCATTATAAAGAACAGCTACAGCGGAAATATAGTACGCACGATACAATCATCTCCTTTGATACAAATAATAATTATGCAACAAAAAGCAAATGGAAGAAATAAACAAAAGGAAGAAAAAACTCAAATCATTTTCAACTTATACTGGAACATAAAGGCCAAGGATGGAGAAACACTATTGGAAACAGTCTCCATATATATAGGTCAGCTGAGATCTGAATATCAAAATCCGGCCTTAATCTTGTGTGGTGATCTAAATATTGACTGCAATAACAACAAAAATGCACAGGTAAACACCACAAGTCATAATTGACAAAAACAATCAAGATCGTGAAAATGGCAGATTGAAATGGAGAATCGTGATGTCTTGCAAGTAAACGGCAATGTACAGGGAGACCTAGAGGGAAAACCCACATGGGCATCACATAATGCAAGTGCAACCTTGGATTATTTCTTTGTCCATCGTGAAACTTTTGGCAAAATAATCTATTTAAAAATTGTACCGACAAAAAGCAGTGACCATAGAATCCTCACATGCTTAGTCCCAGCCACATATCAAAAAAGTGACAAGGAACCAAGAAAAACTTGGACAACTGAAGTTAACGCGAATGAGGGTCTAAACAGACTGAGATTGTCAACAAAAGCGATTCCAGCTTTAGCAAAATCGATAGAAAAATGGGAAACAACAACAGGAAATGATGTGGAGTACGAAGCTTGTCTCACAATTTTTAGAGAAGCTAATGGAACAAGCAGAAGGAACACAAAAACTATGGCGCATCATTTTGACGCCGAAATAGCGGAAAAAAAACGTTAGCTAGCTAGAGACTTGAGAGCCTTGAAAAAACAGAATATCGACTGTGTGACAACAAAAAGAAAGGTACTAAAAAAAGTATATCGCAATTGGGCCAAATCACACAGAGCATTATTATTCCAAAAGGACTCAGAAAACATGCTTATGGCGATGCGAAACAAAAATGATAAATACCTGTGGACCCTGCTAAACCAAAAAGCAATGTATCAGGGTGAAGAACTACTCAACCCCATACATGAAGCAAAATGGGAACAATACTTTCAAGAGAAATATAATTGTGAGGCCGTGGATGATGCTCTACCACAAGAAATAAATAAGGAAAAGGGATGGGATATAAAATTCAAGAAAAGTGAAATCCTGTCATTAATCACAAAAGCGAGTAGATCAAGAGCACCAGGGCCTGATGGCCTGACAAATGAAATTCTAAAACAGGCCCCAGAGGTATGGGCTGACATGTGTCTAGTACTCTTTACAAGAATAGTAAATAAAGGACAGATACCAGAATACTGGACAACATCGATCACTATTCCCATACATAAAAAAGGAGACAGGGCATGTCCTGAGAATTACCGCCCGATATCACTGCTGGACGTGATAGGCAAACTCTTTGATGACATACTCCTAAAAAGACTAAAAGAATGGTTAAAAAGCTCTGGGAATTTCGATCACAGGCAAGCGGGTTTTGTAGAAAATGTAGATTGTAGTCTAAATCTACTAATTCTCAACCTACTAAAAGCAAAACCATACAAGAAAATGAAAAATTGTTTATTGCTACAATAGACATGGCCGCATCGTTCGATAGGGTGGATCGACAAATTCGGTGATTAAAAATGACAGAAAAAGGCTGTCCGCCAGATCTGATAAAAGCCATAAGAGCTCTGCATACAAATACATCGATGTGAGTAGGGGCGTAGGTGACCCCTAAAATCTGGGGGGGACAGGGGACACCTTGGGGACTTTGGCTTTTTTATGTATTTATTGTGTTTTTGTCAAAGAACTCGACTTTTCACAAAATTAAAATGTTGTCTCTTCAAATACTCGCAGCAGTCAGCGTACCTGAAACAATCTTTTTTTTCTCCAAAACAGCAAAGTGGGAATCCATGCCTCGGGGTGAACCGGAACAGGGCGGTTTACCAACAAATTCCTTTAATAAGCGACTTCCCCCGCCTCACATATAGATGGAAAGATGAAGGCACAGGAAAACGTAAGGTGGAACACACGTCACCTCAACTGCACAGGAACATCAGGCAAAAACAAACACTCTAAACCAGAGCAGTCTGCTATAACGGCCCCCCCAGGCCTCGCTCCACTCTCTCTTTCCGTCACTCCACGAGAAAAAGAGCTGCAAGTGTGTGCACACACACGCAAGCGCACGCTCACAAACGCATGCACGGACACACATGCAAAACCTATCGGAGAACTGCTCCTTTGTACATGAATTACAAAGGTCCATATCCTAAAGGTGAAAGATATTTGCCTATATTATAACATCTGAGATTTGGCACTTCAGTGCAGATAAAACTATCAAATAATGCAAATTGCCCTAAGAGAGCATTTTGATTAACTGCGGCGCATACATTTTACCAACAGCATTTTTATAGTGCCTTTGTGTAAACCACATTTTTAAAAGCCGGTTTTCAAATCAGAAGAATAGGTCTGTAGCTCCACTGGAATGCCTGGGCATAATGCTTTCTTTTTGGACCCTTAGACAGTTGCTAGCTTTCAAGACCCAGGGAAGGACCAGGCATCTTGATGTAAGTTACCCTAACAAAGCATCCACGTACGGAAAATTGCATGTTTTATATATACAGAACACCAAAAATAAACGCTGGCCTTTCCCTCCTTTCAAAACTATACGCCTCGCTCCCTCCACACATGTCTGTCAACTGTTACTCCTTACATGCAAGAAATCACTGACCTCTCATTTCTATCAAGCTGTCCCATTACATTTCTTTCACATTCATCATGTCAACACTTGCTTGGTTTTTGTATTTTTGAAATGCCTCGGTTTTCCACTTGCAGAGACACAACGCTGCAGAGACAAAATTCCAAATTCTGGAGGTGATAAATGCCATTATATCCCCCCACCTAAAATTGTAGTGGGATTTGTCCCCCCCAAACCCCCCATGTCCTACGCCCATGGATGCGAGTGAGACTGGACCAAAAGGGAAATCTAACGAGTGCAATTGCAACAAAGTGTGGGCTTAAACAAGGATGCCCGCTAGCGTCCATACTTTATAACTTCTATATCTTAGAAGTAAAAGAGCGTCTGGAACGGTCGAGAGCATGTTCGCCAAAAATAGGCGAAACAAAAATAGGTCATCTCTTATATGCAGATGACCTAATAGTGATGGATAAAACCCCAATTGGTTTACAGAAGAAATTGGAAGCAATAAATACATATGTAAAAGAAATCAAACAAAAAATCAATCCGGAAAAATCAGCAATAATGATAATCAAAAAGGCAGGTCCTATGGCAAGGAGAGTTTTCAAATGGCACATAGAGAATAAAGCAATAATCGGGCTCATTGAAAAGCAAAATTTTCAATGAGCCCGATAGTGGAATATTACAATGCGAAACCCGCAAACGTTACAAGGCCATCTCCCCCTCCTTCTCGAGAGCTGCACATCTAACCCCCCATCCTCCCTTCAAGGCTCGCTGGAGCTTGAAGGCCCCCGGTTTTCTGTTGTTGGAACAGTGCAGCTACATCTCCCCGCATTCCAGCTGGACCCGCATCAAACATTTACCTTGCCCCATGCCTCCGACACCAGATGCCACCATAAAATCACTGTGTACCGCCCAGGCCAAGAAGAATTACTACCTACATGGCCCCAACTCACACCGCCCTTTGAGGTATTAGCTATGTGCCCCCTCCGACCCAATGGTATTTCAGTTCACCCTAAGGTTAATGGGCCATAGAAACAGTTATTCGCCCCTGCACTAACATACCATAAAACCATCACTCACTATATCTAACAGAGTAGAATGATAAAGGTAGCCTAACCCGTGCCCCCTGATAAGACACCTGGACCCACAAGATTGGATCCTTTGTTAATGGCAACTTTACGATGATGTATGAAGGGGGTTAACTGCCTATTGGGGGGCACTCACTTTCAAGTGGTGACCCCGAAGATGTGATTCGTCTTTTTGTCCCCTTTTGGCACGAGATGTCCCCGGCCACAGCAGAGACGCCCAGCTTGCCCCCTCAGAGAGCTGCCCACCTACGGCAACTGGTACGATTAGACGTGCTCATGCAGTTGGGTGAAAGGTTACGGGTCCCGCTCCAAAAAAACCTTAGTACCGCTCGCCGGAGCAATGGGCGGCCATTGAGTCAGCGCCACCTGGATGGACCGGTTCCAGAGAGTCTCGGATCAAGACGGGCACGTGAGTATTAAATGCGAGTGACATTAAAAGGAGTGGGATATAGACAAGAGTGTACGAGGTCAAGCAAAATAGATAGGGATTCTCTTGGGTGTAAAGTGACTGATGCTTTAATACTTTTTTCTTTCTCGGCATATGGCCATTAGGATAGGTTAAGGGGATTACAAGGTGAAAAAAGGAAGACGGGAACCTAGCTCTGCAAGAGGGTAGAAGGCGACGGTGCATGGTGCTATCTTGACTGGTACTGGGAATAAGTTAAATAATGAAGAATAGAAATAAAGGTGTCTGAGAAGTAAGAGACACAGTGCACAAGAACGCTTTTTTCTTTTCCTTATCTTTGCAGAAAGTATATTAGGGAACATTATATGAACTTTAAGGGTTGGAGGGGAGAACTGGGTAAAGTAAAGAGGGTCTTTCAGAGAAAAGTGTACAGTAAGTAGAGGGAGGGTTTTGTGTTATGTGTTGTAAGTTAAATGTTCGTCGGATGTCTATCGTGTATTGAGTATGCTATGTCTGTCTGTTTGAAACTACAAATGCAATGTTAAATGCTAAATTAATTGCAACAAGGTTTTTGTGAAAGACGGTCATTGTAAGTGTGACTTGGTAAGATTTAGTGCTGAGGCTTTTTACAGAAATACATTAATACTTAAGAACTGCTATTACTAAAAGCGGACACGTAAGGTACCCTAAGACTCACAGGTAACACTGGAGGGTGAACGACGAGAGAATAACATGGGGGCAGAAACACCCCTGGCCCATATTTGTAAGAATTTACCAGGCTATGCAGAACGCATAACAAAGTACCATGACCAATGGGTCACGGAATTAAAGTGAGAAGGGCTACCCCAGGTATAGCCCCAAGGAGGGTAGTTTGATAAAAGCATGTTGTACATGGTGGCCACATGTTTGTTCATAAAGTACAAAGGAAAACAATTTCATAATAGAAGAGAAATACTAGATTTATGGAGGCTATTTGAAGAAGTGCCCTCAATCAAAAGAAAAGAAATAGCGCAAGAACAAACTACCTCTCCCCTGGCAGCAGAAGAAAGTGAAAGAGAGGGTAAAGGAAAGGAAGGATCAATAGAGTTAACACGGTTGTACCCCCTCCTGAATAAGCCGGTGCCCACTGAGGGGTATAGTGATCCCGTGTATGTGTCCACACCTACTCCTGCAGTTGTCCCACTACCCACTGCACCCCCACCATATGATTGCCCCAGAACTAGTGGACAGGTAAGTACTCCAACAGTAGATATTGAAACATTAACAGAAGACCTAAACTCCGGACTCTCAATGGCCCGGAGTGAACTATCTATAATACGAAATATATGTAAGAAACGTGGGTCAAGCACGTCAAGAACCGAGCAAACACAGAGAGCACAGACACTTGACAGGTCCACAGAGGAAGGGTGGAAAAAGGGG
Organism: Ambystoma mexicanum; assembly: GCF_040938575.1. NCBI lineage: Eukaryota > Metazoa > Chordata > Amphibia > Caudata > Ambystomatidae > Ambystoma > Ambystoma mexicanum. The sequence goes on along the minus strand of NC_090928.1, from coordinate 915,472,091 downwards.
GAAGTACTATTCCGAATACAGGAAGAGCCAACCAGAATAATAGAATTGGAACCACACACGCCCGGAGGAAACACGGGGGATGGGGGAATGGCCACTGGAGGGATGGAAGAGTTGTGGTGTGACAGAGGAAGATGAGCTGGAAGTGGGAAGACTAGGGGTGGCAATAGGGAGAATGTCAGAAAGGCTGGATAAAACACCTTTGGGGAGAGCCATGTAAGAAGAATGGACTGGGAGATTGAGGAATACAATGGGAAGAATGGCGACGTTAGGGAAAAAGGGGTCAAAGGTGAGTATTGGGAAGGGAATAAAGAACAAGTTACAGCTTCCCCTGATACATAGAGGAGGAGGGAGGCCAAACTACATACCCTGGGCTCAGATGGATAAGGCCAACTTATTGAAATTATTGCCCTCGCTGTCAGGAGGAGCAAGTAAGTGGATATATGCATTTGAGAAACACACATTAGGGGTCCCATTAGTCGTAGGGGACATTAAAAGCTTGTTGGTATCTGCAGTGAGAGATCAAGCAGACAGGGTTTGGGCAAAGGCCGGCTTCCCGGGAATAACATTAGATTGTGACCGCAATGATGGAGCTTCCTTTAATATAGTGCGCGCCAGGATATGGGATGCTTTGAGAGACACATTCCCAGACACACCTGATTTACAGTCAGTAATTCAGTGTACAATGAATGATGGGGAAGATGCTATGGATTTCATTTTACGGGTGCATGAGATATGGAGAGCGGAAACGGATACGGCCTGGGATCAATCAAAGTCTCTGTTTTACTTTATAATAAAGAGAGGGCTCCCAAAAGAAGTTCAGAAAGCACTTGACAAAATAGGAGGGATTGAAGCAAAAGGCTTGCCCGAAATTCAAAGCATTGCAAGGTTGACAGACGAGGCAAAATTAATACAAACGAACCTGGTGAAGGTCGCAGCAGCTGTAGCAGCACTCCCCACAGATAGGGACGCAGAGGAGGAGGAGGGATCGGTAGTGATATAAGGAAGGATGGCAGCAAATTGGGCTAGCAATGGACAGTCACAGTGGAATGGACAAGAGCAGTACGGAGGACCGCAGTGTCAAGTGTGATGCATCCGGGGAGGAAGAGGTGGGCACAGGGGGCGCAGAGGGGGTGGTCCAGGATACAGAGGGAACAGCAGGTATGGGGGACAAGGACCTACGGGAGGACAAGGACATTTTTGGAATTGTGGGAGGTGGGGACATTTCTCACAAGAATGTAGAAGCAGGCCAACAAATAACTACCGAGATGAACAGCATTATGGTCACCCCCACCCGGGGAGCCCATACGGGCTACCGATGGGTGGTGGAGGGGGATGAGGACAGCAAGATCAGAGGTGCCCAGAAGAACACACAGAACAGACACATAATGTCCAACAACACCCACAAGTGTGGGTGGCCATGGTCTCCGGAAATGTTTTTTACCAAGGGCGGACCACAAGACATCCAGCATAGGACAGCCCACATAGAGCACTTGCGTGTCCAGTACTATCGACGGCCCTCGATGCATCAGAGGAACCATTGAAAGGGGCGGGTATAGGGAACAAACAATTCATTTTTATGGTAGATTCGGGAGCCGGAAAATCATGCCTACGTGACGGCAGGTTTCCGCTATCTAATCGTAAATTGGAGTTGCAGGGATTCTCTGGGGCGGTGGTCGAAGTTGCTTACACAGAAGATTTGGATGTAACAGTGGGAGGTGAAACCGTAAGAGCACCCATATTGTATTACGAACAATCCCCGATTAACTTGCTGAGAAGGGATCTCCTCAGCAAGCTCAACATGCCTATTTACTACACCCGGGATTTGCCCACTGCGAGTGATGCTGGTAGTGCACACATGAGCGACAGCGCCAGAAGTGTGCGGTATAACCGTGGACCCAGATATGTTCAACCAGGGGTTAAAAACATTGGAACGGGTGGTCCCAGAATTGAAGTGCCAGGAGTGGAGGGTGCCTGCAGAATTTGTTTTCCGCCCCATAGCACGCCCAGAGATAGTGCCAGGAACAGTGATTTCTTTAGACTTACATGCAGTACAGGTTTCAGCACAAAGAATAGCGATCATTGCAATGGACATACATGGCTGTGAGTGGCGCACAGTGTTGTGCATCAATGCTGACATTGCACTGCGAGATTTATCAGACGGAAGACCTAGGAATTGTGGTCACAGACAGCACAATTATTCAGTACATGGATGATTTGCTGATTTGTGGAAAAAATGAGGATGAGTGCAGGAAAGATTCTATTACACTTTTGACATTGTTGGCCCGCAAAGGTTACAAGGTAGATAAAGGAAAATTACAATACTGTCAACAAGAAGTGTTGTACCTGGGACAACTCATTTCAAAGGACGGTAAGAGAATCACACCGAACAGAGTGGCTGCCATCAGAGCGGTAAGCAAGCCAAAAACAGTGAAAGAAATGCAGAAATTCCTCGGCATGGGTAACTACTGCCGAGCCTGAATATTAGACTATGCAGCATATACAAAGTCATTGCCCAGGGACTCAAAGAAGCTCAAAGAGAACACACAGAAATACAATGGACAGCAGAACTGGAAGATGCTTTCACATCACTTAAGGAGCTAATTTCAAGCGCACCAGTACTCGTGAACCCAGACTATGAGCGTGAGTTTTATTTGTTCTCACATTGCAGGGGAGCACTCATCACAGAATTACTGACACAAAAAACATCTTTGGGGCACAAGCCATTGGTATATTACAGTGGAACACTGGATGCAGTAATGCAAGGACACTTCGCTTGCGAGCAATCTCTCTCAGCCGCAGCGTTCGCAATTGAAAAAAGTGCAACCATAGTGATGGGATGTTCCGTGACACTATTCGTGGAACATTCCCTATCCGCTATGTTGGAACGATCAAAGGCCCAGGGGACAGAGGGTGGCCAGGGCACAGTGCCAAGAGAGCAGATCAGCAGGGGAGAAGGGGAGCAAAGGCAGAAGCAAAGAGGAAGGTTTTGAGGTGCTTCCGGAACCGGAGATGCTTCTCCTCAAGTTTTAGAGTGGCAGGGAGGCTGTTCCAGAGGGAGGCCCCAGCCGAAGATAGAGATCTACCGCCAGCTCATTTCTTTGAAAAACGACTGACCCTGAGGGAGTTAGAGGTAGAGGAGCGAAGAGCTTGAGAGGGGAGGTATTTGCGGAGGGATAGCTGAAGGTATTTTGGACCCAGGCCCTAGAAAGCCTTGTGGACAATGCAGGGGGTTTTGCATTTAATCCTTGCATCCACTGGGAGCCAATGTAGAGATTTAAAAGCTGGAGAGATACGATCCCAGGGCTTGAGGCCAAGGACAAGTCTCGCAGTCCTGTTCTGGATAAGTTGTAGAGGGCAGAGAGTAGAGGCAGGTAGATTTAGAAAGAGGCTGTTACAAAAGTCCAACTGAGAGAGAACCAGAGCTTGGGAGACAGTGAGCTTCTGAGGGAAGGAGAGGAAAGGAAGAATACCTCTGCGGAGGTGCAGTAGGAAGTTTGACTTTTTAGAGACATCAGAGAGGTGTGCCAAGAAGGAAAGTGTGGAGTCAAAGATGACGCCAATGTTCTTAGCCTCGCAGGTAGGGGTAGGAGGAGGGCCGAGGGAGGCCGGCCAGAGAGTGAGGGAAAAGGATGGAGATGGTGTGCCGATGAGGAGGATCTCCGTCTTGCTGGCATTCAGATAAAGATCATTGGTGGCACACCAATTTTGAATGGCAGTTAGGCAGTCAGAGATGAGAGAGGGAGAGGAGGTGGCCGAGGGCAGCCGGAAAATGAGTTGAGTGTCATCAGCGTAGCACTGGAAATTTGAGCAGAAAATGGCAATGCAGTGAGTGAGAGTTGCCAGGTATTGGTTGAAAAGCCAGGGTGAGAGGTTAGACCCCTGGGGAACCCCACAGGTGGAGAGGAAGATAGATGATAGGAAAGACCCCAGTTGGACCTGGGAGGGTCGATCAGAGAGGAAAGAGGTCAGCCAGGCCAGAGCCTGATCAGTGATACCCAGATTATCATGGAGACGGTTGAGCAGGATGGTGTGGTTGACCGTGTCGAAGGCAGAAGAGAGATCAAGAAGGACGAGGACAGAGGGATTGTTATAAATCAATGTTGGAGAGCAGATCTTCACGGATATTGAGGAGAGCAGTTTCCGTGCTTCTGGCCGCTCTGAAGCCAGACTGGTGGTCATGGAGACAACCAACTGAATCTGAATGAAGATTAAGCTGAGAGATGGCCAGCTTTTCCAGGAGTTTGCCCAGAAAGGGGGTAATGGAAATTGGGCGATAGTTTGCCGGACAGGAAGGATCAGCTGTGGGTTTCTTGAGAAGAGGATGCACAAAGGTGTGCTTCAGAGGGGAGGGGAAGGATCCTGAGGCAAACAAGTGGTTGCAAAAATCAGCAAAGGCAGGAGCAAGGGTGTCAATGTGGTCCTTGATGGTTTTGAGGAACAGGGATGAACCTGTTTTGACAAGGCTTTCATAGATCGGACTTGTCTAGCGACCTCGTCAGGGTAGAAAATAGGAAAGGAAGAGAAGGATGGTGGGGGTGCTTAAAGGGGGTTCTCCAAGCACAGACTGAGAGGGAATAGGAGGGGGAGGGGAGGTGAGGGTGGACAGGATGACCTGTGTTTTAGAGATAAAGTGCGAGGCAAGGGCATTGCAGAGAGCCTGGGAGGCAAGAGGAGCGGAGGAGACTGCTGCAGGGTTGTCAAGCTCCTTGCAGATTTTAAAGAGTTCTGCCGAGTTATTGGATGCCGCAGAGACACAGGCTTGAATGTGGGCTCTCTTCTTAGTGCGGACAGAGAGTCGGTATTGCCTTTGGAGCAGGCTACAGGCCAGTTTGTCAGAGGATGAGCAAGAAGACCTCCATTTCCTCTCAGCCGCCCCACACTTACGTTTAAGTGTTTGCTAGGTTGCAATCATACCAGGAATTGCACTTGGCTTTGGACTTCAAGCGGATCCTGATGACAGGGGCAAGAGCATCAAGCGTATCAGAGATGAAAGAGTATAGAAGGGACAGGGTTGTGTCGGGGTGTGAGTCAGCCAGGGTAGGAGGAGGGGGAGAGAAGGTGGCAGCAAAAGCCTCAGCTGACACACGCTTCACGGGTCGGATGTCTGAGAAGGTAAGTGGAAGTGTTGGGGTGTGGTTGGCTTGGGGGGAAGAGAGTGAGAGATGGGAGGAGAGGAGGCAGTGGTCACTCCAGGAGAGAGGAGTGGTCAGAGGAATAGAGAGGGGGAGGCCAGGGGAGATCAAGACATCAAGTGTGGATCCTGCAGAGTGCCTTGGGCCAGAGGGGAGGATAGAGAGGGAGAGGGTATCGCAGAAGTTGCGAAAGAGCAACGATGAGGGACAGTGAGAATCGAGGTGAATGTTGAGGTCACCAAGGAAGAGGAGTTGAGTGTTTGAGGCCAGGAGGGAGGAGGAGAGGTTGGCCCACTCAGAGAGAAAAGAGGTGATTTGCCCAGGGGGCCGGTAGAGAGTAGCAACAGTAAGAGAGTGGCTAGGAGAGATTGAGAGCCTACAGACAAGGCATTCAAAAGAGGAGTAAATCTGAATGCGAATGATAGTGGCAGGAATCCACTCAGGAAAGATCAGGGCTATGCCCCCTCCAGGTCGAGTGGATCTGGGTGCGGAGAGGATCTTGTAGCCCTCAGGGAGTAGAGTGTCAAAGCTTGTGAGAGAGCTAGCCGTGAACCATGTCTCTGTAAAACCGAGGACATCAAGGTCCAGTTCTTCAAGGAGGTGGCAGATGTCAGAGGAGCATTTGACAGCAGAGCGAGAGTTGAGAGTGGCAAGATGAAGAAGATTGCCAGCCTTAAAGACCTTTCGGGGAGGGGTACAAATCAGAGGTACGCCCTGCGGATTTGTGGAGGTAGCCTGAAGAGTGGCAGAGGAGGAGGAAAAAGTGGGTAAGGTAGCCAGGGAGTGAAAGGAGGGGACAGCTGGAGATGAGAGGAAGTTGATGAGGCGAGGGAAACGCCTATCGAAGAGGAGGAGATTGGCCTGAGGACCTCATGACAGTGCCATTTAGGTAGACATGAAGGATGACTCTGGAGGAGTCGAAAGAAGCCATGAGGACATCCCAGTGAGTGCCACCATTAATGGGAGAGGAGGAGACAGGACAAAGCACAGAGATCATATGGGGGGTCCATAGATCCAGCGAAGGAACAACAAAGATGATGTCGGTGTGGGTCTGTCTGGAAGAGGTGCTGGTATAGGTATCAGCGATGGGGAGTCCAGAGTTGGAGGCCAAGATATCCTTTTTAAATTTCTTTTTTCCAGACTTAGTGAGAAGGTAAGGGTCGTTGATAGAGAAGCAGTTGGAATATATGGGAGAAACAGAAAGCGCCATGAGTGGGAATGAGAAGAGGCAGAGGGAGGAGTAAGCAAGTAAAGCAGTATTGAACAGTCACTGGGCTAGCAGGTTACAATCAATGGCCAAAAGTTAATTGCAGAAATACACTGAAGTTGAACTTTCAAGTAAATGCAGAAATACACTGAAGGTGAACTTTCAAGTAAATGCAAAAATACACCCAAGTCTGACTGTCAGGTAAATGCAAAAATACACCCAAGTTTGACTGTCAAGTAAATGCAAAAATACACCCAAGTCTGACTGTCAAGTAAATGAGAAAATACACCCAAGTCTGACTGTCAAGTAAATGCAAAAATACACTCAGTTTGACTTTCAAGTAAATGCAAAAATACACCCAAGTTTGACTTAAAAGTTAAATGGGAGACCAGTAGTTAAGGAATTTAGAGTGGTAGTCAGATGGTAGAGGTGAGTATAGATAAGCTTCACATGAAAACATGACAGGGAGAGTTGAGTACTCTCTGAGAAGGAAGTACAGGTAAATCAGGCAGGGAACTAACCCAAACAGAATATGGTAAGAGAGTCATGGCAGTCCAATAGTCCAGGAAAGCAGCCTCAGTGACAATGAGGGTTTGGCTGTTGCAGAATCTCATGATGCAGCCTGTGAAGCAGACAGAGCAGCTGGCACGGAACTTAGAAAGTAGGCCTTTGAAACAAGGGCCGGCTGAAGCAAACAACCAATGAGAGCTGCTACGTGTGCTCTCTGATACCCCACGCTTCAGGCACACCTAAGGTACTACTGCCTCAAGAATTGCCTCTTGCCCCAGCTAAATACCTTCTGACCGGCCCGCCAGATTCCACTTTACTAAAACCTCCTTACTTGAGGTAGAAAAAGTCATTCTTTCACTGAAGCCGTCCAATTGCCAAGGCGACCTTTGTCCGGCTCAGATTATAAAAGATGCTGCAAGAGATCTTGCCCCTTTTATTTCTAAACTGATTAATGCCTCCTTTTCATCTGGCACCATTCCCTCTAACTTGAAGCAATCTTGGGTACTCCCACTGCTAAAGAAGCAAACTATAGACCCACTTATTCCTACCAATTACCGTCCTATCACGACGGTAACATTCTTGCTCAAAATACTCGACAAGGTCGCATACACCCAGATCCAAAAATACCTGGAACAGCATAAGGTCTTGGGAGCAAGACAATCTGGCTTTCGCCCTCTACATGGGACGGAAACCGCTCAGGTCGATGAGTTAAGAGACAAAGACAAAACAGCCCTCCTCCTACTGTTAGATCTCTCAGCCGCATTCGACCAGGTGGATCATAAGGTCTTACGCAGCCACCTGGAATCGGCAGCTCACTTCTCTACAGAGGCTATCAGATGGATAGAATCATTTCTGAGTGATAGAACCATGAGGGTCTCCTCCCCATCAGCAGCGGCGGACCCTGTCCCTATCACATGTGGTGTCCCCCAGGGCTGTTGCGTCTCTCCTACATTATACAATATATTCACCAAGCCCCTGCTCGATGATCTGGACCTTCTGGCTATCACCTACACCAACTATGCAGATGATACTCAGATTCTCCTCCCACTTTCTGGGGATTATGACAAGGATTTGGCACTGGTGAATAGAGTGTATCTCATCATCCAGGCATGGATGGCCACCCACGGTCTATGCCTGAATGATGACAAGACAGAGCACATCATCCTGGACACCCACCTCAACCTTAAGAAATTAGGCTATGAATATTCTTCATTCACCATTGATGGGAACCGCATCAGGGTAGCCAAAGAGGTAAAAACCCTTGGCTTCTACCTTGACTCTACCCTTTCCTTTGACAAACAAGTGAAATCAATGGCCTCCACCACTGCTTACATGTGCAATCTCATCAGGAACGGCAAACCTTTCCTATCAAATGACAGTTGCATGATCCTGGCTAGAGCTTTAATACTTTCTAGGCTAGATTATCACAATGCTCTTTACATTGGCGCCAATAAAGCCATTATCCAGAGGATACAAATCCTCCAAAATAATGCATTAAGAGCCGCACTAGGTGTGAACAAAAGAGTACACATCTCTGTGACTAGACGCCAAAACAACTGACTTTCGACCCATAATAAAATCCTTCTAAAAACAGCTTCCCTTACCCACAAAGCACTGAATAAGGCTGCCCCTAGTTATCTTGTAGATAGACTAGATAGAAAAACATCCATCAGACACATGCGAGCCAGTAACGCCAATTGCCTCACTATACCAAGATTCAGATTCACCAAGGTTGGCGACAGCAGCTTTCCCGTGAAAGCAGCCAAACTCTGGAACTCCCTGCCACACCGACTCAGAGAAGATCAACCATACTTGTACTTTAGATGTAATTACATCAACCTGCTCAAATCCACTGATCCCCATGTTGGTCTGCTGTATTACTCACACCTAGGATGCTTCCGCCTATTCCATCTAATCATATTGTAATACGTGTTTACTGTACTTATTTATCCTACCTGTTTATAACTTGTATATATGTATTACTGTGCCCATACCCTGTAACCCTGTAAACCTTGCATTGTCTTGCTGCTGCGCCCTGATACCCCCAGGTCTGGTGTGCATTAGAAATAAATAAACAAACAAAACAAACATGACATATGGCCCAAAACACTCCCTTCCCACTGCATTCACTGAACGGCACAATGGCCCAGCGCGCGGTGCAGTTGGGAGTGTTTTGGATGTATCCCCCGCTCTAGTTGAGCTGTTTGTGCATCAGCTGCTGTGTAACCTATGGGCAAACAAGCAACAATATTCAGTATTGGCCTTAGGTCCTTCCTCCCCACCTCCCGTGAACTGCCCTTAATGCTGGCTTGCTGGCAAGGGCACTGGCTCACCTTCTGTGTGTAGCAGTGGATCCCAGGGGTGGTTTCCGCACCAGGTCCAGTTCCTTCACTGGTCTCTCATGGTCCAGACCGGCTGCGACGCATGGGATGGTCCTGGTAAGTAATGTCTCTGGGAGAGCAAGAGTATGGTTGCGCAGGAGGCACGAGGTTGTGAGATCAACTATGCGGCCTGTCTGTGCGTGCCGCAAAAGCAGCATTATGATAATGGGCCTCATTACGACCCTGGCGGTACGGGGTAAACGGCGCCGTAAAAGGTGCCGGCGCCGTTTACCCCGTACCACCTCATTACAAGGTCCCCTCGTGGGACCCAGGAAGCAACACCTGGACAAACCAGGCGTGCTTACCAGGTCCCGCGAGGGGAAGAGGGAGCAAACAACGGGCCAACTCCTAATGGCCCGTTGTTTGCTCCCTCTCCCATTCCCATTCAGCCCTATGGGGGCTGAATGGGAATGGGGGAAGGACCGGGTCTGGGTCCTTGGAGGGAGGAATTATGGGGCCTTCCGAACTCGGAATGGCCCGGTTATTCCTCATTCTGAGGACCCATACCCGAATGCGATTTCGGCGGCAGCCATACCGCCAATAGCAGCATGGCTGCCGCCGAACTCGTAATGAGGGCCAATATGTCTTTGTTTGTGCACAATGGGTGCAATTTAATAATGTCTTGTCTTTCCTTCTTTGTCCATGCTGCTGCGGCGGAAGCTGAAGAACAGCGGTGTAATCCGGCTCGCAAGGACGGCAGGGAATAAAATGCAGGTACGCAGGATTTGTACGCTCTGCTTCGGGAAGGGGAGCAAGCTAGTTAAAGTCCTTAGATGTGCATTCTCGTTTCCTAGGTACCTGATGGCGATGCAGCAGACAGCGAGTTGCTCCGGTAGGTATATTGAGCTGATCAGCAGGTACGTATCAGCTGGCGGTGGTTCCGGGGATTTGAACCAGCTGGCAGTGTATCCGTAGATGTCGGAACTCCCAGTTCAGGAGTCTCAGAACACTCAATGGAAATGCCACGCTGAGATGGTAAGCAAGTCCGGCAGAGAAAATGCTAAGTACAGGGTGTGGCCCAGGTCGTGGTATGTATAGCCCTGGGCTGCACCCTTGAACACTAGACCACCAGGGATGTTTTCACCATATGCTACTTGGGGGCCATCTTGTGTGACAACATCCTGAGGCCTAGCCTGGTGGCTATCTTGGAGCAGGCTGCCAGTAGCTGCATAATGCTGCCGGCGCCAGCCAGCGACCCACAAGGTACAAATCATGCCAGTTTTATCATGAAAGGAGGACCTTCCCAATATCCTGGCTGGCTTGCTACTGTTGCTGTTGTGTGGAAACATGTCCTTCAAATCCCCCCCAAGGATAGCTAACCCTAGTCCTGGCCTGTCTGGGTGATTATGGTGGTAGCGGGCTAGCAGGCCTGGTGCATGTACATTTGTTGCCGGTTCCCATATCCATATCCAGCACACCATATCCTTTCCAGTCAATGAGGTAGTGAAAGTTTTTTCTTATGATTTTATAATCTAATATGTCCCAGACTTCGTACTCTTTCTCTTCCTCTTGTGTTTCTTCTGGTGGAGGTTTTGTGATGGAATTCCGAGTGCCAGGTTGGACGGGTTTTAACAATGATACATGAAAGACTGGATGTATCCGTAAGGTGGTAGGCAAGTCTAATTTAACTGCAACAGGGTTTATTATGGAGGTAATGGTATAGAGGCCAATATATTTTGGATGGAATCCTTTAGGACTCTTCAACTGGATGTGATTGGCTGCTAACCACACCTTGTCCCCTATGTGGTAACTAGGTGCCTCCCTCCTTCGCTTATCTGCAAAGTACGAATGGGTCACTTTGGTGTTGTGCAATGCCTTGGTGGCTTTTTTCAATGTTTCTCTGATGCTCCTGTGCAGGGAGGTGATAGCGGGCATATCTAAGGTTGTTGGTGGATCAAAAGCAGTGGTACGTGGGTCTCTTCCATGCACGAAATAAAAGGTGAAACTCCTGTTGAACTATGGATGGTATTGTTGTAGGCATATTCTGCGGCCCAGGGGATGCCAACCCAGCCTTTGTCCATTTGAGTGAACATACAATGTAAATATTGCTCAAGTGTTTGATTGGTTCTCTCGGTCTGGCCATCAGTTTGCAGATGGTGGCTGGTTGATAGGCAGATTTCAATCTGGGCATTGGCACAGCAGTTCCCCCAGAATTTGGAAATAAATTGGCTTCCTCAATCAGATAACACCACGGACGGAAAACCACGCAACTTGACTATGTTTGCCAGGTACACTTGCACCAGGGTCCCTGCGTTCAGTAATCCCTTCAGGGCGATAAAAATGTGCCATCTTGGTCATGAGATCGACAACCACTAAAATAGTATTATGACCATTGCATGGAGGAAAGTTGGTGATAAAATCTAATGATACTGTGTGCCATGGGGCAGGTGGAATGGGTAATTTCGGAGTCGGCCACCAAAAGTGTGGGCAGATTTTAGCCATGGTATTTTAATTCCTGTGAGCGTGTCATCGAAGGACCTTGTGTTGTATGTTGGGATTCGGCAGATATAAGCCCTGCTGGTAGTAAGGTAGTCCATTCTGTTCCGTCCATTCCGGATCGCTAGAGACCGAAATTCGCAACTGATCTGTTTTCATGGCTTTTCTAATCTCTTCCTGCCATGTGTCTAGAGCAAATGAAACTGTGCCTGTAGCCACTAACAGTTTTTCCTCTGGCATTATAGCAACTGGAGCAGAAAGTGCATACAGGTCTTCTCCTTCCACCTCTCGGCCTGTATGAGAGAGGACGTCGGCCTTCCCATTTCGTGTTCCGGGGTGGTATTCCATGGTGAAGTCGTATTCTGTGAAGAACTGAGCCCATCTTAACTGGCAGGGAGACCTTCTGTAGATATTGAAGATTACAGTGATCAGTGAGTACTGTGATGGAATGACATGTCCCAAGAAGATGATGTCGCCATTCCTTAAAGGCAGCTTGGATGGCAAGGAGTTTCTTGTCTGTTACAGCGTAATTTAGCTCATCAGGTGGAATTTCTTGGACCGGAAAGCCACTGGATGCAATTGATTGGTTCCTGGATCTCGCTGAGATAATACTGCACACATCGCTAGACTGGAGTCATCGATCTCTACCAGTAAGGGAAGCTCTGGGTTTGTGTGTCTGGTGCAGTGATGAACCAATGTTTAAGTTGAGAAAAGGCTTGTTCGGCATCTTTAGTACATGTAAAAGCTCTGTTTTTACAAAGCAAAGAAGTAATTGTATGCACTAAGTCTGTGACGTCAGGAATGAACCACCCGTAGAAATTGGCGATCCCCAGGAAGCTCTGAACTGCCTTTACCGAGGTGGGTGAAGGCCATTAAAGAATTCCTTCCACCTTGCTATTGTCCACTCGGATCCCCTGTGGTGTTCAGATGAAGCCTAGGTCTTCGGTCACATGGAAGGCACATTTTTCTAATATGGCGTACAGCCAATGTTGTTGTAGCTTTTCTAGGACTGCCTTCATATGTTGCATATGTTCCTCCAAGGTTGTAGAGTAGATCAGTGCTAGGAAAGATTCCCATTGATGTGAAGTTTTTCTTCCAGTTGTGTACCCCCAACATGTTTCTGCTGTTTAAACACCATAGCCTGACTTTGCCAGTGGAGCACAGCTTCAGCTGCACTTCCCTATGCTTTTTGCTCACTTTGTTATTGGCAAACTGACATGTTCTTAAACACAGTCACTACTGAGAGAATGTGTTTCCCTTAGTCCTTGTCAATGTTGCAACTTTTCTGCAACGTGTTGTAAGTGCACAGTGTACCTTACAGTACAGTGCACTTGGGTCTTTCTTTTGTTTCTAAAGGCCCTAGACACCCTCAAAGGATTTTGTATGATAATTGCGGATGTGCCTTGGACAGGGCTGCTGGCAGCTTATCTTTCATATTTTTTTAACCCTTTCTTGCCATGCAAACCACGTATACCGCGTTTGGCACAGAAAGGTGGCCTGGCTCCAATATGGCCATTCCACAAGGTTTTTTATCCTGTCCTTTGGCCAACTGGCACCTTGACCTTCCCCAGGTCGAGCCGACCCAGGTCAGTCCCTATGTGGGCATGCATTCTCCCATGAAACGCTAAGCTTTTGCAGTCTTCTGCATGTCTTGTGTGTGCGCCCCCAGGGGTTGGGCTGGACTGCCTGGTTCCAATACACATCCTGGAAGCCAGAGAGTCTGGTTTGCTTTGAATGACTGGGACCACCATGGTCTGTGATTGATCCATGTATGGTGTACCTGTATGTGAGCAGATCTCCCATTGGGTCCTCTTTGTTTCGGCGCGAAGGAGATTCTGGATAAGAGAAGGCCCCAAACACCCATACCATGTCAATCTCTTGAGTTCTCACTGAACGAAGGATAGGATCCAAGTATCTTGAAACCATGAAGCTGAGTCAAGGAACCGCTGGGGAGCCACTGGAAGGTTTGGCACCCTGAGCCTGCTGTTGCCCTGCTGGACCCCTCTGCATCTGATCGAACTAGAAGGTCTGCGAAGGTGGTTTGACCCATTGGAATAGTGGGACTAACTATTCTCGGCACCTTCATCAAACACTGCTTCTCGGAAGAGCCCTGGGCCAACCAGTGGGCTGACCAGCTTGCGCAGGACCTGTGCTCTAACACCACCGCCATTTCGAGGAGACCCTTGAAACTTGCTACATCGCAAGCTCTGTGTTCACGGCACTCTCACACCAAATTACGTACACTTGGCGTTCCCAGGTCTGAAGTAAAGAGAGAATGCCGAACCCGAGTGCACGTGGTTACTGTGTTGCCCAGCCGTGATGACCAACTTCGCAGGTGCCTTGCTGCTGTGCCTCCCTGTGCCCTGAAGCCTGCTACAGTGAAACCGGTCTGATCCATCCACCAGGAGTGGAGAAATCGCCACTGTCCCATTTGGGAATCATTGCTGTAACTTTGCTGCCGAAAGCGACAGTGCCGCACAATTGGCACATTTGATCCTGCAACTGAAGTGGACTCGACTGCTGAAGTTTGGTCCGGAGTGCACCAAGGGTCGGTGAGTAATTGAAACCCTTACTGATGGCCCCTAGCGCATCCACACATTTTTGCGCACGAGTGGCCCCTGAGGCCCTCTCTCCTTTCCACAAATAGCCTGAGCTATCGAATTATTACCAACTCCTGGAGCCTGTTCTGCCCTCTCGGGGAGTCCCTCCATGAATAGTGGGAACTTATTCTGCATCACCTCGCCCAACTTCCTGAGCTGCTACAGACCCTTAAAGAGACCCCATTTTCACCCATCTGCACTACCACGTGCACCAGCATTGCATGTGCATTTGAGAATTAGGCTCCCCTCTTCTTAGGGACTGGACTGCCTTTCAGTTAGGATTGTGATTATTGCAGAACTGCCAAAAGCTAATTTGCACTACCTGTTCCTTCCCTTGCAGATTGTGGACCCATCCTGTGCGTTTAACCCTTTAGGGCACTTGGTCTTATATATACGTATTGTAGTAGGATTGTGTTGGTTTAAAAGTATTACTGTTGATTATTACTGTGTGTTGAACTACCAAGGCCTTGAATAAATGTACTTATATTTTTAATATAGACACACCTGTCTGGGAGTGATTTGTAGTGTCCTTTATTCTGTGTGCTCATTGAGGTCTTTCAGTCACCCTCACCCCTCCTGAGACCTAGTCTTGACTGCCGCCAATGCTACCTTGATTGGTCGGGCTTGTCGTGAAGGTTACCCTGTTCCAAGAAACTAGGCGGCCTTCTGAACCTCTGCCCACAAAGTCAGAGTTCAGAAATCCATATTAACAAATTAGTGTACAGTGATGGGATAGGACTGAAGGTATCCTATCACACTAGTGAAGGCATTTCCCTAGCCAGGACACATAGTGGCTTAGTAGTGATAACTGTAAAGGCCATATGAGTTGCTGGAAATGCATTGGAGGGGCAGGGCATCCATGTCCTTAACCTGTACTCCTTTTATCATGTGTGTTCTGTGTTATTTTCTGCACAGGAGACCCTGTGGGACTCCTGGCTGTGCAGATTTCCCTCTTTTGAGTTTGGTGAACAGACCCTTGGGGTGCCCTTATGGCACCCATGGGTGGGGATACAACCCTGCACTCCTAGTGTATGTTTTTGGGCACCTCTTTCTGGCCCACAGAGCAGGGTATGGGCTGGTGGCAGCTCCATGCTGAATTTGACAGGTGCTCTGAGGTTCCTCCGTTTTGGGATACCCAGGCCCTGCCATTGGAATCAGTATATTCTTGATAAGAGACAAGATGTCCCCTGTGGCCTCTTGTTTTCTATTGCCTGTTACCTTGTTTTCCCAAAGTCCTGGGAAGCCCTGACTCTGTCCCTTCCCCTGACTGGCTGTTGGGTGGAAGTTCCATATATGGTATTGTGGAGAAGTCCAGGCCAGACAGGCCTACACCCAATGACTGTATGTTGTGGGTACGCCCGTGGGGTGGGACCTGGATGAATGGAGTGTGTGACCAATATGCACTTTGTTTAATGGGTGTCTGGTTTCTGATATGTGACACAAAGACTGAGACAGCACTGCCCGAAACTGGTATGAATGCAGTGTGGAGTGCTGAATGTCTGGGTACCTGTCCTAATCCACATTCCTTGTTATGAGTGTCTGGATGGAAACAAATGGCCCGAATGCACTGTGAGCCTGATTGGCTACCTGCCTGCCTGAATGTCCTTCTGAATGATTGGTTGCCTCTGTGTGACCCAGCTGAGTGAATGAGAGACCAAACAGTATATCTGTGGACTTCTCACTGATGGAAATCGTTCAGAAGCTGAAGTCGAAACTTGATGCTTACCTTGAAGCCCAGCTAGTAGAATAAGGCTTTGCTGCTGCTTTCCTTTGACACAATCCAAAAGCTGTTGTGTCTCCAAGAATGGATTCAAGAGAGGACCTACCTAGGAGACCTCTTTCCGAGCTACAAGGGAACATCGTGCCCCAGCTAACCTTCACCAAGGCTCCCTGGAAGTCAGTCATCGAAAGACTGCCGACCGAAACAGGGACCGCTGAGGAATCTGAAGTGACGCGCCCAGACATTGAAGTCCATCACCATCGACAACCATCAATGCCGACCGGAGCCACAATGCTCCATTGCCTAAGACATTGAATCAAGGACTCCCTTGCTCATCACTGTCGACTGCTTTGTCCTGCCGGAGAAAGTCAAGGTCGCAGCTGAACCGAGGAGAATACGCCGGTGGGTTTCCCACCACCCAAGGTCCTCAAAGACGCTGACGAAGATCCAAAAGCCAGCCGTGGTTGAGTCCCGATCGCTGATGCCAAACGCTGATGATCCGATTCCCTTGCTTGTCCTACACTCTTCATTGACTCTTTGCGGCAACAAACCATCGTTGCCGAGGTGCAACGCACACCTCATCTTCCCAGGATGTCCACAACCGATTGTCGACAAGCACCGCCTGGACCGAAGCTGCTGCCTCTATGCCGTTGTTCACCCTTTTCCTCAAGGAATCCCGACGATCTGTGTCTCCTGCCTTAAAGGGAGTTCACTCAAGAAGGATCCGCTGACGACCAGTCATCGAACTCTGCTTAACCAGGTACATTTGGCTAGTAGAACCTTTGTAGAAGAAATACGACTCTGCTAAAAAATATATGGACTGGGCTTGTCAATATCTTATTTACAGGTTGCACAGATGGGGGGATCCTGACACAGAACTGTGTCTAGGTAACGGGATAAAGTATTCTGCCAATTGTTTAACCAACTTGTTTTCCTCCCAAGTCTATGTTTGATACCTTTTGCCATTGGAAACTGTCAGCAGTTGGTGCATTTTAATGGAATCTAAGAGTCATTGTGGTACCACATAGAGCTTGTATATATTTATCATTCTAGAATTGCCTGATCACAAAGTGTGTTATTTTATGTGTATATAACTTGAACCTTATTTATATAAAGAACTGTGTTATCAGTAACATAGTGTATGGACATTCCATTGTGGGGGATTGGGGCTACAATGTACTTAGGAACCAGCCCATATCACCTCCTGAGAGCTAAGCCTTGATTGCTCGTCCATTGCTACCAACATTAGAAAATCTTGGCTGGGGTGCTATGTGCTTCTACTCTGCATGTAGAGGGCAGGAGTACAGATAACCCCCCTCCAGTCTTTACATCATAGACCTATCTAGAATAATGGAAACAATTACCAATATAACCTCAAATGCTGCTAAGTCTAAAACATTGAGAATTATGTATACTGAGAGATGCTTGTCAGATCAAGGTACAAAATTGGAATTTAACCAAAGAATTATGGAATGGCAAGCGATGTAACTCAATGCCATAACCTCTGATGAGAGTGCAGAAGGAGTTGGAATTGCTTCCAATGACAGAACTCACAGTTCTGTCGCTGCCCTCATTCATGGTGTCCATGATGACAGGGATGGTGTAATGTCCCAAGTTTCCTCTGCCAGCTCTCATGCTGAGGCCATGTTGGAATTCAAGGAGCAAGAGCTACTGTTTAAGCAGAAGGAGCTTGAATTTCACATGGCTAAGCTGACGATAGAGCAGGTAGAAAAACAGAAGGACAGGGATTACCAGTTGGAACTGGCCAAACTTCAGGTTTCCAATGGATCCAAAGGATCTGGACATGGGTCTTGGTCGCCCTCTCATCCAAGATTTGCTAAAGATCGGCTCAGTGTGTATGATGAGAAGAATGAAATTATGGACTGGCTGAATGCATTTGAGTATGCATGTGAGGTTCAAGAGGTTGTAAATGCTGATAATATTGCATGCTTGCTCAGCAGACTACCCCATTCTGGCTGCAGTGCTATCATGGAGATGTCAAAAGCTGAAAGAGGAAATTTTGCAATGTTGTAGCAAACTCTCATCTTAAAGTTTGGGAAGACTCCTGCCCATTACTTGAAGAAGTTTAGAGAGTACAAAAAGAAAGAAGGTAGTACTTGGGTGTCATATGTGACTGATTCTTTAAAGAACTTGACTGACTGGGTTGAAGACTATAAGGTCTCCATCTTTGATGGTATGATATGTCTTGTCATGCTTGAACATATTTTTACAGGCAGATTCAAAGGAGGTAGATGCTGTGGAAGGAGCTGTGGAAGGTTTGAGACTATGTACATCCTCTATTATGTCCTCTTTGTTGCTCAAATCGATCCATTATTCCAACGGAATGTTTTCCTCAAAGATTGAGGATGCAGGAGGGGGTTGGAAGAGCTGTTAAAAAAAATTCACCCATGTCTCCTCGCCAATGTTATTTATGGGGGGCTTCCTCCATTGATGTATCAGTGGATCTGAGTAGTGACCAAAATTCACAGGAATTGTGTCCACACACAAGCCTCAGCATAGATTCCGCGTCCTGTTGATATAGGTTTAGGCGATAATGCCTAAGCCAGGACTTGTAGGCTGTTTGTGCTGTTCAGAGACGGTCGTGGTTTTCTGCCTAGGGCTGTAACCGTACTAGCCGCTTCAGTTTCCTTAGCTCACGACGTTTCTCCACCAGTGCCTTACAATAAACGTGGCTATGAGATCTAGGACTGTGTCTGGCCTTGTTGACAGCTGATGTATAAGGGACCAGGAGAGGCTGGTAATCTGGGGCCGCTGGGACGTTCTTGAGACGACTCGCATCACTTCCCCTTTGATAGTGTAGAGTTATCTTCGCCAGTGATTCTGCAGACAATTTGAGGCAGTTTCTTTGTTGGTTGCACTCAACTTGATTTGGCATAAGAATTTTCCAGGATGAGCATGATTTCCAATTAAAGGTCAGCAGATTGTGGTCGCTGGTAGTACAACTGACCACTTCAAATAAGGTGGCTAATGCCGTTAAAGGTCTAATCACAAAATGTGGCCGATATCGGCCGAGGAACTTCCTCTCACCCAAGAGGGCAGTCGCCCTTCCCTTGGAAAGAGGTCACCTGGGTTGAGTAAGCCTCTTGATGACATAAGGGCAAGCCACTTGTTACCTCTATCTTCTCTCTGCGAGGAGGCCAACGCCTGTGTGCTCGTTGCATCATGTGGGCGACATGTGGTGTTGAGATCACCACAGATTATCACGAGAGCAGCTGGAAACTCCGCAAGATTGTCGTCGATGGCTTGCTCGATCATCGAGAGGAATGCGTTGTCATCCATGGCGAGAGGATTCCAGTAAACATCAATAATGATCAGCGTCCATGACGATGGCATGCAGTTTTCACCAGTTGATTTATTCCATCGTAGTTGTGTTACTAGCAGGTAAGTTGATACCATCAGCGTTTTCTGGAGATATAGCCCACTGCCTGAGCGAATTGCTGTTATAAGACCGGAGAACAAGTGACCCAGTGCTCCTTTTTTTGCTGGAGCAAAAGCTATTACATATCCAGCCATAGTAGGTTTGTCCATCATCCAAGATTCTTGAATACAAATTATGTCGAAGAGACCTAGATTTACATCCCCCTCCTTCGTCAGGTGGTAAAAGCCCTGTGTGTTCCAGGACCCCAAGGACAGCTCCTCCTTCCACACAGTTGGTCGGATGAAGGGGGGTTCGGAATGAGATTGGTGCATTGCTATTGCTTCCTGTTGATGGTAAGCGCCTTCGGGATCCAAGACCAAAGTTGTGCGAGAGGTGCTTGCTTAGTGCTAAGATGGGATTCAGTTTCCTTCGGGGTTGAGACTTGTAAGATGGTTCGCAGAATTTTGTCCAGACGGTCCTTTGGGGAATCGCCCTATTCCCATTGGGTCTTTGTAATCAATTTCACCCGATGGCTTCCCCTGCTGACATGGTTGATTGGCTTCCACCATACACAAGTCCTGGCGGGAGCGGGGAAACTGGTCCTCTAGGGCGTTTGAACCTGATTCTTTCAGTCGAGTGCTTTTATTTGAGTCTTCATTGGTCGTCCGTGATGAAGGGTGATGGATAAGGGGCTCAAAGTCAACACGATTATGTGCTTTTTGAGTCCAGGCCTCCTCGGCCGACTTCCTTTTTGATGATGGTGAAACATTGCCTGCTAGTTCAAGCCGGTCAAACCCCAGTTTCATGAGATTTTCTGCGGCGTCAGAAATCCTGTTTTTTACCGAGACGGAAGGCACATAGAGATAAGCTGTTGCTTTTTTTCCTTCGTGGATGGGCTCAACCAAAGCAATGTCATCCATCCTCAGGCGCCTCAGGGACGGGACACATTTGAACAAGTTGAGCATGAAACCCCGGTTTAGGACAACATATTTCTTGTTGTGCAATAGTTGTTCTAGCTTGAATGAACGTTGCGACTTTGCTCTAGCGGAAGGTTTCCAGTTGTCCGACTTTGTAGTTGGTCTTTGACGACGGAGATTGGCTTTCTCTAGATGAGACTCTTTACGATGCCTTGACAATTCAGAGGGCTGGCGGACTGGGGTCGCATGTACCCAACAGTTTTTACTGGAGTGGTAATCGGGAGATGGGGTGCGAAGTCTAGCCTCCTCATTTCTGTTTGCTGACGGTACATGACGCGAGTGCCCTGCGTCATTTGTTTTAATGGGGCGTCTTGAATGCTCATTGGAGGGGCTCCTTGTTTCCACAGGGCCCCAAGTAGGTTTCGCAATGAGTTTCTTGCATCGATCTTCCAAGGTTTGGAAGTGGAGGTCTTCGGCTTCAGCGTTTCTAGGCGAGGGGTTTTCTTCATGCGCCTCAGATGTTGAATACACACTTAGGTTCATTAGCTCATCATCAGCGTCCGCTTTCTCCAACCCGGATTGAGGTGGGGGACCGGCAGGGGTTGCGACACCTGCGTTCTTAGGGTTAGTTGACCGGCCTCTGGTTGTGCTGACTTTGGTGCACTGGATATTTTCTGAATATGTAGGATTAGGGAGCCAAATTGAGGGCCCTCCCTCAATATTTAGCAAGGCCTCTGCTCACGGCTGGGAATGTGTGGTAGCTGGTGGGATTATTTTCGAGCTGTTGAAGATTGAGAACTCTTTATTTGAGGCAGCTTTGGATGGTAAATCGGGTTCAACTGGGTTATCCAAGTCAGGGAGAATGAGGATCACCTCGTTATTGATAGCGCCATTTGTGCTTAGACCGCCTGACTTGCTCTTGTTGCTTGTAGTCGTAGTGCCTTTTGTGGTTACATTCATCTTTTCGGTATGAGCCTCTAGTTGACTTCTTGGCCGAGACGGGAGCGTCTGTGTGCAGGATTCGCTGGTCGTTGTTAAACTTGAAGAAGGGGCGGACGATGAGGGTGCTTTGGCTCCATAGGAAGGATCTATCACCGAGTCACAGGAGCAGCAGGGACCTTTTTCCACTCGGTTGTTTAGTGCATTTATGTATCCTTCGAGAAAAATCAGGCGGCTGTTCATCGTAGTGGAAATGGATGTTATGATCTTTTAATGTTTCATTAATGGACTCGTACAGTTTACAGAACGGGGCAAGGGCGATTGTAACCGCTGACATAATCGACATTATGTCCAACTTGCTCCCTGCCTGTTTTTCTGTTCTTCCTGGGGTTGGTTGGTCCTTTGCCTTGGGCCCCTGCTCTGAGTTCCCTTAGGGAGTGGGGGTTTTCCCTCTCTCAATCTTCACTTGGCTTCTCTTCCTGGTTCTCTGAGCCTTGTTCTTCCCTCAGTCAGGCTTCACTCGGCATTCCATCCTGGTTATCTGCCCCTTGTTCTCTCACAACCGGGTCCCTGTTCCTTGGTTCTCTTCTTGGTCCACTGTCATTGCTTTGTCTCGGGTCTCCATTTTGGCATTTTTGTACCTTGCCTCCAGAGACTGAAATCTGCCTATAGAGACCAGTGTTTGCCTCCAGAGACCAGCATCCTGCCTTTGGAGTTCTGTGCACTAGACAGCCATCTACTGGACAACAATTGGCCTTCCCTGACAGTGCTTGCACTGTCCTGAGATCATGCTATTCAGGGAAGCGCCGTCTTGTGACCTTGGGAGCTGGTCCACCCCTGACCTATTTTTCCAACAGGTGGGTGTTGGGTTGGCTCCCCGCGTAACCATTTTCTTGCTTCAGCATTCATCGACAGACTGGCTTTTCCCCACCGTCCATCACAAAGAAGTTCAGGTATGCAGCACCCACATGAAGCTTCCTTTAAGACTATTTAGACTACTGTACTAGACTAGACTACTACTATATTCCCGTATTTAGACTACTGTGTCGCTAATCATCCCTGTCACATATAACTGCACTGTGCCTCACTGCTGCTCGGCTACCCTATGCAATTCTAGCTGCCATTTTTAACCACATTGTGACCATCTGCTCTGTTCTGCTGATCTGCTCACCAACTGCCTCTAGATCTGTTTACCTGCAGCCCAATGTGTCCCCGCTCAACATACTTTTATAGCCACTAAACTCAATGTTGTGCTTAATCTGCTCTATGTGCTATTCTGAAGTTAGGGGTTATTCTGATTCTAGGTGTTATCTTGAACTAAGTGTTACTCTGAACCTAGGTGCTATTCCCATTCCATGCGCTATTCTGAATACATGCTACTCTGATCCAAGATGTTAATTGGTACACTGGCGCAATTCTAAACCTAATGCTGTGCTAATTGACAAACACTTACTATGACCACTTTGCTTACCTGTACCCGAGTCAGATGCCAATCTCCAACCTTGCACTACATGGATTAGGTAGTATTCGGCTACTCCAAGCAGGCCGCACTGTCCACTGCTAGATCTCGACCCTAGACAGGACACACACTGCACCTTACCCCCCTCACACAATGTTCCTCCCGGGCCTTTACTCTTTACTACTGAGAACCATTCTCCACATCACCAATTCCGCATGCCTGCTCAGCTCACCCCTTAACTTGACCAGCCTAGGCACCGAATCACCCACCCTCACAGAGCCCAGCACCACAATCATGCTTAGCCTACTCGCTCCCCCATGCCTTTCGGACAGGCTGACCAGATTACGATCCAGACTTCCAAAAATACACGAGCCTAGAGCCAGGGACTCCACACAATCCATACTCACACACCGAACCTCCATCAGCTCCTGCGCTAACCTTACGCTAAAAAAACCCAAACCTAAACACGTCAACTCCACTACAACCAACAATAGAGCGCTCATCACAGCTACCACCCCCACCCCTGCCAAAGCCAAAACCCTACCTATAAAAGGTGCCCTCATCAACGCACGCTCCATGATTGCCCATGCCACGGACATCGCTGATCTCATTTTAGCTGAAGATCTAGACTTCCTAGCCATAACAGAGTCCTGGCTTCATGCAGCCGCAGGCCCAGCCCTTTCGCTAGCCATCCCCACTGACTACACCATCATCCGAGCGGACAGAACTGAAGCTAAAGGCGGTGGTTTGGCCATCATTGCCAAGACCCACCTTAACATCAGACTCAACTCCGCCACACACCACCCATCATGTGAATCACTTACAGCCAAACTACCCATCGCTAACTCCCAAACAATATCCATTCACTTACTATACAGACCGCCCGGACCCCCGGGATCTTTCGAGGAAGACCTCAATGCCATCCTTACCGACAACCTAAAAAACTCCTCACAATGCCTTCTCTTAGGAGACTTCAATTTAGGCTACAAAGACCCCAAAGACAATCAAGCCACTCTCATCAGCAACACCCTGTCTGAACTAGGCTTCACACAAAAAGTAACCAGCCCCACCCATAACAAAGGGAGAACCCTTGATTGGATAGCAGACTACAACTGTGCCGTATCGATCACTAACAACACTCCCCAATCCTGGACCGACCACCACCTCCTCTCCTTCTCACTTGAGGCCTCAAGCCCTACAACCAACATGGCACTAGCCCCAGCCATCCACACGAGAAGCAAAAAAAATATCACCGCAGAAAAACTGATCCCACTCATTCTTCCTACACTAAGCCAACTCCAAGACTCTAATCCCCATGACCTCGTAGAAGGCTATAACAACACCATGCGCATAGCCTTAGACGCCATTGCACCATTGAAACTTAGGAAATCCAAACCAAAAAAGCACCTCAACCAATGGTTCTCCAGCCATCTTAAAACCCTTAGATTGGAAAAGAGTAAACTGGAACAAGTCTGGAGACAATCTCCGACTGACCACAACAAACTATTGCTTAACAAAATAACGACCAACTATAAAAAAGAAATCATAGCGGCCAAACAAGAATCCTATAACCTGAGAATCTCCCAATCCAACTCCAGCTCCAGAGAATTATTTACTATCCTGAAAGAATTGGAAACCCCGGTAACAATCCCAGATACTTGCGTTAAAAACAAACAATGGTGCACCAGTATCCAAAATGCACTAAACAACAAAGTCACTGGCCTTCAAACAAAAATTAAAAATAAGAAAGACTCCCTCACCAATCTTACCAACCCCATCAACGCCCACTCGAGCCCTCCACCCTCACACCACACACCTAACTCTGCTCGCTTCAGCTTTTCCAAAGTCTCTTCCCTCGAAGTAGAAAAAATAATTCTTGGCCTTAAACCCTCCAACTGCAAAGGTGACCTCTGCCCCCCACAAATCATTAAAGACGCGGCACGAGACCTCTCGCCATTCATCACCAGACTCATCAATGCCTCTTTTTCCTCAGGAACAGTCCCCAGTAACCTTAAAGAGTCCTGGGTCCTCCCTCTCCTCAAAAAACCCTCCCTTGACCCGTCCATCCCAACCAACTACAGACCGATTACCACCGTCCCATTCCTGCTCAAGATACTAGACAAGACAGCATACCTACAAATTCAAAAGTATCTTGAAACAAATCACCTTCTAGGAATAAGACAATCCGGCTTCAGACCCCAACATGGAACTGAAACAGCCCTGATAGATCTGAAAGCCCAAATAGACGACCTGAGAGATAACGGGAAAACTGCATTACTACTCCTGCTAGACCTCTCTGCGGCGTTTGACCTAGTTGACCATAAAATCCTATGTAATCATTTAGACTCAGCTGCCCACTTTTCACAAGAAGCCATCAGTTGGATTGAGTCATTCCTCAACAACAGATCCATGCGAGTCTTCTCCTCCTCTGCCGCCGCCGAACCCATCCCCATTACATGTGGAGTCCCACAGGGCTCGTGCGTCTCCCCCACTCTGTACAACGTGTTCACAAAGCCCCTGTTTGATGATCTAGACGGCCTGGGTATCACCTACACTAACTACGCCGATGATACACAGATCCTCATCCCGTTGACGGGAGATTACAACCAGGATTTGGCCTTGGTGAACAGGGTGTATCTCATCATCCAGGCATGGATGGCTTCACACAGTCTATGCCTGAATGATGACAAAACTGAACTCATCATCCTTGGTTCTACGTCCAACCTAACCAAACTCGACCACAATTATGCCAACTTCATCATAGATGGGAACCTAATCAAGGTTTCGAAAGAAGTAAAAACCCTAGGAATATACCTCGACTCCTCCCTAACCTTCCACAAACAGGTTAGCTCGATGGCATCCTCTACGGCCTACACATGTAAGCTCATAAGAGCAGCCAAACCCTTCCTTTCCACCCACAGCTGCACTACACTTGCCAGAGCATTGGTATTATCCAAACTGGACTATTGTAACGCCCTCTACATAGGAGCCACCAAACAAATCACCAACAAAATTCAGACGCTACAAAACAACGCCCTTAGGGCAGCACTCAATATTCCCAGGAGGGAACACATTTCCGATATCAGGAAATCCCATAACTGGCTCAGCACAACAGACAAAATCCTGCTTAAAGTAGCATCGCTCACCCACAAATGCCTGAATAATGCTGCCCCACGCTATCTGGCAGACAGAATATGCAAACACAGCCCCATCAGACCCACCAGAACCTCCAATGCTAATCTGCTCACCGTCCCCAGATTTAAACGCACTAAAATGGGTGGCAACAGCTTCCAGGTGAAAGCACCCCAACACT
This sequence comes from Ambystoma mexicanum, assembly GCF_040938575.1. Lineage (NCBI taxonomy): Eukaryota > Metazoa > Chordata > Amphibia > Caudata > Ambystomatidae > Ambystoma > Ambystoma mexicanum. The sequence continues at coordinate 915,446,098 of NC_090928.1, read as the reverse complement.
GGAACTCCCTACCACCATCGCTCAGAACTCCCCAACCTTACTTACTTTTTAGACGCAACTACATCCATTGGTTAAAGAACACGAACCACTAACACCTCTAACACCACACGGCTGCTCTCCGCGTTGCATGCTTTAAGAGAATCTGTAAATTTGTAATACTAAACTTGTATATATTTGTAATTCTTTAAATACATCTACTGCATTCTCTCCTGCCAAACTGTACACATGTTCCTTCATCGTCACACTGTAATTATGTAATGTAATGTATAATTATGTAATGTAAAGTATAAGCATCCTGTAACCAAGCTTTGAATCACCTTGCTGCTCATGCGCCCTCATACCCTCGGGTCTGGTGCGCAATACAAATGAATAAACTAAACTAAACTAAACTAAACTTAACATGTTCTCTCACTGCTCAAATGACTTGGCACTCCATTCTCTCCACTCACAGGAGCAGCTTCTATCTGGTTAGTATGTTTATCCTTTTCATTGGCAATACAAACTTTAGCAGTTTTCGATCTAATTCGATTAGCATATATTATTGCCTGTGATATTTTCTTCTTACTCCTCTTTTTTGTAACTTTATTTGAGTTATTTTGTTCAGGTATGGATGCAGCTACCAAGGACTGCAACGCTTCCTTTGATGTTATTATTCTGGAGACTAATGTTCTTTGTATCAGTCTCCTTGCACGTGTTTGTTTTGTTTATTTCAATTACTTCTAGTTGGTTACTTTTCAAATCAGCATCAGTGCCCTGTTCTCTAAAGGTTTTAGGAGACAGGATTGTACATCTATTTTATTTTCAAGTCGCTCACATCTTTCCACTAATGCTGTTAACAGGTTTTTGAAGACAGTAAACAAGGCCATAGATGGTATGCTAGTATTAGTGGTATTGTATCCAAGTCAGCTATTTATGTCTTCCTCCATCTACTGTGGTTCCCTCTGAGTCTTTTGTTCGCTGGCCGGTTCACTCGCAGAGAATGGTAGCATGGGTTCCTGACATCCATCAATCAATATGTCTCCAAAATACTGTATTAATTGCATACTCTGACACTTGGCATTTACTACATTGGTAATGTGATGGGGTCGAGGTGATATTTATAGAATAATCCAATGATAATCCAACACATAGCATACCTTGCCTACTTCAGGACCCATATCTGATCTAATAGCATGCTTATTGTGCTTGGCTCCTGCACAAAGTTTTTTGCTCAGCTCGGTTTCAGGGACAAGATCATTTCTTTTTGGGAGCTACCCTCTCTTACATTATTCACCTCAGTTGCTGTACAGGAATCTTCAACAAGATCTAAACCAGTATTGGATTCAACTTGTATAATTTCCATGAATCTATACCATCACTGCGCCTCCCCTAACTGCGCCGATGAAAATGTCCATGCCAAATATGGTGCGGCGCAGTGATCAGATAGATCACTTTTCTCCTGCAATACTCCAACCCCTACCCCCACCCCACTTACCTTTACTGCAGTCCACTTCTGTGTGCGCCGCCAACTCTATTGTACCCCTGCAGTGTCAGTTCCTCCCACTCACGTGGGGTGGTGCGGACGCCCGCAACCCCTAACTCCCATTATTGTGACCGAGGAGAGCGGCGGCCACTGCTGCATCCCTTGCTCCACTTGGGCGCAGCAATGGGAGTCAGTTAATTAAAATGTGCATTCCCTATACACGATTTATGTTTATTCCTATTTAGTGGTAGCGCCTTGCATTTTTCCAAGTTTATTTTATATCCAGAAAAAGAGGAGAACGTTTTTACCACCCTAATCAGCTCCTGTCTGGACGTGTTTGGCCAGAGTATGTATCCCTTTGATGTTCAAATTGTGTCCAATCACCATTGAAAGTGGTTCTAAAGCCAGTGAAAAGTGCAGGGGCAACAGAGGGCACCCCTGCCTTCCTATGAATGGGGAATTCCTCAGACATGTACTGTTTACTCTGGTCTCAGGTTGGTTATACAGGAGTTTAACCTTTCTGAAGAAGCCTTCCCCTAGTGTGTGAAACATGTATCGCACTCTACCCAGTCAAATGCCTTCTTGGCGCCTAAGGAAAGGGCCATAGCGAGCTCTTCTGGGTGCCTTTCCTGCCACAGCGCATGCAGTAGCAGGCGCGTAATATCTCTTGCCATTCTCCCAGGCATACATCCTACCACTTTTTCATGTACTATTATCAAAATTCCTTTTTTCTGTCTTGCCACCAAGATCTTGGATAATACTTTTGATAGCTGTATTGATTAAAGATATCAGGAGATAACTGCTGCACAGGGATGGGTCTCTCCCTGACTTCGGAATAACTGTGATAATTGCCCTATTAGATTAAGTCTGCATTTGGTCTGCTTTGTTAGCGTCTTTAAACAGCTTCTCTAGTATTTCCACCACTTAATTAACCCCTGATTTATAGAATGGGAAGTCCATCCTCACCCAGTGATTAGTTGGTGTTGATCTTGCTAGTTACTTTTTGAACCTCTTCCTCTCTGGCAGAACTCCAATTTGCTGTTTCTCTATCCCTAGTGTGGGAAGTTGCAGTTTGTATAAAAAGGCGTTCTCCACCACTTGTTCAATAGGGTTTACTACGGAATTCTCGTGCAATAGCAACCGGGTCTGTTGTGTATTCATCAGTCCCATCACACTTGACCATTGAAATCCCCCTTGCTCTTCTCTTTGATTTAATTGGGCAGCCAGCATGCACCCCACCTTCTCCCCTTGATCATACTGTACTGCTTTTAAGGGAAAGAGTGCATACTTTGCCTTCTTAGAGAATAATGCATTTAGCTCACATTTCGCTTTCCTGAGCTCCATCACGTTTCACCTGCTTGGCTCCTGTTTGTATTTACCCGTTAGATCTATAATCCCTCCTTCTATTACCAGCTGCCGGTCTCTATCTTCCCTTTAATACTGGCTGCCTTCTTAACTAGACTTCCTCTCACATAAGCTTGACCTGCTGCCCATAATCTGCCTATTGTATGTACCAACCCTTCGTTGTTAACTAGGTATTCTTCTACAAAGGTCTGTTTTGTCTTTGTGGTGCCTGAGGAGACTGACATTCAGGGGCCAATTCATAGAATTCGGCGCACAAGTGGCGCACGCGGCTGGCGCACAGTGTGCGCGTGCGGTAGGCTGCGCCAGCCGCGTGCGCCGAAACACATTCAGGCGCACAGCGTATTCATGGATTCCAACATCCACAACCAGCCGTGGCGCAGAGTGGCGCAGCGACCCTGCAGCAGCGTCAGTTACGCCCGCAAGAACGCCCCTTGCGCAGGGAAAAGCCATCAAAATCCCCAATCCAGCGCAAAGGGCAGCAGCAAACGCAGTGCGGGGAGCGTGTATTTCAGGGGTGTGCGGGTGTCCCCACACGCGATAGGCCTGGGTACGTGTATTACAGGGGTGCGCGAGAAAATCTACACGCGATTGGCCTGGGTACGTGGATTTCAGGGGTGCGCGAGAAATTCTACACGCGATTAGCCTGGGTACGTGTATTACAGGGGTGCGCGAGAAATTCTACACGCGATTGGCCTGGGTACGTGGATTTCAGGGGTGCGCGAGAAATTCTACACGCGATTGGCCTGGGTACGTGGATTTCAGGGGTGCGCGAGAAATTCTACACGCGATTGGCCTGGGTACGTGGATTTCAGGGGTGCGCGAGAAATTCTACACGCGATTGGCCTGGGTACGTGGATTTCAGGGGTGCGCGAGAAATTCTACACGCGATTGGCCTGGGTACGTGGATTTCAGGGGTTCGCGAGAAATTCTACACGCGATTGGCCTGGGTACGTGGATTTCAGGGGTGCGTGAGAAAATCTACACGCGATTGGCCTGGGTACGTGGATTTCAGGGGTGCGCGAGAAATTCTACACGCGATTGGCCTGGGTACGTGGATTTCAGGGGTGCGCGAGAAATTCTACACGCGATTGTGCTGGGTACGTGGACTTCAGGGGTGCGCGAGAAATTCTACACGCGATTGGCCTGGGTACGTGGATTTCAGGGGTGCGCGAGAAAATCTACACGCGATTGGGCTGGGTACGTGGATTTCAGGGGTGCGCGAGAAATTCTACACGCGATTGGCCTGGGTACGTGGATTTCAGGGGTGCGCGAGAAATTCTACACGCGATTGGCCTGGGTACGTGGATTTCAGGGGTGCGCGAGAAAATCTACACGCGATTGGGCTGGGTACGTGGATTTCAGGGGTGCGCGAGAAATTCTACACGCGATTGGCCTGGGTACGTGGATTTCAGGGGTGCGCGAGAAAATCTACACGCGATTGGGCTGGGTACGTGGATTTCAGGGGTGTGCGAGAAATTCTACACGCGATTGGCCTGGGTACGTGGATTTCAGGGGTGCGCGAGAAATCCTACACGCGATTGGGCCTGTGCGAGTGGGGCAGTGTATTACGTAGGTGTGCGGGAAGTTGAAGAGGTGAATTGCCAGTGTGGGTCCTCCCAGGTCTCCCCTCTACCCCCTCCACGACCTCTGAAGGCAGCCCACACCACAGGGGACTACCCTGCACCCCTGGTCATGTCCCGCAGGCAGCCCATCCACCATGGGCATGCCCCCCAGCCAAGCCACATGTCCCCTTGCACCCCCACCCCCCAGCAGGCCCCCACTCATGTCCCCCTGCACCCCCACCCCCCAGCAGTGCAGGGGCAGCCTCCACCAGGCCCCCACCCATGTCTCCCACCACCCCCAGTCACCAGCCACCAGGGGCAGCCTCCACCAGGCCCCCACCCATGTCCGACTCATGTCTCCCAGCACCCCCACCCCCCAGCCACCAGGGCCAGCCTCCACCAGGCCCCCACACATCTCACAGCACCACCACCCCCCAGCCACCAGGGGCAGCCTCCACCAGGCCCCCACCCATGTCTGACTCATGTCTCCCACCACCCCCACCCCCCCAGCCACCAGGGGCACCCTCCACCAGGCCCCCACCCATGTCTCCCAGCACACCCACCCCCCAGCCACCAGGGGCAGCCTCCACCAGGCCCCCACCCATGTCCGACTCATGTCTCCCAGCACCCCCACCCCCCCAGCCACCAGGGGCAGCCTCCACCAGGCCCCCACCCATGTCTCCCAGCACCCCCACCCCCCAGCCACCAGGGGCAGCCTCCACCAGGCACCCACCCATGTCTCCCAGCACCACCACCCCCCAGCCACCAGGGGCAGCCTCCACCAGGCCCCCACCCATGTCTCCAAGCACCCCCACCCCCCCAGCCACCAGGGGCACCCTCCACCAGGCCCCCACACATATGTCCCCCTGCACCCCCACCCCCTAGCATCCAGGGGCACCCTCCACCTGGCACCCACACATGTCTCCCACCACCCCCACCCCCCAGCCACCAGGGGCAGCCTCCACCAGGCCCCCACCCATGTCTCCAAGCACCCCCACCCCCCCAGCCACCAGGGGCAGCCTCCACCAGGCCCCCACCCATGTCTCCCAGCACCCCCACCCCCCCAGCCACCAGGGGCAGCCTCCACCAGGCCCCCACCCATATGTCCCCCTGCACCCCCACCCCCCAGCCACCAGGGGCAGCCTCCACCAGGCCCCCACCCATGTCTCCCAGCACCACCACCCCCCAGCCACCAGGGGCAGCCTCCACCAGGCCCCCACACATGTCTCCCAGCACCACCCCCCCCAGCCACCAGGGGCAGCCTCCACCAGGCCCCCACACATGTCCGACTCATGTCTCCCAGCACCCCCACCCCCCCAGCCACCAGGGGCAGCCTCCACCAGGCCCCCACCCATGTCTCCCACCACCCCCACCCCCCAGCCACCAGGGGCAGCCTCCACCAGGCCCCCACCCATGTCTCCAAGCACCCCCACCCCCCCAGCCACCAGGGGCACCCTCCACCAGGCCCCCACACATATGTCCCCCTGCACCCCCACCCCCTAGCATCCAGGGGCACCCTCCACCTGGCACCCACACATGTCTCCCACCACCCCCACCCCCCAGCCACCAGGGGCAGCCTCCACCAGGCCCCCACCCATGTCCAGGAACAGAGACTTCCATGCTGTCATGTGTGCAATCTGCACAGGGCTCCCCATGTCACATTCAAACACATGCAACAACCATGCGGTTCACACATTACAGGTCGCACATGCATTACCATGATGTCCCTGCACACATACATGCGTACATGGCCTATGTCACACATACAGGCAGGTATCAGACAACCAGCACACTGCAACATGCCCTGTCTCACACAGCAATGCTTGGCCACTTACCGCTCAACTCCAGACGGGTCTCCCTCTCAAGGACCTGGGCGTGGAGCGCTGGGTGTATGCGTTCCAGGACCCTCAACTGGATGGAACTCATGCGGCCCCGGCCCCCCTCCACAAGGCGCCGGGCCTTCATGAGGGTCCTTGACCTCAAGTCCTCCCAGCGCTTCTTGACCTTCTGGATGTTGCGGGTTGCCACCCCCTCCGCGTCCTCTCCCGTCCTTCCCTCTTGGCGCGGGACGATCCGAAGAGGGCATCATACTGCCCCAGGACTTGCTCCACCAGGACACCAACTTCGGTGGCAGTGAAGCTGGTGCCCCTCTGCCCCTCTGCCCCTCTGGCCGGGGGTTGCAACTGGTGTCAGATGTGGATGTGCTCCACATGGCAACCCCAGGGGCAGGAGTGGCTGACCAACTGGGTCCTGGGGCTGGGCTGTGGAGCGATGTCATTTGAGTCGGGACTCTTCTGTACCAGCAGGGGTGGACACAGCAACTGGACCCCTGCAGATGGCTGATGTGCAGGCACCAAATGGCAGGGCACGGTGGCAGCAGGCAGGCAGGCAGGCAGCAGCAGATGGCATGTGGGAGGCTGCTTGGGGCACTGGGGGCCAGTGAAGTGTCCTTCTGGGCAGGAGCGCGGTCTTCCGTGCGTTTTCGCGTGGCCAGCTTCATACGGAGTGATTAGGCACGTGAAAAATCTGCACGCTGCGTGTAATGCGCGTAAGCGCGCGTGAAAAACTGCACGTCCGCGTGTAATAGGAGGAAAGGGCCCATGCATAAGCGTGCGCGCGTGAAAAACTGCACGTCCGCGTGTAATGCGCGTAATCAAACGTGAAAAAGTGCACGTCCGCATGTGACTTGACGCGCGCGTGCGTTTTCCCTCAGCACGGGTTAAAGGTGAGCGGGCCCAGCAGTTCGCTGTACGTGCCTTTCGTGGAGACCGACGTGTGTTGCTGCTTCCAGTTGTTTCGCGCGCCATCTACTTCACAGCTCTCAAGGACGTATCTCTTCTTTTGGCGGGGGTATTGGCTACGCGTGTTTTTCTGCATCGCGCTAGTCAGACGGTGAGTCGCAAACGCTCCTTTTCCCACTGCGGGTGCCCCTGTGTATCGCACCCATTTTCGATGTCATCGTAGCCTGCGTGTCCCACGCGTACGCGTTATACGTGTTACTGGGTGCCACCGCGTACTGCGGGAGGTTTAATCCACGCACGTAGGCTGCAGGGTTGCGTGCACGGTTTTACTGCAGTTTTGGGGTGCCTGAGCGTTGCGTGACCCGTCAACACATCACCGGGGTCACATACAGCCTTGCAGGTGCAGGGGGGCTGTTAACATCTTGCTTCCCACCCCCTTCACCCCAATTGCCCAGGTCAATTGTGCTGTACACCTCCCATTGGCACCACTCCATCTGTGCCAGCACTATAACATCTGTGCCATGGTAGGGAGGCTACCAAAGGTGAGGGGCGCCTCAGCTGGGCGTCCTCCTCGTGGCGGGCGTGGTCGGGGACGTGGCCGTGGTGACCAGGGAGTAGGGGGACTCCAGGGTGTCCAGGGCAGCCACAGAGGGGGAAGAGGCAGGGGTGCGCCACTTGAGCACAATGTTGTGCCATGTGTCGGTGCAGCCATGCCACCACCCCCTGTGGTTCAGGGGGATGCAGCTCCTGCATCTGGCACTGGCACCTGTATGACCCGGCAGTCCGTTCCATCGACTGCCACGGGCCCAAGGGTAGCGGTAGCTGCAGGTGCAGTTGTGGACACCGCCACCCAGGCTCAGGGTCTGCCAGCGCAGGCTGCGTTGGCACTTGAAGAGCCCTTGGTAGATCTCCAACAGGCCAGGGGGGAAACCATTGGGGCAGGCCGGGCTGCTCAGACCAAGACACGTGTCCCTGGGGCAGTCATGTCATCTGCTGCCCCGAACAGCCGGGTGTTGGCAAGTGCAGGGGCAGATGCACCCAACAGCACCCCGGTTGTGAGTCTGCCAACCAGGACCGTTGCGGTCAATGACCCTGCCACAGCTGATGTTGCTGCGCAGGGTCCATTAGTGGGCACCCAGCTGCCACTGACACAAGTCAGGCCTTTGGTCATCCCTCCACCTGCCACTCCCTCGGCTCAATCCACCCAACCCACTGGCCATACTGGTCAGGGCGGCATTAGCCAGCCAGGGTCTGCGCCACAGTCCAAGAGGAGGAAGGTTGCATCTGCAGCACAGGCTGGGACCCCACACACAGCCACGACCTCCTGCACGTCGAGGAAGAAGCCTTTCTGTAAGCAGGAACTGGACTTCCTCGTGGACTACGTGCGGGGACACAGCCGTGACATGCTAGTGGGTGCCAATAGTCAGACTACGGCTGCCCAACGTGACACCCACTGGAAGCATGTGGCGGAACATGTCAGTTCATTCGGCCATGAGGTGCGCACGGCGCAGGAGTGCAAAAAGCGCTGGAATGACATCAAGCGCAGCACTAAGGCCAAGCGTGCCTCAAATTACAACTTGACTCTGGTGACTGGCGGTGGGCCTGCACCAGAGGAGGAAGAACTCACTCCGCATGAGGCTCTCGTTGCGGAGTTCATACCACCAGAATTGGTCGAAGGTGTGGGAGAGATGCTGGACTTTGATGCCCAGTCCAGTGAGTGTTGATGCGTAGTTGTTGAGGACGTGTGTGTTTCACATGTGGGATGTGTTGTGCATGATTGCTGCTACATGTGACCTGTACATGGTTCTGATGTGTAAGTAATGCAATGCCACCGTCATGCATGTCTCCTCTGCCTGCATGCGGGACTCCATGTGGCCATGCTCCCTTGCCCCTCCTCCGCCACTCTGCACCCCAGTTCCACCTTTGCACTGGTCTGCTACATTCTTGCCAATGTGTAGTTTCATGTTCATGTGTCCTGTGTAGATGCTAACTTCCAGCTTAGAAACTGCCAGACATATGCCGTGTGGTACAGCCTTAGTACTCGATGCAGGGCATCCCACTTGTACTGTGCATGGGTCAGATGTCCCGCAGGGACATGAGTGCCCATTCATGCTCCATGTGCATTGCACACATGCCCCTATGTGTCCTTGACTGGATGATCACTGTAATATGAGTCCTTGGTTACATACATTGCCTGCCATATTATCGGCCTCCCCATGTCAACTGTGGCTCAGTCCTGCGTTGCACACATGTTTAGGCTCTGACAATCTGTGTGGCTCACAGGCCTCAGCCTGTTCAATGGCCAATGACTCTGTCCAACTCCTGTCGTGTCTTCTACACACGTGGCCGGCCTCCGGATCTTCCATCATGTGTCCTGCCCACTGTCCCAGCATCATTTGCAGTGTTGTAATTGAAATCACATTAAGCTGTTGATGCCAGTCAACACTGCTTGTCAATACACAGGTGTATGGTCAGCCTTTTGATACCATGCTAGGCATCCCTGCTTTGGTACTGGGGTGGAGGGGTGCTTGCCTTCTAGACATGGTACACATTGAATACACAATGCACGTGATGTCTGATTTTGACATTGCACTGCCTTCACATTTCCTGGCACACACCATGGAGTGCTTGTACATGTAGGTAGTGAGTGGCGTACACATTTTCTGCACTGCATAGACCCACTTCCATGCAAACTGCCACCTTTCAACAGGTCTGATCACAGAAGCTATTCTAAGTAGACCCAGCATGCATGCAAGGTCATATGTTGTGTGTCACATGTCTGCCAGATGCCTTTGCTGTCGGTGTGTGTGTGTGTGTTGTGTGCTTCTGACATGTGTACTGACCCTTTCCTCTCTATTTTCCAGGTGATGACGCAATGGATGCAGAGGATGGTGTTGTCATGCCAGACACAGGGTTGGTAAGACCACATCAACCCGGCACTAGTGGGGGTCGTGGGGTGGTAGGCCACGAAAACCCCCAAGTGCTGCAGTCCATCCTGTCTCTGGCTGTCTATGAGTCCAGCCTTGATGACGACTCTGACGTCCATGTTGAGTTGGATGACCATCAAGTCCATGTGTCAGGGGTGAGTGATTCTGATGTGGACACTCCTCTGTCTGCGACCCCTGCACTGAGGGATCAGACAGTCTTGGTTCCTCCGCCCGTGGTGGATCGGGACGCAGGGTTCACCCTCCACACCAGTCACTGATGTGCCTGGGACATCACGTCGATGGGGGCATGTAGTCGTGCAGCTGCAGGCGGTGCCAACACAGCGAGGACCCCCGGTCCTTGGGTCCCGCAGGGGTCAAGCCCGGCAACGCGGTCGCCGCGCGCAACCGCTGTATACTGAGTGGGAGCAAGACATGACTGCCAATTCAGAACGGCAGGGGGCAGCAATGGAGAACATCGCTGACAGCATGGAGCGTGTGGCCCGATCTGTGCTCCCCCCTGCTAGGCAGGTGCTACTCCAGCAGCAGGCGGCACGGTCCACGGCCCGCTCACTCAGGCTGGGCATGGCGGCCTCAGACAGGGCACGCCAGGCTGAAATGTCGTCTCTGCGTCAAGCAATTGCTGCTCACGCAGAGGCGCACATGGATGCCCTGAGGGAGGAGTATGCCTCCCTCAGATCCACTCTGGGTGTCCTTATGATGTCCCAGAGGCACCAGGCAGAGGAGAGGTTTGCACAGCTTGAGCGCACCATCTCGGCTGAGCTACAGGCTTGCCGGGAGGTGCAGCGGTTGTCCAGCCAGGCCTTGCAGGAGGAACTCCGTGTTACACGTGCTACCTTGCAAGAGGAAGCACGTGTATCACGTGAGGTCCTGCATGCAGACCTATGTAACATCGCCACACAGAACCAGGCTCACCTGTCCGGCAGACTTGCTGCCGACGAGGGGCAAGCTGCGGCTAGGCGTGGCCAGGCTACTGTGCCACGTCCTCCTTTCCAGGATGAGCCAGACTCGGACGACCATCTATCTCCCACATAGGTCGTGCTGTGAAGGCGTTGAGCCCATGGAGGTATTTTTTTTTGGCTCAGCATCATCGCATGTGGATGTTGAGCAGCACCCTGTACCTCCCCCCTCCTGGGTGCCTCCCCTCCCCCCCGGGTCGTATGTGGCCATTTTTGATTTTTCTTTTAGTTTAGTTAGTTAAGTTTCTGTTTGATAGTTAGTTTAAATAGGTAATGTAGGTTTTCCTTAGTTAGTGTAATTAGTTAATAGTTGAGTTAGTTTAAAATTTGTAGTCTATTGTGCTTACATGTGACAGTGCGGTGCCTTGTGGTTTTTGAAGGCATCCACTGTCTGTTCCAGCTGGGCCCTTCATGGTTGTCTTGTGTATGTGCTTGCTGCTTGGGTTCCTTGACTCACATATGCCACTCCTGCCTCCCTTATCCATGGGCTCGCAAGGATGGTTCGGTGTAACAGATTTTTACACAAGGGCTTTGGACTGTCATATCTGTGGCATGTCTGGTGCTTTTTGACTTGTGTTGACACCCCTAGTGGGGATGATTTAGGTGTAATTGTCCACTGTTCAGCTTTTGCTAGATGGGGCGTGTCATGATTAATGTGGACATTGATTGCTATGCATTGTGTATTATGTTTCATATCTTTCCTGTACACGTGCTTGTTGCAAATCATGCTGTAGATAGTGTTCCACACTTTGGAGGTGAAAGACGGACTGATGGTGTGATTTGTGATGTGACTCTCTGACATGGTCAAGTAATGAGATGCCTGATGAGACACACACAGATCACTTTGATGCATTAATCATGTGTTTCATGCACTTTCTGCAGGGGGATGAGGCATCAGAGCACCTTTGCCAGCAGACATGGCCCATTGGACGACCTAATTCCTGACCCGTTTGTTGGTGCCCACATGCACATGTGTGCACAAGCAGAGCCACAGTGATTGCAGACCCACATCCTAGAACTGCTGACATGTTCCAAGCAACTCCAGGCAAGGTGAGCATCACAGGGGGGCCACGAGACAGCAAAGCTTGCACCAGGCGAGTTGCACGTGCAGGCTTAGTCACAGCACTGAGGGTGAGCTTAGACAAATATTGGTGTTGAAGCACAGAATGCAGCTCAGATGTGTTTGTGGACTGATGGCTGTTGATAGTAGGGTTGCTGGGACACATGCGGGGGCAGTGGCACATACCCTGCGGTACACCAAGGTTCATTGAGGCACTTGTATCAACCATGTAGCCTTCCAAGACATGGAAAGGGGCAGCTCACAGGGACATACAGCAAGGGACATACTCGGGTGCAGTGCATGTCTATTCCACGTACTTCATGATAAATGCACTGGCAACTTTGTTTTGGTCATGGTGGTACGCAACTTGATCTGTAGTCATGGCTTGCCATATGGGTCTGTCTGCTTACCCAGGGAACATTGCATGTTGTGTGAATTGTGACACATTGGTGTTCCATTTGCCACGCACCCACCAGCGGCTGACTTACTGCATTGACTGTGAATGACCCGTCACAGGGTTGATGTTATATATGGGTACGAAGCATGGAGCACAGATTTTCTGTTTGTAGAGGTGTATGTTGTTATGGGGCATGTTTTGTGTTGTGTTTTTGTGTAATTGGCATGTAATGGTTGCTGACTGTGTCTCTCTTTGCAGCATTGCAGTGCTCCTGTAACCGGACCTGAGAGTGCGCAGGCAGGAGGCCAGCACTCAAAACCAGAGCTAAGTGTCTTGTTGTATTTTCTTACAAACTGCCCTGCATAGGCTTGCTGGGGAGTGTACTGATGCATGGATGTATGTGTGGTCCTATTTGGTATGTTTTTTACCCTAATCACCCTTGATCCTATGCAATTTCGAAACCTGTACCCTCTACCCGGTGTTCCTGCTTCCCATGCCTATCCAAGCAATGTTCCCTGACCCTCTTTCCCCACTGGGGTTGCGGATGCCTGTGTAAGCCCCGAACTTGCAGGCGCCAAAACCCTAGAGGGGGTGGTTGGTTCGTACCACTCCTGAGCCTGGACTACAGAAGGCCATGACAATGATGTCCAAGTTTGTTTGGATTGTGCATGTGTTCATGCAGGTTGTACATTTTCGTGCATTCCCTGGTTTCATGTGTCATTCCTGCTCCCCTCACCTGCCACGCATTCCAGTCATCCAGTGTGTCTACACCTGTCCAGACTGCATATCCCTGAACCTCTTTCCCCACCAGGATCTCAGGGGCCTGTGTGAGTTTGACCTTGCAGGCACCCGGGACATGGTGTGGGTGGTTGTTTCATGAGACTCCAGCGCCTGTACAGGGGATCTGTGACAGTACACATCCATTCATGGTGCATCATCCTATGTCATGTACCACACATGTCTCACATCCAGTCGTGACATTGTTTTGCTGTGCTACCTTGGTTGTTGCATCATTGTGGTAGTACTTGGCCTTTGAGACGTACTGCTATGTCAAGTCATCTACTGGAGGGTGTTTGGGTTCCTTTTCATGCCTTGGATTATGTGAATTTGGAAATGAGTGTGGATTCTGAGGGTTCAGGCATCTCTTTACACACAAGGTGGGAGATGGACACGAAGGGTAAAGGTGATCCTGTGGCCAGGTGGGAATGAGGGTTGGAGGCTCCATGACCCAGGTGCAGTTGTTCAGTGGGTCATGGTCATTTGCGAGGGGGGGGGTTGTTGTTGATAGTTGCGTTGCCCTGCAGTGTGATGGGAACTCTGACATTGTAATGTTGTTGTCCTATGTACATGTTGTGTTCTGCTGATCAATGCCTGTTCATGTGTTGTGTTTTCCTTTCAGGTGCGAGGGGATAGTAGTGGTTTGACATGCTGGGGTGTACACATGGTGGATGTTCACATGTGATGTGTAGGGAACACTGATGGTCACTTGAGTGCACATGCATATGTGGAGTGCATGTCCTTGCAGAACCACACACTTGCACTCGGATGCACTCCATGTACTCCCACCCTTGCATATCCACGTGTACACTGTTTGCCTTCTGGTGGCCACTGTGTCCCGCCAGCACATGTTCTGTGACCGATTATGGTTCGAGTACATGCCTAATTTGATGTTTGATGTAGTCTGTCACTTAGATGTGATGCTCAGGGTGTGCATCACACGCAATGGCTGTTCACTGTGCTGTGCGCTGAGCAGTGTGATGCAGGAGTAGGACATTGCACACATGAGCTGCAGTGTTCATTTTGCAATGCATCATGTGCATATAGCCAGGCATTCATTGTGATGTTACGTCTACGACAGTTGTAATGCATTAGGAATCGACTTATTTTTGGTGGGACATTTTGTTGGTCTGTCATTTCATCGGATTCCGGGTCAGGCATCATTGTCCGATGCCACTGTACATTTAGGACATGGAAATGTGTACCTTATCGTTACTGGGTCGGTGTATGGGTATTGCTTGCCATGTCATGTTGATGTTTGGGAGGGTTTGACTGTCATGACAGTGATGGCCATGGCCTGTTTTGCAGGTGTGTGTGATGCACACCTTGCATGTCCAGGTCATCCGCTTCTCAGAGCAACTAGCTGGGGGTAGGTTTCTCTCCGCAGCAGGGCCCTCCCCCTCAAACCGACTTCCTGACTTGACCTTGAGGGGAACCATCTCCAGTTCAGGAAGCACCTCAAGACCTTCCTCTTTGCTTCTGCTTACTCTCTGCCTCTCCCTTGCAGAATTCTTCACTGGAACTGCACAGGAGCTGCAACTGGGCCACTCTCACCAACCTCGGTCCCTCGCCCAGCCACTGTCCACTTGCACTGCCACCCTGGCAACCCCTGCACTGCAGTACTGTCTCTCTATCCCTACAGCCCTCCCTTCCCAGCACTCGTCTGCACTTACCTTAGCAGTTGCCACCAGGCGACCTATGTATTATTGTTTGGCCTACTTCCCCTGTACTGGACTCCCCCCCCCCTTGCACTTTTCCCTTCCCCCTACCCCTGCACTTGCACAATCACAATGACACCTGGCCTAGTAGTACCATTCTCTGTGTTCCCTTGTTCCCCCCCCTGCCTCATTGTGCCTTGTAATACTTGTGTATGGCTCATGTCATGTCACATGTCATATGTGTGCATTTTGGTTGCACAGGATAGCTTGTGTTTAAGTAGCTAGGGATGCAGACAATGTGGCACTTCCATGGCAACTATCTCAGGGTGGTAGGGTTGTGACAGTTGACTGTCACTTTGTCATCATCGATTGTCACCTGGTATGTGCCAGGCCTGTGTGCACTCCGCAGGGGTGGGAGTTTAGGTGAAAAATGTGGCCACAAGCTGGGTCCGGGCTACCTCGCCACGTGCCCTGTCCCCTCCCATGGGCAGCGCCTGTGCCTGTGGTTGGGGATGTGGGGGCACCACCATGTCCACCGGGACGCCCTGCCGTGTTGCAACATTGTGCAGGACACATGCTGCCACAATGATCCTGCACACAACTGCTGGTGCATAGAGTAGTTGCCCACCAGAGCGGTCAAGGGAGCGGAAACGTGACTTGAGCACTCCGAATGTGCGCTCCACTATGCCCCTGGTTGCAATATGGGCAGCGTTGTATCTTACCTGGGGTGGTGTGGTGGGGTTCCGGATTGGCGTCATCATGTGGTTGCTCAGAGGGTAGGCACTGTCCCCTGGGGAGGTGATAATTGTTCAGATTAATGGGGTTGGTATATTTGTCTGTGTGTGACTTGCATGCATGTGCAAGGGCATTTGTACTCACCTAGGAGCCATGTGTCACCATGCTGCCCAGCTTCCAGGGCCCGGCTCAGGGCGGACATTCTGTATATGAAACTGTCATGGGTGGAGCCAGGGTAGTTTGCATACACAGAGGTGATGATTCCCTTTGCATCGCATACCACCTGTACATTGATGGAATGCCAGTGCTTGCGGTTTCGGTAGATGTGCTCAGTGGCCCTAGGTGGACGTAGGGCCACATGGGTGCAATCTATGGCACCGAGCACTTTGGGGAAGTGTGCCACCCTGAAAAAATCCAGGACAACGGCCTGCCTTTCTGCGGGTGTTCTGGGCATGTATATGTGCCTGCGGACTGAGGGGCGCGCTGTCATGATTGCCAGTACCTGGTGTAGGCAGCGTGACTGCGTGGCCTGTGAGACCCCCCCCACTATGGCAGTGGTCCGCTGAAACGACCCAGTGGCCAAGAAATGCAAGACATTGAGCAGCTTCTCCAAGGGGCTCAATGCTTGGGAGCAAAGGGTGGGGGATGTGAGGTCATCTTCCCACTCCCTGACCAGGTCTAGGATGATATGGGGTGGAAACCTATACCTGCCGTAGACCTGGTCGTCAGGCATCCCAAAAAGGCCTGTCCGTGGTGCAAAAATGCGTGCCCTGGCTATTCTCCTCCTCCTGCGGTGTCCCACAATCACTGCAGCAACAAATGGGGCATTCATCGTCGCTGTATATACGCGTTTGTTGTTTGCGCGCACTTTTATGCTGGGCGCGGGCGCGGGACGCCTCCGTGTGGGCGGACTCGTTGGTTTCCCGTATTCTGGTGTCATCGCGTGTGATCGGAGGGCAGCGAGCGTACATGCGATTGGCCTGGGTACGTGTGTTTCGGGGTGCGCGGGTAGTTCCACACGCGATTGGCCTGGGTACGTGTGTTTCGGGGTGCGCGGGAAGTTCCACACGCGATTGGCCGGGGTACGTGTGTTTCGGGGTGCGCGGGTAGTTCCACACGCGATTGGCCTGGGTACGTGTGTTTCGGGGTGCGCGGGAAGTTCCACACGCGATTGGCCGGGGTACGTGTGTTTCGGGGTCCCGTGAACTTTCACACGCGATTGGTTGGGATCCACGTGTGTACTGTCATCACGTTCAATGAGGGATACTCCCTCGCACGTCACGTCACAGACGCGCTCACGCGCTGAGGGCCTTTGGTCCAATGAAAATGCGTATGCGTGCAGACGCGCTTACGCGCTAAGGGCCTTTCCTCGAATTACACGCTGACGTGCAGAATTTTCACGTGCCTAATCACTCCGTATCAAGCTGGCCACGCGTAAGCACACGGAAGACCACGCTCCTGCCCAGAAGGCCGAACTACTGCCCCCCAGAGCCCCGAGCACGCTCCCACCTGCCATCTGCTGCTGCCTGACTGCCTGCTGCCCACGTGCCCTGCAATTTGCTGCCTGCACATCAGCCAGGGGTGCTGTTGGTGTGACCACCCCTGCTGGAACCAAAGACTCCCGACTGGGATTCCATCGCTCCACAGCCCAGCCCCAGGACCCAGTTGCCCACCCACTCCTGCCTCTGGGGTTGTCATGTCGGGGCCAACTCCATCTGTGACCACTGACAACCCCCGGCCAGAGAGGCAGAGGGGCACCAGCTTCAGTGCCACCGAAGTTGGTGTCCTGGTGGAGCAAGTCCTGGGCCAGTATGATGCCCTCTTCGGAAGTTGCCGCGCCGACAAGGAAGGACGGACTCGGATCTGGACTGACATCGTGACTGCCATCAACGCGGAGGGGGTGGCAGTCCGCGACTTCCAACATGTCAAGAAGCGCTGGGAGGACTTCAGGTCCAGGACCCTGACCAAGGCCCGGCGCCTCTTGAAGGCAGCGGATGCCAAGGGGCGCCGGGGCCACTTGTCGGAAGAACAGATGAGGGTCCTGGAACACATATCCCCAGCGCTCCACGTCCAGGTCCTTGAGAGGCAGACCCGTCTGGAGTCGAGCGGTGAGTGTACATGCATCCTGATTGTGAGCAGTGCGTGTGGTGATTGTTCAGTAGTGTGCAGGTTGCACATCTGTTTGTATGGGGTCGAGTATGGGTGCGGGTGTACAGGGCCGTGGGGCTGACACATGCGAGGGCTGTAATGTGTGAGACATGGATGGTGCCTGTGTGTGTGGGCTTGCATGCCAAATGCAGTTGTGTGGGCACACAAGTCTGTATGAATGTGTATGTGAGTAGACATGTCCGTGATGTCACGCATGTATGTTGTTTTCAGCTGATTGTATCAGCGCTGTGTACATGTGCATGTGTGTGTATTTGACAAGGGTGCAACAGTGATGCAACATGGATGCATGTGACAGCGGTATGTGGAAGCCTGATTGGCAGATGTGACATGGATGCCCGTCTGAACACTGCGACACTTAGCAGAGGTGTACACATGCATGCAAGTGTGGTGGTGTGTGTACATGTGTGGTGCACTTCCTGTGTTGCATGTGATGTCTGGCTCACCTTTGCCTGCTGATGCTGTTGTATGTGTATGGATGGTGTTGGCAGTTGCAACATGGCTGTGGTATGGCTCGTGTGTGCAAGTTGTAATGACATGTGTGTTGGGGATTGTGATGACATGTCAGAGGTTTGCCAATGCCACTCATGTACAACTGTCATGTGTGTATGTGTACATTGTACAGTGCCCTGATGCCTGTGTTTTGTTTCTCCCTGTCTGCAGCGTCAACTGATGAAGAGGGCGGAGAAGGTGCTGTGGAGCACAGCGGCGGGGATCCCACCGCCAGCCGGAGACGCAAGGCCCGGCTCCCCTCCCAGGTTGTCATCTCGTCGGGGAGTGAGGAGTCCGGTGCCGCGTCCCAGGCCGCAGCTGCCGGGGGGAGGTCCAAGAGGCGGAGGTTGCAGTTGGACTCCTCGGCAGCAGAAGGGGCAGCTGGGACCCCACAGGGCCCAACGGGGGAAGATGGCACAGAGTCATCCAGGTTGGTGGGGGGTTTGGTGGAGGAGGAGGCCGTGCAAGCACCGGAGACGGGGTCTGGGGGTGGGGATCCCACTGGTGCTAGTGGTGCAGTGCAGGACCAGGGACAGGAGGCAGCACAGGCCGCCGCGGAGGTGCCTGTGTGCAATCCTGTCCCTGATCCTGTCCCTGCATCATCTTGCACCAGCAGGGATGCCCATGTCCAGACCAGTTTTCAGGCAGGGGATGAGCTGACGTCAACTGGCCTTCCCCTGCCTGCGGACGTGGCTATCCAGGCCCGGGTTGAGCCTGTCCTGGCTGGAGTGGCGTTGCGTCAACGGGCCATGCGAGGCGACCTGCAGTCTTTTCATGAAGAGACTGCAGGTCATCTCGAATGGCTCGTTGACCACGTCAGCCTGCTGGGACAGGTCACCCAGGCCGGATTCCTCCGTCTGATGGGGCTTGCCACGACCCCCTCCTCAGCTGGACCCCCTACGCGCCAGTCGTCCTCTGTGCCATCTTCCCACCCATCAGTCACCTGGGTGCCCTGTGGAGCTGCCTCTGACGGTGCGGCCAGGCTGGTGGAGGAGGCATCCCTGCCACAGTCGGGAGTCGGACGTCCAGCAGGGGTGGCCACGTCAACGACTGCACCCCAGCCGGCGGAGGATGTGCAGGCAGCAGGAGGCAGTGCAGGGGCAGAGGCACAGCAGCAGCAGCTCCATGGTGGGAGCCATGAAGGCTCGGGGCCTTCGACATCGGAGGGGCAGGCATCGGCCGGAGGGCAGGAGGACCCAGGACAAAAAGTGTCTTCCGTGTGGCAGCGGTTGGGCCACGCCATAGATGCGGAGCGGCAGCGGGCGGAAGAGGCACGGCTCTCAATGGTCAGGGCGGAGAACTCCATGCAGAGGGCCCTGAGGCGGGTCGAGTGCCTCGAGGCAATCCGCAGGGCTTTGGAGGTGGACACGTCGACGGCCCTGCGGACCCTCGGGGCCATGGAGGAGGACCGCCTCCGGGACATAGAGGAGGAGTTCGATGATGCCCTGGCCCGGCACATCCAGAAGTGAGCCGTGGAACTAGCCCGCTGCCCTTGTACATAGTTATGTAGGTAGTGTTAAGTTTCATTTTTGTTTTTATTTCATTTGGACCTTTTGGACATTGGCCACATTTTTGTATATAGTTTTTTTTATTGGTTAGTGTAGTTAGTTAGGTTTCCTTTATTTTGTTGGGATGATGGACCCTGGCTTCTTGCTTTGTACATAGTTGTGGACTTGTACATACTTTATTTTTTAAAATTATCCATGGATCAATGGCTTATGTTTTTTTTTCACATTGGATTTTGTTTGGTGGACATTGACTTTGTAGTACATTACTTTGGATTTCTATATTCTTTGATTTTTTCTTTTTTTTGGACGGACATGCTTCTTTTCATTTTTTCCATTCACATTTCAGTTTCTTCATTTTTGTTTCTATTCATCTTTCCTTTAATACATTATTTATTTGTTGCACTTCAATGTGTGGTGTCTCATTGTTTTCATGCATTTCATGTTATGTGTTTTGAGATTCACTGACACCCATTGGGTGTATGTGAGGGACATGTGTTTGTTTTGGAACTTGCAATTGGTGTTCTGTGATGTAATTGCAGAATATGAGTGGGTGGATGCAATACTCGGGTGGGTGTTTTGCATTTGGGGGCTGACCATAGAGACCAGGGATCTGGACTGTGATGACATGTTGGGTGGGGAACATGAGTTGGACATGGGTGGGGGCCTGCTGGCAGGTGCCCCACAGTGCTGGGGGGTGGGAGACATGAGTGGGGGCCTGGTGGAGGGTGCACCTGGATGCTGGGGGGGTGGGGGTGGTGGGAGACATGAGTGGGGCCTGGTGGAGGGTGCCCCTGGATGCTGGGGGGTGGGGGTGGTGGGAGACATGTGTGGGGGCCTGGTGGAGGGTGCCCCTGGATGCTGGGGGGTGGGGGTGGTGGGAGACATGAGTGGGGCCTGGTGGAGGGTGCCCTGCACTGCTGGGGAGTGGGGGGGATGGGAGACATGTGTGGGGGCCTGGTGGAGGGTGCCCTGCACTGCTGGGGAGTGGGGGGGATGGGAGACATGGGTGGGGGCCTGGTGGAGGGTGCCCCTGGATGCTGGGGGGTGGGGGTGGTGGGAGACATGTGTGGGGGCCTGGTGGAGGGTGCCCCTGGATGCTGGGGGGGTGGGGGTGGTGGGAGACATGGGTGGGGGCCTGCTGGCAGGTGCCCCACAGTGCTGGAGGGTGGGAGACATGAGTGGGGGCCTGGTGGAGGGTGCCCCTGGATGCTAGGGGGTGGGGGTGCAGGGGGACATGAGTGGGGGCCTGGTAGAGGGTGCCCCTGGATGCTAGGGGGTGGGGGTGCTGGGAGACATGTGTGGGGGCCTGGTGGAGGGTGCCCCTGGATGCTGGGGGGGTGGGGGTGGTGGGAGACATGAGTGGGGGCCTGGTGGAGGGTGCCCCTGGTGGCTGGGGGGTGGGGGTGGTGGGAGACATGAGTGGGGGCCTGGTGGAGGGTGCCCCTGGATGCTAGGGGGTGGGGGTGCTGGGAGACATGTGTGGGGGCCTGGTGGAGGGTGCCCCTGGATGCTGAGGGGGTGGGGGTGGTGGGAGACATGGGTGGGGGCCTTCTGGCAGGTGCCCCACAGTGCTGGGGGGTGGGAGACATGAGTGGGGGCCTGGTGGAGGGTGCCCCTGGATGCTAGGGGGTGGGGGTGCAGGGGGACATGAGTGGGGGCCTGTTTGAGGCTGCCCCTGCACTGCTGGGGGGTGGGGGTGCAGGGGGACATGCGTTGGTGGGCAGTAGTGCTAGTTGATATGTGGGTTGGCTGGTGGGCATGGCCATGGTGGATGGGGTGCCTGCAGGACATGTGCTGGGTAGGCCCCTGTGGTGTGAGCCACCTGCAGGGGCCGTGGAGGGTGTAGAGGGTACACCTGGGAGGACCCACACGTGCAATTCACGTGTGCTGCTCCCCGCGCACCCCCGAAATACACGTACCCCGCTCAATCGCGTGTGGAACTTCCCGCGCACCCCTGATATCCACGTACCAGGCCGAATCGCGTGTGGAACTTCCCGCGCACCCCCGAAATACACGTACCCCGCTCAATCGCGTGTGGAACTTCCCGCGCACCCCTGATATCCACGTACCCGGCCAAATCGCGTGTGGAACTTCCCGCGCACCCCCGGAATACACGTACCCCGCTCAATCGCGTGTGGAACTTCCCGCGCACCCCTGAAATCCACGTACCCAGCCAAATCGCGTGTGGAACTTCCCGCGCACCCCTGATATCCACGTACCAGGCCGAATCGCGTGTGGAACTTCCCGCGCACCCCCGAAATACACGTACCCCGCTCAATCGCGTGTGGAACTTCCCGCGCACCCCTGATATCCACGTACCCGGCCAAATCGCGTGTGGAACTTCCCGCGCACCCCTGATATCCACGTACCAGGCCGATTCGCGTGTGGAACTTCCCGCGCACCCCCGAAATACACGTACCCCGCTCAATCGCGTGTGGAACTTCCCGCGCACCCCTGATATCCACGTACCAGGCCGAATCGCGTGTGGAACTTCCCGCGCACCCCCGAAATACACGTACCCCGCTCAATCGCGTGTGGAACTTCCCGCGCACCCCTGAAATCCACGTACCCGGCCAAATCGCGTGTGGAACTTCCCGCGCACCCCTGATATCCACGTACCAGGCCGAATCGCGTGTGGAACTTCCCGCGCACCCCCGAAATACACGTACCCCGCTCAATCGCGTGTGGAACTTCCCGCGCACCCCTGATATCCACGTACCCGGCCAAATCGCGTGTGGAACTTCCCGCGCACCCCTGATATCCACGTACCAGGCCGAATCGCGTGTGGAACTTCCCGCGCACCCCCGAAATACACGTACCCCGCTCAATCGCGTGTGGAACTTCCCGCGCACCCCTGATATCCACGTACCAGGCCGAATCGCGTGTGGAACTTCCCGCGCACCCCCGAAATACACGTACCCCGCTCAATCGCGTGTGGAACTTCCCGCGCACCCCTGATATCCACGTACCAGGCCGAATCGCGTGTGGTACTTCCCGCGCACCCCCGAAATACACGTACCCCGCTCAATCGCGTGTGGAACTTCCCGCGCACCCCTGATATCCACGTACCCGGCCAAATCGCGTGTGGAACTTCCCGCGCACCCCCGGAATACACGTACCCCGCTCATTCGCGTGTGGAACTTCCCGCGCACCCCTGATATCCACGTACCAGGCCGAATCGCGTGTGGAACTTCCCGCGCACCCCCGAAATACACGTACCCCGCTCAATCGCGTGTGGAACTTCCCGCGCACCCCTGATATCCACGTACCCGGCCAAATCGCGTGTGGAACTTCCCGCGCACCCCCGAAATACACGTACCCCGCTCAATCGGGTGTGGAACTTCCCGCGCACCCCTGATATCCACGTACCAGGCCGAATCGCGTGTGGTACTTCCCGCGCACCCCCGAAATACACGTACCCCGCTCAATCGCGTGTGGAACTTCCCGCGCACCCCTGATATCCACGTACCCGGCCAAATCGCGTGTGGAACTTCCCGCGCACCCCCGGAATACACGTACCCCGCTCATTCGCGTGTGGAACTTCCCGCGCACCCCTGATATCCACGTACCAGGCCGAATCGCGTGTGGAACTTCCCGCGCACCCCCGAAATACACGTACCCCGCTCAATCGCGTGTGGAACTTCCCGCGCACCCCTGATATCCACGTACCCGGCCAAATCGCGTGTGGAACTTCCCGCGCACCCCCGGAATACACGTACCCCGCTCATTCGCGTGTGTAACTTCCCGCGCACCCCCGGAATGCACGTACCCCGCTCAATCACGTGTGTCACTTCCCGCGCACCCCCGGAATACACGTAGCCCGCTCATTCGCGTGTGTAACTTCCCGCGCACCCCCGGAATACAAGTACCCCGCTCAATCGCGTATTTTACTTCCCGCGGCGCCACTTTTTTGATGCGCTGGGACTCTACCGCCTGCCTTCGTGTGGCGGACGTGTTTCAGCTTGTGCGCGGCTTTGGCTGTGCGTGGGTTTGCCCTATTCCATTCCATGGATACGTGTGGTTCGTGTGCGTGTGGGCGTTACCTCTGCTTCCGTGCAGTGCATCCCCAGTTACGCCCTTATTTTCGCGTGTTGTTCCCCATTCCGCGCGTTACGCCCCATGTCCCGCCCACTTTCTGCTGTGTGCGCTGAGGTTGTGCGCTTTCACTGTGCGCGTCGCGCACCATCGCGCACGCCTTTCGCGATGTTGCAGTGACTTGTGCGCCATGCACGGGTTTGGCGCACATCGCGCGGTGAACACGCGCAGGGACTTCCATGAATCGCACGCGTGCGCGTGCGCCTGTTTTTTTCCGCTTGCGCCTGCTTGCGCCTACTTGCGCGTAGATTTTCGGCGCACGTTTGTTCCATGAATCGGCCCCTTTGTCTCCACCTAATTGTTGATGGTTTCTTTCATGGACATATCTAGATGTATGGCTGCTGGACTATGGTCTGATACCCCTCCTGAAAATATGTTGCAGTGCACTGTCTTGCAGTTGCATAACACAGGAGTTGGTGCCCACCCTGCGAGCTATGCTAAGCCCCCCCCCCACTACCTTGAAACTCCTCAACAAAGCACAGACCGTGCCACTCACTAGGCTGGCCTGGACCACAATGTGTGTGCTATGTCCATGATGATCATGCTGCTGCTAGGCCACATGTTTTTTTAATCAAAGCTTAAATCTTTCACCAATTGTCGACACGGGGGGGGGGGTCCCTGGCCTCTGGCACCCAAATGTACTAGCCACCAGTGGCGGTTCATGAATTTCTTTTTTTCAAGGGTTTTAAATAATTGCCACAAATATGTCAAATATGCAAGAGAAATCGATAGAGCCCACACCAATGAAAGGTGATTCCGCAGGGGGGGGTGGTTCTTGGTTTTTGAATAATGGATTAAAATGGTGCATTATACAGAACACTTTTTGTGAATAATTGGGTAAAAAGACAGACAGTATGCAATTGGATTTGTTGGCTAACTTCTGTAAAAAATCCAATAGATGCAAGTCACCAATAGTGCACAGAGTCATTTCCCAGTGCATTTTCATGCCTCTCCCCAAAACATATGCCAAAATAAAAACAAAAAATCAAACTTGCTGTGCTCATATATTTCCATGCCGGCGTAGAG
The DNA here is from genome assembly GCF_040938575.1 of Ambystoma mexicanum. Lineage (NCBI taxonomy): Eukaryota > Metazoa > Chordata > Amphibia > Caudata > Ambystomatidae > Ambystoma > Ambystoma mexicanum. Next base: position 915,421,150 of record NC_090928.1, on the reverse strand, counting down.
TGCCGGTAATGATACTAAAAAAAAATATGTCCAACCTAGCCCAGCCAATATATGGCAGTAAACCCATGTAATAAAATACTACTGTTGGCATTAGCATTAAAAATATCACACCACAGTAAGAACACATATCCAAACTGGGTTCATTGTAGTCCAGTCCATACATATAAGTACACTTATGCTTGCTTTATCATAGATGCTCAGTAAACACATGTAATGCCACAGTAAGAAATAACTAGGCTGGCCGCACCAAAATGCCAGTCTAGACATGTAATAACACATAACATGCTTGATAGATTTATCATTGATGCAAGGTACAAAATGTTAAGGCACAGTATGAAATGGCTACACTGGCTGCACTAAAATTCCAGTCTAGCCATGTCATGTAATAACACATATTATGCTTGATAGCTTTATCATAGATGCAAGGTACAAAATGTCAAGCCACAGTATCCAATGGCTAGACTGGCTGCACTAAAATGCCAGTCTAGCCATGTAATAACACATATCATGCTTGATAGCGTTATCATAGATGCAAGGTATAAAATGTCAAGCCACAGTATCCAATGGCTAGACTGGCGGCACCAAAATGCCAGTCTAGCCACATAGGCCATCTGGCCATGTGTCACCATGTGCATTACTCACTGCATAAGCCACAAGAAAGGCTAGAAATTTCCCCAAAACATGCTCTACTGCTACTACCCCACCAGAAACATCAGATCAGATTCTAGACCCCCCTCCTGCTAATACCACCTTTCAAGTTCTCCAGATTAGGAGGCTCATACTTCTCTGTCCTGGCACCCACATTCTGGAATATCCTCCCCCTCACTCTCTGCCTCATAGAGGATCATCTGGCCTTCAGGAAAGCCCTCAAAACCTAGCTGTTCCCCCGACCTCATAATCACCTCACCTCATCTGCACCAACTCTCTGCCTATCGCACACCTGTTTCAGCCAGCAGTCCCCCCGCCCTTCACCCCTCACCCACACCCTCCCCCACTGTCCCCATCTGCCCATCTCAGTATCTAACCTCTTCTTCCTTTTAAACAGCCTCGTTCTGCCATCCAACCTCCCCTGTGGAATGCAGAGTACACAGGGAGGAATCAGGTAGTCACTCCAGCAGCTTGCACCTAGAACAAACCCTCACAGTAGGCCAGGTACTGCACCCATATGAACTTGGGGGGTGGCAATGCATATCACCTAAAATGCACCTTGGAAAAATCACGCTGATCATGCCGTAGGAGGACAATCAGGCACCTCGGACCCCTCGCTCATGGTTGGCACGGCAGGTATCTCTAAAGCACATGATGGTATGGTAGTCCAGGCTGCCGTACACAAAGTGGTCCTTGATTTTGCACTAGAAGGAACTAGGGATGGCAATCTCTCTCTCTCTAAGATCCTCTCAGAGGACAAGTATTATGCATTCATCAAGCACTTAAATTGCCTGTGAGACACAGCAATGCTCATTGTACATAGGTGGAACACAGGAATTAGTCATTGTAGTTTGTACAGCTAACCCATTTCTCCGCTCGCACATCGCACCATCACAACTTAGTGGAAAGCATAGCTTCACTCCACACACCCTGCACACACAGACAACACAAACATTATTGCACATCACTTCTGCCTTAAGAATGAAGCTACATTTAACAATGAAAATTCAAACTGTAGCTTTCCACATAACTCTCTATCACCTTAAACACAATCACCCCTTTAGTTCATAATATTCCTCCACTACACCCTTAAACACATCATTTAGACATGGGTGAATACCAGGGTCTTGCTCCCCCTCAGTAACCTTAATGGCTGAAATGCACACATGCATTCTAGCACCTCTCAAACTAACCCACATTTTTGGACTCCGGGCCCTCCAAGGATGCTCAACCAAAAGCACCTTGGGACCATAATTATGGTGAAAGGCACTATAACAAATGACAAAGTTAACAAATTCATGAATAATAACACATCAGGTTGACTTACGCCCAAAAATGCCAGTAACTTAAGGAAATGTCAACATTGCTCCTGTGTTCCCTGGACCCACCAGCAAATAGCACACACATAAAGTCACATTCATAACCATTCACCTACCAGTCACTCACCCACACACTTTCGATCACATTCATTCACATACAACCAGAACATTTACAGTGCTTTCTCCAAACATGCACCAACAATCTCATTTATTTTTTTTATTTTCATGCATTTAGTATATTATAAACCTTATTGCATACTATCACATATAATCATCAATACACATCTGAAAACAGTACACATATATTCATCATACACATCTTAATGCAATTCACATTACACATTTCCCCATTACATACTGTAAGGGATGCATGGTATCACAAGACACTGACAGAAGAGTTGTAAGTTTCAAAATATTTATTGTTATATTCAAGGAGTTTCTAAACACTTCTGTCTGGCCCTATAAGTAAGATGAGAGTAATCCTAACCATCAAATAATAACGAAACAGTCCTAGTCGATCTTAGTCAAACAATAAAGGCCTACACTAGCAAAAACCTAATGCCTGCCCTCACACTAATACACTCTAATGTGATATAGGCATATGTATCTACAAAAAGGAAAAATCAGCAAAGAAAGCAATGGGTTCCTCTGACCCATGTCCAGGTCATCCTTCAAGTTTCTGCATAGTTTCAGCAAAACAGTTCCTAAGTATAGTATTTGATCAAAGTTCACTATAGGTTACCCTCAATCAGGCTCAAACCTTTTCGGGGTTCCCTTCCCCAAGCTTTCTTCACATTCCACACTATAGGTTCCCCGCAGTAGGGTTCAAACCGCCTTTCGTATTTTGATTTCCTGTCAAAGACTTTCAAAACTGGAAGGATTTTCGCTCTCACCTCCACATGACCACTTTGACCCTCCTTTCTTTCTTTACTTCTACTTTACATATTTTCCTTCAGTTCCAATGTCTTTTGGAAAATGTACTAGTTACGTATGAATTGCTTTTCAAACGGGTCTCCCTCAGTCGGGCTAGGACCTCCTTTTACTTTCACACAAGGGTCTCGCTCAGTCAGGCTTGAACTCTCCTTTAACTTTCACACAGGTCTCCCTCAGTCAGGGTTGGCCCCTCCTTTCGTTCTCGTGCCAAATTCCACAATACAAATTTCAACAGTTTGTGCGCCTTTCACTTAACTGTCATATCTCACTTCGCGCTGCCCCTACAGCTTTAAAACATTTCACAGATACTTTCGATTGGGAAATATCACTTCACTGCACCATTCAGCTTCTTTGTATTTTGTATTCACAGTTCTTAACAATGGATTCACTTTCTCTCGCAGCTTATCGGCGCTCGCGTAACCTTCATCCCTCGTATACTGTTGCAAGCAGTATCCAGTTAAATTGTTGAATGCACATTTTCGAATGCCATTTTGTCGAAAAATAATTTGCTGAAAAAAACATTCCAAATGTGTTTTTTTTTTTTTTTCGGTTTAGTTAGTAAAAAAAAAGTGTAAATAAAAAAAACAGGGGGTTGGGGGAAACCCCCAAATAAAAATATAAAATAAAAAAAAAGTTCACATTTTTTTTTCCCCCGCCATATTTGTGTCGAGAAAAAGGCATTCGAAAATGTGACATTTGAAAAAGTCACTATAAATCGTTGCAAGCATTTCAATTAAACACAGACCGGACAAAGACCGGACTTTCTTTGCTTCCTTCAACTCACTGGTTGTGTTAAGATGCTTTCTGTATTTTGCGCCTTTGATGTAGGAGTCAAGGTTGATACCACGGCCGCTTCTGTGCCTTCCCAACTCTGTTGTTCACCCGGGAGGGTGGCTAGTAACCTTGCAGCTTTCGGAAAACTCTTTTTTCCCTTCCAGTTGGGCTGTTGTGCACAATCCTCATGGCTTTTCTGAAATAATGATCTCTTGCCGGGTGGTGTCCGTGGCTTCTTGCCCCTTTGGATTAACCCCTCAGTTTGTTGCTCTCCTTTGCCTGTTTCGCCATAGCCCTGGAGGGACTGCTCCTTCTTGTGCACCACCTTGCTCAAAGTGTGTCTCAGTCTTCGATCTTTTAACCATGTGGGGAGAGTTAACAGGTGTTAGGTGTGTGTGATTAAAGTCAAGTGCCTGACCCTGCCTGATCTCGTTAGAGGGACATGTCCAATGTATTGCATGGGTGGTAATCCTTTCATCCTTAGACCTCTTTGTTTTTTAAAGCTACCTGCCGCATTTGTGAATGTAGTATTCTGCATAGCACAGATAACTTTCCACCACTCCTCTACAGTATCTGCTGAAAATGTAACATAAACCACTCAAAGTATAATGTTCTCAAATTATTTAAATCTGTGTAAAATAGTAATATATGGTTTAGCCTTTACTTTTGATCAGTTTTCTTACAAAATCTACATATATTGGCTTTCCCTGATCCCTCATATGAGTTATCAATGCTTCCTGGGTGGAAGATAAATTGAAAAATAGCCTTAAAAAACGATTTCTGAAAAGTGAATTTGGGAATTTCAATTAATACGAAGGCAAAGTATAAAACGATTTTTCTTCATGGGTAAAATGATAAAACAATGTAAAACCTCTAGCTTCTTCCCAGGTCTGAATCCGGTCATATAGACACAGTTTCACGTTTACCAGATCTGGGTTAACAATCAACAAATCTGCAGAAACTCCAAAAGCCTCCAATATAATCAGACAATCAGCTTTCCACTCTACCAGGGTGCTATCACAATCTTTTTTCAGTACTTTTTACTATTTTTGATATAATGACGGGGAGTCTTCCATTAAACATTTCAGGGAAAGAGACAGTCTTTTCCAGCGTACCATTGCACCCAATTATTTTAAAAAAACTATTTTGTATCTTATCAATTGTATAGGAATGCCCTTAGGGACCAGTAAAATCTTTCAAAATACGCCCTCTAAACCAGCCCACATCTTATCTGGGAGACATAAGGAAGTGTTGGCCCCGTTAGTTAGTATAGAGACCACTTTTGCCTTGTGATATTCCACTATTGGCATAAGTGAACATTGGCAGTATCGATTAAGTAGCAATACACCCTGAGCTGCCAAACTCTTTGCCTTCATTTTCAAAGCTCAGCACCTGTAGAATCTACACTACTAGAATTTATACAAATGTCAAAATATGAAAAAGAGGGCACTTTTTTCAAGAGTTCCCCGCCTATTCTCCAAGAGAATTTATTGCTTCCTTCTTCCAGTAGGATGTAGCACCAGTACCATTGTAGCATTCAATACTAACTCATTGGCTTGCACATAGGCTTGTAGCTTATTCAACTGCCTATTCAACTGCTGCTACAAGCCAATCGCCATATGGTACAACAGGACCATATCACGTACATATAGCATCCAACTCATCGGTAGCCCATCAAATGGAGGCGGTAAGGACCTACACTCCTTCAACCAATCACCCAGGTCCGAAATAAACAAATTAAAAAGTGCCAGCACCAAAGGGATTTAAATGTTTTAATTTCTTTTGACAGCAATTCCTTTTGATTCAATGTCAGGGATGTATTTGAATACAATGCCCTGATTATTGCCAATAGGTCTAAAGGGCAGCACCACTTTGCCATTTTAGGCTATAACAGCAACCGGTTTACACTATCAAATGCTTGTGCAAAATCAATAAAGTTCCCAAAAACAGCTTTTTTATTGGGTAGCATTCGACCCTTGAATAAATGTATAATAAAGGCATTTAAACCTGGTCCAGCACCCTTAATAAAACTATAGCATTCTATGTAGAATGCAGTCCTGCACTGCGACCAACATGGAATGTTTAGGTTAGAAACAGCCAGGGTTCCAGGTCAGTTGTTTAGGTTCACGTAGGAGGTGGTCGCAGTGCAGGGCGCCGGTATAATAATATATACAAAATAAACTTACTATGAAAAGAAGTCATCCTGGCTCCTGAGATACTTCAATTGGCGACGAGGACACTGTCGCCTGGTGACCCACACAGCACAAAGAAGACGCGACCGGCTGCTCCAAGCCTGAGCGCAGCACTGCGCTGGCTTGTGCTGTTATAAGCCACACGGCTTATACGTGAAACGGGAGGAGAGCAGATGCTCCGAACCAACGCATTACGGCGTTGGTTTGTGCTGTTTTTGGTGCTGGGGGCTGCAGTTTGGAGCAGATACTCCGGGCCAAACAGCCACTGAGGCCACTGAGAGCAATACTCTCCTCACATCGCGCATGTTAGAAAAAAGGACCTTGCAATAGGTTGTGATCATGTGGGCCTGCTGGACAAAGACCAGGAAGTTTGGGGAGTTTTGGATCAGGTGACTCCTGATGGCTTCCATGGCATCCTTCTTTGGTTTATACCCTTTGCCATTTACAGTATGTCCTAAATAGACTCCCTGATGGCTTCCATGGCATCCTTCTTTGGTTTATACCCTTTGCCATTTACTGTATGTCCTAAATATTCTACCTAGAATATTTAGGACATACAGTAAATGGCAAAGGGTATAAACCAAAGAAGGATGCCATGGAAGCCATCAGGGAGTCACCTGATCCAAAAAACAAGGATGAGTTAAGGTCATTTTTGGGATTGTGCGAGTATTACAATAGATTTGTTAGAAACTTAGCGAGTGTCACAGATCCTTTGAGTAAACTGATGAAAAAGGATGCTAAGTTTGTGTGGGATGATGATTGTGACAAGGCAGTAAAATACATAAAAAGTGAAATTTGTAATACATTGGAGCTAGGATGGTTTGAGTTTGGTAGAATGACATAAATTACAGTGGATGCCAGAGGTAACGGTTTGGGAGCAGTTTTATCGCAGGTAGATGAAGATGCAAACGAGAGAATAATCAGTCATGCATCGAGAGCCATTTCAGACACAGAAAATAGATACTCAGTGATCGAAAAAGAGTTGTTAGCTTGTTCTTGGGCAGTAAATTACTTCAGGAGGTATGTGTGGGGAACTAAATTTGTTATTCAGACAGATCATAAACCTTTAATTGAGGTTCTTACAGTCAAAGGAATGTGTAGGGCCTCGCCGAGATTAGCAAGACTTAGTCTTAAAATGCAGGATTATAACTTTTCTGTGAAGTATGTGCCTGGCAAGAGGAATGTTGTAGCTGATTTTTAGTAGAAACGGATGATGAAATGGTAGCTGTTGTGTTTGAGGTCACATCCAAGGATGATTGGATTATGGAGTTGGGCAAGGATGATGAGCTTCAACAAATTGGCGAATACATAAAGTCTGGATGGCCTGAAAAGAAGGCTGTTCAGGAAACGTGTTTGAGATTTTGGGAAGTAAGGGATGAATTGTCTATGGAGGATGGATTTTTTGTAAGAGGAGACAAATTGATTCCACAAAGCAAATTATATGATGAATTTATTGAAAAAGCACACCAGGGTCATCCTGGCATTACAGGCACGAAGAATAACATAAGGTTAAAATATTGGTGGCCAGGTATGGATCTTATGGTAGAAAGAATGGTTAGGAATTGTTGGCCGTGTCAAAACAGCGATAAAAGTTGTAGAATTGTAAAGTCCAAGCCTATTGACATTCACAAAGGTGAAGCACCATGGGAAATGGTAGGTATTGATATTGTTGGACCTTATGGGAAATTAATTGATGAGAAGAAGTTCTTGATAGTACTAGTTGATTACTCTTCAGGGTGGCTGGAAGTTAAAGCAGTAAATAAGGTTCACAGTCATGAGATTGTGAAATTCATAATGCAAATTTGCAGGAGGGAAGGATTTCCCAAAGTGATAATGAGTGACAATTGAGTTCAATTCAAAAGCAAAGAGATAAGAGAATTTGCTAAGAGATCAGGGATTGAATGGAGGTTTTCAGCTTTATATCATCCTCAAACTAACGGGTTAGTGGAGAGATGTAATCGTGTAATTGTATAAGCAGTAGAATTGGCTTTGAGTAATAATTTGCCAGTGGATGAAGTACTAAAAGAGAAAGTGAGGTGTATCAGGATGGCTGTCAAGAGGGGAATGAATGTTTCACCCTTTGAATTGATAAGAGGAAGGGCTCCCAATACTTTGCTTAATCCGGATTGGGTTAATCGTAGGAAATTGGTGAAAGATCTTAAGGAAAGGTTGTTCAAGCATTAAAATGAATACGACATATCTAGTGGAGAACCGTCTATCGGTGAACCCAGGTTGAGAATCTCACCGGGAGACTACGTGCGGATTAAGTTTGGTCGTAGTGTGAGGAAGGGCGACTCTAAATACAGCAGACCGATTAAAGTTATACAGGTGTTCAGAAGAGCGATTAGAGTTGCTGGGGGAGCAGTATGGAATTTGGATAGAGAAAAGGGAAGGCTAAATTATTTATTTGGAGATGAAACTCTATGCAGAGGGGAAAATGTAAGTGAAATAGACAATGGTCATAGGGATGCTGTGAGACAAAGTGAAGAAATGCATGTGAATGTGCGACAAAGTAATGATGCATCTGGACATGAATTGATACGAGGTTCAAGAGAAAGAAGGTTACCATATTGGTACAGGGATTATGTGATGCATAGTTAAATGTATATTGTACATTTTTGTTAATTTTACCTATTGTTTTCACAATCTATTTCATGCTATGTGTTTATATGTGTAAACATACAAGTCTTCTACATGTTCATTATTGGATATTTGAGAATGTGTTTTAAATATTGTTGTTTCCTTTTATTTCGTTTTTCTTTTTGATGCATTTTATTGCTATTTAAATGTTTCATTCGATATTTATGGGGGGAGGATGTGTAGCATTCTATGTAGAATGCAGTCCTGCACTGCGACCAACATGGAATGTTTAGGTTAGAAACAGCCAGGGTTCCAGGTCAGTTGTTTAGGTTCACGTAGGAGGTGGTTCCATTTGCCATTGCGGACAAGGTTGAACAAGAGTTGACATTGTTGGACTCAGAAGGGATCATAGAGAAAATTGAATCTTCGGAGTGGGTGAGTCCCATCGTGGTGGCGTTGAAGAAGAATGGCAAACCCAGAATTTGCATGGACTTAAGAGACGTCAATAAGAACATAATAATCGATATATTCCCTCTTCCGATTATTTCTGAGATGTTGAACTGTATTGGTGATGCAGATGTATTTTCAACACTAGATCTCCCGAAGGCATATCATCAAATTGCATTTACTGAAGATTGCAGAGACATTACAGCTTTTATTACGCCACATGGTTTATATAGGTACAAACGTATGCCATTTGGTTTAGCCTCGGCGGTGGCTGTATTTCAGAGGGTAATGATGCATGTCCTCAAGGGAGTAAGAGGAATTTTTGTATATCAAGATGATATTATTGTATTTGGTAAAGGAAGGGAAGAACATGATAACAGGTTAAAGAAGGTGTTGAAAAGATTAGAAGATGTGGGTTTGAAAGTCGAACAGAGCAAGTGTAAAATTGGAGTAAATGAGGTAGAATATTTAGGACATACTGTAAATGGCAAAGGGTATAAACCAAAGAAGGATGCCATGGAAGCCATCAGGGAGTCACCTGATCCAAAAAACAAGGATGAGTTAAGGTCATTTTTGGGATTGTGCGAGTATTACAATAGATTTGTTAGAAACTTCGCGAGTGTCACAGATCCTTTGAGGAAACTGATGAAAAAGGATGATAAGTTTGTGTGGGATGATGATTGTGACAAGGCAGTAAAATACATAAAAAGTGAAATTTGCAATTCATTGGAGCTAGGAGGGTTTGAGTTTGGTAGAATGACAAAAATTACAGTAGATGCCAGTGGTAACGGTTTGGAAGCAGTTTTATCGCAGGTAGATGAAGATGCAAACGAGAGAATAATCAGTCATGCATCGAGAGCCATTTCAGACACAGAAAATAGATACTCAGTGATCGAAAAAGAGTTGTTAGCTTGTTCTTGGGCAGTAAATTACTTCAGGAAGTATGTGTGGGGAACTAAATTTGTTATTCAGACAGATCATAAACCTTTAATTGAGGTTCTTACAGTCAGAGGAATGTGTAGGGCCTCACCGAGATTAGCACGACTTAGTCTTAAAATGCAGGATTATAACTTTTCTGTGAAGTATGTGCCTGGCAAGTGGAATGTTGTAGCTGATTTTTTGTCGAGATTACCACTAGGAAGTAAAAAGATGGTAGTAGAAATGGATGATGAAATGGTAGCTGTTGTGTTTGAGGTCACATCCAAGGATGATTGGATTATGGAGTTGGGCAAGGATGATGAGCTTCAACAAATTGGTGAATACATAAAGTCTGAATGGTCTGAAAAGAAGGCAGTTCAGGAAACGTGTTTGAGATTTTGGGAAGTAAGGGATGAATTGTCTATGGAGGATGGATGTTTGGTAAGAGGAGACAAATTGATTCCACCACGCAAGTTATATGATGAACTTATTGAAAAAGCACACCAGGGTCATCCTGGTATTACAGGCACGAAGAATAACAGAAGGTTAAAATATTGGTGGCCAGGTATGGATCTTATGGTAGAAAGAATGGTTAGGAATTGTTGGCCGTGTCAAAACAGCGATAAAAGTTGTAGAATTGTAAAGTCCAAGCCTATTGACATTCACAAAGGTGAAGCACCATGGGAAATGGTAGGTATTGATATTGTTGGACCTTATGGGAAATTAATTGATGAGAAGAAGTTCTTGATAGTACTAGTTGGTTACTATTCAGGGTGGCTGGAAGTTAAAGCAGTACATAAGATTGACAGTCATGAGATTGTGAAATTCATAATGCAAATTTGCAGGAGGGAAGGAATTCCCAAAGTGATAATGAGTGACAATGGAGTTCAATTCAAAAGCAAAGAGATAAGAGAATTTGCTAAGAGATCAGGGATTGAATGGCGGTTTTCAGCTTTATATCATCCTCAAACTAACAGGTCAGTGGAGAGATGTAATGTAATTGTATAAGCAGTAGAATTGGCTTTGAGTGATAATTTGCCAGTGGATGAAGTACTAAAAGAGAAAGTGTGGTGTATCAGGATGGCTGTCAAGAGGGGAATGAATGTTTCACCCTTTGAATTGATGAGAGGAAGGGCTCCCAATACTTTGCTTAATCCGGATTGGGTTAATCGTAGGAAATTGGTGAAAGATGAAAAGGAAAGGTTGTTCAAGCATCAAAATGAATACGACATATCTAGTGGAGAACTGTCTATCGGTGAACTCAGTTTGAGAATCTCACCGGGAGACTATGTGCGGATTAAGTTTGGTTGTAGTGTGAGGAAGGGCGACTCGAAATTCAGCAGACCGATTAAAGTTATGCAGGTGTTCAGAAGAGCGATTAGAGTTGTTGGGGGAGCAGTATGGAATTTGGATAGAGTAAGTAAATGGAGATGGGGAGGCAAAAAAGAAGGATTTTGGCGAAATGGAGAAAAGAGAAGGCCAAATTATTTATTTGGAGATGAAACTCTATGTAGAGGGGAAAATGTAAGTGAAATAGACAATGGTCATAGGGATGCTGTGAGACAAAGTGAAGAAATGGATGTGAATGTGCGACAAAGTAATGATACATCTGGACATGAATTGATACGAGGTTCAAGAGAAAGAAGGTTACCATATTGGTCCAGGGATTATGTGATGCATAGTTAAATGTATATTGTACATTTTTTGTTAATTTTGCCTATTGTTTTCACAATCTATTTCATGCAATGTGTTTGTATGTACGTTCATTATTGGATATTTGAGAATGTGTTTTAAATATCGTTGTTTCCTTTTATTTCGTTTTTCTTTTTGATGCATTTTATTGCTATTTAAATGTTTAATTCGATATTTATGGGGGGAGGATGTGTAGCATTCTATGTAGAATGCAGTCCTGTACCTCGACCAACATGGAATGTTTAGGTTAGAAACAGCCAGGGTTCCAGGTCAGTTGTTTAGGTTCACGTAGGAGGTGGTTGCAGTGCAGAGCGCTGGTATAATAATATATACAAAATAAACTTACTATGAAAAGAAGTCATCCCAGCTCCTGAGATACTTCAAAAACCTGATTGGTACATGTCCTTTCCATTTGTCTCCTTAACCGACATCCTCAGATGCTCCAGGACCAGCAACGCAAATATCTTCCCCAGGGCGTCCAAGAGGGCGATAGTGCGGTAATGCTTTGGATCTGTCAGATCGGCCTATTTAAAAATGGGTAATTGCCACCTTCTACTATGAGTGGGGTATCCCTGTGGACCACACTATCTGGTCAAATATGGATTCCTAAAAACCTGCACATAGCTCTCGGAATTGTTTAAGCATCAAATTCATCAAGCCATCTGCACATGGAGCTCTTGAATTACTTGCATGTTTAATCAGGGCTATAATGGGTTTTTGTCATATTCCAGCTTCCAGTCCACATGCCATATTTGTTCTTCAAGATCTAATCCTCCCTTACTTAACTTTGGGAATAAACCTTCAAAATGAGCGACCCACCTAGCCTCTGTAGTCATTTGTAATGCTATTTGTTGGGTCGGCTCATTTTTCAGAAGTCACCAAATCTCCCCAGATTGCTTTTTTGTGATTGCTTAGTTAATTATAATTATAATGATTGTTCTTTTATAAAGTACCTAATACCATAAATCGGTTTCTAAGTGTGGGATCAGGATTCAGACCTGTGTTGCACTGCAGTGTCTTGCTTCCAATACAAACGTGTTGCCTCTGAGCTATCCCCCCTTGCTATAAGCCTTTTCTTTGCATTGTGTTGTTTTAACATAGCCTTGTGGGAGCTGAGCCAGCTCTTATATACCCTCTTCCTCTTTTTCTTTTTCTTTTCAAATTTAATTTGATTAGATTTAAACATAACATGTAAACCTAGCATTTCAATGTGTATAACCAGAACATTGTTACATAAAGAAGTAGTAAATAAGAGATACGTCTACATCTGGGTCATAGAATCATATCACAACAACATTGCTTCCCTCAGCCTCCTCCCACACCCCAATACAGTGTTTGCTAAGATATGTCCCTCTATAGATCTTCGTCCGCAAAAGAAAACCATCATACAACCAGATTTGTGTTCATCCCTTGTACTCAAGGGCAGAGGTCACAGGGTGCTCCAGACACTTGCCAGAGGACCCTCTCTCATTTGGCTCCTACGGTCAGGGCCTCGTCCTATAGTGATAATGACTGTTCATACACATATGCTGTAGCGTTTCACTACACAGATCGATGTCGGTTTGTGGTCTAGTGATTAGATATATGTTTGTCAACAAAGTCTTGCCATAGGGTATCACATTGTGTGGATCTCCCGTGTAGACCCGCAGTGATCTTCTCCATCACACAGATGTTAGTCGCAACATTTACCCATTCCTTCTTGCTCGGGGTTACCTCAGCTTTCCATTTAATGACAATGCATGCTCGGACTGCTAATAATAAGGGGGTGATTAGACCTGTTGCTCTCACATATACATCTTCATTCAACTCCATCCCAAACAGTATCAGAAGGGGCGTTTGTTCACGTTGGATCCCTTCTATGTCCCTGATCCACCCTAGGACTTCATCCCAGAACACCTTCACTTTGGGACATCACCACCACATGTGCCAATAGTTTGCTCTTGGACCACACTGCCGCCAGCATTGGGGGCTCACCGTTTGGTACATTTTGGACAGCCTATGGGGATCGTATTGCAACCTGTGGAGAAGTATGATGGAATGTAGCTTATACTGGGAGGTGATTGACACCTTTGAGGTTCCCCTACATATCTTAGACCATAGCTCAGAGGCAATTTCCATATTCATGTCCGTTTCCCATCTCTTCTTGAGGTTGGTTGTGGAGCCCTTCCCTGCTTCTATCAGAGTCTTGTAGATGACCGAAATCAAACCCTTAGTATTCGAGAGAGTATTGAGAAGCTTTTCAAAGGGGTAGAGGTCCCTTTGTATCTTTTCTTTCCATGGTTCCCTCAGCATTATACCCTTCAGCTGAAGAAAGTGGAAAATTGGGAGTTTCCCTATATCTAGGGCACTTTTGAGGTCAGTGATTGTGATAAATGTCACTCCTTTCCAGATTTGTCTCACCCTCTCTAAGCCCACTTCGAACCATGATTGGAACCGTGCATGATCTGAAATTTCTTCTCTGAGTCCTGGTGCCCAGATGTGGCTCAATGGGGATGGCCGGGTTGTGATATTTCGCATGTCCGGACTGTCCCTCCAAATTTTCCAAATAGTACCTATAATAGGATGTTCCCATATTCTGTGCGTCAAATTATCCTTTGCGACCCAGAGCCACTCAGAAAGGGCGGCAGGGGTGAAGTAGAAGTTGTCGAGTTCTAGCCATTGTAAGTGTGTAGGTTCCTCAGATGCGGTACTAGTATTCTTAATCGTGTTGCCATGTAGTATTTTTCAAGTTCAGGTAAACCAACCCCTCCCTTTTCCTTGGGCAGTGCTAGTACATCGTATGCAATTCTCGATTTCTTCCCCTACCCGAGGAATTGTAAGATGGCCTTCTTGACCTCACCAGAGAATGATTTTGGTATTTTAATGGGGAGCATTTGAAAGGGGTATAAGAATCGTGGAAGACACACCATCCGTGAGACCGTGAGGTTCTGCCACTTATTCAGATTGGCTCGAAATTTCTCAAGTAGTTGGGGGAGGTGTGCTTCAGAAGGGGCATCTAAGTGATTGACCAGGTTAATCCCTATGTATCTCAAGGTGGGCCCCCCAATGGTTAGTCCCAGGGTCTCATGGTTCTCTTTGTCGCTCTGTGTGGGTTCGTGAAGGGAGAACAGGATGGACTTGCTCTTGTTAATTTTGAAGCCAGAAAGGAGGCCATAGTGTTCTATCAATTGTATTGCTCTGGGGATAGATGTTAGCGGGTTAGTGATGTGTAATAATAAGTCATCAGCATACAATGCTATTTTTTATTCGTGTCCATTGACTGAGATCCCTTTGACCGATTGATCAGCTCTAATTTCTTGTGCTAGTGTTCGAGCGACAAGGCAAATAGTATAGCCGACAGGGGGCAATCCTGCCTTGTTCCTCTGCCCAGGGGGAACCATCTCGAATAATCGTAATTGACTGATACGGAGGCCTTTGGAGATTTATAGATTGCCTTCACCCCTCACCTAAATCTCTCCCCGAGACGTACCTTGATTAAGACCGCTTCTAAGAACCCCCATTCGACCCTATCAAATGCTTTCTCTACAATAGATAGGAGGACTGATTTCTCCGCTCTCTTCTTAGATTCGTTTATCAAGTGCAGGGTCTTCCGCATAGTGTCGGATCCCTGCCGACCAAAAATAAATCCCACCTGATCTGGATGTATGAGCCGGGTATGTATATTTCCAATTGTGCCGCCAATATTCTCGCATAGATCTTTACATCTATATTAAGCAACGAGATCAGGCAATACGATCCACAGTGTTTGGGATCCCTTTCTGCTTTTGATATTGTTATTGTTATTTGTTATTGTTATTTTGCACTTATATAGCGCCTTATATACCATTGGTATGGTCTGAAGGCGCTGGTAGGTTGAACGCCCTTGGGAACCGAAGTTCAGATCAGTAGAGAGAGTAGGGAGAGTCAAAAGGTGCGTGTGAGCACCGGATATGTGTGCAGCTTGTGCGGTACACGTGTAATAGCTGCTTCTTATCGGTAGGTGTGGTGGTTGAGAGATCAGGAGAATGTGTTCGTTCTGGCAGGATTTATCCGGAACGGATGTGGCTGCGTTAGGCCTGAGGAAAACGCCTGGCTGGGGGTGTGGGACCAGCAGTGTTTACATAGAATGATGTGGAGTAAGCAGTGGATGTTCGTATGAGAACAGTTATACCGAATGGTGTCATAGTATCTCTGTGTTCTAGTAGAGTGGTGATGTAAGGAGAGAGTAAGCGTGGGGTGTGGTGTGATGGGTTATATGCTCTTTCAGTGTGCAAACTTCTAAATGCAACTTTCCCAGAGAGGGAACTGGGCGAACTTCTAAGTACAATTTTCCATACAGAGTCTATTGGGAACACTTCTAAATTCATTTCATCAGCACTTCTAAATGCAGCTTTCACAGAAGATATTGGACTCGTATCTAAATTCAATATTACTGATATCAGAGCTTCGCAGAAAGAGTCTGGGGCAGCACCCGAGTCGAGAATATCGTTGAAGAGCTTCACTAAGAGGGGAAGAAGGTGAGAGAGGAATGTCTTATAGAAACCGGCTGTATAGCCATCGTTTACGGGGGGCTTTCCCTAAAGGTAGTCTTTTTACTGCGGCCTCGATCACCTCTCCAGTGAATGGGGCATCCATTATGTCCGTCTCATCACTCGTTACTACAGGCATTGCTTTGCCGGTCAAGTAGCTGTTTATTTCTGAGTTACCCTGCTCCGCCTCGGACTCATAGAGATGTTGATAAAACCGTGCAAATGCCTCTGAGATGTTATTTTCTTGTGGATCCTGGGAGCCTCCCAAACCAACTTGTATGGACACAATCCATCTTTCCTCCGTTTCTCCACGAAGTTTGGCCGCCAATAAGGCGTCAGCTTTATCTCCCTTCTCATAATATTTTTGCTTGAGGAGTTGAAGCCTCCTGACGACTTGGGCTTCCTTGAGGAGGCAGAGTTCGTCTCTTTTCTGCCTGGACATAGTAATTTGCTCCTCCCTTCCCTCTGTGGCTGTTCGGGCCACCCAGTCTAAGGGCCTCATTAGGACCCAGGCGGTAAGGGGTTTACGGCGGCGTAAACAGCGCCGACCCTTACCGCCTGATTCCGAGGTCCCTTAGCGCCATGGAGGTTTTAACACCTGCTTTTAGCAGGTGTTAAAATCCATGGCGCTAAGGGACCTTGTTGTTAATTACGCCACCGTAATTTACGGTGGCGTAATTAACGCCTTCCCCACTCCCATTATGCCCTATGGTGCAAAAATGGGAATGGGGAAGGGTAAATGGGTTAATGGGGACTTACCGCCCCACTCACCTCGGAATGGGGCGGTAGGTCCGCCAACCACCATGGCGAAAAACATAGTTTACGCCATGGTGGTAAAGGTACGACCCAGGCGGTAACTTACCGCCTGGGTCGTAATGAGGCCCTAAGTGTGTTATCTCTGATCTCAGTTTCTTTTCTGTCAGGGTCCTCTCCATTTTCTTGTATGCACCTTCTCTGATTAATACCCCCCGCCAGGTCGCTTTCCCTGCTTCCCATACAGTCTTTATAGGTACTTCGCCAGTAACATTCACCTTAATGTATTCTTCTATTTCAGTCGTCATTTCTGCATGAAAGACGGGGTCTTTCCATAACGACTCATTGCAGCGCCATTTTTCCCCGCTACGTGGGAATACCCACAGATCTAATTCCACAGAGACCATATCATGATCTGACCAAGTGACTGGCTCAATTGCCGAGTGAGCCCTCACTGCCATGATTTCTTCCGAAATGTAAATGTAGTCAATTCTCGTGTATGTGCAATGAGGTGTAGTGTGGAAAGTGTAGCACATAGTGTCTGGGTGTAGAGCATGCCACACCTCCCGTAACCTATATGTCCGCATAATTCCCGTTACCGCCGTTCTCATGGCATCGGCCGGTTCTGGGGGTCCGGAGCCGCTGACTGCCGGTCCCTCTAGGTATCAGCCCATAAATGGAAGTCACCCCCAATAATCACATGGCCCTCGGCATCTAGTACTTTGTTCATTATGAATTGCTCTATCACATGGTCCCAGCTGATTTCTGCAACCACGTTACTTCTTTCCCGTCTACATTTAATCAACCGTCTAGAAATTACAAACAGCTCAAAACTCAATGTAGGCAATTGCTGGGCAGCGTCCAGCAGTGTTAATCGCAACAGTTTTGTGTCAATGTGTATGTAACAAGACTAAATCTAGCTAGTTATCATTCAAGAATTCCACACAACTGATGTCCCTGAAATCAATAGACCGCAAACTAGGTACATGATGAAATAAATCTAACATGTCCCGTCTATTTAAAATTAAGCCATCCTCACATGCCAAAAGTCTTTCTAAGCATAAACAGCGTTCTACCTTTTATTTTTATTAGTTGAGGTTACTTCCCCCTTATTCTGATGTTGTTCCTTGGGCCACTCTTCTACATGAACTACTGTTTTAAACAAACCCTGTTTCATCTCATTCTTAAAAAACACAAGAACACGAGGTCAACACCTACTATTTGTAGAGTCTATAAGGGCCATAATGGGGGAACCATCATCAATCAACAAAATCAATGACCCTTGCACAACATTTATATATTTAATAAGTAAGAACATGTATTACATTTTGTAACAATACATTAGTAATTATGCAATAAATGAAGACAGCTGTACAAAGTCTTCTATTGTACACAAATGTTAAAGAAATAATGAAAAAACAAAGGAAAAGTCATAAACACATATACCTCAATATAGACACTTCAATTGACACTTTACTTGCTAACACCAACAGCTTGCATATCTCACCCTCGTTTCAATCACACATTCACTTCCAAAAATGTGTGAAACAATCTTGAATTAACAAACAATGTGCACAGTAATAAATCCTGGCTGGAATTTGCTTTCTATATCAATAGCTAAATGCTTGACAATTTGCTACCCTGATGCATGTTAGGACTGATTTTCTGTACTCTGTCCTGGTGGACAGATGTAAAGAAACCCAACCTATGTTGTGACAGGAACAACTCTGGGAAGCTGTAGCCAAACCAGTTTAGGTAGCAGTGACAGGTGGTCTAGTCTAGGTTCTTCAGAGGTGGTGAGCTTATAAAGGGGGCCCACAATGAGGTCACACAATGGGAATCCCAAATTATACTTAGATGGGACGTATACAAATACAGTAATGTATTTATGGCCAAAACACACTATGTAAAATGACTACAACACAATTAAACTAAATACATATATATACATTCACTTTGTTATAGGGCATAATACACATCAGAAACACCTGCAAACCGAAGGTTAGAATAGTATTATGTACACAAGGTCTACAGAGATGATCCCTAACTAAATATGTACAGCCCTACGTTGTCTTGGCCCTTTTGCCCAATAGTTCAGGTAAAGGTTCCACAGAAGTAATGAAGCAGGAAAATAAATGCAGGGACGGTCTCTGGGGTCCAGTGAAGGGTTCTTAGGGTTAGGGTTCAAATTAGGCTAATGCCCAAAAGTAGCCCAACAGTCAGATGTCTTGTGCAAGCAAGCAATGGCAAATCCAATAATGTTAGACTTAAGCTTTATTATAAACCCATTGACTTATAATGGGTGTATAGGGGTAGGTTAGAAGCACTGTAATTTACCCCTGTACTCTGATTCTTCCCCATACTTGGCAGAACAAAGCAACATGGTCCAAGGTTGCTATTCCTGCCAAAAGTCACAGTCCTCGAATCACAGGGGTTGCAGGTTCGAGCTGATCTCCGGTTGGTGTCTTTCACTTTTGCAAGGGCTCTCGATTGAAGAATGCATCAATACTCAATGCAGGACCCCTCTCAGGACTCAGGTAAGCAATTCTGGACTGCGGACACCGCAGTATGGTCGACACATAAGGACCTAGCAGCAGTGGTTGGACTTTCCGTCCTATCTCAGGGCCTCTCGATGCTAGGATGCCAAAATTACATGGCCCCATAGGGCCAGCTGAACATCTTCCAGGTTTCAGTCCGAAACTCGGTACGGTGACTCTGGCAGCACAGTAGCCCAAAAACCAAGCTGGTCAGCCACAGGACGGTTCCAGAAAAGTACTGTTGCAACCAGCTTATCCAACATCATACTTAGGGATGTCATTTAGGGTTTGCCAGAGGTCTCCCTTGCTACCTCTGTGGTCTCCCTTGCTACCCCGAAATGAACTAAAAAAGTTTTCTTTTTTTTCCTTTTTTAAATTGAGGCTCCTGGGCTGTGGCCAAAAGCATGTGGCTCTTTGTTTCTGCAGTGGCTGGCTTTCTGATAGCTATAGCCGGTAAGGTAGCTCACTGGGTTGAGCGCTAGCTGCTGCACTGTGTGTGTGATCTGCAGTTTGCAGGTTCGACCCCCGGCAAGGTCAACTCAGCTTCTCATCCTGCTGAGGTTGATAAATGAGTACCAGGACAGGTTGTGTGATATTGTATGTATATTTGTTCTATATGAAACGCTTAAGCATAAATGCTATATAATACAACATCATTATCATTTGGCCTTCAACGTCTGCTTGCATTCACAGTAATTAGCAATATGGGCCTATACGAGCTGATATTAATGATACATATGGTGATTCATTCTTGTATGAAATATATATCACTTTTCAGTGGTATCTTAACCATATTTTTTATTGTACTTAGAAACAATGCTATGTGATGCCACTTCCTGTTTTTTGAAGGGGTGAAAGGTTGTGTTCCATTGCTTCCCGTGATGTCACTTCAGGGTGGGGTCAAATTACATCAGAGGTTAAGGGGCTTGTGATGTCACTTCTGCTACCCCAGGCATTTTGGTGAAATTAAGTCCCTGATCATACTCCCAGGAGATTCCACCTTTGACCCTTGGAAAGCCAGCCAGCATACTTCTGCATGCCTCCTCATAGGACAAAGAGCATTCAGCCATATCACCCTCATCCTCAAGGAGCTGAACTGGCTGCTTCTTCAAACAAGCATCATGTTCAAGACACCCTGCATCACCTACAAAGCAACCCCATGCCAATCAGCATTCTCAGGGTGCCCCAACATGGTCCCTGTCCTTTCCCAGAGGAAAACGCTCTATCAGATGCCAGCCTTAACTCCAGGATGGTCAGAGCTGATGCCTCTGGCCTTGGGTGCCTGTCTCCCTAGTGGGTCGACCGTCCCTAAGTCCAGCAGGGTCTCCATTCCTCCCCGGAGGGAAAAATCTGTAATGCAGCCCAGCCTGGGCTTGCGGACGGTCAACCCATATTGGAGACATCCACCCAAGGCCAGAGACATCACCCACCAGGGCTGGCTTGTATGAAAGGGGTGAGGTTGATATGAACATGATAGTTTGGATTTGTTTTAGCGTGGTCACCACAGATGATGAATGTGTTTTGTTTTGTTTAAAGTTGTGGCTGGCAGAAGTTTTCACTGGCTTATATAAGTAGTACAAAATATCCTTTTGTCATGATCTTATAACTATTATAATTATATTATAGTCGTGGGGCAGATTGTTATGCAGCCCAGCCAGAGCACCAGGATGGACGGAGGTGATGTCCCTGGCCTTAGGCGGGTGTCCCTTCCTGGAAACAACATCTGTAAAGCAGACCAGCCAGAGCTCCAGGCTGGACTTGGGGAAGGTCCACCCACACGCAAGACAGGCTTCAAAGGCTGGGGACATCACCCTGACAATCCAGGAACTCTGTCTGGCCTGCGTTACAGCTTCTCCCTGGACTGGGACTGTGCTGGTACTCCCTGGAACCCCCGCTGGGCTCGGGGAGTTTCAACCCACATGAGAGACAGCTGCCCAAGGCCAGGCACATAACACCCGACCATCCTGCAGCTCTGGCTGGGTTGCGTTACAGAATTTCCCTCTGGGAAGGGATGGGGACCCCGCCGGGGCTCCCTGGGAATGCTGCCACTATTGGGGATGATCGACCCACATGTGAGACAGCCGCTCAGGGCCAGGGACATCACCCCTGACTATCCTGAGCTCTGGCTGGCCTGTGTTACAGCTTGTCCATCTGGGAAATAATGGAGACCTTGCTGGGGTTCCCTGAAACTGCTGCTGGGCTTGGGGATGGTCAACCCACATGGGAGACAGCCGCCCAAGGCCAGACACATCATCCCGACCATTCTGGAGCTCTGACTGATCTGTGTTACAGCTTTCCCGTACCAGGGAGCTCTGTCAGTGTGCCAATACCTCCCCAGAGGGAAAAGCTTTAACGCAGCCCAGCCAGAACTCAAGGATGGTAGGAGGTGATGTCCTCAGCCTCATCTCCCATGTGGGTCTACCGTACTTAAGCACAGTGGCAGTCCCAGTAAGCCCCGGGAGGGCCCCTGTGCTTCCCCAGAGGGAGCAGCTGTAATGCAGGCCAGCCAGAGCTCATCAGCCTCCCTCAGTCGGGCTCAGACCAACCACTCACCGTGGACATCCCTCAGTCGGGTTCATACTTGTAATATTCAAAAGTGTTAATATCTTTTCAAACAACCCCCTTGGTTTAGTGAGGTCCCCCTCATCCGGGCTCATACCTTCCAAAGCACTTGCCAATCTTAAACAGAGACTTCTGAAGGGCGATCTCATCTCGGTGGGTCACTCTGTTAGTCTACGGCAAGTGCGGGTTTCACAAAATCGCAGTTTGCACGGCGTTCCCCTCAGCTGGGAGCAAACGCCTGTTTCACAACCGTCACAATTTCTCAAGTGTGTCAAGGACTTTCGATTGTAGAAGGGATTTGACTACACTCTTATATGACCAT
Organism: Ambystoma mexicanum; assembly: GCF_040938575.1. Lineage (NCBI taxonomy): Eukaryota > Metazoa > Chordata > Amphibia > Caudata > Ambystomatidae > Ambystoma > Ambystoma mexicanum. The sequence continues at coordinate 915,398,965 of NC_090928.1, read as the reverse complement.
TTTAACCCCTTATGCTGGCCTTCCCTATGGCTTCTTGGTACTTGTAGTTTCTTTACTCACAATGTTCAACACAGTCTCTTTGTTGAGTAGTGGTGTACCAACCAGAGACCTCCGAAAGTGCGCCCACATGGCGTCGGACCACGCTATCTATGGCACCAAGTTTGTTCACAAAAGACTTCTGACTATTATTCTTGCCAATGCAACCTTGAGCCTAACACAGTCGAGCCCACTATCAGGTTCCTCCGACTCACCTATTGTGTTGAAGTTGTTGGTGTTTCTTTTTGCCGCTGGAGTCAAGGATGGTACCAGGATGGCAAATGCGTCTCCCCACCCTGGCTATCATTGTAAGAGGGTTCCATGTACCACTGACACCTGTCACACTATTCGCCAGCTGTGATTCCCAGTTTAATGTTTCGTTCATCTGTGGCTTTGTGGGTCTGGGTTAAAAAGGGAAAGAGAAACTCCTTCCTTGATGTCCTTTCTGGTCTCAATGCCTTCTCCTCCGTTTGAACTGCCGTCCTGGTATAGATGTTTCCTCATGCGTTCGGCCTTGTTCAGAGTGTGCACTTGGTGTCAGCCTTTTATCCCTATGTGGAAGAGAAAGGGCAGCCAGGTGTGTAAAGTGGTCGACAATTGCCTGACTCTGTCTGACCCTTGTGTTGGGACATGTCAGGTAAACGGCTCTGGTATTAGTCTGTTGTCACTCATGGTGTGAGAAAGTGTTTGTGTAGGAAAAGGTTGGGGGGTTGAGTTTCTAAATATCCTACTTGGCAGGATGGGGAAACAGTGTTATAAGGAAGGGCATACCGCGTCTCATCCTTTGGTGTCCCACTTCCACTCCCCGAAGACCCTTCATCCAGGTTATCCTCCCACACTGGTCCACCACCAGGAACTGGATCCAATAGCGATGGCCCGGTTCTGGCCACCTGGATGACAAATCCCTGGGGACTAGTGACTGAGATACCTTAAAGTTTCTCACACTTCCCATAGGGAAATTCTGTAATGCAGCCCAGCCAGAACTCCAGGATTTTCAGGGCTGATATCCCTGGCCTTCGGCGGCTGTCTCTTATGTGGGTTAACTGTCCACAAGCTCAGTGGCGGCTCCATGGAGCCGCAGCAGGGTCCCCGTCATTTCCCAGAGGGAGAAGCTGTAACGCAGGACAGCCAGAGTTCCAAGATGGTTTGGGGTCATGTATCTGGACTTGTGCACCTGTCTCCCGTGTGGGTTGACCATCCCCAAGTGCAGATGGAAGTCCCAGGGAGCCCTGACACGGTCCCCATCGATTCCCATAGGGAAATTCTGTAATGCTTCCCAGCCAGAGCTCCAGGATGGTCGGGGTGATCTCCCAGGCCTTGGGCACCCATCTCCCATGATGGTTGACCGTGCCTAAGCACAGCATCAGTCCCAAGGAGTCCCCAGCAGGGTTCCCACCTTTTCTGAGAGAGAGAAGCTGTAACGCAGGCCAGCCAGGCCCTGGGATAGTTGGGGGTGATGTCCCTGGACTTGGGCAGCTGTCTCCCATGTGGGTTGACCATCCCCAAGCACAGCGGCAGTCCCAGGGAGCCCCAGCAGGGTCCCCATTAATTCCCAGAGGGAAATTTTGTAATGCAGCCCAGCCAGAGCTCCAAGATGGTCAGGGGTGATGTCCCTGGCCTTGGGCGGCCCTCTCCCATGTGGGTCGACCATCCCCAAGGCCAGCCTGGTGCTCTGGATGGGCTGCTTGACAGCCTTTCACTCAAGGAAAGGACAGGGACCCTGGAGGGGCTCCCCGGAACTGCCACTGGACTTGGGTATGGTCGACCCACATGGGAGATAAGCACCCAAGGCTGGGGACATCACCATCGACCATCCAGTAACTCTGGCTCGGCTGTGTATCAGCTTTTCCCAGATGGGAAACAAGCGTGCAAGTTTGGGGACATCACCTCAAACCATCCTGAAGGTCTGACTGGGCTACATTATAGTATTTCCCTCTGGCAAGGGATGGTGACCCTGCCAGGGTCTCCCTGGGGCTGCCGCTGCACTTGGGGATGGTTGACCCACATGGGAGACCGTCGCACGAGGCCAAGGACATTACCCTAACTATCCTGGAGCTATGGCTGGCCTGCGTTGCAGCTTCTCCCTCTGGAAAGGGATGGGGTCCCTGTCTGGGCAGTCCCTAAGCCCAGCAGAGGTCCCAGGGAGTCCCGGCAAGGTCCCTGTCCTTTCCTGGAGGGAAAAGCTGTAACCCAGCCGAGCCAGAGGTCCAGGCTGGCCTTGGGGATGGTCGACCCACAAGGGAGAGGGCCGCCCAAGGCCAGGGGGCTACAGCATCACGTAACTCCCAGTTCCTCAGTCGAGGCCGGGGTTCCTAGTGACTGTATGACTGCTGACGCTCCTGATGCCTGTCCACCCAGGAGCACGCTCCTTACCTGGGTCCTAGTGGTCTGGCCTCCACCCATATTTTGGCAGTCTCCTCTTGCTCTTTGCCGACCCGGTGGGGGTCCAGATCTTTGAAGTGCAAGGCAGCTGGCCATGTTTGCCTGACCATCATGTCCATGTTATGGCCAAGGCCAGGCAAACGCGTGCCTGCGTTTCCGCAGAGCGTTGCCTAGCAACCATGACAACATAAACAAAAGCAGGAAGTAGACACAGCCCGGTGCGTCAGAACACTCTTTTTGGTCGCTCCTGCTTCCCGTTCTCCTTTTTCTCTGTGCATCTTCTCAGGATGTTTCCTTGTCTCTTGCCTGTTCCATGTTCTGCCTTTTTGCTATCTGGTTTGTTGCTATTTGCCGTGTTGCTCTCTGACTTGTTGCTCTCTGCCTTTTTGTTCCTTGGCTCTCTTCTTTCTTGCTGCCACGTGGTTGCGCCTTGCCTTGCCTCTTCCCTGCCTTGACATCTATTGTGAGATTCTTGGATTCCCGGTCTCAGTGCCTTGCAATGTTTTTATACCACGTAAAAAATATCGGGTTATCCATTCCATGGTGGAAGAAGTATTGTCCTGTCTCCTGCCACCTGGTATATTGTCCGGGTAGAGGGTTACAGGGCAGTGCTTTTATGCTACTCCTCTTCAGTTACGGTTCTGCCTTCAAGGAACCTCAAGGCAGATACCACTGCCCGGACCTCAAGATCAGGCACACGCCAATGCTTCCTCCAGCTTGACACAGGGACATCACCCCGGACCACACAAATTTCTTCATCCTAGGCCCTTTGGTGTACCAGTGGTTTAGCCTTTTCCAGTTGCGCCTAAGTAAGTGCACCGACACATGTGAGGTACTGTTTTTGTCTGGACACCTGTGGGAATGTGGGAAGGTAGGACAAGTATTTTTGCTGGCGTGTTTAGGTGGTTTCCTGGTGGCAAATGCCTGGAAATTGGTTTTTTAGCCACTTTTAGGAGTTTGCCTGGCCTTGTGGGTATTCAAATCTAAGCCGATTGGGGAAAGTCAAACCTCTTGGGATTCCAACGGGTGTCTTCTTTTCAGAAATGTGTGGGGTTTGTGTTTTACTTGGTGGCTGCAACACCCCAGGCCCATATCTGTGGGTTGTCCACAACACCAAATACCATGAGAATGTCTTCTTCCTAGGCCCTTTGGTGTACCAGTGGTTTAGCCTTTTCCCCTTGTGCCCAGGTAAGTGTACTGACACATGTGAGGTACCATTTTCGTCGGGACTCCTGTGGGAATGTGAGGTGGTATGACATGTTTTGTTGCTGGCATGTTTCAGTGGTTTCCTGGTGGCAAATGTCTGAAAATTGTGATTTTATTCTCCACATTTTGAAGTTTACCAGGCCTTGTGGGTAATACATTCTAGGGCGATTGGCAAATGTCAGACCTCTTTGGATTCCCCTTCTTTTCAGAAATGGATGGGGTTCCCCATTTTCCTTTTTGACTGTGACACCCCAGGCCAAAATCTGTGGGTTGTCCACAACACCAAATACCATAAGAATGTCCTCTTCCTAGGCCCTTTGGTGTACCAGTGGTTTAGCCTTTTCCCTTTGCGCCCAGGCAAGTTTACCGACACATGTGAGGTACCGTTTTCATTGAGACTCCTATGGAAACGTGGGAAGGTAGGACATGTGTTGTTGCCAGCGTGTTTTGGTGGTTTTCTGGAGGCAAATGTCTAAAATGTTGATTTATTTCTCCACAATTTGGAGTTTATAGGGCCTTGTTGGTAATACATTCTAGGGAAATTGGCAAAAGTCATACGTCTATGGATTCCCCCAGGTGACTTCTTTACAAAAATGTATGGGGTTCCCAATTTTCCATGGTGGCTGCGACACCCCAGGCCCAAATCTGTTGGTTGTCCACAACACCAAATACCATGACAATTTCCTCTTCATAGGCCCTTTAGTGTACCAGTGGCTTAGCCTTTTCCTTTGCACCTAGGTAAGTGTACCGACACATGTGAGGAACAGTTTTTGTCGTGACTCCTGTGGGAACATGGGAAGTTAGGACATGTGTTGTTGCTTGCGTTTTTCAGTGGTTTCCTGCTGGCAAATGTCTGAAAATTGTGACTTATTTCTCCACTTTTTGGAGTTTGCTGGGATTTGTAGGTAATAGATTTAAGGGTGATTGATGAAATTCAGACCTCTTTGGATTTTCCCGGTTGTCTTCTTTTCAGAAATGTATGGGGTTTGCTGTTTTCCTTGGTGGCTGCGACACCGTAGGCCCAAATCTGTGGGTTGTCCACAACACCAAATACCATAGGAATTTCATCTTCCTAGGTCCTTTGGTGTACAAGTGGTTTAGCCTTTTCCCTTTCCACCCAGGTAAGTGCACTGACAAATGGGAGGTACTGTTTTGTTGGGACACATGTGGGAGCATTGGAAGGTAGGAAATGTGTTGTTGCTGGCATGTTTCTGTGGTTTCCGGGTTGCAAATGTCTGAAACTTTTGTTTTTTTCTCCACTTTTTGGAGTTTTCCAGTAATACATTCTAGGGCGATTGGCAAAAGTCAGACCCCTTTGTATGCCCCCAGGTGTCTTCTTTTCAGAAATGTATTGGTTTCCCCATTTTCCTTGGTGGCTGCGACACCCCAGCCCCAAATCTGTGTCCAGACGTCCAAATCCAGTCTTCGCCAAGGCTTTTGATGTACCAGTGGTTTAGCTTTTTCCCTTTGTGACCAGGTAAGTGCACCCACACATGCCAGGTACGATTTACATCGGGACACCTTTGGGAACGTGGTAAGGTAGGACATGTATTGTTTCCAGAATTATTTGGTGGTTTCCTGGTGGCAGATGATGAGCTTTTCAGAGAAGAGAGACTGGAATTGGAGATGGTGTTCGAAGTGAGTGTAACATTTTGGTTACATATTCATTACAGCGAGGTGCCACAAAGAATGGTTCTGGAACTGCAAGTGCAGCCATCAATCTGGGAGGAGGACATGGCCAAGGTACCAGGCAGTTTATTGACCACAAGTCCTTATGACGTGGGTTGCATAAAAAGCATAGGGGGAGTGAAGATTAAACTGAAACAACGAGCAATTTTGCCAAGAGTAAAACAGTATCCCCTAACCAAGGAGGCAGATGAGGGCATTTATGAGACAATTAACAAACTCATTGAGAGAGGCATTCTGGTAGCATCAGAATCTCCATGCAATACGACAGTGGACCCCGTGCGCAAAGCCAAAGGTTGGTCATGGCGTTTAATTCAAGATTTTATGTTTTGTTATGTTATGTTATTTTGCACTTATATAGCGCGTTATATACCATTGGTATGGTCTGAAGGCGCTGGTAGGTTGAACACCCATGGGAACCGAAGTTCAGATCAGTAGAGAGTAGAGAGAGTCAAAGGTGCATGTGAGCACCGGGTATGTGTGCAGCTCGTGCGGTATTCGTGTAGTAGCTGCTTCTTAGCGGTAGGTGTGGTGGTTGAGAGAGCAGGAGAATGTGTTCGTTCTGACAGGATTTATCCGGAACGGCTGGGGCTGCGTTAGGCCTGAGGAGAACACCTGGATGGTGGGTTTGAAACCAGCAGTGTTTACTTAGAATGATGTGGAGTGAGCGGCGGATGTTGGTATGAGAACAGTTATACCGAATGGTGTCATAGTATCCCTGTGTTCTAGTTGAGTGGTGATGTAAAGGAGAGAGTAAGCATGATGGTGTGATATGAAGGGTTATATGCTCTTTCAAATGTTCTCTGCATTCCAAACCATACTATATACGTCACGCAATTCTATGCGCTCCGGTCCGTGCCGTGCATTCCTATCCACTCCATGCACCCAGACTGGTCCAATACACTCCGGTCCGCCTCGCGCTCTAGTCTGCTCCACGCATGCCTTCTTGTCCGCCCCACGCATGCCCTCTTGTCCGCCCCACGCATGCCCTCTTGTCCGCGGATGCATCAATGCTCGTTCATTCTATGCACTTGTGCGCTCTAAGCAACACGTTAGTTCACTTTGGGCACTCGATCGCTCCAGGTGATTCGGCTCCATGCACCCATCGGCTCCATACACCCATCCACTCCACACACCCATCCGCTCCACACACCCATCCGCTTCACACACCCATCCGCTCCACACACCCATCCGCTCCATAAACCCATCCGCTCTATACACCCATCTGCTCCATACACCCATCCACTCCATACACCCATCCGCTCCATGTACCCATTCGCACCATACACCCATCGCACTCGCCCCCTCTACGCATTCGCCCCCTCTGCGCCCTCGCTCCCTCCATGCGGTCACCCTCTCTACGTACTCACCCTCTCTACTCACTCACCTCCTCTACGCACTCACCTCCTCTACGCACTCACCTCCTCTACGCACTCACCTCCTCTACGTACTCACCTCCTCTACGCACTCACTTCCTCTACGCATTCACCTCCTCTACGCACTCACCGCCTCTACATACTCCCACCTTTTATGCACTCATCCCTCTACGTACTCACCCCCTCTATGCACTCACCCCCTCTACGCACTCACCCCCTCTCTTCTACGCACTCTTAAACAGACCACTTAAACACATTGTAGAAGCAGAGTATCCAATAGCAGCCAATCCAGCGACACTTTTTTGCGGCATTACAGCAGAAGCCATATGTTTCACAGTCATTGATTTAAAGAATACATTCTTTTCAGTGCCACTACACCTAAACTCACACGATTTAACCAGCTTTATGTACCAAAACCAAAAGTTGAAACATACTCGTTTGCCACAGGGGTACTGCGAGTCACCATCCATCTTTAACAGAATAATCCAGATGGATCTGAGCAACATACAGACAGAAGGCACAGTCCTATAGTATGTAGATCACATTTTGATTTGCAGCGAGACAGAAGATCAGTGCAGAGAGGACTGAGTGCACATGTAGACAGTGTTAGCTGACAAAGGGTACAAGGTGGGCAAGGCCAAATTACATTACTGTCAGAAGTTGGTGCTATACATTGGACAGATGATATCTAAGGACGGCTGACACATTGCCCCAAAGAGAGCAGAGACAATATACAACACACCCCAGCCCAAGACAGTGAGGGAAATGCAGCAGTTATTGGGGTTGTGCAATTACTGTAGAGCATGGATCTTTGACTAAAGCACATACACAAGGCCACTATTGATAGCCCTGAAAGAAGCCCAGAGGGGAACAAAGACACTGGCATGGACCACAGACATCACTGAGGCCTTTGAGCCCTTTCAGCACATCACAGCCTTGATAGCCATCAAGCACAAATTTGCTTGTGCGTACCACCCACAAGCAAACAGAATTTCTGTGAACACCTAAATGGGCTCCTAAAGGAGTGCATTGCCAAAACTCAGTAGAGCACCAATAAAAACTGGCTTCATTGTTTGCCGTTGGCATGTTTGAATTGCACAACAAGCCAGGGTCTGACCACCATTTAATGCGCCATGAGGTGGTGACAGGATAGTGCATGCATCTTCCACTGGCTCCTCCCACAAGAGCATTGAAGGATTGTGAGAGCAGTATAGATGTGCTAGGGCAAGAAATGTATGCATATATTACTTCTTTGGTTTCTAGCGCTTCTTTTATATCTCACCAGATACAGTGGATCCATGGCAGGCCTGAAGACTCCGAAGAGATTGACTGTGATGATAGAGAACCAGACAACAAACTTAAACGTTTAGTGAAGGTGGGGGATATTGTCCTCCTCTGTAATTTCGTAAGACACTGGAATGCGCCCAGGTTTACTGGCCCTCACATGGTTGAGGTGGTAGCAGATAGGGCAGTGAAATTGGTTGGCAAGAGTGTCTGGAATCATCTCCAGGATGTCAAGCCCTACCAGGCAACAGAATTTCAGTGACCGACATGGCCAGCGTTCAGGACCTTGAAGAGCTACAGGTGTGTATGGACATCACTAAGTTAGGGAGACTAGGCCATCCTATGGTCTGACGATCTGAAGCAGCAGAAGCAGCCATTGACACAATTATACAGATTGATGAGTCAAACACTGTCCGTTTGTTATTTTTCTTTCCGAACATGCAGGTCTACGTGAATGTAGTAAGGGTTGTGTAGGTTGTTGTCCGGATGTTACCTCCCATTCACCACCCTGAAGAGTTCTCTAAACAGTTTGTGCACTATATAAGGAGACCCAGTGGGTTCAGCACTAGAACCCCAGCAGTATATTACCTTGTTTTTGTAGAGTATTTGGCCAAGGCATACCCACAACTTGACCACAGCGCATTGCTGGTCCTGCCCCCATTAAGAAATCCCTCAGAAAGAAAGGTCTGGAAGGGGGTCTTTGCCTTCGCTATCAGTGACTATTCAGTTCACAGAGCTTGAGAGTACTGACAAATACTAAAACAATAATGCCTTTCTTGCGAATTTCAGGCAGGCAACTTTATCTTCAAATCTTCCGGCTGCAAGGATCAAGCAACCTAAGTGGGTATGAAAGAAACAATAAAGAACAGCAAAGTAGAGTTGTGAAGCTGAGGTGAGAAGCAGTCTGCAGCAGTCCAGCACAGGAGTCTGTCTACCGTGCTTTCAGTGTGATGTGGAGCCTATATTTACCCACACCTACCGCGGAGCGGTGAGCGGAGTTGTGAAGCTGAGGTGAGAAGCAGTCTGAGCAGTCCAGCACAGGAGTCTGTCTACCGTGCTTTCAGTGTGAGGTGGAGCCTATATTTACCCACACCTACCACGGAGCGGTGAACGGAGTTGTGAAGCTGAGGTGAGAAGCAGTCTGCAGCAGTCCACTGCAGACGCGGAGTCAGAGCCGCATGGAGCCTGACGTGAGACCACAGAAGTCTTCTAAACCCACGTGGCTGATAGCATCGGGAAAGAAAGAGAGGAGCAAGTCGGAGTCAGCGATGAGACGGGCAAGGATGCCCCTCGACGGGTTCGAAGAGCCCGGTCACCTGGCTCAAACAAGCATGGCCTCGGTGACTGGAGAGCCCAGCGTGCCAAGAGCCAAGCCTCCACCCTCTTCAGGTTGGTTGATGGAGACCCCAACTCTACCAGTGGGAGAGTGGTCGATGTGCAACTGAAGCCGAACGAAAGGATCCCGGCTTTAGGAAGCTCTGCCTGGACTCCGAGCATGGCATACTCGGCACTAGCACTAGCACAAGCAGAACCAGACTCTCCAGAAGTGGCAGAGTCTCAAACACTGATTACACTGATTACTGAGGGGGTTCAGGGGGAAGAATTTACCGCCACACCCTCCCCCGCAACCCCGGTCGGTCCCACTGCTGGCTTTCCGCTGTCTGCCGGTAAGGCGAGCGGCACCTGTGCGAGCGCGGTCAGAGGACGGCGCCCGCCTGACGCCAGTTGGAAGTCCAGTGGCGGCGGAAATCAATGTGCGGAAAGGGAGGCGGAGGCGGAGTGGGGACACCCGAACCAGGACGAAGGTGCTCGGGAAGTTGGAGGCAGCGTCCCCGCAAGTAAAAGTCCCTCAAATTCCACAGACTGTCCCGAGAGGGGAGCCACAGAAGCAGCCACAGAGGCGGAGTCAAACGCCAATACATCCCTCAGACCGGCTCCAAACCAGCAAAACCACCATGGGGGGACTGCACAAGAGATGTTGGGTCATCAAACGGGGAGATCGGAATTTGGAAGGAAGGGGGAGTCGGAGCCTAGTAGGCAGTTAATAAAAATAGAGGCAATGATGCACAGTGACACCAGTGGGATCTTGATCACCCCTCAAAAGAAGGAAAGGCTTTGCATAAGGACCAAAAGGAGCTCTCACGAACATAAGCCCATTATGGGGAACCGTGGCAGCGAAACAGACTCCAATACCGATACAGACTTGGACTTGGAAGGTCGTAAAGAAACTGACGAGGTAGTGATTGAAGTAGTCTCTGACTCGGATAACACCGGGACTGGTGACTCAGAAGACTCATTTGACACCCGCAGCCGTGAACATAGAAGGGCAGCAGGGATAGGTCCACATCACCGGCATAAGCAAAGACAAGAGCTCCCTCTCCCCAAGCAAAACATGATGGGAAGTATATTACAGATTTCTTTAAACTTTTTCTCTTGCTTTCAGACTATATTGAAAACCAGCCAAAGAAAATTATGAAAATGTATTTTAAAATAATGTTTTAATATAGAAGAAACAGAAGTTTTCAGTGTTTTGGAGTGTGATGATATTAACATGTTTCAGTATAGGATTAATGCTTCTTATATATTTGGTTTTAAGAGAAAATAATGGGACATGATCAAATGAAAAAAATAAATGGGGAAAAAAAGGAGTTCAATGACTGAGGAAGGTTGTCATTAAAGCACTGCAGAAGAGCCAGATTCATCAACTGGAAATGTTTGGTACGACGAGATGTTATGTGTGAGGAGAGCGAGGGAAAATGGCACATGCTAAGTCTGCTCTCTCATTCCACATGTGATAGGAACACTCAATCTTTTCCCACCCAAAGCTGTGTCCAATGAGGAATCAGGATGAGTAATGCACCTGTCACACTTCAGAACTAGAAGTTTATTTCAGGAAAAAATGGTAACTGTTTAGTGGGTGGATGAAGGCTAACATTTTTACGAAGACAATTTCATGAAATGGAGATAAAATGCTTCAAAACGAGGAAACCCGGCACAAGGTAGTGGAGTATGTCACTGAGGGTCCTGACTAAGGGGAATTACAAATAAGCAACCACAAGAGAATATGGTGCACAGATGAGGAAGGGCAAAGCATAATTTTATGCCATACAAGGCCATTGATGAGGGTAGAGGGAGTAGTGTGGTATAGGGACAAATGGGGGGGGGTAATGCAATGCCATGCTGAAGGATTGGTAGGTTTTGAACAGAATGTGGCTGCCATGGTGAATAACATTTGCAGGGCAATCTGGGGAAGATAGGTGCATACTTGGTTACATGAAAAGCATCCACCAGTTGACATTGAGAGCTTTACACAATTCCCTTTGTGTTTCAGATCGAGTGGGTTAGTCTACCTGGGTACTAATTCTAGATGGGTTAGGTTATGCAGAATGCAGCGCAGATGCAGGGGACTGCAGTGGTGATGGGCATATGGGGGGCCTATAGATCAAAGGCCTATACCTAGCTTCCGCGTGACTGAAGTGGTGTGTGTGCCCTTGTCACCTTGCACAGTCCTGCACTGGTGGCCCCTCGAAATAGCACTACCCTGAAGATTGCGTTGCAGGGAAAAATGGCACAGCAAGAGGAGGGTAAAAAATCAATAAGAAAGAAGAAGCAGGCATGCAATTATTATCAAAAAATCTGCCAACTATTTCCGATGAGTTCAGATTATTGTCTACAGCTGCAATGTTTTTTACCTCACTTCTGTTCCCGGGTATCCAGGCCATCAGTAATGCAAAGTGGTTGCAGCTCACCAGATAGGAGCTGCTACAGCTGGCAAACTCAACAGCAAAAGGTTTGAATGCAATTAAAGAGGCGATGAGGGCACTACTCTTGGTGGCCCTTCAAAACAGGTATGTGTTGGACCTGTTAATGGCTATCAAGGGAGGGGTCTCTGCTAAGCTCGGGAGCAGCTGTTGCACAATGACACCCGACGGAGAGGCTTCAAATGGAACATTGAAATCAGCCATAACAAAGATACGGACACTCCATGAAAAGATGACCAGCAAAGTGAATGTAGTGCGATCAAGTCTTTAGGTTGACAGCATTTTCGCTGGAGTACCCACCTGGCTTTCCAGACTGTTTTGAGTGACTGTCCCCGCATTGGTGCTCATTCTTGTCACCTTCTGAATCCTTAAGAACATTTTTAATTATATTCTAGTAAGAAAAAAGGACAGTTGATGTTACCTTTAAGTGTTGATAAAATGGACCCCGAAAAAATGGTTGGTAATACAATAATTGGGGAAAATGAAGAAGGGGATCCTAATGGGTGGGTCTTTACACAACCAACAGCCTAAGAGAATGATCAACAATTTTGAATCTAATGCCTAAAGGATGGCACAGAATGTATGTGGGTGGGGGAAACTCTGGATGGTTGGGAGGAGATTGGGGGTGGCATGACAATCTTGTAAAAAATCTGGATTCACAAACATAAAGTAGAAGAAAGGGAACAGGAAGCATGAAAATTGTTTGTTATTGATAGATCAATAAAAGGGGGAATAATTAAATGAAATAAGTTATCCGCAGTGAAACAGTGTGCATGTATCAACTGCGAAAGTAGCACTGTAAAAGGGGATGGAGGGATGCCTTTTCATCATTACACAATTCAAACCCAAAATAAAAGTAATTTACAGATAATAGAAATGTAGGTGCACAGGTAAGTATAACCAAACCTAGAGGTAGACTAAAATGGAATAAATAGGCCTTGGAGCATGCTTTTGCAGCCAACATGTGTTACCTTCTTATTAATCTGCAACAAAGCTGCAGTGGCTGGTAATATATAGCATGTCCCACAATCCCAGGCTGGCATGGTAAGAAGCCAAAAAACTGTTATTATTTTTTGAGCTCACAGATTAGAACCCATTGTTCCCGCCAAAAGGTATGGAGAGCATAACCATTTTGTAAGTGAAAATAATTTGCAAAACATGATTTTTAAATGGAGTTAAGAGAACCACAGCAGTTTGAAATTGCTCCTTAGCACATTTTATCTGGGAACTAGGTCAAAGACGCCTGAATATGCAACATTCATATAGCAGTATGTCTGTGGTTCAAGGCTCTAGCAGTGTCAATGAAAGGAACGCTTCTCACGAGAACTTAGATGAGATGACTGTGGCAGATGAATAAGGTTCCGCTGATCATCTCAAATTTTTCAATAAATTGTCATTCTGGGTTGGATTGTGACTTCACATATTTTAATTGTGGGTGGTGTGGGTGCAATTACAGAACATAATGTATATTGTTCTGTAAGCATCTGATCTGCAAGACCCAATCAGCTCAGTGTGGAGAGATTTTTTGAGAGTTTTGAGATGTTTCCAAACTTAAGGAGGTCCGTCTCAAGTCTGAGGGGCAAGGAGGCTGCTCCAAAGGGAGGCGCCAGCCGAGAAGAGAGACCTGCCCCCCACTCTATGCTTAGAGAAGCATTTGACAATCATAGAGTTTGAGTTAGAGGAGTGGATGGCTCTAGCAGGGGAGTATTTAGGGAGGGAAGTTTGGAGCTAGCATGGTCCCAGGACCCAGAAATCCTTGTGGATGATGCAGAGGGTATTGAATTTGGTCCATGCAGCCACCGGGAGCCAGTGGAGAGATTTTAGGGCTGGAGAGATACAGTCCCTAGATTTGAGGCCAAGGATAAGTCTTTCAACCCTATTCTGGATTAGCTGGAGGGGGCATAGTGAGGAAAGAGAGAGATTGAGAAAGAGGTTGTTGCAATAGACCAGTCTAGAGAGGACCAGAGCTCTGGGATAGGTCACTGAACTATTCATAGCAAACAGACATCTGGTCTGAACCCATTACAAGCATACAAATGGCAGTATGTAGGTGATGCGTTGCCACTGCCACCTGTAGGAAACATCAATAACATCACACTAGAAAACCTGATTCATATTGACATAACGGAAAATGTTAGATCAAATGTATATTCGCTAAATTAATCAATGTTCGCAATGCAAGCTCAGTTCAACACAACATCTCAAAAGATTGTAGATAGAAGTAATATCTATCAGAAAATGTAATGTAAAATAATACATTCATTGCCATGTTTTGAATAGGGAAAACATGCCAAAAATGCATAACAGCGCCAGATCTTTGCGCTGATCGATCATTCCAAGTCTCTAAATGTGCACATCAAGGTACATAATCTTAAAATATTAGTTTCATTACTTTCACATATTTGGATCAGAAATTAAAGTAATAAAATGGAATATGCTTTTCTAATTAGGTGTGGTTTTCCCTCCCACATTTGGGACTGTGGAAACCACATTTCTGTCACAAGGCAGAGGTGGAGTTATAATATATATATATAATTTAGGCATCTGAGGGAAGTCATATTAATTTTGTTATTTTATGTTAGCTGTATTTATTGAGTGCACGTTCCCCCAAAGGCATCATGGCACTAGAGAGATGAGGAGTATTTCTGAGTTATAGTTACTAGAAAAGCAAGGTCTTCAATTGTCGACGGAAGGCAAGATGGTTGATAGTCTCCCACAGGGATAGGGGCAGGTCGTTCCACGCTTTGGCGGCTGCAACAGAAAAAGCACGTCCTCCTTTACGAGCTAATCTAAAATGGGGCACTGCCACCTGAAGAGCGACTTGTGATCGAATAGAGCGGGTGGGCGTGTAGCAGATGAACTTGGCTTGCAGAAATTCTGCTCCTATGGCATGGAAGGCTCGGTACACTATGTACATAGACCTAAACATAATCCGGTGAGCGATGGGGAGCCAATGCAGTTGCCTCAGCAAAGGAGTCATATGGGCTCTGAAAGGTGGGCGGATGATAGATCTTGCCTCAGCATTCTGAAGACACTTCAGGTGTCCGGTCAAATAACAGGGTTGAGCCAAATAGAGTGAATACAGTAGTCCAGTACACTGAGGACCAAGGCAGCAACCACCAGAGCTTGATTTGTTGTAGGAATGAAAGTGAGGCCCTTCCAAAGAACACAAGGTTTAAAGTGACCACTTTTACAGACCACATTGACCTGTTCATCCATGGTCAGGCTGGCAGAAATCCGCACCCAAGGTTCCTGACTGACAAAACAGGTGTGGGGAGGGGCCCCAAAGCAGTGGGGCAAAAGTCAGCCATCCAAAACAGTTGGAGTACCTACAACCAGGACCTCGGTTTTACTACTGTTCAATTTTAAACGGTTCAATGTCATCCACTTTCCCAATTCCTCAAGACATTTTCTTAGCTGGCTTGCCGCTTCAGATTTTGTCAGGTCCAAATGGGCCAAAATCTGGGTATCGTCAGCGTAGGAATAAAATGAAACCCATGTGACTCAATGAGGAGCAGGAGATATCTTATGTAAAGGTTAAATAAGATAGGAGACAGTGCTGATCCCTGAGGGACTCCACAGGAAAGGGGGACAGGGGCCGAACGAAAGGGAGAGAGAGAAACAGATTGAGAACAATCAGCCAGAAAGGCTATGAACCAATCAAGGGCTTGGCCCGAGATCCTGGCCTCAGAGAGCGAGGAGATGAGAAGAGAATGGTCGACAGTGTCAAAAGAAGCCGACAGATCTAACAGCAGAACTGCTCCGACACTGCCCTGGTCTACCAGGCACATCAGGTCATCCATCACAGAATTTAAGACAGATTCAGGGCTTCTACCAGGCCGAAAACCAGATTGAAATGGGTCGAGAAACTGGAAGGATTCCAGAAATGTAGATAAAAAGGGGAATACCAGTGCTGCCAGAACTTACATCAAGAATGGCAGGAGTGAAGTGGGGTGGTAGTTAGCCAGTACTTCAGGATCCAAGGAAGGCTTCTTAAGTAGGGGAATAAGTAGGGCATGCTTGAATGAACAAGGGATGACTCCTGTAGCCAGTGCAGGATTTTCCTGCTGAGGTAATGTAATTAATGAGGTCAGCAGACACCAAGGGTATGGCGTCTGCAGTTGTTGCAGATTTCAGTTTCTGATTGGCTAACAGACCATCTGAATTGGAGAGAAGGGGAAAAGTAGACCAAGACCCTGAAACTATAGGGGTTTTAACAGGGGCTATGTTGGCAGTTGCGTTCAAAGCCTCAGTTTTTATATTGTCACAAATAGTAGCAATCTTTGTCAGAAAGAAAGTAGAAAGGGATCACATAGGTCCTGAGACGGAGTGACTGCATCATCTCCTAACATAGGCATAGAGAGTGATTGAACTAGATCAAATAGGGCTTTAGGTTTATTAATAAGCCTTTCCACTGTATGACCAATATAGACTCTGTTAGCATTCACCACTTCCATGTGGTAGGCAGTGAGAGTGCTCCGAAAAAGGGTTTTAAGATTAAAAGAGTAGCAGAGGCGCCACTTTCTTTCTGTCTGCCTGCAGCGTAGTTTGCTTTCCCTAGGTTCCCGCGTGAACCATGGTTTTGGAGAGCGACTCTGTTGCATTTGTGCAACAAAATGCATGCTAATGGAATTCATTCTGTTATTAATAATCATGTGAAGTACAAAACCCTGCATTCCTTTATCTAGAATGCACAAACATGCAACATGGAAGCACGTTTTTTTCTTGTTTAACATTTTGCATGGTACAGAGAAATAGCATAATTTCAACTTGGAAAGTAGCTTGAAAATAGTACACACTGTTATCAATCTGGGCAATTTGTCCCTTCTTCCCAGGGGGGAACCATGAGGATAGGGCACTAAGCCCACTAAGTGAGACCTTACAGGGAGTGATTTCCCTCTAGGGGTCAAGGACTCCCATTCCTACCAGGGACTCCCTACAAAGAATACTATCTCTGCCTGTATAGGAATAGTAAAGACTGATATCATTACCGTGGATTGGCATACCCAAAATACTGCAAAAACAAAGAGCTGATGGCTGAAAGGTTTAGAATGAATCTTAACCACTGGCATTGCTCTGGGCAACCCTCCAGACCACCGTTCTTCGCCTGCCAAGCCATTACAGAAGGGGAAAGACCATATGCAAATCAGGCTTGACCCCACCCCAAAAGGGGTTGTCCAGCCCGAAATGCTAGGCCACATCCCTTCTGCACAAGACCACAAGCATCCCCAAACATGTTTGGTGTGGGACCATGGCTGATTTGCATATGGTCTTTCCCCTTCTGTAATGGCTTGGCAGGCGAGAAACGATGGTCTGGAGGGTTGCCCAGAGCAATGCCAGTGGTTAAGATTCATTCTAAACCTTCCAGCCATCACCTCTTTGTTTTTGCTATACCCAAAATACTAACATTATCTCCAGATATTTGGCCAAAGGCAATGCTGACATCCTCGTGAAGGCAACACTTGATGGAGATCAACACACCCAGTGGGACTATGGTAGCGAGAATAAAGAGATGAGGAAGCTGGAAAGGAGTCTGAAGAATACTACACACAGGCAAGTGTCTGACATAAGAACGTCCTGGAAGAGGCAGAACCTCACTACACTAAAGAGTCAGAAGTAGCATGGAGAGATAGTAGAATGAGAGAGAGACACCAGAAGCCCCACATTGTTAAGGGTGGCAATACCAAAATGGAGACAGAGATGGGGATGGTAGAGAAACTGTCTTGACTGGTAGCGCAAACACACTGCAGCCATGGTGGACCTAGGGCCCGCTATACAATGCTGAGTCCAGGCCGCAACAGAGAAACTAAATCTGCAATCTCTGTATGAAGTGTAGCAACTGCCGGGCTGGGCAGGAGAGAGCAAAGTGAGTTTGAGATGCCGGAAGTCTGGTGTTGTGAAGGTTGACCATGCCAAACAGGACACATAGATGGGGATGAGAGAGAGTGGTGCGACCAAACCGAAGCTGTGGTGGGGCTGAAGCCCATTAAGCAACACCATGACAAGGTCACAATGAAATAACAAATCCCTGGTCGCGGTGCGAGAAGTGTAGCGACTGCCGAGCCAAGCTAGCAAAGGCAAGCAAGCACTCCTGAGAAGGTAAAGCCAGGGAGAGGGATGGAAGGTTGCGTCCCTGAGTTAAGCAAATCCAGAAGCAAAAGTGTCTTAACTAGAGAGAGTGAGACAAGAAGCTGGAGAAGCCAATAGGCTCACAGTAGCCCAAGAAACCCCCTTGCTGGACACGGGACACCCAAGAGAAACCCTCTCAAGAGCGGAGCTAAGTAAATCAGAGGGGCAGAATGCTTTGAGGAGCCCTAGAAAAACAAGTACACTGAGAAAAACAGGGAATAGGAGAGTTCAATTACTCAATCCTAAATTAAGCTGGAGAAGTCAAAAGGGTTATGGGAGGCAGAGAATCACAATTTCTGGACATGGACAAATGCCCAAGAGAGACCCTACTGAGTTGTGCCAACCAGAGAGCCAGAAGGCTTTCGGGAGCCCGGGAAAAATAAGTAATGCTTTTCGACAATTTGAACGACAATGCACAAGTTAGTGGAATCGCGAGAATAATTTCTCCTTTTAAAGAACAGGAACCATTGGATTTGTGTAAAGACTGAAGGAAACTGAAGAGAGGATTGAAAATCTTACTTTGACAAACTATGAAAAACTGATGACAGACTGATGAACAGTACTGGAGAGCAACGCAAATAGCTTTGGCTAGAAGAAGCTTGAGTGGAAAGGCAACAGATCCGGCTAATTTTGTATGTTGAGTTAAGTTTCTCTAAAGGTGGTAGGCCCAAATAGAGATTAGTTCTCAGACTGAGGATTATTTTTGATTTGGACAATTAACGTAGTTTCATTTTTAGGCAGGGAAAATCCCTAATAGCAATAGGAACAGTTAGGCATTTTCACTTTATTTTCAATAGACACCCTTCAAATATTAATCTCTAGTATCACTCATTCTTCTGGCTCACCACAACACACACACATGAATTTAAAGCTGCATATTTATCGGCATTCACAGCCACACATGATATGATATGATATGGCATTTATAACGCGCCTATACACAAGTGTTTCAAGGCGAAACAAGGCAAGGGGGGCAACAGAGAGAAGACAGAGAAAACAATCTTACTA
Source organism: Ambystoma mexicanum (assembly GCF_040938575.1). NCBI lineage: Eukaryota > Metazoa > Chordata > Amphibia > Caudata > Ambystomatidae > Ambystoma > Ambystoma mexicanum. The sequence continues at coordinate 915,380,097 of NC_090928.1, read as the reverse complement.
GGCCAGGTGACATTGAGATTGCAGAAGTGCAGGTGAGGGGGCAAGGGGAGATGTGTTAGGGGAAGGGGGAGGGGCAGTGCAGTACATAGGATAACCGTAAAATAAATAGAAGCAATAAGTAAGCAATGCGGCCAGCTGGTGGCAAGTGCAAGGGTGAGTGCAGACATCAGGTGTCAAGTGCTGGTAGGGGCTGTAGAGATACAGAAACAGCCACCGAGTGCAAGGGTTGCCAGGGGGGCAGTGCAGGTGTGCAACTGGTGGGGAGGGGACCTGGGCCCGAGAACAGAGGGTAGCCAGGTGACCAGTGCAGTTTCAGAGTTAAGCAGGGGAGAGGAGGAGAGAAAGCAGAAGCAAAGAAGAAGGTCTTGAGGTACTTCCGGAACCGAAAATGATTCTCCTTAAGTTTCAGAGAGGCAGGGAAGCTGTTGCAGATGGAGGCCCCAGCGAAGAAAGAGATCTACCACCAACTCGTTGCTTGGGGGAGTTGGAGGAGGATGAGCGAAGACCTCGAGAAGGAAGATATTTAGGAAGAGAGAGTTGAAGGTATTGAGGCTCCAGGCCCCAGAAGGCCTTGAGGACAATGCAGAGGGTTTTTAACTTAATCTCTGCCGCAACTGGGAGCCAGTGCAGAGATTTTAGTCCTGGAGAGATACGATCCCTGGGCTTGAGGCCAAGGACAAGTCTCGCAGTCCTGTTTTGAATGAGTTGCAGAGGTCGGAGAGTAGAGGCAGGCAGATTTAGAAAGAGGCTGTTGCAGTAATCCAGCCGAGAGAGAACCAGGTTTCTTAAGAAGAGGGTGCACAAGGAAGTGCTTCAGGGGGAAGGGAAGACTCCACTGTTGAAGAAGTGCTTGTAGAATTCAGCCAGAGCAGGAGCCAGGGTGTCAATGTGGTCCTTGATGGTTTTGAAGGAACAAGGGTGAACCTGTTTTGACGAGACTTTCTTAGATTAGACTTGTCTAGAAACCTTGTCTGGGGAGAACAGGGGAAAGGCAGAGAAGGAGGGAGGAGAGGTGGCCGAAGACGGGCCAGAGGAAGAGCAGGGAGTAGAGGGTGTCAGAGGATGTACCGGAAGCAAGCCATTTCTTCTCAGCCACCCTGCACTTGCGTTTAAGGGTGACAAGGTCTGAGTCTTTCCAGGAGTTGCACTTGGCTTTGGGTTTCAAGCAGATCCTCATGACCTGGGCAAGAATATCAAGAATATCAGATATAGCAGAGTGGGGCATGGAAAGGGCTGTGTCAGGGTGTGAGTCGGCCAAAGGGGAAAAGGGGGTGAGAAAGTGGCAGCCTCCGATAACCGAGAAGGTAGGTGGCAGTGCTGTAGGTGGCTTGGCCTGAGGGGTAGAGAGGGTGGGCTGGGAGGAAAGGAGGAAGTGATCACTCCAGGAGAGAGGAGTGCTGAGAGGGATAGAAAGGAGAAGTTCTGAAAAGATCAGAATATCCAGAGTGTGCCCTGCAGAGTGAGTCGGGCCAGAGGGGAGAAAAGAGAGTGTTGCAGAGGTCGTGAAAGAGTCGAGAGGAAGGACTTGAAGCATCCAGGTGGATGTTAAAGTCTCCAAGAAGGAGGAGTTGAGTGGTCGAGACCAGGAGGGAAGAGGAGAGATCCGCCCACTCAGAGAGGAAGGAGGAGATCTCACCAGGTGGCCGATAGATAGTAGCCACAGTAAGGGAATGACTAGGAGAGAGAGAGCCTGCAGATGAGGCATTCGAAAGAGGAGTAGGCCTGCATAGGAATGACGGAGGCAGGAATCCACTCAGGGAAGATAAGAACTACTCCCCCTATGGAACAGTTGGACCGGGGCGCAGAGAGGATCTTGTACCCATCAGGGAGGAGAGTGTCAAAGCTTGTGACAGAGCTGGCTGTGAACCATGTCTCAGTGAGACCGAGGACATCAAGGTCAAGTTCTTCCAGGAGGCGGCAGATATCAGAGGAGTGTTGACAGCAGAGCGAGAGTTGAGAGTGGCAATATGGAGAAGGTTGCCGTCCTTGAAAGACTTCAGGGGAGAGGTACAAATCAGAGGTATGCCCTGCAGAGGTGTAGAAGAAGCACGAGGGTGGGCAGAAGATGAAGGAGGAGAGGGCAAGGTAGCCAAGGAGGAGACAGCAGGGGGAGGCAAGGAAGCCGTGGGGGGAAGAGACGGGACAGCAGGAGAGGAAAGGAAATTGATGAGCTGCGGGAAGCATCTATCAAAGAGGAGGAGGTTGGCCTGAGGGACTTGGACCAAGATGGTACCATTCAGGTAAACATCAATGGTGACCTTAGATGAGTGGAAGGAGGCCAGGAGGGCCTCCCACCGGGTGCCACCATTAATGAGAGAAGAAGAGAAAGGAGAAAACACAAAGAACATAAGAAGAGTCCATAGGTCTGGCGAGCGAACGACAAAAAGGATGTCCGTGAGGGTTTGCCTGGAGGAGGTACTGGTATAGGTGTCTGCAATAGGGAGGCCTGGGTTGGAGACCACGATTTCCTTTTTAAACTTCTTCCTACCAGATTTAGTGAGGAGAGCAGGATAGTCAATAGATAAGCAGTTAGAAAAGATAAGAGAAACAGAGAGCATCATCGAGTAGGTAGTGAGAGGAGAGAAGAAGAAGGAAGAGGATGGGAGGTGGGCGGGGAGACACGAGTGAAGGACACAGGGAGGGGTGCAAGCGGACGAGACAATCGTCAACAATTGAACAATATGATAAGAGCTAAGACAATAGCGGAGCAGTTTGCTAGATGAACAATTTGCTTAGAGACAAAATCAAAACAACAAGGACAAAGTAGTGGTGTATGAGAACCTAGAGGAAGGAAAAGTTCAATGGAACACACAGCAGTACAGAAAGGACAGGGCAGTCAGTGAGGTGAGTACAACCCAACAGAAATCCAACACAGGAGAAATTGCCGGAAGCGGAGCTAGATGAGGGAGGAATATAAGGAGAAATACAGGCAGTGAAGCAGAACACCGAAAGCAAACCTAGGTGAGGGAGGAATAAGGAGAAATACATGCAATGTAAGCAAAACAGGGCAGTCAGCGAGGAAAAACAACAGCAATGAAGAGAGATGACCTCAGTAGGCAAGAATACGGCAGAAACAGGATAGTAGAACAAACAGTGATCAGTGGAGTCCAGGTAGAGCAGAGGGCGCGTGGGAACAGGGGGGGTGAGACGAGGGTGAGGAAATGCACAGAACATGTGGTCCAGAACGCAAGGAAGTTGCAAAGACATGCACAGAGGGAGATGAGAGGATCACCGCAGTCAAGGATTGCGAGGGACCGCACGGGCAGCGCGAGGTACGCAGTCAGGGAACACAAGGAAGTTGCGAGAACATGCGATAAGGGAGTTGCCAGGAACCGCACAGTCAAGGATTGTGAGGGACCAAGTGGGCAGCACAAGGCAATGCACGAGGCACACAGTCAGGAATGCAAGGATGGTTCAAGGACACGTGATGAGGGAGATCGAGGAACCACGCAGTCCAGGATTGCGAGGAACCACACGGGCAGCGTGAGGCAATGCGTGGGGCACGTTGTCAGGGAATGCGAGGAAGTGGCAAAGGCACGTGAAGGGGGGAAGCAAGGAACGTCGCAGTCAAGGATCGCGAGGGACCAAGAGGGCAGTGCGAGGCATTGCAAAGGGCACGTTGTCAAGAACGCAAGGAAGTTGCGAGGACACGCGATGAGGGAGATGCGAGGAACCACACAGTCAGGGATTGCGAGGGACCACACGGGCCAGCGCAAGGCAGGGAATCACAAGGAAGTTACGAGGGCACACAATGTGGGGGTTGCGAGGAACCATGTAATTGATGATTGCAAGGAACCACGCGGGCTGTGAGCGAGGCAAGCGTGGATCACGGTGTCAGGGGCACTAGGAGGAGTCAAGGACATGTCAACAGGGGGAGGCGAGTAACCACACAATCAGGAATTGCAAGGGATAGCACGGGCTGGGCGCGAGGCAAGCTTCGAGCACGCGGTCAGGGGAGCGCAGCGGGGTGACATGGACCCGCAATGAAGGAATTGCAAGGGACCAGGCCGGCTATGGAGGGAGGCTGGGGGGGCGTCACCCAGGTGAAGGGGGTAAGAACACACGCAAAGCACAGGTGCGGTACGGCAGGGAAGTGCAGAGCAGCAAGCAAATGCCCATCTTCGTACCTGGCAGCTGCAGACAGGAGGGTGAAACGTCCACACACAGAGTGTACACCACAGACCCCTTCGCCGCCAAACACCTGCATCGCTCAACACCGTGGCCTTGTCCTGCGAGGGCTTTGTCACAGAGGGCCCCAATCCTCAGATTATATAGGCTCGGTAGTGTGCACATAACAACCGTGTTATGTGGAATCGGGCAGCGTCTCCTGCAAACCTGCGTCACTCAACACTGCGCCCTTGTCCTGCGAGGGCTCCATGCACATACACAGAACAGATTGCAAGAACCACACTCATGTTTAGTGAAAGTCACACATGCATGATTAGTGAAAGCTGCATCCACATTGTTTGAGAACACAGTATGCATGTGGGTTCAGAGTACAGTGGACTGATCACTGAGATTATTATTTCTTATTCAAACTGACAGACAACAAATGTAAGCTGGCCATTGTCCACAGTCAAGTGGCTTTCCCCTGGATATCATACTTGTTTTGATTCTGGAGAAAAAATAGTCTTCTGAACAGTGAATTGAAAGGTTTCCATGTAAATATGAATACACTAACTGAGAAGCAGCAAAGTTAGTACTGAAGTAAAATTGTGTTTCTGAGATCGAGGAATGTATAGGAAACATTATAATGCCATGTATCCTTTAGAATACAATATATTTATATGAGGACTGTTTAAATTAAGAGTGAATTCTTGTATAGACTTATAATAGTAAGATTCATAAATGCAGGTATTTACATTTTTGAAAGGATTTTTGCATTTGCTATGCTTAACTTTGTATTGATTTCTATGGGGTAAAGCTCGACTAAATTGGATGATGTTACACTATTCTTTTAAATGCATTTACATGTCTGACTACCACGCCGTCTGTTTCTTGCCCGTAATTGCAGAGTGGGATTGTATTTATGGGGATGTCACTTTTACATGCTAAACCTGCATGAGCCAATAATTAAAAATATAAATCATTCTACATAAATGAAGGCATCGTTGAACCGGGTCGTTAGGTTGACGGCATGACTGGTGTCCCTGCATTAGTGTATGGAGTAACACAGAATTTGCATATGTGTGAGAGATTCCATTAGTGCATGGAATTAGATGATCCATTTTGTATGGTCTCATACAATGTACAGATAGTGTTGATAATTTTATTTGTAAAAGTTAAAGTAGGAAATCTGTTTTTGAAAAAGTTGTTATGCTGATTGAAGATTTGTAAACACATGATTTGATCAGATTTGCAGAGATACAATGTACCCATGACATCACAGGATATCAGCGCAGATTTGCATGTGGCTCTTGACCACGCCATAACCGGATACTTTTTGCAAAGTCAACGGCAGGTGCAGGATTTGGAAAAATGGAGGTCAGAAATTAAACACATGATTGAAAATTAAGGCCAGATGATATATGAGTGTTAAGGAGAATTCTCTTCTAAGGCTAATTTCCCTTACCTATAGAGTCCCCCAGCAGCTTTGCTGGATTTGAAGGGTTTATTTTTTTCTGCTACTAAGAGTGAGACCCTTCTTTCCCACTCTTAGACAGATTGCTAGTGTGTGTTTTAGGCTATCTTGTATGCTTCTGATCTATGGGGTTTTCTCACCCTCATAGGAATTATCTTTTTAACATGTGTGGTACACAGCACCCTCCGTGCCGTACCACAGGGGTGTCATAGCGACCCCCAAACATAGACTCCATACCCTGGGACTGACTAACGTCTCCCAGGGCATGTAAAGTGCCCATTGACTTTACTAGTCAATTCTTATGAACTAAACCAGTACAACCCATCTTACTATGGAAGTACTGGGAAGGGTTAATAGTTTTTCCCTAACGTTCATTTTTGAGGTGGTACCATACAGTCCCGCTCTCAAAAGTATCTGGCTGGTGGCAGTGGTTACTACCATAAATATTTGACCGCGAATATTTCCCTATGGGATTTTCCCATTGTTCGAGGCTACCACTTTTACTGAGAGCCTCTAACATACCGCCGGTTTATTTTGATATTAACTTTACTCCGGTAGGTTTTTATTGCCAGAACTTTGATAATATTTCTTTCTCGTGTCTTTCTCTATAATCCTAACCCCGGTCGGGGAGCCTTTGTTCGTCCTTTTGGCGGGCTTCTCCACAGAAGCCCTCCTCTCGGCGCCACTGAGTCTGGGGTAGACAGGATGTGTGGGAGGGGGAATAGGCACCCTGGACAGGGTTGCCTACGCAACCCAAGTCACACTCTGCCCTGATAGGCTGGGGGGTTGTCCCGCCAGGAGAGCCAAACCACTGTGTGAGTGACAGCTAGGCTGTATGAATGGGGGTCTTGCTGCATAAAAGCAGGGTCCTGAGGACTGGAGGACAAGACTTCGGCACTGGAACTAAGGAACTGAAGAGGGGAGAAGCTGAAGACATCTGCCACGACTGAACCACTGGTGAAGCCCTGCTGCAGATCCTCACCACTTTTCTCCAACGACTTGAGAAGATCTTCCTCTGCAAGAGTCTTCTTCCCTTGAGCTGGTGGGGCCAACCAGTTCACCAATCACCTTCCCGGACCTGCCTTGATCGAATCACCAGTGCCAAGCACTAGGAGACCAGATAGCCAGGCACCCGTCCACCCGGACCGTGATTTAAAGGAGCATACCTTTTATTCGTTTGGTAGCACCACGGCTGGTTTCATCCCTGGGCAGTGCAGTTACTCGAACCTTCCTCCACAACAAGAGCCTCTGTTCCTCTGCTGGATCTCCCGAACTGCAGGAACTGCCAGGAACTACCGCCACCGCAGGAGCCTCTTATACTTTAAAGGTACATTGTTCCGCCAGGCCTCCCGTTTCGTTGGGTATCGCTAAAAGGTGTTTAAATCCTTTACTTACCTACTAGGTTGGCCGCCCCTATCATCTAACATTGTCTTTCACCTTCTGCAACCACCTTTTTGAATCGTTAAACAAAGACTTGACTGCAGCTACTGGAACATTTTGATCCTGGGCACGTTGCCTTGTACCATTGACACTGGCACATGCCTATTGACTCTGGCTAAATCTGTTAGAACTGCCTTTTCTAGATTGCTTCTCACCTAGAAATGTGTTGGTGCAACTAACTCTTATAACCACCTTTTCCTTCCCTCCTTTTAAAATTGTGAAGTGCCATTTTGCTCGGTTTTCACCTCGTTATTGCATATGCTAAAGTACTGCCTTGCCTAACTTGTTCACAAACTACTTGGGAAGTGTTGCTGGTGTGTTAAAGAGTTTAAAACGATATAACTTGACCTTTCCCTCCCTTTTGAGAAATTGTTAGCGTGCCATTTCTGCTTGGTTTTCGCTGTGCCGTTTTGCTCAGTTTTCACTCTTGCTCAAACTTGTCTACAATTTAAATAGGGAGTTGTGTATACTTTTCTTGACTGATTTAACTTGCTTTAATAATAGTGATTTGTGTGTGAACATCAGAGTGTGTAAAATAAATATATATATTCTTTTTGATATCAAGCTTTGGTAAGTATTTCCTTGTTCCATAGTGCTGTATCCCTAATTTGTAAACCCTGAATACTTCTCATCTCCCTCTTGAGATAAATATGACTGCTTAGCCACAGCTACCAACTAAATCTTTGTGGTACAGACTGATACCAAAGGGGATTTTCTTGCATATACCTGTAGTCTTAATCTTCTTTAGTGCTCCCTAAGGCAACTGTACAGGATTCTGCCTAACAATGTACAGCAAAGCCCGCAAGATGAGGACCTTCAGAAATTGTATCTGACCACCACAAAAGCTGGTGAAAAACAGAAACTTGTAAAGCTTTCAGCACACCTTTTCCTTTACCTTCTAATAATGGAGAATATGTAAGCAGAAAGCTCACATAATTTGCACTGCTGCACACAAAATGTACAAGTGGCCTCTGCAGAATTAACACCGTTTCAAGAAGCCAAACTGCTCCTAGAGCTTGTTGTTTCACATTCATGACATTCAATGACATTCATAGTGTGATGAAACTGAGGACGTCGTCCTTTCTCTTCTATGGGGAGACCTTTCCAATGGAGCCAGGGTGGTGCATCCACAATACAAAAGTCCCCTTGGAGGTGGTGCACAGGGGGAGGATCACATGGGAGAGGAAGCCCATCATGGGATTAGGAACAACCTTTCCCAGAGAACGCAGTATAATCCAGCTTTAGATCAAACCCCCTCCTTACCAAAGTCCAACCCTTCTTCCCTATCTTTCATTTGAGCCAATGTTCTTTTTTGTACAGTCAGTCAACCAGGAGACACTATTGGTTTTCCATATAAGGATTATAACAGTACTGTGAAGAGGAAGATGCACAGAAGGATAGCTATCACTCTTGAGAACCGGAGTGAACAGTCTAGTCTTCTACAAAATGTGAGAACAACCCAACAGCGAAGTGCAGGAGTTAAAATCCCTGTCAGCTGAAGCAGTGAGAAAGAGATACCCTCTGAGGAGGAAAGTCGAGAGCTGCTGGGAGCCGACGAGCAGAAGCGATAACCGCATTTGCAACCCCGGTAAAGAAGGGGGAGATGTCACGCACAGAAGATGGAGGTACAGTGTGGGAAGTCCAGGAAGAAGGGATGTTGCAAGTACCCGAGGCAAACCCTGAGCATTCCCCGAACCGGAGAGCTGCAATGAGGAGCAGAAACTCTCAGAGAAAACTTATGAAGGCATCGACGCGACGAGCAGCAAAGACAAGTCCCTGATAGCTACCAGAGCCTCGGAATATGAAGGTCTGACAGTTACCAATTAGAAGCCAGGGGAAAAGAGCCAAAGACTGGTTACTGTGATGCTGATTGTTAAGAAAGCTGAACATTTGTTTTTCCTTTGAACACTTGAGACTTTTTAAGTGGCAAGATCTGTCACTACTAGTTAACTTTGGATTTTGGATTCCTTGCACGTTAGTCATTAGTTAATACTGTTAGGGTCAGAAGTAGGATTTTGGAAGACGACAGCGAAGCACTATTTTTATTTGGACATTCTGACAGTTTTCATTTGTTTTGTTGGAGGCAGGGAAACCCCTATTAGTTTTGGCATAGAAAATGCCTTCCTCCAACCCCTTTACTTTTCTGAATGCAAGTTCATAACCAAAACAATGGCACACTTGTTTTCAAGCTCACTCCTACACCCTTACAACAGACACATGAAGAATTAGAGGCCATTAGCACCTTGGGTGGGGGGAGCAGCCAATCAGGTTGCTTGGATTGCTGCCTTGAAGTACTGATCAAAGACTGCCTTCCAGGGAATCCAATGGCAGCTTCCCCCACCCTGCAGCACCATCTTTTCCCCACACTCCCTTCCCTTCATCTTTTAAATAACCCCAAATCCCCTCCCTAGCTCCACATACCTAATTGTGGCAGTGCCTGCTGCCAGTTTCTTCTAAACCAGCATTTCACACCGTGGAGCGGTGAGAAGGGTGTGCAGAGGGTGTGCAGTCGTCTGCAGTCTGTCTACAGTGCCTGCTGCCAGTTTCTTCTAAACTAGCATTTCACACCGCGGAGCGGTGAGTGGAGGGTGTGCAGAGGGTGTGCAGTCGTCTGCAGTCTGTCTACAGTGCCTGCTGCCAGTTTCTTCTAAACCAGCATTTCACACCGCGGAGCGGTGAGCGGAGGGTGTGCAGAGGGTGTGCAGTCGTCTGCAGTCTGCTGCAGGAGCGGATGGAGCCTACTGAAGAGACCGAGACTCCTACCCCCCTACCACCTACCACCCCAACAGACCCAGCATCAGAAGCGTTCCTGCGAATTTTGCAGAGCTCCTCCAAAACTATGGAAGGCAATAAGCCCAAAGCTTCAACATGCATCAAAAAACCAAAGGTGGTAAGACTGCCCCCCAAGACAACCATTTCCATCCCTCCGCCTGTATCGAGCTCCTTAAGCTCTTTAGACTCTATGAGCACAAGGAACATAGCACCAAAGTCTTTTAGCACACTTAAGATGGATCCGAACACTGCGGAGCATGTTACAGCTGCAAAGTCAACTAATGGCCCCCCTTCCAGTTTGAGCACTTCAGCAAACTTTACGCCCACCAATCCTTTACACCCCAACACAGCTGCTCAGGTCATCTTGGGGGAAGCTAGTGCTAAAACAATTTCAACAAAAAACAACAAGGTCACAGACTTAATGCCAGCTATTACGTCGAGTCTTCCACCTCTACCTGTGTCCCCGAAGCCCCGGTCTCCCGGCGTGCTGACTCCTGTGACCCCCGTAGCTCTGGCGGACTCGGTGGGCTTCTGCTCGCCCTCTCTGCCTTTGCGCCCGACTCCGGATTGCGGCCCTTCCCCCGCCCGGTTGCCTCTGCCTTCCCGTCTTCTATCGGAGGCTAGTGGAGCCCCGGCTTCGGTTGTCGGAGGACGACCAGCCGGGGCCCCTGAGCAGGGGGCTCTGGACGTGGGATTGAGTGCTGGCCCTACGGGGGTGGGAGGGTCGGACGGGCGGCCTCTGGTCGCGGGCAGGGGGACGCCTCCGTGGGCTTCGGCGGGCACTCCAGAGAAGCAGGATGCCTGTGCTTCTCCGGCGCTGCTCCTCGACGTGCAGCGGCCGGGGCAGTGGGGCCCTTTGGAGGTCTCTCACACAGCGTCAGCACCCGGATCATCTGCAACGACAGTGGCTGTGGTAGTACAGATCGATACTTCCACTGTCCGAAAGAAACAAGTCAGCACCCACACAAACTCCCGGGCTCTGCCCTTCGCAGCCCAGACACACGGTTCTGCCCTATCAAATGAAGGTGAAATACTGTTGATGCCTATGACACCCTAAAGGGCCCCCATCTGAAATCAGGTCTTCCTAGCGACGGTTTTCAGCCAGAAAAAAGGCTAAACCCTCCCTTGTGTCATCCAGATCAAAGCCCTGATCCTCAATGTGAAATATATGATTCGCTCGAGACCTAGGAGCAAAAAGTGAAAAAGAAAAGAAAGTCTATAATAAACATGAAACAGAAGCCACTTAGATAAAAAAAACCAGGGAAGCAAACACTACCTGCACCACTGCTTTCCAGCGCACTTAAAGATTTCATCAATAAGCAATACAAACGAAAGCTGGATCAGACAAATGAACTATCAGATGCCGAAATTTTGGAGGCCATCCAGGATCTCCCGCCTATAAGCAAATCAAGGAAATTAACCTCAGGTATACCTAACAAGGGTCAAATTCAATTGGCCATCCAAAATCAAATACTAGGTTCTAAAAAGACCCAGAACGAGTCCGGTGCGGAGACACTATCAACAAGATCTGCGGTAAATACAAAGAGCCGCAACGGGTAAAGGAACCCAATAAAGAAGTGGCAGCCTCGGCAGGTCATTCAAACGAAGAAGAGCCTATGGCTACTGGCCTCCTAAACAAGCCACTGCCACCAGAAACTTCCCCGAAACCAAGTAATCAGACTAACAGCAACGAACTGGGGCCAACACAGGGAAAACAAATGTCCTCGACACCGATCTGGGGCCAGGAACCTAAAACGACCTCACCTCTGATCGAACCTGAGCCTCGACCTCTTCCAGTTCGTCTACATTTTGACGATGGCCAAACCCAAACAGACGTGCTTTTGGAAACCCTTGACTCATCTATTCAACACTCTTCGCGGCCCCAATCTCCTCCAAAAAAATCGCAGACTCAGCGAAATAACTAGCACAGGATACAAGGATTCTCCATCTAAAAAAACAGATCTCCCTATAATTATGTCTACAATTACAATAGCCTTAGCACCATTTGGAAAGCTATATGAAGCGATCAATGACACATGAAAGACAACTCAGTATTAACTGCAATGATGCATTCCAAATTGATTTTTGTGGAAGGCTATATTACAGCTTTAGATCAAAGAAACAAGATCCAGAACAAGTTGTGGGATGCGAAATTAACGAAACTAGAAGGCCTTATTCAGCATTTCAAAGAACCGTCGAAAACAACCTTGGAAAAAAATACGCAAACCGAAGTATGTTCCAGCCCACCTGTCGTCGCTCCAATTTTTAAAAAACAAACGGAACATCCCCTTCAGTATCCAGTGGTTTCCTCATTAGACCAGAATGGAGCAGAAACCTTACAACAACAAGCAACGACTGGACCAAAAAACAAGCTTTTGTTGAAAATCGCCACGGTTAGTGACTCTAACTCTAACGGATCACAGAGTGTGTCGGCTTTGGATCCTCTGATCTCTAATAAAACCAATCAAAAAGACTCGACGAAAGAAAAATCGAAGTTGCTCTGCAAAAAACAAAACCTCAACAACTCAGTTATTTGCATTACTACTTCACCCAAAACCACAGAGGACTTCATAGCACATAGCTCCCTGATGGAGCTAACTCAGCACTTAGATGTAACAGAGGAAATATCAACGCCACCACCAAGAGCTAACGATCAGTCTCCTGAAATTTTGAAAAGCCCAAACCAGGCATCAGTCGGGGTTAGTACCAGAACTACAGCAAAGAAACAAGAAGTAAAAATTACTAAATCAAAAGTCAACGGGACAGAATTGACACAGCAAAGAGATCTACCAATTTCAAGAGATCGACTAAACCGAAGAACTTCTCCTGTGAGACATCTAAGGAAGGGCCAAACAAGTATCAGTGGCCGGCGGCTAGAACCGACCCGGCTCTTCAAAATCGAGCAAAAAAGCACTAATGATCACTACATGATTCTGAACAGAAATACAGTCCTTAGAACTTTAAAAAAGGTGAAACTCTTGAGTAATCTAAAATCAGATGACTTTATCCTTATTGAGCCATATCATAGAAAGAATCAAGCAAAAGCCTTTCTACACATAAAAACCACTGCGCTCGAAGAAATCTCCCAAGAAATATACGTGGAGCTAGCCTATTTGGGTTTCAACCTTTACGAGATGACATCTCTCAACCAAAAAGAAGCACAAAGAGATAACGACATAAAATCTCCAAGAAAAAACTACAGGTATAAATCCCAAACAGAAGATCTTTACGGACCAACGAGAAGGGAAAGAAGCCCACGTTCGACAACTAACAAAACTCAAAAAACCAATGGATCTATGCCATATGGTTCCACTCCAAACGTTCGCCCAAGATACCCCAAAAGGAGTGACGAGAGAACAGCCTATAGAGAGGACTATAGACACACGCAAGAGTACGAACAGAACCAATCCTACCCGTCAAGCCATCGACTCCATACTCAAGAGGACAGATCGTCGACAACTAGCAACAAATTTACAGAGCAAAATGCAGATCGGTCGCCGATCCACTCTGAAAAAATTACTGAGAAGGGTAAATGGAACTGGTTCCACTCTATCTTAACACCAGGAGACAAAAGATAGCAACCACCTGGGGGCATACTGCCGGAACAACTTGCCCCTCACCATGTACAGTCAACGGACTCGAATGAAATCATAAGCATCGCATCATGGAACACCAGAGGCCATGTCTATCTCACCAGGCCAGACTCTCATGACTTAGGCTTACATGACATCATCTGCCTACAGGAAACGTGGCTGCGGGAAAAACCAGATTTAGATGGCTACTGTATTAAAATCTCACCAGCATTTAAAGGATCCCTGCGCCGACCCTCTTAGCTTAATGATAGAGATCAAAACAGGATCTGGCATATCTTTCACAGAAGTCATAACCTGCAGCTATGAAATTCTGGCAGTGATGACTACATGGAACTCTGTATCAGACTCTCCCAACCGCTGCACTTCAGACATGGTAGCTATCATAACATCTACTGGAATCCGCAAAAGATTTCCACAGTGAATATGTGCGACAAAGTGGCTCATACAATCGACGAGATCGCTATCAAATACAAATCCCCCAACATTTTGATTTGTGGCGGTCTGAACGCTAATTGCACACCACACAGTACACCAGAGGGACCAGATGAAGACAAATCGTCTGCTACAACTAGGGGTCGGGCGTGGAATTCGATTATGAAATCGAGAAATCTTCTGAACACGGCCACTGTCATGCAGCAAGTTGCGCTGATACCGACATGGGAGCGTGGTGGGTCTTCCACCACTCTCGATTACATTTTTGCCTCCGAATCAGTTTTTCATAACACAATTGCCGTCGAAGTTATCAAAACCAAGTACAGCGACCACAATCTACTAAATCTCACTTGCAGAAGTAAACGGCCCATACCTCAGTATTACGACACCGTCATTGAGACTAACTCTCAAAACACCTGGCTACGCATGATCGCCTCTGATGTCCATAAACTTGCTGATCAATTCTGCATCTTAACGTCTGATACAACATCGAGAATGGTAATGGCAAGATCGAGTTATATCCCCCTCCTTCTTCCTTTTAAAAAACCAAGGAAAATCTGTAATCACCTTCCCATTCAGTACACTCATGAATACAACACAGCCTTGGCCAGCAAACACCGATCGTTGAGAAAACTAAAGAGAGAGGCAGAGAATATGAATCAACCAATACTTTGGGAAAAACTTTCGGTAGAAACGAGACTCTATAAACAATGGCTGAGAAACTCAAGAGAAGCATTATACCAGTCGGACGCTGGGGAGATGTTGAAGGCTCTGGCAAACAAAAAATCTCGAGACTTCTGGTCTGTAACCAACAAATCAAACAAACTCCAAAACACACAGATGATAAATCCAGTACCTGAAGGAAAATGGACCGCCCATTTTCTGAAACTGTTTGAGCCAACAAACGGAATTAACAATGAACACGAAAAACAACAGGACTCAGTCTGGGTGGATCTGACAGAGATCGACGAGATCAAATCAATCATTTTGAAACTGAAATCGTCTAGAGCCCCAGGCCCTGATGGGCTCGCGAACTGCGATCTCAAACAACATCCGGACGAATGGGCCAATCTTATTAGTTCAATCTTCAAAGTTTGTCGAGAAACCCAAACCATTCCTGACTCATGGAAAAAAGCTCTGATCGTTCCGATCTTTAAAAAGGGAGCCAGAGACGACCCTCTGAACTATAGGCCAATAGCCTTGCTGGACGTCATTGGAAAGGTTTTCTCCACAATCCTGCTAAGCCATTTCCGTAATTGGGCTGCTACTGCTGGATGTTCAGATTGCCTGCAAACAGGATTCCAAAAAAACGCGAGTACGAGTGCAAATATACTGTGTCTGAACGTACTGAAAGACAGAGTTTTGACTGGATCGCCTCGGATGTTCCTAGCATTTGTTGATCTGTCTGCAGCATTCGATAGAGTGGACAGACACAAACTATGGTCCAAACTCAAGTCCTGGAAATGTCCTGAGGGTATTTTGGACCCGATAATCAACCTCCACTCAAACACCAGTATAAAAGTCTGCTTAAACAACCAAGGTTTAACGTCCACCAGTACACCGACTTTGCGTGGAGTAAAACAGAGATGCCCTCTGGCTCCCGCCTTGTTCATATCTTTCCTCAGAGATTTTAAAGAGACTCAATCTACCATAAGATCTTTTCCACCCAAAATAGGCATTACTCAGATCCCGAGACTTTTATACACAGACGACCTGATATTGCTTGGGTTGCAACGACAATTGGACAACCTGTCAGCCTATACCACCGAAAACAACTTGGAAATCAACAAAACAAAAACCAAGATAATGATTTTCCAAAAACCAGGTTCCTCAACAACACCAAAATAGAACTGGTTGAGTCTTTCAAGTATCTTGGTGTACAACTCGACAGTACAAAGTGGGCCAGGAATCTGCAAAACGACCTATGGGCGGAGGCAAAGAATCTAGCTGCTCAATTGAGAGCAGTTGATCGAAAATTCGGCAAATTCTCTCTACAACCAGCCATCCCCTTTTACAAGTCCTTTTACAAGCGATTATTCCCTTGCGGACATATGGCATGGATGCTACGCCATCTATTCCTCCGGGCTTTTGGCTTAAACTCGAAGGATTTATCTGGAGATCCGCCCTGGGCTTACCCAATTCCACCGCTGTAGCTCCGATACGACGGGAACTTGGCCTTGTCTCCCTAAAAGCTGTGGTGGATATCTCCTCACTACAACTTTACAGGAAAGTCATTCATCCAGAGAGCCTTGAAATCTATCGCATGAATCGCATGATCGGGGAAGAGATTGAAAAGGGCAATAACCGGACCATGACCAAATGGGCTATGGATCAAAACCGGAAACTACAGGAAATTGCATGCAGCAAGGAAGATCTAAAGAATAATCCTGCTAGGATCAAATCCAAAGTGCAACATACAGATTGGATCCTGACTACGGAAAAAACAGCACGCAACAAACTCCTAGCCCATCTTCCAATGACCATTAACAAACTGAAAGAACCAATGACATATTGTAAGAGATATCCTAATAAATCATTGATGAGAATCTTCTTAAAAGCCCGCCTCAATGCTCTGGCGACGCAGGAAATTCTTGCGATCAGAACAGGATCTATGGTAAAAGCCTGTAGACTGTGTAAAAACCCTGAAGAAACCGAGTCCATCAGGCATCTGCTAATGCGCTGCCCCGCCGTGCAACAAGCAAGGATCGCCTTTTTCAGCCCTCTGACTGTAAATTCGTTTGCGGGTAATGAAGAAATCTGGTGGAATCGTCTAATCACTGGGGACAAGACACGATGGCACACGGCGTCTGCTAAACTTCTGAATTTAGCGATGGAAAAAATCAAATCGAACATTACCATCTGACTTTCATACATCCCTTTTGGTGGAAGCACTGTTTTGTTCTTGTCCCCTTGGTGATGTTTATCATGAACTTTTCTTTCGTGCTACCAAAATGTTTTTGAGTCCTTGTAAAAATCTTATTTTGATTATATACAAGTAATAAAAAAAATGTTTAAAAAAATAATTGTGGCTGCAGTGATGCCCACTGCCGCTGCTTCACTCTGCCTCCCTTTGCCAGCTGCCATGGAAATGGAAGAGGGGCTCCATAAGGAGCCCCAGTTCCATGGCAGCTATTTTATGTAAGCATTTTCTTTCTATGAACGGGACACTGTTAGGTGTCCCGTTCATTGAAAGAAAATACACGGCTCTCAGCACCCCTGGTTATCGTATTGGAAACTCCGGGTGCTAATAGCATTAAACACCCGTTACAAGGGCTGGAACAGTTGTTAACGTCAAAGGCCCTCATTAAATGCCCTCGATTTGGTTGGGCCTTCAACTCGGGCCCTGGTCCATTAACACCAGTTCCAGACATTGGAACGGGTGCTTAACTCTTAAAAATAACTAACCATGCCATTTATAATGAAGGCTTACTCAATGACATTGTAAGTATGAAAAATCAATTGAGACAGAGTCACTACGAAAATGCCAAATTTCTAATTAAGTAGATTGACTCACAGACAGAATTTGATCAGCTAAACAATGCTATAAAAATAATCAAGAAACAAAGAGCTCAGTTAACTCAGGAGAATGATGCTACTATTAAGCAAGTATACCAGATTTCTTCACAATTCACACACAAGATGGTCAGAGAATGATAGCTGTGCAAGCAGTTACGACACAGAATAGAAGAAAATGTATGAGTAAAAAAAGAAAGCATAGTCACACTAGTGAAACATCTTGATGAGGGAAAGTCAGAGTTTGAACACCCGAAGAAAGAATTAAATAGCTAGCACACTATCAGTCAGGAGTCAACAGAAGAAACACAAATGTAACCGCAACAAAGGGACTCATTACAGAAGAAATGAGAAAATATGAAAGAACTACTGGCTTCCAAAACTAGAACATTTGATACTACTCAGGCTAGTTTGATTTAGTCTAGGGAACAGCTAGTGCGAAGAAAACAGCATATCATAATTGAAATGGATCATAATGCTAGATTGAGACAAGAAATTAAAGATGTTTATGCAACCTTGGACTCACAAAGCTCATAGACAAATCAGTTTCATGGACTAGGGGAGATTGTCCCCAGTTCAAGATTACCTTTCCATTGCCCAAAAGTTCCCAGAATCATGCTACTGGTTTTGGCGCACCTAGCCGGAGTCAGGATATAGGATGCATTAGACACGCTGTCTCTTCTTCCCAAAATCACCAAGATACACAGGATGTCCTAATTTCCCTGTCAGATACAGAGGAATACTGAGAAGTCCAGATGGAGGAGTGGGAAATTGCACACTTAGCATGTCGCGGGTAGGTGAGGGTGTAAGAGTACACCCAAACAGAGAGTTAATGAGTTAAAAGATGAAAATGAGTTAAGGGAACAAGAATGACAGTGGATGATTCTACAGGGTGGCCATTTAGCCCACGTGGCTGACTTAGAGAGACCATAAATACAACCTAAAATAATTTTTTTAAAAACAACTATCTAAGCCAGGGGCTATGGCAGTGCACCAGAGCCCCTAGGTTAATGGAGAAATGCTGACATGCCATACTATGCAGCAGCCCCTCAGAAGCAAATGGAGGCCCATAACCCAGAATACCAATGAGAAAGAGAAATGAGCAAGGATTTCCAATACCGTACACTCAGGCAACCTCCTTAAGGGCATAGTAACAAAGGGGTAAAATATGCAAGCAGGGAAAGAGATTTGAGCAGTGCCTCCGATTCTGATGAGGGACACAGTTAGTGAAAGATTAACAGATTAACGCCATAAAAAGCTTTATGACTACTTACCAGAAAAATGCTAAATATTCAGTTTGGGAACATTTGGAAATGTAAAACCAGACAATGACGTCATTTGGTTTGAATGATGATAAAAATAATATGATCATTGTAAAATGGGCATTCTCTCCTGTGTTTTCTAGTTTCTTTGCTGGGCTTAGCTGCTACTCTTACAGGGCAGCCATTGGGAAATATTTTTCAACCTGCAGAATCCACAATGTGTGCTAGAGATCAATCTCAGAGGAAGTTCGCTCTAGAACTTAAGCACGCATTGTCCAGATTTCTCAACATGTCGATACCGAAAGTCGAGAATTGTAAACCGCATTCTTCCATGCCCTTCCAAAATACATAGTGAATCAGTTAGTGTGTGATTTTGATAACTCAGGAACCCTCGAGTGGATAATCATGCAGGCTACAAGGATCTATGAAATACAGAACCCAATGACTCATAAAAACAAGGAAAAGAGCACCAAACAAATGCCTGCTCTAGCCACCATTAAGGTAACTGAGGTTGGACTTAGAGAGAAGTGGCCAAAAACCTATTCCTCTGATGTTAACGAACATGCCAGAGAAGACCTACAGTTCAAAGCCAGCAAACTAGTCCTCTGCCTGGCATGCAAAATACTGATCTTACAAAACCAGAGACATATGTGAATCCTCAGTATTTAGGCTTAAAAACTATCCTGGGCTTTAAGTACGTTCCTCCTTCAGGGAGAAATACTCAGAACCCAGGACCAAATCCCCAAGCAAATTCAAGTGGAATGTTTCCAGGGAGAGAAGCCAATGACCACCTTCTAGACCCATTAAGAAGTACCAAAACTACACCCTTGAGAAGGAGTTTGCTCTTCTTGAGAAGAACCTAGATGTGACCAAGTAGTTCAGAAAGTGGAGAGAGATTCTCACACTGGAACGACAGGTGAAACACTGACAGAGAGCATTGGTGAATTCATAGGACTCCAACAGGAGTTTCCTGATTCGAATGCTAGTAGAAACATGGTCCAGAATAAATTGATAGGTCAGTGTGGACAATGACTAGAGGAAATTGCACACGTTTAAAATACACATGGAGAAGAGGATAGGGGAGGTGACAGGAAAGATATGGCAAGCAATAGAGGAAGCTTCTTTTACCTCAAATGAAAATACCCTTGTGTTTGCTGAAAACAATGCAAAGTCTGATGGTAAATCCTCTTTATTCTTAGGAATAAAACCTGAAAAAAATAAGAACGTGAAATTCAGTGAGGAGGAAACCATCACATTTGAAAAAGAAGACAACTCTGTGGAGATTAACGTAAGCTTTCATTCTTTCCAGCTGTAATGCTGTGAGGTATATTGACCCACTCAGCTGTGCTGTACCACATCACTATGCTGCATTTGTGCAAGAAACAGCAATATGGCTGCGCTGCCTCCTGTGCGCGCCAGGTTCTCAAAATTGCATTTTTACAACCACCAAAATAATGACTGCACCACACTGCCACACACATTTCAGGCAGGGTGGAACAGAGTACACACCACACAGGAGTGTGCCCTGCAACGTTTAACATGGAATTAAGTGAAATAGGCAGCATTGCCTTGCTGAAAACCCCAAAAATTCCCTTTAAAATGACACCTTTTTCAACCTTTAAAAATGCTGCTTGACGCTAAACTCATCCAGTCCTTTTAAAACCACTGTGATAAAAAGTGCCCTGCAATGCCCAGGATCATCCATTATGTCACAGCAGAACCGGGCCTAATTCCTGAATGACAACCCCTGTCAAATGTAACTTTGAAAAATGTGCCAAAGATTCTGCTCTCACTCGCACGGGAAAGCACATGTATTTCTCCACAATGTATCAAACATTAGCTGTCTTCAAAAGAACTTCAACTATCTGAACCTGGTCAGTTTCATGTATCATCGTTCAGATAAAACTCATGCTTCCAGGAAAATGACTTTGGCTGCAAGGTAATATTGCAAAGACAGATGGGGCTGCCAAATCGAAATGAATGAAAGAAATGTTAGCAGCGCGGCGCGGTGTGCCAGCAGTGTGTTTTGTGGAGCTTGTGGGGAAAGAAGCTACTTTGAGCTTCCTGCTTTCAGACGTTGTGAGGAGCGTTTTCCATCCAGTCCGCTTTCCATTGCCATCAACTCGGACTCGGGCACTAGAAACACACCGCGGAGGCGCAGAGCGCGGCGCGGTCTGCCAGCAGTGTGTTTTGTGGAGCTTGTCGGGAAAGACGCTACTTTGAGCTTCCTGCTTTCAGACGTTGTGAGGAGCGTCTTCCATCCAGTCCGCTTTCTATTGCCATCAACTCGGACTCGGGCACTAGAAACACACCGCGCAGGCGCGGAGCGCGGCGCGGTGTGCCAGCAGTGTTTTTTGTGTTTGGTGGTTGTGCGGTTCTGCAGCGCCTTCCTGACCAATCTGGTAAGACCTTTTGTGACTCTAAGAAGGACAGCATCTTTTGGAATTGGGTCCTGCCTTCCCCTGATATTTTGAATGTCCAGTGGAGATTTAAAGAACTTCTTTGTAACGGGACATCTCTTGGGTCAGGCACTTGTACAAACTTGAACGTGCCTCGTTAGAGGTCTGCTCCGTGTTTTGCCTTGGCATAGGAGTGTACTAGGAGAGGTTGCACCAAGCCCGCCACGTGTGAATTATTTCAGTTGCCTACAGCACTAAGTTCCGCCCTTGTGGCACCTGCTAACGAGGAGAGCAAGCGCTCATAATACTGTGTTGAATCGACTGTGTTGAATCTACTGTTCCCCCTTGGCTGTAAGGCGTCATGGGGAGTGATATCTGTGACTTTTTGTGGAGAAGCAATGGTGAAGTCTGGAGGCCATTTCGAAAGGGGTGACTGTGGGCTTCATGCCTTTGAACCCCTTCCTAGTCTGGCCTTTTTCCTGGACTTTGATTGAAAAGCTTGCAGCAAGTAATTAGCGAGCTAGTAGCTTTATTGCTTGTTTGGTGCTTATACTGCCAACGTATGGTCTGAATCCTATATCCTAGCGTGCACTCCTATCCTAGGCCAGAGCATGTCTGCGGGCCTTGTGCCTTTGAACTCTCGGTCATTAGGGTACGGTGCAGCTGGTTAGGGGAAAAGTCATTCTTCCCAGCCCTTCGAAAGCTTCTTGTATTCCTAGGCCTTTGCTTGAGAAATCTCTTGCTGGAGAAACCTGTGCTTGAGTAATCTCTTGAGCACTGTCAATATTACGCTTGCCGTTTTGCCTTAGACGGGTGCCTTGGGCAAGTTGTGGAGTTCGCTCAGGGCTTTAATATAGTGAATCAAAAATAGGACGTTGTGGTGGCCCGACTTGACTTGTGTTGTGAAAGTCAAAAACCACAGCAGATTATGTTTTGAATTGCACCCAGTAGTGAGTACGTGACTTAATCGTATGCAACAAGATTTGAGTGGGGTGACACTATCTTCCATGTTTAAGTTACAAAAGGGTGCCCCTACTCTTTTCCTTGTCTTGTTCTTTTTTTTGAGTTTGGCGTTCTCAACTATATTGAATTGCTACCATTAGATATCAAAAAGACACCTGAAAAACCTGTTGTGGGAAGTTAACTTCCGGTGATCCTTCTATCTAAACTTTTATTGTTGTGCTACATTTTTGTGGGAGGAATACAGCTGTTGTGATTGTAGCATTCTGCCCTTTCTAGTTGGTGACTAGGAAAACGCAATGGGTCGGGCGCTGAGAAGCAGTAATAAGTCTGCTAATTTCCCCAAAGGAGCTGGTAAGAATCAAGGGAACAAAACAGCCAATACTACCTTCCCTCTGCTGCCATCTAATAAAAAATCGTTACTATCAATGTCAACCTCAGTTGAGGTGGAAATGGCATCTTCAGAGAAGGAAGTTGTACCTGACTCGAATGCATTAGTTATTTTGGCACCTGGCACAGCAACTCCGTTAGAGGGTGGAGCGCTGTGGCAGTCTCCTCTCGATCATATAGACCAAGATGATATTTCAACGGTGGGTCTGGTGGGCGGCGCTGATCCGCTGATACTAGGTCGGGTTTGGGATCATCCCCTGCCGACCTTCACAGTCCAAGAGGCCAACGAGACCAATGGGGAGGTAGATTGTCAATTGGCCCATGTACATGACATCAACTGTATTGTTTCACATCTACAGGAGGGTCCTGCCCACGTATCTGACACATCTATGCTTGCTCCCACTATCATGAGTGAATTGGGTAAACGTGTGAGGCTTTCCCTCTGCCCTTCCTCTCCTGCCTCTAGATCTTTTCCCTTCCGTGAACAAGTCCATTTTCACCATCTGAACGAGTCTAGTTTTAAACATCAGAGTGAACCTAAAAGCAATTTTGCAAGGCCCTCTATGATGGGATCGGGAGGCGCCAGCTCCTTTGGTCCTGCAACCACCTTGTATGATGGATGTGCACATAATAATGGGGCTGTGTTGCCCAATGACTTGGGGGCCTTTTCCCTGGGGAATGACGACATGGGCTTAGGTTCTTTGAAGGGGATTGGTAGGGCTGTCTCGACGCCTGAGGATTCTCCCTCTGACAATCATGCCAATGAGCCTTTTAACTTCCCAGTGATTTCGCATATACTTAACTTGCTTGATAAAGGCCACAAACTCACTCATTGCTCTATAAGGGAAATGCAAGGCTCCCTGGCCCTTATGAAAGAAAAAATATCTAAAATAGAGGGGTTCATACTTGCGGAGGAGCAATCAAAATCATTCTATATATCCCAATTTGAAAAAATGATGTTGAAGTTTGCTGGTGAACATTCTTTGGATTCTTCCGTCTCTGCATCACGATCACAAGGCACACAAACGGAAGTTGGATCTTCACACGCATGGCCCCCCTTAAAACTGTATTTGCATGTACTGAAAGGTGTGAGCAGCGATCTCAGTGAACAGGGTACCACTGAGGACATAGATCTTTTGGAGGTAACTAAACTCCAGCATGATCGACTGCTTCAGGTGGAACTCTTACTCTTTAACATGGTCTCAAAATCTCAGTCCTCGGAATCAACAGGGCTCTGTGGTGGTATCGAGCTAGCCAGTGGTGAAGGGGCAACTCCGGATAGTCCCTCAGCTTTGACGGACATCCTTGATGCGCAACCAAGCGTGGAGTTTTCGGTACCCTCGTTGCCAAGTGCCTTGCCGAGGGACACCGCTGAACAAGATGATAGGCATTTCGTCTCTCGAAAGGCAAAAAAGGCCTTCTTAAGAGCCCAAAAACGCCTAAATCTAGCTAAAAGTAGTCAGAAGAAGGCATCAAAGAACGTTGCCTCGGAAAAGGGGTCTCAGCCAAGCAAAGACTCCTTACTTCCCGTAAGTGGGAATTCTGGAAAAAGTCTGGATGATCTTACCTTAGACCTTCTTGACTTAAATGAAGAAAGCAAGAAACTTCTTCAGATTAATGCTTGAAAAGTGGCAATGTACAAGTGTCATCTGAAAAATCTTGTAAGACCCCCACAATGAAAGCTCAATCTCAGCTCCATAGCTTCTTTCTAACAATTGAAACCAAAAAACTGGTGGTAAGGCCCCACGAAGAACTGGATGGTGCTAGTGCCCTAACAAAGGGCATGGCCCCAGTGGCTACTGGGCCTGTGCGGCAGAAAGAAGAATTGGACAGTGCGAGTGTAGTGACAACGAGCAGTGTCCCTTTTGTTAGTGGGAATATTGGTGAAGGCCGTCCGCCGAACTTGATGAAACAAGAAGCTGCTGATGGGAATTTGGCTGCCCATGAGGTGGAATCAACTCTAGCCTTGACTTTGCCTCCTCCCTTGCCTCAGGTGGTGCAAACAAGTCAGGTGGTGGAATCAACAGAGATGACATCTCTGAGTGAAAATCCCCAAGGTTTTCAGTCCTTGTCTGAGACCCCAAAGGACATGAAACAGATTCTCGGATGGATCAGCAATCCAGAGATTAATGGGTTAGCCAGGATTAACAGGTCATTTTCAATGAACTCCTTTTTCCAGATTCCCTCTTTAAGAAATCTGGCACCCAAGGACCTGGACTGGGTCAAGTTAGCCCCTCACAACAACTACAGGGCGTTATGTAGAGTCCAATCTCAAATTATCACCAAGCTGATTTTGGACTTTTCGGATGACTTTGAGTTATTAGGGGTCTCTCCCTGTCTGTTTCTAGACATGGAGAGTGCTTGGGCTTTTCTCGACTTCACTCCCCCGACTCCCAACGAGCGGGCTAAAACTTCCACAGTGGAGGGATACGAGCTGAAGGCTAATGAATTGACTCAAAGATTGGCTTCTTTAACGCAGGTGATAAGTGGCCTTTCATGGCTGGAGCCACTGATTAAAGTGGCGGCTGCCATGAAACCCGATCCCACTAATCTATAACTGCCAGGTATTGTTGTCGCATCTTGGAACTGCTGCGGCATGAGAAACCTAATCGCTTGGCATGGACGCGTGGCTGTCCATCTTAGACCTGACGTCATACTGTTGCAAGAAACGATGGCAATGTATGACATCGTATTGGATGGTTACAGTGCTTTTAGTGTACATGCGCGACGCCATTCGTTGGGGCGTCCATGTGGCGGAGCTGCTATCCTTATTAAAAATAGTTTGAAGGTGTCTTCTAAACTAGTGGATAAATCAGATACTTGCGTTTTGGTGGAACTGCAGTTCAGCGGGTGTAAGCCTTATGCCTTAATCCTGCTGTCCATTTATTGGAACCCCAGTGCAGTACCCATGGATTCAGCCATATTGGAATTAACTCAAATGCTGGAGAGGATATCAACTTACTTCCCTAAGCATGAAATTTTAATTGGTGGAGATTTGAATTCCTGTTTGGAGATCGATGGATGTAATCCTTGGATATACCAGTCACATCTTTACTTCCAACAGGCCTTTACGAGAGGCAAAATATGGGTTGAGTTTTTTGAATCATGGGGAATCTACCCTATTCCACTAGCTCCCCTCAGTATTAAAACTTCCTGGCAGCGGGGACAACATTCCTCCCTAATAGACTACATGCTTGCAACTGGGGCATGCGCTGGATTGCTTGACCCCATTGTGATTTTGGAGGTGGGATTGAGTGATCATCGGATGCTCCTTTCGAATCTACATGTTGGGGTCGTGCTCCTTTCGAATCTACGTGTTGGGGTTGTTCCATATGAAGTTATGATGGCTACGACATTGATTGAAAATGATGGGCATATGTTGTCTGTGAGATGGCATCCAAGTACCTGTCGTAAATTGGTATTCCTAATAAACAGAGACTTGTTGATGGTTAACGAGAACTGTAGCCCACCTAGGGCTAATGAGGAGTCAATCAATGTTTTGAACACGTTGATGATCCAAAAGCACCTGGAGAGTTTATCTAGGGCTTGCATTGGAGTACAAGTACCAAAAGCTGTATCTAAATATATGGCGGAAGCTGCGCTCTTGAAAGCTGACAAAAATCTTGAGCTGCGACTGGCAAGTCTTGGTTTTATAAATACCACAGTACATAAATAAAAAAAAAATTCTATTGTAGCACTCTTTAAGTCCAAAATGAAATTGTTGCGCCACGCAGCTCACACCCTTATAAACCAACAGATGTTGGAACAACTTTGCAAGAGAAACACCAGAGAAATATGGGTTGCATTAAGAAATCCATTGGGCAGAGTAGACCAGCGCATGACTGCGATTATATCTGGACCAGCTTGGCAACAATTTTTTACAGAAAAATATGCAATGCCAGTTGCACATAGAAGGTCAGAGTTGGAGAAACTACATCTGAAGATCCCAACTGAATGTCCCTGGACTCTGAGTGACATTATCTGGGCAATTACTCAATTAAAGTATTCCAAAGCGGCTGGTCCAGATGGTCTCCCTCCCTGTGTTTACAAAGATGATCCACACTTCTGGGCCAGATATTTATCGCCCTGTTACCAGCGTGTATACCGTTCGAGTAATATTCCATCCTTGTGGCTCACGGCAATTGTGATTCCTATTCACAAAAAGGGAGCTCGGAATGACCCGAACAACTTCAGGCCAATTGCCCTCATCGACACGATGGCTAAAATATTTGCTCGACTAGTTCTGTGGGAATTGGAGAAGTTTATCACTTCAGCAGGAATCCTTTCCAAAGCACAGGTTGGCTTTCGGAAAGCTATGGGCACACAGCTCAATGCATCGATTCTTGAACACTTGCTTTCAGCATCCCGGATCAAGGAGAATGGACCAATTTATATGGCATCTCTAGACTTATCTGCGGCTTTTGACAGTGTCTTGCGCAGCCGCCTTTGGCAGAAGATGCTATCCTACGGGATTCCATCGAAGCTAGTTGCAATTATTGCAGCCTTACACCGAAACACATCATATAGGGTCGGCATCAATTTGGAGGGGTTATTATCCGACAGCATCCCAACAGAAATCGGTGTGAAACAGGGTTGCAACTTGGCTGCAGTACTTTTCAATCTTTATTTGGCGGACATTGAAAAGGTTTGGGAGGGAGCAAATGTATTCCCGGTTTATCTTGGCAAATTACGCTTGAATTGGTTGGCCTTTGCTGATGATATCATATTGTTTGATAAGGTACCCTTTGGGCTACAGAATAAACTAAATATTTTTCATGAATACTGTAAGCTCAATAACCTGACCATCAATTCGGCTAAATCCCATATTATAAGTTTTACAAAAAGGAAGAATCCGATAAGGTTCAAGTACGTAATAAATCTCAAACCGATAGTCATCATGGACGAGATCACGTATTTGGGTTACCATATTTCAAACAATATGTCTCTTGCAAAATCGAGTGGTATTTTGACTGCTAAACTGAATACTTTGGCTGCTCAAATGAGAATTATTTTCTCAAAATACTGTAGATACTCCCTTATGCCCATGATATATTTTTATACTATGAAAGTAGAGCCTACCATACTGTATAGCTTACATGTTTGTCTGCTGAATATGGGTCCCATTTTGAACTCTCTGCAGGGGAGTGTTTGGAAAAAAGTTTGGGCCTTCCAAGATACCTGCCGAACGCACTCTTGCTACATGAACTGGGTCTATACTCTCTGGTGGATAAATACGAATGGCGCATGGTGAATACATATTGCAAAATGCTTTCGCCGCCGCCAAATTCGCTTTATGAGGATTTCAGGGCAATGTTACAAGCAGATCACCCTCAATCTATCTTGCAATTTAAAGGACGTATGTCCAAAACCCTGACTACCCTGAACATGTCACATCAGGAGCTTATTAGCTCCCCAGGGAAAGCCAAAACCAGGCATTACAGGAATGCCTGGGCTCGCAATGCAGACCTAATTGCAGGCTATAGTTCATTCAATACATATGCCAAATTTAGACACGCTTTTACCCCCCGTTTACCCTATATTCTGTGCTTTCCGGACAAGAACGCCAGAAGGACCTATATGAGATTTCGTTTGGATCTTATCCATATGGGATCGCGCATTAGGAACTGGTCAGGGGTAAAGGAAGGGGGCTGTTGGGAGTATTGTAGATTCTGTTCCAACTGGAAGATACCTGAAACTCTTGAGCATTTGTTCATGTACTGTGTTTATATTGAGCAAAAAAGGCTCCTCTGTTTAGGTAAATTCTTGGAGTCTAACTCTCAGCTTGAACGGAATTTTATTTGGCTGCGTTGTATGTGGGGCCAGTCTAACGCAATTATGTTGGCAACAGTATGACTGGTAAATATTATTGAGGACGAGCTTGTATGCTTAAATGGTATTATGTATCCACCAAAAGGGCTCTCTTGTGACGCGCCTGGTTAATATCTCTCGCAACCCCCTTTATTGTGGCTGTTACCATCTCTGCCACAACTATGAAGTTGATTTATGTTATGTTCTGTCCAAAAGGCTGATGTGTTTAAAGGTCTACTTGGATGTAAGACCCTTTCAGGGTTGCATCCCATGAAATGACGTTATGATGTATAATGTGACTAGAATTGTAAAAAGAAGGTACAACTCTGCGTTGATTACAACTATTTAATGCTCGATTATGTAACTTTCGGTGCTTTACCTTTTTTCTTACAATTCCCTTATTTAAAAAAAAAAAAAAGAAGAACCTGTCCTTATTGTATATATTTGTTGGTATTTTGTGATGTTATATGTATTTGGAAGTTTTATTTAAAAACAATTTTTGTAAAGGTGTAAATTAATTTTTACTACCAAAAACAAAAATAAAGAATAAAAAAAAAAAGAAATGTTAGCCATTTTTAACACATGTGGGAAAATGGGTTTTGCTGACTGAAGAAAAAATTGCCTATTGAAAAGTAAATTGTTAATGAACGCCTGCTTACTTAGCAAAGGATTATGTGGCTGGTGATAATATACACATAGGCTATTTTTATTCCACAGGTTTGTTAAATCAAGACTCAGAAATCAGTAAATAAAGACTTTTAAATGAACTGGGCAGAGTTGGCAAGCTCTAAAAAACCTGTTCTGCCAGTTGTTAGCCCTGTAACTCCCCTTAGAATTGCAGGCACACCATAAACTTCCACCACAGGAAAGCGCTAATTGCCAGCTTCATAAACTTTGAATGGGCCAGGAGAAAGGAAGTTCACATGCTCATCAGACATTTGTCTGTTCTACAGGCTGTGACAATAGCAGGCTTTGACACTCACCTGTCAAGTGTGAAGGGGCACTAAAACCTTCAATTAAGACTGGAGATCCCACTTTGCCTTGGAGGAAGTGACAGTTGGTGTCAGTTGGAGGAAAGAAAATAATGATCAAGTGACAATGGACTTCCTTTTGGTTTCAAAGGCTATTTTATAAGCAAACTGTAAAGATGTTTAACTCTGCGGCAAGAATTAGTAAAAATGTGAAAAGTTTGTAGTTTTAAATCTAATTTTATGTTCTTTCTGTTAAAACTTGGTATAACTCATTACCACATGGGGAACAGAAGTTATAAAATATGACAGATTACTGGGAAAGTATTAATGTTGCAAACATAAAGTTTTGTACATGCATCCCTAGGGACAATTCACATCTGTGTGTAAAATTGGGGAATTTTAGGCCAAATCTTTTATGTTTAAAATCACCAAAATGTATCAGAAAGGCGAAGCGAGGTCCTACAGACTTGAGGATTGGACTGATCTGTGCAATACAAAATATGTAACCTGTGCATCTGATTTACTAAGAGGTCACAACTGCATGAATATCTGTTTGTGGCAAAATTAGATTTTCAGTAAAGTAAATGTGGGAGTGTCTAGATACCGTAAAAACTACCTCATAAACATGACATCACTTTTCTGATATCCAACCAATTGTGAGCAAGGCGGAGACTATGCTCTTGCCCAATCCTATTGTTAGGGGTGTGGGTAGTGAATCCTGCCCCTGTCATATACTGTAATGATGTCATCCGGCATTATAAATAAGGGCCACTGACTAGCACTCAAGAGACTGATTCCACACTCTCTTCCTGAATTTCTGCATGGCGTCTGGTTCCTGTTTTCTTCATCCTGTTTGATCTTGATTCCATATTTTCATTGTAAAGCCAAGGCCTATGCATTGCTGACCCCATTCCCAGCAAGGCCTCAATCTGAAACCTCAAATTGTAAAAATAAAACAATACCCAAGGGAAGCATCCTGATACCAGCCTGGCTTGCTGCCACTAAATGCATGCCTGCTGCAAACCTGCCGTCCAGTGCAGTCCGTTGACCAGAATTGACCAGCTGATCTGTCCCACTGAGTTTGTCCAGCTGTCCTTTGTTAGACCAGATCCGTGTGGTGACCAGAACCCTTGACAGTCCATAATCCAAAAACTAAAGTGGACTGTAAGTATCAATAGGAACCATAGAAAACCATAGTATACCTTGCCTTTTCCTATCCCAATCTCTAAACCATCCTATCCTCACCTTAATAACTTGTAACATTGTCACAATACTTATTGCAACCCTATCATTGATTTATCTTGATAAACGCCATTTCTTTAGTCATTTTTATCTTGTCTTGTAAATCCTAAAATATCAATCATATTTTGAGTGATCGGACTGGTTCCACCAGGGCGGGCGCTGGGGAACCAGGGTTGAGCTCATGAATCTACCCTGGAGCTTAC
Source organism: Ambystoma mexicanum (assembly GCF_040938575.1). Classification (NCBI taxonomy): domain Eukaryota; kingdom Metazoa; phylum Chordata; class Amphibia; order Caudata; family Ambystomatidae; genus Ambystoma; species Ambystoma mexicanum. Next base: position 915,349,531 of record NC_090928.1, on the reverse strand, counting down.
TGTGTCCCTCTTTGGTTTTCTAGCCTGAATATTCTAGTATAAAGTAAAACTGTTCTTGTCCAAACTGAATTTCTTTTCTTTTTTCACTACCCGATTTTTCTAAAAACGCCTCTCATTCTACATTACCTATCTCCCTCAGTTTAATAGCTAGAGACTTCATTGCACCACCTGATTGTACGCAAGATATATAGCTACCCCTTACTAAATAAACACACTCCAAATAAGTGAATTTCAACCGTTTTTTATCAAAAACCATCTGGTTAATTTCAGGCAGGAATTGACATTTTTGCAAAGTTTTACACGTGTTATTTCGATTATAAATTGTTTTAAACCTTCCATTCAATTTCAAATTGTATGATTTTGCGCAGTATATTGTTTATGACTGCTTGTAACCTTCCAGTGATGCTCCAGTAAAGATTTGTACTTATTTAGGGATTTTTGCACACACTCATTGTTTTATTCAGCCATTTCCGAGTGTCCTTTTACCATTGCAAGGGTTCAAAACTGTTTTCTCTCTTGTTTGGGGAAGGAAGGTTGGATTCTAATTTTGTTTCTTATTCCTCATTCCTGATTATCTGCTGCTTTCTTATATCTATTTAGAATTGATTATTTGTGGGTTGAGGAATATTGCAGGGGGAAATCCTAACTTGAGTGCTATCCTTCCAAAAGTTCAAAAGTATCTCTATTCTCTGGTGTTTTCAATCTGGGTTGCCAACGGATTAATTTAAGTGCATTGTTCACATTCCTATTTGTTATTGTCACCCCATTGGTGATTGCCACTCCATATTAAAAAGTATGTGATTGATTTGAATTTTAAATAAATAAATAAATATTACCTTTACCATCCAGCCTGGTTCCTGGTTCATCGTGACTCGGGGTGTTTGAAAAAGGGGTGTGATATGAGTAGTGTATCTCTCAAATATTGAACCTTTATATATTTAACAAAATAAGCATTTTAGTTGTGCGCTGCATCCCAGGCTGAGACCAGACTGTATCGCCTGATTGAAATACTTAACAATGCCTCTTCCAAAATAACAGAGAATCTGAATGAAAAGTCTGACAAAGAACCCAAATCAAAATGACAGAGAAAGCCGTAGATATGAGACCCAATATAAACAAAATTAAAAATCCAAGCAGTATTAGAGACCTGGAACACGTAGAAAAGGGTGAAGTCCCCATCCATTACCTAATCTCAAAATGTAATTGTTTTCCTACAGAGTCCTTAACCAACCCACATGAACCTTACCTTGAAGAAAATCCCCAAAGTCGAATTTATGAAATCCCAAACATACACCAAATTATATATGAAACATCCGCTCACTCACACTTTCTCTGTAAATTGAAGATACAAGATTAAAGGTTTTTCGTGCCTGTCCAACTTCAGGGACTTCAGGGACAAGTGCCAATTACCGGCTCTATAGATACAGGGTCCAAAGTGATCTTGATATCTAGAGAAATGTCTGAGACTCTCAACCAAAGAAAGGGGAAAAGTCACTGTTATTTTTCTCAAAAACCTCCTTAAAGAAATTCACAAGTGAGCAGAGTGTTCTGTGGATACACAGTGGATAAACTGTGACTACTGTTGTCCTGCTCATGTCAAGAGGGAGTCTGCTTTCACTGTCTATTGGCTGGAGGAGGCAGCTAAAGAAATGTCTACGGTTTGGGAAGCAGAGCGTGAAGAGTGTGCAGAGGGTTCTTTGAATACACTGTGACTGCTGTAGTCCTGCTCGTGTGAAGATAAAGGGCCTCATCACGACTTGGGCGGTAACGCCGGTGCTATTAGCGCCGGCACTATCTGCCCTACCGCCGAACTCCCCGGCGCTAATAGCGCCGGATCACGTGTTCGGCGGTAATGTTAATCCCCATTCCCCATTGAGCCCATTCGGGAATGCCCCATTCCCCATTGGGCTCAATGGGGAAATGTCACGCTAATACCTAATGAGCGCAAATTTTTGGCAGATTTCACCCCAGCTCAGAGCTGGGGCGAAATCCGCCGAAGTCCTGATTTGGCAGACCCTAAAATCTGGCGGTAATAGCAATACCGCCGGATTTAAGGGTTACTGCCAAAGTCGTGATGAGGCCCAAAGTCTGCTTTCACTGTCTATTGGCTGGATGAGGCAGCTAAAGACATTTCTACTGTTTGAGAAACGGAGTGAGAAGAGTGTTCTGTGCATTCTCTGTGGATACACTATGACTGCTGTTGTCCTGTTTGGTTGAAGAGGGAGTCTGCTTTCACTGTCTATTGGCTGGAGGAGGCAGCTAAAGAAATGTCTACTTTTTGGGAAGCAGAGTGAGCAGCATGAGCAGAGTGTTCTGTGTTCTCGTGGACTCGGAAGCCAAGGAAAACAGGGGGCGAATCTAGCGGCTCATGAATGATCGGGACTGACAACATGCCGGCAGCCCTCCGCAGCAAGTCAGGGTGGTTGATCCACCTGTAGCCTTCTTCTTATCCCTGTGGTTACTAATTTGGCAAATTCTCTCATCCCGCCCCTACAGCCTATTAAAACAACAGTCTCTGTTATATTTTCTGAGCATGATAATGTTGTTGCGTCAGGTCCATGCTCCATCGAGCACTGCGCCGGGGGCACTGCTTCCTGAGGCCGCTGTACCCATCTTAGTGGGTGTAACGTATGCCCAGGTTCTGCGGTCAGACGATTGCGGTAAACATTCTCAGTAGCTTTCTCAATTGGATTTCATCACAGCAGATTTTGACCACACAGTCAGCATTTCGGGGCTTGGTGCTCCTTGTTTAGTGACTTTGCTGTTAAACTTGGACAATACAATCATCCTTGATGAATCTTTTGTTCGATTGTGTAGGGAAATGGAGACCTCTGAACTGAACAATATGTCTGCGAAAGTGGATATTACTGCAAACAAAGCTCACTCCTCAGGGCAAGGGATTGCTAAAGACAATTCTAATCGACTAATTTATCCTAATTCAGACTTCTCATTCCGAAAAACATTAATCTATGGCAGAGGTATTCAAACTGTGGGGTGCACCCCCCTGGTGGGTCCGGGGGGAGTGTCATTATTCCGGGGGGCATGGGACCCCAGCCTGAAATGTAAAAGAGAAAATAAATAATGTGTTTACTTGGGGAACGGAACAGAGGGGCAGGGGGGAGCCCTGGCCAGGTGCGGCTCATCCATAATTGGCGAGGAGGCATCGACCCAGTGGCTCCCTCACCCATTATGGAGGAGACAAGGAACCAGTCCAGTGAGGGAGTGCTCCTGGGCTGGTTGACCTGCCAAAGGGAAACACTGGTTCCCTTTGACAGGTCAGTTCCCAAGCTGCACATGCTCAATGAGCCATGCAAGGCTGGGGCACTTTGCTTCGCATCTTGCATTGCTCATGGGAGATGCTGGATGGGGAACTGCATGTCTGTATGTACAAGGGGGAGCTCCTGTGCCTCCCTATACATACAGACAGAGTAGGCTGGAGTCGGATGATTCAGCACCCACACTTAGGCTCCTGCACGAGTGTGCAGGAACCTGGAGCATTGGAGAGGAAACTTCAGTACAGGGCGGAAGGTGAGTTTATGTTCATTTGTTTTTATTTATGTAGGTTTATGGATGCGTGTGGGCTTGTGTTCTGAATGAGTGTATGATGCTGGGTGCTCGTGTGAATGATAGAGTGCTTGCTGTGTGAATACTGTGTGAATGTGTATGTATGTGTGTGTGTTGGTGTTGGTCCGTGGAGCTGATTTTGGTGAGTGGTGAGAGGGAGGATAAAGAGTTGTACAAAAAATGCCTTTGTTGCACAATCCCCCTACCCACCTGCCAAAGGCAGCTCTCCTTCTAAGGCACTGTGGAGCCCCGGGGACAGGGATTGTATTGTTTAACTGGACATCTATCATGGATGTCCAGTAAAATATATCATGCCTGCCCCCTAGCACCAATTGCAAACTGTTTGGCCTTTAACCTTTTTTTTAAAGTATGCTCTAAATTGCAACATTTAAACCCATTATTTTAAAACAATTCCCAGGGGGAGAAACCCCCTAAACTCCCGTTGATTGGTTTGTGCTCCCTCGTTACCCTCGGTTGGTATAGCATATGTGGGAGAAATATTTATGCCCCATTCAAGTAGAAAATTCACCAGCCGCCACTGGCCCTGGGACAGAGCTGGGAGCGGGGTGGGGCGAGCCCAATGACTCTGGTGTGAGCAGGATGGGGGGGCATGGCATAGTGCAGAGAGCACAGGGACATTGGTGGGAGCAGAGTGAGGAGAGCCCATCATCTGTGGTGGGGTGGGGAGAGCCCAGGGACTGGACTCGGAGTGGGATGAGGGAGCTCAGACACTGTGATGGGAGCAGGTGGGGAGCTCAGGTAATATACTGGGAGTAGGGTCTAGTGATAGCGAGCGATAGTTCATGACCATTTGGATTTACTGTCCATTTAGCATTTTTGGGGGGCCGTGTCTGCCCACATTTTGCTCAGGGGGGTTCAGACCAAAAAGGTTTGAAGACCACTGATCTAAGCAGACACTCAGAGATTCTACCTAAAGTGGATACTTTAGGTCCTGCATCTATTTTCTCTTTGCATTTAGTTCTAGAATCATTATTGAGACTGTATGATAATATTAAAGAAATAGCAACTGGGAATGCTCTCAAACTTCCCTTTATGGAAGCACATTTTCAAAGGCTGTATGACTTGTTTAAAACAGGGTCTACTGTTCAACCATCCTTTACAGAACCTAATGTTAGCTTACTATCGGAGTGTATTAGTGTGCAGTCTGGGCAGGGAGTCTTTTCTTCTATGCCCCCGATTATTACGAGCCAAACTCCTATCGGGCCTTCGACTTTGGTTGAGTGTGTATCTAGATTTAGTGTCTCACCAGAGATTTTACATTCTCCACCATTGTCTGGATCTATTGTTATAGAGAAGATTTCTTCCCCTGCCTATTTGGTTCTCAATAGTAAAAAACAAGCTTGTAACAAGACTAAGGCTTGCAGGAAAAAGAAAATCAAAGAATATGCCGGCAGCAAAAGTAAATGGGTGAAATTCCTCAATAAAATGTATAAGCTAATTACCTACAGCGGATAGTATTGACCTAAATACTGAAGGTACCACCATTGGGGGGGGTCAACCCAGGAAACTTTGCCTGCTAGGTGTATGCATGAACACGTCTCCATGGTGGCAACTTCAGAGGGAGCTTTTGCTAACTCGCTGTCTAACAAGGTTCATAGATAAGATTCCTGCAATTGTTACTAACACTTGTGACACGGGCACAGACCCATGTCTTGATGCCCCAATTAGAAAAGAGAGCCCAAGGATTCCAGTGACTTGCCATTGCTCCCATCACATCCTACGTTAGCGCCTAATTCTATGCATAGGGGCGTCAACAAACTAAACAAACCATGATCACTTTCTTTCTCCAACCCACAACAAATATTATTTGCTAATGGCAAGGTCGAATATAGGTCCACAGAATGTTTGAAATTGAGGTCTAGGTTTGTTGAATACTTCCACTTTACCTCCTATTATTGAAAATGGTGCTGGTGTGGTTCTTGAGCAGTCAATGAATGATGGCTTGGTTTTGAGGGACAGTTTTGGGCTATGAGCTACACCCCATTAAATCCTCAGATGAGGGTAAGACCTTTTTGGCCATACCACAACAAAGGGTCTAAAGCAGCACAGGCTGCTGGTTTGGCTGTTAGTCCAGAAACAACCCTATAGAATGTATAGTATCTATGTTGGCCAGAAACCAATCGCATTATGTGATAAACATCGCAAACACAGAATCCTCAGTGTAACCAGAGGGCATCCATTTTGTGTAATATCCGCCATTTGCTTTTTTCTTTTCTGTAAAATTGCTTTGCAAAATGTATTCTATGCTTGATGCTCATGCACGGTGCAAGGCCACAGCTTGCATGTTGAAAGACAAACCCAAACAGGAATGCCAAACGATAGCGAAATACATTGTTTTCTTCCCTCACGAAGGCCTTGGAGGCAAGCAGGTGCTGGCCTGTCTTACAAACGCTGTAGCAATAGGCAGCTAAAACATGAATTATATTCTTTTAACGGTACTCCTTCTTGGAGACTGGTATTTCCTGCCTCAGAACTGTCTGACCCTTGGTTCATGAATAGAAATACATAGATAACGTGCTAAGGAATGTTTCTCTCCTACAAACATGATATTCTGCTGAAAAGAGCTTTATGTTCTCCATAACAATAAGCAGTCTCTGCTACTGTTGCTAGAATAAGTATATTTAGACTGAATTGAGAATTGTCATAACGTGTCATCATTTTCATGATTGTCAATCACCGAACCCTAGCCCAAAAGATACATTATGGGCGGTTTGAATTGCCTTCAAAGATTACATGCATGTATATATGTTGTTGCTTGAGCGATGCGAGGTCTGGATACACACGTTGTGAGACATTAGACCCCAGTCGGCCGACTGAGCATACTTTGAAATAAATCAGATTTCTTGGAAAATCGAACCTTGTGTCTGTCGTGTCACTAGGATATGGTTATTGTGCCTTAGTTTCCATATGCAGGATCTTTACGGCCTAGCAAATATGGCTACCGACCAGGGACCCTCCCCCTTTTGCTCCATCGTATACGTTAAGTTTGAAGAAGGCAAAAACGAGTCAAGGATGACGCAGTCGAGCCGGGATCGAAAAGTGTTCAGGGCACCCCAGTAGAAGTGATGAGAGACTCCTTTGCAGATCTGTACACAGCCGGTTGCTGCCAGACACACAGTCACAACGATTTTTGGTTGCGTCTGTATACGGACGAATTGCGTCCTGAGTGACGAATTGATTGATCAGGTGAGTCGTGCCCTGATTCTTAAATATCCTGATATTGATTGAGAGTTGCTCTTGCAAGATCAAACGCCCAGGGTAAGAAAAGGGTAAGGATTAATTATGCCTGGGAAATTGTCTTCCTGCTTAGTGGGATTTTTCCACTGCGGTAGACAATCTTTCGAAACTGGCCAGGTCGCGCCACTCGCAGGGTCGCCGGCATTTGAAATGTACGTAAAATATGGAATAGGGACAATAATGATTAATGCGATTTGGCATAGGCAGACCAGACATGTATCAGACTTCCAGTGGCCTAATAATGGGAGCTTTGAATTAACACGTATGGAACACTTAGAATCAGTATTGCTACGCAAGAAAGCCAGACCAGCGGCGTTCGACGTCATGAGAGACTGGAGGAAGGAAGCTTATCTTCGTTTGAGAAGTAGAAAGAAACATGCGTGCAGACATAAAACAAATGCAGAGAAAGTGTTAGAGCTTGATGAGCATTTTCGATGGAATGTGCACGTTAAAATGACAGGGGATGAAATTACAGGCGATGAAATGACATGGAACCATATATTTACCCACTCTCTGAGGGCTGCAGTTCATAAATCTGGTATATGTGTGTAACATCAATCAGTCTTTAGATGAGCAGGTGGGCCAAACAAACGTTATCATTATGGCTTGCCTGAAATCTATTACTTCCCATTATGTTACCCTGAATACAAAAATGCTTTCTCGTAGGTTTGATTTGAGAAAAGTGGCATCATAATGCTTAAAAAAGTAACAGTATTAAACTGTTAAATAAGTAACAGCTCTCCCCAATTGAGTATTTCAGTGCTAAGAAAAGGCTATGCCAACTCCACAAGAACACTGTAAAATCTCTGAAAATGGAATTGCATAGGAAGAACAACCAACTAAATTTGAAACATATCTGTAATAGCAACAGAAGCAAATGCTGGTCCCTTATCAATTAACCTATGAGGCTGTCAAGTCTCTCTAGTGTCAGTGACAGAGACATCATAGGTTGAGCACTTTGAGAGCAAATATCATCAACCGAAAATTGTATTTAACCTTAATGATCCGACCAAGGGTCCACTGTATCCTGGCTTGTGTCCTTGGGAGTAGGAAGACATTTTATGGGCTACTACAAAATTGAAACCAAATCTATTAATTCCTCATTGGGCCTAAAGCAAGGCTGTATATTGGCACCCTTAATTTTGAATACATATCTTGCTGACATTGACAACTTGTGGCAGTCATGTGACATTCTGCTGGTGAGGCTAGGCCATTTATGAATACATTGTCTTGCCTTTGCCGACAATTTGATCTTTTTTGATAGGACTGCTTTGGGCACGTAATCTAAGCTAAATCTGTTCACATAATATGGTGACAATAATCTTCATGCTAATGGAGCTAAGTCAAAAGTTAGCATCTTTTCCAGCTCCACTAAACTGAAAATGATGACCTGGGCTTTGGGAATTGAAAGATTAGAGCGAGCACCAACTTTAAGATATCTGGGGTACAATTTATCTAATTCTTCCTCTATTATAATGTGGAAGACTACTTCAAAGAGCAAACTTTGCCCTCTAACCTCACACATCAAATGTTTGTTTCATAAATTGTGTAGGTTCTCTATTCTTCATATTTTTTTTATTTTTTATTTTATTTTTTAAATATGTTTATTTTAAACCAGGGCAGAGTAACAACATTGTAGAAAATGACAAAGATAGCAAGTTATATACGACAAGATCATAAATCCCCTTTGTTCCCCCTTCCTATTGGACCCCTCATGATCAGCAGTCTGGGGGCGCTGCCCCCTAGCACGTTTTCTCTTTTCAGGACACATTCTGGTCCCTCAGGGCTCACCGGATATTGGTGGGTTTGTAAGTCAGTGCGGGAAATCTTTGGTCGTACTCCAGCACGGGGGCCCAAATGTTCTGGAAGCGGTGGAGAATTCCGGTCCTTGACGCTGTGACCTTCTCCGCAATCAGTATGTCCCATATCTTTCCCCACCAATGAGCCATAACAGGACCTTCCAGGGTTTTTCAAAAGTGGGCGACCACTATTTTTCCCACCAGAAGGCATTGAGTCAGCAGCTTGGCTCTGTTTCTGGAACGTGGGTAAACCCTGGGGATTGGGGCCCCCAAGAGAACGGGCTCACGCTCCAAGGGGAGAGCTGTCTGGGTGATTTGTTCAATGGTGGCCAAACATTGTATCCAGAACTGTTGGATCTTTGGGCAGGCCCATCACACGTGGAAGAAGGAGCCCGGCTGGCCGCACCCTCTCCAGCAAACGTGGCTGAGGGAGTGGTTCATGTGGTGGAGCCTGAGGGGGGAATAGAACCACCGCAGCAAGATTTTATATGCGCATTCTCTGTTAGTAACACAGGCAGATGATGTATGCGTTCGAGACCAGATGTCCACCCAGGTCTGATCATCGATCGGGTGTCCCGGGTCAGCCTCCCATTGGGCCATGCAGCGGGTTTTTGAAGCTAGAAAGTCTCCCAGGAATCGCCTGTATAGAGTGGAAATCCTTCCGCGAGCTGGGAGATTCTTAAGGGTTAGTTCAAGGGCAGTAAGAGGGCGTGTAGCTGCTTGGAGAGTTTGTGGGTGGGAGCACCAATGGTGCAGCTGAATATATGTGAATCTATCACTTTCTTGGAGTCGAAACTTTTCCTTGCATTGTGCAAAGGTGCAGAGTCAGTCCCCCACATATAACTGGTCCAGCGTTTCGAGGCCTCCCGCTACCCAATTCTGGAAATTTTGGGGGCGTTCCCAGGGTGAGAAAGTTAGATTATGGAAGATCGGCACTAAGGGACTCAGTCCTCTCGGAATTCCCTTCTGTCTCAGTGCCCAGTCCCAGGAGTTCATAGTATGCTTCGTTGCCAGCAAGAGGCCTTGCCATCCTCCTCTAAGAGGAGGCGGAATATGTGGGAGAAACCGTAGGGGTAGGGAGAGCCATGATTGTTCATAATCCACCCATCTAGGCCGGTCAGTGGTTATTTGCCAGGCGCGGATGTGCGCCAGTTGTGCTGCCACCCTCACGGAGAGCGGGTGGCGGGATTGCCACTGGGAGGGACGAGCAGGCGCAGAGGAACCATGGGAGCAAGTTCATCTTACAGGCAGTTATTCATCCCATCAATGAGATTTCTTGGGTTGCCCAGCGTTCTAGATCGCCCTCTATTTCCTTGAAAAGCTGGGGGAAGTTAACTTGATATGTGTCCTTTGTTTTCGCGGGAACCTGCACCCCTAAATTGGGAATGGCCTTCTTCTTCCCTGTGATTGGGCACATCAGGATCAGTGCTTCTTGTTCCACCGGGGAAAGACCCAAGTCTAGGGCCACTGATTTGCTGAAGTTGATGGAGAATCCAGTGTCCTCCCGGTATTTGACTATTTGGGCTAGAGCATGCTGTAGTGAAGAGCGGGCCTCCGTGATCGTGAGAAGGACATCATCTGCGTATAGCGCAATTTTGTGCTGGGATGAGCCAATTCGGGGACCCTTGATGGCGTTATTCAGTCTAATCTTTTGGGAAAACGGTTCCATGGTGAGTGCAAACAGGAGTGGAGATAACAGACAGCCCTGTCTGGTTCTACAGTAGAGGTTGATCGGAGCGGAAAGTGAGCCATTAATCTTGAGGAGGGTTTTTGGTGGTTTGTAGTTGGCCAGGACCATTGCCGAAACGCCGGGCCAAATCCGAAGGCCTCCAGTGTCAGGCTCATAAAGGACCAGTCCACCTTATTGAACGCCTTGGTGGTGTCCAAGGCATCAAGACCAGCCCTTGGGAATTCCGGGAGGCGAGGTCGACCAGGTTCAGGGCTCTGCGGATGTTGTCATTTGCTGCTCTGTTCAGGATAAAGCCTGTCTGGTCTGAATCAATAATATTGGGTAGGATGCGTGCCAGGCGGGTTGCAAGGATCTTAGAGTACAGATTGGCATTGATATTGAGCAGAACAATCAACCTGTAGGAAGCCGGGTCCCTCGGGTCCTTCCCTGGTTTGGGCAGAAGGACGGTGGTGGATTCCTGCATTGAGGGGGTCATCTCCCCTGTCTCCCGAAAGGAGTTAAAGAGCACCACTAGAGAGGGGGGGGGACAGCTGAGGCCTAAAGATCTTATAGAACCTAGGAGAGAATCCGTGCCCGGGGCCCGGGATTTGAGGGGTTTAATGGCTTCTTCGATCTCCTCGCCTGTGATTGGAGCCTCCAGGCTCTCTCTGGTTGCGTCGTGTAGCCGGGCGAGAGCTGCTTCGCGTAAGTATTCTTTTTGTTTACTCTGGCCCCGCGTGCACCGTCATGACCTGGGTCAGGTGGTCCACCCCAGCTGTTGTTTTTTCTCCTCTGCGTATTGGATCACCCCTTGTGAATCTCAGAGGCCAATGATGGTGTTGTTGCATCGTGCTTTGGCCAGTTTAGCTACGAGCAGCTTGTTCGCCTTGTTATTCTTTGCATAGTAGAACTGTTTAGCTTTAGACATGAGTTGTGCGGTGTGTTCGGCGTAGTGCACCTCCAGTTTTTTCCTTGTGGTACGGATCGCTCGCTGAGTCCTGAGGACCAGCCTTTACTTTTGTGCGTTTCCTCCGATGTTTTAAGTTCATCATCCAGGGCCTGGTGGGTTTTCAGGCTGTTCCAGTGGAATGCCACCCCTTGTGCAATCAGCTCTTCCCTGACTACCGCTTTCAAGGCATCCCATGTGTTTGCAGAGGAGGTGTCCTCGACTGGGTTTTCTCTAAGAAAGTTTTTGATTGTCATCGCAATCTTGTCCCTCAGAGGCATGTTATTAAGGATAGGGTTATATAGCGTCCATCTGGGTGGAGAATTAGGCTTAGGCACATGTGCACGATTTCAATGATTACTGGAGAGTGGTCAGACAGGATCTGCGGACCAATAGATACCTCATTGGTGTAGGTAAGCAGCTGAAAGGAGGTCAGGAGGAGTTCAATTCTTGAGAAGTTTCGGTGGACGTAGGAGTAAAAGGAATAGGTTTTTCGGAGGGGTGAAGCACCTGCCATGAGTCCACCACTTCCAATGATCTAGACAGGCTTAGGAGGCTGAGTGCCTGAGTGAAGTCTCCAGGGGTAGGGGGTGAGATTTATCCGATGTGGGTCCGGGGCTCCATTGAAGTCACCCCCAATTATAACTTGACTTTCTATGAAGGGAGAGAGGGAGGAAGCCGGTGCGTCATAGAACACTGCTTGCCCTTTGTTGGGGGCATACACCGAGGCAAAAGTGTATAGGTCTCCCAATAATAAGCATTTGATTGCCACAAATCGCCCTTCTGGACACGTTTTTGTTTCCAACACCTGGGGGTTTAGTCCTTTCCTGAAAAGAATCGCTGTGCCTCCCTTCTTGGAGCCCCCTGAAGCAAAAAAGCTGAAGAGGGTAAAACTTGGAGCGGAGGTGCCCAAAGTCCGCCGGTATTAGGTGGGTCTCCTGGATCAAAGCCATTGCTGCCTCCTCATCCTGGAGCTTTTGTAGGATCGATTTTCTTTTAGCAGGGGAGTTTAGTCCATTGACGTTAAGGGTGAGAAATTTCAGAGTTTTATGCCCTTGGGCCGGGACACTCTCCGCCACCTCGCCTGGGGGGGAGCGGTCAGGGGGGTAAGAGTTAGCCGCCATCTTGAAAAAGGGCTAGGGATATGTCTCTCTGCTTCTGGGATTTTAACACGTGTCCCCAACGGGGGGCCTTAACTTTAACTGGTCGGGGTGCCGACATTGTAGGTTCGGCAGTTCCCCATGCCAACCGGACCAAACGTATAAACGAGAATTCTGTGGGATTCCAAGGACTCGTAGGTGGAATGTGCCTTGGAAATGGGTAAGGGACGTGGGTGGGGCCCGCAGCCTTGGTCAGGTTTGTTCGTAAACTAGGGCTAGGTTTGGAAGGTTCCTTTAGGATGGTACTTGGGAGTTGGCGAGAGCGTCAAACGGTATTCTGCTGGTTGTGGTTGGCCCCCAGTGTAATGCTCACCTGACTCCCACAGGGGTGCTGGCCTGGTTCGCGCTGCTGTGACCTCGTCTAAGGTGATGCGCAGGGTTCGGAAGACGGACTGGACCAGGCCCCAGATCTGGCTTGTCTGACTCGCAGAAGTATCCTTCTGTAGGTGAGAATAGGGGGTTAACTGTCTGCGGGGTAATGCAATCGGCCTCCCACTTACCCCTCTCACCCTCCTCAAAACCCTTCTTTGCTTCCCCGTAGCGTCTCACCTTAGGGTCTGTAAGGACGAGCTCTCCATCCTGCTTCTGATGCAGGGGCGCATTGGTATCCAGTTACGTCACTGGATTTTCGGATGGGTGAGAACCAAACTTGCTTGGCTTCCAGGTACGTTTTTCTATAAGTGGTTCCCCTTGTGTCCAGGCATTAATGTTCTAATGCTAGTGTCTTTTTCCCCATAGGGGCTGGGGTACGGAATGCCGGGGAACAGGCACCGACCCGAGGTGAGCGGTGAAATCCTTGTGGAAATCAGGTAAGTCTTTAATGAGTGTTTTGGTAATGTCTTTTCATTCACTCATTAACGCTGATGTCTTTTTCCCCTTAGAGGCCGGGGTCCAAAAATGCCTGGATGCGGCGCGGACCCGAAATGAAAAGGGAATGACCCAACAGGTAAGTCTTGACATGGAGTTTTAGCTTCCCTTTTCCCTTCTTTCTCTCACCTTTGTTCTTGTCTTTTTCTCCCTAGGCGCGGAGGCGCGACTGCGAATCTGGATGGTCGCTGCTGAACATGGAGGCGCCCTGTAAAGGTGAGTAGAATGCGGCGCTGCAGCGATCGATGCAATGTGCTTTCAAAAATAAATGTCTTCCTTTTCAGGATTGTTGGTGAAATGTCTCTGGGATGCCGATTTAGCAGGTGAGGCCTTTTCCTTCTTCTGTTCTCTTGTTCCCTTTCTTTGCAGGTGATTCAGGATGCTGGCAGGTGTGGCAGAAGTCATGATGCAGGAGCAGACACAGTGAGCGTCCAGCTGCTAGATGCAGAACAACGCGAAGCACGTGTGGCTGATCGGGTGTGGTTTAAATAGCCTTGGAAGAAGTTCCTAGAATGTGTCCTTCCTCCAATCAGGTATGTATCCTTCCCCGACCACGCCCGGGTGGTAAATGAGTCCCACAGGTAAAGTAGTTCCTTTCAGCCCTCAAGGAGGCCAGGGTTCTGCAGCATGGTCTGCATCAGGTAAGTGCACCCAAACACTTTCATAATGAGCCTGGCGCCTATGGCGCCAGGACTGACGTTTTCTATGAGCCTGGCGCCATAGGCGCCAGGACGCTGTCCAAAGGGCCCCTAAAAGGGGTTGCTGGTACCTTCCCCGGGGACTTGATGTCCGCTTTCGGGGACGCAGGGCCTGAGCCGGCTCCCTGGGAGCGGGCATCATGACACCCAGTCACTGTCGTCTACTGCTTCGCAGTACTTTCGACCATGTGGTCTCTCTGAGTTTTGGGAGGGAGCCAACTCCCGGGTCCTCTGCGATCTCTGAATTTGGGGACACGCCCTCTTTGGGCGAGGAAGGATGCAGGATTTTGCTGGCGTCCTCGATGTGGGTGATTCTGCGCAGAGTGCCCTTGTATGAGAATTGTAAAGCGGTTGGAAACAGCCATCGGTAGCGAATTTGCTGCTCCTGAAGGAAGAGAGCCAAAGGTCAGAGAGCTTTCCTCTTTTGGAGGGTGAGCAGGGATAGGTCTTGGTAGATCTGGAGGGGTGAACCCTGAAAGGAAAGATTGTCTTGTGACCGGCTGATTGCCAAGATTGCCTCCTTTGTGGTAAAAAAGTGCACTTTGGTTATGACATCTGGGGGGAGGTCCGAGTTGACCCCACGGCGCAGGCGTAATCTGTGGGTGCGATCCAGAAAGAGCTGGGGTTTGTCCAGTTGCAGGAGTAGAGATTGAAAAAAGTCCCTCACGTATTCCGCCAGGTTCTTGTCTGGAACGGAGGATGGAATCCCTCGGATTCGGAGGTTGTTGCGTCGAGCCCTATTTTCTAGATCTTCCTGTTTAAATTCGAGGATTTCACATTTATCTTGTAAAGATCTGATTGAGCATTGGACTTCCCCTAGAATGGTTGTGTGGTCCTGGGAGCGGTCGTCAATCTCCCCTATTGCTTGATGAAGATTGAGCCAGTTTTTTCTTTCCACCAAAACGAAAACCGATTTCCCTTTATTGAATATGCTTTCCTTGTAGTAAGGCGTGCCACATCTATATGCGATTTAGACTGAATCAGTTGCCTACCAGAGAACGGACAAAACATTGTGATTCTTCTAAGGCTATGGGGACTTCAACAAATTGCAGATTTTGTGCTTCTGCTGACCCATTCGAAACCCTGTGGCACTCGGTCACTGACTGCCCGTATTTTCTTTTAGGCAGAAACAGGTTTTTTAATGACTTCAATTGTTCAAACTCAGAATGGAGCAGTGCATTGGCAATTGAACCCTATATGTATTCAAGTGAATGCTGGCCTTTGATTTGAGAAAAGATTATCACAGAGTTGATACAAATATATATTTAAAGAAATGTGATCACAACAATGACCTTGGTCACTAATTTCGAATGAACTTATTACTTTTAACAATTCCTACTGTTTGTGAATTTATTTTTCATACGCACACTAACTGCCTACAGTAACCGAGAGGTGTACAGTCTGTGAGCGACTGATTTGCTAGATGGTTTCTATCTAGCTACCTGCATTGTCAAACTCAGAATGTGCCACAAGTTTTTTTTGCTCTAAATTAATATAGGGGGAAAATGTTTAATTAATTGTCGTGCTTCATAACTTTTAAAATGTTGTATCAGGGCATATTAATTGATGAGAATTGTAACCAATTGTTTTTTATTCTCTAATGTAATTTGTTGTTTATGAAATGTTGCCATAAATTGTGTACGGTTTGTTGTTGACCACACAAAAAAATAAACTTCATAACTTGTACAGGAAGCAAATCCCCATAGATGGGATTACTGAAATTGAAATCAAAATAGGGTGATATTGACTCACCCATTTGGTGATGGTCTGGCTCCTGAAAGCACACCTCTTTTTACTAGGAAATGATTTACCTCAGAGGCGTTCACCCCTGACAGATAGTGTAAATCAGGTCCTCTGGATCCAAACTTGAAGCCCGATTAAATTAAAAAGAAGTACTAACTATGTCAGTATGAATGGCAGCTGTCATTTGATTTAAATAATCTGAATCAAGTAGAGATCAATTTCCAAAACACATAAGCCCCTTACATCACAGGACCTCCACAAAACCATTGAGAATAAATCATCCTCCAAACAATAAAGTCACAAGTAACTATCTTGACACTAATCAATTGCCCAGGTAGACACAATAACCAAAGACCTTGCTACTCAGTTAGAAGATACTTCAGATATACCAATCCCAGAAATATTTCCAGGCTTCCTCCAGATTCTAGAAATACAGATCAGTATGGCTGATGCCTGTGAGTCACAAGAGCAGAAACTAAGACAAATATACATGGATTTTCAGGTTTTTTCTGTAGATTCATAAGACTGTGAACATAACTTCTCTTCGTTTTACGACTACGCCTATGGATCCTAACATGGCACCAGGTTTTGTTAAATAAATACCACTTACCTCTAATTTCCATGGAAGCAAATGGGATTATTCAACTAATCCATAGTAATTTTAATAACCCAGTACTAGGAATATTGAAAATCAACTGACAATGGAGACTCTGTGACCTAAGGGAACCGAACAAGAAGGTACACATGTCACAATGGTCCCATCCTCATATTGATTAGGGCCTTGAACAGATCCAGGTTTCAAAAGTATATACTGCTGTTGGTGTGAGTAATACTGGATATTAGCCTGTCTCAGCACTCTGTGAACACCACTATAAACATGCCTTTACTCTTGGCGGGGCAACAGCACATATGAACAAGACCTACATTCATGTATATTAGTAGTGGAAAGTAGTTAAATATCTTCCTACATAGCGCCATGAATGAACTTGTAGAAAGAGGGAATTTGTCTTACGTGGTGGATGACCTACTGATTCAAATAAATTAAAACTGTTGATGAACACCTGAAGTAGCTCTGCCATGTGTTGACTCAGCTGCTAAAAGCAGGTGCAAAGTTATCACTTCAGAAATCACAACGTTGCAGAACAAAAGTGCATTTTCTATGCCATGAAATCACAGCCGAGTGGCTTAATGGTTTATAGTAATTGCATCGAATGCCAAAGCATCTAAAAAAAAGCTACAAAAAAGCATCAAATGCATTATTTTTTAAAATACAAGATTTTAATGGGGGGGGGTCCACCCCAACCCCTGTTTTTTTACCCCTATAAACCCATTATACATTATAAACCTTTACCTTTGAAAAAGATGCATTCAATGCTTTTTTTCAATGCATTTTTTTGTATGCTTTTGGCATTCAATGCTTTGTATTCGATGCAATGACTGGATATCGTCTTAATCCTCAGAGAAAAAGGTTGGGGCTCTCCTGAAATTAAAGCACCCTACAAATCTACGTGAATTACATAGGATTGACTAATTATAGTTGTAAATTCATAGAGTATTATGCTGAGCTCACTGAAATCTTGGTTCATCTTTTGAAGGGAAGGGTCAAATGAAAGTAAGGGTTCTCTAACAGATGCTGAGAAACAATGGAAAAGATGTTTATCCCAAACTCCATGCTTGGTTTATCCCATCATAAGTAAGGAATTCTTCCTGGAAACAGAATTTGCTGATACCTGTTTAATTGCGTTTTTGTATCAGAAGCATAATGAGGTTAATAAAGTGATCTATTACGCAAGCAAACCTTTATCACTAGTAGAGATGAAATGTAATGAATGTGAGAAATCACTCCTCTCAACATATAATAGTTGAGGCTTCTGATAAGCCTCTGCAATATTTGCAGAATGGCCGGATTAGAACTGGGAATGTCTCTAACTCAGCATTATTCAAACTGTGGGGCACAGCCTCATGCATAGGGGGGCGCTCATCCATAGCTTGAAAATAGAAATCAGGATCAATTACAAAAGGATCAGGCTGTTGCTTCATCAACAAGCAACAGCCCAATCCACGGACCCTGCCACACTTGCAGGGTGCGACAGGGGCAGGGGCTTTGTCAGGTCTCTGGCTCGCATTAGAACCCTATTTAGGAAGACAAAAAAAAGCACACACTTTGTTTGCCGTGATGACCAGTCATCGTGGCAAAAGAAGGTGTGTACTTTTTCTTTTGTCTTCGTGAATAGGCTCCTAATGGAGCCTGAGGCCGCACAAAGGCCCGGCCCCTGTCGCACTAAGGACAGGGGCTGGGCATTTGTGAGGCCCTGCAGGCTCCATTAGGTGCCTATTCGTGAAACAAGGAAAGAGCACACCTTCTTTTGCAGGGATGACCATCCCCTCCCTCTGTTCTAGTTGATAGAACAGATGTCCCAACGGTCCTCTTTTCTCCTGCAGCAGAAGTGGCCAGGGAAAGCGCCAGGGCATTTCATCCATTTCAAATTAGAGGCGCCAGGGCATTTCAAATTTTTACATGAGAGGGGCCTTCACTGAGTCTTGGGAAAGGCGGCAACTGCCCCCATGTTGCCAGTCAGAATTTATTTAGCTCAGCGATGCATTGACCTCTCTGTTTGTTTTTCTCCTGGTGCTTAAAATGTGCGCTTTGCATTACAAGCTGTGTGCCGCAGACTGGTTCCACTCTAAGCGGGGGAGAAATGGGTCTGTGGGGACTCCATACAAGTGAATAGAACAAAGACCCCATGGTCCTCATGTCTCCTGCAGCAGCAGCGATCAGGGGAGGCACCAGGGAATTTCATCCTTTTCAAATTAGAGGCACCAGGGCATTTCAAACTTTTCACATGAGAGGGGCCTTCACTGAGTCTTGGGACAGGCGGCAAATGCCCCCATGTTGCCAGACAGAATTTATTTAGCTCAGCGATGCATTGACCTCTCTGTTTTTTTTTCTCCTGGTGCTTAAAATGTGCGCTTTGCATTACAAGCTGTGTGCCGCAGACTGGTTCCACTCTAAGTGGGGGAGAAATGGGTCTGTGGGGACTCTGTACAAGTCAATAGAACAAATACCCCATGGTCCTCATGTCTCCTGCAGCCGCAGTGGCCATGGAAGGTACCAGGGCATTTCATCCTTTTCAAAATAGAGGTGCCAGGGCTTTTCAAACTTTTCACATGAGAGGGGCCTTCGCTGAGTCTTGGGGGAGGCAGCAACTGCCCCCATGTTGCCAGTCAGAATTTATTTAGCTCAGCGATGTATTCAGTTCTCTGGTTTTTATGTCCTGGTGCTTAAAATGTGCGCTTTGCATTACAAGCTGTGTGCCGCCGGCTGGTTCCAATCTAAGCGGGGCAGAAATTAGGTCTGTGGGAACTCCGTACAAGTAAATAGTGAATTGTCAAGTGATGGGTAACGCGGCTATGGTTGTTTCTGAAGGCTTACTGGAGGCAAAGGTAGAATTTCTTTCTTAGAGGACCACCACGTAATGCCCCAATGGTTTGTGGCTAGCGCAAGCAGTCAGCAATGTCCCTTGCCTTTCTGTGGATTCTGCAAAGAAGGTCTACTTGGATTGGTTGGTGTAAAAGGTCTCGCTCTCTCGGGACACCCTAAACATGTGCTCACTGGAAGTGAGCACAACTGCTCCTATACCACATCCTGGGTCTAGTCAAAGGATATTGTATTGGTCATGAGAATGCTCATGGCCAATATAGTCAACCAGATTCAATAGTAATTCTGGATTATGCCATCTTGTTCAGGATCATTTTATTTTCAATATTGGCTTTACTCCGGCGTATATCTGTATTGGCAGATAAGGCGACCACCTCCATCCCCTGTAGGGAGACAAAACATGTAGAAGTTTGTCAGTTTCCCCATAAAAAGTGAGCAAAATACCCAGAGGAGTGCAGTAGAAGGTGAGGCTCTTCTGGCAAAGTCAGACTATGGTGTTTAACATCAGCAAAAAAGTTGGTGGGTACACAACTGGACGGAAAATTACACATAAATAGGAATCTTTCCTAACAATTAGATATTTTCTTTCAATCACTGTGACAATTGTGACGAATCTAGCAATATCGCCACTGGTTGTCTGGAGGGAAGCTTCCCTTATGTGACCAGGGAAAGGCAGAAGCCAGCTGATCCTAACCCCTCAGGTGTGTATATGTTGGAGGACCACATAGGGGAAGACCAACTCCAGAGAGGTATGAAAACCCTGGAGCAAAATAACCTAGCAACCTTAATACCACACAACACCCATACAGCATTCTTGTATGGCTTATTGTGACTTAGAGGAAGAAATCCCAGAATTTTCCAGCCAAATGCATTGTCCCCCCCCATTTAAGTTCTGAGACGAAAAAGAGAGATGGAGCAATGAGATGTCTAGAAGCGGTAAGTCAACCCCGCATTCTAGTCTCTCAAAACTTTTGACTGATGCCAGGAAGTTTAAAATTACCACATCTGATAGCAATGGGAGAGTGTGGAACAGTCTGAGGCCGTTGGCAACCGGTGCGAATGCCGACAAGGATACCAGAAACCTGGAGATTGGGATTCAGAATGCAGAGGCCCAAATGGATGGTGTGAGGAGGAACCGACCCGAAAACAGCCTGCCGCCTGATAACCGGGAGCAGCAGGAGATGCCCAGAGTGAGAGAAACCAGAGCGAAGACGGGCCGGCTCACAGGATGCCTGCCTAGTCAGCAAACTAAACGAGAAAGCAAAAGAGCAGATGCAAGGACTGCCAGAGACCCCCGGTAAGCCCAGGGAGACAGAATGAGTTCCTGGGGCACCTAACAGTGAATGCTGCGTCACGCTCAGCATGCGAGAGAAATTCATTGAAAATAGTTAAGGTACTGATATAAATGAGAACATTGTTAAAGAGGGGTCAGAGACCCAGTATTCCAAATGAGGGAATTATGTGTATGTGAACATTGTTGAAAGTGAGACAGAAACAGTGGGGACACCTTATGCAGAGCTTCGCACTGCTTTGCTCACATCCATTCACCCATCCTCCCGATCTCATTGATTTGCCATCCTCACAGTCATATCCCCACCCATTCATGCGTTTTCAATAATCCATTTATCCACATCACACATTAGCATTTATTCCTCGATACATCCATACCTCTCAACCTTTTCAATTCCCAGGCTGGGTGAAAACAGGCGATTTTTATTTTTGGTGGGTTAGAGCCTATTGAAGTCTATGTAAACTTAAGGGGCTTAGCGGGTGAGTGAATTTATTCCATGTCCAGTAAGACCCACCAAAAATGTGTCAGTTTAGAGGTATGTACATCTTCACACTATCATAGTCCCTTCAAATGTACTCCATTCTCTTTTGAGATAGTTAATTCACCCCTCCATAACCTTACCCTTTAATTTATACTCATTATCATTCATTCACATAACCTCCCCTGATCTCATTCATTTGGCAATCCTCACGTTCATTCCTCCTCACCTTCTGCACCCTCTCTCCACTATCTGATTTCCCATTGATATATCACCAATCTGTCTAAGTGTGTCTGTGTGCATTACCTCCCTTGTCCCTCTTCCTCATCCCAGTATTTATATGTGAGGTAACCATACCTCTGCACAGGGACCCTTCTTCTAATGCATCAATGTTTCTGGTCAGCCTCCTCCACTGGGAGAATATGCTTCTCCCAACCTACTGACGATAGTTAAAAAAAATGTCCTGCCTCTGTCAGGAACTTGAGAGCAGTCACTGCATGGAAGAAATCCCCTCCTGGCGGCACCAATATGGGCAATGTTCAAGGAAACTGGTTTAAGGATCTCCCTTGCTGGATGGGTGATTCCTTATTCCAGTTGTGGTCAGGCTTCCTACATCCCTGCCGAACAAGGGACAGCTGGTTGAGCAGAAGTCTTGTGATGGAGACCCTATAACACCAGAACCCCTGCCGAGCGTGGGCAATGCTGATTGAGAGGGCAGGGATGGGGCGCACTTGCTTCCGGTATACGGACCAGAAGAAGGCTCCCCATCATGCTGACACTGCGCTGGCAGAGTGGAATGCTCATAGCGCTGGTTGCTTAGCAATAGACACGCAGCATACCAGAGTCTTCCCGCATTACTCCTTTTGGTATATTTCAGCAAGGGGAGGTACGGGTAGGTGTTCTTCGCCTGCAAGTTCTGTCTGCTGATTGTGGCTCTGCCCCTTTAACAGCGCGCGCACGCGTTTGAGTGACATTCCACTCTGCCGCGTGCGGTATAAATTAAGGGGGCGTTCCCGGCTGCGGCAGTACGACCGGGGAGCCCGAACCTGAAGCAGCTGCCTGTGTGTGTGTCTGTGGACGGGTGGGGCTCACGGGATCTCCGGCAGAGTGCCAACAGTGGCGACGAAGAACGGGATCTGCAATCCTGGGCACGGCGGTGAGAGCGGAGGTGTCAATCTCGATTTTTAGTAGGATTGCACAGTCCGAAATGCCACAGAGAAGGATGCAGACCACGCGGCTGGTGGCCATCTTATAAACTGGGCCTAGAAGGGTCACAGCTCGATTCTGGAGCAATGGTGAGCCATACAGGCCCAATTGTTGGAAAACATAGTGGAGGATAGCTACTAGTTGCACATGATGTGCTTTATGGTGTGTATTTTCTACATTTTTTGCTCATTTTGTCGAGTTTTGTGTGTGGAGCCAGAGGAGGCCTGCTATTCCTTTGTTGTGTTCCCTGGGCCCACCCTGCTCAATTTGTGGGGCCACTGGCCTAGAACTTTGACTGCAGTACCTGTCCATCAGTAGCTTTTGGAACTGTGCCTGCTGTGGGGCAATACATTCTGGAACACCCACTGAAGCCCTGGTGAATTTTGGAGGGCCCCTGTTTTAACTGTCTGGGAAGAATTTCAGCCTGCCAGTGTCCACGCTGCAAGGTGAGGAGGTGTGAGTTGCGGCCCCATCCTATCCATTTGGGGTGCCTGTGCGCTCGCCCCCATGAACAATGACCAGGGTGTGGTCCAGCAGCCCCCTGCAGTGGCAGTCCAGTAGCCCCTGGCAGCTGTGCCCCAACAACCCCCAGCACTGCCACCAAGGCCGGTAAGGAGACCACCGGGCGCACTGCAGCCAATGCCTGAATTTGATATTTCAGGTGCACCTTCCAGTCTGAGGCCAAGGTGGACAATGTGGATAGACAGATTGGAAATGTACTTCAGGGCCACCATGGAAACCAACCATGATAGCAAGGTGGCAATCCTGTTGTATTGTGCTGGGCCTGCAGTACATGAAGTGTTTCTGTCCCTCCAGCCTCAGGACAACTCGTATGCTGTGGCGAAGGATGCCCTCCACAACTATTTTCTGCCTCTGGCCAATGCCGATTATGAACGTTTTCTCATGGGTTCGTCTCGCCAGAAGGACGATGAGACGCTGGACACATTTTATGGGAGGCTGCGCAGGCTAGCAGTTCCCTGTGCCTGGGACAATCCTGATACCATGATTAAGAACCAGATGATTCAAGTATGTGCTTCTGGCAAGCTGCACCAGCAGATCCTGAGAGAACCTGGCATTAGCCTCCCTTGCATCTTAGAACTGGGAAGGTGTCAAGAGGCGTCTGAACTGCGGGCGTCCCGCATGGAGGCTGGGGTGTGCTCCAACAAAGTGGAGGACATCTGTGCTGTGGGGCGGGGCAGAGGGTCCAGACGTCCGGCTGGCGGGCAATGCAACAGAGGTTCTGGGCTGGTCAACTTGTGCATGAAGTGTGGGTATGACCTCCCGCACCCGGCAGAATGTCCAGCAGTGGGGAAGTTGTGTGACCGCTGCGGTGCCGCTAACCACTATGCTTGCATGTGTAAGGCCCCAAA
The DNA here is from genome assembly GCF_040938575.1 of Ambystoma mexicanum. Classification (NCBI taxonomy): domain Eukaryota; kingdom Metazoa; phylum Chordata; class Amphibia; order Caudata; family Ambystomatidae; genus Ambystoma; species Ambystoma mexicanum. The sequence goes on along the minus strand of NC_090928.1, from coordinate 915,326,043 downwards.
TCCGCTGGTTGTCCTGAGGGGTCCTGTCCGTGCTGGGTTCTTTCGCCAGCAACGCCCACCGAATTTGCCGCAGGTCGACCGAGGGGACGAAGGCACATGTCTGGTCCGCGAAGAAGAAGAGGAAGAAGAAAACCTATTCTTTGTGTCCAGTGTGGGCATCCTGCGTTTAAAATCCAGGCGACAACCCAGATGCCACATGCAGGTCAGCGAAGGATCAGTTCCGGTGCTTGTGGACACTGTCACCTCTGTCAATGTCATAGCAAGAGAACATTATGATGCCATGGAGTCTCCGCCCCGCCTCTCTATGCCCAATGCTCGCATTTTTACTTTTGGTGGGGCGCAACCAATCCCGCTCGATGGTCCCTTCATTGCAGGTGTGAAGCATGGGGGATCAAAGATTTGAGCAAGATTCTATGTCACACCCGTCAGCAGCAACACCCTGCTCAGCTGCGCGGCAGCGGAGGCCCTCGGGATACTCAGTGTATGTGGAGGATATCCAGATGTTGTTGGACACTCAGGTCTGTTCGAAGGAATTGGGCGGATGACTGGTGACCCCGTCAGATTGCACATAGATGACCTGTGCCATTGAAACATTGGCGGGTGCCATTCCACCTGCGGGAGCTGGTAGATCAGGAGCTGGACATAAGGTGGAGGGCCCTACTCAATGGGTCTCCCTTATTGTGATTGCACGAAAGCCAAAGCAGCCTGACTCAGTCAGGATATGTTTGGACATGCGTCTCCCCAACAAAGCGATCAAGCAGGAAAGGCACCTGATGGCCAGCATTGATGACATTATCACCGAGTTACAGGGTGTCAAGTATCGGCAGAAGTCATCAGTGTTAGGACGCCGTAATTATCCGGCTTCCACGGCTTCCACGAGACCTAATAACTGTGGTTCTCGTATTTGCCGACGAACGGTGGTTACGGTCCCTCTAAGACCTCGTCTGCCGGGAGCTTGGAAGTTGGCATGGAGACGATGGCGTCCTCTCACGTCTTTCACTTTTCCCAGTACACGTTGAAAGGCGTATAGTGATCATGTGATTATTATTTAAGCCACGCCTGTGCGTTTTGCCGGCGCTTCTGAATCTTGTATTCTAGCAGCTTGCTTGCTCTTGTATCCAGGTTCTTGTCCCTTTTGCCTTGTTCTCCTGTTTATCGACCTCGGACTGCATTCGGACCTGCTTTGCTTACTCCTTTGAACTTTTGCTGCCAGCCCTGCTCATCGACCTCGGATCGTCTACGGACCTGCATTGCTTTACTCCTTTGTACTTTTGCTGCCAGCCCTGCTCATCGACCTCGGATCGTCCACGGACCTGCATTGCTTACTCCTTTGTACTTTTGCTGCCAGCCCTGCTCATCGACCTCGGATCGTCCACGGACCTGCCCTGCTACTCATTTGTATTGTCTCCCGCTTACCGTTTTTTCTCTTGCATAGGAACTCTGCATAGGATCTTCGCCCTGCTTCTTGCTTTGCCTTCATTCTGGATTGATTTCCTGGTCCTTTAGTTTTGGGTTTGCCACTACATTACTTCTTATTCCTTCCTGGGGATATTCGGAGATTCTGAAGAACCGCACAGGTTAGTGGTTGGTTTCTATGTTGATATCTGCATTTTTTGCATAAAGTCGCATCTGTGTGATTATTGCTCTTATTGCAGCTATCTGGGGGCCTTGCCTGTACACCTTGAGAAGACATCCCGTTCCAGTATCCTGTTCCATGCGGTTCTGGTTCTTCATTAGCATTCCATCTTTCCGCCAATCAATTGTTCTGGTTGTTCATTGAACTGACTAGTTCGGTAGATTGGCGAGAAGAATTCCTCGGCTACACTACGAGGGCAAGAGCGCTACTGACATATTCAGAAGCCTTCTATATAAATGGATGCCAATGAGTCTTTGACAGCCATCATGCAATTGGTGGCGGATCTACGCAGTGAAATGGCTAATGCCCATGCTGCCACCGAAAGACGCATTGATGAGCTACAGGCCGGTTTTCAGCCCCCCGGTGCTGGGGCGCCTTCGCCCGCTGTGCCGTCAGGTTCTGGGTTGTCTCCTGCCCGTTCTGACACTGGGCCAGTGTACATGACTGCTCAGTTTCCCTTGGCTCCACCAGAGCGGTTCCTAGGTGACCCTAAGGCCTATCGAACCTTCCTGAACCAATGTAGATTACACTTTCTATGTAGGACAGCCTCGTTTCCGGATTCAACCACTAAAGCGGCCTTCTTGTTGTCACACTTGGGTGGTACGGCGGCGGCATGGGCCAATCCACTTTTGGAAGAGGGCAGTCACCTCTTGTACAATTGTGACGCGTTGATTGAGGCTATGAGTCGGGTTTTTGATACGCGGTATGCTACGCAAGCCACCCACTTACAGTTATTGGCCTTACAGCAGGGAACTTCTACCCTGTTGGCTTACTTAGCCAAGTTTAATCAATTGGTTGCCGAAACTAGTTGGCCGGAGGAGAAGAAGGCATCCTTATTTTACAAAGGGTTGTTTGATTCCCTTAAAGATACTCTATCCACGGTACCGGTAATCCCTACAGCGTTCTTTGTATTGGTTGACTTGGTACTCCAAATTGACTCTAGACAAGCAGAGAGAAGGGGGGAACGGAGACCGCTTCCTCCTCTTACGACTGCCACGTCAAATCCTGCCACCGGGTCCTCAGAACCAATGCAAATCGGAGCATTGCGGGGACCGTTGTCAGCAGAAACAAGGGAACACAGGAAAAAGAACGGCCTTTGTTTCGATTGTGGGTCATCGGATCATTTACTACGATCATGTACTAAGAAACCTGTTAAGAAACAGGGAAACGCGAAAGCCCGGCAATAGAAGGGGTTCAGTTGCCGGGTGGTTCTTGCAGCAACCCCCTCATGTCCGCACCTTACTGTTTATCCGTCACTCTTATTTCCACCTCCATCGGTAGGCGGGTGATTCCGGTTGTTTTGGATTCAGGTGCCACGGGGAACTATATTGACGGTGATTATGCTCGAGAGCTGGGTATACAGATTGTTTCCAAAGACTGCCCCGAGGCCGTTAATGCGGTCGATGGCTCAACCCTGGTTTCTGGTCTAGTGACTGAGCGCACTGCTACTATGGTCATGAGGACGGAATGTGGACATACTGAAGAGATCTCCTTTGACCTGATTGCCGCCCCACAGCTTAAAGTTATCCTGGGGCTTCCATGGTTGAAACTACACAACCCCGTGGTGGATTGGCAGTCGGGGGAAGTGAACTTCCTTTCAGAACATTGTGACCAATTCTGTTTGACATCAGTTCAGAAGACCTCTAACCCAAGCCATGCTCCCATGGACTCCGCCTCCACTATAGGGGCTGTTCTTAACACTCAATTACCCTCAGAGTACCGAGAATATCGGGATGTCTTTGACGCAAGTGGGGCAGAAATCCTTCCACTCCACAGGCCTTTTGATTGTCCTATAGAATTGGTTCCTGGGGCCAAGATACCATCTGGTAGGATTTATTCGTTAACACCCAAGGAGGATGTTATTCTTAAGGAATACATCGACAAATCTTTAAAATCAGGCTTCATTCGGCCTTCGCGTTCTCCGGCAGCTTCCCCTCTGTTTTTTGTTCCTAAGAAGGAGGGAGACCTTCGCCCTTGTATCGACTATCGGGCCTTGAATGCTGTTACGGTCAGGAACCAATACCCGATTCCTCTGATATCAGTCTTGCTTGATCAGCTCGGCTCGGCCAAGGTCTTTTCCAAGTTAGACTTACGTGGGGCGTACAACCTGGTACGCATACGTGAAGGGGACGAATGGAAGACCGCCTTTAAAACTAAATACGGTCTATATGAATACACTGTAATGCTTTTTGGTCTAAGTAACGCCCCCGCCACTTTCCAGTTCTCCATAAATGAAGTCTTTCATGACATGTTGGATCAATATCTGATTGCTTATCTAGATGACATTCTGATATACTCCCCCAACCATGAAACCCATGTTGTTCATGTCAGTAGAGTCCTACAACGTCTGTGGGACAATCATTTATATGCTAAACTGGAAAAGTGTCTATTCCACGTGCAAGAGGTCGAGTTCCTTGGCTTTAACATCACCAACAAAGGAGTCAAGATGAGCAGATCTAAGGTCTCTGCTATTCTGGATTGGCCGGTTCCCAACAATCTGAAGACGTTGCAATCCTTTCTAGGTTTTGCAAACTTTTATCGACGTTTTGTTCAAGACTTTTCAGCCATTGTCTGTCCCCTTACGGCTCTGACTAGCTCAAAGAGATCTTTCCATTGGAATGGGGAGGCTCAACAGGCGTTTGATTCTCTGAAGTCCGCCTTCACCTCAGCACCGGTGCTCCAGCATCCGGACCCAACCAAACCGTTCATAGTCGAGGCTGATGCTTCGGATGTTGCTTTGGGCGCTATCCTGTCCCAACATTGTCGAGATGATGCAGGTTTACATCCAGTAGCCTTTCATTCCAGAAAGTTAACGCCTTATGAAAGGAGTTATACTATCACGGTGCGCGAATTGTTGGCTATCAGGGACGGCTTCTTGGTTTGGAGGCATCATTTGTTGGGTTCTCAAGTGCCTGTTCAGGTGTTCACGGATCATAGGAATCTCTTGGCTCTTCACTCAGTGAAATGCACCACTGCACGGCATGCTCGTTGGCATGAATTCTTTTCAATGTTTGATTTCACTATTTCCTATCGTCCTGGTTCTCAGAATTCCAAAGCGGATGCTCTCTCTCGTCTACATGGACCCGCCAAATCCTCTCATGCCACTGGTGTACCTTTGTTGCCCACTCAGGTGGTGTGTGGTTGCTCTTTACGTCCGACACTTAAGTCCTTTATACCGGAATGGCTTCGAAATGATCTGCCAGAAGTAGCCAAATACAGACTGGAGATCATAAATTCATTGCCCTATAACCAGGGTAAAATATTCCTGCCTACTCTAGGGACACGACATACTGCTTTACAATGGTGTCACGATTCATCTCTGGCTGCTCATCCAGGTATCAGGAAGACGGTTGATCTACTGAAAAGATGGTGTTGGTGGCCATCTTTATTGCAGGATGTTACTGATTACATAAATACATGTTCGATTTGTGCTCAGTGTAAGACATCACATGGCAAACCCGTGGGTTTGCTACAACCTATGCCTCTTCCAGATCACCCTTGGTCCTCCATTTCCATGGATTTCGTTGTGGAACTACCTGTGGTGGAAGGTTTTGATACTATTTGGGTGGTCATCGACTATTTTACCAAAATGGCACTATTTGTACCTTGTCAAGGGATCCCTACTGCTCCAAAACTGGCGGATCTCTTTCTGCGGAACGTGTTTAGGTTGTTCGGTCTTCCTTCTATAATCATCTCCGATCGCGGTCCTCAGTTTACTTCCCGCTTTTGGAGAGCCTTGTCAGCTGCTTTAGGTATTGAAGCTCGGTTTTCAAGTGCTTATCATCCTCAGACGGATGGGAAGACCGAACGTTTGAATGCTACTATGGAACAGTATATAAGATGTCTCATCTTTCAGCGTCAGGACGATTGGCTTTCGGTACTGTCTATGGCCGAATTTGCCTATAATAATTCGCTCCACACTGCTACACAGGTTTCTCCTTTCTTTGCCCTTTATGGACAACATCCACGTTCCTTGCCTCTTGCCCCTGAACTGCCGGCTCACAACCCTGCTGCCCTTGCCTGTGTTAGGGACATTTCCGGCACCCATGTCCAGGTTAAAAGACAGTTGTTGGAGGCTCAGAACAGGACCAAGTTTTATGCAGACAGGCATCGTACCCCCGCTCCGGTGTATCTCCCAGGCATGAACGTGTGGTTATCTACACGTAACTTACGCCTGCCTGGTCAGAGGAAGTTGCTTCCACGTTTTGTCGGTCCATATGCTATATCGCATGTCATTAACCCGGCAGTGGTGCGTTTGGTTCTCCCACGTTTGTGGAAACTTCACCCAGTATTCCATGTGTCTTTGATTAAACCATGCCGTCTTGATACCCGTCTTCCCTCCCATCCTCCGCCTGTCAGGGTTCGAGGTGCTGTGGAGTATGAGGTTTCAGCGATCTTGGGCACTAAGGTTCGGAACGGTAAAAGACTCTACTATGTTGACTGGAAGGGTTATGGTCCGGAGGATCGCACCTGGGAACCATATGAGAACATACATGCCCCGGTTTTGTTGTCCCGTTTTTGGAAATCTCGGAGTGTGGGGGCCTCTTTGGGGAAGGAAACTGTCAAGTATCGGCAGAAGTCATCAGTGTTAGGACGCCGTAATTATCCGGCTTCCACGAGACCTAATAACTGTGGTTCTCGTATTTGCCGACGAACGGTGGTTACGGTCTCTTTAAGACCTCGTCTGCTGGGAGCTTGGAAGTTGGCATGGAGACGATGGCGTCCTCTCACGTCTTTCACTTTTCCCCGTACACGTTGAAAGGCGTATAGTGATCATGTGATTATTATTTAAGCCACGCCTGTGCGTTTTGCCGGCGCTTCTGAATCTTGTATTCTAGCGGCTTGCTTGCTCTTGTATCCAGGTTCTTGTCCCTTTTGCCTTGTTCTCCTGTTTATCGACCTCGGACTGCATTCGGACCTGCTTTGCTTACTCCTTTGAACTTTTGCTGCCAGCCCTGCTCATCGACTTCGGATCGTCTACGGACCTGCATTGCTTTAATCCTTTGTACTTTTGCTGCCAGCCCTGCTCATCGACCTCGGATCGTCCACGGACCTGCATTGCTTACTCCTTTGTACTTTTGCTGCCAGCCCTGCTCATCGACCTCGGATCGTCCATGGACCTGCCCTGCTACTCATTTGTATTGTCTCCCGCTTACCGTTTTTTCTCTTGCATAGGAACTCTGCACCATTGGTACACGGACTAGAGACTGCCTTTAATGTACCTTTAGGCGTCCTTGTGCCGTCGGGTTAGGTTTTGCTCTTTGGACATTCAGCTTGGATCTTCGCCCTGCTTCTTGCTTTGCCTTCATTCTGGATTGATTTCCTGGTCCTTTAGTTTTGGGTTTGCCACTACATTACTTCTTATTCCTTCCTGGGGATATTCGGAGATTCTGAAGAACCGCACAGGTTAGTGGTTGGTTTTTATGTTGATATCTGCATTTTTTGCATAAAGTCGCATCTGTGTGATTATTGCTCTTATTGCAGCTGTCTGGGGGCCTTGCCTGTACACCTTGAGAAGACATCCCGTTCCAGTATCCTGTTCCATGCGGTTCTGGTTCTTCATTGGCATTCCATCTTTCCGCCAATCAATTGTTCTGGTTCTTCATTGTACTGACTAGTTCGGTAGATTGGCGAGAAGAATTCCTCGGCTACACTACGAGGGCAAGAGCGCTACTGACACAGGGTGCACGCTTCTTCTCAAAAATCGATCTGCGAGCTGGATACCACCAGGTGGTGCTCCACCCAGAGTCCATTTATATTACCACCTTTACCACCCACCGTGGTTTGTACCGGTACAAGAGGCTCAGCTTCGGGGTGTCATCTGCTGCTGAGGTATTCCAAAATATCAGAGGAGCCCTCACTGATCTCGAGGGCGTGCTCAACATCAGTGACGATATTTTGGTGTTCGCCAAGACCGAGGCGGAGCATCTGATCAGGCAGGCAAAGATGTTTGAGCGCCTCTGATCCCTGGGTCTCACCCTGCAATGCGACAAGTGCGAGTTCCTTAAGACTGCTATTGAGTTCTTCATGTTTGTCTTTAAGGAAGGCGGGGTGTCGCCCGATCCTCGAAAGGTGAGGGATATCCAGGAAGCCCGGCTGCCCTAAAATGTATCTGAGGTGCGGAGCTTTCTGGGTATGGTCACGTATTGTGGACAGTTCATCAGGAACTAGGCCTCCCGGTCTGAGCTGCTGCGGGCAATCACAAAAAAAGAAGTCACCTGGCAGTCGGGGCCGTTGGAACAAGCAGCATTTGATGACATCAAGGACACCATGGCCTTCTTTGATCCGGCCCTCCAGTCCGAGACTGTGGTCGACGCAAGCCCTTACGGTCTGGGGGCGGTGCTCACCCAGGTGGACACTAACCTGGAGGTCCAGCCGATAGTGTATACCAGCAAAGCACTATCGGACATCGAACAACGGTACTCACAGATTGAGCGGGAGGCGCTGGCGGTTTTATGGGGCTGCCAACATTTCAGACTGTACGTATTGGGGAGGCCGGTGATGGTGGTCACGGATCAGAAGCCCCTGCTGCCCATCCTGGCAGGTTCGTCCTCCAAACCATCCGTGAGGATAGAACGCTGGATGCTGGCGCTACTTGAGTATGGCGTGTCGCTGGTGTAACGGCCAGGCAGCAACAATGCTGCAGACTACCTCTCCAGAAATCCCAGGGTGGAGGAGAATACCTGCAGTCCCGGTGTGCGGAGGAGGCGGACGAACATATCCGGCTCATGGTGGAGGCAGCAACACCCAACTCCGTGCTGGTGGAGGAATTAGAGCGTGCCTCTGCGGCAGACGAATGTTTCATCATTCTGAAGACTGCCATGGAGCATAGCACATGGAGGGCGGTGATGGACTCGCTGGCCAGAAGAACGCAAGAGGCCAATGTCACCCTGGAACAGCTGTGGAGCGTGCGGGGGAAGCTTGCGTTGTTAGAGGCTGGCTTACCACTCAGAGGAGACCGCATAGTGCTGCCACAGGCAAAGGTGCAGCAGATCATCAAGCTAGCACAACAAGGTCATCAGGGTGCACCGAAGACAAAGGCCCGCCTCCGTCAGAAAGTCTGGTTTCCGGAGCTGGAGAGGCAGGTGGAAGAATTTGTGGCGTCATGCGTATGGTGCCAGGTGGCGTCGCCGGCACTGAAGGAGCCGGTCATAGAAACCATGCCCCGAGGGACAAGATCATGGGAGGTGGTCCATGCAGACTTCGGATCCACGAACAGGGAGACACATTTCCTGGTTGTGGTGGATGAATGGTCCCGGTACTCAGAGGTGGAATTCGTAGAGTCTGCGGCGTTTGAGAAGGTGCTGGTGGCACTGGAGAAAGTCTTTGCCACCCACGGACTGCCCAAGGTGTTGTGCTCAGACAACGGCACACCCTTTCAGGGCGAGAGCTTTGCGGACCTGATGAGATGGTACAGGATTCACCACCGGAAGGTCACCCCATTGTGCCCCAGAGCAAATGGCAAAGTGGAGCGCATGATGAGAGAGTTAAACAAGGTGTTCTGCATTGCACAGGGTCAAGGTGAATGTCTACAGAGTGCGCTGTATGTTTTTCTGCGGGGATACCGGACAACCTCACACACATCCACAGGGGTGGCACCAGCGGAGGCCATGTTTCAGCGGTGCCCGAGGGACATTTTGCCAGAAGTGGGGGAGCGTGAGCCCGCCATCTTTAACAATGAGCAGGTGGATGGGGAGAGAAGAGTACGGACAGAACTGGAGAACACCCAAAGGGGTCTGAACCACCAGAGACTGGCACCTGCACCCGCAAGGGAAGCTCTGTCTCATGCATGAGCCGGCACCCATGGATGAAGTGGTGGTGAAGGATTCGATGGTCACTGCGTCGGATGGAACGGCATCCGTCAACTGCAACGCCAGCTTCTTTAAAAAACTGGGCGAGTACAGGGCAGAGGCAACGGCAAACATGGACATGGCAGAGGTGCCGGATGAGGGCAGTGGCCCGGCTCTCCTGTCAGTGGCTCCCACCGAGGAGGGTTCGGGTGAAGGAACTCTGACCCGAGAGATTGGCAGGAGGTACCCCCTGAGGACAGGGCGAGGGAAACCGGCCCGTCTCACTGACTACGTGATGGACTAAGTAAACTGTTGTTGTGTCATGGATGCCCGGGGGCCGACGGTCACATGGGAACCAGGGTGGCTGTCATTAAAGGGGTATCCGGGGACATGTTGGTGCAGTGTGCTGTTATGTGTGGTAGTTAGTAATCCTTTGCTCATGTGTTTCATTGTGATGAGAAAGGAGGAGTGTGGTGCTGGCCCTTTAAGGGCACGCAGCAAAGTGACGTTTCACTCCGCTGCGTGCGGTATAAATAAACGGGGCGTTCCCAGCCGCGGCAGTGCGGCCGGGGAGCCCAAACCTGAAGCAGCTGTGTGTGGGTGTGTCTGTGGACGGTGGGGCTCACGGGATCTCCGGCAGGGGCCGGAGAATGCCAACACTGATGTAGAACATTGTAACCGGTTAACACACAAAGAAGAGGCACCATCTGGAGAAGGTGGGCCTTAGTTTTTCCTCCAAGGTTGGGTGGCTTGAAGAGGTCGGTCTGAGGAGCCTCGAAATGTAAAGGTAACGGCTGTGACTTACAGGATTGTCCCTGGAAGTAGCCTGCATCATTCAGCATGACAAGAGGCCCTACACCGGTGTGCAGTTATAATGTCGAAAACATTTGGTCGAATTACAAAAATGTCGAAAAAATTATGTCAAATTTTTTTTTTTTTGTATGCTTTCTTTTTTTATTTACATTTTTTTTGGGGTTCTGCAAGTAAAATAAAAAGGTTAAAACAGAAAAAAAAATTAAAAAAGGGGGGAATAAGGGGATCCCCCCCATTTCGAACAAAAAACTAAGAAAAAAATAGATTCAAATTTTTTTTTTCCACATTATGTTTTCGACATTTTGACTTTCAACAAAATGTTTTTCGACATTATCACTATAAACCCCCTACACCCTAAAGGCCTATGAGAGGCACTGGGGGAATTTCGAAAGGTGGTGTAGAGAAAGGAAGCCCCCCACCACCTTGGTTCCAGGGGCTCTCACCCTTCAGTTCATCCAGAAAGGATTCAATTTGAGTTTGGCAGTTTTTACTTTACGAGCTGAATGGGTTGCCATTCGTATATTTCAGTATATGGGGAAAACGTATTTCAGTATATGGGGAAAAAGACCCACAATGCAGGGATAGCCTGTCTGTAATCTGCATTACTCCTAGTCACACTCTCACTCCTCACAGTACTCAGGTCCTGCATCAGATGCAGGGTCAGCAACGTTAAAGGAAATAGAACTCCCGTAGAGAGGGTGAGGATACCTCACAAGTAAATATTGTGACGAGGAAGAGTATGACCAGGAGCAATACAGATTACCAGTAAGTAATCCAACATTATCTCCACGTCCACTCTTCCTCGTCCCAGTACTTACTTCATGAGGCACCTGCCTCCGACACAGGACCTTCTTCTATTTCTTTAAATCTCTATAACTCCTCCCCCACATCCATGTCACTCAGTTTTAATTTTTCCTGCCTCCGGCAGGTTGGACTTTTTCTTCCCGGTGCGGGGCACCAGGGAGCACCGATTGCTGGCCCCCTGGGTGGCTGTGTGGCGGGGCCCTCGGCTCCCTCAGGTGCGGCGCTGCTCCTGGGCCCCCTGCGGGGCTTGGGGTCACAGTTGAGCTGGATTGCCTCGCTCGGTTCTTTGCTGGGCTCCGGACCGCAGTGTGAGCATTGTGTCCCGGGTCTTGCACGGCCCCGGGAAGGTAAGGAGAGGGGAGGACTGGGCTTGATGTTTTTCCCCTCTCCTTCTGTTTTGGCTGTCTTGATTCGACTTGGCAGTATGGGCTAGCCTTCCCTTTTGTTGTGAGGCCTCTCTGCTTCTTGTCGTGGGGTGACAGTGGCAGAGAGTCTTTGGGAGTGCGGGGGCTCTGTTCTGTCGCAGGCATGTCACATACCACCTGCTCCTCAGACACACGGCCCAGGATGCACCGGATGTTAGCTGCATTATCTGGGGGAAGGTAAGGAGAGGGGAGGACTGTGCTTGATATTTTTCCCCTCTCCTGCTGGTATGGCCATCTTGACTCCTTCAACATGCCGTTTTCCTCGTGCCTTGTGCGCACATCTTTATTGGAAATGATGGCAAGCACTTGGCAGTATGGGCTAAGCCTTCCCTTTTGTTGTGAGGCCTCTCTGCTTCTTGTCGTGGGGTGACTATGACAGAGTATTTGAAAGTGCGGGGGCTCTGTTCTGTCGCAGGCATGTCACATACCACCCGCTCCTCAGAGACACACGGCCCAGGATGCACCGGATGTTGGCTGCATTCCTTGCGTGCTGCCTGTGAATACGGCGCAGATTTGGACACGTCTGCAAGCGGCCGGAAGGGTACCGGCCTGGCATAGTCTACACTTCGGGTTCGAGTATCAGCGGTGCTGACTCGGTCCTTCAACCTTCCTAGACCGACGCATTGGAACGATCTAGAGCATGGGGCTACCAGCTACTGGATACAGGGCTCAAGCCACCTCTCAGTCATGTGGCGTGTTAGTGGTGTGTTTGGGTCTGTGCTAGCTATGGACGCAGACTCCTTGTCCTGTCCTCTTCCTCTAAACTGCGCGAGGGAAAGTCGGAGTTGATTTGCTTTTCCCTTGTCCGGCATGGGATTATGGAACATGCATCATGGAAGTAACGGCCATGCAGGGGGTTCCCAGTGTCTCTTCTTTTAGGGCCTAGGTCCTCCGGTGCCGACGTGTTGCTTTCACGCCTCCTCTCAGACTTGTGGGAAGTGATAGGGCACATGGTGGCACATGTCTGTGCTTAGAGGGGTTCTCAGAGCCCCTGGTGCCGGTGGAGGGGGATGTCACTTCAGTGGGTTTTCCAGTATAGGCATACCTCAGGTAGGGGGTTGCCTTTGATGTCGGCTATCCGGGATGGATTGCTTTGCCCCGCTTTGTGACAGTACTCTGCCCTTTTGACGCCAGCCTGGTGGCTCCTCTGTCAGCTGAGGGGGCCATAGTCTGCTGGACTTCTGGGCTGTCCAGTATCTTCCTTTTGATAGGTCAGATCTTTTTGTGGGCTGACAAGCATGCTGTTATATTGTGGCGCAGGCCTGTTTCAACGTCCTGTGATTTCCCTCTGGTGCAAGTGCAGTGACTGGCGGTTTTCCCTGGCTCCTCGTCTCTATCTTCTCGGAGGTGTATGGGACCGGTGGGGTTCGGCTTCCTGGGTAATGGGCTCCTTCTGGAGGGGGTATCAGTTGCCGTTCCTGTCTCCTCCTGTCCAGGTTTGCATGGTTAGGACTTTGGTACCCAGCTCACGGTCCAAGTAGTTGGCCATGGGATCCGTTCTCTCCGAACGGTTGTTGTGGTTTACCGTCTTGCCCGTTCCTCTCCCTGTTCAGGGTCAGGTTTTCTACTTGCGGGTGTTCCTGGTCCCTATGCCTTCTAGGATGTGTCACCTGCTTATGGGTCTCAAGACCCTGCACTGCTTGTCCGGACGTCTGGGGAGAGCGTACTCTGGATGTTGTGCAGGGGGGGCGCTTGCTGGCTGTTCTGGGCTGGGTTCTCAGAAGGCAGTATGTCTCGGCTCGCCTGTTGCTGAAGTTACGGGGCACGTGGCGTCTTGCATGTTTTCCAGTTCCTTGAGCCCGTCTTCGGTTACGTCTCCTGGTGTCTTATACTCTCTCCCACTGGCTCCCGACATCTCAGCTTTCGTAGTTTTGTTTTCAGTGTCCCCAGCGCTGCGAGTGTCCCTGTTATGGTGGCGGGGGGTTTCAGGTCTACAGGCTGAGGTGTGCTTGGTCCTTCCTCCTGTGGCCTCTCCTACTACCAACACCAGCAGAAAGGGTCTACATTGGGGGTCCTCTCAGCTCAAGGGTTGTGAGATCTGGGGAGAGCCGGCGATCATCCAATTGGCAAGAGTTGTGCCATTGTCCAAGCTCTGGTGTACTTCGAGGAGTTGCTGGACGGTCGGCGGTTTTTGGTCCGATCGGACAATACGACGGCCTTGGCATATGTCAACTGCAAAAGGGGTTCCGGCCACTCCTTGAATGCTCTGGCAGCGCTGATAGGCACCTGGGAGGACTCTCATCTGGTGTCTCTGGTGGCCTCACGTATCAGAAGGGTGGACAATGTTCAAGCGGATCTTCTCAGACGCCGGTTTTCACTCCTCTGCGGAACTGGTCCTGTTGGCCCAGGTCTTTGCGGTGACCTGTGTCAGATTAGGGTCCCTGGTTCTAGACCTGTTTGCATCCCCGGCCTCAGCAGAAGTTCCCCTCTTCTGCTCTAGGTTTCAGGCTGAGGGGATTGGGGGATGGACGCCCTCTCTGTACAGTGGCCTTGGGGTTTTCCTTTATGCCTTTCCGCCTATTCCCCTTCTGCCCCGGGTGGTTTGGCGCATCAGAGTGTCCAGGGTGACTGTGTTGTTGTTAGCTCCGTTCTGGTCCCGCCGGAGTTGGCTCCCCTCTCTGTTGGAGCTTCGGTCCTAGGAACCTTGGCTGGTTCCGAGGTGGCCGTGTCCCCTTCAAGGGGATCAGCGGTTGGAATTCCACCAGATGCAATGGGCGGTGTGGCTATTGCTCAGTCTAGGTTGATATCTCAGGGGTTCTCAGATCCTGTAGTTGGGTCCAAATGGATGCTCTTAGTCCCTCCACTCTGAAAGTGTTAGGCAGACTCTGGGGCCATTTCCGAGACTGGTATGGGCGGTCTGGGATCCCTCCCCTGCGTTCTGGCCTCTGCTATCCTTCAGTTCCTCCAGGAGGGGTTTTGACAGGGGCCTGGCAGTTTTTCCAGGCTTCGCTCTCAGTGGGCCTCCATGAAATTACTTTTGGGGGACTCTGACGGTCGCTTGGATGGGGAGGTGTTGGTGGGGAAATTGATCCAGGGTTTTTCTTCTTCCCGTCCTTGTGCTGATAAAGGGCTTTCCTCTTGGGATCTCCCTCTTGTATTACGGTTCCTTCACGGGCCTCCTTTTGAGCCCATTTCTGAGATTGATATCAAACATCTTACACTGAAATCTGCTTTTCTTATTGCCCTCACTTCTGCCCGTAGGCTTGGGGAGATTGGGGCTCTCTTATGTCACGCTCCTTTCCTGAGGGTGCTGCCAGACTCGGTGGTGCCGGGGTGTGGTCCGATGTTTCTCCCTTCAGTTGTCTCTCGGTTTTTAACACCTCTCAGGGTCTGGTTGTCCCTGACTTCTTTCATGATCCAAGAACGCCTGAGGAGGTGGCTCGGCTAAACATTGATGTCCGACGGGACGCGTTGGAGTATTTGGCTTGGTTTGCTTTTTCCACCAATCTGATAGTCTTCTGATTGCTTGTGGTCCGGCTGGGGCTGGGCATTACGCATCTGTGGTTTTTATTTTCCGGTGGTTCCGGGTTGTGATCTCTAGGGCCTATGTGGCTTCTGGCCTGCCTGTGCCTGCGCACAATCAGGGGCGGTCTGCCAGGGGTTTGGCGGCTTCCTGGGCCGATGCAAGGAGGGTTTTTCTCTGCAAGAGATTTGTATGGCTGCCGCCTTGGCTGGTCTAGGCATTTTCATCAACCGCTATGGGTTGAGTTTCTCCCACTCGGGGGTTGGTTCCTTCGTGGTTGGAGTTTTGTCTGTGGGGATGTGATTTAAGAGTTATTGTGGGTGTGTTTTGCTGCACTGTTTTTGGCTCTGTGTCTCATTGGGACCTTTTCCCCGTTGCTGCTTTGGTATACCTCATGAAGTAAGTACTGGGACGAGGAAGAGTGGACGTGGAGGTAATGCTCTGATTACTTACCGGTAATCTTCATTACTCCTAGTCCTACTCTTCCTCGTCATAGTACTGACGACCCTCCTCACCCTCCCTCCGGGGAAGGTCCCATGCTCCGGCTTGGTAATATGAAACTGAGTGACATGGATGTGGGGGAGGAGTTATAGAGATTTAAAGAAATAGAAGAAGGTCCTGTGTCGGAGACAGGTGCCTCATGAATTATGTACTGTGACGAGGAAGAGTAGGACTAGGAGTAATGACGATTACCGGTAAGTAATCAGAGCATGAACTCAAATAAATGTCATCATAGAGCACCACATGTTTTCATCTATATTCTTTGTTTTTGTTGTTGCGGTGAGCTGCAGACTTAAGGACAGGGGGTGTTGGTGTTGCTGCTGGAGGAGAGTGAACGCGGATGCTATTTGTGTACACCGAATGCATTTATAATAAAACCAAACCACTTAAAGATCATTAAAACCTTTAAATTGATGTGAACCGTTTCAAATTGTACACAAACGGACAAGATGACAGTGAGACCAACATTCGTGAAGCCAGTAAAACGGTTACCTCGAAAAGTAGATTCTCCCTGTTTAGTTTCAATGTCATCTGCGTAT
Source organism: Ambystoma mexicanum (assembly GCF_040938575.1). Taxonomy (NCBI): domain Eukaryota; kingdom Metazoa; phylum Chordata; class Amphibia; order Caudata; family Ambystomatidae; genus Ambystoma; species Ambystoma mexicanum. Next base: position 915,310,072 of record NC_090928.1, on the reverse strand, counting down.
TGCGTTGTTGCTCTTATAGAGGCCAACTATTCTGTGTACGCCATGTGAAGAAGACACTTCCCCTTTCTTACGTTCTTACGAGGCGAGAGGCATGTGTTATTCCTGTAACATTATGCGTTTTTTTTATATTAGGATACATGTTTGAACTAATATAAAGTGATACAGGTGAATGTAGCAGTTCATTGCACAGCCAACCACTGTTGCGGTCGTCGGTATGGGAGGACGCATTCACAAGCAGCCACACAGGTTCAAGTTTATTTAGATGCACTTGAAGGTCGACATGCAGTGCGTTATAAAGCGTTGCAAATAAACTATCAGTAAAAAGACAGGAACACATTCTCAAAATGGTCATATACACGCCCACAGGGCGTTTGCTTATAAAGAGATTTTCATCACATGGTGTCAGAGCTCCAGTGGCGCAATCGGTTAGCGCGCGGTACTTATACAGCAGTACAATGCAAGCAATGCCGAGGTTGTGAGTTCGAGCCTCACCTGGAGCACAGTTTTTTAAAATAAGGCTAACAATTGTTAGTGTTCCTAGCTATACTGTAGCAAAACGGAATGTTGTGTAATTGTGTTGTATTTTTGTCACGGACGGAGCGTTACAACTCCCAATGGAACACATAACGAAACCTTCACTGCTGTTTTCGCAGGCTTTGACTTTTGCAGACCAACACACACCAAGGTGCCGCCTTTTAGGCGAACGTATCAATTTATGATACGTTCCAATTATGAATGGTCCTATAATTCGACAACCGCAATTGCATAAAACATTTTGGTTTGTTTTTATCAATACCACAGCACTGAACTGTTACGTGCGCCCCTTAAATATGGCATTCTAATTTGCAGCCTTTAAAACATAACGTCAGTTTCCCTGCGATTCTTCTGCTTCCCTTGTTAATATGGGAGCGAGATGTACGTAAGCACGTGACAAACCATCCGCGTGAAAGCAACGCCGAATAACTAGAACGTTCATGTTTAGTTCTATCTGGTTTCCTTTTCGGTCCACTGTCATGGCTGAATAAAGCAAAGCACTTTCCGCAACGGAGATTCACACCCACACTGTTGGCATGTGACTTTGAGTCTTAGAACCACTCCGTTTTCTGTAGCGAAGTATACGGAAAACGACCTAAACATACGTGTTAACCGTTCTGTATATTATGAGCAATCAAATGACATTACTATAGCTCATTGCGCACCATCATTTCATTGAGTACATGTATCCGTTGCATCTGACCACTTATTAAGTGGCCATCACTTTGTTTCTCAAATAAACTGTAGCCACCGAAATGTCTAATTCACGAATTGCGTTACCTGAATATCAATGGTAATTATTGGTCCACACTTTGTGAAAGATGGGTAAAAAAAACACAATATTCATTATGAAAAGAGAATTCTCCATTAGTAACCTGTGATGTACTGTTCCGACTGGGACATTTGCACTGTGGCAGCTTTCAAAAGGTAAATCATTAAATGTCTTTAATTATTTAATAGTTTACTGCAAATGTGTTTTCTGCATGAAGTGCCCCCCCCACACACACATACACATTTTATTTTCAGTTTGCCCTATTTTAGAGATTGAAGTTGTGGGCTGGACCTGAAAGTGGTTTGGGGGAAAATCACAATATAACTCCTGTAATGGCGGGCGAACGCGCCCACGAAGGAGGCATGGCAGGCGCCGCCCCTTAGTGGGGGTTGCCCAGCCCCTCTCCCCTCCCATAACGTCAGGGTGGGGGCGGGGGCGGGGAAGCAAGCAGCCAAGGGGGGGGGGATAGGCGGGGCAGGCAAACGAGGGGGAGGAGGCCCCTATATAGGGCCCAGTCGGATAACAGCACCTCCTCTCCCCCTCGGTACCTGCTCCCGCCATAGCACGCATTTTCGTTTCCCACCGTCCCTCCCTATAAACAAAAATGTTTGCACTAATTTTCTTTTGTTTGTATTACAGGTTGCCCAGCGGAGTTACATGGCGATCCCTTAGCAAAGCACTGGCAAGCCCATAGGGGAATGCTCAGCCAACAGATTAGATATTACGGTGCCCCAGGAGTTCTAGACTCGGGGGAGGCCCTTGGAAAAAAGGGGAGGGATTTAGGGGACTTGGAAGCCATTTCCAACCCAAGATTGTGGCGGGGGGGGGGTGGTGGAAAATAAATTGGTAAACAAGGGGAAAACCAAAAGGTCTACAAATGAAGTCGGGGGGGGACCGTGATTAAGGTAAGGTGGTACAAGGCGGGTGGCCAAAGAAACAGGTGAGGGGGTAGGGATAACGGATGACGGAAGGAAGGATACAAAGGGGGGATGTGAGGGGGCAAAGAATTGGCCCCGAGGGGGGACAAGAGGGAACAGTAGGGAGAAGTCGGCACAGAAGGAGGGTGACACGAGGGGGAGGTGGAGGGACCAAGACGGGGCAGAAAGTCTATCAGATAAAACGGGGGGGAAATAGGTCTGAGGAAGGGATGGGGGGCTAGGACCAACGCCGGGGGGGAAGAGACGGGGTACGATAGAACAGGGCTGGGGAAGAGTGTCTCGGGGAAGTAAGGGAGCCTAGGATCTGGAGGGGCAGAAAACGACAGGGGGTGGGAGGTTGGAAACCTGGCACTTGGAGAGGGGAGGAGCGAGTTAGGGATGGGAAGGCCTAGGGTCCATGGAGGCTGAGGGGTGGGGGAGAACTGGGCTAGACTTCGTAGGGTGGCCTGGGGGGAGAGGGCGCAGGAGAAGTTGGGGGGCTTCACCGTAGGAGCGGCACAGTTGGGGGACGGGGGGGCAGATCAGAGTAGTAAGCGCTCGAGGACAGCTGGACATCGCAAAGCGATGACTGTATAGGCAGGCAGTACGTGTTAGTATGTGTGACGGCACGGGCAGACCGTGACGGATAGTATGTACAAGTATGTGGGGTACGTGCTGTTTGGGACACCGGTGATGGCGTCTGTATAGGAGCTTGTCAATAGCGTGGCACCAGGTGGCTGCCTGTTTACCTAGAACCCTACACAAGACACGATGATGGGGGGGTCGGGGGAGGGGGAGGGGGGCTATCCAACGGGGACCTTAGCGCAAAAAAAGAAGGGGAGTGTAAAAGAAATGATTAACAAACGAAGCCACCAGGGGAACATTACTAAATGGCCAGGGGTAGAGCGAGGTTGCTAGCAAGGGCCGGGCTCAACCCGAGACGTCCACCGGACAAGGACGGTCTGGGAGGGGGCGGGGGGCTGCGTAGAAGAACCTGTGGTGTGGTGAATGACGGATCGCCTGTAAGATAACTCCAAGACTTTATGCAAATAAAGCTGCTGTGGCATTAACTCTTCCAACTTTAACAATGCGTCTGTGTATTATTTCTGAATGAATGAAGGCTGCCTGATCAGGTCCGCACAAGGGCCGGAGAAGGGTTGGGGAGGGCCAAGTGGACATGATAACAAGTGGGGGGGAGGGGCGCGGCACTGGGATACCCACGCTAAGGGCTATGGCCCCTTTAAGAGGAAACAGCGCCCTATGCATTGGTTTGCAGATAGAGGCAAATCAAAATGCTTTTTTGAAGTATGTTTGAGCTCACTCATATTGCAGTCCGAGGTAAAATATTTAACCAGTTTAAATTGGCAGGGAGGCCGGAATCACAGAGTTTTGAAGTTCCTGCTGTGATGCTGGAAATGCATTGGAGGGGCAGCGCCTCCATGTACTTGTCCTGTACTTCCTTATTATGTGTGTTCTGTGTTGATTTCTGCACATGAGTCCAGTTGGCACCCCTGGCAGTGCAGCTCTTCCTCTTTTAGGTTGTGGTGAACAGAGAACCTTGGGATACCCTTATGGCACCCATGGGTGGGGGTACAACTCTGTACCAACCTGCGTGTTGCCCACAGAGCAGGGTATGGGCTGGTGGCAGCTTCATTCTGATATGCCGGGAGCTCTGAGTATCCTCCATTTTGGGATACCCAGGCCCTTCTATAGGAATCGGTGGATTCTTGCTAGAAGGCAAGATGGCCCCTGGGGCCTCTTGGTTTCTATTGCTTGTTACCTTGTTTTCCCAAAGTCCTGGGAAGCCCTGACCCTTTCTCTTCCCCTGGCTGTTGGGCGGAAGAACCATATATGGTATTGTGGGGAAGCAGTGACTGTATGTTGTGGGTACACCGTTGGGGTGGGACCTGTGTGAATAGAGTGTGTGACCAATATGCATTCTATGTTATGGGTGTCTGGTCTCTGTGTCTGTGGCACAATGAATGAGACAGCCCTGCCTGAAACTGACATGAATGCAGTGTGATGTGCTGAGATGCTGGGTGCTTACCCCAATCCACATTCCTTGTTATAAGGTGTCTGGGTGGAAGTGAATAGCCTGAATGCCTGTGAGCATGATTGGCTGCCTTCCTGCATGAATGCCCTTCTGTGTGAATGGCTGTCTGAGCCTGGCTCAGCCAGAGTGAATGAGGGACAGATATGTATATCTGGGGACTTCTCAACAATTTGTTCAGAAGCTGAAGTTGAAACTTGAAGCTCATCCTTGAAGCCCAGCTGGAAGAAGAAGATTGCTGCTGCATTTCCTTCGACATAATCTAAAAGTTGTCAAGTATGTCAGGGACTGATCCAAGAGAGCGCCTGTCTAGGAGACCTCTCCCTGGGCTATGAGGAGCCATCATGCACAAACTGCTGTTCATCGAGGCACCATGGAAGCCAGTTCTGTGAGTCTGACAACCGTAGAAGGGGTCAGTCGAGAATCCTGAAGAGACCGCCTGTACATCAAGGCCATTGAAGTCCATTGACATCAACCGGAGTTCGGAAGATTTCTGTGACCGCTGGAAGCCAAGTCGAATCAGGTTGCCCAGAAGCAGGGACACCTTGACGCTGTGCTGCTTGACGCCCAGAGCCGAGAAAGCTCCACTTTTGCCTGAGAACATTTGTCAGATGGCTCCCTTGCCATCACCGTCGACCACTTTGTCCCGCCGGAGAAAGTCATGGTCACTGGCTACCGAGGAAAGTACGCCGGTGGGTTTCCCGCCACCATAAGCCGATAAACACATCCCGAGGACACTGGTGGGGTGAAGATCCGAGATCCAGCCTGTGGTTGAGTCCCGATCGCCAAAGCTATCCCGAGGTAGGGGCTGCGGCACCGACAGGCCAGAGGATCACCGAAGCAACTCCCGGCACCCGACGGCCACTGCCGGACCTGCATCCATCACCGCCAAAAGTCTTTTAAGTCCACTGAGACGTTTTTGCAGCACCAAACATGTTGCACCGAGGTTTACTGCATGCTTCATCTTCCCAGGACTTCCACAATCGATCTTCGAAGAGCACCACACAGATGAAAGCTGCAGCATCACCGCAAGTGTTCCACTTTACCTCAAGGTTCACGATGCCCAGGGGCGCCTGCTTGAAAGGAAGTACACCCTTGAAGGATCCCGTTGCCGAACCGTCGAAGAAACTCTTCCACTTCAGGTACATTTGGGTGGTTGAAAATTTTAACCAAGAAGCAAGGAAGCAAGGCTTATTGAGTATTTATGGACTGGGCTTGTTAATTATTTTATTACAGGCTGCCCAGGTGGGGGGATCCTCATTCAGAAGTGTGTATCTATATCCAAATACAGCATTCTGCCAATGCTTAAGCTTAACCTGCCTTCCTTCCTTATTTTCTATGTTGATACACCTTACTGAACGATTTGTTTGCTCTATTATAACTGCCAGCAGTTGATGAATTTTTAAAAGAATCTAAAGTCTAAGTGTGGTACCACATAGCATTGTATAGATTTGTCATTATAGAAATACCAGAGTACAAAGTGTGTTATTGAATTGTGTTTATATCGCAGAACCTTATTATTATATATAAAGAACTGTGTTAGCACATATCATAGTGTGTGGACATTCCTTTGTGGGGAGCATGGGGACTCACTGTACTTAAGAACCAGCCTGCATCACCCCCTGAGAGCTTAAGCCTTAGTTGCTCGTCTATAGCTACCATATAGAGAATGCACGAGTGGGTAGGCAAACCTTGTTGGTAATGGTGCTGGATTATGTTTACATTCTGGATTGGGCTTCTTAGGTAAGAAGGTCAGTACACCTTGTCTTGGTTCACAATTTGTTTTTTTATTATTTGTAATTTTATATTGTGTGACCGTTATCCTAGCACATACAGTTCTAGTTGGATGTGAGAAGAGGCAACACGTGTTAACTCTGATGTCTTTGTCAAGGCTGTGCATGTGAGGTGATGTGCAAGTGTTTGGTGACAAGGTAAGTGAAATACGGCACGACAAATTGAATCATATACATAGGTAGAACACAGATGATTGGTATATACAATGTGAGTGGTAAAGTGTGAGGTGCCGTGATCGTAACAAGTGTAAATGTACATTGGCAGAACACAATCGAGTCTAATATAAAGCCACATTGGTTTGTAACATACAATCGTCAAAGAAATGTACCAAGGAGGAGAAAAAGAAGAGGTGTGTAGGAGTACAGAGGAAGCAATAAATAGTGGTAGGAGGTTTATGCAGAAAATACAAACATCATGAATGGCTGGTGCACATTGTAAATGAAATGCACACTGTGACACTGGCACCTATTTCAAAATGGTCTGCTTCAGGGTAAACAGACCATCTGTCCGGTTTGCACTATGTACATACATACTAACATGAACTAATCAATTAACAACCCCTTCTGCATTTCTGGTAACATGTCATTAACAAATCGGTGCAAAATGGACTCAGATGAGATGAACTGAATGTGGGTGCTTTTCTGCAATAGAGTTAAAACGTGCAACTATATGTTACTGGCTGTGTAATTCCTTTCAGCATGGCACAAACTGCGAGGCTGAAATATGCACTGTTGAAAAAGCATCATGGTATGTGCAGGAAGCATTTGTTGGAGATATGTTTGCAAAGCTATTGTGTTGAAGGCAAAATTACTGAGGTAGCTCGGATGATGTGGGCATGTTCACAGAGGGGCAGGTCCTGTTGAATGACAGGGGTAGCTGTTAAAAGGAATGGCGACAGGGGGGTGTGGGTTCAGACTGGCAGAGCAGAGCTTCAGAAACTTCCTGGGTGACGGTAGGAGGAGACGGGCGGCAGACTGGGGAAGCAGTTATCCTGGCATATAAGTTGTCATTCCTGTGGGTTGATGGAGTGTGCAGAGGTCGCAACACTGCTTTTGGTCTCCAAACCAACAGAGAGGGGTTTCCAGAGATAGCAGAGCAAGGATCTCGCCAGAATTGAAAGTGAATATACCAGTCAATAAGTGAGGGTATGCCTGAATTTTGTGTTTCCTAGTTAGCCAGAGGAAACTCATTTAATGTGTAATGTTTTAATGTCAAAAGTGAATGCAGTTCGGAATTACAAGTTTTTATTAAGCATAACTTCTGCCAAGTACCGCAATTCAAGTTTGGGGTTGAGCTGACTACAGTTCATTCTATTTTTCAGTTGTGCCTTTTGAAATATTTTTTTTTTCTTGCTTCTCCACATTCGCACTGACAAATGTGTCCATGTATAATTGTTGCAGTGGATCATTGGTAAATTATCTGTCAAGATAAAGACACATTACAAAAAAACACTACGTGTTCTGATACATTTTTATGGCAGTTAGGTCATCTTATTTCAAGTGCATAACGGTAAATGCTTTTGATCTATTGTGGGCTCTGTAGCTAGAAAGTGAGCGAGAGTGCAGTATTTCATTTTTGCCTGTTTACAGCTGAACAGATCTGCCTTCAAGACAGTAGCCCAGCATCGTAGATACGTTGCTGGGGATAGCCAATGACACTGCTAACATACAAGTGGCATGGAATACAGACATTAGTATATGTTATGAGGGGAACATTATCATTATAGATAGGGAAGACACCAATGCATTACTACAGTGAAACCTAACACCATTTTACCGCAATAATAGAATACCAAAAAATGAGGTGTATCCCTTCTAGACAATATTTCTAACATATTTTGATGCATTGGCCTGTGGGAACTTTAAAGCAGTTACTGGACGTGGCAGTGTATTAGGCACAGCCATTCTGTGCACTTAAAAAAGGAATTCATTCTGTGAAGTGATAGCCTGGCATTGTGCACAGTGTCACCATGTCCCAAATTGGAGCTGGTTTTTCTGAGCTGGCAAACTATCTTGAGGCAAAACTCTTTGCCCATGGGGTGTGGTTATCAGAAAATGCTATTTTATAGAGGGACCGAATATGTGAAGAAGTGCAGGAGGAGTCATTGCAGGACATGTTTGAAGAAGGGAGTATTGTACAAGTCTGCCTGCTGAGACTTTTTAGGGCTTCAGACAAGAATTGGGAAAAGGATTGCATAATATGATTATGTGCCAAGCTTTGGATTCTCCCAAACCGGTCTTTAGAAATGCAGGGGAATGATTCTGAAGTAATTAGTAAGTTGCAGACCAGTTTGGATGATGCAATTGAACAAATAAAGGGCGTAAAAATGGAATTATGGCAATCTAACACAGAAATACAGTCTAAATATAGTGAGATGGATAATCAGTTTACTCAGAAGAAAAATCAATTTGAAGAGAGTGAACAGTAATTGATGCAATTAACAGGTATCATAGATGCAATAAGACAGGACAAGGATGATACCGTTTTGGAGATGCAAACACTCTAAAAGAATAATATGGAGAAAGATGAGGAATTCCGTGCTATAGAACAAGAAATGGTTAAAATGTTGGAGGAGAATGACAAGAAGGACAGGGAGTTTGACCAGTGCCAAATGCAAATAAGTGAACTGCAGGCCGCGATTAATTAAATTAATGATGAGAATTCTAATCTTTGTCAGGAGGTAGGACAACTTCATAGACAATGCAAGGATCTGGAACATTAACACTGTAATTCATGGATTATTTGCGCCAAAAAAAAACGGGATTTGTGCGCCATACTGCCCGCAAATCCCTGTAACAAATGGGGATTTGCGGCCAGAATGGCGCAAAAATCCAGTTTTTTTCAGCACAAATAATCCATGAATTATCCCCTTCATATTTAATTTCAAATCTCAGGAAAAGCGACAAGGCACTACATTTAATGGAGTTGAGATTAGCCCCAGCTCTGTCCGAGGGAATAATGTACCAATAGCAATAAATGTGGCTACGTCTGATTGTAGCCTATTGGGGGGGTTTGATTCACCCATCGGTGGTTACCATCAGTCCTGCCCACCTGAGAAAAGAAATGAGCAACAGAATAATGCACCTAAGCAATGCGCCAAGTAGCCCTATCAAAATCATGAAATCAATCAAAACTTTGATTAAACCATTCAAAAAGGGAGGCGATTGTTGCATGGAGGACCATTTAGAGACATTACACAATGGGCCTCATCACGAGTTGGGAGGTATCCCTAGCGGTATTACTGCCGGGGCTATTAGCATTACCGTCAAACCCCCCGGCGCTAATGGCACCGGATCATGGGTTTGGCGGAACGGTAAATCCCCATTCCCCATTGGGCCCATTCAGGAATTCCCTATTCCCCATTGGGCCCAATGGGGAATTTGTAGTGCTACTAATGCCGGCGGTATTAGCACAGCGGTAATATCGGCGAAGATCAGCAAAATTGCAGCAGATTTACCCCCAGCTCAGAGCTGGGGGTAAATCCTGCCAACCCCCTGATTTGGCTGACCCTTAAATGCGGCGGTAATAGCATTACCGCCGCATTTAAGGGTTACCGCCAAACTCGTGATGAGGCAGAATATATTTAATGTCCTTCCGATACCTAGGGAACACTATAGACAGTACTTTCAGCAATCACTTGACTCTGCAGCTACTAGTGTCATTCAGGGTCTCAATGAGCAGGAACACTTGTCATGGGCAGACTTTGAGAAAGAGGTTAGACATAATTTCTCACCTTACTAGTCGATGCAAGAGGCTAAAAAAGCAGCGTATACCATGACAGCAAAACCAGATATGTCTCCTCGCCAATTCCTCCAAGAATTAAAAAGAGCATTTTCCCATTTTGATGTGTCTTTTAACCCTAATTCTGTAGAATTTAAGACTACATACTTTTATGGTCACCAAAAATATATTATATCACAGCTATTTCACGAATTTGACAGAGAAAAATCATTAGAATGGATAGTAGAACAAGGGACCAAACTTTATGAGGTAATCTATTGTCAGAGAGAGGAAGGGTCTAGGAATAGAGAGAAAAAATCGAAATCTAAAGAATCCACATCAACAATAATGGAGATAAAATCTGCAAAAATGCCACTTGAATCAGCCAAACTTTTACAAGGAACCACATGACACCTAATCAGAGGAGCACGCCACCACAGAGGAGGCAACCCCAAACTCATATGTTCCAATCTGTTGATCCAAGCAATAGAGAGACTTTCCTTAGTCCTAGATACCTGGGTGATGCCCCTAAGGTAGGATTCTGACCAGATATGTCAGGCATGAATAACAATCAAAATCAAAGGAACAATGGCCCATACCAGACATTGGGGGCGCAGAGCAGGTTTGACCCTAATACCATGGTATATGGCCACCAAGAAAGAGCATGGTACGTGGATAGATTCATTGAAAATGGAAATCAGCAGAGAGGAGAGTTTCCACCAAATGAAAGACAAAATATGAATGATGTCCCACACCATTATAACCAGTACCACCACCAGTCAACCAGTCAAAGAATGGTCACACCGCGTTCCCCACTGTTAAGATGGATTTCTGAACTCTGACCTGGAGGGGCAGAGGTTCAGAAGGCCAGCCTAGTTTCTTGGAACAGGGTAACCTCTGGACAAGCCACACCAATCAGGGTAGCGATGGCGGTGGTCAAGACTAAGTCTCAAGAGGGGTGAGGGTGACAGAAAGACCTCTCTGAGCACACAAAGCAAGGACACTTACAAATTACTCCAGACAGGTGTTATATTAAAAATATAGACACATTTATTACAAGGCCTTTGTAACATCGACCATAGCAAAGAATCACAATAATACTCAAATAAACCAACACATCACAATCAATACAATATATATACAAGACCGCAGGGTCTAAGGAGTTAGGAGCACGCAATATGTAGACCACCTAGATGGGGAGAAAAACATGCAGTGCAAGTAATCCAGTTCGACATCCGAAAAACACCTAACTAGGAGGAAGTCCGAGCCCTACAAAGAGAGGAGCCGTATGCTCAAAAGTACCTGCACACGCTGGTGCCAATGGACAAAGGAGGGCCTCTTCAAGGATATCAGGCAGTTCAGGAAGGTGAATGACGCGATGCAGAACAAGTCCCCACTACTCAAGCAAGGCCTCCACTGGTGGGCAGAGGCAGGGTGAGAGTGCGGGATAGAGTTGCTATTTCGCAACAGCGGTAGCAGAGAAACGGGTCCTGCGCGAGGGGCCACCAGTTGGGGTATGGACTACTCACCGGTCCCCGACGCAGGCAGACCCAGACTTCTCCAGTTCAGTTCGCGTTGCTGGCAAGTTCAGCTGCGATGATCAGGACCTCTCGACACCGTGTCGATTCTGTGTAGCAGGATGCAGGGTAGAGGGTGTCCCAAATGCAGCGGACGTGCACACGTTGTTACCACAGCAGGGTAACACAGCAACCGCATTTACTCTGGTCCGGGCGCACTCGTTTCACTTCAGACCTGGGAATGCCAAGTGTACCAATTCGGTGTGAGGGTGCTGTGGATGCAGAGCAAGCAGTAGCCCAAGTTTCAAGGGCTTCCCCGAAACGGTGGCGGTGACAGAGCAAAGCGTCCTGCGTAAGCTGGTCAGCCCACTGGTTGGCCCAGGGACACTTCCGAAGAGGCTTGCTTGCAGGGTTTGATGAAGGTGCCGTGAATAGTTGATCCCACTATTCCAAAGGGTCGAAGCGCCTTCGCAGACCTTCTAGGACGATCAGATGCAGAGGGGTCTCACAGGACAACAGCAGTTCAGGGTGCCAAACCTTCAGCAGGTCACCAGCGATTCCTCGACTCAGCTTCTTGTTGCAGGATACTTGGCTCCTTATCCCTTGTTCGGTGTGAACTCAGGAGATCGACATGGTAGTGGTGTTTTCAGCCTCCTCTTATCCAAAGTTCCCTTCGCGCCAAAACGGAGAGGGCCCAATGGGAGATCTGCTCACAAACACTCACACCATACGTGGACCTATCACGGACCACGGTGGTCCCAGGCATTCAGGACACTCTAGACTCTCTGGCACCCAGGATGTGTATTGGGAACAGACATCCCAACCCACATCCTGGAGGCACACAAGGCATGCAGAAGACCGCGAAAGCTTTGTGTTTCCCGGGAAAGTGCATGACCAAATAAGGATTGCCCCGGGTCGGCCCGACCTGGGTGAAGGTGAAGGGGCAAGACGGTCAGCAGAAAGGACAAAGAACCTCGTGGCATGGCCATTTTGGAGCCAGGCCATTCATTTGTGCCAAACGCGGTAAGCGCGGCTAACATGGCGAAAAAGGGTTCCAGGCCACTTGAATTCGTAGTACACCCCAGAACTTAAACTACTTAGGAAAATGAAAGCCAAATCAGAACTCCTATCGAGAACTAACCCATCATCTGAAAACAAATCCAATCTCAAGAACATCTCCGCGCTAGATAACTTGTACTAAAAAAAGATGCCTATAACGTTAGGATAGATCAGGCAGGTTCTTCCACCAAAGAACTATTTAAAATACTAAAGGAGCTAGAAAACCCCAATCCATCTCCAGACACCTGCTCAAAAGATAAACCATGGTGCACCAGCATCCAGAACACCCTCAACAACAAAATCACAGGACTCCAAACCAAAATTGAGGACAAACATCAACAACTCTTCAGCAACAAGACCACTAACCCAAGCCTAAGCCCACCAACACCTATCTAAGCTAATATAGGCGTCACCTTTAAGAAAGTAACTATCTTACAAGTCCAAAAAACCATCACCTCCTTAAAACCATCTAACTGCAAAGGGGACAGCTGTCCTGCCCAGATAATAAAAGACACAGCCAGAGACCTCTCCCCTTTCATCACCAAGCTAATTAACCTTTAATTTGCTAACAACTCTGTCCCCAGCAACCTAAAACAATCCTGGTTTCTCCCTCTCTTAAAAAACAATCTCTAGACCCAGCCATACCAACCAATTATAGACCCATCACCACTGTCCCTTTCCTGTTAACAATCCTGGACAGAGTTGCCTACATCCAGATTCAGGAGTACCTAGAATCCAACCAACTGCTTGGTATATGTCAATCTGGCTTCAGACCTCAACACGGAACAGAAACCGCTCTGGTTGACCTCAAAAGCCAGATTGATGAAATCAAAGACAAAGGCAATGCCACAATCCTACTTCTCTTAGACCTCTCAGCGGCTTTCGATTTAGTCGATCACGAAATCCTATGCAGCCACCGATCTATCGCAGCCCACTTCTCCTCCTCTGCCTCCTCATGGATACAATCCTTCCTAGCGAATAGAACCATGCAAGTTTTCTCCACAACAGCAGCAGGAGACCCTATCCCCATCACATGCGGAGTCTAACAAAGGCTTCCGTGTCCCCCCCACATTGTATAATATATTTACAAAGCCGCTATTTGACAAACTCGACCATCTGGGTGTCACCTACACTAACTATGCAGATGACACCCAGATTCTCCTCACCATCTCAGGCAACTACAATGCGGACGTCACCCGGATTAACGAAATCTTCTCCATCATTCAGGCATGGATGGCCACCCACGGCCTATTCCTGAATGATGACAAGACGGAGCTTCTTCTGGTCGGCTCTCCCAATAACCTGTCTAAACTCAGTCCTTGCTACAATAACATTATCATAGATGGTAATACCATCCCCATCGTTAAAAGTGTGAAAACCCTAGGCTTCCACCTTGATGCCAACACCAACCTCTCCAAACAAATCAACACGACCGCCTTAGCTACTGCCTATACGGGTAAGCTAATTAGGGCTAGCAGACCCTTCCTATCTTCCAACAGCTGCCTCACTCTTGCCAGAGCAATCATTCAGTCCAAACTGGACTACTGCAATAGCATGTACCTAGGAGCCAACCAGTCCATAATCAACAAACTCCAGGTTCTCCAAAATAATGCTCTACGTGCAACACTCAACATCCCAAGGCGATAGCACATTTCCACAACTAGGAAAGCATGTAAATGGCTTTCCATACAGCAAACAATTGACCTCAAAAACATTTGCCTCACAAGGCCTTAAACCACTTAGCCCCACCGTATCTCACTAATAAATTTACTTTAAAATCCTCCACCAGAACCACCAGATCATCCAGCTCCTTATGCCTGTTAGTGCCTAGATTTGCCTTAAAAAAAGAACAGGAGGCGCTAGCTTCACAGTGCTGGCCTCCCAACTTTGGAACATCCTACCACTCAACATTAAAACTATTGAGTCCTTTCCGATCTTTAGGAAGCATGCTATTGGCTGGTTACTGAACAAAGAGTAGCATTTACCTTCACTTTCTAATATCTTTAACTCCCTAGTGCTGCAACCATGCCTGTATTATATGTAAATTGTTGTACCATGTAATTTATGTAAATTGTTGTACTATGTAAATGTATATCTCATGCCTGTAACCGCTTCCTTAAGCGCCCTTCTACCTACGGGTCCGGAGCGCTATACAAATAAATAAAACAAACAAACAAACAAAACACAAGAGAAACGATAGCTGCCACCTGCCACCAGTCCCGTCCGTGACACACTTGCACATTTCATAATAAGTCCAGCAAGAGTATCTAGGGCCTTTGGAATGACTAGAGACCCAAGAGCGCAGTAATGTAAGTTACGGTGCACTCTTGTTTCATGTTGCACAAAAGCTGCAACATGAGGAAAGGACTAAGGGAAACAGAGTCTCCCAGTACTGACTGTCTTAAGGGCATGTCAGTTTCCCCAGAAGCATTGAGCGAAAGCCCAGAGGAGTGTGGCGGAAGGCTGCGCTTCTCTGGCAAAGTCTAGATCAGGGTGTAAAACAACAGCAAAAAGTTTGGGGGTTGCCACATGGAGGGAAAATTACATACAATTATGAAATATTTCCTAACACCCACCTCCTAGGACTCATGAGTTCAGAAACAACCCAAATAGAAATCAATCTTGTGAGAAGTACCAGAATAGGCCGAACCATGGTGAATTTAATCAATATCGGCCCAGACCACAAAGAGAGTAATCCAGGGACATGGACAGGTTTCAATGCCTAGAGGCCCAAGTTAAAATGTTGTCTGAGTCTACACTCTGCGCAGTTCAAAAACAGCAGCCCAGTGAAGTTGCAGAATGTCATAGGACTAATATTGTCGGTTCTGACAACAAGTGACTATTTAATAGACCCTGCACTGATAAAAAAACAGAAGCCTATGAATCATCTTTGTGTAATGGTCCTGAATTCTTTGCTGATCCAAAAATAAGAATACAAACGAATGAAAGTGAGACAAGGGATACCAACACAAAAAAGGAGGTGGTTCAATTTAGAATTGAACCAGACTATTGAAGTGGCTGCTGATGAAGAGCTGAACGGGGAAATTGAACAAGAAAGACTTAAAGAACAGAGCGACCGATTTAAAGAGAACATTATCTTTGAAAATAAAACACCTGATAAAGAGGTAGGGTTTGTTGTTAATATATCCTCCCTTGATAGTCAGAATACCATTGAAACCCAGACAGGGAAAACGGTAGCTCAAAAGGAGGGCGCAGATCAGTCTCTCAATCTTTCGATTGTATTTGTGGGCGCAGATCAGTCACCAGAGGAGTATTTTGAGCCACAAATATTCCAAGAGACTGAAAGCCAGGCACTATGCAAAACTCAGATAGGTTTCATGCTCCAGAAAATGACAGCCTTCCATGTGACACTTGTGAAAAGGCTCAGTCACAAGGCTTGGTGAGAACACTGGTGGTCCCAGGTCAGAGGGGAAGTTGGTTGCCATAGTTCAGATGGGCTCTGAGCACAGAAAAATAGACAAAGGAATTCAAAACAAAGTTGGCAAAAAAGAGGAAAAATATATTTTCACATGCCCATGTGTTTAGCAAGTATTTTTCACATCCATCGGTGGAATACCTTTCCTCATGGGGACAAATTGCCTGAAGAGGTTGTCGCTCCTCATTGTTGGGGTGAATGGGGTCTTATTGGCCCTAGCTAAAAAACCATTGAGGCCTAAGAAGGTAATGTCACAAAACAACAGTGTAAAAGAATGCCATGCCATGGCTAGGTAAGAGGATGCAGTGGAAGTATATCTTCAGAATTGCTGTGTGCCAAGTGTCACTGTAATTCTCATGTGTCAGGGAGAAATGTGAGGCGAAAAGAGAAGTAGTCTATGGAGATTTATTTGGATCCCAAGAAAAATAGCAAACAGAAATAGATGAAAACACATTACGCTTTTATTTAAAGCAGGAGAAGTGCAAACCACATGTCACTCTAGAGATAAACACAGAAAAACACATTTCAACCCTTTCTGAAATACACATGGAAGATGGACAGCCATGGATCCCTATCCATGTAAATGGGCATTCTGAAGTGATAGAAGCCACTTTAGCACTTGAGCAGGAAAGAAGTTTCATTAATGAGAAAGTACTTCAGCAAATAATTGACAAGGAGGAAATCCCAAAATTCAGAATAGAGAACCAACACATTTTTGGGTTGGATGATCCGTAGTCAGGAAATAGGGTTGTAGGGAGGTGCATGTTAAAAATTACAATTGGTCCTAAGAATGTTCATCATAATGTATGGATAGTGAGTGGAACCCAAAATACATTTTATCTGGGAAATGACATCATGCACAGAATGTGTATGCTGTTAGTCTTCCTTAATCACAAGGTGTGGTCCAGGTTGGGAGGGGCTGCACCTGAATTTGAGGACAAGAGACAGGCTTATCATTGCGCGCAGATGGCCCCATATGCGATTCAATTGCAGGTGATAAAGGTTATTACTCTTCCTGCATTTACCAGGCAAGTTACAATAGCATTAACATACAGAAAGGGACAACTGATGATAGATTCTGATGCATTTGTGTGCGTAAATGAATCCATGAGGCAGCAACGGCTAGAATGGGAATATACACCACTGGTAGAGATTGGGGATGGAACCATTACGATTCTGGTGTACAATAAAGGATGTCAGGACATTCATTTAGAGGAGAATTCAGCATTAGGAATGGCAATACAAAGATCTCATTACACTGCAGATTTCAGCAATGCAGTGATTGGCAAAATTCCTGAAAGATATGTGAATGAGCAGGGTGAGTTTCCAGAATCTTTGGATTCTCAACCTAAACAAATGTTTAAAATTCAGTCTGTGTATCTTTATGGATCAAGTGAGACAGTGCGCTGTCACTGAAATGATTGCATCCTATTTGATTTAAATGAAAATAAAACAGAAAAACAGCATATTGAAATGGAAGTCCATGTTCCAAAATGTTTAAATGTGTCAACTCTCCAAAGAGATACAGCCACATGGTTAGAGGAGAGTACAGAGATTCCTCTGTAAGAGGACCTCCCAGAATTTCCAAAAATGGTAGAAGAGCAGATTCAAGCTGCAAACGCATGCACAAATGAAGAAGAAAGGGACCAATTGAGGAAAATATTTATAGAATTTAAAGAAGTTTTTGCAAAAGATGCGTATGATTGTGGATTAACAGATCTGCATGTTGACACATTACCAGAGGGATATGGTAGGGAACCAGTATTTGTGCAACAATATTGGTTGCCCCAGGGATGTTTGGAATCATTAGCTGAAATAATTAAGAATCTAGAATCCAGAGGAATCATTAGGCCCATCCACAGCACATCAAATCTTCCCATATTGGGGGTGTTATAACCTTTTGGCCAATGGTGTTTGTGTGCAGACCTACGAAAGTTAAACAAGAGAGTATCTGTTTCCAGGTGGCAGCTTCCATTTATTGATCAGTGTTCTCGCACAGGTCCACGGGTCAAAAGTGTTTACCACATTAGATCTTACAGCTGGATACTGGTGTGTGCCACTGGCTGAAGATATCCAACACCTGTTTGCATCTTCTTTTGACAAATCCCAATATGCATGGTCCTGGACACCTTTTGGATATGTCAATAGTGGGAGTGAATTCAGAATATTTTTGAGGAAGGCGCTCCCAGATGCAACGGAAAGGGGAACAATAGCTTATGTAGATTCTGTGATAATTAAAAATGAGAATCTGAAGAATCATTTCAATGAGATTAGACTTGGCCAGTTACAGAAGGTTGGAGCCAACATATCTTTACAGAAAGCACAATGGTGTAAAAAGAACGTAAACTTCTTAGGTCATGAGATGACTGAGAATGGGTTGAATCCACAAAAGAAGGAGGTGGAGGCAATACATAAATTGAAACATCCTACTAATTTGAAAGGATTGAAATATCTATTAGGGATGACAGGTACTAACATTATGCAGAAATTACACAACCTTTAACAAGATTATTAAAGCAGGGTGTACCCTGGAAGTGGGAAAAAGAACAATGTGAATCAGTGGCCAGGCTGAAAGAATGTCTCATGAATGTGCCATGTCTGGCATATCCCATAAAGAACCAGGATTTCTTTGTAGAGATAGGTTTCACTGATCAGTGTATGTCAGCAATATTATATCAAAAGCATTATGTGAATAACACAACTATTGCATATGCTAGCAAGACCTTATCACAAGTTGAAACTAAGTTCAGTGAATGTGAAAAGGCACACCTAACCAACATTTCCGTCCCATCATTCAAGGGGAAAGAGTAATTATTGAAAGAAATCTCCAATCCCTGCCGTTTCCGCAAAGTAAGAGAATTAGATCAGGGAATTTGGCGCAGACCAGAATTACTTGCTGGACGTTGGCGTTACATGGATTTCCTGTGGAGCTAAAATATGGACAAAATAAAAAGAGCCCAGTTGCCCAGGGATTAGGGAATTTGCATGATTGTGCCGCCAAATGTGCACCGAATGAAGCAGAAATAGAATCAAGTTTGAATGAATTTGAACAGTCCCCGCACAAAGGATTCAATGAGGAAGTATGTAGGGATTTACCAACTGTGTACATAGAGGGTTGTGCATATCATGCGGAAAATAACACAGAAAAGAGCCAGCAGGAATAGGAAATATTGGGTTTAAATGTGACAACATTCCTAGAGTGAGCATGAGGATTGGGCCTAGAAGTAGTCAAGTGGCAGAAGTGGCTGCTATTTACAAAGCAGTAGCTACCACAGTTGAAAGACTGATTCTGATTATGCACAAAATAGTTTTGTAGAATTTTACCTGGCTGGAAGGTAAAAGATATGCTCACTTATAACAAAAAAACCTCTCAAACATGGCAAGATGATACAAGCCATAGACAAACCTGTGTCAGAAAATTATTTGGTAATATATTGGAGAAAAATCCGAGGCCATTTAAAGACACCAGGTGACGACAAGGAGGGGAATGACAAGGCAGACCAGTTAGTCAAAATTGGAGCTGTAATGGGATAATTGTTTCCTATTGAACACCTACTTGGTGAAGTACATGTAGATGTACATGTACATGTAGATGCGATAACATGCTCCAAATCTCCAAAAGTAGTTGAACAGCCTGTGGGGCAATAGAGTTTTGATACCCCAGATACCTGATCAAAGCGCAAAAGGATGATCCAATTTTAGGCATATTCTATGATCACATGTCAAATGCAGAACAAAATCCCCTAACTGAAGAATATTTTAAAGGGAAAGAAGAATTGAGGGTATTAGTAAAAAACAAAAAGAGATTTAGGTTACAAGATGGACTGATGATTAGGAAATCTGTGACAGGTCAAATCCAATGGGTGGTGTTAGGCAAAGTTTGTATGCAGTACCCTTTGGGACCACTACACACAACTAGGACTACAGGTGTAAGCAAAACCAACCTTTGGTATAGGTCTTCACTACACAGTTTTGTGTTAGCGCTGCTGACCAGTCAGGTTTATCTCAAGAGGGAATGTGAGCTGTAAGGATGTTACACAGAGGTCTATATTAAAAGTATTCAAATAGACTCTTATACTCAAGGTTTCTTGGTAAAAAAAAGTATTAATTTATTTCACAGTCATTTATAAAACATTCACTAGAAGGAGGCAATCTATATCACACAAAATATACTTCAGTACTTCACAAGATCAGGTTCTGAGGCATTTAAACTACTTTGAAGTAGGAGCACAATGGAATTCAGAGCATTAGAAGTAAGAGCAAAAAGGCATAAATTAATAAAACAAATATTACAGTTACTCTAAAACAGTGCAAATAGTTTGAGTTTCCCAGAGAGTTGATTCAATGCAATAGGTTAGGCCAACGTTAATGGGATAAAGTCTTGTATTGGATAAAGCAGTTCTGGAAGTTAAACGGAAAAGTCTTTGCCAAAGTTCTCAGAAGTAGTTCGTAAAGAAAAGATTCTTATGTTGGGTCACAGGCGGACTAGGCCTGCAAGTTGTCAAAGTTTCAAGCACTTTCACAGTGAGAGGTGAGTTCTCTCGGTCGGGTTTTCACAGTACCTTGCAGAGAAGAAAAAGATGCAGCTGAAGATGTCTGTTCCTGGCAGTTCCTGCAGATCTTGCTGTTTCTGAGCCTCAGTCATTGGGACAAGAGGGAACTGGGACTCGTCAAAAAGCTGGCAAAGGCAAATCTTCAATTCCAGTAGCTGTAGTCAAGCACACAAACTGGTTTCCTTCTCCCTGGCTATTCGGTTTCCTGTAGCACTCTGAGGAAAATACAACCAGCTCTGAGAATGGTATCCAGGTGGCTTACAAATTAATTGGTCCCACCAACTCAAAGGGAGAAGTCATCCTTGAAGGACTTCTCTGTCGAGATGAACTTGGCAATTTGGACCTGCAGCAAGGCTTCACTGGGCAAACCAACGGTCCAGGAGTTGCAGCAGCCATCCTCTTCCAGCACGACTCTGCTTTCCAAGCCAAGAGACTTGCCTTTTAAACTGTTTTCTTCCATTCATTCTAGCCTAGCTGCCACTCACCCAGCAGGGTGGCTGTCCTTGCCGGATAGTCAGCCAGCCAATCGCACCAGAGTTCATTCAGGTCTCCTAGGAGACTAAGCACAAAGAATTTCGGGAACCTCCCTCACTTCTTGCCCACTACGGACACTCGGGCACCAGCGGGGGTCTTCAGTCCTGAAGCCCACCAAAGGTGTAGTAACGAAGGGACCAAACCTGGTTTGGCGCACAGAGAAAAACTCTAGAAGGACCTTTCCAGAAAGAAATGGCGAAAAAAGAAGACCGGGAACTGTTTAAACAAAGTGGGCCCCAACGCCATCTTGAAAAACATGGCTCCCGCGATATAACGCTACCGGTGTTCGCGCTCGGGAAAAATCATGGTAGTTCATTGTAAAACCACTGCCACCAGCCATTTCAAGAGGAAAGGGTAGCATTTGACTGCTACATGAGTTTCTAGATATGGGGGATACTAGGTAAACCCTCCAGCACTCTATTGTAAGATAGTGTGTGCTGGGTCTAGGAATTTGGAAAGACTAGTAAAGTCAATTTCACTTTACCTCCTCTGGGAAACCGTAGTTTATACCAGAGAAGGTATTTAAACCTTGGGACAGCCTAAAAGGCTTCCCCTGTGTCACTGCACTGAGGGTGCTGTGTGACACAAATGAAAATATGATGCTTATGGAGTTGTCTAAAAGTCCATAATCAAAGAACACAAGAGTAAAGCAAACATCGAAATACATGAGAGAGTGGGTAAAAAGGTTCACACTCTTTCCAGGTAAAAAATAAAGCCCTCAAAATCCAGCAAAGTTGCTCGGGGTCTCTAAGGTGAAGGGAATTAGCACATTAATGAGAATTCTCCCTAACAGGTGGTGCCCTTGTCATTTCGGGGACTGATGTTACATCATACACATGATGCAATAACTGCAGGACACAGAGGTTCCCAGAAAACATTGGACATTTTAAAAGATTATGCCTATTGGCCACACATGTCCCAAGATGTTGAACTATATAATAGAGGGTGTCTAGTATGTCACAATTTTCAACCTGCTTCACCTATGCATAGAGCACCATTAATGAAAAGAGGTTTGACCCTTCCATGCTTTGATTTGAAAATCGACTATATCGGGCCTGTAAAAAGATCAGCCAGAGGAAACTAATATTTGTTAACGATAGTTTGTTTAATTTCCAAATGGGTGGAGTGCATTCCAGCACTGGATTGCAGCCCAAACAGCAGCCAAATTACTGGTGAATCATGTTCATTCAAGATTTGGATTACCCCAAAGGATAGAGTCAGATTAGGGAAGTCATTTCAGTAGTGCATTAATGACAAACGTGTGGCAGATATTGGCTGTGAAAAGGAAATTACACATTTTATACCGGCCTTCTTCTTCAGGTGGGGTGGCAAGGAACAACAGGTCAATTGTTGATGCATTAAAGAAATTTGTGTCTGAAGCAGGTTCTAGTTGGAATCATTGGCTGCCTTTAGTATTGATGGCCATTAAATCGACTCCCGCTAAATCAACAAATATCAGCCCTCATAAAATACTGACAGGAAGAAAACTTGTGCCACAGCATTTACTTTACAAGACTCATGAGCAGACACGTGTAAATGCCCCCACAATTCACGATTATGTGGAAGAGTTGAGGAAGCACTTACAACATGCATTTACATTTGAGCAGCGGAATCTGGAAAAGGATGCTGATAGTGCAAAAACACACTAGGGCAAGAAGACATCTGTAAAGGAGTATGAGGTAGGAGATAAGGTTTATAAGTTCAATTTCAGAAAGGGCAAACATAAAAACTCTAAATTTCTTGCAACATGGCAAGTGCCTTTCAAAATAATAGACAAGATCTTGCCCGTAGTGTACAGGATAACTAAAAAGGAGGGTGAGGTGACTGTGGAACAGTTTGTCCATGTGAATCAAATAAAACCGTTCCACCCAAAACATGAGGTGAAGCTGGTAAAAGATAAAAATAATAATAAGTGCAGGAGAGAAGGTTGTCCTAGCCAGGGAGTTAAGGTACATGCTACTAGTACATGGAAAGTACTAAGGGGTTCTGGTATGCAGATATAATGTGGGGAGATGTAGATTTCTGAAATTGTTTTGGTTGCATGATATGAGATGTATGTTTTTGATTTGTATAATGATGCATTTATTATCAGGTGTTCCCGCATGGCAGACGTATACATATGTCTGAATAATAATAATCCAATTTTATTTTTAGCTGTTCCATTGAAAGAGGGATGAAAAATGTATTGTACTGGGTACATCATTTGTCCTTTTCTTTTACTCTAGATAACTAATTGATTGCCCTGTCAGCGCCAGATTCCTGGAGCACTGGACCCCTGGAGGATGCCACAGGATCAGAGACCCCAGAAAAGCCCCCGGACTGAAAAAGACGCCATGAAGATGATGCCTTTGGAGAAGTTCCCATGGAGTGCCAGTCTGGATGAATTCTGCTAATGACAGTTTTATGTACCTTATGGACCAGATATATCCGTGGCATAGTACCATGAGCTATCTTGCTACAGGGCATACCGTTTTAAAAAAAATACTATTATTATTATTTTTTAAACTTTGTTTTTATTAAAACAAATGTAAGATAACCAGATAATTTCACAGAGAAACAAATTTCTGTGTTGAAACATTCCCAATAACAGTCTAGATCCCACCTCCCCCTTCCCGCCCTGCGTCCCCCTCCTCGCCTCCCACCCCAACCCCTCTTGAAACTCCACTCGTTGTTCTATGGTGGATTTAAAGTGTGCTATGGTCTCAGGTTCGGGGGACACCGCAGTTTATCCATCTAATCCCTGCCGGCTCCCCTCCAGGCCCCCCCCACCACATCTGATTTCTCTCTGTCACATTGAGCTCTCCCTTAGGAAGAATCTACTCAGTTGTTTTCGTCCATTCCCCATATTAGTAGACAGGCTGACCATTCGGTATGATATTCCACCACTCTATCGTTCACCACCACCATAAGCCTTTCCATAACCATCAAGTTCTGTACCTTCCCTTCGCACACCTCTTTTGTAGGGAGCATTTCCTTTTTTCCACCATTTGGCTATCAACAACCTCCCCACTCTTAACATGGCATCCCACATCTTTGAGGGTCTCTGTTGCTCCCTGTCCTTTTGCGGGAGACCTAGCAACAACTGAAGAGGGTTCAGATCTAACCCTATCCCCATTACTTCTTCCATCCAGCTCAGCACCTCCTTCCAATAGATTTGCACCTTGGGGCACCACCGCCACATATGTGCTAGGGATCCCCGATTACCACATCCCCTCAGGCATAAGGGGATACTCCCCGAAACATTTTAGACAATTTCACTGTGTCCCAATGCCAACTAATTAGCATTTTGCAGTTATGTTCTACCGATACGGTGAACAGACCTCCCTGGAAAACCACTCTGTAAATTTGCGACCAAACTTCCTCTGGGATCTCCTCCCCCCTCAGTTCCTCCCAATACCTCTGGAAAGTTTGCCTCCCCTGTAGGATAGTACCATTCATTGCCCTGTATAATTTAGATAAGATCCCCTTCTGTGTTTCAGACTGGTCCAGGGCCTTTTCCACTAGCGTCAAATCTCTCGGCATCCCTGTCCCCCACTTTGGATCTGCCAAAATCCCCTTAATCTGGAGATAATCAAATATCATGATTGAGTCCCCTCCCAGCATCTCACGCACCTTATCCCATTCCTTGAAGGCCCCCACTCAAAAAGTTGTCCCACCCTTTCCCGGTCTGCGTCAGGCCACCTCTGGGAGTGTTTGAAGCCCTGACTCCCCAGATGAAACGGCAGCCCCCATATTGAAGACATCGGTGACGGCCATGTTGTGTATCCCTTGATATCATTCATATATTTCCGGACTGACCAAAAGACTCCCAGCATTGGGTGGGACCTCAGTCATTCTGGAATTAACCTTGGTAGGTCCTAGTCTTGAACCTTCAATGGATGCACCACCAGGTCCTCAAGGTTGGCCAGTATGTCCGTAGACCCTCCCTCATGTGTTCCACCATCACCGGTATTTGTGCCGCTTGGAAGTACCTGCGAATATCCGGGAACCCAAATCCCCCTCTCTCCCTTGGAAGGGTGAGTGTTGCCAGCTTTACTCTTGGTGTCTTATTTCCCCATATGAACCTACGGAGCTCCCCTGTAATTTCCTTGAAAAACTTGTCTGGGAGATGCCACGGAATTGCCGTAAACAGATATAGTAGTCTAGGCAATACATTAATTTTTATGGGCGTCATCCTCCCATACCACGTCAATATCAGGGGGGCCCATCTTTTTATATCTGCCTTTAACTCCGTGTGGAAAGGAGCGTATTTAGCCATCCCCAATGAACACAAATCCCTTGTTACCAGTATGCCCAGGTATCGAATGCTATGTTGGTTGACCCTCATGCCCAGGAAACCTCTTTTCTCATGTAGGAGCGGGCTCCTTGGCAGTAATGGCATGATGGCTGATTTCCCCACATTAATCTTGAGCCCCAGGAGGCGCCCATAAACCTCTATCTGGACCATTAATGCTGGAAGGGAGACCAAAACATTGGTAAGGTAAGCCAGCACATCGTCTGCGAACAATGAGATTTTGCATTCCAGTTCTCCCCCCACTATACCCCTGATCTGGTCATTCATCCATTTTGCAATTGCTAGCAGTTCCATTCCAAGAGCTTGCAGCAGCGGGGATAGGGGTCATTCCTGCCTAGTGACTCTCGTGAGTTCGAAAGACTCAGTAAGCCCCCCATTTATCCGCACCCTCGCCCTAGGCCTGTTTTATAGTTCTGTCACCCATTTCAAGAAGTTCGCTCCCAATCCCTTCTTCGCCAGCACCTTCATCATGAAGGGCCATTCAACCCTATCAAAGGCCTTCTCTGAGTCCAATGTAACTAGGCATCCACCAACCCCTGTCGTTTGAGCCCAGTGGATCAGGTTAATGGTCTTCCTTATGTTATCTGACCCTGGCCTCCCCTTAATGAAACCCACCTTATCCCTGTGTACCAGCAGCGGCATAATTCCTTCTAATCTTGTTCCCCTGACCTTTGCTAGAATTTTCATGTCACCGTTGAGGAGGGAAATTGGCCTATAGGAGGAGCACCTGGTTTGATCTTTCCCTTCCGTCGGGATTGTGACAATAGCTGCCACAATCATCGTAAGGGGAAGGGGTTAACCCTCAAGGCACACATTAAATACCTTTGCTAGACATGGAGCCAACAGTGACCTGTATAATCTATAGAATCGTATGGTGAACTTCCTGTTATGGCATTGATCGCTTCTTCTGCAGGTATGGGATTGTGTAGGCCTTCCGCTAACTCCTTCGGGAGCCCTGGGGTCAGAGGTTTCTTCAGGAAATCATCTATTTGGGTCCCCCCTCCCATTCTGAGGAGTACATGGTCCTGTAGTATTCCACAAACTGGTCCCAAATGCTCTGGCTATAACATAGGTCTCTATCGTCCTTCGTTCTTATAACCCTGATGGACCTCCTCTTTTTCTCTTACCTCATTCTCCATGCCAGTATCCTATCTGCCCTGTTCCCCTTCTCATGGTACTTCTGTTTCAAAAACAGGAGTTTTTTCTCTGTTTCCTGCACCAGTAAGGCTTTCAACTGGGACTTATATTTGCGTAGCTCTTTGGTCTTGGCGGGGGAGATGTGTTGCCCCTGGGTGCCTCCCGGTTGTGTGCCCTCTATCTTCCTCCGAAGCTGCACCTACTTCTCCTCCCTTTCTCTCTTCTTCTCGGAGCCTATCCTCATCACGGTACCTCTTATAGTCACTTTAAAGCCATCCCAGACAGATTGAATTCCCACCTCCTGTGTCATTAAATAAAATGTATTCCTTGATCCCCCTTATCAATTCCTGTTGTACTGCTTTATCCTTTAGCAGGTAGTCATTACACCTCCAATTCCCCTGGGAGGCCATCTGGAACCCCGTTCCAAGTGAGATAGCAACCATATTGTGGTCAGACCACAGCATCGGAGTTACTAGGGACTGCTGCACCTTATATCGCAGAGATTTGTCCGTGAGGATCAGGTCTATTCATGAGGAAAAATAGTGGGCTTCTTAGTAGTAGGTGAATGGCCTATCCACCACCGGGACTGGACGGAGGGAGTCGTACAAACCTAGAACCTCATTGACACCTTGAAAACGCTCAGACTTGTCAGGTTGGTTTTTTCTCATTCGTTCTCCACCCATTCTCTTGCTGTCCCTCTCTGGATCCAGCACCATATTGATGTCTCCACCCACCTTCAATTGACCTTCAGTGAATTGGATTTATTTATCTCATACTTTCTCCCAGAATTCACATTTGGGGATATATATCGATCCTATCGTGAATTTATCCCCCTGTAGGAGTCCCTTCGCAAACACATACCTCCTCTTAGGGTCTGAGAATACTGCCTCCACCGTAAAGCTCTGTCTAGTCGAAACCAATACAGCCACCCCTGCCTCTTTTTGACATCAGATGCCACTATCACTTCACCCACCTCCCGAGAGCGTAGCCTAGGTTCACTTCCCTTTTTCCAATGTGTTTCATGTAGATACTTCCAATCGAGCTTGGACCTCTTAAACTCCCTTAGAACCATCGATCTCTTGAAGGGGGAGTTAAGTCCCCGGGCGTTTAGGGATCCCATCCACACATCACCCTGGCCGACCATCCCCCTTTTCCCCATCACACTTTCTATTCCCCTCACCCCTGAGACAAGAACACCTTCGGAACCTCTTAAACTAGGTCCCAACTCTGCACCCATGTTTTAGAACAACAATTTATGGAACCCCATCCCCGCTTTGTCCCCCCACGCCCCCCTTCTTCCCTTCCTCCCACCTCGGGGTCCAACCGCGTCTGGAACCATCACCACTGATGAAATTAGATCACCAAAGGATTACCCCCACACTTTCATGCGGCCCATCTCACTCAATCTCCCATTTCGAGCCCCCACAGTGTTTCTCAACAACCTACAGAATAACTCCCTCCCTTCTCCTTCTTGCAAGCACAACACCATACTCCCCACCCAGATCTCAAATCAAGAGGGGCCCACCTGGGGTGAGCCAAGCTTTCTAAATTTCCTGGAGCCTGGGAGTTAACGTCTGTTCGGACCCTTTACTCACCACCCCCTGTCCTCGGGCACTTTCTCTTCTTCGATCTGTTTCAGGCTGTCTCCATACTGCAGTTATTCTGAGACCCTCCTTATGTCTCCCTCAGTCACAAGTTTGTATTTGTAGCCTTCCACTTCAAAGGACACTGAAAAGGGGAAACCCCAGCAATATCTCACCCCTTTCTCCGTTAACCACTTCATGAGGGGAACACACAGTCACCTCTTTGCCAGGGTGAGTGCCGACAGGTCTTGAAATATTGCCACTTGCGCATTTCCTAGGGCCACTGCCTTCGTCCGCCTGGCCCTCTCTAGAATCTTGTGTTTGTCTGGGTAGTTATGGAACCATGCCAGCACTGAGCAGCACGGCCCTCTCCCCTTTACACCTGCTCTGTGGACCCTTTCCTGTTGGGGCTTGTCCATATTTTCATCTTCAACCAGGGTTTTCACCAGTTCATGTATGGTTCTCCGCAGGTCCCCTTCCGTTTCACCATCTTTTTCTGGGATCCCAAAAAATCCTAGATTGTTCCTTCTCTCCCTGTTTTGAAAATCGTCATCTTTAGCGCTACCCCGCCCTCCCTTCTCTCAAGTTCCGCAATCCGCATGTCCATCTGTGTTTCCATGGTGTCGAGGGATGTCTGGCTATGTTCCACCGCCTGCAATCTCTCGTCAATGTTATTAATTCTTACATTTATTCTGTCCACTTTACTGTCTATGTCTGCCCTCATTCCCCTATTCCCCTCCAGGAGGGAGGCGATGTCTCTCTTGGTAGACATGGAGTTGCTCTGTGTGTCCGACATGATGGTGTGGTATTTTTTTACTTCTCTCTGCCGGTTGTTGATATTCAAAGTGCTCTAATTTCATCTTCCAGTCCGCCGGCCTACCAGACTTCCTCTCTCCTCTCAGAATGACACCCCGTTTGCTGTTGGGGATGTGTTCCTCTGACCCAGAGGGCTCAGGTTTTGCCACTTGCCTTTGATATTGTCCTTGTACCTGCTCTAGACGAGGCCCCCTACTGCTCGTAGGGCAAGGGAAAGCTTGTGCAGTGACGTTTCCACCTTCCTTCCTCTGCTGTGGTTGGGGGCGGTTGTTTCCCGCTCCTCTGATCTCCACTTCAGGGTCGGGTTCCCGACTGAGGTGTCCCTGGCAGGGTGGGCACACACCCTAAGACAAGCCCTGGGGGCCCTCAAGCCGGTCAGGAATGCCCAGTTTCACACCAGCCCCTCCAGACGAGTGGGGGGGATGTCCACTCTCCACTCTAGATCTCTTTCCTCGCAGTATCCACGCCCCCTCGATCCTGTAATGTAGCTCTTTCTCGAATGTCTTGGGTCGAGCTGTATGTCCTTACAGAGGCAGGCACACACCTCAATGCACAACTGGGGGCCCTCACCTCTGCCAGCATCCCCTGTAGTGGTGGACTCCGTCTGTCCCCTCCTTCTGGACCTGGCTGCAGCAATTTTCCTGGGCTCCAATGGGCACCCCCCACTCCTTTCCCGTCCCCTCCTCTGCCCTCTCAAGTATAGTGCCTGGGGGGGTGAGTGTGTCTCCTTCCCCACTTGGGCGAGGCATCCACTCGTGGCAACCACTGTCACCACCTTTGGTCTGCTTCTCCTCTCTGGGGGCTTGCAGGGGCACTGTCCTCTTGAGTTGATCCCTGCCCACCGCTCTTCTGAGGGGGTACACCTGGGACTGCCAGATATCTTCTGTCCTCCTGGCAGTGCCTTCCTGCTGGCCATGTTTTAATCACATGGCCTGCTCACTGCAGGCTCCCTTGATATGGGTAGAGAGGGGAGGGGTATGGCCCCCTTAATAATTATCCAGGGGCTTCTTAAGTCCCCCAGAAAGTCCTCACCTGCCACCACA
This sequence comes from Ambystoma mexicanum, assembly GCF_040938575.1. Classification (NCBI taxonomy): domain Eukaryota; kingdom Metazoa; phylum Chordata; class Amphibia; order Caudata; family Ambystomatidae; genus Ambystoma; species Ambystoma mexicanum. Next base: position 915,280,313 of record NC_090928.1, on the reverse strand, counting down.
TTTGACGGCATCCTGTTGCTCTATTTAGCTTGTGGGGGGCCCTGTGAGGACGGCATGTCCGGCGCTCCTCTCGTTTGTGGCTCCCTCTGCAACCATTCCGCGGTGCGCCAGCTACATGTATTATGGAGCGGGCCACTGCACCAGCAATGTTTCACTGTGGGGGCTCCCCCTCCATCAGGTGGTCCGGCACACTGGCAAACGCCGGCCGCCCCAATGACAATTGAGAGGGAATAGTGTACCAGTGCTGCCACATCCCTCGGCTCCTCCACCTTCAGTCCTCCCCTGACCAGCTGCATTCCCACTGGGGCACTGGTGGATCCCTTCTTGGGGTCCGCCATACTGCTTGGTCGCACTGATGTCGGGTCCCTCCTTTCTTTCTCCACTCGCCACCTGGAGCTTTGTCACAGCGTGTGGAGTCCTCTTCTTATGGCATCAGCGGAAGCCATTGTAATTCAGCAACGGGGTGGCGTTTTCACCCGGGGTTTCGTCCCCAGCTGCCATTGCACCTCATCCAACTGGGGGTGCATTTTGTAGGAGTTGGGGGGGCCTCTAAGTGGGGGCTAATTTCACTTAAAATGGGCCTGGAGCGAGAGGGCTATGCAGCTGCTAGTTTCATCAGAGCGCCCCCTGGTGGCCTTAAATATTATTTTATTTTCATTTGTATTGTTTTGCACTTAGTAAAATGACAGAGATGTGTTGGGAAATGTTGATGGTGTAATTGTTCCCAAAACACTTAAAAATAAAACTATATATAATTGAATATCCAGTAAAAGAAAACAAATAAAAAAAATCTATATATTCAAAGATGGTGATCGGATAAAAAAATTAAAAAAAGATCTCTTAAAAAAAGTGGTTTTAAAAAGAAAAAGAAGATGCAAATATATCATTAAAAAAATAATAATGTAAAGATCAGACCACGATAAAAGATGAAGAGATCTGATAAAAAAATATTCTATAAAAATATATGCTATTTATTGATTGTTGAAATATCACTATTGTATCTATGATTGGGAATGTTGATTGTTTGCATGAAGCTGGGGAATATACATAATTTATGATGCCTGGATTTCAATGTGTATAGTATTTATTTTCAAATCTGGACACTGCAATTGGGAGCACATACATTTTAAAGGGTTTGTTTGTTTTCTCCTGCAGTGATGACTCAGGGATCTCAGCAGTATAAAAAAGGAGGAAAATGTAGGAACACAGAGGAAGCAATAAATAGTTGTAGGGGGTTTATTTAGAAAATACAAACATCATGAATGGCCGGTGCACATTGTAAATGAAATGCACACATTCTGACACTGGCACCTATTTCAAAATGGTCTGCTTCAAGGTAAACAGATCATCTGTCTGGTTTGCACAATGCACATAAATGCTAACATGAACTAATCAACTAACAACCCCTTCCCCATAACTGGTAACACAGGAGGTACATGGTGAGTTATTGGATATATCCTCTAATGGCTGTATGTCTATAGATGTGTGTAAGTGGTCCTTGAGAATAGGCAATTGGTGGAGGTCCTTGTATAAGGAGGTGGAAGACCACGGGATGGTTAGGAATTCTGGTCCTGCATATGAGAGGCTGGATAGTCACTGTAACAATGGGGAGAAGGGCATCAGTTAGGGGAGGTGCATCAGTAAGGCACATAGCTAATAATGGTACATTGCACTGCTGTATGGTTATTATAGTTGTACACATGAGTGAGAGGTGAGCTGGAACAGTGCCTGGATTGCGTCATGGTGAAATAGTGAGGAGCCCATTGGCCGTGTCATGGTGCCTGCATAATAGCATATGGGCACACTTGGATCGAGGTGCCAAATATGAGGTAAGAGGCCCCCATCTCTCATGGGGCCACGTAGGTAGATAACCGAGGCATGGGAAGGCAAGGGGGTGGTCCCATGAGGAGGGAGGGTTAGCCTGGTGGTCTAATTAACTAGGGCAGAACACCCTGGGTTGACGTCCGGGGAAGCGTGGGATGGGAGGAGGAGCCTTGATATAGTATGGCAGTGTGAGTGGTGTCTGCATGAGGCCACATATAAGTTAGCTTTCTGATATGGAGGCGACATTCACTGTGGGCTGTTGTAGCATATTGCCAGAGGTTGTTTAAAATTGTCCATGAGCGGTTGGGAGGGTGAGAAATCAGGCCTTGGTCACCTTGCCTGGAGAGGATAGAGATGTGTGCGTTCACCTGGCAAGGCAGGGTGGACGTGAAGTGGGGAGGCCCTGTGTACGGTGCTGCGTGAGTATGAAGTAAGATACCAGAATGGGGAAGTAACAGGAGGGTGGTGGCTTTAAGGAACTACATTGGGCAGAGGGCTCATGGTTGGCAATGGGGCTGGAGAGGGACTTGGCTAAATGGAGGCAGGTAAATAACAGGGGTAAGTTAGTCAGGAGGGGGAATTTGACTGTACTGGGCCTGTGGCAATAGTGGCCAAGGGTAGCGGGAGCCCGGTAAGAGGTAGGGTACAGAGCAGGGGGTAGACGAGTGGCAATCTGGCTTGAATGGTCAGTTGGTCATTTTAAATGAACACAACGAGCTTGTAATCAGAGATAAGGCCTAAACGGACACATCTATATTTACAAATGGGTTTGGCTTCAAGTCGTCGCAGATTCAGTTCCCTGTCATTGCTTCTGTGGTCAGGTTGGATGATTTCATGTCCCATGAACATGATGTCATCTTTCTGTCAAGCTGATGGCTTTCCTGCCGGTACAGGGCCAGAGTCTTGGGAATTCAGCAGTTGACATGCTCTCTGATCCTCGTCCTTAGCTCTCTTTTTGTGCTGCTGATGTATTTGCGGTTGCAGGTACAGATAATGGCATAAGCAACAAATTTGGATTTGCAATTTATGAATTGTGTGACTTGGTGTTCATTAGTGTCATTGAACATTAGTGTTTTGCCATTTCTCGCATGCGGGCAAATGCTACAGTTTCCACATTTGTGGAAGCCCATTGCTTTCTTGCAGCTTAGCCAAGATTTTGCAGTTGTTGGAACTCGAGACATATATGATGGACTCAGCATTGTCTGCAGTGTGCTTGCTTTTGTGTACGTTAGTAATGGTCTCGGAGATATCCAAGTATTGATATCTGTGTCAATATTGAGGAGATGCCAATCCTTTGTAGGATTCTCTGGACTTGATGGCTGTCCTGATTAAACCTGGTGATGTATCTGCTTGTTTCATCCGCGGGTGCAAGCCTGGTTGGCTCGAATAAATTCGCCTTTGGGGATGTTAATTACTTACCTTATGTGACCAATTCTGTGTTGACGACATCCTCATGATATGGACGGGTACACCGGAGCAACTTAACCACTACAAGGAATATCTCAATGACAACAATTTTGGATTGGAACCAATAGGTTCCTCTAGTAATAGCTCAATTGACTTCTTGGATATCACCATCAGCATCTCTGACACAGAATTGGTAACAACAACATACAGAAAACCCACTGAAGTTAACTCAGTGCTTTTCACCACCAGTTGTCACAGAAGGTCAGTAATTAACAACATCCCCAAACGGAATTAAAGCAGCAATGAAAAATTCAAAGCCGAGTGCACCCTCATCGCCGTGGCAAAGTACCAGAAGTACCGCTGTGCCACGGCGGAGAGGCACAGCGGCACAGGTACAGATCTGATTGAAGATTGAGGGGCTGGTGCGTCTTAGCGACATTGACTTGAATTGTATCACTGATTTCGCCACTGACACCGAAAAAGTCATTGTTCACATTGTTTTAAAAGCTCTCATGTTGAGACCGCTTTACACGCTAAAAACAAGTATGCCCAATAACCCTAAAAACTTAAGCACGCCAGCAAAACCCAATGCTAACATGGCTGAACGTGTCAAGCAAATTTCAAGAAAAGTAATTACGCTTTCCCCAGTATCACAGACGCCTGCTCTCAATCGAGATATTCGTACATTCTGTGCTGTCCGAAATGAGAAAGATTATAATAAAGACCGAATCAAATCAAGAAGCGTGTACTGCTTGTCCGAAGTATAAGACACAAGAACTGTAGCGGCCATCTCCATGGGTCTCACAGAAGTATTGCAACCTAGGGATATGCTGCCTAGGATTCAAACAATTTCGGATATAACCATATTGAATGTAGCAAAGACTCCAAGGAAACTGCCACCTAAACCCAAAAGTCCGCCAGAAACTATTCCGACCGACCTCCCTGACATGAGTGCGGCATTGTCGGATATTTCAATCCACGCTAGCGTGGGGGAGCTGAGCATGTGCAACGAACCGGCATCGCCAGACTATCAAGCTCATTGCTCTATGGATTCTTCCATCCAATCGATTTCAGTAACTTATGCACAACCGACTCCTTGCTGAGGTATGTCAGGTCAAGTCTCAACAAGTCACACAAGTTTACACTCACTTCAGTTCAAGCTGTTTTCCTCCTTAGAAGAGAAAATCACACAACAATCAGCTCAAATCCATCAGCTGGTAACATGGATGGCTGTCTTATCTGAAAGTAAAAAACGTTCGACTAACAATGACGACTCTGTAATTTGTTCAGACACCATGGATAGACGAGAAGATCCACTAACAAAGAGATCATTGAAGACTGCACCAGTGGTGCTGCCTGCTTTTCAACACATAATACGACCGGTCGAACGTGACAACGGACTCGCTAGGGTTAACAACAACGGATCCTGGATCAGTGTAGACCCTTCTTATCTGTATCATGAACAAGAGCAACAACAAAAAGAGCCTTCATATCAGCCCATTGAACAGGAGCAACTACAAAATGATCCGATTGTCATCCATGTCATCACCCGGTCCAGAGTCCCACATATTACAAATACAAACAAAAAAAGAAAATTGTGTAAAACAAAACCAATAATCAAAAAAGTAAACAATTACACTAACAAGATACAAACTCATCATCAAAATACACAAAATAGCAAGAAACAGGCAGTGGATTCAATGGACAAACCGATTATAACCAAGAATGCGACCATTACCACGATGGATAAGTATATGATGACTTCAAACATGGTGAGACCCGTAGTAGTGAGCCCAAGCCTCGAAATAAATGCACCAGCGAGCCATCCACCACTGGATGCATTAGTGGAACTCATTGAGCCACCAGCAATAGACTAAGCGCCTAAGGAACAAGCCACAGTCAAAGACCAAACAAAAAAGACCGACTCAGAAAGTAACACTCACTCATTGGAGTTGGAAACTAGAACCCTGTTGATCAAAGCAGCGGTAGAGGAATATCTCATTTTACGCCTCCTCAATAATATGACGCCATCAGCTGAAGAGAGTGTTGTTTTAGTGAGTGCCCCTTCAGCCGACCAGCGAAAGACAGCCAACAAGAGAAAGGTCCGCCCCTAAAACCACACCAAGTTGGTGTGATGACATCCAGCTCACACCCAGTTGAGCAACATGAAACAGCACAACCAGAGAATAATCTTCCCTCAATATCATCCCAAGTAAAGATGTTGACAAGTGACACATCAAAATATGCAGTGACCAAACCCATGATAACACAAGATAACCAATCTGCATATGATCAACTCAATATGGGAAATCTAGGGGTGGCAGTAAATTCATCACAGACATGCTCTAAAGCAATCTGGCAAGCAGATGCACATATGGAGTGCACCAACAAGTCATGGAGCTTGGTACGAGACAAAAATCAGGACCCAAAGCAGATGATCTGGTGCTCATATCGAAACTCCCTTAGGCCTACAGAAACTATTGTCTGCTCTCTGATCGAATTTGGATGACAACGAGCTGATAATTAATCTCAAGAAAACACAAATTGTGAGCTACTCTCCTGACAATTCTAAGACGCATCACATGTACTGGAACATCAAGAATGTCAAAGTGGAAATTGTAACAGAATATACATATTTAGGATTGCAATGCTCTGGCTCACCCTACAAGAATCCACAATGGGAAGCCATACAGCATAAATTGATGACCACTATCTCACAGACCAGACTGATCCTACACAGATATGGGACATTTTCTATCAATTCGGCTGTGATTTTCTGGAACCAAAAAGTCATTCCAACCCTCTTATATGGTCTAGAAACTAAATCTATTACCCCAAATGCAGCTCTTAATACACTTGAGGCCTAACATTGGCATCAAGTCCTTCATCTCCCACAATCTGTGCCAGGTCCTTGGCTGTGATATGAGCTGGGATTAATTTCTCTAACTACCTTGTATAACTAGTGTCTGTGTGCCCTATTCTGAAAATGTTTGATCTCAACGAATGTAGATAATGTTTTACAAAAATATCAAAATACATGTTCTTCTCCCAACATAATTTTGCCCGTGAATGGACAAGTCACGTCATGAAAATCTTGGTCTAATGCAGATGTTTCCATAGAAGTTCTTCTCACCAATCCTGTCAGAGCAAAATGCAAAGTTTAACAAGATGACTGGATTGAAACCAGGAGACTATGCTCACTGTATAAACATTTCAACACTGACTGCTATTGTGAAAAAAGGTATGGATCCATGGAACCTTATCTTTGCAGGTCACCGTCACCAGAAATAAGGCAGTCGATAATGTGCCTGCGATTAAACTTATGGCCAACGAGAGATCTGCTGGCCGAACGCAATATATGATTATTATGACTCAAAATCATTGTCGTTTTTGTATGGTTCAAACAGAAAAAGAAACAATGGAACATCTCCTAGTTAAATGCCCGGCATTAATGCAACTAAGAGTCACGCATTTTCAAAAGCATTTGGCATATTTTGGTAACATGTTGTCAGAATTGAGATGGCCTATGATTGTATCTAATGAGCATCCGCATTGCTACTTTTTATTTAATCAAATATTTAAATCTTTGTAACTGAAATAATGTGAGTACTTATCCATATCACCGTACGAGTTGGCAACACATGAATGTGTTGGGTTAGAACAATGCAAGGAATAACATTAAGTCTCTCATACTCATACATTGAGTCACCCTGTCGTATGTATATGGTTGACTCCGTACACACATCTGTCGCTCCAAGAGCCACAGGTTTGATCAACATGGTATCTTTTCTTACATCTTTTCTTACATCAAAGTCTGTAATTTGTATACTAAATGATTGCCGTCTGTCTACTTTTGATGGGATCTTATATCTAATTCCCAAGTGAAAATGACAATGAAATGATAATGAATAGATTTTTTAAGAACTTTTAAGAACTTTAAAAAATCTTTGTATAGAACATTGAAAGGTTGATGTATATCAGCTAAAAATCAATAAGAAAAAAATTACTTCCACAAACCAACTGCCACTTAACAATGTTCTGCAAACCTTTTGCATCTGCATTTCTCTTACTTAGAGAAAAAAGTTACACACAGTGCTGCTGTAAATGCACATATGGATTTTTGAACTTTCAACAGAATGCTCCTAAAAAGAATTTTATTTTAAAGCACAGCCTTTTGAATTTTTCCTTCCATATAAATGTCATACTTTCCAACCTTTCTCATTACATCCCTTATACCACCACCATTCTCCACCATCTCATACATATGTGTAGACCGCCAAAGTATCTATATACAACAATTTGCCTTACATATAAAGTACTGTTCTTCTCCAACCACTACTATTACACACTGTACACTGCTCCAACTACTAACTGCCATTGCATTTCCACTAGGCCACAGTTTCCCTATACTTAAAAAACACTGCAACACATTACAAATACACTGCACCACAAACAAAGTACTTATTTTATTAAAAACTAACAAAATTTACCCTACTGCAAAAACAAAAAAATATCATAAATGTTTACATGTAGCCAAACTTTGCTGCACAACTAAGACCATTGTGTATTAGCCCTACAAGACATTTTCCTGTGCTGCAAAAATAACCTAGATATGCATCCTTTTACACACCAATTGTTAACCTGTTTCTTATAATGTCCCCCAAAGCGCAAATCATAGTCCAATTGTTCCAACAACATAGTTAACACACTTTCACACACCACCCATAACACAACTTTAATGCTTTTTCCCAACAACTCCTCCCTCCTTAATAGATAACCTCTCTTACTAAAGATTGACAAAAACAGCTAACAAAGAAAGAACACTCTTCACATCCTAAAAATTAAGTACATTCATACAGAATGTATATCTCGCTAATTGTAACAATTTACTTTCACTATATATTAGCCTAGAGTATTCTTTTCTACTCGACAATGTTGCATTTCACACTTACTTATTCTATTGCAGCATTCATACTCTTTCTATTCCTATCTAAACATTGCTCTGTATTCAATACAACACCAATTCCTTATAGTCTAATAACACATCTATCTCTCATCAACTTCTATACCACAATTTAATTTCCTTATTCTTCCATACCCCTGTCCACATTAGATCCTAATTCTGATCCAACAACTTTCACACTCATGGCACTCCAAATCACTAACACGCATTAACACACACACACACACACACACACACACTTCCTTGTCCATTTTAAATTACACCCACACAAACCAACCTACATAATCCCACTACAGAATCACACACAACTCTATTCATCTGTAAAATAACACCCACAAACCCATGCGTAATACATGCATATGCATTACTCAACTTTTAAATCCAATATTTTTCCCAACAGGCAGAACAGAATGCCTACTAAAAGTCAAGTCTGTAGAAAGCAAAAAAGAAATCGAGAAGATAAAAATTAAAACAAGCCATATATTAATCCACCTCTAAAACAATGTATAGAAAACATGAAAACAGAACAGCTAGTAAACTCACTCAACAAAACTAAACCAGCCACCACTATAAAAGTAAGGCCCCTCTTGCAAAAACTAAAAGTTAAAAAGGTGTACAAACACTTGGGAGGATAGCTCAGTGGCAAAGTGCTCACCTTGGAAGCAAGACGGCTCGATCCCCAGGTACGCGCTTAGAAACCACTGGGTATTGCGCACGTTATAAATAACCTATCATATCATAACCTATCAAAAGCAAACCTACTAATGAACCTAAAAATATATCTACCAATTTTAACATAGCCACAGTAAAGCATTCCAAAAAATCAATTTTCCACCATAGAGTTCTTAACGGTTTTATGAAGACAGCTAAAAAGTCATTATCTACCCTGAAAAATACAGCAGAAAACTAATCCTCAAATTTCTAATTGACAGCGCATTTCTACTAAAGAAAAAGTTGTGTATATCAATTTTAAACAGAAAGAAACCATTAACTAACTTAATCAATAAATTACAAAAATAACTTCTAAACATGGATTCACACAAGCAGCACGGAACCATATTTTAATAAAGACGCTTATAAAAACGACCAAAAAAACTATTGCCATAGACAATAATGGCCCGAGGCTATGAAATGGTAGGAGACACCATTTTGCCAAAAGAAACCATTACAGAAAAAAACTCTGCAACAAACCTTCAATCAAATGTTCCTTTTGCCCAAATAAACCATCCTGTGTATACATGGAAGTGCAGCTCAATATGTAACACGCACCAACAATCCTAAGATCTTTACAACAATTCCTCATCCACTATGAGAAACTAAAAGACAAAGGTAGAATGAAAACTTTACAAACCATGTATTCCTGCAGAGTACAGATCCACACTGTACTGGATGGACATTCATTAGCCTGCATTTCAGGAACTGTTTTAAAAAGCACATTGTACTGTATCAAAATGTTAGCAAAACACCATTACGCTATACGTAACATTGTGCGTAGACTGTACTATTGTCATGACCCTTACCCCTGACCCCCACTGCAAGGGCCGGGTTTTGGGTTCCATTATGGGATCAAGGGCCTCAAAACGTCATCCGAGACTCTCTTGGAGTCAGTCCTGGCACCTTTGGCATCATAGTCATTATGGAGAGCATCTTTAAAGTGGGACTATTTACTTTGGACTACTTTCTTTGGGCCTGCAGTCAACCGAAAGGCGCCCACATAGATCAGTTACCAAGAACTGAACTATGCGGTATAGTGTTTTGGGAGTGGTTGGCCTGGGACTACTTTACCTGGACTACTTTACAGGAAGGCTATTTAAATCACACCCAAACAGCAGAACACGCTTCGCGTTATTCTGCATTTTTCAGCGTAACGCTCACCGTGCCCAGTGTTCTTCATACCAGCTATCGTCGGGACCACGAGCCTGCAGAGAGGAAAAATTGACATTATTATAGAAATCTTACCTGCGAATAACATCCAGACTTCAGCCCGTCGCTAGCTCCCGATTCTGCTTACCTGGGGACAGCAATCCAGCGAACTACATCTTCTGGACACTGCACACTTCCCGGAACAAAGCGACCTGAAAAGGAGAGAGAGAAGGACAGCATTAGTGAACGCTCACTAAAGGTTCCACACAAACAACGGAAATCACAAGACTCTTACCTGATTAGCCGCCTCTTGGCCAGCATCGTTCCGGAACATCACACTTACTGGGAAAGAGCATCGTGGCCTGCAAAAGAAGGGAAAGACACAGGTTAGCACATATGAGGCAAAACAGCGCTGCGCATCGCGCATTACTTACCGAACAGCATCGCGCACGCCGCACCATCATTTACTGGCAGGTGCTCAGCCCAACCTACACGACAACGCCAAATCTCTTGCACACCTAAAGAGAAGAGAAAAGACATTAATTACAATAGGAGAAAGGAAGGCAAAAACAGTATTGAGTACAAAGACTGTAAAGCAGCATGACCTACCTTAAGGATACTTGAAAGGGCTTGCACCAGTGAAGTAACTCGGTTGCTCATGCCCCCACGAGACTATGCACCCCTGCCACGAAGAGCAGGACGGAGAGCACGCCTTCTAAAGAAACAAGGTGAAGCGAGGGCCAAGGGAAGGTATGAATCCAAAGGAGGTGGGAAGACACCCTACCAGATACGGCTAAGTCTTGAATCCAGCCCTCTTGTATTTCAGGCTCAATTTCCATCGGAGGCACCATTCGGGATCGGGGAGAGGGTTCAAGGCACATATCTTCCAACCACGGCTGAGTGGCGTCCCCGTGGATACCAGGTGAGCGTAACAACTATGTAAAAAGTCCTGCTCTAAGACTGCAACATTTAAATAACATTCTCCTACATGAAACTGCCAAATAACTCCTTCAAGAAATAGAGCACACCCAAAGTAAATATTTTGGAACTGAAGTTGAGTTAGAAAATTCAGTAATGTTTGAAAACATTAGCGAAAACCTCACACACACCAACCTCCTTACAAACACATACAAAAAAGTAATAGCTAATTTTCAAAACACATTTACTGAAATACCAAATTATGTGTCTGTTGTCGCAGAACTTTTTATAAAAACAGCACAAAAATAGTCGATATGGCTTGCAAAATAGAAGACAACGAGAAATACCAATGATTCCAATTAGGTTTTTATCTAACAGCAGAAAATAAATGCAAAATAACGGACCCCTCAGTAGTTTGCACATACTGCAATACAAAGCTCGACAATAGCCAAATGTCATCCCATGCTATCACTAATAACTTAGAAATGCTCCCACTTTCAAAAGCTCTCCAACAACTTAACTTGTATCAGAGCATTGTAATCCAAACAGTACACCCATTTCAAGCTATAATACACCTTCAACCGAAAACAAACAAATTGTCTCTGAGTTACTAAAAGGCATTTGTGGCAAAGTAGTATATTTGCCATTAGATCTTAAAGAAAATGTAGAACGGTTGATAGATCAATCTTTGATTGTACTAGTTGATTGTGTACCAACAAAAGAGAAAAAAAGTTAGAACAGAACTACAATATCTCAAAGGAAACTGAATGATATGATATAGCATTTATTATGCGCCTATACACAAGTGTTTCAAGGCGCGATGAGGCAAGGGAAGGGGAACAGAGGGAAGACAGACAACGATCTTACTAGGCCAGGTGTCATTCAGGGGAAAAGTGCAGGGGGAAGGGGAAGGGGACAGTGCAGTATATTGTATAGATAGAATAAATAAAAGCAATAAGTAAAACGTACTGCCAGCTGATGGCAAGTGCAAGGGTAAGTGCAGATATCAGGTGTAAAGTGCTGTTGGGGGATTTATGGATACAGAAAAACAGTCCCCAAGTGCAGGGGTTGCCGGGGAGGCAGTGCAGGTGTGCAACTGGCAGAGAGGGGATCTGGCACAAGATCGGAGCAGCAGCCAGGCAACCCGTGCAATTCAGTTGTTGTCAGGTGTTCAACAGGGGAGAGGCAGCAAGAAAGCAGAAGCAAAGAGGAAGGTCTTGAGGTGCTTCCGGAACTGGAGGCGGTGAGCGAAGAGCTCGAGGAGGAAGATATTTAGGAAGAGAGAGAGAGGAAGGAGGAGATCTGACCAGGTGGGTGATACATAGTTGCCACAGTAAGGGAATTGCTAGGGGAGAGAGAGAGTCTGCAGACGAGGCATTTCGAAAGAGCAGTAGGCCTGCGTAGGAATTACAGAGGCAGGAATCCACTTGAATACTACAAAGATATAAACATATAGGAAAACTTAAGAAAAAACACCCTATTAATTCAAGATTCACCACAAACTGGCCAATTTGAAAGTGTAGATCCTGTTACTGCAGCCACCATTTTAGACCAGTATACAATTCACCCACTACACTCCAAAGACACCATAGAAGATGCATGAGAAACATACCAAATGCGTCAAGCCAAAGAATCCCCAATGAGCATATGGGAGAAAAGTGTAGAAGCATGTTTTTGTCCTCTACTCTTTCCTACAGGAAAAGGAGGAGGATGTGATGAAAGATGCACACAAATGAGTGCATCAGAATATCACTCTTTACGAAAGTATTCTGCAGCCCTAATTTTCAGACAAAATGTAGAATACATTTTCCAACTCCTCTTCGAAAGCAGACTGGAACTTCTATGTTATGGAGTTGCTCAGACTTTAAAAACATGCTCTAATTTTTTTTCTCACATTTCCGCTTCATAACTGCTTCAAAAGATAAAAGACAAAGATGAAGTTTAACAGTCAATTATCACCAATCTCTTGGCAAACATATGTGGTACAAAAGAATACTGGTTCCAACGTCACGCTGATGTACGTTGTATGGTAAGGAACCTAGGCCCACCCACATGATTTGTTACTTTTAAGTTGTGCAGAATACGCATGGGATTTATGGGAAGCAGGCTGCAATGCCAATTTTGTGATTGTTTGTATTCTTAATAACTTTTTTTTAAACAAATCTTTACCAAACTTTGGGAGGGCCCACGTGTATCTAATTAACTTCTGAATTTTGGCCAAATCCCTAACTCAAATCAAATGCTATGAGTAAAAGAATCTTTCGAGGTTCTTATGGGGGTCTGACTTACCTTAACTATAGGCCTTGACCGCCTATAATATATATATATATTGCACGGCATACGGTAGTGGCCGCATAGTTATGGATACATTTCTCAACTCACAGGAAATCCTCACCAAACTTTGCATAAGTATATGGCCACCCCGAATGATTTTGTGAAGTTTGGTGCTGTTTCGTTCAGGGGGAAAAATTATAGGAGTAGGTCCCAAAATCTTTAAAATCCTCATAGACATAGGGCCTCAATACGAGTTTGGGGGTAGCCATGCCCTTACGAAGGGCATGGCTGCCTCCAAGCTTGGGTCCGGGTCCATGGTCCCTGAATGGGGAAATACCGGGCCATTCCAACCTTGGAGGACCCGGTATTTCCCCATTCAGGGAACACATCCTCATTCCCATTTCAACACCCATAGGGCTCAATAGAAATGTGGAGGGAGCTAACAACAGGCCTGTTAATAACGGCCCTGTTGTTAGCTCCCTGGTCCCCTCGCGGGACTCGCAAAGGACGTCTGGTCTGACCAGACGTCCAGAGCGGGTCCTGCAAGGGAACTTCGTAATAGGGCAGAATGGGTTTAACGGCACCGGCACCTTTACTGGTGCCGTTAAACCCATTCCGCCTGCCTCGTAAGGAGGCCCATAGTAATGGAAAACAAAATGTGCTTGTGCCTGCAGCCCAAACCGCTGTACAGAATTTTCATCAAACTTGCATGAGGCGTGGTGGATTGGTTCTGAAAGCATGGTTTTGCAAATTTGGTGTAAATCTGTCCAGTAGTTCTTAAAAAAATTGCCAAAAATGTTTTATAAAACTATTTGTGATATCTGCGTCTGGTCAGGGGACCCATTTCCTGATTCAGTGTCCGTGGACACCCGTGTTGCCTGTCTCCCTGGAGCAACATATCCTGATTCTTCACATTACTGCTACCATGATTGAAGCTACACCTTTCATTCATTGTGGACTATGCTTATTGGTATATACTAACAGCCACGTAATAAGCCTTCATACTAATCATCTCTGTGATTTAGGACTTTAAATTATTGTGTTTTCTTCTTTTAGAGCACAATCTCCGCCCCTCTGTCCTGGCGTGCTTATTAGCCGGTGGCCGTGCACATTCGAGTGAATGCATCTCGGCGAGTGTTGTTTTGCTATTCATGGTACAGCGGTGCCGAGTGCACTCACTCCTTAGCTCCGTGCCCTAGCTTCTGACCGTAACAACACTTCCCTCTCCAGATGTGGACTCTTGTGAAACACTGTCAAACGTTTGAGATGGCTGCGTCCATCCTCACTACCAACAGACCGCTGAAAAAAAACAGCGTGCCATGACAGCTTGGAAGCATCTCCCTCCCTGAACACCACAGAGGTTGTGCGCGCTAAGCTGTCTCACTTGAAGCAGCCACGCTCCTGTACAGTCCGACCAAAATCCACTGGCCCAGACGTCCGAAAATGTTGTCATACTCACAAAAACCCTTCTATCACCGTGTTGCCTGGTAGATTGTAAGGATTCTCCCGGAGTGTTAAAGCTGCAACTGTGTAATATCCTTTCATCCTTTCATCACGAGACTCTGCGCGAGCCTCTCGTGATGGAAGGATGGATAGAATATAGAAACGTATGATTGGAATGCGAGTTTCAAACCCGCTTTATTTCAGTTGCTTTCCGTGGTCGGTGGGGCCGATTCACTTTCACTAGGCAATTAGTGTAATAAATAACGTGTTAAATAACCACGTCATCCTGCGTGTATTTGACCACATCAAGTGGCGACGAGGATCTTCAGGCCCCACCGCCCCCCCGTGTGTCCCAAGCTTTCATCCTTTCATCTATGTGCGTGAGCAGGCCTTGCAGCTGTCCTAAAAGCTGTGGCCGCTCCGCTCCGCTTACAGTCAACTCGACTTCCAGCGACGCTGAGTCAGGGTCAATTAAGTGAGTGTTTTCTTTCATCCTGCTTGTGTTTGTTTCCGACGTTTACTGTCCGGACACGCCTCTTGGCCTGTGCTGTTAAATTTACCGTATTTCACAGAATACAGGTGCTTTCTGCCTGCTTCAAGCTTTCCCATCTACCGTAATTCTCAGTGTATGGGCGCAAATACATGGGAAGTGAATGTACACATGAAATTAAACTGCAGAAAGTCATATGTTTGGCTGTGCATACCTTATTACATTGGGACACATAATCTACTACATTTGTATCGCAAGGAAAGGACGATAATTAACTATTTCAAGCCTCCCACCACTATTCTCAGCACACATGTGCAAGTACATGGAAAAAAAAATACAGAGAATTAAGGTGATAAATATTTGTACTGCAGCAAGTCACTGCATTTGAATTTAAAAGAGACATTAGGAGGACTGCATTTGCATTTTTGGTCATTCCTTTCCAATTTTGTGGCACATACCCATTTCGATCAGCATGTCTTTCAATAGTCTACCGCCACCAATGTTTTTCCTCTCTGATGTTGGTGAGCCAGCTATTCCATGGAAAAGATGGATTAAATCATTTGAACATTATGCTGGCGTTCTGTGTGGTCAGAATTGCAGCGTGGAGAGGAGGAAGTCTCTTTTAATGCATTGTTTGGGCCCGGCAGGGCAGGAAAAGTTTGAAGATCTACCAGATCTGCTTTCTGATGAAGATAGTGACCTAAATGAATATGAGCGGTCAGTGAAGAAGATGGGAAAACATTACGAAAAGAAATTGAGCACCATTTTGGAACGCTATAAGTTTGGGAAAAGAACTCAAGGAGAGGGTGAGAGCATAGAACAATACATCACCAACTTGAGGAAGCTAGCCAAAACATGCAATTTCAATACTCAATTGGACGAGAGATTGAGAGATCAATTTATGTTAGAGTGTAGGAGTAGCAAAGTAAGAGAAAGATTATGGGCTGAGGACGACCCCAACTTGGACACTGTCTTACGTGTGGCCAAGGAAGTGGAACACACTGAGAAATGTGTTAAAGAATTAGAAAGCAGGATACAAGCTACTGATATTAAACATGACATTTCCAAAGAGAAGTATGCGACACTTACCGCAAGTAAGGAGAATGAATCCATTGCTCAAATATCAGGAAATCCCAATAGGAGATACAAATCAAAAAGGAACGGGAGATTGCCTTGGAATGATGATAAAAGAAAAAAACCAAGCTCCAGAGTTAATAACAGTGACGTGAGAAAGAAAAGTCCGCACAGGCGAGGAGACGACCCTAGAAGGAAAAGTACAGGGAGATGTTTTAGATGTGATGGCATGGATCATTGGGCAGATAACCCGGAGTGTCCTGCCTTGAAAATTATATGTGGGAAATGCAAAGGCAAGGGGCATTACGCCCGATGTTGCAGAATGCAGAACACTTCCACTAACTGGATAGGAAACGATGATAATAGTGATGAAGATGGAGAAGAATGCGTGTTTGTCGTAACTGACGAAGAAAATGAACAAGAAATAGAAAGTCCCAAGGCCGTAGTTTGTGTTGATGGAACTAACATGCACATGATGATTGATTCAGGTGCAAAATATACCTTGATACCACAGACCCTCTGGGACAGGAAGAAACATGAATACCTGCATGAACCAGACATAAAACCCAGGGCATATGGCGAAGTTAAAATAGATGTCATTGGATGGTTTTGGGGAGCACTCAAATTCAAGGAGAGGAAAGCCAATGGGAAAATATACATAACAAGAAAGGGGAGAACGCCTTTGTTAAGCTGGACTCACCAATGCAAACCCAAAGTGAAGTTAGATGCTGCATCGGATGAGTCTGTATATTCGGTTGAAAGCAACGCTGGAGGAATTCAAGAAAACAAAAAAATCACCAGAGAGGCTGATATGATGAAAGAAATTTTCAGGAAAGGAATTGGATGTCTGCGTGGGTTTGTTCATGAGATCAAAATGAAGCCAGGACATGTTCCTGTTGCCCAGAAGTTGCGCAACGTCCCGCTCTCAATGAGGGAAGAAGTAAGAAAGGAGATTAAATTATTAGAAGATCAGAAGATCATCGAAAGAATAGATGCCAGTAAATAAGAGCGTGATCCCGGATAGACATCCACTCCCCAATATTCAAGAGATTGTATCCACTATTGGGCCCTCGAAGTATTTTTCTACTCTGGATCTAACGTCAGCGTACCATCAAGTTAGACTTCATAAAGAATCTAAGAAAATGACAGCTTTTATCACGCCAGATGGATTGTATCAATACAGAAGATTACCATTTGGGTTGGTGTCAGCTGCTTCAGTATTTCAGAGAATCATGCACAAACTATTTGAAGGCGATGAAGGGATTATTTGTTTTCAAGATGACATATTGGTACACGCCATTAACCAGAAGGTGCATAATGAAAGATTACAACATGTCTACAGGAAGTTATATGAAGCAGGTATGACCCTGAGTATAGACAAATGTAACATAAATTGCAGCGAAATCGAATATTTAGGACATACCATATCTGCTAGCGGCATAAAGCCAAAGAAGCAACTTGCTGATGCCATAATGAACATGCCGAGACCAGAGCCAAAGGAAGGCGTGCGTACGTTCATCGGAATGGCGGAGTACTATTCAAAATTTATAAAGGATTTCGCCATACACACTGTTCCGCTCTGTGAACTTTTAAAGAAGAAGTCATTTGAATGGAACAGGGAGTGCGAAGAAGAATTTGAAAATATCAAATCAGAATTAAAAGGAGCACCATCATTGAAGAATTTCAAGAGTGGGAGGAAGACTATAATAACAACAGATGCAAGCAACCTAGGGTTAGGAGCTGTTGTCACACAAGAAGTCGAAGGAAAAGAAGTTCTTATTGCGTTTGCATCTAGACTGTTAAAAGGTGCAGAAAGATCGTACGCTGCAATAGAAAAGGAAATATTGGCCATCAAGTGGGCAACAGAAAAGTTCAGGAATTTCATCTGGGGAGTGGAGGTGGAGATTCCCACTGACCACAAACCATTGATACATGTCATTATGAATAAAGGTTTGGACAATGTATGTAACAGGATCAAAAGATGGGTTGTACTTCTGCAAGAATACAACTGTACCGTACGATATGTACCAGGAGTGAAGAATCGTGCTGCTGATTGTCTGTCGCGGCTTACCAACAATTCTGAGGCAGATAATGAAAGTGAAAATAATCCAGAAGTTGTCTTGAACGTTGAAGCGCTATCCATATCCAAAACTGAGTGGGAAGAAGCGTAGAGACAAGATGATAATATAAAACAGTTGAAGCAAATTATACAAAGCAATGGAAGTCTAAAGAAAGTTATGTTTGAAGAGTCCGGTCTCATTGAATACTGGAGAGTTGCAGATGAACTCAATATAACAAGTGACAGAATTATGAGAGGAGATCGAATAATTCCGCCTACAAGTCTAAAACAAAGAATCATCGATCTGGGCCATGAAGGCCATCAAGGGATTGTGAAGACTGAGCAGAGAATACGTGATGATTTCTGGTGGCCAGGATGTGACCTGCAAATTGAGAGAACCATCAGAGAATGTATCCTTTGTAATCAGAGTGACAAGGCGTGTGTGAGTGTGAAATACCCGATGGTAATAACAAATATTCCAGGAAAAGTATGGGATGAAGTAGGCATGGATATACTAGGGCCTATTCATTGTGATGGTAAGCAACAATTTTGCTTGGTGGTCATTGACCTTCTGACCAGATGGGTAGAAGTCTTAATCAAACCTCATATGAATGCTAAAATAGTGGTACATTTTTAGTCAGAGATATGCACCAGGGAGGGTTTCCCAAGAAGCATATTAACAGATAATGGTGTCCAATTCAGGTCAAAAGAGATGGAAAGGTTCTGTACCAGTAATTCCATTGTACACAAAACTAGCGCAATATACCACCCACAAACCAATGGAGTGGTTGAGAGATTCAACAAAGTACTCAAGGATGCCATTCGGTGGGCTTGGTCAAATGGGCTCAACTGGGAAGAAGCGGTAAAAAGGAAAATAATTGCTCACCGCTTTACCCCCCATAGTACAACTGGTCTATCACCTTTTGAGTTAAGTAGAGGGCGCAGAGCAAACACCAAATTGACACCATCCTGGTTGGAGAGAGAGACTGTAGTGAGAAAAGATTTTGGAGAGGCAGTAGAGAGTATCAGGAAAATCCAGCTGAGGAATAAGGCAGCTCACGATAGTCAAATGAGCGAAGGGAGAAGGAACAAAGTTCCCAGAGTGGGGGGTCTGGTGAGAATTAAATTACCCCCTGTGCTAAGAGATGGACCCTGCAAATGGTCCAAACCAGTGAGTGTGATTGAGGTTTTTAGACATGCGGTGAGAGTGCAAGACGGTACAGTCTGGAATATGGAGAGAGTATGTGTGATGGAGTCAAGTAAAGATGTGAGAACCGGTGAAATGGAACACAAGGAGCAATCCAGTAGGGGTGGTAATGGAAGCATGGAGAGGAATGGTGAACATGTGAGATCTATGTTGAATAGAAATGTGATATCGAAAATTTCCTTGCCAAAACCTAAACCAGATCCTTTGCATGTGTCAAGAACAGGAAGAGTAATCCGCAAACCAGACCACATGAAGGATTTGTCTATTAATACCGAACATACAGAAGAAGGATACTAGACTGTGTTCCATAAACAGCAAGAGACTAAGGAGGGGAGATGTGTAATATCCTTTCATCCTTTCATCACGAGACTCTGCGCGAGCCTCTCGTGATGGAAGGATGGATAGAATCTAGAAACGTATGATTGGAATGCGAGTTTCAAACCCGCTTTATTTCAGTTGCTTTCCGTGGTCGGTGGGGCCGATTCACTTTCACTAGGCAATTAGTGTAATAAACAACGTGTTAAATAACCACGTCATCCTGCGTGTATTTGACCACTTCAGCAACCTTCATCACAATTGTAAGTACGCCCATAACTACGATCATGTCTCAGTCAGTATCGGACACTGCTGTGCTTGCAATATCTGCTTCTGATACCCCTCCCTTGTCTGTTATTGATTTGGACCTATCCTCTACTCCTGAGGCCAGTACGCGCACAGTCCTGTGCTGCTTTAATACATAAAATTGATTCATCATCAATTGTATTACTATATTCCCAAGCAGTCCAAACAAGACTCTCTCAGCTAAATCCATCTGCTTTCCCGATTAAAATTTCTCATCTGTCTCTGTCTGTAAATTTAGCTGAATCACACCCTAATATTGATTCATATCATCAATCACCTCCCCCGAGTTGCACCTCGGTAATGGAAACCTATATGAACAATATCGACAACAAATCAAACTAGCAAATCTTTCAAACTCTCCCACACTCTACCCAGAAATGGGACCACAAACAGTAACTAACTCCTCATTCTGATCTGCATCTTCAGCAGCCTCATTTTCCAAACCAACACTGCGGTCGTCTTTCGGCTTTACAAATCCATCTCATATGATGCATGAATCAATATTATCTGATATAAATATAAGCATGTATAGTCTATCAAAATGACATGCAATTTTGGAGAAAACAAATTGATCCTCATACCATTCTGTTGTCGTCATTATCTGCCAAAGTCGATTGGGTGACTGCTGAACCAGTCCGGTGCAGAAACTAGCACCATGCATACACATCTGTTGCAACCAATACAGAAATGAAAAATGCGAATGATAAACTCTTGTCACCAGCCATCAAAGTGAAAGAGTGTTCCATGCAGACTGTACATAGTGGGAATTTTGATCAGGCTCATGTGACTTCAAATGATGTTATTGTTAATGACACACCTGTAGTGTCTCACGAGGAGCAGATGACTCCTCCATTAGTTATGGGAGAAACAGATGCCTCTCAGGTTTTTGAATTATTTCAGCCATTTCCACGAAAAAGAAAAGCAAAAAAACAAAATATAATCGTGTCGCCCAAATAAAAAAAAAAAAACAAAGAACCAATCAACTATTAAAACCTTGGCGCACTCAAAAACCAAAATTGTATTATTGGTTTAACAACTCCAGTTGAATCTCTGCCACCCCCAAGGTTAGAGACTAGAATTGTTTCTCATTGTGACTTAACGTCACCTGCTATTCTAAGTCAATCACCTGAAAGGCCACTGTTTCAGCATAAGTCTTCTCTCCTCAACCAACATTCAACCAACATGTCATGACTGCAAGTGGAGTCGGGCCAAAGAGTCTTGATATTCAGGCATCAGCCCATTCCCAGATAGAAGAAGCTGAGAGGAGATAATTCATGTTTCTACATATTCCATCTCATCTCTGCCTCAATTAGACCATATTATTGAAAGTCTCCATTATCCTCGTGGTCCAGCAAACACTAATAGAATGATCCTGGCACATGAACCTGATCAAGACTTTGCAGGCTTTTTAACACTTGGTCTAAGGAGAAATATACTCCACCAAAAACCTAATTTGATTGAGAAACAAATAGAACAAGATTCTACCACCTGTCATCCTATTTTTCAACCAATTCAACTAGTAACTGTTGGCAAGAGCACTGCAACTCGCCAAAGTACAAACCCAAATGCAGGTTTATCTACAAGTTTACATATATTTACAGTAACTATGTTGGATCGAACTAGACGTGACCCATTTCCATACCGTTCCACACTTCTTGCAGCTTTTCAATCAATTGATAACTTGCACTACATACGATCGAGTGATATTGAGACAATTAGATTAATTAATAGTCTCCTATATGACTCGGTCGAATTGGTGATACGCTCGCACATTGTTGCTGATTTGTTATAGTATTCAAAGACTGACATAATTAAAGCTTGTTTTGTACTTCAGAGGCAAAATATACAACATACCCCTAAGACTGAAACCTCTACAAATCACAGGCCAGTGAGAAAATGTCATCTCAATAATACTCAGCTGATTACATAGAAATAACTTGTTTTTCAGCAGCTAAAGATTAAATACGTAGAGTTGATAGGGACTTTGAACCAGCAGGTTCACTTCAAATCCAGTCCAGCCTCACATATATAATCCAAATGATCCTGGCTAACCAAAGCCACCTCCAAAGTACATCTAAAAATTGATAATTAATGCCAAATATCTACCACACTCAACATGTCCATGGCCACCTGGAACACACAAGGCTTTATGCATCTGCTTTGCCCGAATGCTAGTAATCTCTCCAACTATGACATAATAGTTGATCACATGTCATCCAGCATAGTCTGGTTATCAAATTGCATGGATCCGGCCTTTAAACAGGAGAAGGGAAGGTCAGCTGCGGGTCTGATAAATGCAACAAAAATAGATACTGGCATTTTCCTTGCACCTTGGGCCTCTCCTTACCAAGGGATTCAGCTCACTAAGCTAACAACAGCCGCAAACACCCATCATCTATTGTACCCGCAGCCAGCAGTTATCAATGTATACTGGAATTCAGTTGCTATATCTGACTCTCTATTCATGAAACATACAACTGAATATCTTGACTTTGTACTATTTATGGTCATTCGGTTACCACTCTAATGGTGGGTGATTTAAACATTAAATGTATTTCAGATGACATGATATCACTATCAAAATGGTCTACGGTGATGGATACACGGAATTTTACCATCTTGAATGGAACCATTTGTGGGGATGTTCCTCCTGCTTCTACATGGTCACGAGGGAATTCTGAAGCTATTTTAGATTAAGCTTATATTTCAACTAAAACCATAGACAAAATCAGGCATTTAGAATGACCCCCTCAGACCTAAGTGACCATAACCTATTAGAAATACAATGGTTTCCCAAACTTGGGAACCCAGGTACACTCCTGGAAGGGAACCTAAAATTCAACTCTGTTAGAACAGAATAAAATCTTCTCTAGCTGAGCTGCATCCATTTTACTCGACTCTATAAGAGCATATGAATTCAGCTGTCTCCTTTTCCAGATGAGAATATCCTGATATATTAATGGTGACTGCAGAGACCTCTATTTCATTTACTTGACCAACATTTAAGCATCGTAGCCCTTTTAACTCGACTATTGAAGCCGTAAAGACCGCAAGACGTCAAGAGTTAAAATCATGTATCAATACTTTTAACCCTAAAGCAGCCTCTAACATTCGGTCACGCTATAGAAACCTGATTTGACAACACCAAAATAGTCAAAGGCAAATGGATGGTGAAAAAATGCTAACTGAAATCATCAGCAAATCAACTGGTCAGAAATGGGATCTTTTAAAAGATGACCCAGTGGCAACAACTGAAAGCCTTATACTCCATTCAGGTTAACAAGCATGGGTAAATCATTTTCCAGCTCTTTTTGCAAGATCATCATTATCAATTACAGCTATAGAAATTCCAACACTTGGCTCGACCTTCTTAGATTCTGCCACAACCGACATACTGCTATGCAACAATACGCTAAGCAGCATGAGAGCACCAGGCCCGGATGGTCTTTCTAACGTGACTTTTAAGAAACATCCTCTTGAATGGGCGCTGATTCTAAACACAATATTTACCAATATTCAAGTCACAGTCCTTATCCCACAATCATGGAAACAGTCCATTATAATTCCTATTTCATAAAAAGGGCAATCGAGCTGACCCAGAAAATTATCACCCCATAGCCCTTCTGGACATTCCAGGGAAAATATTTGCAAGGCTAATATTTAAAGAATTTTTAATATGCTTGCAAAAAGCTGACTTACTAGATTATCATCAGTCAGGCTTTGTCAACGGTATAGGAACTCCCTTGAATCTACATTTACTATCCGCAATCAAAAACAAAGTTTTTAAATCAGGCCAACCAATTCTTTTAGCCTTCATTGATTTTAAACAGGCCTTCGACTCTGTCTCTCGTGAGCTTCTATGGCTAAAATTGATCCAAGCAGACTGTCCGGCACATATTTTAAATCTAATTTATCCGTTTTATTAAGATACATCTGTTAATATAAAGCTAACTAATGAGGGCCTACTAACAAATCCAATACCAACCTTCTTTGGTTTAAAACAAGGATGTATTTAGCCTCAATTCTTTTTAATTTTTATATTCATGATATTAACCTTATTTTAAATCAGACAAGTTCTTTCCTGCCCAAAAAGGGAAACCATCATATATCCTGGCTTTTATATGCAGATGATTTAGTTTGAATCAATCAAACCCCAGTTGGCCTTCAATGAAACGTATTTGCCCTGGAGAGTTATGCACAAGAAAAAGGTCCAACTATTAATACTAAGAAATCGAATATCTTAATATTCTGGCCCACTTCGACCAAGTCAAAATGTAAATTCCGATGGGTACTTAGCAATCCCCAGCTTCTAATTGTAAACAAATATGCATATCTTAGTCAGAATGTCAATAATAGCACTGTAGATCTTCAATATTGTGATGAATTAAAAGCAGAAATTCAGATGTTCACATCTCAAGCCAGACTTATCCAAAAGAAATATGCCAGATTTTCACATATTCCGATAATCACCTTTTACAAGCAAAAGGTGATTCTACTCATTGCCTATGCAACCCAATGCAAACAGCCGAAACATCACCCTAACTGGGAATATATAGAGGATATTTACTTGAAAAAAATATATCTTTACCAAAGAGTGTTCCTACAGTGATCATATGTAATGAGCTTGGACTACCATCACTAACCACACTAACCACAACTGTAGCATGGAAAGCTCTCACCCTGTATCAAAAATGTTGTATTACTCCAACACCATAAAAAAATGTCAGTATTGACCGCCAGCTTGACTGGCCGAAAGTCTAGTCTCCTTTATGACTGGGAATCCTATTGCAGGCAATACTTATCAAATGCTGCTATTTCACTTGAAACCCTGGTTGACAACACAGACAAAGCTAAGGCTAAACCTTATGCCTGGGATAGGACAATGACCTAACAGGTATAACATTCTCTAGCTTTAGCATCAGCAACTTTATTCTTAAACCTGTAAACACAATCCCAACATATCTCAAGAGGTTTCCTGATAGCAGATATGCAGCTACCATCTTTAGACTGCGATTACATTTATGGCTGACTAAATTGCAGGCTGCTAGGTGCTCCAAAATCTTGAATGCTGATACTGCTTGTCACTTTTGTAACAACAAAGATCAGAATGAAAGTGTAAAACACCTAATTGTGTCTTGTCTGAAGTTAGCACAGCAGAGACAAACTATGTTTTAAAGCATTTTAATCAATGCAAACTTTTAACCAAGGACATTTTATGGTTAAGAATTTTTAATGCGGAATTCGAGTCTGTATAGATTGCTTTAGTCAAATTTCTATTTCTAATTCATGATGAATTTTGTTCTTGATAATTTTGCTATACTAGTTATAATGAATTGTCACTTTTTATGGAAAAACTCCTCTTTTAGATGGCTTGGATTTTATTAATTTTATCTGATTAAGATTTTAGTCGAGGACCTTTCATGACAGAGGGATCTTTTACTTTTTCTTCCTTGTGCATGTAAATGTTGCTACAGTTGTCTTTCGAATGACCTCTAAAGACAAAACTAAGATGCTGTGTTGAATAATTACATTCTACCTACCATGATATGCTTGCTGAACTTGAATCACAATGATGGAACATCTTTTATACATTGTTATTTATTGTCATTGTATAATTTGTTTTAAAGCTCACTTGTTTGTTTAAAATTGTGACATGTCATTTGTGATTTGTCAAATCTGTGTGAAGCTTTATATTTGGAAAGTTGTAATTTACAACTGAAACAAATAAACTATTTTTTAAAAAAAATAGCACATTGCACTAACAATAACTGTGATGGCATATTTGAAGTGTATAACAATGAAAGGTATTTTTAAAGTAAATTTACTACTCAAACCTCTCTTGTGCCAAACACATTGATTTCTGACATTGTATACAATGGAATCTTCAATGGAGATAGCTCAAACAATTGATGGAAGTTCATTCTAAAATAAAAACACCAAAAACATAATTAAAGAAAGTATTTTCTTTTCTTGGCTTTATTTCATCAACTTGATCCGAACATGAGGCTTATATGAGATTTTACCTAAGGTAAAATCAGAGTGGTAAATTTCAAAGAAGTAAAAATACCGAAAACATACTGAATTGGTTTCTTAATTTGGGGGGTCCCCTGGCCAAGCCCCCCTATTTTTCTATCCTTGTAACCCCACCCAAACCCCACCCATTTAACCCCTTACCCCACTACACTATATTTATTTAATTAGAATGTTCAGTATTTTATGGGTATTTTGGGTTTTGGTAAAACTTACCACTCTGATGTATTTTCAGTAAAATGACTGGGTACAAATATCAGTATGTCTAAAAACAGCCAACACGTGTTTCGCATAGCACCCAAAATATATTTCAGTGGAGGCTAAGGAGCTTCTTCATGGCTATTTCAGAGTATGTTCATCCCCTCCCCCCTGCACTTTCCCCTTTCCCTCATTCCATGCACTTGCACGATCTGAATGACACCTGACCTAGTAGGATCGTTGTCTGTCCTCCCTTTGTTCCCCCTCCCTTGCCTTATCACGCCTTGAAACACTTGTGTATAGGCGCGTTATAAAAGCCATATCATATCATATCATGCAGAAAGATATACAGAACGGCGGGAAATTAATCACCCAGAACTGTAGTAGACTGCAAAAATATAACCAAAAAATAAAGCTAGCATTACTCTTCACCAACATAAAATTATATGTGATATGATTGCATTCTCCTTTTATGCACACTGGAAAGTTCGGCTAATTAGCTCAAACCTGTAACAACGTACAATAATTTGCACAAACATATTACACATTTTTCCATAATTTCCAATTTTTTAATTCTACATGCATGTTTTAATCCAATGTAGCATGTGTTTGTTGTGACCTGAGAATACTATAGGCACACCCAAACTATCAAATAATTGTCATTAGAACAAGTACATGTCTCAATAGCACTCACCAGTATAAATGTTCCCTATGGTCGCCTGTTCTTTCGAGTCAATGAGGGAAACAGCATCTTTATAGGTATTGTAGTCAGGATATGTCTCGGCAGCTAATAGAAAATGTAGGGAAACTGAAAGTATGCTGCGCTGCCTCTGAAAAATGAAACATACTCCTATCGGAGCGCCAGCGTTAACAGCCATATAATGACCCTACTGCCATTACTCAAATTATCCTGAAGTTTCCTTCGTCAACCTGCATGAATGATTGAATCATGATTCTTACCCATGATCCTAAGCAAAACATATCGATATATTAATTGAAACAACAATCCTTTTGATAATACTTGTGTTTCCAAATGTGTTAGGGTTTTATCTGACAGATTCACAATAGTGTTGCCTTTTCACTTTTGTCATTTGCACCAATCACTGATTTGAGACCTGTTGATGCATATGTGGATACCTATATATTTTGTAGAACATTGAAATTAAAAAAGTTGTTTGCGAAATTAAACACACACGTTACACCAGAAAGTATTTTGGCTACTGATGTTTCTATGCATTCTTTGAAACATTTAGAACATGTCAAATTGTTGCTATCATTGGAGGATCCGACAGAATCAAACATGACTAACATTTTAAATGACCTAGATATTGATCAGGGTGTGAGTCAGGAAAATTGTTTACGGGTAAAATAAAAATGTATTCCACTGTTACCTCAAGACAATGTCATTGATATATTTTTTTAATGATCGTGGTATTCCCAAATTGGATGATCAACGAACCAAATTAATACATAAAGGTTCTCATGATCTAACCAGGTTATCTTTTACCAAAAATACATAAGCCATATGATAAGATACCAATAGGGAGGCCCGTTGTGAATGGCATAGGGTCCTCTCTAGAACCAATTTCCGAATGTATTGACAGCTTTTCTAATCCAATTGTGATAACACTCAAATCATACATATGGGGTAGCATGCACATCCTACAGAGACTATCTGATATACAGTGGCAACCTTCATTCTGGTTATTAACTCTTGATGTTGAAGCCTTATACACAACTATTGAACAAAACTTGGCATTAGAAGCGATAGGACCTTTCTATAATCACAAATAAGGAAGTTTTTTGACAAATGTAGCACTAAAAAACGTTTTCAGTTTCAATGGGATCATATATCTCCAATTATCTGGAGTAGCCATGGGCTTTAAATGTTCGCCTTCAATAGCAAATGTGTGTATGGTCCTTTTGGAAGAAACATACATTTATCCCAAGCAGACCCAGGTTGTTATCCGATGGTGGCATTACATTGACAACATTTTCATGACATGGGCAAGGGCTGAACAACAGCACAAACTCGCAACAAAGTAATTCAAAGATCGAGATAGGAATTACTGGTTCCGAAAGTACACACAGACAACAATCCAGAGAAATGTAGATTCATCACCACCTATCTGACACAAAGTCACTTGATGTATAAACTAGTGAAAAAACATTGGAATATTTTGATGCTTGATCAAGATCTGGGCAAATTCATAGATCCAACACCAAAGGTTGTATGCAGAAGAGTTCCCACGATAGGTAATACAATTGCGCCTAACATTCTATACAAACCTAGTAAGCAATTGGTAGGGACTCAATGGCTAACCACCAATCCTACAAGATTTCATAAATGTGTCAATTGCAATTATTTTAGTTTCACTTAAGATTGTAAAATATTTTCAGATGCTCATAATAACACTTTGGTGATAAAAGAGTTTATCAATTGCAAGAGCACTTTTGTGATCTATGCGATTAAATGCATATGTGACAAAATGTATATTGGAAGTACCAAACATCAGTTAAAAATAAGGATATATGAACATCTAAGAGCAATCAGAAACATCCTCTGTCTATACTCTGGAATGCCATGCATAAAGATAATGATTGGCATAACATCCAATTTTATGGCATAAAACAGCAAGTACAGAATGAGAGAGGCAGTGGAGAGAAACAGGAATATGATATTATGAGTATGGAACATTAGACTAATCCAGGTTATTTATGAACCTTCATGTATAAAATCATGGCAGGCTCATAAGCATACCATTTTGTGATATATAGTGTGGGATTTCCTATGTCTTACATAATGGAGGGGGCAAAGGCAGAAGCCACAATTGTAATAACTTACAATCATAACGCTTTCAGCATTAGAATGTGCTTGCAATACGTAGGCAGGATTGATTGGGCAGCTTCTATACGCAATGTGACCAGAAGTGAATTATAGCCTTACTGAGAGGCACATATTCATCATTGAAAACAGCAACTTCATTCAGCGTACTACAGATGCCGAAGCATAATGAGAGCACATCATTGTGCAGCAACTGCATTGAAGACAAGGTTGTGACAGAGGAATATTCCATTCTGATTGCCCATGTGATTGACAATAGGGTAATTATGACATGCTTACCATACGAGGCAAATCAATTTCTTTTTCAGATAAACACATGCAAATGTCTCTAATTTAGAATTTCAATTAATATCTCGAGATCTTTTGCTTAGAATCATGGATAAGAAACAGGATTCAATCATTCATGTGAGTTGAGGAAGATAGCTTCAGGATAATTTGAGGAATGGCACTAGGCATTATGTGGCTGTTAATGCTGGCGCTCCGATATCATTATGTTTCATTTTTTCGGAGGCAGTGCAGCATGCTTTCAGTTTCGCTAAATTTTTTATATTATCCGCTTAGACATATCCCGACTATATTACCTATGAATATGCCTTTTCCCTTGTTGAACATTAATGGATAAAGGACTCAATAGATGATAGAGCATACTAGTTAATTGCTTTTTACATGTTGCAACTCCACTCCAAGATGGCGGACGGTAAATCAGTTATAAACACAGCATTAGAAGGATGGTGTTTTTGAAAAAATAAACACTGATTTATGCCGAAAGGCTGAGCATTCCAGAGTAGCTATACCCCTATCACAGGTATGATTCGAAGGGTGAGGAAATCATAATATATTACTTTGATAACTATCATTAGGGTTACAGGCATTTGTAAGGGTTTAATTCTACATTGAGGCAACAGCTACCATAAGAATTTCAAGTCAATAATGAAGCAGTTCATATACCTTCTCACGTCAAGTTAATTATTA
Organism: Ambystoma mexicanum; assembly: GCF_040938575.1. Lineage (NCBI taxonomy): Eukaryota > Metazoa > Chordata > Amphibia > Caudata > Ambystomatidae > Ambystoma > Ambystoma mexicanum. The sequence goes on along the minus strand of NC_090928.1, from coordinate 915,250,125 downwards.
ATATTTAACCACAGGCAAGATACTTAGCATTGGCTTTAGAACATCAGCAGGGGAATTATGACTTTGAAATATAATTATAGTGTTTTGGTCTGCAGATAAGGGTTTTGGAATGGGACATGTTGAGAGAAAGAACAGGTGACCATAAGGAACATTTATCCTGGTGAGTGCTATTGAGACACTACTTGTTCTAATGACAATTATTTGACCGATTGGGTTCCTATGGTATTCTTAAGGCACAACATATACATGCTACAATTTGATAAAAACCTGCATGTAGAGTTAAGAAATGGCAAATTATGGAAAAATGTGTAATATGTTTGTGCACATTAATGGAAGTTGTTACAGGTTCAAGCTAATTATCAGAACTCGGTATGCACGAAAGGAGAATGCAATCATATCAGATATGATTGTATGTTCTTGAAGAGTAATACTCATTTTGTTATTGGTTATTTTTTGTAGACTTCTTACATTTTTGGGTGATTCATTTCCTGTCATACTACATATTTCCATAGATCAACATACTCTGTAGTAGCCATGAAGAAGCTCCTTAGCCTCCACGAAAATATGTTTTGTGGGCCATGCAAAACACGTGTTGGCTGTTTTTGGACATACTCACATTTGGATTGTTGGGTGTCTTGACTCACGTTCAAGTTATTAGGCTACAACATCTGGTGCTGTGGGCTTAGGAAATCCAAGAGGGCGGAAAAACCCACATTTGCGCCAGAATCCTGGAGAACCGTGCAGTTTTGCGCACAGCAAAATGTTCCCCTGACCTGCCACCCACCAGTGCGAGCGTGATGGGCCAGGAGTGCCTTGGGTGAAATGTGTGCCAAAGGAAAAACAGCAGTGCCGGTTGGCTCAAAAAGAGCTTTGCAATCACCTTTATTTCTTTGAAATGCAAGCTAAAAATGCCTATTTTAAACATTGCAAGATATTCAAAAATCTCAATGAACACCAGCAGACATTTGGCAGAAGGTGGACTTGTGTGCATACAAAATCTGGGAAAAGAAAGAGCCCAAAACAATGTTTATAACAAAACTGGCTGAGCTGTGGATGTCAGTAGCTGAAGTGAAATTGGACTGAAAGACACTAAAATCTAAATGTTTAAAATAAATGAGTGACCTACTGTTGAGTGTCACATAGTTTGCAACTGTTGAAATGTCATAGTTTTGAACTTAGAATCAGCGTTCTAGCTGCATGTGTAAAAATTGTCAGTTTGATTTGAATGTAGAAAAGTGGGAACTAAAGTGACATTTAGCTGAAGCATGGCTTGAAGAGAGTGAATTCTGCCCGGCAACTACCCCCGACAGGAGTTGAAACTTACTCAGCCACTCTTCCCAGGCCTGGCTGCATTCTGCTGCCCCCACCTAAGGGAGATGACACCTCCCTGATTGAATCAGGGGCGGAGCACCTGGGGACTGCAGGAAACTAAATAAAGCACTGTCCTTGGCCCAGGCAAATGTTAAATTAGGGGGGTCGTAAATGGCTTCCTCTTGGAAGGAAACGGGGAGGGGCACTGCATGTGAGCAAGCTGAGCTTGGGGGAAGTGGATAAACCAGAAATTCCACCATATGCTTTGGAAAACCACACCCCTTTGGGACCATAGCATAATTTTAAAAAGATGGATAATTCATAGTGCGGACTTGTAAAAATTATATAAATAACATCATCATTCTTGTGATTTTTCTGTGCACATTTTAAGAGGTGTTAGGACTCTGGGGTATGTTCTTGGGGATAGTAGCGGAAAAAAAGGTTGGTACTCCAAATGTATGCATGTTAAAAATCTGACACTTTATCATCTGAAACCCATATCCATGGTGCACATTTGTGTAAAATCTGGAAAGGTTTAGAGGTCGTTATCTGGATGAAAAGGGGAGAATTCTGTCATAAGTGGACACAACATCTTACAAAAACAGGAATCGGATGGTTTGGTGCTACAGAAAATATGTTAACTGGACATATAATATTAGAAAAATGGTACATAGATAAATATGTATTTGGATCAGAAATAGATTTGTGTGCAATTTGACAAGGGGAGGATCCTCTGACCATAAACCTACCTCATCACTCTGACTCACAACCCAGTTCCCCCAATCAAGGGAGAGAGGAGGAACTGGCCAATGATAAGTTGAGAGGGTTGGGCATAGAAGATGAGCCGACCCTCCCACTTTCTAAACACATAAAAGGAGACTGTGCAGGACAGGTAGGGAGATTCACTTCCCACTTTAAGCTGATTTCTTGCAGAGCGTTTTGCCAGAAGACAGCAGATCCAGCACTTAGACTTCAAATCCAGACAGAGAAGACTTCAGAATTTGTCAGCAGGCCTCAAAATCTTTTGCAAACTGATTCACCCCAGACTTCCAAGGGGCACATCAGAGTAAAACAGCCGGGCTGAGCTGTTTGATTCTGGCCTAAAACCCTGTGCCAAAAACACCCAGAAAGCAGAGCTGTACCCGGAACCAGAGACCAGACTGCTGTGCAGTGCCAAGAACTTTTGCCAGAACCAGAGATCCAGACCGCTGTGCAGTGCCGCTAGCAGAGCTGACCCAGATCGCTGTGAGCAGAACCAGGCAGAGACCGTCCGTGGTGAGGGAACCGCAGTCCAATCCTGACCCGATCCGTGGCGAAGTCGCATTTCTGTCCAAAATATAGTATGAGTACCACCAGAACTGTGCAAAACCCAATCTCTTAGTTTAAAATAATCTAATTCAAACTATTTTAACCTAGTGAGAACTACACCATAGCATTGTGTGTCCTTCTGTGACTTTAAAGCTGCAAAATTGTCCTCTGTCATTCTGAGCTTTAATTTTATTTTGAGAATCTACCTTCACAAAATCGGCCGTATCTCAGGTACCGTTTGTCCTAGGAACGGAATTTAACTTTCATCTTAAAGCTAAGATACTTAGCTTTCCAACGAGCTAACCTTTATAGTGCCTCCCTAATTGCGCTCGACGCACACGGCTAAATTGCCGTGATTTGACATTTTGCTTCATTTCAGCCACGTGTAAAAATATTTGTCCTTGCTTTCCTTTGCTGAAATTCGTTTGCAACCTGACAATCATTCATAGAGCATTGCTAAAGTGATCCTGAACTAATTTAAAGTAGCTATCACTCACCTTGAACCTCTAGAGGGAATTAAAATAATTTTTAGCATATTTTTCCCTTCTTTGCATACCACATTCAAAGTACTTTGCCTGTGTTTAAAATCATCCCTGTTGATCTAAGCTTGCTAGGGGGGAACTGAATTGGGATTGTACTGTGATTGTATTCCTGAAGAACTGTGTGTGTCACTTCCACCTCCTTACATTGCATAGAGGGGAGTGAATTGCCAAAAGGGGAAAAGTGATTTTATTATGTTTTGCTGAAATCATATCATGTTTATTCCTGTGTTGCTCTTATTCATCTTTGCATCTCCTTGAAACCATAAAGCATTCTCTGATACCTTATTCCCCTGTTCCTAGTCATAAGTCACCAGAACTGTGCTATTGTAGGATTACCTATTGCTGATTACTGCTCATATTCACAAGTGTGATATCAATTATTAATTTATTCTAAAAGTGTGATATAAATATATATATATATATATATATATTGTTTAATTCTCAAATAAACCTTTTAAATTTGCAAAACAAACCTACTTCTTGGCTCAGTGGGGTCAGGGGGATTCTAAGAGAGGGGTGTTATATAAGGGTGGTCATCCAGAGTACACGAACTGGACATAAAAATATATAAATAAGGGCTTCCCTTGAGCAATCCCAGACAAGGCACTGACTTAGTGGGACTGCTTGATTGGAGTCTTTAACAGGATCAAGTTGACAAAATAAAGTCAAGAAAAGAAAATACTTTCTTTAACAATGTTTTTTGTGCTGTTATGTTAGAATGAACATGCATTAATTGTTTGAGCTATCTCCATTGTAAAATCGTCTTTGATGATTCAATTGTATGCACAGTCAGAAATCAATGTGTGTGGCTCAATAGAGGTGCGAGTAACATAGTAGATTGTGTTTTTATCATAGTCCTAACAGGTCAGGACCACTTTCACCTTCTGCAGCGCGCTTGGAGTTGAAGAATTAACTTTCATAAACATTTAATTTACAGAAATTGATGAGCGCAGGGAGGATTGATCTAGGAGGAACCTGTAGTTGTTAGATATTGTATTTTTAAAGTAGTTTGATAACCGATGGAATATTGTAGCTGTCTAGGATTTTAAAAGTACTATTGTAGTATTATGGATGTAGTTAGATACACATTGGCGTATTCATACTGTTTATTGTACCATACTTTAATGAGTTCATTTGGGTTGAAGGAAAATTAAGTAGGTATTTGTTAGATTTGCTGGTAATCTATATTTTGGAGTAATGGAAGTGTTGTTACATTCAATCCAACCATTTCTTTTTATTGGCATATGCAGTATAGTGGTCTGAAGTGGTTGTGGCACCAGTGTGGGAGATTATGCCTACTCTTGTGAAGGTTTCCTTTCCAAGAGATACTTGACCATGTGTAAAGCTAGTAAGCTTACAGTTATTTTGGTACCATCTGCATTGTACCTTAGAATCATTAGTCTGACATATTGGCCATTTGAGTTTGTGTATGCTGGAACGATTGTCTGAATTGCAAAAAGGGCATAATATGCCATGATTTGCATTCTGCAGAAGCTGGTGAAATGGAATGGATTCATAATTTGGTATGGAAACATACACCAATCATTCATTAGGGATGTGCTCTTGTGAAACCTGGTTGCACAGAGTACATGTATGTTCCCACATGTATAAAATCTGTGAAAATTGTTTCATAGGGCTGTTTTTGGTTTCTAGTACGTGTAGTAAGTACATTATGCATTCCTGTGGATCTTCCTGTGTGCCTATGGTGAATTTTCCCATTCCTCTAGAGTAGACCAATTCTATCCTTATACCCGGGACACTGTAAGTGTTGTCAGGTTTATTTGTGGCATTTCTATGAAGGATGAGCATTTGCAAACACAACTAGTCTGAGCCATTTAAGTTAATTTTGTGAACAATTGGTGGCAATTAGAAGAGAAGATTCATTGCACCATTTGCATAGCAATTTACTCCAGTTGTGTTGCTGAATTTAAATGGACCAGAGAGTTGTGCATCTGTATTATTTGATTGACCTGCAGTTGTTTATTGAGAAGAGATATTTGACCCTTTGTCTTCTGTTAGACCTGCAGTTGTTTTTTAGACTAGAGTGATTTGTGGTTGTATTATTTGATGGAGCAGACATTCTTAGTTTTTTTAGTGGTATTGCAGGGAGATCTAGAATAGCATTACAAATTGCACATGTGTCAGGTAAACCATTTGAGTAGGCCCTCTGCCAGTCACTAAGAGACTACCGTCACACGCCTTACAGCACCAGAGGCATGTGCATGGCAGACCTTGTGTTTGGCAGAAGGATAAGGACCTACATGCCACAGGATTCTGACACAGGTGGCAGAGGCATCTGACCTGGGGCTTTTTAAAGCAACAGCAGATACCAGGGGGTGTGTGCGATACAGTGCCCTTACTGTCACGGACATAGTGGTGGTGCGGCAGCCGCAGCGCCAAAAGGAAGACTCCATGTTCACCCCAGTCGCGCTCACCGTCACGCAGACAAAGGGCACCATGATCACGGCGAAGGACACTGAAGGAAAGACAGTCACTTGAAATGCATCATACTTCCAGGAATGCCAAGGGGAGCCTGAAGAGGGTAAGATATCCCAAGAAGACCCAAGGATGTGGGACCCGGACGTGTCCTACTTTGGAGATGGAGAGACGTCTGATGAAGAACCGGAGGTGCCGGAGTATATCTCGCCAAGAGGGAACCCCACCCAGCAAAGAGAAGGGCATCCTGTCCGGGCCAAGTTCAAACCTGTAGACTGTTTGAAGGAGTGGGTTAAGTCATAATTGTTTAGTTTAGGAAGGGGGGAGGTGTCATGTTCCCCATTAGCCTCATTATGTTGGAGGCGAGGTTGGGGTGGGATCCAGGGAACGATATGACATGGGAGGACAGGAGCTGCTCCGTTTACCATTACAGTTTGTAGTTGAAGCACGAACTTGGTGTGGGCCTCCGTTATTCATATATACCTGTTGCAGTGCCTGCCCACACATTTACAAGCAGCGTTAGAGAAAGAGCAATACTAGCTGAGGAGGAAAGGACTTTGGGAATTATGGCAGACACAATGCCTACCTTTTGGCTGCTAAGGTTGTGAAAATTACAAAGGGTCCACTCACCCACAGCGACGGTCAGACAGGAGTGCACACATTATTTCCAGATAGTGTTACCTGCCAGAGGTGGGTAAAGAAATTGGAGGTACTTTTACCTGTGGTGACAAAGGGGCCACCTGAACTAGTTGTTTCCTGATAATGATATGTGTCACCTGGATGTAAAACGTTATCTAAGATAGGCCAGTGCCACAAAGGGATCAGGCAGATCTGTGATTTCCTGTTAGCTCATTCAGAGTTAAAACCTGTAGCCTTGCTGTACTATGTAACCTGCCTACTCTGAATTCCTTGGTATGTATTCATCCGCTACAGACGATGGCGTGGGTATGTGCCAGACCCGCTATGTCAATATGTGGCAGACTCAACAAGAACTGGTATCACCTGTTAGTTTAACAAACAGGATAAGAGTGGGATAAGCAGTTATGAGTACTAGGGGCACAAACGAACAAGGAAACCCTTCCTGCTTCTGGTCTAAATCAACAGTGTCATGATGGTCCACCTAATAGTGTCAGGCTGTCCTCTAGATTGTGGGGACTGGTCTCCGCCAGGGGTTCTAAAGCTCGGCACACTCTCAAGGATGTAGGACGCAGCTGCTTCTTTTCTCAGATCACAGTCTCGGGCATATAGCACCCAGTTACCCCTTGTTCCCCGGTCCTCTTCAGAGAGCCATAGCGCTCTGCTCGCTATTTGTAATCCACGCGAGACAGATGCTGCTTCCTGGTCAAGGATTATTGTTCCTCCATTCGCTGTGAGCATTAGCATCCTCTTTGCTTTCTGACAAAAGGGATCTCTCACACCTCTCCTCCTCTCACTTTTAAGGGACATCACACCTCTCACCCCTCTTCTTCTCTCTTCCCTTCTCTCCTCCTCTTTCCGTGCCCCGGCCCCCCACCCCCCGCCCCCTCTCTCACTCTCTCCGTCTCTACCTCTACTGCAGTCCTGGCTCTTCTCTTCCTCCTGATGGCTTCTTCTTTATCCTCTTCAGCCTGCATCCGCTTCGTCTCCTGTCACGTGCGCTGTTAAAGCTGGTATGTCTGCAGAAGCATGGGTATTTTGCATCCTACATCTTTAGTGCACCCTATCTTGTATTGAGAGTGTGGAGGCAGAGACATAGTTAACAACCTTTCAAAATGCTGTATTCCAACACACTTATATTTTGTTTTTTTACCACTTAATTCACTTAACATAATTCAAATCTCAAGGTGCAGTGTCTGATACACGTCCAATATTAGCATTTCAAAGAGGGGACAGGCGGTTCTCAGTCTATGAACCCAAATTATGGAACTCATTGCCACAGTAATTAGGGAATATTTTCTCCCGTTTCATGTTTCGTAAAGCATTAAAAACCCACCTTTTCCAATTAACGTCATACAGCTATCTATTCTTATCTGCGTTATGTCTAACTTTTAAGATTAGCACCGAAATGCAGCTTAGTCTGCCAAGTGGCTGTACAAATAACCAATATAACACAATACCAAAGGTGTAGTTCAGACATTATGTGCATGCTTTACTACACTGAGTAGATTGAATAAAAACGATAACTTTTTCTATACATTTGAAGTCATGTTGACATGATTTAGAATGTTTCCAAAGCTCCATTTGTTACATTTACCAAAGTATCTCATATCATATTAATGTTGTTGCATCCCAGTTAGGTCTGCCCTTTATAAAATCCATACATACATTCATGGGTGAAACCTCTGAAATTTAAAAGCAACTTTGTCAAGAAAATTGGTAATGGCGTTTGTCCACTAGATGGCACTACAAGCTCTTCAATATGCAAAAATACATACCGTGTGCGCACAATCTCATTTTGTTTCTTAAAAATCCACAAAATCAAAATGTTGATATCTTTTATCGGACTGAAAATATACTGAGACGGTAGAGTGCATTATATTATTTGAAAACGCTACCAAAATGCGGAAATTCCCAAAAAGATTATATATTTGTTTCTCAAAGGGGAGCACCGTTTTTTGTGTTAACTTGATTGGGTAAAGCAAGAATCAATCTATGCAACTGTAGTTAAGATGGACCTCTCAGAGATGGGACTTCGAAAGCTAATGCACTGTACCACCTCAGTAAAGTAATTTGAGTTCGTCCAATAAAAGCTATTACAACTAGGAAGCCGACAAACATGTCTTTGCATAGCCAGCTACTTAGATGTTTTAGTACGGACTGATTTCTTTCTTGTGACAGGTTACATTTCCACACAGTTTGACAAAGTCCACAGATTTGGCTTTGCCCACAGGCATCACCCGTGTTCCAGCCTCACTAGACTTGTGAAGCGACTTATGACTGCACCTGTATCCTTTGCTAATATATATATATATATATATATATATATATATATATATATATATATATATATATATATATATATTTAGGTGCAGGGACGTTAAAATGAGAACTTAATGCAATACAACCCTGGAAATCCGACTAAAGCCACCTTAACTTCGCGCCCCCTGTTGCGCAGACTATGACCACAATGATATCACAGATCACATCACTGATGATATCACAAATTAAACGTTGCATGAGAACAATGATGACTTTACAAATCAAATCACTGATGCCATCACTGGTGACAACAGTAATTGCATTATATATAACTGATTACATCAATAATGGAATTAGACATAACATCATTTATAAGTTAGCTCATGAAAATATGGATTACCTTAATAACAATGTAGGCAGTGGACTTGGCCATGACAAAGGCTGGGGTCACTGGCCAGCACCAAAGGCCATAGCTAGTGGTTGGTTACTGTTCAAAAATATCAATGCGCATGGTTAAAAGCCATGCCTAGTAGCCTGTCACTGTTTTAAAATATACAGTGGGCAACGTTGAAAGCTGTAGTCAGTGGCCATGGCTAAAGGCCATAGCTAGTGCCCATTAATATGTCAGAATATACAGTCAGCACAGCCAAAGGCCATGGCCACTGGCCAGTATTGTGCTAAAGTCCATGGCTAGTGCCTGGTTAGGGTATATAATATATAGTGGCCATGGTCAAAGGCCATAGATAGGGGCTAGTTAGTGTTGTATAATACACAGTGCGCACGTCCGAAGTTCATCGCTTATGCCATGTTGGTATTTTAAAATATACAGTACTGTTAATGACTCCAATCAAGCATTCCCACTAAGTCAGTGCCTTGTCTGGGATTGCTCAAGGGAAGCCCTTATTTATGTATTTTTATGACAAGTTATAATCTGGATGATGAACCCTTGTATAACGCCCCTCTCTTAGAATCCCCCTGACCCCACTGAGCCAAGAAGTAGGTTTGTTTTGCAAATTAAAAAGGTTTATTTGAAAAATTAAACAATAGCTATATATGACACTTTATAATAAATTAATATTTGATATCAAACTTATGAGTATAATGTCGATCAACAATGGATAATGTTATACTAGCACACTTATTTTATTACTTAGGAGTTGGTACGGCAAGAACAAGGTAGCTGGGAATGCTTTATATGGTACAAGGAAATGCAAGGTGGAAAAGAAGCAAAACAGGAATAAACTTGATATGATTTCAGCAAAAGATAATATGATCACTTTGTCTCTGACAATTCACTCCCCCCCTATGCAATGTAAGGAGATGGAAGTAACACACACAGTCATCAGGAATACAATCACAGTACAATCCGAATTCATTTCCCCCCTAGCAAGCTTAGAGAAACAGGGATGATTTTAAACAGAGGCAAAGTACTTTAAAGGTGGTATGCAAAGAAGGGAAAAATATGCTAAAAATGATTTTAATTCCCTATAAGAGATTCAGGGTGGGTGATAGCTACTTTATATAAGTTCATGATCACTTTAGCAATGCTCTATGAATGATTGTTAGGTTGCAAACGAATTTCAGCAAAGGAAAGCAAGAAGCTCCTATTTTGACAAGTGAAGAAATTTGAGCCAAATCGCAAATCGCGGCACTTTTTGCGAGTGCGTCGAGCGCGATTACGGAAAAAGTATAATGAATACAATCACAGTACAATCCGAATTCAGTTCCCCCCTAGCAAGCTTAGAGAAACAGAGATGATTTTAAACACAGGCAAAGTACTTTAAAGGTGGTATGCAAAGAAGGGAAAAATATGCTAAAAATGATTTTAATTCCCTATAAGAGATTCAGGGTGGGTGATAGCTACTTTAAATTAGTTCAGGATCACTTTAGCAATGCTCTATGAATGATTGTCAGGTTGCAAACGAATTTCAGCAAAGGAAAGCAAGAAGCTGCTATTTTGACAAGTGAAGAAATTTGAGCCAAATCGTAAATCGCGGCACTTTTTGCGAGTGCGTCGAGCGCGATTGCAGAAAAAGTATAATGAATAGAAAGGGAAAGCCTAGAATCTTAGCTTTAAAATGAAAGTTACATCTCGCTTCTAGCACACACGTTTCAAGACATACGGACGATTCTATGAAGGTAGTTTTTCAGAAATGAAATAATGATTCAAAATGGCGAATGACACTTTTACAGGTTTAAAATCGGAGAAGGGACACACGATTCTATGATGCAGTTTTGGACAGGTTAAATGTTTTGAATCAGATTATTTTAAGCTAAGAGATGGGTTCTGCACAGTTCTAGCTGGGTACTAATACTATAAATTTGAAAGGAAAGGCCTTGTCACGGATCTGGTCAACAAGTTTAGCTGCGGTTCTCTCTGCTCGGCGGGTCAATCTGGCACCGGTTCTGTTCACAGCGGTCTGGTCTGGGTCTCTGGTTCTGCTGGTCTGGATCAAATGGATTCTGGATACCGCACTGCTTTCTGGGTACTGGTTCTGTTCTGGATACACAGGACTCTTAGCAAGCAGCAAACCGCACAGCCCGGCGGTTGAATAGTTTGCAAAAGATTTTGAGGCCTGCTGAAGAGTTCAGCTCTTTGGAGTTTTTGTTCTGGAGTTAGTCTAGATCTCTGGAGTTCTGGATTCTGGAGTTCTCCGTCAGCGTGCTGCGCAGGAATTCAGTTGAAGGTTGAAAAATGAATGTCCCTATCTAGCTTCCAGTGGCTCTTTTTATGTCTTTAGAAAGTGGGTGGGTCGGCTCATTCTGCATGCCCAGCCCTCTCGTGATTTGATAGGTCAAAGGATTCTTTGGTCCCTGATTTGAGAAGGGATCGCGTGTCAGAGTGAGTCATCATCATTTACAATCTATTGAAGAAACGCCCCTTTGCTTTTACTTAGAAAATGAATTTTTCACAACTAACAGGTTTCCCAGATACACACGTCGTTGACATTACATGTACATATCATATATCACATAAGGTAGTCTCTGTTCCAACTCTGATGTTTTTAAGAGCTTGCATTAAAAAATGCCAACTTATTGGTAGCTTTTGCAAGATTGGTTTTTCATCAAATCTTTACACAGACCTGTACCCTCTTCCTGAGCATATTAATCTAAGTTATCGTGTCTCTAGCATAAATACAGTGTTTGCAGCATTCATAATTCCCGGGGTTTTGCCTCAGAACATCACACAGCGACCAGCCTAGTCTTGAACTGGGAGTGAATGTGTCATTTTAAAGATCCCAAAGTTGTACATTTCTGTCATCTGGTTACAATTAGTTATCAGTATTCTTATAAAACATATATTTGCCTTCCATTCAATTCACAAAAGTGTCTGGGTGCGCCCCCAGAAGCTTGGGGAGTCAGATGGTCACATGGCCTTCTTTGCTGGCAGGGCACTGTTTACAGTCAACACCCAAATCAGCATATCCTATTCAATGAAAAGAGTCTATCGTGTTGGGTCCTGCAGGCTGGAGGAGAAACCCCTCCCTCTCAATCAACAGGGCCATGTGATATCCTGCCTTCTTGTGTGGAGTTCTGAGGTGAGAAGGTTTCCCAGCCTCTTGGACTGTTAATTGAATCAGCCTGTCTTCTGGGAACAGCAGGTGTTTAAGAATTTTAATTAACCAAAAGGCTTTGAAGTTTCCAGCTGGCTCAGGATCCTTTTGCAACTCCTGAAGTACAGTTCTCCTGTCAGAGTTTAGACCACTAGTTCCGGTTTGTGTCCAATGCCGGTACTGCACCCATTTTTTTAGGAGTTGAATTAACTCCATTTCAAAAAGGGGATTTTCTTGATAGTATTGATCATTGCTCAACATGGCCTTGGTGTGGATTCTGCAGTAGAATAATTTTGTGCCACTAATTTTAGCCATTTTTGACATTAATTAAAACAGATTTTGAACAGATGGTCTCCTGTATTAGCTATCTTGCAATGTTTGAAATGGACATTTTAAGCTTGCATTCAGAGGTGGTTTAAAAGCGCTTTTGAGCTAACAGGCCCTGCTGTTTTTCCTTGGGAACCACCTTTTACCCATGGTGCTTCCGGTCCATCGCGCTCGCACTGGTGGGTGGCAGGTTAGGCGACCATTTTGGTGTGCGCGAAACTGCGCGGTTCTCCTGGATTCTGGCGCAACACAAGCTTTTTGGCCATCTTGGATTTTCTAAGCCCACAGCACCAACTGTTGCAGCTTAATGACTCAAACGTGGGTCAATACCCCTGACAGTACACATGGTCAAAAGATGTACAAACTGCTCATGGTGAAACGCCATGGCTAGGGGCCCATTTATATGTTAGAATATATAGTGTGCATAGTCATGCATTGTGGCCACTGGCCAGTATTGTGCTAAAGTCCATGGCTAGTGCCTGTTCAGTGCAGATAATATATAGTGGACACTGTTGAAAGCTGCATAAACTGGTAAAGCCACAATCTATGGTTTGTAGCTTGTTAGTGTTTTAAAATATTCAGTGCAAATGAGTGAAGTTTGTGACCACTGTCCATAACTGAAGACCCATGATTAGTACCCATTAATGTGCTAAAATATATTTGGCCAAGCACACTGACCATGGCTGAAGCCCATGCTTAATGGCAGTCAGTGTTGTAATGTAGTTGGTGATGTCATCAGTGATGTGATCTCTGATGCAATCATTGTGGTCATAGTCTACGCAACAGGGGGCTTGAAGTTAAGGTGGCTTTAGCTGAATTTCCAGGGGTTTGTTGCATTAAGTTCTCACCTTAGCATCCCTGCAATTCAAGTTTTTTCCTTGAATTTCAAAATTTTTGTTACAATGTATTGCTCCCCTTAACATCCCTGCAACTAAAGTTTTTTCCTTGAATTTCAAAAGTTTTGTTATTCCATACATAATTAACATTATTAATACAGACAATTCAGCTAATCGAAAAACACTGTATTATGTCTAGAAAGTCAAATAAAAATGAATTGGACAACCACATTCCCCCCAATCAAATCTGTTGTTACAAAAAATGATTTTGCATATGTACTTAACATTTTAAAGTATTTACATGTATATGTACTGTTCATGAATTTATTAAAGTGTTACAGTAACTGTCAATATATTAATATATTTTTAATTAAATATTTACAAGACTACTGCCCATATATATATATATATATATATATAAATATTTTTTTTAAAAAAAAAAAAGGTTTTATAGCCGCATCTACATGCACGGCTGCATACAATGACTGGGGGGGGGAGGTAACCCGCGTGTGCGAAATGAGCCAATAGAACATCGACATCCTTCAACGCAGCTACGCATCTAATATGCCAGGCAATGGTATCACGTGCTGTGGTTCCATGCCTACACGTTATATGTGTCAACAAATGATCCAATCACACATTGCGAAGTATTGATGCAAGTACGCCCATTCCGTTTGAAGTAACCCGTGCATGTTAAATAAGCCAACGGGATGTCGAACTCCTGTAACGCGGCTACGCCTCTTCGCACATAATGCATCAGCGACCATAACACGCACTGCATCTCTGCGCCTACACATGACTTTTATATGCATCAATTAACTATTCAATCACACGTTGTGCTGTATCAACGGTCCTATGCCCACGCCATTTGACGTCATCCACGCATACAAGACTGTCCAATCAGACAGCGTGGCAGTCTGTATCCGCGAATAATCACCACGGAATGCAGATGCTATCCCAGGCACCAGGTCTGCCAAGCTACCGATGCTAACCTGTTACACTTGGCTGCACCTGGAATCCTTTACTTATTGATAAACTTAGTAGCATGTCCCAAATGCCTGGCCTTCACCAAAAATTCCTGGAATCCTCAAGGCCTTAGGTCATACGGATTATAGTGAAGGAGCATCTGTGCATCTAAAAATTGCCAGCAGACATAGAAACTAGACTTGAGTCATACAAAAGGTAGAGCTCAACATTAATCTCGCCTTTTGCCTCCATGCATGTATTAGCCTCCTTGGAGTCATTGTAAACATGGGACATGCTCTACTCCGGATCCTGTTTTTCCGGGTAACACATCCATAGACGCCTCATCTGGATCCGACCTTCAAATGAAAAACGAGTCAATGTGCGTGATAAGCCATGACACAGAAGTCTGCACTGCAGGGATATTGAGGGGACTCTGAGACCCAAGAAATATTGCATAGTAGAGCATTTGGGCCAGAGCCACAAACTAGCCACAGACATTTTATGGTGGGAGTGTAGGATTAATTGGCGTGTTTTGGGAGCACCACTGCTTGGGTTTGGTGCATTGCTGTGATGCAATTGTTTCAAGCTATGTGTTGCCAGTGCAACCTATGGACATGTAAATGAAGACAGGCTACACAGGTAAAAAACAAACCATTTTCTCATTTTAAAAGCACACATTTTTTCACATTCAAAATGCACACCATTTTATCACCTGAAATTCCTCTGTTGCAGGAGACACATTTGAGGATTAATGAACTAACCTTATTAACAATACTAATGATTCTAACTCATTAATAATATAATGTGTTTTCCACTGCAAAATGAGGCAGACTCTGAAAGTCATTTTAAATGCGCATCCAGATTTTTTTTTCTCTGTGCTGCTTTGCCCACAGTATTTGCAGGAAGCAAAGATTCGAATAAGCAGGAAATCAGTTTTGTTACAGTTGCTTACTGTAAAAGATTTCTATTGTGTGCAGGACGAGGATAGGACATAGGGGATTCTTATTGGACAAGCATCACATTAGAGGTTGTAACCAAGTTTTCCTGTAGAATCTGGGGGAAGGAGAGAGGCAGAATACATTTTACACAGCTCGGAGAAAGACCTGCTGGTGGCTGTGGAGTTCCTGATTGAAAAAGCAGATCCCAGCTGCACTGCTGCAGAGACTGGGAATTCCAGACAATAATCGCCGGTCTGAGTAACGGCAGATGCCTGTTCTCACTGGGGGTGCTTGAAGAGGGAATTGCCACATCCAGAAGGCGACCAGCTGAAGAATTTCACATGCTGAACAGATTAGGTAATTATACATTGCAAAGTACGGGGGCAGTGTGCATGAGTGCGAAACTATTCAGTCAGTGTAGAAGAAAGAATTCCAGTGTTTTATCAACAGGTTTAATGTTGCGACTGTTCTCGTCGCTCTCTTCTCATTTTGTTACAGATAATGTCGACTGTGCTATTTCATTTATTTCTGTAAAAAGAGTAAGATCGCGTTTAAATGCAATTTTTACAATACACAAAAATATCTGAAAGCAGACGGGTAGTGTGTTTTATTTTCTCTTTCCTTTGTGCATTTACCATTACAGTGCTGATGATGTGGGGAGATGTTTAGACAGTGCAATTGTCATTTTTAAGGTAGCTAAAAATAAGACTTGGCTGCAGCTGTGTGCACGATTTCATTCAGTATGAGCAATTATAAATAACTGTGTGTGTTGTAGCCTGCTGAAGGTAAATGAGTCAGCAGAAATAGAGACCCGGGACATAGTTCACTGTTGTACATAAAATAGTGAGTTTTGTACCACATGTTAGCTCGCTGTTGTAAATAATTCAGTGAGAAATTGCCCATGGTGGCACACTAAAAATGAAAATGTGGTATTTCTGAAATGTAGGCTTGAGGTCTCTCTAGTGATCACACGAACAATCTAAACAAAAATAAGGGGTTCTGGATATTGGGGCCACAAATAAAACAAAGGAATTATGCTCACCAAAAATACCACCAACCACGCATACCAACCACGCACACCAACCACGCATACCAACCACGCATACCAACCGCGCATACCAACAAATGTATACCATCCAAATATGTCTGTGTACTGAAATAATGCATATCCACTGTATTATTATTATAGATAACCCAATCTGAATACAAGGAGTGATTGTTACTAAATGATTTTTTCGGCCGTAAGAAAATACCGCCAGGCCCCAAATCTACAAAAAATACCCAACATATTTATGGTGCATTGCAGGACGGGAAAGTGATCATAGAGCACCTACTGGGCGTGGCAAGTGTGTCTCACACTGCCATCTGTACATTAAAGGGAACCCATTTCATAATAACAGTGTGTCACCAAAAACGAATTTCAGAATGCCACAAAGGGAAACCACATTCTCAGACTTAGTGCAATATTTAGAGGCAAAGTTGTTTGCACATGGGACTTGGTCATCAAACAGTACCTCAGAATGGCATGAGCGCATTCAGGGTGAGGTACAGAAAGAAAAACTAGACAATATTTTTGCAGAAGGCAGCATAATTCAAGTCTGCCTTACAAGGTTATTGAATGCAGCCGATAAAAGTGCAGAGAAAGACTGTTTAATACGGCTATGCGCCAAAATATGGTTTATTTTGAATAGGTCACTGCGAATGCAAGAAAATGATACCCAGCTAATTAACAGGTTAAAGACTGACTTAGATGGGGCAAGTAAAAAAGAGGAGATGTTAAGAACAGAATTAGAAGGATGTCAGAAAGACGTGCAATTAAAATGCAGAGATTTTGATATTCAGTTGTCCAAAAGCAAGAAACAGTTTGAAGACAGTGAGCAAGAATTGGTACACTTAAAAGCCTTAGTGGATCACATTAGACAGGATAAAGATGAGATTGTTTCAGAAATGCAGATTTTACAAAAAGAAAATTATGAAAAAGAAAGTGATCTCCAAGGTGCAGAGCAAGAAATGGTTAAAATGATTCAAGAAAGAGACAAGAGAAACAAAGAATTCAATGAATGCCAAATGCAAATGTGCGACATGCAGGAGGTAATAAATAAAATGAGTGATGAAAACAACTATCGGCAAAATGAAGCACGCAGGCTCCTTAAAAAGTGCAAAGACTTAGAACAACAAATGTGCATTCCCAGGTCTAAGGAGAGGCGGTAGGGTACTACATTCAATGGAGTGGAGGTGAATTCTAGTTCTGCCCAAAGAGCTAGTGCTCCAGTGACTGGGCCGGTGACTGAACTTGGTTGCAGCGCCTTTGGGGGATTTGATACTACCATTGGAGGCAGCCACCAAACCCATACACCTGAAACCAGGATTGAATCACAAAGTGGTGCAATTCCATGTATTGCAACAAGTAGCCCCATAAAAATAATGAAATCTATTAAAGCTCTGATCAAACCATTTAAAAAAGGAGGGGAATGCTGCATTGAGGATCACTTAGAAACGGTTCATGACATTTTTAAAGCACTCCACATACAGTACAGACAATATTTTCATTTAACTTTAGATGCTCCGACGGCAAGCATCATAAGGGGATTAAATGAACACTAGAATATGACATGGGTGTGGTTTGAAAAAGAAATTAGGCGTCATTTTTCTCCTTTCCAATCATTGCAGGAGGCAAAGAAAGTCGCTTACACAATCACTGCTGGGCCTAATACATCCCCTAGCCAATCACTGCTGGGCCTAATACATCCCCTAGCCAATTTTCACAGGATTTAAAAAGGGCATTCTCTCGCTTTGATGTATCTTTTGACCCCAATTCTATTAAGTTTAAAACTGCCTACTTCTATGGGCTACAGAAAGACATCATATCACAATTGGTCCATGAATTTGACCGTGACAAGTCGCTTGAATGGATTGTACATCAAAGCACAAAACTATATTAGGTACTCTATTGTCAGGGTAGAGAAAGTGATACAATGAAAGATACTAGACCCAAATCTAAAGAACCCTCAGCCACAGTGATGGAAATCAGGTCAGCCAAAATGTCCCTTGAGTCTGCTCAAAGTCCAGGTAAAAATAATTTGGCACCTGAACAAAGGGTTAATCAACAAAGGTCATCACACTCTGCACTAATGTTTCAATCACATGATCCTAGTAATAGGGAGAGCTACATCAGTCCTACGTATTTAGGAGATAAGCCCCGGGCAGACTATCGGCCTAATATGTCAGGTATGAACTATAATCAAAGACAAAATCAAGATTAAAGAAATGATGGTCCCTACCAGAGATTGGGGACACAGAGCAAATTTGATCCCAACACCATGATATATGGTAATCCGGATAGACCCCGATATGTGGATCGATTTGCTGATAATGGGAATCAATATAGGGGTCAGTACCCACAACATGAGAGACAGGACATGAGACAGAACATGAATTACACTCCACGTCAGTACAATGATTCCCCACCAGGGGACTACAATCAAAGGATGGGTGCACCCCGCTCCCCTCCACAAATGAATCAAGAGTTCAGAAACTATCCCAATAGAAATCACTCACCTGAGAAGTATCAGAATAGATCCAATCAGTTAGAAAGCAACCAATATCAATCTAGGCCACAGAGGGAGGATTCTAGAGAGATGGAAAGGTTCCAGTGCCTTGAGGCCCAAGTGAAAATGTTAGCTGAACAAATAGGGAAGCTTTGTACAGCACAAAAACAGTCATAAAAGGAGGGGGCTGATGGCCATAGCAATGACCGGGGGGCTTCTTCTGAAAAGTACTCATGATACCTACAGCGCCGAAAAGACAGATTGCTCTGATGTAATTTCGCATAATGACTCTGAGATGTCTAATGATTTAAAACTGAAAATGCCAGTAAATGAACATGTAACAGAAAGTGCAAATACTTCTAAAAGAGAAGTACAGTTTAACCTAGAGCTAAATCAAACATTGGAGATTTGTACAAATGAAATAAGAAAACCTGAAATTCCAAGAGAACAAAGAGACAGATTTAAGAAAAATGACTCACGCATGGGGAATACCAGTAAACAGGGAGTAAGTGGGGATGCTATGTTTTCTTCCCTGGGCAGTCAAAACAATGACCAAACACAGGCAGAAAAAGGAAATAATCCAAAGGAGGGTACATGCCAATCACCTGAAGAATTCTTTGAGCCACATTTTTTTGAAGAGGCTAAAAGGGCTGGTACCACACTAAATGATCACAAATGCACAGAATTAGACAATGACAGATTGCTGAATGATGTTGTTACACATGTTCAGTTGGAGGGTTGTAATGTGGCCTCTGATGATACCTGGATGGATAGGCGAACAGTGGCCACACTCCAAAAAACCTCTGAACATGGAAAATGAATAAAGTCTCTCGCGCAGAAATGGGTAAAAAGGAGGGAAAAATGTCTTTCCATTTACCAATGTGCTTAGCCAAAAGTGAAAAAGGCCTGAGAAAGGTGAGTCCGGAAATCAGTAAGAATTCACACTTCTTATGTGTATTAGAGGAAGTTGAGGACAGGTATTATGCTCCCATCACTGTAGAAGAAAAATGCCAATAATTTGCAATGATTGACACTGGCGCACAGGCCACAATTATGTCCAAGGAACTGGTAAAGAGTATCAATGAAGGGAGATACCCACAGAATCAGATCACAGTGAAGGAAAATCAAGGTCCAGTGCATAACTTTAATGGGGAGGAGGTGCCCATCATAGGTGTAACTGAGGTTGACATACAAATAAGAAAGCACAGAATGAAACAAGAGGTATTGATCACATCTATTTGTGAAATTCCATTTCTGATGGGGACAGATTGCCTGAAAAGATTGTCTCCTCTCATAGATGGGGTGAATGGAGTGTGGTGGTACTTAACCAAAAAACCATTGAGACCTAAGAAACTAAAATCACAAAACAGCAACAGAAATGAATGTCACACTGTTGCCAAAACAAATTATGCCGTGGAGGTATATCTCCAGAATAGTTGCATACCTAGTGTCACTGTTATCTTAATGTGTCAAGACAAAATGCAGAGCGACAATGAAAAACTACCTGTACAAATATACTTGGACCCAAGGAAAAATTGGCAGACCGCCATAGATGAGCACACATTACGTTTTTATTTAAAATAAAAGATATGCAAACAAAATATTACTCCTAAAGCAGATTCAGAAAAACACATTACCACTCTTGCTGAAATACACATGGAAGATGAGCAACCTTGGGTTCATGTTGGTATAAATGACTGTTTTAAAACAATAAAAGCCACTTTAGCGCTTGAACAGGAGAGGAGCTTCATTAATGAGAAATTGTTGCAAAAAATAATGGAGAGGGAGGAAATCCCAACATTTAGGATTAAAAACCAATATGTCTCTGGTTTGGACAGTCCAGACTTTGAGAACCGAATTGCAGGCAGATGCATGCTGAAAATTAACATTGGACAAAAAACAATTCACCATAATGTGTGGATAGTGAGTGGAGCACAAAATTACTTTTACATGGGCAATGACATCATGCACAGAATGTGTATGGTGTTAGACTTCCTTAATCAAAAAATATGGTCGCGCCTAGGTGGGCCTGCACCTGAATTTGAAGACAAAAGAAGGGCTTATCATTGCGCACAGCTGGTCCCATATGCAGTTGAATTACAAATGAGGAAAGATACTATTATTCCTGCATTTACAAAACAGTTTGCAATAACACTGAAATGCAAAATTGGACAGCAGATGAAAGACTCTGATGCATTTGTGTGCCTGAATGAATCCATAAAACAGCAAGGCCTGGATTATGAATACATTCCATTGGTAGATATTGGTCAAGGGCCTGTAAGAATTATGGTAAATAATAAGGGTTGTCAAGATATTCATTTAGAGGAAAACTCCCCATTAGGAATGGCCATACAAAAATGACATTATACTGCAGATCTAAATAACATGGTGATTGGAAATATCCCTGAAAAGTATGTAGATGCCAAGGGTGAGTTACCAGAATACCTGGACTCTCAGCCCAAAGGAATATTTAAAATTCATTCTGTGTACCCTTATGATTCAAGTGAGACAGTGTGCTGTTATCAAGAGAGTTGTATAACATTTGATTTAAGTGAAAATGAAATGGAAAATCAGCACATTGAAATGGAAGCTGACATGACAAAACATTTAAAAGTGGCAGCTTTACAAAGAGACACAGCCACACAGCTAGAGGAAAGCGCAGAGATTCCACTACCAGAACATTTTCCGGAATTTTCCAAAATGGTAGAAGAGCAGATCTCCTTAGCGGATGCGTGTGACAACGATGAGGATAGAAACGAATTGAGGAAGATATTTATGGAATTTAAAGATGTATTTGCAAAAGATGCCTATGATTCCGGGTTAACTAATTTACATGTGGCCACACTTCCGGAAGGGTGTAGCAGAAGTCCAGTATTGTACGCCATTATAGACTACCGCTGGCATGTTTAGAATCATTGGCAGAGATTATTAAAAATTTAGAATCGCGTGGAATCATCAGGCCTATCCATAGCACGTCCAACACGCCCATTTTAGGTGTGTTAAAGCCAAATGGTCAATGGCGGCTATGTGCAGATTTGAGGGAGTTAAATAAAAGAGTACCAGTATCCAGATGGCCACTGCCATTCATTGATCAGGGCCTAGCTCAGGTACATGGTTCAAAAGTATTTACCACATTAGATCTCACCTCTGGATATTGGTGTGTGCCATTGGCAGAGGAGATACAGAATTTGTTTTCCTTTTCATTTGATAAGACTCCATTCGCCTGGCTCAGAACTCCGTTCGGGTACATCAATAGTGGGAGTGAATTTGGCATATTTTTGAGAAAGGCCATGCCTGATGCAGCGGAAAGAGGAACCATAGTTTATGTGGATTATGTCCTAATAAAAAACAAAAGCCTGAAAAGCCATTTTGATGAAATAAGACATGTGCTTGGTCAATTGCAGAAAGCAGGCGCCAAAGTATCTTTACAAAAAGCACAATGGTGCAAGAAAAAAGTGAACTTTCTAGGCCATGAAGTGACTGAACATGGGCTAAATCCACAAAAGAAGAAAATAGAGGCCATACAAAAACTAAAGGACCCTAAAAATGTGAAAGGGGTAAAAAGTTTATTAGGGATGACAGGCTATAACAGAAAGTTCATTGAAAATTATGCTGAAATCACTCAACCATTGACTAAACTGCTTAAACTGAATACACCCTGGATATGGGAAAAAGAGCAGTCTGAGGCAGTGGCTAAATTAAAGGAATGTCTTGTAAAGGCACTATGTTTAGCATATCCCATAGAGGACAGGGATTTCTTTATAGAAATAGGTTTCTCTGAACATTGTATGTCAGCAGTGTTATCACAAAAACATGATGTGAATCACAAAACCATTGCCTATGCAAGTAAGGCATTTTCCCAAGTTGAAATAAAATTCAATGAATGTGAAAAGGCCCTATTAACCACTGTGTGGGCGCTACAACATTTCCGCCCCATTGTTCAGGGGGAAAAGGTGATTATTGAGACAAATCATCAACCTTTGCAGTTTTTAGAGAGTAAAAGAATTAGGTCAGGTAATCTAGCACAGTCCAGAATCACTTCATGGACGCTGGCATTACAAGGTTTTCCTGTAGAAGTGAGATATGGACAAAATAAAAATAGCCCAATTGCTCAAGGGTTAGCTGACTTACATAACTGTGCAGCTGAACAAGTATCAAATGAAATGGAAGTGGAACCTAGTTTGCAGGAATTTGAACAATCACCACACAAAGCTTTTGTTGAAAAAACATGCAAGGATTTGCCAACTGTATATGTGGATGGTTGTGCTTTTCACATTGAAAATGACAGTAATAAACAATTAGTGTCAGGAATAGGAAATTTCTGGTTGAAATGTGAAGGCGTCCCCGGTATAGGGATGAGGATTGGAGCTAGGAGCAGTCAAGTGGCGGAATTGGCTGCCATTTATAAAGCAATTGCTACTGCAATTGCTCTATAAATGGCTGCCAATTCCGCCACTTGACTGCTCCTAGCTCCAATCCTCATCCCTATACTGGGGACACCTTCACATTTCAACCAGACATTCCCTATTAATTGGCGTGTTTTGGGAGCACAGAGCACAGCACCACTGCACAGGATCAATGTAGAGCATTTTTTTTTTATACAGCACCACTGCATGGGTTTGGTGCATTGCTATGATGCAATTGTTTCAAGCTATGTGTTGCCAGTGCAAGCTATGGACATGTAAATGAAGACAGGCTACACAGGTAAAAAACAAACCATTTTCTCATTTCAAAAGCACACATTTTTTTCACATTCAAAATGCACACCATTTTATCACCTGAAATTCCTCTGTTGCAGGAGACACATTTGAGGATTAATGAACTAACCTTATTAACAATACTAATGATTCTAACTCATTAATAATATAATGTGTTCTCCACTGCAAAATGAGGCAGACTCTGAAAGTCATTTTAAACGCGCATCCAGATTTTTGTTTCTCTGTGCTGCTTTGTCCAAAGTATTTGCAGGAAGCAAAGATTCGAATAAGCAGGAAATCAGTTTTGTTACAGTTGCTTACTGTAAAAGATTTCTATTGTGTGCAGGAGGAGGATAGGACATAGGGGATTCTTATTGGACAAGCATCATATTAGAGGCTGTAACCAAGTTTTCCTGTAGAATCTGGGGGAAGGAGAGAGGCAGAATACATTTTACACAGCTCGGAGAAAGACCTGACTGGTGGCTGTGGAGTTCCTGATTGAAAAAGCAGATCCCCGCTGTACTGCTGCAGAGACTGGGAATTCCAGACAAAAATCCCCGGTTTGAGTAACGGCAGATGCCTGTTCTCACTGGGGGTGCTTGAAGAGGGAATTGCCACATCCAGAAGGCAACCAGCCGAAGAATTTCACATGCTGAACAGATTAGGTAATTATACATTGTAAAGTACGGGGGCAGTGTGCATGAGTGCGAAACTATTCAGTCAGTGTAGAAGAAAGAATTCCAGTGTTTTATCAACAGGTTTAATGTTGCGACTGTTCTCGTCGCTCTCTTCTCATTTTGTTACAGATAATGTCGACTGTGCTATTTCATTTATTTCTGTAAAAAGAGTAAGATCGTGTTTAAATGCAATTTTTATAATACACAAAAATATCTGAAAGCAGACGGGTAGTGTGTTTTATTTTCTCTTTCCTTTGTGCATTTACCATTACAGTGCTGATGATGTGGGGAGATGTTTAGACAGTGCAATTGTCATTTTTAAGGTAGCTAAAAATAAGACTTGGCTGCAGCTGTGTGCACGATTTCATTCAGTTTGAGCAATTATAAATAACTATGTGTGTTGTAGCCTGCTGAAGGTAAATGAGTCAGCAGAAATAGAGACCCGGGACATAGTTCACTGTTGTATGTAAAATAGTGAGTGTTGTACCACATGTTAGCTCGCTGTTGTAAATAATTCAGTGAGAAATTGCCCATGGTGGCACACTAAAAATGAAAATGTGGTATTTCTGAAATGTAGGCCTGAGGTCTCTCTAGTGATCACACAAATAATCTAAACAAAAATATGGAGTTCTGGATATTGGGGCCACAAATAAAACAAAGGAATTATGCTCACCAAAAATACCACCAACCACGCATACCAACCACGCATACCAACCACGTATACCAACCACGCATACCAACCGCGCATACCAACAAATGTATACCATCCAAATATGTCTGTGTACTGAAATAATGCATATCCACTGTATTAATATTATACATAACCCAATCTGAATACAAGGAGTTATTGTTACTAAATTATTGTTTCGGCGGTAAGAAAATACCACCAGGCCCCAAATCTACACAAAATACCCAACAGGAGTCACAACACCCCCCTCAGAGTCTATGCCCTGATTTCTGGAGAAGAGCCAGACTCCTTGAAGATGAGAATGTTCTTAGTGACAATTAACCCACACCCCAACTGTTCATGTAGGGAGAATACAAAAAGTGCAAACATGGACAACAATCCTAAATCTTTAAACAATGTAATAGTCTTAAAAACGAATGTCTTGTATTTATTGGTGCATGCACTTGTGGGCCTTCAGCTATAGCCCCAAAATTAATGAGAATCACCAAGGTCACGCACTAGAGGTTGTGACCAATGCTGCACACTCCCTGGGAATAACCCCCATACAGATTCAACTGTCATATAGTTCATTTAAATGTACAATACATTAACAAGAAATTCATTAATATGCAATGTTTTAGACTCAAAAAAAGATATTCTATTGCTCCCAAAAATTGCAAATCAAATATAATTGAATTTTTTGCACAAAAATAAACTCAGAACAGTTTTATACATATTGTTGCAACTCAAACATGATGCAGCTAATATAGTTCTATTGTCACATAAAAATAGATGTGTGCGTTCTAGAAAATGTACTTATTGGATTGATAGGCCAGTGATGGTAGCAATTAAATTAATTCTCAGAATTTGGAAAAAGAGGAAAAAGCCTAATGTCGAGGAGTGGTTAACGGAGTTGCATATTCTATCACAGTATGATAAGGTTTCATTGGAAAATAAAGATTAAAGTGAGGAATACATAAAGTTATGGGGCCCATTTTTGGCTCTTTATGATTAATGTGACAGTGGAGCTGATCTGGTGGATATGTCATCTCAGGAGGAAAGGGGGATAAGGCGGAGGTGATGGTTATTTTTTTTGTTTTCTCTTCGTCCCACTTGTGTTGTCTCTTGTGTTGTTCTGTGTATATTTGTCAGTTTGCTGTTATGTTTTGCAGGATAAAGCTATTATGACAGATTGATGATGTATGATGCTTATATTGTTCTGTAAATTAAGTTGTGATGCTATACTGTGAGACATTGTTTACTTTATTGGTAGTTGTTGATGTTCATTGCAAACTTAATAAAGTGCTTAAAAAAAATAAAAAAAAAAACATGATGCCAACATTTCAAAATGTATGTGGGGAGACTCTGGAAAGATGGTCTGCCAGGGCCTTCTGGCTAGAACCACAAGGTACCCAGAGGATTTTCAGTGTGGTATTCACTGAGCCCCTCTACAGAGGCCATGGGCCTCATTACGAATTTGGAGGTGGCCATGCCGTTTTTAGCAGCATGGCTACCCCCAAACTCGGGTCCGGGTCCCGACAAATGTGATTTATCAGCCCATTTCAACATTTGCGGGGCCCGGTAAATCCCATTTTCGGACCCGGACCCGGTAGGTGCCCCAATTCGAATTTGAGCCCCTATGGGACTCAGTGGGAATGGGAAGGATGCTATCAATGGACCCGTTAATTACGGGTCTGTTGTTAGCATCCTGGTCTGCTTGCGGGTGCCGGTATGCACATCTGGCCATCTGGCCAGACCAGACATGCATACTGCCACCCGTGAGCAAACTCGTAATGCGGCGGGCCGGTATGAACGGTGCCGGTACCTTACCGGCACCGTTCATACAGCGGCTGCCACGGTCGTAATGAGGCCCCATGTCTCCTTTTCTGGAGAAGCCTCATACCTCCTGAGTCTCTACCTTTGAATTCCCATGGCCCAACTATGCATGAGAGCCATGAAGGGCCTCTCACATGATGAGAGGAAGACAAACCCTTTAGGCCATAGAGCCAAGTGCATTATCAGAATGTCAGGATGAAATCCAAAGGTAACATCTAGAATGACCCCACTTTGTGGGATCCCATATCTCTGCGGACCCACCAGGGCACTGCAATCTCAGTCCAGTTATCGATTTGTGGTTCCACAATTGCAGGACCAGAAGTGATAGAGGCTTCTCATCTGTGGTCCTCACCTGTGGAAAAGACTGGGCCTCGATATAGGTTTGGTGGTATCTCGGCAGTAAATCCGGCGAGATATCTCCAAACTGTATTACTGTTACCGCCACTTGGTCCAGTGGTTTTACCACTGGATTTGAAGTGGCGGTAGACAATGTTAGCCCCCATTAATTGGAGTCCATGGGACTCCATGGGGGTTTTCAGTGGTATTACTGTCAGCAGTAACACTGCCGAATTGGTCGATTTTGGGCGGTAAGGTGGCAGAAATACCTCCACCTTACCAACAAACTCATAGTTGGGCGGTGCGGTAATGCAGCATTAGCGGTATTACTGCCACATTTTTACCTCACTGGCCAACTTATAATGAGGACCATTGTCCCTTCTTATCTATTTGTGATTCTTTGATGTCCTTTCACAAGGACATGAAAACGGACCTATTTTGTCAACATTGGCTTTAAAGAGGCAACATGAGCTTCGGTGGTGGGTTGACCCTACTGATAATGGCTACTGCTCAAGTTAAGGGCTTGAGCGAAGCAAGGGTCCCTTAACGCAGGCCTCAGTGCCATTACTGCCGAGGATCATATAACCATTAGCACCCACGAGTAACAACCCGTGGGTGCTAAAGGCTAAAGAAAAATATAAAAAAAGGAAAAAACATACCTTCCTTCAGTCATGCAATGCAGCGTCTGCGACAGGAGTCCATTTTCAGAGTTGATTACGATGATGTAATCAACACTGAAATTGGAATCCCTGTTGTGGAAGCGTCATCTCAGAACTGAGGGACCATACGTGTTACGCACACCTGGACTCTGCGGGGGTGTTGGGGCACGGTTGGAGCCCTCCCTCGACTTGGCTCCACTGGATCGCTTCTCTCTCCCTGTTGCTGCAAAGCCTGCTGTTCTGGATGCTGGTATTGCCCCAAGAGAAGATGAGAGGCAATGAGAATGGCGTGGTGGTGTCGTGACTTCCCTCGACCCTCTCGTACCAAAATGAAGTGCGCAAGCGTTTTCCAATGAAAGCTCACCTGTTGTGTTGTAATGTTGAGCTATCCGTCCTGCTTTTTATAGCAGGGGTGCATAGCGTGGACATAGTTTCTTCACTGGTCCATGGAAGTTTTGATCCAGACCGGCTGTGACCAATCCACTTAGAAGGTAAGTCTTTTAGTTATGATTATAGTTTGTTTATTATAATAACGTTTGTCTTGATCATTAATTTTAATTCCTACAATGTCTTATCTCCTCCCAATAGGTGTGAAGATGCAGATCGGAGTCGTGGAGCGAATCCGGGGATTCCCCTGAGGATGATGGAGCTCCCAAAGTAGCTGGTAAATTGGCCTTTATGATGGAACTCTAGTCTCAATTATGGCGGCCCAGCGTTCGTTATCTATATGATTTCTAACCTGTTGTGTTCTTTTTCCCTTGCAGGAGAAGGCTGGCGGCGCATAGCGAAGTTTGGCTGTTCGGCGTAGCTCTGCGGTTGCAGGATGAAGGTACCGCGAAGGAGAAGAAAAGAAGTGGATCTCTGAGTAGCTGGTCGCCCGGATCAGGTGAGAAGAAGGCTCCGACTCCGATAGTGATGGGATGCAGGTAAGTGGCACGCACAGCGATGGAGCGGCTGGAAGCAGGTAAGGTGCGCCTTCAGCGGTGGAGTAGCTGGGTTCAGGTAAGAGGCCTTAGGCACAGAGTGTGCAAAGCACACTTTTTCATGAGCCTGGCGCCAGGACTGGGTCCATTTGGACCCTGGAGGTGAGGAAGGACTGGACTCTTGTCCAGTGTCCATGACAGCCCTCCCCGCAAGGCCCCTCTCACAGGCGTTCTTCTCCCCGGTCCAGGTTTGGTGGGGTTGTTATGGTGAAACCGCCTCATTAGTCGAGGTGCATGGACAAATTCCACGGGGTTCCAAAGTACGATTTCGAGGTCCATAACCCTCCTAATCGATTAAGTAGTACAGTATGATCGTACTATTTTAGAATCTAGGATGTCTTTAACCTCGTACTCAGGTTCTCCTGTGATAATTTCAGGTTCCGGTGGTTTTTTGATCCTAGTCTCAGGCTTCACAGGCTTCAAGAGAGAAACGTGAAACACTGGATGAATTTGCATATTGGCAGGTAGGTCTAGTTTTACTGCGGCCGGGTTGATGATGGCCTTGATGGGATAAGGTCCAGGATATCTGGGACGGAAGACACGAGGTCCTTTTAATGGTATATTTCTGGCAGCCAACCATACTTTATCCCCAATTTGGTAATTTGGAGCTTCCTTTCTATGCCTATCAGCAAACTTATTTTGTTGTTCTTTGGCTTTAGTTAAATTCTTGGTTGCTTCCTTAAGGGTTTGAGTAATAGTCTTATATAGAGAGGTGATTGCCGGCATTTTTAGCTTGTCAAGCGGGTCAAAAGAGGACGTCCGAGGATGCCGACCATTCATGATATAGAATGGGGTTTGTCCAGTACTAGTGTGGATAGAGTTATTGTATGCAAATTCAGTTAACCAAAGCATGTCCTTCCAGGATCCTTCTGTCTGCTGCAGCATGCACCTCAGATATTGCTCTAACGTCTGATTAGTCCTCTCAGTTTGACCATCGGTTTGGGGGTGGTGACTGGTGGATAGGTGAAGATCAATCTGCGCTATCTTGCAACAACTCCTCCAGAAGGCTGAGACAAATTGCGTTCCTCGATCAGAAATCAGTACTGAAGGGAAACCATGTAGTCTGATTACTTGTTCTAGGCATACAGTAGCCAGAGTTCCAGCAGTAGGAAGTCCTTTTAGTGGAATAAAGCGTGCCATATTGGAGATCAAATCTACCACCACTAAAATTGTGTTGAAACCATCGCAGGGAGGAAAATCTGTAATGAAGTCCATGGATAACGAATGCCAAGGGACCGGTGGTATACTTAGTGGATGCAATAATCCTGCGGGACTGGACATTTGGGATTTTTGTTGTGTGCAAACTCCACAGGTTGCAATAAAGTGGGCCACGTCCTCTCTCCAGGTTGGCCACAATAATTCTTCCTGATTTTGGCTCATGTCTTAGCAATCCCGGGATGTCCCTCTACTAATGATTCATGGTAATTGGCTATAATATAAATGCCAAATTAATATAAATGCCAAATTAAATTATTATAATCTTGTTTTGAGTTTCTTTATCTCTAATGTATAGTCGCCCTTGGAAATAGGGCAAATTGTCCGTGATGGAGTACTGGTCTCCTTTGTGTAACGATTCTTGTTGGGTGGTTTGGTCCATTTGAGACTGGAGGTCGACCTTCAAATCTTCCCAGCAGGCGGTTAATGCGATCTGATTCTGAATTCGCTCCTCCGGAATGATGGGTACTGCTTCTGATGGTATAAACGTGTCTTTGTCTTCTCCCATACGTGACAGAGCATCTGTGATCACAAAATCCTACTCTGCGAAGAAGAGAGCCCAGCGAAGCTGACGAGAAGATTGGGCCTTGGCTGTTTCTAAATATTGCAAATTACGGTGATCCGTGATTACAGTGACAGTATGTCTAGCCCCCAGGATGTAGTGTCTCTAGGTTTTAAGGGCTCCTTTGATCGCCAATAATTCTTTCTCGGTTATGGCATAGTTCATTTCTGGTGCTGTAAACTTACGGGACCAAAATGCTATGGGATGTAACTGCCCGGTGTCTGGGTCCCTTTGTGATAACACCGCCCCCATGGCCACACTGGAGGCGCCGGTCTCAACCACGTAGGGCAGGTCGGGTCGAGGATGCCGAAGAACTGGTGCTGAAGTGAAAGCCGATTTTAATTCCTAGAATGCTTTTTCAGCGTCGGAAGTCCAAGAAAACATTTTATTCTTTCTTAGTAAAGAAGTGATAGGATGAACGATTTGAGAAAATGCCGGGATGAATCACCGGTAGAAATTGGCAAATTCGAGTACACTCTGCACTCTCTTGGTTGATGTCAGGGATGGCCATTGAAGAATAGCTTCCACATTACGAGTGTCCATGTGCACCCCCCGTGGGGTAGGCATAAAGCACAAGAACTCGACTTCCGTGACATGGAAAAAACATTTTTCCAGATTGGCGAATGGCCGATGCTTACAGAGTTTTTCCAGAACGGCCCTTACATGGCCCACGTGATCTTCCTTGGATGCTGAATAGATGAAGATGTTCTCAATGTAAACAAGGACACAGACGTCCAGAAGTTCTTGGAGTATATTGTTCATAAAGAACTGGAATGCTGCTGGTGCGTTGCATAACCCAAAGGGCATGACCTGGTATTCGAAAAGCCCATATTTGGTTTGGAATGCGGTCTTCCATTCGTCGCCTTTTATCACTCTTACCAAATGGTAAGCTTCCCGTTGCTGCAGAGCCTGCTGTTCTGGATGCTGGTATTGCCCCTGAGAGAAGATGAGAGGCAATGAGAATGGCGTGGTGGTGTTGTGACTTCCCTCGACCCTCTCATGCCAAATGAAGTGCGCAAGCGTTTTCCCATGCAAGCTCACCTGCTGTGTTGTAATGTTGAGCTTTCCGTCCTGCTTCTTATAGCAGGGGCGCGTGGAGTGGACCTAGTTGCTTCACTGGTCCGTGGAAGTGTTGATCCAGACCGGCTGTGACCAATCCACTTAGAAGGTAAATCTTTTGGTTATGATTATAGTTTGTTTATTATAATGTCTTTTGTCTTGATCATTAATAGTAATTCTTGCAATGTCTTATCTCTTCCCAATAGGAGTGAAGATGCAGATCGGAGTCGTTGAGCGAATCCGGGGAATCCCCTGATGATGATGGAGCTCCCAAAGTAGCTGGTAAATTGGCCTTTATGATGGAGCTCTAGTCTCAAGTATGGCGCGGCCCAGTGTTCGTCATCTATATGATTTCTAACATGTGTTCTTTTTCCCTTGCAGGAGAAGGCCGGCGGCGTAGAGCAAAGTCTGGATGTTCGGCACAGCTCCGCAGTTGAAGGATGAAGGTACAGCGAAGGAGAAGAAAAGAAGTGGAGCTCCGAGTAGCTGGGCGCCCGAATCTGGTGAGAAGAAGGCTCTGACTCCGATAATGATGGGATGCAGGTAAGAGGCGCGCACAGCGATGGAGCGGCTGGAAGCAGGTAAGGTGCGCCTTCAGCGGTGGAGTAGCTGGAATCAGGTTAGATGTGATGCGCCTTCAACGGTGGAGTAGCTGGATTCAGATAAGAGGCGCCTTCAGCGATGGAGTAGCTGGAATCAGGTAATATACGCCTTCAGCGGTGGAGTAGCTGGATTTAGGTAAGAGGCGTCTTCAGTGATGGATTTGCTGGAATCTGGTAAGATATGTTCAGAGATGGAGCAGCTGGAATCAAGTGGATGCACAGGTATGGACAGCGGTAAGCGTTACGCTGCAGAAAGCAGAATAACACGAAAGCAGAGGCATGTGGATGGGTTGGCCTTATATAGGCTGGCCCTGGCCCCTCCCTTTAGCCCCGCCTAGTGGCTCCACCTTGCCCCTCCCAGGGACCCTTGCACGTGCCTTCCAATGATGTCCTATGGCCACGCCCAGCCCTGCTGCACGTGCCTTAGGCACAGAGTGTGCAAGGCACACTTTTTCATGAGCCTGGTGCCAGAGGCGCCAGGACTGTGTTCATTTGGACCGTGGAGGTGTGGAAGAACTGGACCCTTGTCCAGTGGCCATGACAGCACTACCCCGCAAGGCCCCTCTCACAGGCGTTCTTCTCCGCAGTCCAGGTTTGGTGGGGTTGTTATGGTGAAACCACCTGATTAGTCGAGGTGCATGGACAAATTCCACAGGTTCCCAAGAGGCCATGACAGCACGTTTGTTTCTTTTTTGGATGTGTTTTTGCAGCCTTTAGCATCTGCATGTTCTTACTCGCGGGTGTAAAAGGCAGCATGAGGGAGGATGGGCTAGCAAGGGAGGCACTAGCCGAGGTGCACGCAGCAGTGGGGGAGCTGAAAATGAGTGCTTTATTTCATAAAATGCTGCCCATATTCCAAGCTACCTGATTGGCTATTGCCCCAGCGATTAGGTTGTTCCAACCCAGATGTAGTTTGATCCATATGGCCTATTCTATAATATATCATATCATATATTATGCCAGCAGGGACACTCTGACAGATAGGCCAAATCAAATAAGTGAACAACTAAGTACATAAAATAACACACACAAATAAAATTCTGTACTGTATCATCCACATGAACATATGATTATTGCACAGAAAATGTATATTTATAGATGCAACTTTAAATATACCCACAGTTCCAGCCGCAACTAATGAAACGCAGAATAGTATTGACGTGCCTACGGATGTGCTTTTTATAGACCCTTCTCCTTCCCACCAAAAGGGCACAAACTCTCAGTCAGATGTTAATGAAGGGGGAGGAGATTTTGCTCTGCTGCTCTGGGGGAGAGACAAAAGGCTTCCTGGATTGGAAGGGTATGCAAATTCAAGTGTCAACAGAAAACCCTGCCAGCAGGAAGAGATGCCAGGATTGCTCTTGGCCCACCAAACTTTGGGGGTAGGACAGACAGATATGTGTATCCTTAAACCAGAAGAAAGTATCTTTTTGAAAAAGACTGACAGAGAACTGTGCAAAATTGTGAAAATCTGTAAAATATAGTGTTTTTAACATGAAAATCCTGGTCACATTTTGAAACTACTCAGAACTCTGTGCTATGATCGGGAACATGACTACAGAAATTGGTTTTGTAGCAATTGTGATGATGCCAGCAATATGAAACTTCACAGGATTATGCCCAGATGTCATGCGCATATATGTATAAAAAGGTGGACAAATCTGACATTGGGTACCCAACCAAAAGTGCGAAAAATCTGTCAAATTTGAACCGAAGCTCTCACCGAGATGGGACTCAGAGGAATACTTGTCCACTAAATCTGTGATGTAAATATGTTATTGCTAGCAAGTTGGTTATATTGTAAAAATGCTTTATATGAAAAATAGATTTATTGTGCAGAAACAAAGGGGAGGTTCTCCCTGGATTGTAAAATACAGCATTAAGGTTTCCACCTCAAATCAGGGGAGAGGACAGACCCTAACCAATAGAATTCCTAAAGGGTGTACCTATTATAATTCAGCCTACCCACCTCTTTGGGAAATTCATAAATAGAGACAACTTAGGACATAGACAGGCACACACATTCACCAATCTACTGATTGCTGGCAGAGCACTTTGCAAGAGACCTCCATATTCAAGACTCCAGAATCTGAAAGCAGAAAGGCCTATTTCCAAAGCTGAACCCTTCTCAGCTTAGCCTTTTAATATCCTGAAAACAGATTTTACCCCAAACCTCCAAGGGGCACCAAAAAGAACAGCCTGGCTGTGCTGTTTCTGCTTTCTTGCTAAGAATTCTTGCTAGAATCCAGAGATCCAAACCAGTAGAGCAGAGCTGTAACCAGATAGCTGCAACCCAGAACCAACCCATCAGATCCAGTCCAGAGTGCCGTGCAGTGTCCAGAGTGCCGTGCTGAGTGCAGAGCCCGAGCGCCCTGAATCCAGTCCGGTGGCTAGCAGAATTCCAGTCCAGAAATCTTTGACCAGATCCCTGACGGGCCCATTCCCAACTGTAGTAGTGAGTATCTAT
The DNA here is from genome assembly GCF_040938575.1 of Ambystoma mexicanum. NCBI lineage: Eukaryota > Metazoa > Chordata > Amphibia > Caudata > Ambystomatidae > Ambystoma > Ambystoma mexicanum. The sequence goes on along the minus strand of NC_090928.1, from coordinate 915,215,701 downwards.
AGCATAGAATTGTTCCTAGCATATAGCTTATCCATAAGTAATCCTATCCAAACCCTTCTATCATATCCAGAACTGCATTGTAAAATATCTTTTGTCTTTCCTGAATCCTTCTCTCATTCCTATAGTCCTTTGATAATAGTAGTGTCAAAATCATCTTTCCGCTAATATAGTTTCTGAAGAAAGGCAAGCGTCTCGGCGTACAAAAACCATCCAGAGACATCGCTGTGTTGGTGGCTGTGCTGTCGTGTATCTTGTGGCTTCATAGAATCCTAGAATCCCTAGTATAAAGAAATATTGTTTTTAATGTTCAAAAGCGCATCTTTCATTTGAAAATGTTGACTCTTTCTGAGAAAAACCGACCTCTACTAAAACCTTCATAATTTCCGTACCGTGTATGCTAGAAACAAAATGTAAGTGTCAAATTGAAGCTAACATCCCTAGCTTTCCAAAGATCCAAATCCGCTTTCCAACTTCTTCTAGTTTTTCCGCAACCGCACTTCCCACGCGTGGAAAAGTTTGCCGCAAATATTTCGTTTGGCTCAATATCATTACGTGTAAAACAGCTGTTCTTTGCATCCGACTTCATAATTAAGTGTTGAATCTGCTAGTGACTCAATAATCATTGCTAGTATTTATCTGAAACTATACATAGCGGCTCCCACTAGTATTGAATCCAATTTAGTGAATTAAATCAATTTTTCAGTGTTTTTAACCATTCATTCAAAGCCACATTCAAAAGCATTTGACCCGTTTGCAATCATTCCTGTTTCTCTCTGAGTCTGCTGGGGGAAGTTGGGATTGAAACTGTATTTGTTGAGTGTATATTCCAGAAACCTGTTTTCTCTCATTCCATCTCTTTATCTTGCATATTGGGGGGATTGAGTAGTGTGCAGGGGGAAAGAGTGACATTGCATTTGACTGAACCCACACAAAGTATTATTCTATGCTGCATTATTTTTCCTATCCATACTCCTTCTGATTAAAGAGATTGTTGATTGTAACATCACCCCATTGGTGATCATTGTATAAATATTAAATAGTGTGATATATATTGTGCAAATCCATAAAATAAATATTTTAACTTTGCAAAACAGCCTGCTTCCTGGTTCGGTGAGACCGGGCGGCATTCAAAGAGAGGTGCATGATATAAGGGTACATCATTCAGAAATAAAAGAACTTATAGACAAAAATATATAATTAAGGGTTTCAATTGTGCATCCCACACTAGGCATTGACTTAGGTGAAGTGCTGGGTTGAAATCACTTACAAGATTGGGGGCTCGTCTGGGATTTCTCAATTAAATATGTCACTTGTGACAGTCTAATACAGTGTGCTAACTAACGGGGTACATAATCCCTATTGGGCTACCACGCTGTGTTACACTGTGAAAAGCACCCCTCAATAGGAACGCTCTAAGGAATTGGTCTGTTTTGCAAAAATAAAATAAAGTCCTGTAAATCAGGAAGGAAATTAATATTTCCAGAATGGCGACTTTGGTAGAAATGAATATGGCTAAAGAATACCTATTGCATAAATTATTTGTAATAGGTGAATGGACAGAGCAGGATCAGAATGTGTGGTTGCAGGCAATCACAGAACAGACTACTGCAACAGGGTTAGACAAATGGCAAGACCAGGGTCCATTACATGTCACCCTGAGTGAACAATATATGGCCCGTAAGGCAAAGGAGGAGCAAAGCAAGATTGCCTAAATAGCGGCATATTTGTAACTCCATATTGGAGCAAAACAGGATCAATATGCTGAGGGCCAAGATCTGGCAAACAAGCAACTGCAAGCATTAGACAAGGCCCAAACTGATCTGGTTGCAGAGGAGCCAGGAACCAGAAAATGAAAGTAGGCAGTACCTAACCAAAATAAAAGAAGACATGGGCATCCTGCAGCTCGAGAAGGTAGAACAGGATACCAGAATGCTGGCCTTGCAGAAGGAGTACCAAGAAAGTTTGGACTCTCTACTGCAGAGCCAAAAAAAGGTGGAACAGCAAATACATTTCAACAGGGCATGCGCAGAGCAGGTAGTCATCCTGCAAAGCAACCTAGATAGAGAAAAAGAAGAGAGTAATACATTAATCCTGAAAGACCTGGACACCCAGGCAGAATTTGATGAAGAGCGCCAGAAAGCTGGTGTGCTCCAAAGACAGAGGGATGACCTGGCTGCACAGAGGCATGCGCTTGCGCAGGAAAGGGACACCTTAGGCCAGGAAGTCTGTTATTTAAAAGAGAAGATAGAAGAAAATCACCTGGCCCTTCAGGGACTGGGTGACGTCCAAAAAGACCATGAAAAATTGTTAGAGCACACCAGGAGGGTGGAAGATGCTCTAGCCAGGAAGGGCCAGGTCAGTATGGACAGGACTCAGGAAGTAACTCTCCTGCTTCAAAGACTGGCCCAGTACTCTAAAACAACACAGGAAGCCCAGAGTGAAAATGAGGCTCCCTGTGAGAACAATGACAGGCTCCACAGACAGGTAGCTATGCAAGAGAAATTGATAGAAACCAGCAAGGCCTTGATAGAGGAACAGAAAGCTCATATTCTTGCATGGCAACAGGGAGCAGGGGCTGAGAGGGATGAGGTTCACTGGGAAAGGGAAACACATGAGCATAACCTCAGGAACCCTAGTACCAGAGGCCTTCATCTCTTCCAATTCCTGGACTCTGCCACCCCCATGTCCACTGGCGCACGTGAGCCAAGGGCCATGGGGATGGCAGACTTCACTCCAATGAGGAAGATGGGGCTCCTAGACCAGCACCTCCCAGGAATGGATGGGCGGCCATCTGGGTATGGGTTCCCAAGTACTGTCAAATTTAGTGGGGAACTCCATGAGAGTAGGCCCACTAAGGGCATCCTGAAAACCTCTGCCACGCTAGGACAGTGGGGGGGTACTCATCAAATCCTGGGAGCAAGGAGGAATCAGAAGACTCCTCTGAGCGCCCCAGGACACAGGAAACTAGGCCCCCGCATTCTGCCAGCCATTCCCAGGCTTTCAGAATCCGGGAGAGCCTAGAAGACCAGACGGGCAACTTTTGGAGCAGTGCCTCTGAGTCAGAGGAGGAGTGGACCAGAGTCACCCGAACCAAAAAGGCCAATAAGGTAAAAAGGGCCTTGCTCAAGGATCCCCTAAAACAAATCAAAGCGATAAGGAGTGTCATCACACCCTATCATAAGAACGCAAAATATCCTGTTTGGGAGCCCTTAGAGCTCTTTGAACAGATGATAGAAACTTTCCATTTGAAGGACAGCCAAAGCTGTATTCAATATGTGAAATGGACCTTCTCACCAGAATACTTCAGCTTCTTTGCGGGGCTGGAGGACCAAAATCATTCTAGATGGTCCACCTATAGGGTGGCCATCTTGAAGCATTTTTCTGTGCACAGAAATCCTTAGGAGGCTCGCAAGGCAGCCTACAACTTGCAATGTAGGGAAGATCAGGCCCCACAAGAATTTGTTCAGGAATTAAAGCGTGCCTTTGCGCAAACCACCAGAAGGGTGCGCACTGACAGCAAAGAGTTTGTGAATACTTTTTTCCACGCTCTCCTCAAGTACATCATGACCCAGCTAGTGAGAGATTTTCACAAGAAAAGATCACTAGACTGGGTCATTGAACAGGCCACATGAATTTATGCGGTGCAAAAGCCCATAGAAAACAAAAATATTCCAAAAAGCCCCAAACCAATCAACACCACTGCTGCTGCTAAAGTGGCGGAGGTGAAGTTTTGCCCCCATTTTAGATTTGGAGATGGGGGGGCCTAAAAACCTGCCTGGACAGAATCAGAGCAATCCCAAGCCTCGAAGGCCCTCGGGCCAGTCACAAACAGGGAGCCAAGGAGGTAGTCCGACAAATGGGACCCCTCACTCCCCAGACTACGTCAGCCCCCGCTACAAGGGGAAAAGACCTATCCTGGGATATGTGTGGACTCCTCCAGCCCAAGGGGGGGATCCAACCAAACAGCAGCTAATCCAGGAAACCTCCCTCCTCACTTCCCCCAGGAGGGCAGTAATTCACCAAATCCTGGACAGAACTTCTTCCCCAGGTACCCACAAAACTTTCAATCCCAAAACAATCCATCCTTCTTTCCCCACTGTCTTGAGCCCAGACAACCCGATCCGGGAGAGTGGAGGCCAAGGGTGGAGGGGTACCCACATTTTCCAAACCAAGGTATTTTCAGAGAAGGGATAGCTACCCTTCCTGGGATCAGCCCAGCGGAGACAACAGGACACCGTATCAGCCTGAGTGGGTGTCACAACTAGAGCGCCAGGTCGAAAACATGGCACAGGATCTGGGTTGCATGCTGAGGGCTTAACATAACCCTCAGATGAGCATGCTGGCGCAGAATGCCTCAAACTCCGGACCTGGTGCTCCAAAGCAATGACTGGGGAAGAACCCCAACAATCTACCGGATCCCAGCGAGGAGGCACAAGGGGAAGGGGGGTGTAAAGCCGTGGAGGAAGCTTCCTTCCCCACTTGTGAAAAGCCCCTGGAAACCCAGGAACCAGAACCGAAATTTCCTGCCCCTGAAAGTCTGCCACCCAAGGACCAGAGGGGGGGTAGGAGAAACAAAGAACCCAAACAGACCCATTTTGAGGAGGAGGTACAAATCTTCCAGTTTGAAGGAGAGCGATCCTCAGAGGATTCTGGGAAAAGGATCTTCTCCTTCAGAGATGGGGGAACTCCTCCCAAAGAAAAATGGGTCCCAAAGAATTCAAATCCAGACTGGGTAGATGTGGGGATGGAGTTAGCACCGCCCATCATCCAACCCCAGAATCATCAACATGAAAATCCTCTGGTTCAAACCCAGCCTGGCGACTGCCTCCAAAAAGGGGGAAGGGGGGGCAGCCCGGCACCAGAACCAGGGGAACCCAAAACTTCTCCCATATCTAGCTATCACCTTTTCTTTTCAGATTCCCAAGACTCCAAACAGAGTGCTGCCCAAATCTCTTCTCTATCAGTGTCCAAAACTAGAAAACTAACCCACCAGTTGTCCAAAAATGTACATTATCTGTGCCCCCTTGAGGAGAAGGAGGGAAGATTCTATGCCCTGGTCCAAATACAGGGGCAGTGTACAATTTTGGCACTGGTGGACACTGGATCCCAAGCTACCCTTCTGTCAAAAGGGGCCTTTGATAAACTGAATTCGGGCAGGGGGGAGAATTACCAAATTCCTCTCGCCCTTCTTCCTGGACAACTTCAGAACTTCGACTGGAAGGAAATTCTCATCGAGGGGACTGCGGATTTGGATATTAAAATTGGGCGACAGAAGGTGAAGCACCCGGTCATAATTGAAACTCCAGAGGGCACCCCTTGTTTACTAGGGAATGACCTCCTACGAAGGTTGTCACCTCTATGAGATTGTGTAAACAAGATCCTCTGGAACCAGACTAGCCGACCGATAAAATTAAAACAGAGTGTCAACCATGTGAGTTTAAAGGGCACCTGCCACATGGTTGAATAAAAATCTGACCAAGTAGAATTTCAATTCCAGAATAATCAAATCCCAGACGTGACAGTAATAGCAGTAGGACAACAAACTGGTGATGGGGGGGTCCTCTCTATTTCTGAAAATCAATCTTCCTTCCAGTCTAAGGTGGCATTCCACACTGAAAATTCTTACAAATTCACAATCGGAAATTCCCACTTCTATAGTCCAGAAAGATGAAAAATCATCTCATAGCCTGGCTGATGTTCAGCAAATTGGTGAGCAGTTGTTAATCCCTATTCAGTTAAATGAAGGGAAGGACTCTGTTCTCGCCCGAGTGTGTGTGAACAACGGTAAGAGCTTCATCAGCGAAGCCATGTTCCGCAAACTCCCAAAAGATCCAGCCATTCAAACATTTAAACTGATAGACAAATGTGGAAATGGATCTGGAAACACCCAATTCCAAACATCTCCTGCCAAGCAGGTGTATGCTCAAAATCTTCAAAATCTTCATAGGCAACAAGAGCATAGTCCATAATTGTTGGGTCGTGCGAGACGTCACTGCCGCCTTTTACTTAGGCAGTGACATTCTCAATCGCTTTGCCATTAGTTTGGACCTACAAAACTTTAAAGCATGGTCCTGATTAGCAGATAATCCCTTGGGCTTTGATGACCCAGAGAAAACATTTAGGGCAGCTCAACTGCTGCCTTATGCAGTTGAAATCCAGATTGGTGAGGAAGTCACCATCCCAGACAGGACCCGAGAATTCTCCCTGGAAGTGAAAGTTAAAAGAGGACAGAAATTGAAAAATCCCGATGCCTATGTTCATCTAAATGCGTATTTCCAACAGCAAGGGTTGGGGGTGAACCCAACACCACTAGTCAATATAGAACACAACACCATTCCAATAGAGGTGGATAACAGTGACTTAAAGAGTTGTCATGATGCCTACCCCCGGGCATCCAGACCAAGTCCATCAACCCCGGAAGCAGGCATCATGTTACCTGGAGCAAACCCAGCAACCCCTGTTAGGGGCTATCTGGGTACAGTCCTGGTGTCTATGGCGCCAGGCTCATATGGGACATCAGTCCTGGCGCCATAGGTGCCAGGCTCATATGTTAAAACTTACCTGATGCAGACCATGCTGCAAGGGATCCAAGCATCCAAGCCCATGTGAGGCTTGAAGGGACTATTTTATCTTAGGGACTATTTTGTTACTCGGGTGTGGCTGTGTAGGAATACTTACCTGGGACTTCTTTGAAGGCTATTTAAACCACGCCCGAAGAGCAGCACATGCTTCGCGTTATTCTGCATCCAGCAGCGTAACGCTCACCGTGGCTGCAGTCAGCATCCAGCATCCTGCCACGCCCGTCTCGAGTCCAGAGCGCCTAGAAAGAAGGGAAAGAAGAAGAAAGGTTAGAACAAGAACTTTACTGGATTTCTTACCTGATTTCGGATTCAGCGCATCTTCGAACCAGAAACAGACTTCATTTTAAACGCGTCGCATCGCCAGAAGCAGCGCCGCGCCATACTCACCGTTCCTCGCAGCATCTCTACGATCCGGTGCTGTCTCCATCACCAGGTTGCCGCATTCCAGCGCCTAAAGGGGACAAGAAAACAACAAGGTGAGCCAAGGGAACAAACAAGGACAATCTCTTGCCACCATATGCTTACCTGATTTTACAGCAGGAGGTATTATCCACCAGCACGCCAAATCTTCCTACGCTGCACCTGCAAAAAAAGAGAAAGCAGTGAGTTAAACCTTGGCATCATTTACCGGACAGTGTTACAAAACACAGACTCTTACTTGAACGCTTTCAGCTGCCACAAGATGATCATCTTTTGGGTCTAAGCTGCACAAGAAACAAGGAATTGGACAAGAGTGATTAATCAGACATTTTGAACTCATTAGAACAATATACTTACAGCCTTTTGCCCGGAGGTTTGGAACCAAGATTTGTCCAGAACTCTTCCAATATCCTCAAGCCAGTGAAGTAACTGTCCATCAACGCGCCCCTGCATTCTTCGCAGGATGGAGAGCTCATCATACAAAACTATAAGGTGAGCTTTGTGAAATGGAATGTCAGAAGTGATAAGTGGGGATGCATTGAGGTGTTAATACTCAAATCTACGGGTGGCTAATTCCCTTTCCCCGTCTTTAGGAGACTACGGGTCAAGCAGACGAAGCTAGGTGGGCCAGTCCAGTCAGTCATCTCTGCACTACGCATCACGTTGGTGGAGACCGTGGTGTCCATTTGCGCTCGACACCCCTGTGGGAGCCAGGTGAGCGTAACAGAACGCGAAGCCTTCCTACAAATTCTCACCCGGGTGTCATGGAGACCTCAGAAACTGACCAACTGGCCCAATTATTAGGGGAACTTAGGGCTAAAGTACATGCTGCTCGCCAAGAAACTAATACACTCAGTAGAGAGTTGATTGTTTCAAAGGAACGCACTGATGATCTTGCTAGACAATTAATGCAAAACCAAGTGGGGCAAACACCCCTACTGGGACTCGGGGGGATTCCAAACCATGTTTCACCAAGCAACCCTGTGCAAGTGATTTTACCAGGCAATATCCCTTTAGCCCCGCCAGAACGCTTTGCGGGGGACCCGAAAAGATTCGCCCTGTTCATGAACCAATGCCGTTGGCACTTTTTATGCAGACCTGGAGCCTTTCCAAACGATCAAGCCAAAGTAGGCTTTGTATTATCATATCTCAGTGGCAGTGCAGTGGATTGGTCAATCCCACTAGTCAATCAGGATGACCCTATTCTTCGGGATTTTCAGGGTTTTCAAATGAGCATGGAAAGACTATTTGCCCGGCACTCTCAAGGACAGGCCCTGGATAACAAACTTTTGTCCCTACGACAAGGTAACCATGACCTTCTAACCTACATAGCAACCTTTAATAGGTTGGTGGTGGAAACTGGATGGCCCGAGGAAAAACAGATTACATTTTTTCATCAGGGACTTCGAGGAGAACTCAAAGATGTTTTGGCTCAAGTTGTGAACCCACCTCAAAATTGTGCTGAATATATATACTTAGTGGTCCAGTTAGATCACAGACTTCAGAATCGAAAGTCTGATCGAGCCAAGTTCGAGAACCGGGTGTTGGTTAAACCCAACGCTACCCGCAAAGGAACAGATGCCTCAGAACCCATGCAAATCGGAGGAGTTAAAGGACCCTTGACACAGAAGGAAATAGAAAAAAGGCGGCAAATGCAATTATGTCTATACTGTGGAACTTCGGGACATTTTCTACGGGATTGCCCTGTAAAACCACCCAAGAAGGTGGTAGGAGCTGCTGATAAAAGCCATATGGAGCCTGACTCGGGAAACGACCACGCCCGACAAGCGTAGAGGTCCGCTTGCCGAGCTTGAAGAAGGATACTCAGACCTCGCATTTCATCATACCAATGATCCTTATAGATCCTAGGCAGCCATCACGTTTGCACGCAGTTAGGACATACATTGATAGCGGGGCCATAGGAAACTATGTGGACCAAGAATTGGCTTCTAGGATTAATCTACCTCTCTGCAGAAAGACCACTTCGGATGTCATCACCACAGTCGATGGAACTGAAATTGCCTCTGGGCCTGGTACTCATTCCACCGCAGAGATGACATTATTGGGTCAGGATGGGCATCGAGAGACTATTGTGTTTGATTTAATCAAAGCCCCGCAGTTCCAAATAATACTGGGGATATCTTGGTTGGAAACACATAATCCTTGTATTGATTGGCGAGAGAAGAGAATAACCTTCCCGGATTGTGCACATACTTGTTACCCAATAAAAACCTTGAACAAGGACCTGGCCACAGTCGCTACTCCAGTTGTGTAGTTACTGCACGAATATCAAGAATTCCAGGATGTTTTCCAAAAAGAACAGGCAAACACCTTACCACCTCACAGATCACACGATTGTCAAATTGATCTCATACCTGGTGCACAACCTCCATGTAGTAGGATCTACGCACTTACGGAACCCGAGAACCTTCACCTACGACAATACTTGGACCAATACCTTGCCAATGGCTTCATTCATCCATCCAAGTCCCCTGCATCTTCAGCTTTGTTCTTCGTACCAAAAAAGGAAGGTGAGCTCAGAACGTGCATAGACTACCGCGCCTTAAATCAGATCACGGTTAAGAACCGATACCCATTGCCTCTGATCCCAGAATTACTAGACCAAGTAAAGGACGCTTGCATCTACACTAAATTAGATCGCCGAGGGGCATACCATCTGGTACGTGTAAAGAAAGGCGACAAATGGAAGACTGCTTTTCGCACTAAGTACGGGTCATTCGAATACCAGGTGATGCCCTTCGGGTTGTGCAATGCACCAGCAGCGTTCCAGTATTTTATGAACGATGTCCTGCGTGAACTCATTGACATCTGTGTTGCCGTATACATAGACGATATTCTAGTGTATTCCTCTTCAGAATCTGACCATGTGAAGCACGTTCGTGCAGTCCTTGAGAAACTACGCCAGCACAAGTTATATGCAAAATTGGAAAAATGCGTTTTCCATACTACAGAAGTTGAATTTCTTGGATTTATCCTGACTCCAAAAGGAGTTCGAATGAACCCTCGAAAGGTGGACGCAATTCTCAAATGGCCATCACCCAGTTCAGTTAAAGGAGTACAAAACATGCTTTGATTTGCTAATTTCTATCGCAGATTCATTCCGGATTTCTCGCACGTTGTACACCCTATCACAGCGCTCTTGCAAAAAAACAAACGCTTCCTGTGGACTGAAGAAGCTGAGAATGCCTTCCAAGAACTGAAAGTGAAATTCACGTCTGCACCTGTATTAAAGCATCCTCGTCCTGAACTCCCATACATAGTTGAAACCTACACATCCAGTTTAGCCATGGGAGCTGTCCAGTCCCAGAAGGATCCTGAAACCGGTCAACTTCACCCAGTAGCATTTTGGTCCAGAAAGTTCTTGGCACCCGAGTTAAACTATGCAGTTACTGATAAGGAGCTATTAGCTATCAAATCTGCCTTCAAGGCTTGGCGGCATTATCTTCTCGGTGCCAGGCATACCATTACTGTAATCACTGATCACCGGAACTTGCAGTATTTAAAGACAGCCAAAGCCCAATCATCACGCCAACTTTGATGGGCATTGTTCTTTGCCGAGTTCGATTTCGTGATCACTTATCGACCAGGCTGTAAAAATGGCAAGGCAGATGCCTTATCCCGAATAGGAATGGAAGAAGCATATGCGAACCCGGAGCCGGTGCCTATAATTTCAGAACAAAGAATTCTTGGCATAACTACTTTACAAACCCTAGAAGATATTCAGGTAAAGATCCAACAACTCTTCGATCCAACAGCCCTGCAGGACTGGGTAAAGAAAGGCTCAGACTACTCTGTCATCAATGACCTACCTTATTATCAAGGGCGTCTATTTCTACCACATAAGGAACTACAAGAACTAGTCATCTCCAATTATCATGACACCCTGATGGAAGGGCACCCAGGTATCGCAAAAACTGAAGCTAAAATTAAGAGACCATTCTGGTGGCCCACCTGGCGAAAAGACGTAAAGTCATTTGTAATGTCCTGTGGCATTTGCGCCCAAAACAAAAGTTAGCAGAAAAAATCAGCTGGCCTTTTACAACCCTTGGATATTCCACCTACACCATGGCACACCTTATCGTTAGACTTTATTACAGACCTACCTCCATGTAATGGATTTAACACCATTCTCGTTATTGTCGATCTTTTTTCCAAAATGGCTCACTTTATTCCTTTAAAGGGATTACCTTCTGCTTCAATTCTGGCCAAGGAGTTTCTCGAAAACATTGTTGGAATACACGGATTTCCCTCCGTATTGGTCTCTGACCAAGGTAGTCAGTTCATTTCACATTTTTGGAAGAAATGTTGTCAATTGGCACAAATCAACGTGAGGTTATCGACCAGTCACCATCCCCAGACCGATGGTCAAACGGAGAGGACCAACCGGACTCTTGAACAGTACCTGCGTTGCATGTTACATCAGACTAAAAGTAATTGGAAGGACAGTCTATGGATCTCCGAATATGCATACAACAACTCTGTACATTCTGGAACTGGACAAAGCCCCTTTTATACCATACACGGGCACCACCCTCGAACCTCAGAACTTGACTCGCCTCAACGCTTAGAAATGCCCGCAGTGAACCATCTGCACACTACTATTACACAAGCCTTTAAGGAAGCAACTGAACATTTGAAACATGCAAAAGAAAAGTACAAGAAAAATGCTGATCAGCATCGAAGTGATGCTCCACAATACCAAATTGGGGATCAAGTTTGATTGGCCACAAAACACATACCTCTAAAAGGAAAGCAGACCTTTAACCCTAGATATTTGGGACTTTACCTTATTAATGCCATTATCAACCCGGTGGCCGTCAAATAGGAATCACCTGCTAGTATGCAAATTCACCCCGTCTTCCATGTGTCACTTCTGAAGCCAGTACAAGCTGGGACAAGACTAACTAAGCCACCTGACCCCGTCCTTATAGACGGGGAACCCGAATTTGAAGTAAAAAGTATCCTAGACTCCAAAATGGTTAAGTCAAGACTTTTTTATTTAATCGACTGGAAAGGTTACGGACCACAAGAACGGTCATGGGAACCCAGTGACCACGTTCATGCACCTAGGTTGGTGAGAAGATTCCACCGGAATTTCCCAGACAAACCAAGGCCAAGGGGAGGAACGACTTTAGGAGGGGCCTTGGGGGGGAGTGCTGTCATGATGCCTACCCCCGGGCATCCAGACCAAGTCCATCAACCCCGGAAGCAAGCATCATGTTACCTGGAGCAAACCCAGCAACCCCTGTTAGGGGCTATCTGGGTACAGTCCTGGCGCCTATGGCGCCAGGCTCATATGGTACATCAGTCCTGGCGCCTATGGTGCCAGGCTCATATGTTAAAACTTACCTGATGCAGACCATACTGCAAGGGATCCAAGCACCCAAGCCCATGTGATGCTTGAAGGTACTATTTTATCTTAGGGACTATTTTGTTATTCGGGTGTGGCTGTGGAGTAATACTTACCTGGGACTACTTTGAAGGCTATTTAAACCACGCCCGAAGAACAGCACATGCTTTGCGTTATTCTGCACCCAGCAGCGTAATGCTCACCGTGTCTGCAGTCAGCATCCAGCATCCTGCCACGCCCGCCTCGAGTCCAGAGCGCCTAGAAAGAAGGGAAAGAAGAAGAAAGGTTAGAACAAGAACTTTACTGGATTTCTTACCTGATTTTGGATTCAGCGCATCTTCGAACCAGAAACAGACTTCATTTTAAACGCGTTGCATCGCCAGCAGCAGCGCCGCGCCATACTCACCGTTACTCGCAGCATCTCTACGATCCGGTGCTGACTCCATCACCTGGTTGCCTCATTCGAGCGCCTAAGGGGGACAAGAAAACAACAAGGTGAGCCAAGGGAACAAACAAGGACAATCTCTTGCCACCATATGCTTACTTGATTTTACCGCAGGAGGTATTATCCACCAGCACGCCAAATCTTCCTACGCTGCACCTGCAAGAAAAGAGAAAGCAGCGAGTTAAACCTTGGCATCATTTACCGGACAGTGCTACAAAACACAGACTCTTACCTGAACGCTTTCAGCTGCCACAAGACGATCGTCTTTTGGGTCTAAGCTGCAAAAGAAACAAGGAATTGGACAAGTGAGATGAATCAGACATTTTGAACTCATTAGAACAATATACCTACGGCCTTTCGCCCGGAGGTTTGGAGCCAAGATTTGTCCAGAACTCTTCCAATATCCTCAAGCCAGTGAAGTAACTGGCCATCAATGCGCCCCTGCATTCTTCGCAGGATGGAGAGCTCATCATACAAAACTATAAGGTGAGCTTTGTGAAAGGGAATGTCAGAAGTGATAAGTGGGGACGCAGTGAGGTGTTAATACTCAAATCCACGGGTGGCTAATTCCCTTTCCCCGTCTTTAGGAGACTACTTCTACGGGTCAAGCAGACGAAGCTACGTGGGCCAGTCCAGTCAGTCATCTCTGCACTACGCATCACGTTGGTGGAGACTGTGGCTGTCCAGTTCCGCTCGACACCCCTGTGGGAGCCAGGTGAGCGTAACAAGAGTATCACTCTAGCCGCATGCACCATTATTGGAATGGCGGTTGATGACTGACAGTTTTCCATAGATTTAGGCAATGAACTGTTAGGACCAATCCACAAGGACTGTTTTGACAGTGATAGTGATGACAACACAACACCAGACAGGATCTTTACCCGGCATGGGGGGAACTTCGTACACTTCCTGCCCTTAGGGTAAGGGAGATGTGACCTGTGACTTCAGGAGGGATGAGGTGATTTTCCAGGTCCGCGAGGACTGCCTTCCCCACCTGAAGCAACCAGTTCAAATCAGCACGTTGACCAGCGGCTTCTCCACCCAGCTGGAGGAGGCCGCTGAGATAGGAAAACCGGAAGTCTTTCCAGGCTTCATGCAGATGGTTGAAGAGAGAGTCAACCTAGCTGATGCCTGTGAGACTCTGGAGCAAAAGCAAAAATGTAAAAAACGTTTTATTGGATTTTCAAGATCTCTTTGCGGTGGACTCATATGACTGTGTTCGAACTGACAGCCAAACAACAACAATTCCCACAGACCCTGGTATGACTCTAGTGTTTGTGAAGCAATATCGCTTGCCTCTCGCATCAATGGAGTCCCTTACCGAAATAATTAAGAACCTTGAGTCCCATGGGATAATCCGTCCCGTCCACAGCACCTTCAATAACCCGGTGCTGGGGATTTTGAAGCCAAACAGCCAGTGGAGACTCTGCGCCGACCTTAGGGAGCTCAACAAATGGGTCCATACTTCCCGATGGCCTCTTCCCTACATTGACCAAGGGCTGGCCCAGATCCAGGGGGCTAAGGTATTCACTGCAATAGACCTGATAAATGAGTACTGGACTGTACCTGTCAGTAGGGTGGACCAATACAAGTTGGCCTTCACCTTCGGGGGACAGCCGTACACATGGACCCAGACTCCCTTCAGATACATCAACTCCGGCAATGAATTTAACATTTTTCTACATAAGGCCATGGCCGACCTGGGTGAAAGGGGTAACCTGGCTTATGTAGATGATGTTCTAGTCAAAAGCTCAACTGTGGAGGAACACATAGCGGACATCCATTACGTTCTGACACAGTTGAGGGCTGCTGGAGCAAAATTCTCCTTTCAAAAGGCACAGTGGTGTAGAACCCGTGTCAACTTCTTGGGGCATGAGATTACTTCTCAGGGTCTCTGTCCACAGGAAAAGAAAGTGGAAGCACTCCAGAAATTAAAAGACCACACAACTCTGCGGTAACTAAGTCCTTGGACTAACTAATTACAGTTGAAAGTTCATTGAGGACTACACAGAGATCACAAGACCCCTGATCCATCTTTTGAAGGGGGGGGTCAAGTGGGAGTGGGGTCTAGGACAAGCCGAGGCAGTAAGACAACTCAAGAGATCCCTCTTACAAGCGCCTTGCCTAGCTTACCCTGTCAAAAACAAGGAGTTCTTCTTAGAGACAGGGTTCTCAAATACATGCTTGACTGCAGTATTATATCAAAAGCATGACAAGGTCAATAAAGTAATCGCCTATGTGAGTAAAACTTTATCCTCTGTGCAGGAAAGATTCAACGATTGTGAGAAGGCACTCCTGGCAATGGTGTGGGCATTGAGGAATTACCGCCCGTTCATCCAGGGGGAACACATCATAGTGGAGACTCCACACCAGCCTCTGCAATATCTCCAAAGTGACAGAATCCGGGCCGGAAATGTGAGTAATTCCCAAATTACTTCCTGGATTCTGTCAATGCAAGGCTTTCCTGTGGAGGTCAGATATGGCCAAAACAAGAAGAGTCCCCTCGCGCAAGGTCTGGCTGACTTGCATGATTGTGCCAGAGAAAACTGTCTCGAGGACAAAAGTCTAAAAATCAAGGACAACATGGAGGCATACCTTAATTCCCCACACAAAGTCTTTGAAGAAGACAAGTGTGAGGGAATGCCCACTGTCTATGTGGATGGATGCTCTTACCATGTTGACAACAACGGGGAGAAAGAACTGGTGGCCGGCGTAGGGAATACATGGGTGAAGGAGTTTCCAGAACCCTCTGCTGGGTACAAAATTGGTCCCCAAAGTAGTCAAGTGGCAGAGTTGATGGCTGTGCATCAGGCCATCCTCACTGCTGTCCAACATCAACTCCACAAACTGGTCATAATCACAGATTCGGATTATGTACGGAACGGGTTCGTGGAGCACCTGGTCAATTGGAAAACCAGAGGCATGTTATGTGTTAATAACAAACCACTGAAACATGGAAAATTAATTCAAAATATTGATGATCTGGTCACCTCGAATGGGATGACCATCTACTGGAAAAAGATCAAGGGTCATTCTAAAGTAGAGGGACCAGACAAAACTGGAAATGACCTGGCTGATCAGCTGGCCAAAACCAGGGCCATCCAAGGGGATCTAATAGAGATTGAGTCCCTGTTGGGGGAAATCCAGGTCACTGCTATCACTAGGTCCCAGACAAATGCTCACAATGATCTTTCAACTGCACAATGGAGTAAGGAGATCCCTGATGCTGATTTAATTATGGCTCAAAAGGGGGATCCAATAATTGGTAAGTTTTACCAACACATTGAGGACTCTGAGAACTTTCCCCTGACGGATACCGATTACATTGGGAAGAAGGACCTTAGAGTGTTGATGAAATGTCCAAAGATGTTCCGATCCAAGACAGTTTGTTGGTGAGGATATCCCTAGCTGGCCATGATCAGTGGGTGGTCCCTACCTCATTCCGAAGCCTGATATTAAGTCACGCCCATGATGCGGCCACATCCGGTCATAGGGGGTTTCATACAACGCTTGAAATCTTAAGAGAGGTTGCATACTGGCCACACATGGGGCAGGACCTCGACCAATACTTGAAGGGGTGTCTTGTGTGTGCACAATTTCAGCCAACATCCCTCACACACCGGGCGCCTCTCCAAAAGAGGGGGATGACACTGCCATGGTCAGATTTGCAAGTCGATTTTATCAGGTCTGTGATTCGCTCCTCTAGGGGAAATAAGTACATGTTGATCGTGACATGCTTGTTTACTAAATGGGTAGAATGTCTCCTGGCCCCAAATTGCAAGACAAAAACAGGAGCTGCTCTGATGATCAACCCCATCTTCCCGCGTTTTGGACTACCCCAAAGGATCGACTCAGACCGAGGTAGCCACTACACTAGCGAAGTAATGACAAAGATGTGGGAGATACTTGGGGTCAAAAGGAAATTACACATTGCCTACCGACCAGCCTCTAGTGGTACAGTAAAGAGATAAAACAAGACAATTGTGAGCATATTAAAAAAAGTTTGTGGCAGATTCTGGGCCAAGTTGGGATATTCAATTACCTCTTGTCCTAATGGCCATCGGATCTACCCCTTCATCTGCAACTGAAATGTCACCGTTTGAGCTGATGACTGGACGCAGGATGGTGCTTCCCCAGCATCTGCTCTACAGAACCCAAGAGCAGACATTGATCAATGCCTCCACAACTCATGAGTATGTTGAAAATCTAAGAAAACACCTTCAAGATGCTTTTGGAATTATAGACAAAATCTCACCAGTCGCCTACAAAATCTGCATCCCCAAAGGCAGTTTGGCAGAGGGGGAAGATAAGTGGGTCCATATCAACCAACTGAAGTGTTGCCATCCTAGGCACGCTCTGCAGCAACTGGAGAAGTCTCTTGGAACCCCAGAGGGGGTCACTCCGGCTCCCTAGAATTCCCACCATAAAATATTCAATCTATATAGTCAAATAGAAAAATGTGTCCTGATTTGTCAAAATGTATGTGTCCGCCCCACTACATAAATAGTGGTGGGGAAATGTCTACAAATATGTTTTTGCTTTGTCATCCTAGATTGGAAAACATGGAGACTAAAACCAAGGAGGACCACCCAGGGACCGGAAGGAAAGGTCCAAGGGGCCCAGGGTATCGCTCCATACTCACATCAGGATTTGGTGAGGAGAACTGGTCGATCCACCACTGATGGGAGAACCTGATGAATGTTGCCATTTGAACCAGAAAGAAAAGAAACTGATCATCCCAGTCTCGCGACTTCTCTTGACGGATGGTCAACGCCAATTCACGAAGGGGGGCTTGTGGGATGTATTGACCCACTAGGCTCTACCCTGCGGCATCACTGCGTACTGCTTTCACCAGAACCAACAAAATGGCTGCAAAAAGCCCTGTGCGCGCTAAAACAGCTGAGAAGTGCGCAGTGAAACCGGAAAAATTGGATGCCAATCTACTTTGCCTGTGTCAGTGGTAGAACAGGAGACCACCCTGCCGAAACCTGTAATTGGGCTGCCCACAGAGGGAAATGGGACTACCTGAAAAGGCAGTGCTTCATTGCCAGGAAAACCAGAAGTGCTCTAAAATCCGTTTTCCTTGGCTGTTGAAATTGCAAAATAATGGTTCCCAAACATCAGAAAAGATCCAATATACTTACTGGGTGTTAACCATCACCTTATTTAAAGAATCCACCTAAGCACACAATGTCAGGAGAAGCAGTTGTCATCACAAGAATATCCCCATTAAAAAAGGTGCTTGACTGGGAAAATCTGTCAGATATGGGCGCAGTACCGCTGGCCTCCTGTATCAAAGCTGTCATTTAATTACACTGGCAGTTTAAACTTGTGCATTAAAATCAAATTGTTGAAAAGAAGTGACTTGCCATCAAAAGCAATATAGGTTGCCACTATTTAATTTCTATGTTGAAAAAGACTGGAATTGGAGATATGTTTGCCTGTTTTTAAAATTGTAACTTTAATTTCAACAAAGAACAATGTAACAATTTACTTTAAAGTAATCCGATTTAGCAAAACTTCAAAGAAGCTTCCCCCACTGGGAAACACACCACCCTTCTCCTTCCCACCAAAAGGGCAGGAACTCTCAATCGGATGTTAATGAAGGGGGAGGAGATTTTGCTCGGCTGCTCTGGGGGAGAGACAAAAGGCTTCCTGGATTGAAAGGGTATGCAAATTCAAGTGCCAACAGAAACCCCTGCCAGCAGGAAGAGAGGCTTGGATTGCTCTTGGCTCACCAAACTTTGGGGGCGGGACAGCCAGATATGTGTATCCTTAAACCACAAGAAAGTATCTTTTCGAAAAAGACTGACAAAGAACTGTGCAAAATTGTGAAAATCTGTATAATATAGTGTTGTTAAAGGAATGGTTCGGTCAAAATTTTTTATTGCCCCTACGGGTCGGCCATGTGTTTTTAAGCCTAAGTCGCTCGATTTTAGAAAGATTTCCTATGGACCTTACCTGAGTTTTCGTCCATTAAAAGCACGCGAAAAACAGGCACCAGGGAGCTGCCATTTTGTGATAATTCTATCATTTCCCCCATCGCCCTGGCTGACCTGCTTTTGCGGCACTAAATCATATCCCCCGCCCCTGAGCCTGTCATCAGCAGACGCATACCGCCCATTTCACAACGCCAAAGCACGTCTCGTGTCAACATTCGCTGCGCTTCAGCTAATGACGTGTCGCCATGGAAATGGCAGGACGCCTCTTTCCTCAATAAGTATAAACAGACCGTTTCAGAACACACAGCAGCAGATTTTCGAATCCATTCCTCTCTCTGTGTTACTTTGAGTATTCTGTGACTCGTTTCTGTGCTCTGGTCAGCTACCTTCGTTGCTTGTAGCCAGTGTGGACAGATACCAGTACCACCGCTGTCAATTATTTTAGTTTGTGCAACACACAATGGATACAATAATGCCCTACATGTACGAGCCCGAGTATACCGAGGAGGAACTACTGGAAAGGGAAACATGCAAAAACGATGGTGCTTCGGACAGCAGTTGGCAGGACGAATCAACGGATGAAGACACTGGACCTAGTCGCATGGACGGTGTTTCCACCTGGTGCACATGTAATCGGTGCGAGCTAATCCCGACCGAGGAGGAGAACTGCTGCTGCTGTGAAAACTCGGGATGCGTGGCCTACATTTCAGAAGGCGAGCCATGACCGCAATGCATGCATCACCCAGCTGCCAGACTTCAGGGCAGCCTGCCTCACACGGTCCGTGTTGCGGATAAAGATGGTGCTTATGCATGAACTTCACGCAACTGTTCGTCCTCGTAATCCGAGTAACAAGTAAGTATACTCTGCTTGTCATGCCACTCCCATTTCATGGTCTTCTACTATATCCAAAATTACATATACATATCATTGTAACGCATGAAAGTCTTTCAATAGTGTGCAGTGTCTAGATAGCATTTGTCCAAGCAAAATGCCATTAGTTACAGGAATTGTCATTGACATTGACAACACACGTTTATTAAACTTATCTTGGTCATTTAAAAACAGTTTGTTTCATTCCTTTTCACAGGTGGTACAGGCTGGTGGCCTATCGTTCCTTTACATGGTGGCGTCACGGGAGGCTTGGACACCGCGTTCGAAGAGTGATACCCGCCTGTGCCATTCGTGCCATAAGAGAAACGTTCCCGAGTGACAGCGGTCAGTACAGGGGATTTTCTCTTGCTGTGCTGCAACCTGAACTGTACAATGTGTAAACTTTTGTATTTTTGTGTCATCAAAATAAGCTACAAAATAAAACACCACATATATTTTAACAACGGTTGTTTTGGTTTTTTAAATCAATCAAGTGTGTCTCCATTCAAGGATGGACGTCAGACACTTGTGCTCGGAATGGATGAAGTTCAGGTCGCTGTGAAGCGGGGTGGTCACTATCTAAGCTAACATAATATATTATCAATAATGCATGCACTAAATAACACTTGTTCAAAGTCTTTCAGTCGGTTATGTCTCTTTAAAAGTCACACATATATCAATACTATCAATTAACATTGGATCATATAGGCCTTACGTCAAGGGTCTTGACCACTATAATACAGTGTTTGAAGTGTGGGTCTGTGCTCACA
The DNA here is from genome assembly GCF_040938575.1 of Ambystoma mexicanum. Lineage (NCBI taxonomy): Eukaryota > Metazoa > Chordata > Amphibia > Caudata > Ambystomatidae > Ambystoma > Ambystoma mexicanum. The sequence goes on along the minus strand of NC_090928.1, from coordinate 915,195,301 downwards.
AGAATCTCTGATATGTGGCATTTGTTATTGATAGGCAATGATATACTGCAGTAGGGGTCTAATGTTAGTTGGGGATCTGCTAGGTGGCCATCATGGCGTGGTCAGTGGTCTGGCACATGAAGAGAATACCTTGCAGGGACACAGGGTCAGAATGGCAGTAACTTTCCAGAATGGCGAGGGTGCGTGGGCAAGGACACGTTTGTGGAGATGAACGAGCCATGTGCTTGGTTCAGGCCGGTTCACATGCAGGACCGTGATGTCAGAGAGTGATGTGTTACATTTATTAGCTGTTGCAAAAACCTCTGGAGTTTTGCAGTCAGAGTGGGAACGAGGCTGTGGGCCATGTGCTCTGCGTGCTGTACTATCGCAGTGAGGCCTGGTCACCAAAATGGAGTGGAAAAGGGGTACAAAAATGGATGCCCAGTGTCCTGCTCAGTGTTCCCATCTACGCTAATGTCATGCAAAGTTAACATCACATAAGGGCAAGGGATAGGCGCAAACGGCCAAGGTGCCAAACAGCATGTACACTTCAAAAGGTATCCCACGCCCAGGGGCAATCGCTCACATGGCCTCCTCAGACCCTGTGTCTCCAGGCAGGCCTCCCCTGAGGCAGGCCGCCCCCCTGCAATCCACATAAGTGTGTCTCCATTAAGCAGTCTTCCTGTGCCTTATCTGCACGCCCACCGGCCCATCCATCCCACCCCCCTCTATCAAAGGCGGTTCGCACCCGGGGATGAGCGCTGGCATGGGGAGCTGTCACGGACGCAAACGGCCAAGGTGCCAAACAGCATGTACACTTCAAAAGGTATCCCACGCCCAGGGGCCATCGCTCACATGGCCTCCTCAGACCCCGTGTCTCCAGGCAGGCCTCCCCTGAGGCAGGCCGCCCCCCTGCAATCCACATAAGTGTGTCTCCATTCAGCAGTCTTCCTGTGCCTTATCTGCACGCCCCAGGCCCATCCATCCCACCCCCTCTATCAAAGGCGGTTCGCACCCGAGGATGAGCGCTGGCATGGGGGGCTGTGACGGGCGCAAACGGCCAAGGTGCCAAACAGCATGTACACTTCAAAAGGTATCCCACGGCCAGGGGCCATCGCTCACATGGCCTCCTCAGACCCCGTGTCTCCAGGCAGGCCTCCCCTGACGCAGGCCATCCCCCTGCAATAAACATAATACCACGACATACACACGTCATTCATTCACAAACACACCCCTGTTTCTAATACTTTATAAACCACTTGATATGTCTCATGAGAACATCTTTGTGCTTTGCAAGTCAACTCCTGAACCTTCTACCTGAGAAGCACTGAGATCTATGCTAATCTGCTCGTCGCCGTGCTATCTGTGACCGCTTTGAGCAAACTCGTCAGTGTGCTACCTGTGGCCATCTACCTGTTCTCCTGCAACATACTGCTCGGCCTGCTTAATCCAACTGTTTGCTGGTCAAGGTAAGGCCATGTATCCTAGTCATATTTCGGTCATTTTTACATTTCAATCTATTTGCTATTACAGTACCCAATAGAGCTATGGTCATTCGTCTCATTGCTATTGACTTGAGTTTCAATTGTTATGCTATCAATATATCTATTTATTTTCATCTGTGTCAATTGTCATCGAATTGCATCCTTCGGGGGTCCAGTCTATAATGTAAGCCTGGTTCCTTTTCGTGCAAGACAAAACAGAAATTTCTGTAACTTATGCAAATACTAAGCCGCATGTGATGAACTGGTATAGTTCCGGCGACCAAAACAAACCTTGCATTGAGCATGGTATGGTTCATTTACTTTTTTATGACATTTTTATTCATCAAGGTTTCATAATAATCTTGATATTTACTTTTCAGAATTTTCAACAATGCCTGCCTGTTCGATTAGCGGTTTCCCTTCGAAGACCCATGCTAAATCTGAAGGCACTACAATGCATGTATTCCCGAAAACTGTTGATCGAATGAGAGAATGGGTCAGACATTGCGGATATCCACTGGATGAGCTGGAAAGTAGAGTCCAACAAGTCTTTGAGGACAAGAGGGGTGATCGATACCGCATCTGCAGCCGGCACTTTCCCTCGAACATGTCCACCACATCTTGGGTAACAAAGAAGAACAAACGGCGATCGACACGAAAATTGCTCGCAAACACTATTCCCACTCTATTCATCCACAATCCGCCACTGGTGAGTCAAGTGTCCGTTTTTAGCTTTAGGCCTTGCGGAAGTGTGTAGGTAGCCGAATGGATTCATTGATATTTTAGGTGTTGTTTCCAATTTGTAATACTTTCGACATTGATATGAGTGTATAGCTTTTTGAATAATGACATTTATCAATATATTATTTTTAGATTTCATAAGCCACAAACGAAATCTATATATGGGCACAGAGAACTGTGCTATATTGTGCATTACTCAAGTATTCTGTCTCCTTACATGGCAATTTTAAATACTGGCATTTCATTATCAAACAATAATTTACCTTTACAACTTCTTGACTATCCCTTGAATCGGAAGCAAGAACATTCTACTTCCGTCACATGCTCGCAGTTATCAACCAATTCTAGCGCGTATCAGGTAATCATACTTGGCTGTTCCGCTACAGACTTGTTTTATGCATGTCAAGTAATAGTTTGTGTGTATCGTGTGATTATTTTACCAATTGTTTGGTTAGTGCTTTCCAATTGATATACACCTTAGTTGTCGTCCCCTGGTGTTTGATTTCAGTTATAATTAGTGTTATCCATACTAATGCATGTACTGTCTTTCAGGGAGATGCTGAAGCGTCCACCACATTGACAACAGCCCTAGATGTTCTTCAGCAGCCCGAGGTATGGATACTGACAGCTCAACTGACCGTGATCATCAGGACTGGAACACTTGTCGTTTGATTGTTGTACACCATGTTTCATTTGTGGTTAGCCGTTGACATGTACCTGTGCGGTCGACCCCAAGCGTGTGTTGTGTTTTCAATATTGTAATCCTTACTAATGCAAATACTATGTTTCAGGCAGTTGTTGAATCGCCAACCCACGCACTTGATGCAGAGCCTGACATTCAAGTAATTCCGGTGGAAGCGGGACCATGCGGATACGAATCGGCGCAACAGCTTTCGGAAGTGCGCACCGCATTGACAACAGCCCTAGATATTCTTCAGCAGCATGAGGTATGGATACTGACAGCTCCATCGAGCGTGATCATATAACGTGTTTCCATTTGCTATACTTTCTACCCTATTAACGCAAGTACTGTGTTTCAGGGAGATGATGGAGCTTCCACTACAATCACAAGATCCCATTTAGATGATGCAGATGTAAAGAAATCGGAGAAATAAGTTGATTAAATCTGATCATTTTTAAATATTCCTTGATTCTTTTAGACAATGCACCATTTGTGGTTATCTCTTTATATGTACCTGTGCCGTCGACCCCAAGTGTGTGTTATGTTTATGATATTGAAAACCATACTAACGCAAGTACTGTGTTTCAGGGAGTTGCTGATGCCTCCTCTTCAATACAATCATTCGTGGCAGTCCATGTAGAGCCAGAGGTATGGATACTGACATCTCCATCGAACTAGGTCATCAGAGCTCGAATACTTGTTGTTTGATTGTTCCACACAATGTTTAAATTGTGTTTGGCTATTGAGATGTACATGTGTGTTCGTCCTCGTGTGCGTTTTACGCTAACAATATTTTGATACACAGTAATTAAAATACTATGTTTCAGGGAGTCGATGGAGCCTCATTCCGTGCTGTCTATGCGGATACAGAAAATATAGTCGTTGCAGCGCAAGAGGAAGGGGAGACATGCGGATACGTATTGGAGCAACAGCGTGCAGATGTTGAAGGTCGAGTCAAAAAAGTTGCAAAGAAAAGAATCCAAGATAAGGTTAGTTACAAACAGTTCATAACTTTAGAAATTTTTTTGTGCTGGGGACTATTTTATGTTTTTTTCCAGTCAATTGTACTATACTTTATCTTGTGTTTAAACTGAACATCCCTTTTCCAATCTGTCCTCTAGTTACCCGTGGGTCTACGAACTATACATACACAGACAGTGAAGCGAATTAAAGATGTTGCTTGCCAGACCATTACACTATGGAGGAACTATTAATTCAGACGCGGCATGTTCAGACTTGGGATGCTCATGTCCAATGGCCAGAACATGAAATGAATGCGACCGTAGAATCCAGCAAAGTTTTATTGGACCATTGCTACAGTAGACTACATGATACTGGATGTATTGAAGATAGCTCTGAAGTAGTCGCAGATCAATTCACACAATCTACACCCGCCAAAAAATTGCCACCAAAAAAGCTGTCGACATTGTTGTGTTCTCCCATCAATGTTGAGGTAGAAGATGTTGAAATGACAGAGAATGAACCAGCAGCAGCATTCACCGACGCATCAGAACTTCATAGCAGCGATATTTCTTTCAAATGTGGTGATATGTCCTCAACGTCACAGGCTGAAACAACTTTGACGCAGGATGACAGTCTAATGAAAGTGGCAAATACATAGTAGTAGTTGTTTGATGGATATTAAAAGTTTGCTGAAATGTGGGCATTCCGTCAGAGGGAAAGTATGTGGGAAGCCATTGATTCATGTGACTCGTCAAAAACAAGGCAGTAACGTCACAATACATGCCGCCTGTAGATTACATCATACGTTTTCATGGTCTGCACAACCGATGCTGGGGAAACTGCCAGCAGGCAATCTACTGTGTGCAGCTGCATCACTTTTTAGTGGCTCCAGTTTTAGAAAGTTAGAGTTTTTCTTTCAGTTTGTGGGACTCCATTTCATTTCAAAAACGCAGTACTACAAATACCAACATGATTATCTGTTTCCGGCCATTAGTGATGCTTGGAAAATTGAACAATTGTCTCTAGCAAGTACATTCAAAGGCAAACGATTCAGGCTAGCTGGCGATGGATAGTGCGACAGCCCTGGATTTTCTGCCAAGTACTGCACCTACCACTTTCAGGACATGGATAGTAAGAAAATTGTGAGTTCGGTGGTCGTGCAGGTAACACAATGTACATCCTCAGTGGCCATGGAGAAACTAGGATTTATAAAATCAGTGGAATATCTACAATCGAGGGGAATGCACATCGACCTCATAGCCACGGACAGACACGTTTCAATTGCCAAGACAATGAGAGAGCAGTTCCCACATATTAAACATCAATTTGACGTATGGCATCTTGCTAAATCAATCAATAAGAAATTCTCGGCTGCAGGGAAAGAAAAAGGTTTGGAAAGTATTTCAGAGTGGTCCCAGTCTATCAGAAACCATCTTTGGTGGAGCTCCAAAACTTGTGAAGGGTCAGTGGAAATACTACTTGAAAAATGGCGGTCACTGATGCATCACTGTACCAACGTGCACCGCTGGTCAGAAAACCTACATTTCCATCAATGTGAACATGGCCCTTTATCCCCAGTGGAGGCACGGAAGAAGAAGTGGTTGAATCCATCTTCACCGACACACAAAACCATTGAGAAGATTGTTTTCGATAAAACTCTATCAAGAGATTTGAGGGGACTGACAGAATTCTGTCACACAGGAGGTTTGGAGGTGTTCCACAATATGTACCTAAAGTACAGGCCAAAGCCCTGCATTTCAGCATACAGGGCATGAGACATAGGACTCTACTTGCCGTCTTGGCCCATAACGAGAATCTCGGCCGTGAACAATCTAGGACTAAGGGTAATGTAAGGATGCCTCGCTACACTAAGGCCTTTTCAAAAAGAAGTAAGCAATGGTTGATCAAACCAGTCTATGAGGAAATGGAGTTCGACTTTGTCAAAAGCCTTATTGTTGCTGTATTAGAGGAGCACAGATATGGAATTTTGTACGTTTCTGTGCAGAGCACTGATCCATTGCCACCCAACATTGCCCCTGTGCCATGTCCACCCAAAGGAGAGCTGGTTGTGAAGTACAAATCCCGGTTTAAATAATTGTAATACGATTGTCTTTTTGTAAATACATTTTATTGTACAGTGTGCATACAAAGTACGCTAACCCTAACCCATACCTTCACCATCCTGGGTGCCGAACTACCTGGGTGTCATCTTTGAATTCTCTCTCTATTCACCTCATATTGCTGACCTTGTCTATATGTGTATGTATATATTTTTGTTGATGTAACTAATTTTCGCAATCTCTTATAAATGCTGGGCACTGTTAACCGAGGGGAGGCTTGCATATTGCAAATAATAAAACAAACAAACAATAAATCTCACTTTCAACTCAACTCCTCGGGTACTTTATACTTTCCCTGACCTTCCCCAAAAAATTAAAAGTCTCAATAGTTATGGTTCTTTGGGGCTTCAAAGCTCGCAGACAAGGAGGACAAAATTGGGGCCTTAGAACGCGCCAAGTGAGCCGTTGCAGATGGGAGGGACGCCAGTTCGCATTTGCACATTGAGGCGCACTACATAGATGGATTCGAAACTTTTCAAGTTCTCACAGATGGCTTTACTACGGGATGTTGCAAAGAAAGAATGTATGCTCATTTCTAGTGAAGGTCAGCGGCTTTGATTTTCAGCTTACGCCCTGAAGAGGCCCACAACTTGCACTGGCAGTATAAGGTTCTATTGTTTTTTGACCTTGAGAGACAGGGACCATGCAGAAAGAACTTCATTTGAACGGGGGGTTGGGGGTGCAATAACGTTTGAGACGATAAGACAGAAAATTCTTAAACTAGACCGAGTTTCATGTTAGTTCAGTATACGAAAAATCGTTGTCAAGAGCACAGTGGGATTTACGGACTGCATTACGCACAGACACAATGGAAATTGCAAATATAATGTAAGTAACTCTTGAGACGCTTTTATACCGGAATGAAGAATTAATGAATGGATGCATGAATAAATGAATGAATGAAGAGCTTTGAAAAGGTTTGTGGGATCGTCCTTGTAGCGGGCACATGGGCATGCAGGTCCACATTCCAAACGCATGTAGACAAAAAGTCGTTTCTAATTGTGTACTAACCTCGATTTATTTTGTTAGTTTTCGCATTGATTTTAGAGCCGAACATACTCCATTGCATTATCCTTGAAAGCAAATAGTTTCAGCTCGGCCGTAATAAATAAAATGAATAATATTAATAAAGATCGGCTGGCGAGACTAATTATAAATTTTATGTTTTCAAAATAGGTACATCCTTCCCTTTTGCCCCTGCCACCAGTTTCAGACACTGGCAGATGGATTTTTTAACCACCAGCTGCAGCTTAATGTAAACAACTGCACCATTCTGATGATCTCATGGGACGATCGCCAAGGGCCCATATGCCCTTACGCGGTACTAGCGGCTAGAAGCAACATATCAACCTTTACGCTGGCCTAGTGCCTACTTGATGGAACAGCCTTGCGGTTCAACGTGCGACAAAAGTGCTTCTTTGAACGAAAACCAACACCCTGTGTACCATAAAGGAACAGCGCGTGACTCACGATAACATTTTACGGATTTGCGGATAGAGATAAAAGAAAATAAATGACTTTTGGAGTTCATATGGAAATGGCAGAATATTCTACAAACATTTAATGTCAAATAAATGTACTAATTGTGGCGCGCTGTGTTGTGAGCTGAACTGTGTTGGTTTCCGGGTTCTGTGTCGCGTAGAAGACGACTGGGCGCATTTGCCTATGCAGCACAGTAACGCCACGGAGAGAGGAGGGGAATATGAATGTTTTGATAATGTCAGGCTCAGGGGCGGGGGATATGATTTAGTGCCGCAAAAGCAGGTCAGCCAGGGCGATGGGGGAAATGATAGGATTATCACAAAATGCCAGCTCCCTGGTGCCTGTTTTCGCGTGCGTTTAATGGACGAAAACTCGGGTAAGGTCCATAGGAATTTTTCTAAAATCGAGTGACTTAGGCTTAAAAACACATGGCCGACCCGTAGGGGCAATAAAAAATGTTGACCGAACCATTCCTTTAACATGAAAATACTGGTCACATTTTGAAACTACTCAGAACTCTGTGCTATGTTCAGGGACATGACTACAGAAATTGTGGTTTTGTATAAATTGTGATGATGCTAGAAATATGAAACTTCACAGGATTATGCCCAGATGTCACGCGCACATATGTATAAAAAGGTGGACAAATCTGACATTGGGTACCCGACCAAAAGCGTGAAAAACGGTCAAATCTGAACCGAAGCTCTCACCGAGATGGGACTCGGAGGAATACTTGCTCCACTAAATCTGTGATGTAAATATGTTATTGCTAGCAAGTTGGTAATATTGTAAATATGCTTTATATGAAAAATAGTTTTACTGTGCAGAAACAAAGGGGAGGTTCTCCCTGGATTGTAAAATACAGCATCATCATGACACCAGGTTTCCTTCTCAAAACAGGGGAGAGGACAGACCCTAACCAATAGAATTCCTAGAGGGTGTGCCTAGTATAATTCAGCCTACCCACCTCTTTAGGAAATACATAAATAGAGACAGCTTAGGACATGGAGAGGCACACACATTCACCCATCAACTGATTGCTGGCGGAGCACATTGCAAGAGAACTCCATATCCAAGACTCCAGATCTTTGAAAGCAGAAAGGCCCATTTCCAAAGCTGAACCCTTCTCAGCTTGGCCTTTTAAAATCCTGAAACCAGATTTTACCTCTGACCTCCAAGGGGCACCAAAAAGAACAGCCTGGCTGTGCTGTTTCTGCTTTCTTGCTAAGAATTCTTGCTAGAATCCAGAGATCCAAACCAGTAGAGCAGACCTGTAACCAGATAGCTGCAACCCAGAACCAACCCATCAGATCCAGTCCAGAGTGCCGTGCAGTGTCCAGAGTGCCGTGCTGAGTGCAGAGCCCGAGCGCCCTGAATCCAATCCGGTGGGCTAGCAGAATTCCAGTCCAGAAATCTTTGACCAGATCCCTGACGGGCCCATTCCAAACAGTAGTAGTGAGTATCTATAGCATAGAATTGTTACTAGCAGATATCTTATCCATAAGTAATCCTATCCAAACCCTTCTATCATATCCAGAACTGCATTGTAGAATATCTTTTGTCTTGCCTGAATCCTTCTCTCATTCCTATAGTCCTTTGATAATAGTAGTGTTAAAATCATCTTTGCGCTAATATAGTTTCTGAAGAAAGGCAAGCGTCTCGGTGTGCAAAAACCATCCAGAGACGTTGCTGTGTTGGTGGCTGTGCTGTCGTGTATCTTGTGGCTTCATAGACTCCATAGTGTAATGAAATATTGTTTGTAATGTTCAAAAGTGCATCTTTCATTTGAAAATGTTGACTCTTTCTGAGAAACCTTCATAACTTCTGTACCGTGTATGCTAGAAACAAAGTTAAGTGTCAAATTGAAGCTAACATCCTTCTAGTTTTTCCGCAATCGCGCTTCCCACGTGCGGAAAGGTTTGTCACTAATTTTTCATTTGGCTCAATTTCATCACATGTAAAATAGCTGTTCTTTGCATCCGACCTCAGAATTAAGTGTTCAATCTTCTAGTGACTCAATAATCATTTCTAGTGTTTATCTGAAACTATACAAAGCGGCTCCCACTAGTTTTGACTCCAATTTAGTGAATTAAATCCATTTTTCAGTGTTTTTAACCATTCATTCAAAGCCACATTCAAAAGCATTTGACCCGTTTGCAATCATTCCTGTTTCTCTCTGAGTCTGCTGGGGGAAGTTGGGATTGAAACTGTATTTGTTGAGTGTGTATTCTGGAAACCTGTTTTCTCTCCTTCCATCTCTTTATCTTGCATATTGGGGGGATTGAGTAGTGTGCAGGGGGAAAGAGTGACATTGCATTTGACTGAACCCACACAAAGTATTATTCTATGCTGCATTATTTTTCCTAGCCGTGCTCCTTCTGATTAAAGAGATTCTTGATTGTAACATCACCCCATTGGTGATCATTGTATACATATTAAATAGTGTGATATATATTGTGCAAATCCATAAAATAAATCTTTGAACTTTGCAAAACAGCCTGCTTCCTGGTTCACTGAGACGGGGGGGGGGAATTCAAAGAGAGGGGCGTGATATAAGGGTACATCATTCAGAAATAAAAGAACTTATAGACAAAAATATATAATTAAGGGTTTCAATTGTGCATCCCACGCTAGGCATTGACTTAGTTGAAGTGCTGGGTTGAAATCACTTACAGTCCTCAACCAGCCTACAAGTTCCCGTTCACTCCTCAGAGTCCTCCTGCACTACCCTAGTCTCTTACAATCCCCGAAAACACTTAGTGAATATTAGATGCCACCCCACCCAAAATATTGGATAGCCGCAGCTACCACACATCCACAAACACTCAACGTGTCACTTTAGAAACAACAAAACAAACACATCATACAAACCCTACTCATACAAACTACTAGAAATTCAAACTAGGAATTATTTTTCTGGAAGCAGAGAATGACTGCAGATATCATGGCTGGTTTGAAAACTGTTTGGCTGATTGGATGCAGTTGGTTGTTTTGGTTGCTGGCTTTTTGTGAGAAACTAAATATTAACAATTTCCAATTTCACTTAGAGGCAAAACTGGAGATGGACCACTAGATTTAATGGCAAAATTGAGAAATCCCAGAGGAATGTTAATAAAGCATTTTCAGCATTCATAAAAGACCACAAACAATTATGGATTGTCAACAACAACATACAGTTCAACATGGGCAATTTCTACAGACATGACACAGTACACCTAACTGATGAAGGAAATGCAGTGTTCCTTCATAACATCAAAACAGTACTCCTAATGTGATGAAGTTCTACACTCAGTGTACCCGAAAACAGTCCTCTGAAGGACTACTTATCATATGAAAATACACAAATACAAAAAATAACAAAAACATGTTTTATTTTTACTGTGGCTACAGTTCACTGACTTTTATCATAACCGCAGTTACAAAAAGTCAGTTGACAAGGGACTGACTTCACGTTTTATACTACAATGCAACTTAAATGATCAATACAGAATAATACTACTGTTGTACCTATGCAAAGTAAATGTAAAATAAGAAACCATAGAAAAATACAGAACAGTAAACTAGATAGGCAAACATTGCACACCCACACAACATAATACCATAAGTGAGAATACACAACCTAAAATACATTGTATGGCACATCTAAAACTAGACTACAATTGCTCCTTTTTATATAAATGTTGTTAAACTTTTGTCTTCTATCGTTCTACAAAGTCTCAAATGCTCAAAATTCTGAAAACACACATCCAAAATAAAAAAAAGAATCTCTAATTCCTACCAGGTCACTGACCAAGGCCTTTGTCCATGGCCAGTGATTTTTCACCCCTGACATCAATATACCTAAACAAAGTACTTTAAAAAAAAAAGTAAAACACTGACACTGCAAACTATATAGCCGTGGATACCAAACTTCACATACGCTCGGTTATCTGTAGTCCTTTGTAGCCTCGGATATAGCCGCAAATATCGACAAAATGGATGGAATAAAATGCTTTCCTGCCCCCTGCACCTCACCAAGTGCCCCCCTAATCTGTGCCAGCTCCCCTACTGCCAAAATGACCTCCTCGCCTCCCCTGGCCTCTCCCTCCCACAACACACGCTGCTTCTGTGACGCAGTTTACTATTAGATGTCGGCTATTTGCGGATATAGCTGAGGCTATGGAAAGCTTTGTGTTGCAAACTCGGTCCCTGTACCCCCTCCAATTCCCAAATTTCACTCAGTGCCCTCTAGCCATCCTCCCACCTCTACCCCAATGACATTTATAGATTTTCTGACCGGCAAATAACTTTTTACTGCGTTTCATTTTCCCATAACCTCGGATATAGATGCAAATATCTCTCGCATCGAGAGAAAAACAAGATGGCAGTCGTTTCATTTCTGAAAACCATAATCCTGCAATGCACCATGAGAGATACAACTATAATTTTTTGGGAAGGGAGCACCCCCTTCTACGTCAAATTTTAAAATAATTACAAGGCTATTTTATCTCTTGATTCCAGGAATGTCTCTTTAATTACAAGCAATTTCAAGTGTGGGGTTACCCAATCAAGCCTTCTTTCATTGACAAATTCTAGTAGTAAGATGTCGCCTGATGATATGTATCTCATTACGGGTATCTGCCGAAAGAGCTTCATCACTTTTTCTCTATTTAAGAGGATCCCTTTAGAGTCTTTCGTCATTCCCTCTAATCGTACTTTATACGATCTTTCTAATCTATGAGGTTTTTTCACATAATCTCTGTCTTTCCTTTTGTGTTGGTATTCATTCCTTCCCTCTTTTTATTTTTACTTGCATTCCTTAGGTCCTTTTCCTTTTGCTTTAACTTCATTCTATTTTCCTTTAAGGAACCATTTCTTTTTTCTTCTAGCTTTCTAAAACAATCCGTTTTTTCCTCAATCCAAGCAGGAGCTTTGCCGTTCTCGTTTATCTTAACGTCACCACGTCTTGGCTATTCCTCTCCTTCTTCTTCTTCAATAGTAGTGACTATCCACTTTGTTCTACTGTCTTGTCTCAAACCTGCTTTTCAGTTTCTTCCCACTCAAGGAGCAGAGGTTTTCCCATTCCTCCTCGTCCTGATTTTTCTCAATGATCTCTATCAGGTCACTCAAGCATGCATCTGATTCAGTATCCTGAAAGTCGCAGTCATCTAGATTTTCACTTGTTGGCAGTGAGTCATCCACCACGTGTATTTCAGAGGACTCCTCTGATATCGTCATTTCTCTTCTAGTCTTCTCAGCACATTGTGCCATTTCCCGTCTTGGCAGAGTTCTTATATTTCTTACAAATGCTCTTGGTCTGTTTACTTTACTTTTTGACATTAGTTTCATATTTTTAGTTTTTGTAACACCTTCTTTTCGTTCTGGGGTGGAAGAGTTTCCTTCTTCTCAGAATCTTTTGTTTTTTCTATTGTCACTATTCCTTTAAAGATTTGGAAATTTGTTTTTTCAAAATCTGTCCATCTTTGTAGGTGTGGAAGCTCCATTCCTTCTTTCTCTTTGGGCTTGGTCTTAGGAGCTCCAGTCATCAGGAGTACACACTTTCCCTTTTTCTGCACAGACAGATTCATCTCCTTCTGAGCTTTGATTCTTTTGTCTTTTCCGGTTACAGTGGCATTAGTATTTGCCACAGACTTTGAGGTCCCTTTCTCTACAGGTTGTTTCTGCTGTTGATGTTTCCCAGCTGCTTTGTGGATCATTGAGTCCTTCCTCTTTTTTGTACCATCTTCTCATCCACTTACAGTCCTCTAAAACCGCCTCTGCATGTTTGTCTTTATGTTCACTGAGTAGAGATCTTGTAGGGAGGTATTTATACTCTCATACAGTTTTAAAAAGGGGGCAACTGCGATAGTCAGGGCTGCCATCACTGTGTTTTGAGTATGGGCGAGTTCTTCCATTCTTTCCTTTTTTGCCTTTTCATGCTTTCTTCTCTTACGCGCCTCCTCCTCTTCCTTTGTTTCTAACTCACTTCTCTTCTCCTGGGACGCCTGCACCATTGAAGAGCCTTCTTCCCCTTGTTTCCCTATTATAGCATGGCTCCTATCCAATGATAGGTTAGCAAGAGTGTTCTCTGGATTTTGCAGTTCCTTCCTTTTTTCGTCCCACTTTTGTGGCAAGAGTATAGCTTTATTGTGTAAAGCCGCTATCTTCTCTTTTATAAACGAGAGCATATTTCCTTTTTCACGAGCTATCCTCCCTGTTAGGGCTGAAAGGTCTTGTATACATTTTTCTGCCAGCGCTGAATTACTTGGATCCTTTAACTTCTGCATGGATTTCATCTTAATCAAATTGTCATTAACCCCTATAGGTTTGAGCTCTTCTCCCTAACATGCCACTTCCACCCGTGAGTTTCGCTCACTATGGGGTTCTCCCCTTTTCTGATCGTTTGGGGCAACATCACTGCTCGACTTTTCTTGTTCTTCCAAGACTGGAAATTGAAAGGTCAAATTGCCTCTTTCCAAGTTGATTGGTCTTCCAGTCTGTCCAGGTGACTCCTCTATTTCATCCAATTCATCCAAATCCTCCCAAATCAGGCTTCCTGCCTCACTGGTGTCTGCTTCTGCATTCCAATCTCCTTTCAGGATGGACCCTCATTGGATTTAAATTGGGTGTTGTTTTTCGAGTTCTGATGCTCCAAGCGATCGTGAGGCTTCTCCCGTTTCGGTGGAACTCAGAGTTTCTCCCCCCCCCACACTCAAGCTCCTGTACTTGTTTTGGGTGGGGATTGGAGTAATCACATGAGTTCACTACACCAGATGCCTTCTCCTCCCTTGAATGAGAGGAATCCTCTGCGCTAGGGTGCCTCTTGTCTCCTTCCCTCCCCTCTTCATTGTTGCCCTGTTTTTCTCTCTCCGGCCTGGGGATTTCACATGCGATCGGTACTGTAGTTATCACCTCTTTATTCCCACAGACCTCCTCCGAGTTCTCTAAACTGTCTGTATTTACAGTTGGACTTTTAGTATAAGCTGTCGGGATTTCCCACTCTGTGCTCGGCTCTGTAGGTCTCGTAGCCGAATGTTGGGAGTTTACTGCTACCGCTTCTATCAGGTGAGTAGGGGCATTCTCAGCACAGAGTTCATACCCTTCCAACCCTGCACATAGTTCCTGAGCTTGCAGCGGGTAAGCAGACACCCTACTATTGTCCACTTTCTCATTGTTCACCAGTAGGGGCATGTTATTGTCAGACCTCCGGTCAATTTCCCCAATCTTGCTCAGCGCCTCTGTCTGAGTTTTAGCTCGTGCCAGTAGCAGGGAGTACTCGCGGGTACTAAACATCAATCGCGACTGTCTTTGGGTTGCATTTACAGTCATGGGTGATGTTAATGTAGGCAGTGAGGTCACACGTTGTCTCACCTGAAGTCTTGTTCTGATACCCAACTGCTCCTCCGCTGTCTGATTTACCTCTGCCACCAATCTCCTCATCATTGTGCAGCTCCTCTTTAAAGTTGCAAACATTGGCTAACACCGGACAACACCACTTACGCACCATATTTGCTCTGCATTCGCAGTAGGGAGTGGTTATAAGCAGTTTCTGCAGCCCAGGTCACACGGTCCACAGCAGCTCCTCCTCCAATTGCTTAAAGGGCTAGTAGTACGCCAAAACACCGGACACCCGACAACACCACTTACGCACCACTTTCGCTCTGCATTCGCAGTAGGAAGTGGTTATAAGCAGTTTCTGCAGCCCAGGGCACACGGTACACAGCAGCTCTTCCTCCAATTGCTTAAAGGGCTAGTAGTACGCCAAAACACCGGACACCGGACTACACCACTTACGCACCACTTTTGCTCTGCATTCGTGGTAGGAAGTGGCTGTAAGCAGTTTTTGCAGCCAAGGTCGCACGGTCCACAGCAGCTCCTCCTCCAATTGCTTAAAGGGCTAGTAGTACTCCAAAACAACGGACATCAGACAACACCACTTATGCACCACATAACTTTTTTATTTTTTAATGTATCTTTACAAACCTTTTGCAGCCTGGGTGGGGGGTGTGCAGAATTTTATTCACTTTCATAATTTTATCCAAATCCGTTACTCGAATCAAAAATTATTAACAATAGAATTTTGAGCGGTTCCTATGTGTCTCTGACTCACCTTCACTATAGGGCAGCGACCGCCACCCTATAATATATATATATTTTTTAATGAAAACCGTAAAAGAGTAGGAATGTCCAGTTATTTAGGCCAATTGTTGTTTGTACAACCTCCTGTGGGGTGGATACAAATAAATAATTCAAAAGGTAAAGGATACCTGGCGTGAGAAACCACACTGGGGATCCTTGAAAACAAAAAAGAGTAAATTACCCTTGTGCAAGGGATCCTTTACTCTGAAAAGAATAAACAACCTTAGCCGGCATGAGAGGAGCACCAGAGAGCAATGTTTACAAACCTCTTTCACCATCGCCACCCGGGCCTTCAGAGAGGCACTCCCCTGACAGACAGCATTACTGCTGCCCCCCAGGCATCCTTCCTTGTTACCAGCTACCCCTGGCACACTTAATTACTGGTGCTCCCCACAGCGGGAATCACCCAGCGTTCAGCCAGCCCCCCGGGCCACGTGTTGATTAAAGGGGCTGCCCCCTTCATGTCGACTCGCCAGAACTCTCCCGTCTGAACATGGCAGATGCAGCCCAGGTCGAGGAAAGTTGTGTGGGGCCATCCACGGTGCATCTTATTGCTGGACTTCAGTTGTATAAGCAGCCCAGCTAAAGCTAAGGCCTCCACACACTGCTGGTGCTGGCTGCCCATCCAGAGAACAGTTGCCATCACCCGAGAGAAGATCAGAGAGCCAACCCACCAACAGAAGAGCATCAAGCAGCAGTAGGACCTTGAGAAAGCCCTGGCCTGGTTGTCTTTCAAGTAAGGACCATATATATTGTTTGTTTGTACAGGAACGGATAAGTGAAACAACATCTAAAAGAACCATTACTTTGTTCGACTTTCCTTTTGCGTGCCAGTTACTCTAACCTAGTTTCTTTCTCCTAAGGATTATTTAGGGCAAATCCACCTTCTCCTAACCTCCCCCTAACCTTTGCCTTTCCATCCCTTCTCCACGCCACAGATGGCCTCACGAGTGTGCTCTCAAACCCAGGGAAGTGGGGTTGAAGAAAGGTAAGAGGTGGGCCAATTATTGTGTAGAGGTATATAAAAAGTGTATTGTGTGCCTGCCTACACCTGTCTCCCAATAAGGTGTGTGGTGCGATCCCCGAACTCCAATGCAATAGATAAGTGGCAGCATACTGCACACATAAAGAGCAGTTTCACTATGCACAGAAATAGGCTAGTTGCACCTTAAATACAGCTGTAGCGCTGTGTCCCGCATATCCAAGCAGCAGCACACTGCATACAAACACAATGTTAGGACTATATTTATTTATTTATTGTTTGCTTCTGAGGTGCTTATACAGCAAGTAAAATACTGGGCCTCATTACAACTTTTCCGGTCCGGAATGCAGTGATTCCGCGGTGGCAGTAATAAAGTCTCCGCGTCCGCAAGGTTGCAGAAAGACCGGCCGATTATGTGCTGTCGGTCGCGCGCACCACACAGACGCGGAAACGGTGTAACCGTCACCATGGAAACACCCATGGAAATGGACATAGCGGCGCCACAAGTAGCGTAAAAACTGTGTCCGCCGCCGTCGCCACAGACACGGAAGCGGAAATACCATGATCGCCAAAACCGGAAACAGAGAGGCGGCCATCATATAAAGCACAATCCATTGCCATCCAGAGTCAGCACAAGTAGATTCCACACCGTGAGAAGCCAAAAAGGACCACCAGCGTGTCTGCCAGGATTCCAGCTCAGAGGTAACGCTTTAGTGAGGCGGAGCTAACTGTTTTGGTGGACCATATAATGCAGCATGCTGATATGCTGTTTAGTGCTGATCAACGGCGTGCTACACAGCAGTGCAGGAAGGAAGTGTGGGTGGAAGCAGCACGCAAGTGCACCGCTGTGGGCGTGATTGCGAGGAGCGTCAAGGACTGCCACAAGAGGTGTGACGACCTCAGGCTGAGGGTGCAGAACCTGATATCTACACACCGCCAACGCAGCAGTGGGACAGGTGGAGGGCCCCCTTCCCCACTGAGGCTGCAAACATGGGAGGAGCGCTGCAGCAGTGTCCTCCACCTTGAGGGCATCCATGGGATCGGGGATGCTGAGGCAGGAGTGAGCCCACCTGCAGATGCTGGTAAGTGCGCAAATATGAATGCCATACGAGTACATGTTGAGGCCAGGAGTGGCCCAAAGGACCCATTAACAACCCCCCCTCCAGCCAGTGCATGAGTGGCCCAAAGGACCCATTAACAACCCCCCCCCCGCAGCCAGTGCATGAGTGGCCCAAAGGACCCATTAACAACCCCCCCAGCCAGTGCACGAGTGGGCCAAAGGACCCATTAACAACTCCCCCCAGCCAGTGAATGAGTGGCCAAAAGGACCCATTAACAACCCCCCCCAGCCAGTGCATGAGTGGGCCAAGGGACCCATTAACAACCCCCCCCGCCTCCCAAAGAGTGCATGAGTGGGCCAGAGGACACAATCATGATCCAGATGACGATCCACATCACTACAATACATGTCCGTCGACAAGCACACGTAAATGCTACTGTTAACTGATCAACCTGTCTGATGCATGTGATGCACCCATCAAGCACCACCACACAGCTAATTGCATGCCCTCTGTGTCCCCACAGCCATATCAAGTGACAGTGACACCGCACAACAGCCAAGGCAATCAGCTCCTGCACGTGTGCAAGCCAGCGCCCCTGCCCAGGAGGATGCTGCCAGCAGTTCTGCATCTCTGCCCCCAGTAGCATCTGCTACACATGTGCCGGCCACCATCACCAACATCTCCACCATCTCCACGCTGCCTGATGCAACACAGGTGCCACGGGCACCCATCATGCCTATACATCCCACCACAGAAAGTATCTGCACTGCAGAGGAGGCAGCATGTAGCGACAACAGTGCCCCGGCACTGCAGTCTGATACAGAGCCACAGGGGGAGGTGCCCACCCTGGATGACTTGGCATCGTTCCAGGAGCTGGAGTCCAGCCCCACATCACTCCACAGTCCGATGAGGTCACCTACCCCCTCAATGGTTGAGCTTAATTCCTGCATGCAGCGGATGGAGGAGCAGCAGGCTAACCTCACCCAGCTGGTAGAAAGGCAGCTTGAGGAATCCAGGCTGCAGAGGGAGTGCTACAGCACATCTGTACGTCACCTCTCAAGGTCCATTGGATGCTTTGCCAGCACAATAGTGACCCTGGCACGCCATGTGCGGGAGGGCAATGACAACACTTCGAGGATTGTTGAGTCCATGTTGATTGGCCAACAGGCACATCTTGCACATTTGCCACCAATCCCAGCTTCAGTGCCATCCACTACTGCCAACCCATCCAGCTGCACCTCTGTCAGTCCACGGAGACGCTTGAGTCGGCTAACAGAGCCCTCGGGCAAGGATGCACAAGCGCCGAAGCGCACACGGAAATGATGGCATGTGTGTCAGGCACTGCAGGACACATGGGGACTAGAAGGGTGTGAGGGGTGGGAACGTTTGGGTGGTGGGGGAGCTAAATTAGGGGGTTTGTGTATTGGGGCCTGGTTGGGGGTGGGAACGTTTGGGTGGTGGGGGCGGTCCATTAGGGGGTTTGTGTATTGGGGCCTGGTTGGGGGTGGGAACGTTTGGGTGGTGGGGGAGGTCCATTAGGGGGTTTGTGTATTGGGGCCTGGTTGGGATGGTTACGTTTGGGTGGTGGGTGGGCACGGGTGTACAGCTTCCCTAACCATTGCACCTCCATCCCTGTTGTAATGTCATGAATATATCATCATTTGAAAAAACACATTCATGAGTGGATATCCATCATTTCATTTGCAGTACAATTTATTTACTGGCATCCCCATATCCATGCGATGCTGTGAATGTGCAGTCTCTCAAAAGTAAATGAGAATCAGTGCATCCTGTGCTAGTTGGCCATCTAGTGGACTCCCAGGAGGAGGTTGAGCCATCCCATCCCCATCCCCATCCCCGTCTCCATCTCCATCTCCATCTCCATCCCCATCTTCATCCTCTGCGTCTGGGGGCATCGGAATGTTCCTGCGCAGGCACAGATTGTGCAGCATGGCACAAACAAGCGTAATTTTACCCGTCTTCACTGGGCTGTACAGCAGTGATCTGCCAGATCTGCTCAAACAGCAGAACTGGGCCTTCAGTAGTCCAAATGTCCTCTCAATCATGCCACGTGTGCGGACGTGTGCCCTGTTGTACGCCTCTTCATGCCTGTTGCTTGGCCACCATACAGGCGTCATCAGCCATGGCGGGAGTGCATATCCAGCATCACCTACATGGGATGTAGATGTGGGGGACATGTCAGTGTTTGTTGTATCATGTCTTCATCAGATGCAGTGCAATCTTGTGTCATTGCTCATTCATGCAAATGTGGCATGCACTGGTTGGACCGGTGGGTGAGTTCCATTCTTTGGTCATTGTAGTGGACGTTGGCAACTGGACATTGACCAACGCATTGGTGTGCATGTGTACTTTGTCCTGCGGGTGACATTGGCTGGTAAGTATGGCATTGTGCAGTGATGTGCACACATGGCAGAGTCAATCAGTCATTTGTGATGATGTAGTCGATGCAGGATGTCTCATGTGCAGGCATCATGTGCATTGGGAAGGAAGTGCTGCATATTGTGGGTGGGGGTATGCAGTGGCTCCAGGTGTATGTGCCAGCGGCAGTATAGGCTGTGTGTTTCATGTGGCAGGGTGTGTACGGGGACACTGTGGCAACCTGTCATGTGTTGCTTTGTGATGTTTGGGTTGTGCTGTCTATTCAGTTAAAGGGCGGGGTGATGCATGTGCAGTCGCAGCAGCCCACTCACATTGCTCATTGCCCTGGGCACACACATACACTACTTCCAGAGGGCCGGTGCATTGGGAGCTGTACTCACCCAATAGCCATGTGCTTTGTCCAGCATAGCGTTCCATGTACCGTGGCAATGTGGAATTCCGCAGTACCATTGAGTCATGTGTTGAGCCCGGAAAACGTGTGCAGCAATGAGTTATCAGTTGTGTGGCATCAGATACCATCTGTACTTTCAGTGAGTGGTACTGTTTCCTATTGTGGAACACCATCTCGATTGCACGTGGTGCTATCATCTCGATGTGGGTGCAGTCGACTGCACCTATGCAATTTGGCATGCCTGCAATGGCATGGAGGCCAACTTGGTGGCAATGATCTGGGGAAGGGTACGGGGTAGGGCAATCTGTTCAGACACATGGCGCAACAGGACATCGAGTACTTGTACCAGGATTTTAGAGAAACAGGGTTGTGATAGGCCGTGCAGCTCACCAACTGTGTGTTGATAGGTACTGGTGCCAAGAAAATGCAGTAGAGACACAACCTTCAGGAGGGGCGGTGGTGGTGGGGGTGTCTATGTGACTGCTGATGTCGTCCTCTACCATGGTGGTGATGTACAGGATTGTTGGACGGTCCAGCTGGTATAATGTGTGGATCTGTCCTGGGATAAGGTTCCAGGGTGAGGCCCTGATGCGTGGTATTGCAGGCTGCCTGTGGGGTGGTGCTGGCTGGACAATGGGGTTTGCCATGGGTACAGGGTTAGCTGGTTGCCGTCTGCGCCTCCTACGCCTCCGCCTCCTCCTATGCACCATTACTGCCATCATGTGAAGTGCTGCCTGTTCGTTGAGTAGGCCCAGTCCCAATGCTACTAGAGCTGCTGTTTGGAGTTGGCCTGGGTGTGGCCCTTTTGTAGGCTCCCAGTGGCCTGCTGGGTCCAGCTGGGCTGATTTGGTGCACCTGTGCCCTGATTCAGGTCACCAGGCACTGTTTAACATCATGTTCGCGGTGGCGGCGGTATCGCCACCGTGGTCACGGTTTTAGCGCCATTTTTGTGGCGGTGTTTCCATGTCCGTGCTACTTGTGATGCTTGCAGTGTTTAGTATGGCTGGTAACGGAGGGGTTTCCATGCAGGCGAAGTTTACGGGTGCTTACACTCCGCGGTGGCAGTTTATTGTGGTGCTATTTCTGGGTCCGCAGGTCATAAATTGGCGGTCGCGGAAACGGTGCCGGTATGGTTATACCGGCAGCATTAAGTCCAGACCGGTGTACTTGTAATAAGGCCCAGTGTCTTGAAGAGTGTTTCTTTTTATCATTACTCCAGATCAGGGACTGAACATCATTACTGCACATTTTTTATGTTCATCCTCAGCAAACCCCACTAGTCTGTCTTATGTTCACTCCACCCACTCGTTGTTATAAACACTGAACCTTCAATCTGCCTCTGCAACCTCCTTGTGCACCATGACGATGCATGCCCTTCCTTCCTTTCGCATGAAAACGTGTGCTCTGTGGTAACTTGTTGTTCCCCCCTTCTGACCTTCTCTGTTGTTTATTTTAGTATCACTTTTTGTCCCCTCCTAGTAAGCCATCTTTATAATTTATCATACTTATCTGCATAGACAATCCCCCTGGCCCCCCAGTGCATGTGGACCTTGTGTCCCTGAAACAGGCCTCCACCTCTGCAAAATGCCAAATGTAACTAGCAGGTTCCCATCTGCACTGGACTTGGGTGTGCCTGTGAGATGTGAGATGAGAAAGCACACACACCATCTGCCTCATCAAGAGTTGGGCGGTAGCTCTTAAATGCGGCGGTCATGCTATTACCTCCTCATTTGAGGGTTGGCCCAATCAAGAGTTTGGTCCTTCCAGGACAAATTCACCTCCAGCTCTGAGCTGGAGGTGAATGAACTGGCAGAGAGGGCATTTTCCGTACTATTAGCGCCGGTACCATTTGCGAAGGCGCTAATAGCAACCACAGCCCCATTGGGTCCAATGGACCGAATGGGGAATGGGGATTTACTCCCTTACCACTACTCGTGATCCGCCACTAATAGCGCCGGTCTGAGTAGTGGTAACACTATTAGTCAGTATCCTCGCGCAATTGCCACCGGGATACTGCCAGCCTTGTGTTGCGGCCCACATGTGTCGTTTTGCCCTTCCCATCCCACCTCCTTCACATATTCACACCACACGTTGTCTTACTCAGTACGATACCAACTTTGAATACCATCTCCAAACAACTCAAAACATATTATCACCTGTTATGTGATTAATACTACTAGGGATAAACTATCCTCTTTCTTCTTTAAACAAAAGGAAAGAAAGCAAAACCATAAAACATATTTCTCTTTCTCGAACACTCCTGCTATTTCGTCCTGCTGCATCCAGGGGTGCGTACTTGCTGGTCTCTTGTAGAGGCGACATGAGGCCAAAAAAAGTAATGGTAAAATGCCCTATATTTCCCATTAGTCAGCTCTCCTTTCTTCTCCTGCAAGGAGGGCACCAGCCTTGCCCTGGCGGACGTCTATAAGGTCACAGGGTCAATAAATATGTACTCCTTCCATGATCAGATGGTGGCTGTTGTTCAATGTCCTCTGACTCTTGTGGTGCTGAGATGTCTGTGTATGCAGAAATTATGGCAGGACTGCTGTGACGAGGTTCTATCTATTCCAAAATCTTCTTTGTGCTTTTCTTTTTTGCTCTTCTACGGATGAAGTTGGATCGCAATCTGTTCTGTTCCCGCTGTATTCTTCCTGGCAAAATATAAATATAAAAATGTCTGTTTCTTCCCAAGAAATCCCTTATAATATACACCCAGCCCAGGAGCTGTAACAAGCACATTTCATGTTCAACTTGCATGCTTGTGTAAAACGTGTTTACATGTGTTTGCCTATAACTCATCCTTACACTACAATAGTATCTGTTCCTTGCTAACACACAACCCATACACAATACCTTTTTGATCTACTAAACACATACACATTCAAAACTCAACATAAACATTTATTACTACACCTTTTATCCATGGGTCTCCTTTATGTTCTGCATACGTTCTGCATAAGTCTCTGCCTTGGAAGCAAGACGACACAGAGCAACACAGGTTCGATCCCCGGGTCCGTGCTTAGAAACCTCTGTGTATTAAGTGTGTTGCAAATAACCTATGATATCATATCATGCAGTCAAAATAATTCCTCTCGAATACCATATGGGCAAGCTAAACATCACTTATAAGCATGCAGCAATATGCTAGCAAATGCTATTAAGCTAAAATCATGTTTCTACACCTCACTACTTTTCCTGTACTTACCTATACATTCTTCTCTCCAATAAAGGTCAATGCAGGATCTCACACGTCCCCTTCATCTCCACACTTACTTACCTTTCTTTTTCGTGTCATCTCGCCTTCATATCCAACAATAGCTCTTTCCTTGCGAGGCTTCGTCCTACTATATTAATACGTTATACACTGGTGAGGGCCTATAGGGATCCTTTTGGACTTGAAATAGTGATTGTTTTAAATCTATAATACAAATCACTGGTTTTGTTAATGTCATCCCTTTTACAAATAAAGTACTTCTTTTGGTTACTTGCTCTACTACGTTTGTTCTCTATACTGGCAGATAAACCCCTACCCTATGTACTACACCTTTCCCCCAGCCCCTCCCTTTTTGTCCTGGCAGTTACATGTGTCCTGTGTGCCATTTTATTCCTCATAACCCCTCTTTGTATATTTGAACAATTCCAAAAGCACTATGAATGTGTTCAGTCTGCATGTATCCCTATTGTTACAGTGTGATCTTCACTGTTTTTCCCTGTAGACAGTGTCCTTAAATTGTGTGTGTACTTACATTGCCCTGGTGATAATCTTGAGTGCCATGTTCTCATGCCCTTCAAGTGAGTGGCTATAATTCTGAATGCAGGAACTGCATTCTGCATCACCCATGCTGTTTGGATGTCCCAGGCCTTGAATAATAAACGGATTGCTTTATTACCCCTTTAACATGTGATATTATCTTACTCCCAATATAATTATATTTCCCTTTTATTTCACCCTTACAGCTCTAATCCTTTTAAAATACTTGAGCACAAATATATTAAAATGTTTGAGAGCTCTCCAGTGGTTGCTGTTTCATTGTGTGTACTAAAAGCATGGTGTTAGGCACGTCCCTGTTTTCAATTGTTGTATAGCAGGACATCTCAATGCTGAATATCTGAACGCTCTATGCACAACAGAGAGTGGCCTTCAATGTCTCTCACCTCCCCTGTCTTGTTTGATATGTAGTCCTCTGTCTTCATGTCTGCGCCCGGATGCCTGCGGGTTTTGGTGCATAACAAATAAATACAAATACAAATACAAATACTTGTTGCAGATAAGTAAATCTGGTCTGCTTTGGTGATCAATTCTTCAATGTATACAATTATAAACGTTCCTGACTCCCCTTCTACTGTTACTTCAATTCCAAAACACAATGTTTACTTTTAATATTGGGCACCCTAAACAAACTATTCACTTCATACTGCTTTTAACAAAAGATACAAATATAAAATCCACAATTCAAAATCTCTATACTAACCAAATGCATAACAGATACACTCAATATTTACAACATTAATACATTAACTCGTTAATTCAACTTCTAACAAATGATTTCTCTCCAACACACACTTCGTGCCCAAGTTTGCACCATAAATTAAAAAGATCAGTACTCTTAAATCAAGATCCTCCATGGTGCACTTCAGTTCTGCATGCATGGCATACATGCTATAAACACATATACCTACACCAGCTGCTATCTAATGTATTAGAAACTAACTATAGCATACGCAACCTTTCCAAAACCCCATCTCTACATACTTGCCACCTCCAAACTCCACCTACAAAACTGCCTCCCCACTTTTACAACCTACAGGCAATCCCTCATATAATATAACCTTCTATATGTGCCAAGCCAACAATAGTACAAATAATAAAATAATAAAAAAGAGATTCATTGTCTTCTAATCAATCGCCACCTCTTTCTCTTCTCCTGCATCCACATTAACAACTAATACCCATGCACTAAAACAAAAAGCATTATTTCACATTATATTTCAGCTTTACTCAAAATATACGCCACATAAAAACGTCTCCCTTAGCGTGTCAACATGAGTATGAATTGTGCTGTCATGCATGTCAGTGTGTGCATCTTCTCAAATACCCCTGCTGTATACTTTAGGGCAATGGAGCTGCCTACATGCCAACTTTTTCTCCTGTGTTATTTTAGGATACCTGCACTCATTACCTGTACTTCCTTTTAAACTGGCCAAAAATACTAATTATACCATAAACCCTGACCCTTTTTACTGTTATTCTACCTCAAAATACATAGTGCTCCAACAATGTGGAGAACTAAGCCGAAGGCACGTCTACTCACTGGCCCTCATTACGACCCTGGCGGAAAGTAACTGACCTGACCGCCATAGCGTAAATAGCGTTTCCGCCATTGCACGATGGAGTAAAGTGCGGCTAATTCTGACCCATCGGGCACGAGCATTACGCCATGGCGGAAGTGCAAAGTCCGCGATGGCGGAAATGTCCCCAAAACGCCCCTCACCGCCGTCGTACGGCGCCCTAGGTGCATTTCCGCCACCCATCATAGCGGTCACCGTAATGAGCGGTAATCGCAAAATACGGTGACCGTAAATATACGGAAACGGAAGTAAAAACATGGGCCCGGAACGGGAAACAGCACGCCGTACACCTATAAAATCAGAATCCCAACACAACCATTAAAAATCCTACCCTGAGACACATCCCAACCCGTTAGCCACCCTAGTGAAAACAATCAAAATGGGAAAAGTTGCGAAAAAAGCGTGGGACCGCAAGCGGCAGGTCCACTTCTCGCATGAGGAACTCACCGTGCTCACAGAGACCCTCCAGGAGAATGCTGCCGTCGTCTTCTCGACGCAAATGACCAGGACGGCACTTGCGAACAAGAACCCCGCACCCCACAGCAATGCAGAAAGCGATGGGACAACTTGCGGATACGCGTACGGAGCATACTATCAACCAACCGTAACATTGCCACAGCTACCGGGGGAGGATCGGAATCACCCATCAAGTTGACCCCCTGGGAAGAAATCTGTGCCTCCACCATTGGAATGGAGAGTATAGAGGGAGTCGGAGGGATGGAGAAAGGAGTGCAGACATCCGAAGAATCAGGTAGGTGGGCCAAAGAAAACAATGCTAAATCCACAATGTCCAATCATGTGAAGTACCATGTGTCCACATAGTGCAACAGAAACACATGTCCAGGAGAACGTCCACATACATTGGCCTGATAGCGCACTTCAAAAGTCACATTAAATACATAAATAATTACAAATCCTAAAAACACCCTCTACACGTGCAGCATGCACACCCTAACTGCAGGCTGCAAAACAACTGCATCCTCAATCCACACAAAAATGAAACCACCTCCAAGGCCCTGACCCAAATCACCCTCAGGTACCACCCCAATGCATGTGATACATTGCCATTCCAATTTCCACAGACCCATGAATAACGCTCGCCCTCCTTTACTCCACCACAGGGTCCGATTCAAACGACGAGCTTCAGGACACCCCTACCAGCACACCTGCAAAGAGGGCCAAGACCAACGGCCAAAGACCCTCCACCTCAGCTGCACGGATCAAGACATGGCAGCAGCACAAATCAAGTGGCAGCACACAGGAGGGGACTTCAACAGGCACCCCAGCAGCCAGCATTCCCACAACAGCAGCACCACAGGTCCCCCCAATGGATGCCACAGAAGGCACTGCTTCTGGTGGCAGCAGCCCCATAGGTGACACTGCATTAATGCCAGCATGCTCCGACACAGATAACAGTGCTGTCGATGTAGGACCCATCCATGACCTGTCTCAATCCCCCTGTCTGTTTCATCCCGTACACCATGAGGATACCACGCAGGGGCACCCACAAGATGACGACTGGCCATCCCCCACAAGCCCTGTGGCAAGGCAACATGAGGTGATCAGCCCCTCTGTGACACCACCGCAAATGGGCATGGCCCAGCAGAGGCAACAGTCCCTCGACCAGGTGATCGTGCAACTGCAGCAACTGGCCACGCTCCTCAAGGAGCATGCTGATGAATGTGGGGGTTCTAAGGCAGCCATAGAAACATCTACTGAGACACTTAGGGCACAAATGGAGCGAAGTACAGAGACACTAAGGCTACAAATGGAGAGAAGCACCGAGAGCCTGAGGGGGGAACTGCATGCGACGTCCAAAGACGTATGTGGTGAACTAGCCGCTGTGCGCCGTGTGCTCACTGAGCTCTCACAAACCCTTAGGGACATGCATGGACGTGAGCAGGCAGAGACATCATCCGTTGCAAGTTCCGTCCAGGGCAGCCCCCAACGTAGATCTGGGAGGAACCTGCGCTCCACAGGCAGGGGTGCCCCTGATACCCGGAGAGGGGGCTTGCAATAGCGTCTGCCCACTGACAATGAGCATCTTTGGACACTGGTGTTCGGGGGGGAGGTAGGAGGGTGGAGGGGGGGTGTTGGGCTTACTTGGGTGGCGGGTCGATGGGGTGTGTAACATAAGTTCACATATGCTATAAACATTTCACAATCATCCAATGAGATGTGTGGACATTGATCTTTGTGTACGAGGCCTTTATAGGCGTACAGTCCATATTGTGCATGTTCCAGACACACACAGTGCCACAAGTCCCATGTCCATGTATCAGCCACCAGGCGTGAGTGCTAGAAGCATGAATCTATGATATTCTGACGAATTTCACGGGCCTCCTGTGCCTCGCGGACTCCTTCAGGTGCTGCCACATCCCCACCCTCATCATGACCATCTTCAGGTGCTTGCAGTTCTGCGTCAGGGGGCATGGGCACATTTCTACGTACGCACATGTTGTGTAGCATGACACATGCCATGACCATCTTTGCAACCTTCTCATGGCGGTACAGGAGTGCCCCGCCAGACCTGCTGAGGCAGCGGAAACGAGCCTTCAGTAGGCCGAATGCCTGTTCTATGACTACACGGGTACGTGAGTGGGCATGGTTGTAGTCCTCCTCATGCTGGTTCTGTGGGTTCCGGAGTGGTGTAAGGAGCCATCTCTTCAGTGGATACCCGGCATCACCTGTATGTGGACAATAAAGGATGTTTGTGGAATGACATTGCTACGTACGCATCCCCCCCCTTCCTGCCAGGTCATTGCCGCATCACATACCCCACATTATCATGCATGAAATGAGACTCACCGAGTAGCCAGGATCTGTTGCCTGCGTGTCGCTCCATGTAGCGTGGTATTGTAGAGTTCCTCAAGACCATAGAATCATGGGTTGATCCAGGAAATCGGGCACAACAATGTGTAAAGATCCTGTTGGAGTCACACACCATTTGTACATTAAGAGAATGATATTGTTTCCGGTTGCGGTACTGGACCTCCATGGCATGTGGGACAACCAATTCCACATGGGTGCAGTCGATGGCACCAATGCAACCCGGTATGCCGGCAAGTGCATGGAATCCCACTTTTGTGTTTGTAATCTCCTGCTCCGAGCGTGGTAAAGTGATGTAGTCGTCTGCGTGCTTCAGGAGGGCATCGAGCACTTGCAATAGTGTCCGTGACAACAGTGGCTGTGAAATGCCATGCAACTGTCCGACTGTGTGCTGGTAGGTGCCTGTGGCCAGGAAGTGGAGTACAGACACCACCTTCAGTAGGGGTGGGATGGCGGTTGGGCTATCTATCATGCTGACAAGGTCAGCGTGTGTCATGTCCACAATGGCGGTTATGGTGTCCCGGTCCAAACGGTAGAGGGTGTGGATCTGCTCATCAGTGAGGTTGAACGGATGAGCTCGGAGGCGTGGGATTGCGGGCTGCCTGCGTGGTGGTAGTGGCTGTGCTGGTGGGCCTTGCTGGCCCTGCCTTGCCCTCCTCCTCCTCCTGCGTCTCCTCTGTGCGGCCGGTTGTTGTAGTAGTTGGTGTTCGTCTTCTTCTTGAAGTTGGAGTACTTGCAGTGCTATCAGGTCCCCCAGGGCCAACATCGCTAGTCCTGCCGGTAGCATTTTGGAGTGGGTGTGGTTGTGGGAGGGGGTTGGGTGTGCAATTTATGTGTTTTCAGGCTGTATAGCCTCCACCTGTGGTGATTCATTCCACCTGTGCCAGCTGCAATCCCCTTTGGGCGAGCACGTCCCGCACACAACGCTGCAATTTGACGCATGGCATCTTGCTATTACAATCATGTTTTTAATCCCGATGGCAGTGAAATATTGGTTTATATGTTCATTCTGCTATGCTCCCATTGTTTCACATACCAACTTTGCAGTCGCGAACAAACTTGTGAAGGGTCAGTGGAATGTAGTACTCGATTAACGGTGGACCCTCATGCAGCACTGTACCGAGGTTCACCGACGGGCGGGGCGTCCCATTTGTGAGTGAAGCCAGTTGCCATTTTCACACACTGCCGCACTACATGGATGAATTTGTGATTTCAAACGGTCACAGATGCCTTTTCGACGTGATGTTGCAAATGAGGAATTCGAAGGACAGCGCTTTCGGTTTTCAGCTAGCGGCGAGGAGACGCCCACAGGTCTGACTGCAAATTTAACGTTCTATTGTTTAATGTCCTTGGGACAGGGGCCATGGCGAGAATGCAATGATTGATATGAATAGTATGGGATGCGCAATAGCGTAGTGGACGATAAGGCAGGATGTTCCCAAATACATGTTACTTCACAACACTAGTATTCCGGGCTAGGGCACAGTGGATTTTGCAGACTGCATTACGCACAGACTCAATGGAAATTTCAAATGTCATGTGAGTAAATAATCAGGCGTTTTTATACCGGGATGAGGGAATGATGTATGGATGCATGGACAGATGATTTAATTGAGAGTTTGCCATGTACATGGCTTTTTGGAATCTATCCCCTTCCCCTGCGCTATGTGATGCAGAGCTGCCATTGTGGGACCATCGTCTATCTGCCCTTGTTGGACCCTCCCTGTCTCGACGCGCCTTCAAACACTTGTGTCTATGCACGTTACTAATCCCATCTAATGGATTCTGTTTTAACAGACGCATGCACACAAACACTCGTTTGTAATAGTGTTTTCACCTCGATTTATATAGTTATGATTCGCAAGTGATTTTTGGGTGGAAATAATCCTTTTGAGTGGGCTAGCATGCATATGGCTGTAGATTTAGTGTGTTCATTGAAGTGAGTAATTCAAATGAAGTTCTGATGCCCATTCTATTCTTTTTCATTTAATTTGGGTGACAGGTATCTCCTCCCCTTTTGCCGCTGCCATCTGTATGCCACTCCTGCAGATGGCTTTTACTCCCGACACCTGCTGCTTCGAGTTAATCAGTGGAGCACCATTACGATCTTATGGGACGATCGCCAATGGGCCACATGCCCTTACGCAGTACTAGTGGCTAGGAGCAACATATCGACCTTTCAGCTGGACTAGTGCCTACCTAATGGGACGGCCCTGCGGTTCTAGGCGCTTCCATGTTGCCTTTTTGAACTTGAATGTAGCCCCTGTGTACCATGAAGGAACAGGGCGTCACACAAGAAGAAGCTGGTCATTTATTGCGGATGCAGCCCACATTAATGAAAAATGTTTTGGAGTTTATGACCTAATAGCTGTATGGGCTTGGTGAATTTGATGTGCATTGAAATTTTATTCTGATATTAACCGTGTAGCGTTATTCTTTGCAAGTAATGTAGCATATTCCTATTTGTGGAGCGATGTATTGTGAGAAGATCTGCATTGGGTTCCGGCTTCTGAGTATAGTTGCGTGGTACTGTGCTGGCTGCGTTTGCCAACGAAGCCCAGTGAGGTCAGGAATAGGGGCTGCCATTATGACTGTTTTGATGATGTCATGCTCAGGGGCGGGGGATTAGCTTTTGTGTAACAGATGCCGGTCAGCCAGGTGGATTGGTGGAATGATGTGATTATCAGAAAATGGCTGGTCACAGGTGCCTGTGTTTGCGTGCGTTTCTTGGAGGGAGACTGAGGTCATGTCCATTGGAATAGCTTCGGTATTCGTGCCATCTGTGCCCTGCAGCTCCCATTGGCCCCTCTTGAGATGAGCCTGGCTGCTCAGTCACTCTGCCAACTTGTGTGGTACATGCTTATGCTGATGGTTGGTTTGTTTACTGGCAAGAGTACAGGGCTGGTGCAGTCTCCCTCAGGATACTGCTTTGAATGTTGCCTTACACTGGTGTCAAGCGATGGGGGCCTGTTGTTGTTTTGTCTCATATTTCAGTTCATATTGCTGTACTTGAACCTTCACATGCCTGTGCTGCATCAGTACGGCAATGGTGACATGCCAAATATGGATGGCCACTCACAAGGCACTTGGAGCCCTTACATTCATTTGTTCGTTGGCATGCATGGGTGACTTGTACATTTCACTGGTTGCATTGTGTAACTTCATTGCACCTACGAGGAGTTGTGCAATGTGGGCAGGGAGTGGTGTACAGGCACTCAGTAGGGCCATTTACGGTTGGTTCACGATGCCGTATTTCTCACCATGGCGGAATGGTACTTTCCGCCATGCTTGATGGCGTTAAGTAAATGTTCGCTAGGGTCAGAATTCGCGTACCGTTGCGCCATGGTGGTAATTACGGTTTTGCATGTCGCGCGTGCGCGTACTTGGTGCAGTTAGCGTTGGCGTTCACTACGGTGTCGCTAATGGCATCGTACTTTATGGTGACGGGTCATAATCGCACCGAGTGGTATTCGATGGCGGTATTGCATTTCCGCCATCGTTTTTCGATTTCCGCCAGGGTCGTAATGAGGGCCACTGAGTTTTATTTACTGCTCTACACTCACTCACCCCTACTCTTTTCCTTGAGGAATGCGTTTCTGCGAGCTCTATTTCTGTCTGCCAGCAAGCTGTGGGCTGATGCCCACCCCCTCTCCTGGGACTACAGTTTTGAAATCTGGTTGCTTTCCAACGTGCAGCTTGTTGCTTTCCATAACAAACCTCTTATGTCAAACCACAATATAACACATACCTTAAATATGACACCACATAAAACAATCAGTTATACATTAGTTAGTCTTTGTTAATATTTCTAACCCCCATTCAGTCCTAAAATGCTCCATCTTCCCTTCAAGTTCATCCCTGTAGAGGCCATCTCTCCCACTTCAGATCTACTCCTACTTCATAACCGTTAATGTACCCCACTTTATTTTACCCCCCAAATGTGCCTAAAATTATAATCATAATGGCTTCACTTGTACGATTCTAAAAAAAGAAATGTTAATTTAATATTACATATTAACCAATACTATACTTTCAACACATCACTTCTCACACCACACTCCTCACTCAATTCACACTGTTGGAGTAATTAGTGCACCCATTTCAACTGTGTACTAATTTCAATGGAGGATGTTAATGTTGTAGCATGAGGTGTGTGGTTGGGTGCTAATGTGCGGCATTGAGGGTAAACTAAAGAGGGCGTGGATCTGAAGCAAAGCATAGCATAATAGCATAGCATAGTGTGGTGTAGGGTGTAAACAATCTTAACATTACTAAATACTAACACCACTAACAATAACTCATTATACTCCTACTGATATTAGTAATTAGACTGGGGGCTGTAAGTGCATGAATTCACAGCAATATGTGCCTAGGAAAATAAATATGAAAATTGAAAGCTGAACAGCAGTGTGCTTTGCGGATGTTAAATTTCAGAGCACAATGAAGCGGCAGAATAGTCAGGAAACAAAGGATGTCATGTTGCACATTGCATCCGGGCACCAGAATCGCTGTACAAAGTTCATAGTAGAAAAAGCCAGAAAAGTTTGGAAAGTTAGGGGGGGAGTTGGCTAAAAGGGCGATAATTGAATAGAGTCATCACAAGATGTCACTGCAGAATGCATGTCAATGGTTGGTGAAACAATAAAGAAGGTTCATGAAAATATAGGCAGATGGGAGGTGAAAGGAGCAGAGCTTAAACACTGGGGGAAGAGGAGAGAAAAGGGTTGGCCAGGGAAGGATCGAGTAAAGGAAGAAGAGAGAAAGGAGAAAAAGAAAAATCAATGGGTTCAGAAGGTGTGTGCACTGAGCTGTGCTGGGCCAGGCTGAGCGGTAGATGAGGGCTGGATGAGAGCTGGGTTTAACCCCAGATGCACAGCTGATTGAGTGAGAAAGAGAGAGAGAGAGAAAGTGAGAGAGAGAGAGCGAGGGAGAGAGAGAGAGAGAAAGAGAGAGAGAGAGAGGCCTTGAAATGAAAGAGGGTCTGGCTGTGCAGACAAATTGACACTAAACTCTGTTGTGTGCCACTAAAAAGGAAGAAAGCCACTGCACTGGCTGAGAATAGAGGAAATAATTACTTTCAAGTCAATGACAATCATTCATAGATGTCTATATGACTCAGCTCCCAGGTATCTGAAGAACCAGTTCTCTAGATATATTCCATCTAGACACCTTAGATCAAAAGACCAAGGCGGGTTCAATGTGTTACGCTTCAATCGAGTAACAGGTATGGGGAAACCCTTCCCAGTACAGGCAGCGCAATGCTGGAATAAGTTGCCCATAACCCTACGACTGGAAAAAAAATACCAGATGTTCAGGAGACACCTGAAAACCTGTTTAAATAAGCCTCAGTCTCAGTTTAATTAATGACTAGAATAACTCCCTAGAAAAGAAGAACTTGTTTTTTCCATAGGTTTGTCTCTGTTCCATGTTCATGCGCCCTGATGCCTGCGGGCTTTCGGCGTGCTACAAGTACATAAACAAACAAACATAAACTCTGGGTGAGTATTCGTCACAAAATAAAATATATTATATTTGAGATAACTTTGTGAAGTGTAAAATTAGACACAACGGAGGGTGGATGCATTTGTTCTCTATGCACCGGGAGCCAAATTGTGTTTTCCTGTGTGAAAATAGTTATTCGTTGGAAAGGGGTAGTATGCAACACTGCTAAAGTTTAATCATCATATTTCAAGGTTGCATATAAAAATGCATGTGCTCTGCCAAGTTTGCTAAAAGAGAAGCTAGTTTCGCTGTGCACCGAAGAGAAATCATTGTTTTGATGGGGGGATGTTCAGGAAGTTTATGCCAATGTACTACGAATATAAGTGCACTGACAGGTTATGAAAACTGCATTTTTGCCCAGCTGTGTTTCAATCTTTCTTCGTATTTCTTGCACGTGTTATACAAGATGAATGGCTGCTATTCTCTGCATTTTTATTATTCTGGTTTGCTAAATGAAGATTAAGTGCCTGAGGGCAGAATTGTGGAAGGCGTATGTGGTTTATTATTGCATGACCTGGCCATTTTGTGGTATGTGGTGATGCCTGTTGTATCCGGTATAGTTGATATGGACACGTAGTGTGCCTAGCACTGTACACAATCTGACATTTAGTTAGCCAAAGACTCCAAATAATATAGCAATAAACAGGTGACCAATTAACACATTTCCTACACTGTAGCAAACAAAAAAATATTTATAACACCTACACCATTCTTTCACAAACAAAAACACCTTACCATACAACTACCTGGCACCTCCTCCATTGGGCAGCACACTGTTTCTAAAACTACTAAACATTATTATTGACAACAACACCCTCGCCTCAGCCCTTCCTCTGGTCCAACAATATATCAACACTCTACAACAACTATCTATATTTTACAACATTATTACAATCACACTAATTTACAAATAATATGCACCCTTCCTCTATCACCTTACCATGGTATGA
Source organism: Ambystoma mexicanum (assembly GCF_040938575.1). Classification (NCBI taxonomy): domain Eukaryota; kingdom Metazoa; phylum Chordata; class Amphibia; order Caudata; family Ambystomatidae; genus Ambystoma; species Ambystoma mexicanum. The sequence continues at coordinate 915,160,268 of NC_090928.1, read as the reverse complement.
GGGCATTTACCTTCTCACACTGCCTTTTACATAAGCCATTTCAGCATGCTATCTCACTTTTCCTCTCCCTTTTCAACCCTTTTCCACACAACAATATACAATATCTACACAATATCCTCCATGTTCACACCAACAATACACAATCACCATCTAATCCATACGTACCTTCAACAATCCTACCTACTACCCAACCAACACATAAAAAACACCTCTATTGTCCTATTATATACCAAAACAGTTCCAACAACATCTAACACTAATAAATCTATTCTACACTGCTGTCTTCCCTCACATGGGGTACATCCTTTATCTCGTACTGCCCACCGAAGTAGACTGAGCTTTACCCACTACCGCACGGTCTTCCCCAAATACTATTGAAGGTATATCTTTTTCTCTCTGTCTTTTGAACTTAAAACAAGAATAATGCCCAAATATAATTTCCCGCAGGTATTTATGTGCACTGATATCCTCATGTAATTTTTGAACCCAGAGTCTCCTGGATGCTGACTCTCCCCCGTCAAATTCCTGCATCACACTCCTGTCTCATGGAGATGCCACAAGATCAGGCAGATTTTCAATAAATCAGGTGACTATAAAACCTTTCCCTTCAGTGCACCATCTGGTGCTGACAGGCCTGACTCGCGATCCCCAATGTGTGCAGTAGGGAAGTCCACAGCTGCTGTCCAGGTAGTCTGGGCTGTCTGCATTTTCCCACCAAATGTAAAGCAGGGATCCTTATATAGGTAATCTGAAAAAAAGTACAAACTCAAGGATGAGTATACACAGTGTAAGAAAAACACTGCTTTATTGCAAACATTGCTAGGAGGAGAAATTCAGACAGTCCCGTGGAACTGAAATGGGTGAAGGAAATCTCAACCCTGTCCATTGCTGATACACTATTTATACAGAAAAGCATGAATTACATTTTGGGGCAGGTTGAACAAGCTAATTGATGACACATTATCAGGCCCCTATAGTGGCCATTACATTGGGGTAATTCTATTGGATAAAACATTTCATGGATCAAAACCCTATAACACCCCTTTTATGATGTCATGATTCCCTCCACCTTCAACAGCTCTCAATTACATCACTAAGCTGACCAGCAGAAAAACTCTTAGCTATAATTGGCTGTGTCCGTACAACACACAAATAGATAATGGCTGCAAGCTGATTCAACCCTGTGGTTGGAGATAGCCCGAGCCACAACATCCCAACAAGTCTGCATCCTTCGTCCTGTGCACCTGCCAGCCCTGCCAGTGTCTTTCCTTGCACCATGCCAGCTTTAGTTTTAAGAAACTTTGCAGGACACCATTGGTGAATTCGTATTTCTCATATATTAATTCTTTTTTGCTATTATTTTGCTGCCAATGCCCTCATTACCTAGCACAGTGCCCTTGAAACTTATCATGTGTGACTGCAGCTGGTGTCTAGCTGGAGCTAGTGTCTGGCTGGAGCTCGCTTCCCAGGAGAAACCTTTCCTTTGGCAACAATTAATGAGCTATTGTGGGCTTCTGTGTTCCTCGACCTTGATGAGCTGATCCACTGTTTCATCGTGTCAGCAGACATTCAATTTTACTGTGTGCTGTCGCCTTTTAAACACTAAATAATAATGGCTTCTATCATGTATGCCCTGGGCCTGCTAAAACATGGCCACATTGTGGTTCATTAATAAACAAAACACTAAACTTTATTATACTCCTAGTTTATTTCTACCACTACCTCTAGCGAAAAGCCCAATAATGCTCCATCTATACTTAAAAAAAAAATAATAAACAAAACCCTATGTGCATATTTGCTACAAAACGCTGCACACATATGCTCTTAACAATAAAAACAAACTATTATTATTGCTAAACGTGTGATTATTCTTCACAGTCACCATGCTCGCACATCCGAAATCATCTCTACCTCAGCACTGCAGCTACATTGTTTGTTCTCACGCATTTATTCTCCTGTGCCGCACCCAGATCATTTGGCCCAACCACATCTACGTCACATATGGGGACATCATGCCGATCAAATTCTATGCAAAGTTATGATTTAATATTATGTTTTCCTTTTTCCCCTAAGGTTAGAAATGATTAATTTAATTTATTTTATTTTAATTTGAGATTCATCTTATTTTACAATTAAAATTGAATGAAGAGGCCCTGTTGGAATTCCTAAACAAAATCATATAATGTTACAACAATGCATAGAATTCATTGTCCTGATTACGACCTGAACAACATGAGTCCATAATGTGTATCCATCTTGCTTTCTGTTGTCTAAGGAGTAATTCTTTTTTACTCTTTTCACTGATATGTGTATTGTTTCTAGTCCCATACACTGCACATTTTCTAGTTGTTTGTCTTGATGTTATGACTGCCAGTGTACTGCTAAAGAGTATTTCACATCGACATTCTTGGTGGCTCTTATGTGTTCCTGTATTTGATTTTTCACTCTATGATGGTGCCATTTCAAGAAAATGCTTTTTATTCCATATACTATGTATCTTGAATTGCAATTAATGAATGCTGTGATTGATCTGATTTTCCTATTATGTAATTCAATCATTTTTTATTTGTCCATCATGAATGGGCTGATATTACACCGTCCACATTTATAATTCCCCTTGGTCAGTGTCAACTTCATTGTTGTTATATCCATTGGTGAAGGTGCCTGTTTGATTGATTTTATAAATCTTGGATTTATGTTATTCCTGAATGAATGTGAATGAATTTTTGTGTTTGTAATACGCATATTCGATTTGGAACCGAGCAAGGAATTGCATCTGGGCGCAGATGGAGTACCAGGAGAAGCCGGAAAGCCAGCATTATCTGCACATTTAATTGAAAAGATAGGATTTCAATTTTTTCCTTAATTCTAAAAGGGAACAATTTCCCAAAGATCGTAAGGTAGAGCATTCCATGTTCTTGGCCCTGAACAGGAGAAACAACTGTCACCCCATGTCATAGATCTTGATGGGGGACCCACTAGTAGGTGTTGTTGTGATCATCGAAGAAAACAATCCAGGTGATAAGCAGAGATTTTTTAAACAAGATATCTCGGAGCAGTCCCATGGAGGCATTTAAAAGTCAGACAAAGGGTCTTAAACAGCACTCTCTGTTGTATTGGCAACCAATGAAGGTTCCTCTGAAACTGGGATATGTGTGGGCATCAGGGTAATGAAAAAACCAGCCTAACCACTGAATTTTGCTTAACCTCCAGAAGCTGAATTTGCGTTTTTGGAATTCCCATTAAGAGGGCATTGCAATAGTGTGGCCTGGAATTAACCAGTGCACCGACAACCAAGGAACAATATTTGAGTGAAATCAGCAGTAAGGTTTTAACAATTTAAGATGATACTATACATATCCTTTACCTACAGGTTGCAACTTAGTTTTGCCTGCCAGTACATGCAAGGTTCTTTACCTTTGTAGCAAACGATGTGGAGACCTCAAATAATTCTGGGCAGGGCAAATAGGTTAAAGTTTTAGCCAATTTTGTCTTGGGTCTGAGGAGAATAGTCTCTGTTTTATTTGGGTTTAAAAATCTTTTTGTTGCTTCCATTTTTAACCAAACGTAGATCTGCATATCATTGGCATAGAAATGATAATGCTATCCAAATTTAGAGAAAATGTCCATCAAAGGATGAATGTAAATGTTAAACAACAATGGCAACAGGGATGAGACCTGGGCACACCACATTTAACTGATAGGAAATCGGAGCTAAAGGTACCCAATTTAACTTAGTGAGTTTGTTTGTTTAAAAAGGAAGTAAACCATTGCAGCGACTCGTTAGAAACCTGGTCCACTACAGAATGTCTTGAAATAAGAATCTCAAAATCTACTGTATCAAAGGCTGTCGGCAGGTCCAGGATGACTAGCATGCTGATTTTACCCTAATCGGCAGCCTTCAGACTGTTGTCCCAGACTGACAGAAGTGCTGTCTGGGTCCCATGACCGGTATCCCTACATATTATCCCCACCAAAAATATCACCGTATATATGGCCGTCTGGAACGCCATGGGTGTTATTTTTAGGGGGGATAATTTGTGGGGGTTTCTCCTGCACATTTAAAAATAATGCAGGGGTGTCCCCCGCAGGGTCCATGCCTCAATATCGCTGCAAAAAAAATGGCAATATTTTTGTATTGTGATATTTTTACGGGGATATTAACACATGGAACCCCCATGACCTGGTCTGAAACCGGATTGGTGTAAATCCAGAATCACCCGATCTTCCAGGAAATCTTGTAGTTGTACTGTGATGATTTTTTCCAGGATTTTAGATTGCCAGGATAGACCTGCAATGGGGTGGCAATTAGTGAATACCTTGTGGTCCAGTATATTTATCTTTATTAATGGTGTAAGATAGGACTTTTTAAAATCCATTGGCAAGAACCCCTGAGTTAGAGATTCTGATTGTTGGTGCTTTCCTATATGACATTTTAGGTTTCCCTGGAAGATGTGTTTGAATGTCTTTATCCAAAAGTAATGTTTGCCAGTGTTTAGTTAAAATCCTTTTCACTTTGTAATGATCTGCACTGTATGTAGTTAAGAACCTGATCGTATGGTCATATCAAGTAAGAGCAAAACATCGATTTCAAAGACATGACAAACAGCTAAAAATTGAAAATCAACAAACGTCAATAGAGTAATAGGATAACCAAGATTATTTTTCCTACTGAAGTGCCACACTCCCGCGGTGGAACATACCTAGATGATTTTTGAGGATTTTTCTTTTAAGTTCAAACTGTGGAACATAAGTTAAAATTCTTGAGGACTTTTTCTAAACATAATCTGTGAAAACTCTTTATCTTTTTTTTACCGACAAACTGTGGACCACATTTATAAGGTTCTTGCATGATAAATACATACGTTGCAGAATATAAGCTCTTTGTCCAATCACGTATTGCATCATAGTTTCCCAAAAATCTTTCTTGATTTGGCAGACGCAATATTTCTCTTTTGGACTTGATCTTGTGATGATATTCTTTACTATATTTTAAGGTTGCAGCACAAAAGGACAGCAAATAGCTAGATATGTTTATATTTTCATGCACTCGTCAAAATATGCTAAGTAGTTGCAGCCACACTACCCCTTAAAGGTTTTGTCACTTAAATTAGTAGTCGCAGTGTGATAGATTACATCTTCTTGAACCATCATTTCCTTTTTTGTTTGAAAGAGTTTTATTTGAGAATAATAATGCATATAAATATAACAGTGAAAAAGATTAATAATGATGTGACAATACTAAAAGCTTAGACAAAATATGAGCCAGGATCATATATGAGGCTATGCCTAAAATATACAGCATAATAGGAAACCCACATTTATTTTTTTACATGAACATAAAACAAACAGTCACTACATGAAGCAGATTACAAAATGAACAGAAACAAAAGGGGGAGAGGAGAACTAGGAAAATATATTCTGTGATATTATTAATACATTGAAGCAGTAGTACATACATTTGCATGGAATCTTTCCCATTTCTATTCATGTCTGTGAACATGGCCAGGTGATGAAACTTTCTAATCTATGAATATTATAAATAGAGTTCCAACAAGTGTTAAAACAAATTCAATCAAGGGAAATCCAATTGGCAGTAATGGTCTGGTTTGCTACACAAATAAAAAGATAAATCATAGTGACAGGGATTACTTTTCAATGTACTCCGAAGAGATGTACTTCCTAGAAACAGAAACCTTTAAAATCATGTTGTATATTAAAGATAAGTTTCATAGTGTTCCAGACCTTCTCCCAAAATTGTTTAACACATTTGAAGTCCACAAACATGTGTTTGAATGATGTTTCATGACAACGCCAACATCTGTTATTATGTGAGCTTGGAAGGAGTAATACAATCTCTGTGGTGTATGGTGAAAATAGTATAAGGTTTTAGCCAGACTAGCTGAAGAAGTTACATGTGAGACATTTCTACACATTAATGGCCAGCATTTATTATCATTGATTAGATTACGGTCTTGTTACCAAGCTATTTGTGAACTCCACAGAGGATCAGTAGTTTGTTCAGCAGATAAGATCTTATAAAACATTGAAGCACATATATAAAGGTTATGCATATTCTGTAGTCTGTCCTTGTGAGGGGAAGATGTGCCAGCCAGTAAGGTTTCAAGATTATTTGTTACTGCATTAATAATAATGTTATATTGATGGAAATGGTATACTGTGATGGAAAATTGATGTCTAAATTCATAAAACGATAACAGTATGACTTGCAGCTGGCATACATATTTAATACCTTTATCAAGCTATGTTCACCAAAGGATAGATCTACCATTCACATGCATCAAGTTATTGAGCCAAACATATTGAGATATAAATTGAGAAGGGTTATGAAGAGATGCATACAAATACAGTCTAATATAACGACCTGATGTTATAATTCTGGTACACTTAATACATTTACTTTTGCATTTAATAGCACAAGAATCCATGAGTGATATAGGGGATGCCATAGCAATTTCTAGAAGTAGCCAGCCAGGTGCATTGATATGATCTACTGGAGTAAACCACAATTGAGATTGTCTTAACACAAACGTGGTGTGATATATTTTGAAATCTGGAAACCCCACTCCACCCTCAGGAATAGATCTCTTGAATTTACCGAGTGAGACTCTATGCTTCTTTTTCCCCCACAAGAACGTAGCCAAACATAAATCAATCAATTCATAAAAAGTAGATGGAAAGGCAACATGTAGCATATATAAAAAGTATAGGATAATCAGAGAAATCATCATTTTAATGATCTCAAGGTGCCCCAGGACAAATATTGAGGTGGCCACGAATCAAAAAGTTCATTAATTCTGGACACCAAGATACTTGTGTTTTCCTTTATAAGGACTTTAGTAATAGAGGAGATATGTATACCTAAATATTTAATTCCATTAGGACACCATTTCATGCCAGAGACCTCAGTATTATGTTTAGTGCACTGTATGTTGAGGGGTAAGACTTCACATTTATCTGTGTTTAATTGATAACCAGAAGCTAGTGAGATATGTGAGATGATAAATAAAAGACGTTGTAGACTGTTATCAGGATTCTTGAGGAGTAGAAGGACATCATTAGCAGATGCTGCTACTTTCACTTGGATGCCTTCAAAGTCAATGCCTTGTACTACTTTATCAATTCTAATAGTTTCCAGAAAGGGTTTCATGGCCAAGATAAATAATAAAGGCGATAGAGGACAGCCTTGTCTTGTTCCTCCAAACAGAGGGAAATATGAGGACATTTGTCCTTTAATGAACATAGAGGTCTTGTGATTGGAGTATAACACATTAATCATAGTTAAGAATGAGTGGCCTAAACCATGCCATTTAAGAGCATTAAACATGAAGTTCCATTCCACTCTATCAAATGCCTTTTTCTGCATCTAGGGCTACAGCTGCATTTAAAATGGCCAGAAATAATCTCATTTTAGAAGAGGAGAGGCTACCTTTCACATATCCCACCTAGTTTAAGATTAGGTGGCAACAAGTCGACTGGCTGGAATCTTCGGAACAATTTTACAGTCAATGTTTTTCAGAGGTGTTGACCTGTAACTCTAAGGGAGCTCCGGATCTTTATTAGGTTTAGGAAACTCAATTAACATATCTTCTCAGAAAGTTCCCTCTGATGAGTTCTGTGCAACAACATGGGTAAATAGATCATCTAATACTAATCTACTTTTTGTCGACAGTTAAATTATTAAAGTGTGCATAAAAATCAATGGGGAAACCATCAGGACCCGGGGCCTTGCCTTTTTTAAGATCATTAATTGCCTAATGAATTTCACCTTGAGAAATTACAATTAGTGTCTATTAAAAAAGGTGTAAACATCTTATCCTTCAACATGGCAGTATTCAATCTCCATCCATTTGATATATGGTTATTTTGTAATATGTCAAGTGTAATATGAATTGTAACATGTCAGACAGTGAGATACAATCCATCACAGCATTTAAAAGAAGGGATGACATAGATTTGGAAAAGAGTACATAGTCAATTGTAGAAAATGAGTTATGGGGCTTTGAATTAAAAGTGAACTCAACATCCAAAGAATAAATAATGTACCACACATCTATCAGACCTAATTCAGTGACAACATTTAAGAATAGCTTATGAGAGCTAGACTCCTTAAATCGTACACTAGATTTTTCAGTCAAGAAAAGGGTCTATTACTTCATTGCAATCCCCACAAACAATAAGGTTCTGACTGTTGGATTGGATGAGGTAATCTCTTTGAAGCAGCCAGAATTCCACAAGAACTTTAACCAACAACCATCTGCCCCTATCATCACAATCCATTCTGATCACTTTACATTTAAGTGTTTTAATTACAATAGTGATTACCCCATTTTTCTTTCCATCGGCCGCACTGATAAATACCTGACCCACCCAAGCTTCTTAAGTTTAGCTGCTTCAGCTTCTGAAAGGCGAGTTTCCTGAATACAAGCAATGAACGGTTTGGATCTGTTTAGGTAGGAGAGGACTTTTTGTCTCATAAAGGGATTATGAAAACCCTTTACATTCCAGGAATATATATTCAGTGGCATATCAAGAGGTTAAAATGGAGATAAAAACCATTGTACTTACCAATAAGGGCATATACAAACATTTTGGTCACACATTTGGGGGTTAAGCTAAACATACTAAATACAATATGCTGACAAAATGACAACACATGTTCCTGTAGGAACAATAATAAACAAAGAGAGAAACAGGAAGGAGGAGAAAAGACAAACAAGGTCAACACAAGATTAAACCATTGTGTATAGCATCTGATACTAAACAAAAACAACGTGGCTAGCAGGAAACAGCCACACCACCTCATGTTGACAGCCAATGCGGCAGGGGTGTAGAGCCAAGAAGTCCCAAATCAGTTGTTTAATTAGTTTAACCTTGTTCATTATGATGAGGATATGTGTATAATCAAGCACATCAAATATTAAAGTTCTCAATGAGTTATTTGCTTTACGCGTAGGGTTAAGAGGCCATACATGAAGCGCCCTTCAAATGTTCAGTTGTACCGACCAGGGGTATTGCTATGTCTGGAAAAGATCAGGGGCTAAGCTAATGTCAGGACTGTCGGGATTCAGGAATAGCTATAGCCTTTTGGTTGTAGTCCCTGAGCTTCTATCCAAGGCTATAACCAGGCTATAGCCCCCCTAGCAACATCTCTGGTACTGACACAGGGAGATCCAACAGCTTTTGGAAGAAGGAATACAGTGATGTGATAGTATTGTCTCTATCAACACCCTCAGGAAGGCCCACAATACGCAGACTGTTCCTCATATTCTGATTTTCTAGGTTTTCCGAGTTTTTCTGCAAGGAAATAACTGCATTTCCCAGTGCCTGCCCTCTGTTGGTAACATCTTCTGCATTGCTAACCCGCCTTTCCACCTCCACTATTATATTTTCATTTCAAACATTGACCATTTGTCATCTAATTGTTGCAATTTGGTGTTAGTTACCTCCATGAATGGCTTTATAGCCCTTAATTCCATTAAAATGGTTTGCACAGTGCGGTCTATATTATCATCTTTTGGTGGTAGTGAGTCACTTTTGGTCCATTTAAAAGTACTGGACTGTACACAAATCGGTTCCTTAGCGTGGCCTTTTTTGAAGACGCAATAAAGAAGCCACAGACTAATTTTCAGAGCCAGAAATATGAATATACACAAAAGTATCTCCAAGCCAAAAAGAGAATACAATATAAGGGCTAATTTACCCTACATGCGAATACAAGACAGGGAAGATACTATCCACAAAAAAATAAAAAGAGAAGCGGCACAGAGAGACTCGTGAATCTTGAAGAAAAAGGCAAAAATGTCCCTTAATAAGTAATGCTATGCTAATGCTGACTTTAAGCACTTGGGGGAGATAGATAGCTTGCTAATACATAGAAAGTCACCTTGTTTACATGTATTGAGTATACTTTTGTTGAGACACCATCTTGCCTGAATGTGTATGTGCCGCGCCCTCTTCTTTCTGAGGTATGATATGATATGATATGGTATTTGTAACGCGCCTATACACAAGTGTTTCAAGGCGCGACGAGGCAGGGAGGGAGGGAAACAAGGGGAAGACAGACAAACGATCCTACTAGGCCAGGTGTCATTCAGATCGGGCAAGTGCAGAGGTAAGGGGAAAAGGAGAAAGTGCAGGGGGAGGAGGTGGGGGGGAAAGTGCAGTACACGGTAAGTAGCGTAATAAAATAATAAATAATAAATAAAAGGGCCAGCTGGTGGCAAGTGCGAGGTAAGTGCAGAGCAAGTGCTAGGAAGGGGGCTGTAGGGATACAGTGACAGTCCCACAGTGCAGGGGGAGCCAGGGAGGCAGTGCAAGTGGAGAGTGGCTGGGCCCTGGACCGAGGTCGCTGAGAGTGGCCAAGATGCAGGTATAGTGCAGAATTTCAGTGGGGAGTTAAGCAGGTTTAGCAGGGGAGAGGGAGAGAGAAGGCAGAAGCGAAGAGGAAGGTTTTGAGGTGCTTCCGGAACCGGAGATGGTTCTCCTCAAGTTTCAGGGAGGCAGGAAGGCTGTTCCAGAGGGAGGCCCCTGCTGCGGAGAGAGATCTACCCCCAGCTCGTTGCTTCGAGAAGCGGCTGACCATGAGGGAGTTGGAGACGGATGAGCGAAGGGCTCGTGAAGGAAGATATTTAGGAAGAGAGAGTTGAAGGTATTTAGGCCCCAGGCCCCAGAAGGCCTTGTGGACAATGCAGAGGGTTTTGAACTTAATCCTCGCAGCCACTGGGAGCCAGTGCAGAGATTTCAGTCCTGGAGAGATACGGTCCCTGGGCTTGAGGCCAAGGACAAGTCTCGCAGTTCTGTTCTGGATAAGTTGCAGAGGGCGGAGAGTGGAGGCAGGCAGATTAAGATAGAGGCTGTTACAGTAATCCAGCCTTGAGAGAACCAGGGCTCGGGAGACAGTGAGCTTCTGGGGGAAGGAGAGGAAGGGAAGAATACCTCTGAGGAGGTGCAGCTGGTAGTGTGACTTCTTAGAGACGTCAGATATATGAGGAGAGAAGGAGAGTGTGGAGTCGAAGATGACCCCAAGGTTTTTAGCCTTGCAGGTAGGGGCAGGAATGGGGCCAAGGGAGGCCGGCCAGAGAGCTGCAGGGAAGGAGGGAGTGGGTGTGCCGATGAGTAGAATCTCAGTCTTACTGGCATTAAGGCAGAGGTCATTGGCGGCACACCATTCCTGGATAGCAGACAGACAGTCGGAGATGAGGGAAGAAGAGGAGGAGGCCGAGGGTAGCCTGAAAATGAGCTGGGTATCGTCCGCATAGCACTGGAAGTGGGGGCAGAGAGCGGCGATGCGGTGGGCAAGGAGTGCCAGATACTGGTTGAAAAGCCAGGGAGAGAGGTTGGATCCCTGGGGGACACCACAGGTGGAGAAAAAGATGTCGGAGAGGAAGGAGCCCATTTGGACCTGGGAGGGTCGACCGGAAAGGAAAGAGGTCAGCCATGCCAGAGCCTGACCAGTGATACCCAGGTTATCACGGAGACGGTTGAGCAGGATGGAATGGTTGACAGTGTCAAAGGCAGAGGAGAGATCGAGCAGAATGAGAACACAGGGAGTGTTGGAATCGAGGTTCAGGAGCAGGTCCTCACGGATGTTCAGGAGAGCAGTTTCCGTGCTTCTGGCCGCTCTGAAGCCGGATTGATGGTCATGAAGGTTACCAACATATTCAGCATGGAGGTTAAGCTGGGAGATGGCCAGTTTCTCCAGGAGCTTCCCCAGGTAACACGAACAAAGAGCGTGTCTTCCTACCACTTTTCTCAAACATACAAAGAGGAAAATAAAGTTGCCTAACCTCTAATCAGAAGCCACAAACAGGTACCACTGTACTTTCTCTTCCCTCCGACACCTTTAGGCAGACATTAGACAATCACAACCTGCAGAAGAGCTCATAAATTAAAGATTTAGATTGGAGCACTCAAATCACACTGCTATCTCTTACGGCACTATGCCACGCGCCCTCTATCCATCATTTTGTGTCCTTTTTGTTGTATGTGCTAAAGCAGACTGATGAGTATGAAAGGGGCTAGGTGTGTCTCCTATGCTGAGGATTGGCGAAAGGGTGTTGGAGCTTAATGGAACGGTGGATCTCTGCGCTATTGTCGGCTTCTTCTGTTAGTAGCCTGCAGCCTGTATTGGGATCTCAGAAGGACAGAGCTCCTGCAGTCCAAGTGTTGTGGTCAGTTGCTTTTTGATATCTGAGATCCAACAGTGATACTTTGGCGCTGGCACAGTGATACTCAATATTGAATAAATTCCATTTTCCACACTTGGTAAGTGTTTTACAATACTTATTGGCCCTCATTACGACCCTGGCGGAAATCGAAAAACAATGGCGGAAATGCAATACCGCCATCGAATAGCGCTCGGTGCGATTATGACCCATCACCGTAAAGTACGATGCCATTAGCGACACCGTAGTGAACGCCAACGCTAACTGCACCAAGTACGCGCACGCGCGCCATGCCAAACCGTAATTACCACCATGGCGCAACGGTACGCGAATTCTGACCCTAGCGGACATATACCTAACCCCATCAAGCATGGCGGAAAGTACCATTCCGCCATGGTGAGAAGTACGGCATCGCGAACCAACCGTAAAAGGCCCTACTGAGTGCCTGTACACCACTCCCTGGCCACATTGCACAACTCCTCGTAGGTGCAATGAAGTCACAATGCAACCAGTGAAATGTACAAGTCACCCATGCATGCCAACGAACAAATGAATCTAGGGGCTCCAAGTGCCTTGTGAGTGGCCATCCATATTTGCCATGGCACCATTGCCGTACTGATGCAGCACAGGCATGTGAAGGTTCAAGTCCAGCAACATGAACTGAAATATGAGACAAACAAAAACAGGCCCCCCATCGCTTGACACCAGTGTAAGGCAACATTCAAAGCAGTATCCTGAGTGAGACTGCACCAGCCCTGTACTCCTGCCAGTAAACAAACCAACCATCAGCATAAGCATGTACCACACAAGTTGGCAGAGTGACTGAGCAGCCAGGCTCATCTCAAGAGGGGCCAATGGGAGCTGCAGGGCACAGATGGCACGAATACAGAAGCTATTCCAATGGACATGACCTCAGTCTCCCTCCAAGAAACGCACGCAAACACAGGCACCTGTGACCAGCCATATTCTGATAATCACATCATTCCACCAATCCACCTGGCTGACCGGCATCTGTTACACAAAAGCTAATCCCCCGCCCCTGAGCATGACATCATTAAAACAGTCATAATGGCAGCCCCTATCCCTGACCTCACTGGGCTTCGTAGGCAAACGCGCCCAGTACAGTACCACGCAACTATACTCAGAAGGCGGAACCCAATGCAGATCTTCTCACAATACATCGCTCCACAAATAGGAATATGCTACATTACTTGCAAAGAATAACGCTACACGGTCAATATCATAATCAAAATTTAATGCACAACAAAATCACCAAGCCCATACAGCTATTAGGTCATGAACTCCAAAATATATTTCATTATTGTGGGCTGCATCCGCAATAAATGACCAGCTTCTTCTTGTGTGACGCCCTGTTCCTTCATGGTACACAGGGGCTACATTCACGTTCAAAAAGGCAACATGGAAGCGCCTAGAACCGCAGGGCCGTCCCATTAGGTAGGCACTAGTCCAACTGAAAGGTTGATATGTTGCTCCTAGCCACTAGTACTGCGTAAGGGCATGTGGCCCATTGGCGATCGTCCCACTGATTAACACGAAGCAGCAGGTGTCAGGAGCAAAAGCCATCTGCAGGAGTGGCATACAGATGGCAGCGGCAAAAGGGGAGGAGATACCTGTCACCCAAATGAAATGAAAAAGAATAGTATGGGCATCAGAACTTCATTTGAATTACTCACTTCAATGATCACACTAAATCCACAGCCATATGCATGCTAGCCCACTCAAAAGGATTATTCCCACCCAAAATTCACTTGCGAATCATAACTATATAAATCGAGGTGAAAACACTATTACAAACGAGTGTTTGTGTGCATGCGTCTGTTAAAACAGAATCCATTAGATGGGATTAGTAACGTGCATAGACACAAGTGTTGGAAGGCGCGTCGAGACAGGGAGGGTTCAACAAGGGCAGATAGACGATGGTCCCACTATGGCAGCCCTGCATCACATAGCGCAGGGGAAGTGGATAGATTCCAAAAAGCCCTGTACATGGCAAACTCTCCATTAAATCATCTGTCCATGCATCCATACATCATTCCCTCATCCCGGTATGAAAACGCCTGATTATTTACTCACATAACATGTGAAATTTCCATTGAGTCTGTGCGTAATGCAGTCTGCAAAATCCACTGTGCTCCAGCCCGGAATTCCAGTGTTGTGAAGTAACATGTATTTGGGAACGTCCTGCCTTATCGTCCACTACGCTATTGCGCATCCCATACTATTCATATCAATCATTGCATTCTCGCCATGGCCCCTGTCCGAAGGACATTAAACAATAGAACTTTATATCTGCAGTCAGACCTGTGGGCGTCTCCTCGCCGCTAGCTGAAAACCGAAAGCGCTGTCCTTCGAATTCCTCATTTGCAACATCACGTCGAAAAGGCATCTGTGACCGCTTGAAATCACAAATCCATCCATGTAGTGCGGCAGTGTGTGAAAATGGCAACTGGCTTCACTCACAAATGGGACGCCCCGCACGTCGGTGAACCTCGGTACAGTGCTGCATGAGGGTCCAGGGTTAATCGAGTACTACATTCCACTGACCCTTCACAAGTTTGTTCGCGACTGCAAAGATAGTATGTGAAACAATGGGACCATAGCAGAATGAACATATGAACCAATATTTCACTGCCATCGGGATTAAATACATGATTGTAATAGCAAGATGCCATGCGTCGAATTGCAGCGTTGTGTGCGGGACGTGCTCGCCCAAAGGGGATTGCAGCTTGCACAGGTGGAATGAATCACCACAGGTGGAGGCTATACAGCCTGAAAACACATAAATTGCACACCCAACCCCCTCCCACAACCACACCCACTCCAAAATGCTACCGGCAGGACTAGCGATGTTGGCCCTGCGGGACCTGATAGCACTGCAAGTACTCCAACTTCAAGAAGAAGACGAACACCAACTAGTACAACAACCGGCCGCACAGAGGAGACGCAGGAGGAGGAGGAGGGCAAGGCAGGGCCAGGAAGGCCCACCAGCACAGCCACTACCACCACGCAGGCAGCCCGCAATCCCACGCCTCCGAGCACATCCGTTCAACCTCACTGATGAGCAGATCCACACCCTCTACCGTTTGGACCGGGACACCATAACCGCCATTGTGGACATGACACGCGCTGACCTTGTCAGCATGATAGATAGCCCAACCGCCATCCCACCCCTACTGAAGGTGGTGTCTGTACTCCACTTCCTGGCCACAGGCACCGACCAGCACACAGTCGGACAGTTGCATGGCATTTCACAGCCACTGTTCTCACGGACACTATTGCAAGTGCTCGATGCCCTCCTGAAGCACGCAGACGACTACATCTCTCTACCACGCTCGGAGCAGGAAATTACGAACACAAAAGTGGGATTCCATGCACTTGGCGGCATACCGGGTTGCATTGGTGCCATCGACTGCACCCATGTGGAATTGGTCGTCCCACATGCCATGGAGGCCCAGTACCGCAACCGAAAACAATTTCATTCTCTTAATGTACAAATGGTGTGTGACTCCAACAGGATCATTACACATTGTTGTGCACGATTTCCTGGATCAACCCATGATTCTATGGTCTTGAGGAACTCTACAATACCACGCTACATGGAGCGACACGCAGGGAACAGATCCTGGCTACTCGGTGAGTCTCATTTCATGCATGATAATGTGGGGTATGTGATGCGGCAATGACCTGGCAGGAAGGGGGGGGGTGCGTACATAGCAATGTCATTCCACAAACATCCTTTATTGTCCACATACAGGTGATGCCGTGTATCCACTGAAGAGATGGCTCCTTACATCACTCCGGAACCCACAGAACCAGCATGAGGAGGACTACAACCATGCCCACTCACGTACCCGTGTAGTCATAGAACAGGCATTCGGCCTACTGAAGACTCGTTTCCGCTGCCTCAGCAGGTCTGGCGGGGTACTCCTGTACCGCCATGAGAAGGTTGCAAAGATGGTCATGGCATGTGTCATGCTACACAACATGTGCGTACGTAGAAATGTGCCCATGCCCCCTGACGCAGAACTGCAAGCACCTGAAGATGGTCATGATGAGGGTGGGGATGTGGCAGCACCTCAAGGAGTCCGCGAGGCACAGGAGGGCCGTGAAATTCGTCAGATTCTCATAGATTCATGCTTCTAGCACTCACGCCTGGTGGCTGATACATGGACACGGGACTTGTGGCACTGTGTGTGTCTGGAACATGCACAATATGGACTGTATGCCTATAAAGGCCTCGTACACAAAGATCAATGTCCACACATCTCATTGGATGATTGTGCAATGTTTATAGCATATGTGAAATTATGTTACACACCCCATCGACCCGCCACCCAAGTGAGCCCAACACACCCCCTCCACCCTCCTACCTCCCCCCCGAACACCAGTGTCCAAAGATGCTCATTGTCAGTGGGCAGACGCTATTGCAAGCCCCCTCTCCGGGTATCAGGGGCACCCCTGCCTGTGGAGCGCAGGTTCCTCCCAGATCTACGTTGGGGGCTGCCCTGGACGGAACTTGCAACGGATGATGTCTCTGCCTGCTCACGTCCATGCATGTCCCTAAGGTTTTGTGAGAGCTCAGTGAGCACACGGCGCATAGCGGCAAGTTCAGCACATACGTCTTTGGACGTCGCATGCAGTTCCCCCCTCAGGCTCTCGGTGCTTCTCTCCATTTGTACTCTCAGGCTCTCGGTGCTTCTCTCCATTTGTGCCCTTAGTGTCTCTGTACTTCTCTCCATTTCTGCCCTAAGTGTCTCAGTTGATGTTTCTATGGCTGCCTTAGTACCCCCACATTCATCAGCATGGTCCTTGAGGAGCGTGGCCAGTTGCTGCTGTTGCACGATCACCTGGTCGAGGGACTGTTGCCTCTGCTGTGCCATGGCCATTTGCGGTGGTGTCACAGAGGGGCTGATCACCTCATGTTGCCTTGCCACATGGCTTGTGGGGGATGGCCAGTCGTCGTCTTGTGGGTGCCCCTGCGTGGTATCCTCATGGTGTACGGGATGAAACAAACAGGGGGATTGAGACAGGTCATGGATGGATCCTACATCGACATCACCGTTTTCTGTGTCGGAGCATGCTGCCATTAATGCGGTGTCACCTATGGTGCTGCTGCCACCAGAAGCAGTGCCTTCTGTGGCATCCATTGGGGGGACCTGTGGTGGTGCTGTTGTGGGCATGCTGGCTGCTGGGGTGCCTGTTGAAGTCCCCTCCTGTGTGCTGCCACTTGATTTGTGCTGCTGCCGTGTCTTGATCCGTGCAGCTGAGGTGGAGGGTCTTTGGCCGTTGGTCTTGGCCCTCTTTGCAGGTGTGCTGGTAGCGGTGTCCTGGAGCTCGTCGTTTGAATCGGACCCTGTGGTGGAGTAAAGGAGGGCGAGCGTTATTAATGGGTCTGTGGAAATTGGAATGGCAATGTATCACATGCATTGGGGTGGTACCTGAGGGTGATTTGGGTCAGGGCCTTGGAGGTGGTTTCATTTTTGTGTGGAATGAGGATGCAGTTGTTTTGCAGCCTGCAGTTAGGGTGTGCCTGCTGCACGTGTAGAGGGTGTTTTTAGGATTTTTAATTATTTATGTATTTAATGTGACTTTTAAAGTGCGCTATCAGGCCAATGTATGTGGACGTTCTCCTGGACATGTGTTTCTGTTGCACTATGTGGACACATGGTACTTCACATGATTGGACATTGTGGATTTAGCATTGTTTTATTTGGGCCACCTACCTGATTCTTCGGATGTCTGCACTCCTTTCTCCATCCCTCCGACTCCCTCTATACTCTCCATTCCAATGGTGGAGGCACAGATTTCTTCCCAGGGGGTCAACTTGATGGGTGATTCCGATCCTCCCCCGGTAGCTGTGGCAATGTTACGGTTGGCGGATAGTATGCTCCGTACGCGTATCCGCAAGTCGTCCCATCGCTTTCTGCATTGCTGTGGGTTGCGGGGTGCGGTCCCCACCGCACTTACCCGCTGTGCCACCAGGGCCCATATGGCCTTCTTGTTCGCAAGTGCCGTCCTGGTCATTTGCGTCGAGAAGACGACGGCAGAATTCTCCTGGAGGGTCTCTGTGAGCACGGTGAGTTCCTCACGGGAGAAGTGGACCTGCCGCTTGCGGTCGCACGCTTTTTTCGCTACTTTTCCCATTTTTATTGCTTTCACTAGGGTGGATGACGGGTTGGGATGTGTCTCAGGGTAGTATTTTTAATGGTTGTGTGGGAATTCTGATTTTATAGGTGTACGGCGTGCTGTTTCCCGTTCCGGGACCATGTTTTTACTTCCGTTTCTGTATATTTACGGTCACCGTATTTTCCGATTGCCGCTCATTACGGTGACCGCTATGATGGGTGGCGGAATTGCACCTAGGGCGCCGTACGATGGCGGTGAGGGGCGTTTTGGGGACATTTCCGCCATCGCGGACTTTGCACTTCCGCCATGGCGTAGTGCTCGTGCCCGATGGGTCGGAATTAGCCGCACTTTACTCCGTCGTGCAATGGCGGAAACGCTATTTACGCTATGGCGGTCAGGTCAGTTACTTTCCGCCAGGGTCGTAATGAGGGCCATTGACTTTTATTCTTTGTTGTGCTGTGCTTCAAACAATGATTGTCACTCTTGTGACATACATTCTGGCTTATTAAGGCTTCCGTAGATTTAGAAAAAAGCAACATGCTTTTGGTTTTTCTGGTGTCGACACATGTTTCAACCTTAAGGTTTTTCTCAAGGCTGTTCGGGTTTGTGATATAAGTGACATTGTGCAAGGTGAGTGGTGATAGATAGTATGTGCTGACATCGTAATAACCCAGGTTTGTTGATACAAACAGCGAGACCATGGGGTATACATTATATATAGAGATGCATATTAGGTCTGTGATAAATGTCCGTTATGTGCAGTGTTCACATTACATTGAATTATTTTTGCATAGTCATTCACACATTGATTTTGAAGGTAAGGTTTAATACCCATATTGCCGTAGGTTGGTGTTCAACCAGAATATTAGTATTTAAAAAACATATATATTTCCATTGCCCCAATGCAGATTAGACAATACATTCTGTGTGTGTTTATCAATTGACATTATTGTATATGAACAAGAGTGTAGGCAGAATGCAAAGGCGATTGTGGTGGAGAGATTGGGGAATAAAGAGAGAGAATGGAGACTGCTGTTAGCATTTGTTATGATGCTGCTTTTCAAGTGAACGGCTAATGTTGATAATGGCACGCTTACCAATAACGTCAGATGTGTGGTCCCGGTTGGTGATGGCCATTGTCAATGGAGATAGGTGCACTGGATAGTAACTGCGGGAATAATTAATTCAAATTTTATGGATTGCAATGGGCTTTAGAAGGCATGAATCTGTGAGCTGATGATATGGCTAGTGAGCTAGCCTGGGTGATATTAGGGCATGTCCTAGTTGATAAAGTAGTGTTATACACTAGTACTGTTGATTTAGAGGCAAATCCTAATTGCTATAGTAGTGCTTTATACTGGTGCTGTTACAGCAAGCTGAGTGAGTGCCCTGGAAAACGTTAGTAACATTGTTCCTGTGTGGTATGGTGTAATCATGCGCTTAGCAGTAAGTGGTCGATTGATTGTGGCTACTAGTGGTTGGCAGGGCCTGTAGTATATTTTGTGTAGATTTGGGGTCTGGCAGTATTTTCTTACTGCCAAAGAAGAGTAAGAAGAGTGGTAATGTGGTGATGACTTATCCTTGCATTTAGATTGGGTTTGGCCTTACCTCCTTTCAATGACCATGTCTTATTACACTATATGGGATAATTTAGTAGTATACACTATTGGTGGTAATTTCTAGTGGTAAATTACTTAGTGGTAAATTACTTAGTGGTGAGCATAACTTTCCTGTTCTATTTATTGCCCCAACATACACAAAACCTTCCTTATTCTTATAATGTTCTTGTGATCTACAGAGAGCCTTGGACCTACATTCAGAAACACCACAATTTCACATAGAGCATTATCAATAACCTGTGGTGTTATCACTGATTTATCTACATCAGTGAACTATGCTTCCATAGGCCTCATTACTGATTCATTACTGGTTCATGGAACCCCAATAATCTATATTTTGTATTAGATTTCACCCAGACACCATGCACTGGGTGAACACACACACACAACTATTTATCACTGCTAAGACTATCTATTCCTCCATCTGCATGAACAAATTAACAGCTATTACCAAAGAACATGAATCTTCCCCACACCTGTTTAGGCAGACCCAAAACAATTAAAACTCAGAGGCATATTACATGGCTGCAGTAGCGGCCATGTAGTTATGGTTAAGTTGGTGTTTCCATAGGAAGAACACTTTTTGGGCGGCTTATAACTTTGCTTCCCCTGGACGAATCCTCCCCAAACTGTGCAAAAAAAACTATATGGCCCACTCTGCATATTTTTGCAAAGTTTGGTGAGGATTCGTCCAAGGGGGGAAAAGTTATAGGGGGTGCCAAAACTTTTTTTTTTCCCATAGACTGAATGGGAACAGCCCGAACCGCTGGACGGATTTACACCAAATTTGCGGCAGGAGCGGCGGCCTGGTCCCGAAAGCGTGCTTTTGCAAATTTGGTGTAAATCCGTCCAGTAGTTTTTTAAAAAATGACCAAAATGTAAGGCAAATAAATTAGTGATATCTGTGTTCGCTTCGCGGACGGACTTCCCTGTTCGCTCCGCGGACAGCACCCCGATTGGCCCAGCGGCTTGCGTCATGTCCGCGGACATGCAATGTGTTCGCTGAATGGGCGGCGTGGTGCGTGATGCGCGTCAGATTTTCTGTCGCGCCCGCCATCTTGCATTTGCAGACGTCCGCGAACAGCGCGGTGAAAGTTTGTTCAAAATGTGTATTTAGTAGAGTGTGTTGGTGTGTAGAAGTCTTTGGGGAGGATGGGGGAGTATGAGATAGGTTCAAAGTTGTATTTTATTTATGTGCTAGATGTTTTTGTTGCGTTAGATTTGTCCGTGGAGAACACGGCTGTTCTGACATTTTGTAAATAAACTAAATGGTGGGGTGTTTAGAGGACGGAGTATGTGTCATTTTTGTTCGCAAGGAAGGTAAAAATGAGCTATGAACACTCGCGGTGTACTTAATTGTTCCTAAATACACAAACTGGGGGTGTCCTCAGGACGCTGTCCGTATTGTAATCTGTCTAGTTGAATGTGTTCTAAGAACACTCGCGGTGTCTCGAAATGGTTGCAATTACACAAAATGGGGGTGTTCTGGGAACGTTGTTTGTATTGTTCGTTGTCAGGATGAAAGTGTTTTAAGACCACTCCTTTTGTCCGCTAATAGTACAATTTCCTATGGGCGTCAACCGACTTTTTGTCCACTAAAGAAACGATAAATCCGGCTGGTGTGCGCCGACATTATGTGATAATCCTATGACTGGCGCTATTGACTTTGCTCACTTGCTTTTGCGACAATAAATCATATCTCCCGCCCCTAAACCTGATATTATCAAAGCATTCATATTCCCCGCCTCTCCGTGACGTTACAGGGTGCGTCATCAAACGCGCCCAGTCCTCTCCAGTCCTAAGTGACTTTACACAGAACCTGGAAGACAACACATATTATGTCACAACACAGCACGCCACAATTCGGAATATGAAACAGTGATTTAAAAGCAAACAGCAAGATTGTAAATTTTGTAAAGTACATTTATTTGACAGCAAATGTTTAGAGAATATTCAGCAATTTGCAGTTGTCTTTGTTGTCGATCCGCAAAAGTTCATGTTGAGGCACACAATGTTCCTTTGTGGTACAGAGGGTGTTAGATCAGCTTACAACTCAGTGCGCCACAATTCGGAATATGAAACTGTTGTTTAAAAGTAAACAGCAGGATTGTACATTTGGTAAAGTACATTTATTTCACATGAAATGTTTAGTGAATATTCAGCGATTTGCTATTGTCTCTGCTGTCGATCAGCAAAAGTTTGTTTTGAGCCACGCGTTGTTCCTTTGCGGGAGATAGGCTGTTGGTTTATGATAAAAGCAGTAAATGGTCGCTCTGATAATCGGAAGGTTGCTGCAAAAACGAGCCATTAGACCACCCTATTGGTTGGTATGTTGTTTGTAGCCGCTAGCACTGCGTAAGGGCATATTGGTCCTTGACGATTGTCCCATAAAATGGTGAGGGTCATGAAGTTGCATATTTGGACCTGCAACTGGCAGTTGAAGACCCCATCCGCTGGAGGCTGTAAATCGTGACATAGGCAAAATGGGGCCACATACCTGTTTTAAAAAACATAAATTAGTCTCACCAGCCGATCTTCTTTAAAAATCATCATTTTATTTATCAGGGCGTGAAACTATTTGCTATCGAAGATAGTGCAACGGAGTATGTTAATAATAAAATAATATTTTCCCATTCATATAGCGCTAAGAACCGTGAGGTATCTAAACGGTGCTTATTATTAACCACGGTGTGTGGTGCTCATTTATCGACCACGGAAGGATGAAAGGCTGAGTTTGGCCTTGCCGAGATTCGAACTTGCGTTAGCAAGCTGTGCACGGATGTCAAAGCGAGCGTTGTACTCGTTGTGCCATTTGACAGGCTACAGTGAAGTGGCACAGCGAGTAGAGCGCTTGACCGCCTATAGACCGGTTACATTATTTGTATTAACCCACCCTGTGTCGTCTGCCTTTTTCAGAGCCCTCTAAACAACAGGGGATCAATTCGGCGGTGATAGTGCGCGGTAGAAAACATTATGCCACTTTCAACTAACAAGTTCAACTTGAGCGGTCTTTAATGCTACGCTATTGTAATTATATTTGGTATAAAATAATCTAAAGGGTTACTTACAGTACAATTGCAATTTCCATTGTCTACGAGTGGTGCAGTCCCAAAATACGACTCTGCGTGTGCCAACGATCTTTCGCATAGTGATATAATATATAAAAGTGGTTTCGTTTCATAAATTTCATCCTTATCTTCTCTTACGTTTTAGCAACACTCCTTCAAGAGAAGTCTTTCATCACAATCTCTGTCTATCAAGGTCAAAACACAATACAACCTTATAGTCCGCTTCGTGAGCCTCTCCGGGGCCCGAGAAAAAAATGGAAGCAGCTGACCTTCACTGTGAACGAGCATAAATTCTTACTTTGTAACATTCTGTGTAAAGCCATCTGTGAGAAGTTGGTTTTTGCACGCCATGTTTGTATATTTTTTGCGTGATATTAAAAAAAGTTTGTTTAAAGGACGTTATGGTTTTAAGTACAGCCGAAAGACCCCTGAAAATTGCAAGTTATGGTAAGCTATGAAAAATAACTCGCGCCACCACCGTGCACTGCTAAGACTAACACCCAGGACATCAAAGATGACATCGCAAATGTCATTGATGAAATCACTGATGACATCACATGTGTATGTACTTTTCATGGAATTTGTGTACTAGGGATTTTTATTATAATGTTGCGAAAAAAGTGTCAAGGATATTGCAATAAATATCATACCGTTATTAGTGCTTTGAACGATGCATTGATATAAATAGCATTGTATTATGGGATTCTATCTAGTATACTGAGCTTCTAATGGAGAAACATAGCATTGTGTGCAGAGTACAAGATGAAAGTACAATATTTGTAATGTTAATATGTTGAATAAAGAAATGATAATTGTCCTGAAATGTTTGAAAATTCACAAAATGGGGGTGTTATGAGGACGTTATTCGTATTGTGTGATTGCTTAGCTGTATGCAATGAGGGAATGACACAGAGAGTAAAGTGGACGCCGTCCGCGGACACCGCGGCTGTTCGTGGACAGGGCGTGCTACATCCTGGTTTTTCCAGGAAATCCAACATGGAAAGAAGACTGTACGGATCAGCCAATCAGATGACGAGGTTGTGGATTTGTGTTGAAAGAGACTGTGTGTGGTGAAGATGGCAGAAGTGGAGAAAGTCAGGGTGTTGGTGCTCGGAGATATGTTTGTGCATGGTTTACAGCAGTACGCTGAATGCAGGCATGTTGCAAAGAACTTTGATGTGAAAGGAGTGGAGGTGGTGTGGAGCACTGTGCCTGATTGCAATGTACAGGAAATTGTACAAGTTTGTGAGGATATGGCCACGATGAACAGTCCGCATGTGGTAGTTTTGCACTATGGTGCTTTCCATTTGGGCAAAGTCAGTGCCCCTACTTTGTTGGCTGATTTGGAACGCTTGGTTCAAGCCGTAATGAAGATCCTTCCAAATGCGAAAGTAATTTTTTCTGGATTACTACCTAGGGCAATATGGGACAATAGTTCAGTTTTTTGTCCTCAGCAAAACATTGCTAGGTGTGTCATCAACCGAGGCATGTGTGCCTTCATGCTTAGAGCTGGTATGTTCTTCTGTAACAATGAGAATATTGATGCCAGTAATGATGTTAATTTGAAAGAAGATGGCATTTCTTTATCTTTTACCGGAAATGCCTTTCTATTTTGGAATGTAAGGGTTGCTTTGGAGAAGGTTATGTAAAGATTTTAGGAGTAAAGTAAGAAAAAAAAACAAGAAAAAAATACAAAATAACAGGTGTCTGTCAAGCATCTGTAAAAAAAAAAAAACAACGGCTCTTTTCAGAGCCAACTTCAAAGGGGAAATGGGGCACAATATTAAAATTAACATTCACCACGCTCAGATTTTTGATGTGTCCGCGGACACCGCGGCTGTTCGTGGACAGGGCGTGCTACATCCATGTTTTTCCAGGAAATCCAACATGGAAAGAAGACTGTACGGATCAGCCAATCAGATGTTGAGGTTGTGGATTTGTGTTGAAAGAGACTGTGTGTGGTGAAGATGGCAGAAGTGGAGAAAGTCATGGTGTTGGTGCTCGGAGATATGTTTGTGCATGGTTTACAGCAGTACGCTGAATGCAGGCATGTTGCAAAGAACTTTGATGTGAAAGGAGTGGAGGTGGTGTGGAGCACTGTGCCTGATTGCAATGCACAGGGAATTGTACAAGTTTGTGAGGATATGGCCACGATGAACAGTCCGCATATGGTAGTTTTGCACTATGGTGCTTTCCATTTGGGCAACGTCAGTGCCCCTACTTTGTTGGCTGATTTGGAACGCTTGGTTCAAGCCGTAATGAAGATCCTTCCAAATGCGAAAGTAATTTTTTCTGGATTACTACCTAGGGCAATATGGGACAATAGTTCAGTTTTTTGTCCTCAGCAAAACATTGCTAGGTGTGTCATCAACCGAGGCATGTGTGCCTTCATGCTTAGAGCTGGTATGTTCTTCTGTAACAATGAGAATATTGATGCCAGTAATGCTGTTAATTTTAAAGAAGATGGCATTTCTTTATCTTTTACGGGAAATGCCTTTCTATTTTGGAATGTAAGGGTTGCTTTGGAGAAGGTTATGTAAAGATTTTAGGAGTAAAGTAAGAAAAAAAAACAAGAAAAAAAATACAAAATAACAGGTGTCTGTCAAGCATCTGTAAAAAAAAAAAACAACGGCTCTTTTCAGAGCCAACTTCAAAGGGGAAATGGGGCACAATATTTAAATTTACATTCACCACACTCAGATTTTTGATGTGTCCGCGGACACCGTGGCTGTTCGTTGACAGGGCGTGCTACATCCAGGTTTTTCCAGGAAATCCAATATGGAAAGAAGACTGTACGGATCAGCCAATCAGATGTTTAGGTTGTGGATTTGTGTTGAAAGAGACTGTGTGTGGTGAAGATGGCAGAAGTGGAGAAAGTCATGGTGTTGGTGCTCGGAGATATGTTTGTGCATGGTTTACAGCAGTACGCTGAATGCAGGCATGTTGCAAAGAACTTTGATGTGAAAGGAGTGGAGGTGGTGTGGAGCACTGTGCCTGATTGCAATGCACAGGGAATTGTACAAGTTTGTGAGGATATGGCCACGATGAACAGTCCGCATGTGGTAGTTTTGCACTATGGTGCTTTCCATTTGGGCAACGTCAGTGCCCCTACTTTGTTGGCTGATTTGGAACGCTTGGTTCAAGCCGTAATGAAGATCCTTCCAAATGCGAAAGTAATTTTTTCTGGATTACTACCTAGGGCAATATGGGACAATAGTTCAGTTTTTTGTCCTCAGCAAAACATTGCTAGGTGTGTCATCAACCGAGGCATGTGT
Source organism: Ambystoma mexicanum (assembly GCF_040938575.1). NCBI lineage: Eukaryota > Metazoa > Chordata > Amphibia > Caudata > Ambystomatidae > Ambystoma > Ambystoma mexicanum. The sequence continues at coordinate 915,133,971 of NC_090928.1, read as the reverse complement.
GCCTTCATGCTTAGAGCTGGTATGTTCTTCTGTAACAATGAGAATATTGATGCCAGTAATGCTGTTAATTTTAAAGAAGATGGCATTTCTTTATCTTTTACGGGAAATGCCTTTCTATTTTGGAATGTAAGGGTTGCTTTGGAGAAGGTTATGTAAAGATTTTAGGAGTAAAGTAAGAAAAAAAAACAAGAAAAAAAAATACAAAATAACAGGTGTCTGTCAAGCATCTGTAAAAAAAAAAAAACAACGGCTCTTTTCAGAGCCAACTTCAAAGGGGAAATGGGGCACAATATTTAAATTTACATTCAACACACTCAGATTTTTGATGTGTCCGCGGACACCGTGGCTGTTCGTGGACAGGGCGTGCTACATCCAGGTTTTTCCAGGAAATCCAATATGGAAAGAAGACTGTACGGATCAGCCAATCAGATGTTTAGGTTGTGGATTTGTGTTGAAAGAGACTGTGTGTGGTGAAGATGGCAGAAGTGGAGAAAGTCATGGTGTTGGTGCTCGGAGATATGTTTGTGCATGGTTTACAGCAGTACGCTGAATGCAGGCATGTTGCAAAGAACTTTGATGTGAAAGGAGTGGAGGTGGTGTGGAGCACTGTGCCTGATTGCAATGCACAGGGAATTGTACAAGTTTGTGAGGATATGGCCACGATGAACAGTCCGCATGTGGTAGTTTTGCACTATGGTGCTTTCCATTTGGGCAACGTCAGTGCCCCTACTTTGTTGGCTGATTTGGAACGCTTGGTTCAAGCCGTAATGAAGATCCTTCCAAATGCGAAAGTAATTTTTTCTGGATTACTACCTAGGGCAATATGGGACAATAGTTCAGTTTTTTGTCCTCAGCAAAACATTGCTAGGTGTGTCATCAACCGAGGCATGTGTGCCTTCATGCTTAGAGCTGGTATGTTCTTCTGTAACAATGAGAATATTGATGCCAGTAATGCTGTTAATTTTAAAGAAGATGGCATTTCTTTATCTTTTACGGGAAATGCCTTTCTATTTTGGAATGTAAGGGTTGCTTTGGAGAAGGTTATGTAAAGATTTTAGGAGTAAAGTAAGAAAAAAAAACAAGAAAAAAGATACAAAATAACAGGTGTCTGTCAAGCATCTGTAAAAAAAAAAACAACGGCTCTTTTCAGAGCCAACTTCAAAGGGGAAATGGGGCATAATATTTAAATTTACATTCACCACGCTCAGATTTTTGATGTGTCCGCGGACACCGCGGCTGTTCGTGGACAGGGCTTGCTACATCCGGGTTTTTCCAGGAAATTCAACATGGAAAGAAGACAGTACGGATCAGCCAATCAGATGTTGAGGTTGTGGATTTGTGTTGAAAGAGACTGTGTGTGGTGAAGATGGCAGAAGTGGAGAAAGTCATGGAGTTGGTGCTCGGAGAGATGTTTGTGCATGGTTTACAGCAGTACGCTGAATGCAGGCATGTTGCAAAGAACTTTGATGTGAAAGGAGTGGAGGTGGTGTGGAGCACTGTGCCTGATTGCAATGCACAGGGAATTGTACACGTTTGTGAGGATATGGCCACGATGAACAGTCCGCATGTGGTAGTTTTGCACTATGGTGCTTTCCATTTGGGCAAAGTCAGTGCCCCTACTTTGTTGGCTGATTTGGAATGCTTGGTTCAAGCCGTAATGAAGATCCTTCCAAATGTGAAAGTAATTTTTTCTGGATTACTACCTAGGGCAATATGGGACAATAGTTCAGTTTTTTGTCCTCAGCAAAACATTGCTAGGTGTGTCATCAACCGAGGCATGTGTGCCTTCATGCTTAGAGCTGGTATGTTCTTCTGTTACAATGAGAATATTGATGCCAGTAATGCTGTTAATTTTAAAGAAGATGGCATTTCTTTATCTTTTACGGGAAAAGCCTTTCTATTTTGGAATGTAAGGGTTGCTTTGGAGAAGGTTATGTAAAGATTTTAGGAGTAAAGTAAGAAAAAAAAACAAGAAAAAAAATACAAAATAACAGGTGTCTGTCAAGCATCTGTAAAAAAAAAAAAAACAACGGCTCTTTTCAGAGCCAACTTCAAAGGGGAAATGGGGCACAATATTTAAATTTACATTCACCACGCTCAGATTTTTGATGTGTCCGCGGACACCGCGGCTGTTCGTGGACAGGGCGTGCTACATCCAGGATTTTCCAGGAAATCCAACATGGAAAGAAGACTGTACGGATCAGCCAATCAGATGTTGAGGTTGTGGATTTGTGTTGAAAGAGACTGTGTGTGGTGAAGATGGCAGAAGTGGAGAAAGTCATGGTGTTGGTGCTCGGAGATATGTTTGTGCATGGTTTACAGCAGTACGCTGAATGCAGGCATGTTGCAAAGAACTTTGATGTGAAAGGAGTGGGGGTGGTGTGGAGCACTGTGCCTGATTGCAATGTACAGGGAATTGTACAAGTTTGTGAGGATATGGCCATGATGAACAGTCCGCATGTGGTAGTTTTGCACTATGGTGCTTTCCATTTGGGCAACGTCAGTGCCCCTACTTTGTTGGCTGATTTGGAACGCTTGGTTCAAGCCGTAATGAAGATCCTTCCAAATGCGAAAGTAATTTTTTCTGGATTACTACCTAGGGCAATATGGGACAATAGTTCAGTTTTTTGTCCTCAGCAAAACATTGCTAGGTGTGTCATCAACCGAGGCATGTGTGCCTTCATGCTTAGAGCTGGTATGTTCTTCTGTAACAATGAGAATATTGATGGCAGTAATGCTGTTAATTTTAAAGAAGATGGCATTTCTTTTTCTTTTACGGGAAATGCCTTTCTATTTTGGAATGTAAGGGTTGCTTTGGAGAAGGTTATGTAAAGATTTTAGGAGTAAAGTAAGAAAAAAGAACAAAAAAAAAAATACAAAATAACAGGTGTCTGTCAAGCATCTGTAAAAAAAAAAACAACAGCTCTTTTCAGAGCCAACTTCAAAGGGGAAATGGGGCACAATATTTAAATTTACATTCACCACGCTCAGATTTACGATGTGTCCGCGGACACCGCGGCTGTTCGTGGACAGGGCGTGCTACATCTGGGTTTTTCCAGGAAATCCAACATGGAAAGAAGACTGTACGGATCAGCCAATCAGATGTCGAGGTTGTGGATTTGTGTTGAAAGAGAATGTGTGTGGTGAAGATGGCAGAAGTGGAGAAAGTCAGGGTGTTGGTGCTCGGAGATATGTTTGTGCATGGTTTACAGCAGTACGCTGAATGCAGGCATGTTGCAAAGAACTTTGATGTGAAAGGAGTGGAGGTGGTGTGGAGCACTGTGCCTGATTGCAATGTACAGGGAATTGTACAAGTTTGTGAGGATATGGCCACGATGAACAGTCCGCATGTGGAAGTTTTGCACTATGGTGCTTTCCATTTGGGCAACGTCAGTGCCCCTGCTTTGTTGGCTGATTTGGAACGCTTGGTTCAAGCCGTAATGAAGATCCTTCCAAATGCGAAAGAAATTTTTTCTGGATTACTACCTAGGGCAATATGGGACAATAGTTCAGTTTTTTGTCCTCAGCAAAACATTGCTAGGTGTGTCATCAACCGAGGCATGTGTGCCTTCATGCTTAGAGCTGGTATGTTCTTCTGTAACAATGAGAATATTGATGCCAGTAATGCTGTTAATTTTAAAGAAGATGGCATTTCTTTATCTTTTACGGGAAATGCCTTTCTATTTTGGAATGTAAGGGTTGCTTTGGAGAAGGTTATGTAAAGATTTTAGGAGTAAAGTAAGAAAAAAAAACAAGAAAAAAAATACAAAATAACAGGTGTCTGTCAAGCATCTGTAAAAAAAAAAAAACAACGGCTCTTTTCAGAGCCAACTTCAAAGGGGAAATGGGGCACAATATTTAAATTTACATTCACCACGCTCAGATTTTTGATGTGTCTGCGGACACCGCGACTGTTCGTGGACAGGGCGTGCTACATCCAGGTTTTTCCAGGAAATCCAACATGGAAAGAAGACTGTGCGGATCAGCCAATCAGATGTTGAGGTTGTGGATTTGTGTTGAAAGAGACTGTGTGTGGTGAAGATGGCAGAAGTGGAGAAAGTCATGGAGTTGGTGCTCGGAGATATGTTTGTGCATGGTTTACAGCAGTACGCTGAATGCAGGCATGTTGCAAAGAACTTTGATGTGAAAGGAGTGGAGGTGGTGTGGAGCACTGTGCCTGATTGCAATGCACAGGGAATTGTACAAGTTTGTGAGGATATGGCCACGATGAACAGTCCGCATGTGGTAGTTTTGCACTATGGTGCTTTCCATTTGGGCAACGTCAGTGCCCCTACTTTGTTGGCTGATCTGGAACGCTTGGTTCAAGCCGTAATGAAGATCCTTCCAAATGCGAAAGTAATTTTTTCTGGATTACTACCTAGGGCAATATGGGACAATAGTTCAGTTTTTTGTCCTCAGCAAAACTTTGCTAGGTGTGTCATCAACCGAGGCATGTGTGCCTTCATGCTTAGAGCTGGTATGTTCTTCTGTAACAATGAGAATATTGATGCCAGTAATGCTGTTAATTTTAAAGAAGATGGCATTTCTTTATCTTTTACGGGAAATGCCTTTCTATTTTGGAATGTAAGGGTTGCTTGGGAGAAGGTTATGTAAAGATTTTAGGAGTAAAGTAAGTAAAAAAAAAAAAGAAAAAAATACAAAATAACAGGTGTCTGTCAAGCATCTGTAAAAAAAAAAACAACGGCTCTTTTCAGAGCCAACTTCAAAGGGGAAATGGGGCACAATATTTAAATTTACATTCACCACGCTCAGATTTTTGATGTGTCCGCGGACACCGCGGCTGTTCGTGGACAGGGCGTGCTACATCCGGGTTTTTCCAGGAAATTCAACATGGAAAGAAGACAGTACGGATCAGCCAATCAGATATCGAGGTTGTGGATTTGTGTTGAAAGAGAATGTGTGTGGTGAAGATGGCAGAAGTGGAGAAAGTCAGGGTGTTGGTGCTCGGAGATATGTTTGTGCATGGTTTACAGCAGTACGCTGAATGCAGGCATGTTGCAAAGAACTTTGATGTGAAAGGAGTGGAGGTGGTGTGGAGCACTGTGCCTGATTGCAATGTACAGGAAATTGTACAAGTTTGTGAGGATATGGCCACGATGAACAGTCCGCATGTGGTAGTTTTGCACTATGGTGCTTTCCATTTGGGCAAAGTCAGTGCCCCTACTTTGTTGGCTGATTTGGAACGCTTGGTTCAAGCCGTAATGAAGATCCTTCCAAATGCGAAAGTAATTTTTTCTGGATTACTACCTAGGGCAATATGGGACAATAGTTCAGTTTTTTGTCCTCAGCAAAACATTGCTAGGTGTGTCATCAACCGAGGCATGTGTGCCTTCATGCTTAGAGCTGGTATGTTCTCCTGTTACAATGAGAATATTGATGCCAGTAATGCTGTTAATTTTAAAGAAGATGGCATTTCTTAATCTTTTACGGGAAATGCCTTTCTATTTTGGAATGTAAGGGTTGCTTTGGAGAAGGTTATGTAAAGATTTTAGGAGTAAAGTAAGAAAAAAAAACAAGAAAAAAAATACAAAATAACAGGTGTCTGTCAAGCATCTGTAAAAAAAAAAAACAACGGCTCTTTTCAGAGCCAACTTCAAAGGGGAAATGGGGCACAATATTTAAATTTACATTCACCACGCTCAGATTTTTGATGTGTCTGCGGACACCGCGGCTGTTCGTGGACAGGGCGTGCTACATCCAGGTTTTTCCAGGAAATCCAACATGGAAAGAAGACTGTACGGATCAGCCAATCAGATGTTGAGGTTGTGGATTTGTGTTGAAAGAGACTGTGTGTGGTGAAGATGGCAGAAGTGGAGAAAGTCATGGAGTTGGTGCTCGGAGATATGTTTGTGCATGGTTTACAGCAGTACGCTGAATGCAGGCATGTTGCAAAGAACTTTGATGTGAAAGGAGTGGAGGTGGTGTGGAGCACTGTGCCTGATTGCAATGCACAGGGAATTGTACAAGTTTGTGAGGATATGGCCACGATGAACAGTCCGCATGTGGTAGTTTTGCACTATGGTGCTTTCCATTTGGGCAACGTCAGTGCCCCTACTTTGTTGGCTGATCTGGAACGCTTGGTTCAAGCCGTAATGAAGATCCTTCCAAATGCGAAAGTAATTTTTTCTGGATTACTACCTAGGGCAATATGGGACAATAGTTCAGTTTTTTGTCCTCAGCAAAACTTTGCTAGGTGTGTCATCAACCGAGGCATGTGTGCCTTCATGCTTAGAGCTGGTATGTTCTTCTGTAACAATGAGAATATTGATGCCAGTAATGCTGTTAATTTTAAAGAAGATGGCATTTCTTTATCTTTTACGGGAAATGCCTTTCTATTTTGGAATGTAAGGGTTGCTTGGGAGAAGGTTATGTAAAGATTTTAGGAGTAAAGTAAGAAAAAAAACAAGAAAAAAATACAAAATAACAGGTGTCTGTCAAGCATCTGTAAAAAAAAAAACAACGGCTCTTTTCAGAGCCAACTTCAAAGGGGAAATGGGGCACAATATTTAAATTTACATTCACCACGCTCAGATTTTTGATGTGTCCGCGGACACCGCGGCTGTTCGTGGACAGGGCGTGCTACATCCGGGTTTTTCCAGGAAATTCAACATGGAAAGAAGACAGTACGGATCAGCCAATCAGATGTCGAGGTTGTGGATTTGTGTTGAAAGAGACTGTGTGTGGTGAAGATGGCAGAAGTGGAGAAAGTCAGGGTGTTGGTGCTCGGAGATATGTTTGTGCATGGTTTACAGCAGTACGCTGAATGCAGGCATGTTGCAAAGAACTTTGATGTGAAAGGAGTGGGGGTGGTGTGGAGCACTGTGCCTGATTGCAATGTACAGGGAATTGTACAAGTTTGTGAGGATATGGCCATGATGAACAGTCCGCATGTGGTAGTTTTGCACTATGGTGCTTTCCATTTGGGCAACGTCAGTGCCCCTACTTTGTTGGCTGATTTGGAACGCTTGGTTCAAGCCGTAATGAAGATCCTTCCAAATGCGAAAGTAATTTTTTCTGGATTACTACCTAGGGCAATATGGGACAATAGTTCAGTTTTTTGTCCTCAGCAAAACATTGCTAGGTGTGTCATCAACCGAGGCATGTGTGCCTTCATGCTTAGAGCTGGTATGTTCTTCTGTAACAATGAGAATATTGATGCCAGTAATGCTGTTAATTTTAAAGAAGATGGCATTTCTTTTTCTTTTACGGGAAATGCCTTTCTATTTTGGAATGTAAGGGTTGCTTTGGAGAAGGTTATGTAAAGATTTTAGGAGTAAAGTAAGAAAAAAGAACAAGAAAAAAAATACAAAATAACAGGTGTCTGTCAAGCATCTGTAAAAAAAAAAACAACAGCTCTTTTCAGAGCCAACTTCAAAGGGGAAATGGGGCACAATATTTAAATTTACATTCACCACGCTCAGATTTACGATGTGTCCGCGGACACCGCGGCTGTTCGTGGACAGGGCGTGCTACATCTGGGTTTTTCCAGGAAATCCAACATGGAAAGAAGACTGTACGGATCAGCCAATCAGATGTCGAGGTTGTGGATTTGTGTTGAAAGAGAATGTGTGTGGTGAAGATGGCAGAAGTGGAGAAAGTCAGGGTGTTGGTGCTCGGAGATATGTTTGTGCATGGTTTACAGCAGTACGCTGAATGCAGGCATGTTGCAAAGAACTTTGATGTGAAAGGATTTGAAGTGGTGTGGAGCACTGTGCCTGATTGCAATGTACAGGGAATTGTACAAGTTTGTGAGGATATGGCCACGATGAACAGTCCGCATGTGGAAGTTTTGCACTATGGTGCTTTCCATTTGGGCAACGTCAGTGCCCCTACTTTGTTGGCTGATTTGGAACGCTTGGTTCAAGCCGTAATGAAGATCCTTCCAAATGCGAAAGTAATTTTTTCTGGATTACTACCTAGGGCAATATGGGACAATAGTTCAGTTTTTTGTCCTCAGCAAAACATTGCTAGGTGTGTCATCAACCGAGGCATGTGTGCCTTCATGCTTAGAGCTGGTATGTTCTTCTGTAACAATGAGAATATTGATGCCAGTAATGCTGTTAATTTTAAAGAAGATGGCATTTCTTTATCTTTTACGGGAAATGCCTTTCTATTTTGGAATGTAAGGGTTGCTTTGGAGAAGGTTATGTAAAGATTTTAGGAGTAAAGTAAGAAAAAAAAACAAGAAAAAAAATACAAAATAACAGGTGTCTGTCAAGCATCTGTAAAAAAAAAAAAACAACGGCTCTTTTCAGAGCCAACTTCAAAGGGGAAATGGGGCACAATATTTAAATTTACATTCACCACGCTCAGATTTTTGATGTGTCTGCGGACACCGCGACTGTTCGTGGACAGGGCGTGCTACATCCAGGTTTTTCCAGGAAATCCAACATGGAAAGAAGACTGTGCGGATCAGCCAATCAGATGTTGAGGTTGTGGATTTGTGTTGAAAGAGACTGTGTGTGGTGAAGATGGCAGAAGTGGAGAAAGTCATGGAGTTGGTGCTCGGAGATATGTTTGTGCATGGTTTACAGCAGTACGCTGAATGCAGGCATGTTGCAAAGAACTTTGATGTGAAAGGAGTGGAGGTGGTGTGGAGCACTGTGCCTGATTGCAATGCACAGGGAATTGTACAAGTTTGTGAGGATATGGCCACGATGAACAGTCCGCATGTGGTAGTTTTGCACTATGGTGCTTTCCATTTGGGCAACGTCAGTGCCCCTACTTTGTTGGCTGATCTGGAACGCTTGGTTCAAGCCGTAATGAAGATCCTTCCAAATGCGAAAGTAATTTTTTCTGGATTACTACCTAGGGCAATATGGGACAATAGTTCAGTTTTTTGTCCTCAGCAAAACTTTGCTAGGTGTGTCATCAACCGAGGCATGTGTGCCTTCATGCTTAGAGCTGGTATGTTCTTCTGTAACAATGAGAATATTGATGCCAGTAATGCTGTTAATTTTAAAGAAGATGGCATTTCTTTATCTTTTACGGGAAATGCCTTTCTATTTTGGAATGTAAGGGTTGCTTGGGAGAAGGTTATGTAAAGATTTTAGGAGTAAAGTAAGTAAAAAAAAAAAGAAAAAAATACAAAATAACAGGTGTCTGTCAAGCATCTGTAAAAAAAAAACAACGGCTCTTTTCAGAGCCAACTTCAAAGGGGAAATGGGGCACAATATTTAAATTTACATTCACCACGCTCAGATTTTTGATGTGTCCGCGGACACCGCGGCTGTTCGTGGACAGGGCGTGCTACATCCGGGTTTTTCCAGGAAATTCAACATGGAAAGAAGACAGTACGGATCAGCCAATCAGATATCGAGGTTGTGGATTTGTGTTGAAAGAGAATGTGTGTGGTGAAGATGGCAGAAGTGGAGAAAGTCAGGGTGTTGATGCTCGGAGATATGTTTGTGCATGGTTTACAGCAGTACGCTGAATGCAGGCATGTTGCAAAGAACTTTGATGTGAAAGGAGTGGAGGTGGTGTGGAGCACTGTGCCTGATTGCAATGTACAGGAAATTGTACAAGTTTGTGAGGATATGGCCACGATGAACAGTCCGCATGTGGTGGTTTTGCACTATGGTGCTTTCCATTTGGGCAAAGTCAGTGCCCCTACTTTGTTGGCTGATTTGGAACGCTTGGTTCAAGCCGTAATGAAGATCCTTCCAAATGCGAAAGTAATTTTTTCTGGATTACTACCTAGGGCAATATGGGACAATAGTTCAGTTTTTTGTCCTCAGCAAAACATTGCTAGGTGTGTCATCAACCGAGGCATGTGTGCCTTCATGCTTAGAGCTGGTATGTTCTCCTGTTACAATGAGAATATTGATGCCAGTAATGCTGTTAATTTTAAAGAAGATGGCATTTCTTAATCTTTTACGGGAAATGCCTTTCTATTTTGGAATGTAAGGGTTGCTTTGGAGAAGGTTATGTAAAGATTTTAGGAGTAAAGTAAGAAAAAAAAACAAGAAAAAAAATACAAAATAACAGGTGTCTGTCAAGCATCTGTAAAAAAAAAAAACAACGGCTCTTTTCAGAGCCAACTTCAAAGGGGAAATGGGGCACAATATTTAAATTTACATTCACCACGCTCAGATTTTTGATGTGTCTGCGGACACCGCGGCTGTTCGTGGACAGGGCGTGCTACATCCAGGTTTTTCCAGGAAATCCAACATGGAAAGAAGACTGTACGGATCAGCCAATCAGATGTTGAGGTTGTGGATTTGTGTTGAAAGAGACTGTGTGTGGTGAAGATGGCAGAAGTGGAGAAAGTCATGGAGTTGGTGCTCGGAGATATGTTTGTGCATGGTTTACACCAGTACGCTGAATGCAGGCATGTTGCAAAGAACTTTGATGTGAAAGGAGTGGAGGTGGTGTGGAGCACTGTGCCTGATTGCAATGTACAGGAAATTGTACAAGTTTGTGAGGATATGGCCACGATGAACAGTCCGCATGTGGTAGTTTTGCACTATGGTGCTTTCCATTTGGGCAAAGTCAGTGCCCCTACTTTGTTGGCTGATTTGGAACGCTTGGTTCAAGCCGTAATGAAGATCCTTCCAAATGCGAAAGTAATTTTTTCTGGATTACTACCTAGGGCAATATGGGACAATAGTTCAGTTTTTTGTCCTCAGCAAAACATTGCTAGGTGTGTCATCAACCGAGGCATGTGTGCCTTCATGCTTAGAGCTGGTATGTTCTTCTGTTACAATGAGAATATTGATTCCAGTAATGCTGTTAATTTTAAAGAAGATGGCATTTCTTTATCTTTTACGGGAAATGCCTTTCTATTTTGGAATGTAAGGGTTGCTTTGGAGAAGGTTATGTAAAGATTTTAGGAGTAAAGTAAGAAAAAAAAACAAGAAAAAAAATACAAAATAACAGGTGTCTGTCAAGCATCTGTAAAAAAAAAAAACAACGGCTCTTTTCAGAGCCAACTTCAAAGGGGAAATGGGGCACAATATTTAAATTTACATTCACCACGCTCAGATTTTTGATGTGTCTGCGGACACCGCGACTGTTCGTGGACAGGGCGTGCTACATCCAGGTTTTTCCAGGAAATCCAACATGGAAAGAAGACTGTGCGGATCAGCCAATCAGATGTTGAGGTTGTGGATTTGTGTTGAAAGAGACTGTGTGTGGTGAAGATGGCAGAAGTGGAGAAAGTCATGGTGTTGGTGCTCGGAGATATGTTTGTGCATGGTTTACAGCAGTACGCTGAATGCAGGCATGTTGCAAAGAACTTTGATGTGAAAGGAGTGGAGGTGGTGTGGAGCACTGTGCCTGATTGCAATGTACAGGGAATTGTACAAATTTGTGAGGATATGGCCATGATGAACAGTCCGCATGTGGTAGTTTTGCACTATGGTGCTTTCCATTTGGGCAACGTCAGTGCCCCTACTTTGTTGGCTGATTTGGAACGCTTGGTTCAAGCCGTAATGAAGATCCTTCTAAATGCGAAAGTAATTTTTTCTGGATTACTACCTAGGGCAATATGGGACAATAGTTCAGTTTTTTGTCCTCAGCAAAACATTGCTAGGTGTGTCATCAACCGAGGCATGTGTGCCTTCATGCTTAGAGCTGGTATGTTCTTCTGTAACAATGAGAATATTGATGCCAGTAATGCTGTTAATTTTAAAGAAGATGGCATTTCTTTTTCTTTTACGGGAAATGCCTTTCTATTTTGGAATGTAAGGGTTGCTTTGGAGAAGGTTATGTAAAGATTTTAGGAGTAAAGTAAGAAAAAAAAACAAGAAAAAAAATACAAAATAACAGGTGTCTGTCAAGCATCTGTAAAAAAAAAAAACAACAGCTCTTTTCAGAGCCAACTTCAAAGAGGAAATGGGGCACAATATTTAAATTTACATTCACCACGCTCAGATTTCCGATGTGTCCGCGGACACCGCGGCTGTTCGTGGACAGGGCGTGCTACATCCGGGTTTTTCCAGGAAATCCAACATGGAAAGAAGACTGTACGGATCAGCCAATCAGATGTCGAGGTTGTGGATTTGTGTTCAAAGAGACTGTGTGTGGTGAAGATGGCAGAAGTGGAGAAAGTCAGGGTGTTGGTGCTCGGAGATATGTTTGTGCATGGTTTACAGCAGTACGCTGAATGCAGGCATGTTGCAAAGAACTTTGATGTGAAAGGAGTGGAGGTGGTGTGGAGCACTGTGCCTGATTGCAATTTACAGGGAATTGTACAAGTTTGTGAGGATATGGCCACGATGAACAGTCCGCATGTTGTTGTTTTTCAATATGGTGCTTTCCATTTGGGCAACGTCATTGCCCCTACTTTGTTGGCTGATTTGGAACGCTTGGTTCAAGCCGTAATGAAGATCCTTCCAAATGCGAAAGTAATTTTTTCTGGATTACTACGTAGGGCAATATGGGACAATAGTTCAGTTTTTTGTCCTCAGCAAAACATTGCTAGGTGTGTCATCAACCGAGGCATGTGTGCCTTCATGCTTAGAGCTGGTATGTTCTTCTGTAACAATGAGAATATTGATGCCAGTAATGCTGTTAATTTTAAAGAAGATGGCATTTCTTTTTCTTTTATGGGAAATGCCTTTCTATTTTGGAATGTAAGGGTTGCTATGGAGAAGGTTATGTAAAGATTTTAGGAGTAAAGTAAGAAAAAAAAACAAGAAAAAAAATACAAAATAACAGGTGTCTGTCAAGCATCTGTAAAAAAAAAAACAACAGCTCTTTTCAGAGCCAACTTCAAAGGGGAAATGGGGCACAATATTTAAATTTACATTCACCACGCTCAGATTTTTGATGTGTCTGCGGACACCGCGACTGTTCGTGGACAGGGCGTGCTACATCCAGGTTTTTCCAGGAAATCCAACATGGAAAGAAGACTGTATGGATCAGCCAATCAGATGTTGAGGTTGTGGATTTGTGTTGAAAGAGACTGTGTGTGGTGAAGATGGCAGAAGTGGAGAAAGTCATGGAGTTGGTGCTCGGAGATATGTTTGTGCATGGTTTACAGCAGTACGCTGAATGCAGGCATGTTGCAAAGAACTTTGATGTGAAAGGAGTGGAGGTGGTGTGGAGCACTGTGCCTGATTGCAATGCACAGGGAATTGTACAAGTTTGTGAGGATATGGCCACGATGAACAGTCCGCATGTGGTAGTTTTGCACTATGGTGCTTTCCATTTGGGCAACGTCAGTGCCCCTACTTTGTTGGCTGATTTGGAACGCTTGGTTCAAGCCGTAATGAAGATCCTTCCAAATGCGAAAGTAATTTTTTCTGGATTACTACCTAGGGCAATATGGGACAATAGTTCAGTTTTTTGTCCTCAGCAAAACATTGCTAGGTGTGTCATCAACCGAGGCATGTGTGCCTTCATGCTTAGAGCTGGTATGTTCTTCTGTAACAATGAGAATATTGATGCCAGTAATGCTGTTAATTTTAAAGAAGATGGCATTTCTTTATCTTTTACGGGAAATGCCTTTCTATTTTGGAATGTAAGGGTTGCTTTGGAGAAGGTTATGTAAAGATTTTAGGAGTAAAGTAAGAAAAAAAAACAAGAAAAAAAATAGAAAATAACAGGTGTCTGTCAAGCATCTGTAAAAAAAAAAACGACGGCTCTTTTCAGAGCCAACTTCAAAGGGGAAATGGGGCACAATATTTAAATTTACATTCACCACGCTCAGATTTTTGATGTGTCCGCGGACACCGCGGCTGTTCGTGAACAGGGCGTGCTACATCCAGGTTTTTCCAGGAAATCCAACATGGAAAGAAGACTGTACGGATCAGCCAATCAGATGTTGAGGTTGTGGATTTGTGTTGAAAGAGACTGTGTGTGGTGAAGATGGCAGAAGTGGAGAAAGTCATGGTGTTGGTGCTCGGAGATATGTTTGTGCATGGTTTACAGCAGTACGCTGAATGCAGGCATGTTGCAAAGAACTTTGATGTGAAAGGAGTGGAGGTGGTGTGGAGCACTGTGCCTGATTGCAATGTACAGGGAATTGTACAAGTTTGTGAGGATATGGCCACGATGAACAGTCCGCATGTGGTAGTTTTGCACTATGGTGCTTTCCATTTGGGCAACGTCAGTGCCCCTACTTTGTTGGCTGATTTGAAACACTTGGTTCAAGCCGTAATGAAGATCCTTCCAAATGCGAAAGTAATTTTTTCTGGATTACTACCTAGGGCAATATGGGACAATAGTTCAGTTTTTTGTCCTCAGCAAAACATTGCTAGGTGTGTCATCAACCGAGGCATGTGTGCCTTCATGCTTAGAGCTGGTATGTTCTTCTGTAAGAATGAGAATATTGATGCCAGTAATGCTGTTAATTTTAAAGAAGATGGCATTTCTTAATCTTTTACGCGAAATGCCTTTCTATTTTGGAATGTAAGGGTTGCTTTGGAGAAGGTTATGTAAAGATTTTAGCAGTAAAGTAAGAAAAAAAACAGAAAAAAAATACAAAATAACAGGTGTCTGTCAAGCATCTGTAAAAAAAAAAAACAACGGCTCTTTTCAGAGGCAACTTCAAAGGGGAAATGGGGCACAATATTTAAATTTACATTCACCACGCTCAGATTTTTGATGTGTCCGCGGACACCGCGGCTGTTCGTGGACAGGGTGTGCTACATCCAGGTTTTTCCAGGAAATCCAACATGGAAAGAAGACTGTACGGATCAGCCAATCAGATGTCGAGGTTGTGGATTTGTGTTGAAAGAGACTGTGTGTGGTGAAGGTGGCAGAAGTGGAGAAAGTCAGGGTGTTGGTGCTCGGAGATATGTTTGTGCATGGTTTACAGCAGTAAACTGAATGCAGGCATGTTGCAAAGAACTTTGATGTGAAAGGAGTGGAGGTGGTGTGGAGCACTGAGCCTGATTGCAATGTACAGGGAATTGTACAAGTTTGTGAGGATATGGCCACGATGAACAGTCCGCATGTGGTAGATTTGCACTATGGTGCTTTCCATTTGGGCAACGTCAGTGCCCCTACTTTGTTGGCTGATTTGGAATGGTTGGTTCAAGCCGTAATGAACATCCTTCCAAATGCGAAAGTAATTTTTTCTGGATTACTACCTAGGGCAATATGGGACAATAGTTCCGTTTTTTATCCTCAGCAAAACATTGCTAGGTGTGTCATCAACCGAGGCATGTGTGCCTTCATGCTTAGAGCTGGTATGTTCTTCTGTAACAATGAGAATATTGATGCCAGTAATGCTGTTAATTTTAAAGAAGATGGCATTTCTTTATCTTTTACGGGAAATGCCTTTCTATTTTGGAATGTAAGGGTTGCTTTGGAGAAGGTTATGTAAAGATTTTAGGAGTAAAGTAAGAAAAAAAAACAAGAAAAAAATACAAAATAACAGGTGTCTGTCAAGCATCTGTAAAAAAAAAAAAAACAACGGCTCTTTTCAGAGCCAACTTCAAAGGGGAAATGGGGCACAATATTTAAATTTACATTCACCACGCTCAGATTTTTGATGTGTCCGCGGACACCGCGGCTCTTTGTGGACAGGGCGTGCTACATCCGGGTTTTTCCAGGAAATCCAACATGGAAAGAAGACTGTACGGATCAGCCAATCAGATGTCGAGGTTGTGGATTTGTGTTGAAAGAGACTGTGTGTGGTGAAGATGTCAGAAATGGAGAAAGTCAGGGTGTTGGTGCTCGGAGATATGTTTGTGCATGGTTTACAGCAGTACGCTGAATGCAGGCAGGTTGCAAAGAACTTTGATGTGAAAGGAGTGGAGGTGGTGTGGAGCACTGTGCCTGATTGCAATGTACAGGGAATTGTACAAGTTTGTGAGGATATTGCCATGATGAACAGTCCACATGTGGTAGTTTTGCACTATGGTGCTTTCCATTTGGGCAACGTCAGTGCCCCTACTTTGTTGGCTGATTTGGAACACTTGGTTCAAGCCATAATGAAGATCCTTCCAAATGCAAACGTAATTTTTTCTGGATTACTACCTAGGGCAATATGGGACAATAGTTCCGTTTTTTGTCCTCAGCAAAACATTGCTAGGTTTGTCATCAACCGAGGCATGTGTGCCTTCATGCTTAGAGCTGGTATGTTCTTCTGTAACAATGAGAATATTGATGCCAGTAATGCTGTTAATTTTAAAGAAGATGGCATTTCTTTATCTTTTACGGGAAATGCTTTTCTATTTTGGAATGTAAGGGTTGCTTTGGAGAAGGTTATGTAAAGATTTTAGGAGTAAAGTAAGAAAAGAAAACAAGAAAAAAAATACAAAATAACAGGTGTCTGTCAAGCATCTGTAAAAAAAAAAACAACGGCTCTTTTCAGAGCCAACTTCAAAGGGGAAATGGGGCACAATATTTAAATTTACATTCACCACGCTCAGATTTTTGATGTGTCCGCGGACACCGCGGCTCTTTGTGGACAGGGCGTGCTACATCCGGGTTTTTCCAGGAAATCCAACATGGAAAGAAGACTGTACGGATCAGCCAATCAGATGTCGAGGTTGTGGATTTGTGTTGAAAGAGACTGTGTGTGGTGAAGATGTCAGAAGTGGAGAAAGTCAGGGTGTTGGTGCTCGGAGATATGTTTGTGCATGGTTTACAGCAGTACGCTGAATGCAGGCAGGTTGCAAAGAACTTTGATGTGAAAGGAGTGGAGGTGGTGTGGAGCACTGTGCCTGATTGCAATGTACAGGGAATCGTACAAGTTTGTGAGGATATGGCCATGATGAACAGTCCACATGTGGTAGTTTTGCACTATGGTGCTTTCCATTTGGGCAACGTCAGTGCCCCTACTTTGTTGGCTGATTTGGAACGCTTGGTTCAAGCCATAATGAAGATCCTTCCAAATGCGAACGTAATTTTTTCTGGATTACTACCTAGGGCAATATGGGACAATAGTTCAGTTTTTTGTCCTCAGCAAAACATTGCTAGGTTTGTCATCAACCGAGGCATGTGTGCCTTCATGCTTAGAGCTGGTATGTTCTTCTGTAACAATGAGAATATTGATGCCAGTAATGCTGTTAATTTTAAAGAAGATGGCATTTCTTTATCTTTTACGGGAAATGCTTTTCTATTTTGGAATGTAAGGGTTGCTTTGGAGAAGGTTATGTAAAGATTTTAGGAGTAAAGTAAGAAAAGAAAACAAGAAAAAAAATACAAAATAACAGGTGTCTGTCAAGCATCTGTAAAAAAAAAACAACAGCTCTTTTCAGAGCAAACTTCAAAGGGGAAATGGGGCACAATATTTAAATTTACATTCACCACGCTCAGCTTTTTGATGTGTCCGCGGACACCGTGGCTGTTCGTGGACAGGGCGTGCTACATCCGGGTTTTTCCAGGAAATCCAACATGGAAAGAAGACTGTACGGATCAGCCAATCAGATGTCGAGGTTGTGGATTTGTGTTGAAAGAGACTGTGTGTGGTGAAGATGGCAGAAGTGGAGAAAGTTAGGGTGTTGGTGCTCGGAGATATGTTTGTGCATGGTTTACAGCAGTACGCTGAATGCAGGCATGTTGCAAAGAACTTTGATGTGAAAGGAGTGGAGGTGGTGTGGAGCACTGTGCCTGATTGCAATGTACAGGGAATTGTACAAGTTTGTGAGGATATGGCCACGATGAACAGTCCGCATGTGTTAGTTTTGCACTATGGTGCTTTCCATTTGGGCAACGTCAGTGCCCCTACTTTGTTGGCTGATTTGGAATGCTTGGTTCAAGCTGTAATGAAGATCCTTCCAAATGCGAAAGTAATTTTTTCTGGATTACTACCTAGGGAAATATGGGACAATAGTTCCGTTTTTTGTCCTCAGCAAAACATTGCTCGGTGTGTCATCAACCGAGGCATGTGTGCCTTTGTCATGCACCAGCCCTGGAAGCTTGTCCATTACTGGAGGTACTACTAACATGGATGCCAGAAGCAAGCCTTACGGTCTAGTCTATTCCAAGATGGCCGCCCACTTCTATAACCTGCTGATCAGACTAGTGCTCGGCGCATTGTATCGAATTGCTACCAGCACTGCCATTCCCTTTCAGTGACTCGCTTTCTTATTTCAGCTTAGTTCCTAGCCTTTTTTCTGTACCTTTCCACTCGTGGTGTTTTCAAGTCTTCAGGTAAGGTGTTCGGGATCTATCCAAGCTGTCTTAGCTTTCACTACGCGTTTACTTCATTACATGCGTATTCCTTATCAGTGTTTACTTTTGCGTTTCGTCCTGCCCCGCCGTGTACAACCGCTATCTCGGTTGGGGTAATTCTGTACCTTTTCTGATCTGTTCCCTATCTGTGTTTCCTCTATTCCTTCCCTCTACCACTCCGTATAATTCGGCTTGTTACACTCTATGCCGGTTTATTCACGGAGGCCAGTGAAACCGAAGAGACCTGCGGTATCCCCGCACGCTGAGTCTAGCAACCTGCTCCTTATTCCATACCGGAGTGTTCCATAGCTGGAATTGGCAGACCAACGTTCCCGCTTCAGCAAGTCTTTGGCAAGACCTCGGATCTTCTCATCACTACGGTCTTGATTCCATCGGGGTTTTTTGCCTATACGGCTTTTTCCCCATTTAGGGCGTGCTCCTCTGGTAACCTCTGGTTCTGTAATACATTCAGACCACCGAGGCGGCCGAGGGAGCGCGGCCCTATTTACGACAAAAAAAGGAGAAGAAGAAGCCAGAGAAGAAGATCAAGAAGAGAAGCTCAGTCAGGGTGGAGGAAGAACCTGACCAAACAGGTGAGGAGGAGTCTGGGGAGGAGGAGACCCCGCTTGACAGTATACAACGCCAAAAGAAGGAAATGGCTTGAGCAGCTCCAAGAGATGTGTAATGCCATACAAAGCCTCAGAGTGGACATGCAATCACTACATGCTGAGAACCTTCTTCTCCGACAGCAAGCTGCGGCCCGGGAAGCCAGCAGAGATGACTTACCTCCGATGCCCTTTACTTATGGGAAATATGACGGAAATCCCAAGTACATTAAGGAATTTCTCGATGCCTGCTCAGTCTACTTCTCTTTTGCACCTTGAGCATTTGAGTCTGGAAGAGCTCGAGTAGGATTTCTCATTTCCAATTTGGCTGGAAGTGCCCTTGCTTGGGCAACGCCTCTGGTTACCAGCCAAGACCCTCTGGTAAATGATTTTGCTCAGTTTGTACAGGGATTCAAGAACAGATTTGAACGCTCTAATGTGCAATATTCCAAGTTTGATGCCTTCCTCGAGGTTAAACAGGGAAATCAGGATCTTCAGAGCTATATTGCCCACTTCCAGGCCTTAGCAGTATCTACCGAATGGCCAGACTGAGCACAACAAGCTCTATTCCAACGAGGCTTGAATGAAGACCTTAAGGACGAGCTGGCCCAAGTAGTCAGGCCTAACACTTTCCAGGAACTGGTGACCCTAGTACTCCAGATTGATTTCCGTCTTCAGGAGAGACGAACCGAGAGAAGAAGAGGAAGAGGACCAACCTCCCAGCATAGCCCTCCCCAGGGAAGAAGAGAACGTCCTACTCCGGAGGAACCCATGCAAATAGGGTCAACCAGAGGACCTCTTCCAAGACGGAAAGGAGGCGGAGACAGGATCTGAATCTCTGTATGTATTGTGGGTCAGCTAAACACATGTTAAAGGACTGTCCAGACATACCCTCAAAGCGACAGGGAAACGCCAAGCCCCAGGTATTTGCAAGGGAGACCATGGGGAAGACCGCCCAAACCCTTGCAGTTCTACCAGAACCACTTCAGAAGGAATAGAAGATAATCGTTTGATGGTGTTCGAGGTTACGTTTACTTGCAAATTTGGACAGAAACTTTCAGTACTGGCCATGTTGGACTGCGGAGCTGCAGGAAACTTTATCGATGTAACCTGGGCCGAGGAGAACCAAATACCACTGAAGGAAAAGGACAAGCCAGTACCGGTGGAAGGAGTGGACGGAAGCCCTCTAACTTCAGGACCCATTACTATGGAGACCATTCCCATCACAATAAGCATGGAATACCATGTTGAGACCCTGCGCTTTGATGTTATCAGAGTAGCTCATTTTCCATTGATCCTTGGAATCCCATGGCTAAGAAGACATAACCCCAGAATAGACTGGACAAGGAATCGGATCAATTTCGATTCGGAATTTTGTCAAGAGCATTGCATGGAACCGAGAGAAGCTTTGACTGAAGCCCGATCCAGTCTGGCGAGTATTCAAGACTGTCTTCTGATATCTTCTTTACCTAGACAATACCAACCATTCGCAAGAGTGTTTGAGGATCATAACCCGAGACTCCTCCCACCTCATCGTAATGAGGACTGCAGCATAGACCTCAAGGAAGAAACCTCACTTCCATTCGGACGCATGTATCCTCTATCCTTAACCGAAAAGGAGGCCTTAAAGGAGTATCTAGCAGCCAATTTGGCAAACGGTCTTATTAGACCCTCGAAATCTTCAGGAGGAGCATCATTGTTTTTCATTTCAAAGAAGGACTCCAAGGAACTACGCCCCTGTATAGACTACAGGGGTCTAAACAGCATAACCATTCGAGACAGATACCTGATGCCGTTAATCAGAGACATACTTGAGGCAGTTCAAAATTCCAGGGTGTTCACCAAGCTCGACCTTCGAGGGGCTTATCACCTGTTAAGAATCAAGAAGGGGGACGAGTGGAAGACAGCGCTTAGAACACCGCTGGGGTTGTTTGAATACTGTGTCATGCCATTCGGCTTCGTGAATGCGCCAGCTGTGTTCCAACGTTTTGTCGACAGGATTTTCGCAGACCTGTTATACTTGTCAGTGGTTGTATACCTCGACGATATACTGATATTTTCCTCTTCATTAGCTGAACACCGCATCCATGTGAGTGAAGTCCTCCGTAGACTGTCAGAGAACAATCTGTTTGCTAAACCAGAGAAGTGTACTTTCGAGGCCTCAGAGGTACCATACCTGGGGTTCATCTTATCCACCAAGAGAATCCGTATGGACCCATCCAAGGTTCAAGCAATAGATCGATGACCAGAACCCACCTCCGTTAAGGATATTCAACGATTCCTGGGTCTGGCGAACTTCTATCGCAGATTCATACGAAGATTCTCGGATCTCGTATTACCCATTACTGGTCTTCTCAAAAAAGGAGTAACCTTCCACTGGGGACCTTCCGCTAGGGAAGCCTTCCGGAGCCTAAAGGAAGCCTTCACCTCTGCCCCTGTTTTGGTCCAACCTGACCAGAGTAAACCTTTTGTTCTTGAGACAGATGCTTCTGGAGGTGCATTGGGAGCTGTTTTGTTACAGAAAGGAAACGATGAACTGGAACACCCCATAGCTTATTACTCCCGTACATTGACAGGAAGTGAGAGGAACTACTCAGTACTTGAGAGAGAACTGTTGGCTATACGTAGTGCATGCCAAGAATGGAGACATCTTCTGCAGGGAGCCTTACACCCATTTATCATCCGCACGGACCATCGAAATTTGAAGGTTCTTCAACAAATGGAGTGCAGAAACTCAAGGCATGCCCAGTGGGCATATTACTTCTCGAACTTTGACTTCCGGATCACCCACATACCAGGATCCCAAAACAGCGTCGCTGACGCTCTGTCCCGAAGCTGGAGCGTAGAAGAACTATCTGAGGTAAAGACGGAGAAGATGCTACCAGGACACCATTTCCGCACGATAGCAAACCTTTTTTGTCAGGAGGTTAGAGAGGAACTACTTCATAGCACACAGGCGGAGAAGGACTCCTGTCAGTTGCAGGAACGTGAGGGATTGTGGTTCTGTCTATCAGCTTTGTTTCTTCCTACACCTAGTTTGAGAACACAAGCGATAAGATTTTGTCATGATCTTCCCTTAGCAGGACACAAGGGAGAGAAGGCAACTTTTGAGCTTGTCTCCAGGAACTTTTGGTGGCCGTCCATGCGAAGCGACATAGCATCTTATGTTTCTTCGTGTCCCACTTGTGCCATCAATAAGACACCCCGTCATAAACCACAAGGCCTTCTACACCAAGCTAAAGCACCAACACGTCCCTGGGAAGACATCTCACTGGATTTCATTGTAGAACTTCCTATCTCTAAAGAGAAGACCACAGTCTTAGTTGTAGTGGATTCGTTCTCCAAGTTGGCACAATTTCATATCCCTTTCTGGGATTCCGTCAGCATCAGAGACTGCTACGGTTTTTCTTTGCGAAGTGGTTAGATTACATGGTTTACCTTGTTGCATTATCTCCGACAGGGGAACGCAATTCACTTCAAAGTTTTGGGACTCGTTGTGCACCCAACTAGGTATCCAAAGGGCCTTATCGTCTGGGTTTCACACGCAAGCGAACGGCCAAACAGACAGGTTAAACGCCAACCTAGAACAGTATCTTTGCTGTTTTTGTAACAAGGAACAGGATGATTGGGCAGTCCTACTACCTATGGCGGAATTCGCTTATAACAACACCTATCACACAGCAATCCGGATGAGCCCCTTCAAGTGTACGTATGGGTACCTTCCTCACCATCTACCAGGTATTTCCATTATCAAGGGTCGAACTACCACTCCAGCTTTGGAAAGGATGCTTACTGATCTTCGCAGAACCCACACGGAAGCCCTACGAACATTAGAAGAGAGCTGCAAGACATACAAGATTTATGCCGATACCAAATGCAGTGCAGTGCCTCTTTGGAAACCGGGAGACCTAGGCTGGTTGTCAACGAGATATCTTCCCCGGTGGACAGATAGGGAAAGGTTTGCTGCCAGATACATAGGCCCCTATCGGATTAAATCTCAAATGAATCCGGTTGCCTTCCGACTACAGCTACCTCATGCATTGCGGCGAATACATCCTGTTTTTCACTCCTCTCTACTCAAGACATATCAAGAGGATCCATTCAAGAGATCTAGGAGGAGAACTGTGGTAACACCCCAGGTGGAACCAGAGGAATATGAGGTGGACAGGATTGTGGATTCCCGCTCCAGAAAGGGAACCTTACAATATTTGATCCACTGGAAGGGCTATCCCTCAGCTGATAGAACATGGGAGCCAAGAACGCATGTACATGCCCCCAGACTGGTACAGCGATTCCACAGACTGTATCCGGGGAAACCAGGAGGGAGTAGATATAGGAGGGGCATACTGTCATGCACCAGCCCTGAAAGCTTGTCCATCACTGGAGGTACTACTAACATAGATGCCAGAAGCAAGCCTTACGGTCTAGTCTATTCCAAGATGGCCGCCCACTTCTATAACCTGCTGATCAGACTAGCGCTCGGCGCGTTGTATCGAATTGCTACCAGCGCTGCCAGTCCCTTCCAGTGACTCGCTTTCTTATTTCAGCTTAGTTCCTAGACTTTTTTCTGTGCCTTTCCACTCGTGGTGTTTTCAGGTCTTCAGGTAAGGTGTTCGGGATCTATCCAAGCTGTCTTAGCTTTCACTACGCGTTTACTTCATTACACGCGTATTCCTTATCAGTGTTTACTTTTGCCTTTCGTCCTGCCCTGCCGTGTACAACCGCTATCTCGGTTGGGGTAATTCTGTACCTTTTCTGATCTGTTCCCTATCTGTGTTTCCTCTATTCCTTCCCTCTACCACTCCGTATGATTCGGCTTGTTACACTCTATGCCGGTTTATTCACAGAGGCCAGTGAAACCGAAGAGACCTGCGGTATCCCCGCACGCTGAGTCTGGCAACCTGCTCCTTATTCCATACCGCAGTGTTCCATAGCTGGAATTGGCAGACCAACGTTCCCGCTTCAGCAAGTCTTTGACAAGACCTCAGATCTTCTCATCACTACGGTCTTGATTCCATCAGGGTTTTTTGCCTATACGGCTTTTTCCCCATTTAGGGCGTGCTCCTCTGGTAACCCCCGGTTCTGTAATACATTCAGACCACCGAGGCGGCCGAGGGAGCGCGGCCTTATTTACAACAAAAAAAGGAGAAGAAGAAGCCAGAGAAGAAGATCAAGAAGAGAAGCTCAGTCAGGGTGGAGGAAGAACCTGACCAAACAGGTGAGGAGGAGTCTGGGGAGGAGGAGACCCCGCTTGACAGCCTTCATGCTTAGAGCTGGTATGTTCTTCTGTCACAATGAGAATATTGATGCCAGTAATGTTGTTAATTTTAAAGAAGATGGCATTTCTTTATCTTTTACGGGAAATGCCTTTCTATTTTGGAATGTAAGGGTTGCTTTGGAGAAGGTTATGTAAAGATTTTAGGAGTAAAGTAAGAAAAAAAAACAAGAAAAAAAATAACAGGTGTCTGTCAAGCATCTGTAAAAAAAAATAAAACAACGGCTCTTTTCAGAGCCAACTTCAAAGGGGAAATGGGGCACAATATTTAAATTTACATTCACAACGCTCAGATTTTCAATGTGTCCGCGGACACCGCGGCTGTTCGTGGACAGGGCGTGCTACATCCGGGTTTTTCCAGGAAGTCCAACATGGAAAGAAGACTGTACGGATCAGCCAATCAGATGTCGGGGTTGTGGATTTGTGTTGAAAGAGACTGTGTGTGGTGAAGATGGCAGAAGTGGAGAAAGTCAGGGTGTTGGTGCTCGGAGATATGTTTGTGCATGGTTTACAGCAGTACGCTGAATGCAGGCATGTTGCAAAGAACTCTGATGTGAAAGGGGTGGAGGTGGTGTGGAGCACTGTGCCTGATTGCAATGTACATGGAATTGTACAAGTTTGTTAGGATATGGCCATGATGAACAGTCCGCATGTGGTAGTTTTGCACTATGGTGCTTTCCATTTGGGCAACGTCAGTGCCCCTACTTTGTTGGCTGATTTGGAACGCTTGCTTCAAGTCGTTATGAAGATCCTTCCAAATGCGAAAGTAATTTTTTCTGGTTTACTACCTAGGGCAATATGGGACAATAGTTCAGTTTTTTGTCCTCACCAAAACATTGCTAGGTGTGTCATCAACCGAGGCATGTGTGCCTTCATGCTTAGAGCTGGTATGTTCTTCTGTAACAATGAGAATATTGATGCCAGTAATGCTGTTAATTTTAAAGAAGATGGCATTTCTTTATCTTTTACGGGAAATGCCTTTCTATTTTGGAATGTAAGGGTTGCTTTGGAGAAGGTTATGTAAAGATTTTAGGAGTAAAGTAAGAAAAAAAAACAAGAAAAAAAATACAAAATAACAGGTGTCTGTCAAGCATCTGTAAAAAAAAAAACAACGGCTCTTTTAAGAGCCAACTTCAAAGGGGAAATGGGGCACAATATTTAAATTTACATTCACCACGCTCAGATTTTTGATTTGTCCGCGGACACTGCGGCTGTTCGTGGACAGGGCGTGCTGCATCCGGGTTTTTCCAGGAAATTCAACATGGAAAGAAGTCTGTATGGATCAGCCAATCAGATGTCGAGGTTGTGGATTTGTGTTGAAAGAGACTGTGTGTGGTGAAGATGGCAGAAGTGGAGAAAGTCAGGGTGTTGGTGCTCGGAGATATGTTTGTGCATGGTTTACAGCAGTACACTGAATGCAGGCATGTTGCAAAGAACTTTGATGTGAAAGGATTGGCGGTGGTGTGGAGCACTGTGCCTGATTGCAATGTACAGGGAATTGTACAAGTTTGTGAACAGTCCGCATGTGGTAGTTTTGCACCATGGTGCTTTCCATTTGGCAACGTCAGTGCCCCTACTTTGTTGGCTGATTTGGAACGCTTGGTTCAAGCCGTAATGAAGATCCTTCCAAATGCGAAAGTAATTTTTTCTGGATTACTACCTAGGGCAATATGGGACAATAGTTCAGTTTTTTGTCCTCAGTAAAACATTGCTAGGTGTGTCATCAACCGAGGCATGTGTGCCTTCATGCTTAGAGCTGGTATGTTCTTCTGTAACAATGAGAATATTGATGCCAGTAATGCTGTTAATTTTAAAGAAGATGGCATTTCTTAATCTTTTACGGGAAATGCCTTTCTATTTTGGAATGTAAGGGTGGCTTTGGAGAAGGTTATGTAAAGATTTTAGGAGTAAAGTCAGAAAAAAACAAGAAAAAAAATACAAAATAACAGGTGTCTGTCAAGCATCTGTAAAAAAAAAAACAACGGCTCTTTTCAGAGCCAACTTCAAAGGGGAAATGGGGCACAATATTTAAATTTACATTCACCACGCTCAGATTTTTGATGTGTCCGCGGACACCGTGGCTGTTCGTGGACAGGGCGTGCTACATCCGGGTTTTTTCAGGAAATCCAACATGGAAAGAAGACTGTACAGATCAGCCAATCAGATGTCGAGGTTGTGGATTTGTGTTGAAAGAGACTGTGGGTCGTGAAGATGGCAGAAATGGAGAAAGTCAGGGTGTTGGTGCTCGGAGATATGTTTGTGCATGTTTTACAGCAGTATGCTGAATGCAGGCATGTTGCAAAAAACTTTGATGTGAAAGGAGTGGAGGTGGTGTGGAGCACTGTGCCTGATTGCAATGTACAGGGAATTGTACAAGTTTGTGAGGATATGGCTACGATGAACAGTTCGCATGTGGTAGTTTTGCACTATGGTGCTTTCCATTTGGGCAACGTCAGTGCCCCTACTTTGTTGGCTGATTTGGAACGCTTGGTTCAAGCCGTAATGAAGATCCTTCCAAATGCGAAATTAATTTTTTCTGGATTACTACCTAGGGCAATATGGGACAATAGTTCAGTTTTTTGTCCTCAGCAAAACATTGCTAGGTGTGTCATCAACCGAGGCATGTGTGCCTTCATGCTTAGAGCTGGTATGTTCTTCTGTAACAATGAGAATATTGATGCCAGTAATGCTGTTAATTTTAAAGAACATGGCATTTCTTTATCATTTACGGGAAATGCCTTTCTATTTTGGAATGCAAGGTTTGCTTTGGAGAAGGTTATGTAAAGATTTCAGGAGTAAAGTAAGAAAAAAAAACAAGAAAAAAATACAAAATAACAGGTGTCTGTCAAGCATCTGTAAAAAAAAACCCGGCTCTTTTCAGAGCCAACTTCAAAGGGGAAATGGGGCACAATATTTAAATTTACATTCACCACGCTCAGATTTTCGATGTGTCCGCGGGCACTGCGGCTGTTCGTGGACAGGGCGTGCTACATCCGGGTTTTTCCAGGAAATCCAACATGGAAAGAAGACTGTACGGATCAGCCAATCAGATGTCGAGGTTGTGGATTTGTGTTGAAAGAGACTGTGTGTGGTGAAGATGGCAGAAGTGGAGAAAGTCAGGGTGTTGGTGCTCGGAGATATGTTTGTGCATGGTTTACAGCAGTACGCTGAATGCAGGTATGTTGCAAAGAACCTTGATGTGAAAGGAGTGGAGGTGGTGTGGAGCACTGTGCCTGATTGCAATGTACAGGCGATTGTACAAGTTTTTGAGGATATGGCCATGATAAACAGTCCGCATGTGGTAGTTTTGCACTATGGTGCTTTCTATTTGGGCAACGTCAGTGCCCCTACTTTGTTGGCTGATTTGGAACGCTTGGTTCAAGCCGTAATGAAGATCCTCCCAAATGCGAAAGTAATTATTTCTGGATTACTACCTAGGGCAATATGGGACAATAGTTCAGTTTCTTTGTCCTCAGCAAAACATTGCTAGGTGTGTCATCAACCGAGGCATGTGTGCCTTCATGCTTAGAGCTGGTATGTTCTTCCGTAACAATGAGAATATTGATGCCAGTAATGCTGTTAATTTTAAAGAAGATGGCATTTATTTATCTTTTACGGGAAATGCCTTTCTATTTTGGAATGTAAGGGTTGCTTTGGAGAAGGTTATGTAAAGATTTTAGGAGTAAAGTAAAAAAAAAAACAAGAAAAAAAATACAAAATAACAGGTGTCTGTCAAGCATCTGTAAAAATAAAAAACAACGGCTCTTTTCAGAGCCAACTTCAAAGGGGAAATGGGGCACAATATTTAAATTTACATTCACCACGCTCAGATTTTCGATGTGTCCGCGGACACCGCGGCTGTTCGTGGACAGGGCGTGCTACATCCGGGTTTTTCCAGGAAATCCAACATGGAAAGAAGACTGTACGGATCAGCCAATCAGATGTCGAGGTTGTGGATTTGTGTTGAAAGAGACTGCGTGTGGTGAAGATGGCAGAAGTGGAGAAAGTCAGGGTGTTGGTGCTCGGAGATATGTTTGTGCATGGTTTACAGCAGTACGCTGAATGCAGGCATGTTGCAAAGAACTTTGATGTGAAAGGAGTGGAGGTGGTGTGGAGCACTGTGCCTGATTGCAATGTACAGGGAATTGTACAAGTTTGTGAGGATATGGCCATGATGAACAGTCCGCATGTGGTAGTTTTGCACTATGGTGCTTTCCATTTGGGCAACGTCAGTGCCCCTACTTTGTTGGCTGATTTGGAACGCTTGCTTCAAGCCGTAATGAAGATCCTTCCAAATGCGAAAGTAATTTTTTCTGGATTACTACCTAGGGCAATATGGGACAATAGTTCAGTTTTTTGTCCTCAGCAAAACATTGCTAGGTGTGTCATCAACCGAGGCATGTGTGCCTTCATGCTTAGAGCTGGTATGTTCTTCTGTAACAATGAGAATATTGATGCCAGTAATGCTGTTAATTTTAAAGAAGATGGCATTTCTTTATCTTTTACGGGAAATGCCTTTCTATTTTGGAATGTAAGGGTTGCTTTGGAGAAGGTTATGTAAAGATTTTAGGAGTAAAGTAAGAAAAAAAACAAGAAAAAAAATACAAAATAACAGGTGTCTGTCAAGCATCTGTAAAAAAAAAAAACAACGGCTCTTTTCAGAGCCAACTTCAAAGGGGAAATGGGGCACAATATTTAAATTTACATTCACCACGCTCAGATTTTTGATTTGTCCCCGGACACTGCGGCTGTTTGTGGACAGGGCGTGCTGCATCCAGGTTTTTCCAGGAAATCCAACATGGAAAGAAGACTGTATGGATCAGTCAATCAGATGTCGAGGTTGTGGATTTGTGTTGAAAGAGACTGTGTGTGGTGAAGATGGCAGAAGTGGAGAAAGTCAGGGTGTTGGTGCTCGGAGATATGTTTGTGCATGGTTTACAGCAGTACGCTGAATGCAGGCATGTTGCAAAGAACTTTGATGTGAAAGGAGTGGAGGTGGTGTGGAGCACTGTGCCTGATTGCAATGTACAGGGAATTGTACAAGTTTGTGAGGATATGGCCATGATGAACAGTCCGCATGTGGTAGTTTTGCACTATGGTGCTTTCCATTTGGGCAACGTCAGTGCCCCTACTTTGTTGGCTGATTTGGAACGCTTGCTTCAAGCCGTAATGAAGATCCTTCCAAATGCGAAAGTAATTTTTTCTGGATTACTACCTAGGGCAATATGGGACAATAGTTCAGTTTTTTGTCCTCAGCAAAACATTGCTAGGTGTGTCATCAACCGAGGCATGTGTGCCTTCATGCTTAGAGCTGGTATGTTCTTCTGTAACAATGAGAATATTGATGCCAGTAATGCTGTTAATTTTAAAGAAGATGGCATTTCTTTATCTTTTACGGGAAATGCCTTTCTATTTTGGAATGTAAGGGTTGCTTTGGAGAAGGTTATGTAAAGATTTTAGGAGTAAAGTAAGAAAAAAAACAAGAAAAAAAATACAAAATAACAGGTGTCTGTCAAGCATCTGTAAAAAAAAAAAACAACGGCTCTTTTCAGAGCCAACTTCAAAGGGGAAATGGGGCACAATATTTAAATTTACATTCACCACGCTCAGATTTTTGATTTGTCCCCGGACACTGCGGCTGTTTGTGGACAGGGCGTGCTGCATCCAGGTTTTTCCAGGAAATCCAACATGGAAAGAAGACTGTATGGATCAGTCAATCAGATGTCGAGGTTGTGGATTTGTGTTGAAAGAGACTGTGTGTGGTGAAGATGGCAGAAGTGGAGAAAGTCAGGGTGTTGGTGCTCGGAGATATGTTTGTGCATGGTTTACAGCAGTACGCTGAATGCAGGCATGTTGCAAAGAACTTTGATGTGAAAGGAGTGGAGGTGGTGTGGAGCACTGTGCCTGATTGCAATGTACAGGGAATTGTACAAGTTTTTGAGGATATGGCCATGATGAACAGTCCGCATGTGGTAGTTTTGCACTATGGTGCTTTCCATTTGGGCAACGTCAGTGCCCCTACTTTGTTGGCTGATTTGGAACGCTTGGTTCAAGCCGTAATGAAGATCCTTCCAAATGCGAAAGCAATTTTTTCTGGATTACTACCTAGGGCAATATGGGACAATAGTTCAGTTTTTTGTCCTCAGCAAACCATTGCTAGGTGTGTCATCAACCGAGGCATATGTGCCTTCATGCTTAGAGCTGGTATGTTCTTCTGTAACAATGAGAATATTGATGCCAGTAATGCTGTTAATTTTAAAGAAGATGGCATTTCTTAATCTTTTACGGGAAAAGCCTTTCTATTTTGGAATGTAAGGGTTGCTTTGGAGAAGGTTATGTAAAGATTTTAGGAGTAAAGTAAGAAAAAAAAAACAAGAAAAAAAATACAAAATAACAGGTGTCTGTCAAGCATCTGTAAAAAAAAAAAAACAACTGCTCTTTTCAGAGCCAACTTCAAAGGGGAAATGGGGCATAATATTTAAATTTACATTCACCACGCTCAGATTTTTGATTTGTCCCCGGACACTGCGGCTGTTCGTGGACAGGGCGTGCTGCATCCAGGTTTTTACAGGAAATCCAACATGGAAAGAAGACTGTACGGATCAGCCAATCAGATGTCGAGGTTGTGGATTTGTGTTGAAAGAGACTGTGTGTGGTGAAGATGGCAGAAGTGGAGAAAGTCAGGGTGTTGGTGCTCGGAGATATGTTTGTGCATGGTTTACAGCAGTATGTTGAATGCAGGCATGTTGCAAAGAACTTTGATGTGAAAGGAGTGGAGGTGGTGTGGAGCACTGTGCCTGATTGCAATGTACAGGGAATTGTACAAGTTTGTGAGGATATGGCCATGATGAACAGTCCGCATGTGGTAGTTTTGCACTATGGCGCTTTCCATTTGGGCAACGTCAGTGCCCCTACTTTGTTGGCTGATTTGGAACGCTTGGTTCAAGCCGTAATGAAGATCCTTCCAAATGCGAAAGTAATTTTTTCTGGATTACTACCTAGGGCAATATGGGACAATAGTTCCGTTTTTTGTCCTCAGCAAAACATTGCTAGGTGTGTCATCAACCGAAGCATGTGTGCCTTCATGCTTAGAGCTGGTATGTTCTTCTGTAACAATGAGAATATTGATGCCAGTAATGCTGTTAATTTTAAAGAAGATGGCATTTCTTTATCTTTCACGGGAAATGCCTTTCTATTTTGGAATGTAAGGGTTGCTTTGGAGAAGGTTATGTAAAGATTTTAGGAGTAAAGTAGGAAAAAAAACAATAAAAAAAATACAAAATAACAGGTGTCTGTCAAGTATCTGTAAAAAAAAAAACAACGGCTCTTTTCAGAGCCAACTTCAAAGGGGAAATGGGGCACAATATTTAAATTTACATTCACCACGCTCAGATTTTTGATATGTCCGCGGACACCGTGGCTGTTCGTGGACAGGGCGTGCTACATCCGGGTTTTTCCAGGAAATCCAACATGGAAAGAAGACTGTACAGATCAGCCAATCAGATGTCGAGGTTGTGGATTTGTGTTGAAAGAGACTGTGTGTCGTGAAGATGGCAGAAGTGGAGAAAGTCAGGGTGTTGACATGAAAATCACTACGAGGGGGTTAGTATGTTCTATGTTACATGTATATGAAGTCAGGGTTATTATGGTTAAGTTGTGCTACTAAAAACCTATGAAATTCAGTGAAAAAACTTTGTTAAAGGGACGTTATTGTTAAGTTGCGCCACTAAAAAGCTATGAAATTCAGTAAAAAAAACTTTGTTAAAGGGACGTTATGGTTAAGTTGCACTACTAAAAACCTATGAAATTCAGTGAAAAAACTTTGTTAAAGGGACGTTATGGTTCAAAGTAAAACCGAAAACCCCCTGAAATTCGGCAGTTATGGTAAGATAAGCAACCATAACTCGCGACACCAAGATCATCCATCTCTGCAGCCCAGCAAAAGCGATCTGAACTTTTTCTGTCAGACTTTCCCCAGCAGAACTCTTCTACTTACGTGGCATATCTGCAGATATACTTCCTTCCAATCATATTAGCAGAAAATGTATTATGTTAACACCCTCATGTCACAAACAATGGTAGCTTCAGATTATAATAACTGTTTGTTTTTCAATTTTCTGCTACATTCCTGCCTTCTGCATTCAGCACAGCAAGAGAAAATAAGAGAGAAAAATGCACGTTTAAAAACTTACTTCCACCTCACTTTGTACATTACACTACATTATAATGTTAATTGAATTAGCACTAGTGATTAGTACTTGTTAATTAAGTCAGTCAGTTAGATAAATAATGTAGTCTCCTGTATATGAGGCATTTCAAGGAAGAGAAAAGATACAAAAATATAAATCTGGTGCACTTTTAAACCTGCAGCCTGTACTCCTCTGTATGCTCATATATTATGCTAGCAACATAGGATTGGCTAAATGTGTATGTCACATTATTGCTGTCAATAGAATGCTATCACATTCAGTGAGGCGCTATAAACTTCAAGGCGCTGTACTTCAAAACACTATAAATTAAACTATGGGCCCTGAAAGCTGAAGGCCAGTTGAGAGGGATGGTGAAGTGGTCCCAAGCGCGAGTTGCCTTGGTAGAAGTGTTGCACAGCACTTTTAAAATGTGTAGCACCAATCCAGTTTGTTATTAAAAACTGGCATTTTTCAAGTCAATCTAATTCACACTCGGTGTGTCTCAGTCGCCCAGGTAGTGGAGAGCTGCCTGTTTTGCTGAAAATTGTTATGAGATTAACCGTGATGGGTGTGGGCAGTAGCTCAATCACAAAATGAAACTGCGTTGATAAACGTTTAGGATAGCTCTCATTCAGGTGCCGGTCAATTTATTTAATAGTTTGGCGCATTTTTTAGTTTTATTTAAAATGGCTGTAGCTCTATTGCCCAAACAGTGTTGGGAGATTAATTAGTGATGGCTGAAAGCAGTCGCTGAATCACTTCATGCTATTTCTAAAAAGGTGACCGAGCTTGACCATTATACGAAATGGCGGCTAATAAGATTTAAAGATATTCTGAGTGGAGGACCTCGGATTCTTACCTGTTCCCGGCTGGGAGTTCTTGTTGTAGAAGGTCTCGCAGTGATCAGCTGTGAGAAGCGATCTCGCAAGACTAGTATTCCTCCTCTATGAGGAGGGAAATGCCCTGTGACTGGCCCTAGGGTACAATATCCGTGATTGGTCTATTCGCAAAGTGTTAGTAAACTGGCTGTATTGTACTGGTTTATAAGAACGCCAGCTTAGTTTATAGATCATCCAGTGCATATAATTTGTTTTGAATAAATGCGATCATTAGCATTGGCTGTGTTTGGATATCGTAATGTCAACTTTTGAACGCCAACTAGTGTGTTGCGTATGTAATGAAATGCGTTCTGTTGTAGAGCCTGCATGGCAGATTGGTGTTGGATGAGTGATGGCAACATGTTGTTCATATACAATAATGTCAATTGATAAACACACATGGAATGTCTTGTCTAATCTGCATTGGCGCAATGGAAATATACATGTTTTTTAAATACTAATATTCTGCTTAAACACTAACCTGCGGCAATATGGGTATTAAACCTCGCCCTCAAAATCAATGTATGAATGACTATGCAAAAATAATTCAATGTGATGTGAACACTGCACACACCGGGCACTTGTCACAGACCTAATATGCATCTCTATATATTATGTATACGCCATGGTCTCGCTTTTTGTATCAACAAACCTGGGTTCTTACAATGTCATCACATACTATCTATCACCACTCACCTGGCACAGTGTCACTTATATCACAAACTCAAACAGCCTTGAGAAAAACCTTAAGGTTGAAACACGTGTCGGCACCAGCAAAACCAAAAGCATGTTGCTCTTTTCTAAATCTATGGAAGCCTTAATAAGCTAGAATGTATGTCACAAGAGTGACAATCATTGTTTGAAGCACGGCACAACAAAGAATAAAAGTCAATAAGTATTGCAAAACACTTACCAAGTGTGGAAATTGGAATTTATTCAATATTGAGTATCACTTTGCCAGCGCCAAAGTATGATTGTTGGACCTCAGATATCAAAAAGCAACTATCCTATGCTGAGGAACTTACCAAATGGATCCTGGTGATTCTTGCCTTCCTAGGGGACTGAGGGGCCACAGCGTCCCTGTGGGCATACTAAGTAGAATCAGTTAGTCAATTGTTTAAAATGTCAGATTTGCACCAAATTGCACAGTATTTCTACATGGAAACAGCACAGATTGTACTGTTTGTGGGATGGAGCCTACAATATTCCTGGATAAGGTTTAATTCTGGAAGGGCTCTAGGTAAACAAGGCAGAACATTTTCATGTTGGATTGGCACAGATTTTACTAATTGTGAGAACTCGGCAGAAAGTATTTCTGGATAATTTATAATTCTGGAAGGACAGGAGCTACATTTTGAAAGAGTGCACACATGATTCTTTCAACTTTATTATCAACACTGCAAAGATGGTCCCAGAGGATCTCCTAAGACAACTTTTGGAGAAAGAAAATGTCTGCAAGACTAAAACTGAACAAGAGACTTACATGAAAGATTTAGCAGAACTGAGTGAAACATTGAAGGAGCTAAAAGAGTTACATTTACAAAAGAAATATGAAAGACATGCATCATTTGATGCACGAAAGAGTCACTTAGGACTACAACATGGAAGACATTATGTGAGCTCCTCATATTTCCAGAAGGCATAGGAGATCCCCTAAACTGAATGAATGGGCATTCTTAAAGAGGAAGCAGCCAGCTTGTGTTCCTGATAATCATTGGGTGCACAGCTTTCTGCTGCCATCATGCGGCTGAATCAAGAAACACACTTGCTTTCGGTTCAGTTTGTTTGGGCCAATTTCCTTTGATACATGTCTGCAAAGGCTATAGTTGTTGAGCACAAAATAACCACCATAATGGACTCAATAGCCAGCCTAGGGGAAGTGGCAGCACAATGCAGAAATGTGAGTAATTATTTCCAGAAGGCATAGGAGATCCCCTAAACTGAATGAATGGGCATTCTTAAAGAGGAAGCAGCCACGAGGATACCCAACCATCCACATCAAGGGCCCAGGGCTCCCTGAGTGGGCATTAGAAGATAACAAAATTCCCAGTTCCAGAACATAATAACGCTTCTTTTTTGGGGTTGAGAGCAGGTAGTGGCAGAAGCTACACAAATTGTTAAATATCCCCCCACCAATTAGTTGCAGAAGTCCTCACTCTAGGTTGGCTGGCCTAAAAGGAGGCAACATATTTGCTAACGGATATCTCCTTGTTCTATGCCCTTCTTACCATCCACAATGGGGCGAGGGCTCCACATAAAGAAGGCGTACTGTCTCGGGGATTTATTCTACGCTTAATCAACTATCTAAGTGGCTGAGGGTTTTTCTGAATGCCACTGGTGCAGGGTT
Source organism: Ambystoma mexicanum (assembly GCF_040938575.1). Lineage (NCBI taxonomy): Eukaryota > Metazoa > Chordata > Amphibia > Caudata > Ambystomatidae > Ambystoma > Ambystoma mexicanum. The sequence goes on along the minus strand of NC_090928.1, from coordinate 915,098,584 downwards.
CTGAGAGACCTTTTGTAGTAATGTGCCGGACTATCCACTCAAATTAGGCCACGCTCTTAGTGGCAAACGTGATTATCAAGACTTCACACTTCAGAGAAATGGAGAATGGCGTAGGGTGCAGATCTCACACGCACATGCTACACGCACACACACAAACACACACACGCACGCACACATGCATGATCATGCACCCGACATACACGAGTACACAAGCAACTAAACACACGCACAAACGCATATGCGTGCTCACTCAGGCACACACAGCATATAGGCAAATGAGAATACTTCACTCCACTTGTATAGGCTAATTCGTTCTTTGATTTGTTTGTATAAGTTGTTTTGTCTGTCTTCTCTATTATATTGATTAGTGCTAACATTATAAAAAACATTCTTAGCATAGAGGGCCTTCACACACACGATAGATTGTTTATACAGTATGCAGGGAATCTACACTGCAATAGAAGATGGGTAGTTCAGTACAATCTCTGAGTTGGGAAACATGTGTGAGGTGAATGGAATGTTCCAGAGCTATTAAACGCAAAATGCACCAGTAGAGTTTAATTGAAGGCATGACATTTTTACAGCTGTTTTAAGTGAAGTCTTTGGAGACTGTAGATGGCATTGTTTTATTATCATGCTTTCAAAAGTCATTTGGCGTGTTTCACGACGCATGTTTACAGGAGGGATTACAGCTTTTCGTGTGTGAGTTCCAAGCGTGGGCAGCGGTTCCTTTTACAATGCCTCCATTAGCAGTATACAGAGAGTGACCTGGTTGGCGCCACCGGGCAAGTTTCTGTTAAAATATATTGTTGAGAAGTGGGATGGGCCATTTGTTATTAAGTCTTGCAATTGTTTATACAGTTATGGTGCGTTCAGCTCTCGGGGGTGAATTACTGCAAAAATAAACATATTTAATTTCTAACTAACCAAATGTAAACACGAGTAGGCGAAACCTTTCTAAACGAATTATCTTAAGAGCTCCAGAACGACGTTCGTAATAATACATTGTCAAACTGATTTAGCACTGCTGAAACAGATGTGGAACAATGGAGTCTGTTCTCAATGGATCAGTCCTCAAAGTGATTTCTATTCTTATTGCGAGGAAAATAAACATAATTTCGTTATGGGTCGAGGTAGGTTGTGCCATACTTCATTAAAAGGAATGCGTCACGTGGTAGTCAACGGTTTATTCATTTCAACCAACAGCTCATTCGCACGGCCTTTCTCCCAGAGCCAAGGCTCCTTTAATTTTTTAAAAACATTTTTGACTATTGGGTGGTGCTATCACTTGTAAGCCAAAACCAGTGCATCAGAGAGGGATGTGAGGGGGGAACATAGTTTAATGGTGTTGTTTGGTGGTTTACCCACCAACTGAATTTCATGCCCATACTACTACCTATGGCCGTTGCCATGGACTACCTGACCCTTACTGCTGACAGCACACACCTTCTGAGATCTTTTTACGCTATCTCTGTCATACAACAACATCAAACATGGTGCTGTAAAGCGCCTGCCAGAGTTATTTTTATGCAGTTTTCTAATAGTCAATTGCATGACTGCTGCTGTAAATGTCTTCCAGTGTAATGCATTGTCTTAACCAAGTGCGCCTTCATCCACCTGACATGTGTGTCTTTGCAGTTGTTTCTTGCACCGAACCCCTTCTAAAAAGAAGTATTGGCAAAGCCACAAGTTGGAAGGCTTTTGTTCCTGATAATCATTGTGTGTGCACAGCTTTCTGCTGCCATCATGTGGCTGAATCAAGAAGCACACTTTCTTTCGTTCCACTTTGGCCCAATTTCATTTGCTACATGTCTGCAAAGGCTATAGTTGTTGAGCACAAAATAACCACCACAATGGACACAGTAGCCAGCCTAGGGGAAGTGGCAGGACAGTGCAGAAATGTGAGTGATCAATATGTCTTGTTTTGCTCTGCCTAGCCTGCAGTGATTAATATTGACCTGTAGCAGACAAATTAATGTCATCATGGCGGGGCGGGGGCACTTCACCTGCTGTCACAGTTTCACTTTGGTGTGCTAATGACTCCCCCTCGCGCCCCTGGTGACCAGAAGTAATCTAGATCTATGCTTTAGAAAGTTGTTTTACTTTGTCATTTGAGATGCTCAGCATGGCCTGTCTTTTAGCCACATATTTCATGCTGGATGTAAACAAGACCACCTGGGACGATGAAGAGTGACACAACAAAGCTGCATGCCAACACCCACCCTCTGGAAGGTTATCTATTGTTTGGTACAGGTGGCTCGGACCTAAGCTGACAGCACCCCCATTAGACCATACTTAGCATTTAGGCCATGCCCGTCAACGAGCCGCCCCTCAATTTCTCATCCCACTTAAAGGACTGGTGACATTTTTTTCCATCACTAGTCTAAAGAAAGTAGATGAGACAGCAGGCGAAAGCTTCACAATGGCTGGCCGCTTCCTCAACCTGTTCTGTGCCACAGTCGGGCAAAAGCAGGATCCCTGTCAGACCTACCTTTCTTGCCAACAAGTCTCTGCAGCAACGTGTTAAGTGATCCATCATGGGTCTAGGTCCAAGAAAGCAGTAACAGTCAGAGGAGAAACCATTTTAACTACTACTGAACCTGTGCAACCATCACCTGTCACCCAAGATGGAAAGTACTCGGCAAAGGATGACGTGTAAGCCAACTACCCACAGTGTGGGCCTACTGAAATTAGGCATTCATCAGAATGCCCTTCGATTCAAAATAAGAATGGCATGTGGGAAAGCAGCAATGTGACAATTAATATCCCAGGGCAAATGAAGTCACAGACTTTACAAAGGCGGTTTGAGGATTGTTTTGCAAAGGCAGTCCCATGCACAAGTACTGAATTAAGGCATGGGAGCTAGAATTGGAGCAAACAGCCATAAGGGGTTTTGTGTTTTTTTAATGTATTGTTCATTGTTTTATGCATTCAAATTCTTAATTGTTTATGCAAGATTTATACTTGAAATTGTTTTATTTTTTATTTTTTATTATGTATTTGTTTTTTTAAATATATATGTAATTTACAAATTATGGTTTTTAAGATTGAAAGGTTGATTTATCAGCCAATCAATAAAAATACAAATAAAATAAAAAATAAGGGTGTTGCTAACTTTATCAGCAACCAAAGTTTATTGGATATGGATTTGGTTGGAAAACGATGCACAATAATTATTAGATCTACAAGTTCCAATGGAAGAAACAGGTCTATCCTCTTTTCTGACCAACCAGCAATAATTGCTCCATTATTGGAGTTATGACCCCAGACCCTACACAACCTGAACAACCAGGTCAGTTTAACTGCACCTGAGATCTCGGCCTTGAATATGGTACTAAGTTCCTTCTCCACCTAATATTATAATATCAAGCTAGAACTAGCCACTCATACATTACAACTAAGTGATATTAAGATCAATCTAGAGTCTGCAGGTAATGCAGTGAATTACTTAGGAGTGGCAAAGGATGTTGTAAATTTCATCTGTGATACCCCAAGAAGACCTGAAGTGTCGACCTCAGAGTCTGTCCATACTACCGCTCCCATGCAACGAGGCAGGAATGGCAAATAAAAAAGAAAAACAGGGGGAAACAGAAAGGTCAAAGAATCCGGCATACTGATACAAGGAAGTTCCTAAGACATGTAGACCTAATGGAGGAGGCTGCACTGGCTGCCAGAGTGGAGGAGAAGGTTGGCAGCTTTCCCATTCCATGTTTTATAGTAGAAAAATCCATCAAGGTAAATCCAGCCACCCAAATAAATATGACTGAAATTTCCCAGACATCTGAGGGGCAAGGGGGTGGTGCAAAATAACTGGACCTGGTTCGGCTTATAGGTTGATAGTAAACCTTGAAATTACAAGCTTTTTAGCAGAGGCAAAGCTTTGACTACCCTTACCAAGAATCTTAGCGTGAGGATCCCGCATGTGACCCTACAGTGTGATCCTTTCCCTATATCCCTGCCAACAATCAAGAGTAACAGTAAAGCCCACAACCCAAACGAAACATCGAAGGAAGGCAGGGAATTGACTAGTGCACAAAAATAGTAGGACAAAAATATGTAGAGAGGGTAGATCTAACCGGCCCTCATGATTCGTCGACTGCCCTTGGAGAGAGTCGTAAATTAGGGTTGTTGCGGGTACCAGGGCCCTCATGCTCAGCAATTAGGATTAAAATGCATGCTCTCTCTGTAATGAATGATGGGCTGAAGAAATCAGATGCCAGCTCTCAGTGTGATCGTTCTCTGGCCCTTCAGTTGATTTTAATAGCTAAAAAGCATGTCACACCACCAGTGAATGATGAAGTGAAGACATTAGATGTGGGTTCACAATGTGACATGCCTCCACCCCGCCCCAACCACAAGCTATAAGCAGGCATCATGATTGTTTCGAAAGGAAATACGAGCAATCTGGGCAAGACCCTAAGTTAAATTTGATGAATCATGAAGCCTCAGGGGTGGGGGTCAGCACATGTCCAATCAAATGCTGAGCGGTCTGCAAACATCACAGCCGACTCCTTGTCAAGGGAGGCCTTTTCTGGCCATGATGGAACCATCAACACATCTGTTGACTGACTTTGGAAAGTTCAGTAAGAACGCCAGCTGCCAGGCAGGCATTCAGCCTTTTCAACGAAATGCACAAATACTGCCCTGACCCAGGCTCAGAGCAATTAGTGTGGGGGGAAAAGCCAGACTGCTGTTTTGGAATTGTCTATAGGAAAGGCTAAAGAGCTGAGAAACTGAGTCAATGATTGTTCTGGGGTAGCTGCCTGCACTGGTCAATTGACTGTTGATGGACAGAAGGGGACGGGGAAGTATGCTCTAAGAATTTCATCAAGGAGCGGATCGAAGCAACTGATTGGAATATTGTTTTAAACAGGTCTAACATCATCAGACATTTGCATGAGATACCACACTTGAGGATTCTCACAACAAGAGATTTAGAGAGACTTCACTTTCCTAGGAAGGACAGAACTGACATTGTGAAACTAGATTTCATATCTGTCATTTTTGGGAATATAATCCTTGCAGAAATAGACCAGTTTAGGGCTCTGAGTTATGATCGCATTTCGAGACACATAACCAATATTCTGTTGAATTATGATCTGATACTGGCCCTTTTTGAAGAAAGGCTGATTGGGCAGAAGCTGCCCATTAAAGTGACCAGTGTAGGGTGGTACAGAATACAAGGCTTTTTGAGTTTGTAAACTGTGAGAGTGAGCCCTGTGAAAAGAGCCTTGATGACTGGAAGTGGTTGCCTCAATCATTGGCTGACATCTGTAGGAAATTGGGAGATAGCAAAACAGGGCTTTAGCTGACTTAGTGGAATCACATGCGCTCTCAGTAGTAAGATGGAATACCGGGGGGTTTAATAGCTTCTTGGGTTCTTTTAATGATTGAGTATTTTGTTGCAGTATGAACTGATATGCCTCCAAGGAGTATGGCTCACTCATGACATAACGGTAGAGGGTTTTACATTAATCCAGGAACTTGCATCTCCTAGTACAGGAGGTAGACCATCAGTGGGTCTTATTATTGCCCTAAAAAATACCATTGTGGATAGCTATGAAATACTATCGGACATGATATATGGTATCCTGGCACAGAAAGGAAAACCTTAAGGAGTTGATTCTCAATGAACCAGTGCTCCTCATTAACCTTTCTTGGAACCCTTGGGTTGTCAGTATTGGGAGCTTTTTAGGTAAACTATTGACATTTGTGTGTTTTTTCTGGGGGATGGAGGAGGTGTCCACATGCTCCTTATGGGTGATTTCAATGCTGAATGCATCCAGAGCCCACAAGAAGGTCTCACTGATAGTGAAGCTCTGGCATGGTCAAAGAAAAGATCCACTGTGAATGGGAATAAGTGTAGAGAAATTCAAAATTACTAATGGTGCAATAAAGAGGGATTTGTCGGCTTGGCCTACAGGAAGTGTGGGGAGAAACACTGGGGAGAAACACTCTTATATAGACTATTTGATTTTGTCAGAACGCCTATTTGGTTAAATAGGTAAGAGTTTTAGAGTCTTCTCTCAGTGATCACAACACGGTTTTGGCCTAGTCTAGATGTGTGGTTGCCACGATTAACAATGTCGTTTTCTCACACCTGGTGGTTAATTGTGGTGGGAATCGATTAGCGAAGAGGATAAGGAAGTTTGTTAAGTTCAATAATAGAATTCGGAAGTTCTTTGATATGGCTACTTTGAACCAAAAGTTTGAAATGCTTAGTACAGTATTGTTTCAGAACTTCACTGATAGATTTCATTCCACCTATCAATGTTCCTCACAACAAATAAAGGCAGTTTTACATGCTTATAATTGTGAAATTCATGAAAGAAAAAAGACCCTAAGGAGGGATAAACGAGCACTAGGTAATAGTGGCTCGTGGGTGATGAATATCAGGAAGGAGTTTGAATGTTAAAACAAGTGTACAAAAACTGGATGAAGCGATACAAATGTATGCAGTTGCAAATTGAGGGTGAGAAGATGCTGAGGATTTAAGTGGAGAAAAATTCCTGTAACTTCTGGGCAGTCGTCAATAATAATATTAACCCACAAGAATACTTGCAGGCCAATCCAATATCTGAAGGGAGTTAGTAGGCACATTTTAAAGCACTTTATGGAGAATCATTACAATTTATCCTGCATATTCATCTGATATGGCCTGGTCACTATCTTATACAATTGCCTCATTTTAAGGTATTATAAGCAAATCCTCTAGCTCAAGAGCGGCTGCCCCTAACGGCTTAAGTAATGGTTTGTTGAAGCAAGATCCGGCATTATTGGCTAAGGTATTGTTTATTCTCTTTTCCTCCGTGATTGCCACCGAGAACTCCCCTCCATCATGGAAGCAGTCCATCTTACTATCGCCCGATTACTTAATTGGACTCTGAGAGTAGCATTTGTGGCTCAATAGTGTTAGGTGAGCTGGAAACATGGGCTGTGTCAGACCGGTTTCCGGAATAAATCTATCCAATATTCTGAGTGGCTTCATTATTAGATGTCTGCAGGAGAAGACATTGGAAAGAGGAGCTGTGCCTATCTATGCTGCCACAATACACTTTTCCGAGGTATTCAATTCTGTCAATCGAGCTTTGCTTTGGTTTAAGTTGAGGGATTGGATGATTCCAACGGACTTTCTGTCCATTCTTGTCTATTTACACAAGGACAGCTTAGTACAGGTGTGATTAAATACACTTGTAGCATTGACTGATATGTTTATAACATCTAGAGGATTATGGCAGGTGTGTGTCCTTGCTCTGCGACTGCTCAAACTATACCTGGCAGACTTGGGGAATATTTTACAACAAACAGTTTTGCTCCACGTAACATTTTGAACAAGACAGTTACATATCCTATGTATGTGGATGACGTAATACCACTGGACAAAACCCAGATAGGCATACTGAGGTAGCTTCATTCTATCCAGCAGTATTCTCAAGATAACAAGTTAATAATTCATGGGAAGAAGTCCACTGTAGTACGTTTCTATGACAATGCAAAGAAAAAAGATGGGTTTTGAGTGGATAGTGGGTGGCCAATCCCGTATACCCGAATCCTCCATTATGTATATTGGTCTTCATTTGAATTCCACACTAAATAAAGGAGCTTTGCTTGAACACAGTGTGATCAAGGATGATCAGGCTTCAGCTCAAATGAAGACCCCAATTGCTCCTAGAAAAGGATGCCTAATGAACCTGTAAAGTGTAAAGTACCTTCACTGTAAATAACTGCACATCTTCTTGTATATTGTTGACCTATTTATTCCCCACTACTGTATAGTCAATACCTTGTTCCTATAGTTATTTGTCAGTGTTGTTTTGTAGTGTTTATCCCGAGATTAACTCTCTCTCCTTCACCTTGTATCCATTGTAACGAATGTAACCTATGTACTAAGCTGAATGACTTCTTACTTTGCCTGCACCTTGATACCTTCGGGTGTGGTGCGCATAATACATTTCAAATAAACAAGAGAATTAGGAGCAAGTGCTGTCGGTTCTCACTAAGCCCCTTGACTGATTTTTAAAAAAATGAAAGTGACCCTGACTATTTTATTAGTCATGGAGACTGCTGCTTGCCTAAGGTCTCTAGATTTCGGGAAGGTGGAAGCGAGGATCTGGAGAAAAGCATTACATCATCCGGATTGCTTACCTATCTGTGCACTTTGATTTGAGTTGGGCCTTGTTTTGCTCGAATGTCACTCAAAATGGAAAATATTAATTCTTTATGGAAAGCTTATGGATCCACCTAGTAGCTCATTATATGGAGATCTGCTAATTGCAATGAACAGTGCTACATATGGTCCACTAATGAATTTTAAAAGAAATGCCGATGAGGTTCTGGGGTTCTGTGGCTCAACAGTAAACTATTTTATTGGTAACCCTAATAAGGTTAAGAGGACATTGTATAAGCATGATTGGGGGAAACTATGGCTAAAATGAAGACTTTGAAGACCCACACGAGTCTTACAGTTGTGGATAAACTTTGGGTTTTCTGCCTTCTTATTTACGAAAGTTCCACAATGCCTACTGGCACAACCTATTAATGAGAAACCGATTCAACCTATTGCCAACTGGAGACGTCTCTTGTATTAGGACTGGTCCAGGGAAAGAGGTTACCGGAGAGTGTGGTGTATGTAAGAACGGTGGGATGCTCCAGACAAGGGCACACATCCTGATATAATGTATGACTCTCCAATCCATTACAGAGTTGTTGCTAGCAAAATATGTGCAAAATCCATCATACTTGAACGTAGAGGAATTCTACTATCGGTTATCTAGTGGCGAGGAGACTATGCTAATGATTGCAGCGGTGAAGTAACTCCACGCTGCAGGTGTGACGAAGCTAAAATGGGGATAGTAACATTGAGTTCTAGTTTCGACTTTCGATTGGCTTTAATACATTTTAATGCCTAGATAGATATGAGATTGTATTAATAGTATGGGATGATTGTTTTCTATTATTGATTTCTTTATTATTTTAGTTGTGTATTGGTCTTAATGTAGTTTGTATAAATTATTAACTAATATGGAAAACATGTTAAACCATATGATTTGAAGTGTTTGTATAAGGTTGTCTTGGTACATCTAATATTAGAATAAAAAAAAAAAAGAAAGTGGTGAAGTCCAACTACAGACATGGATACCTATAGAGACTTCGGAATTACAGCTTTGTTTGGTGTTTCTGTCACCATATACCTAGAAGGACAATCTTTTGAAATATGAACTCTTGATTAAACTGCAGTCTGAAGCAAAACTGTTCAAGACCTCTAGTTAGTTACTTATGTTTCACTTGCCAAGCAAGATGCTTTGTTCAAAGTGCATTGGTTTCTAAAAAGTTCACATTTTTGGTTTTGACAAAAAGCGGAAACATTTGCGTTTGAGTGCAGATCGGTGGGGGATATGGGTGTGCGAATTGATACACAGCTTGTGGGTGTTGTTTGATCATGTAATCAGCCATTAGAAGAGACGAACAACATTTTGTAATGTACAAATAAGAAGGCACATGATTCCCACTCCAATAATTACCTCTGATGTTAAGCTACACGATGCACCCTTATAATGGCCTCCCAGATAAAGCCAGGGTGTGCCAGGGTAGCAATTTGGATGAGGCAAATTCCAGGCAAAGCAAGACAATTTTAGCTCGTTTTTCAAACAAATTCTGAAGAGGCCATCTTCACACTGTGACAACATAATATATGATATACAATCATATGGGTTCAGGCTATGTCTCTAATATTTTGGCTGTTCCATTTATGCAAACGAGGTCTGCTAAGGTTGCCTTGACTATAGATACCTGGAATAAACACATGGTGGTCACTCTGTCCTTCCGAAATGTTCACTGGTTCCGGAACTACCTCTGAACAGAAGATTGGCATGCTGTTTCAGAATGCATGTGACACATCCTGGTCTCTTCAGGTATCTGATACCTGTGGGCTTGCTCCAGTATCCGACAGGCATTGGGACCTTAGCCTATTGATAGAGAATCACAGGGTTCAGGAAAAGGTGCACATGTTATTTGTAATGTTGACAGCATTCATGCATGCAAGCGTGCCTGCATGCTTTTCAAGTGTTTGCAATTATAAGTGGGTTGTCAAAGAATGTTCTACTTTTTAATTTGCATAAAATGTATTTGATCAGTGATTTGGATAATGTATATGCCTGTGACGGAGTTACATATGCAAGGGCGAACCTCGCATAGCTTTACATTTTAGGATCTCTACCGAACGTATTCTGACATGAAAGTCCGATCTGCTAAACAGTCTCACTGTCAGATAGTGCTATGTGTTTTGAAAACTGGTGCTGGTGGGTTCTAACCCAGATCAGTATGCCAGCCATTTGGTGTATAATTGAATTCACCAAAAATGCATATATAAGACACCCCATGTATACTTTCTCATACACATCATTAATTGTCATACCAGCAGCTCTTAGGAATCGCTGGTCCCAACATAAAAGTATGCACAGAAGTAAATTTGACCGTTTCTTTTTTAGGTTCCCTTTAAAAAGAATAATTGGCCCTAAAGGGAACCCCTGTCATGACAACCAGCTGTCTATTGACACAGATCCCCTTACTAACCCATTATAATGGGGTAAGGGAACGAATGGCGTGGTGTTACAAACAGTCAGCTGAAACTACATTCATGTTCGCAGCATTAGGGATCCACATGTAGAAAGTGTCCCAGCTAATTTGTTTACATGTTATTGAGTGGCAGCCCTGCTACTGATGGGCTAGCTTACACATTGTAGGTGGCATTAATGACCATATAAGGAATGTGCCCTACACAGGATTTCTTGTTGGCATGACTTATACTAAGGTTATTCTAAATGTGTCATTGACCTTTTTTGAAATAAAACCAGGAATCCCTTTAAAGGCAGCAAGCGGGTTTCACTTATTGTCTGTATATACACAAGGTCAGGAGGCAGTAGTTTGGCAAAACATGTAAATATCTATACAGGTATATCTATCTGGTTTGATATAGAGAAAATAAAGTTATAATTGGGAAAATTCATCTGAAGTCATTTTATTATAAGTTGGTTTCAAATGACCCGTGGTATTGTCAGAGCATTTGTGCACTACTGTCTGGGGTTCCCACACAATATGTTGCCCTGCCCGGCCCTGCATGCTCCCATTGGTCTCTGCTGGAGCAAGACCAATCCCTTCTTCCTGAGGGATGTACCCTCAGGAAGAAGGGTGGGACCAAGTTCTCTGAAGGAAGCTATACCAGCCCAATGGTGATGTTCCACTGTGGGAATAGCGACTGGAGTCGGTTTGATCAGGCAAACATGAGAAGGATGGTAGTATAGAGAAACATAGGAGAGGATCTTTCCCCAGAGGAAGGGTACTCCACCATCTTGGAAATGTTTTGGCCCCACTGCAAACACGGCACTCTGGGAATTAACACCAGAAGGCAAACTTCTTTTTGCAACAGCTGTAATTGGGCCCTAATAGAAGGCTTGAAATTGACCAATCCGCTGTGTACAAAATGACTGTACAAGAGGCGAGATACCCCATTAGTTGAATCATCTTGAAGAAAAATGTTGAACTAACTAGAAGAGGATTTGACTGGAACCATCTTGGGATAAAACCTGCCCAAAGACCCCAGCCGTTGGGGTGAAGATAAACATTTCCAAGGAGGGAGAAATAACCTCCTCATACCCTCTTGAATGGAAACTGTGAAATGCATGGTGTTGGAAAAGGCCTGCCTGCTGCTTGGACACTGGTATTCAGGAATCTGTCTGATGAAGTGGAAAACCTTCACTATGCCGGTTGGATAGCACCTCGAGTAGAGCACTCGCTTTGACATCCGTGCAGTGCCTATCGACACAGGTTTGAATCCCAACAGGGTCAAACTCAGCCTTTCATCCTTCTGAGGTAGATAAATGAGCACCACACACCGTGAAGCAGCGCTCAGATGTCAGATGCCTGAGGGTTCGTCGTAGTGCTATACAAATGTGAATTCTTATTATTGTTATTATTATATTTCAAGGGTGCCTGGTAACTGTCAGGGCTGGGAAGGGCAGAACATGGATCTTGGAAGGCCTGTCTGCTGCTTGGATGCTGATACCTGGGATCCTGCCCGCTGAAGTGGCAAACCTTTCAAGTTTCCAAGGAAATCTCTAAGAAGAAGGATTCATCTTTTCTGATAGATTCTGGAAGAGAAGCTGTCTTTGGCTTTCTCTACAATTTCAAACCACTTAGAGTGCTTGTGGTATATGCCGACTTGAAAACTAACTGCAAGTTCCACGCTACTTTGATCCAAGTGCCATTGCAACCTGTTAAATTTCATTGCATTGCTGAAAACTGTTTCACCAGCTCCTCCACACTGGACCCCATTCAATGCACTGTAAAGTACCCCAACACCCTGCTTTATGCTGTCGAGCTCCAGAAAGATGATATTAAAGTATCAACAGTGATTCTGTCCCACTTGCCTTGTTGTACTGGCCCTAGTGTGGCAATAAGCCCGAGACGGCTGGCCAATACTGCCCCAGGTAATGCCCCCGGGACCCATAGTTACAGGCCTGAGGTAGCAAGGGCCTTAACCAGGCCCGGGGGCATTACTGCAGGCAGTATTGGCCAGCCGTTTCGGGGCTTATTGCCATTAGTATCTCGGCCTGTTAGACCGGGGTACTAATAGCATTTTTTTTCTGCTCTGCGTTTCGGAACAGAAAAAATAAGTCATAAAATGGCCACTGGGAAAGGGAAAACGTAATCCATTTTCCCTTTCCATGGCGGCCATGGGGAGCGGATGGGCTGGGAACAGAAGTGTTCCCAGCACATTCGCTCCCGAGAAAAAGAAGAAAAAAGAAGGTAAGTGGGATTGGGAGGGCAGGAAGGGGTTAGTTTGCAGGGGAGCGGCTGAAGAAAAAAAAACATACCCGAGTCCCTGGCAGGGGACAAAGGCAGCCTCCAGCCTTGGGGAGGCTCGAAACGGGGATTGCCCCATTTCGAGGCTCCTCATTGGCTAAGGGACTGCCACGCCCCCCGCGGGAACAAATGCGGGCGCGTACGTGCGTTCAAGGGATTCCCAGCCGGGAAATGCCCCGACGAGGGCCAATCAAAACGCTTGTTACATTCTGATTGACCCTCGCCAGGCAATAATGAATATTAAAACCCCACACCTTAACTTATCAAAATACATATTCCTAAAATTGAACTTTGCTGCAAGGATAACTGCCTGCATCCCACTGCATTCATTCCCATAGTGACCCTTTCAACCAAAGGTCTGCATATTCTGTATATTTCATCACAGGCATTATATGTAAGAGATTGCATTCGTTTGTCTGTCCCTTTAGTTTGATTAAAGCCTAGTATATATATCAATCCTTGATTGGACATTTCTTTTATTTTGATACCAGAGTACTACTGTTGTTTTGTATGAGCCCTTGCTTGCTCACTCTCCTCTCAATGAGTAGTCTCTACATTTGACCCATGCTAGTTTAAAGAGGCAAAGGACATGTACCATTCATGTTGTGCCTGTTACCTTTTTGAATGAGATCACTGCTGGTGTAGTTGCAGTGTGGGGCTGATAAGAGTTGCACTACTAGAGAAACCACTACTCACCACTGTACTCTTGCAGAGTAGAAGAAATGTTGTCGCAATGTCCGTTTTTTGTATATGCACGCGTGGCAGAGTTCATGCATGACAGAGGAAAGATAGGCTCCAACCATCCCATCCCATCCTCTTCTCGACCTATTAATTGTGGAGTCCCTGAAGTCTCTCCACTCTTGCCACTACTGTTTAATGTTTACATTAATCTTCTTCTCTGTCTATCTTGCACTAATGACACACATGTGCTTTTTAACAACATAAGACTTCCTGTCTCTTAAAGCCAGCATGAACCAAATAGAATGATGGATGTTTCTTAATGGCCTGCAACTTAGTCCCAGCAAAATTGATTTGATCTGGTTTGGACCTATACATAAATTTAGAAACTTGACTCACTTCCTACTCCTCTTTGTTTGGTCTCCCCATGACCTATGCAAGCAAAGTCGAAGATCTAGGCATTATACGGCAAGCCGATTTCTGCACAAGTGGGAGAAGTCCTCAAGTCTGTCTATTAAAAACTTTGCTTCTTAGGCTGGTTTTACCTTTTCTTCCCAAAGATGCTCATCCCTTGATTGTTGGTGCACTCATCAACTATAAAATGGACTATGTCAATGCCCTTGATGCTGGCTTGCAGGACCGGCTACAGGAGGCTCAAAATGCTGCAATTTGCTTAGTATTTTAAAACAAATTCGACTCCATCCCCCCTTTCAGACTCTCCTTACACTGGCTCCTTGTCCATGCAAGGATTTCCTTTAAGGTTCTCTTTCTGGCTTAGAATGCCTTTATGTTTTAACCCTAAGGTACCTGGAAAACAAGCTTATCCTTTAAAAACCTGACAGGTCTCTCCATGCTGAACAGCTGTTCCTCCTTGTGGTCCCGAGAACAAGATTTCAACATAGGGGTGATTGCAGATTCTCGGTGCCAGGTCCATCATTGTAGAACAACATCTCTTTGGCTATCCACAAAATGTATCAGCTTTTATCTTTCCGAAAAGCCTTCAAATCTTATCTGTTCTGTTAGGACATGTTGTTTTCTCTGTCATTCTTTTAATTCTGCCTGTGTCATACTTCATTTGTGCCTAGATGCAGCTCAGTCTGATAGGTTTGCACGTTTATATATCTGAAAACCAAATATAAATTCCCATGCGCTTTCAGTTCTTTTGAGAAAAGGCTGGAGGTTGTGGCCAGTTGAAGGATTTAGAGATAGTTGATCCCTTAACTTCACTGTAGAATGCAGCATGCACTCACCCGAATAGATCTGGACCACCGGATGTGCTGAAATGTTTTCACTTCTAAAGATGGAAAGATGGAAGATGGCTGATGAATCCTAAAGCAATGGTGCTGCACTGCCCACAGGGTCAGACAGGGCAAATAAACAGGGCAAATAAATGGGGCCTGTAACCAACAGAAATAGAGGCACACATTCATGAATACATTCATGAAGCACACATTTCATGACACACATGGTAGTACCGGCGGACCCTTTATGTTAGACTTGCGTTTGGTGCTGTGGTCGCAGTATATATTTAACTGGAGAGACAAGTGGAGGCAGTGCACCTTATGTGCACGAGTACCGTGTGTATGCATGAGTTATTTCCAGTTTGCCCTTCCCTTCCTCTTACTCCTTCTTTCATTCTTAAGTGAATGATTGGTGTCTTTCCCCTCTGGATACCTGGCAACCAGCTTCCAACTGCTTGTCAGCCCAGTTTATCCTGTTGCTATGGATACTGCAGCATTGAACATCAGAGTCTTCCTCTAAACTGCCTTTCTCGCTACACGCTTCAACTATGGTTTTTTCCCGTTTGAGGATTATTCTCCCACACCAGTGAAAAGTTCACTTTCTCTGAGGTCCTAACTCTGAGGCTCCTATTCCATGGCAGGGTGGCCTCAGCAGAGGGAATACCCTGATTTAGCAAATCCAAGACCCAGAGCCCGCAGGTAAGACCTGCCCATGACAGGTTAAAGCACCAAAATCTGTTGCCAGAATGGACCAGGTCCAGCAACATTTGGAGACATTTCAGAACGACTGAGGGAACCTAATGACTGAGGTTCAAGCCTTGTGCCAAGCAAGCAGAACCCTACTTCAGGTGGTGACTGCTCAGTTTGCAGTTACTCTGGACCCTTAACCGTGTGCCCTTTAATGGGAAATGTTTGGGTGGAACCCAAAACAGGTATCTGAATTCACCTTTAAGATGCTAGAGTTTGCCTCTGATAGGGCAAAGGGGGAGTTTATGATCACACATATGAGTGGAAGCACCTTAGCATGGACCACTTCTCTCGTAATCGCTTCTAGCCCCCTGTTGGACCAATATGACACCTTTGTTGAAACACTGCAGGGAATGTTTGCTAGGCCAGAATTAACCTATTCAACACACAAGGGTTTATTGGATTGCCAGCAAGGAACAATGGGCCTCATTTCAAGTCTGGCGGTAAGCCTGCTGGGGGTACCAGCGGCTTGCCGCCAGACTCAAAAGCAATTACCGCTGCCTGACTTCTCGGTAACACCAGGGTATTACAACCCCGCTTGGTGGGAAGGCAGGCACCAGTAATTTTCTAAGTCCCTATTCCCATGGAGTCCAACAGGACTCCATGGGAATAGGGACCATGGAAGCACTGGCACATTGTACAGCGGTGCTGTTGCTTCCGTGAAAGTCTGCTGGCAGGGCGGCACCCTCCTGCAGACTCATAATGTGCTGGTCCGGTAACAACAGGGCCAGTAGGCTTACCAGCACTGTTGATACCGGACCGGCACACTTGTAATGAGGCCCAATGTCTCGGATGGAATACATCACAAAATTCAAACAACTGCGAAAGAAACAAACGGGTCTGAAGATGCATGTTTGCCCTCTTTAGAAGAGGACTATGGGAGGAACTTAAAGATGAACTTGCCAGGCTTTCGAGACCAGATAGCATCAATGTGTTAGTCAACATGATGCTGCAGCTTAAACTTTGTTTACTACAACTTTGATTGTAAAAACTGTGGTCTCGGGTGGGGGGAAAGTCGGGGGTTCCATCTTTGATCGCATTCTGCAGAAACTCTCGACGACACTGTTGAATCAATGCAATTGGGATCTGCAAGATGTCTGTTGCCTACTGAGGAGTGGACACGCCGAAGGAGCCTTGGGCTCTGAATGTATTGTTGCCAAAAAGGTCCTTTAGTGCGGTATTGCCCATTGGTTAAGAGAACCCCGGTTAAGGAGGACAGGTTAGGTTCCCAGAAGCAAATAAGCCTTTGTGCCAACCGTTCTCATGATCAACACATACATGACCACCTGGGATGCTGAACAACCAGTGATGACGCCTACGCAAATGGATTCTGGTGCTGTAGGAAACTTCATGGACAATGCTTGGGCACAGAAACATCTCATTATCAGAGAAAGAAAGAAGATGGCTGTACCCATTGAAGGCATAGATGGCCAACCAATGGTATCTAGCCCGTTCAACAAAAACATCAGTCTTCTTGATCTAACCATTGCCAATCATGGAAAGAAAATATCTTTCGATCTTATCAGGTCTGCCCCTTTTCTTGAAACTTTTGAATTGCATTGGCTGAAAAAATCACAATCCATATATAAATTGGGCAGAGGATACAGTCTTCTTGGGGTCAGAGTTCTGTTTTCAGCAATGTGTCAGAAGTACGCCACACGGATGTGTCAATACCTCTATTTCAACTACTCTTACCTCCATACCAGACAAGCATGCACATTTTGCAGACTTGTTTTAGGAAACTGATGACCAAGAGCTTCCACCACATCAGAGTTAAGACTGTACAATCGATCTACAACCTGAGGCCTCCATGCCCTTTTGTCACATGTTTATGTTGTCTCAAGCTGAGAAGTCGGCCCTTTGGGATAACTTACATGCCAATTTAACTATTAATCTCATAACAGCGTTCAAGTCCCCTGCAGAGGTGTCCCTGTTTTCACCCCAAAAAAGGTCACAGTCGATTTTACAATCCTGCCTGGACTATTGGGAGCTCAACTAGGTGACTCGGAAAGACAAGTATCCCCTTCCACTTATAAAGGACATTCTGGACACCTTAAGTGGGGCATCCATCCTTACGAAGCTGGATTTACAGGGTATGTACCATCTCATTCAAATCCGTATAGGTGATGAATCGAATACGGCCTTTAGAAAACCGGTTGGGCACTATGAATATTGCGTTATGGCCTTTGGCCTAACCAATGCCTGGGCTTTCTTTCAAAGCTTTGTCGACCACATGTTTGCAGACTTACTTAACCACAGTGTCATTGTCTACCTAGATAATATCCTTGTGTTTTCTAGACCTGCCTCTGAACATTCCAATCATGTGTGAGAGGTCATTCAAAGGCTCTGTGATCATCATCTCTCAGCAAAACCTGATAAGTGCAGTTCTGATAGATCTTGGTAGTCTATCTGGGGTATATATTATCTCCGGCTGAATGGATCCATGGACCCTAGAAAGGGATTTCCTGTTACGTTGTGCCCGAAACCTCGCAGCATCCATGAAGTACAACGTTTTCTGGGGCTATCCAGTTTTTACCTGAAATGTATACCTCCTATTTCTCACTTAAGTTCTCTTATTATAAAGACCTTCACAGGAAAAAATAAAACACTCTACTGCTCTGTCGAGGCTCAAGAAGTATTTGAACATTTGAAATCCATGTTTATATCAGCCCCTGTCCTTTGACATTCTAATCCCTACAGACAATTAATTGTGGAATCCGATGTCTCTGATTGTACCCTTCAAACAGTGTTAACACAGCCAATGGTGTTGAACATCCTATTGCCTACTTATCCAGAAATTAGTCCCTGTTTGAAAAGAACTATTGAGTCCTGGAAAATGAGTTCTTCGCTATTAAACAACACTTTTTGCAATGGTTGCATTTACTCTTAGGAGCTAGGCAAGAAGTGAAAATCAGAACGAACCATTGTAATCTGAAAGTTTGCCAGCATATGGAATTCCAAAATAGCTGCCAAGCCTGATGGGCTCACTTTGTCATCAAATACAGATTCTACATCACATATATTCCAGGCACATAGAATGTGATCACACATGCGTTGTCTCACTGCTTAGGTTACCGGAGCACCCAGGTGGGACCTGCCCGTGACACACATGCTATTATGCCATTTATATGTGCAAGTCCCTGGCTCTGCCAAGGTGTTTGACTGTGGTTAGGGGATCCAACGTTAACCTCCCATTGAAATTGTCTTCAAAGGTCATGTCAGGTGTCAGCATCCAGCCTCCTCGGTCACCACCTGTGCATTCCAAGTATAAGGAAGTGGAAATATCCCACATCACTACTCCTTAGGCTTCACTCTGATATCTGTACATTGTAATGTTATCTGGGAAGCAACCAGTGTTTGCTCATGGGTGTCAAATAGGCAGTTTTTTCACGATCTGACCAATTCAAAGGTACTTGACAATATCCTTTCCTTAAGTCCAACGTGGATATATATTTAGGTGTGCCCAATTTTTCAATGAGTTTGTTTATCATTGGCATGGTATAGTTGTCAAACAAGAATAATTAATTTAATTCAATACTCACCTGCTGCAATAGTCACAATCTGGCTGCTCTCAGATACAAAAGAATTAGAGCCATTGGATCAAGCTTCCCTGTCACTGCCCCCCTCATCTCAAACTCCCTACCACCTGCTCTGAGAACAGTACCTTCTTACAAATCCTTCAGGAAACAATCTAAGACATGGGGCCTCATTACGAGTAGGTCGGTATGGGATACCGGGCACCGTTAAGGAGACCGGTGCCGGTAATCCCTTGCCGCCCTACTACGAGTTCCCTTAGCGGGTCCCTCCTTCAACGCCTGGTTTTACCAGGCGTTATGGACGGGACCCGCTAAGGGACTTCAGAGCTAATAACGGTACCGCAAATTGCAGTCCTGTTATTAGCTACTTCCCCATTCCCATTGAGCCCTATGTGGGCTCAAATGGGAATAGGGAATGGTATTTTCAATGGGGACTTACCGGTTCCGCAAAGGTCGGACTACACCGGTAAATCCCCATTGAATGAGACCGGTGCCGGTACCATTATTGGAGGCAGTCATGGCGCAAATAGCGCCATGACTACCTCCAATCTCGGAATGAGGCCCATGGTTTTCAACAGACTATTCCTCCACCTACCATGACACTTTGCTGACTCCTTTATCCCACAACAATGCCCTGGCGTTGCAACTTGACATTTCATTGATACTTGCTAACCTCATGTTTATCAACTGTACCTCATGTAACTTTTGCCCAGTTGCCCTTGGGCTCGCACAAGCTTTACAAATTAAAAATAAATAAAAACAAATAAATACAATAAATAATTTCCTGAATACAAAAATGCCATGACTGGTCAGGTTTGGCAATGAGATGTACAGAGTAACACCAAGGACTTTCTGATGGTTCAGTTATATCTGCCCCATGCATGTCCTCTATTTCGTGTTCTATCACTTTCTTTCTGGCTTCAGGAAAACCTCTAAGGCCTCAGATGTATGATTTTCCCAGCAGGTATTCTAATAAAATGACATACGTTGGTAACTCTAATCGGATGCTCCGAGAAGACGGCAGGAAACTGGTTTAGCAAATCTTGAATATCGCCATGTTGGGAAGTTGACAAGTCAGGGAAAATGAAGATATTTCCCTTATCTGCATCAATGAGTAGGGCTGCTCTGGTGACAGTTGTCTTCTCAATATTATCTACTTTCCACTCTTTGAGTAAGTTTATGTGATGAACTTCTTTCTTTTTGCATATACCTGGTTGCGATATGAGGTAATCTAATGGCCCTTTCTGTTTGAGGACTTTATAGGGACCATGCCATTGTGAGATCATTTTGTTTTGTGACATAGGTAGAAGGACTAATTCAGACTGTTCGACCGAAACTGTACAGGCGACTGCACATCTATTATAGACAGCCTGTTGTTGGTCTTTGGCTTGTCCCAGGTGTTTCTTGACAATCACTCGTACGCCATTCATGTGTGACTTCAGTTCCTGGACCGTTTGTGAAATTGGCAATAGGGCTCCTTCTTTCTCCTCCCAGGTCTCCATCATAATGTCTGAGACATCTCAGGGTTCCCTTTCATACAAATGCTCAAAAGGAGAATATCCCAGAGAAGCCTGTGGAGTTCTAACTGCAAAGAAGGCACAGGGTATCATCACGTCCCAATTCTTTCCATCGGTCTCTACCAGTTTTCTTAAAATTTGTTTCAACATCTGGTTGAAATGTTCTATGAGACTGTCTGTTTGGGAATGATATATAAAGGTTCTTAGCATTTTGATATTTAGGATCTCTTACCTCTTGCACCCTGATCTGTAAGGATTTCTTTAGGAAATCCTACCCTGGACAGGAAAGGCAACAGGTATTTTAAGATTTGTTTCATTGTATATTACTAAAGAGAAAGGCTTCTGACATCGAGTGGCACAGTCAAGGATTACTAGGATGAAGTGATTCCCTAGTCTGGATGTTTCTAGGGGTCCAACGATGTCTATAGCAATCCTAGAGAATGGCACATCAATTAATGGCAAGGGTTGTAAAGGAGTGGGTGTTACAGGAGTGTTGGCTGTCTTTGGACATATTTTAAAAGTAGATAGGAAATTCTTAATGTTAGCAAAGACACCCGGCCAGTAGAACCTAGGTTTTATGTGGTTCTGGGTTTTCCCTATCTCTTGGTGTGCTGCAGTCAAATTTGAATATGCTAATTCTCACACAGGCTGCCTATGACTACGGGGTACAACGTGTTGTGTTTGGTTTGGTGGGTTCCCTCTGGTGTTACATCACCTCTGTATAGTAATCCCTTTTTAAAAAAGAAGTAGGGACTGGCTTGACTGTGCCCAGCTTCTTTGGAGATTACCTTGGTAAAGGCTTCCATCAGAATGGGATTATTCCTCTAGGTGAAGGCCAAATTGGGTAATGGGGTGTTCGGGAAGGTCACCCCTTGAGGGGGAGGGTCAAAGTATGCATGCTCTGCTGTACGGTAATGTTGCTGTCCTGATGGCACAAGCTTCAGTAGCTCTTCAGATTCTCATTTCGACATACACTTATTAAATGGCAGAAATATGCTTGATAGTTGGTTGGCAACACCATCAATGATTCAGTAATGTCAGCGTGGTCAAAGATTGAGTCTTAACAGAAAGTCCAAAATATATTCTGGAGAAGGCTGTTCAGTATACCTCACTATTGTGAGGCTACCAGTAGTATGGTAATGTTTTTTCAATATTCTTTATTATGCAGACATTAAGCTGATTATACAATAATGCACCCATGCCTGTTTGCCTTCCCTGCTCGCTGCTCACCAGCTCCCAGCGGCTTATTCTCATATCCCCCACCTCACCTGGATGAAGTTACACACATTCCTTACTGCCAGCACATTCACCAATGGTCACCAAGACTACCACACCTTTCACTGAGGCACGTAGGGAACACACATCCCTTCCTTCTCAAACCTTTGTGATGAACCTTTGTGATTAAGGGGTCTTCACCATTGCCAACCTTCCTAAATTCCAAATCTGACCCTCTTCGATCCTCATTGCACCACCAAGCACACAATCCACCCTAACAGGGTCACTGTAGAGGATAATACCTTTTCTTCTTACCACTCCCTTCCTTATCCTCACCCATTCACCTGAGATTCAATTATTTAACACTTTTCCTCACATCCCACTCACACTTCATCTTCTCCTTGCCTGTCTCAACTCGCCTCCTCACACCTTCTAGCTCCACACCTGAAACCCTGGCTCGATCCAACCACAGCAGATACAACTTGAAATTTCCTTTTCTCCCCCTCATCAACTAAAATGAAATTATACCTACTAATGCATGAGGTGACATCCTCAATGCAACAACAAACTCCACCACAGCATTCCATCTTTCCATTTCACACATGCCAGCCATTCCTATGGCATCCATTATGCTCCTGTTCACTCTTTCTACAGCTCCATTGCACTCTGGGTGATCAAATGTGGTCTTCATATGTTGAATCTGACTCCACTTCATATATTCCTCTATAACCTTTTCTACACATTGGGTCCCATAATTGGTCAGAATACTACTAGGACACCCTTCTTTTCCAAACACATCCTGCTTGCTCCTGTCTCCCTCGTGAACTTAACTTCAATCCAGCTGAAAAAGTTGATCCACCAACACTACAATAAACCTACCATGACCTCCACCTACATCCACTGGAACCAAGATATCCATTGATAGCTCATCCGACAACTTTTTAGCTATGTGAAATTTAAATGTAGGGTGAGCACCGGAAACCACCCGCTTTCCTTCCTTCTCACACTCTACAAATTCTCCTATCTTCTTTCCAATGACTTATCAGAACCAGGCCACCAAAAGTCTGCCATCAACACTGGTTTAATTCCTATCATGGGTATTGTGGATATTCCCCCTAGTTTCCAATATATACATGCTTGGTGAGTCTGTTGTCTGTGGCATCTTTTGATGGCTGTTTTCATTTGTCTTTTCCACCTCCTACCCTGGCCAAATGTAGAACACCTGCCTAAAGGGCAAATGTGACACCTGCTGTGAGTCATACTTCCTTTTCTGGGCTTCCATGCATATACAGCTCTACTGTTCACACCCTGCATAGTGGCCCCTACCATTCCCTGCTGTCTACCCCTTGCCTAGCCCCTTGGCTCCTGACAGCATACCCCTCTCCCCGGGCAAGGACCAGGTTGACTGGGGTAGTTGGTATGAAAGGTGTGTAAGAACGGAGGAGCTTGAATGTTACCCACAATTTCCCATGGGCGGTCTTCCAGGCCAAAACCCACCCAGTCTACTAGGTAAAAGACCTGATCCCCTCTAATACGTGAATTCGGGATGCCTTCACTTTGTACTTGGGATAGCCCTTTACCAGGATGGGCAGTGGACGTTTAGTCTGGGTGGTGGATAAAGCAGGTTTCAGGAGGGCAGTATGAAACATGGGATGCACTTGCATGTGTGTGGGTAGTTTTAGATGCATGGCCACTGGGTTAATCACTGCCTCCACTACAAAAGGGCTGATGTTATGAAGTTGCAGATTTCGGGGGCCTTGCAGCTGTAAATAACGGGTAGAGAGCCACACTTTGTCCTCTACTTTGTAGAGAGGTTCTGACCTATGTTTTCTATCAGCATACAGCAATCTCTAATTTGGTGTGCATGTCTTTCCACATTTGCAACAACTGGTCTTTACGTGCCTGTATGGATGGGAGGTGGCTTTCGGCTATTGGCTGTATAGATGGTTATGTACGCGAGTGGAACCCGTTGGTACTGAAGAAAGGTGAATACTTGGTAGAAGAGTGTAGTGCATTGTTACATGCTAACTCGCCAGACATATGGATTCTACCCAATCCCTCTTGGCACTATGAGCAAAACAACAAAGGCACTGTTCTATTTTCTGGTTCAGTCTCTAGGTTTGATCGTCCATCTCTGGGTGGTAACTTGTTGATAACGTCATGATGATTCCTGTCAGCTCACAGAAGGCTCACCAGAGCAGTGATGTAAATTGGGCTCCGCTATCAGAGACGTTATGCTGAGGCACCATGTAAACGGATGACGTATTGCATACAAAGATCTATTAATACACTTGCTGTGGGATCGCCTTTGCATGGAATGAAGTAAGATAGCTTGGTAGAGAATCTATGACATCTAGAATGGCAGTATTTCCTTGATAGGGTGGTAGCTCGACTATGAAGTCCATGGAAATGATCTGCGATGAGGCTGTGGGCATTGGTAGGGGACATAGTAGGCCTGCTGGTTTTTGATGGTCTGGTTTGTTACGGACACGTGTTTAACAGTTCTGAACATACAACTGAATGTCTTTGAGGATCGTTGGTCACCAGCAGTGTCTTTTCCCAGGTGTTTGGTTTTTGCTGTTCCTGGGTGTCCTGCGATTGGAGAGTTCTGACACCATTGCATAACTTGGTTTCTCATAACCTCAGTGGGCAAGTATAGGACTGCACCATGATATGGCAACCCATCTCTTACTAATTGTTGTTTTTGTGGATCGCACCATTGGCTTAGATCTTGCACCGACATGGCCTCACCGATGCGTGAAAAAATGTAATCGCTGGTAATTCCTATTGTACGGGTTTGTGATATTATCGATCTTGGTGCTTCTATCTTTGGCTCACTGACTGGTTCTTGAGGGTACCTTGATAGTATGTCCACTTTTTTGTTCTCCTTACCTGGATGGTACATTACTACAAAATCAAAATCTGCAAAGTACATAGCCCATCTTAGTTCACGTGGACTTGATGCTTTAGCAGATTTTAGGAATTGTAAGTTCTGGTGGTCTGTCAAAATGGTGACAGTGTGTCTCACTCCCAACAGATAATGCCTCCATTCTGTAATCACCACCTTGATCACCAGGAGTTCTCTCTCAGCTATTATGTCGTTTTGTTCTGCAGGATTCAGTTTCTTCGAGTAATATGCCACCGGATGTAGGTGACTGCCCTCATCCTGTTGAGACACTATGGCACCTATGGCATAGCTGGAAGCATCTGTCTCCACAATAAAGGGTTGCCTAGAGTCTACATATAAGAGGACTGGGGATGTTGTGAATGTCCTCTTCAAATGCTGGAACCTTTCCTCTGCCGCTCCATCCCGCTCGAGTGGGATCCCTTTTCGCATGACCCGGGTGATAGGTAAGACTTTTTCTGAAAAGTTGTTAATAAATCGGCGATAGAATTCTTGAAACCCAACACTGCTTGTACTTCCTTCACTGTTTTTGGAGACTGCCAATACTTTATGGCTTGTATTTTCTTATCGTCCATCCTGACTCTGTCTGGCGATAGAATGCATCCCATAAATTCCACGGTTGTACAGTAGAAATCACACTTCTCCAACTTTGCATAGAGGTGGTGCTCCTGGAGCTGTTGTAGTACAGCCTGTCTGTGTCCAGGAGATCCTCTGAATTATCATCCCATGACTAATTCTCCTTTCCTTCTTAAAATCTTAGATCGAGTGACGTATTTGCAAATTCTTACCCACCTCAGATCTAATAACATCCTGAACCGATGGCAATCTGGATTCAGAGAGAGTCATGGGACAGAGACAGCGATGTTGGATCTCAAATCCAGGCTACCCCGTCACATGGATGATGGAGAAAAAACCATGCTTATTCTCCTAGATCTGTCTGCCACCTTCGACCTTGTCGACCATGCTCTTTTGGTCACAAGGTTGGAGGAGGTGGCAGGTTTTGCAACACCAGCAGTGCAGTGGGTGAAATACTTTCTCAGCGAACGTCAGTGTAGGGTAAGTAGTGCTCTTGCAGATTCTAGTCCTAGCGAGTTGGGCCAAGGAGTGCCAAAGGGGGCATGCGTGTCGCCAATGTTTTAAAACATTTTACAGTTCCGTTCCTTGACTTTCTAGAGGACAATAACATTGAGTTTGCCAGCTACGCCGATGACACACAATGTGTCACCCTCTTGACAGGAAAGTTTGAAGAAGATGAGCTCAACATCAATAGGATTTATGGCTTAATATAAAGATGGGTGTGTATTGATGGCCTCTCTCTTAATACTGACAAAACAGAGATGATGTTAGTAGGGACAGAAGCCAAAATCCGGAGGTTGGAGGCAGAATATGCCCAGTTTCGGATTGATGGTTGTACAATTAAAACTAAAAACAAGGTCAAGACACTGGGGTTTTATCTCGATCGTAACTTGAATATGAAAGCCCAAGTCAGCAGCCTGGTCTCGTCGGCCTCTTACTATATCAAGCTTTTGACCCATGTGCACCCTTTCAAATCAAAAGAGAGTTGGGAAATATTAGCAAGAACACTGATCGGATCTAGAATTGACTACTGCAGCAGTCTCCTCATTGGTTTAGCTAAAACAGAGACCAATAGACTGCAGGTTGTACAAAATAATGCGGTCAGAGTCATCATGGACCGCAAGAAAAAGGACCATATATCTGAGGACAGAGGAAGTCTTCATTGGCTTCCGATCAAAGACAGAATTTGCTTCTGCCTTATGTTGATCACTTTTAAGTGCCTAAGAATTGAAAATCCCATCTAGTAGACTGGTGTAGGCTATGAAGAGAGCATTTCTATCTGCGGCGGCGTGGAATAGCCATCCGCTAAGTCTAAGAGAATAACCATCCATTGTGATCTTTAGGAAAAGACTTATGACTTTTCTTTTTAGCTAAACTGGTTGTTTGACTGAGGGAGAACTGCTGTTGCAGTTAGGCTCTGCAATACCTGAGTATTTATCGTTTTTTCATTGTTTCACTCCAGTCTCTCTGCGCTGTTAAACCTCCGGGTTAGTGGCTGCGCTATATACATTAATAAAGTAAAGTAAAGTAAACCCTGACATGCTGTATGTGTTTTTCCTTGGACGGTGAATAGATTAATATATAGTCGATATACGCTACGACAAAACATTGAGATATCCATGTAGGACTTCGTCCAGGAAGTGCTGGAAGGCAACAGGTGCATTGCAGAGACTGAATGGCATGACTTGATATTCACACAGTACGCATTTCACTCTAAATGCAGTCTTCCACTGGTCCTCTACACGTACCCACACCAGATGTTATGCACCCAGTAGGTCCAGCTTTGTGTAAATCGTGGCTCCCAGCTCCTGGTCTATTAGTATCGGAATCAGTGGCAAGGGATATCTGTTCTTGATTGTTATGTGGTTTACTGCACAGTAGTCAATACAGGTATAAAAACCGACGGTGAAGAAACAGCCAAAGTTGAATGCCGTATACAACCGTTTTGTAGGTGGGAGTCTATATATTCATTCAGGTACTTATTTCCTGCCTTCATCAGTCGATAGATCCGACAACACGCAGTGCTGCTCGGGCTCCAAGTCGATGCAGCAATCAAAGGAGCAATGAGGCGGTATAGTCTCAGCTGCCGCCTTACTGAAAACATCTCGATACTCCTCATACGGGCAGCGCTGGTTTTATTTGCGGATTGCCTTATGAAATGCCTGGCCTTGCCGCAGAACAGGCACAATTTCTCCTGCCGTCCTCCTCTTTCTCTTCTTTAGTAAGTGGCCACCTGACTGTTCAGATCTGACATCCATTTGATTGCAAGAAAAATAACCCTATACATTTGAGTTTGCTACATCATCCCGTAACATCAAACATTGTGGCCAGGCAATCATCCCATCGGTATTCTATTCACATCTTCCCAACTTCCACACTTAACAATACTGTGTGATCTTCTGCAAATCCCCTGATCTCCTGGGATCACCATTCTGCTCTCTTCCAAAACACACCGAGCCAACAAGCAGGCTGCAAATGGCGCAAAGGCACTGCTTTAGTCCAGGGGTGGCCGCAATACACATATATCAATCAATACGTTTGTTTGGATGAAAATATCCATTACACAACACAAACAATACACATTCATAACAATTTAAAATTTTACATTGGCCATTGAGAGAAACTGCCATAAAAAATAAATGAAAAAGCACATTGCAAAAGAACAGTGCAGTGCAGGTAAGCCAAATATTGAAACATGCAATTCACAGAGTGTCCATAACACCTTTTCTTAGATATATAGCTCTTTTTGAAAAGGATAACAAAGCCCAAGCAACGTATGAAGAATCAGCAGATAAAAGGAAAGATAATGCAGAGCGATGTCTCAAATTAAAATGTCTAAATACAGGAAGAATGGTGGCCTTTCTAATGTCCATACAAGCAGGACAAAACAGAATAACATGATATCAATCTTCAACAGCATCTCCACACGCTGGACAGCTCTCTAGATTTGAAAAGCCCTTCCAGCTAGCAGTATTTCCCTCAACAGCAAGCTGTTGAACCGTGCACGGCTAATCAACCAGCGATCACACTTTTTCGAGCTCAAATTAAGATATGGCTGGATAGAATCGACCCTACTCATGGCTGCTTTGGCTCTATTCAATGGAATAAGTAACTCCTTATGTTCCCTATTCTCATTTACTGCAGCGAAGTGGGAGTGCAATGTGTTTGGGACAGTGAGGTTGCGGAATGACCCTGACGTCTCTCTGTTGAATTCTCTAGCTGGCATCTGACTACTTTGCAGCACACATTTTGGACCTGCTGCAAGACTTTGCAACACAAGCTCTACACCTGCCCTTTGAGGAAAAGAGGAGGACATTTTTCCTTATAACCGGGCACCCGTGCGAAGTGCTCACGCAAAGTGGAGGTGCAAAGTGTTTGGTGTTTGGTGAAGGGTGCAGGGGTGAAGTGAAGACATGCCCCCCCTTGTTCTCCCTCCCCACCCCCCGCTGGGCTCTAGCAAGGAGGCTTGAAAACCTGAATTAATTAACAACACAGTGAGTTTCACTATCACTATCCTCGTCATTACCAAATTGCTTCACAAACGGTGTTCTCCACTGGTGGTACTTCAGCACAGCAATTTTACTCCAGTTTAGAGAGGGTACTGACTTTGGCCCAACAAATCCCCAACACTGAGGGCACACCATATAGCCTGTGAGAAAATCTTCCATTTGGCCAATTCCTCTGCATGTGGCAGAATTGTAGCAAGATAGAAGACTGTGACACCAATAGCAAACAGCTCAGCATCAGATTAAAAGAACGTGGCTTCCCATCACACATCATTAGACTATCACAGAAAAGAGCCTTCAACATCAGTAGGCAGAGTTGCCTAAAAAAAAAAGAACCGAGTCAACAAGCAGAGAAGATAACCTGAGTGACGTCTTTCTCACCATTAGCCATCACCTGAGAAAGACCATTCCAAAAAATTGGGGTATTTTACATACCGAGGATTTCATTCTTAACAAACCTTATATCGCCTTTAAGAGAACGCCCAACCTAAAATACAAACTAGTGCATACCTATGAGCAACCAAAAGTGAAATAAACTCTACAACCGACCCTATGGCATTTACCACCGGACATAGGTCACTTTAAATGTGGCAAATGTTCCATCTGCACCTTGACAAAAGATATGAAAGAGGTTGACTTAAAAGGCAGAATGTGTCAGTTAAAATCTTTTACCAATTGCTTTACAAAATGGACACTATACTGAATGAAATGCCAGTGTGGGTTCCTTATACATTGGCAAAACAAAAAGAGCTATTTGCCAGAGAAGCTCATGCGTAAAAGAAACTGGGTGGTAGATAAACCACTAGTGGCATACTTTAAAGAGGCTAAACACAATCACACAGTTATTTTCTGGTTTATAATTCAAACAATTGGATAACATCTCTGCGGTGGCGATAGGGATCTCATGCTAATACAACTAGAGCAAAAATAGATTTTTAATCTAGACACTGTGAAAAATGGCTTAAATATTGCCATTGAGTGGAACTTATTCCTCCACTAGTAGTATTTGGCCCCAGGTTAACAAAACAAATTTCATTCTAGTGATGTGACATACATAATTCTCTCTACCAATATAACTTAGTTGCATTGGCTGTCAACATATGTAACCAGACCAATATCATATGAGATTGGTACCTTTCTTCCATAATTCACCATGACTGGCATTTAACATCTGTAGCCAGAGCAGTGTCAGGTGAGAAGTGTGCCCTAGGCAGCGACTGTTCATAGCCTGAGCCAAATAGGGTTCAAGTAACCAAATGATGACTTGCCCACTCCCATAGATCATACTTTAGCAAGCCTCGATGCCGGCAACATACATTTATTTTTCAAAACCAAGTAAATGCAATTTGCAAAACATTCCGGTACATAAAGCATGACATCCTTAAGCAACATGCCGACCATTGAGATAGGATGCATATAAGATGGCGGCCGCCGATGCTTGTTTTAACCGCAAGCATGGTTCAAATAGTGGCACCAGAATGAGTAAAGCTACATCAAACATCAGCGCCGCGTACGTCCGTGTTACTACTC
This sequence comes from Ambystoma mexicanum, assembly GCF_040938575.1. NCBI lineage: Eukaryota > Metazoa > Chordata > Amphibia > Caudata > Ambystomatidae > Ambystoma > Ambystoma mexicanum. The sequence goes on along the minus strand of NC_090928.1, from coordinate 915,068,272 downwards.
GGAAGATGGCGCATTGAGGTTTACAAAGGCCACCGCTCGAGGCTTACCAAAAAAAACACAACTATATGTAAGTTGGAATACATGGGGACTGGAAGATTTAGCAACTTGAAAAGATGCGAGAGGACTGACACACGCGGTGTCTCTTTTTTCCCCAGTGTATGTTTGTTGGTCAAGTTCAATGTGAAGTGCCTTCCAGCACGACACACTACCCCACGCTGGTCCCACCAGCTGGAAGTAAAGGATATTCATTGCCTGTAAGCATGACCCATTCATAGAAGACAATACATGAGGAAGAATAATGTAAAATACAGACTAGGAGAGATAAACCGTTTGTCTCTCTCTCTCTCTCTTTCTCTTAGATCTTCATTAATACAGATCATTCGACCACATCATTGGATGATGCATTTATACAAATCAAGCCATGCGCACATCAAAGAAATTAAAGATTGGTGACATAGGGTGCAGTTCAGATTTCAAAACGTTCACAATAGAGGTCCGTTTTTAAATAAAAAATGTATATGTTAAAAATGTTTATGGTATGTCAACACATGATGGGAGAAACCTGCACCAATCACATTTTTCTCATCCCATGTCCTGAAGATGGATCCAAGGGGGCACGGAAAAAGGAATATATTTATCCATTTGTGTTTCCCCTTGTTTATCCAGAAACACAACTCTGTGTTGACACCTACTAGAGAGTGCTACTTTCTGATTGTTATTGTAGGTAGTCCTCTCACATGTGCTACTAACAACACCTGAAACAAATTGTTCCTAGTTATCAGAGGAAGGCGATACCCCAATATGTTTTTGTGGTGTTTTGTTCATTTTAGGTTGGATACAATGTCAAAATTGTGTCTGTTCAATTTTTTGTGTTTTTATCTCACTTTAGGAATAAAATGTGTCAAGATTGTTACTGATCCTCCGGCTCTACTTAGTAATGTTTATTAGACCCATGCTGATCTGCTTCCTTTTGTCCACATCCCTGTTGTAAGAGTCGGGTAGCTTTTGTGGAACTTATGTTTTCTCATGTTTCCATCCTTTTCCACAAGCCCCTCATAAACAAAAAGGAGGACCTCCTGCTCTAATAGCTTCTATACTCACTATATTGTGCAAAAATGCCTGGGAATCTACGTTCAAGAACAAATAACTGCAACCTCAGGAAAAATACACCATATAAGAAAGACTCGGCTACCACGGCCACTAGAACCAAAAGAAACAAAACAAATCACCAATCTACTACCTCCCCATGCCTCAGATTGGGTCTGGTAAATTACCTGAAGACGTACCATCTGCAACAGTGTAAATAATTCAGCCAAGATTAGTAATTTCTGACCCACTTGATGAGGTCCCATCCCATAGATACTCTTCACAGACGTTCTATTACACCGAATCTGGTTCCTCCTGAGGAAGCCTCTAGAATCTCCAAAACTGGTCAAGAGCCTACCACGCTGCCTAGTGACATCCAGGCTGAAATCACTGTAATTCAATTTACCACGAAAGTTCTGCTACGGTTAAATGCCAAAATACTGGAGAGAGTCGTCAAGATTACCCCTGTGAAAATAGCCAGAGATTACTCTGATAAAGACCTCAATGCCCTGATAGACATAATACATTGTAATGAAGCCCCAAGTGCCCACCACCAAGCTCTGGCTAGCCCAGAGGAACTGAGTGTAGAGTATGTGAAAAACCTGGAACGGGCCAGCAATGCGTCAAAAATATTTCTTACCAGAAAACAACAAAGACAGAACAGGTGTGCTGTAAAAACACACCTGCACTTCAAGCATCAATGAGCCCTCAAAGACTAACTCATTAAAGAAATAAAAGGAAAACAACAAAATAACAGGAAGCCCAAAAAGAGATCAAAAAGGAAAAAGAACAATGGCACTAAAGGAGCCTTGACAAGAGGGCTCACTACCCCTCAGCATGCAAATGAGGAACGGGATGCCACTAAGGACTATAGTGCAGTAGACTTAGATCTCGAAGAGATGAACGATGCTCCCTCCAGTCCTAAAGATGAACTGATCTGTCCACTGCAACCTCAACTGCCACCAATGAGGACAAATACTGGCTCAATTGAAGAAACAGAAATTAGGAAAGAGGCCCACTCCCTAGCAATGACCCTATTGTGATAATAAAATGTCTCCACCAGGAAAAATGGACATATTGATCCCACGTTAACAGATCTGCATTCCTGGCATTAACTTACAAGATCTTGCCGCTTAGAATACTGGACACAAAAGACTTTGAATTGTTTGAGCATATTAAGAACTCTATTTCCCAAAGCAGCTATATACATTGCACAACAGTGGAATCCGCTAACTTGATTAGACTATACACAACTAGGTTCTTAGAATTGGGATATGAGACCGACCAATTACCAGTCCTAATTCTGGATTCCACCCCTCTGATTAAGGGAGCTGTTAACTTATGGGAAAAATTGATGCCCAAGAAAAACAATGGTGGTCTCTCCCAGATTCGCAATACTCTGCAAAAAACATAATTGGAATAGTGACCTGGATGGTCCAGAAAAATGCCACAAAACCGGTAGTAGCAAATTGAAACTACTTAATCAGTTCATGGAGCACCAGAGGTTTTGTACACCTGCTATCTGCAGAAGGCTTCCTAGATTTGCTGTTGCATGAAGACATTTTCTTGCTCCAGGAATGCTGGTTATAAACTAACTTTCACATTACTGGCTACCAGATGTTCCAGATTTAGTTAAAAAAAGGCATAGGCAACGACTTTATGGGGGACTATTTATTGGCATCAAAAACACTTTCCAAGTGACTAGAATTCACCTAAGTGTTCCTAATTCCAACATCCTTGCAGTTAAAATCAGTGAGACACATGGTAAAGGAAACTACCTTATTATAAACATCTATGATCCTCATGGCAATGCCTGTACCAACACTATACTTGAAATTATGGCAGAAATCCTTTGCAATAAGAAACACAAAGATCTACATAAAATGGTGAGAATTGGGGGTGACTTCAATGCCAAATGTGGCTGTGAGAATGAGATAGACCAAACTGAACATGTTAACACTCAGTCAATCATTGCGAGATCAAGCAAATCATCGAAGGGAAGCGCCCGATTGGATTCCCTCTTTGACTTTGATTGTTCTATGTTAACTGGAAGAGTCTTAGTTGACAGGCCAGGGAAACTGACATGGAAAAAAGGCCTGCATTCCTGAATGATAGACTACTTTTTCTGTAACCAGCATACCATTCAACAGACAAAAAAGATGGTCCTAGAAGATCTCTTCAGCGATCACGCTATGATCATGCTCACAAATGCAGATGTGGGTATCGCCTGAGAGATCAAAATCGGCGATGTGGAAGTAAATGGCAGTGGGAACAGAACCAGATGGTCTGAGAGAAACCTAGAGAAGGTACAACTATTTGTGACCAAACTGCTTGATGCTCAATACGAAAAATTTGCTGGGCTTACAGCAGAAGAAATCGAATCAAGGAAACAATGACCCAGATGGTGCATAAGGGAAGATACGCTACGCTGAAAAAATTCAAGCACAGGCCACATTATGACAAGGTCATAAAAGAAGCAAAGAGGAGAAGATTAGGGGAATCAAACTGCTTTATCAAACAAAAAACAGATACAGAAAATGGGTTAATGACTGAAGAAATGCACAATGGCAGTATCTACTCAAAGCAGTAACAACTAATGACTCTAAAAAGATGTGGAACATGTTGACCAAATTCAAGTCCGAGAATGTTCCCTCAGTCATATGTGGTATCAGCGAACAGAAATGGACAGAATACATTAGTAAAACCTTCTCCACAGAAAAGAGCACCGAGCCGGACAATCCTGTCATCGAGAGAAGTTTTGAGTCAGAGTTTGACCTGGTAGATATTGAAACTAAAATACAGAAACTCAAAGATTCCAGAGTTCCAGGCCCAAATGGCTTATCTAATGCAGTTTTGATGAAATCACCTGAATACTGGTCAAAGCTAATGCTTGTACTTTTTTCAGAAAGTCTGTACTAAAGGCAGAGTTCCGAGCTAATGGAGAAATTCCATCTTGGTACCTATTTACAAGAAAGACAGGAGAACTTTGCCCAAGAACCTCTGGCTACTTGTGATGCTAGACACAGCTGGGAAGCTATTCGCATCTCTTCTTCTTCTTGTTAGCCTTACAAAATGGACCAAAGAATTTAAGATCTTTAATGACTTCCAGATGGGCTTCTACGTTCAAGAACAAATAACTGCAATCTCAGGAAAAATACACCATATAAGAAAGACTCGGCTACCACGGCCACTAGAACCAAAAGAAACAAAACAAATCACCAATCTACTACCTCCCCATGCCTCAGATTGGGTCTGGTAAATTACCTGAAGACGTACCATCTGCAACAGTGTAAATAATTCAGCCAAGATTAGTAATTTCTGACCCACTTGATGAGGTCCCATCCCATAGATACTCTTCACAGACGTTCTATTACACTGAATCTGGTTCCTCCTGAGGAAGCCTCTAGAAACCCAAAACTGGTCAAGAGCCTACCATGCTGCCTAGTGACATCCAGGCTGAAATCACTGTAATTCAATTTACCACGAAAGTTCTGCTACGGTTAAATGCCAAAATACTGGAGAGAGTCGTCAAGATTACCCCTGTGAAAATAGCCAGAGATTACTCTGATAAAGACCTCAATGCCCTGATAGACATAATACATTGTAATGAAGCCCCAAGTGCCCACCACCAAGCTCTGGCTAGCCCAGAGGAACTGAGTGTAGAGTATGTGAAAAACCTGGAACGGGCCAGCAATGCGTCAAAAATATTTCTTACCAGAAAACAACAAAGACAGAACAGGTGTGCTGTAAAAACACACCTGCACTTCAAGCATCAATGAGCCCTCAAAGACTAACTCATTAAAGAAATAAAAGGAAAACAACAAAATAACAGGAAGCCCAAAAAGAGATCAAAAAGGAAAAAGAACAATGGCACTAAAGGAGCCTTGACAAGAGGGCTCACTACCCCTCAGCATGCAAATGAGGAACGGGATGCCACTAAGGACTATAGTGCAGTAGACTTAGATCTCGAAGAGATGAACGATGCTCCCTCCAGTCCTAAAGATGAACTGATCTGTCCACTGCAACCTCAACTGCCACCAATGAGGACAAATACTGGCTCAATTGAAGAAACAGAAATTAGGAAAGAGGCCCACTCCCTAGCAATGACCCTATTGTGATAATAAAATGTCTCCACCAGGAAAAATGGACATATTGATCCCACGTTAACAGATCTGCATTCCTGGCATTAACTTACAAGATCTTGCCGCTTAGAATACTGGACACAAAAGACTTTGAATTGTTTGAGCATATTAAGAACTCTATTTCCCAAAGCAGCTATATACATTGCACAACAGTGGAATCCGCTAACTTGATTAGACTATACACAACTAGGTTCTTAGAATTGGGATATGAGACCGACCAATTACCAGTCCTAATTCTGGATTCCACCCCTCTGATTAAGGGAGCTGTTAACTTATGGGAAAAATTGATGCCCAAGAAAAACAATGGTGGTCTCTCCCAGATTCGCAATACTCTGCAAAAAACATAATTGGAATAGTGACCTGGATGGTCCAGAAAAATGCCACAAAACCGGTAGTAGCAAATTGAAACTACTTAATCAGTTCATGGAGCACCAGAGGTTTTGTACACCTGCTATCTGCAGAAGGCTTCCTAGATTTGCTGTTGCATGAAGACATTTTCTTGCTCCAGGAATGCTGGTTATAAACTAACTTTCACATTACTGGCTACCAGATGTTCCAGATTTAGTTAAAAAAAGGCATAGGCAACGACTTTATGGGGGACTATTTATTGGCATCAAAAACACTTTCCAAGTGACTAGAATTCACCTAAGTGTTCCTAATTCCAACATCCTTGCAGTTAAAATCAGTGAGACACATGGTAAAGGAAACTACCTTATTATAAACATCTATGATCCTCATGGCAATGCCTGTACCAACACTATACTTGAAATTATGGCAGAAATCCTTTGCAATAAGAAACACAAAGATCTACATAAAATGGTGAGAATTGGGGGTGACTTCAATGCCAAATGTGGCTGTGAGAATGAGATAGACCAAACTGAACATGTTAACACTCAGTCAATCATTGCGAGATCAAGCAAATCATCGAAGGGAAGCGCCCGATTGGATTCCCTCTTTGACTTTGATTGTTCTATGTTAACTGGAAGAGTCTTAGTTGACAGGCCAGGGAAACTGACATGGAAAAAAGGCCTGCATTCCTGAATGATAGACTACTTTTTCTGTAACCAGCATACCATTCAACAGACAAAAAAGATGGTCCTAGAAGATCTCTTCAGCGATCACGCTATGATCATGCTCACAAATGCAGATGTGGGTATCGCCTGAGAGATCAAAATCGGCGATGTGGAAGTAAATGGCAGTGGGAACAGAACCAGATGGTCTGAGAGAAACCTAGAGAAGGTACAACTATTTGTGACCAAACTGCTTGATGCTCAATACGAAAAATTAGCTGGGCTTACAGCAGAAGAAATCGAATCAAGGAAACAATGACCCAGATGGTGCATAAGGGAAGATACGCTACGCTGAAAAAATTCAAGCACAGGCCACATTATGACAAGGTCATAAAAGAAGCAAAGAGGAGAAGATTAGGGGAATCAAACTGCTTTATCAAACAAAAAACAGATACAGAAAATGGGTTAATGACTGAAGAAATGCACAATGGCAGTATCTACTCAAAGCAGTAACAACTAATGACTCTAAAAAGATGTGGAACATGTTGACCAAATTCAAGTCCGAGAATGTTCCCTCAGTCATATGTGGTATCAGCGAACAGAAATGGACAGAATACATTAGTAAAACCTTCTCCACAGAAAAGAGCACCGAGCCGGACAATCCTGTCATCGAGAGAAGTTTTGAGTCAGAGTTTGACCTGGTAGATATTGAAACTAAAATACAGAAACTCAAAGATTCCAGAGTTCCAGGCCCAAATGGCTTATCTAATGCAGTTTTGATGAAATCACCTGAATACTGGTCAAAGCTAATGCTTGTACTTTTTTCAGAAAGTCTGTACTAAAGGCAGAGTTCCGAGCTAATGGAGAAATTCCATCTTGGTACCTATTTACAAGAAAGACAGGAGAACTTTGCCCAAGAACCTCTGGCTACTTGTGATGCTAGACACAGCTGGGAAGCTATTCGCATCTCTTCTTCTTCTTGTTAGCCTTACAAAATGGACCAAAGAATTTAAGATCTTTAATGACTTCCAGATGGGCTTCTACGTTCAAGAACAAATAACTGCAATCTCAGGAAAAATACACCATATAAGAAAGACTCGGCTACCACGGCCACTAGAACCAAAAGAAACAAAACAAATCACCAATCTACTACCTCCCCATGCCTCAGATTGGGTCTGGTAAATTACCTGAAGACGTACCATCTGCAACCGTGGAAATAATTCAGCCAAGATTAGTAATTTCTGACCCACTTGATGAGGTCCCATCCCATAGATACTCTTCACAGACGTTCTATTACACTGAATCTGGTTCCTCCTGAGGAAGCCTCTAGAAACCCAAAACTGGTCAAGAGCCTACCATGCTGCCTAGTGACATCCAGGCTGAAATCACTGTAATTCAATTTACCACGAAAGTTCTGCTACGGTTAAATGCCAACATACTGGAGAGAGTCGTCAAGATTACCCCTGTGAAAATAGCCAGAGATTACTCTGATAAAGACCTCAATGCCCTGATAGACATAATACATTGTAATGAAGCCCCAAGTGCCCACCACCAAGCTCTGGCTAGCCCAGAGGAACTGAGTGTAGAGTATGTGAAAAACCTGGAACGGGCCAGCAATGCGTCAAAAATATTTCTTACCAGAAAACAACAAAGACAGAACAGGTGTGCTGTAAAAACACACCTGCACTTCAAGCATCAATGAGCCCTCAAAGACTAACTCATTAAAGAAATAAAAGGAAAACAACAAAATAACAGGAAGCCCAAAAAGAGATCAAAAAGGAAAAAGCACAATGGCACTAAAGGAGCCTTGACAAGAGGGCTCACTACCCCTCAGCATGCAAATGAGGAACGGGATGCCACTAAGGACTATAGTGCAGTAGACTTAGATCTCGAAGAGATGGACAATGCTCCCTCCAGTCCTAAAGATGAACTGATCTGTCCACTGCAACCTCAACTGCCACCAATGAGGACAAATACTGGCTCAATTGAAGAAACAGAAATTAGGAAAGAGGCCCACTCCCTAGCAATGACCCTATTGTGATAATAAAATGTCTCCACCAGGAAAAAGGGACCTATTGATCCCACCTTAACAGATCTGCATTCCTGGCCTTAACTCAGAAGATCTTGCCGCTTAGAATACTGGACACAAAAGACTTTGAATTGCTTGAGCATATTAAGAACTCTATTTCCCAAAGCAGCTATATACATTGCACAACAGTGGAATCCGCTAACTTGATTAGACTATACACAACTAGGTTCTTATAATTGGGATATGAGATCGACCCATTACCAGTCCCAATTCTGGATTCCACCCCTGTGATTAAGGGAGCTGTTAACTTATGGGAAAAACTGATGCCCGGGAAAAACAATGGCGGCCTCTCCCAGATTCGCAATTCTCTGCAAAAAACATAATTGGAACAGTGACCTGGTTGGTCCAGAAAAATGCCACAAAACCGGTAGTAGAAAATTGAAACTACTTAATCAGCTCATGGAGCACCAGAGGTTTTGTACACCTGCTATCTGCAGAGGGCTTCCTAGATTTGCTGTTGCATGAAGACATTTTCTTGCTCCAGGAATGCTGGTTATTAACTAACTTTCACATTACTGGCTACCAGATGTTCCAGATTTAGTTAAAAAAAAGGCATAGGCAACACATTTATGGGGGACTATTTATTGGCGTCAAAAACACTTTCCAAATTACTAGAATTCACCTAAGTGTTCCTAATTCCAACATCCTTGCAGTTAAAATCAGTGTGACACATAGTAAAGGAAACTACCTTATTATAAACATTTATGATCCTCATGGCAATGCCTGTACCAACACTATACTTGAAATTATGGCAGAAATCCTTTGCAATAAGAAACACAAAGATCTACATAAAATGGCGATAATTGGAGGTGACTTCAATGCCAAATGTGGCTGTGAGAATGAGATAGACCAAACTGAACATGTTAGCACTCAGTCAATCATTGCGAGATCAAGCAAATCATCGAAGGGGAGCGCCCGATTGGATTCCCTCTTTGACTTTGATTGTTATATGTTAACTGGAAGAGTCTTAGTTGACAGGCCAGGGAAACTGACATGGAAAAAAGGCCTGCATTCCTGAATGATAGACTACTTTTTCTGTAACCAGCATACCATTCAACAGACAAAAAAGATGGTCCTAGAAGATCTCTTCAGCGATCACGCTATGATCATGCTCACAAATGCAGATGTGGGTATCACCTGAGAGATCAAAATCGGCGATGTGGAAGTAAATGGCAGGGGGAACAGAATCAGATGGTCTGAGAGAAACCTAGAGAAGGTACACCTATTTGTGACCAAACTGCTTGATGCTCAATACGAAAAATTAGCTGGGCTTACAGCAGAAGAAATCGAATCAAGGAAACAATGACCCAGATGGTGCATAAGGGAAGATACGCTACCCTGAAAAAATTCAAGCACAGGCCACATTATGACAAGGTCATAAAAGAAGCAAAGAGGAGAAGATTAGGGGAATCAAACTGCTTTATCAAACAAAAAACAGATACAGAAAATGGGTTAATGACTGAAGAAATGCACAATGGCAGTATCTACTCAAAGCAGTAAAAACTAATGACTCTAAAAAGATGTGGAACATGTTGACAAAATTCAAGTCCGAGAATGTTCCCTCAGTCATATGTGGTATCAGAGAACAGAACTGGACAGAATACATTAGTAAAACCTTCTCCACAGAAAAGAGCACCGAGCCGGACAATCCTGTCATTGAGAGAAGTTTTGAGTTAGAGTTTGACCTGGTAGATATCGAAACTAAAATACAGAAACTCAAAGATTCCAGAGTTCCAGGCCCAAATGGCTTATTTAATGCAGTTTTGATGAAATCACCTGAATACTGGTCAAAGCTAATGCTTGTACTTTTTTCAGAAAGTCTGCACTAAAGGCAGAGTTCCGAGCTGATGGAGAAATTCCATCTTGGTACCCATTTACAAGAAAGACAGGAGAACTTTGCCCAAGAACCTCTGGCTAAATGTGATGCTAGACACAGCTGGGAAGCTATTTGCATCTCTTCTTCTTCTTGATAGCCTGACAAAATGGACCACAGGGCCGGGTCTGGGACCACACATTGTCACTGCCTCACTGAGAGGCTAATTAGAGATGCTAAATCCAAGGGAAATCCCTGCCTGCACATGGTCATGATTGACTTTAGGCCTGCCTTTGACACTATTGATAGAAATCACTTATGGAAAAAACTGCAGACCTATGGGTGCCCTGTTGACCTTCTATATGCCACAAGGAGCTTACTCGAGAACACTCTGGTGCAGGTTAGGCTCGACAGTGGGGGAATCATGTCCCATCCCATACTAACCAAGAGAAATGATTGAAAAGGTAAAACAGTATAAATATCTGGGCCTTGATATTTCAATAGAAGGAAATTATGGGGCAATAATTGCTGAGAAAAAACGCAAGGCGATTGCCCTAATTCAAGTTGCGCCGAGATGTATTAAAGAGACATCTGGTTTTAGTTTGATTGGCATATTGTCTTTCTATAAACAAAGCTTTTGTGCCTCAATGTTATATGGGCTAGATGCCCTAGGTATGAAACATTTCTCCTGGTTGAAGGTACTGGAAGGAAATTCTGGAGAAGGGTCTTGAGTGTGGGCCCGAGTGACCCTATTAAAATTATGAGACTGAAACTGGGGCTGATATCACTAGTCGCACAAGCAGAGAAAAAAAAGATGCCTATTTTATCTAAAAGCCAGCTAGCCCCTGTGTGCCCTCTTCTGAGTTTACTCTCTAAAGAAAAGGGAAAGTATGGAAAGGATGTTTTTACCACTTTGACTGAGGAAACCTTTAAAAAAGTGGACTGGACACCAAACTGTGAGGAGAGCTACTCTAACCAGAGAAATAAGTTTATTATTAAACTCAAGAAATGGGACTGGTTTGCTATCTCTACCCACTTGAGCTGCTTAAAGAGCTACGGTGAGCTGTGCCCATTTCTAATACAATGTTACAAGGAACCTCAGCCCTATTTGAAACTATGTCCGAATTTGGCTCTCCGCAAGTTTTTGCTACTCTTGCGAATAAATAAATTGCCTGTGCTTATGAATATCGGGCTGGAGCTGGGGATCTCAAAAGAGGCAAGAATCTGCCAGAACTGCAGTGTCCAGGATAAACCAGAGTCTTCCCATCACATTGTAACTGAATGCAGAGATTGTGGCCCTCTCTATATGTATTTGTTAGGCTTCTTTATTGCAGGATATGATGGTATGATGACTTTTGGGCACATTGCCTTCATTTGGACAACAAATCGGCCCATATTGCCCTTTATCGAGTCTGGAAGGGGGTTACGGCCTCCGGTAAGCTTGACAGAACCTCCGAATTTTAGTGCGCAAACACCCAAAGTAAACTAAATTAATCAATTATGCAATGTTCCAAAACTTATTCTGTGAAGGCTGTAATTCAACAGACTGACACCTTGAGTGAATTTATGAGTTTTATATTAATCATATTAATTGATGAACTAAGTTCTATATATGTAATAATGAATTAATGTATTTAAATTGTGTGTGAGTGGATATGTGAAGTATCAGTATTGAAGGTGCATCTGACGCGCTGGTCCTAAGTAATTGCTGCTGTTGAGAAAATTGTTGTAGATGTGGACAAAAGAAAAGTTACTGAAGCATCAGATCTTGCGAGTTAAGTCAAAGTCTTGATAACAAAATCAAAGTAGTGGAGTCTTGGAGTTTGAACAGGGTCTTTATCATTAATGTAGAGGTTGAAAGAATCTTGGGAATCAGCCGACACGTGTTTTGACCCTCAACGGTCGTTATCAAGGCTGAGTAAATAGCAATACATAGGTTAAAGTGCATGAATTAAAGTATAAACATTAGAACATAACAGGAAAACAAAGTATTTATACAATAAGAAACAAAAGGCATAATATCATAAAAAGAACCAACAAAAATATTGTTATAGAACAAAATCATACCATGGTTCAGTAGTGTAGATGAAGCAAACAGATTCAAGTAGAGTGGTAAGGAGCCAGAGAAATAAGAAATTAGATAGGAACATGGTATCTGTTGCAGTATCACAGAAATGTATATACCAAACCTATTTGAAAGTGAATATGTTGAATTGGTCCGGGATCACAAATTTCCTTATTGGTCAAGTGTGAAACTTAATATAAGTCACCCATTGTAAATGTGAAAGTATAAAAGTGTAAAAGAGAAGAGATCAAAACCGGGTGTTCAAGAAATGACATAGATAACATACCATGTAGTCAGATTCTGCTATTGCAGGATCAAAAAAGGGATGAAATGATGAAAAGGTAGGGACGTCACCTGAAGAAATAAATACCAATGTTTTAGGATGTATAGAATTGGGTAGACATAATAGGGTTGGCAAGGAAGATGAGAACTTACCCTATACGTAAGGTCACAGAACTAATGATGTAGCCAAAGTTGCTATTCGCCTAATATGTCCAAAAACTGCAATAGCCAAAAATAACACACATTTAATGCGTGATAGGCTCCGAGTAAGCTTGAATAAAATTAAAGTGTCCAAATATACTAAGGCTGTGTGATATACTGTAGTGAAAGTTTAAGATACATTAGTAATTGTATTGTGTGGAACAGTCTTTAAACCACGTTCAATGTAAGATGTGATAAAAGTTCAGAAAGTATTAGTAATTGTGTTATGTGGACCAATCTTAAACACAAATTCAATGAGTGAATGGCTCAAACTGAGTTAACAATTGTGGTAAAAATACCTAAGTATACTGAAACTGCATGTTACACCGTACAAAGAATTAAGAATACATGATTGGATGAGTAACATGGGCCAATCCTACGTAAAAAGTACTGATGAGTATGTTAAGTTAGATATCAAATCAGACTAGAAAATAATAAATGGGAGCAAGAAGTCACGTTCGTAATGCTGTAAAATAAACATGAGTGAAAAGTTACCTGCGTCATATATAAAGGGTCTAATCCCTGTTGCTGGACGGCGTGACAAAGAGCGTCCGCCTCGTATTGCTAAATAACATACATACTGAAGTGCTTTGGCATAACGCGGTCATCGCGCTCGCAACCTCACATGCACGCAAATAATACAAAACACAGCAAAGCGCATCGTGAAATGAATACCGGAGCTGAGTATGCCATGTAAGGATACAGGAAAAAATACCTTTGAATGCCGGTCAGGCATCTAACAACATAACAATTGATGTAAGTGTTGGCAAGTGCAAATAAAGTTATTGTTGTCACGTATATGCAGTAGCCTTCAGGGGGTTCCCTTAGTGAATATTAAAGGAAATCTACAGAGACAGATTTATAAGTAGTATTCCGCGAGTAAAAACAGTATGTCTATGATAAGCACCAAACTAAAGCATAATTGGTCCTGATCATAAGCTCAATAGTTAAAGAGCCTGCTTATGTGTACATTATTACACTTACAAGTTTTAGGGAAAGGTATAAAAATAAGCAATATGAAACTATTGCTATTTGTTACATGCATTGAAATCAATTAATATTGAATGGGATTGCAACAATAACTACAGAGTCAGAACAAAGCCCAATATTAGAAGATAATAGAGATGGTAACATGAATGAATAATGCATTGGTACGACTAATTTATAGGAATACATGCATTTCGTGGTCTGAGTTAAGGCCAAAAGTGGTACAGCGAAATGGACAAATCAATTTAGATTCTAATTGTCTTAGTTTCAAACAAAGGTTGCCACCCCGTTTCTCACTTTCGACTCTTGCAAGGCCTATAAAATTGATATCAGCTTTGTTGTCCAATTGATGGCACAATTGCCAATGGGATGCCAAAGGTAAATTCTTGTCACTTTTACTAAGACTGGAAAGATGCTCTCTGATACGAATTCTGAGCTGGCTGATCGTACTGCCGATGTAAATCTTATTGCACACACAAATTATTGCGTAGACTACAAACTTTGTTTTGCAGTTAATGAAATCATTGATTTTGAACTTGATCCCAGAACTATCAACAAATTCAGAGCTGTTGACATTGATTACAATGACAACATTTGAAAAAACCCTTGGGTTTGTTAAACCATGAGGTAGACTTGGTAGCTTTGGAAGGATCAACAAAAGAAGGACTGAGTTTATTGCGTAGAGTACTGGCTTTAGTAAAAGTGAATTTGGGTTTCTCAGCAATGTGTGGTCGTAAATCAGAATCTAATAGAAGGAGATGCCAGTGTTTGTTGGCCATTTTATACAAAATGGGGGTATCTCTAGTGTATTGTGTGATGATGGCAATTGGTTGGGATTTGTTGTCATGGGGCGGTTTTGGAGTAAGTAAGTCAATTTGTTTAGTCGCAGAGTATCGTTGGGAAGCAGCAAGCACAGTTTTATGTGGGTAACCCCTTTGTTTGAAACGTTGCATCAACTTGATGCGTTCATCAGCAAAGTCAGTATCTCTAGAGCAATTTCTTCTTGCCCTATAAAATTCTCCCTTTGGGATATTGAGTATGGTAGATTTCTGGTGGCAGCTTCTGGCATGAAGTAAAGCATTAACTGCTGTCGGTTTTCTAAATGTCTTGGTTAGGTATTGTCAACAACGAAAATCTCTAAGTCAAGAAAGGTAATGCTCGAGTGGTTACAATGCCCAGACAGAGTAATACCAAAGGTATTATGATTGGCATGTGCAACAAAATGATCAAAAGCACTGGTGGAACCATCCCAAATTATCAGAATATCATCAATGTATCGCTTCCAACAGATAAGTTGGTGTCGATATTCTGGTTTGTTAAGTATATGAGTCTCTTCATAATGGGACATGAAGAGGTTGGCCAATGCAGGCGCAAATTTGGCACCCATAGCCACACCTTTTGATTAGAGATAGTATATGTTATTGAAAAGACAAACATTATTATTGAGAGCAAATCTAAGAAAAGACTTAATCATCTGAGTGTGCTGATAATAAGAGGCAGAGGAATTACGAAAAATGAAATCTACAGCCTGAATTGCTAGTTCATGATCAATGTTAGTATAGAGGGCTGTGACATCTAGAGTTGCCAAGCAGTAGTTAGGTTGCCAAACTACTCGTTGTAAATACTGTAAGACTTGAGTGCTATCTCTCAGATATGTGCTCATTTGTATGACAAATGGCTGAAAGATCTCATCTAAATATTGAGAAATTGCTTCAGTTGCCTATCCTATCCCGCTCATGATGGGCCTAACTTCTGGTAAATCAGTGAATTTCTTGTGTATTTTGGGTAAGAAATAAAAAGTTGGCATTCTAGCATTCGTGACTGTGAGAAATAGTTTTTCTTCATCAGTAAGATGTCCTGACATGTACCATTCACTAATAAGACATTGTAAGTTTTCTACTATTTTCTTAGTAGGATTATTAGTGAGTTTAATATAACATCCTGGCGTCTCTAGGTGCTTTTTCCCCATTGTAATGTAATCAACAGTATTGAGAATGACAATATTGCCACCCTTGTCTGCTTCTTGAATAATAATAGACCCATCTTCCTCTAATTTTTTCAAAGCTTGATATTCTGATGAGTCTAAATTGCAGCGGTATTTGAGTTTAGATGGTTTGTCCAAAAGATTATATATGTCTTTGATCATTGCAGCATGAAAGGTGTCAATAATATTTTCAGTACCCAACACAGGTGTGAATTTAGATTTGCTTTTCAATTCTGTCATTTCCAGATGCCTACTATGTATGTTCAAATGGGCCATCAACTGTTCTTTATCTGGTATAGTCTCAGAGGTAAAGGACAATAGTGTTTCTATGTTATGGATATATTGCATGGTATGCGAGCTGAGAGGTGCCACTGGGTCTATGGATGCAAAATGTTTGACTTGACTGGCAAATAATTTCTTAAGTTTAAGCTTTCTAATAAACTTAAAAAGGTCAATTTGAAATTGTACATAGTCGATATTACTTGTAGGTGAAAAGGAGAGTCCTTTATTAAGAACCCTGAGTAGGTCGTTAGTCAGAGTAAGATGTGATAAATTGACAACTAGATTAGGCAAATCTATTTGTTGATTTGTTTTCTTGCGTTCGCTCTTGTTAAGATCCCTGTGCGTCCGGATTCTAGATCTGGTCTTTTGTTTCCATTTTCCTCCCCTAGTACCTCTGATGTGGTGGTTGGTATTGGCATATTGGACACAGGTGGGTCTCGAAATCTCACTTGTTTTGTGTTGTACGTTTGTTGATTGCCCTTTTTGTATCTTCGAATCTGCTCTAAAAAACCTTTGCTGCTAGTAGGAATGGTATTTACTTTGTCAGAGGTATCTTTCGGGGATAAGGTTTCAACATCAGATTCAGGATCTGAGCTAATGGGACTTGTGTTGGGTGTATTTCCACGTGACCTAGATGGAATGGAATCATATTTGGTTTGGAATGTGTAGACTCTATCCTGCCTGTAGTCTTGGTCATCCCTGAAATACTTGCGGAATTTTCTTAATTTGATTTCATCCTGATATTCTCTTAGGATGTCATTCATTTTTTCATAATTTTTAATTTTGGTGGCATCAGGATTGGGCATTGCTTTGATTTCTTCTTTAAGAGTTTCAATTTGGGAAATAACTCTGGTGTGTTCTCTTTGTGCGCGCATAACTAATAGCTCTAGCATGGTTTTAGAGCTGTGTTTAAGATTAGCTTCCCATTTATTGGCTAGATCAGCATCTTCATCATTAGCGAAATTGGGGAAAATAAGAATACGTAACCCTCTGGGTAATTTGTAATTTTCTAAATAATTACTGAGTGATGCTTGCTCCCAGTATTTGTTAATCTCCTTCTTGGAGAGCCGTTCCAATTTAATACATTTTTGTCATAATATTTTGATGGAACTAAGATAAGAGCTGGATCTGCAGCATCCACACACTTCCAATGGATATGTGGATCTCACTGTAAAATCTGTAATCATGTTTGTTATTATTTTGTATGTGAAATTTCTTTGAACTATATACATAAATAAATAATTAAAAAAAATAAACTGAAGCTCTAAACATGCGTTCTTTACTGCTGTAAGTGCACATGTGGTAGCAACGTGCTCAGGTGAAAAAGTGGAGAGCCATTATTTTCAAATAAACAGTGACTTGTAAAAGAGAGCCAAGGCATTTCTGCCAATTGTCCCTGGCCAAAGAGGACTGAATAATAAAATGTGTAAGGGTTGCCCTCTCATTTGACCAGAGACACAACCAATAAAACGGGAAAGCCTGCCCAAATATTGGGCCATCTTCAGTTGTTGCTTGCCCAGATGTGCTTTACTCGTTAGTGTCTCAGAAAAACATATGTACAAATAGTCAAATTCCCTAACTCTTGGAATGACTGCCCCATGTAAGGAAGGCATGGTATCAAACAGTGAAGACTGTTTATTGAACTTCAATGGGTTGGTAAAATGCCTATTTAAACCTAAATCTAAAGATGGGAGCAAGCTACGACCATAAAATAATAATAACACACTCCTAGCAGAGTCTGTCAAAATAAAAGGGCCTATACCAATAAACCTATTGCCAATCCTTACTTCTAAATACAAAATGGTGTGGGATAACAATGTATACAAAAGAAAAGTGTTCAAGAAATGATATGTCAGGATAGTTGAGCAGTTGACTTCCCTTCCCCATGTTTTCAGCACGGGGCAAGGTGGCACGTGAGGGCTTTAGATGCACTCTGGCTTCTTGGCCACGAGTTAACAGTTCAACGCTTAGGCATCCGGGCCAAAGTCTCTCTCACAATGACCGTCTCTTATTGCAAAGGGCATAAAGTAACAAACAAAACACAACACAACAGCTCCTTTCCTTTGATAGGGTCTTCACTTTCACAAGTTCAAGACTGTTTCCCTCATCTGGGCTCAGACCCCTTTTTTACGATGTTCACAATTTGGTCTCCCACGTTCGGGCTCATACCATGGATCCCCCTCGTCCAGGCTCAGATCCTCTTTTGATACCAGAAGTGAAGACTTTCAAATGTGCAATGGGTTTTGCTTGAACTGCCGCATGACCACTTCGATGCACTTCACACAATTTGCACTCCACACTTCACACGAATCTTCTACTCTGCCAATGGTATCATATCTTTCCTTCTAATGTTCAAATATTCACCAGCAATTTAGCATCACTCGCGATTTTTAATCTCACGTGCATAACAATGTTCATTCCAGTGCTCGTTGTACAATGTTGCCGCTTGCAACCTTTTCAACATAGACTGGTCTGGCATCAGTCTCCCCAACTCACCGGCTGTGTTCATCTCTGTTGCTTCTTTGTTCATGGAACCAAGGACGATACCATGGCATCTGCTGCTCCTCCCTACCTTGGTCAGTTACATGGGAGGCCCCTCGGCATCTCTGACACACAATGCAGGATTCTTCAGCCTTGTTTCCTGGTGTTACATTTTCTGTCTTGAAGGCTTCTTGAAAGTAACAGCTTCCTGCCAAAAGGTGAAGTGGTTCCCCCTCTCAAAAACCTCTCATGCCTAGCCGTCTTTCTCCCCTCATTCAGCTGCCAACTCGAAACTGCTCTACCTTTGTGTGTTTTGCCTCACTCAAAGTGTGCTCTCGGGCTCTGCCTTTTATCCATGTTGTGAAGTGTAATGGAAGTCAGGTGTGAGTGATTGTCGATAATTGCCTGACCTCACCTGATGATAGTATTGAAACATCTCCGGTACACGACTCGGGTGTGAGTCTGTTTTCTCCCAGAGCGAGCTGTCCGTGTAAACCGTGTAAAAGTGTTTGTGCAAGAAAAGGGGAGAGGGGTTGAGTTTCTAAATATCTCATCAGGTACGATGAGATAAAGGTGTTACAGGGAGGAGAGGGATTCCACATCTCACCATCCAGTGTCCCACTTGAACTCCCCGAGGACCCCTTACCCAGGTGATCCTCCCACACTAGTCCACCCCCAGGGTCTGGATCCAAAGACAATGACCCTGCCCTGGCTACCTGAGAGAGAGATCCGCTGGGACTAGCGGGTGAGACACCTTTTGGTTTCTCACACCCATTACAAACCATAGGGTTAATTTTTGTGGTCCTCCTTCCGCAGACACATGCCATCACAGCAGATTTTGTGGTGTTAATTTTAAAATACCAAATTACTTATGAGCTCAGCATAGGCGTTATCAGTTTCTGAAGGACCGCTGCGGTTTAGGCTATCAGAACTGTGTCATCAGCGTAGGCTAAGGTTGGGGAGACCATCCCACCCAACCTCAGGAAATCTGCTGGGAGTCCACCATGGCCTCATGTAGGCCATTAATATACAAGGTGAAAAGGACTGGGCCCAAAACACAACCCTGACAGACCCCCAAACCAACTTCAAATCAAACCGTATATTGCCTGACTGACACACTGCACACACTTGCTCAATTTCTACCGTTTAGCTCGTGCAACACAGTCAAGCTCTCTTCTGGGCAAATCATGGACCTGAGCACGGCCCACAACTTGGACCTATTCACTTTGTCACATGCTGTGCTCAGGTCCATGTGATAGATCAGCAAGGAATAACGAGGCTTAGTACCACCAAAAATTGAATCCACCAGTCACGATCAAAGTTAAGTTATGAATATAACTTTATTCTGTACAGATTCAAATATCAAAGCAGATAGCTATCTGGCTCCCAAGCGCCTCGCAGTGTGTACCAGCAGACACTGTGAGGGGAGTGAGTACTGGTCATCACAAAGCATGCAGTATTTATACACAGTCCAGGTCATAGCCCAGCACTTCTCCAAACTAATAAGTTACACATTTGGGTTTGTGCCCAGTTCACATAACAAATATAACAATATTAGTATACACTTTTGACATGTTGTCCTATCCTTGAAGATTCGGGATACGACTCACCTGATTTCAAAGACTAAGGAGGACCGATCAGATTACAAAGGATTGACGTGGCTGGCGATTCTGGCAAAAATACCTGCTTCAATATGAGGATCCTCGCCAAGATGTCCTCTCGAACCGCTTGCTCACCCTTCAGGGATCATATCGTGCAGTACTGTCGAGGTGTCGCTCTCATACAAAAAGGGGCCCCTTTCTCATGCTCCAATCCCGGTCCGGTTGCCGCATCCTTGATTAGCGAGGTGACATCAATCTTGAGGGTGCCTATTCGGGTGCCACCTGATAGATCAGCAAGAAATATCGAGGCTTAGTACCACCAAAAATTGAATCCGCCAGTCACAAAGTCAAAGTTATTAATATAACTTTATTCTGTACAGATTCAAATATCAAAGCAGATAGCTATCTGGCTCCCAAGTGCCTCGCAGTGTGTACCAGCAGACACTGTGAGGGGAGTGAGTACTGGTCATCACAAAGAATTCAGTATTTACACACAGTCCTAGTCATAGCCCAGCCCTTTTCCAAACGAATAAGTTACACATTTGGTTCACATAACAAATATAACAATATTAGTATACACTTTTGACATGTTGTCCTATCCTTGAAGATTCAATGGTGATGTTGGTTCTCCAGCTTAGGTTGGTCCTAGTTTCGAGAAACAAATGCAATAGCTTATTGCTAAGACACATAGTTTTAGTGTGTCTACCATTCAGTTCTGATGTTTGTATATGGCTGATGCTATTGATGCAGACAACACTTTGAATTGAGGTTCACTGTAACCCCAAGGTTAAAGACACTGGCAAACTTTGTTGTATTCAGCCGTGTAGAACTTTCCTTGTTTCATGAGCTTTACGATAAGTGTCACGCTCACCTGGCCTCCACGGGGGCATCGCACGCAGCTGCACAAATGATGTCTGCACTGGCATTACACGGGACTGAATGATAAGGCTTTCACGTGACTTCTTCCTCACTGTCTCTTCCCAGGAAGCATTTGCCTAAAATGTCAAAATAAGATATTAGCCAGCCATGAGGGGCGGGTTTGGTTCCTACCTCCCGTAACCTCCTAATGTCCCCTCTCTGCTTCAGCCTCACCTTGGGTTTTTTACTGGTATGCACTCCGTCATGCGATCTCTAGCAGGGGCGCAATATGTTCAGTCTTTTCCTGGATCGAGTTCCTTCACTGATTCTGCGGGGCTGTAGCGGAGGCTTGAATAGCTTGACTCAGCAGGTAAGTCTCTAGTTGCTTAATTTCTTTATTGCCCAAGTTTTAACTTTTGTTTTTCTCTTTTCTTCCAGGCGCGGCCTTGAGCGGTTTTCAGATGAAGATTTGCCTCTTCCTACAACGCTGAGCAGATTTCCTGCAGGTGAGTATAGTGCGAGTGCGTGGCACTGAATGTCTTTAATAATGGTTTCTTCCCGTGCGCGACTAACCTGCTGTTTTTCTTTTTCGTTTTCTGCAATGCAGGTGCAGCGTGGCCCCTGAGCGGCGATTAGATGAACCGCTTCAAAGAAATTCCAGAAGAAAGCAATCTCTGGCTGAGTATCGGCTAGTCTTGTAGATGCTTTCTTTTCTGCAGGAGCGACGAGCCGGAAAGCAGCTGAAGGTGTGGCCATTCGGATGAAATGCTTCAGGTAAGGCCTCAACTGCTGTACTAATTCCTGTTCCTTTCTTTCTCTTCTTCTCAGGTGCCGTTGGATCATGATTCCCAGACAGGCATGGCTGTTGAAGTTCAGGTACTGGAGCTAAGCAGACACGGTGAGCGTTACGCTGCAGAAGTGCAGATTAACGCGAAGCGTGTTCTGTCTGTAGGGTGTGGTTTAAATAGCCTTGTAAGTAGTTCCAGGTAAAATAGTCCCTCCAGCCTCATGCTGCAATCTCAGGTAAAGTAGTCCCTCAGCCACACCCAGGGTAGGCTGGATGGCTCAGCCCATTAGGCTGGGCTGTATGTAGCCCCATGCAGTTTACCACCAGATGGAATATTATGAGCCTGGCGCCAACTGCACCAGGACTGAGTCCAGGAAGTCCTAGGACAACCCCTTGGGGCTTTATGCCAGTGACTGGGGTAGGCCCGCCAGCTCCAGATGTTTGGGAGCATGCACCATGACAATAAGTCCTGTTTCAAGAGATGCACAAAGGATTTCTTCCAAACCTCACTGTATTAGTTACTTTGCATTGTATGTCACTGTTTGAGGGAGGATGAGTCTGTAGACATAGATAACAGCTTGAATGAGAGTTCATTCTGACTGCAAGGTCTCTGCACAGAACAAATATTCTGCTCTTGGCAGCTGTAGTGTTGTCATAGGCTCAAAGGTCAGTCTGCTCTGGGAGCTGAAAACATGGTTAATCATTTCTGAACAGAGAGCAAGAGTCAGAATCAAAATAGCAGATGTTTTCCAAAATGCCAGCAAAGTCAATTCTGTCTAGATCTAGTTAAGCATAGGTTTTTAATACAAATGTGAAATGGCTTAGGCCAATTTTTATAATCAGGCAGTATTTATGCGAAAACAAAATTTGTGACCAGTAAATACAGATTCAGAGCCTGTTCCATGTTGTCCACCCGTGGTCTCAAACCCAACTGAATGTCTGAGAGAATACAATGTTCTGAAAGCCATGTTTCAATGTGTCCCAGTAACACTCTTTCAAAAATGTTGAAGGAAGTATCAAGCAGGGAGATAGATCGCTATGACAGGGGGCTGGCCGAATGCTCCTTTTTGAAAATGGGAAAATTATGGCGGACAACCAAGAGGTAGGATAGTTGCCAGATTCTTAAATGGCATTGTAGGCAACAGTCAACAAAGGTGCGCAGACTTCGACCTGTTCAGGAAAGAGGACTGCAGGAATAAAGTCTGTGCCTAGGGTGCGATTACTCTCCAGCTTATTGATGGCCAAATGTACCTAATTAGACATAATAAGCGGGGTAGAACTGGAGCTCGAACTTGGCTGGGAATGATCTTTAAGATTAAACAGACAAGCAAATTACTCCACCCATGAGTGTTCATCCCCATGCATACACGTTGGAATGGTTACGGTCATGTAAACCAACCCCCCATTCACAAACTCCCAAAAGCGTTTAGAATCCTTGGTCGACACAGCCTCCAGAAAATCACCCACGCTTCCTCATCCAGTTTGATTTTCCTCTTTCAAAGGCTGCACGATACCTTGCTTTTGCCTGGATGATGTCGCACGTGAAGCCCACAGGAGATTTCATAGCTTCCAAAAGCATGTTTTTAGCAAGGACAAAAGCTTTATTAAACCACCCCTTCCTGTTCAATTCTCCTTCCTCTTACATGCCTTCACAAAACCCTTTGAAAAAGCCCCCATTAGTGCTGCAAAACTGGTTACCACAAGGTTGATGTTATCAGGATTGTCTAAGATGGACAATACACAGGGGCATTGCTCTGCAAGGATTTAAATATGTGGATTTGAATCCACAATTCTGGCCCAATGAATGCCCCTGTTCTGCGTCATCTCAAGGCCAAAATAGAGAAGTTGTTCTTGCCAATCTTCCTTTCCTTCCCCGCAATCCCCGTAGTTTATGATTTATTGGATGATGATTGCTAAGGGGATCACCCAGTACTTCGAATTCCTGGATCCTGTCCTACATTTGCAGTGAAATGCATAAACATTCGATACGGGACAATCCCTAATGATTTTGGAACGTGTGAATGCCCGAAATATCTGGGAGGACACAGCCACTGACTGCCCGCATACCCCTTCTATGAGCAAGATGAAAAATTGGAGGCCTTTGGCACAGACCCGTGTGTCCTGCAACCATGCTTTTGGAATTTAAAGAGTCATATCTTCCAAGGATCTAGAAGTTCATCCGGCAGACCCACACCCATTTTGAGGTTAAAATCTCCCCCAGCAAGAAAGTGGTGGTACTATCTGTCCTCAGTGCCAGGTGTTGTTCCATAAAGATTTTCAGATTTTGCAGCCTGTTTGCCTCAGCCTTGTGCAGGCTATTATAGAAGTTTAGAACTGCCACTGACCCCCGATCTGCCAAGATAGCAGCAATATTTGTAAGTTGTCCCTATCAGTCCTAATATCCTTCATCCTACCATCAAGGTACTCCTTAATAAATACTAGCAGGGCACCAAAACCAATATGCCCCTATTATTTTTTATTGACTGCTACCCCAGTAGCGGGGACTATATGGCCAAATTGTCCTGCAAAAGGATCATGTCATGCAATTTCAGAAAAATAAATATATCAGGATTTGCAAATTTCCCCGTAGCCCCTGCAGTGTTCCATAAGAGGAATTGCATGGCGGAAGGCTGGAACGATTGCCCTGGTAGATCATCCGCCTGTTCCAGATTGGGAACAATACCCCTGCTTTCTGGACCCATGATGCTTGTTGGGGGGGGGCCCTGTCAATCAATTTCATCAAAAGTGGAAAGTATTTCATACTGATTTGAAACCACAGCCACAGCTTCTGGGGCTAACATCCTGCCAGCCTTCCCAGCCGGATGATCGACAGAGGGTCTGGTCCTTTGATTTAAAATAGGATAATTGTTAGGATAGGTCAGCGGCCTCCCAGAGGTCTCTGTTATCTCACTGTGCCTTGTATCAGGCACAGGTTGGTTAACATGGGAGTTAAACTGCCCCTGAGGATAAGGATAGAAGGAGGCCAACAAAACCAATTTGCTGAATAATTTACTACCATTTGGTTTTAGGCCTTTGGACAGGTTAGAATTAATCAAATAACTGACAAGTGATCGATCGAGAAAGGAAACAACTATACAGTCGCCTTCAACAGATTATGTTTTTTGGGCCAACCCACCCTACCCTTCTGGATATCTATATTTCACCCAAGTGAATACTGGGTCCCATTAAGTTAGAAGGTATCCAATGGCTAATATTGTTCATTGGTGAATTCTGATCTCCTTTTTGGGAGGCCTTGCACACACACTATTATCCCAACCAGTGGGATGGCAGCTTGTGGCAAATGCAATGTCTCCCTCTTTGTGATCATATGTGCCAGATTCTCCCCATGGGTAATGGATCCCACAAATGGCCTTCCCCTAAGTTTCTCTGAATCTATCTGATGACATGCGTCATTAGACACACTTGCAGGACTGGGCACACTAATCTCTGCTCCCACCCTCTCTGATTGCCCTGCACTCTCATTTCATTCCAGCATCACTGAACTTCCTTTGTTTGGCCCATGATGTATCCAGCTGTGGTTTACTCGTATCGCCTCCTAAGCTCTCTGATTAAATAATCAAAGCTAGAGTATTCATGACCCTCTGCATGAAGAATCGCATGAACTCCAGGATTGATATGAGACTGTTGCCCAAACGTTGTTACCTCCCTGACTATTGTTGCTCTCAGGCATCTTATTTTTCCGAGTTGACAGGAGTTGGCGAATGTGGTTCAAAATCTCCCCTAATAGTGCCTCCAGCCAGATCTTTCCCTCATCTTCATGAGGAGCTTTTCACCTCCCCTCCCATCCCCTTGACCACTCTCACCCAGACTCCCATTTTGCCTATTCAAGACAGTTAATTCAGGGCTGTCCTCACTTGCTGGGCCTTTAGTATTTTTGCCACCAAGTTCCTAGAGCCCCTGAGCAACTGTCCTTGCAGGCTTCTCTGCTCATATAGACTTTATTTTATTTTTCTTTAGGTAAATATCTAATAATTTCTGAAAATTTGCTTTGTGTTTCTCTGGGATGCGTTTCTGTTTTTTCACCTGTCTGGCAGACATATAATCCACCCGGGCCTTTCGTTAGACCATCATAAGAAGGCCTGAATCCTGTACATGCTCCAAATATTTTCTATAACACCCTCCAATGCCCTAGATGTTAAAATAATCCCACAAATACAATGGGCCACATTACTAGTTTGGAGTTAGTCATGCCGTTTTTACCCACATGGCTACCCCCAAACTCGGGTCCGGGTCTGGAAAAAGGGGAATTACCGGGCTATTCTGACCTTTGCGGGCCTGGTAATTCCCATTCAGGGTGCAGAGTGCAAAGTGTTGCAAGCAAGGGAATGCTAAAGGCTCAGAGGCAAAGGGATCAAAAAGCACAAATCCAAGGTCAGGACCAAACACAGGTCCAGGGCAGGCCAGACCCTTCTCCTGTCACACCTACATTGTTTCCCCCCTTGTTTTGCCTCTAGCAGTGCCACATATTATGTAAAACAAATATCAATAAAGAACGTCCCTGCTGCAGCGTTCTCGTTGCATGTCACCAATATTTGTAAACCAAATAGTATGCTGGCCAGTCAATAGATAAGAGGTTAGCTGCCATCAAAGGGATCGGAAAGGGAAAAGAAAGCAATCTTTCCCTACACGCCACCTTCCCACTCTTTCCTAAAAAGTTCCTTAAAGCTGACAGGTGCTGCGAAAGATCACACTGGAATGCATGCGCAGTAAAGAGATCCAAAGATAACCCAGGCAAATTCAGCAACTCAGCAACACAGGCCGCAGGGTCTTGCTCCAGGTCTTGCTGTGGGTCTAGCTGTAGGTCTTGCTATGTACATCTCTATGGGTTTATGCTCCATGTATGATTAACAACTGGTAGTGTAGTCAGCAAATAATATTTAAAACACTACATCTATACACATGGCTAAGTGTGCTGGTATTTGTAAATCAGTCACTAAAAAATAAATTGTATTGTGAGTATAAAAATATGTCTTATTTCAACCTTGTGCTTAATGAATAGGAGGAATTTCTTGTGGCACCGAGTAGACCATGAGCACTATCAACATTTAAACAAAGATGTCACATACTTAAAATGCATATGTTACTCTTTAACATGTGCAAATGAAACATATCCTGACATATTGTGCTGTATATATTTGTGGATGATATTGTATTAACTGTGAATAAGAAATAAACCTGCAATGCAGTCGTTTTCAAACTTGAGTGCCAGCTGTAATGACCCCCTATAAATTAAACGGAACCCCAAGATCATAGATAAAAGAATGCAGGGTTGAGTTAGATAACTTCAGATTATTAGGTTTATATTTGATATGAAAGTGTTGTTTTGAAGAGTCAGGAGTTCTATGGCATGTGTATTGAACGCTCTAATTTTGTGAGATTGGCACTGTGTAAAAGATGTAGTATTCTGATTCCATACTCTTTTTGTATTCATTTAGAAGTACAAGGGATTCTATTTGAATGAATGCACAACCGTCAGATGCTGAGGATATGGCTATATCCTTGCCCTGGGATGCCAGTCGTGGAATTGGGCAGCTATCTGATGCTGAGGATGTGGCGAATGTATCGCTGGATGGGAATGTTTTTGTGCTTCACCAAGGGTACCCCAACGTCTTATCAGAATGGTTTATTTGCTTTTGCTGAGGGCTAGCTGAGTCTGAGGGGCTATGTCAGAGCCAACTGGCTTTTTTGATTGGGTCAGTGCCAATGGAATCAGGTGCCTCTGTCAGTGCAGAATGGGTTTGCTGCTTCAGCAATGCGTCTCGGAACAGGACCCCATCTACCACCAAATCATGGGAATGTTTCATCAATTTGTCTTGATGCCTGCCACCATGGGAATGTTTCATTAAGAGGGCATGGAGCTTGCATTGCCCCTCCACCTGTTGGCCATGTTTTAACAGGTCGGAGGGCCACCAGACATGCTACAGGATGTCTTGGTGGACAGCACAGTTTCTTTAATAGTGGAGCATTCATTTGCAGGTCTTGGAATGGACCCCGATACGCTGCTATTAAAACACTTAAAGGTATGTCATGTGCTATACAGCATTTCATTTCAGGTCATATTATTGATACAAATATTCATAGTTGGAGTATGTGTTTGGTTAGTTATCAACTGTGTGTATTTATATAGCACTTGCTCTCGCAGTTTTGCACACTGCACGCAACAGGTGGTATTTTTTAACTGGCGCAGTAGAGTTTGCTTTAGCAGCCCTAAAAGGATGAAAGGCTGAGTCAGCAGGTATTAAACCCACTGGGCCTCATTACAACCCTGGCGTTAACCATGGCGCTATTAGCGCCATGGTTGACGCCGGTAAATTACCAACTCCGCCAATTGTATATGGCGGAAAACACCCCATTCCAAGGTTGGCGGGGCGGTAATTCCCCATTCACCATGGGCCCTTCCCCATTCCCATTTTTGCCCCCATAGGGCTCAATGGGAATGGGGAAGGCGCTAATTACGGCACCGTAAATTACGGTGCCGTAATTAGCTCCTATGTCCCTTTGCGGGTTGGTTTTTTAATGCCTGCTAAAAGCAGGCGTTAAAGTGCAACCCGCAAAGGGACCTCGTAATCAGGCATTAAGGGTTTAACGGCGCCAACACCTTTTACGGTGCCGTTAACCCCTTAACGCCTGGGTTGTAATGAGGCCCATTGTGAAGTTTGCCCATAGATATCTGTAGATGGTACATTAACCCATAAGTATTTGGCATTATGGATACCAGGCTCCAACATCCGTGCATGTGTGTGCTGGCAGGGCCTTCCCACTATGGCAAGAGTTACTTTGTCAGAAGACTTCAAGAATATGCCCACATAGCCATGATTCACATGCTGAACAATATAGTTTTGCTGTATAGCTGTTGGCAGCCTCTTCATACAACCTTCCAACAACCGTTTAAGCACCTTTGTTTTGTAGAAGGTATGCTTGACAGTCTCATTGATGATTGTTTACTACTACTAAGCATGGTGAATATGATCATCATGGATGATTTAATGAACGAGGATGACCAGAGTGCTGAACTAGGAAAAACATGTTTACTCATTATTCCCATTACTGCAATCTAAGCATTTGTTATATCGTGCAAAACAAGTTCATAAAGGGCAAGATCTATAATGCTAAACACTAATTATATATTGTTATTTTAAGCCCCCCAAAAAACAACAATCAGCCTTGATAGCACAACAGATGTATCTGTCTAAAAAGCATTTCTTCATGGAGGGCTTTGATGATGTGACCAGTAATATCTGTTGGTAGATTTAGAAACAACTACTCTAGAGGATTATTGATTGTGCACTGACATATTCCCACTGGGTCTACCCACTTTTTACATGCCTAAAAAGCAATAAAAACACCCTTAACAGCAATACAGCATCAGTAGCTAGTCGTGCTTTCACCTTGTCGGCACGCATATGGAGGAACATATGGAGGAACATTGTACTGCTCAAAATGCTTGTATATGCCACCCCTCAGCAATGGAAGGCCATTCCAGCCAGGGCCTCTAATGATCGGGTGGCCACTCTTTTGGAGATTACCCAGAACACTTTAATGAGACAGGTCCCCCTAACACACCGTTAAGTAAGTGTGTTGAAAAAGAAAAAGGACATCATCAAGAAAGTGGTCCACAAGCAGATTTCGCTACGGTCTAAAAGAAAAGTGGTCTCTCAGGCCGGTGGATTTATAGGATCTCTCAAACCAGCAGATTGCCCAGGGGCCAGTGATGGAGCACACACATAAAATGTATTTGGTGGACAAGTGACAGTAAGAAAGTCTGGAGGACCCCAACCCTCCGGCGATTGGGATAAATGGGAGGTTGCCACCATCCGTCTAGACTCGGAAAGGAGGGATGTTTTAAACACACCTGATTTAGCGGTGCATGATGAAGCAGCATTATAAGTGGATATACTGCATAAATGCTTAAATCACGCCAAGCACAGCGATGCAGAAGAAGAATAAATAACCTTATACATGCTACCTGACGGATCTAACGGTGCAAAGGATTTCCCTGTGGTCAAACCGGTTGTCGCATACTTAGTGAATACACTTAGCCAATGCTATAAACCTAATGTGTAGCTATTGATACATGAAATGGGACTTGAAAAGGATGTGGTGGCGTGGACCAATAGGGGGATATTTATTTTTCCACAGAGATAAGGTTGTAAGGGGCTCGAACCTGCATGACCTCGTATGGGGTATTACATGTCAACAGCCCACTTTGAAAATATGCCCAGCTGCTGGAACAAGTTTGTGCAAGTGGTCACTTATTTAAATATCCTGACATCTGTTGTGTGTAACATCCCCCAACAATGCCTTTTGGAGTGTTTAAAAACTGGTGAGCCAGCTAGCCCGCAACAACAACACAGCCCTCTAGATACACCAGTTCACAAATCCCATTTCTCGAGTGCTGAAGTGGGGTGGAATACCCAGTGGTTTAAGGAATCTGTACCCACCCCCTCACAACTCTACAATGGCCCCATAGCCTATACCTCCAAACCATCTAGGCAGTGCCGGAGACACATCCCTCCTTGTTGGTTGCCTGAGAGCTGGGTGTCTGATTAGTACCAGTTATCTGCTGTCTGTGTATATGATTTCTTTCTGTATTGAATTGCTTGTTCATGCGTAACCTTTTTCCTCTCTGTATTGGAATTCTTTTTATTTATTTTTATAAATACATGTTGGTTTCAATTCATGAAACAGATTGGTTTTTTATTATGTTGGCCTATTTGTTATGTATAATAATGCATGACACTTGTTGATTTGTAAAAAGTTATTTTATTGGCACATGCACCACTAAGTAGACAACCCAAATTTACATTTTTGACACACTGTGAACGTTTTGTGAGATCTATACACCTTAGGTACCGTCTTATTAACAAATCTAGTCACCATTTGATCATTTTGCTTGCGAGTGCTTGAATACATTTTCTAAACAGCTGACAGATATCTACATTCTGACATTTGACTGATAAAGAATATGCAGTACTTGCCACAGGAAATGGCTTTGGAGACTTGGACTGGTCTGGTAGTGTCATGATGCCTACCCCCGGAGCACCAGGCCAGGCCCAGCACCCCCGGGAGCAGGCATCATGCCCCCGGGTAAAAGCCCAGCGGCCCATTATAGGGGCTCTTTGGACTCTGTCCTGGCGCCGTTGGCGCCAGGCTCATGTAGGACATTTGTCCTGCCGCCATAAGCGCCAGGCTCATAAAGGAAGGTGTTTTGTGCACTTACCTGATGCAGATCATGCTGCAAGATTCAGGCCTCCCTGAGACCTGAAAAGGACTATTTTTTCATTGGGACTATTTTGCCACTCGGGCGTGGCCAGGGAAGGATACTTACCTGGAACTACTTTGGGGGCTATTTAAGCCACGCCCAGACAGTAGCTCACGCTTCGCGTTGTTCTGCATCCAAGCAGCTGAACGCTCACCGTGTCTGCTCCTGCATCTGGTCTCCAGCCACGCCCGCCTCGATCCTGGAAAAACCTGTAAGGAAAGAAGAGAAGAGAAAGGTGAAAACCAAGAATTTTATCAAACTTCTTACCTGCATCCGGAACTTTCACGCCAGCGTTCCTGAGAAAAGATTTTCATTTAAAAGCACTGCGTTGCTCGCTGCAGCGCCGCGCTTCACTCACCTGTCCTCGGAAGTTCTTCTGGCTCCACCGCGACTGTCTGCACCTGTCGCCACATCTCTGCGCCCAGGGGAGAGAAGAAGAGACAAAAGGTGAGCAGAAGGAACATATGAAGAAAGCCTAATTTTCCGCCATAACACTTACCGGTCTTCTGTTGGTGGACCATTCCTCATTTTGGGTCGGCGCCGCTTCATTGGCAGGTACCGCACCCCGGCCCCTATGGGGAAAGGTCAAAAGATATTACTGGAGGAATATAAAGACATTAAGAGGGATCGCCCCCATCGCTAACTCACCTGAGTTTACCATCGGCAAGTCAATCCCTCAACGCATCGCCTTCATTCTGCACCTGAAATAAAGGACAGATCACAGGTTAGGAAGGCAACAGAAAAGGAGGCTCAACACTTGAACTTTTGTAATCTTCATACTTACGGCATTCTGCTCGGAAAAGTCAAATGCATTTTGCCAGCGCCATTCTGAAAACTAGTGAAGTAACTGGACAAACACGCGCCCCTGCACAAGAAGCAGGATGGAGAGTTCATCCTTTCAAACCATAAGGTGAGCTTCAACCGGGGATTTCGGAGGAAGTTAGAGAAGAACGAAGGGGGGAAGGGGGGAGCAAGCACACTATTCTGCAGACTGTTAATCCCCTTTCTCATCTGCAGAAGGATATTCCTACGGGCCAGACAAGCATGATTTAAGGGTCCTGTTCAGTCGGTGTTCCGAGTTCTGCGCATCACGCTCGAAGAGGCCACAGCAACCCAGACTAGACCAACGCCTCCGTGGGAGTCAGGTGAGCGTTACAGGTAGTTTAATGTAAATACTTTACAATGCTTTTCTCATAATCTGTTAAAACTCTGTATATATAGTGTTGCAGGAAACACTGTTAGAGTGTCTCCCTCTAACCACAAAGCTATTCAGTGCATTCCGCCATGGGTCTGCGGTTCGATGTTCACCACCAGGCTAATTGGGTGATTCCTTGGTAGGCACTGGCATACACACCTTAAAATGTTTTCTGAGTGTGTCTATGCATATGCAGAAATCCTTTTATCTGTAGAGTATCCATTAAATATCTGAGAATAAAAAAGGTAGCAGGTGCCCCTCTCTAGAAAGAACATGGCATGATAACCTGTTCTGATTTTTTCTTCCACTTTGAGAGTATGCAACCATCCCCTTTTGTTCACTGTACTTTTCACAAAGGGGGAATAGCCATTTGCATATCAGACTGTGTCCTGCCCACAAGGGCAGTCCGGTACTGAAATACCATGCTATAGAGGGGCGCCTGCTACCTTTTTAAATATCAGAGTATGTTTCCTTGCATGCTGACCTTGAGAACGCTATCGAAAACTCTCCACACTAGCAGTGAGTGTGTAGCGTTTAGGTTTCAGGTCTTAGATCGAAGGTCAATAGAGTATAGCTGAGGGTTTACTAGTTGCATGTGCTTTCGCCTGATAGCCACCAGGCCCATGTATATCCCGATTATGTTCCGAACTCCACAAATTAGGAATGTATGCTTTGGCAGGGATCAGGACACCCTCCTTTGCAGGGCTGCATATTTCATGATACAGTGTTTGAAGTCAATGGCATTTTGATGGCATTTCGATAGTATGTGTCAGTGATTGCTACTGTTTCAACAATTTCCATGCTGATTATTTTTGGGAGCTGCCCCAGGTTGTCTTGACTGGTACCCTGGCTGCCTGTAGGAATGCTGAAGACTTTAAGGAATACCCTTTCCACTTCATGTTAGATATTTGCAATGCGTATGCATGCACTAGTGTAATTGTCATAGAGGCACACACACGTTTAACAAATAAACTCAGTGATATGATGACTAGCTAGTAATGTACGGTGTCCCTGCTCATGATGCAGAATGTGTCAGTGTTTCTGAATAGTTTCACTTTAAGGTTGACGCAGTTGATGAAAGGTTTATCCTATAAGAGAAGGTCTTCGTGTAGATGGGCTAGTAAATCGAATACTCTACTGGTGCTGACATGGCAGGCTTTCTTCGCGAACCCTGTGTATTTGCCGTTTGGGAATGTAGTACATTCCAAGATACCTTAGTCCGGGTCAATCACTCCTGCTAATACATCTAGGCCATACCGCCATGCAAGGCTTAGAGGCAAGGCAGAATAAGTACCCTTAGTGGGAATAATGATCACATCTGTGGGGATCCAAGCTCATTCCCCTTGTTGGATCAATTCTCCACTTCTGCTATAAATGTCAAACAAAATAGAATGTTCAGTAGCTATATTGGGCTTACTTCAAACTGGAGGGTTCCCCAACTTGTATAAATTGACTCGGATCCCACTTCGGCATCATATGTGAGGGGTCAGTAATGTGAGATGGACAACTATAGAAAGGCTAAACCTCAAGCTTATCTTAATTCATGGTTCACACCACAGTTAAGATTGCTCCGCAAAGCTAAACGCGGTGCCGAAAATCGATGGAAAAGCCACCCCTCAGACGAGCATAAAGACAGTTTCCTTCTAGCCTCACTCTCCTACAAAGATGCCATCATCACGGCAAAAAAGGAATCTTTCAACAACCGCATTATACAAGCCGACTCGAACACCAAGGAACTCTTTAAAATCCTAAGAGAGCTTGAAACTCCAGTCGCCCCCCCTGACACATGCGTGAAAGATAGTAAATGGTGTGCCAACATCCAAGCAGCCTTACTAAATAAAATCTCCACACTACAAGACAAAATCAAAGATAAACAGGACAGCCTGAAGCGCGACAACCGCGTTCTTTCCCTCACTAAGGCCCCCTTGCCAGACTCTGCCAATATCACACCATTCGCATTCTCTCCGCTTACCGTTGCAGAGGCAGAAAATAAAATTCTTAGAATTAAGCCAACTAACTGCCAAGGTGACCCGTGCCCAGCCCCTACTATCAAGGACTCAGCGCATGAGTTGGCCCCATTCATCACGGCCTTCATCAACTCTTCCTTTCAAACAGGTGTCGTCCCGGACAATCTGAAGGACGCTTGGGTTATCCCACTGCTTAAAAAACCTTCCCTAGACCCTAACATTCCCACTAACTTCCGACCTATCACCACTGTACCATTTCTGCTCAAGATCCTAGACCGTGCCGCATACTTTCAGATCCAAAATTACTTGGAAACTAATAACTTGCTAGGTCTACGACAATCTGGTTTCCGCCCCAGACACGGGACAGAGACCGCATTATTAGACCTTAAAACTCAAATCGAGGTTCTAAAGGATCAAGGCAAACTAGCAATGCTACTACTTCTCGACCTTTCAGCCGCATTCGATCTGGTCAACCATCAGATCCTGTGCGAGCACCTCCATTCCACTGCCAACTTCTCTTCCTCGGCTGCGGCTTGGATCAAATCTTTCCTGAGCAACAGATCCATGAGAGTCTTTGCCCCATCCGCAGCCGCGGACCCTTCCCCGATTCACTGTGGCGTTCCTCAGGGATCTTGTGTGTCACCTACACTCTATAACATTTTCACGAAACCACTCTTTGATGTGCTTGACTATCTGGGTGTCTCCTATACTAACTATGCGGACGACACCCAGATACTCATCCCCATCACTGGTGATTATCTAGGTGACACCAAGGCCCTTAACGACGTCTACTTGGTCATCCAAGCCTGGATGGCCCAACATCAGTTGTGCTTGAATGATGACAAGACGGAGCTCCTGATCTTGGGCACTGCACAACGCCTGAGCAGACTAGAGCCGTCCTATCAGTCATTCAACATAGATGGTAATATCATTCGTGTCTCAAAAGATACCAAAACGTTAGGTTTCTACCTTGATGCCACACTCTCATTAACCCGACAAACTAATGCTGTCAGATCTGCGTCTGCATACACATGCAAACTTATCGCAGCTTGCAGACCATTCCTCACTACGTCTAACAGCGTTACGCTAGCGAGAACCCTTATTATGGCTAAAATTGATTACTGTAGTGCTCTTTATCTTGGCACCAGCCAAGAGAACCTGAACAGACTTCAAACGACACAAAACAACGCCATTCGTGCCGCTTTAAACATCCCCCGACACCACCACATCACAGAAACCAGAAGTAAGTTAAATTGGCTACCTGTCAAACAGAGAATTTCACTCAAAACACTCGCCCTTACGCACAAATGCCTAGCCAACAAAGCCCCGATCTACCTTGGTAGTCGACTGTCGCGCCATTCTACCTCCCGACCTCTAAGAACAGCCCAATCCCACTGTCTAGCGATCCCCAGATTTAAATTGCAAAAAGCAGGGGGCTCAAGTTTCCCCGTCTTAGCTTCCAAGTTATGGAACTCCCTCCCTGTTACAATTAGAGCGGAAGACTCTTTCAATACCTTCAAAGCCAATACTAGATCTTGGCTTTTCAACCAGCTTTAAGGCCGGCTTCGCGCTTCTTCCTGACCTACCCTGACTTGCCGACCGCTACTATCACCTTTCGGCACTGAAACTACTGTACATATGTATATAAGATCCTCTTGTAAATGTATATAATGATTCTTTGTTATACCTGCATATCTGATCCCATGTGTAAATGTTTAATGATTCTCTGTTATACCTGCATATCTGTAACCTTGTACAAATTGCGCCCTGATGCCTCCGGGCCTGTTGGTTTGCGCGTTATAAATAAAAAATACAAATACAAATACAAACTGTTTGATGATTTATCAACATATGCCATTTTATTCTTAAATGAAATAAGATCAACATGTCTCACCATCCCTGCTCTGCTGAGGATTTCCCTCCCTAACCAAAGCTAAGTGGAAACACTCTACCACAGGACAACTGGCCCTCACACTAATCAAAAATACACAAAGAAAATACATGACAATACAACATAACATGAACAATATTTACAGCCTCTGAACAACCTTCTAATGTTCTGGATGATTTCCCTTCCCCAGGATTAAAGGTCAATTCTGTTAATGTTCAACCAAAGAAATAAATGTCTCAAATCAGTTCTTAATGTTTCAAAGTCAATGCAAAAGTGTGTTAAACAAATTTCCAATGATAGCAAATCTCTCCTCCTTGGTGAAATATCCACTTTCCACTTCTACCAAATAGCATGAATGGTAATCCCCGCC
The DNA here is from genome assembly GCF_040938575.1 of Ambystoma mexicanum. Lineage (NCBI taxonomy): Eukaryota > Metazoa > Chordata > Amphibia > Caudata > Ambystomatidae > Ambystoma > Ambystoma mexicanum. The sequence continues at coordinate 915,031,898 of NC_090928.1, read as the reverse complement.
ACAATGCTTTGCCACCTCTTGAAGAAGAATTACCACAGTTCCAAAGAAATGCAATATCCACAACTTCCAGTGATACACAGTCCTTGGTTAACAACTACTATTTCCTTAGTTACAGTTTTCTAATTTACAATGGTATAGTTGTCAGGATGACTTCTCAGTGCTGCTGCTTCCACTTCAACAACTTAATTTATACTTGATTCACTGTGAGAACAGTCACCTTTGTCTCACAGTACTTTACTCTGCTTAGAAATCTACAAAGTTGCGTCTACTGCCAACCAGATATGCTGCCACAGCTTCAGTACTTTGGGCTACTACCACAGCTTCAGTACTTTGTATTTCTAGATAGGCTTCGACAAGATATATATTCAACAATTTCAAGTAGGCAAGGCACTCTTCCTCTGAATAACTCTCTTCAAAAACGGCAGCCTCTTTGCCTCGCTTGTCTGTCTGCCAGAATAGCCAACTTCAAAATAGTATTTACAAGCAGCCAGTTTTCCCTTTCCAACTTTACCTGCAACTGCCAGTTATCAGACCATGTAACTACCCAGAAGCCTTGTTGCCACTCTCTTACCTTCAGCTAATGCTTGCACACTTATATCCTAGGCCAATTGAACTGTTAATAACTTCACAGTACAGTTAGATTGCTTTTTAACTCAGAGAAAGACTGGTTTTACAGTTAAAAATAGGACAACTTTGGCATGGGCAATGCTTGTTCTTTTCTTAAATAGTTTATACACTTTAGCTTCTTATATTTGAAGGTTATGCCACGTTATAGTGAAGAATAAAGTTCCATTTTTCTTTTGAAATCACAATTGGGCACACACAACCACTAGTTGATGCAATATTCACAAGTTAAAGATTGTAACAATGGTGTTATCAAGTTTAGGTATTTGGTAATGGTCTTCGCATTGTTCACTCTCCTTAATTAGTTACATGCGACCACTCCTTCAGACAGTAAAAGTCTTTTAAAGACTGAACAATCAGTTTATGCAGCTGTAGCTTCTCACGCAAGTAAGATACCATTTACATTATACGGGAGTGCTAGATTTCCATTGTTCAGGTACTTCAGCTTCAACAAACAACTTCTAGTTGCTTTAAACCATACGCAAATTAATAGGGAACTGGATACTGTTGCTGGCAATGCTTGCACAAGGTATTAGAATGCCATAATTCACGCACCGGCTTCTTTAACAGTTGCTTTGCGGGTGGCACTGCTTCCACACGTTCTGCCGCAAGGTCTACTGCTTATGGCTTCTTAAGGAACAACACCCTTCCTCTGTGAAGGTGTCTTCAGTCCAGCCACACATTTGTGGAGCCCCTGAGACCCACGGCTTGACAACTGCTCCTCGCCTTGGTCTCCAGCACGTTTTCTGCACGGCAACCACAGCAATCAGGATCACATGGGGAAAGACAGCTCTCCTGCACGCCTTTCACTGCGCAGCCTCTGCACTTCAGAGTTTGGGGAACAGGACCCTCTTAGAACAAGCAGGGGAAATCTGCTGTCTCCACGTTTCAGGGTCCATCTTCTCCTCCCACATCTGCTTGGTTTGCCAGCCTTGTGCCTTCTTACTTCTTCTACTACTGCTACAGATCGCATTCCATTCACAGTTCCAACTCCTTTCAGTTGCCTGCACCTAGTGGGGCTTTTTATGCCTCCCAGGTTCCTTCAAGTGTGGGATTTTAGGCTTAATTGCCTAACTACTGCTATGGCATGCCTCCTCACCCCTCATCCTCATCTCAGTATTTATGGGATTATGGGACTTGTTGACCCCTTCAGCAAAGGTGTTTCTTTCAACTTCTGCAGTTTGGCAAATAGCCATTGAAAGTGTGGGCTTACGGGGAAAGTTAAACAGGGGGGGTTTCCAGTCTTCCTGGTCTGCTGCCCCCCTCATGTGATCCACTCACAGTATACCACCCCTAGGGTCCGGATCAGGAAGCATCTGTTTTTCCCTGGCCAAATGAGGAGGGTCCCAGACCAGGTTTCTGAGAGGAATCATTACTGATTCATCACAGTTTATAATCTCCAATGTACAACATATGCTTTGCCAATTCATAATAACAAGGACTCTCAATCCATTGTCTGTTGCAACAAAGCCCAGGCCTTTACTGCTGTGCCCCTATATCCTCGACCTTCTCTCAGATGCCAACTGTCCTGAAATCCTTGCATCCACATCTTTGTCCTGTACAGAGCTGGATATAGTGCTATCATCTGATAATACCCCAGGACCTCCCTTGGCTGATGGAGGAAGGAGTGGATATTCAGTGTGTGGTGGTGGCCATGTAGTCATTGACCAGACCACTGGAACACATGTCCATTGTAAAGTGGATTTTCTGGGCCAGAGTCTGTTGTAGTGACCACCCTGCTGTTGCCATAAAATTTCATAAAAGTTCACTAGCACTTTTTGGGAGAAATGATGGTGGCTGGGAAGTTACTCAAGACAATCAACTCTTCCCATAAACCACTGGAGTTTTCCACAGAAGTGTAGGGAAGGATGTGTATTGACAACCATATAGCCTGGTTCACATTGTAAGGGAGGCATGGTATCATAGATAGACACTGATACAAGAGTTGCAAGTTTCAAAACATTTATTGTTAAATTCAAGGGGGTTCGAAAAACTCCTGTGTAGCCCCGTAACTAAAATGTGAGTAATCTCGACCACTTTTTTTTTTTTTTTAATATTTAGGTTGTACCAGAGATCATTGTATGTTGAATTAATAATGGTACCAAGATTGATTTTCTAAACTGAATAGCAATACAATTGTAAAACTGTTGTAGATTACAGATTGACTATATGTGCTATTCTTTTATGATTGGTATCATAGGACTGAATTTTAAATTTGAATGTGATGTATTTTGAATCGATGATTTTATGTTTTGTATGTTGTTACATGGTATCAACTGTTGTGAAAAAATGTTGTTCTTATTGTTAATCTGAAATAAATGTAATTTTCATAAATGATAAAGATTGAAATCTTCAGCCGTATCAAATAAAAAAAAATAAAAAGATGTGTATTGACAACCATATAGCCTGGTTCACATTGTAAGGGAGGCATGGTATCATAGATAGACACTGATACAAGAGTTGTGTTATAATGGTACTTGGGTGGAATTCTACTCTGTAGAATTCCACCCATGCTATGATGTCATGTTGAGCTGTGTTTACTGATGGTTAATGTTCTACATTCCAAGATATACAGTTGGAGTTATCTGAAGAGCTGACTGTAGGCTCAGCACTGCTGGGCTGAGGCTGGTTGCCAATAAAGAAGCTCTTTTACTTACCTTGTGTCTTCTTTACTACACTGGCGACGAGGGCAACCAGCCTCCAAACCCACGCAGCCGTTTCTGGCCCAGCAGTAGCCCACGTTCCCCCTGAAGAGATAGCCCGTGCCATTGAAGAATCCATGAGGAGTGTAAGGGTCATGACAGACAAGGGAGAATCTGTGCATGCCATCATTCCCCGCAAGTCCACGGAAACCAGGGGGAGGAACAAAGACACCAGAGCAGGGTCTTCCTCGAAGGACCTCTGCAAGAATTGTGGGTGGCGTGGCCATTTGACAGGAGTAAAGGGATGTCCTGCTGCCAATGTGGCTTGTAGAAAGTGCAAATCTAAGGGACATTTTACCCGTATGTGTAGGAGTGTTGTCTCCAATAAGGGCTCAGTGAACATGGTGGACACCCAGGAGGAAGATGATGATGTGACCATAGTAGGTTACATGGGTTGTTCTGATGGGAGTGAAAGAAGCGTACTGGAAGGTTCGATGCTGAGTGTGGGAAGTTGTAAGAAGAGAGCGTGGGCGACCCTTATGGTCAATGGTGTCCCGTTGGAGATGGTGGACACAGGGTCTCCATATACCATGATATCCCCTGAGCTGTATGAGTCCAAATTCCACAAAAGGGTTTCTGATTTGTCTTCTCCAGACATAAACCCATACGCCTATGGACGTCTACCAATTAATGTTATAGGATTTGAATGGGTTGACATAAAGTTTCAAGGTAGGACGGCTAGGGGCAAGTTGTATGTAGCCCATGAGTGTGACCCTGTTGTGGGGTGGGAGGAACAAGCTGCCCTGGAGCTGCTCACTAGGCTGGGAAAACCTGTTCCGGTAATGAGTGTAGCTGAAGGGAACAATTGCAATGTGTGGTCTGGAGGGATAACGGCAGAAATCCTTGAGAGTAGATTCCCGTCTGTTTTCACTTCCGATTTGGGCAAATTGAAGGGTTTTGCACACAGAATAGTGCTTAAGAGAGGTTCAATACCCGTTGTTCACAAAGTCAGAAGGGTCCCTATCGTGGCTCGGGATGCTTTGAAAGAAGAACTGTGCAAACTCAAGGAATCAGGGGTCATAGAAGAAGTAGAGTCTTCAGAATGGCTGGCCCCCCTGAGTCTGAACACCGCCACCCAGGTTGGCACTCTCAACTTGGAGCCAGGTTTCCTCCCCTGCATCAGCTCAAAAGGAGAATGACCCATGAGAACAGAAGGGGTAAGTCTGTAGGCTTTAAGAGACTCTGACACCACCTTTCCCCACGGAAGGCCATTGGCAAGATAAAGAAGCTCTTTTACTTACCTTCTGTCTTCTTTACTACAAGTTGCAAGTTTCAAACATTTATTGTTAAATTCAAGGGAGTTCGAAAAACGCCTGTGTAGCCCTGTAACTAAAATGTGAGTAATCTCGACCATCAAATAATAAAGAAACAGTCATAGTTATTCTTAGTCAAATAATAAAGATCTATACTGACAAAACACCTAATGCCTACCCTCACTCCAATCAAAACTAATGTGACAAAGGGATATGTATCTACAAAAGGAAAGAATTAGTGGTAAAATGAAATTTCAGAATGGCAATAAAAATCTGTATAAATTCTCATCCCCGCGTTGCAGAGCACAGGGTTAGATGGAACACTTTATGGATCAACACACTTTGGCTTGCGAACACAGTTAGGCAGCTGGCTATGCCCTCCAAAGCCTTCTTGGCTGTTGAAGTCTGAATGACAAGTTCACAGGTTTAAACTCTCGGGGTCCCATCACCCATGTCCAGATCGCCCTTCAAGCTTCTACACAGTTTCAACAAAATGTTTCTAAGTTTAGTATTTGATCGCAGTTCTCTACAGGTTCCCATCAATCAGTCTCAAACCTTTTCTCCTTGGTGGGGGTTCCCTTCCTCAAGCTTTCTTCACATTCCACACTATAGGTTCCTCTCATTCCGGCTCAAACCTCCTTTCATATTCTAATTTCGTTTTCGTCACATTCCACACTATAGGTTCCCCTCAATTGGGCTCAAACCTTCTTTGGTATTTTAATTTCACTGGCAAAGACTTTCCAAACTGGTGGAGTTTTGGCTCTCACCTCCACATGACCACTTGGACCCTCCTTTCTTTCTGTACTTCCACTTTACATATTTTCCTTCAGTTCCATTATCTCTTGGAAATTGTACTTGTTACGTATGACTTGCTTTTATATGAATTGCTCCTAGATCAATTCTTTAAAACTTTGATTTCATGCGGTTTTGTGTTTACTTTCTTTCTCTCGCTTCCCTCTTCCTCTGCAGCTTTAAAACATTTCACAGAGACCTTTGATTGGGCAATCCCACTTTGCAGGACGACCCTGCTACAGTTCTTAACAAGTGATTCACTTTCTCTCGCAACTTATTGGCGCTCATGTAACCTTCATCCCTTACATACTGTTGCAAGCATTTCAATTAAACACAGACCAGGCTTTCTTTGCTTCCCTTAACTCAGCGGTCATGTTAAGATGCTTTCTGTCTTTCAGGCCTTTGATGTAGGAGTCAAGGTTGTTACCACTGCTGGTTCTACTCCTCCTAACTCTGCCGTTGAACCGGGAGGGTGGCTGCTAACCTTGTACCACTCGGAAGACTCTTTCTCCCTTCCAGCTGGGGGGGGTCTCTGGCTTCCTGACCCTTTGGTTCAACCCCACCATCTGTTGTCTCTCCTTTGCCTGGTTCTCCATAGCCCTGGAGATACTGCTCCTGCTCATGCACTGCCTTGCTCAAAGTGTGTCTCATTGTTCCACCTTTTAACTATGTGTTGAGAGTTAATAGGAATCAATTGTGCGTGATTAAAGTCAAGTGCCTGACCCTTCCTGATCTTGTTAGAGGGACATTTCCAGTGTATTGCATGGGTGATAATCCTTTCAGCCCTAGACCTCCTCTTCCTCGGCTCAGTGTTTGTGGAGGAAAGGGCGGGGGATCTGGGAAGTTGGAATATCCCATAAAATGGATTGGATAGGGTTATTGGAAAAGGGGGATACTGCATCTCACCATCGGGTGTCTCTCCCCCACTCCCATAAAACCCCTCACCCAAGTGATCCTTCCGCACTTGTCCACCCCCATGGTCTGGATACAAAGCGGTGGCCATGTCCAGGCCACCTGTTTAAGGGATGCCCGGGGTCTAGGCAATTAAACACCCTCCGGTTTTTCACATCGAAAGTGCATTGTCTCAAACAATTTCAAATGGCTAGTGTGACACAATGTGGGTTCATTACTATTCATTGCTGAGATAGCAGTGGCAGGGATTGGTGTCCCAGGATTGAGGCAGGTGGAGTATTTTCGGGGTAATTGTGCAAACAGGTGTTGGTATGCTCCGTCTCTGATGGGTATGAGGATTGAAATTCAATTCAGATATTGTCATGTATTCTCATGTCTGTGGATGGTGCTGCAGAATATGGGTCTGAATAAATTTGGTACTGAGGTTGGACCCTGCCTTCCCTGGCACACTGTTTTCCAACAGAGTGTGCAATTGGCCAGATGTGTTTTCTGTTTATTCTATGTAAGGTATTGACACACTTTTAATTTAATTTTTGTGTTAACAACACACAGGCTGGCCTCATCCTGATGCAATGTTGCTGGTGCCAGAAGTGCTCTAGATGCAACTTAATAATATGATATACTTTTTGAACTTTGAGAGGAAGGCCGTTTTTTAAAGAGACTGTAATAAGGTGGGAGATGAGCTTTAATTACTACTACTGTCTTTCTATCCGTTGTGTCATTCTCTTTCTTCTCAGAATCATTGCGTTTCCAGCAGCAACACGCATTTGTGCCTGGATTGTTATGTATCATAATCTTTATCATGATCATCATCCATATCATCACCATTATCTTCTTTATTGTCTGACCTGTCTTTGGATAGAAGAGTAGGAGATAGAGACATTGGATTTACAGTATTTTACTGCTGTTCTTTCTTAATCTTTATTAGAACATATGTGTACTGTTCCCCATTCTGCAACTGAAATAGTGGATGGAACTGAAAGTGCAACCTCCTCTGTTGGCCTTGGTGGATGTTCATCATAGTGGTGCAGTGCATGCATATGTACTTGCACTTTGATGTGGATGGTTCATGTACACCAGAGAGACTTATGACGGGGCTGTGAAACGTGAGTTGGATGATAAACTAAATAGCATTATGATGCTATGTTGGCATCCCACTTGAACACAGCAAATGATTTTTCAGGTTTAAATAGACCACAATCAGCATATTTGCCCCTGCCACTGATGCATATGGGTGCTCAAGACCTGTCATCCAAATGTGTCGTTCATTCACTGAATGATATCTTCTGCCTCCCAGAATCTCTGATACTTTTTCCTTGAAAAACACCATTAGCGTGAGTCTCAAACAAGCTCCCCTCAGGGATTCTCTGCTCCTTCTGCTCCTCCTACTAAGTGTAACCCAATGGCATGGTTTGCATTCACTTAATTCACAAGACAGAAATAGAATGTTGTCTCCCACCTCCCTGAATATTTAATTTCTCACACAAAAATCATGTGATGGTCCGTCTCACACATGCTGCCTTTTGGTATTCTCTGCTCCTCATGCTACTCCTCATGTTGTAGCATGTTTCTCATTCACTCATTTGATTGAACAGATGCTGGCATTTCCCACGTCACTGAATTTCTGATTTCTCCCACAAAAATCACACAAGCTGCCCTCGGCCATGCTCCACTTCTAAGCAGAGACTTGACATAGGCTTTTTATTCTCATGGCTTGCTTGTTGCTTGTTGACTTAAAGACGCAGAATACCTGGTGTTATGTTATGTTATGTTAACTCTCATTTATAAAGTGCACGGTCTCCAGTAAAGACATCATGATGCTATTGAGATCTGTTATCAAGAAAGGGAAAGCTAAAACAGATACGTTTTGAGACAACACAGGAAGATAAGATGCTCCTCAGTCACACTTAGTGAATAGGGAATTGAGTTCCAAAGGCATTCTGCCGCAACTGAAAAAGAGCAACCTGCAATACGCGAGGCCCTGAAACAAGGTACAGAAATCAGCAGGGCATTAGCAGACTGCAGAGCCCGAACCGGGATATACAGGTGGAATTTGTCCTGGAGATATTCAGCTACGAAACCATGAAAAGCACGGTAGACCAAACACGGCGACTTGAATTTCACATGCTTCCCAACAGGGAGCCAGTGCAGTTGACGGAGAACCAGAGAGATGTATGCACACATAGGTGTAGATGTGGCCAACCGAGCTGCAGAGTTTAGCAGCACTTGAAGACGCTGTAGAAGATATGCATGCTGCACCAATAATAGGGTGTTGCAATAGTCCATTGTCGACAGAATAAGAGAAGCGACCACTGGAGCACAAAATTGGGATAGGAGATAGGGCAAGTTTTGTTTGCAAGATCTTAAGCTGAAAGTGTCCTTTCTGACAGACGGTGCTGATCTGACGAAGATATTTTTACGCTGAGATCCTTTACAGAGGAGACCAGGGTGGGGCAAGGCCCAAGATTAGAGTTCCAGAAGGCTAACAACCAGTAAGCCACTGCAGAGGGGGGCCACCACCAACACCTCTGTTTTCTCCCTGTTGAGTATTAGCCAGTTATCTGACATCCATATCCCCAGGGCTTCAAGGCACCCCCAAAATCTGTTGACTGTGTCCTGAATAGACAAGTCAAGGCAAACAAAGATTTGGGTGTCCCCTGCATATGAGTAGCAGCTGAAGCCATGGGAAAATATTAGCTAAATAGGCGGTTGGATGTAGGCGTTAAACAAAACAGGGGAGATGGCAGAACCCTGGGTGATACCGCAGGAAAGTGAGGATGGGGGAAAAAATGGGGGCAGAGACAGAGACTGGGTCTGATCAGCAAGAAAAGATGAGAATGAGGAAAGCACAGTACCAGAAAGGCCCGAGCTGGCGTGGCGATCTAATAGGACAGTGTGTTCAACTGTGTCAAAGGCAGCAGAAAGATTCAGAAGCAACAAGGCTCTGATCCCACCTTGATCATGCAAATGAGCAATATAATCGCCACCGAGACCAACATGCTTTCCGTGCCTCGACCAGGGCAGAAGCCAGATTGAGGCGAGTGAAAAAAAGACGCATTTTCAAGAAAGGAAATTAGCAGAGGGCCAACCAGAGTTCAAGAATTTTCATTAAGAAAGGAAGTAAAGAAATCAGATGGAAATTGGCAGATTGGCAGAGATTTGATGTCTCTGCCTGTATCCAAGAATCACTCAAATTCAAGAGAATGTGCTTACATGTCGCATGGTCAACCAAGCTGGTTTCACTCCTGTGAATTCCCTATCCATAGACTCACCAAATGACATTTATGTTGTACACCCACTTTAAATAACAGAAAGTGCCACAAATTATAAACAAAACCTCTAAATCTTACAGTTAATGTCCTGGTCACTAAATACCTCTGCCCACCCTTCTTCCTAGTCAACTACACTATCTCCACTCCAGTTTGTTAACTTCTACCTAAGCCTGACCCCAGCAGCAACCTCTGATTCTATTAAACTTACTAAAGGCTGAAAACTGAACCAGACCGAAGTGTGCTCATTTACAGCTCATGAGATCATATTCAGTCAAGCATTTTATTTATTGATTTATTTTTATTAATTGTCTGGTTTGTCTTAAACCATTCAATATTAGAGTAAACAGGTTGAGTTATTGCCAAGATGCAGTCATTAGTCATTAGAGTTCCTATGGGTTCAAGTGTTTGTTTGATCAATTGATGCTTAAGCTTTTTGACATGTCTGGATTCCCTGAACAATTTCTTCGAGGAATTTCCAGGAATTTAATTGTGGCTAAAATCATTGGTATGGTTTCCCCCATGCGGAGTAGATCCCACCATTCTGCCGCTGATAGAGGTGGTGATGTATCTCATGATCACTCCTAAATGGTTTGTTCTACTGTCACAGAGCTTTTTTCATCATATTGTAATGTGGTATAAGGATTCTGTGGATCGCCCATCATTGCAGAATCAGCACCATGGTGTACGAGTTCGATCTTGGGATCTGTGTTGGAGAATTTCAGCTGTGGGTAGTATATTAAGTTGGAATCATAGGAATAGATCTCTGAATGGATGTGATGGACATTTGGATAGGCATGGAGGTATTGTATTGATTGGTCGTCTTTCAGAATTGCAGTTGATACTGAGCTTGTAGTTAATTTGTTGTTCTTGAGTTGATATCCAATTGTGTTCTTTCAATTTTTTTGACTGCGTTCAGATTCATAATCAGCATGTCGAATCTTGTTCTGATTATCTCAATCCTGTTCTGTTCCCATTCTTTTATTATGGGATCTGTACTCTGGTTCCCAGGGTTTCTAATGATTTCCTAGGGTGGTACATCATTAGACATCTTGATTTTTATGTAGATTGATAATGTTTTCCAGCGTGCATTGGATTCAATTGATTGGACGCCAAGCTCATATGTTCTCGAAGCTATTGGGAGTCTGGTTGGTAGTTTTAGGACTCCTCTCCAGAATATACCTTCGAGGATGTTCTAGATTTGCCACGTTAAGGCTAGAGATGTTTCTGCTCCATATGTGATTGTTGGTAGTAGCTTTTGTTTGTAAAATGTTAGGCTCCATATCGCCTAAGTATGGCCTTGGCCTGTGTTAGTAGGTATTTGATTTTTGTTCTTACTACGTTGTTCCATTCTGCGTCACATCTTGATTTAGCAAAAAGCACTCCCAGGTATGTTACCGAGTTTGCTTCTTCAATTTTTTCATCTCCTAATTTCCAAGTGCGACCTCCCTTTCTTTTCCGAGGGCATTTCACCAGATTTGCAAGCTCCATTATGTATGTTTTCCGCATGTTTATCTTCAGGCCATTTTAATCAGTGTATTGTCGAAGATTGTTCAGTCTGCATTGTAGGCCTATCAGGGTTTTATCCATGAAGACTAGGTCATCAGCGTAAAGGAGCCACAGGAACCCTTTGTCCTGGATTTACGGTGGATAGGCTATGGACTTCTTTATGAGCTAGTTGTAGGTTAGATATATATAGGTTAAATAGTGTTGCTGCTAGGAGACAACCTTGTTTGAGTCCACATTGTGTCAGTATTTGGTAGTCAAGTCGCCATTTTTTGAAAACTTACTTCAATCGACGTGCCTGAATAGATAGTACATTTCTATGATCGTCTGCAGAATATCTTTTTGACATCCCCATGTGTCTAGTTTATGCCATAGTTTTTCCCTGTCCAACATCTGCACAAGGATGATGAAGTCTAGGTATGTTTTTTTTGAGAGCCAGCGTTTTAGTAAGTTTAGGATGAAAAGATTCAGATGCCAACTCCTTTCACAAAGCCAGTTTTTCTACTATTGAGCTTTCCCCTTTCTGTGGCGCATTTGTTAAGGTGTTTCAGGACAACTGACCTAAATATTTTGCCTGTGACATCTAGTTGGGTTATCAAATGATAATTCTGTGGGTCTTCTCTGTTTCCTTTTTTAAAGATGGGAATTAATATCGCCCTTATCCAAGATGAAGGAATTGCTCCTAAGCATTTGATCTGGTTGAAGAGTTGGAATATGAATTCTGCCCAGAGTTCGCTGTGTTGTTTCAGCATTGTGTTTGTGAGGCCATCAGGGCACGGGCCACAAGATGAATTTAAGTTCATAATTATCATTAGGATGTCCGAGAGGGAACATTGAAACGACCACGGACCTTTAGTGGTCATGGGTGTTGCTGTTGGTTCTTTGTGTGCAGGTGCAAATAGCTTTGTGAAATGTGTTGTCCGTGAATCCTCTGATACATTTGTTGCTTGTGAGTCTGATTGAAATCTGCCATCATTATTGATGTGTTCCTCAAAGCCCCCTGCTATTTCTATTTCCGATAGCCATTAGCATTAGTTCTGCATTATGTTGCGCTCTCATTGCCTTCGACGCGATTAGCCAATTTGTGTATGTGTGTTTTCTTTTTTAATTTGTTGGTGCATTTCTGGATCCTTCTTCACCATGATTTCTCTCCGGTCTTTCCGAAGGAGATTTTTTTCATTCACACTCCAGGGTCGTTTAGGTGTCGGACTTAGCAGATCTCTTGTTATTCAGTGGGTTGTCAGCACAAAAGGCCTCTAAGATCCATGTGTATGCCGATGTGTCCTTGTATTATTTAATCAAGCTGTCTAAATTATTGTTCATGTTGGTTATGTCTTGGGCTTTTAAGCATATTTTATTTCTTCCTTGTCCTACTAGGATCTTATAATCGACTGTTTTAATCTTGGTCATTTTTGGAAGTAGACAAGTGATTTCTAGAAGTTCGTGATCGCTAGTTGGCATCTGTATTATTTGAATTTTTGAAATGGCTTGCAGGAGATTTAGAGAGGTGAATGCATAGTCTATGCAGGCTGAGAGTGCTCATTTGTGCCATGTGTGTTTCCCCAGGATGTCCCAGACGGTTTGGGCATTAAGCATGTGCAAGTCCCGATTTGAGGTTTCAACTATCTATCTGTGTGCTTTATTGCTTAGCTTCTCTTCACGGATCATCCTCCCGTTATTGTCTATGAATCACATGTTTAAATCGCTACATGTTATGTGTGGGTAATTGTTGTTTGCTCTGGAGGTATCTACGAGTTCCATGATGTCTTCGACGAATTGATCATAATTAAGCTTGTCTACACTGTTGTATGTGTTGCAGATGATCATTGTTAAGTTTCCTTTGTTTTCTGTTTCTCGCAGTGAGAGCAGTTGTGAATAGGGGCTTGGGTTCTGGACATTTTCCACAGATAGACCAAGTGATCTTCTGATGAGGGTTAAGAGTCCTGAATAAGGTCCCTCATGTACCCCTTTTTTGGCTTCGTTTAGGAAACAATCATAGCCATCACACACAGTGTCGCTCAGCCAGGTTTCCTGGAATCAAAGTATGCCATATTTCTCCAACTCCAGGCTGCAGGTGTTAAAGAGATGCGAGAAGCCTCGGCTATTCGAGGAACCAATTAGCAATCGGTCTCTCATTCGAAGGACCTGCCTCTAATAGTCTTTTGGCAAAAGTGCTTTAGCCAGCCAGGACCAATACTTGCACTTGTTTGTCGTGTTGTTATTTGGTGCTAATTGTGCAGGAGTCAATGGTGTCACTGTTGGTTGAGTTATGCTGATCTTTAGTGGTATGTAGGTTGACTACTCTGAACACTTATAGGTCTGTGTTAGTGTCTGCGCTGGTATTGTGGGCAGTTTTCTTTGATGCGCCGCGCAGGTGGAGTGTTTGGGCTGAGCATTGTGTATTTGCTGTATCTGACCAGTGTGATTAGAGATTTCAAAGCCCAGTCATTGGAAATCCTCTGCACGCTCCAATAGCGCCTCTTTTACTGGGATTGATTTCAGGTTCAGAACCACCCAGTCTGCACGCCTTTTGTTGACAAATTGTACTATTTTTATGTCATCTGTGGTTATGTGTCTCAAGTAAGGGCTATGGTGGAAGAGTTTCACGATGGATCTACGATTTTGGATGAATCTGTCATTCTCTTGAAACATTTGTTCCACCTCTATAATTTACTTTTTGGTGTATGTGATTCTGCTTTGTATCTCTGTTTTGTACGTTAGTTTCTTTGGTTGGTTCACGCTCATTCTTTGAGGGGTGGTGTAAGTATCCCATTTTTGATCATCTTCTTGCGCTGCTCTTCCAAGGTTATGAAGCCATCTCTTAGGTCGGCGGGGTGAGGTATTCTTATCAGTTTCTCCAAGGTTAGTTCAGGTAGGTGAGAGATTCATTTTTTGGGTGATCTGGGTAAGCATGTATTCTTTTCCGATGTATTATTTTCCGATGGTGGAAGTTCTCCCTGTGGGTGGCCTCTCTGTTTTCCTGGTCGTTTAATGCATCGTCTGGAGGACTTAAGTCATCTTGGTCTATTGAGCATTCAGCGATCGGACTCATTGCCTCAGTGTTTTGGACAAATATCACATCTTGGTCGGCTTCAGTAGTGGACCTCGCCGTTGGGTTCATGGTGGTTAGATTTCCTCTCACCTCATTCTTTTATTCTTGTGAAGGTGGCATTCTTATATTTCATAAGAACGCATGTGAGTCGTTAGATCTTGTTGTTTCAGTAATTGGTTCGTTTTTGGTTTTCTTCGTCTGTTGATGGTCAGGTTTGTTGGGAAGTGTTGGGATCTTCCTGTAGGGTGTATGGTGAAAATTGCAAATTGCTTCTTGCCTGTTTTAGCGCGCATGTGGCCGTTTCCAGACAAGGTTGGACTGTTGTTGATCGCAGTGGAAATACTTCGGCTATGTCAATTGCTTGTAGTATCGAAGTGTCGCTGATCGGTGTTATTCGTTGTAGTCCTTGGGTATAGGGAGGTTGTGTAGTGAAATCAGGCTTCTTTAAGATTAAATCTTTATTCAGGGTCATTTCAGGTCTGTGTGAGGTCGGTGGATTATGGACTGCGCTGCCAGAGGAATGGTCTCAGTTGTCATTCTTAGAGGATATGGCAGTATCTTGTGGTTTGGGATCATCTGTTGGGTGTGTGATGTTGACAGCTCCCTTCTCATTTCCATTTTTCTTCTCAGAGCTGAGGTGCTGCATCCATTTACAGTTTTCCAGGACTGCAGCCATCAGAACTGACTTGTCGGATCTTCTCATCGTGCAAAATCGCATATTCTGTTTTGTGACATCAATGAGGTTTCAGCCTCTTTGTCTAGTCTTTCGTGAACTTTAGTTGTAAATGTTTCTAGGCTGATAATTTTAGTATGGCTCATGGCCAGTAGTATTGCTTGGTGTTTTAGGTCATTGTGTAGAGATTAGTATAGTTTGTTGAATGGCGCTAGCGTGATAATAAGGGCTGCCATCATGGTGTTCTGCAGTGAGGCGGTTTGTAAGAGGTGCATCATTTGGTTCAATTCAACTTGGGCAATTCTTTGTTCAACAGATAGGTATCTTTCAGCAGAGGCATTCACATCTGGTATGCGCGGGCTGGTTAGGCTTTGCTTTATAGGGATCAATTGTTTATTGGGCAAGTGAGGGCAATTTGTGGAGCGAATCTTTGGAGGAATTGTTTGATATCTCAACTTGGTTTGCAATGGGGACTCATTTGATGTAGATTCCAGTTGTAGTCTTGTAGGTGCTGTGAGGGTCGCAGCTGGCTTGACATTTTTTGGAGTCTTCTCAACTTTGTGGAGTGTCCAGGACTTGGCTGGTAAAGCGGTCTGGCCCACCAGGGCTGTTTGTGTGTTGAAATGCATTCTCTGATTGTTTGTCTATTGAGTATTCAAACAATCGTTCAAGCGAGGTGCAGATGGTATTTTCACTTGTTATTGCCTTAGAGATCAAGGCATGACTTTTCAGGGGTGAGCATGTTGCTGATTGCATTATCACCTCAGTGGTCATGTGGTCCGAGGTTTGCGTTGTTCGGTGTAAGACATGTGGTGCCTCTTGGTTGAGATCTTCGATGTTTGAGACTGTGGAAGCAGTGGTTAAATTTGTCTTGCGGGGAGAGGTACTTGGAGCATGGTCAACTCCTTTTGACGTATTTGGTGTTAGGGGACCTTTCTCATGTGGTTGATTGTTGGATGAGCATGAGGCACTATTGCTGGTAGAGGTGAGGTGAGCCGTGAGCATCTCTGGTTTCTCAGGACTCACTTCAGTGTTTGTCTGTGTTGAAGGTTCACCAAAGGGCGTTAGGTTTGGCATTAGGTCACTTGGCTCTAGGTGGTGCATTGCAAGGGCGCTCTCCGTTCTTTTTGTATTTGGATGACATTGTGGTTGTGGATCAGACACAATCTTAATTGGTGAGCAAAGGTCTGTCATTCAAGGCTTCAGAGGCGAACTGTGGATGGTGATCGTGAGTATTGGTTGAGGGCAGTTTGTTGGGAATTTTGTTCCCATGTTGGTCTCATTAGTGGGTATGCATGCATATGGGGGGCATGTTGTCGCTTTCAGATTTGGCAGCATTCAGGATGGGAGTTATGTGCTGGGTGAGTGGAGTGATTGGTGGTCGGGGATGCCCCTCACTGGTTAGTAACCCAGAGGCATGCTTGTTATCAAAGTCACTCACCACTTCTTGCATGGTCGATATACAGACAGGGGTTGTGGCGTCTGAATGCCACAATTTCTGCCGGGTAATGGGACCATCGATTGACATCGGATAGGAAGACCTCAGCACACGGCACTCAGGAACCTCGAAGAACACTGTGGAACACTTCTCGACACACTTCGCGGCAAAGTCAAGTTTTTGAAGTGTTTCCTCCTCCAGTTGTTAAAGGTGTAGGCACCAGGTCTAGCATAGTCAAGTGTCTCAGCAGCTAACAGCAAAGGGAAAAGTGAAACGTTATGGAAACACCATGGAACACTTCCCGACACACTTAGCGGCACGCTTCGTGGTGAAGTTAGGTTTTTTAAGTGTCTCCCCCAATTGTTAAAGGTGTAGGCACCAGGTCTAGCGTAATCAATTGTCTCAGCAGCTAGCAGCAAAGGGAAAACAAAAAACATTATGGGGACACTGTGGAACACTTCCCGACACACTTAGCGGCACGCTTCAAGGTGAAGTAGGGTTTTTGAAGTGTCTCCTCCTCTAATTGTTAAAGGTGTAGGCACCAGGTCTAGTGTATTCAAGTGTCTCAGCAGCTAGCAGCAAAGGGAAAACCTGAAACATTATGGGCACACTGTGGAACACTTCATGACACACTTAGTGGCCCGCTTTGCGGCGAAGAGGGGTTTTTGAAGTGTCTCCTCCTCCAATTGGTAAAGGTGTAGTTACCAGGTCTAGCATAGTCAAGTGTCTCATCAGCTAGCAGCAAAAGGAAAACACAAAGCATCATGGTAGCACCATGAAACACTTCCCGACACACGTTGTGGTCTTAAGAAAAACTCAAATGTGGCCAGGCGCTGATCGGAATGGCAGCATAGCGCGCTTGCTCCCGCTCCGTAAATGCACATACTTTCTAACTTCTGTAATGGCAATTAACTACTAATTAGAAGAGGTGGCTGCACACCTACAGAGTCTCCCTGGTGGTCCGTGGGGCTCATAATACTCGGCGCGGCTTCATAATGAGAAGAGTTCTTTGAGGAAGGACTGAGGCCTGCGAGCAGGAAGTCCCATGACTCGCGTATGTGACTCCTGTCAGCTGTTCGGCAGCGCATTGTGTGTAGCCCTCGCTAGGTAAGCGGGCTGCTTTTTCTTAAACAACATGGACCCAGCCCCATTCAAAACCATCATATGATGCCTCTATTAAGACTTTAAAGGTACAGATGTTATTTTTCTTGCATTGTGTGAGGTGAATTATAATGCCTCCCTTCCCAAAATACTAGGGGATGGCAGATTGTATTTCTTAAGGATACATGGGGTATTTTGGAATGACCTACATATTTATCTACTCTGCATCTTTTTTATGATAGACTCCTGCTATTATATGTGCCATCATCACTCTCTATGGAACAAAGTCTGACAGCTATTACACATAATAATGCTGCATGGAAACATTATTCTTTCAGAGACTGAGGTGGGTCTTGGGGCTGAGGTAATTGAACATTAAATATTGGCAGGAGCAGTTTTGGGTGGTGGAGTTAATTACCTTTAACCTGCTTGCTGGATGTATTGGACTTCTTTTAAAGTCTACCGAAAATTCTTGATAACAAACACCATTTGTCTTTGTATTAATTACTAACTCCTTACAACTTTACGTATCAGAAGACTCAATAGGCTTGTGCTACAAATTGATGCATAAGGAATTTACCCCTCAATTGAAATCCTATCTGAGCCTGTGAATATAAAAATTTCATCCGTGTGGGCGACCAGACAACATACTGACAAATCTCAATATGGCATCTAAGAAAATTCAAACTAAAGAAACATCTATCTCTACATCTAATAAAAGGTCTAAAAGCGAGTCACCACTGCCTAATGAAGATACGTCTAATGACACCGTGCCACCCATACTTATGGAAGTGAAATCGCTAAAACCCTTCATGGAAGCAGCTGATATCAAGCTGCAGCAAATGGACGACAAATGGTCCAATTTTGAAACAAGAATATCTGAAGTTGAACAAAGGATTAGTAATGCTGAAGATGTGACAGAAAGAGTACAAACACTTACAAACACTGTTAAATCACTTCAAAAGCATGCTGAGAACCTAGAAAATCACAATAGAAGAAATAATTGGCGAGTTATTGGCTTGCAAGAAGGAGTTGAAGGTAACAACCCTATTTTATTCACAAACACTCTTTTGACTAAACTTCTGGAACTTCCATCCTCGATTCAGCTAAACATCCAAAGGGCACATCGTATTGGCCCCTGCATACTGGTGCAATCCTCAAGTACTAGTACCAATAATTCTTCAAGAAAGATGATACTTGCCCTACTAGACTATACCCATGTACTTATGATCCTAGAGAAAGCCAAAATGAAGAAACACCTAACACCTAAATCTTTAACACCCAGGATGTTTCCAATACCACAGCTACTAGAAGGAAAGAACTCCTTTCCCTCAGACCTGCACTTAAGCAACTTAATGCAAGATATGGCATTATACATCCAGCTATCCTCAAAGTTACTCTTAATGGTCATACCTCTTCTTTCCAAGACCCTATTGCCTTGAGACATTTTAATCAAAATCAAAGAAAAGATGACATGGATACGTCTAAGGCCCCTACCTGATACACCTTATCAAATATCTTTCCTTTTTTTCCAATTGCTAATTACCTTTTGCTGCTCTCGTTTGCGGAGCGGGATGCAAGACTGGCTGTCTTCTTTTGAGGCTCCTCCTCCCCCAATCCATACTCTCAACAATCGGCATGGATAGAGGTGGTCACTTCCTGTTAACCACTACTGTCATCAAAGATCTTTCTATCCTCATTTATTTATTTTCCATGCTGGTCCTGTTTGTCTTCCCCTTCCCCCTTCGTTCTCTTCTCTATGTGTCCATAAGGGTGCATATATGAAAATGAATATTGTTTTATGCATTATATACAATGTTTCTTGAGTCCCCATGAGTTATGCTGGGTGAATGGTTGTACTCTATATTAAGGTATCTGTGGCCTATTTATATTGGCATCATATTGTAGCAAATTTAACACTTGAGTTAATATCTCAACACCCATACTCATGCCACTTACTATAGTCTCATGGAATATTAAAGAATTACATTATTCAATCAAAAGACAAAAAAGTGGTATCTCACCTTAATAGATTAAAACCCTTGATTGCCTGTATTCTAGAGTCACACCTTTCTAATAAAGAAGAAATAAAACTCAAGAGACATTGGGTTGGCCAGGTCTTCTCCAGTGCTGCCCATGGGAAGAAAAATGTTGTTATTACACTGATTAACAAAGCTCTTAAATACAAAATTACATCTAATGAATCTGATGATCTGGGGAGATAGGTCATACTTAAATTATTAATCGATTCCAAAGAATACTCTATACTAAATATTTATGGCCCAACATCCCCAGACCCTAACTTTTAGTGGCTACTCAGGAACCCTATGCTTCTGTGTAACGCCCATAATTTGATTGTCTGTGGAGACTGTAACCAAATCATAGACCCTTTTCTAGACAGGAAATCTACTGTGTGATTTAGCAATAATTCCTCTCATAAGCAGTTCATGAAATTTATAGCAGATCTAGGCCTTAGTGAGACTTGGTGTTTAACTCATCCTACTTACTCTGACTTCACTTTTTACTCCACACCAAACAATTCCTTCTCACAACTTGATTATATTTTAATACCTAATTCTATTGCTAGCCTCCTCCTCACAGCTCAAATAGAATCTATTACAATCTCCGATCATGCCCCAAAATATATCCAACTTACATACCCAATTAACTCTAAAAGCTCTAACAGATGGAGATTTAATGTTAGCTTACTTAGTGAAGATTCCTTCTCGCCTTTTATAGCCCAGCATCATAATAACTACTTTGCTGAAAATAAAAATCACGAAACATCTTTTACAAATAACTTGGACTGCTATAAAGCTGTTCTTAGAGGCCATATAATATTTTTTGTTGCTAGCAAAAGAAAAAGACTTAAACAAGAATGAGAGTCTATTCTTAAGCGGCTGAAACCTTTAGAAATCCAATTTGCTAATAATAACTCTCCTTCTATCCTCAAAGATATTCTTAGTTTAAGATTCCAATACAATAAAATCATCACACAATACTTTTATGCTAATATGCTTAAATATCAGTCAAAAATATATCAGCTTTCTAATAAGGTTAATACATCTCTAACAACCTACCTTAAATTCCAGAAGGAGAGGTCTAGGATAGTTGTCCTTAAAGATCATCTTGGCAATAGAAAATTCTTGGATAAAGATATTATTAATACATTTTCCAAGTTCTACTCTAAATTATATACTTCCGAAGCTCCTCTTAATAATTTTTTTGTTAATGAATTCCTCCACAATATACCTAGGAACTCATACTCCCCATTAGATCTTCAATCACTCAATGCCCCAAATACCCCTTCTGAGATACTGTTAGCTGTTAAACATCTTAAGAAAGGTAAAGCCCCAGATCCTGATGGCTTCTCTACTGATTTTTTCCCCATTTTTCCAACCTGCTACTCCCTAAACTTACCAAATTTTACTCTCATCTTATATCGGAAGGGGGAGCTCACAGCTCATTTCTTGCAACCATACTTATAGTTTTTCCCAAGCCCAATAAAGACCCCAAACTCCTTCAACATTATCATTCCATCTCCCTCATTAATACTGATTGCAAGATTTATGCAAAAATGTTGGCCAATAGACTCCTTCCTTTCTTAACTAATCTCCTAAAACAAGATCAAGTTGGATATATCAAGAGTAGAGTATCCTCTTCTAATATTAGACTCTTTCTAGATGTCATAGACTTAATTTGTAATTCCAAGGATCCCCATGCTGCGATAGCTGTAGATGCGGAAAAAGCATTTGATAGAGTGGAGTGGGATTTTCTATTTAAGACTCTTAGATGGCATGGCTTTAGTCCTCCTTTGCTCTCTATGATAAAAGTCCTTTATTCTTTACCTAAAACTGTTATTTTTTGTTAATGGACAGTTATTCTCCTTCTTTCCCTTATCAAGAGGAACATACCAAGGTTGCCCTTCTCTCCAATTCTATCTTATTAGCACTTGAACCCTTCCTAGAATCCATTAGACAGAATGAACACATTATTGGAGTACAATATAAACATATCCATATCGAAGCTCCAGCCTATGCAGATGATGTTTTACTTTTCTCAAAAATCCAGAAAAAAGTGCCCAGCACTTACCTGAAATTATCTCAGACTTATCCAAAGCTTCTGGCTATAAACTCAATATAGAAAAGTCAGAAATTCTTCCCCTTAATGTCCACAGTGCATTACATCATACACTTCCGCTAAAAAAATGGTGCCCCAAAGGTCTCAAATATCTTGGGGTTAATATCTCAGCCTCTATTAAGAATATTTGCAAGAAAAACTCAGAAGCTATACTAGCCAGAATAAAAGATGTAACAACCTCATGGTCACCCCTGTTCCTATGCTGGTGGGGCCGCCTTGAAGCAATTAGGATGATGATATCCCCCATTATCCTTTATCTCTGTTATATGCTCCCGATTTCCTTCCCTTTCTCCTTTTTTAAATCCATTGACTCCTGCTTGACTAGATTTCTATGGGGCAAGAAAAAGCATATAATCTCACTGAATAAATTAAAAAAGCCCCACTCTTTAGGAGGTGTTAACTTCCCTGACTTTAGATAGTATCACATGGCCTTTGTCATTAAACAAACACAGATGTTGTTCGCCCAAGAAGAACAGGTACATGTACCTAATTGCGTCTGCCTGGAGAGAGCCATGGTTTCCCTAATCTCCCTTGCAGATATCAACCTTATTAAAAGTAAGAGCAAATTGATTAATTATTCCTGCATTCGCCAATCCATGCTGTATCTCAAACGTTACTTGTTCCCACTGGTAACTAAATTATCCCTATTTATCTCACCTTACATTTGGTTTAAACCCCTTATTAAAATTAAAGGCAAATCGTTCTTTTGGAAGCCATAACTCTCTAAGGGCATTACATTTTATAGTCAGTACTTCGTGCAGAATGTTCCCATGGATTTTAATGATTTTTCTATCAAATACCATATGCCTGCATCGTTCCTGAAACAGTATTTGATCATTGTTGCTGCCCTTTTTGAAAACTATGAATTATTTATGCATGACTCTAATATTCCAGATGCACAGAGACTATTACATATGCTGAATTCTAATATTACAGCTTTGTTTTATGAATCTTAACCATCTCCACGACGACTGGAAAAATTATTGTTCGATACTGGATCTTCAACTATGCTGGCCTTCACAATGGAAATGCATCTCCAAAATCTCTTCTTCAGCAAGTTTAACTCAAACTCTTTTCTTTTTTCATCACAGACCCTTTCTCACTCCTTTATCTCTCTTCAAATATGGACTATTACCTAATGATTTCTGTTGGAGGTGCTTATATGTTCAAGGATCTTTTAAGCATATGTTTGTAGACTGTCAATAGGTTAAACCTTTTTGGATCTCTGTATGGCATACTATCAAATCTATTTTTAAATTTCATCAAGATTTCTGTCTTGATTTTCTTCTTTTTGGAAGTTCCCTCTTACGAGCTAATCAAACTAACAAATATAGAAAGTTTCTGTTTGACTTATGCTTAACAGTTGCAATCCAAACTATTACTAGTAAGTGGAAAAACTTAAACCATATACATTATAAATCTGGCGCAATAGCATTTGCAGTATTCACAGATTAGAAAGTTGTATTGCATCTTCTTCTGAATTGTTATGTAAACATCAACTGAAATGGCAACCATTCCCTGATTACTTATCCAACTCCGACCCTTATTAATATTAATATCAATAGTGATTATGCATTATTTGACTTGATTATTATGCATCCTATTAACTCCTTTCTTTCTACCCTCTCATGTATTTGATGGCCCGTCCTTGTCATGTTAGTTTTTTCGTAGTTTTGTCCTTGTTTGTCACCCATAACCCCATTTTTAAAAATGGTGTCTTTTTCAAATGTTTTTATCCAGTTATTGAGATATACTTGGCACCTTTTTGTGCAAAACATTTGTTCACAGATTGATTCTATTGCACCTCTTCCATATGCCTATCATATATCTCACATATCCCCAATGATTATTAATTGCCATGTATATCTATCTGATTCAATAACAATCTTTCAAACTTAAAAAAAAAAACTCAAATTAAGCTCATCCTAGTTGATTCAACCAAAATGCAGGTGATTCAAGGGTCTATAAAAAATCTATCCATGTTATTGCCTCTACTACTTCATGTGACAGCTTGCAATTATGAAAATGATAATTTCAAAGGTGAGGACCTCTAGTGAGGGCAAAGGCTGCCTAGAACACAATACAGCCTATTGGTAATTGTTCTAATACTAGAAGAGCTTGTGCAGCAGAAAACAAAGCCTAACTCACTTGGGACTTCCTGTGACTTACTGTGACCCAGCTTATCTATGTCTCCTTGACCAAAGGTCTCTGTGTACAGAACACAGAGAGAGGCTTGGAATGAAGTGTTTCAGGTGATTAGAACCTCCAATCCAAACTTGCTAATTAGCTGCAGCACTGGAAGCTGTAAGAAGACCAAATGAGAAGCATATAATGTAGGTTTCTAAAGTGGTTTGTGACTGGATTCCACATCTTCTGATTGCCTAAAGAGAAGAAAACCGGCTCTAATTAACTTTACAGGTATAATACTGCTGACATACATACAAAAACAACTCACCAGCAACACATCTGTGTTAATAACTAAAGAGA